>NC_136062.1:498264246-500771868 GCF_964261635.1 Lissotriton helveticus
ATAGAAGAACCGAAAAGGAAGTCAGGAAGTCAGAGTTAAGTAGAGAATCCCAGGAACGAGCCCAAGAAAGAGAATTAATCGAGATAGGTGAACAAGTCAAAGCCGAACAGTCAGACAGACAGAGGCATGCCCTAATTAAGGGTATGTATCCTCTCCTTGCCGAAGGTTTGCCAAAAGCGACCCCAGAGGCATCCAGTAATTTCCCGCCGCCATTAGTTCCGACCAAGCTACGTCACAAACAGACCGCAGCTGATATTTTTATTTCGTCCTACTTGGACGACACAGTCCCCGAATATGCAAATCCTGTTCGCGCTCCGCCAGTCCCTGTAAATCAGGCACTTCCCGCTCCTCCAGACACCGGAGTACCTGTTACGGTACCCCCGGTCCAGTCCGCCATACAAGTCCAGCCCACGTTACAATTACCGACTCTGCCAGGACGAAGAATGTCAGTCGACGATTCCAGTTTAGGGGCCGCGGGAGGAGGTCTCCCTCAAACCCCGCCGCCACACAAGCGTTTATCAGCACTCGAATTACATGCTCAAGCATCACAGCGTACTCCTAAAAGTAATAAGTCTGTCACAGAAATCAGACAAGCCCTTGGCGAATGTGTCTATGATCCAGTCCCAGGCGAGTATAATATGGTTTTATATTCCGTACGTGTAAGGAGAGTGACCGAGTATCTAGTCACCTTACCGAATATGAGAGAAGATCTAGACAGAATATATCGTTTCATCCGTACAGGGGATGATCCAGAAAGTATTGGCGAGATTATGTCTCAAAGGAAAGCCGAGATTCAGCTTATGATATTAAAGTTCCTGATCAATTGTCTAATAAGAGAACAAGATTACCCGTCTAAAGATCCCGCCGAAATGAGAATCCTGACAAGGTGGAGTGATAATATAGCCGAGGGTAAGCACAAGACCGTCGGTGCCATGGAGAGTATGTACAAGAAAATTCGTAAAGAAATAATAAGGTTACACGAACAGCGTAAAGCAGCACAAGTAAGCGAGAAAGAAAGTATCTCTGATCCTGAAGAAGAGGACGAGAATCCCGCCAGAATAGCGTATGTAGGAAAATCTAGATTTCCAGATCACCATTTACGTCTAGAACACAAGTCTATTTTTCATCATCCAGCACCAGAACAAGGTTCTCTAGAACAAGTATTTCAAGCTACCGATCACATCCTGAAATCACGAGTCGGTTACAGTGAATTAAGTACTATGCATGAACAAGAACTAGCCCGATCAGCAGTCCGATGGATTACTGATTCTACCACTTTTCCAGACGAAATAGTGGCACAAATGTTTCTGAAACTGCCCCCAGCCGAGCAACGACTGGTGGGTAAATATATGATTCAGCACCTCATTACTCTGTATGAGGGTCAACATTCTGATCCAGGTCCGTTGCATGACATCCTGAACGAGTTACTCCAGTATAGATGGAGAGGTCTAGGTACCGATTTAATTAGTGTCATTCTAGAACAGCGTCACAAATATAGAACGTTTCTGAACCCGCATTTTGTTCATGTCTCACCCCCAGAAAGTAAACCATTCTACATAGACAGACAGAATCCGTTACGAGAAGTCCACCCAGTCCAAGGGGCGGGTGGCGTAATGCAACGAGTGTTTGTATACACTCCAATATCAAAGATGGAACTTCTTGAAATGAAGAAATTAATTCCCTGTCATGATAAAGATCCAGCAGGGTTCCATAGAGAACTAAAAGACATGCTCCGTATGGGAGAATACACTTACCCAGATATCATTAAAATGTTAAAGGTCCTGTTACCCGCAGGGGTGTATGAAAAGTTAAAAGAAAAAGAATGGGAGGTGGGAGAGAAAAAGATCGATTGGACAGCTCTAGAAGCTGAAGACAAGGCACGAGTACCAGGTACCGGTCTTGGAGATAAATGTAAAGAATTACCAGAATTACTGATTCAAGTTTTACCCAGATTATTGACAACGAGGAAGGAAGACTGGGATGCAATCTCAGCCTGTAAACAGAAACAAGATGAAGATATTAGTGATTTTTATTCTAGATTCGAGAAATGTTTCAGTATTAATAGTGGTCTCAAGACAAGTAGTGAGTCATACCCTCATCTTTTCGTTACCAAATTAGTCGAGAATTCAAGCCCACAAATTAAAAATCGAGTTTTGAAAGTCGAAAGCACCTGGCAAGCTAATACTCCGTCCCAGATGCTCCAGATGCTCCAGTACCACCAGAATAGAATCAGAGAAGAGCAAGAACACGAAAGAAAACGTATGAAAGACACGAAAATGAAAGTGCTAGTTGCACAATCTGTTCCTCAAGACAGTCAGAAGAGGGGTCCGAATCAAGCCAGTCATCCTGCAGCTCCCGTTAAAGGGAACTGCAATTATTGTAAACAGCCAGGTCATTTTATAAACGAGTGTGCAGTTCTGAAACATAACATAGCTACTGGTAAGACTAAAGAAAGACCACGTCCGCCTAGACAAGAACAAGTTTCACAGATTCCTCAGCCACAGAATGCACCACAGACAGTTACAGTACCGCAGCCTATTGCTGCAACACAGCACGTTACATCGCAGATGTACCAGTATGCACAGTCCGAGTATCCAGAGTACCAGTCATATTCATGAAACAGCCTAGAGAGGGAGGTAGGCTTGCCTCTCATCGAGATACCTGTAGATCAAGAAGGTCCCTATGTTCACAGTCAAGTATTAGGGAAAGACAGAAAGTTTTTGATTGATACAGGGGCAAGTAGGACCACAATTAGTCATGCCGAAGTTCCAGGGGCTCCGCTCTCAGGCTCAAGAAATGTTTCCCTTGGATTTTCAGGAAAGCCAATAGTTAATGAGATATCAAAGCCAGTCACTCTAGAAGTAGGTCCATTGTCCCGTACTACTGATCTGTTACTTACTAAGTCATGTCCAGAAAATCTATTAGGCATTAAGACACTGAAAGAATTAGGTGCAGTCATTTGCTGTTCCCCAGAGGGAATACGTCTGTTCCTACGTGACTTCAAGGGTCACTATGTATTACGAGATTTTGATTCAAGACTGTCTAAAGTTCCACAGCATCTATGGGCGCAAGGTCCAACTGATGTAGGTTACATGCAAATCACACCCCATCGTGTGACTCTCAAACCAGGTGTAGTGTTACCCCGAATCAGACAGTACAGATTGCCACCTGAGGCTGTAGCAGCCTTATCCAAAATTATTGACGAGCTCATGGCTCAAGGAGTAGTTGTAGAAACTGACTCCAATGTATGCAATTCTCCGATCATTCCAGTCATGAAACGTACTGATCCAAATGCACCCCCAGTATATCGATTAGTGATTGATTTACGAGAGCTTAACAAATGTATTATTCCTCAGTACCCAGTTGTCCCAGATATTTCTTCCCTGTTAACTGCTATTGATTCCGAAGCCATGTTTTTCACTGTCATAGACCTCAAGAATGCATTTTTCAGTGTTCCAATTCATCCAGACAGCCAGTTTCTTTTCGGATTTTGTTTAAATGGAAGGAGCTATATGTTTACACGCGCTCCTCAAGGTTTCACAGAAAGTCCTAGTATTTACAGTCAAGCACTCAAGAGACAACTAGACAACATTCACATGCCAACTGACACTGCCCTGCTCCAGTATGTCGATGATCTACTGATCACAGCCCGTTCTGAACGTGCTTGCGAGCGAGCATCACTTACAGTCCTGTATTTTCTAGCCGAGATGGGGCACAAGGTGTCACCTTCGAAGCTTCAATTCTGTGTCCAGCAAGTGGTATACTTAGGACACTTGCTGTCCAAGAGGGGTAGGCAGTTGACACCAGACCGTATCCAGTTAATAGCGAGTCTTCCCCAGCCCAGAACCCTGAAGGAGGTACGTGCCTTTATCGGCCTTACTTCTTATTGTAGACAATGGATTCCCCAGTATGCATTTCTAGCCAAGCCACTGATACAGTTAACGACACAGGAGGCAGCCGTATCGACTGTCCTCCCTTGGACATCTGAACATACACTTAGTTTCAACGAGTTAAAGAAAGCCCTATGTCAAGCTCCAGTTCTAGCTACACCGAACTACAGTAAGCCTTTTACACTTTTCGTTACTGAACGCGAAGGTACAGCATTATCTGTTCTTACACAAAATCAAGCAGGACAATACAAGCCCTGTGCTTATTTCTCGAGCACATTAGATCCAGTCGCCCAGGCGTTGCCTGCGTGCCTCAAGTCAGTTGCAGCCACAGCACTAGCTATCAGACAAAGTGATTCCATAGTTTTAGGGCATTCCCTGACAGTATATGTCCCACATTCAGTAGAAGTTCTTTTAAACCGAACACAAACACAGCACTTGACAATTGCACGTTTAACAGGTTATGAATTGACACTGTTCCAGCCACACATAGAAATTAGACGCTGCAACGTTCTGAATCCTGCTACACTGTTACCATCAGTTAGTTCAAATCCAGACCCACATGACTGTGTGGAAGTAGTCAACATTACGACAAAGCCAAGACAAGACCTGACAGACATTCCGTTACCAGATCCTGACCTGACACTTTATGTGGATGGTTCATGTATGAGAACTAGTACAGGAGAACTAGTCGCCGCGTATGCAGTGACTACTGACACCGAAGTTATTGAAACACACCGTATTGATACCCTGTCCGCTCAAGCAGCAGAGCTAGTCGCTCTGACACAAGCCTGTATACATGCCAAGAACCTGAAAGTTAATGTTTATACAGATTCACGTTACGCATTCGGAGTTGTACACGACTTCGGAGTGCTCTGGCAGGAGAAAGGTTTCATGACTTCTCATGGAACCAAGATTCAGCATGGTCTCCTTATTCAAGCCCTGTTAGATGCCATACATTTACCGACATCCATTGCTATCATGAAATGCAAAGCACATACGAAAGTTACTGACATTATTTCTCAAGGTAATGATCTAGCAGATCGCACAGCCAAGCTTACAGCACAGACTCCAGACATTCCAGTTAATCAGACACATACTCCAGATCTGACTACATGCATGACAGTTAAGGACCCTACACAAGATGTCATAGATATCCAGTTACATGCTACTCCCTCTGAAATCAAGAAATGGTCTGAACAAGGAGGGGTCCAGACAGATCAAGGATGGTTAACGAAGGGTAGAGCCACATGGTTTCTCCCCGACTCTATGGTTCAAGTCATTATCAATACCGCACATAGTCCAGCACATTTAGGAGAAAAAGCTATGTTAGATAGTATCCAGAACATTTGGTTCAATAAGCATTTACGAGCTGCAGCCAAGCAGAAAGTCCGTACCTGTATGATATGTTGTCAGTTTAATCCAGGTAAAAGTGTCCCGGTGGAACAAGGTGGTTTCCAGCCCCCTGACCACCCTTTTGAGGTCCTCCAGATGGATTATATTCAGATGGAGCGATGTCGAGGTTTCAAGTATGTCCTTGTAGTTGTATGCGCTTTGTCCAGGTGGACAGAAGCATATCCAGTCCCAGATTACACAGCCGCGACCACTGCCAAGCAGTTGGTTCGTGAATTCTTCCCTAGATATGGACTCCCTAGAGTCGTATATTCTGATAACGGCCAGCCATTCTCATCTGAACTGATGAAGCACGTTTCCCTTTTGTTAGGGTACCAGTGGAAGTTCCATTGTGTACGCCATCCTGAAGCAGCCGGTCTCGTAGAGAGACATAATCAGACCCTGAAAATCCGTATTGCAAAAGTTTGTAAGGAAAAAGGTGTGGACTGGCTAGTAGCTCTGCCAGTCGCTCTGTTTTATATGCGCATGGTCGCACATTCCAGATCAGGTCTGTCCCCGTATGAGGTCGTATTCGGCCGCCCCCCTAACATGTGGGGTACTCCTAGACCCCGAAGTATTACCGATGTTTCATGTAATATGCTGACAGATTACCTAGCTTCCTTGATGTCTGCCCTCAACTCATGTCGTTCACAGGTTGCTGCCGCATTTCCAGACAATACCGAGGTGGCACCGCACGAGATCGTTCCAGGCTCCTTGGTGATGATCAGAAATTTCGACAGATCAAGTCCGCTGGAACCACGTTGGAAAGAGCCACGTCAGGTCCTCTTGACCACCCGTACTGCCGTCAAGTTGGAAGGCAGGAAGGGGTGGGTCCATCTTTCTCATGTAAAACTTTTCAATGGATTGAAACCAGTCTCCAAGAACATTTCCAAGGATTCCCAAGATTCGAAAGACTGTCAAGACATTATTTTAAAGGACTGTCCCGCACAAGACATTATTACAACCCCTCCCTTGTTAGAGAAAACTCCGCAACAGGAGTATAAGTTAAAGCTCAGGTCTAGTAAAATAAGTCAGTCAGTTTGATTGTATAAGTCCTCCCCTAGGTGAAACGGTTAGACTGTTTCTGACATGTATAAAATAGACCCCCATAGTGAGAGAGTCAGTCAAAGTTCAATCAGATGTATCGTTTTTCTGAGTTTCGTATTATTCATCAGCATTATGATTTCCTGCACCAGCTATGCGTTCTATCTGTATTGTCCAGTTCCTCATGTAAATATGTCTGCTAATGCTACAGTAGAGCACACGTTTAGTGATCTGCCTCCTCACGAATATTCTTACCGCCTCGCTATGCGTAACAACACATTTATCCGTATGTTACATTACTCACACCAGACCAGCAATGCTACTAATTGTTGGGTGTGTGGTCGACTCCCCCCTTTTCAGACACCGAAAGGAGTTCTGCCACTGTTTCCTTATCCATTCTCACACAATGGTTCGTGTGGAGCATGGTCCACGTTAACGTCATCCTCAACAGATATGTCTTTTCTTAACAGTACATGTTTCCCAGACAAGCAAGGTTTCCCCCACAGAACAGGTTTAGATCTAGAAAATGAAGTATATAATTTAGGTAATTATTCGTCGAATTTCATGGTCCTGAATGTTCAGTCTGATACTACTCCAGACTTACCTGCTATTTCAGTATTACCAGTCAAAGGCGAATTATGTGTCCGTAGTTATGGTTCCATACATGTAGGTCATAGTGAATGTACTACTGTTATCCAGTATAGTGACAGTGGGAAATCTGTTTTCAAAGCTTCACGTCACTCTTATTTTATTTGTGGTCAGACCGCATATGTCCGTCTGCCCCTCGATTGGGAGGGAACCTGTTACATTGCCTTCCTACTGCCACCTGTTTTCCTAGCCCCATCTGATTATCACAGAAACACACATCTAGTACACATTAGACATAGAAGGGAGTCCCCAATTGTCGATTATACTGAAACTACTCTAGAACAGTATACAGATTTCAATAAAGGTTTCTTCTTCTTTGTAGGACCTGTCCAGAATAGTAAACTGATCCGTAGGTTAACAAGAACCCTTGAAGCTGTAGTAAATGAGACTGCCTCTGCTCTAGGTAACCTAACCGAAGAACAATCTGCTATGAGATTTGTCGTTTTGCAAAATCGTCTCGTCCTTGACGTCATACTGGCCGATAGGGGCGGGGCCTGTAGAGTCATCGGATCTAGTTGCTGCATTTTCATTCCAAATAACGCGCCGTCTGTTTATTCAGCTATAACCAGACTCCATAAAATTGCCCATCTGTTACACCAAGATCCAGGCACCTGGACATGGTCCGGTTGGTTCTGGAATATAATTTCCGCATGGGGATGGAAAGTCCTGTCCTTTTTGGGTATTGCAGTAGCAATCATATTTAGCTGCTGCCTCTGTATACAATGTGGCCCTGCGATTTGCGGCATTTGTGCTACCTCTTGTATTCCTAGTCCCAAGCCCCGTTCTAAATCCCGTTCCAGGATAATTCGAGACGAGCAAATGGTACTGTATGAAATGATAGACGGTATCATGAAAATTGATGTTTCCTGATGGAAACGTAGCGACAAGGAGGGAATGTGGAAAAGTAAATTTTGCCATGTTCTGTGTCCCTACGCCTCATCCATCATATGTTATGTGTGCATGACCAATATGCATATGTTATTCCCCATGTCCGATTAATGACGCAATTACAGTTGTGTCCACCTCTGATATGTCATTTTCCAGTCCTCGTGAATACTACGAATATTAGGCCTATGTAAAGTTATGGTGCCACGTTTCTCAGTGTGCACGTTATTCCATTATAAAGTCCCCGTTTCCAGGCCTCAACAGGGCCCGGACCACAGATTCAGCTCCTGTTTCCTGAAAGCCTCGCTGAGGAGCGATACAGCCCCCACCTGTATCCTCGACCCTTCACTTACTTCCTGCCTCGCAGTGCTCGGTGCAGCTTGGCTCTGCCTCTGAGTCTGCCAAGAGTATGTTATGATTCCAGCTATCAGTTCAGTCCTCCTCTTCTGCATTCCAAAGCTACTGAACTGCATCAATAGTTTCCGTCATTGTCTAGCCTTCTCGTCTCCACGTTAGAGAAATACTGTATTAATGGTCATTTAATATTCTTCATCACGCACTACATGTAGAATAATGCATGGTCCAGTCTTAGAGTCGAGTTAGCTTTTCCCCTCATGACTTCTAGTTTATATCAACATGTTCCCTAAACATCAGATACCAGATAGGGTTTAGGTACATGTCGCTCCGACCCTCCAGACTCTAGTCTCTGCTCCTAGCACAGAGTTCGTAGCCCCCAGCTTCTCCTAGTAACACGTCATTGCCCGTTTTCGCGCACCATTAGGTTAGAGGTCCCGGCTCCTTAGGTAGCCCCCTCCAATGTTTCCGCCCCATTCATGACATATTCTGTTACGTTTGCATCACATGTCTATGTATACTCCCAGTTACACCTCTTTTTACTGTTATCTTTCGCGACTGCTACGCGTCACGCCTTCTGCTCCACCCACTGTTACGCCTACTGCAATGTAATGCTATGTGTTTGCGCTATGTATATAAGTCAATGTATTATTATTAAAAATCAGCGCGCTCATCCCAGACCCAGCCCCAGCAGCTGCTGGGCCTCTTTTCCCCTGCTGGGCCCCAGTTACCTCTGTTCCTATGCAGGTTGTCCTGATCCTGTCCTTATGCTGTAATAAACCTGCAGAAACTCCTACTACCTCGAATCTTGACTCTTATTTTATTGAGCTATCTGTTATTCATTCATTCATCCAAAAATAGATCCGGTATTATTTATTTATATACCACAGCTTGTGTGATGGTCGACGCCCTTTCTTCCTGGTGTTTGATGTTTGCTTGTGTGGTGGCTGATGCTCCCTTCCTGATGTTTGATATTTGCTTGTGTGATAGCTGATGCACTCTTTTCCTGGTGTTTGATGGTTGCTTGTGTGATGCCCTATGCTCCCTTCCTGGTGTTTTATATTTGCTTGTGTGATGGCCTACGCACTCTTTTCCTGGAGTTAATGTTTGCTTGTGTGATGGCCAATGCTCTCTTCCTGGTGTTTGATATTTGCTGGTGTGATGGCCGACGCTCTCTTACTGGTGTTTGATGTTTGCTTGTGTGATGGCCGACGCTCTCTTCCTGGTGTTTGATGTTTGCTTGTGTGATGGCTGATGCTCCCTTCCTGATGTTTGATGTTTGCTTGTGTGATGGCTGATGCTCCCTTCCTGGTGTTTGATATTTGCTTGTGTAATGGCAGACGCACTCTTTTCCTGGTGTTTGATTTTTGCTTGTGTGATGGCCGATGCTCCCTTTCGGGTGTTTGATATTTGCTTGTGTGATGGTCGACACCCTTTCTTCCTGGTGTTTGATGTTTGCTTGTGTGATGGCTGATGCTCCCTTCCTGGTGTTTGATATTTGCCTGTGTGATAGCTGATGGACTCTTTTCCTGGTGTTTGATGTTTGCTTGTGTGATGCCCGAAGCTCCCTTCCTGGTGTTTGATATTTGCTTGTGTGATGGCCGACGCACTCTTTTCCTGGTGTTGATGTTTGCTTGTGTGACGGCCGATGCTCTCTTCCTGGTGTTTGATATTTGCTTTTGTGCTAGCCGGCGCCCTCTCTTCCTGGTGTTTGATGTTTGCTCGTGTGATGGCTGATGCTTCCTTCCTGTTGTTTGATGTTTGCTTGCGTGATGGCCGACTCGCTCTCCTCCTGGTGTTTGATGTTTGCTTGTGCGATGGCTGATGCTCTCTACCTGGTGTTTGATGTTTGCTTGTGTGATGGCCTACGCCCTCCCTTCCTGGTGTTTGATGCTTGCTTGTGTGATGGCCGATGCTCTCTGCCTGGTGTATGATGTTTGCTTGTGTGATGGCCGATGCTCCCTTCCTGGTGTTTGATATTTGCTTGTGTGATGGCCGACGCTCTCTTACTGGTGTTTGATGTTTGCTTGTGTGATGGCCGACGCTCTCTTCCTGGTGTTTGATATTTGCTTGAGTGATTGCCGACGCCCTCTCATCCAGGTATTTGATGTTTGCGTGTGTGCTGGCCAACGCTCTCTTTCTGGTGTTTGATGTTTGCTTGTGTGATGGCCGACGCCCTCTCATCCAGGTGTTTGATGTTTGTGTGTGTGATGGCCGACGCTCCCTTCCTGGTGTTTGATATTTGCTTGTGTGATGGCCGACGCTTTCTTACTGGTGTTTGATGTTTGCTTGTGTGATGGCCGACGCTCTCTTCCTGGTGTTTGATGTTTTATTGTGTGATGGCTGCTGCTCCCTTCCTGGTATTTGATGTTTGCTTGTGTGATGGCTGATGCTCCCTTCCTGGTGTTTGATACTTGCTTGTGTGATGGCCCACGCACTCTTTTCCTTATGTTTGATGTTTGCTTGTGTGATGGCCGATGATCCCTTCCAAGTGTTTGATATTTGCTTGTGTGATGGTCGACGCCCTTTCTTCCTGGTGTTTGATACTTGCTTGTGTGATGGCCCACGCACTCTTTTCCTTATGTTTGATGTTTGCTTGTGTGATGGATCATCCCCTTTCAGGTGTTTGCTTGTGTGATGGATCATCCCCTTTGGTGTTTGATGTTTGCTTGTGTGATGGCTGATGCTCCCTTCCTGATGTTTGATATTTGTTTGTGTGATAGCTGATGCACTCTTTTCCTGGTGTTTGATGTTTGCTTGTGTGATGCTCTATGCTCCCTTCCTGGTGTTTTATATTTGCTTGTGTGATGGCCGACTCACTCTTTTCCTGGAGTTGATGTTTGCTTGTGTGATGGCCAATGCTCTCTTCCTGGTGTTTGATATTTGCTGGTGTGATGGCCGACGCTCTCTTACTGGTGTTTGATGTTTGCTTGTGTGATGGCCGACGCTCTCTTCCTGGTGTTTGATGTTTGCTTGTGTGATGGCTGATGCTCCCTTCCTGGTGTTTGATATTTGCTTGTGTGATAGCTGATGCACTCTTTTCCTGGTGTTTGATGTTTGCTTGTGTGATGCCCGATGCTCCCTTCCTGGTCTTTGATGTTTGCTTGTGTGATGGCCAAAGCCCTCTCATCCAGGTGTTTGATGTTTGCGTGTGTGATGGCCAACGCTCTCTTCCTGGTATTTGATGTTTGCTCGTGTGATGGCCGACGCCCTCTCATCCAGGTGTTTGATGTTTGTGTGTGTGATGGCCGACGCTCCCTTCCTGGTGTTTGATATTTGCTTGTGTGATGACCGACGCTCTCTTACTGGTGTTTGATGTTTGCTTGTGTGATGGCTGACGCTCTCTTCCTGGTGTTTTATGTTTTCTTGTGTGATGGCTGCTGCTCCCTTCCTGGTATTTGATGTTTGCTTGTGTGATGGCTGATGCTCCCTTCCTGGTGTTTCATATTTGCTTGTGTGATGGCCGACGCACTCTTTTCCTTATGTTTGATGTTTGCTTGTGTGATGGCCGATGCTCCCTTTCAGGTGTTTGATATTTGCTTGTGTGATGGTCGACGCCCTTTCTTCCTGGTTTATGTTTGCTTGTGTGATGGCCGATGCTCCCTTCCTGGTGTTTGATATTTGCCTGTGTGATAGCTGATGCACTCTTTTCCTGGTGTTTGATGTTTGCTTGTGTGATGCCCGATGCTCCCTTCCTGGTGTTTGATATTTGCTTGTGTGATGGCCGACGCACTCTTTTCCTGGTGTTGATGTTTGCTTGTGTGACGGCCGATGCTCTCTTCCTGGTGTTTGATATTTGCTTTTGTGCTAGCCGGCGCCCTCTCTTCCTGGTGTTTGATGTTTGCTTGTGTGATGGCTGATGCTTCCTTCCTGTTGTTTGATGTTTGCTTGCGTGATGGCCGACTCGCTCTCCTCCTGGTGTTTGATGTTTGCTTGTGTGATGGCTGATGCTCTCTACCTGGTTCTTTGATGTTTGCTTGTGTGATGGCCTACGCCCTCCTATCCTGGTGTGTGATGCTTGCTTGTGTGATGTCCGACGCTCTCTTCCTGGTGTATGATGTTTGCTTGTGTGATGGCCGTTGCTCCCTTCCTGGTGTTTGATATTTGCTTGTGTGATGGCCGACGCTCTCTTACTGGTGTTTGATGTTTGCTTGTGTGATGGCCGACGCTCTCTTCCTGGTGTTTGATATTTGCTTGTGTGATAGCTGATGCACTCTTTTCCTGGTGTTTGATGTTTGCTTGTGTGATGCCCTATGCTCCATTCCTGGTGTTTTATGTTTGCTTGTGTGATGGCCGACGCACTCTTTTCCTGGTGTTGATGTTTGCTTGTGTGATGGCCAATGCTCTCTTCCTGGTGTTTGATATTTGCTTGTGTGATGGCCGACGCTCTCTTACTGGTGCTTGATATTTGCTTGTGTGATGGCCGACGCTCTCTTCCTGGTGTTTGATGTTTGCTTGTGTGATGGCTGATGCTCCCTTCCTAATGTTTGATATTTGCTTGTGTGATGGCTGATGCTCCCTTCCTGGTGTTTGATATTTGCTTGTGTAATGCCGACGCACTCTTTTCCTGGTGTTTGATGTTTGCTTGTGTGATGGCCGATGCTCCCTTTCGGGTGTTTGATATTTGCTTGTGTGATGGTCGACACCCTTTCTTCCTGGTGTTTGATGTTTGCTTTTGTGATGGCTGATGCTCCCTTCCTGGTGTTTGATATTTGCTTGTGTGATAGCTGATGCACTCTTTTCCTGGTGTTTGATGTTTGCTTGTGTGATGCCCGATGCTCCCTTCCTGGTCTTTGATGTTTGCTTGTGTGATGGCCAAAGCCCTCTCATCCAGGTGTTTGATGTTTGCGTGTGTGATGGCCAACGCTCTCTTTCTGGTGTTTGATGTTTGCTTGTGTGATGGCCGACGCCCTCTCATCCAGGTGTTTGATGTTTGCGTGTGTGATGGCCGACGCTCCCTTCCTGGTGTTTGATATTTGCTTGTGTGATGGCCGACGCTTTCTTACTGGTGTTTGATGTTTGCTTGTGTGATGGCTGCTGCTCCCTTCCTGGTATTTGATGTTTGCTTGTGTGATGGCTGATGCTCCCTTCCTGGTGTTTGATCCTTGCTTGTGTGATGGCCCACTCACTCTTTTCCTTATGTTTGATGTTTGCTTGTGTGATGGCTGATGCTCCCTTTCTTCCTGGTGTTTGATGTTTGCTTGTGTGATGGCCGATGCTCCCTTCCTGGTGTTTGATATTTGCCTGTGTGATAGCTGATGCACTCTCTTCCTGGTGTTTGATGTTTGCTTGTGTGATGCCCGATGCTCCCTTCCTGGTGTTTGATATTTGCTTGTGTGATGGCCGACGCACTCTTTTCCTGGTGTTGATGTTTGCTTGTGTGACGGCCGAAGCTCTCTTCCTGGTGTTTGATATTTGCTTTTGTGCTAGCCGGCGCCCTCTCTTCCTGGTATTTGATGTTTGCTTGTGTGATGGCTGATGCTTCCTTCCTGTTGTTTGATGTTTGCTTGCGTGATGGCCGACTCGCTCTTCTCCTGGTGTTTGATGTTTGCTTGTGTGATGGCTGATGCTCTCTACCTGGTGTTTGATGTTTGCTTGTGTGATGGCCTACGCCCTCCCTTCCTGGTGTTTGATGCTTGCTTGTGTGATGGCCGACGCTCTCTTCCTGGTGTATGATGTTTGCATGTGTGATGGCCGATGCTCCCTTCCTGGTGTTTGATATTTGATTGTGTGATGGCCGACGCTCTCTTACTGGTGTTTGATGTTTGCTTGTGTGATGTCCGACGCTCTCTTCCTGGTGTTTGATGTTTGCTTGTGTGATTGCCGACGCCCTCTCATCCAGGTATTTGATGTTTGCATGTGTGATAGCCGACGCTCTCTTTCTGGCCTTTGATGTTTGCTTGTGTGATGGCCGACGCCCTCTCATCCAGGTGTTTGATGTTTGCGTGTATGATGGCCAACGCTCTCTTCCTGGTGTTTGATGTTTGCTTGTGTGATGGCCGATGCCCTCTCATCCAGGTGTTTGATGTTTGTGTGTGTGATGGCCGACGCTCCCTTCCTGGTGTTTGATATTTGCTTGTGTGATGGCCGACGCTCTCTTACTGGTGTTTGAAGTTTGCTTGTGTGATGGCTGAGCTCCCTTCCTGATGTTTGATGTTTGCTTGTGTGATGGCTGATGCTCCCTTCCTGGTGTTTGATATTTGCTTGTGTAATGGCCGACGCACTCTTTTCCTAGTGTTTGATGTTTGCTTGTGTGATGGCCGATTCTCCCTTTCGGGTGTTTGATATTTGCTTGTGTGATGGTCGACGCCCTTTCTTCCTGGTGTTTGATGTTTGCTTGTGTGGTGGCTGATGCTCCCTTCCTGATGTTTGATATTTGCTTGTGTGATAGCTGATGCACTCTTTTCCTGGTGTTTGATGGTTGCTTGTGTGATGCCCTATGCTCCCTTCCTGGTGTTTTATATTTGCTTGTGTGATGGCCTACGCACTCTTTTCCTGGAGTTAATGTTTGCTTGTGTGATGGCCAATGCTCTCTTCCTGGTGTTTGATATTTGCTGGTGTGATGGCCGACGCTCTCTTACTGGTGTTTGATGTTTGCTTGTGTGATGGCCGACGCTCTCTTCCTGGTGTTTGATGTTTGCTTGTGTGATGGCTGATGCTCCCTTCCTGATGTTTGATGTTTGCTTGTGTGATGGCTGATGCTCCCTTCCTGGTGTTTGATATTTGCTTGTGTAATGGCAGACGCACTCTTTTCCTGGTGTTTGATTTTTGCTTGTGTGATGGCCGATGCTCCCTTTCGGGTGTTTGATATGTGCTTGTGTGATGGTCGACACCCTTTCTTCCTGGTGTTTGATGTTTGCTTGTGTGATGGCTGATGCTCCCTTCCTGGTGTTTGATATTTGCCTGTGTGATAGCTGATGGACTCTTTTCCTGGTGTTTGATGTTTGCTTGTGTGATGCCCGAAGCTCCCTTCCTGGTGTTTGATATTTGCTTGTGTGATGGCCGACGCACTCTTTTCCTGGTGTTGATGTTTGCTTGTGTGACGGCCGATGCTCTCTTCCTGGTGTTTGATATTTGCTTTTGTGCTAGCCGGCGCCCTCTCTTCCTGGTGTTTGATGTTTGCTCGTGTGATGGCTGATGCTTCCTTCCTGTTGTTTGATGTTTGCTTGCGTGATGGCCGACTCGCTCTCCTCCTGGTGTTTGATGTTTGCTTGTGCGATGGCTGATGCTCTCTACCTGGTGTTTGATGTTTGCTTGTGTGATGGCCTACGCCCTCCCTTCCTGGTGTTTGATGCTTGCTTGTGTGATGGCCGATGCTCTCTGCCTGGTGTATGATGTTTGCTTGTGTGATGGCCGATGCTCCCTTCCTGGTGTTTGATATTTGCTTGTGTGATGGCCGACGCTCTCTTACTGGTGTTTGATGTTTGCTTGTGTGATGGCCGACGCTCTCTTCCTGGTGTTTGATATTTGCTTGAGTGATTGCCGACGCCCTCTCATCCAGGTATTTGATGTTTGCATGTGTGATAGCCGACGCTCTCTTCCTGGTGTTTGATATTTGCTTGTGTGATGGCCGATACTCCCTTCCTGGTGTTTGATATTTGATTGTGTCATGGCCAACGCTATCTTCCTGGTGTTTGATGTTTGCATGTGTGAGGGATGATGCTCCCTTCCCGTTGTTTGATATTTGCTTGTGTGATAGCCGACGCTCTCTTCCTGGTGTATGATGCTTACTTGTGATGGCCAATGCTCCCTTCCTGGCCTTTGATGTTTGCTTGTGTGATGGCCGACGCCCTCTCATCCAGGTGTTTGATGTTTGCGTGTATGATGGCCAATGCTCTCTTCCTGGTGTTTGATGTTTGCTTGTGTGATGGCCGACGCCCTCTCATCCAGGTGTTTGATGTTTGCGGGTATGATGGCCAAAGCCCTCTCATCCAGGTATTTGATGTTTGCGTGTGTGATGGCCAACGCTCTCTTCCTGGTGTTTGATGTTTGCGTGTGTGATGGCCAACACTCTCTTCCTGGTGTTTGATATTTGCTTGTGTGATGGCCGACGCTCTCTTACTGGTGTTTGATGTTTGCTTGTGTGATGGCCGACACTCTCTTCCTGGTGTTTGATGTTTTCTTGTGTGATGGCTGCTGCTCCCTTCCTGGTGTTTGATGTTTGCTTGTGTGATGGCTGATGCTCCCTTCCTGATGTTTGATATTTGCTTGTGTGATAGCTGATGCACACTTTTCCTGGTGTTTGATGTTTGCTTGTGTGATGCCCTATGCTCCATTCCTGGTGTTTTATGTTTGCTTGTGTGATGGCCGACGCACTCTTTTCCTGGTGTTGATGTTTGCTTGTGTGATGGCCGACGCTCTCTTACTGGTGTTTGATGTTTGCTTGTGTGATGGCCGACGCTCTCTTCCTGGTGTTTGATGTTTTCTTGTGTGATGGCTGCTGCTCCCTTCCTGGTGTTTGATGTTTGCTTGTGTGATGGCTGATGCTCCCTTCCTGATGTTTGATATTTGCTTGTGTGATAGCTGATGCACACTTTTCCTGGTGTTTGATGTTTGCTTGTGTGATGCCCTATGCTCCATTCCTGGTGTTTTATGTTTGCTTGTGTGATGGCCGACGCACTCTTTTCCTGGTGTTGATGTTTGCTTGTGTGATGGCCAATGCTCTTCTCCTGGTGTTTGATGTTTGCTTGTGTGATGGCTGATGCTCTCTACCTGGTGTTTGATGTTTGCTTGTGTGATGGCCTACGCCCTCCCTTCCTGGTGTTTGATGCTTGCTTGTGTGATGGCCGACGCTCTCTTCCTGGTGTATGATGTTTGCATGTGTGATGGCCGATGCTCCCTTCCTGGTGTTTGATATTTGATTGTGTGATGGCCGACGCTCTCTTACTGGTGTTTGATGTTTGCTTGTGTGATGTCCGACGCTCTCATCCTGGTGTTTGATGTTTGCTTGTGTGATTGCCGACGCCCTCTCATCCAGGTATTTGATGTTTGCATGTGTGATAGCCGACGCTCTCTTTCTGGCCTTTGATGTTTGCTTGTGTGATGGCCGACGCCCTCTCATCCAGGTGTTTGATGTTTGCGTGTATGATGGCCAACGCTCTCTTCCTGGTGTTTGATGTTTGCTTGTGTGATGGCCGATGCCCTCTCATCCAGGTGTTTGATGTTTGTGTGTGTGATGGCCGACGCTCCCTTCCTGGTGTTTGATATTTGCTTGTGTGATGGCCGACGCTCTCTTCCTGGTGTTTGATGTTTGCTTGTGTGATGGCTGATGCTCCCTTCCTGGTGTTTGATATTTGCTTGTGTGATAGCTGATGCACTCTTTTCCTGGTGTTTGATGTTTGCTTGTGTGATGCCCGATGCTCCCTTCCTGGTCTTTGATGTTTGCTTGTGTGATGGCCAAAGCCCTCTCATCCAGGTGTTTGATGTTTGCGTGTGTGATGGCCAACGCTCTCTTCCTGGTATTTGATGTTTGCTCGTGTGATGGCCGACGCCCTCTCATCCAGGTGTTTGATGTTTGTGTGTGTGATGGCCGACGCTCCCTTCCTGGTGTTTGATATTTGCTTGTGTGATGACCGACGCTCTCTTACTGGTGTTTGATGTTTGCTTGTGTGATGGCTGACGCTCTCTTCCTGGTGTTTTATGTTTTCTTGTGTGATGGCTGCTGCTCCCTTCCTGGTATTTGATGTTTGCTTGTGTGATGGCTGATGCTCCCTTCCTGGTGTTTCATATTTGCTTGTGTGATGGCCGACGCACTCTTTTCCTTATGTTTGATGTTTGCTTGTGTGATGGCCGATGCTCCCTTTCAGGTGTTTGATATTTGCTTGTGTGATGGTCGACGCCCTTTCTTCCTGGTTTATGTTTGCTTGTGTGATGGCCGATGCTCCCTTCCTGGTGTTTGATATTTGCCTGTGTGATAGCTGATGCACTCTTTTCCTGGTGTTTGATGTTTGCTTGTGTGATGCCCGATGCTCCCTTCCTGGTGTTTGATATTTGCTTGTGTGATGGCCGACGCACTCTTTTCCTGGTGTTGATGTTTGCTTGTGTGACGGCCGATGCTCTCTTCCTGGTGTTTGATATTTGCTTTTGTGCTAGCCGGCGCCCTCTCTTCCTGGTGTTTGATGTTTGCTTGTGTGATGGCTGATGCTTCCTTCCTGTTGTTTGATGTTTGCTTGCGTGATGGCCTACGCCCTCCCTTCCTGGTGTTTGATGCTTGCTTGTGTGATGGCCGATGCTCTCTGCCTGGTGTATGATGTTTGCTTGTGTGATGGCCGATGCTCCCTTCCTGGTGTTTGATATTTGCTTGTGTGATGGCCGACGCTCTCTTACTGGTGTTTGATGTTTGCTTGTGTGATGGCCTACGCTCTCTTCCTGGTGTTTGATATTTGCTTGAGTGATTGCCGACGCCCTCTCATCCAGGTATTTGATGTTTGCATGTGTGATAGCCGACGCTCTCTT
The DNA here is from genome assembly GCF_964261635.1 of Lissotriton helveticus. Taxonomy (NCBI): domain Eukaryota; kingdom Metazoa; phylum Chordata; class Amphibia; order Caudata; family Salamandridae; genus Lissotriton; species Lissotriton helveticus. Next base: position 498,282,912 of record NC_136062.1, read on the forward strand.
CCTGGTGTTTGATATTTGCTTGTGTGATGGCCGATACTCCCTTCCTGGTGTTTGATATTTGATTGTGTCATGGCCAACGCTATCTTCCTGGTGTTTGATGTTTGCATGTGTGAGGGATGATGCTCCCTTCCCGTTGTTTGATATTTGCTTGTGTGATAGCCGACGCTCTCTTCCTGGTGTATGATGCTTACTTGTGATGGCCAATGCTCCCTTCCTGGCCTTTGATGTTTGCTTGTGTGATGGCCGACGCCCTCTCATCCAGGTGTTTGATGTTTGCGTGTATGATGGCCAACGCTCTCTTCCTGGTGTTTGATGTTTGCTTGTGTGATGGCCGACGCCCTCTCATCCAGGTGTTTGATGTTTGCGTGTATGATGGCCAAAGCCCTCTCATCCAGGTATTTGATGTTTGCGTGTGTGATGGCCAACGCTCTCTTCCTGGTGTTTGATGTTTGCGTGTGTGATGGCCAACGCTCTCTTCCTGGTGTTTGATATTTGCTTGTGTGATGGCCGACGCTCTCTTACTGGTGTTTGATGTTTGCTTGTGTGATGGCCGACACTCTCTTCCTGGTGTTTGATGTTTTCTTGTGTGATGGCTGCTGCTCCCTTCCATGGTGTTTGATGTTTGCTTGTGTGATGGCTGATGCTCCCTTCCTGATGTTTGATATTTGCTTGTGTGATAGCTGATGCACACTTTTCCTGGTGTTTGATGTTTGCTTGTGTGATGCCCTATGCTCCATTCCTGGTGTTTTATGTTTGCTTGTGTGATGGCCGACGCACTCTTTTCCTGGTGTTGATGTTTGCTTGTGTGATGGCCGACGCTCTCTTACTGGTGTTTGATGTTTGCTTGTGTGATGGCCGACGCTCTCTTCCTGGTGTTTGATGTTTTCTTGTGTGATGGCTGCTGCTCCCTTCCTGGTGTTTGATGTTTGCTTGTGTGATGGCTGATGCTCCCTTCCTGATGTTTGATATTTGCTTGTGTGATAGCTGATGCACACTTTTCCTGGTGTTTGATGTTTGCTTGTGTGATGCCCTATGCTCCATTCCTGGTGTTTTATGTTTGCTTGTGTGATGGCCGACGCACTCTTTTCCTGGTGTTGATGTTTGCTTGTGTGATGGCCAATGCTCTTCTCCTGGTGTTTGATGTTTGCTTGTGTGATGGCTGATGCTCTCTACCTGGTGTTTGATGTTTGCTTGTGTGATGGCCTACGCCCTCCCTTCCTGGTGTTTGATGCTTGCTTGTGTGATGGCCGACGCTCTCTTCCTGGTGTATGATGTTTGCATGTGTGATGGCCGATGCTCCCTTCCTGGTGTTTGATATTTGATTGTGTGATGGCCGACGCTCTCTTACTGGTGTTTGATGTTTGCTTGTGTGATGTCCGACGCTCTCTTCCTGGTGTTTGATGTTTGCTTGTGTGATTGCCGACGCCCTCTCATCCAGGTATTTGATGTTTGCATGTGTGATAGCCGACGCTCTCTTTCTGGCCTTTGATGTTTGCTTGTGTGATGGCCGACGCCCTCTCATCCAGGTGTTTGATGTTTGCGTGTATGATGGCCAACGCTCTCTTCCTGGTGTTTGATGTTTGCTTGTGTGATGGCCGATGCCCTCTCATCCAGGTGTTTGATGTTTGTGTGTGTGATGGCCGACGCTCCCTTCCTGGTGTTTGATATTTGCTTGTCTGATGGCCGACGCTCTCTTCCTGGTGTTTGATGTTTGCTTGTGTGATGGCTGATGCTCCCTTCCTGGTGTTTGATATTTGCTTGTGTGATAGCTGATGCACTCTTTTCCTGGTGTTTGATGTTTGCTTGTGTGATGCCCGATGCTCCCTTCCTGGTCTTTGATGTTTGCTTGTGTGATGGCCAAAGCCCTCTCATCCAGGTGTTTGATGTTTGCGTTTGTGATGGCCAACGCTCTCTTCCTGGTATTTGATGTTTGCTCGTGTGATGGCCGACGCCCTCTCATCCAGGTGTTTGATGTTTGTGTGTGTGATGGCCGACGCTCCCTTCCTGGTGTTTGATATTTGCTTGTGTGATGACCGACGCTCTCTTACTGGTGTTTGATGTTTGCTTGTGTGATGGCTGACGCTCTCTTCCTGGTGTTTTATGTTTTCTTGTGTGATGGCTGCTGCTCCCTTCCTGGTATTTGATGTTTGCTTGTGTGATGGCTGATGCTCCCTTCCTGGTGTTTCATATTTGCTTGTGTGATGGCCGACGCACTCTTTTCCTTATGTTTGATGTTTGCTTGTGTGATGGCCGATGCTCCCTTTCAGGTGTTTGATATTTGCTTGTGTGATGGTCGACGCGCTTTCTTCCTGGTTTATGTTTGCTTGTGTGATGGCCGATGCTCCCTTCCTGGTGTTTGATATTTGCCTGTGTGATAGCTGATGCACTCTTTTCCTGGTGTTTGATGTTTGCTTGTGTGATGCCCGATGCTCCCTTCCTGGTGTTTGATATTTGCTTGTGTGATGGCCGACGCACTCTTTTCCTGGTGTTGATGTTTGCTTGTGTGACGGCCGATGCTCTCTTCCTGGTGTTTGATATTTGCTTTTGTGCTAGCCGGCGCCCTCTCTTCCTGGTGTTTGATGTTTGCTTGTGTGATGGCTGATGCTTCCTTCCTGTTGTTTGATGTTTGCTTGCGTGATGGCCGACTCGCTCTCCTCCTGGTGTTTGATGTTTGCTTGTGTGATGGCTATTGCTCTCTACCTGGTTCTTTGATTTTTGCTTGTGTGATGGCCTACGCCCTCCTTTCCTGGTGTGTGATGCTTGCTTGTGTGATGTCCGACGCTCTCTTCCTGGTGTATGATGTTTGCTTGTGTGATGGCCGTTGCTCCCTTCCTGGTGTTTGATATTTGCTTGTGTGATGGCCGACGCTCTCTTACTGGTGTTTGATGTTTGCTTGTGTGATGGCCAACGCTCTCTTCCTGGTGTTTGATATTTGCTTGTGTGATAGCTGATGCACTCTTTTCCTGGTGTTTGATGTTTGCTTGTGTGATGCCCTATGCTCCATTCCTGGTGTTTTATGTTTGCTTGTGTGATGGCCGACGCACTCTTTTCCTGGTGTTGATGTTTGCTTGTGTGATGGCCAATGCTCTCTTCCTGGTGTTTGATATTTGCTTGTGTGATGGCCGACGCTCTCTTACTGGTGCTTGATATTTGCTTGTGTGATGGCCGACGCTCTCTTCCTGGTGTTTGATGTTTGCTTGTGTGATGGCTGATGCTCCCTTCCTAATGTTTGATATTTGCTTGTGTGATGGCTGATGCTCCCTTCCTGGTGTTTGATATTTGCTTGTGTAATGCCGACGCACTCTTTTCCTGGTGTTTGATGTTTGCTTGTGTGATGGCCGATGCTCCCTTTCGGGTGTTTGATATTTGCTTGTGTGATGGTCGACACCCTTTCTTCCTGGTGTTTGATGTTTGCTTGTGTGATGGCTGATGCTCCCTTCCTGGTGTTTGATATTTGCTTGTGTGATAGCTGATGCACTCTTTTCCTGGTGTTTGATGTTTGCTTGTGTGATGCCCGATGCTCCCTTCCTGGTCTTTGATGTTTGCTTGTGTGATGGCCAAAGCCCTCTCATCCAGGTGTTTGATGTTTGCGTGTGTGATGGCCAACGCTCTCTTTCTGGTGTTTGATGTTTGCTTGTGTGATGGCCGACGCCCTCTCATCCAGGTGTTTGATGTTTGCGTGTGTGATGGCCGACGCTCCCTTCCTGGTGTTTGATATTTGCTTGTGTGATGGCCGACGCTTTCTTACTGGTGTTTGATGTTTGCTTGTGTGATGGCTGCTGCTCCCTTCCTGGTATTTGATGTTTGCTTGTGTGATGGCTGATGCTCCCTTCCTGGTGTTTGATACTTGCTTGTGTGATGGCCCACTCACTCTTTTCCTTATGTTTGATGTTTGCTTGTGTGATGGCTGATGCTCCCTTTCTTCCTGGTGTTTGATGTTTGCTTGTGTGATGGCCGATGCTCCCTTCCTGGTGTTTGATATTTGCCTGTGTGATAGCTGATGCACTCTTTTCCTGGTGTTTGATGTTTGCTTGTGTGATGCCCGATGCTCCCTTCCTGGTGTTTGATATTTGCTTGTGTGATGGCCGACGCACTCTTTTCCTGGTGTTGATGTTTGCTTGTGTGACGGCGGAAGGTCTCTTCCTGGTGTTTGATATTTGCTTTTGTGCTAGCCGGCGCCCTCTCTTCCTGGTATTTGATGTTTGCTTGTGTGATGGCTGATGCTTCCTTCCTGTTGTTTGATGTTTGCTTGCGTGATGGCCGACTCGCTCTTCTCCTGGTGTTTGATGTTTGCTTGTGTGATGGCTGATGCTCTCTACCTGGTGTTTGATGTTTGCTTGTGTGATGGCCTACGCCCTCCCTTCCTGGTGTTTGATGCTTGCTTGTGTGATGGCCGACGCTCTCTTCCTGGTGTATGATGTTTGCATGTGTGATGGCCGATGCTCCCTTCCTGGTGTTTGATATTTGATTGTGTGATGGCCGACGCTCTCTTACTGGTGTTTGATGTTTGCTTGTGTGATGTCCGACGCTCTCTTCCTGGTGTTTGATGTTTGCTTGTGTGATTGCCGCGCCCTCTCATCCAGGTATTTGATGTTTGCATGTGTGATAGCCGACGCTCTCTTTCTGGCCTTCGATGTTTGCTTGTGTGATGGCCGACGCCCTCTCATCCAGGTGTTTGATGTTTGCGTGTATGATGGCCAACGCTCTCTTCCTGGTGTTTGATGTTTGCTTGTGTGATGGCCGATGCCCTCTCATCCAGGTGTTTGATGTTTGTGTGTGTGATGGCCGACGCTCCCTTCCTGGTGTTTGATATTTGCTTATGTGATGGCCGACGCTCTCTTACTGGTGTTTGAAGTTTGCTTGTGTGATGGCTGAGCTCCCTTCCTGATGTTTGATGTTTGCTTGTGTGATGGCTGATGCTCCCTTCCTGGTGTTTGATATTTGCTTGTGTAATGGCCGACGCACTCTTTTCCTAGTGTTTGATGTTTGCTTGTGTGATGGCCGATTCTCCCTTTCGGGTGTTTGATATTTGCTTGTGTGATGGTAGACGCCCTTTCTTCCTGGTGTTTGATGTTTGCTTGTGTGGTGGCTGATGCTCCCTTCCTGATGTTTGATATTTGCTTGTGTGATAGCTGATGCACTCTTTTCCTGGTGTTTGATGGTTGCTTGTGTGATGCCCTATGCTCCCTTCCTGGTGTTTTATATTTGCTTGTGTGATGGCCTACGCACTCTTTTCCTGGAGTTAATGTTTGCTTGTGTGATGGCCAATGCTCTCTTCCTGGTGTTTGATATTTGCTGGTGTGATGGCCGACGCTCTCTTACTGGTGTTTGATGTTTGCTTGTGTGATGGCCGACGCTCTCTTCCTGGTGTTTGATGTTTGCTTGTGTGATGGCTGATGCTCCCTTCCTGATGTTTGATGTTTGCTTGTGTGATGGCTGATGCTCCCTTCCTGGTGTTTGATATTTGCTTGTGTAATGGCAGACGCACTCTTTTCCTGGTGTTTGATTTTTGCTTGTGTGATGGCCGATGCTCCCTTTCGGGTGTTTGATATTTGCTTGTGTGATGGTCGACACCCTTTCTTCCTGGTGTTTGATGTTTGCTTGTGTGATGGCTGATGCTCCCTTCCTGGTGTTTGATATTTGCCTGTGTGATAGCTGATGGACTCTTTTCCTGGTGTTTGATGTTTGCTTGTGTGATGCCCGAAGCTCCCTTCCTGGTGTTTGATATTTGCTTGTGTGATGGCCGACGCACTCTTTTTCCTGGTGTTGATGTTTGCTTGTGTGACGGCCGATGCTCTCTTCCTGGTGTTTGATATTTGCTTTTGTGCTAGCCGGCGCCCTCTCTTCCTGGTGTTTGATGTTTGCTCGTGTGATGGCTGATGCTTCCTTCCTGTTGTTTGATGTTTGCTTGCGTGATGGCCGACTCGCTCTCCTCCTGGTGTTTGATGTTTGCTTGTGCGATGGCTGATGCTCTCTACCTGGTGTTTGATGTTTGCTTGTGTGATGGCCTACGCCCTCCCTTCTTGGTGTTTGATGCTTGCTTGTGTGATGGCCGATGCTCTCTGCCTGGTGTATGATGTTTGCTTGTGTGATGGCCGATGCTCCCTTCCTGGTGTTTGATATTTGCTTGTGTGATGGCCGACGCTCTCTTACTGGTGTTTGATGTTTGCTTGTGTGATGGCCGACGCTCTCTTCCTGGTGTTTGATATTTGCTTGAGTGATTGCCGACGCCCTCTCATCCAGGTATTTGATGTTTGCATGTGTGATAGCCGACGCTCTCTTCCTGGTGTTTGATATTTGCTTGTGTGATGGCCGATACTCCCTTCCTGGTGTTTGATATTTGATTGTGTCATGGCCAACGCTATCTTCCTGGTGTTTGATGTTTGCATGTGTGAGGGATGATGCTCCCTTCCCGTTGTTTGATATTTGCTTGTGTGATAGCCGACGCTCTCTTCCTGGTGTATGATGCTTACTTGTGATGGCCAATGCTCCCTTCCTGGCCTTTGATGTTTGCTTGTGTGATGGCCGACGCCCTCTCATCCAGGTGTTTGATGTTTGCGTGTATGATGGCCAACGCTCTCTTCCTGGTGTTTGATGTTTGCTTGTGTGATGGCCGACGCCCTCTCATCCAGGTGTTTGATGTTTGCGTGTATGATGGCCAAAGCCCTCTCATCCAGGTATTTGATGTTTGCGTGTGTGATGGCCAACGCTCTCTTCCTGGTGTTTGATGTTTGCGTGTGTGATGGCCAACGCTCTCTTCCTGGTGTTTGATATTTGCTTGTGTGATGGCCGACGCTCTCTTACTGGTGTTTGATGTTTGCTTGTGTGATGGCCGACACTCTCTTCCTGGTGTTTGATGTTTTCTTGTGTGATGGCTGCTGCTCCCTTCCTGGTGTTTGATGTTTGCTTGTGTGATGGCTGATGCTCCCTTCCTGATGTTTGATATTTGCTTGTGTGATAGCTGATGCACACTTTTCCTGGTGTTTGATGTTTGCTTGTGTGATGCCCTATGCTCCATTCCTGGTGTTTTATGTTTGCTTGTGTGATTGCCGACGCACTCTTTTCCTGGTGTTGATGTTTGCTTGTGTGATGGCCGACGCTCTCTTACTGGTGTTTGATGTTTGCTTGTGTGATGGCCGACGCTCTCTTCCTGGTGTTTGATGTTTTCTTGTGTGATGGCTGCTGCTCCCTTCCTGGTGTTTGATGTTTTTCTTGTGTGATGGCTGATGCTCCCTTCCTGATGTTTGATATTTGCTTGTGTGATAGCTGATGCACACTTTTCCTGGTGTTTGATGTTTGCTTGTGTGATGCCCTATGCTCCATTCCTGGTGTTTTATGTTTGCTTGTGTGATGGCCGACGCACTCTTTTCCTGGTGTTGATGTTTGCTTGTGTGATGGCCAATGCTCTTCTCCTGGTGTTTGATGTTTGCTTGTGTGATGGCTGATGCTCTCTACCTGGTGTTTGATGTTTGCTTGTGTGATGGCCTACGCCCTCCCTTCCTGGTGTTTGATGCTTGCTTGTGTGATGGCCGACGCTCTCTTCCTGGTGTATGATGTTTGCATGTGTGATGGCCGATGCTCCCTTCCTGGTGTTTGATATTTGATTGTGTGATGGCCGACGCTCTCTTACTGGTGTTTGATGTTTGCTTGTGTGATGTCCGACGCTCTCTTCCTGGTGTTTGATGTTTGCTTGTGTGATTGCCGACGCCCTCTCATCCAGGTATTTGATGTTTGCATGTGTGATAGCCGACGCTCTCTTTCTGGCCTTTGATGTTTGCTTTTGTGATGGCCGACGCCCTCTCATCCAGGTGTTTGATGTTTGCGTGTATGATGGCCAACGCTCTCTTCCTGGTGTTTGATGTTTGCTTGTGTGATGGCCGATGCCCTCTCATCCAGGTGTTTGATGTTTGTGTGTGTGATGGCCGACGCTCCCTTCCTGGTGTTTGATATTTGCTTGTGTGATGGCCGACGCTCTCTTACTGGTGTTTGAAGTTTGCTTGTGTGATGGCTGAGCTCCCTTCCTGATGTTTGATGTTTGCTTGTGTGATGGCTGATGCTCCCTTCCTGGTGTTTGATATTTGCTTGTGTAATGGCCGACGCACTCTTTTCCTAGTGTTTGATGTTTGCTTGTGTGATGGCCGATTCTCCCTTTCGGGTGTTTGATATTTGCTTGTGTGATGGTCGACGCCCTTTCTTCCTGGTGTTTGATGTTTGCTTGTGTGGTGGCTGATGCTCCCTTCCTGATGTTTGATATTTGCTTGTGTGATAGCTGATGCACTCTTTTCCTGGTGTTTGATGGTTGCTTGTGTGATGCCCTATGCTCCCTTCCTGGTGTTTTATATTTGCTTGTGTGATGGCCTACGCACTCTTTTCCTGGAGTTAATGTTTGCTTGTGTGATGGCCAATGCTCTCTTCCTGGTGTTTGATATTTGCTGGTGTGATGGCCGACGCTCTCTTACTGGTGTTTGATGTTTGCTTGTGTGATGGCCGACGCTCTCTTCCTGGTGTTTGATGTTTGCTTGTGTGATGGCTGATGCTCCCTTCCTGATGTTTGATGTTTGCTTGTGTGATGGCTGATGCTCCCTTCCTGGTGTTTGATATTTGCTTGTGTAATGGCAGACGCACTCTTTTCCTGGTGTTTGATTTTTGCTTGTGTGATGGCCGATGCTCCCTTTCGGGTGTTTGATATTTGCTTGTGTGATGGTCGACACCCTTTCTTCCTGGTGTTTGATGTTTGCTTGTGTGATGGCTGATGCTCCCTTCCTGGTGTTTGATATTTGCCTGTGTGATAGCTGATGGACTCTTTTCCTGGTGTTTGATGTTTGCTTGTGTGATGCCCGAAGCTCCCTTCCTGGTGTTTGATATTTGCTTGTGTGATGGCCGACGCACTCTTTTCCTGGTGTTGATGTTTGCTTGTGTGACGGCCGATGCTCTCTTCCTGGTGTTTGATATTTGCTTTTGTGCTAGCCGGCGCCCTCTCTTCCTGGTGTTTGATGTTTGCTCGTGTGATGGCTGATGCTTCCTTCCTGTTGTTTGATGTTTGCTTGCGTGATGACCGACTCGCTCTCCTCCTGGTGTTTGATGTTTGCTTGTGCGATGGCTGATGCTCTCTACCTGGTGTTTGATGTTTGCTTGTGTGATGGCCTACGCCCTCCCTTCCTGGTGTTTGATGCTTGCTTGTGTGATGGCCGACGCTCTCTGCCTGGTGTATGATGTTTGCTTGTGTGATGGCCGATGCTCCCTTCCTGGTGTTTGATATTTGCTTGTGTGATGGCCGACGCTCTCTTACTGGTGTTTGATGTTTGCTTGTGTGATGGCCGACGCTCTCTTCCTGGTGTTTGATATTTGCTTGTGTGATGGCCGATACTCCCTTCCTGGTGTTTGATATTTGATTGTGTCATGGCCAACGCTATCTTCCTGGTGTTTGATGTTTGCATGTGTGAGGGATGATGCTCCCTTCCCGTTGTTTGATATTTGCTTGTGTGATAGCCGACGCTCTCTTCCTGGTTTATGATGCTTACTTGTGATGGCCAATGCTCCCTTCCTGGCCTTTGATGTTTGCTTGTGTGATGGCCGACGCCCTCTCATCCAGGTGTTTGATGTTTGCGTGTATGATGGCCAACGCTCTCTTCCTGGTGTTTGATGTTTGCTTGTGTGATGGCCGACGCCCTCTCATCCAGGTGTTTGATGTTTGCGTGTATGATGGCCAAAGCCCTCTCATCCAGGTATTTGATGTTTGCGTGTGTGATGGCCAACGCTCTCTTCCTGGTGTTTGATGTTTGCGTGTGTGATGGCCAACGCTCTCTTCCTGGTGTTTGATATTTGCTTGTGTGATGGCCGACGCTCTCTTACTGGTGTTTGATGTTTGCTTGTGTGATGGCCGACGCTCTCTTCCTGGTATTTGATGTTTTCTTGTGTGATGGCTGCTGCTCCCTTCCTGGTGTTTGATGTTTGCTTGTGTGATGGCTGATGCTCCCTTCCTGATGTTTGATATTTGCTTGTGTGATAGCTGATGCACACTTTTCCTGGTGTTTGATGTTTGCTTGTGTGATGCCCTATGCTCCATTCCTGGTGTTTTATGTTTGCTTGTGTGATGGCCGACGCACTCTTTTCCTGGTGTTGATGTTTGCTTGTGTGATGGCCAATGCTCTCTTCCTGGTGTTTGATATTGCTTGTGCGATGGCCGACGCTCTCTTACTGGTGCTTGATGTTTGCTTGTGTGATGGCCGACGCTCTCTTCCTGGTGTTTGATGTTTGCTTGTGTGATGGCTGATGCTCCCTTCCTAATGTTTGATATTTGCTTGTGTGATGGCTGATGCTCCCTTCCTGGTGTTTGATATTTGCTTGTGTAATGGCCGACGCACTCTTTTCCTGGTGTTTGATGTTTGCTTGTGTGATGGCCGATGCTCCCTTTCGGGTGTTTGATATTTGCTTGTGTGATGGTCGACACCCTTTCTTCCTGGTGTTTGATGTTTGCTTGTGTGATGGCTGATGCTCCCTTCCTGGTGTTTGATATTTGCTTGTGTGATAGCTGATGCACTCTTTTCCTGGTGTTTGATGTTTGCTTGTGTGATGCCCGATGCTCCCTTCCTGGTCTTTGATGTTTGCTTGTGTGATGGCCAAAGCCCTCTCATCCAGGTGTTTGATGTTTGCGTGTGTGATGGCCAACGCTCTCTTTCTGGTGTTTGATGTTTGCTTGTGTGATGGCCGACGCCCTCTCATCCAGGTGTTTGATGTTTGTGTGTGTGATGGCCGACGCTCCCTTCCTGGTGTTTGATATTTGCTTGTGTGATGGCCGACGCTCTCTTCCTGGTGTTTGATGTTTTCTTGTGTGATGGCTGCTGCTCCCTTCCTGGTTTTTGATGTTTGCTTGTGTGATGGCTGATGCTCCCTTCCTGGTGTTTGATACTTGCTTGTGTGATGGCCCACGCACTCTTTTCCTTATGTTTGATTTTTGCTTGTGTGATGGCCGAGGCTCCCTTTCAGGTGTTTGATATTTGCTTGTGTGATGGTCGACGTCCTTTCTTCCTGGTGTTTGATGTTTGCTTGTGTGATGGCCGATGCTCCCTTCCTGGTGTTTGATATTTGCCTGTGTGATAGCTGATGCACTCTTCTCCTGGTGTTTGATGTTTGCTTGTGTGATGCCCGATGCTCCCTTCCTGGTGTTTGATATTTGCTTGTGTGATGGCCGACGCACTCTTTTCCTGGTGTTGATGTTTGCTTGTGTGACGGCCGATGCTCTCTTCCTGGTGTTTGATATTTGCTTTTGTGCTAGCCGGCGCCCTCTCTTCCTGGTGTTTGATGTTTGCTCGTGTGATGGCTGATGCTTCCTTCCTGTTGTTTGATGTTTGCTTGCGTGATGGCCGACTCGCTCTCCTCCTGGTGTTTGATGTTTGCTTGTGTGATGGCCTACGCCCTCCCTTCCTGGTGTTTGATGCTTGCTTGTGTGATGGCCGACGCTCTCTTCCTGGTGTATGATGTTTGCATGTGTGATGGCCGATGCTCCCTTCCTGGTGTTTGATATTTGCTTGTGTGATGGCCGACGCTCTCTTACTGGTGTTTGATGTTTGCTTGTGTGATGGCCGACGCTCTCTTCCTGGTGTTTGATATTTGCTTGTGTGATTGCCGACGCCCTCTCATCCATGTATTTGATGTTTGCATGTGTGATAGCCGACGCTCTCTTCCTGGTGTTTGATATTTGCTTGTGTGATGGCCGATACTCCCTTCCTGGTGTTTGATATTTGATTGTGTCATGGCCGACGCTATCTTCCTGGTGTTTGATATTTGCTTGTGTGATGGCTGCTGCTCCCTTCCTGGTGTTTGATGTTTGCTTGTGTGATGGTTGATGCTCCCTTCCTGATGTTTGATATTTGCTTGTGTGATAGCTGATGCACTCTTTTCCTGGTGTTTGATGTTTGCTTGTGTGATGCCCTATGCTCCCTTCCTGGTGTTTTATATTTGCTTGTGTGATGGCCGACACACTCTTTTCCTGGTGTTGATGTTTGCTTGTGTGATGGCCAATGCTCTCTTCCTGGTGTTTGATATTTGCTGGTGTGATGGCCGACGCTCTCTTACTGGTGCTTGATGTTTGCTTGTGTGATGGCCGACGCTCTCTTCCTGGTGTTTGATGTTTGCTTGTGTGATGGCTGATGCTCCCTTCCTAATGTTTGATATTTGCTTGTGTGATGGCTGATGCTCCCTTCCTGGTGTTTGATATTTGCTTGTGTAATGGCCGACGCACTCTTTTCCTGGTGTTTGATGTTTGCTTGTGTGATGGCCGATGCTCCCTTTCGGGTGTTTGATATTTGCTTGTGTGATGGTCGACACCCTTTCTGCCTGGTGTTTGATGTTTGCTTGTGTGATGGCTGATGCTCCCTTCCTGGTGTTTGATATTTGCTTGTGTGATAGCTGATGCACTCTTTTCCTGGTGTTTGATGTTTGCTTGTATGAGGCCCGATGCTCCCTTCCTGGTCTTTGATGTTTGCTGTGTGAGATGGCCAAAGCCCTCTCATCCAGGTGTTTGATATTTGCGTGTGTGATGGCCAACGCTCTCTTTCTGGTGTTTGATGTTTGCTTGTGTGATTGCCGATGCCCTCTCATCCAGGTGTTTGATGTTTGTGTGTGTGATGGCCGACGCTCCCTTCCTGGTGTTTGATATTTGCTTGTGTGATGGCCGACGCTCTCTTACTGGTGTTTGATGTTTGCTTGTGTGATGGCCGACGCTCTCTTCCTGGTGTTTGATGTTTTCTTGTGTGATGGCTGCTGCTCCCTTCCTGGTATTTGATGTTTGCTTGTGTGATGGCTGATGCTCCCTTCCTGGTGTTTGATACTTGCTTGTGTGATGGCCCACGCACTCTTTTCCTTATGTTTGATGTTTGCTTGTGTGATGGCCGATGCTCCCTTTCAGGTGTTTGATATTTGCTTGTGTGATGGTCGACGCCCTTTCTTCCTGGTGTTTGATGTTTGCTTGTGTGATGGCCGATGCTCCCTTCCTGGTGTATGATATTTGCCTGTGTGATAGCTGATGCACTCTTTTCCTGGTGTTTGATGTTTGCTTGTGTGATGCCCGATGCTCCCTTCCTGGTGTTTGATATTTGCTTGTGTGATGGCCGACGCACTCTTTTCCTGGTGTTGATGTTTGCTTGTGTGACGGCCGATGCTCTCTACCTGGTGTTTGATATTTGCTTTTGTGCTAGCCGGCGCCCTCTCTTCCTGGTATTTGATGTTTGCTCGTGTGATGGCTGATGCTTCCTTCCTGTTGTTTGATGTTTGCTTGCGTGATGGCCGACTCGCTCTCCTCCTGGTGTTTGATGTTTGCTTGTGTGATGGCTGATGCTCTCTACCTGGTGTTTGATGTTTGCTTGTGTGATGGCCTACGCCCTCCCTTCCTGGTGTTTGATGCTTGCTTGTGTGATGGCCGACGCTCTCTTCCTGGTGTATGATGTTTGCATGTGTGATGGCCGATGCTCCCTTCCTGGTGTTTGATATTTGCTTGTGTGATGGCCGACGCTCTCTTACTGGTGTTTGATGTTTGCTTGTGTGATGGCCGACGCTCTCTTCCTGGTGTTTGATGTTTGCTTGTGTGATTGCCGACGCCCTCTCATCCAGGTATTTGATGTTTGCATGTGTGATAGCCGACGCTCTCTTTCTGGCCTTTGATGTTTGCTTGTGTGATGGCCGACGCCCTCTCATCCAGGTGTTTGATGTTTGTGTGTATGATGGCCAACGCTCTCTTCCTGGTGTTTGATGTTTGCTTGTGTGATGGCCGAAACCCCTCTCATCCAGGTGTTTGATGTTTGTGTGTGTGATGGCCGACGCTCCCTTCCTGGTGTTTGATATTTGCTTGTGTGATGGCCGACGCTCTCTTACTGGTGTTTGAAGTTTTTTTCTTGTGTGATGGCTGAGCTCCCTTCCTGATGTTTGATGTTTGCTTGTGTGATGGCTGATGCTCCCTTCCTGGTGTTTGATATTTGCTTGTGTAATGGCCGACGCACTCTTTTCCTGGTGTTTGATGTTTGCTTGTGTGATGGCCGATGCTCCCTTTCGGGTGTTTGATATTTGCTTGTGTGATGGTCGACGCCCTTTCTTCCTGGTGTTTGATGTTTGCTTGTGTGGTGGCTGATGCTCCCTTCCTGATGTTTGATATTTGCTTGTGTGATAGCTGATGCACTCTTTTCCTGGTGTTTGATGTTTGCTTGTGTGATGGCCAATGCTCTCTTCCTGGTGTTTGATATTTGCTGGTGTGATGGCCGACGCTCTCTTACTGGTGTTTGATGTTTGCTTGTGTGATGGCCGACGCTCTCTTCCTGGTGTTTGATGTTTGCTTGTGTGATGGCTGATGCTCCCTTCCTGATGTTTGATGTCTGCTTGTGTGATGGCTGATGCTCCCTTCCTGGTGTTTGATATTTGCTTGTGTAATGGCAGACGCACTCTTTTCCTGGAGTTGATGTTTGCTTGTGTGATGGCCAATGCTCTCTTCCTGGTGTTTGATATTTGCTGGTGTGATGGCCGACGCTCTCTTACTGGTGTTTGATGTTTGCTTGTGTGATGGCCGACGCTCTCTTCCTGGTGTTTGATGTTTGCTTGTGTGATGGCTGATGCTCCCTTCCTGATGTTTGATGTCTGCTTGTGTGATGGCTGATGCTCCCTTCCTGGTGTTTGATTTTTGCTTGTGTGATGGCCGATGCTCCCTTTCGGGTGTTTGATATTTGCTTGTGTGATGGTCGACACCCTTTCTTCCTGGTGTTTGATGTTTGCTTGTGTGATGGCTGATGCTCCCTTCCTGGTGTTTGATATTTGCTTGTGTGATAGCTGATGCACTCTTTTCCTGGTGTTTGATGTTTGCTTGTGTGATGCCCGATGCTCCCTTCCTGGTCTTTGATGTTTGCTTGTGTGATGGCCAAAGCCCTCTCATCCAGGTGTTTGATGTTTGCGTGTGTGATGGCCAACGCTCTCTTCCTGGTGTTTGATGTTTGCTTGTGTGATGGCCGAAACCCCTCTCATCCAGGTGTTTGATGTTTGTGTGTGTGATGGCCGACGCTCCCTACCTGGTGTTTGATATTTGCTTGTGTGATGGCCGACGCTCTCTTACTGGTGTTTGAAGTTTGCTTGTGTGATGGCTGAGCTCCCTTCCTGATGTTTGATGTTTGCTTGTGTGATGGCTGATGCTCCCTTCCTGGGGTTTGATATTTGCTTGTGTAATGGCCGACGCACTCTTTTCCTGGTGTTTGATGTTTGCTTGTGTGATGGCCGATGCTCCCTTTCGGGTGTTTGATATTTGCTTGTGTGATGGTCGACGTCCTTTCTTCCTGGTGTTTGATGTTTGCTTGTGTGGTGGCTGATGCTCCCTTCCTGATGTTAGATATTTGCTTGTGTGATAGCTGATGCACTCTTTTCCTGGTGTTTGATGTTTGCTTGTGTGATGCCCTATGCTCCCTTCCTGGTGTTTTATATTTGCTTGTGTGATGGCCGACGCACTCTTTTCCTGGAGTTGATGTTTGCTTGTGTGATGGCCAATGCTCTATTCCTGGTGTTTGATATTTGCTGGTGTGATGGCCGACGCTCTCTTACTGATGTTTGCTTGTGTGATGGCCGACGCTCTCTTCCTGGTGTTTGATGTTTGCTTGTGTGATGGCTAATGCTCCCTTCCTGATGTTTGATGTTTGCTTGTGTGATGGCTGATGCTCCTTTCCAGGTGTTTGATATTTGCTTGTGTAATGGCAGACGCACTCTTTTCCTGGTGTTTGATTTTTACTTGTGTGATGGCCGATGCTCCCTTTCGGGTGTTTGATATTTGCTTGTGTGATGGTCGACACCCTTTCTTCCTGGTGTTTGATGTTTGCTTGTGTGATGGCTGATGCTCCCTTCCTGGTGTTTGATATTTGCTTGTGTGATAGCTGATGCACTCTTTTCCTGGTGTTTGATGTTTGCTTGTGTGATGCCCGATGCTCCCTTCCTGGTCTTTGATGTTTGCTTGTGTGATGGCCAAAGCCCTCTCATCCAGGTGTTTGATGTTTGCCTGTGTGATGGCCAACGCTCTCTTCCTGGTGTTTGATGTTTGCTTGTGTGATGGCCGAAACCCCTCTCATCCAGGTGTTTGATGTTTGTGTGTGTGATGGCCGACGCTCCCTTCCTGGTGTTTGATATTTGCTTGTGTGATGGCCGACGCTCTTTACTGGTGTTTGAAGTTTGCTTGTGTGATGGCTTAGCTCCCTTCCTGATGTTTGATGTTTGCTTGTGTGATGGCTGATGCTCCCTTCCTGGTGTTTGATATTTGCTTGTGTAATGACCGACGCACTCTTTTCCTGGTGTTTGATGTTTGCTTGTGTGATGGCCGATGCTCCCTTTCGGGTGTTTGATATTTGCTTGTGTGATGGTCGACGTCCTTTCTTCCTGGTGTTTGATGTTTGCTTGTGTGGTGGCTGATGCTCCCTTCCTGATGTTAGATATTTGCTTGTGTGATAGCTGATGCACTCTTTTCCTGGTGTTTGATGTTTGCTTGTGTGATGCCCTATGCTCCCTTCCTGGTGTTTTATATTTGCTTGTGTGATGGCCGACGCACTCTTTTCCTGGAGTTGATGTTTGCTTGTGTGATGGCCAATGCTCTATTCCTGGTGTTTGATATTTGCTGGTGTGATGGCCGACGCTCTCTTACTGGTGTTTGATGTTTGCTTGTGTGATGGCCGACGCTCTCTTCCTGGTGTTTGATGTTTGCTTGTGTGATGGCTAATGCTCCCTTCCTGATGTTTGATGTTTGCTTGTGTGATGGCTGATGCTCCCTTCCTGGTGTTTGATATTTGCTTGTGTAATGGCAGACGCACTCTTTTCCTGGTGTTTGATTTTTACTTGTGTGATGGCTGATGCTCCCTTTCGGGTGTTTGATATTTGCTTGTGTGATGGTCGACACCCTTTCTTCCTGGTGTTTGATGTTTGCTTGTGTGATGGCTGATGCTCCCTTCCTGGTGTTTGATATTTGCTTGTGTGATAGCTGATGCACTCTTTTCCTGGTGTTTGATGTTTGCTTGTGTGATGCCCGATGCTCCCTTCCTGGTCTTTGATGTTTGCTTGTGTGATGGCCAAAGCCCTCTCATCCAGGTGTTTGATGTTTGCGTGTGTGATGGCCAACGCTCTCTTCCTGGTGTTTGATGTTTGCTTGTGTGATGGCCGACGCCCTCTCATCCAGGTGTTTGATGTTTGTGTGTGTGTTGTCCGACGCTCCCTTCCTGGTGTTTGATATTTGCTTGTGTGATGGCCGACGCTCTCTTCCTGGTGTTTGATGTTTTCTTGTATGATGGCTGCTGATCCCTTCCTGGTATTTGATGTTTGCTTGTGTGATGGCTGATGCTCCCTTCCTGGTGTTTCATATTTGCTTGTGTGATGGCCGACGCACTCTTTTCCTTATGTTTGATGTTTGCTTGTGTGATGGCCGATGCTCCCTTTCAGGTGTTTGATATTTGCTTGTGTGATGGTCGACGCCCTTTCTTCCTGGTTGATGTTTGCTTGTGTGATGGCCGATGCTCCCTTCCTGGTGTTTGATATTTGCCTGTGTGAAAGCTGATGCAATCTTTTCCTGGTGATTGATGTTTGCTTGTGTGATGCCCGATGCTCCCTTCCTGGTGTGTGATATTTGCTTGTGTGATGGCCGACGCACTCTTTTCCTGGTGTTGCTGTTTGCTTGTGTGACGGCCGATGCTCTCTTCCTGGTGTTTGATATTTGCTTTTGTGCTAGCCTGCGCCCTCTCTTCCTGGTGTTTGATATTTGCTTGTGTGATGGCTGATGCTTCCTTCCTGTTGTTTGATGTTTGCTTGCGTGATGGCCGACTCGCTCTCCTCCTGGTGTTTGATGTTTGCTTGTGTGATGGCCGACGCTCTCTTCCTGGTGTATGATGTTTGCTTGTGTGATGGCCGATGCTCCCTTCCTGGTGTTTGATATTTGCTTGTGTGATTGCCGACGCTCTCTTACTGGTGTTTGATGTTTGCTTGTGTGATGTCCGACGCTCTCTTGCTGGTGTTTGATGTTTGCTTGTGTGATGGCCGACTCCCTCTCATCCAGGTATTTGATGTTTGCATGTGTGATAGCCGACGCTCTCTTCCTGGTGTTTGATATTTGCTTGTGTGATGGCCGATGCTCCCTTCCTGGTGTTTGATATTTGATTGTGTCATGGCCGACGCTATCTTCCTGGTGTTTGATGTTTGCATGTGTGATGGCTGATGCTCCCTTCCCGTTGTTTGATATTTGCTTGTGTGATAGCCGACGCTCTCTTCCTGGTGTATGATGCTTACTTGTGATGGCCAAAGCTCCCTTCCTGGCCTTTGATGTTTGCTTGTGTGATGGCCAAAGCCCTCTCATCCAGGTGTTTGATGTTTGCGTGTGTGATGGCCAACGCTCTCTTCCTGGTGTTTGATGTTTGCTTGTGTGATGGCCGACGCCCTCTCATCCAGGTGTTTGATGTTTGTGTGTGTGATGGCCGACGCTCCCTTCCTGGTGTTTGATATTTGCTTGTGTGATGGCCGACGCTCTCTTACTGGTGTTTGTTGTTTGCGTGTGTGATGGCCGACGTTCTCTTCCTGGTGTTTGATGTTTTCTTGTGTGATGGCTGCTGCCCCCTTCCTGGTGTTTGATGTTTGCTTGTGTGATGGCTGATGCTCCCTTCCTGATGTTTGATATTTGCTTGTGTGATGGCCGACGCACTCTTTTCCTGGTGTTGATGTTTGCTTGTGTGATGGCCAATGCTCTCTTCCTGGTGTTTGATATTTGCTTGTGTGATGGCTGACGCTCTCTTACTGGTGTTTGATGTTTGCTTGTGTGATGGCCGACGCTCTCTTCCTGGTGTTTGATGTTTGCTTGTGTGATGGCTGATGCTCCCTTCCTGATGTTTGATGTTTGCTTGTGTGATGGCTGATGCTCCCTTCCTGGTGTTTGATATTTGCTTGTATAATGGCCGACGCACTCTTTTCCTGGTGTTTGATGTTTGCTTGTTTGATGGCCGATGCTCCTTTTGGGTGTTTGATATTTGCTTGTGTGATGGTCGACACCCTTTCTTCCTGGTGTTTGATGTTTGCTTGTGTGATGGCTGATGCTCCCTTCCTGGTGTTTGATACTTGCTTGTGTGATGGCCGACGCACTCTTTTCCTTATGTTTGATGTTTGCTTGTGTGATGGCCGATGCTCCCTTTCAGGTGTTTGATATTTGCTTGTGTGATGGTCGACGCCCTTTCTTCCTGGTGTTTGATGTTTGCTTGTGTGATGGCCGATGCTCCCTTCCTGGTGTTTGATATTTGCCTGTGTGATAGCTGATGCACTCTTTTCCTGGTGTTTGATGTTTGCTTGTGTGATGCCCGATTCTCCCTTCCTGGTGTTTGATATTTGCTTGTGTGATGGCCGACGCACTCTTTTCCTAGTGTTGATGTTTGCTTGTGTGACGGCCGATGCTCTCTTCCTGGTGTTTGATAATTGCTTTTGTGCTAGCCGGAGCCCTCTCTTCCTGGTGTTTGATGTTTGCTCGTGTGATGGCTGATGCTTCCTTCCTGTTGTTTGATGTTTGCTTGCGTGATGGCCGACTCGCTCTCCTCCTGATGTTTGATGTTTGCTTGTGTGATGGCTGATGCTCTCTACCTGGTGTTTGATGTTTGCTTGTGTGATGGCCTACGCCCTCCCTTCCTGGTGTTCGATGCTTGCTTGTGTGATGGCCGACGCTCTCTTCCTGGTGTATGATGTTTGCTTGTGTGATGGCCGATGCTCCCTTCCTGGTGTTTGATATTTGCTTGAGTGATGGCCGACGCTCTCTTACTGGTGTTTGATGTTTGCTTGTGTGATGGCCGATGCTCTCTTCCTGGTGTTTGATGTTTGCTTGTGTGATGGCCGACGCCCTCTCATCCAGGTATTTGATGTTTGCATGTGTGATAGCCGACGCTCTCTTCCTGGTGTTTGATATTTGCTTGTTTGATGGCCGATGCTCCCTTCCTAGTGTTTGATGTTTGCTTGTGTGATGGCCGATGCTCCCTTCCTGTTGTTTGATATTTGCTTGTGTGATAGCCGACGCTCTCTTCCTGGTGTATGATGCTTACTTGTGATGGCCAATGCTCCCTTCCTGGTCTTTGATGTTTGCGTGTATGAAGGCCGACACTCTCTTCCTGGTGTTTGATGTTTGCTTGTGTGATGGCCGACGCCCTCTCATCCAGGTGTTTGATATTTGTGTGTGTGATGGCCGACGCTCCCTTACTGGTGTTTGATATTTGCTTGTGTGATGGCCGACACTCTCATACTCGTGTTTGATGTTTGCTTGTGTGATGGCCGATGCTCTCTTCCTGGTGTTTGATGTTTTCTTGTGTGATGGCTGCTGCTCCCTTCCTGGTGTTTGATGTTTGCTTGTGTGATGGCTGATGCTCCCTTCCTGATGTTTGATATTTGCTTGTGTGATAGCTGATGCACTCTTTTCCTGGTGTTTGATGTTTGCTTGTGTGATGCCCTATGCTCCCTTCCTGGTGTTTTATATTTGCTTGTGTGATGGCCGACGCACTCTTTTCCTGGTGTTGATGTTTGCTTGTGTGATGGCCAATGCTCTCTTCCTGGTGTTTGATATTTGCTTGTGTGATGGCCGATGCTCTCTTACTGGTGTTTGATGTTTGCTTGTGTGATGGCTGGTGCTCCCTTCCTGATGTTTGATGTTTGCTTGTGTGATGGCTGATGCTCCCTTCCTGGTGTTTGATATTTGCTTGTGTAATTGCCGACGCACTCTTTTCCTGGTGTTTGATGTTTGCTTGTGGGATGGCCGATGCTCCCTTTCGGGTGTTTGATATTTGCTTGTGTGATGGTCGACACCCTTTCTTCCTGGTGTTTGATGTTTGCTTGTGTGATGGCTGATGCTCCCTTCCTGGTGTTTGATATTTGCTTGTGTGATAGCTGATGCACTCTTTTCCTGGTGTTTGATGTTTGCTTGTGTGAGGCCCGATGCTCCCTTCCTGGTCTTTGATGTTTGCTGTGTGAGATGGCCAAAGCCCTCTCATCCAGGTGTTTGATATTTGCGTGTGTGATGGCCAACGCTCTCTTTCTGGTGTTTGATGTTTGCTTGTGTGATTGCCGATGCCCTCTCATCCAGGTGTTTGATGTTTGTGTGTGTGTTGGCCGACGCTCCCTTCCTGGTGTTTGATATTTGCTTGTGTGATGGCCGACGCTCTCTTACTGGTGTTTGATGTTTGCTTGTGTGATGGCCGACGCTCTCTTCCTGGTGTTTGATGTTTTCTTGTGTGATGGCTGCTGCTCCCTTCCTGGTATTTGATGTTTGCTTGTGTGATGGCTGATGCTCCCTTCCTGGTGTTTGATACTTGCTTGTGTGATGGCCCACGCACTCTTTTCCTTATGTTTGATGTTTGCTTGTGTGATGGCCGATGCTCCCTTTCAGGTGTTTGATATTTGCTTGTGTGATGGTCGACGCCCTTTCTTCCTGGTGTTTGATGTTTGCTTGTGTGATGGCCGATGCTCCCTTCCTGGTGTATGATATTTGCCTGTGTGATAGCTGATGCACTCTTTTCCTGGTGTTTGATGTTTGCTTGTGTGATGCCCGATGCTCCCTTCCTGGTGTTTGATATTTGCTTGTGTGATGGCCGACGCACTCTTTTCCTGGTGTTGATGTTTGCTTGTGTGACGGCCGATGCTCTCTACCTGGTGTTTGATATTTGCTTTTGTGCTAGCCGGCGCCCTCTCTTCCTGGTATTTGATGTTTGCTCGTGTGATGGCTGATGCTTCCTTCCTGTTGTTTGATGTTTGCTTGCGTGATGGCCGACTCGCTCTCCTCCTGGTGTTTGATGTTTGCTTGTGTGATGGCTGATGCTCTCTACCTGGTGTTTGATGTTTGCTTGTGTGATGGCCTACGCCCTCCCTTCCTGGTGTTTGATGCTTGCTTGTGTGATGGCCGACGCTCTCTTCCTGGTGTATGATGTTTGCATGTGTGATGGCCGATGCTCCCTTCCTGGTGTTTGATATTTGCTTGTGTGATGGCCGACGCTCTCTTACTGGTGTTTGATGTTTGCTTGTGTGATGGCCGACGCTCTCTTCCTGGTGTTTGATGTTTGCTTGTGTGATTGCCGACGCCCTCTCATCCAGGTATTTGATGTTTGCATGTGTGATAGCCGACGCTCTCTTTCTGGCCTTTGATGTTTGCTTGTGTGATGGCCGACGCCCTCTCATCCAGGTGTTTGATGTTTGTGTGTATGATGGCCAACGCTCTCTTCCTGGTGTTTGATGTTTGCTTGTGTGATGGCCGAAACCCCTCTCATCCAGGTGTTTGATGTTTGTGTGTGTGATGGCCGACGCTCCCTTCCTGGTGTTTGATATTTGCTTGTGTGATGGCCGACGCTCTCTTACTGGTGTTTGAAGTTTTTTTCTTGTGTGATGGCTGAGCTCCCTTCCTGATGTTTGATGTTTGCTTGTGTGATGGCTGATGCTCCCTTCCTGGTGTTTGATATTTGCTTGTGTAATGGCCGACGCACTCTTTTCCTGGTGTTTGATGTTTGCTTGTGTGATGGCCGATGCTCCCTTTCGGGTGTTTGATATTTGCTTGTGTGATGGTCGACGCCCTTTCTTCCTGGTGTTTGATGTTTGCTTGTGTGGTGGCTGATGCTCCCTTCCTGATGTTTGATATTTGCTTGTGTGATAGCTGATGCACTCTTTTCCTGGTGTTTGATGTTTGCTTGTGTGATGGCCAATGCTCTCTTCCTGGTGTTTGATATTTGCTGGTGTGATGGCCGACGCTCTCTTACTGGTGTTTGATGTTTGCTTGTGTGATGGCCGACGCTCTCTTCCTGGTGTTTGATGTTTGCTTGTGTGATGGCTGATGCTCCCTTCCTGATGTTTGATGTCTGCTTGTGTGATGGCTGATGCTCCCTTCCTGGTGTTTGATATTTGCTTGTGTAATGGCAGACGCACTCTTTTCCTGGAGTTGATGTTTGCTTGTGTGATGGCCAATGCTCTCTTCCTGGTGTTTGATATTTGCTGGTGTGATGGCCGACGCTCTCTTACTGGTGTTTGATGTTTGCTTGTGTGATGGCCGACGCTCTCTTCCTGGTGTTTGATGTTTGCTTGTGTGATGGCTGATGCTCCCTTCCTGATGTTTGATGTCTGCTTGTGTGATGGCTGATGCTCCCTTCCTGGTGTTTGATTTTTGCTTGTGTGATGGCCGATGCTCCCTTTCGGGTGTTTGATATTTGCTTGTGTGATGGCCGACACCCTTTCTTCCTGGTGTTTGATGTTTGCTTGTGTGATGGCTGATGCTCCCTTCCTGGTGTTTGATATTTGCTTGTGTGATAGCTGATGCACTCTTTTCCTGGTGTTTGATGTTTGCTTGTGTGATGCCCGATGCTCCCTTCCTGGTCTTTGATGTTTGCTTGTGTGATGGCCAAAGCCCTCTCATCCAGGTGTTTGATGTTTGCGTGTGTGATGGCCAACGCTCTCTTCCTGGTGTTTGATGTTTGCTTGTGTGATGGCCGAAACCCCTCTCATCCAGGTGTTTGATGTTTGTGTGTGTGATGGCCGACGCTCCCTACCTGGTGTTTGATATTTGCTTGTGTGATGGCCGACGCTCTCTTACTGGTGTTTGAAGTTTGCTTGTGTGATGGCTGAGCTCCCTTCCTGATGTTTGATGTTTGCTTGTGTGATGGCTGATGCTCCCTTCCTGGGGTTTGATATTTGCTTGTGTAATGGCCGACGCACTCTTTTCCTGGTGTTTGATGTTTGCTTGTGTGATGGCCGATGCTCCCTTTCGGGTGTTTGATATTTGCTTGTGTGATGGTCGACGTCCTTTCTTCCTGGTGTTTGATGTTTGCTTGTGTGGTGGCTGATGCTCCCTTCCTGATGTTAGATATTTGCTTGTGTGATAGCTGATGCACTCTTTTCCTGGTGTTTGATGTTTGCTTGTGTGATGCCCTATGCTCCCTTCCTGGTGTTTTATATTTGCTTGTGTGATGGCCGACGCACTCTTTTCCTGGAGTTGATGTTTGCTTGTGTGATGGCCAATGCTCTATTCCTGGTGTTTGATATTTGCTGGTGTGATGGCCGACGCTCTCTTACTGATGTTTGCTTGTGTGATGGCCGACGCTCTCTTCCTGGTGTTTGATGTTTGCTTGTGTGATGGCTAATGCTCCCTTCCTGATGTTTGATGTTTGCTTGTGTGATGGCTGATGCTCCTTTCCAGGTGTTTGATATTTGCTTGTGTAATGGCAGACGCACTCTTTTCCTGGTGTTTGATTTTTACTTGTGTGATGGCCGATGCTCCCTTTCGGGTGTTTGATATTTGCTTGTGTGATGGTCGACACCCTTTCTTCCTGGTGTTTGATGTTTGCTTGTGTGATGGCTGATGCTCCCTTCCTGGTGTTTGATATTTGCTTGTGTGATAGCTGATGCACTTTTTTCCTGGTGTTTGATGTTTGCTTGTGTGATGCCCGATGCTCCCTTCCTGGTCTTTGATGTTTGCTTGTGTGATGGCCAAAGCCCTCTCATCCAGGTGTTTGATGTTTGCGTGTGTGATGGCCAACGCTCTCTTCCTGGTGTTTGATGTTTGCTTGTGTGATGGCCGAAACCCCTCTCATCCAGGTGTTTGATGTTTGTGTGTGTGATGGCCGACGCTCCCTTCCTGGTGTTTGATATTTGCTTGTGTGATGGCCGACGCTCTTTACTGGTGTTTGAAGTTTGCTTGTGTGATGGCTTAGCTCCCTTCCTGATGTTTGATGTTTGCTTGTGTGATGGCTGATGCTCCCTTCCTGGTGTTTGATATTTGCTTGTGTAATGGCCGACGCACTCTTTTCCTGGTGTTTGATGTTTGCTTGTGTGATGGCCGATGCTCCCTTTCGGGTGTTTGATATTTGCTTGTGTGATGGTCGACGTCCTTTCTTCCTGGTGTTTGATGTTTGCTTGTGTGGTGGCTGATGCTCCCTTCCTGATGTTAGATATTTGCTTGTGTGATAGCTGATGCACTCTTTTCCTGGTGTTTGATGTTTGCTTGTGTGATGCCCTATGCTCCCTTCCTGGTGTTTTATATTTGCTTGTGTGATGGCCGACGCACTCTTTTCCTGGAGTTGATGTTTGCTTGTGTGATGGCCAATGCTCTATTCCTGGTGTTTGATATTTGCTGGTGTGATGGCCGACGCTCTCTTACTGGTGTTTGATGTTTGCTTGTGTGATGGCCGACGCTCTCTTCCTGGTGTTTGATGTTTGCTTGTGTGATGGCTAATGCTCCCTTCCTGATGTTTGATGTTTGCTTGTGTGATGGCTGATGCTCCCTTCCTGGTGTTTGATATTTGCTTGTGTAATGGCAGACGCACTCTTTTCCTGGTGTTTGATTTTTACTTGTGTGATGGCCGATGCTCCCTTTCGGGTGTTTGATATTTGCTTGTGTGATGGTCGACACCCTTTCTTCCTGGTGTTTGATGTTTGCTTGTGTGATGGCTGATGCTCCCTTCCTGGTGTTTGATATTTGCTTGTGTGATAGCTGATGCACTCTTTTCCTGGTGTTTGATGTTTGCTTGTGTGATGCCCGATGCTCCCTTCCTGGTCTTTGATGTTTGCTTGTGTGATGGCCAAAGCCCTCTCATCCAGGTGTTTGATGTTTGCGTGTGTGATGGCCAACGCTCTCTTCCTGGTGTTTGATGTTTGCTTGTGTGATGGCCGACGCCCTCTCATCCAGGTGTTTGATGTTTGTGTGTGTGTTGTCCGACGCTCCCTTCCTGGTGTTTGATATTTGCTTGTGTGATGGCCGACGCTCTCTTCCTGGTGTTTGATGTTTTCTTGTATGATGGCTGCTGATCCCTTCCTGGTATTTGATGTTTGCTTGTGTGATGGCTGATGCTCCCTTCCTGGTGTTTCATATTTGCTTGTGTGATGGCCGACGCACTCTTTTCCTTATGTTTGATGTTTGCTTGTGTGATGGCCGATGCTCCCTTTCAGGTGTTTGATATTTGCTTGTGTGATGGTCGACGCCCTTTCTTCCTGGTTGATGTTTGCTTGTGTGATGGCCGATGCTCCCTTCCTGGTGTTTGATATTTGCCTGTGTGATAGCTGATGCAATCTTTTCCTGGTGATTGATGTTTGCTTGTGTGATGCCCGATGCTCCCTTCCTGGTGTGTGATATTTGCTTGTGTGATGGCCGACGCACTCTTTTCCTGGTGTTGCTGTTTGCTTGTGTGACGGCCGATGCTCTCTTCCTGGTGTTTGATATTTGCTTTTGTGCTAGCCTGCGCCCTCTCTTCCTGGTGTTTGATATTTGCTTGTGTGATGGCTGATGCTTCCTTCCTGTTGTTTGATGTTTGCTTGCGTGATGGCCGACTCGCTCTCCTCCTGGTGTTTGATGTTTGCTTGTGTGATGGCCGACGCTCTCTTCCTGGTGTATGATGTTTGCTTGTGTGATGGCCGATGCTCCCTTCCTGGTGTTTGATATTTGCTTGTGTGATTGCCGACGCTCTCTTACTGGTGTTTGATGTTTGCTTGTGTGATGTCCGACGCTCTCTTGCTGGTGTTTGATGTTTGCTTGTGTGATGGCCGACTCCCTCTCATCCAGGTATTTGATGTTTGCATGTGTGATAGCCGACGCTCTCTTCCTGGTGTTTGATATTTGCTTGTGTGATGGCCGATGCTCCCTTCCTGGTGTTTGATATTTGATTGTGTCATGGCCGACGCTATCTTCCTGGTGTTTGATGTTTGCATGTGTGATGGCTGATGCTCCCTTCCCGTTGTTTGATATTTGCTTGTGTGATAGCCGACGCTCTCTTCCTGGTGTATGATGCTTACTTGTGATGGCCAAAGCTCCCTTCCTGGCCTTTGATGTTTGCTTGTGTGATGGCCAAAGCCCTCTCATCCAGGTGTTTGATGTTTGCGTGTGTGATGGCCAACGCTCTCTTCCTGGTGTTTGATGTTTGCTTGTGTGATGGCCGACGCCCTCTCATCCAGGTGTTTGATGTTTGTGTGTGTGATGGCCGACGCTCCCTTCCTGGTGTTTGATATTTGCTTGTGTGATGGCCGACGCTCTCTTACTGGTGTTTGTTGTTTGCGTGTGTGATGGCCGACGTTCTCTTCCTGGTGTTTGATGTTTTCTTGTGTGATGGCTGCTGCCCCCTTCCTGGTGTTTGATGTTTGCTTGTGTGATGGCTGATGCTCCCTTCCTGATGTTTGATATTTGCTTGTGTGATGGCCGACGCACTCTTTTCCTGGTGTTGATGTTTGCTTGTGTGATGGCCAATGCTCTCTTCCTGGTGTTTGATATTTGCTTGTGTGATGGCTGACGCTCTCTTACTGGTGTTTGATGTTTGCTTGTGTGATGGCCGACGCTCTCTTCCTGGTGTTTGATGTTTGCTTGTGTGATGGCTGATGCTCCCTTCCTGATGTTTGATGTTTGCTTGTGTGATGGCTGATGCTCCCTTCCTGGTGTTTGATATTTGCTTGTATAATGGCCGACGCACTCTTTTCCTGGTGTTTGATGTTTGCTTGTTTGATGGCCGATGCTCCTTTTGGGTGTTTGATATTTGCTTGTGTGATGGTCGACACCCTTTCTTCCTGGTGTTTGATGTTTGCTTGTGTGATGGCTGATGCTCCCTTCCTGGTGTTTGATACTTGCTTGTGTGATGGCCGACGCACTCTTTTCCTTATGTTTGATGTTTGCTTGTGTGATGGCCGATGCTCCCTTTCAGGTGTTTGATATTTGCTTGTGTGATGGTCGACGCCCTTTCTTCCTGGTGTTTGATGTTTGCTTGTGTGATGGCCGATGCTCCCTTCCTGGTGTTTGATATTTGCCTGTGTGATAGCTGATGCACTCTTTTCCTGGTGTTTGATGTTTGCTTGTGTGATGCCCGATTCTCCCTTCCTGGTGTTTGATATTTGCTTGTGTGATGGCCGACGCACTCTTTTCCTAGTGTTGAT
Organism: Lissotriton helveticus; assembly: GCF_964261635.1. Lineage (NCBI taxonomy): Eukaryota > Metazoa > Chordata > Amphibia > Caudata > Salamandridae > Lissotriton > Lissotriton helveticus. Next base: position 498,310,812 of record NC_136062.1, read on the forward strand.
GTTTGCTTGTGTGACGGCCGATGCTCTCTTCCTGGTGTTTGATAATTGCTTTTGTGCTAGCCGGAGCCCTCTCTTCCTGGTGTTTGATGTTTGCTCGTGTGATGGCTGATGCTTCCTTCCTGTTGTTTGATGTTTGCTTGCGTGATGGCCGACTCGCTCTCCTCCTGATGTTTGATGTTTGCTTGTGTGATGGCTGATGCTCTCTACCTGGTGTTTGATGTTTGCTTGTGTGATGGCCTACGCCCTCCCTTCCTGGTGTTCGATGCTTGCTTGTGTGATGGCCGACGCTCTCTTCCTGGTGTATGATGTTTGCTTGTGTGATGGCCGATGCTCCCTTCCTGGTGTTTGATATTTGCTTGAGTGATGGCCGACGCTCTCTTACTGGTGTTTGATGTTTGCTTGTGTGATGGCCGATGCTCTCTTCCTGGTGTTTGATGTTTGCTTGTGTGATGGCCGACGCCCTCTCATCCAGGTATTTGATGTTTGCATGTGTGATAGCCGACGCTCTCTTCCTGGTGTTTGATATTTGCTTGTTTGATGGCCGATGCTCCCTTCCTTGTGTTTGATGTTTGCTTGTGTGATGGCCGATGCTCCCTTCCTGTTGTTTGATATTTGCTTGTGTGATAGCCGACGCTCTCTTCCTGGTGTATGATGCTTACTTGTGATGGCCAATGCTCCCTTCCTGGTCTTTGATGTTTGCGTGTATGAAGGCCGACACTCTCTTCCTGGTGTTTGATGTTTGCTTGTGTGATGGCCGACGCCCTCTCATCCAGGTGTTTGATATTTGTGTGTGTGATGGCCGACGCTCCCTTACTGGTGTTTGATATTTGCTTGTGTGATGGCCGACGCTCTCATACTCGTGTTTGATGTTTGCTTGTGTGATGGCCGATGCTCTCTTCCTGGTGTTTGATGTTTTCTTGTGTGATGGCTGCTGCTCCCTTCCTGGTGTTTGATGTTTGCTTGTGTGATGGCTGATGCTCCCTTCCTGATGTTTGATATTTGCTTGTGTGATAGCTGATGCACTCTTTTCCTGGTGTTTGATGTTTGCTTGTGTGATGCCCTATGCTCCCTTCCTGGTGTTTTATATTTGCTTGTGTGATGGCCGACGCACTCTTTTCCTGGTGTTGATGTTTGCTTGTGTGATGGCCAATGCTCTCTTCCTGGTGTTTGATATTTGCTTGTGTGATGGCCGATGCTCTCTTACTGGTGTTTGATGTTTGCTTGTGTGATGGCTGGTGCTCCCTTCCTGATGTTTGATGTTTGCTTGTGTGATGGCTGATGCTCCCTTCCTGGTGTTTGATATTTGCTTGTGTAATTGCCGACGCACTCTTTTCCTGGTGTTTGATGTTTGCTTGTGGGATGGCCGATGCTCCCTTTCGGGTGTTTGATATTTGCTTGTGTGATGGTCGACACCCTTTCTTCCTGGTGTTTGATGTTTGCTTGTGTGATGGCTGATGCTCCCTTCCTGGTGTTTGATATTTGCTTGTGTGATAGCTGATGCACTCTTTTCCTGGTGTTTGATGTTTGCTTCTGTGATGCCCGATGCTCCATTCCTGGTCTTTGATGTTTGCTTGTGTGATGGCCAAAGCCCTCTCATCCAGGTGTTTGATGTTTGCGTGTGTGATGGCCAACGCTCTCTTCTTGGTGTTTGATGTTTGCTTGTGTGATTTCCGACGCCCTCTCATCCAGGTGTTTGATGTTTGTGTGTGTGATGGCCGACGCTCCCTTCCTGGTGTTTGATATTTGCTTGTGTGATGGCCGACGCTCTCTTCCTGGTGTTTGATATTTTCTTGTGTGATGGCTGCTGCTCCTTTCCTGGTATTTGATGTTTGCTTGTGTGATGGCTGATGCTCCCTTCCTGTTGTTTGATATTTGCTTGTGTGATGGCCGACGCACTCTTTTTCTTATGTTTGATGTTTGCTTGTGTGATGGCCGATGCTCCCTTTCAGGTGTTTGACATTTGCTTGTGTGCTGGTTGACGCCCTTTCTTCCTGGTGTTTGATGTTTGCTTGTGTGATGGCTGATGCTCCCTTCCTGGTGTTTGATGTTTGCTTGTGTGATGGCCGATGCTCCCTTCCTGTTGTTTGATATTTGCTTGTGTGATAGCCGACGCTCTCTTCCTGGTGTATGATGCTTACTTGTGATGGCCAATGCTCCCTTCCTGGTCTTTGATGTTTGCGTGTATGAAGGCCGACACTCTCTTCCTGGTGTTTGATGTTTGCTTGTGTGATGGCCGACGCCCTCTCATCCAGGTGTTTGATATTTGTGTGTGTGATGGCCGACGCTCCCTTACTGGTGTTTGATATTTGCTTGTGTGATGGCCGACGCTCTCATACTCGTGTTTGATGTTTGCTTGTGTGATGGCCGATGCTCTCTTCCTGGTGTTTGATGTTTTCTTGTGTGATGGCTGCTGCTCCCTTCCTGGTGTTTGATGTTTGCTTGTGTGATGGCTGATGCTCCCTTCCTGATGTTTGATATTTGCTTGTGTGATAGCTGATGCACTCTTTTCCTGGTGTTTGATGTTTGCTTGTGTGATGCCCTATGCTCCCTTCCTGGTGTTTTATATTTGCTTTTGTGATGGCCGACGCACTCTTTTCCTGGTGTTGATGTTTGCTTGTGTGATGGCCAATGCTCTCTTCCTGGTGTTTGATATTTGCTTGTGTGATGGCCGATGCTCTCTTACTGGTGTTTGATGTTTGCTTGTGTGATGGCTGGTGCTCCCTTCCTGATGTTTGATGTTTGCTTGTGTGCTGGCTGATGCTCCCTTCCTGGTGTTTGATATTTGCTTGTGTAATTGCCGACGCACTCTTTTCCTGGTGTTTGATGTTTGCTTGTGGGATGGCCGATGCTCCCTTTCGGGTGTTTGATATTTGCTTGTGTGATGGTCGACACCCTTTCTTCCTGGTGTTTGATGTTTGCTTGTGTGATGGCTGATGCTCCCTTCCTGGTGTTTGATATTTGCTTGTGTGATAGCTGATGCACTCTTTTCCTGGTGTTTGATGTTTGCTTCTGTGATGCCCGATGCTCCATTCCTGGTCTTTGATGTTTGCTTGTGTGATGGCCAAAGCCCTCTCATCCAGGTGTTTGATGTTTGCGTGTGTGATGGCCAACGCTCTCTTCTTGGTGTTTGATGTTTGCTTGTGTGATTTCCGACGCCCTCTCATCCAGGTGTTTGATGTTTGTGTGTGTGATGGCCGACGCTCCCTTCCTGGTGTTTGATATTTGCTTGTGTGATGGCCGACGCTCTCTTCCTGGTGTTTGATATTTTCTTGTGTGATGGCTGCTGCTCCTTTCCTGGTATTTGATGTTTGCTTGTGTGATGGCTGATGCTCCCTTCCTGTTGTTTGATATTTGCTTGTGTGATGGCCGACGCACTCTTTTTCTTATGTTTGATGTTTGCTTGTGTGATGGCCGATGCTCCCTTTCAGGTGTTTGACATTTGCTTGTGTGCTGGTTGACGCCCTTTCTTCCTGGTGTTTGATGTTTGCTTGTGTGATGGCTGATGCTCCCTTCCTGGTGTTTGATATTTGCTTTTGTGATAGCTGATGCAATCTTTTCCTGGTGTTTGATGTTTGCTTGTGTGATGCCCGATGCTCCCTTCCTGGTGTTTGATATTTGCTTGTGTGATGGCCGACGCGCTCTTTTCCTTATGTTTGATGTTTGCTTGTGTGATGGCCGATGCTCCCTTTCAGATGTTTGATATTTGCTTGTGTGAGGGTCGACGCCCTTTCTTCCTGGTGTTTGATGTTTGCTTGTGTGATGGCCGATGCTCCCTTCCTGGTGTTTGATATTTGCCTGTGTGATAGCTGATGCACTCTTTTCCTGGTGTTTGATGTTTGCTTGTGTGATGCCCGATGCTCCCTTCCTGGTGTTTGATATTTGCTTGTGTGATGGCCGACGCACTCTTTTCCTGGTGTTGATGTTTGCTTGTGTGACGGCCGATGCTCTCTTCCTGGTGTTTGATATTTGCTTTTGTGCTAGCCGGCGCCCTCTCTTCCTGGTGTTTGATGTTTGCTCGTGTGATGGCTGATGCTTCCTTCCTGTTGTTTGATGTTTGCTTGCGTGATGGCCGACTCGCTCTCCTCCTGGTGTTTGATGTTTGCTTGTGTGATGGCTGATGCTCTCTACCTGGTGTTTGATGTTTGCTTGTGTGATGGCCTACGCCCTCCCTTCCTGGTGTTTGATGCTTGCTTGTGTGATGGCCGACGCTCCCTTCCTGGTGTTTGATATTTGCTTGTGTGATGGCCGACGCTCTCTTACTGGTGTTTGATGTTTGCTTGTGTGATGGCCGTCGCTCTCTTCCTGGTGTTTGATGTTTGCTTTTGTGATTGCCGACGCCCTCTCATCCAGGTATTTGATGTTTGCATGTGTGATAGCCGACGCTCTCTTCCTGGTGTTTGATATTTGCTTGTGTGATGGCCGATGCTCCCTTTCGGGTGTTTGATATTTGCTTGTGTGATGGTCGACGTCCTTTCTTCCTGGTGTTTGATGTTTGCTTGTGTGGTGGCTGATGCTCCCTTCCTGATGTTAGATATTTGCTTGTGTGATAGCTGATGCACTCTTTTCCTGGTGTTTGATGTTTGCTTGTGTGATGCCCTATGCTCCCTTCCTGGTGTTTTATATTTGCTTGTGTGATGGCCGACGCACTCTTTTCCTGGAGTTGATGTTTGCTTGTGTGATGGCCAATGCTCTATTCCTGGTGTTTGATATTTGCTGGTGTGATGGCCGACGCTCTCTTACTGGTGTTTGATGTTTGCTTGTGTGATGGCCGACACTCTCTTCCTGGTGTTTGATGTTTGCTTGTGTGATGGCTAATGCTCCCTTCCTGATGTTTGATGTTTGCTTGTGTGATGGCTGATGCTCCCTTCCTGGTGTTTGATATTTGCTTGTGTAATGGCAGACGCACTCTTTTCCTGGTGTTTGATTTTTGCTCGTGTGATGGCCGATGCTCCCTTTCGGGTGTTTGATATTTGCTTGTGTGATGGTCGACACCCTTTCTTCCTGGTGTTTGATGTTTGCTTGTGTGATGGCTGATGCTCCCTTCCTGGTGTTTGATATTTGCTTGTGTGATAGCTGATGCACTCTTTTCCTGGTGTTTGATGTTTGCTTGTGTGATGCCCGATGCTCCCTTCCTGGTCTTTGATGTTTGCTTGTGTGATGGCCAAAGCCCTCTCATCCAGGTGTTTGATGTTTGCGTGTGTGATGGCCAACGCTCTCTTCCTGGTGTTTGATGTTTGCTTGTGTGATGGCCGACGCCCTCTCATCCAGGTGTTTGATGTTTGTGTGTGTGTTGTCCGACGCTCCCTTCCTGGTGTTTGATATTTGCTTGTGTGATGGCCGACGCTCTCTTACTGGTGTTTGATGTTTTCTTGTATGATGGCTGCTGATCCCTTCCTGGTATTTGATGTTTGCTTGTGTGATGGCTGATGCTCCCTTCCTGGTGTTTCATATTTGCTTGTGTGATGGCCAACGCACTCTTTTCCTTATGTTTGATGTTTGCTTGTGTGATGGCCGATGCTCCCTTTCGGGTGTTTGATATTTGCTTGTGTGATGGTCGACGCCCTTTCTTCCTGGTTGATGTTTGCTTGTGTGATGGCCGATGCTCCCTTCCTGGTGTTTGATATTTGCCTGTGTGATAGCTGATGCAATCTTTTCCTGGTGATTGATGTTTGCTTGTGTGATGCCCGATGCTCCCTTCCTGGTGTTTGATATTTGCTTGTGTGATGGCCGACACACTCTTTTCCTGGTGTTGATATTTGCTTGTGTGACGGCCGATGCTCTCTTCCTGGTGTTTGATATTTGCTTTTGTGCTAGCCGGCGCCCTCTCTTCCTGGTGTTTGATATTTGCTTGTGTGATGGCTGATGCTTCCTTCCTGTTGTTTGATGTTTGCTTGTGTGATGGCCTACGCCCTCCCTTCCTGGTGTTTGATGCTTGCTTGTGTGATGGCCGACGCTCTCTTCCTGGTGTATGATGTTTGCTTGTGTGATGGCCGATGCTCTCTTCCTGGTGTTTGATATTTGCTTGTGTGATGGCCGACGCACTCTTACTGGTGTTTGATTTTTTCTTGTGTGATGTCCGACGCTCTCTTCCTGGTGTTTGATGTTTGCTTGTGTGATGGCCGACTCCCTCTCATCCAGGTATTTGATGTTTGCATGTGTGATAGCCGACGCTCTCTTCCTGGTGTTTGATATTTGCTTGTGTGATGGCCGATGCTCCCTTCCTGGTGTTTGATATTTGATTGTGTGATGGCCGATGCTCCCTTCCTGGTGTTTGATATTTGATTGTGTCATGGCCGATGCTATCTTCCTGGTGTTTGATGTTTGCATGTGTGATGGCCAATGCTCCCTTCCTGGCCTTTGATGTTTGCGTGTGTGATGGCCAACGCTCTCTTTCTGGTGTTTGATGTTTGCTTGTGTGATGGCCGACGCCCTCTCATCCAGGTGTTTGATGTTTGTGTGTGTGATGGCCGACGCTCCCTTCCTGGTGTTTGATATTTGCTTGTGTGATGGCCGATGCTCTCTTACTGGTGTTTGTTGTTTGCGTGTGTGATGGCCGACGCTCTCTTCCTGGTGTTTGATGTTTTCTTGTGTGATGGCTGCTGCTCCCTTCCTGGTGTTTGATGTTTGCTTGTGTGATGGCTGATGCTCCCTTCCTGATGTTTGATATTTGCTTGTGTGATGGCCGACGCACTCTTTTCCTGGTGTTGATGTTTGCTTGTGTGATGGCCAATGCTCTCTTCCTGGTGTTTGATATTTGCTTGTGTGATGGCTGACGCTCTCTTACTGGTGTTTGACGTTTGCTTGTGTGATGGCCGACGCTCTCTTCCTGGTGTTTGATGTTTGCTTGTGTGATGGCTGATGCTCCCTTCCTGATGTTTGATGTTTGCTTGTGTGATGGCTGATGCTCCCTTCCTGGTGTTTGATATTTGCTTGTGTAATGGCCGACGCACTCTTTTCCTGGTGTTTGATGTTTGCTTGTTTGATGGCCGATGCTCCTTTTGGGTGTTTGATATTTGCTTGTGTGATGGTCGACACCCTTTCTTCTTGGTGTTTGATGTTTGCTTGTGTGATGGCTGATGCTCCCTTCCTGGTGTTTGATACTTGCTTGTGTGATGGCCGACGCACTCTTTTCCTTATGTTTGATGTTTGCTTGTGTGATGGCCGATGCTCCCTTTCAGGTGTTTGATATTTGCTTGTGTGATGGTCGATGCCCTTTCTTCCTGGTGTTTGATGTTTGCTTGTGTGATGGCCGATGCTCCCTTCCTGGTGTTTGATATTTGCCTGTGTGATAGCTGATGCACTCTTTTCCTGGTGTTTGATGTTTGCTTGTGTGATGCCCGATTCTCCCTTCCTGGTGTTTGATATTTGCTTGTGTGATGGCCGACGCACTCTTTTCCTAGTGTTGATGTTTGCTTGTGTGACGGCCGATGCTCTCTTCCTGGTGTTTGATAATTGCTTTTGTGCTAGCCGGCGCCCTCTCTTCCTGGTGTTTGATGTTTGCTCGTGTGATGGCTGATGCTTCCTTCCTGTTGTTTGATGTTTGCTTGCTTGATGGCCGACTCGCTCTCCTCCTGATGTTTGATGTTTGCTTGTGTGATGGCTGATGCTCTCTACCTGGTGTTTGATGTTTGCTTGTGTGATGGCCTACGCCCTCCCTTCCTGGTGTTCGATGCTTGCTTGTGTGATGGCCGACGCTCTCTTCCTGGTGTATGATGTTTGCTTGTGTGATGGCCGATGCTCCCTTCCTGGTGTTTGATATTTGCTTGTGTGATGGCCGACGCTCTCTTACGGGTGTTTGATGTTTGCTTGTGTGATGGCCGATGCTCTCTTCCTGGTGTTTGATGTTTGCTTGTGTGATGGCCGACGCCCTCTCATCCAGGTATTTGATGTTTGCATGTGTGCTAGCCGACGCTCTCTTCCTGGTGTTTGATATTTGCTTGTTTGATGGCCGATGCTCCCTTCCTAGTGTTTGATATTTGCTTGTGTGATAGCCGACGCTCTCTTCCTGGTGTATGATGCTTACTTGTGATGGCCAATGCTCCATCCTGGTCTTTGATGTTTGCTTGTGTGATGGCCGACGCCCTCTCATCCAGGTGTTTGATGTTTGCGTGTATGATGGCCGACACTCTCTTCCTGGTGTTTGATGTTTGCTTGTGTGATGGCCGACGCCCTCTCATCCAGGTGTTTGATATTTGTGTGTGTGATGGCCGACGCTCCCTTCCTGGTGTATGATATTTGCTTGTGTGATGGCCGACGCTCTCTTACTCGTGTTTGATGTTTGCTTGTGTGATGGCCGACGCTCTCTTCCTGGTGTTTGATGTTTTCTTGTGTGATGGCTGCTGCTCCCTTCCTGGTGTTTGATGTTTGCTTGTGTGATGGCTGATGCTCCCTTCCTGATGTTTGATATTTGCTTGTGTGATAGCTGATGCACTCTTTTCCTGGTGTTTGATGTTTGCTTGTGTGATGCCCTATGCTTCCTTCCTGGTGTTTTATATTTGCTTGTGTGATGGCCGACGCACTCTTTTCCTGGTGTTGATGTTTGCTTGGGTGATGGCCAATGCTCTCTTCCTGGTGTTTGATATTTGCTTGTGTGATGGCCAATGCTCTCTTACTGGTGTTTGATGTTTGCTTGTGTGATGGCTGGTGCTCCCTTCCTGGTGTTTTATATTTGCTTGTGTGATGGCCGACGCACTCTTTTCCTGGTGTTGATGTTTGCTTGTGTGATGGCCAATGCTCTCTTCCTGGTGTTTGATGTTTGCGTGTATGATGGCCGACACTCTCTTCCTGGTGTTTGATGTTTGCTTGTGTGATGGCTGACGCCCTCTCATCCAGGTGTTTGATATTTGTGTGTGTGATGGCCGACGCTCCCTTCCTGGTGTATGATATTTGCTTGTGTGATGGCCGACGCTCTCTTAGTCGTGTTTGATGTTTGCTTGTGTGATGGCCGACGCTCTCTTCCTGGTGTTTGATGTTTTCTTGTGTGATGGCTGCTGCTCCCTTCCTGGTGTTTGATGTTTGCTTGTGTGATGGCTGATGCTCCCTTCCTGATGTTTGATATTTGCTTGTGTGATAGCTGATGCACTCTTTTCCTGGTGTTTGATGTTTGCTTGTGTGATGCCCTATGCTCCCTTCCTGGTGTTTTATATTTGCTTGTGTGATGGCCAACGCACTCTTTTCCTGGTGTTGATGTTTGCTTGTGTGATGGCCAATGCTCTCTTCCTGGTGTTTGATATTTGCTTGTGTGATGGCCGATGCTCTCTTACTGGTGTTTGATGTTTGCTTGTGTGATGGCTGGTGCTCCCTTCCTGATGTTTGATGTTTGCTTGTGTGATGGCTGATGCTCCCTTCCTGGTGTTTGATATTTGCTTGTGTAATTGCCGACGCACTCTTTTCCTGGTGTTTGATGTTTGCTTGTGGGATGGCTGATGCTCCCTTCCTGGTGTTTGATATTTGCTTGTGTGATAGCTGATGCACTCTTTTCCTGGTGTTTGATGTTTGCTTCTGTGATGCCCGATGCTCCATTCCTGGTCTTTGATGTTTGCTTGTGTGATGGCCGACGCACTCTTTTCCTGGTGTTGATGTTTGCTTGTGTGATGGCCAATGCTCTCTTCCTGGTGTTTGATATTTGCTTGTGTGATGGCCGATGCTCTCTTACTGGTGTTTGATGTTTGCTTGTGTGATGGCTGGTGCTCCCTTCCTGATGTTTGATGTTTGCTTGTGTGATGGCTGATGCTCCCTTCCTGGTGTTTGATATTTGCTTGTGTAATTGCCGACGCACTCTTTTCCTGGTGTTTGATGTTTGCTTGTGGGATGGCCGATGCTCCCTTTCGGGTGTTTGATATTTGCTTGTGTGATGGTCGACACCCTTTCTTCCTGGTGTTTGATGTTTGCTTGTGTGATGGCTGATGCTCCCTTCCTGGTGTTTGATATTTGCTTGTGTGATAGCTGATGCACTCTTTTCCTGGTGTTTGATGTTTGCTTCTGTGATGCCCGATGCTCCATTCCTGGTCTTTGATGTTTGCTTGTGTGATGGCCAAAGCCCTCTCATCCAGGTGTTTGATGTTTGCGTGTGTGATGGCCAACGCTCTCTTCTTGGTGTTTGATGTTTGCTTGTGTGATGGCCGACGCCCTCTCATCCAGGTGTTTGATGTTTGTGTGTGTGATGGCCGACGCTCCCTTCCTGGTGTTTGATATTTGCTTGTGTGATGGCCGACACTCTCTTACTGGTGTTTGATGTTTGCTTGTGTGATGGCCGATGCTCTCTTCCTGATGTTTGATGTTTTCTTGTGTGATGGCTGCTGCTCCCTTCCTGGTATTTGATATTTGCTTGTGTGATGGCCAACGCACTCTTTTCCTTATGTTTGATGTTTGCTTGTGTGATGGCCGATGCTCCCTTTCAGGTGTTTGATATTTGCTTGTGTGCTGGTTGACGCCCTTTCTTCCTGGTGTTTGATGTTCGCTTGTGTGATGGCTGATGCTCCCTTCCTGGTGTTTGATATTTGCTTTTGTGATAGCTGATGCAATCTTTTCCTGGTGTTTGATGTTTGCATGTGTGATGCCGGATGCTCCCTTCCTGGTGTTTGATATTTGCTTGTGTGATGGCTGACGCGCTCTTTTCCTTATGTTTGATGTTTGCTTGTGTGATGGCCGATGCTCCCTTTCAGATGTTTGATATTTGCTTGTGTGAGGGTCGACGCCCTTTCTTCCTGGTGTTTGATGTTTGCTTGTGTGATGGCCGATGCTCCCTTCCTGGTGTTTGATATTTGCCTGTGTGATAGCTGATGCACTCTTTTCCTGGTGTTTGATGTTTGCTTGTGTGATGCCCGATGCTCCTTTCCTGGTGTTTGATATTTACTTGTGTGATGGCCGACGCACTCTTTTTCTGGTGTTGATGTTTGCTTGTGTGACGGCCGATGCTCTCTTCCTGGTGTTTGATATTTGCTTTTGTGCTAGCCGGCGCCCTCTCTTCCTGGTGTTTGATGTTTGCTCGTGTGATGGCTGATGCTTCCTTCCTGTTGTTTGATGTTTGCTTGCGTGATGGCCGACTCGCTCTCCTCCTGGTGTTTGATGTTTGCTTGTGTGATGGCTGATGCTCTCTACCTGGTGTTTGATGTTTGCTTGTGTGACTGCCTACGCCCTCCCTTCCTGGTGTTTGATGCTTGCTTGTGTGATGGCCGACGCTCTCTTCCTAGTGTATGATGTTTGCATGTGTGATGGCCGATGCTCCCTTCCTGGTGTTTGATATTTGCTTGTGTGATGGCCGACGCTCTCTTACTGGTGTTTGATGTTTGCTTGTGTGATGGCCGACGCTCTCTTCCTGGTGTTTGATGTTTGCTTGTGTGATTGCCGACTCCCTCTCATCCAGGTATTTGATGTTTGCATGTGTGATAGCCGACGCTCCCTTCCTGGTGTTTGATATTTGATTGTGTCATGGCCGACGCTATCTTCCTGGTGTTTGATATTTGCTTGTGTGATGGCCGATGCTCTCTTACTGGTGTTTGATGTTTGCTTGTGTGATGGCCGACGCTCTCTTCCCGGTTGTTTGATGTTTTCTTGTGTGATGGCTGCTGCTCCCTTCCTGGTGTTTGATGTTTGCTTGTGTGATGGCTGATGCTCCCTTCCTGATGTTTGATATTTGCTTGTGTGATAGCTGATGCACTCTTTTCCTGGTGTTTGATGTTTGCTTGTGTGATGCCCTATGCTCCCTTCCTGGTGTTTTATATTTGCTTGTGTGATGGCCGACACACTCTTTTCCTGGTGTTGATGTTTGCTTGTGTGATGGCCAATGCTCTCTTCCTGGTGTTTGATATTTGCTTGTGTGATGGCCGACGCTCTCTTACTGGTGCTTGATGTTTGCTTGTGTGATGGCCGACGCTCTCTTCCTGGTGTTTGATGTTTGCTTGTGTGATGACTGATGCTCCCTTCTTAATGTTTGATATTTGCTTGTGTGATGGCTGATGCTCCCTTCCTGGTGTTTGATATTTGCTTGTGTAATGGCCGACGCACTCTTTTCCTGGTGTTTGATTTTTGCTTGTGTGATGGCCGATGCTCCCTTTCGGGTGTTTGATATTTGCTTGTGTGATGGTCGACACCCTTTCTTCCTGGTGTTTGATGTTTGCTTGTGTGATGGCTGATGCTCCCTTCCTGGTGTTTGATATTTGCTTGTGTGATAGCTGATGCACTCTTTTCCTGGTGTTTGATGTTTGCTTGTGTGATGCCCGATGCTCCCTTCCTGGTCTTTGATGTTTGCTTGTGTGATGGCCAAAGCCCTCTCATCCAGGTGTTTGATGTTTGCGTGTGTGATGGCCAACGCTCTCTTTCTGGTGTTTGATGTTTGCTTGTGTGATGGCCGACGCCCACTCATCCAGGTGTTTGATGTTTGTGTGTGTGATGGCCGACGCTCCCTTCCTGGTGTTTGATATTTGCTTGTGTGATGGCCGACGCTCTCTTACTGGTGTTTGATGTTTGCTTGTGTGATGGCCGACGCTCTCTTCCTGGTGTTTGATGTTTTCTTGTGTGATGGCTGCTGCTCCCTTCCTGGTATTTGATGTTTGCTTGTGTGATGGCTGATGCTCCCTTCCTGGTGTTTGATACTTGCTTGTGTGATGGCCCACGCACTCTTTTCCTTATGTTTGATGTTTGCTTGTGTGATGGCCGATGCTCCCTTTCAGGTGTTTGATATTTGCTTGTGTGATGGTCGACGCCCTTTCTTCCTGGTGTTTGATGTTTGCATGTGTGATGCCGATGCTCCCTTCCTGGTGTTTGATATTTGCTTGTGTGATGGCTGACGCGCTCTTTTCCTTATGTTTGATGTTTGCTTGTGTGATGGCCGATGCTCCCTTTCAGATGTTTGATATTTGCTTGTGTGAGGGTCGACGCCCTTTCTTCCTGGTGTTTGATGTTTGCTTGTGTGATGGCCGATGCTCCCTTCCTGGTGTTTGATATTTGCCTGTGTGATAGCTGATGCACTCTTTTCCTGGTGTTTGATGTTTGCTTGTGTGATGCCCGATGCTCCTTTCCTGGTGTTTGATATTTACTTGTGTGATGGCCGACGCACTCTTTTTCTGGTGTTGATGTTTGCTTGTGTGACGGCCGATGCTCTCTTCCTGGTGTTTGATATTTGCTTTTGTGCTAGCCGGCGCCCTCTCTTCCTGGTGTTTGATGTTTGCTCGTGTGATGGCTGATGCTTCCTTCCTGTTGTTTGATGTTTGCTTGCGTGATGGCCGACTCGCTCTCCTCCTGGTGTTTGATGTTTGCTTGTGTGATGGCTGATGCTCTCTACCTGGTGTTTGATGTTTGCTTGTGTGACTGCCTACGCCCTCCCTTCCTGGTGTTTGATGCTTGCTTGTGTGATGGCCGACGCTCTCTTCCTAGTGTATGATGTTTGCATGTGTGATGGCCGATGCTCCCTTCCTGGTGTTTGATATTTGCTTGTGTGATGGCCGACGCTCTCTTACTGGTGTTTGATGTTTGCTTGTGTGATGGCCGACGCTCTCTTCCTGGTGTTTGATGTTTGCTTGTGTGATTGCCGACTCCCTCTCATCCAGGTATTTGATGTTTGCATGTGTGATAGCCGACGCTCCCTTCCTGGTGTTTGATATTTGATTGTGTCATGGCCGACGCTATCTTCCTGGTGTTTGATATTTGCTTGTGTGATGGCCGATGCTCTCTTACTGGTGTTTGATGTTTGCTTGTGTGATGGCCGACGCTCTCTTCCCGGTTGTTTGATGTTTTCTTGTGTGATGGCTGCTGCTCCCTTCCTGGTGTTTGATGTTTGCTTGTGTGATGGCTGATGCTCCCTTCCTGATGTTTGATATTTGCTTGTGTGATAGCTGATGCACTCTTTTCCTGGTGTTTGATGTTTGCTTGTGTGATGCCCTATGCTCCCTTCCTGGTGTTTTATATTTGCTTGTGTGATGGCCGACACACTCTTTTCCTGGTGTTGATGTTTGCTTGTGTGATGGCCAATGCTCTCTTCCTGGTGTTTGATATTTGCTTGTGTGATGGCCGACGCTCTCTTACTGGTGCTTGATGTTTGCTTGTGTGATGGCCGACGCTCTCTTCCTGGTGTTTGATGTTTGCTTGTGTGATGACTGATGCTCCCTTCTTAATGTTTGATATTTGCTTGTGTGATGGCTGATGCTCCCTTCCTGGTGTTTGTAATTTGCTTGTGTAATGGCCGACGCACTCTTTTCCTGGTGTTTGATTTTTGCTTGTGTGATGGCCGATGCTCCCTTTCGGGTGTTTGATATTTGCTTGTGTGATGGTCGACACCCTTTCTTCCTGGTGTTTGATGTTTGCTTGTGTGATGGCTGATGCTCCCTTCCTGGTGTTTGATATTTGCTTGTGTGATAGCTGATGCACTCTTTTCCTGGTGTTTGATGTTTGCTTGTGTGATGCCCGATGCTCCCTTCCTGGTCTTTGATGTTTGCTTGTGTGATGGCCAAAGCCCTCTCATCCAGGTGTTTGATGTTTGCGTGTGTGATGGCCAACGCTCTCTTTCTGGTGTTTGATGTTTGCTTGTGTGATGGCCGACGCCCACTCATCCAGGTGTTTGATGTTTGTGTGTGTGATGGCCGACGCTCCCTTCCTGGTGTTTGATATTTGCTTGTGTGATGGCCGACGCTCTCTTACTGGTGTTTGATGTTTGCTTGTGTGATGGCCGACGCTCTCTTCCTGGTGTTTGATGTTTTCTTGTGTGATGGCTGCTGCTCCCTTCCTGGTATTTGATGTTTGCTTGTGTGATGGCTGATGCTCCCTTCCTGGTATTTGATACTTGCTTGTGTGATGGCCCACACACTCTTTTCCTTATGTTTGATGTTTGCTTGTGTGATGGCCGATGCTCCCTTTCAGGTGTTTGATATTTGCTTGTGTGATGGTCGACGTCCTTTCTTCCTGGTGTTTGATGTTTGCTCGTGTGATGGCCGATGCTCCCTTCCTGGTGTTTGATATTTGCCTGTGTGATAGCTGATGCACTCTTTTCCTGGTGTTTGATGTTTGCTTGTGTGATGCCCGATGCTCCCTTCCTGGTGTTTGATATTTGCTTGTGTGATGGCCGACGCACTCTTTTCCTGGTGTTGATGTTTGCTTGTGTGACGGCCGATGCTCTCTTCCTGGTGTTTGATATTTGCTTTTGTGCTAGCCGGCGCCCTCTCTTCCTGGTATTTGATGTTTGCTCGTGTGATGGCTGATGCTTCCTTCCTGTTGTTTGATGTTTGCTTGCGTGATGGCCGACTCGCTCTCCTCCTGGTGTTTGATGTTTGCTTGTGTGATGGCTGATGCTCTCTACCTGGTGTTTGATGTTTGCTTGTGTGATGGCCTACGCCCTCCCTTCCTGGTGTTTGATGCTTGCTTGTGTGATGGCCGACGCTCTCTTCCTGGTGTATGATGTTTGCATGTGTGATGACCGATGCTCCCTTCCTGGTGTTTGATATTTGCTTGTGTGATGGCCGACGCTCTCTTACTGATGTTTGATGTTTGCTTGTGTGATGGCCGACGCTCTCTTCCTGGTGTTTGATGTTTGCTTGTGTGATTGCCGACGCCCTCTCATCCAGGTATTTGATGTTTGCATGTGTGATAGCCGACGCTCTCTTTCTGGCCTTTGATGTTTGCTTGTGTGATGGCCGACGCCCTCTCATCCAGGTGTTTGATGTTTGCGTGTATGAATGCCAACGCTCTCTTCCTGGTGTTTTATGGTTGCTTGTGTGATGGCCGATGCCCTCTCATCCAGGTGTTTGATGTTTGTGTGTGTGATGGCCGACGCTCCCTTCCTGGTGTTTGATATTTGCTTGTGTGATGCCCTATGCTCCCTTCCTGGTGTTTTATATTTGCTTGTGTGATGGCCGACTGTAGGAGAGTAGGGTCTGCAATCCTATGATCACCCAGATTTTTGCTTTTTGCTGCACTGGTTTACGACTTTCCCTGGCTGTGGGCCTGCTAATCAGACCCACAGCCTAGCTGTTCTCTCTATCCAAATTGTACTCAGGTACTGAATTGGCACTGGGCCCTCTCCAAGTCCCTGTACCCAGGGCTGAGGTGTACCCAGAAGTCTCCCAGGGGCTGAAGCATGTATTATGCCACCCCTGGGCTGACTAACTAAACTGACACAACTGGCTGCACGACAGCTGGGGCAAGGTGGTGTACTCACCCTTTGCTTTGGATATAGTATACCTATATCTAACCCTAAAATGGACACACAGATCTCCTATCAGTCACTCCTATGGCAGGCCTTAACAATCCTGAAGGCAGAGTGCTTGGAATCGTGTGAGAGGGTGCTCTGGCATGAGCTGAGCCTGTCTGCGGTTTTCGGGATCCATCCCTTAGCCGTTTCCATGATATCGCATACCATATACTCTTAAGTGCATTATAATCCTCGCGGTTATATGCCAACTCTGGTATCGCTTTATCAAAACATGTCGAGTAAGGTGTCATACGAATTGGAATACTAACCCCTTGCCAATTCTGGCGACGGGGTTAGCATTCCACCCTTCTAGAGGGACACGACATGTATGTAACCTGTAACCCCGGTTAAAGTCAGACAGAGCCTTAGCATCCACAAAATGGATGCTGCCACCGAGACACAAGTCTGCCCTCCTGCTGCTGGGAGTCCTCCCAGAGCAGGAGATAAGGACAAAGGGTTTCCTGCCAGGGGCGGTGCCAGCACCGTCCCAGACAGGATTTTGTGTATTGTAGGTAGGCAGGGCTTCAGAGGAAGGTGACTGCACGTGGCACCCCGGTGCTCACTGTGCATAGGCTGGCTTGAACCAGTTCCAGGGACACTCCAGACCCTGTGCTGGGGAAAAGCCCGCCAAGGAAGTGGGTGTAACCACCCCCCTCCTGGTCCCACCCCTAGGGCAGGACTTAGTCGCGTGCCAGCCCCCTTTTCCCAGATAAAGGTAGGAGCAGGCCCCCTTCCAAATTAGATCATCTTTGAATCCTGAAACTACTTTCCACGAAAGGAACTCAAGACTTCTTCCTAAGATTTCTCCCTTGTGACTAAGGAGTAGTCACCCTGCATCCGCAGGCACCATCTTAAGAACACTGCGGTCTGCTGCAAGTCCTTCCTCCGGAATCCGACTGCCCAGCTCGACGAGAACCGGCTTCCCTGGCACCTCTGACCTCTACCCACCTCTACAGCCCAGCTGAGAATCGTGGGTGCGACGAGACCTCGAGGGACCGGCCATCTGCAAGACTGCACGACTTCTGCACAGCAAGCCCGCCGAGTAATTTCCTGGTGAGTGCTTTGGGGTCCGAGAAGCCCCGACCCTGAGCAGCTCCAGCACCGAAGTGCAGCCTCCCAGCATCTCCACGATCTGCGTGGGGCCCTTCTGCTTTTTGCTGCTCACCGCGTTGTTTGGCTACTAGCCCGCTGGCTTGTGGCCTTCTGAACGACGCCCGACGACATCACTGCTGCTGGTCTGGTTGCTCCAGACTGGCCCTTGCTCCCTTCCCGAAGAGGAGCACCCCGGACCCTCCTGGTCCACTCAAGACGCCATTTTGAGTCCACCGCGTGGGCTTGAATTAGCCAAGGCTTGTTGCCCAATCCTGGGTAACTTCGACGCCGACAGCTTCATCCATCGTGGGACAGCTCGCCTCTCCATCCTGGTCGCCGACAACGCCTCCTGGTCCGTGAGTTCTGCAGAGCCAGCGTCGCCCACTCACCTAGTCGAGGTGACTACCATCCGGTGCCCTCCTGGTGCCCACTGACTACTGGCTAGTAGTCACGAACTTGGTCCCCTCTGCTTTCAGGTGTCATCCATCTTCCAGATCCAGGCTTGGATCAACTCGAACTATCTTCACTGGTCGCCTGCCAGCATCTTTCTCCCAGGCTCCTGGTCCGGCAACGAGGATTCCCGACGTCTTTTGAGACATATGCAGCTGCAGCCCCTGGGCTAGGTAACTTCGGCATTTCGGTGCCCCAGCATAGCCTCACTATCTAAGGGTCAGGATCCACTGTCGTTTTCTCCCTACCAGGTCGGGTTCGCCCGTGAACACTAACTTTAGCGTTACTAGCTTCCATAGACTTTGTCCCGCATCCCGCGTGAGAGTGCACACTCTGCACCCGAGTCCCCTAGGCCTCCTAGAAGTAATCTAACGATTCCCTAGTCAAGTCCTAGCGATTCCAAAGCCTATTAGTACTGTACTTACCTGCTAGTAATTTCGCATTCCACTTTTAAAGTATATGGTTTTTCGTGCCCCTCGGGCATTTGTGTATACCGTGCTAACTTAAGTATTTTCGTAAGAGTTTTGTTGTGTGCCTAGCACCCTGTCCTCATAAAGAGTACAGGGTTGTTGTGATTCTAATAAATACATTGTTTATTTTCATAACACTTGTGTGGTGTCCTTTCACTGGGTGTTCAAGGGGTAATGTGATGGTAAAACAGCTGGCTTAACACGCCCTCTAGAGTCTTAGCCTTAGACTGCTCGTATCCATGCTACTAGGATAGCTGGTCTATAAGGTTGACTTACAACCAATCATCAATAAGGGTTGTTTGGACTGATACATAGTGATCACTAGAATAGTGAGCACTGCATATCAGGCCAACTTCTCACATTGGTGAGCAGCGGTTGGGATTTGAGCTTGCTGTTGTTTTACCACACATGCCCTAAGAATATCTTGTGAAAGATCACATAAGTACTAAAGGTACATATAACTTAGCTTAGAATACTCTGAGTTCTACTGAACCAGCTGTTGTAGCTCCTAGGGCCTAGCACACCCTAAACTACAACTCTAGCAAGGGATCAGTAGGCAAACATATAGTGTAGGTAAGTGCACCACTTACACCTCACTAGAAAAGCATGTCTACCCAGGGAGAATCTACTGAGACTCCCCTGGTCAGTGTTGACCCTCCACAGGTCAGTTCAAGATATGCAGCTATCAGTTTCCAGGAGATGAGACAAATCTGTACCTCCAGGAAACTGAAGCAGGGGTCTAACCCCACCATTTCCTTTCTGATAGGTCTCTTAGAGACATATGATGCCAGAAAGATTTCTCAAGTTACATGAGAATATGCCAGCCTTAGAGGGAACCTCTGGGGATCCAGACCTCCCCAACACTGCTACTGCAGTTGAGGAGGAGGATCAGGAGGAACTCTCTGGGGATGAGGTAGACAAAGGTCTTGAGGTAGTCAGAAGGCTAACCAGGGCCAACTTAGACTTACTTGGGCTAGGAACTGGGGGACCCCCAGTACTGACCCGAAGTGGGCCTAACCTTGGAGTTAGGAGGGATAGATCTCTTTCTAGGGACTCCAATAGATCTCTGCACTCTAATGCCTCTTCCCAGAGGAGGAGAAACTCTCCACAGAGGAGAGTGACTTCCCCTCAGAGAATAGAGCATGAAGCTAGGATGAGACAGGCTGCTCTGAGGATTGAAAGGGAAGAACTTGCCCTGGCCAAAGAAAAGCTTGCCTTTGCTAGAGAGCAGCAGATGAGTGGACTAGCTCCCACTGGTGGCAGCAATCTCCCAAGAGATAGAGAGAAGGGTTTAGATACTAAACACCTGACTAAAATAGTGCCCCCCTTTAAGCAAGGGGATGATATCCAGAAATGGATGGCTGCTTTGGAGAGGGCCTGCACTGTGCAGTGCATTCCCCGAAGTCAGTGGGCAGCTATACTGTGGCTCTCCTTTGATGGTAAAGGTAGAGATAAGCTCCTCACTACAAGAGTGGAGGATGCTAATGATTACCAGGTCCTGAAAAATGCACTGATTGATGGGTTTGGTTTAACCACTGAGCAGTACAGGTTGCTGTTCAGAGACACCCAGAAAACTCAGTCTCAGGACTGGTCTGACTTTGTGGATGGTGCCACTAAGGCTTTGGAGGGCTGGTTGCTGGGTAGCAAGGTTACAGATTACACAGGATTGTATAATCTTATGATGAGAGAACACATTTTAAACAATTGTCAGAACCAGTTGTTGCACCAGCACCTTGTTGATTCAGATCTGACCTCTCCCCAAGAATTGGGAAAGAAGGCAGACAAATGGGTCAGGACAAGGATCAAGCAGAACCAGAACCAGAACCAGGGTGGTCAGAAGAAAGCAGACCAGAAGGGTAATGCAAAGAGTGAACAAAATGACCAGAAGTCTTCACCAGGTCCCCAACAAACCAAAGAGGGTGGGGGTCAGGCTTCCCAGAAGAAGAAGACTCAAGAAGGCCAGTCAAAAAGGTGGTGCCAGTACTGCAAAAGTAAGTCTCACTGGTTTAGTGAGTGCACCAAAAGAGGAGGACAAACTCCTGCCACTACAGCCCCTAAGGCAACTGCACCCCCTAGTACAGTCAGTAGTGGTAGTGTACCTCCCAAGGCATTAGTTGGGTTAACCTTGGGTACTGAGGGGTCTGACAACTTAGTTGGCACACTCACTCAGGCTGTCCTTGTCTGTAAAGGGGATATAGATATGTCCCCTGGGATAAGTCCCAATACTTTGGGCAAATACAGGCAGACACCTTTAATTAATGGCAAAATGGCTCAGGCCTATAGGGACACTTGTGCCAGTGTCACCATGGTGACACCTAACTTTGTGGACCCTGGACAGATCATGCCAGGTACTGATTTCCTGGTGACCAATGCCAGCAATGTCACTACTAGTCATAGTGTGGCAATTGTGGCTTTCTCCTGGGGTGGAGTGAAGGGACAAAAGAAAGTTGTAGTCAGTTCAGACCTCCCAGTTGATTGTTTGTTGGGCAATGATTTGGAGTCATCACAATGGTCAGAAGTGGAGCAGAGGACTCACATGGAAATGTTAGGCTTGCCAGCACATGTGCTTGCTGTGACTAGGTCACAGGCCAGAAAATGCCCCACTGAACAGGTGCTGGATCCTGAAATTAAGGACCAGACACCTTCCAAGAAGAAGAGCAGTAAGGGTAAGGCTTTGCCTTCCCCCTTGCCCCAGGTTGAGGATCAAGTCTCTGAGGAGGCTGATCTGAGAGAACTGAGGGAAACTGAGCCTAAAGAGCTTGAACTTGATCAAGTTGAGTTTCTGGGCTCAGGGGGACCCTCCAGAGCAGACCTGGGGAAGGCACAGTTAGACTGCCCTTCCCTTGAACCCCTCAGACAGCAGGCTGCTGCTGAGGCTGCAGGGAATGCCACAGGTGCCCACAGGGTATACTGGGAAGATGGACTCCTGTACTCTGAGTCAAGAGACCCCAAGCCTGGTGCAACCAGGAGGCTGGTCATCCCCTTGTCTCTGAGAGGTTTCCTTCTCACCTTGGCCCATGAGATTCCCCTTGCAGGTCATTTAGGTCAGACAAAGACTTGGGACAGGCTTGTCTCACACTTTCACTGGCCCCATATGAATGAGAATACCAAGGAGTTTTGTCGCTCCTGTGTCACTTGCCAAGCCAGTGGTAAGTCAGGTGGCACAACAAAGGCCCCCCTCATACCACTACCTGTGGTGGGGGTTCCCTTTGAAAGAGTGGGGATTGACATTGTTGGTCCAATGGAACCCCAGACAGCATCAGGGCACAAGTTTATACTGGTGGTGGTGGATCATGCCACCAGGTATCCTGAAGCTATTCCCCTTAGGACCACTACAGCACCTGTAGTGGCAAGAGCCCTAGTTGGAGTGTTCTCCAGAGTGGGTTTCCCTAAGGAGGTCGTTTCTGACAGAGGTACAAACTTCATGTCAGGATATCTGACTGCAATGTGGAAGGAGTGTGGTGTGAACTACAAGTTCACCACACCCTATCATCCACAATGCAATGGGCTTGTTGAGAGATTCAACAGGACCCTCAAAGGGATGATTCATGGGCTACCTGAAACTCTTAGGAGAAGATGGGATGTCCTGATCCCCTGCCTCTTGTTTGCTTACAGAGAGGTCCCACAGAAGGGGGTTGGCTACAGCCCTTTTGAGCTTCTGTATGGGCATCCTGTAAGAGGACCCCTGTGTTTGGTGAAGGAAGGATGGGAGAGACCTCTCAAAAAGCCTGCAACCAACATAGTGGACTATGTACTTGGTCTCCGCTCCAGGATGGCTGAGTATATGGAGAAGGCATCTAAAAACCTGGAGGCCAGCCAAGAACTTCAAAAAGCTTGGCATGACCAAAAGGCTGTTCTGACTGTGTACCAGCCAGGACAGAAGGTGTGGGTGCTGGAGCCAGTGGCCCCAGCAGCTCTGAAAGACAAATGGTCTGGGCCCCACACCATCATTGAGCAAAAGGGAGAGGTTACCTACTTGGTGGACCTTGGAACTCCCAGGAGCCCTCTCAGAGTGCTCCATGTTAACAGGCTCAAGGCATATGTTGACAGGAAGGACATGAGCTTGCTCATGGCCACAGATGAGGGACAGGAGGAAGAGAGTGACCCTCTCCCAGACCTGCTCACTCAGAATCCTGATGATGGGTCAGTTGATGGTGTTGTCTTTTGTGGCAGCCTCACTGAACATCAGCAACAGGATTGCAGGCAAGTTCTGCAATCCTTCAGACATATGTTCTCTCTGACACCCAGCCAAACTGATTGGTGTACCCATGATGTTGACACTGGAGACAGTCTGCCTGTCAAGAGTAAAATCTACAGACAGCCTGATCATGTTAGAGACTGCATCAAAACTGAAGTGCAGAAAATGTTGGAGCTGGGAGTCATTGAGCCCTCAGATAGCCCTTGGGCTAGCCCAGTAGTTCTAGTGCCAAAGCCTCACACCCAGGGTGGTAAGAAAGAGATGAGGTTTTGCGTAGACTACAGAGGCCTCAATGCAGTCACTAAGACTGATGCCCACCCAATACCAAGAGCAGATGAACTTATAGATAAATTGGCTTCTGCCAACTTCTTAAGTACATTTGATTTGACAGCTGGGTATTGGCAAATCAGGTTAGCTGAGGAGGCCAAACCCAAGACAGCATTTTCTACCCCTGGTGGGCATTATCAGTTTGTGGTAATGCCCTTTGGTTTGAAAAATGCACCTGCCACCTTCCAAAGGTTGGTGAATCAAGTCCTCACTGGGCTGGATGACTTCTGTGCAGCATATCTTGATGATATTGCTGTCTTTAGCTCCACCTGGGAGGATCACCTGGTCCACCTGAGGAAAGTGTTAGAGGCTCTGCAAAAGGCAGGCCTCACTATCAAGGCCACAAAGTGCCAGATAGGGCAGACACAGGTTGTATACCTGGGCCACCTTGTAGGTGGAGGCCAGGTTCAGCCACTGGAGAGTAAGATACAGGCCATCAAGGACTGGACTCCTCCAATCACCCAGACTCAGGTTCGAGCTTTCTTGGGCCTGACTGGGTACTATAGGAAGTTTGTCAGAAATTATGGGTCCATAGTGACCCCTCTTAATGACCTGACAAGCAAAAAGATGCCAAAGAAAATTCAGTGGACAGCAAGCTGTCAGAAAGCATTCAATGACCTAAAGCAGGCCATGTGCACAGCACCTATCCTAAAGAGTCCAGATTACTCCAAGCCATTCATTGTCCAAACAGATGCTTCTGAGTTGGGTGTGGGGGCTGTTCTGTCTCAACTGAATTTTGATGGTAATGATCAGCCTATTGCTTTCATTAGTAGAAGGTTGACACCCAGAGAGAAAAATTGGTCAGCTATTGAGAGGGAGGCCTTTGCTGTGGTTTGGGCCCTGAAGAAGCTGAGGGCCTACTTGTTTGGCACTCACTTCACCATTCAGACCGACCATAAGCCCCTCTTGTGGCTAAATCAGATGAAGGGTGAAAACCCCAAACTGCTTAGGTGGTCCATTTCCCTACAGGGGATGGATTTTACAGTGGAGCATAGACCTGGTACTGATCACAGCAATGCTGATGGGCTCTCCAGGTATTTCCACTTAGAGCAAGAAGACTCACCTGGTCAAGGTTAGTTTATTGTCCCAAAGTTTGGGGGGGGTCATGTAGGAGAGTAGGGTCTGCAATCCTATGATCACCCAGATTTTTGCTTTTTGCTGCACTGGTTTACGACTTTCCCTGGCTGTGGGCCTGCTAATCAGACCCACAGCCTAGCTGTTCTCTCTATCCAAATTGTACTCAGGTACTGAATTTGCACTGGGCCCTCTCCAAGTCCCTGTACCCAGGGCTGAGGTGTACCCAGAAGTCTCCCAGGGGCTGAAGCATGTATTATGCCACCCCTGGGCTGACTAACTAAACTGACACAACTGGCTGCACGACAGCTGGGGCAAGGTGGTGTACTCACCCTTTGCTTTGGATATAGTATACCTATATCTAACCCTAAAATGGACACACAGATCTCCTATCAGTCACTCCTATGGCAGGCCTTAACAATCCTGAAGGCAGAGTGCTTGGAATCGTGTGAGAGGGTGCTCTGGCATGAGCTGAGCCTGTCTGCGGTTTTCGGGATCCATCCCTTAGCCGTTTCCATGATATCGCATACCATATACTCTTAAGTGCATTATAATCCTCGCGGTTATATGCCAACTCTGGTATCGCTTTATCAAAACATGTCGAGTAAGGTGTCATACGAATTGGAATACTAACCCCTCGCCAATTCTGGCGACGGGGTTAGCATTCCACCCTTCTAGAGGGACACGACATGTATGTAACCTGTAACCCCGGTTAAAGTCAGACAGAGCCTTAGCATCCACAAAATGGATGCTGCCACCGAGACACAAGTCTGCCCTCCTGCTGCTGGGAGTCCTCCCAGAGCAGGAGATAAGGACAAAGGGTTTCCTGCCAGGGGCGGTGCCAGCACCGTCCCAGACAGGATTTTGTGTATTGTAGGTAGGCAGGGCTTCAGAGGAAGGTGACTGCACGTGGCACCCCGGTACTCACTGTGCATAGGCTGGCTTGAACCAGTTCCAGGGACACTCCAGACCCTGTGCTGGGGAAAAGCCCGCCAAGGAAGTGGGTGTAACCACCCCCCTCCTGGTCCCACCCCTAGGGCAGGACTTAGTCGCGTGCCAGCCCCCTTTTCCCAGATAAAGGTAGGAGCAGGCCCCCTTCCAAATTAGATCATCTTTGAATCCTGAAACTACTTTCCACGAAAGGAACTCAAGACTTCTTCCTAAGATTTCTCCCTTGTGACTAAGGAGTAGTCACCCTGCATCCGCAGGCACCATCTTAAGAACACTGCGGTCTGCTGCAAGTCCTTCCTCCGGAATCCGACTGCCCAGCTCGACGAGAACCGGCTTCCCTGGCACCTCTGACCTCTACCCACCTCTACAGCCCAGCTGAGAATCGTGGGTGCGATGAGACCTCGAGGGACTGGCCATCTGCAAGACTGCACGACTTCTGCACACCAAGCCCGCCGAGTAATTTCCTGGTGAGTGCTTTGGGGTCCGAGAAGCCCCGACCCTGAGCAGCTTCAGCACCGAAGTGCAGCCTCCCAGCATCTCCACGATCTGCGTGGGGCCCTTCTGCTTTTTGCTGCTCACCGCGTTGTTTGGCTACTAGCCCGCTGGCTTGTGGCCTTCTGAACGACGCCCGACGACATCACTGCTGCTGTTCTGGTTGCTCCAGACTGGCCCTTGCTCCCTTCCCGAAGAGGAGCACCCCGGACCCTCCAGGTCCACTCAAGACGCCATTTTGAGTCCACCGCGTGGGCTTGAATTAGCCAAGGCTTGTTGCCCAATCCTGGGTAACTTCGACGCCGACAGCTTCATCCATCGTGGGACAGCTCGCCTCTCCATCCTGGTCGCCGACAACGCCTCCTGGTCCGTGAGTTCTGCAGAGCCAGCGTCGCCCACTCACCTAGTCGAGGTGACTACCATCCGGTGCCCTCCTGGTGCCCACTGACTACTGGCTAGTAGTCACGAACTTGGTCCCCTCTGCTTTCAGGTGTCATCCATCTTCCAGATCCAGGCTTGGATCAACTCGAACTATCTTCACTGGTCGCCTGCCAGCATCTTTCTCCCAGGCTCCTGGTCCGGCAACGAGGATTCCCGATGTCTTTTGAGACATATGCAGCTGCAGCCCCTGGGCTAGGTAACTTCGGCATTTCGGTGCCCCAGCATAGCCTCACTATCCAAGGGTCAGGATCCACTGTCGTTTTCTCCCTACCAGGTCGGGTTCGCCCGTGAACACTAACTTTAGCGTTACTAGCTTCCATAGACTTTGTCCCGCATCCCGCGTGAGAGTGCACACTCTGCACCTGAGTCCCCTAGGCCTCCTAGAAGTAATCTAACGATTCCCTAGTCAAGTCCTAGCGATTCCAAAGCCTATTAGTACTGTACTTACCTGCTAGTAATTTCGCATTCCACTTTTAAAGTATATGGTTTTTTGTGCCCCTCGGGCATTTGTGTATACCGTGCTGGTTGTGTGCTGGTTGACGCCCTTTCTTCCTGGTGTTTGATGTTTGCTTGTGTGATGGCTGATGCTCCCTTCCTGGTGTTTGATATTTGCTTTTGTGATAGCTGATGCAATCTTTTCCTGGTGTTTGATGTTTGCTTGTGTGATGCCCGATGCTCCCTTCCTGGTGTTTGATATTTGCTTGTGTGATGGCCGATGCGCTCTTTTCCTTATGTTTGATGTTTGCTTGTGTGATGGCCGATGCTCCCTTTCAGGTGTTTGATATTTGCTTGTGTGAGTGTCGACGCCCTTTCTTCCTGGTGTTTGATGTTTGCTTGTGTGATGGCCGATGCTCCGATCCTGGTGTTTGATATTTGCCTGTGTGATAGCTGATGTACTCTTTTCCTGGTGTTGATGTTTGCTTGTGTGACGGCCGATGCTCTCTTCCTGGTGTTTGATATTTGCTTTTGTGCTAGCCGGCGCCCTCTCTTCCTGGTGTTTGATGTTTGCTCGTGTGATGGCTGATGCTTCCTTCCTGTTGTTTGATGTTTGCTTGCGTAATGGCCGACTCGCTCTCCTCCTGGTGTTTGATGTTTGCTTGTGTGATGGCTGATGCTCTCTACCTGGTGTTTGATGTTTGCTTGTGTGATGACCTACGCCCTCCCTTCCTGGTGTTTGATGCTTGCTTGTGTGATGGCCGACGCTCTCTTCCTGGTGTATGATGTTTGCTTGTGTGATGGCCGATGCTCCCTTCCTGGTGTTTGATATTTGCTTGTGTGATGGCCGACGCTCTCTTACTGGTGTTTGATGTTTGCTTGTGTGATGGCCGACGCTCTCTTCCTGGTGTTTGATGTTTGCTTGTGTGATGGCCGACGCCCTCTCATCTAGGTATTTGATGTTTGCATGTGTGATAGCCGACGCTCTCTTCCTGGTGTTTGATATTTCCTTGTGTGATGGCCGACGCGCTCTTTTCCTTATGTTTGATGTTTGCTTGTGTGATGGCCGATGCTCCCTTTCAGATGTTTGATATTTGCTTGTGTGAGGGTCGACGCCCTTTCTTCCTGGTGTTTGATGTTTGCTTGTGTGATGGCCGATGCTCCCTTCCTGGTGTTTGATATTTGCCTGTGTGATAGCTGATACACTCTTTTCCTGGTGTTTGATGTTTGCTTGTGTGAAGCCCGATGCTCCTTTCCTGGTGTTTGATATTTGCTTGTGTGATGGCCGAAGCACTCTTTTCCTGGTGTTGATGTTTGCTTGTGTGACGGCCGATGCTCTCTTCCTGGTGTTTGATATTTGCTTTTGTGCTAGCCGGCGCCCTCTCTTCCTGGTGTTTGATGTTTGCTCGTGTGATGGCTGATGCTTCCTTCCTGTTGTTTGATGTTTGCTTGCGTGATGGCCGACTCGCTCTCCTCCTGGTGTTTGATGTTTGCTTGTGTGATGGCTGATGCTCTCTACCTGGTGTTTGATGTTTGCTTGTGTGACGGCCTACGCCCTCCCTTCCTGGTGTTTGATGCTTGCTTGTGTGATGGCCGACGCTCTCTTCCTAGTGTATGATGTTTGCATGTGTGATGGCCGATGCTCCCTTCCTGGTGTTTGATATTTGCTTGTGTGATGGCCGACGCTCTCTTACTGGTGTTTGATGTTTGCTTGTGTGATGGCCGACGCTCTCTTCCTGGTGTTTGATGTTTGCTTGTGTGATTGCCGACGCCCTCTCATCCAGGTATTTGATGTTTGCATGTGTGATAGCCGACGCTCCCTTCCTGGTGTTTGATATTTGATTGTGTCATGGCCGACGCTATCTTCCTGGTGTTTGATATTTGCTTGTGTGATGGCCGATGCTCTCTTACTGGTGTTTGATGTTTGCTTGTGTGATGGCCGACGCTCTCTTCCTGGTGTTTGATGTTTTCTTGTGTGATGGCTGCTGCTCCCTTCCTGGTGTTTGATGTTTGCTTGTGTGATGGCTGATGCTCCCTTCCTGATGTTTGATATTTGCTTGTGTGATAGCTGATGCACTCTTTTCCTGGTGTTTGATGTTTGCTTGTGTGATGCCCTATGCTCCCTTCCTGGTGTTTTATATTTGCTTGTGTGATGGCCGACACACTCTTTTCCTGGTGTTGATGTTTGCTTGTGTGATGGCCAATGCTCTCTTCCTGGTGTTTGATATTTGCTTGTGTGATGGCCGACGCTCTCTTACTGGTGCTTGATGTTTGCTTGTGTGATGGCTGATGCTCCCTTCCCGTTGTTTGATATTTGCTTGTGTGATAGCCGACGCTCTCTTCCTGGTGTATGATGCTTACTTGTGATGGCCAATGCTCCCTTCCTGGCCTTTGATGTTTGCTTGTGTGATGGCCAAAGCCCTCTCATCCAGGTGTTTGATGTTTGCGTGTGTGATGGCCAACGCTCTCTTCCTGGTGTTTGATGTTTGCTTGTGTGATGGCCGACGCCCTCTCATCCAGGTGTTTGATGTTTGTGTGTGTGATGGCCGACGCTCCCTTCCTGGTGTTTGATATTTGCTTGTGTGATGGCCGACGCTCTCTAACTGGTGTTTGTTGTTTGCTTGTGTGATGGCCGACGCTCTCTTCCTGGTGTTTGATGTTTTCCTGTGTGATGGCTGCTGCTCCCTTCCTGGTGTTTGATGTTTGCTTGTGTGATGGCTGATGCTCCCTTCCTGATGTTTGATATTTGCTTGTGTGATAGCTGATGCACTCTTTTCCTGGTGTTTGATGTTTGCTTGTGTGATGCCCTATGCTCCCTTCCTGGTGTTTTATATTTGCTTGTGTGATGGCCGACGCACTCTTTTCCTGGTGTTGATGTTTGCTTGTGTGATGGCCAATGCTCTCTTCCTGGTGTTTGATATTTGCTTGTGTGATGGCTGACGCTCCCTTCCTGGTGTTTGATGTTTGCTTGTGTAATGGCCGACGCACTCTTTTCCTGGTGTTTGATGTTTGCTTGTGTGATGGCCGATGCTCCTTTCGGGTGTTTGATATTTGCTTGTGTGATGGTCGACACCCTTTCTTCCTGGTGTTTGATGTTTGCTTGTGTGATGGCTGATGCTCCCTTCCTGGTGTTTGATATTTGCTTGTGTGATAGCTGATGCACTCTTTTCCTGGTGTTTGATGTTTGCTTGTGTGATGCCCGATGCTCCCTTCCTGGTCTTTGATGTTTGCTTGTGTGATGGCCAAAGCCCTCTCATCCAGGTGTTTAATGTTTGCGTGTGTGCTGGCCAATGCTCTCTTCCTGGTGTTTGATGTTTGCTTGTGTGATGGCCGACGCCCTCTCATCCAGGTGTTTGATGTTTGTGTGTGTGATGGCCGACGCTCCCTTCCTGGTGTTTGATATTTACTTGTGTGATGGCCGACGCTCTCTTACTGGTGTTTGATGTTTGCTTGTGTGATGGCCGACGCTCTCTTCCTGGTGTTGGATGTTTTCTTGTGTGATGGCTGCTGCTCCCTTCCTGGTGTTTGATGTTTGCTTGTGTGATGGCTGATGCTCCCTTCCTGGTGTGTGATACTTGCTTGTTTGCTGGCCGACGCACTCTTTTCCTTAAATTTGATGTTTGCTTGTGTGATGGCCGATGCTCCCTTTCAGGTGTTTGATATTTGCTTGTGTGATGGTCGACGCCCTTTCTTCCTGGTGTTTGATGTTTGCTTGTGTGATGGCCGATGCTCCCTTCCTGCTGTTTGATATGTGCCTGTGTGATAGCTGATGCACTCTTTTCCTGGTGTTTGATGTTTGCTTGTGTGATGCCCGATTCTCCCTTCCTGGTGTTTGATATTTGCTTGTGTGATGGCCGACGCACTCTTTCCTGGTGTTTTATGTTTGCTCGTGTGATGGCTGATGCTTCCTTCCTGTTGTTTGATGTTTGCTTGCGTGATGGCCGACTCGCTCTCCTCCTGATGTTTGATGTTTGCTTGTGCGATGGCTGATGCTCTCTACCTGGTGTTTGATGTTTGCTTGTGTGATGGCCTACGCCCTCCCTTCCTGGTGTTCGATGCTTGCTTGTGTGATGGCCGACGCTCTCTTCCTGGTGTATGATGTTTGCTTGTGTGATGGCCGATGCTCCCTTCCTGGTGTTTGATATTTGCTTGTGTGATGGCCGACGCTCTCTTCCTGGTGTTTGATGTTTGCTTGTGTGATGGCCGACGCCCTCTCATCCAGGTATTTGATGTTTGCATGTGTGATAGCCGACGCTCTCTTCCTGGTGTTTGATATTTGCTTGTGTGATGGCCGATGCTCCCTTCCTGGTGTTTGATGTTTGCTTGTGTGATGGCTGATGCTCCCTTCCTGTTGTTTGATATTTGCTTGTGTGATAGCCGACGCTCTCTTCCTGGTGTATGATGCTTACTTGTGATGGCCAATGCTCCCTTCCTGGTCTTTGATGTTTGCTTGTGTGATGGCCGACGCCCTCTCATCCAGGTGTTTGATGTTTGCGTGTATGATGGCCGACACTCTCTTTCTGGTGTTTGATATTTGCTTGTGTGATGGCCAACGCCCTCTCATCCAGGTGTTTGATGTTTGTGTGTGTGATGGCCGACGCTCCCTTCCTGGTGTTTGATATTTGCTTGTGTGATGGCCGACGCTCTCTTACTCGTGTTTGATGTTTGCTTGTGTGATGGCCGATGCTCTCTTCCTGGTGTTTGATGTTTTCTTGTGTGATGGCTGCTGCTCCCTTCCTGGTGTTTGATGTTTGCTTGTGTGATGGCTGATGCTCCCTTCCTGATGTTTGATATTTGCTTGTGTGATAGCTGATGCACTCTTTTCCTGGTGTTTGATGTTTGCTTGTGTGATGCCCTATGCTCCCTTCCTGGTGTTTTATATTTGCTTGTGTGATGGCCGACGCACTCTTTTCCTGGTGTTGATGTTTGCTTGTGTGATGGCCAATGCTCTCTTCCTGGTGTTTGATATTTGCTTGTGTGATGGCCGACGCTCTCTTCCTGGTGTTTGATGTTTGCTTGTGTGATGGCTGGTGCTCCCTTCTTGATGTTTGATGTTTGCTTGTGTGATGGCTGATGCTCCCTTCCTGGTGTTTGATATTTGCTTGTGTAATTGCCGACGCACTCTTTTCCTGGTGTTTGATGTTTGCTTGTGGGATGGCTGATGCTCCCTTTCGGGTGTTTGATATTTGCTTGTGTGATGGTCGACACCCTTTCTTCCTGGTGTTTGATGTTTGCTTGTGTGATGGCTGATGCTCCCTTTCTGGTGTTTGATATTTGCTTGTGTGATAGCTGATGCACTCTTTTCCTGGTGTTTGATGTTTGCTTCTGTGATGCCCGATGCTCCCTTCCTGGTCTTTGATGTTTGCTTGTGTGATGGCCAAAGCCCTCTCATCCAGGTGTTTGATGTTTGCGTGTGTGATGGCCAACGCTCTCTTCTTGGTGTTTGATGTTTGCTTGTGTGATGGCCGACGCCCTCTCATCCAGGTGTTTGATGTTTGTGTGTGTGATGGCCGACGCTCCCTTCCTGGTGTTTGATATTTGCTTGTGTGATTGCCGACGCTCTCTTACTGGTGTTTGATGTTTGCTTGTGTGATGGCCGACGCTCTCTTCCTGGTGTTTGATGTTTTCTTGTGTGATGGCTGCTGCTCCCTTCCTGGTATTTGATGTTTGCTTGTGTGATGGCTGATGCTCCCTTCCTGGTGTTTGATATTTGCTTGTGTGATGGCCGACGCACTCTTTTCCTTATATTTGATGTTTGCTTGTGTGATGGCCGATGCTCCCTTTCAGGTGTTTGATATTTGCTTGTGTGCTGGTTGACGCCCTTTCTTCCTGGTGTTTGATGTTTGCTTGTGTGATGGCTGATGCTCCCTTCCTGGTGTTTGATATTTGCTTTTGTGATAGCTGATGCAATCTTTTCCTGGTGTTTGATGTTTGCTTGTGTGATGCCCGATGCTCCCTTCCTGGTGTTTGATATTTGCTTGTGTGATGGCCGATGCGCTCTTTTCCTTATGTTTGATGTTTGCTTGTGTGATGGCCGATGCTCCCTTTCAGGTGTTTGATATTTGCTTGTGTGAGTGTCGACGCCCTTTCTTCCTGGTGTTTGATGTTTGCTTGTGTGATGGCCGATGCTCCGATCCTGGTGTTTGATATTTGCCTGTGTGATAGCTGATGTACTCTTTTCCTGGTGTTGATGTTTGCTTGTGTGACGGCCGATGCTCTCTTCCTGGTGTTTGATATTTGCTTTTGTGCTAGCCGGCGCCCTCTCTTCCTGGTGTTTGATGTTTGCTCGTGTGATGGCTGATGCTTCCTTCCTGTTGTTTGATGTTTGCTTGCGTAATGGCCGACTCGCTCTCCTCCTGGTGTTTGATGTTTGCTTGTGTGATGGCTGATGCTCTCTACCTGGTGTTTGATGTTTGCTTGTGTGATGACCTACGCCCTCCCTTCCTGGTGTTTGATGCTTGCTTGTGTGATGGCCGACGCTCTCTTCCTGGTGTATGATGTTTGCTTGTGTGATGGCCGATGCTCCCTTCCTGGTGTTTGATATTTGCTTGTGTGATGGCCGACGCTCTCTTACTGGTGTTTGATGTTTGCTTGTGTGATGGCCGACGCTCTCTTCCTGGTGTTTGATGTTTGCTTGTGTGATGGCCGACGCCCTCTCATCTAGGTATTTGATGTTTGCATGTGTGATAGCCGACGCTCTCTTCCTGGTGTTTGATATTTCCTTGTGTGATGGCCGACGCGCTCTTTTCCTTATGTTTGATGTTTGCTTGTGTGATGGCCGATGCTCCCTTTCAGATGTTTGATATTTGCTTGTGTGAGGGTCGACGCCCTTTCTTCCTGGTGTTTGATGTTTGCTTGTGTGATGGCCGATGCTCCCTTCCTGGTGTTTGATATTTGCCTGTGTGATAGCTGATACACTCTTTTCCTGGTGTTTGATGTTTGCTTGTGTGATGCCCGATGCTCCTTTCCTGGTGTTTGATATTTGCTTGTGTGATGGCCGACGCACTCTTTTCCTGGTGTTGATGTTTGCTTGTGTGACGGCCGATGCTCTCTTCCTGGTGTTTGATATTTGCTTTTGTGCTAGCCGGCGCCCTCTCTTCCTGGTGTTTGATGTTTGCTCGTGTGATGGCTGATGCTTCCTTCCTGTTGTTTGATGTTTGCTTGCGTGATGGCCGACTCGCTCTCCTCCTGGTGTTTGATGTTTGCTTGTGTGATGGCTGATGCTCTCTACCTGGTGTTTGATGTTTGCTTGTGTGACGGCCTACGCCCTCCCTTCCTGGTGTTTGATGCTTGCTTGTGTGATGGCCGACGCTCTCTTCCTAGTGTATGATGTTTGCATGTGTGATGGCCGATGCTCCCTTCCTGGTGTTTGATATTTGCTTGTGTGATGGCCGACGCTCTCTTACTGGTGTTTGATGTTTGCTTGTGTGATGGCCGACGCTCTCTTCCTGGTGTTTGATGTTTGCTTGTGTGATTGCCGACGCCCTCTCATCCAGGTATTTGATGTTTGCATGTGTGATAGCCGACGCTCCCTTCCTGGTGTTTGATATTTGATTGTGTCATGGCCGACGCTATCTTCCTGGTGTTTGATATTTGCTTGTGTGATGGCCGATGCTCTCTTACTGGTGTTTGATGTTTGCTTGTGTGATGGCCGACGCTCTCTTCCTGGTGTTTGATGTTTTCTTGTGTGATGGCTGCTGCTCCCTTCCTGGTGTTTGATGTTTGCTTGTGTGATGGCTGATGCTCCCTTCCTGATGTTTGATATTTGCTTGTGTGATAGCTGATGCACTCTTTTCCTGGTGTTTGATGTTTGCTTGTGTGATGCCCTATGCTCCCTTCCTGGTGTTTTATATTTGCTTGTGTGATGGCCGACACACTCTTTTCCTGGTGTTGATGTTTGCTTGTGTGATGGCCAATGCTCTCTTCCTGGTGTTTGATATTTGCTTGTGTGATGGCCGACGCTCTCTTACTGGTGCTTGATGTTTGCTTGTGTGATGGCCGACGCTCTCTTCCTGGTGTTTGATGTTTGCTTGTGTGATGACTGATGCTCCCTTCCTAATGTTTGATATTTGCTTGTGTGATGGCTGATGCTCCCTTCCTGGTGTTTGATATTTGCTTGTGTAATGGCCGACGCACTCTTTTCCTGGTGTTTGATTTTTGCTTGTGTGATGGCCGATGCTCCCTTTCGGGTGTTTGATATTTGCTTGTGTGATGGTCGACACCCTTTCTTCCTGGTGTTTGATGTTTGCTTGTGTGATGGCTGATGCTCCCTTCCTGGTGTTTGATATTTGCTTGTGTGATAGCTGATGCACTCTTTTCCTGGTGTTTGATGTTTGCTTGTGTGATGCCCGATGCTCCCTTCCTGGTCTTTGATGTTTGCTTGTGTGATGGCCAAAGCCCTCTCATCCAGGTGTTTGATGTTTGCGTGTGTGATGGCCAACGCTCTCTTTCTGGTGTTTGATGTTTGCTTGTGTGATGGCCGACGCCCTCTCATCCAGGTGTTTGATATTTGCTTGTGTGATGGCCGACGCTCTCTTACTGGTGTTTGATGTTTGCTTGTGTGATGGCCGACGCTCTCTTCCTGGTGTTTGATGTTTTCTTGTGTGATGGCTGCTGCTCCCTTCCTGGTATTTGATGTTTGCTTGTGTGATGGCTGATGCTCCCTTCCTGGTGTTTGATACTTGCTTGTGTGATGGCCCACGCACTCTTTTCCTTATGTTTGATGTTTGCTTGTGTGATGGCCGATGCTCCCTTTCAGGTGTTTGATATTTGCTTGTGTGATGGTCGACGCCCTTTCTTCCTGGTGTTTGATGTTTGCTTGTGTGATGGACGATGCTCCCTTCCTGGTGTTTGATATTTGCCTGTGTGATAGCTGATGCACTCTTTTCCTGGTGTTTGATGTTTGCTTGTGTGATGCCCGATGCTCCCTTCCTGGTGTTTGATATTTGCTTGTGTGATGGCCGACGCACTCTTTTCCTGGTGTTGATGTTTGCTTGTGTGACGGCCGATGCTCTCTTCCTGGTGTTTGATATTTGCTTTTGTGCTAGCCGGCGCCCTCTCTTCCTGGTATTTGATGTTTGCTCGTGTGATGGCTGATGCTTCCTTCCTGTTGTTTGATGTTTGCTTGCGTGATGGCCGACTCGCTCTCCTCCTGGTGTTTGATGTTTGCTTGTGTGATGGCTGATGCTCTCTACCTGGTGTTTGATGTTTGCTTGTGTGATGGCCTACGCCCTCCCTTCCTGGTGTTTGATGCTTGCTTGTGTGATGGCCGACGCTCTCTTCCTGGTGTATGATGTTTGCATGTGTGATGACCGATGCTCCCTTCCTGGTGTTTGATATTTGCTTGTGTGATGGCCGACGCTCTCTTACTGATGTTTGATGTTTGCTTGTGTGATGGCCGACGCTCTCTTCCTGGTGTTTGATGTTTGCTTGTGTGATTGCCGACGCCCTCTCATCCAGGTATTTGATGTTTGCATGTGTGATAGCCGACGCTCTCTTTCTGGCCTTTGATGTTTGCTTGTGTGATGGCCGACGCCCTCTCATCCAGGTGTTTGATGTTTGCGTGTATGATGGCCAACGCTCTCTTCCTGGTGTTTGATGTTTGTGTGTGTGATGGCCGACGCTCCCTTCCTGGTGTTTGATATTTGCTTGTGTGATGGCCGACGCTCTCTTACTGGTGTTTGAAGTTTGCTTGTGTGATGGCTGAGCTCCCTTCCTGATGTTTGATGTTTGCTTGTGTGATGGCTGATGCTCCCTTCCTGGTGTTTGATATTTGCTTGTGTAATGGCCGACGCACTCTTTTCCTGGTGTTTGATGTTTGCTTGTGTGATGGCCGATGCTCCCTTTCGGGTGTTTGATATTTGCTTGTGTGATGGTCGACGCCCTTTCTTCCTGGTGTTTGATGTTTGCTTGTGTGGTGGCTGATGCTCCCTTCCTGATGTTTGATATTTGCTTGTGTGATAGCTGATGCACTCTTTTCCTGGTGTTTGATGTTTGCTTGTGTGATGCCCTATGCTCCCTTCCTGGTGTTTTATATTTGCTTGTGTGATGGCCGACGCACTCTTTTCCTGGAGTTGATGTTTGCTTGTGTGATGGCCAATGCTCTCTTCCTGGTGTTTGATATTTGCTGGTGTGATGGCCGACGCTCTCTTACTGGTGTTTGATGTTTGCTTGTGTGATGGCCGACGCTCTCTTCCTGGTGTTTGATGTTTGCTTGTGTGATGGCTGATGCTCCCTTCCTGATGTTTGATGTTTGCTTGTGTGATGGCTGATGCTCCCTTCCTGGTGTTTGATATTTGCTTGTGTAATGGCAGATGCACTCTTTTCCTGGTGTTTGATTTTTGCTTGTGTGATGGCCGATGCTCCCTTTCGGGTGTTTGATATTTGCTTGTGTGATGGTCGACACCCTTTCTTCCTGGTGTTTGATGTTTGCTTGTGTGATGGCTGATGCTCCCTTCCTGGTGTTTGATATTTGCTTGTGTGATAGCTGATGCACTCTTTTCCTGGTGTTTGATGTTTGCTTGTGTGATGCCCGATGCTCCCTTCCTGGTCTTTGATGTTTGCTTGTGTGATGGCCAAAGCCCTCTCATCCAGGTGTTTGATGTTTGCGTGTGTGATGGCCAACGCTCTCTTCCTGGTGTTTGATGTTTGCTTGTGTGATGGCTGATGCTCTCTACCTGGTTCTTTGATTTTTGCTTGTGTGATGGCCTACGCCCTCCCTTCCTGGTGTTTGATGCTTGCTTGTGTCATGGCCGACGCTCTCTTCCTGGTGTATGATGTTTGCTTGTGTGATGGCCGATGCTCCCTTCCTGGTTTTTGATATTTGCTTGTGTGATGGCTGACGCTCTCTTACTGGTGTTTGATGTTTGCTTGTGTGATGTCCGACGCTCTCTTCCTGGTGTTTGATGTTTGCTTGTGTGATGGCCGACTCCCTCTCATCCAGGTATTTGATGTTTGCATGTGTGATAGCCGACGCTCTCTTCCTGGTGTTTGATATTTGCTTGTGTGTTGGCCGATGCTCCCTTCCTGGTGTTTGATATTTGATTGTGTCATGGCCGAAGCTATCTTCCTGGTGTTTGATGTTTGCATGTGTGATGGCTGATGCTCCCTTCCTGGTGTTTGATATTTGCTTGTGTGATGGCCGACGCACTCTTTTCCTGGTGTTGATGTTTGCTTGTGTGACGGCCGATGCTCTCTTCCTGGTGTTTGATATTTGCTTTTGTGCTAGCCGGCGCCCTCTCTTCCTGGTATTTGATGTTTGCTCGTGTGATGGCTGATGCTTCCTTCCTGTTGTTTGATGTTTGCTTGCGTGATGGCCGACTCGCTCTCCTCCTGGTGTTTGATGTTTGCTTGTGTGATGGCTGATGCTCTCTACCTGGTGTTTGATGTTTGCTTGTGTGATGCCCGATGCTCCCTTCCTGGTGTTTGATATTTGCTTGTGTGATGGCCGACGCACTCTTTTCCTGGTGTTGATGTTTGCTTGTGTGACGGCCGATGCTCTCTTCCTGGTGTTTGATATTTGCTTTTGTGCTAGCCGGCGCCCTCTCTTCCTGGTATTTGATGTTTGCTCGTGTGATGGCTGATGCTTCCTTCCTGTTGTTTGATGTTTGCTTGCGTGATGGCCGACTCGCTCTCCTCCTGGTGTTTGATGTTTGCTTGTGTGATGGCTGATGCTCTCTACCTGGTGTTTGATGTTTGCTTGTGTGATGGCCTACGCCCTCCCTTCCTGGTGTTTGATGCTTGCTTGTGTGATGGCCGACGCTCTCTTCCTGGTGTATGATGTTTGCATGTGTGATGACCGATGCTCCCTTCCTGGTGTTTGATATTTGCTTGTGTGATGGCCGACGCTCTCTTACTGATGTTTGATGTTTGCTTGTGTGATGGCCGACGCTCTCTTCCTGGTGTTTGATGTTTGCTTGTGTGATTGCCGACGCCCTCTCATCCAGGTATTTGATGTTTGCATGTGTGATAGCCGACGCTCTCTTTCTGGCCTTTGATGTTTGCTTGTGTGATGGCCGACGCCCTCTCATCCAGGTGTTTGATGTTTGCGTGTATGATGGCCAACGCTCTCTTCCTGGTGTTTGATGTTTGTGTGTGTGATGGCCGACGCTCCCTTCCTGGTGTTTGATATTTGCTTGTGTGATGGCCGACGCTCTCTTACTGGTGTTTGAAGTTTGCTTGTGTGATGGCTGAGCTCCCTTCCTGATGTTTGATGTTTGCTTGTGTGATGGCTGATGCTCCCTTCCTGGTGTTTGATATTTGCTTGTGTAATGGCCGACGCACTCTTTTCCTGGTGTTTGATGTTTGCTTGTGTGATGGCCGATGCTCCCTTTCGGGTGTTTGATATTTGCTTGTGTGATGGTCGACGCCCTTTCTTCCTGGTGTTTGATGTTTGCTTGTGTGGTGGCTGATGCTCCCTTCCTGATGTTTGATATTTGCTTGTGTGATAGCTGATGCACTCTTTTCCTGGTGTTTGATGTTTGCTTGTGTGATGCCCTATGCTCCCTTCCTGGTGTTTTATATTTGCTTGTGTGATGGCCGACGCACTCTTTTCCTGGAGTTGATGTTTGCTTGTGTGATGGCCAATGCTCTCTTCCTGGTGTTTGATATTTGCTGGTGTGATGGCCGACGCTCTCTTACTGGTGTTTGATGTTTGCTTGTGTGATGGCCGACGCTCTCTTCCTGGTGTTTGATGTTTGCTTGTGTGATGGCTGATGCTCCCTTCCTGATGTTTGATGTTTGCTTGTGTGATGGCTGATGCTCCCTTCCTGGTGTTTGATATTTGCTTGTGTAATGGCAGACGCACTCTTTTCCTGGTGTTTGATTTTTGCTTGTGTGATGGCCGATGCTCCCTTTCGGGTGTTTGATATTTGCTTGTGTGATGGTCGACACCCTTTCTTCCTGGTGTTTGATGTTTGCTTGTGTGATGGCTGATGCTCCCTTCCTGGTGTTTGATATTTGCTTGTGTGATAGCTGATGCACTCTTTTCCTGGTGTTTGATGTTTGCTTGTGTGATGCCCGATGCTCCCTTCCTGGTCTTTGATGTTTGCTTGTGTGATGGCCAAAGCCCTCTCATCCAGGTGTTTGATGTTTGCGTGTGTGATGGCCAACGCTCTCTTCCTGGTGTTTGATGTTTGCTTGTGTGATGGCTGATGCTCTCTACCTGGTTCTTTGATTTTTGCTTGTGTGATGGCCTACGCCCTCCCTTCCTGGTGTTTGATGCTTGCTTGTGTCATGGCCGACGCTCTCTTCCTGGTGTATGATGTTTGCTTGTGTGATGGCCGATGCTCCCTTCCTGGTTTTTGATATTTGCTTGTGTGATGGCTGACGCTCTCTTACTGGTGTTTGATGTTTGCTTGTGTGATGTCCGACGCTCTCTTCCTGGTGTTTGATGTTTGCTTGTGTGATGGCCGACTCCCTCTCATCCAGGTATTTGATGTTTGCATGTGTGATAGCCGACGCTCTCTTCCTGGTGTTTGATATTTGCTTGTGTGTTGGCCGATGCTCCCTTCCTGGTGTTTGATATTTGATTGTGTCATGGCCGAAGCTATCTTCCTGGTGTTTGATGTTTGCATGTGTGATGGCTGATGCTCCCTTCCCGTTGTTTGATATTTGCTTGTGTGATAGCCGACGCTCTCTTCCTGGTGTATGATGCTTACTTGTGATGGCCAATGCTCCCTTCCTGGCCTTTGATGTTTGCTTGTGTGATGGCCAAAGCCCTCTCATCCAGGTGTTTGATGTTTGCGTGTGTGATGGCCAACGCTCTCTTCCTGGTGTTTGATGTTTGCTTGTGTGATGGCCGATGCCCTCTCATCCAGGTGTTTGATGTTTGTGTGTGTGATGGCCGACGCTCCCTTCCTGGTGTTTGATATTTGCTTGTGTGATGGCCGACGCTCTCTAACTGGTGTTTGTTGTTTGCTTGTGTGATGGCCGACGCTCTCTTCCTGGTGTTTGATGTTTTCCTGTGTGATGGCTGCTGCTCCCTTCCTGGTGTTTGATGTTTGCTTGTGTGATGGCTGATGCTCCCTTCCTGATGTTTGATATTTGCTTGTGTGATAGCTGATGCACTCTTTTCCTGGTGTTTGATGTTTGCTTGTGTGATGCCCTATGCTCCCTTCCTGGTGTTTTATATTTGGTTGTGTGATGGCCGACGCACTCTTTTCCTGGTGTTGATGTTTGCTTGTGTGATGGCCAATGCTCTCTTCCTGGTGTTTGATATTTGCTTGTGTGATGGCTGACGCTCCCTTCCTGGTGTTTGATATTTGCTTGTGTAATGGCCGACGCACTCTTTTCCTGGTGTTTGATGTTTGCTTGTGTGATGGCCGATGCTCCTTTCGGGTGTTTGATATTTGCTTGTGTGATGGTCGACACCCTTTCTTCCTGGTGTTTGATGTTTGCTTGTGTGATGGCTGATGCTCCCTTCCTGGTGTTTGATATTTGCTTGTGTGATAGCTGATGCACTCTTTTCCTGGTGTTTGATGTTTGCTTGTGTGATGCCCGATGCTCCCTTCCTGGTCTTTGATGTTTGCTTGTGTGATGGCCAAAGCCCTCTCATCCAGGTGTTTAATGTTTGCGTGTGTGCTGGCCAATGCTCTCTTCCTGGTGTTTGATGTTTGCTTGTGTGATGGCCGACGCCCTCTCATCCAGGTGTTTGATGTTTGTGTGTGTGATGGCCGACGCTCCCTTCCTGGTGTTTGATATTTGCTTGTGTGATGGCCGACGCTCTCTTACTGGTGTTTGATGTTTGCTTGTGTGATGGCCGACGCTCTCTTCCTGGTGTTGGATGTTTTCTTGTGTGATGGCTGCTGCTCCCTTCCTGGTGTTTGATGTTTGCTTGTGTGATGGCTGATGCTCCCTTCCTGGTGTGTGATACTTGCTTGTGTGATGGCCGACGCACTCTTTTCCTTAAGTTTGATGTTTGCTTGTGTGATGGCCGATGCTCCCTTGTAGGTGTTTGATATTTGCTTGTGTGATGGTCGACGCCCTTTCTTCCTGGTGTTTGATGTTTGCTTGTGTGATGGCCGATGCTCCCTTCCTGCTGTTTGATATGTGCCTGTGTGATAGCTGATGCACTCTTTTCCTGGTGTTTGATGTTTGCTTGTGTGATGCCCGATTCTCCCTCCTGGTGTTTGATATTTGCTTGTGTGATGGCCGACGCACTCTTTCCTGGTGTTTTATGTTTGCTCGTGTGATGGCTGATGCTTCCTTCCTGTTGTTTGATGTTTGCTTGCGTGATGGCCGACTCGCTCTCCTCCTGATGTTTGATGTTTGCTTGTGTGATGGCTGATGCTCTCTACCTGGTGTTTGATGTTTGCTTGTGTGATGGCCTACGCCCTCCCTTCCTGGTGTTCGATGCTTGCTTGTGTGATGGCCGACGCTCTCTTCCTGGTGTATGATGTTTGCTTGTGTGATGGCCGATGCTCCCTTCCTGGTGTTTGATATTTGCTTGTGTGATGGCCGACGCTCTCTTCCTGGTGTTTGATGTTTGCTTGTGTGATGGCCGACGCCCTCTCATCCAGGTATTTGATGTTTGCATGTGTGATAGCCGACGCTCTCTTCCTGGTGTTTGATATTTGCTTGTGTGATGGCCGATGCTCCCTTCCTGGTGTTTGATGTTTGCTTGTGTGATGGCCGATGCTCCCTTCCTGTTGTTTGATATTTGCTTGTGTGATAGCCGACGCTCTCTTCCTGGTGTATGATGCTTACTTGTGATGGCCAATGCTCCCTTCCTGGTCTTTGATGTTTGCTTGTGTGATGGCCGACGCCCTCTCATCCAGGTGTTTAATGTTTGCGTGTATGATGGCCGACACTCTCTTTCTGGTGTTTGATATTTGCTTGTGTGATGGCCAACGCCCTCTCATCCAGGTGTTTGATGTTTGTGTGTGTGATGGCCGACGCTCCCTTCCTGGTGTTTGATATTTGCTTGTGTGATGGCCGACGCTCTCTTACTCGTGTTTGATGTTTGCTTGTGTGATGGCCGATGCTCTCTTCCTGGTGTTTGATGTTTTCTTGTGTGATGGCTGCTGCTCCCTTCCTGGTGTTTGATGTTTGCTTGTGTGATGGCTGATGCTCCCTTCCTGATGTTTGATATTTGCTTGTGTGATAGCTGATGCACTCTTTTCCTGGTGTTTGATGTTTGCTTGTGTGATGCCCTATGCTCCCTTCCTGGTGTTTTATATTTGCTTGTGTGATGGCCGACGCACTCTTTTCCTAGTGTTGATGTTTGCTTGTGTGATGGCCAATGCTCTCTTCCTGGTGTTTGATATTTGCTTGTGTGATGGCCGACGCTCTCTTCCTGGTGTTTGATGTTTGCTTGTGTGATGGCTGGTGCTCCCTTCTTGATGTTTGATGTTTGCTTGTGTGATGGCTGATGCTCCCTTCCTGGTGTTTGATATTTGCTTGTGTAATTGCCGACGCACTCTTTTCCTGGTGTTTGATGTTTGCTTGTGGGATGGCTGATGCTCCCTTTCGGGTGTTTGATATTTGCTTGTGTGATGGTCGACACCCTTTCTTCCTGGTGTTTGATGTTTGCTTGTGTGATGGCTGATGCTCCCTTTCTGGTGTTTGATATTTGCTTGTGTGATAGCTGATGCACTCTTTTCCTGGTGTTTGATGTTTGCTTCTGTGATGCCCGATGCTCCCTTCCTGGTCTTTGATGTTTGCTTGTGTGATGGCCAAAGCCCTCTCATCCAGGTGTTTGATGTTTATGTGTGTGATGGCCAACGCTCTCTTCTTGGTGTTGGATGTTTGCTTGTGTGATGGCCGACGCCCTCTCATCCAGGTGTTTGATGTTTGTGTGTGTGATGGCCGACGCTCCCTTCCTGGTGTTTGATATTTGCTTGTGTGATTGCCGACGCTCTCTTACTGGTGTTTGATGTTTGCTTGTGTGATGGCCGACGCTCTCTTCCTGGTGTTTGATGTTTTCTTGTGTGATGGCTGCTGCTCCCTTCCTGGTATTTGATGTTTGCTTGTGTGATGGCTGATGCTCCCTTCCTGGTGTTTGATATTTGCTTGTGTGATGGCCGACGCACTCTTTTCCTTATGTTTGATGTTTGCTTGTGTGATGGCCGATGCTCCCTTTCAGGTGTTTGATATTTGCTTGTGTGCTGGTTGACGCCCTTTCTTCCTGGTGTTTGATGTTTGCTTGTGTGATGGCTGATGCTCCCTTACTGGTGTTTGATATTTGCTTTTGTGATAGCTGATGCAATCTTTTCCTGGTGTTTGATGTTTGCTTGTGTGATGCCCGATGCTCCCTTCCTGGTGTTTGATATTTGCTTGTGTGATGGCCGACGCGCTCTTTTCCTTATGTTTGATGTTTGCTTGTGTGATGGCCGATGCTCCCTTTCAGGTGTTTGATATTTGCTTGTGTGAGTGTCGACGCCCTTTCTTCCTGGTGTTTGATGTTTGCTTGTGTGATGGCCCATGCTCCGATCCTGGTGTTTGATATTTGCCTGTGTGATAGCTGATGCACTCTTTTCCTGGTGTTGATGTTTGCTTGTGTGACGGCCGATGCTCTCTTCCTGGTGTTTGATATTTGCTTTTGTGCTAGCCGGCGCCCTCTCTTCCTGGTGTTTGATGTTTGCTCGTGTGATGGCTGATGCTTCCTTCCTGTTGTTTGATGTTTGCTTGCGTAATGGCCGACTCGCTCTCCTCCTGGTGTTTGATGTTTGCTTGTGTGATGGCTGATGCTCTCTACCTGGTGTTTGATGTTTGCTTTTGTGATGACCTACGCCCTCCCTTCCTGGTGTTTGATGCTTGCTTGTGTGATGGCCGACGCTCTCTTCCTGGTGTATGATGTTTGCTTGTGTGATGGCCGATGCTCCCTTCCTGGTGTTTGATATTTGCTTGTGTGATGGCCGGCGCTCTCTTACTGGTGTTTGATGTTTGCTTGTGTGATGGCCGACGCTCTCTTCCTGGTGTTTGATGTTTGCTTGTGTGATGGCCGACGCCCTCTCATCTAGGTATTTGAT
The DNA here is from genome assembly GCF_964261635.1 of Lissotriton helveticus. NCBI lineage: Eukaryota > Metazoa > Chordata > Amphibia > Caudata > Salamandridae > Lissotriton > Lissotriton helveticus. The sequence goes on from NC_136062.1 coordinate 498,354,891, forward strand.
GTTTGCATGTGTGATAGCCGACGCTCTCTTCCTGGTGTTTGATATTTCCTTGTGTGATGGCCGATGCTCCCTTCCTGGTGTTTGATATTTGATTGTGTCATGGCCGACGCTATCTTCCTGGTGTTTGATGTTTGCATGTGTGATGGCTGATGCTCCCTTCCCGTTGTTTGATATTTGCTTGTGTGATAGCCGACGGTCTCTTCCTGGTGTATGATGCTTACTTGTGATGGCCAATGCTCCCTTCCTGGCCTTTGATGTTTGCTTGTGTGATGGCCGACGCCCTCTCATCCAGGTGTTTGATGTTTGCGTGTATGATGGCCGAAGCTCTCTTCCTGGTGTTTGATGTTTGCTTGTGTGATGGCCGACGCCCTCTCATCCAGGTGTTTGATGTTTGTGTGTGTGATGGCCGACGCTCCCTTCCTGGTGTTTGATATTTGCTTGTGTGATGGCCGACGCTCTCTTACTGGTGTTTGATGTTTGCTTGTGTAATGGCAGACGCTCTCTTCCTAGTGTTTGATGTTTGCTTGTGTGATGGCTGAGCTCCCTTCCTGATGTTTGCTTGTGTGATGGCTGATGCTCCCTTCCTGGTGTTTGATATTTGCTTGTGTAATGGCCGACGCACTCTTTTCCTGGTGTTTGATGTTTGCTTGTGTGATGGCCGATGCTCCCTTTTGGGTGTTTGATATTTGCTTGTGTGATGGTCGACGCCCTTTCTTCCTGGTGTTTGATGTTTGCTTGTGTTATGGCTGATGCTCCCTTCCTGATGTTTGATATTTGCTTTTGTGATAGCTGATGCACTCTTTTCCTGGTGTTTGATGTTTTCTTGTGTGATGCCCTATGCTCCCTTCCTGGTGTTTTATATTTTCTTGTGTGATGGCCGACGCACTCTTTTCCTGGTTTTGATGTTTGCTTGTGTGACGGCCAATGCTCTCTTCCTGGTGTTTGATATTTGCTTGTATGATGGCCGATGCTCTCTTACTGGTGTTTGATGTTTGCTTGTGTGATGGCCGACGCTCTCTTCCTGGTGTTTGATGTTTGCTTGTGTGATGGCTGATGCTCCCTTCCTGATGTTTGATGTTTGCTTGTGTGATGGCTGATGCTCCCTTCCTGTGTTTGATATTTGCTTGTGTAATGGCCGACGCACTCTTTTCCTGGTGTTTGATGTTTGCTTGTGTGATGGGCGATGCTCCCTTTTGGGTGTTTGATATTTGCTTGTGTGATGGTCGACACCCTTTCTTCCTGGTGTTTGTTGTTTGCTTGTGTGATGGCGGATGCTCCCTTCCTGATGTTTGATATTTGCTTGTGTGATAGCTGATGCACTCTTTTCCTGGTGTTTGATGTTTGCTTGTGTGATGCCCGATGCTCCCTTCGTGGTGTTTTATATTTGCTTGTGTGATGGCTGACGCACTCTTTTCCTGGTGTTGATGTTTGCTTGTATGACGGCCAATGCTCTCTTCCTGGTGTTTGATATTTGCTTGTGTGATAGCCGGCACCCTCTCTTCCTGGTGTTTGATGTTTGCTCGTGTGATGGCTGATGCTCCCTTCCTGTTGTTTGATGTTTGCTTGCGTGATGGCTGAATCCCTCTCTTCCTGGTGTTTGATGTTTGCTCATGTGATGGCTGATGCTCTCTACCTGGTGTTTGATGTTCGCTTGTGTGATGGCCGTCGCCCTCCCTTTCTGGTGTTTGATGCTTGCTTGTGTGATAGCTGACGCTCTCTTCCTGGTGTATGATGGTTGCTTGTGTGATGGCTGATGCTCCTTTCCTGGTGTTTGATATTTGCTTGTCTGATGGCCGACACTCTCTTCCTGGTGTTTGATGTTTGCTTATGTGACGGCCGACGCCCTCTCATCCCGGTTTTTGATGTTTGCATGTGTGATGGCCGACGCTCTCTTACTGGTGTTTTGTATTTGCTTGTGTGATGGCCTACGCTATCTTCCTGGTATTTGATGTTTTCTTGTGTGATGGCTGATGCACCCTTCCTGGTATTTGATGTTTGCTTGTGTGATGGCTGATGCACCCTTCCTGATGTTTGATGTTTGCTTGTGTGATGGCTGATGCTCCCTTCCTGGTGTTTGATATTTGCTTGTGTGATGGCCGACGCACTCTTTTCTTTATGTTTGATTTTTGCTTGTGTGATGGCCGATGCTCCCTTTCAGTTATTTGATATTTGCTTGTGTGCTGGTTGACGCCCTTTCTTCCTGGTGTTTGATGTTTGCTTGTGTGATGGCTGATGCTCCCTTCCTGGTGTTTGATATTTGCTTGTGTGATAGCTGATGCAATCTTTTCCTGGTGTTTGATGTTTGCTTGTGTGATGCCCGATGCTCCCTTCCTGGTGTTTGATATTTGCTTGTGTGATGGCAGACGCACTCTTTTTCCTGGTGTTGATGTTTGCTTGTGTGACCGCCGATGCTCTCTTCCTGGTGTTTGATATTTGCTTGTGTGATAGCCGGCGCCCTCTCTTCCTGGTGTTTGATGTTTGCTCATGTGATGGCTGATGCTTCCTTCCTGTTGTTTGATGTTTGCTTGCGTGATGACCAACTCGCTCTCTTCCTGGTGTTTGATGTTTGCTTGTGTGATGACTGATGCTCCCTACCTGGTGTTTGATGTTTGCTTATGTGATGGCCTACGCCCTCCCTTCCTGGTGTTTTATGTTTGCTTGTGTGATGGCCGACGCTCTCTTCCTGGTCTATGATGTTTGCTTGTGTGATGGCCGATGCTCTCTTCCTGGTGTTTGATATTTGCTTGTGTGATGGCCGACGCTCTCTTACTGGTGTTTGATGTTTGCTTGTGTGATGGCCGACGCTCTCTTCCTGGTGTTTGATGTTTGCTTGTGTGATGGCCGACGCCCTCTCATCCAGGTATTTGATGTTTGCATGTGTGATAGCCGGCGCTCTCTTCCTGGTGTTTGATATTTGCTTGTGTGATGGCCGATGCTCCCTTCCTGGTGTTTGATGTTTGCTTGTGTGATGGCCGATGCTCCCTTCCTGTTGTTTGATATTTGCTTGTGTGATAGCCGACGCTCTCTTCCTGGTGTATGATGCTTACTTGTGATGGCCAATGCTCCCTTCCTGGTCTTTGATGTTTGCTTGTGTGATGGCCGACGCCCTCTCATCCAGGTGTTTGATGTTGGCGTGTATGATGGCCGACGCTCTCTTCCTGGTGTTTGATGTTTGCTTGTGTGATGGCCGACGCCCTCTCATCCAGGTTTTTGATGTTTGTGTGTGTGATGGCCGACGCTCTCTTCCTGGTATTTGATATTTGCTTGTGTGATGGCCGAAGCTCTCTTACTGGTGTTTGATGTTTGCTTGTGTGATGGCCGACGCTCTCTTCCTAGTGTTTGATGTTTGCTTGTGTGATGGCTGAGCTCCCTTCCTGATGTTTGATGTTTGCTTGTGTGATGGCTGATGCTCCCTTCCTGGTGTTTGATATTTGCTTGTGTAATGGCCGACGCACTCTTTTCCTGGTGTTTGATGTTTGCTTGTGTGATGGCCAATGCTCCCTTTCGGGTGTTTGATATTTGCTTGTGTGATGGTCGACGCCCTTTCTTCCTGGTGTTTGATGTTTGCTTGTGTGATGGCTGATGCTCCCTTCCTGATGTTTGATATTTGCTTGTGTGATAGCTGATGCACTCTTTTCCTGGTGTTTAATGTTTGCTTGTGTCATGCCTTATGCTCCCTTCCTGGTGTTTTATATTTGCTTGTGTGATGGCCGACGCACTCTTTTCCTGGTGTTGATGTTTGCTTGTGTGACGGCCAATGCTCTCTTCCTGGTGTTTGATATTTGCTTGTGTGATGGCCGACGCTCTCTTACTGGTGTTTGATGTTTGCTTGTGTGATGGCCGACGCTCTCTTCCTGGTGTTTGATGTTTGCTTGTGTGATGGCTGATGCTCCCTTCCTGATGTTTGACGTTTGCTTGTGTGATGGCTGTTGCTCCCTTCCTGGTGTTTGATATTTGCTTGTGTAATGGCCGACGCACTCTTTTCCTGGTGTTTGATATTTGCTTGTGTGATGGCCGATGCTCCCTATTGGGTGTTTGATATTTGCTTGTGTGATGGTCGACACCCTTTCTTCCTGGTGTTTGTTGTTTGCTTGTGTGATGGCTGATGCCCTCTTTTCCTGGTGTTTGATGTTTGCTTGTGTGATGCCCGATGCTCCCTTCCTGGTGTTTTATATTTGCTTGTGTGATGGCCGATGCACTCTTTTCCTGGTGTTGATGTTTGCTTGTGTGATGGCCGACGCACTCTTTTCCTTATGTTTGATGTTTGCTTGTGTGATGGCCGATGCTCCCTTTCAGGTGTTTGATATTTGCTTGTGTGAGGGTCGACGCCCTTTCTTCCTGGTGTTTGATGTTTGCTTGTGTGATGGCCGATGCTCCCTTCCTGGTGTTTGATATTTGCCTGTTAGATAGCTGATGCACTCTTTTCCTGGTGTTTGATGTTTGCTTGTGTGATGCCCGATGCTCCCTTCCTGGTGTTTGATATTTGCTTGTGTGATGGCCGACGCACTCTTTTCCTGGTGTTGATGTTTGCTTGTGTGACGGCCGATGCTCTCTTCCTGGTGTTTGATATTTGCTTTTGTGCTAGCCGGCGCCCTCTCTTCCTGGTGTTTGATGTTTGCTTGTGTGATGGCAGATGCTTCCTTCCTGTTGTTTGATGTTTGCTTGCGTAATGGCCGACTCGCTCTCCTCCTGGTGTTTGATGTTTGCTTGTGTGATGGCTGATGCTCTCTACCTGGTGTTTGATGTTTGCTTGTGTGATGGCCTACGCCCTCCCTTCCTGGTGTTTGATGCTTGCTTGTGTGATGGCCGACGCTCTCTTCCTGGTGTATGATGTTTGCTTGTGTGATGGCCGATGCTCCCTTCCTGGTGTTTGATATTTGCTTGTGTGATGGCCGACGCTCTCTTCCTGGTGTTTGATGTTTGCTTGTGTGATGGCCAATGCCCTCTCATCCAGGTATTTGATGTTTGCATGTGTGATCGCCGACGCTCTCTTCCTGGTGTTTGATATTTGCTTGTGTGATGGCCAATGCTCCCTTCCTGGTGTTTGATATTTGATTGTGTCATGGCCGACACTATCTTCCTGGTGTTTGATGTTTGCATGTGTGATGGCTGATGCTCCCTTCCCGTTGTTTGATATTTGCTTGTGTGATAGCCGACGCTCTCTTCCTGGTGTATGATGCTTACTTGTGATGGCCAATGCTCCCTTCCTGGCCTTTGATGTTTGCTTGTGTGATGGCCGACGCCCTCTCATCCAGGTGTTTGATGTTTGCGTGTATCATGGGCGACGCTCTCTTCCTGGTGTTTGATGTTTGCTTGTGTGATGGCCGACGCCCTCTCATCCAGGTGTTTGATGTTTGTGTGTGTGATGGCCGACGCTCCCTTCCTGGTGTTTGATATTTGCTTGTGTGATGGCCGACGCTCTCTTACTGGTGTTTGATGTTTGCTTGTGTGATGGCCGACGCTCTCTTCCTAGTGTTTGATGTTTGCTTGTGTGATGGCTGAACTCCCTTCCTGATTTTTGATGTTTGCTTGTGTGATGGCTGATGCTCCCTTCCTGGTGTTTGATATTTGCTTGTGTAATGGCCGACGCACTCTTTTCCTGGTGTTTGATGTTTGCTTGTGTGATGGCCGATGCTCCCTTTCAAGTGTTTGATATTTGCTTGTGTGATGGTCGACGCCCTTTCTTCCTGGTGTTTGATGTTTGCTTGTGTGATGGCTGATGCTCCCTTCCTGATGTTTGATATTTGCATTTGTGATAGCTGATGCACTCTTTTCCTGGTGTTTGATGTTTGCTTGTGTGATGCCCTATGCTCCCTTCCTGGTGTTTTATATTTGCTTGTGTGATGGCCGACGCACTCTTTTCCTGGTGTTGATGTTTGCTTGTGTGACGGCCAATGCTCTCGTCCTGGTGTTTGATATTTGCTTGTGTGATGCCGACGCTCTCTTACTGGTGTTTGATGTTTGCTTGTGTGATGGCCGCCGCTCTCTTCCTGGTGTTTGATGTTTGCTTATGTGATGGCTGATGCTCCCTTCCTGATGTATGATGTTTGCTTGTGTGATGGCTGATGCTCCCTTCCTGGTGTTTGATATTTGCTTGTGTAATGGCCGACGCACTCTTTTCCTGGTGTTTGATGTTTGCTTGTGTGATGGTTGACACCCTTTCTTCCTGGTGTTTGTTGTTTGCTTGTGTGATGGCCAATGCTCTCTTCCTGGTGTTTGATATTTGCTTGTGTGATGGCTGACGCTCCCTTCCTGGTGTTTGATATTTGCTTGTGTAATGGCCGACGCACTCTTTTCCTGGTGTTTGATGTTTGCTTGTGTGATGGCCGATGCTCCTTTCGGGTGTTTGATATTTGCTTGTGTGATGGTCGACACCCTTTCTTCCTGGTGTTTGATGTTTGCTTGTGTGATGGCTGATGCTCCCTTCCTGGTGTTTGATGTTTGCTTGTGTGATAGCTGATGCACTCTTTTCCTGGTGTTTGATGTTTGCTTGTGTGATGCCCGATGCTCCCTTCCTGGTCTTTGATGTTTGCTTGTGTGATGGCCAAAGCCCTCTCATCCAGGTGTTTAATGTTTGCGTGTCTGCTGGCCAATGCTCTCTTCCTGGTGTTTGATGTTTGCTTGTGTGATGGCCGACGCCCTCTCATCCAGGTGTTTGATGTTTGTGTGTGTGATGGCCGACGCTCCCTTCCTGGTGTTTGATATTTGCTTGTGTGATAGCCGGCGCCCTCTCTTCCTGGTGTTTGATGTTTGCTCTTGTGATGGCTGATGCTTCCTTCCTGTTGTTTGATGTTTGCTTGCGTGATGACCAACTCGCTCTCTTCCTGGTGTTTGATGTTTGCTTGTGTGATGACTGATGCTCCCTACCTGGTGTTTGATGTTTGCTTATGTGATGGCCTACGCCCTCCCTTCCTGGTGTTTTATGTTTGCTTGTGTGATGGCCGACGCTCTCTTCCTGGTCTATGATGTTTGCTTGTGTGATGGCCGATGCTCTCTTCCTGGTGTTTGATATTTGCTTGTGTGATGGCCGACGCTCTCTTACTGGTGTTTGATGTTTGCTTGTGTGATGGCCGACGCTCTCTTCCTGGTGTTTGATGTTTGCTTGTGTGATGGCCGACGCCCTCTCATCCAGGTATTTGATGTTTGCATGTGTGATAGCCGGCGCTCTCTTCCTGGTGTTTGATATTTGCTTGTGTGATGGCCGATGCTCCCTTCCTGGTGTTTGATGTTTGCTTGTGTGATGGCCGATGCTCCCTTCCTGTTGTTTGATATTTGCTTGTGTGATAGCCGACGCTCTCTTCCTGGTGTATGATGCTTACTTGTGATGGCCAATGCTCCCTTCCTGGTCTTTGATGTTTGCTTGTGTGATGGCCGACGCCCTCTCATCCAGGTGTTTGATGTTTGCGTGTATGATGGCCGACGCTCTCTTCCTGGTGTTTGATGTTTGCTTGTGTGATGGCCGACACCCTCTCATCCAGGTTTTTGATGTTTGTGTGTGTGATGGCCGACGCTCCCTTCCTGGTATTTGATATTTGCTTGTGTGATGGCCGAAGCTCTCTTACTGGTGTTTGATGTTTGCTTGTGTGATGGCCGACGCTCTCTTCCTAGTGTTTGATGTTTGCTTGTGTGATGGCTGAGCTCCCTTCCTGATGTTTGATGTTTGCTTGTGTGATGGCTGATGCTCCCTTCCTGGTGTTTGATATTTGCTTGTGTAATGGCCGACACACTCTTTTCCTGGTGTTTGATGTTTGCTTGTGTGATGGCCGATGCTCCCTTTCGGGTGTTTGATATTTGCTTGTGTGATGGTCGACGCCCTTTCTTCCTGGTGTTTGATGTTTGCTTGTGTGATGGCTGATGCTCCCTTCCTGATGTTTGATATTTGCTTGTGTGATAGCTGATGCACTCTTTTCCTGGTGTTTAATGTTTGCTTGTGTCATGCCTTATGCTCCCTTCCTGGTGTTTTATATTTGCTTGTGTGATGGCCGACGCACTCTTTTCCTGGTGTTGATGTTTGCTTGTGTGACGGCCAATGCTCTCTTCCTGGTGTTTGATATTTGCTTGTGTGATGGCCGACGCTCTCTTACTGGTGTTTGATGTTTGCTTGTGTGATGGCCGACGCTCTCTTCCTGGTGTTTGATGTTTGCTTGTGTGATGGCTGATGCTCCGTTCCTGATGTTTGACGTTTGCTTGTGTGATGGCTGTTGCTCCCTTCCTGGTGTTTGATATTTGCTTGTGTAATGGCCGACGCACTCTTTTCCTGGTGTTTGATGTTTGCTTGTGTGATGGCCGATGCTCCCTATTGGGTGTTTGATATTTGCTTGTGTGATGGTCGACACCCTTTCTTCCTGGTGTTTGTTGTTTGCTTGTGTGATGGCTGATGCACTCTTTTCCTGGTGTTTGATGTTTGCTTGTGTGATGCCCGATGCTCCCTTCCTGGTGTTTTATATTTGCTTGTGTGATGGCCGATGCACTCTTTTCCTGGTGTTGATGTTTGCTTGTGTGATGGCCGACGCACTCTTTTCCTTATGTTTGGTGTTTGCTTGTGTGATGGCCGATGCTCCCTTTCAGGTGTTTGATATTTGCTTGTGTGAGGGTCGACGCCCTTTCTTCCCGGTGTTTGATGTTTGCTTGTGTGATGGCCGATGCTCCCTTCCTGGTGTTTGATATTTGCCTGTGTGATAGCTGATGCACTCTTTTCCTGGTGTTTGATGTTTGCTTGTGTGATGCCCGATGCTCCCTTCCTGGTGTTTGATATTTGCTTGTGTGATGGCCGACGCACTCTTTTCCTGGTGTTGATGTTTCCTTGTGTGACGGCCGATGCTCTCTTCCTGGTGTTTGATATTTGCTTTTGTGCTAGCCGGCGCCCTCTCTTCCTGGTGTTTGATGTTTGCTTGTGTGATGGCAGATGCTTCCTTCCTGTTGTTTGATGTTTGCTTGCGTAATGGCCGACTCGCTCTCCTCCTGGTGTTTGATGTTTGCTTGTGTGATGGCTGATGCTCTCTACCTGGTGTTTGATGTTTGCTTGTGTGATGGCCTACGCCCTCCCTTCCTGGTGTTTGATGCTTGCTTGTGTGATGGCCGACGCTCTCTTCCTGGTGTATGATGTTTGCTTGTGTGATGGCCGATGCTCCCTTCCTGGTGTTTGATATTTGCTTGTGTGATGGCCGACGCTCTCTTCCTGGTGTTTGATGTTTGCTTGTGTGATGGCCAATGCCCTCTCATCCAGGTATTTGATGTTTGCATGTGTGATAGCCGACGCTCTCTTCCTGGTGTTTGATATTTGCTTGTGTGATGGCCAATGCTCCCTTCCTGGTGTTTGATATTTGATTGTGTCATGGCCGACGCTATCTTCCTGGTGTTTGATGTTTGCATGTGTGATGGCTGATGCTCCCTTCCCGTTGTTTGATATTTGCTTGTGTGATAGCCGACGCTCTCTTCCTGGTGTATGATGCTTACTTGTGATGGCCAATGCTCCCTTCCTGGCCTTTGATGTTTGCTTGTGTGATGGCCGACGCCCTCTCATCCAGGTGTTTGATGTTTGCGTGTATCATGGGCGACGCTCTCTTCCTGGTGTTTGATGTTTGCTTGTGTGATGGCCGACGCCCTCTCATCCAGGTGTTTGATGTTTGTGTGTGTGATGGCCGACGCTCCCTTCCTGGTGTTTGATATTTGCTTGTGTGATGGCCGACGCTCTCTTACTGGTGTTTGATGTTTGCTTGTGTGATGGCCGACGCTCTCTTCCTAGTGTTTGATGTTTGCTTGTGTGATGGCTGAACTCCCTTCCTGATTTTTGATGTTTGCTTGTGTGATGGCTGATGCTCCCTTCCTGGTGTTTGATATTTGCTTGTGTAATGGCCGACGCACTCTTTTCCTGGTGTTTGATGTTTGCTTGTGTGATGGCCGATGCTCCCTTTCAAGTGTTTGATATTTGCTTGTGTGATGGTCGACGCCCTTTCTTCCTGGTGTTTGATGTTTGCTTGTGTGATGGCTGATGCTCCCTTCCTGATGTTTGATATTTGCATTTGTGATAGCTGATGCACTCTTTTCCTGGTGTTTGATGTTTGCTTGTGTGATGCCCTATGCTCCCTTCCTGGTGTTTTATATTTGCTTGTGTGATGGCCGACGCACTCTTTTCCTGGTGTTGATGTTTGCTTGTGTGACGGCCAATGCTCTCTTCCTGGTGTTTGATATTTGCTTGTGTGATGCCGACGCTCTCTTACTGGTGTTTGATGTTTGCTTGTGTGATGGCCGCCGCTCTCTTCCTGGTGTTTGATGTTTGCTTATGTGATGGCTGATGCTCCCTTCCTGATGTATGATGTTTGCTTGTGTGATGGCTGATGCTCTCTTCCTGGTGTTTGATATTTGCTTGTGTGATGGCTGACGCTCCCTTCCTGGTGTTTGATATTTGCTTGTGTAATGGCCGACGCACTCTTTTCCTGGTGTTTGATGTTTGCTTGTGTGATGGCCGATGCTCCTTTCGGGTGTTTGATATTTGCTTGTGTGATGGTCGACACCCTTTCTTCCTGGTGTTTGATGTTTGCTTGTGTGATGGCTGATGCTCCCTTCCTGGTGTTTGATATTTGCTTGTGTGATAGCTGATGCACTCTTTTCCTGGTGTTTGATGTTTGCTTGTGTGATGCCCGATGCTCCCTTCCTGGTCTTTGATGTTTGCTTGTGTGATGGCCAAAGCCCTCTCATCCAGGTGTTTAATGTTTGCGTGTCTGCTGGCCAATGCTCTCTTCCTGGTGTTTGATGTTTGCTTGTGTGATGGCCGACGCCCTCTCATCCAGGTGTTTGATGTTTGTGTGTGTGATGGCCGACGCTCCCTTCCTGGTGTTTGATATTTGCTTGTGTGATAGCCGGCGCCCTCTCTTCCTGGTGTTTGATGTTTGCTCTTGTGATGGCTGATGCTTCCTTCCTGTTGTTTGATGTTTGCTTGCGTGATGACCAACTCGCTCTCTTCCTGGTGTTTGATGTTTGCTTGTGTGATGACTGATGCTCCCTACCTGGTGTTTGATGTTTGCTTATGTGATGGCCTACGCCCTCCCTTCCTGGTGTTTTATGTTTGCTTGTGTGATGGCCGACGCTCTCTTCCTGGTCTATGATGTTTGCTTGTGTGATGGCCGATGCTCTCTTCCTGGTGTTTGATATTTGCTTGTGTGATGGCCGACGCTCTCTTACTGGTGTTTGATGTTTGCTTGTGTGATGGCCGACGCTCTCTTCCTGGTGTTTGATGTTTGCTTGTGTGATGGCCGACGCCCTCTCATCCAGGTATTTGATGTTTGCATGTGTGATAGCCGGCGCTCTCTTCCTGGTGTTTGATATTTGCTTGTGTGATGGCCGATGCTCCCTTCCTGGTGTTTGATGTTTGCTTGTGTGATGGCCGATGCTCCCTTCCTGTTGTTTGATATTTGCTTGTGTGATAGCCGACGCTCTCTTCCTGGTGTATGATGCTTACTTGTGATGGCCAATGCTCCCTTCCTGGTCTTTGATGTTTGCTTGTGTGATGGCCGACGCCCTCTCATCCAGGTGTTTGATGTTTGCGTGTATGATGGCCGACGCTCTCTTCCTGGTGTTTGATGTTTGCTTGTGTGATGGCCGACGCCCTCTCATCCAGGTTTTTGATGTTTGTGTGTGTGATGGCCGACGCTCCCTTCCTGGTATTTGATATTTGCTTGTGTGATGGCCGAAGCTCTCTTACTGGTGTTTGATGTTTGCTTGTGTGATGGCCGACGCTCTCTTCCTAGTGTTTGATGTTTGCTTGTGTGATGGCTGAGCTCCCTTCCTGATGTTTGATGTTTGCTTGTGTGATGGCTGATGCTCCCTTCCTGGTGTTTGATATTTGCTTGTGTAATGGCCGACGCACTCTTTTCCTGGTGTTTGATGTTTGCTTGTGTGATGGCCGATGCTACCTTTCGGGTGTTTGATATTTGTTTGTGTGATGGTCGACGCCCTTTCTTCCTGGTGTTTGATGTTTGCTTGTGTGATGGCTGATGCTCCCTTCCTGATGTTTGATATTTGCTTGTGTGATAGCTGATGCACTCTTTTCCTGGTGTTTAATGTTTGCTTGTGTCATGCCTTATGCTCCCTTCCTGGTGTTTTATATTTGCTTGTGTGACGGCCGACGCACTCTTTTCCTGGTGTTGATGTTTGCTTGTGTGACGGCCAATGCTCTCTTCCTGGTGTTTGATATTTGCTTGTGTGATGGCCGACGCTCTCTTACTGGTGTTTGATGTTTGCTTGTGTGATGGCCGACGCTCTCTTCCTGGTGTTTGATGTTTGCTTGTGTGATGGCTGATGCTCCCTTCCTGATGTTTGACGTTTGCTTGTGTGATGGCTGTTGCTCCCTTCCTGGTGTTTGATATTTGCTTGTGTAATGGCCGACGCACTCTTTTCCTGGTGTTTGATGTTTGCTTGTGTGATGGCCGATGCTCCCTATTGGGTGTTTGATACTTGCTTGTGTGATGGTCGACACCCTTTCTTCCTGGTGTTTGTTGTTTGCTTGTGTGATGGCTGATGCACTCTTTTCCTGGTGTTTGATGTTTGCTTGTGTGATGCCCGATGCTCCCTTCCTGGTGTTTTATATTTGCTTGTGTGATGGCCGATGCACTCTTTTCCTGGTGTTGATGTTTGCTTGTGTGATGGCCGACGCACTCTTTTCCTTATGTTTGATGTTTGCTTGTGTGATGGCCGATGCTCCCTTTCAGGTGTTTGATATTTGCTTGTGTGAGGGTCGACGCCCTTTCTTCCTGGTGTTTGATGTTTGCTTGTGTGATGGCCGATGCTCCCTTCCTGGTGTTTGATATTTGCCTGTGTGATAGCTGATGCACTCTTTTCCTGGTGTTTGATGTTTGCTTGTGTGATGCCCGATGCTCCCTTCCTGGTGTTTGATATTTGCTTGTGTGATGGCCGACGCACTCTTTTCCTGGTGTTGATGTTTGCTTGTGTGACGGCCGATGCTCTCTTCCTGGTGTTTGATATTTGCTTTTGTGCTAGCCGGCGCCCTCTCTTCCTGGTGTTTGATGTTTGCTTGTGTGATGGCAGATGCTTCCTTCCTGTTGTTTGATGTTTGCTTGCGTAATGGCCGACTCGCTCTCCTCCTGGTGTTTGATGTTTGCTTGTGTGATGGCTGATGCTCTCTACCTGGTGTTTGATGTTTGCTTGTGTGATGGCCTACGCCCTCCCTTCCTGGTGTTTGATGCTTGCTTGTGTGATGGCCGACGCTCTCTTCCTGGTGTATGATGTTTGCTTGTGTGATGGCCGATGCTCCCTTCCTGGTGTTTGATATTTGCTTGTGTGATGGCCGACGCTCTCTTCCTGGTGTTTGATGTTTGCTTGTGTGATGGCCAATGCCCTCTCATCCAGGTATTTGATGTTTGCATGTGTGATAGCCGACGCTCTCTTCCTGGTGTTTGATATTTGCTTGTGTGATGGCCAATGCTCCCTTCCTGGTGTTTGATATTTGATTGTGTCATGGCCGACGCTATCTTCCTGGTGTTTGATGTTTGCATGTGTGATGGCTGATGCTCCCTTCCCGTTGTTTGATATTTGCTTGTGTGATAGTCGACGCTCTCTTCCTGGTGTATGATGCTTACTTGTGATGGCCAATGCTCCCTTCCTGGCCTTTGATGTTTGCTTGTGTGATGGCCGACGCCCTCTCATCCAGGTGTTTGATGTTTGCGTGTATCATGGGCGACGCTCTCTTCCTGGTGTTTGATGTTTGCTTGTGTGATGGCCGACGCCCTCTCATCCAGGTGTTTGATGTTTGTGTGTGTGATGGCCGACGCTCCCTTCCTGGTGTTTGATATTTGCTTGTGTGATGGCCGACACTCTCTTACTGGTGTTTGATGTTTGCTTGTGTGATGGCCGACGCTCTCTTCCTAGTGTTTGATGTTTGCTTGTGTGATGGCTGAACTCCCTTCCTGATTTTTGATGTTTGCTTGTGTGATGGCTGATGCTCCCTTCCTGGTGTTTGATATTTGCTTGTGTAATGGCCGACGCACTCTTTTCCTGGTGTTTGATGTTTGCTTGTGTGATGGCCGATGCTCCCTTTCAAGTGTTTGATATTTGCTTGTGTGATGGTCGACGCCCTTTCTTCCTGGTGTTTGATGTTTGCTTGTGTGATGGCTGATGCTCCCTTCCTGATGTTTGATATTTGCATTTGTGATAGCTGATGCACTCTTTTCCTGGTGTTTGATGTTTGCTTGTGTGATGCCCTATGCTCCCTTCCTGGTGTTTTATATTTGCTTGTGTGATGGCCGACGCACTCTTTTCCTGGTGTTGATGTTTGCTTGTGTGACGGCCAATGCTCTCTTCCTGGTGTTTGATATTTGCTTGTGTGATGCCGACGCTCTCTTACTGGTGTTTGATGTTTGCTTGTGTGATGGCCGCCGCTCTCTTCCTGGTGTTTGATGTTTGCTTATGTGATGGCTGATGCTCCCTTCCTGATGTATGATGTTTGCTTGTGTGATGGCTGATGCTCCCTTCGTGGTGTTTGATATTTGCTTGTGTAATGGCCGACGCACTCTTTTCCTGGTGTTTGATGTTTGCTTGTGTGATGGTTGACACCCTTTCTTCCTGGTGTTTGTTGTTTGCTTGTGTGATGGCCAATGCTCTCTTCCTGGTGTTTGATATTTGCTTGTGTGATGGCTGACGCTCCCTTCCTGGTGTTTGATATTTGCTTGTGTAATGGCCGACGCACTCTTTTCCTGGTGTTTGATGTTTGCTTGTGTGATGGCCGATGCTCCTTTCGGGTGTTTGATATTTGCTTGTGTGATGGTCGACACCCTTTCTTCCTGGTGTTTGATGTTTGCTTGTGTGATGGCTGATGCTCCCTTCCTGGTGTTTGATATTTGCTTGTGTGATAGCTGATGCACTCTTTTCCTGGTGTTTGATGTTTGCTTGTGTGATGCCCGATGCTCCCTTCCTGGTCTTTGATGTTTGCTTGTGTGATGGCCAAAGCCCTCTCATCCAGGTGTTTAATGTTTGCGTGTCTGCTGGCCAATGCTCTCTTCCTGGTGTTTGATGTTTGCTTGTGTGATGGCCGACGCCCTCTCATCCAGGTGTTTGATGTTTGTGTGTGTGATGGCCGACGCTCCCTTCCTGGTGTTTGATATTTGCTTGTGTGATAGCCGGCGCCCTCTCTTCCTGGTGTTTGATGTTTGCTCTTGTGATGGCTGATGCTTCCTTCCTGTTGTTTGATGTTTGCTTGCGTGATGACCAACTCGCTCTCTTCCTGGTGTTTGATGTTTGCTTGTGTGATGACTGATGCTCCCTACCTGGTGTTTGATGTTTGCTTATGTGATGGCCTACGCCCTCCCTTCCTGGTGTTTTATGTTTGCTTGTGTGATGGCCGACGCTCTCTTCCTGGTCTATGATGTTTGCTTGTGTGATGGCCGATGCTCTCTTCCTGGTGTTTGATATTTGCTTGTGTGATGGCCGACGCTCTCTTACTGGTGTTTGATGTTTGCTTGTGTGATGGCCGACGCTCTCTTCCTGGTGTTTGATGTTTGCTTGTGTGATGGCCGACGCCCTCTCATCCAGGTATTTGATGTTTGCATGTGTGATAGCCGGCGCTCTCTTCCTGGTGTTTGATATTTGCTTGTGTGATGGCCGATGCTCCCTTCCTGGTGTTTGATGTTTGCTTGTGTGATGGCCGATGCTCCCTTCCTGTTGTTTGATATTTGCTTGTGTGATAGCCGACGCTCTCTTCCTGGTGTATGATGCTTACTTGTGATGGCCAATGCTCCCTTCCTGGTCTTTGATGTTTGCTTGTGTGATGGCCGACGCCCTCTCATCCAGGTGTTTGATGTTTGCGTGTATGATGGCCGACGCTCTCTTCCTGGTGTTTGATGTTTGCTTGTGTGATGGCCGACGCCCTCTCATCCAGGTTTTTGATGTTTGTGTGTGTGATGGCCGACGCTCCCTTCCTGGTATTTGATATTTGCTTGTGTGATGGCCGAAGCTCTCTTACTGGTGTTTGATGTTTGCTTGTGTGATGGCCGACGCTCTCTTCCTAGTGTTTGATGTTTGCTTGTGTGATGGCTGAGCTCCCTTCCTGATGTTTGATGTTTGCTTGTGTGATGGCTGATGCTCCCTTCCTGGTGTTTGATATTTGCTTGTGTAATGGCCGACGCACTCTTTTCCTGGTGTTTGATGTTTGCTTGTGTGATGGCCGATGCTCCCTTTCGGGTGTTTGATATTTGTTTGTGTGATGGTCGACGCCCTTTCTTCCTGGTGTTTGATGTTTGCTTGTGTGATGGCTGATGCTCCCTTCCTGATGTTTGATATTTGCTTGTGTGATAGCTGATGCACTCTTTTCCTGGTGTTTAATGTTTGCTTGTGTCATGCCTTATGCTCCCTTCCTGGTGTTTTATATTTGCTTGTGTGATGGCCGACGCACTCTTTTCCTGGTGTTGATGTTTGCTTGTGTGACGGCCAATGCTCTCTTCCTGGTGTTTGATATTTGCTTGTGTGATGGCCGACGCTCTCTTACTGGTGTTTGATGTTTGCTTGTGTGATGGCCGACGCTCTCTTCCTGGTGTTTGATGTTTGCTTGTGTGATGGCTGATGCTCCCTTCCTGATGTTTGACGTTTGCTTGTGTGATGGCTGTTGCTCCCTTCCTGGTGTTTGATATTTGCTTGTGTAATGGCCGACGCACTCTTTTCCTGGTGTTTGATGTTTGCTTGTGTGATGGCCGATGCTCCCTATTGGGTGTTTGATACTTGCTTGTGTGATGGTCGACACCCTTTCTTCCTGGTGTTTGTTGTTTGCTTGTGTGATGGCTGATGCACTCTTTTCCTGGTGTTTGATGTTTGCTTGTGTGATGCCCGATGCTCCCTTCCTGGTGTTTTATATTTGCTTGTGTGATGGCCGATGCACTCTTTTCCTGGTGTTGATGTTTGCTTGTGTGATGGCCGACGCACTCTTTTCCTTATGTTTGATGTTTGCTTGTGTGATGGCCGATGCTCCCTTTCAGGTGTTTGATATTTGCTTGTGTGAGGGTCGACGCCCTTTCTTCCTGGTGTTTGATGTTTGCTTGTGTGATGGCCGATGCTCCCTTCCTGGTGTTTGATATTTGCCTGTGTGATAGCTGATGCACTCTTTTCCTGGTGTTTGATGTTTGCTTGTGTGATGCCCGATGCTCCCTTCCTGGTGTTTGATATTTGCTTGTGTGATGGCCGACGCACTCTTTTCCTGGTGTTGATGTTTGCTTGTGTGACGGCCGATGCTCTCTTCCTGGTGTTTGATATTTGCTTTTGTGCTAGCCGGCGCCCTCTCTTCCTGGTGTTTGATGTTTGCTTGTGTGATGGCAGATGCTTCCTTCCTGTTGTTTGATGTTTGCTTGCGTAATGGCCGACTCGCTCTCCTCCTGGTGTTTGATGTTTGCTTGTGTGATGGCTGATGCTCTCTACCTGGTGTTTGATGTTTGCTTGTGTGATGGCCTACGCCCTCCCTTCCTGGTGTTTGATGCTTGCTTGTGTGATGGCCGACGCTCTCTTCCTGGTGTATGATGTTTGCTTGTGTGATGGCCGATGCTCCCTTCCTGGTGTTTGATATTTGCTTGTGTGATGGCCGACGCTCTCTTCCTGGTGTTTGATGTTTGCTTGTGTGATGGCCAATGCCCTCTCATCCAGGTATTTGATGTTTGCATGTGTGATAGCCGACGCTCTCTTCCTGGTGTTTGATATTTGCTTGTGTGATGGCCAATGCTCCCTTCCTGGTGTTTGATATTTGATTGTGTCATGGCCGACGCTATCTTCCTGGTGTTTGATGTTTGCATGTGTGATGGCTGATGCTCCCTTCCCGTTGTTTGATATTTGCTTGTGTGATAGTCGACGCTCTCTTCCTGGTGTATGATGCTTACTTGTGATGGCCAATGCTCCCTTCCTGGCCTTTGATGTTTGCTTGTGTGATGGCCGACGCCCTCTCATCCAGGTGTTTGATGTTTGCGTGTATCATGGGCGACGCTCTCTTCCTGGTGTTTGATGTTTGCTTGTGTGATGGCCGACGCCCTCTCATCCAGGTGTTTGATGTTTGTGTGTGTGATGGCCGACGCTCCCTTCCTGGTGTTTGATATTTGCTTGTGTGATGGCCGACACTCTCTTACTGGTGTTTGATGTTTGCTTGTGTGATGGCCGACGCTCTCTTCCTAGTGTTTGATGTTTGCTTGTGTGATGGCTGAACTCCCTTCCTGATTTTTGATGTTTGCTTGTGTGATGGCTGATGCTCCCTTCCTGGTGTTTGATATTTGCTTGTGTAATGGCCGACGCACTCTTTTCCTGGTGTTTGATGTTTGCTTGTGTGATGGCCGATGCTCCCTTTCAAGTGTTTGATATTTGCTTGTGTGATGGTCGACGCCCTTTCTTCCTGGTGTTTGATGTTTGCTTGTGTGATGGCTGATGCTCCCTTCCTGATGTTTGATATTTGCATTTGTGATAGCTGATGCACTCTTTTCCTGGTGTTTGATGTTTGCTTGTGTGATGCCCTATGCTCCCTTCCTGGTGTTTTATATTTGCTTGTGTGATGGCCGACGCACTCTTTTCCTGGTGTTGATGTTTGCTTGTGTGACGGCCAATGCTCTCTTCCTGGTGTTTGATATTTGCTTGTGTGATGCCGACGCTCTCTTACTGGTGTTTGATGTTTGCTTGTGTGATGGCCGCCGCTCTCTTCCTGGTGTTTGATGTTTGCTTATGTGATGGCTGATGCTCCCTTCCTGATGTATGATGTTTGCTTGTGTGATGGCTGATGCTCCCTTCGTGGTGTTTGATATTTGCTTGTGTAATGGCCGACGCACTCTTTTCCTGGTGTTTGATGTTTGCTTGTGTGATGGTTGACACCCTTTCTTCCTGGTGTTTGTTGTTTGCTTGTGTGATGGCCAATGCTCTCTTCCTGGTGTTTGATATTTGCTTGTGTGATGGCTGACGCTCCCTTCCTGGTGTTTGATATTTGCTTGTGTAATGGCCGACGCACTCTTTTCCTGGTGTTTGATGTTTGCTTGTGTGATGGCCGATGCTCCTTTCGGGTGTTTGATATTTGCTTGTGTGATGGTCGACACCCTTTCTTCCTGGTGTTTGATGTTTGCTTGTGTGATGGCTGATGCTCCCTTCCTGGTGTTTGATATTTGCTTGTGTGATAGCTGATGCACTCTTTTCCTGGTGTTTGATGTTTGCTTGTGTGATGCCCGATGCTCCCTTCCTGGTCTTTGATGTTTGCTTGTGTGATGGCCAAAGCCCTCTCATCCAGGTGTTTAATGTTTGCGTGTCTGCTGGCCAATGCTCTCTTCCTGGTGTTTGATGTTTGCTTGTGTGATGGCCGACGCCCTCTCATCCAGGTGTTTGATGTTTGTGTGTGTGATGGCCGACGCTCCCTTCCTGGTGTTTGATATTTGCTTGTGTGATAGCCGGCGCCCTCTCTTCCTGGTGTTTGATGTTTGCTCTTGTGATGGCTGATGCTTCCTTCCTGTTGTTTGATGTTTGCTTGCGTGATGACCAACTCGCTCTCTTCCTGGTGTTTGATGTTTGCTTGTGTGATGACTGATGCTCCCTACCTGGTGTTTGATGTTTGCTTATGTGATGGCCTACGCCCTCCCTTCCTGGTGTTTTATGTTTGCTTGTGTGATGGCCGACGCTCTCTTCCTGGTCTATGATGTTTGCTTGTGTGATGGCCGATGCTCTCTTCCTGGTGTTTGATATTTGCTTGTGTGATGGCCGACGCTCTCTTACTGGTGTTTGATGTTTGCTTGTGTGATGGCCGACGCTCTCTTCCTGGTGTTTGATGTTTGCTTGTGTGATGGCCGACGCCCTCTCATCCAGGTATTTGATGTTTGCATGTGTGATAGCCGGCGCTCTCTTCCTGGTGTTTGATATTTGCTTGTGTGATGGCCGATGCTCCCTTCCTGGTGTTTGATGTTTGCTTGTGTGATGGCCGATGCTCCCTTCCTGTTGTTTGATATTTGCTTGTGTGATAGCCGACGCTCTCTTCCTGGTGTATGATGCTTACTTGTGATGGCCAATGCTCCCTTCCTGGTCTTTGATGTTTGCTTGTGTGATGGCCGACGCCCTCTCATCCAGGTGTTTGATGTTTGCGTGTATGATGGCCGACGCTCTCTTCCTGGTGTTTGATGTTTGCTTGTGTGATGGCCGACGCCCTCTCATCCAGGTTTTTGATGTTTGTGTGTGTGATGGCCGACGCTCCCTTCCTGGTATTTGATATTTGCTTGTGTGATGGCCGAAGCTCTCTTACTGGTGTTTGATGTTTGCTTGTGTGATGGCCGACGCTCTCTTCCTAGTGTTTGATGTTTGCTTGTGTGATGGCTGAGCTCCCTTCCTGATGTTTGATGTTTGCTTGTGTGATGGCTGATGCTCCCTTCCTGGTGTTTGATATTTGCTTGTGTAATGGCCGACGCACTCTTTTCCTGGTGTTTGATGTTTGCTTGTGTGATGGCCGATGCTCCCTTTCGGGTGTTTGATATTTGCTTGTGTGATGGTCGACGCCCTTTCTTCCTGGTGTTTGATGTTTGCTTGTGTGATGGCTGATGCTCCCTTCCTGATGTTTGATATTTGCTTGTGTGATAGCTGATGCACTCTTTTCCTGGTGTTTAATGTTTGCTTGTGTCATGCCTTATGCTCCCTTCCTGGTGTTTTATATTTGCTTGTGTGATGGCCGACGCACTCTTTTCCTGGTGTTGATGTTTGCTTGTGTGACGGCCAATGCTCTCTTCCTGGTGTTTGATATTTGCTTGTGTGATGGCCGACGCTCTCTTACTGGTGTTTGATGTTTGCTTGTGTGATGGCCGACGCTCTCTTCCTGGTGTTTGATGTTTGCTTGTGTGATGGCTGATGCTCCCTTCCTGATGTTTGACGTTTGCTTGTGTGATGGCTGTTGCTCCCTTCCTGGTGTTTGATATTTGCTTGTGTAATGGCCGACGCACTCTTTTCCTGGTGTTTGATGTTTGCTTGTGTGATGGCCGATGCTCCCTATTGGGTGTTTGATACTTGCTTGTGTGATGGTCGACACCCTTTCTTCCTGGTGTTTGTTGTTTGCTTGTGTGATGGCTGATGCACTCTTTTCCTGGTGTTTGATGTTTGCTTGTGTGATGCCCGATGCTCCCTTCCTGGTGTTTTATATTTGCTTGTGTGATGGCCGATGCACTCTTTTCCTGGTGTTGATGTTTGCTTGTGTGATGGCCGACGCACTCTTTTCCTTATGTTTGATGTTTGCTTGTGTGATGGCCGATGCTCCCTTTCAGGTGTTTGATATTTGCTTGTGTGAGGGTCGACGCCCTTTCTTCCTGGTGTTTGATGTTTGCTTGTGTGATGGCCGATGCTCCCTTCCTGGTGTTTGATATTTGCCTGTGTGATAGCTGATGCACTCTTTTCCTGGTGTTTGATGTTTGCTTGTGTGATGCCCGATGCTCCCTTCCTGGTGTTTGATATTTGCTTGTGTGATGGCCGACGCACTCTTTTCCTGGTGTTGATGTTTGCTTGTGTGACGGCCGATGCTCTCTTCCTGGTGTTTGATATTTGCTTTTGTGCTAGCCGGCGCCCTCTCTTCCTGGTGTTTGATGTTTGCTTGTGTGATGGCAGATGCTTCCTTCCTGTTGTTTGATGTTTGCTTGCGTAATGGCCGACTCGCTCTCCTCCTGGTGTTTGATGTTTGCTTGTGTGATGGCTGATGCTCTCTACCTGGTGTTTGATGTTTGCTTGTGTGATGGCCTACGCCCTCCCTTCCTGGTGTTTGATGCTTGCTTGTGTGATGGCCGACGCTCTCTTCCTGGTGTATGATGTTTGCTTGTGTGATGGCCGATGCTCCCTTCCTGGTGTTTGATATTTGCTTGTGTGATGGCCGACGCTCTCTTCCTGGTGTTTGATGTTTGCTTGTGTGATGGCCAATGCCCTCTCATCCAGGTATTTGATGTTTGCATGTGTGATAGCCGACGCTCTCTTCCTGGTGTTTGATATTTGCTTGTGTGATGGCCAATGCTCCCTTCCTGGTGTTTGATATTTGATTGTGTCATGGCCGACGCTATCTTCCTGGTGTTTGATGTTTGCATGTGTGATGGCTGATGCTCCCTTCCCGTTGTTTGATATTTGCTTGTGTGATAGTCGACGCTCTCTTCCTGGTGTATGATGCTTACTTGTGATGGCCAATGCTCCCTTCCTGGCCTTTGATGTTTGCTTGTGTGATGGCCGACGCCCTCTCATCCAGGTGTTTGATGTTTGCGTGTATCATGGGCGACGCTCTCTTCCTGGTGTTTGATGTTTGCTTGTGTGATGGCCGACGCCCTCTCATCCAGGTGTTTGATGTTTGTGTGTGTGATGGCCGACGCTCCCTTCCTGGTGTTTGATATTTGCTTGTGTGATGGCCGACACTCTCTTACTGGTGTTTGATGTTTGCTTGTGTGATGGCCGACGCTCTCTTCCTAGTGTTTGATGTTTGCTTGTGTGATGGCTGAACTCCCTTCCTGATTTTTGATGTTTGCTTGTGTGATGGCTGATGCTCCCTTCCTGGTGTTTGATATTTGCTTGTGTAATGGCCGACGCACTCTTTTCCTGGTGTTTGATGTTTGCTTGTGTGATGGCCGATGCTCCCTTTCGAGTGTTTGATATTTGCTTGTGTGATGGTCGACGCCCTTTCTTCCTGGTGTTTGATGTTTGCTTGTGTGATGGCTGATGCTCCCTTCCTGATGTTTGATATTTGCATTTGTGATAGCTGATGCACTCTTTTCCTGGTGTTTGATGTTTGCTTGTGTGATGCCCTATGCTCCCTTCCTGGTGTTTTATATTTGCTTGTGTGATGGCCGACGCACTCTTTTCCTGGTGTTGATGTTTGCTTGTGTGACGGCCAATGCTCTCTTCCTGGTGTTTGATATTTGCTTGTGTGATGCCGACGCTCTCTTACTGGTGTTTGATGTTTGCTTGTGTGATGGCCGCCGCTCTCTTCCTGGTGTTTGATGTTTGCTTATGTGATGGCTGATGCTCCCTTCCTGATGTATGATGTTTGCTTGTGTGATGGCTGATGCTCCCTTCCTGGTGTTTGATATTTGCTTGTGTAATGGCCGACGCACTCTTTTCCTGGTGTTTGATGTTTGCTTGTGTGATGGTTGACACCCTTTCTTCCTGGTGTTTGTTGTTTGCTTGTGTGATGGCCAATGCTCTCTTCCTGGTGTTTGATATTTGCTTGTGTGATGGCTGACGCTCCCTTCCTGGTGTTTGATATTTGCTTGTGTAATGGCCGACGCACTCTTTTCCTGGTGTTTGATGTTTGCTTGTGTGATGGCCGATGCTCCTTTCGGGTGTTTGATATTTGCTTGTGTGATGGTCGACACCCTTTCTTCCTGGTGTTTGATGTTTGCTTGTGTGATGGCTGATGCTCCCTTCCTGGTGTTTGATATTTGCTTGTGTGATAGCTGATGCACTCTTTTCCTGGTGTTTGATGTTTGCTTGTGTGATGCCCGATGCTCCCTTCCTGGTCTTTGATGTTTGCTTGTGTGATGGCCAAAGCCCTCTCATCCAGGTGTTTAATGTTTGCGTGTCTGCTGGCCAATGCTCTCTTCCTGGTGTTTGATGTTTGCTTGTGTGATGGCCGACGCCCTCTCATCCAGGTGTTTGATGTTTGTGTGTGTGATGGCCGACGCTCCCTTCCTGGTGTTTGATATTTGCTTGTGTGATGGCCGACGCTCTCTTACTGGTGTTTGATGTTTGATTGTGTGATGGCCGACGCTCTCTTCCTGGTGTTGGATGTTTTCTTGTGTGATGGCTGCTGCTCCCTTCCTGGTGTTTGATGTTTGCTTGTGTGATGGCTGATGCTCCCTTCCTGGTGTTTGATACTTGCTTGTGTGATGGCCGACGCACTCTTTTCCTTATGTTTGATGTTTGCTTGTGTGATGGCCGATGCTCCCTTTCAGGTGTTTGATATTTGCTTGTGTGATGGTCGACGCCCTTTCTTCCTGGTGTTTGATATTTGCTTGTGTGATGGCTGATGCTCCCTTCCTGGTGTTTGATACTTGCTTGTGTGATAGCTGATGCACTCTTTTCCTGGTGTTTGATGTTTGCTTGTGTGATGCCCGATTCTCCCTTCCTGGTGTTTGATATTTGCTTGTGTGATGGCCGACGCACTCTTTCCTGGTGTTTTATGTTTGCTCGTGTGATGGCTGATGCTTCCTTCCTGTTGTTTGATGTTTGCTTGCGTGATGGCCGACTCGCTCTCCTCCTGATGTTTGATGTTTGCTTGTGTGATGGCTGATGCTCTCTACCTGGTATTTGATGTTTGCCTGTGTGATGGCCTACGCCCTCCCTTCCTGGTGTTCGATGCTTGCTTGTGTGATGGCCGACGCTCTCTTCCTGGTGTATGATGTTTGCTTGTGTGATGGCCGATGCTCCCTTCCTGGTGTTTGATATTTGCTTGTGTGATGGCCGACGCTCTCTTCCTGGTGTTTGATGTTTGCTTGTGTGATGGCCGATGCCCTCTCATCCAGGTATTTGATGTTTGCATGTGTGATAGCCGACGCTCTCTTCCTGGTGTTTGATATTTGCTTGTGTGATGGCCGATGCTCCCTTCCTGGTGTTTGATGTTTGCTTGTGTGATGGCCGATGCTCCCTTCCTGTTGTTTGATATTTGCTTGTGTGATAGCCGACGCTCTGTTCCTGGTGTATGATGCTTACTTGTGATGGCCAATGCTCCCTTCCTGGTCTTTGATGTTTGCTTGTGTGATGGCCGACGCCCTCTCATCCAGGTGTTTGATGTTTGCGTGTATGATGGCCGACACTCTCTTTCTGGTGTTTGATATTTGCTTGTGTGATGGCCGACGCCCTCTCATCCAGGTGTTTGATGTTTGTGTGTGTGATGGCCGACGCTCCCTTCCTGGTGTTTGATATTTGCTTGTGTGATGGCCGACGCTCTCTTACTCGTGTTTGATGTTTGCTTGTGTGATGGCCGATGCTCTCTTCCTGGTGTTTGATGTTTTCTTGTGTGATGGCTGCTGCTCCCTTCCTGGTGTTTGATGTTTGCTTGTGTGATGGCTGATGCTCCCTTCCTGATGTTTGATATTTGCTTGTGTGATAGCTGATGCACTCTTTTCCTGGTGTTTGATGTTTGCTTGTGTGATGCCCTATGCTCCCTTCCTGGTGTTTTATATTTGCTTGTGTGATGGCCGACGCACTCTTTTCCTGGTGTTGATGTTTGCTTGTGTGATGGCTGGTGCTCCCTTCTTGATGTTTGATGTTTGGTTGTGTGATGGCTGATGCTCCCTTCCTGGTGTTTGATATTTGCTTGTGTAATTGCCGACGCACTCTTTTCCTGGTGTTTGATGTTTGCTTGTGTGATGGCTGATGCTCCCTTTCGGGTGTTTGATATTTGCTTGTGTGATAGCTGATGCACTCTTTTCCTGGTGGTTGATGTTTGCTTCTGTGATGCCCGATGCTCCCTTCCTGGTCTTTGATGTTTGCTTGTGTGATGGCCAAAGCCCTCTCATCCAGGTGTTTGATGTTTGCGTGTGTGATGGCCAACGCTCTCTTCTTGGTGTTTGATGTTTGCTTGTGTGATGGCCGACGCCCTCTCATCCAGGTGTTTGATGTTTGTGTGTGTGATGGCCGACGCTCCCTTCCTGGTGTTTGATATTTGCTTGTGTGATTGCCGACGCTCTCTTACTGGTGTTTGATGTTTGCTTGTGTGATGGCCGACACTCTCTTCCTGGTGTTTGATGTTTTCTTGTGTGATGGCTGCTGCTCCTTTCCTGGTATTTGATGTTTGCTTGTGTGATGGCTGATGCTCCCTTCCTGGTGTTTGATATTTGCTTGTGTGATGGCCGACGCACTCTTTTCCTTATGTTTGATGTTTGCTTGTGTGATGGCCGATGCTCCCTTTCAGGTGTTTGATATTTGCTTGTGTGCTGGTTGACGCCCTTTCTTCCTGGTGTTTGATGTTCGCTTGTGTGATGGCTGATGCTCCCTTCCTGGTGTTTGATATTTGCTTTTGTGATAGCTGATGCAATCTTTTCCTGGTGTTTGATGTTTGCTTGTGTGATGCCCGATGCTCCCTTCCTGGTGTTTGATATTTGCTTGTGTGATGGCCGACGCGCTCTTTTCCTTATGTTTGATGTTTGCTTGAGTGATGGCCGATGCTCCCTTTCAGGTGTTTGATATTTGCTTGTGTGAGTGTCGACGCCCTTTCTTCCTGGTGTTTGATGTTTGCTTGTGTGATGGCCGATGCTCCGATCCTGGTGTTTGATATTTGCCTGTGTGATAGCTGATGCACTCTTTTCCTGGTGTTGATGTTTGCTTGTGTGACGGCCGATGCTCTCTTCTTGGTGTTTGATATTTGCTTTTGTGCTAGCCGGCGCCCTCTCTTCCTGGTGTTTGATGTTTGCTCGTGTGATGGCTGATGCTGCCTTCCTGTTTGATGTTTGCTTGCGTAATGGCCGACTCGCTCTCCTCCTGGTGTTTGATGTTTGCTTGTGTGATGGCTGATGCTCTCTACCTGGTGTTTGATGTTTGCTTGTGTGATGACCTACGCCCTCCCTTCCTGGTGTTTGATGCTTGCTTGTGTGATGGCCGACGCTCTCTTCCTGGTGTATGATGTTTGCTTGTGTGATGGCCAATGCTCCCTTCCTGGTGTTTGATATTTGCTTGTGTGATGGCCGACGCTCTCTTACTGGTGTTTGATGTTTGCTTGTGTGATGGCCGACGCTCTCTTCCTGGTGTTTGATGTTTGCTTGTGTGATGGCCGACGCCCTCTCATCTAGGTATTTGATGTTTGCATGTGTGATAGCCGACGCTCTCTTCCTGGTGTTTGATATTTCCTTGTGTGATGGCCGATGCTCCCTTCCTGGTGTTTGATATTTGATTGTGTCATGGCCGACGCTATCTTCCTGGTGTTTGATGTTTGCATGTGTGATGGCTGATGCTCCCTTCCCGTTGTTTGATATTTGCTTGTGTGATAGCCGACGGTCTCTTCCTGGTGTATGATGCTTACTTGTGATGGCCAATGCTCCCTTCCTGGCCTTTGATGTTTGCTTGTGTGATGGCCGACGCCCTCTCATCCAGGTGTTTGATGTTTGCGTGTATGATGGCCGAAGCTCTCTTCCTGGTGTTTGATGTTTGCTTGTGTGATGGCCGACGCCCTCTCATCCAGGTGTTTGATGTTTGTGTGTGTGATGGCCGACGCTCCCTCCTGGTGTTTGATATTTGCTTGTGTGATGGCCGACGCTCTCTTACTGGTGTTTGATGTTTGCTTGTGTAATGGCAGACGCTCTCTTCCTAGTGTTTGATGTTTGCTTGTGTGATGGCTGAGCTCCCTTCCTGATGTTTGCTTGTGTGATGGCTGATGCTCCCTTCCTGGTGTTTGATATTTGCTTGTGTAATGGCCGACGCACTCTTTTCCTGGTGTTTGATGTTTGCTTGTGTGATGGCCGATGCTCCCTTTTGGGTGTTTGATATTTGCTTGTGTGATGGTCGACGCCCTTTCTTCCTGGTGTTTGATGTTTGCTTGTGTGATGGCTGATGCTCCCTTCCTGATGTTTGATATTTGCTTTTGTGATAGCTGATGCACTCTTTTCCTGGTGTTTGATGTTTTCTTGTGTGATGCCCTATGCTCCCTTCCTGGTGTTTTATATTTTCTTGTGTGATGGCCGACACACTCTTTTCCTGGTGTTGATGTTTGCTTGTGTGTTGGCCAATGCTCTCTTCCTGGTGTTTGATATTTGCTTGTATGAAGGCCGATGCTCTCTTACTGGTGTTTGATGTTTGCTTGTGTGATAGCCGACGCTCTCTTCCTGGTGTTTGATGTTTGCTTGTGTGATGGCTGATGCTCCCTTCCTGATGTTTGATGTTTGCTTGTGTGATGGCTGATGCTCCCTTCCTGGTGTTTGATATTTGCTTGTGTAATGGCCGACGCACTCTTTTTCTGGTGTTTGATGTTTGCTTGTGTGATGGGCGATGCTCCCTTTTGGGTGTTTGATATTTGCTTGTGTGATGGTCGACACCCTTTCTTCCTGGTGTTTGTTGTTTGCTTGTGTGATGGCGGATGCTCCCTTCCTGATGTTTGATATTTGCTTGTGTGATAGCTGATGCACTCTTTTCCTGGTGTTTGATGTTTGCTTGTGTGATGCCCGATGCTCCCTTCCTGGTGTTTTATATTTGCTTGTGTGATGGCCGACGCACTCTTTTCCTGGTGTTGATGTTTGCTTGTATGACGGCCAATGCTCTCTTCCTGGTGTTTGATATTTGCTTGTGTGATAGCCGGCACCCTCTCTTCCTGGTGTTTGATGTTTGCTCGTGTGATGGCTGATGCTCCCTTCCTGTTGTTTGATGTTTGCTTGCGTGATGGCTGAATCCCTCTCTTCCTGGTGTTTGATGTTTGCTCGTGTGATGGCTGATGCTCTCTACCTGGTGTTTGATGTTCGCTTGTGTGATGGCCGTCGCCCTCCCTTTCTGGTGTTTGATGCTTGCTTGTGTGATAGCTGACGCTCTCTTCCTGGTGTATGATGTTTGCTTGTGTGATGGCTGATGCTCCTTTCCTGGTGTTTGATATTTGCTTGTCTGATGGCCGACACTCTCTTCCTGGTGTTTGATGTTTGCTTGTGTGACGGCCGACGCCCTCTCATCCCGGTTTTTGATGTTTGCATGTGTGATGGCCGACGCTCTCTTACTGGTGTTTTGTATTTGCTTGTGTGATGGCCTACGCTATCTTCCTGGTATTTGATGTTTTCTTGTGTGATGGCTGATG
Source organism: Lissotriton helveticus (assembly GCF_964261635.1). Taxonomy (NCBI): domain Eukaryota; kingdom Metazoa; phylum Chordata; class Amphibia; order Caudata; family Salamandridae; genus Lissotriton; species Lissotriton helveticus. The sequence continues at coordinate 498,383,617 of NC_136062.1, forward strand.
CACCCTTCCTGGTATTTGATGTTTGCTTGTGTGATGGCTGATGCTCCCTTTCTGGTGTTTGATATTTGCTTGTGTGATGGCCGACGCACTCTTTTCCTTATGTTTGATTTTTGCTTGTGTGATGGCCGATGCTCCCTTTCAGTTATTTGATATTTGCTTGTGTGCTGGTTGACGCCCTTTCTTCCTGGTGTTTGATGTTTGCTTGTGTGATGGCTGATGCTCCCTTCCTGGTGTTTGATATTTGCTTGTGTGATAGCTGATGCAATCTTTTCCTGGTGTTTGATGTTTGCTTGTGTGATGCCCGATGCTCCCTTCCTGGTGTTTGATATTTGCTTGTGTGATGGCCGACGCACTCTTTTTCCTGGTGTTGATGTTTGCTTGTGTGACCGCCGATGCTCTCTTCCTGGTGTTTGATATTTGCTTGTGTGATAGCCGGCGCCCTCTCTTCCTGGTGTTTGATGTTTGCTCTTGTGATGGCTGATGCTTCCTTCCTGTTGTTTGATGTTTGCTTGCGTGATGACCAACTCGCTCTCTTCCTGGTGTTTGATGTTTGCTTGTGTGATGACTGATGCTCCCTACCTGGTGTTTGATGTTTGCTTATGTGATGGCCTACGCCCTCCCTTCCTGGTGTTTTATGTTTGCTTGTGTGATGGCCGACGCTCTCTTCCTGGTCTATGATGTTTGCTTGTGTGATGGCCGATGCTCCCTTCCTGGTGTTTGATATTTGCTTGTGTGATGGCCGACGCTCTCTTACTGGTGTTTGATGTTTGCTTGTGTGATGGCCGACGCTCTCTTCCTGGTGTTTGATGTTTGCTTGTGTGATGGCCAACGCCCTCTCATCCAGGTATTTGATGTTTGCATGTGTGATAGCCGACGCTCTCTTACTGGTGTTTGATATTTGCTTGTGTGATGGCCGATGCTCCCTTCCTGGTGTTTGATATTTGATTGTGTCATGGCCGACGCTATCTTCCTGGTGTTTGATGTTTGCATGTGTGATGGCTGATGCTCCCTTCCCATTGTTTGATATTTGCTTGTGTGATAGCCGACGCTCTCTTCCTGGTGTATGATGCTTACTTGTGATGGCCAATGCTCCCTTCCTGGCCTTTGATGTTTGCTTGTGTGATGGCCGACGCCCTCTCATCCAGGTGTTTGATGTTTGCGTGTATGATGGCCGACGCTCTCTTCCTGGTGTTTGATGTTTGCTTGTGTGATGGCCGACGCCCTCTCATCCAGGTTTTTGATGTTTGTGTGTGTGATGGCCGACGCTCCCTTCCTGGTATTTGATATTTGCTTGTGTGATGGCCGACGCTCTCTTACTGGTGTTTGATGTTTGCTTGTGTGATGGCCGACGCTCTCTTCCTGGTGTTTGATGTTTGCTTGTGTGATGGCCGACGCCCTCTCATCCAGGTATTTGATGTTTGCATGTGTGATAGCCGGCGCTCTCTTCCTGGTGTTTGATATTTGCTTGTGTGATGGCCGATGCTCCCTTCCTGGTGTTTGATGTTTGCTTGTGTGATGGCCAATGCTCCCTTCCTGTTGTTTGATATTTGCTTGTGTGATAGCCGACGCTCTCTTCCTGGTGTATGATGCTTACTTGTGATGGCCAATGCTCCCTTCCTGGTCTTTGATGTTTGCTTGTGTGATGGCCGACGCCCTCTCATCCAGGTGTTTGATGTTTGCGTGTATGATGGCCAACGCTCTCTTCCTGGTGTTTGATGTTTGCTTGTGTGATGGCCGACGCCCTCTCATCCAGGTTTTTGATGTTTGTGTGTGTGATGGCCGACGCTCCCTTCCTGGTATTTGATATTTGCTTGTGTGATGGCCGACGCTCTCTTACTGGTGTTTGATGTTTGCTTGTGTGATGGCCGACGCTCTCTTCCTAGTGTTTGATGTTTGCTTGTGTGATGGCTGAGCTCCCTTCCTGATGTTTGATGTTTGCTTGTGTGATGGCTGATGCTCCCTTCCTGGTGTTTGATATTTGCTTGTGTAATGGCCGACGCACTCTTTTTCTGGTGTTTGATGTTTGCTTGTGTGATGGCCGATGCTCCCTTTCGGGTGTTTGATATTTGCTTGTGTGATGGTCGACGCCCTTTCTTCCTGGTGTTTGATGTTTGCTTGTGTGATGGCTGATGCTCCCTTCCTGATGTTTGATATTTGCTTGTGTGATAGCTGATGCACTCTTTTCCTGGTGTTTGATGTTTGCTTGTGTCATGCCCTATGCTCCCTTCCTGGTGTTTTATATTTGCTTGTGTGATGGCCGACGCACTCTTTTCCTGGTGTTGATGTTTGCTTGTGTGACGGCCAATGCTCTCTTCCTGGTGTTTGATATTTGCTTGTGTGATGGCCGACGCTCTCTTACTGGTGTTTGATGTTTGCTTGTGTGATGGCCGACGCTCTCTTCCTGGTGTTTGATGTTTGCTTGTGTGATGGCTGATGCTCCCTTCCTGATGTTTGACGTTTGCTTGTGTGATGGCTGTTGCTCCCTTCCTGGTGTTTGATATTTGCTTGTGTAATGGCAGACGCACTCTTTTCCTGGTGTTTGATGTTTGCTTGTGTGATGGCCGATGCTCCCTATTGGGTGTTTGATATTTGCTTGTGTGATGGTCGACACCCTTTCTTCCTGGTGTTTGTTGTTTGCTTGTGTGATGGCTGATGCACTCTTTTCCTGGTGTTTGATGTTTGCTTGTGTGATGCCCGATGCTCCCTTCCTGGTGTTTTATATTTGCTTGTGTGATGGCCGATGCACTCTTTTCCTGATGTTGATGTTTGCTTGTGTGATGGCCGACGCACTCTTTTCCTTATGTTTGATGTTTGCTTGTGTGATGGCCGATGCTCCCTTTCAGGTGTTTGATATTTGCTTGTGTGAGGGTCGACGCCCTTTCTTCCTGGTGTTTGATGTTTGCTTGTGTGATGGCCGATGCTCCCTTCCTGGTGTTTGATATTTGCCTGTGTGATAGCTGATGCACTCTTTTCCTAGTGTTTGATGTTTGCTTGTGTGATGCCCGATGCTCCCTTCCTGGTGTTTGATATTTGCTTGTGTGATGGCCGACGCACTCTTTTCCTGGTGTTGATGTTTGCTTGTGTGACGGCCGATGCTCTCTTCCTGGTGTTTGATATTTGCTTTTGTGCTAGCCGGCGCCCTCTCTTCCTGGTGTTTGATGTTTGCTTGTGTGATGGCAGATGCTTCCTTCCTGTTGTTTGATGTTTGCTTGCGTAATGGCCGACTCGCTCTCCTCCTGGTGTTTGATGTTTGCTTGTGTGATGGCTGATGCTCTCTACCTGGTGTTTGATGTTTGCTTGTGTGATGGCCTACGCCCTCCCTTCCTGGTGTTTGATGCTTGCTTGTGTGATGGCCGACGCTCTCTTCCTGGTGTATGATGTTTGCTTGTGTGATGGCCGATGCTCCCTTCCTGGTGTTTGATATTTGCTTGTGTGATGGCCGACGCTCTCTTACTGGTGTTTGATGTTTGCTTGTGTGATGGCCGACGCTCTCTTCCTGGTGTTTGATGTTTGCTTGTGTGATGGCCGACGCTATCTTCCTGGTGTTTGATGTTTGCATGTGTGATGGCTGATGCTCCCTTCCCGTTGTTTGATATTTGCTTGTGTGATAGCCGATGCTCTCTTCCTGGTGTATGATGCTTACTTGTGATGGCCAATGCTCCCTTCCTGGCCTTTGATGTTTGCTTGTGTGATGGCCGACGCCCTCTCATCCAGGTGTTTGATGTTTGCGTGTATCATGGGCGACGCTCTCTTCCTGGTGTTTGATGTTTGCTTGTGTGATGGCCGACGCTCTCTTCCTAGTGTTTGATGTTTGCTTGTGTGATGGCTGAACTCCCTTCCTGATTTTTGATGTTTGCTTGTGTGATGGCTGATGCTCCCTTCCTGGTGTTTGATATTTGCTTGTGTAATGGCCGACGCACTCTTTTCCTGGTGTTTGATGTTTGCTTGTGTGATGGCCGATGCTCCCTTTCGGGTGTTTGATATTTGCTTGTGTGATGGTCGACGCCCTTTCTTCCTGGTGTTTGATGTTTGCTTGTGTGATGGCTGATGCTCCCTTCCTGATGTTTGATATTTGCATTTGTGATAGCTGATGCACTCTTTTCCTGGTGTTTGATGTTTGCTAGTGTGATGCCCTATGCTCCCTTCCTGGTGTTTTATATTTGCTTGTGTGATGGCCGACGCACTCTTTTCCTGGTGTTGATGTTTGCTTGTGTGACGGCCAATGCTCTCTTCCTGGTGTTTGATATTTGCTTGTGTGATGCCGACGCTCTCTTACTGGTGTTTGATGTTTGCTTGTGTGATGGCCGCCGCTCTCTTCCTGGTGTTTGATGTTTGCTTGTGTGATGGCTGATGCTCCCTTCCTGATGTATGATGTTTGCTTGTGTGATGGCTGATGCTCCCTTCCTGGTGTTTGATATTTGCTTGTGTAATTGCCGACGCACTCTTTTCCTGGTGTTTGATGTTTGCTTGTGTGATGGTCGACACCCTTTCTTCCTGGTGTTTGTTGTTTGCTTGTGTGATGGCGGATGCTCCCTTCCTGATGTTTGATATTTGCTTGTGTGATAGCTGATGCACTTTTTTCCTGGTGTTTGATGTTTGCTTGTGTGATGCCCGATGCTCCCTTCCTGGTGTTTTATATTTGCTTGTGTGATGGCCGACGCACTCTTTTCCTGGTGTTGATGTTTGCTTGTATGACGACCAATGCTCTCTTCCTGGTGTTTGATATTTGCTTGTGTGATAGCCGGCACCCTCTCTTCCTGGTGTTTGATGTTTGCTCGTGTGATGGCTGATGCTCCCTTCCTGTTGTTTGATGTTTGCTTGCGTGATGGCTGAATCCCTCTCTTCCTGGTGTTTGATGTTTGCTCGTGTGATGGCTGATGCTCTCTACCTGGTGTTTGATGCTTGCTTGTGTGATAGCCGACGCTCTCTTCGTGGTGTATGATGTTTGCTTGTGTGATGGCTGATGCTCCTTTCCTTGTGTTTGATATTTGCTTATCTGATGGCCGACACTCTCTTCCTGGTGTTTGATGTTTGCTTGTGTGACGGCCGACGCCCTCTCATCCCGGTGTTTGATGTTTGCATGTGTGATGGCCGACGCTCTCTTACTGGTGTTTTGTATTTGCTTGTGTGATGGCCTACGCTATCTTCCTGGTATTTGATGTTTTCTTGTGTGATGGCTGATGCTCCCTTCCTGGTATTTGATGTTTGCTTGTGTGATGGCTGATGCTCCCTTCCTGGTGTTTGATATTTGCTTGTGTGATGGCCGAAACACTTTTTTCCTTATGTTTGATTTTTGCTTGTGTGATGGCCGATGCTCCCTTTCAGGTGTTTGATATTTGCTTGTGTGCTGGTTGACGCCCTTTCTTCCTGGTGTTTGATGTTTGCTTGTGTGATGCCCAATGCTCCCTTCCTGGTGTTTGATATTTGCTTGTGTGATGGCCGACGCACTCTTTTCCTGGTGTTGATGTTTGCTTCTGTGACCGCCGATGCTCTCTTCCTGGTGTTTGATATTTGCTTGTGTGATAGCCGGCGCCCTCTCTTCCTGGTGTTTGATGTTTGCTCATGTGATGGCTGATGCTTCCTTCCTGTTGTTTGATGTTTGCTTGCGTGATGACCAACTCGCTCTCTTCCTGGTGTTTGATGTTTGCTTGTGTGATGGCTGATGCTCCCTACCTGGTGTTTGATGTTTGCTTATGTGATGGCCTACGCCCTCCCTTCCTGGTGTTTGATGTTTGCTTGTGTGATGGCCGACGCTCTCTTCCTGGTCTATGATGTTTGCTTGTGTGATAGCTGATGCACTTTTTTCCTGGTGTTTGATGTTTGCTTGTGTGATGCCCGATGCTCCCTTCCTGGTGTTTTATATTTGCTTGTGTGATGGCCGACGCACTCTTTTCCTGGTGTTTGATGTTTGTTTGTGTGATGGCCGACGCCCTCTCATCCAGGTATTTGATGTTTGCATGTGTGATAGCCGACGCTCTCTTCCTGGTGTTTGATATTTGCTTGTGTGATGGCCGATGCTCCCTTCCTGGTGTTTGATGTTTGCTTGTGTGATGGCCGATGCTCCCTTCCTGTTGTTTGATATTTGCTTGTGTGATAGCCGACGCTCTCTTCCTGGTGTATGATGCTTACTTGTGATGGCCAATGCTCCCTTCCTGGTCTTTGATGTTTGCTCGTGTGATGGCCGACGCCCTCTCATCCAGGTGTTTGATGTTTGCGTGTATGATGGCCGACGCTCTCTTCCTGGTGTTTGATGTTTGCTTGTGTGATGGCCGACGCCCTCTCATCCAGGTGTTTGATGTTTGTGTGTGTGATGGCCGACGCTCCCTTCCTGGTGTTTGATATTTGCTTGTGTGATGGCCGACGCTGTCTTACTGGTGTTTGATGTTTGCTTGTGTGATGGCCGACGCTCTCTTCCTAGTGTTTGATGTTTGCTTGTGTGATGGCTGAGCTCCCTTCCTGATGTTTGATGTTTGCTTGTGTGATGGCTGATGCTCCCTTCCTGGTGTTTGATATTTGCTTGTGTAATGGCCGACGCACTCTTTTCCTGGTGTTTGATGTTTGCTTGTGTGATGGCCGATGCTCCCTTTCGGGTGTTTGATATTTGCTTGTGTGATGGTCGACGCCCTTTCTTCCTGGTGTTTGATGTTTGCTTGTGTGATGGCTGATGCTCCCTTCCTGATGTTTGATATTTGCTTGTGTGATAGCTGATGCACTCTTTTCCTGGTGTTTGATGTTTGCTTGTGTGATGCCCAATGCTCCCTTCCTGGTGTTTTATATTTGCTTGTGTGATGGCCGACGCACTCTTTTCCTGGTGTTGATGTTTGCTTGTGTGACGGCCAATGCTCTCTTCCTGGTGTTTGATATTTGCTTGTGTGATGGCCGACGCCCTCCTACTGGTGTTTGATGTTTGCTTGTGTGATGGCCGACGCTCTCTTCCTGGTGTTTGATGTTTGCTTGTGTGATGGCTGATGCTCCCTTCCCGATGTTTGACGTTTGCTTGTGTGATGGCTGATGCTCCCTTCCTGGTGTTTGATATTTGCTTGTGTAATGGCCGACGCACTCTTTTCCTTGTGTTTGATGTTTGCTTGTGTGATGGCCGATGCTCCCTTTTGGGTGTTTGATATTTGCTTGTGTGATGGTCGACACCCTTTCTTCCTGGTGTTTGTTGTTTGCTTGTGTGATGGCTGATGCTCCCTTCCTGATGTTTGATTTTTGCTTGTGTGATAGCTAATGCACTCTTTTCCTTGTGTTTGATGTTTGCTTGTGTGATGCCCGATGCTCCCTTCCTGGTGTTTTATATTTGCTTGTGTGATGGCCGATGCACTCTTTTCCTGGTGTTGATGTTTGCTTGTGTGATGGCCGACGCACTCTTTTCCTTATGTTTGATGTTTGCTTGTGTGATGGTCGATGCTCCCTTTCAGGTGTTTGATATTTGCTTGTGTGAGGGTCGACGCCCTTTCTTCCTGGTGTTTGATGTTTGCTTGTGTGATGGCCGATGCTCCCTTCCTGGTGTTTGATATTTGCCTGTGTGATAGCTGATGCACTCTTTTCCTGGTGTTTGATGTTTGCTTGTGTGATGCCCGATGCTCCCTTCCTGGTGTTTGATATTTGCTTGTGTGATGGCCGACGCACTCTTTTCCTGGTGTTGATGTTTGCTTGTGTGACGGCCGATGCTCTCTTCCTGGTGTTTGATATTTGCTTTTGTGCTAGCCGGGGCCCTCTCTTCCTGGTGTTTGATGTTTGCTTGTGTGATGGCTGATGCTTCCTTCCTGTTGTTTGATGTTTGCTTGCGTAATGGCCGACTCGCTCTCCTCCTGGTGTTTGATGTTTGCTTGTGTGATGGCTGATGCTCTCTACCTGGTGTTTGATGTTTGCTTGTGTGATGGCCTACGCCCTCCCTTCCTGGTGTTTGATGCTTGCTTGTGTGATGGCCGACGCTCTCTTCCTGGTGTATGATGTTTGCTTGTGTGATGGCCGATGCTCCCTTCCTGGTGTTTGATATTTGCTTGTGTGATGGCCGACGCTCTCTTACTGGTGTTTGATGTTTGCTTGTGTGATGGCCGACGCTCTCTTCCTGGTGTTTGATGTTTGCTTGTGTGATGGCCAACGCCCTCTCATCCAGGTATTTGATGTTTGCATGTGTGATAGCCGACGCTCTCTTCCTGGTGTTTGATATTTGCTTGTGTGATGGCCGATGCTCCCTTCCTGGTATTTGATATTTGATTGTGTCATGGTCGACGCTATCTTCCTGGTGTTTGATGTTTGCATGTGTGATGGCTGATGCTCCCTTCCCGTTGTTTGATATTTGCTTGTGTGATAGCCGACGCTCTCTTCCTGGTGTATGATGCTTACTTGTGATGGCCAATGCTCCCTTCCTGGCCTTTGATGTTTGCTTGTGTGATGACCGACGCCCTCTCATCCAGGTGTTTGATGTTTGCGTGTATGATGGCCGACGCTCTCTTCCTGGTGTTTGATGTTTGCTTGTGTGATGGCCGACGCCCTCTCATCCAGGTGTTTGATGTTTGTGTGTGTGATGGCCGACACTCCCTTCCTGGTGTTTGATATTTGCTTGTGTGATGGCCGACGCTCTCTTACTGGTGTTTGATGTTTGCTTGTGTGATGGCCGACGCTCTCTTCCTAGTGTTTGATGTTTGCTTGTGTGATGGCTGAGCTCCCTTCCTGATTTTTGATGTTTGCTTGTGTGATGGCTGATGCTCCCTTCCTGGTGTTTGATTTTTGCTTGTGTAATGGCCGACGCACTCTTTTCCTGGTGTTTGATGTTTGCTTGTGTGATGGCCGATGCTCCCTTTCGGGTGTTTGATATTTGCTTGTGTGATGGTCGACGCCCTTTCTTCCTGGTGTTTGATGTTTGCTTGTGTGATGGCTGATGCTCCCTTCCTGATGTTTGATATTTACTTTTGTGATAGCTGATGCACTCTTTTCCTGGTGTTTGATGTTTGCTTGTGTGATGCCCTATGCTCCCTTCCTGGTGTTTTATATTTGCTTGTGTGATGGCCGACGCACTCTTTTCCTGGTGTTGATGTTTGCTTGTGTGACGGCCAATGCTCTCTTCCTGGTATTTGATATTTGCTTGTGTGATGGCCGACGCTCTCTTACTGGTGTTTTATGTTTGCTTGTGTGATGGCCGCCGCTCTCTTCCTGGTGTTTGATGTTTGCTTGTGTGATGGCTGATGCTTCCTTCCTGTTGTTTGATGTTTGCTTGCGTGATGACCAACTCGCTCTCTTCCTGGTGTTTGATGTTTGCTTGTGTGATGACTGATGCTCCCTACCTGGTGTTTGATGTTTGCTTATGTGATGGCCTACGCCCTCCCTTCCTGGTGTTTTATGTTTGCTTGTGTGATGGCCGACGCTCTCTTCCTGGTCTATGATGTTTGCTTGTGTGATGGCCGATGCTCTCTTCCTGGTGTTTGATATTTGCTTGTGTGATGGCCGACGCTCTCTTCCTGGTGTTTGATGTTTGCTTGTGTGATGGCCGACGCCCTCTCATCCAGGTATTTGATGTTTGCATGTGTGATAGCCGGCGCTCTCTTCCTGGTGTTTGATATTTGCTTGTGTGATGGCCGATGCTCCCTTCCTGGTGTTTGATGTTTGCTTGTGTGATGGCCGATGCTCCCTTCCTGTTGTTTGATATTTGCTTGTGTGATAGCCGACGCTCTCTTCCTGGTGTATGATGCTTACTTGTGATGGCCAATGCTCCCTTCCTGGTCTTTGATGTTTGCTTGTGTGATGGCCGACGCCCTCTCATCCAGGTGTTTGATGTTTGCGTGTATGATGGCCGACGCTCTCTTCCTGGTGTTTGATGTTTGCTTGTGTGATGGCCGACGCCCTCTCATCCAGGTTTTTGATGTTTGTGTGTGTGATGGCCGACGCTCCCTTCCTGGTATTTGATATTTGCTTGTGTGATGTCCGACGCTCTCTTACTGGTGTTTGATGTTTGCTTGTGTGATGGCCGACGCTCTCTTCCTAGTGTTTGATGTTTGCTTGTGTGATGGCTGAACTCCCTTCCTGATGTTTGATGTTTGCTTGTGTGATGGCTGATGCTCCCTTCCTGGTGTACGATATTTGCTTGTGTAATGGCCGACGCACTCTTTTCCTGGTGTTTGATGTTCGCTTGTGTGATGGCCGATGCTCCCTTTCGAGTGTTTGATATTTGCTTGTGTGATGGTCGACGCCCTTTCTTCCTGGTGTTTGATGTTTGCTTGTGTGATGGCTGATGCTCCCTTCCTGATGTTTGATATTTGCTTGTGTGATAGCTGATGCACTCTTTTCCTGGTGTTTGATGTTTGCTTGTGTCATGCCCTATGCTCCCTTCCTGGTGTTTTATATTTGCTTGTGTGATGGCCGACGCACTCTTTTCCTGGTGTTGATGTTTGCTTGTGTGACGGCCAATGCTCTCTTCCTGGTGTTTGATATTTGCTTGTGTGATGGCCGACGCTCTCTTACTGGTGTTTGATGTTTGCTTGTGTGATGGCCGACGCTCTCTTCCTGGTGTATGATGTTTGCTTGTGTGATGGCCGATGCTCCCTTCCTGATGTTTGACGTTTGCTTGTGTGATGGCTGTTGCTCTCTTCCTGGTGTTTGATGTTTGCTTGTGTGATGGCCGACGCTCTCTTCCTGGTGTTTGATGTTTGCTTGTGTGATGGCCAACGCCCTCTCATCCAGGTATTTGATGTTTGCATGTGTGATAGCCGACGCTCTCTTCCTGGTGTTTGATATTTGCTTGTGTGATGGCCGATGCTCCCTTCCTGGTGTTTGATATTTGATTGTGTCATGGCCGACGCTATCTTCCTGGTGTTTGATGTTTGCATGTGTGATGGCTGATGCTCCCTTCCCATTGTTTGATATTTGCTTGTGTGATAGCCGACGCTCTCTTCCTGGTGTATGATGCTTACTTGTGATGGCCAATGCTCCCTTCCTGGCCTTTGATGTTTGCTTGTGTGATGGCCGACGCCCTCTCATCCAGGTGTTTGATGTTTGCGTGTATGATGGCCGACGCTCTCTTCCTGGTGTTTGATGTTTGCTTGTGTGATGGCCGACGCCCTCTCATCCAGGTTTTTGATGTTTGTGTGTGTGATGGCCGACGCTCCCTTCCTGGTATTTGATATTTGCTTGTGTGATGGCCGACGCTCTCTTACTGGTGTTTGATGTTTGCTTGTGTGATGGCCGACGCTCTCTTCCTGGTGTTTGATGTTTGCTTGTGTGATGGCCGACGCCCTCTCATCCAGGTATTTGATGTTTGCATGTGTGATAGCCGGCGCTCTCTTCCTGGTGTTTGATATTTGCTTGTGTGATGGCCGATGCTCCCTTCCTGGTGTTTGATGTTTGCTTGTGTGATGGCCGATGCTCCCTTCCTGTTGTTTGATATTTGCTTGTGTGATAGCCGACGCTCTCTTCCTGGTGTATGATGCTTACTTGTGATGGCCAATGCTCCCTTCCTGGTCTTTGATGTTTGCTTGTGTGATGGCCGACGCCCTCTCATCCAGGTGTTTGATGTTTGCGTGTATGATGGCCGACGCTCTCTTCCTGGTGTTTGATGTTTGCTTGTGTGATGGCCGACGCCCTCTCATCCAGGTTTTTGATGTTTGTGTGTGTGATGTCCGACGCTCCCTTCCTGGTATTTGATATTTGCTTGTGTGATGGCCGACGCTCTCTTACTGGTGTTTGATGTTTGCTTGTGTGATGGCCGACGCTCTCTTCCTAGTGTTTGATGTTTGCTTGTGTGATGGCTGAGCTCCCTTCCTGATGTTTGATGTTTGCTTGTGTGATGGCTGATGCTCCCTTCCTGGTGTTTGATATTTGCTTGTGTAATGGCCGACGCACTCTTTTTCTGGTGTTTGATGTTTGCTTGTGTGATGGCCGATGCTCCCTTTCGGGTGTTTGATATTTGCTTGTGTGATGGTCGACGCCCTTTCTTCCTGGTGTTTGATGTTTGCTTGTGTGATGGCTGATGCTCCCTTCCTGATGTTTGATATTTGCTTGTGTGATAGCTGATGCACTCTTTTCCTGGTGTTTGATGTTTGCTTGTGTCATGCCCTATGCTCCCTTCCTGGTGTTTTATATTTGCTTGTGTGATGGCCGACGTACTCTTTTCCTGGTGTTGATGTTTGCTTGTGTGATGGCCAATGCTCTCTTCCTGGTGTTTGATATTTGCTTGTGTGATGGCCGACGCTCTCTTACTGGTGTTTGATGTTTGCTTGTGTGATGGCCGACGCTCTCTTCCTGGTGTTTGATGTTTGCTTGTGTGATGGCTGATGCTCCCTTCCTGATGTTTGACGTTTGCTTGTGTGATGGCTGTTGCTCCCTTCCTGGTGTTTGATATTTGCTTGTGTAATGGCAGACGCACTCTTTTCCTGGTGTTTGATGTTTGCTTGTGTGATGGCCGATGCTCCCTATTGGGTGTTTGATATTTGCTTGTGTGATGGTCGACACCCTTTCTTCCTGGTGTTTGTTGTTTGCTTGTGTGATGGCTGATGCACTCTTTTCCTGGTGTTTGATGTTTGCTTGTGTGATGCCCGATGCTCCCTTCCTGGTGTTTTATATTTGCTTGTGTGATGTCCAACGCACTCTTTTCCTTATGTTTGATGTTTGCTTGTGTGATGGCCGATGCTCCCTTTCAGGTGTTTGATATTTGCTTGTGTGAGGGTCGACGCCCTTTCTTCCTGGTGTTTGATGTTTGCTTGTGTGATGGCCGATGCTCCCTTCCTGGTGTTTGATATTTGCCTGTGTGATAGCTGATGCACTCTTTTCCTGGTGTTTGATGTTTGCTTGTGTGATGCCCGATGCTCCCTTCCTGGTGTTTGATATTTGCTTGTGTGATGGCCGACGCACTCTTTTCCTGGTGTTGATGTTTGCTTGTGTGACGGCCGATGCTCTCTTCCTGGTGTTTAATATTTGCTTTTGTGCTAGCCGGCGCCCTCTCTTCCTGGTGTTTGATGTTTGCTTGTGTGATGGCAGATGCTTCCTTCCTGTTGTTTGATGTTTGCTTGCGTAATGGCCGACTCGCTCTCCTCCTGGTGTTTGATGTTTGCTTGTGTGATGGCTGATGCTCTCTACCTGGTGTTTGATGTTTGCTTGTGTGATGGCCTACGCCCTCCCTTCCTGGTGTTTGATGCTTGCTTGTGTGATGGCCGACGCTCTCTTCCTGGTGTATGATGTTTGCTTGTGTGATGGCCGATGCTCCCTTCCTGGTGTTTGATATTTGCTTGTGTGATGGCCGACGCTCTCTTACTGGTGTTTGATGTTTGCTTGTGTGATGGCCGACGCTCTCTTCCTGGTGTTTGATGTTTGCTTGTGTGATGGCCAACGCCCTCTCATCCAGGTATTTGATGTTTGCATGTGTGATAGCCGACGCTCTCTTCCTGGTGTTTGATATTTGCTTGTGTGATGGCCGATGCTCCCTTCCTGGTGTTTGATATTTGATTGTGTCATGGCCGACGCTATCTTCCTGGTGTTTGATGTTTGCATGTGTGATGGCTGATGCTCCCTTCCCGTTGTTTGATATTTGCTTGTGTGATAGCCGATGCTCTCTTCCTGGTGTATGATGCTTACTTGTGATGGCCAATGCTCCCTTCCTGGCCTTTGATGTTTGCTTGTGTGATGGCCGACGCCCTCTCATCCAGGTGTTTGATGTTTGCGTGTATCATGGGCGACGCTCTCTTCCTGGTGTTTGATGTTTGCTTGTGTGATGGCCGACGCCCTCTCATCCAGGTGTTTGATGTTTGTGTGTGTGATGGCCGACGCTCCCTTCCTGGTGTTTGATATTTGCTTGTGTGATGGCCGACGCTCTCTTACTGGTGTTTGATGTTTGCTTGTGTGATGGCCGACGCTCTCTTCCTAGTGTTTGATGTTTGCTTGTGTGATGGCTGAACTCCCTTCCTGATTTTTGATGTTTGCTTGTGTGATGGCTGATGCTCCCTTCCTGGTGTTTGATATTTGCTTGTGTAATGGCCGACGCACTCTTTTCCTGGTGTTTGATGTTTGCTTGTGTGATGGCCGATGCTCCCTTTCGGGTGTTTGATATTTGCTTGTGTGATGGTCGACGCCCTTTCTTCCTGGTGTTTGATGTTTGCTTGTGTGATGGCTGATGCTCCCTTCCTGATGTTTGATATTTGCATTTGTGATAGCTGATGCACTCTTTTCCTGGTGCTTGATGTTTGCTAGTGTGATGCCCTATGCTCCCTTCCTGGTGTTTTATATTTGCTTGTGTGATGGCCGACGCACTCTTTTCCTGGTGTTGATGTTTGCTTGTGTGACGGCCAATGCTCTCTTCCTGGTGTTTGATATTTGCTTGTGTGATGCCGACGCTCTCTTACTGGTGTTTGATGTTTGCTTGTGTGATGGCCACCGCTCTCTTCCTGGTGTTTGATGTTTGCTTGTGTGATGGCTGATACTCCCTTCCTGATGTATGATGTTTGCTTGTGTGATGGCTGATGCTCCCTTCCTGGTGTTTGATATTTGCTTGTGTAATGGCCGACGCACTCTTTTCCTGGTGTTTGATGTTTGCTTGTGTGATGGTCGACACCCTTTCTTCCTGGTGTTTGTTGTTTGCTTGTGTGATGGCGGATGCTCCCTTCCTGATGTTTGATATTTGCTTGTGTGATAGCTGATGCACTTTTTTCCTGGTGTTTGATGTTTGCTTGTGTGATGCCCGATGCTCCCTTCCTGGTGTTTTATATTTGCTTGTGTGATGGCCGACGCACTCTTTTCCTGGTGTTGATGTTTGCTTGTATGACGACCAATGCTCTCTTCCTGGTGTTTGATATTTGCTTGTGTGATAGCCGGCACCCTCTCTTCCTGGTGTTTGATGTTTGCTCGTGTGATGGCTGATGCTCCCTTCCTGTTGTTTGATGTTTGCTTGCGTGATGGCTGAATCCCTCTCTTCCTGGTGTTTGATGTTTGCTCGTGTGATGGCTGATGCTCTCTACCTGGTGTTTGATGCTTGCTTGTGTGATAGCCGACGCTCTCTTCGTGGTGTATGATGTTTGCTTGTGTGATGGCTGATGCTCCTTTCCTTGTGTTTGATATTTGCTTATCTGATGGCCGACACTCTCTTCCTGGTGTTTGATGTTTGCTTGTGTGACGGCCGACGCCCTCTCATCCCGGTGTTTGATGTTTGCATGTGTGATGGCCGACGCTCTCTTACTGGTGTTTTGTATTTGCTTGTGTGATGGCCTACGCTATCTTCCTGGTATTTGATGTTTTCTTGTGTGATGGCTGATGCTCCCTTCCTGGTATTTGATGTTTGCTTGTGTGATGGCTGATGCTCCCTTCCTGGTGTTTGATATTTGCTTGTGTGATGGCCGAAACACTTTTTTCCTTATGTTTGATTTTTGCTTGTGTGATGGCCGATGCTCCCTTTCAGGTGTTTGATATTTGCTTGTGTGCTGGTTGACGCCCTTTCTTCCTGGTGTTTGATGTTTGCTTGTGTGATGCCCAATGCTCCCTTCCTGGTGTTTGATATTTGCTTGTGTGATGGCCGACGCACTCTTTTCCTGGTGTTGATGTTTGCTTGTGTGACCGCCGATGCTCTCTTCCTGGTGTTTGATATTTGCTTGTGTGATAGCCGGCGCCCTCTCTTCCTGGTGTTTGATGTTTGCTCATGTGATGGCTGATGCTTCCTTCCTGTTGTTTGATGTTTGCTTGCGTGATGACCAACTCGCTCTCTTCCTTGTGTTTGATGTTTGCTTGTGTGATGGCTGATGCTCCCTACCTGGTGTTTGATGTTTGCTTATGTGATGGCCTACGCCCTCCCTTCCTGGTGTTTGATGTTTGCTTGTGTGATGGCCGACGCTCTCTTCCTGGTCTATGATGTTTGCTTGTGTGATAGCTGATGCACTTTTTTCCTGGTGTTTGATGTCTGCTTGTGTGATGCCCGATGCTCCCTTCCTGGTGTTTTATATTTGCTTGTGTGATGGCCGACGCACTCTTTTCCTGGTGTTTGATGTTTGCTTGTGTGATGGCCGACGCCCTCTCATCCAGGTATTTGATGTTTGCATGTGTGATAGCCGACGCTCTCTTCCTGGTGTTTGATATTTGCTTGTGTGATGGCCGATGCTCCCTTCCTGGTGTTTGATGTTTGCTTGTGTGATGGCCGATGCTCCCTTCCTGTTGTTTGATATTTGCTTGTGTGATAGCCGACGCTCTCTTCCTGGTGTATGATGCTTACTTGTGATGGCCTATGCTCCCTTCCTGGTCTTTGATGTTTGCTTGTGTGATGGCCGACGCCCTCTCATCCAGGTGTTTGATGTTTGCGTGTATGATGGCCGACGCTCTCTTCCTGGTGTTTGATGTTTGCTTGTGTGATGGCCGACGCCCTCTCATCCAGGTGTTTGATGTTTGTGTGTGTGATGGCCGACGCTCCCTTCCTGGTGTTTGATATTTGCTTGTGTGATGGCCGACGCTGTCTTACTGGTGTTTGATGTTTGCTTGTGTGATGGCCGACGCTCTCTTCCTAGTGTTTGATGTTTGCTTGTGTGATGGCTGAGCTCCCTTCCTGATGTTTGATGTTTGCTTGTGTGATGGCTGATGCTCCCTTCCTGGTGTTTGATATTTGCTTGTGTAATGGCCGACGCACTCTTTTCCTGGTGTTTGATATTTGCTTGTGTGATGGCCGATGCTCCCTTCCTGGTGTTTGATGTTTGCTTGTGTGATGGCCGATGCTCCCTTCCTGTTGTTTGATATTTGCTTGTGTGATAGCCGACGCTCTCTTCCTGGTGTATGATGCTTACTTGTGATGGCCAATGCTCCCTTCCTGGCCTTTGATGTTTGCTTGTGTGATGGCCGACGCCCTCTCATCCAGGTGTTTGATGTTTGCGTGTATCATGGGCGACGCTCTCTTCCTGGTGTTTGATGTTTGCTTGTGTGATGGCCGACGCCCTCTCATCCAGGTGTTTGATGTTTGTGTGTGTGATGGCCGACGCTCCCTTCCTGATGTTTGATATTTGCTTGTGTGATGGCCGACGCTCTCTTACTGGTGTTTGATGTTTGCTTGTGTGATGGCCGACGCTCTCTTCCTAGTGTTTGATGTTTGCTTGTGTGATGGCTGAACTCCCTTCCTGATTTTTGATGTTTGCTTGTGTGATGGCTGATGCTCCCTTCCTGGTGTTTGATATTTGCTTGTGTAATGGCCGACGCACTCTTTTCCTGGTGTTTGATGTTTGCTTGTGTGATGCCCGATGCTCCCTTTCGGGTGTTTGATATTTGCTTGTGTGATGGTCGACGCCCTTTCTTCCTGGTGTTTGATGTTTGCTTGTGTGATGGCTGATGCTCCCTTCCTGATGTTTGATATTTGCATTTGTGATAGCTGATGCACTCTTTTCCTGGTGCTTGATGTTTGCTAGTGTGATGCCCTATGCTCCCTTCCTGGTGTTTTATATTTGCTTGTGTGATGGCCGACGCACTCTTTTCCTGGTGTTGATGTTTGCTTGTGTGACGGCCAATGCTCTCTTCCTGGTGTTTGATATTTGCTTGTGTGATGCCGACGCTCTCTTACTGGTGTTTGATGTTTGCTTGTGTGATGGCCACCGCTCTCTTCCTGGTGTTTGATGTTTGCTTGTGTGATGGCTGATACTCCCTTCCTGATGTATGATGTTTGCTTGTGTGATGGCTGATGCTCCCTTCCTGGTGTTTGATATTTGCTTGTGTAATGGCCGACGCACTCTTTTCCTGGTGTTTGATGTTTGCTTGTGTGATGGTCGACACCCTTTCTTCCTGGTGTTTGTTGTTTGCTTGTGTGATGGCGGATGCTCCCTTCCTGATGTTTGATATTTGCTTGTGTGATAGCTGATGCACTTTTTTCCTGGTGTTTGATGTTTGCTTGTGTGATGCCCGATGCTCCCTTCCTGGTGTTTTATATTTGCTTGTGTGATGGCCGACGCACTCTTTTCCTGGTGTTGATGTTTGCTTGTATGACGACCAATGCTCTCTTCCTGGTGTTTGATATTTGCTTGTGTGATAGCCGGCACCCTCTCTTCCTGGTGTTTGATGTTTGCTCGTGTGATGGCTGATGCTCCCTTCCTGTTGTTTGATGTTTGCTTGCGTGATGGCTGAATCCCTCTCTTCCTGGTGTTTGATGTTTGCTCGTGTGATGGCTGATGCTCTCTACCTGGTGTTTGATGCTTGCTTGTGTGATAGCCGACGCTCTCTTCGTGGTGTATGATGTTTGCTTGTGTGATGGCTGATGCTCCTTTCCTTGTGTTTGATATTTGCTTATCTGATGGCCGACACTCTCTTCCTGGTGTTTGATGTTTGCTTGTGTGACGGCCGACGCCCTCTCATCCCGGTGTTTGATGTTTGCATGTGTGATGGCCGACGCTCTCTTACTGGTGTTTTGTATTTGCTTGTGTGATGGCCTACGCTATCTTCCTGGTATTTGATGTTTTCTTGTGTGATGGCTGATGCTCCCTTCCTGGTATTTGATGTTTGCTTGTGTGATGGCTGATGCTCCCTTCCTGGTGTTTGATATTTGCTTGTGTGATGGCCGAAACACTTTTTTCCTTATGTTTGATTTTTGCTTGTGTGATGGCCGATGCTCCCTTTCAGGTGTTTGATATTTGCTTGTGTGCTGGTTGACGCCCTTTCTTCCTGGTGTTTGATGTTTGCTTGTGTGATGCCCAATGCTCCCTTCCTGGTGTTTGATATTTGCTTGTGTGATGGCCGACGCACTCTTTTCCTGGTGTTGATGTTTGCTTGTGTGACCGCCGATGCTCTCTTCCTGGTGTTTGATATTTGCTTGTGTGATAGCCGGCGCCCTCTCTTCCTGGTGTTTGATGTTTGCTCATGTGATGGCTGATGCTTCCTTCCTGTTGTTTGATGTTTGCTTGCGTGATGACCAACTCGCTCTCTTCCTTGTGTTTGATGTTTGCTTGTGTGATGGCTGATGCTCCCTACCTGGTGTTTGATGTTTGCTTATGTGATGGCCTACGCCCTCCCTTCCTGGTGTTTGATATTTGCTTGTGTGATGGCCGACGCTCTCTTACTGGTGTTTGATGTTTGCTTGTGTGATGGCCGACGCTCTCTTCCTGGTGTTTGATGTTTGCTTGTGTGATGGCTGATGCTCCCTTCCTGATGTTTGACGTTTGCTTGTGTGATGGCTGTTGCTCCCTTCCTGGTGTTTGATATTTGCTTGTGTAATGGCAGACGCACTCTTTTCCTGGTGTTTGATGTTTGCTTGTGTGATGGCCGATGCTCCCTATTGGGTGTTTGATATTTGCTTGTGTGATGGTCGACACCCTTTCTTCCTGGTGTTTGTTGTTTGCTTGTGTGATGGCTGATGCACTCTTTTCCTGGTGTTTGATGTTTGCTTGTGTGATGCCCGATGCTCCCTTCCTGGTGTTTTATATTTGCTTGTGTGATGTCCAACGCACTCTTTTCCTTATGTTTGATGTTTGCTTGTGTGATGGCCGATGCTCCCTTTCAGGTGTTTGATATTTGCTTGTGTGAGGGTCGACGCCCTTTCTTCCTGGTGTTTGATGTTTGCTTGTGTGATGGCCGATGCTCCCTTCCTGGTGTTTGATATTTGCCTGTGTGATAGCTGATGCACTCTTTTCCTGGTGTTTGATGTTTGCTTGTGTGATGCCCGATGCTCCCTTCCTGGTGTTTGATATTTGCTTGTGTGATGGCCGACGCACTCTTTTCCTGGTGTTGATGTTTGCTTGTGTGACGGCCGATGCTCTCTTCCTGGTGTTTAATATTTGCTTTTGTGCTAGCCGGCGCCCTCTCTTCCTGGTGTTTGATGTTTGCTTGTGTGATGGCAGATGCTTCCTTCCTGTTGTTTGATGTTTGCTTGCGTAATGGCCGACTCGCTCTCCTCCTGGTGTTTGATGTTTGCTTGTGTGATGGCTGATGCTCTCTACCTGGTGTTTGATGTTTGCTTGTGTGATGGCCTACGCCCTCCCTTCCTGGTGTTTGATGCTTGCTTGTGTGATGGCCGACGCTCTCTTCCTGGTGTATGATGTTTGCTTGTGTGATGGCCGATGCTCCCTTCCTGGTGTTTGATATTTGCTTGTGTGATGGCCGACGCTCTCTTACTGGTGTTTGATGTTTGCTTGTGTGATGGCCGACGCTCTCTTCCTGGTGTTTGATGTTTGCTTGTGTGATGGCCAACGCCCTCTCATCCAGGTATTTGATGTTTGCATGTGTGATAGCCGACGCTCTCTTCCTGGTGTTTGATATTTGCTTGTGTGATGGCCGATGCTCCCTTCCTGGTGTTTGATATTTGATTGTGTCATGGCCGACGCTATCTTCCTGGTGTTTGATGTTTGCATGTGTGATGGCTGATGCTCCCTTCCCGTTGTTTGATATTTGCTTGTGTGATAGCCGATGCTCTCTTCCTGGTGTATGATGCTTACTTGTGATGGCCAATGCTCCCTTCCTGGCCTTTGATGTTTGCTTGTGTGATGGCCGACGCCCTCTCATCCAGGTGTTTGATGTTTGCGTGTATCATGGGCGACGCTCTCTTCCTGGTGTTTGATGTTTGCTTGTGTGATGGCCGACGCCCTCTCATCCAGGTGTTTGATGTTTGTGTGTGTGATGGCCGACGCTCCCTTCCTGGTGTTTGATATTTGCTTGTGTGATGGCCGACGCTCTCTTACTGGTGTTTGATGTTTGCTTGTGTGATGGCCGACGCTCTCTTCCTAGTGTTTGATGTTTGCTTGTGTGATGGCTGAACTCCCTTCCTGATTTTTGATGTTTGCTTGTGTGATGGCTGATGCTCCCTTCCTGGTGTTTGATATTTGCTTGTGTAATGGCCGACGCACTCTTTTCCTGGTGTTTGATGTTTGCTTGTGTGATGGCCGATGCTCCCTTTCGGGTGTTTGATATTTGCTTGTGTGATGGTCGACGCCCTTTCTTCCTGGTGTTTGATGTTTGCTTGTGTGATGGCTGATGCTCCCTTCCTGATGTTTGATATTTGCATTTGTGATAGCTGATGCACTCTTTTCCTGGTGCTTGATGTTTGCTAGTGTGATGCCCTATGCTCCCTTCCTGGTGTTTTATATTTGCTTGTGTGATGGCCGACGCACTCTTTTCCTGGTGTTGATGTTTGCTTGTGTGACGGCCAATGCTCTCTTCCTGGTGTTTGATATTTGCTTGTGTGATGCCGACGCTCTCTTACTGGTGTTTGATGTTTGCTTGTGTGATGGCCACCGCTCTCTTCCTGGTGTTTGATGTTTGCTTGTGTGATGGCTGATACTCCCTTCCTGATGTATGATGTTTGCTTGTGTGATGGCTGATGCTCCCTTCCTGGTGTTTGATATTTGCTTGTGTAATGGCCGACGCACTCTTTTCCTGGTGTTTGATGTTTGCTTGTGTGATGGTCGACACCCTTTCTTCCTGGTGTTTGTTGTTTGCTTGTGTGATGGCGGATGCTCCCTTCCTGATGTTTGATATTTGCTTGTGTGATAGCTGATGCACTTTTTTCCTGGTGTTTGATGTTTGCTTGTGTGATGCCCGATGCTCCCTTCCTGGTGTTTTATATTTGCTTGTGTGATGGCCGACGCACTCTTTTCCTGGTGTTGATGTTTGCTTGTATGACGACCAATGCTCTCTTCCTGGTGTTTGATATTTGCTTGTGTGATAGCCGGCACCCTCTCTTCCTGGTGTTTGATGTTTGCTCGTGTGATGGCTGATGCTCCCTTCCTGTTGTTTGATGTTTGCTTGCGTGATGGCTGAATCCCTCTCTTCCTGGTGTTTGATGTTTGCTCGTGTGATGGCTGATGCTCTCTACCTGGTGTTTGATGCTTGCTTGTGTGATAGCCGACGCTCTCTTCGTGGTGTATGATGTTTGCTTGTGTGATGGCTGATGCTCCTTTCCTTGTGTTTGATATTTGCTTATCTGATGGCCGACACTCTCTTCCTGGTGTTTGATGTTTGCTTGTGTGACGGCCGACGCCCTCTCATCCCGGTGTTTGATGTTTGCATGTGTGATGGCCGACGCTCTCTTACTGGTGTTTTGTATTTGCTTGTGTGATGGCCTACGCTATCTTCCTGGTATTTGATGTTTTCTTGTGTGATGGCTGATGCTCCCTTCCTGGTATTTGATGTTTGCTTGTGTGATGGCTGATGCTCCCTTCCTGGTGTTTGATATTTGCTTGTGTGATGGCCGAAACACTTTTTTCCTTATGTTTGATTTTTGCTTGTGTGATGGCCGATGCTCCCTTTCAGGTGTTTGATATTTGCTTGTGTGCTGGTTGACGCCCTTTCTTCCTGGTGTTTGATGTTTGCTTGTGTGATGCCCAATGCTCCCTTCCTGGTGTTTGATATTTGCTTGTGTGATGGCCGACGCACTCTTTTCCTGGTGTTGATGTTTGCTTGTGTGACCGCCGATGCTCTCTTCCTGGTGTTTGATATTTGCTTGTGTGATAGCCGGCGCCCTCTCTTCCTGGTGTTTGATGTTTGCTCATGTGATGGCTGATGCTTCCTTCCTGTTGTTTGATGTTTGCTTGCGTGATGACCAACTCGCTCTCTTCCTTGTGTTTGATGTTTGCTTGTGTGATGGCTGATGCTCCCTACCTGGTGTTTGATGTTTGCTTATGTGATGGCCTACGCCCTCCCTTCCTGGTGTTTGATGTTTGCTTGTGTGATGGCCGACGCTCTCTTCCTGGTCTATGATGTTTGCTTGTGTGATAGCTGATGCACTTTTTTCCTGGTGTTTGATGTCTGCTTGTGTGATGCCCGATGCTCCCTTCCTGGTGTTTTATATTTGCTTGTGTGATGGCCGACGCACTCTTTTCCTGGTGTTTGATGTTTGCTTGTGTGATGGCCGACGCCCTCTCATCCAGGTATTTGATGTTTGCATGTGTGATAGCCGACGCTCTCTTCCTGGTGTTTGATATTTGCTTGTGTGATGGCCGATGCTCCCTTCCTGGTGTTTGATGTTTGCTTGTGTGATGGCCGATGCTCCCTTCCTGTTGTTTGATATTTGCTTGTGTGATAGCCGACGCTCTCTTCCTGGTGTATGATGCTTACTTGTGATGGCCTATGCTCCCTTCCTGGTCTTTGATGTTTGCTTGTGTGATGGCCGACGCCCTCTCATCCAGGTGTTTGATGTTTGCGTGTATGATGGCCGACGCTCTCTTCCTGGTGTTTGATGTTTGCTTGTGTGATGGCCGACGCCCTCTCATCCAGGTGTTTGATGTTTGTGTGTGTGATGGCCGACGCTCCCTTCCTGGTGTTTGATATTTGCTTGTGTGATGGCCGACGCTGTCTTACTGGTGTTTGATGTTTGCTTGTGTGATGGCCGACGCTCTCTTCCTAGTGTTTGATGTTTGCTTGTGTGATGGCTGAGCTCCCTTCCTGATGTTTGATGTTTGCTTGTGTGATGGCTGATGCTCCCTTCCTGGTGTTTGATATTTGCTTGTGTAATGGCCGACGCACTCTTTTCCTGGTGTTTGATATTTGCTTGTGTGATGGCCGATGCTCCCTTCCTGGTGTTTGATGTTTGCTTGTGTGATGGCCGATGCTCCCTTCCTGTTGTTTGATATTTGCTTGTGTGATAGCCGACGCTCTCTTCCTGGTGTATGATGCTTACTTGTGATGGCCAATGCTCCCTTCCTGGCCTTTGATGTTTGCTTGTGTGATGGCCGACGCCCTCTCATCCAGGTGTTTGATGTTTGCGTGTATCATGGGCGACGCTCTCTTCCTGGTGTTTGATGTTTGCTTGTGTGATGGCCGACGCCCTCTCATCCAGGTGTTTGATGTTTG
This sequence comes from Lissotriton helveticus, assembly GCF_964261635.1. Lineage (NCBI taxonomy): Eukaryota > Metazoa > Chordata > Amphibia > Caudata > Salamandridae > Lissotriton > Lissotriton helveticus. The sequence continues at coordinate 498,407,338 of NC_136062.1, forward strand.
TGTGTGTGATGGCCGACGCTCCCTTCCTGATGTTTGATATTTGCTTGTGTGATGGCCGACGCTCTCTTACTGGTGTTTGATGTTTGCTTGTGTGATGGCCGACGCTCTCTTCCTAGTGTTTGATGTTTGCTTGTGTGATGGCTGAACTCCCTTCCTGATTTTTGATGTTTGCTTGTGTGATGGCTGATGCTCCCTTCCTGGTGTTTGATATTTGCTTGTGTAATGGCCGACGCACTCTTTTCCTGGTGTTTGATGTTTGCTTGTGTGATGCCCGATGCTCCCTTTCGGGTGTTTGATATTTGCTTGTGTGATGGTCGACGCCCTTTCTTCCTGGTGTTTGATGTTTGCTTGTGTGATGGCTGATGCTCCCTTCCTGATGTTTGATATTTGCATTTGTGATAGCTGATGCACTCTTTTCCTGGTGCTTGATGTTTGCTAGTGTGATGCCCTATGCTCCCTTCCTGGTGTTTTATATTTGCTTGTGTGATGGCCGACGCACTCTTTTCCTGGTGTTGATGTTTGCTTGTGTGACGGCCAATGCTCTCTTCCTGGTGTTTGATATTTGCTTGTGTGATGCCGACGCTCTCTTACTGGTGTTTGATGTTTGCTTGTGTGATGGCCACCGCTCTCTTCCTGGTGTTTGATGTTTGCTTGTGTGATGGCTGATACTCCCTTCCTGATGTATGATGTTTGCTTGTGTGATGGCTGATGCTCCCTTCCTGGTGTTTGATATTTGCTTGTGTAATGGCCGACGCACTCTTTTCCTGGTGTTTGATGTTTGCTTGTGTGATGGTCGACACCCTTTCTTCCTGGTGTTTGTTGTTTGCTTGTGTGATGGCGGATGCTCCCTTCCTGATGTTTGATATTTGCTTGTGTGATAGCTGATGCACTTTTTTCCTGGTGTTTGATGTTTGCTTGTGTGATGCCCGATGCTCCCTTCCTGGTGTTTTATATTTGCTTGTGTGATGGCCGACGCACTCTTTTCCTGGTGTTGATGTTTGCTTGTATGACGACCAATGCTCTCTTCCTGGTGTTTGATATTTGCTTGTGTGATAGCCGGCACCCTCTCTTCCTGGTGTTTGATGTTTGCTCGTGTGATGGCTGATGCTCCCTTCCTGTTGTTTGATGTTTGCTTGCGTGATGGCTGAATCCCTCTCTTCCTGGTGTTTGATGTTTGCTCGTGTGATGGCTGATGCTCTCTACCTGGTGTTTGATGCTTGCTTGTGTGATAGCCGACGCTCTCTTCGTGGTGTATGATGTTTGCTTGTGTGATGGCTGATGCTCCTTTCCTTGTGTTTGATATTTGCTTATCTGATGGCCGACACTCTCTTCCTGGTGTTTGATGTTTGCTTGTGTGACGGCCGACGCCCTCTCATCCCGGTGTTTGATGTTTGCATGTGTGATGGCCGACGCTCTCTTACTGGTGTTTTGTATTTGCTTGTGTGATGGCCTACGCTATCTTCCTGGTATTTGATGTTTTCTTGTGTGATGGCTGATGCTCCCTTCCTGGTATTTGATGTTTGCTTGTGTGATGGCTGATGCTCCCTTCCTGGTGTTTGATATTTGCTTGTGTGATGGCCGAAACACTTTTTTCCTTATGTTTGATTTTTGCTTGTGTGATGGCCGATGCTCCCTTTCAGGTGTTTGATATTTGCTTGTGTGCTGGTTGACGCCCTTTCTTCCTGGTGTTTGATGTTTGCTTGTGTGATGCCCAATGCTCCCTTCCTGGTGTTTGATATTTGCTTGTGTGATGGCCGACGCACTCTTTTCCTGGTGTTGATGTTTGCTTGTGTGACCGCCGATGCTCTCTTCCTGGTGTTTGATATTTGCTTGTGTGATAGCCGGCGCCCTCTCTTCCTGGTGTTTGATGTTTGCTCATGTGATGGCTGATGCTTCCTTCCTGTTGTTTGATGTTTGCTTGCGTGATGACCAACTCGCTCTCTTCCTTGTGTTTGATGTTTGCTTGTGTGATGGCTGATGCTCCCTACCTGGTGTTTGATGTTTGCTTATGTGATGGCCTACGCCCTCCCTTCCTGGTGTTTGATGTTTGCTTGTGTGATGGCCGACGCTCTCTTCCTGGTCTATGATGTTTGCTTGTGTGATAGCTGATGCACTTTTTTCCTGGTGTTTGATGTCTGCTTGTGTGATGCCCGATGCTCCCTTCCTGGTGTTTTATATTTGCTTGTGTGATGGCCGACGCACTCTTTTCCTGGTGTTTGATGTTTGCTTGTGTGATGGCCGACGCCCTCTCATCCAGGTATTTGATGTTTGCATGTGTGATAGCCGACGCTCTCTTCCTGGTGTTTGATATTTGCTTGTGTGATGGCCGATGCTCCCTTCCTGGTGTTTGATGTTTGCTTGTGTGATGGCCGATGCTCCCTTCCTGTTGTTTGATATTTGCTTGTGTGATAGCCGACGCTCTCTTCCTGGTGTATGATGCTTACTTGTGATGGCCTATGCTCCCTTCCTGGTCTTTGATGTTTGCTTGTGTGATGGCCGACGCCCTCTCATCCAGGTGTTTGATGTTTGCGTGTATGATGGCCGACGCTCTCTTCCTGGTGTTTGATGTTTGCTTGTGTGATGGCCGACGCCCTCTCATCCAGGTGTTTGATGTTTGTGTGTGTGATGGCCGACGCTCCCTTCCTGGTGTTTGATATTTGCTTGTGTGATGGCCGACGCTGTCTTACTGGTGTTTGATGTTTGCTTGTGTGATGGCCGACGCTCTCTTCCTAGTGTTTGATGTTTGCTTGTGTGATGGCTGAGCTCCCTTCCTGATGTTTGATGTTTGCTTGTGTGATGGCTGATGCTCCCTTCCTGGTGTTTGATATTTGCTTGTGTAATGGCCGACGCACTCTTTTCCTGGTGTTTGATGTTTGCTTGTGTGATGGCCGATGCTCCCTTTCGGGTGTTTGATATTTGCTTGTGTGATGGTCGACGCCCTTTCTTCCTGGTGTTTGATGTTTGCTTGTGTGATGGCTGATGCTCCCTTCCTGATGTTTGATATTTGCTTGTGTGATAGCTGATGCACTCTTTTCCTGGTGTTTGATGTTTGCTTGTGTGATGCCCAATGCTCCCTTCCTGGTGTTTTATATTTGCTTGTGTGATGGCCGACGCACTCTTTTCCTGGTGTTGATGTTTGCTTGTGTGACGGCCAATGCTCTCTTCCTGGTGTTTGATATTTGCTTGTGTGATGGCCGACGCTCTCCTACTGGTGTTTGATGTTTGCTTGTGTGATGGCCGACGCTCTCTTCCTGGTGTTTGATGTTTGCTTGTGTGATGGCTGATGCTCCCTTCCCGATGTTTGACGTTTGCTTGTGTGATGGCTGATGCTCCCTTCCTGGTGTTTGATATTTGCTTGTGTAATGGCCGACGCACTCTTTTCCTTGTGTTTGATGTTTGCTTGTGTGATGGCCGATGCTCCCTTTTGGGTGTTTGATATTTGCTTGTGTGATGGTCGACACCCTTTCTTCCTGGTGTTTGTTGTTTGCTTGTGTGATGGCTGATGCTCCCTTCCTGATGTCTGATTTTTGCTTGTGTGATAGCTAATGCACTCTTTTCCTTGTGTTTGATGTTTGCTTGTGTGATGCCCGATGCTCCCTTCCTGGTGTTTTATATTTGCTTGTGTGATGGCCGATGCACTCTTTTCCTGGTGTTGATGTTTGCTTGTGTGATGGCCGACGCACTCTTTTCCTTATGTTTGATGTTTGCTTGTGTGATGGTCGATGCTCCCTTTCAGGTGTTTGATATTTGCTTGTGTGAGGGTCGACACCCTTTCTTCCTGGTGTTTGATGTTTGCTTGTGTGATGGCCGATGCTCCCTTCCTGGTGTTTGATATTTGCCTGTGGGATAGCTGATGCACTCTTTTCCTGGTGTTTGATGTTTGCTTGTGTGATGCCCGATGCTCCCTTCCTGGTGTTTGATATTTGCTTGTGTGATGGCCGACGCACTCTTTTCCTGGTGTTGATGTTTGCTTGTGTGACGGCCGATGCTCTCTTCCTGGTGTTTGATATTTGCTTTTGTGCTAGCCGGCGCCCTCTCTTCCTGGTGTTTGATGTTTGCTTGTGTGATGGCTGATGCTTCCTTCCTGTTGTTTGATGTTTGCTTGCGTAATGGCCGACTCGCTCTCCTCCTGGTGTTTGATGTTTGCTTGTGTGATGGCTGATGCTCTCTACCTGGTGTTTGATGTTTGCTTGTGTGATGGCCTACGCCCTCCCTTCCTGGTGTTTGATGCTTGCTTGTGTGATGGCCGACGCTCTCTTCCTGGTGTATGATGTTTGCTTGTGTGATGGCCGATTCTCCCTTCCTGGTGTTTGATATTTGCTTGTGTGATGGCCGACGCTCTCTTACTGGTGTTTGATGTTTGCTTGTGTGATGGCCGACGCTCTCTTCCTGGTGTTTGATGTTTGCTTGTGTGATGGCCAACGCCCTCTCATCCAGGTATTTGATGTTTGCATGTGTGATAGCCGACGCTCTCTTCCTGGTGTTTGATATTTGCTTGTGTGATGGCCGATGCTCCCTTCCTGGTATTTGATATTTGATTGTGTCATGGTCGACGCTATCTTCCTGGTGTTTGATGTTTGCATGTGTGATGGCTGATGCTCCCTTCCCGTTGTTTGATATTTGCTTGTGTGATAGCCGACGCTCTCTTCCTGGTGTATGATGCTTACTTGTGATGGCCAATGCTCCCTTCCTGGCCTTTGATGTTTGCTTGTGTGATGACCGATGCCCTCTCATCCAGGTGTTTGATGTTTGCGTGTATGATGGCCGACGCTCTCTTCCTGGTGTTTGATGTTTGCTTGTGTGATGGCCGACGCCCTCTCATCCAGGTGTTTGATGTTTGTGTGTGTGATGGCCGACACTCCCTTCCTGGTGTTTGATATTTGCTTGTGTGATGGCCGACGCTCTCTTACTGGTGTTTGATGTTTGCTTGTGTGATGGCCGACGCTCTCTTCCTAGTGTTTGATGTTTGCTTGTGTGATGGCTGAGCTCCCTTCCTGATTTTTGATGTTTGCTTGTGTGATGGCTGATGCTCCCTTCCTGGTGTTTGATTTTTACTTGTGTAATGGCCGACGCACTCTTTTCCTGGTGTTTGATGTTTGCTTGTGTGATGGCCGATGCTCCCTTTCGGGTGTTTGATATTTGCTTGTGTGATGGTCGACGCCCTTTCTTCCTGGTGTTTGATGTTTGCTTGTGTGATGGCTGATGCTCCCTTCCTGATGTTTGATATTTACTTTTGTGATAGCTGATGCACTCTTTTCCTGGTGTTTGATGTTTGCTTGTGTGATGGCCGACGCTCTCTTCCTAGTGTTTGATGTTTGCTTGTGTGATGGCTGAGCTCCCTTCCTGATGTTTGATGTTTGCTTGTGTGATGGCTGATGCTCCCTTCCTGGTGTTTGATATTTGCTTGTGTAATGGCCGACGCACTCTTTTCCTGGTGTTTGATGTTTGCTTGTGTGATGGCCGATGCTCCCTTTCGGGTGTTTGATATTTGCTTGTGTGATGGTCGACGCCCTTTCTTCCTGGTGTTTGATGTTTGCTTGTGTGATGGCTGATGCTCCCTTCCTGATGTTTGATATTTGCTTGTGTGATAGCTGATGCACTCTTTTCCTGGTGTTTGATGTTTGCTTGTGTGATGCCCAATGCTCCCTTCCTGGTGTTTTATATTTGCTTGTGTGATGGCCGACGCACTCTTTTCCTGGTGTTGATGTTTGCTTGTGTGACGGCCAATGCTCTCTTCCTGGTGTTTGATATTTGCTTGTGTGATGGCCGACGCTCTCCTACTGGTGTTTGATGTTTGCTTGTGTGATGGCCGACGCTCTCTTCCTGGTGTTTGATGTTTGCTTGTGTGATGGCTGATGCTCCCTTCCTGGTGTTTGATATTTGCTTGTGTAATGGCCGACGCACTCTTTTCCTTGTGTTTGATGTTTGCTTGTGTGATGGCCGATGCTCCCTTTTGGGTGTTTGATATTTGCTTGTGTGATGGTCGACACCCTTTCTTCCTGGTGTTTGTTGTTTGCTTGTGTGATGGCTGATGCTCCCTTCCTGATGTCTGATTTTTGCTTGTGTGATAGCTAATGCACTCTTTTCCTTGTGTTTGATGTTTGCTTGTGTGATGCCCGATGCTCCCTTCCTGGTGTTTTATATTTGCTTGTGTGATGGCCGATGCACTCTTTTCCTGGTGTTGATGTTTGCTTGTGTGATGGCCGACGCACTCTTTTCCTTATGTTTGATGTTTGCTTGTGTGATGGTCGATGCTCCCTTTCAGGTGTTTGATATTTGCTTGTGTGAGGGTCGACGCCCTTTCTTCCTGGTGTTTGATGTTTGCTTGTGTGATGGCCGATGCTCCCTTCCTGGTGTTTGATATTTGCCTGTGGGATAGCTGATGCACTCTTTTCCTGGTGTTTGATGTTTGCTTGTGTGATGCCCGATGCTCCCTTCCTGGTGTTTGATATTTGCTTGTGTGATGGCCGACGCACTCTTTTCCTGGTGTTGATGTTTGCTTGTGTGACGGCCGATGCTCTCTTCCTGGTGTTTGATATTTGCTTTTGTGCTAGCCGGCGCCCTCTCTTCCTGGTGTTTGATGTTTGCTTGTGTGATGGCTGATGCTTCCTTCCTGTTGTTTGATGTTTGCTTGCGTAATGGCCGACTCGCTCTCCTCCTGGTGTTTGATGTTTGCTTGTGTGATGGCTGATGCTCTCTACCTGGTGTTTGATGTTTGCTTGTGTGATGGCCTACGCCCTCCCTTCCTGGTGTTTGATGCTTGCTTGTGTGATGGCCGACGCTCTCTTCCTGGTGTATGATGTTTGCTTGTGTGATGGCCGATTCTCCCTTCCTGGTGTTTGATATTTGCTTGTGTGATGGCCGACGCTCTCTTACTGGTGTTTGATGTTTGGTTGTGTGATGGCCGACGCTCTCTTCCTGGTGTTTGATGTTTGCTTGTGTGATGGCCAACGCCCTCTCATCCAGGTATTTGATGTTTGCATGTGTGATAGCCGACGCTCTCTTCCTGGTGTTTGATATTTGCTTGTGTGATGGCCGATGCTCCCTTCCTGGTATTTGATATTTGATTGTGTCATGGTCGACGCTATCTTCCTGGTGTTTGATGTTTGCATGTGTGATGGCTGATGCTCCCTTCCCGTTGTTTGATATTTGCTTGTGTGATAGCCGACGCTCTCTTCCTGGTGTATGATGCTTACTTGTGATGGCCAATGCTCCCTTCCTGGCCTTTGATGTTTGCTTGTGTGATGACCGATGCCCTCTCATCCAGGTGTTTGATGTTTGCGTGTATGATGGCCGACGCTCTCTTCCTGGTGTTTGATGTTTGCTTGTGTGATGGCCGACGCCCTCTCATCCAGGTGTTTGATGTTTGTGTGTGTGATGGCCGACACTCCCTTCCTGGTGTTTGATATTTGCTTGTGTGATGGCCGACGCTCTCTTACTGGTGTTTGATGTTTGCTTGTGTGATGGCCGACGCTCTCTTCCTAGTGTTTGATGTTTGCTTGTGTGATGGCTGAGCTCCCTTCCTGATTTTTGATGTTTGCTTGTGTGATGGCTGATGCTCCCTTCCTGGTGTTTGATTTTTACTTGTGTAATGGCCGACGCACTCTTTTCCTGGTGTTTGATGTTTGCTTGTGTGATGGCCGATGCTCCCTTTCGGGTGTTTGATATTTGCTTGTGTGATGGTCGACGCCCTTTCTTCCTGGTGTTTGATGTTTGCTTGTGTGATGGCTGATGCTCCCTTCCTGATGTTTGATATTTACTTTTGTGATAGCTGATGCACTCTTTTCCTGGTGTTTGATGTTTGCTTGTGTGATGCCCTATGCTCCCTTCCTGGTGTTTTATATTTGCTTGTGTGATGGCCGACGCACTCTTTTCCTGGTGTTGATGTTTGCTTGTGTGACGGCCAATGCTCTCTTCCTGGTGTTTGATATTTGCTTGTGTGATGGCCGACGCTCTCTTACTGGTGTTTGATGTTTGCTTGTGTGATGGCCGCCGCTCTCTTCCTGGTGTTTGATGTTTGCTTGTGTGATGGCTGATGCTCCCTTCCTGATGTTTGATGTTTGCTTGTGTGATGCCTGATGGTCCCTTCCTGGTGTTTGATATTTGCTTGTGTAATGGCCGACGCACTCTTTTCCTGGTGTTTGATGTTTGCTTGTGTGATGGCTGATGCTCCCTTTTGGGTGTTTGATATTTGCTTGTGTGATGGTCACCACCCTTTCTTCCTGGTGTTTGTTGTTTGCTTGTATGATGGCGGATGCTCCCTTCCTGATGTTTGATAATTGCTTGTGTGATAGCTGATGCACTCTTTTCCTGGTGTTTGATGTTTGCTTGTGTGATGCCCGATACTCCCTTCCTGGTGTTTTATATTTGCTTGTGTGATGGCCGACGCACTCTTTTCCTGGTGTTGATGTTTGCTTGTGTGACGGCCAATGCTCTCTTCCTGGTGTTTGATATTTGCTTGTGTGATAGCCGGCACCCTCTCTTCCTGGTGTTTGATGTTTGCTCGTGTGATGGCTGATGCTCCCTTCCTGTTGTTTGATGTTTGCTTGCGTGATGGCTGAATCCCTCTCTTCCTGGTGTTTGATGTTTGCTCGTGTGATGGCTGATGCTCTCTACCTGGTGTTTGATGTTCGCTTGTGTGATGGCCGTCGCCCTCCCTTTCTGGTGTTTGATGCTTGCTTGTGTGATAGCCGACGCTCTCTTCCTGGTGTATGATGTTTGCTTGTGTGATGGCTGATGCTCCTTTCCTGGTGTTTGATATTTGCTTGTCTGATGGCCGACACTCTCTTCCTGGTGTTTGATGTTTGCTTGTGTGACGGCCGACGCCCTCTCATCCCGGTGTTTGATGTTTGCATGTGTGATGGCCGACGCTCTCTTACTGGTGTTTGGTATTTGCTTGTGTGATGGCCGACGCTCTCTTCCTGGTATTTGATGTTTTCTTGTGTGATGGCTGATGCTCCCTTCCTGGTATTTGATGTTTGCTTGTGTGATGGCTGATGCTCCCTTCCTGGTGTTTGATATTTGCTTGTGTGATGGCCGACGCACTATTTTCCTTATGTTTGAGTTTTTGCTTGTGTGATGGCCGATGCTCCCTTTCAGGTGTTTGATATTTGCTTGTGTGCTGGTTGACGCCCTTTCTTCCTGGTGTTTGATGTTTGCTTGTGTGATGGCTGATGCTCCCTTCCTGGTGTTTGATATTTGCTTGTGTGATAGCTGATGCAATCTTTTCCTGGTGTTTGATGTTTGCTTGTGTGATGCCCGATGCTCCCTTCCTGGTGTTTGATATTTGCTTGTGTGATGGCTGACGCACTCTTTTCCTGGTGTTGATGTTTGCTTGTGTGACCGCCGATGCTCTCTTCCTGGTGTTTGATATTTGCTTGTGCAATAGCCGGCGCCCGCTCTTCCTGGTGTTTGATGTTTGCTCGTGTGATGGCTGATGCTTCCTTCCTGGTGTTTGATGTTTGCTTGTGTGACGGCTGATGCTCCCTACCTTTTGTTTGATGTTTGCTTATGTGATGGCCTACGCCCTCCCTTCCTGGTGTTTGATGTTTGCTTGTGTGATGGCCGACGCTCTCTTCCTGGTGTTTGATGTTTGCTTGTGTGATGGCCGATGCTCCCTTCCTGTTGTTTGATATTTGCTTGTGTGATAGCCGACGCTCTCTTCTTGGTGTATGATGCTTACTTGTGATGGCCAATGCTCCCTTCCTGTTCTTTGATGTTTGCTTGTGTGATGGCCGACGCCCTCTCATCCAAGTGTTTGATGTTTGTGTGTGTGATGGCCGACTCTCCCTTCCTGGTTTTTGATATTTGCTTGTGTGATGGCCGACGCTCTCTTACTGGTGTTTGATGTTTGCTTGTGTGATGGCCGACGCTCTCTTCCTAGTGTTTGATGTTTGCTTGTGTGATGGCTGAGATCCCTTCCTGATGTTTGATGTTTGCTTGTGTGATGGCTGATGCTCCCTTCCTGGTGTTTGATATTTGCTTGTGTAATGGCCGACGCACTCTTTTCCTGGTGTTTGATGTTTGCTTGTGTGATGGCCGATGCTCCCTTTCGGGTGTTTGATATTTGTTTGTGTGATGGTCGACGCCCTTTCTTCCTGGTGTTTGATGTTTGCTTGTGTGATGGCTGATGCTCCCTTCCTGATGTTTGATATTTGCTTGTGTGATAGCTGATGCACTCTTTTCCTGGTGTTTGATGTTTGCTTGTGTGATGCCCTATGCTCCCTTCCTGGTGTTTTATATTTGCTTGTGTGATGGCCGACGCACTCTTTTCCTGGTGTTGTTGTTTGCTTATGTGACGGCCAATGCTCTCTTCCTGGTGTTTGATATTTGCTTGTGTGATGGCCGACGCTCTCTTACTGGTGTTTGATGTTTCTTGTGTGATGGCCGACGCTCTCTTCCTGGTGTTTGATGTTTGCTTGTGTGATGGCTGATGCTCCCTTCCTGATGTTTGCTTGTGTGATGGCTGATGCTCGCTTCCTGGTGTTTGATATTTGCTTGTGTGACGGCCGACGCCCTCTCATCCCGGTGTTTGATGTTTGCATGTGTGATGGCCGACGCTCTCTTACTGGTGTTTGGTATTTGCTTGTGTGATGGCCGACGCTCTCTTCCTGGTATTTGATATTTTCTTGTGTGATGGCTGATGCTCCCTTCCTGTTATTTGATGTTTGCTTGTGTGATGGCTGATGCTTCCTTCCTGGTGTTTGATATTTGCTTGTGTGATGGCTGATGCTTCCTTCCTGTTGTTTGATGTTTGCTTGCGTGATGACCAACTCGCTCTCTTCCTGGTGTTTGATGTTTGCTTGTGTGACGGCTGATGCTCCCTACCTGGTGTTTGATGTTTGCTTATGTGATGGCCTACGCCCTCCCTTCCTGGTGTTTGATGTTTGCTTGTGTGATGGCCGACACTCTCTTCCTGGTCTATGATGTTTGCTTGTGTGATGGCCGATGCTCTCTTCCTGGTGTTTGATATTTGCTTGTGTGATGGCCGACGCTCTCTTCCTGGGGTTTGATGTTTGCTTGTGTGATGGCCGAGGCCCTCTCATCCAGGTATTTGATGTTTGCCTGTGTGATAGCTGATGCACTCTTTTCCTGGTGTTTGATGTTTGCTTGTGTGATGCCCGATGCTCCCTTCCTGGTGTTTGATATTTGCTTGTGTGATGGCCGACGCACTCTTTTCCTGGTGTTGATGTTTGCTTGTGTGACGGCCGATGCTCTCTTCCTGGTGTTTAATATTTGCTTTTGTGCTAGCCGGCGCCCTCTCTTCCTGGTGTTTGATGTTTGCTTGTGTGATGGCAGATGCTTCCTTCCTGTTGTTTGATGTTTGCTTGCGTAATGGCCGACTCGCTCTCCTCCTGGTGTTTGATGTTTGCTTGTGTGATGGCTGATGCTCTCTACCTGGTGTTTGATGTTTGCTTGTGTGATGGCCTACGCCCTCCCTTCCTGGTGTTTGATGCTTGCTTGTGTGATGGCCGACGCTCTCTTCCTGGTGTATGATGTTTGCTTGTGTGATGGCCGATGCTCCCTTCCTGGTGTTTGATATTTGCTTGTGTGATGGCCGACGCTCTCTTACTGGTGTTTGATGTTTGCTTGTGTGATGGCCGACGCTCTCTTCCTGGTGTTTGATGTTTGCTTGTGTGATGGCCAACGCCCTCTCATCCAGGTATTTGATGTTTGCATGTGTGATAGCCGACGCTCTCTTCCTGGTGTTTGATATTTGCTTGTGTGATGGCCGATGCTCCCTTCCTGGTGTTTGATATTTGATTGTGTCATGGCCGACGCTATCTTCCTGGTGTTTGATGTTTGCATGTGTGATGGCTGATGCTCCCTTCCCGTTGTTTGATATTTGCTTGTGTGATAGCCGATGCTCTCTTCCTGGTGTATGATGCTTACTTGTGATGGCCAATGCTCCCTTCCTGGCCTTTGATGTTTGCTTGTGTGATGGCCGACGCCCTCTCATCCAGGTGTTTGATGTTTGCGTGTATCATGGGCGACGCTCTCTTCCTGGTGTTTGATGTTTGCTTGTGTGATGGCCGACGCCCTCTCATCCAGGTGTTTGATGTTTGTGTGTGTGATGGCCGACGCTCCCTTCCTGGTGTTTGATATTTGCTTGTGTGATGGCCGACGCTCTCTTACTGGTGTTTGATGTTTGCTTGTGTGATGGCCGACGCTCTCTTCCTAGTGTTTGATGTTTGCTTGTGTGATGGCTGAACTCCCTTCCTGATTTTTGATGTTTGCTTGTGTGATGGCTGATGCTCCCTTCCTGGTGTTTGATATTTGCTTGTGTAATGGCCGACGCACTCTTTTCCTGGTGTTTGATGTTTGCTTGTGTGATGGCCGATGCTCCCTTTCGGGTGTTTGATATTTGCTTGTGTGATGGTCGACGCCCTTTCTTCCTGGTGTTTGATGTTTGCTTGTGTGATGGCTGATGCTCCCTTCCTGATGTTTGATATTTGCATTTGTGATAGCTGATGCACTCTTTTCCTGGTGCTTGATGTTTGCTAGTGTGATGCCCTATGCTCCCTTCCTGGTGTTTTATATTTGCTTGTGTGATGGCCGACGCACTCTTTTCCTGGTGTTGATGTTTGCTTGTGTGACGGCCAATGCTCTCTTCCTGGTGTTTGATATTTGCTTGTGTGATGCCGACGCTCTCTTACTGGTGTTTGATGTTTGCTTGTGTGATGGCCACCGCTCTCTTCCTGGTGTTTGATGTTTGCTTGTGTGATGGCTGATACTCCCTTCCTGATGTATGATGTTTGCTTGTGTGATGGCTGATGCTCCCTTCCTGGTGTTTGATATTTGCTTGTGTAATGGCCGACGCACTCTTTTCCTGGTGTTTGATGTTTGCTTGTGTGATGGTCGACACCCTTTCTTCCTGGTGTTTGTTGTTTGCTTGTGTGATGGCGGATGCTCCCTTCCTGATGTTTGATATTTGCTTGTGTGATAGCTGATGCACTTTTTTCCTGGTGTTTGATGTTTGCTTGTGTGATGCCCGATGCTCCCTTCCTGGTGTTTTATATTTGCTTGTGTGATGGCCGACGCACTCTTTTCCTGGTGTTGATGTTTGCTTGTATGACGACCAATGCTCTCTTCCTGGTGTTTGATATTTGCTTGTGTGATAGCCGGCACCCTCTCTTCCTGGTGTTTGATGTTTGCTCGTGTGATGGCTGATGCTCCCTTCCTGTTGTTTGATGTTTGCTTGCGTGATGGCTGAATCCCTCTCTTCCTGGTGTTTGATGTTTGCTCGTGTGATGGCTGATGCTCTCTACCTGGTGTTTGATGCTTGCTTGTGTGATAGCCGACGCTCTCTTCGTGGTGTATGATGTTTGCTTGTGTGATGGCTGATGCTCCTTTCCTTGTGTTTGATATTTGCTTATCTGATGGCCGACACTCTCTTCCTGGTGTTTGATGTTTGCTTGTGTGACGGCCGACGCCCTCTCATCCCGGTGTTTGATGTTTGCATGTGTGATGGCCGACGCTCTCTTACTGGTGTTTTGTATTTGCTTGTGTGATGGCCTACGCTATCTTCCTGGTATTTGATGTTTTCTTGTGTGATGGCTGATGCTCCCTTCCTGGTATTTGATGTTTGCTTGTGTGATGGCTGATGCTCCCTTCCTGGTGTTTGATATTTGCTTGTGTGATGGCCGAAACACTTTTTTCCTTATGTTTGATTTTTGCTTGTGTGATGGCCGATGCTCCCTTTCAGGTGTTTGATATTTGCTTGTGTGCTGGTTGACGCCCTTTCTTCCTGGTGTTTGATGTTTGCTTGTGTGATGCCCAATGCTCCCTTCCTGGTGTTTGATATTTGCTTGTGTGATGGCCGACGCACTCTTTTCCTGGTGTTGATGTTTGCTTGTGTGACCGCCGATGCTCTCTTCCTGGTGTTTGATATTTGCTTGTGTGATAGCCGGCGCCCTCTCTTCCTGGTGTTTGATGTTTGCTCATGTGATGGCTGATGCTTCCTTCCTGTTGTTTGATGTTTGCTTGCGTGATGACCAACTCGCTCTCTTCCTTGTGTTTGATGTTTGCTTGTGTGATGGCTGATGCTCCCTACCTGGTGTTTGATGTTTGCTTATGTGATGGCCTACGCCCTCCCTTCCTGGTGTTTGATGTTTGCTTGTGTGATGGCCGACGCTCTCTTCCTGGTCTATGATGTTTGCTTGTGTGATAGCTGATGCACTTTTTTCCTGGTGTTTGATGTCTGCTTGTGTGATGCCCGATGCTCCCTTCCTGGTGTTTTATATTTGCTTGTGTGATGGCCGACGCACTCTTTTCCTGGTGTTTGATGTTTGCTTGTGTGATGGCCGACGCCCTCTCATCCAGGTATTTGATGTTTGCATGTGTGATAGCCGACGCTCCCTTCCTGGTGTTTGATATTTGCTTGTGTGATGGCCGATGCTCCCTTCCTGGTGTTTGATGTTTGCTTGTGTGATGGCCGATGCTCCCTTCCTGTTGTTTGATATTTGCTTGTGTGATAGCCGACGCTCTCTTCCTGGTGTATGATGCTTACTTGTGATGGCCTATGCTCCCTTCCTGGTCTTTGATGTTTGCTTGTGTGATGGCCGACGCCCTCTCATCCAGGTGTTTGATGTTTGCGTGTATGATGGCCGACGCTCTCTTCCTGGTGTTTGATGTTTGCTTGTGTGATGGCCGACGCCCTCTCATCCAGGTGTTTGATGTTTGTGTGTGTGATGGCCGACGCTCCCTTCCTGGTGTTTGATATTTGCTTGTGTGATGGCCGACGCTGTCTTACTGGTGTTTGATGTTTGCTTGTGTGATGGCCGACGCTCTCTTCCTAGTGTTTGATGTTTGCTTGTGTGATGGCTGAGCTCCCTTCCTGATGTTTGATGTTTGCTTGTGTGATGGCTGATGCTCCCTTCCTGGTGTTTGATATTTGCTTGTGTAATGGCCGACGCACTCTTTTCCTGGTGTTTGATATTTGCTTGTGTGATGGCCGATGCTCCCTTCCTGGTGTTTGATGTTTGCTTGTGTGATGGCCGATGCTCCCTTCCTGTTGTTTGATATTTGCTTGTGTGATAGCCGACGCTCTCTTCCTGGTGTATGATGCTTACTTGTGATGGCCAATGCTCCCTTCCTGGCCTTTGATGTTTGCTTGTGTGATGGCCGACGCCCTCTCATCCAGGTGTTTGATGTTTGCGTGTATCATGGGCGACGCTCTCTTCCTGGTGTTTGATGTTTGCTTGTGTGATGGCCGACGCCCTCTCATCCAGGTGTTTGATGTTTGTGTGTGTGATGGCCGACGCTCCCTTCCTGATGTTTGATATTTGCTTGTGTGATGGCCGACGCTCTCTTACTGGTGTTTGATGTTTGCTTGTGTGATGGCCGACGCTCTCTTCCTAGTGTTTGATGTTTGCTTGTGTGATGGCTGAACTCCCTTCCTGATTTTTGATGTTTGCTTGTGTGATGGCTGATGCTCCCTTCCTGGTGTTTGATATTTGCTTGTGTAATGGCCGACGCACTCTTTTCCTGGTGTTTGATGTTTGCTTGTGTGATGCCCGATGCTCCCTTTCGGGTGTTTGATATTTGCTTGTGTGATGGTCGACGCCCTTTCTTCCTGGTGTTTGATGTTTGCTTGTGTGATGGCTGATGCTCCCTTCCTGATGTTTGATATTTGCATTTGTGATAGCTGATGCACTCTTTTCCTGGTGCTTGATGTTTGCTAGTGTGATGCCCTATGCTCCCTTCCTGGTGTTTTATATTTGCTTGTGTGATGGCCGACGCACTCTTTTCCTGGTGTTGATGTTTGCTTGTGTGACGGCCAATGCTCTCTTCCTGGTGTTTGATATTTGCTTGTGTGATGCCGACGCTCTCTTACTGGTGTTTGATGTTTGCTTGTGTGATGGCCACCGCTCTCTTCCTGGTGTTTGATGTTTGCTTGTGTGATGGCTGATACTCCCTTCCTGATGTATGATGTTTGCTTGTGTGATGGCTGATGCTCCCTTCCTGGTGTTTGATATTTGCTTGTGTAATGGCCGACGCACTCTTTTCCTGGTGTTTGATGTTTGCTTGTGTGATGGTCGACACCCTTTCTTCCTGGTGTTTGTTGTTTGCTTGTGTGATGGCGGATGCTCCCTTCCTGATGTTTGATATTTGCTTGTGTGATAGCTGATGCACTTTTTTCCTGGTGTTTGATGTTTGCTTGTGTGATGCCCGATGCTCCCTTCCTGGTGTTTTATATTTGCTTGTGTGATGGCCGACGCACTCTTTTCCTGGTGTTGATGTTTGCTTGTATGACGACCAATGCTCTCTTCCTGGTGTTTGATATTTGCTTGTGTGATAGCCGGCACCCTCTCTTCCTGGTGTTTGATGTTTGCTCGTGTGATGGCTGATGCTCCCTTCCTGTTGTTTGATGTTTGCTTGCGTGATGGCTGAATCCCTCTCTTCCTGGTGTTTGATGTTTGCTCGTGTGATGGCTGATGCTCTCTACCTGGTGTTTGATGCTTGCTTGTGTGATAGCCGACGCTCTCTTCGTGGTGTATGATGTTTGCTTGTGTGATGGCTGATGCTCCTTTCCTTGTGTTTGATATTTGCTTATCTGATGGCCGACACTCTCTTCCTGGTGTTTGATGTTTGCTTGTGTGACGGCCGACGCCCTCTCATCCCGGTGTTTGATGTTTGCATGTGTGATGGCCGACGCTCTCTTACTGGTGTTTTGTATTTGCTTGTGTGATGGCCTACGCTATCTTCCTGGTATTTGATGTTTTCTTGTGTGATGGCTGATGCTCCCTTCCTGGTATTTGATGTTTGCTTGTGTGATGGCTGATGCTCCCTTCCTGGTGTTTGATATTTGCTTGTGTGATGGCCGAAACACTTTTTTCCTTATGTTTGATTTTTGCTTGTGTGATGGCCGATGCTCCCTTTCAGGTGTTTGATATTTGCTTGTGTGCTGGTTGACGCCCTTTCTTCCTGGTGTTTGATGTTTGCTTGTGTGATGCCCAATGCTCCCTTCCTGGTGTTTGATATTTGCTTGTGTGATGGCCGACGCACTCTTTTCCTGGTGTTGATGTTTGCTTGTGTGACCGCCGATGCTCTCTTCCTGGTGTTTGATATTTGCTTGTGTGATAGCCGGCGCCCTCTCTTCCTGGTGTTTGATGTTTGCTCATGTGATGGCTGATGCTTCCTTCCTGTTGTTTGATGTTTGCTTGCGTGATGACCAACTCGCTCTCTTCCTTGTGTTTGATGTTTGCTTGTGTGATGGCTGATGCTCCCTACCTGGTGTTTGATGTTTGCTTATGTGATGGCCTACGCCCTCCCTTCCTGGTGTTTGATGTTTGCTTGTGTGATGGCCGACGCTCTCTTCCTGGTCTATGATGTTTGCTTGTGTGATAGCTGATGCACTTTTTTCCTGGTGTTTGATGTCTGCTTGTGTGATGCCCGATGCTCCCTTCCTGGTGTTTTATATTTGCTTGTGTGATGGCCGACGCACTCTTTTCCTGGTGTTTGATGTTTGCTTGTGTGATGGCCGACGCCCTCTCATCCAGGTATTTGATGTTTGCATGTGTGATAGCCGACGCTCTCTTCCTGGTGTTTGATATTTGCTTGTGTGATGGCCGATGCTCCCTTCCTGGTGTTTGATGTTTGCTTGTGTGATGGCCGATGCTCCCTTCCTGTTGTTTGATATTTGCTTGTGTGATAGCCGACGCTCTCTTCCTGGTGTATGATGCTTACTTGTGATGGCCTATGCTCCCTTCCTGGTCTTTGATGTTTGCTTGTGTGATGGCCGACGCCCTCTCATCCAGGTGTTTGATGTTTGCGTGTATGATGGCCGACGCTCTCTTCCTGGTGTTTGATGTTTGCTTGTGTGATGGCCGACGCCCTCTCATCCAGGTGTTTGATGTTTGTGTGTGTGATGGCCGACGCTCCCTTCCTGGTGTTTGATATTTGCTTGTGTGATGGCCGACGCTGTCTTACTGGTGTTTGATGTTTGCTTGTGTGATGGCCGACGCTCTCTTCCTAGTGTTTGATGTTTGCTTGTGTGATGGCTGAGCTCCCTTCCTGATGTTTGATGTTTGCTTGTGTGATGGCTGATGCTCCCTTCCTGGTGTTTGATATTTGCTTGTGTAATGGCCGACGCACTCTTTTCCTGGTGTTTGATGTTTGCTTGTGTGATGGCCGATGCTCCCTTTCGGGTGTTTGATATTTGCTTGTGTGATGGTCGACGCCCTTTCTTCCTGGTGTTTGATGTTTGCTTGTGTGATGGCTGATGCTCCCTTCCTGATGTTTGATATTTGCTTGTGTGATAGCTGATGCACTCTTTTCCTGGTGTTTGATGTTTGCTTGTGTGATGCCCAATGCTCCCTTCCTGGTGTTTTATATTTGCTTGTGTGATGGCCGACGCACTCTTTTCCTGGTGTTGATGTTTGCTTGTGTGACGGCCAATGCTCTCTTCCTGGTGTTTGATATTTGCTTGTGTGATGGCCGACGCTCTCCTACTGGTGTTTGATGTTTGCTTGTGTGATGGCCGACGCTCTCTTCCTGGTGTTTGATGTTTGCTTGTGTGATGGCTGATGCTCCCTTCCCGATGTTTGACGTTTGCTTGTGTGATGGCTGATGCTCCCTTCCTGGTGTTTGATATTTGCTTGTGTAATGGCCGACGCACTCTTTTCCTTGTGTTTGATGTTTGCTTGTGTGATGGCCGATGCTCCCTTTTGGGTGTTTGATATTTGCTTGTGTGATGGTCGACACCCTTTCTTCCTGGTGTTTGTTGTTTGCTTGTGTGATGGCTGATGCTCCCTTCCTGATGTCTGATTTTTGCTTGTGTGATAGCTAATGCACTCTTTTCCTTGTGTTTGATGTTTGCTTGTGTGATGCCCGATGCTCCCTTCCTGGTGTTTTATATTTGCTTGTGTGATGGCCGATGCACTCTTTTCCTGGTGTTGATGTTTGCTTGTGTGATGGCCGACGCACTCTTTTCCTTATGTTTGATGTTTGCTTGTGTGATGGTCGATGCTCCCTTTCAGGTGTTTGATATTTGCTTGTGTGAGGGTCGACGCCCTTTCTTCCTGGTGTTTGATGTTTGCTTGTGTGATGGCCGATGCTCCCTTCCTGGTGTTTGATATTTGCCTGTGGGATAGCTGATGCACTCTTTTCCTGGTGTTTGATGTTTGCTTGTGTGATGCCCGATGCTCCCTTCCTGGTGTTTGATATTTGCTTGTGTGATGGCCGACGCACTCTTTTCCTGGTGTTGATGTTTGCTTGTGTGACGGCCGATGCTCTCTTCCTGGTGTTTGATATTTGCTTTTGTGCTAGCCGGCGCCCTCTCTTCCTGGTGTTTGATGTTTGCTTGTGTGATGGCTGATGCTTCCTTCCTGTTGTTTGATGTTTGCTTGCGTAATGGCCGACTCGCTCTCCTCCTGGTGTTTGATGTTTGCTTGTGTGATGGCTGATGCTCTCTACCTGGTGTTTGATGTTTGCTTGTGTGATGGCCTACGCCCTCCCTTCCTGGTGTTTGATGCTTGCTTGTGTGATGGCCGACGCTCTCTTCCTGGTGTATGATGTTTGCTTGTGTGATGGCCGATTCTCCCTTCCTGGTGTTTGATATTTGCTTGTGTGATGGCCGACGCTCTCTTACTGGTGTTTGATGTTTGCTTGTGTGATGGCCGACGCTCTCTTCCTGGTGTTTGATGTTTGCTTGTGTGATGGCCAACGCCCTCTCATCCAGGTATTTGATGTTTGCATGTGTGATAGCCGACGCTCTCTTCCTGGTGTTTGATATTTGCTTGTGTGATGGCCGATGCTCCCTTCCTGGTATTTGATATTTGATTGTGTCATGGTCGACGCTATCTTCCTGGTGTTTGATGTTTGCATGTGTGATGGCTGATGCTCCCTTCCCGTTGTTTGATATTTGCTTGTGTGATAGCCGACGCTCTCTTCCTGGTGTATGATGCTTACTTGTGATGGCCAATGCTCCCTTCCTGGCCTTTGATGTTTGCTTGTGTGATGACCGATGCCCTCTCATCCAGGTGTTTGATGTTTGCGTGTATGATGGCCGACGCTCTCTTCCTGGTGTTTGATGTTTGCTTGTGTGATGGCCGACGCCCTCTCATCCAGGTGTTTGATGTTTGTGTGTGTGATGGCCGACACTCCCTTCCTGGTGTTTGATATTTGCTTGTGTGATGGCCGACGCTCTCTTACTGGTGTTTGATGTTTGCTTGTGTGATGGCCGACGCTCTCTTCCTAGTGTTTGATGTTTGCTTGTGTGATGGCTGAGCTCCCTTCCTGATTTTTGATGTTTGCTTGTGTGATGGCTGATGCTCCCTTCCTGGTGTTTGATTTTTACTTGTGTAATGGCCGACGCACTCTTTTCCTGGTGTTTGATGTTTGCTTGTGTGATGGCCGATGCTCCCTTTCGGGTGTTTGATATTTGCTTGTGTGATGGTCGACGCCCTTTCTTCCTGGTGTTTGATGTTTGCTTGTGTGATGGCTGATGCTCCCTTCCTGATGTTTGATATTTACTTTTGTGATAGCTGATGCACTCTTTTCCTGGTGTTTGATGTTTGCTTGTGTGATGCCCTATGCTCCCTTCCTGGTGTTTTATATTTGCTTGTGTGATGGCCGACGCACTCTTTTCCTGGTGTTGATGTTTGCTTGTGTGACGGCCAATGCTCTCTTCCTGGTGTTTGATATTTGCTTGTGTGATGGCCGACGCTCTCTTACTGGTGTTTGATGTTTGCTTGTGTGATGGCCGCCGCTCTCTTCCTGGTGTTTGATGTTTGCTTGTGTGATGGCTGATGCTCCCTTCCTGATGTTTGATGTTTGCTTGTGTGATGCCTGATGGTCCCTTCCTGGTGTTTGATATTTGCTTGTGTAATGGCCGACGCACTCTTTTCCTGGTGTTTGATGTTTGCTTGTGTGATGGCTGATGCTCCCTTTTGGGTGTTTGATATTTGCTTGTGTGATGGTCACCACCCTTTCTTCCTGGTGTTTGTTGTTTGCTTGTATGATGGCGGATGCTCCCTTCCTGATGTTTGATAATTGCTTGTGTGATAGCTGATGCACTCTTTTCCTGGTGTTTGATGTTTGCTTGTGTGATGCCCGATACTCCCTTCCTGGTGTTTTATATTTGCTTGTGTGATGGCCGACGCACTCTTTTCCTGGTG
Source organism: Lissotriton helveticus (assembly GCF_964261635.1). Taxonomy (NCBI): domain Eukaryota; kingdom Metazoa; phylum Chordata; class Amphibia; order Caudata; family Salamandridae; genus Lissotriton; species Lissotriton helveticus. The sequence goes on from NC_136062.1 coordinate 498,428,457, forward strand.
TTGATGTTTGCTTGTGTGACGGCCAATGCTCTCTTCCTGGTGTTTGATATTTGCTTGTGTGATAGCCGGCACCCTCTCTTCCTGGTGTTTGATGTTTGCTCGTGTGATGGCTGATGCTCCCTTCCTGTTGTTTGATGTTTGCTTGCGTGATGGCTGAATCCCTCTCTTCCTGGTGTTTGATGTTTGCTCGTGTGATGGCTGATGCTCTCTACCTGGTGTTTGATGTTCGCTTGTGTGATGGCCGTCGCCCTCCCTTTCTGGTGTTTGATGCTTGCTTGTGTGATAGCCGACGCTCTCTTCCTGGTGTATGATGTTTGCTTGTGTGATGGCTGATGCTCCTTTCCTGGTGTTTGATATTTGCTTGTCTGATGGCCGACACTCTCTTCCTGGTGTTTGATGTTTGCTTGTGTGACGGCCGACGCCCTCTCATCCCGGTGTTTGATGTTTGCATGTGTGATGGCCGACGCTCTCTTACTGGTGTTTGGTATTTGCTTGTGTGATGGCCGACGCTCTCTTCCTGGTATTTGATGTTTTCTTGTGTGATGGCTGATGCTCCCTTCCTGGTATTTGATGTTTGCTTGTGTGATGGCTGATGCTCCCTTCCTGGTGTTTGATATTTGCTTGTGTGATGGCCGACGCACTATTTTCCTTATGTTTGAGTTTTTGCTTGTGTGATGGCCGATGCTCCCTTTCAGGTGTTTGATATTTGCTTGTGTGCTGGTTGACGCCCTTTCTTCCTGGTGTTTGATGTTTGCTTGTGTGATGGCTGATGCTCCCTTCCTGGTGTTTGATATTTGCTTGTGTGATAGCTGATGCAATCTTTTCCTGGTGTTTGATGTTTGCTTGTGTGATGCCCGATGCTCCCTTCCTGGTGTTTGATATTTGCTTGTGTGATGGCTGACGCACTCTTTTCCTGGTGTTGATGTTTGCTTGTGTGACCGCCGATGCTCTCTTCCTGGTGTTTGATATTTGCTTGTGCAATAGCCGGCGCCCGCTCTTCCTGGTGTTTGATGTTTGCTCGTGTGATGGCTGATGCTTCCTTCCTGGTGTTTGATGTTTGCTTGTGTGACGGCTGATGCTCCCTACCTTTTGTTTGATGTTTGCTTATGTGATGGCCTACGCCCTCCCTTCCTGGTGTTTGATGTTTGCTTGTGTGATGGCCGACGCTCTCTTCCTGGTGTTTGATGTTTGCTTGTGTGATGGCCGATGCTCCCTTCCTGTTGTTTGATATTTGCTTGTGTGATAGCCGACGCTCTCTTCTTGGTGTATGATGCTTACTTGTGATGGCCAATGCTCCCTTCCTGTTCTTTGATGTTTGCTTGTGTGATGGCCGACGCCCTCTCATCCAAGTGTTTGATGTTTGTGTGTGTGATGGCCGACTCTCCCTTCCTGGTTTTTGATATTTGCTTGTGTGATGGCCGACGCTCTCTTACTGGTGTTTGATGTTTGCTTGTGTGATGGCCGACGCTCTCTTCCTAGTGTTTGATGTTTGCTTGTGTGATGGCTGAGATCCCTTCCTGATGTTTGATGTTTGCTTGTGTGATGGCTGATGCTCCCTTCCTGGTGTTTGATATTTGCTTGTGTAATGGCCGACGCACTCTTTTCCTGGTGTTTGATGTTTGCTTGTGTGATGGCCGATGCTCCCTTTCGGGTGTTTGATATTTGTTTGTGTGATGGTCGACGCCCTTTCTTCCTGGTGTTTGATGTTTGCTTGTGTGATGGCTGATGCTCCCTTCCTGATGTTTGATATTTGCTTGTGTGATAGCTGATGCACTCTTTTCCTGGTGTTTGATGTTTGCTTGTGTGATGCCCTATGCTCCCTTCCTGGTGTTTTATATTTGCTTGTGTGATGGCCGACGCACTCTTTTCCTGGTGTTGTTGTTTGCTTATGTGACGGCCAATGCTCTCTTCCTGGTGTTTGATATTTGCTTGTGTGATGGCCGACGCTCTCTTACTGGTGTTTGATGTTTCTTGTGTGATGGCCGACGCTCTCTTCCTGGTGTTTGATGTTTGCTTGTGTGATGGCTGATGCTCCCTTCCTGATGTTTGCTTGTGTGATGGCTGATGCTCGCTTCCTGGTGTTTGATATTTGCTTGTGTGACGGCCGACGCCCTCTCATCCCGGTGTTTGATGTTTGCATGTGTGATGGCCGACGCTCTCTTACTGGTGTTTGGTATTTGCTTGTGTGATGGCCGACGCTCTCTTCCTGGTATTTGATATTTTCTTGTGTGATGGCTGATGCTCCCTTCCTGTTATTTGATGTTTGCTTGTGTGATGGCTGATGCTTCCTTCCTGGTGTTTGATATTTGCTTGTGTGATGGCTGATGCTTCCTTCCTGTTGTTTGATGTTTGCTTGCGTGATGACCAACTCGCTCTCTTCCTGGTGTTTGATGTTTGCTTGTGTGACGGCTGATGCTCCCTACCTGGTGTTTGATGTTTGCTTATGTGATGGCCTACGCCCTCCCTTCCTGGTGTTTGATGTTTGCTTGTGTGATGGCCGACACTCTCTTCCTGGTCTATGATGTTTGCTTGTGTGATGGCCGATGCTCTCTTCCTGGTGTTTGATATTTGCTTGTGTGATGGCCGACGCTCTCTTCCTGGGGTTTGATGTTTGCTTGTGTGATGGCCGAGGCCCTCTCATCCAGGTATTTGATGTTTGCATGTGTGATAGCCGACGCTCTCTTCCTGGTGTTTGATATTTGCTTGGTGATGGCCGATGCTCCCTTCCTGGTGTTTGATGTTTGCTTGTGTGATGGCCGATGCTCCCTTCCTGTTGTTTGATATTTGCTTGCGTGATAGCCGACGCTCTCTTCCTGGTGTATGATGCTTACTTGGGATGGCCAATGCTCCCTTCCTGGTCTTTGATGTTTGTGTGTGTGATGGCCGACGCTCCCTTCCTGGTGTTTGATATTTGCTTGTGTGATGGCCGACGCTCTCTTACTGGTGTTTGATGTTTGCTTGTGTGATGGCTGACGCTCTCTTCCTAGTGTTTGATGTTTGCTTGTGTGATGGCTGAGCTCCCTTCCTGATGTTTGATGTTTGCTTGTGTGATTGCTGATGCTCCCTTCCTGGTGTTTGATATTTGCTTGTGTAATGGCCGACGCACTCTTTTCCTGGTGTTTGATGTTTGCTCGTGTGATGGCTGATGCTCTCTACCTGGTGTTTGATGTTCGCTTGTGTGATGGCCGTCGCCCTCCTTTTCTGGTGTTTGATGCTTGCTTGTGTGATAGCCGACGCTCTCTTCCTGGTGTATGATGTTTGCTTGTGTGATGGCTGATGCTCCTTTCCTGGTGTTTGATATTTGCTTGTCTGATGGCCGACACTCTCTTCCTGGTGTTTGATGTTTGCTTGTGTGACGGCCGACGCCCTCTCATCCCGGTGTTTGATGTTTGCATGTGTGATAGCCGACGCTCTCTTACTGGTGTTTGGTATTTGCTTGTGTGATGGCCGACGCTCTCTTCCTGGTATTTGATGTTTTCTTGTGTGATGGCTGATGCTCCCTTCCTGGTATTTGATGTTTGCTTGTGTGATGGCTGATGCTCCCTTCCTGGTGTTTGATATTTGCTTGTGTGATGGCCGACGCACTATTTTCCTTATGTTTGAGTTTTTGCTTGTGTGATGGCCGATGCTCCCTTTCAGGTGTTTGATATTTGCTTGTGTGCTGGTTGACGCCCTTTCTTCCTGGTGTTTGATGTTTGCTTGTGTGATGGCTGATGCTCCCTTCCTGGTGTTTGATATTTGCTTGTGTGATAGCTGATGCAATCTTTTCCTGGTGTTTGATGTTTGCTTGTGTGATGCCCGATGCTCCCTTCCTGGTGTTTGATATTTGCTTGTGTGATGGCCGACGCACTCTTTTCCTGGTGTTGATGTTTGCTTGTGTGACCGCCGATGCTCTCTTCCTGGTGTTTGATATTTGCTTGTGCAATAGCCGGCGCCCGCTCTTCCTGGTGTTTGATGTTTGCTCGTGTGATGGCTGATGCTTCCTTCCTGGTGTTTGATGTTTGCTTGTGTGACGGCTGATGCTCCCTACCTTTTGTTTGATGTTTGCTTATGTGATGGCCTACGCCCTCCCTTCCTGGTGTTTGATGTTTGCTTGTGTGATGGCCGACGCTCTCTTCCTGGTGTTTGATGTTTGCTTGTGTGATGGCCGATGCTCCCTTCCTGTTGTTTGATATTTGCTTGTGTGATAGCCGACGCTCTCTTCTTGGTGTATGATGCTTACTTGTGATGGCCAATGCTCCCTTCCTGGTCTTTGATGTTTGCTTGTGTGATGGCCGACGCCCTCTCATCCAAGTGTTTGATGTTTGTGTGTGTGATGGCCGACGCTCACTTCCTGGTGTTTGATATTTGCTTGTGTGATGGCCGACGCTCTCTTACTGGTGTTTGATATTTGTTTGTGTGATGGCCGACGCTCTCTTCCTAGTGTTTGATGTTTGCTTGTGTGATGGCTGAGCTCCCTTCCTGATGTTTGATGTTTGCTTGTGTGATGGCTGATGCTCCCTTCCTGGTGTTTGATATTTGCTTGTGTGATGGCTGATGCTCCCTTCCTGATGTTTGATATTTGCTTGTGTGATAGCTGATGCACTCTTTTCCTGGTGTTTGATGTTTGCTTGTGTGATGCCCTATGCTCCCTTCCTGGTGTTTTATATTTGCTTGTGTGATGGCCGACGCACTCTTTTCCTGGTGTTGATGTTTGCTTGTGTGACGGCCAATGCTCTCTTCCTGGTGTTTGATATTTGCTTGTGTGATGGCCGACGCTCTCTTACTGGTGTTTGATGTTTCTTGTGTGATGGCCGACGCTCTCTTCCTGGTGTTTGATGTTTGCTTGTGTGATGGCTGATGCTCCCTTCCTGATGTTTGCTTGTGTGATGGCTGATGCTCCCTTCCTGGTGTTTGATATTTGCTTGTGTGACGGCCGACGCCCTCTCATCCCGGTGTTTGATGTTTGCATGTGTGATGGCCGACGCTCTCTTACTGGTGTTTGGTATTTGCTTGTGTGATGGCCGACGCTCTCTTCCTGGTATTTGATGTTTTCTTGTGTGATGGCTGATGCTCCCTTCCTGTTATTTGATGTTTGCTTGTGTGATGGCTGATGCTCCCTTCCTGGTGTTTGATATTTGCTTGTGTGATGGCTGATGCTTCCTTCCTGTTGTTTGATGTTTGCTTGCGTAATGGCCGACTCGCTCTCCTCCTGGTGTTTGATGTTTGCTTGTGTGATGGCTGATGCTCTCTACCTGGTGTTTGATGTTTGCTTGTGTGATGGCCTACGCCCTCCCTTCCTGGTGTTTGATGCTTGCTTGTGTGATGGCCGACGCTCTCTTCCTGGTGTATGATGTTTGCTTGTGTGATGGCCGATGCTCCCTTCCTGGTGTTTGATATTTGCTTGTGTGATGGCCGACGCTCTCTTACTGGTGTTTGATGTTTGCTTGTGTGATGGCCGACGCTCTCTTCCTGGTGTTTGATGTTTGCTTGTGTGATGGCCAACGCCCTCTCATCCAGGTATTTGATGTTTGCATGTGTGATAGCCGACGCTCTCTTCCTGGTGTTTGATATTTGCTTGTGTGATGGCCGATGCTCCCTTCCTGGTATTTGATATTTGATTGTGTCATGGTCGACGCTATCTTCCTGGTGTTTGATGTTTGCATGTGTGATGGCTGATGCTCCCTTCCCGTTGTTTGATATTTGCTTGTGTGATAGCCGACGCTCTCTTCCTGGTGTATGATGCTTACTTGTGATGGCCAATGCTCCCTTCCTGGCCTTTGATGTTTGCTTGTGTGATGACCGACGCCCTCTCATCCAGGTGTTTGATGTTTGCGTGTATGATGGCCGACGCTCTCTTCCTGGTGTTTGATGTTTGCTTGTGTGATGGCCGACGCCCTCTCATCCAGGTGTTTGATGTTTGTGTGTGTGATGGCCGACACTCCCTTCCTGGTGTTTGATATTTGCTTGTGTGATGGCCGACGCTCTCTTACTGGTGTTTGATGTTTGCTTGTGTGATGGCCGACGCTCTCTTCCTAGTGTTTGATGTTTGCTTGTGTGATGGCTGAGCTCCCTTCCTGATTTTTGATGTTTGCTTGTGTGATGGCTGATGCTCCCTTCCTGGTGTTTGATTTTTGCTTGTGTAATGGCCGACGCACTCTTTTCCTGGTGTTTGATGTTTGCTTGTGTGATGGCCGATGCTCCCTTTCGGGTGTTTGATATTTGCTTGTGTGATGGTCGACGCCCTTTCTTCCTGGTGTTTGATGTTTGCTTGTGTGATGGCTGATGCTCCCTTCCTGATGTTTGATATTTACTTTTGTGATAGCTGATGCACTCTTTTCCTGGTGTTTGATGTTTGCTTGTGTGATGCCCTATGCTCCCTTCCTGGTGTTTTATATTTGCTTGTGTGATGGCCGACGCACTCTTTTCCTGGTGTTGATGTTTGCTTGTGTGACGGCCAATGCTCTCTTCCTGGTATTTGATATTTGCTTGTGTGATGGCCGACGCTCTCTTACTGGTGTTTTATGTTTGCTTGTGTGATGGCCGCCGCTCTCTTCCTGGTGTTTGATGTTTGCTTGTGTGATGGCTGATGCTTCCTTCCTGTTGTTTGATGTTTGCTTGCGTGATGACCAACTCGCTCTCTTCCTGGTGTTTGATGTTTGCTTGTGTGATGACTGATGCTCCCTACCTGGTGTTTGATGTTTGCTTATGTGATGGCCTACGCCCTCCCTTCCTGGTGTTTTATGTTTGCTTGTGTGATGGCCGACGCTCTCTTCCTGGTCTATGATGTTTGCTTGTGTGATGGCCGATGCTCTCTTCCTGGTGTTTGATATTTGCTTGTGTGATGGCCGACGCTCTCTTCCTGGTGTTTGATGTTTGCTTGTGTGATGGCCGACGCCCTCTCATCCAGGTATTTGATGTTTGCATGTGTGATAGCCGGCGCTCTCTTCCTGGTGTTTGATATTTGCTTGTGTGATGGCCGATGCTCCCTTCCTGGTGTTTGATGTTTGCTTGTGTGATGGCCGATGCTCCCTTCCTGTTGTTTGATATTTGCTTGTGTGATAGCCGACGCTCTCTTCCTGGTGTATGATGCTTACTTGTGATGGCCAATGCTCCCTTCCTGGTCTTTTATGTTTGCTTGTGTGATGGCCGACGCCCTCTCATCCAGGTGTTTGATGTTTGCGTGTATGATGGCCGACGCTCTCTTCCTGGTGTTTGATGTTTGCTTGTGTGATGGCCGACGCCCTCTCATCCAGGTTTTTGATGTTTGTGTGTGTGATGGCCGACGCTCCCTTCCTGGTATTTGATATTTGCTTGTGTGATGTCCGACGCTCTCTTACTGGTGTTTGATGTTTGCTTGTGTGATGGCCGACGCTCTCTTCCTAGTGTTTGATGTTTGCTTGTGTGATGGCTGAGCTCCCTTCCTGATGTTTGATGTTTGCTTGTGTGATGGCTGATGCTCCCTTCCTGGTGTACGATATTTGCTTGTGTAATGGCCGACGCACTCTTTTCCTGGTGTTTGATGTTCGCTTGTGTGATGGCCGATGCTCCCTTTCGAGTGTTTGATATTTGCTTGTGTGATGGTCGACGCCCTTTCTTCCTGGTGTTTGATGTTTGCTTGTGTGATGGCTGATGCTCCCTTCCTGATGTTTGATATTTGCTTGTGTGATAGCTGATGCACTCTTTTCCTGGTGTTTGATGTTTGCTTGTGTCATGCCCTATGCTCCCTTCCTGGTGTTTTATATTTGCTTGTGTGATGGCCGACGCACTCTTTTCCTGGTGTTGATGTTTGCTTGTGTGACGGCCAATGCTCTCTTCCTGGTGTTTGATATTTGCTTGTGTGATGGCCGACGCTCTCTTACTGGTGTTTGATGTTTGCTTGTGTGATGGCCGACGCTCTCTTCCTGGTGTTTGATGTTTGCTTGTGTGATGGCTGATGCTCCCTTCCTGATGTTTGACGTTTGCTTGTGTGATGGCTGTTGCTCCCTTCCTGGTGTTTGATATTTGCTTGTGTAATGGCCGACGAACTCTTTTCCTGGTGTTTGATGTTTGCTTGTGTGATGGTCGATGCTCCCTATTGGGTGTTTGATATTTGCTTGTGTGATGGTCGACACCCTTTCTTCCTGGTGTTTGTTGTTTGCTTGTGTGATGGCTGATGCACTCTTTTCCTGGTGTTTGATGTTTGCTTGTGTGATGCCCGATGCTCCCTTCCTGGTGTTTTATATTTGCTTGTGTGATGGCCGATGCACTCTTTTCCTGGTGTTGATGTTTGCTTGTGTGATGGCCGACGCACTCTTTTCCTTATGTTTGATGTTTGCTTGTGTGATGGCCGATGCTCCCTTTCAGGTGTTTGATATTTGCTTGTGTGAGGGTCGACGCCCTTTCTTCCTGGTGTTTGATGTTTGCTTGTGTGATGGCCGATGCTCCCTTCCTGGTGTTTGATATTTGCCTGTGTGATAGCTGATGCACTCTTTTCCTGGTGTTTGATGTTTGCTTGTGTGATGCCCGATGCTCCCTTCCTGGTGTTTGATATTTGCTTGTGTGATGGCCGACGCACTCTTTTCCTGGTGTTGATGTTTGCTTGTGTGACGGCCGATGCTCTCTTCCTGGTGTTTGATATTTGCTTTTGTGCTAGCCGGCGCCCTCTCTTCCTGGTGTTTGATGTTTGCTTGTGTGATGGCAGATGCTTCCTTCCTGTTGTTTGATGTTTGCTTGCGTAATGGCCGACTCGCTCTCCTCCTGGTGTTTGATGTTTGCTTGTGTGATGGCTGATGCTCTCTACCTGGTGTTTGATGTTTGCTTGTGTGATGGCCTACGCCCTCCCTTCCTGGTGTTTGATGCTTGCTTGTGTGATGGCCGACGCTCTCTTCCTGGTGTATGATGTTTGCTTGTGTGATGGCCGATGCTCCCTTCCTGGTGTTTGATATTTGCTTGTGTGATGGCCGACGCTCTCTTACTGGTGTTTGATGTTTGCTTGTGTGATGGCCGACGCTCTCTTCCTGGTGTTTGATGTTTGCTTGTGTGATGGCCAACGCCCTCTCATCCAGGTATTTGATGTTTGCATGTGTGATAGCCGACGCTCTCTTCCTGGTGTTTGATATTTGCTTGTGTGATGGCCGATGCTCCCTTCCTGGTGTTTGATATTTGATTGTGTCATGGCCGACGCTATCTTCCTGGTGTTTGATGTTTGCATGTGTGATGGCTGATGCTCCCTTCCCATTGTTTGATATTTGCTTGTGTGATAGCCGACGCTCTCTTCCTGGTGTATGATGCTTACTTGTGATGGCCAATGCTCCCTTCCTGGCCTTTGATGTTTGCTTGTGTGATGGCCGACGCCCTCTCATCCAGGTGTTTGATGTTTGCGTGTATGATGGCCGACGCTCTCTTCCTGGTGTTTGATGTTTGCTTGTGTGATGGCCGACGCCCTCTCATCCAGGTTTTTGATGTTTGTGTGTGTGATGGCCGACGCTCCCTTCCTGGTATTTGATATTTGCTTGTGTGATGGCCGACGCTCTCTTACTGGTGTTTGATGTTTGCTTGTGTGATGGCCGACGCTCTCTTCCTGGTGTTTGATGTTTGCTTGTGTGATGGCCGACGCCCTCTCATCCAGGTATTTGATGTTTGCATGTGTGATAGCCGGCGCTCTCTTCCTGGTGTTTGATATTTGTTTGTGTGATGGCCGATGCTCCCTTCCTGGTGTTTGATGTTTGCTTGTGTGATGGCCGATGCTCCCTTCCTGTTGTTTGATATTTGCTTGTGTGATAGCCGACGCTCTCTTCCTGGTGTATGATGCTTACTTGTGATGGCCAATGCTCCCTTCCTGGTCTTTGATGTTTGCTTGTGTGATGGCCGACGCCCTCTCATCCAGGTGTTTGATGTTTGCGTGTATGATGGCCGACGCTCTCTTCCTGGTGTTTCATGTTTGCTTGTGTGATGGCCGACGCCCTCTCATCCAGGTTTTTGATGTTTGTGTGTGTGATGGCCGACGCTCCCTTCCTGGTATTTGATATTTGCTTGTGTGATGGCCGACGCTCTCTTACTGGTGTTTGATGTTTGCTTGTGTGATGGCCGACGCTCTCTTCCTAGTGTTTGATGTTTGCTTGTGTGATGGCTGAGCTCCCTTCCTGATGTTTGATGTTTGCTTGTGTGATGGCTGATGCTCCCTTCCTGGTGTTTGATATTTGCTTGTGTAATGGCCGACGCACTCTTTTTCTGGTGTTTGATGTTTGCTTGTGTGATGGCCGATGCTCCCTTTCGGGTGTTTGATATTTGCTTGTATGATGGTCGACGCCCTTTCTTCCTGGTGTTTGATGTTTGCTTGTGTGATGGCTGATGCTCCCTTCCTGATGTTTGATATTTGCTTGTGTGATAGCTGATGCACTCTTTTCCTGGTGTTTGATGTTTGCTTGTGTCATGCCCTATGCTCCCTTCCTGGTGTTTTATATTTGCTTGTGTGATGGCCGACGTACTCTTTTCCTGGTGTTGATGTTTGCTTGTGTGATGGCCAATGCTCTCTTCCTGGTGTTTGATATTTGCTTGTGTGATGGCCGACGCTCTCTTACTGGTGTTTGATGTTTGCTTGTGTGATGGCCGACGCTCTCTTCCTGGTGTTTGATGTTTGCTTGTGTGATGGCTGATGCTCCCTTCCTGATGTTTGACGTTTGCTTGTGTGATGGCTGTTGCTCCCTTCCTGGTGTTTGATATTTGCTTGTGTAATGGCAGACGCACTCTTTTCCTGGTGTTTGATGTTTGCTTGTGTGATGGCCGATGCTCCCTATTGGGTGTTTGATATTTGCTTGTGTGATGGTCGACACCCTTTCTTCCTGGTGTTTGTTGTTTGCTTGTGTGATGGCCGATGCTCCCTTTCAGGTGTTTGATATTTGCTTGTGTGAGGGTCGACGCCCTTTCTTCCTGGTGTTTGATGTTTGCTTGTGTGATGGCCGATGCTCCCTTCCTGGTGTTTGATATTTGCCTGTGTGATAGCTGATGCACTCTTTTCCTGGTGTTTGATGTTTGCTTGTGTGATGCCCGATGCTCCCTTCCTGGTGTTTGATATTTGCTTGTGTGATGGCCGACGCACTCTTTTCCTGGTGTTGATGTTTGCTTGTGTGACGGCCGATGCTCTCTTCCTGGTGTTTAATATTTGCTTTTGTGCTAGCCGGCGCCCTCTCTTCCTGGTGTTTGATGTTTGCTTGTGTGATGGCAGATGCTTCCTTCCTGTTGTTTGATGTTTGCTTGCGTAATGGCCGACTCGCTCTCCTCCTGGTGTTTGATGTTTGCTTGTGTGATGGCTGATGCTCTCTACCTGGTGTTTGATGTTTGCTTGTGTGATGGCCTACGCCCTCCCTTCCTGGTGTTTGATGCTTGCTTGTGTGATGGCCGACGCTCTCTTCCTGGTGTATGATGTTTGCTTGTGTGATGGCCGATGCTCCCTTCCTGGTGTTTGATATTTGCTTGTGTGATGGCCGACGCTCTCTTACTGGTGTTTGATGTTTGCTTGTGTGATGGCCGACGCTCTCTTCCTGGTGTTTGATGTTTGCTTGTGTGATGGCCAACGCCCTCTCATCCAGGTATTTGATGTTTGCATGTGTGATAGCCGACGCTCTCTTCCTGGTGTTTGATATTTGCTTGTGTGATGGCCGATGCTCCCTTCCTGGTGTTTGATATTTGATTGTGTCATGGCCGACGCTATCTTCCTGGTGTTTGATGTTTGCATGTGTGATGGCTGATGCTCCCTTCCCGTTGTTTGATATTTGCTTGTGTGATAGCCGATGCTCTCTTCCTGGTGTATGATGCTTACTTGTGATGGCCAATGCTCCCTTCCTGGCCTTTGATGTTTGCTTGTGTGATGGCCGACGCCCTCTCATCCAGGTGTTTGATGTTTGCGTGTATCATGGGCGACGCTCTCTTCCTGGTGTTTGATGTTTGCTTGTGTGATGGCCGACGCCCTCTCATCCAGGTGTTTGATGTTTGTGTGTGTGATGGCCGACGCTCCCTTCCTGGTGTTTGATATTTGCTTGTGTGATGGCCGACGCTCTCTTACTGGTGTTTGATGTTTGCTTGTGTGATGGCCGACGCTCTCTTCCTAGTGTTTGATGTTTGCTTGTGTGATGGCTGAACTCCCTTCCTGATTTTTGATGTTTGCTTGTGTGATGGCTGATGCTCCCTTCCTGGTGTTTGATATTTGCTTGTGTAATGGCCGACGCACTCTTTTCCTGGTGTTTGATGTTTGCTTGTGTGATGGCCGATGCTCCCTTTCGGGTGTTTGATATTTGCTTGTGTGATGGTCGACGCCCTTTCTTCCTGGTGTTTGATGTTTGCTTGTGTGATGGCTGATGCACTCTTTTCCTGGTGCTTGATGTTTGCTAGTGTGATGCCCTATGCTCCCTTCCTGGTGTTTTATATTTGCTTGTGTGATGGCCGACGCACTCTTTTCCTGGTGTTGATGTTTGCTTGTGTGACGGCCAATGCTCTCTTCCTGGTGTTTGATATTTGCTTGTGTGATGCCGACGCTCTCTTACTGGTGTTTGATGTTTGCTTGTGTGATGGCCACCGCTCTCTTCCTGGTGTTTGATGTTTGCTTGTGTGATGGCTGATACTCCCTTCCTGATGTATGATGTTTGCTTGTGTGATGGCTGATGCTCCCTTCCTGGTGTTTGATATTTGCTTGTGTAATGGCCGACGCACTCTTTTCCTGGTGTTTGATGTTTGCTTGTGTGATGGTCGACACCCTTTCTTCCTGGTGTTTGTTGTTTGCTTGTGTGATGGCGGATGCTCCCTTCCTGATGTTTGATATTTGCTTGTGTGATAGCTGATGCACTTTTTTCCTGGTGTTTGATGTTTGCTTGTGTGATGCCCGATGCTCCCTTCCTGGTGTTTTATATTTGCTTGTGTGATGGCCGACGCACTCTTTTCCTGGTGTTGATGTTTGCTTGTATGACGACCAATGCTCTCTTCCTGGTGTTTGATATTTGCTTGTGTGATAGCCGGCACCCTCTCTTCCTGGTGTTTGATGTTTGCTCGTGTGATGGCTGATGCTCCCTTCCTGTTGTTTGATGTTTGCTTGCGTGATGGCTGAATCCCTCTCTTCCTGGTGTTTGATGTTTGCTCGTGTGATGGCTGATGCTCTCTACCTGGTGTTTGATGCTTGCTTGTGTGATAGCCGACGCTCTCTTCGTGGTGTATGATGTTTGCTTGTGTGATGGCTGATGCTCCTTTCCTTGTGTTTGATATTTGCTTATCTGATGGCCGACACTCTCTTCCTGGTGTTTGATGTTTGCTTGTGTGACGGCCGACGCCCTCTCATCCCGGTGTTTGATGTTTGCATGTGTGATGGCCGACGCTCTCTTACTGGTGTTTTGTATTTGCTTGTGTGATGGCCTACGCTATCTTCCTGGTATTTGATGTTTTCTTGTGTGATGGCTGATGCTCCCTTCCTGGTATTTGATGTTTGCTTGTGTGATGGCTGATGCTCCCTTCCTGGTGTTTGATATTTGCTTGTGTGATGGCCGAAACACTTTTTTCCTTATGTTTGATTTTTGCTTGTGTGATGGCCGATGCTCCCTTTCAGGTGTTTGATATTTGCTTGTGTGCTGGTTGACGCCCTTTCTTCCTGGTGTTTGATGTTTGCTTGTGTGATGCCCAATGCTCCCTTCCTGGTGTTTGATATTTGCTTGTGTGATGGCCGACGCACTCTTTTCCTGGTGTTGATGTTTGCTTGTGTGACCGCCGATGCTCTCTTCCTGGTGTTTGATATTTGCTTGTGTGATAGCCGGCGCCCTCTCTTCCTGGTGTTTGATGTTTGCTCATGTGATGGCTGATGCTTCCTTCCTGTTGTTTGATGTTTGCTTGCGTGATGACCAACTCGCTCTCTTCCTGGTGTTTGATGTTTGCTTGTGTGATGGCTGATGCTCCCTACCTGGTGTTTGATGTTTGCTTATGTGATGGCCTACGCCCTCCCTTCCTGGTGTTTGATGTTTGCTTGTGTGATGGCCGACGCTCTCTTCCTGGTCTATGATGTTTGCTTGTGTGATAGCTGATGCACTTTTTTCCTGGTGTTTGATGTCTGCTTGTGTGATGCCCGATGCTCCCTTCCTGGTGTTTTATATTTGCTTGTGTGATGGCCGACGCACTCTTTTCCTGGTGTTTGATGTTTGCTTGTGTGATGGCCGACGCCCTCTCATCCAGGTATTTGATGTTTGCATGTGTGATAGCCGACGCTCTCTTCCTGGTGTTTGATATTTGCTTGTGTGATGGCCGATGCTCCCTTCCTGGTGTTTGATGTTTGCTTGTGTGATGGCCGATGCTCCCTTCCTGTTGTTTGATATTTGCTTGTGTGATAGCCGACGCTCTCTTCCTGGTGTATGATGCTTACTTGTGATGGCCAATGCTCCCTTCCTGGTCTTTGATGTTTGCTTGTGTGATGGCCGACGCCCTCTCATCCAGGTGTTTGATGTTTGCGTGTATGATGGCCGACGCTCTCTTCCTGGTGTTTGATGTTTGCTTGTGTGATGGCCGACGCCCTCTCATCCAGGTGTTTGATGTTTGTGTGTGTGATGGCCGACGCTCCCTTCCTGGTGTTTGATATTTGCTTGTGTGATGGCCGACGCTGTCTTACTGGTGTTTGATGTTTGCTTGTGTGATGGCCGACGCTCTCTTCCTAGTGTTTGATGTTTGCTTGTGTGATGGCTGAGCTCCCTTCCTGATGTTTGATGTTTGCTTGTGTGATGGCTGATGCTCCCTTCCTGGTGTTTGATATTTGCTTGTGTAATGGCCGATGCACTCTTTTCCTGGTGTTTGATGTTTGCTTGTGTGATGGCCGATGCTCCCTTTCGGGTGTTTGATATTTGCTTGTGTGATGGTCGACGCCCTTTCTTCCTGGTGTTTGATGTTTGCTTGTGTGATGGCTGATGCTCCCTTCCTGATGTTTGATATTTGCTTGTGTGATAGCTGATGCACTCTTTTCCTGGTGTTTGATGTTTGCTTGTGTGATGCCCAATGCTCCCTTCCTGGTGTTTTATATTTGCTTGTGTGATGGCCGACGCACTCTTTTCCTGGTGTTGATGTTTGCTTGTGTGACGGCCAATGCTCTCTTCCTGGTGTTTGATATTTGCTTGTGTGATGGCCGACGCTCTCCTACTGGTGTTTGATGTTTGCTTGTGTGATGGCCGACGCTCTCTTCCTGGTGTTTGATGTTTGCTTGTGTGATGGCTGATGCTCCCTTCCCGATGTTTGACGTTTGCTTGTGTGATGGCTGATGCTCCCTTCCTGGTGTTTGATATTTGCTTGTGTAATGGCCGACGCACTCTTTTCCTTGTGTTTGATGTTTGCTTGTGTGATGGCCGATGCTCCCTTTTGGGTGTTTGATATTTGCTTGTGTGATGGTCGACACCCTTTCTTCCTGGTGTTTGTTGTTTGCTTGTGTGATGGCTGATGCTCCCTTCCTGATGTCTGATTTTTGCTTGTGTGATAGCTAACGCACTCTTTTCCTTGTGTTTGATGTTTGCTTGTGTGATGCCCGATGCTCCCTTCCTGGTGTTTTATATTTGCTTGTGTGATGGCCGATGCACTCTTTTCCTGGTGTTGATGTTTGCTTGTGTGATGGCCGACGCACTCTTTTCCTTATGTTTGATGTTTGCTTGTGTGATGGTCGATGCTCCCTTTCAGGTGTTTGATATTTGCTTGTGTGAGGGTCGACGCCCTTTCTTCCTGGTGTTTGATGTTTGCTTGTGTGATGGCCGATGCTCCCTTCCTGGTGTTTGATATTTGCCTGTGGGATAGCTGATGCACTCTTTTCCTGGTGTTTGATGTTTGCTTGTGTGATGCCCGATGCTCCCTTCCTGGTGTTTGATATTTGCTTGTGTGATGGCCGACGCACTCTTTTCCTGGTGTTGATGTTTGCTTGTGTGACGGCCGATGCTCTCTTCCTGGTGTTTGATATTTGCTTTTGTGCTAGCCGGCGCCCTCTCTTCCTGGTGTTTGATGTTTGCTTGTGTGATGGCTGATGCTTCCTTCCTGTTGTTTGATGTTTGCTTGCGTAATGGCCGACTCGCTCTCCTCCTGGTGTTTGATGTTTGCTTGTGTGATGGCTGATGCTCTCTACCTGGTGTTTGATGTTTGCTTGTGTGATGGCCTACGCCCTCCCTTCCTGGTGTTTGATGCTTGCTTGTGTGATGGCCGACGCTCTCTTCCTGGTGTATGATGTTTGCTTGTGTGATGGCCGATGCTCCCTTCCTGGTGTTTGATATTTGCTTGTGTGATGGCCGACGCTCTCTTACTGGTGTTTGATGTTTGCTTGTGTGATGGCCGACGCTCTCTTCCTGGTGTTTGATGTTTGCTTGTGTGATGGCCAACGCCCTCTCATCCAGGTATTTGATGTTTGCATGTGTGATAGCCGACGCTCTCTTCCTGGTGTTTGATATTTGCTTGTGTGATGGCCGATGCTCCCTTCCTGGTATTTGATATTTGATTGTGTCATGGTCGACGCTATCTTCCTGGTGTTTGATGTTTGCATGTGTGATGGCTGATGCTCCCTTCCCGTTGTTTGATATTTGCTTGTGTGATAGCCGACGCTCTCTTCCTGGTGTATGATGCTTACTTGTGATGGCCAATGCTCCCTTCCTGGCCTTTGATGTTTGCTTGTGTGATGACCGATGCCCTCTCATCCAGGTGTTTGATGTTTGCGTGTATGATGGCCGACGCTCTCTTCCTGGTGTTTGATGTTTGCTTGTGTGATGGCCGACGCCCTCTCATCCAGGTGTTTGATGTTTGTGTGTGTGATGGCCGACACTCCCTTCCTGGTGTTTGATATTTGCTTGTGTGATGGCCGACGCTCTCTTACTGGTGTTTGATGTTTGCTTGTGTGATGGCCGACGCTCTCTTCCTAGTGTTTGATGTTTGCTTGTGTGATGGCTGAGCTCCCTTCCTGATTTTTGATGTTTGCTTGTGTGATGGCTGATGCTCCCTTCCTGGTGTTTGATTTTTACTTGTGTAATGGCCGACGCACTCTTTTCCTGGTGTTTGATGTTTGCTTGTGTGATGGCCGATGCTCCCTTTCGGGTGTTTGATATTTGCTTGTGTGATGGTCGACGCCCTTTCTTCCTGGTGTTTGATGTTTGCTTGTGTGATGGCTGATGCTCCCTTCCTGATGTTTGATATTTACTTTTGTGATAGCTGATGCACTCTTTTCCTGGTGTTTGATGTTTGCTTGTGTGATGCCCTATGCTCCCTTCCTGGTGTTTTATATTTGCTTGTGTGATGGCCGACGCACTCTTTTCCTGGTGTTGATGTTTGCTTGTGTGACGGCCAATGCTCTCTTCCTGGTGTTTGATATTTGCTTGTGTGATGGCCGACGCTCTCTTACTGGTGTTTGATGTTTGCTTGTGTGATGGCCGCCGCTCTCTTCCTGGTGTTTGATGTTTGCTTGTGTGATGGCTGATGCTCCCTTCCTGATGTTTGATGTTTGCTTGTGTGATGCCTGATGGTCCCTTCCTGGTGTTTGATATTTGCTTGTGTAATGGCCGACGCACTCTTTTCCTGGTGTTTGATGTTTGCTTGTGTGATGGCTGATGCTCCCTTTTGGGTGTTTGATATTTGCTTGTGTGATGGTCACCACCCTTTCTTCCTGGTGTTTGTTGTTTGCTTGTATGATGGCGGATGCTCCCTTCCTGATGTTTGATAATTGCTTGTGTGATAGCTGATGCACTCTTTTCCTGGTGTTTGATGTTTGCTTGTGTGATGCCCGATACTCCCTTCCTGGTGTTTTATATTTGCTTGTGTGATGGCCGACGCACTCTTTTCCTGGTGTTGATGTTTGCTTGTGTGACGGCCAATGCTCTCTTCCTGGTGTTTGATATTTGCTTGTGTGATAGCCGGCACCCTCTCTTCCTGGTGTTTGATGTTTGCTCGTGTGATGGCTGATGCTCCCTTCCTGTTGTTTGATGTTTGCTTGCGTGATGGCTGAATCCCTCTCTTCCTGGTGTTTGATGTTTGCTCGTGTGATGGCTGATGCTCTCTACCTGGTGTTTGATGTTCGCTTGTGTGATGGCCGTCGCCCTCCCTTTCTGGTGTTTGATGCTTGCTTGTGTGATAGCCGACGCTCTCTTCCTGGTGTATGATGTTTGCTTGTGTGATGGCTGATGCTCCTTTCCTGGTGTTTGATATTTGCTTGTCTGATGGCCGACACTCTCTTCCTGGTGTTTGATGTTTGCTTGTGTGACGGCCGACGCCCTCTCATCCCGGTGTTTGATGTTTGCATGTGTGATGGCCGACGCTCTCTTACTGGTGTTTGGTATTTGCTTGTGTGATGGCCGACGCTCTCTTCCTGGTATTTGATGTTTTCTTGTGTGATGGCTGATGCTCCCTTCCTGGTATTTGATGTTTGCTTGTGTGATGGCTGATGCTCCCTTCCTGGTGTTTGATATTTGCTTGTGTGATGGCCGACGCACTATTTTCCTTATGTTTGAGTTTTTGCTTGTGTGATGGCCGATGCTCCCTTTCAGGTGTTTGATATTTGCTTGTGTGCTGGTTGACGCCCTTTCTTCCTGGTGTTTGATGTTTGCTTGTGTGATGGCTGATGCTCCCTTCCTGGTGTTTGATATTTGCTTGTGTGATAGCTGATGCAATCTTTTCCTGGTGTTTGATGTTTGCTTGTGTGATGCCCGATGCTCCCTTCCTGGTGTTTGATATTTGCTTGTGTGATGGCTGACGCACTCTTTTCCTGGTGTTGATGTTTGCTTGTGTGACCGCCGATGCTCTCTTCCTGGTGTTTGATATTTGCTTGTGCAATAGCCGGCGCCCGCTCTTCCTGGTGTTTGATGTTTGCTCGTGTGATGGCTGATGCTTCCTTCCTGGTGTTTGATGTTTGCTTGTGTGACGGCTGATGCTCCCTACCTTTTGTTTGATGTTTGCTTATGTGATGGCCTACGCCCTCCCTTCCTGGTGTTTGATGTTTGCTTGTGTGATGGCCGACGCTCTCTTCCTGGTGTTTGATGTTTGCTTGTGTGATGGCCGATGCTCCCTTCCTGTTGTTTGATATTTGCTTGTGTGATAGTCGACGCTCTCTTCTTGGTGTATGATGCTTACTTGTGATGGCCAATGCTCCCTTCCTGTTCTTTGATGTTTGCTTGTGTGATGGCCGACGCCCTCTCATCCAAGTGTTTGATGTTTGTGTGTGTGATGGCCGACTCTCCCTTCCTGGTTTTTGATATTTGCTTGTGTGATGGCCGACGCTCTCTTACTGGTGTTTGATGTTTGCTTGTGTGATGGCCGACGCTCTCTTCCTAGTGTTTGATGTTTGCTTGTGTGATGGCTGAGATCCCTTCCTGATGTTTGATGTTTGCTTGTGTGATGGCTGATGCTCCCTTCCTGGTGTTTGATATTTGCTTGTGTAATGGCCGACGCACTCTTTTCCTGGTGTTTGATGTTTGCTTGTGTGATGGCCGATGCTCCCTTTCGGGTGTTTGATATTTGTTTGTGTGATGGTCGACGCCCTTTCTTCCTGGTGTTTGATGTTTGCTTGTGTGATGGCTGATGCTCCCTTCCTGATGTTTGATATTTGCTTGTGTGATAGCTGATGCACTCTTTTCCTGGTGTTTGATGTTTGCTTGTGTGATGCCCTATGCTCCCTTCCTGGTGTTTTATATTTGCTTGTGTGATGGCCGACGCACTCTTTTCCTGGTGTTGTTGTTTGCTTATGTGACGGCCAATGCTCTCTTCCTGGTGTTTGATATTTGCTTGTGTGATGGCCGACGCTCTCTTACTGGTGTTTGATGTTTCTTGTGTGATGGCCGACGCTCTCTTCCTGGTGTTTGATGTTTGCTTGTGTGATGGCTGATGCTCCCTTCCTGATGTTTGCTTGTGTGATGGCTGATGCTCGCTTCCTGGTGTTTGATATTTGCTTGTGTGACGGCCGACGCCCTCTCATCCCGGTGTTTGATGTTTGCATGTGTGATGGCCGACGCTCTCTTACTGGTGTTTGGTATTTGCTTGTGTGATGGCCGACGCTCTCTTCCTGGTATTTGATATTTTCTTGTGTGATGGCTGATGCTCCCTTCCTGTTATTTGATGTTTGCTTGTGTGATGGCTGATGCTTCCTTCCTGGTGTTTGATATTTGCTTGTGTGATGGCTGATGCTTCCTTCCTGTTGTTTGATGTTTGCTTGCGTGATGACCAACTCGCTCTCTTCCTGTTGTTTGATGTTTGCTTGTGTGACGGCTGATGCTCCCTACCTGGTGTTTGATGTTTGCTTATGTGATGGCCTACGCCCTCCCTTCCTGGTGTTTGATGTTTGCTTGTGTGATGGCCGACACTCTCTTCCTGGTCTATGATGTTTGCTTGTGTGATGGCCGATGCTCTCTTCCTGGTGTTTGATATTTGCTTGTGTGATGGCCGACGCTCTCTTCCTGGGGTTTGATGTTTGCTTGTGTGATGGCCGAGGCCCTCTCATCCAGGTATTTGATGTTTGCATGTGTGATAGCCGACGCTCTCTTCCTGGTGTTTGATATTTGCTTGGTGATGGCCGATGCTCCCTTCCTGGTGTTTGATGTTTGCTTGTGTGATGGCCGATGCTCCCTTCCTGTTGTTTGATATTTGCTTGTGTGATAGCCGACGCTCTCTTCCTGGTGTATGATGCTTACTTGGGATGGCCAATGCTCCCTTCCTGGTCTTTGATGTTTGTGTGTGTGATGGCCGACGCTCCCTTCCTGGTGTTTGATATTTGCTTGTGTGATGGCCGACGCTCTCTTACTGGTGTTTGATGTTTGCTTGTGTGATGGCTGACGCTCTCTTCCTAGTGTTTGATGTTTGCTTGTGTGATGGCTGAGCTCCCTTCCTGATGTTTGATGTTTGCTTGTGTGATTGCTGATGCTCCCTTCCTGGTGTTTGATATTTGCTTGTGTAATGGCCGACGCACTCTTTTCCTGGTGTTTGATGTTTGCTCGTGTGATGGCTGATGCTCTCTACCTGGTGTTTGATGTTCGCTTGTGTGATGGCCGTCGCCCTCCTTTTCTGGTGTTTGATGCTTGCTTGTGTGATAGCCGACGCTCTCTTCCTGGTGTATGATGTTTGCTTGTGTGATGGCTGATGCTCCTTTCCTGGTGTTTGATATTTGCTTGTCTGATGGCCGACACTCTCTTCCTGGTGTTTGATGTTTGCTTGTGTGACGGCCGACGCCCTCTCATCCCGGTGTTTGATGTTTGCATGTGTGATAGCCGACGCTCTCTTACTGGTGTTTGGTATTTGCTTGTGTGATGGCCGACGCTCTCTTCCTGGTATTTGATGTTTTCTTGTGTGATGGCTGATGCTCCCTTCCTGGTATTTGATGTTTGCTTGTGTGATGGCTGATGCTCCCTTCCTGGTGTTTGATATTTGCTTGTGTGATGGCCGACGCACTATTTTCCTTATGTTTGAGTTTTTGCTTGTGTGATGGCCGATGCTCCCTTTCAGGTGTTTGATATTTGCTTGTGTGCTGGTTGACGCCCTTTCTTCCTGGTGTTTGATGTTTGCTTGTGTGATGGCTGATGCTCCCTTCCTGGTGTTTGATATTTGCTTGTGTGATAGCTGATGCAATCTTTTCCTGGTGTTTGATGTTTGCTTGTGTGATGCCCGATGCTCCCTTCCTGGTGTTTGATATTTGCTTGTGTGATGGCCGACGCACTCTTTTCCTGGTGTTGATGTTTGCTTGTGTGACCGCCGATGCTCTCTTCCTGGTGTTTGATATTTGCTTGTGCAATAGCCGGCGCCCGCTCTTCCTGGTGTTTGATGTTTGCTCGTGTGATGGCTGATGCTTCCTTCCTGGTGTTTGATGTTTGCTTGTGTGACGGCTGATGCTCCCTACCTTTTGTTTGATGTTTGCTTATGTGATGGCCTACGCCCTCCCTTCCTGGTGTTTGATGTTTGCTTGTGTGATGGCCGACGCTCTCTTCCTGGTGTTTGATGTTTGCTTGTGTGATGGCCGATGCTCCCTTCCTGTTGTTTGATATTTGCTTGTGTGATAGCCGACGCTCTCTTCTTGGTGTATGATGCTTACTTGTGATGGCCAATGCTCCCTTCCTGGTCTTTGATGTTTGCTTGTGTGATGGCCGACGCCCTCTCATCCAAGTGTTTGATGTTTGTGTGTGTGATGGCCGACGCTCACTTCCTGGTGTTTGATATTTGCTTGTGTGATGGCCGACGCTCTCTTACTGGTGTTTGATATTTGTTTGTGTGATGGCCGACGCTCTCTTCCTAGTGTTTGATGTTTGCTTGTGTGATGGCTGAGCTCCCTTCCTGATGTTTGATGTTTGCTTGTGTGATGGCTGATGCTCCCTTCCTGGTGTTTGATATTTGCTTGTGTGATGGCTGATGCTCCCTTCCTGATGTTTGATATTTGCTTGTGTGATAGCTGATGCACTCTTTTCCTGGTGTTTGATGTTTGCTTGTGTGATGCCCTATGCTCCCTTCCTGGTGTTTTATATTTGCTTGTGTGATGGCCGACGCACTCTTTTCCTGGTGTTGATGTTTGCTTGTGTGACGGCCAATGCTCTCTTCCTGGTGTTTGATATTTGCTTGTGTGATGGCCGACGCTCTCTTACTGGTGTTTGATGTTTCTTGTGTGATGGCCGACGCTCTCTTCCTGGTGTTTGATGTTTGCTTGTGTGATGGCTGATGCTCCCTTCCTGATGTTTGCTTGTGTGATGGCTGATGCTCCCTTCCTGGTGTTTGATATTTGCTTGTGTGACGGCCGACGCCCTCTCATCCCGGTGTTTGATGTTTGCATGTGTGATGGCCGACGCTCTCTTACTGGTGTTTGGTATTTGCTTGTGTGATGGCCGACGCTCTCTTCCTGGTATTTGATGTTTTCTTGTGTGATGGCTGATGCTCCCTTCCTGTTATTTGATGTTTGCTTGTGTGATGGCTGATGCTCCCTTCCTGGTGTTTGATATTTGCTTGTGTGATGGCTGATGCTTCCTTCCTGTTGTTTGATGTTTGCTTGCGTGATGACCAACTCGCTCTCTTCCTGGTGTTTGATGTTTGCTTGTGTGACGGCTGATGCTCCCTACCTGGTGTTTGATGTTTGCTTATGTGATGGCCTACGCCCTCCCTTCCTGGTGTTTGATGTTTGCTTGTGTGATGGCCGACACTCTCTTCCTGGTCTATGATGTTTGCTTGTGTGATGGCCGATGCTCTCTTCCTGGTGTTTGATATTTGCTTGTGTGATGGCCGACGCTCTCTTCCTGGTGTTTGATGTTTGCTTGTGTGATGGCCGAGGCCCTCTCATCCAGGTATTTGATGTTTGCATGTGTGTTAGCTGACGCTCTCTTCCTGGTGTTTAATTTTTGCTTGGTGATGGCCGATGCTCCCTTCCTGGTGTTTGATGTTTGCTTGTGTGATGGCCGATGCTCCCTTCCTGTTGTTTGATATTTGCTTGTGTGATAGCCGACGCTCTCTTCCTGGTGTATGATGCTTACTTGTGATGGCCAATGCTCCCTTCCTGGTCTTTGATGTTTGTGTGTGTGATGGCCGACGCTCCCTTCCTGGTGTTTGATATTTGCTTGTGTGATGGCCGACGCTCTCTTACTGGTGTTTGATGTTTGCTTGTGTGATGGCCGACGCTCTCTTCCTAGTGTTTGATGTTTGCTTGTGTGATGGCCGATGCTCTCTTCCTGGTGTTTGATATTTGCTTGTGTGATGGCCGACGCTCTCTTCCTGGTGTTTGATGTTTGCTTATGTGATGGCCTACGCCCTCCCTTCCTGGTGTTTGATGTTTGCTTGTGTGATGGCCGACACTCTCTTCCTGGTCTATGATGTTTGCTTGTGTGATGGCCGATGCTCTCTTCCTGGTGTTTGATATTTGCTTGTGTGATGGCCGACGCTCTCTTCCTGGTGTTTGATGTTTGCTTGTGTGATGGCCGAGGCCCTCTCATCCAGGTATTTGATGTTTGCATGTGTGATAGCCGACGCTCTCTTCCTGGTGTTTGATATTTGCTTGGTGATGGCCGATGCTCCCTTCCTGGTGTTTGATGTTTGCTTGTGTGATGGCCGATGCTCCCTTCCTGTTGTTTGATATTTGCTTGTGTGATAGCCGACGCTCTCTTCCTGGTGTATGATGCTTACTTGTGATGGCCAATGCTCCCTTCCTGATCTTTGATGTTTGTGTGTGTGATGGCCGACGCTCCCTTCCTGGTGTTTTATATTTGCTTGTGTGATGGCCGACGCTCTCTTACTGGTGTTTGATGTTTGCTTGTGTGATGGCCGACGCTCTCTTCCTAGTGTTTGATGTTTGCTTGTGTGATGGCTGAGCTCCCTTCCTGATGTTTGATGTTTGCTTGTGTGATGGCTGATGCTCCCTTCCTGGTGTTTGATATTTGCTTGTGTAATGGCCGACGCACTCTTTTCCTGGTGTTTGATGTTTGCTCGTGTGATGGCTGATGCTCTCTACCTGGTGTTTGATGTTTGCTTATGTGATGGCCTACGCCCTCCCTTCCTGGTGTTTGATGTTTGCTTGTGTGATGGCCGACACTCTCTTCCTGGTCTATGATGTTTGCTTGTGTGATGGCCGATGCTCTCTTCCTGGTGTTTGATATTTGCTTGTGTGATGGCCGACGCTCTCTTCCTGGTGTTTGATGTTTGCTTGTGTGATGGCCGAGGCCCTCTCATCCAGGTATTTGATGTTTGCATGTGTGTTAGCTGACGCTCTCTTCCTGGTGTTTAATTTTTGCTTGGTGATGGCCGATGCTCCCTTCCTGGTGTTTGATGTTTGCTTGTGTGATGGCCGATGCTCCCTTCCTGTTGTTTGATATTTGCTTGTGTGATAGCCGACGCTCTCTTCCTGGTGTATGATGCTTACTTGTGATGGCCAATGCTCCCTTCCTGGTCTTTGATGTTTGTGTGTGTGATGGCCGACGCTCCCTTCCTGGTGTTTGATATTTGCTTGTGTGATGGCCGACGCTCTCTTACTGGTGTTTGATGTTTGCTTGTGTGATGGCCGACGCTCTCTTCCTAGTGTTTGATGTTTGCTTGTGTGATGGCCGATGCTCTCTTCCTGGTGTTTGATATTTGCTTGTGTGATGGCCGACGCTCTCTTCCTGGTGTTTGATGTTTGCTTATGTGATGGCCTACGCCCTCCCTTCCTGGTGTTTGATGTTTGCTTGTGTGATGGCCGACACTCTCTTCCTGGTCTATGATGTTTGCTTGTGTGATGGCCGATGCTCTCTTCCTGGTGTTTGATATTTGCTTGTGTGATGGCCGACGCTCTCTTCCTGGTGTTTGATGTTTGCTTGTGTGATGGCCGAGGCCCTCTCATCCAGGTATTTGATGTTTGCATGTGTGATAGCCGACGCTCTCTTCCTGGTGTTTGATATTTGCTTGGTGATGGCCGATGCTCCCTTCCTGGTGTTTGATGTTTGCTTGTGTGATGGCCGATGCTCCCTTCCTGTTGTTTGATATTTGCTTGTGTGATAGCCGACGCTCTCTTCCTGGTGTATGATGCTTACTTGTGATGGCCAATGCTCCCTTCCTGATCTTTGATGTTTGTGTGTGTGATGGCCGACGCTCCCTTCCTGGTGTTTTATATTTGCTTGTGTGATGGCCGACGCTCTCTTACTGGTGTTTGATGTTTGCTTGTGTGATGGCCGACGCTCTCTTCCTAGTGTTTGATGTTTGCTTGTGTGATGGCTGAGCTCCCTTCCTGATGTTTGATGTTTGCTTGTGTGATGGCTGATGCTCCCTTCCTGGTGTTTGATATTTGCTTGTGTAATGGCCGACGCACTCTTTTCCTGGTGTTTGATGTTTGCTCGTGTGATGGCTGATGCTCTCTACCTGGTGTTTGATGTTCGCTTGTGTGATGGCCGTCGCCCTCCCTTTCTGGTGTTTGATGCTTGCTTGTGTGATAGCCGACGCTCTCTTCCTGGTGTATGATGTTTGCTTGTGTGATGGCTGATGCTCCTTTCCTGGTGTTTGATATTTGCTTGTCTGATGGCCGACACTCTCTTCCTGGTGTTTGATGTTTGCTTGTGTGACGGCCGACGCCCTCTCATCCCGGTGTTTGATGTTTGCATGTGTGATGGCTGACGCTCTCTTCCTGGGGTGTGGTATTTGCTTGTGTGATAGCTGATGCGCTCTTTTCCTGGTGTTTGATGTTTGCTTGTGTGATGGCCGACGCTCTCTTCCTGGTGTTTGATGTTTGCACGTGTGATGGCCGACGCTCTCTTCCTGGTGTTTGGTATTTGCTTGTGTGATAGCCGACTGTTAGAATTGGAGGTCTCTGGTTGGCGCAAGTATTCACTTGTGACAAGCAGTGACCCTCTCCTCTAAGTCAGAGCGAAGGATGACCCCTTAGAATTACCCTTGCTCACACTCTAGGTGCGTGGCGTGAGCAGCCAAGGCTAATCTTCAGACGTTATTGGGTTAAGCATTTGTAATCACACACACAGTAAATATATCAATCCCCCCACAAATGGACACCAGGCTATGGTTCTGTAAAAATACGTAATCTTTATATAAAATATATATATATATATCTCTAGGCAGGCAGATATCACAAGACCTTATAACGTATTACTTTACTTTTGGGCCCCCAGATCTCAGATGTGGGCAACAGTTCTCTTTACGTAATCAAGTAGTGTCTTTACTTCTTAGTTAGGGTGTCCTGCACTCATGGACACTCTTTTTCAGGCGTTGGTACCCAGTCTTGGGGAAGGGGCGCTTCGTAGCGCTTTAGTGCGTTGAAAAACGGAAGAAAACCCCGGCCCCTACCAAGGCTCACGCATCTCACGTGAGCAGGCGGCCACGGATTCCCACGGTGGGGGCTGAGCTGAGGAGCAGCAAGGAGGCGATGAGAGGAGCCTCGGGAAACCCAGGGCCTTTTCCGGAGGTGGGGGCTCCTGGCTGCAGTGAGGAGCAGGGAGGCGATGAGAGGAGCCTCGGGAAACCCAGGGCCTTTTCCGGAGGTGGGGGCTCTCGGCTGCAGTGAGGAGCAGGGAGGCGAAGAGAGGAGCCTCGGGAAACCCAGGGCCTTTTCCGGAGGTGGGGGCTCCTGGCTGCAGGGAGGCGATGAGAGGAGCCTCGGGAAACCCAGGGCCTTTTGCCGGAGGTGGGGGCTCTCTGCTGCAGTGAGGAGCAGGGAGGCGATGAGAGGAGCCTCGGCAAACCCAGGGCCTTTTCCGGAGGTGGGGGCTCCTGGCTTCAGTGAGGAGCAGGGAGGCGAAGAGAGGAGCCTCTGGAAACCCAGGGCCTTTTTCCGGAGGTGGGGGCTCCTGGCTGCAGTGAGGAGCAGGGAGGCGAAGAGAGGAGCCTCGGGAAACCCAGGGCCTTTTTCCGGAGGTGGGAGCTCTCGGCTGCAGTGAGGAGCAGGGAGGCGATGAGAATAGCCTCGGGAAACCCAGGGCCTTTTCCGGAGGTGGGGGCTCTCGGCTGCAGGGAGGCGATGAGAGGAGCCTCGGGAAACCCAGGGCCTTTTGCCGGAGGTGGGGGCTCTCGGCTGCAGTGAGGAGCAGGGAGGCGATGAGAATAGCCTCGGGAAACCCAGGGCCTTTTCCGGAGGTGGGGGCTCTCGGCTGCAGTGAGGAGCAGGGAGGCGATGAGAGGAGCCTCGGGAAACCCAGGGCCTTTTTCCGGAGGTGGGGGCTCCTGGCTGCAGTGAGGAGCAGGGAGGCGAAGAGAGGAGCCTCGGGAAACCCAGGGCCTTTTTCCGGAGGTGGGGGCTCCTGGCTGCAGTGAGGAGCAGGGAGGCGATGAGAGGAGCCTCGGCAAACCCAGGGCCTTTTCCGGAGGTGGGGGCTCCTGGCTTCAGTGAGGAGCAGGGAGGCGAAGAGAGGAGCCTCGGGAAACCCAGGGCCTTTTTCCGGAGGTGGGAGCTCTCGGCTGCAGTGAGGAGCAGGGAGGCGATGAGAGGAGCCTCGGGAAACCCAGGGCCTTTTTCCGGAGGTGGGGGCTCCTGGCTGCAGTGAGGAGCAGGGAGGCGAAGAGAGGAGCCTCGGGAAACCCAGGGCCTTTTTCCGGAGGTGGGAGCTCTCGGCTGCAGTGAGGAGCAGGGAGGCGATGAGAATAGCCTCGGGAAACCCAGGGCCTTTTCCGGAGGTGGGGGCTCTCGGCTGCAGGGAGGCGATGAGAGGAGCCTCGGGAAACCCAGGGCCTTTTGCCGGAGGTGGGGGCTCTCGGCTGCAGTGAGGAGCAGGGAGGCGATGAGAATAGCCTCGGGAAACCCAGGGCCTTTTCCGGAGGTGGGGGCTCTCGGCTGCAGTGAGGAGCAGGGAGGCGATGAGAATAGCCTCGGGAAACCCAGGGCCTTTTCCGGAGGTGGGGGCTCTCGGCTGCAGTGAGGAGCAGGGAGGCGATGAGAGGAGCCTCGGGAAACCCAGGGCCTTTTCCGGAGGTGGGGGCTCCTGGCTGCAGTGAGGAGCAGGGAGGCGATGAGAGGAGCCTCGGGAAACCCAGGGCCTTTTCCGGAGGTGGGGGCTCCTGGCTGCAGTGAGGAGCAGGGAGGCGATGAGAGGAGCCTCGGGAAACCCAGGGCCTTTTCCGGAGGTGGGGGCTCCTGGCTGCAGTGAGGAGCAGGGAGGCGAAGAGAGGAGCCTCGGGAAACGCAGGGCCTTTTCCGGAGGTGGGGGCTCCTGGCTGCAGTGAGGAGCAGGGAGGCGATGAAAGGAGCCTCAGGCCAAGCGCACAGGGAAGGTAATGCGCTTCCGATCCAAGGCGCTTCGGGTCTCAAAGCGCCTCGCGTCTCACAGGCGCTTCAGTTGGACAAGGGGACACGTTCAATTGTAACTCCGATCCTCAGCATGGGGTTTCTCCAAACCCAGCAGAAGCACACAGTATAGCACTACGGGGAAATAAAAC
This sequence comes from Lissotriton helveticus, assembly GCF_964261635.1. Lineage (NCBI taxonomy): Eukaryota > Metazoa > Chordata > Amphibia > Caudata > Salamandridae > Lissotriton > Lissotriton helveticus. The sequence goes on from NC_136062.1 coordinate 498,457,251, forward strand.
GCTGCGGGCCCCGTGCCAGGTGTGTGCAATTTCTTCCCCAGATGCACTGACACCGCGAGTTGGCAGTTGTCCCTCGGTGCAAGGAGGAAGGCTCGTAGGGGTCTGGTGTGCCTGGGGGCACCAGTGTGGATTCGGACCTTGCAGGCAGCGGGTGTGTGCGCACAGGCAGGCGCGGCCCACGACCTCAGTACCGACTGTACTGGGGTCTCCCAAAGGGGGCGGTGCGGCCTGTAAAGACTCAAAGGGGGGTGCAGCTGGGCAGCAGGGCAGGTTCCTACGTACGGGCGGCTGTCCCAGCGGCGATCACGGGCCGAAGAGGAATTCCGGCGGGAGGGGCGAGAGGGCGCTTCAGTGCGCTCCTAATGGCAGGCAGGGGCAGAGGAGCAGGCAGCCTGACCCGGGGGCAGAGAGCGACTCCAAGGAGCGAGGCTCTCACGGGTAAAGGGCAGGCGAGCTCCCGAGTGCCACAGCCCTACGAGGGGGCGATGGGGGGCGCAGTCTAAGCTCCGGCGGGAGGCACACACGGCTCGCAGTACAAGGCGAGCGAAGGCACAAGGAACCCACTGGTCCTGGGGTTCCGTTCAGGGGGTAAGCTCAGTCAACCCCTTGGAGAAAGTTTCAAGCACAAGTCAGAAAAGTCTTTTTAGTAAGTCTTCTCCTCTCCTTCCTCAGCAAGGCAGGCAGCAGGCCAGTCCTTCCAGCTTCTTCTTCTCCTTCTAGTTGGGCAGAGGTTCGTTGTGGGAAACAGGATCTAGTTTCTTGGGAGCAGGGCTCCTATACTTATACTCAGTTTCTTTTGTTCTTTCAGGCCAGGGGGGCCTTTGCATAGCCCATTTCAGTTTTGAAGCACTATGTTGGGTAAACTTGGGTCTCTCCTTTCAGGGAGCAGGGATGGCACATCAGACGCTCCGCAGGAGGTGCAGCCAGCATTGTGTGGACAGGGGCAGCCAGGAGTACCTTGTTGACAGTGCTTCTCCCTTCCTGGGCCAGGTGTCGGGCTGAGTCATCAGTCGCTCCCCAGGAGGTGGAACCGGCATTGTGGTATCAGAGCACAGCCCTATTCAGAGTCCAGGGGCACTCCCACCTCCCACCAAGTTGTAATCCTTGCATTCACCACCTGTCATCCCCCAGCCCTGTCACTCACACAACTCAGACAGTCAGATACACATCCTAGCAGAGGCGGGCTGAAATGGTTAGGCAAGCAAATGCTAACTTTCTAAAAGTAGCATTTGCAAACACAGGATATTAAAATTAACTTTACTAAAAGAAGTATTTTATTATTCTTAGTTCAGGCATACTAAACTTTATTTTCTACCATGTTCCCTGAGCCTGCTGGGATTATAGGTTGTAATAATTCCAGCAGCCCATCTTGGCCTAAGAGAACAGGTAGCCTTACTATAGTGAAAAACGAATTTGGCTGTAATTCACTATTAGGACATGCCACACACATCAGGGCATGTCCTACCTTACACTTACAATGCACCCTGCCCTTGGGTCTACCATAGGGGTGACTAATATGAAGTAAAGGGAAGGTTTAGAGGCTGGCAAGTGTGTGCACTTGCCCAGCCAACATGACAGTTCCAGACTGCACGCAGGTTCTGCAATGGCAGACCTAGACACATTTTAAAGGCTGCTTCTGTGGGTGGCACAACCAGCGCTGCAGGCCCACTAGCAGTATTGGCATTTACAAGCCCTGGCACTCCTGGTGCACTTTACTGGGGACTGACAGTAAATCCAATGAGCCAATCATGGAAATCAATCACATTTACATTTTGCACAGGGAGAGCATATGCACTTTAGCACTGGTCAGCAGTGGTAAAGTGCCCAGAGTCATTAAACCAACAAAAACAGGTCAGAGAGAATATTGGAGGAAGGCAAAAAGTTCAGGGATGACTCTGCCAAGAGGGCCAAGTCCAACACCGACGCTCTCTTCCTGGTGTATAATGTTTGCTTGTGTGATGGCCGATACTCCTTTCCTGGTGTTTTATGTTTACTTGTGTGATGGCCGACACTCTCTTCCTGGTGTATAATGTTTGCATGTGTGATGGCCGACGCTCTCTTCCTGGTGTTTGGTATTTGCTTGTGTTATGGCCGACGCTATCTTCCTGGTGTTTGATGTTTGCATGAGTGATGGCTGATGCTCCCTTCCTGGTGTTTGATATTTGCTTGTGTGATGGCCGACGCACTCTTTTCCTGGTGTTTGATGTTTGCTCGTGTGATGGCCGGTGCTCCCTTTCGGGTGTTTGATATTTGCTTGTGTGATGGCCGACGCACTCTTTTCCTGGTGTTGATGTTTGCTAGTGTGACGGCTGATGCTCTCTTCCTGGTGTTTGATATTTGCTTGTGTGATGGCTGATGCTCCCTTCCTTGTGTTTGATATTTGCTTGTGTGATGGCGACTCGCTCTCTTCCTGGTGTTTGATGTTTGCTTGTGTGATAGCCGGCGCCCTCTCTTCCTGGTGTTTGATGTTTTCTCGTGTGATTGGCCACTCTCTCTCTTCCTGGTGTTTGATGTTTGCTTGTGTGATGGCCGATTCGCTCTCTTCCTTGTGTTTGATGTTTGATTGTGTGATGGTCGACTAGCTCTCTTCCTGGTGTTTGATATTTGCTTGTGTAATGGCCGACGCCCTCTCTTCCTGGTGTTTGATGTTTGCTTGTGTGATGCCCGATGCTCTCTTCCTGGTGTTTGATATTTGCTTGTGTGATGGCCGACGCTCTCTTCCTGGTGTTTGATGTTTGCTTGTGTGATGGCCGACGCCCTCTCTTCCTGGTGTTTGATGTTTGCTTGTGTGATGGCCGACGCCCTCTTCCTGGTGTTTGATGTTTGCTCGTGTGATTGGTGACTCTCTCTCTTCCCAGTGCTTGATATTTACTTGTGTGATGGCCGACTCACTCTCTTCCTGGTGTTTGATATTTACTTGTGTGATGGCCGATACGCTCTCTTCCTGGTGTTTGATATTTGCTTGTGTGAAGGCTGATACGCTCTCTTCCTGGAGTTTGATATTTAGTTGTGTGATGACGCTCTCTTCCTGGTGTTTGATATTTACTTGTGTGATGGCCGATATGATCTCTTCCTGGTGTTTGATATTTGCTTGTGTGATGGCCGACGCTCTCTTACTGGTGTTTGATGTTTGCTTGTGTGATGGCCGACGCTCTCTTCCTAGTGTTTGATGTTTGCTTGTGTGATGGCTGAACTCCCTTCCTGATTTTTGATGTTTGCTTGTGTGATGGCTGATGCTCCCTTCCTGGTGTTTGATATTTGCTTGTGTAATGGCCGACGCACTCTTTTCCTGGTGTTTGATGTTTGCTTGTGTGATGGCCGATGCTCCCTTTCGGGTGTTTGATATTTGCTTGTGTGATGGTCGACGCCCTTTCTTCCTGGTGTTTGATGTTTGCTTGTGTGATGGCTGATGCTCCCTTCCTGATGTTTGATATTTGCATTTGTGATAGCTGATGCACTCTTTTCCTGGTGCTTGATGTTTGCTAGTGTGATGCCCTATGCTCCCTTCCTGGTGTTTTATATTTGCTTGTGTGATGGCCGACGCACTCTTTTCCTGGTGTTGATGTTTGCTTGTGTGACGGCCAATGCTCTCTTCCTGGTGTTTGATATTTGCTTGTGTGATGCCGACGCTCTCTTACTGGTGTTTGATGTTTGCTTGTGTGATGGCCACCGCTCTCTTCCTGGTGTTTGATGTTTGCTTGTGTGATGGCTGATACTCCCTTCCTGATGTATGATGTTTGCTTGTGTGATGGCTGATGCTCCCTTCCTGGTGTTTGATATTTGCTTGTGTAATGGCCGACGCACTCTTTTCCTAGTGTTTGATGTTTGCTTGTGTGATGGTCGACACCCTTTCTTCCTGGTGTTTGTTGTTTGCTTGTGTGATGGCGGATGCTCCCTTCCTGATGTTTGATATTTGCTTGTGTGATAGCTGATGCACTTTTTTCCTGGTGTTTGATGTTTGCTTGTGTGATGCCCGATGCTCCCTTCCTGGTGTTTTATATTTGCTTGTGTGATGGCCGACGCACTCTTTTCCTGGTGTTGATGTTTGCTTGTATGACGACCAATGCTCTCTTCCTGGTGTTTGATATTTGCTTGTGTGATAGCCGGCACCCTCTCTTCCTGGTGTTTGATGTTTGCTCGTGTGATGGCTGATGCTCCCTTCCTGTTGTTTGATGTTTGCTTGCGTGATGGCTGAATCCCTCTCTTCCTGGTGTTTGATGTTTGCTCGTGTGATGGCTGATGCTCTCTACCTGGTGTTTGATGCTTGCTTGTGTGATAGCCGACGCTCTCTTCGTGGTGTATGATGTTTGCTTGTGTGATGGCTGATGCTCCTTTCCTTGTGTTTGATATTTGCTTATCTGATGGCCGACACTCTCTTCCTGGTGTTTGATGTTTGCTTGTGTGACGGCCGACGCCCTCTCATCCCGGTGTTTGATGTTTGCATGTGTGATGGCCGACGCTCTCTTACTGGTGTTTTGTATTTGCTTGTGTGATGGCCTACGCTATCTTCCTGGTATTTGATGTTTTCTTGTGTGATGGCTGATGCTCCCTTCCTGGTATTTGATGTTTGCTTGTGTGATGGCTGATGCTCCCTTCCTGGTGTTTGATATTTGCTTGTGTGATGGCCGAAACACTTTTTTCCTTATGTTTGATTTTTGCTTGTGTGATGGCCGATGCTCCCTTTCAGGTGTTTGATATTTGCTTGTGTGCTGGTTGACGCCCTTTCTTCCTGGTGTTTGATGTTTGCTTGTGTGATGCCCAATGCTCCCTTCCTGGTGTTTGATATTTGCTTGTGTGATGGCCGACGCACTCTTTTCCTGGTGTTGATGTTTGCTTGTGTGACCGCCGATGCTCTCTTCCTGGTGTTTGATATTTGCTTGTGTGATAGCCGGCGCCCTCTCTTCCTGGTGTTTGATGTTTGCTCATGTGATGGCTGATGCTTCCTTCCTGTTGTTTGATGTTTGCTTGCGTGATGACCAACTCGCTCTCTTCCTTGTGTTTGATGTTTGCTTGTGTGATGGCTGATGCTCCCTACCTGGTGTTTGATGTTTGCTTATGTGATGGCCTACGCCCTCCCTTCCTGGTGTTTGATGTTTGCTTGTGTGATGGCCGACGCTCTCTTCCTGGTCTATGATGTTTGCTTGTGTGATAGCTGATGCACTTTTTTCCTGGTGTTTGATGTCTGCTTGTGTGATGCCCGATGCTCCCTTCCTGGTGTTTTATATTTGCTTGTGTGATGGCCGACGCACTCTTTTCCTGGTGTTTGATGTTTGCTTGTGTGATGGCCGACGCCCTCTCATCCAGGTATTTGATGTTTGCATGTGTGATAGCCGACGCTCTCTTCCTGGTGTTTGATATTTGCTTGTGTGATGGCCGATGCTCCCTTCCTGGTGTTTGATGTTTGCTTGTGTGATGGCCGATGCTCCCTTCCTGTTGTTTGATATTTGCTTGTGTGATAGCCGACGCTCTCTTCCTGGTGTATGATGCTTACTTGTGATGGCCTATGCTCCCTTCCTGGTCTTTGATGTTTGCTTGTGTGATGGCCGACGCCCTCTCATCCAGGTGTTTGATGTTTGCGTGTATGATGGCCGACGCTCTCTTCCTGGTGTTTGATGTTTGCTTGTGTGATGGCCGACGCCCTCTCATCCAGGTGTTTGATGTTTGTGTGTGTGATGGCCGACGCTCCCTTCCTGGTGTTTGATATTTGCTTGTGTGATGGCCGACGCTGTCTTACTGGTGTTTGATGTTTGCTTGTGTGATGGCCGACGCTCTCTTCCTAGTGTTTGATGTTTGCTTGTGTGATGGCTGAGCTCCCTTCCTGATGTTTGATGTTTGCTTGTGTGATGGCTGATGCTCCCTTCCTGGTGTTTGATATTTGCTTGTGTAATGGCCGACGCACTCTTTTCCTGGTGTTTGATGTTTGCTTGTGTGATGGCCGATGCTCCCTTTCGGGTGTTTGATATTTGCTTGTGTGATGGTCGACGCCCTTTCTTCCTGGTGTTTGATGTTTGCTTGTGTGATGGCTGATGCTCCCTTCCTGATGTTTGATATTTGCTTGTGTGATAGCTGATGCACTCTTTTCCTGGTGTTTGATGTTTGCTTGTGTGATGCCCAATGCTCCCTTCCTGGTGTTTTATATTTGCTTGTGTGATGGCCGACGCACTCTTTTCCTGGTGTTGATGTTTGCTTGTGTGACGGCCAATGCTCTCTTCCTGGTGTTTGATATTTGCTTGTGTGATGGCCGACGCTCTCCTACTGGTGTTTGATGTTTGCTTGTGTGATGGCCGACGCTCTCTTCCTGGTGTTTGATGTTTGCTTGTGTGATGGCTGATGCTCCCTTCCCGATGTTTGACGTTTGCTTGTGTGATGGCTGATGCTCCCTTCCTGGTGTTTGATATTTGCTTGTGTAATGGCCGACGCACTCTTTTCCTTGTGTTTGATGTTTGCTTGTGTGATGGCCGATGCTCCCTTTTGGGTGTTTGATATTTGCTTGTGTGATGGTCGACACCCTTTCTTCCTGGTGTTTGTTGTTTGCTTGTGTGATGGCTGATGCTCCCTTCCTGATGTCTGATTTTTGCTTGTGTGATAGCTAATGCACTCTTTTCCTTGTGTTTGATGTTTGCTTGTGTGATGCCCGATGCTCCCTTCCTGGTGTTTTATATTTGCTTGTGTGATGGCCGATGCACTCTTTTCCTGGTGTTGATGTTTGCTTGTGTGATGGCCGACGCACTCTTTTCCTTATGTTTGATGTTTGCTTGTGTGATGGTCGATGCTCCCTTTCAGGTGTTTGATATTTGCTTGTGTGAGGGTCGACGCCCTTTCTTCCTGGTGTTTGATGTTTGCTTGTGTGATGGCCGATGCTCCCTTCCTGGTGTTTGATATTTGCCTGTGGGATAGCTGATGCACTCTTTTCCTGGTGTTTGATGTTTGCTTGTGTGATGCCCGATGCTCCCTTCCTGGTGTTTGATATTTGCTTGTGTGATGGCCGACGCACTCTTTTCCTGGTGTTGATGTTTGCTTGTGTGACGGCCGATGCTCTCTTCCTGGTGTTTGATATTTGCTTTTGTGCTAGCCGGCGCCCTCTCTTCCTGGTGTTTGATGTTTGCTTGTGTGATGGCTGATGCTTCCTTCCTGTTGTTTGATGTTTGCTTGCGTAATGGCCGACTCGCTCTCCTCCTGGTGTTTGATGTTTGCTTGTGTGATGGCTGATGCTCTCTACCTGGTGTTTGATGTTTGCTTGTGTGATGGCCTACGCCCTCCCTTCCTGGTGTTTGATGCTTGCTTGTGTGATGGCCGACGCTCTCTTCCTGGTGTATGATGTTTGCTTGTGTGATGGCCGATTCTCCCTTCCTGGTGTTTGATATTTGCTTGTGTGATGGCCGACGCTCTCTTACTGGTGTTTGATGTTTGCTTGTGTGATGGCCGACGCTCTCTTCCTGGTGTTTGATGTTTGCTTGTGTGATGGCCAACGCCCTCTCATCCAGGTATTTGATGTTTGCATGTGTGATAGCCGACGCTCTCTTCCTGGTGTTTGATATTTGCTTGTGTGATGGCCGATGCTCCCTTCCTGGTATTTGATATTTGATTGTGTCATGGTCGACGCTATCTTCCTGGTGTTTGATGTTTGCATGTGTGATGGCTGATGCTCCCTTCCCGTTGTTTGATATTTGCTTGTGTGATAGCCGACGCTCTCTTCCTGGTGTATGATGCTTACTTGTGATGGCCAATGCTCCCTTCCTGGCCTTTGATGTTTGCTTGTGTGATGACCGATGCCCTCTCATCCAGGTGTTTGATGTTTGCGTGTATGATGGCCGACGCTCTCTTCCTGGTGTTTGATGTTTGCTTGTGTGATGGCCGACGCCCTCTCATCCAGGTGTTTGATGTTTGTGTGTGTGATGGCCGACACTCCCTTCCTGGTGTTTGATATTTGCTTGTGTGATGGCCGACGCTCTCTTACTGGTGTTTGATGTTTGCTTGTGTGATGGCCGACGCTCTCTTCCTAGTGTTTGATGTTTGCTTGTGTGATGGCTGAGCTCCCTTCCTGATTTTTGATGTTTGCTTGTGTGATGGCTGATGCTCCCTTCCTGGTGTTTGATTTTTACTTGTGTAATGGCCGACGCACTCTTTTCCTGGTGTTTGATGTTTGCTTGTGTGATGGCCGATGCTCCCTTTCGGGTGTTTGATATTTGCTTGTGTGATGGTCGACGCCCTTTCTTCCTGGTGTTTGATGTTTGCTTGTGTGATGGCTGATGCTCCCTTCCTGATGTTTGATATTTACTTTTGTGATAGCTGATGCACTCTTTTCCTGGTGTTTGATGTTTGCTTGTGTGATGCCCTATGCTCCCTTCCTGGTGTTTTATATTTGCTTGTGTGATGGCCGACGCACTCTTTTCCTGGTGTTGATGTTTGCTTGTGTGACGGCCAATGCTCTCTTCCTGGTGTTTGATATTTGCTTGTGTGATGGCCGACGCTCTCTTACTGGTGTTTGATGTTTGCTTGTGTGATGGCCGCCGCTCTCTTCCTGGTGTTTGATGTTTGCTTGTGTGATGGCTGATGCTCCCTTCCTGATGTTTGATGTTTGCTTGTGTGATGCCTGATAGTCCCTTCCTGGTGTTTGATATTTGCTTGTGTAATGGCCGACGCACTCTTTTCCTGGTGTTTGATGTTTGCTTGTGTGATGGCTGATGCTCCCTTTTGGGTGTTTGATATTTGCTTGTGTGATGGTCACCACCCTTTCTTCCTGGTGTTTGTTGTTTGCTTGTATGATGGCGGATGCTCCCTTCCTGATGTTTGATAATTGCTTGTGTGATAGCTGATGCACTCTTTTCCTGGTGTTTGATGTTTGCTTGTGTGATGCCCGATACTCCCTTCCTGGTGTTTTATATTTGCTTGTGTGATGGCCGACGCACTCTTTTCCTGGTGTTGATGTTTGCTTGTGTGACGGCCAATGCTCTCTTCCTGGTGTTTGATATTTGCTTGTGTGATAGCCGGCACCCTCTCTTCCTGGTGTTTGATGTTTGCTCGTGTGATGGCTGATGCTCCCTTCCTGTTGTTTGATGTTTGCTTGCGTGATGGCTGAATCCCTCTCTTCCTGGTGTTTGATGTTTGCTCGTGTGATGGCTGATGCTCTCTACCTGGTGTTTGATGTTCGCTTGTGTGATGGCCGTCGCCCTCCCTTTCTGGTGTTTGATGCTTGCTTGTGTGATAGCCGACGCTCTCTTCCTGGTGTATGATGTTTGCTTGTGTGATGGCTGATGCTCCTTTCCTGGTGTTTGATATTTGCTTGTCTGATGGCCGACACTCTCTTCCTGGTGTTTGATGTTTGCTTGTGTGACGGCCGACGCCCTCTCATCCCGGTGTTTGATGTTTGCATGTGTGATGGCCGACGCTCTCTTACTGGTGTTTGGTATTTGCTTGTGTGATGGCCGACGCTCTCTTCCTGGTATTTGATGTTTTCTTGTGTGATGGCTGATGCTCCCTTCCTGGTATTTGATGTTTGCTTGTGTGATGGCTGATGCTCCCTTCCTGGTGTTTGATATTTGCTTGTGTGATGGCCGACGCACTATTTTCCTTATGTTTGAGTTTTTGCTTGTGTGATGGCCGATGCTCCCTTTCAGGTGTTTGATATTTGCTTGTGTGCTGGTTGACGCCCTTTCTTCCTGGTGTTTGATGTTTGCTTGTGTGATGGCTGATGCTCCCTTCCTGGTGTTTGATATTTGCTTGTGTGATAGCTGATGCAATCTTTTCCTGGTGTTTGATGTTTGCTTGTGTGATGCCCGATGCTCCCTTCCTGGTGTTTGATATTTGCTTGTGTGATGGCTGACGCACTCTTTTCCTGGTGTTGATGTTTGCTTGTGTGACCGCCGATGCTCTCTTCCTGGTGTTTGATATTTGCTTGTGCAATAGCCGGCGCCCGCTCTTCCTGGTGTTTGATGTTTGCTCGTGTGATGGCTGATGCTTCCTTCCTGGTGTTTGATGTTTGCTTGTGTGACGGCTGATGCTCCCTACCTTTTGTTTGATGTTTGCTTATGTGATGGCCTACGCCCTCCCTTCCTGGTGTTTGATGTTTGCTTGTGTGATGGCCGACGCTCTCTTCCTGGTGTTTGATGTTTGCTTGTGTGATGGCCGATGCTCCCTTCCTGTTGTTTGATATTTGCTTGTGTGATAGCCGACGCTCTCTTCTTGGTGTATGATGCTTACTTGTGATGGCCAATGCTCCCTTCCTGTTCTTTGATGTTTGCTTGTGTGATGGCCGACGCCCTCTCATCCAAGTGTTTGATGTTTGTGTGTGTGATGGCCGACTCTCCCTTCCTGGTTTTTGATATTTGCTTGTGTGATGGCCGACGCTCTCTTACTGGTGTTTGATGTTTGCTTGTGTGATGGCCGACGCTCTCTTCCTAGTGTTTGATGTTTGCTTGTGTGATGGCTGAGATCCCTTCCTGATGTTTGATGTTTGCTTGTGTGATGGCTGATGCTCCCTTCCTGGTGTTTGATATTTGCTTGTGTAATGGCCGACGCACTCTTTTCCTGGTGTTTGATGTTTGCTTGTGTGATGGCCGATGCTCCCTTTCGGGTGTTTGATATTTGTTTGTGTGATGGTCGACGCCCTTTCTTCCTGGTGTTTGATGTTTGCTTGTGTGATGGCTGATGCTCCCTTCCTGATGTTTGATATTTGCTTGTGTGATAGCTGATGCACTCTTTTCCTGGTGTTTGATGTTTGCTTGTGTGATGCCCTATGCTCCCTTCCTGGTGTTTTATATTTGCTTGTGTGATGGCCGACGCACTCTTTTCCTGGTGTTGTTGTTTGCTTATGTGACGGCCAATGCTCTCTTCCTGGTGTTTGATATTTGCTTGTGTGATGGCCGACGCTCTCTTACTGGTGTTTGATGTTTCTTGTGTGATGGCCGACGCTCTCTTCCTGGTGTTTGATGTTTGCTTGTGTGATGGCTGATGCTCCCTTCCTGATGTTTGCTTGTGTGATGGCTGATGCTCGCTTCCTGGTGTTTGATATTTGCTTGTGTGACGGCCGACGCCCTCTCATCCCGGTGTTTGATGTTTGCATGTGTGATGGCCGACGCTCTCTTACTGGTGTTTGGTATTTGCTTGTGTGATGGCCGACGCTCTCTTCCTGGTATTTGATATTTTCTTGTGTGATGGCTGATGCTCCCTTCCTGTTATTTGATGTTTGCTTGTGTGATGGCTGATGCTTCCTTCCTGGTGTTTGATATTTGCTTGTGTGATGGCTGATGCTTCCTTCCTGTTGTTTGATGTTTGCTTGCGTGATGACCAACTCGCTCTCTTCCTGGTGTTTGATGTTTGCTTGTGTGACGGCTGATGCTCCCTACCTGGTGTTTGATGTTTGCTTATGTGATGGCCTACGCCCTCCCTTCCTGGTGTTTGATGTTTGCTTGTGTGATGGCCGACACTCTCTTCCTGGTCTATGATGTTTGCTTGTGTGATGGCCGATGCTCTCTTCCTGGTGTTTGATATTTGCTTGTGTGATGGCCGACGCTCTCTTCCTGGGGTTTGATGTTTGCTTGTGTGATGGCCGAGGCCCTCTCATCCAGGTATTTGATGTTTGCATGTGTGATAGCCGACGCTCTCTTCCTGGTGTTTGATATTTGCTTGGTGATGGCCGATGCTCCCTTCCTGGTGTTTGATGTTTGCTTGTGTGATGGCCGATGCTCCCTTCCTGTTGTTTGATATTTGCTTGTGTGATAGCCGACGCTCTCTTCCTGGTGTATGATGCTTACTTGGGATGGCCAATGCTCCCTTCCTGGTCTTTGATGTTTGTGTGTGTGATGGCCGACGCTCCCTTCCTGGTGTTTGATATTTGCTTGTGTGATGGCCGACGCTCTCTTACTGGTGTTTGATGTTTGCTTGTGTGATGGCTGACGCTCTCTTCCTAGTGTTTGATGTTTGCTTGTGTGATGGCTGAGCTCCCTTCCTGATGTTTGATGTTTGCTTGTGTGATTGCTGATGCTCCCTTCCTGGTGTTTGATATTTGCTTGTGTAATGGCCGACGCACTCTTTTCCTGGTGTTTGATGTTTGCTCGTGTGATGGCTGATGCTCTCTACCTGGTGTTTGATGTTCGCTTGTGTGATGGCCGTCGCCCTCCTTTTCTGGTGTTTGATGCTTGCTTGTGTGATAGCCGACGCTCTCTTCCTGGTGTATGATGTTTGCTTGTGTGATGGCTGATGCTCCTTTCCTGGTGTTTGATATTTGCTTGTCTGATGGCCGACACTCTCTTCCTGGTGTTTGATGTTTGCTTGTGTGACGGCCGACGCCCTCTCATCCCGGTGTTTGATGTTTGCATGTGTGATAGCCGACGCTCTCTTACTGGTGTTTGGTATTTGCTTGTGTGATGGCCGACGCTCTCTTCCTGGTATTTGATGTTTTCTTGTGTGATGGCTGATGCTCCCTTCCTGGTATTTGATGTTTGCTTGTGTGATGGCTGATGCTCCCTTCCTGGTGTTTGATATTTGCTTGTGTGATGGCCGACGCACTATTTTCCTTATGTTTGAGTTTTTGCTTGTGTGATGGCCGATGCTCCCTTTCAGGTGTTTGATATTTGCTTGTGTGCTGGTTGACGCCCTTTCTTCCTGGTGTTTGATGTTTGCTTGTGTGATGGCTGATGCTCCCTTCCTGGTGTTTGATATTTGCTTGTGTGATAGCTGATGCAATCTTTTCCTGGTGTTTGATGTTTGCTTGTGTGATGCCCGATGCTCCCTTCCTGGTGTTTGATATTTGCTTGTGTGATGGCCGACGCACTCTTTTCCTGGTGTTGATGTTTGCTTGTGTGACCGCCGATGCTCTCTTCCTGGTGTTTGATATTTGCTTGTGCAATAGCCGGCGCCCGCTCTTCCTGGTGTTTGATGTTTGCTCGTGTGATGGCTGATGCTTCCTTCCTGGTGTTTGATGTTTGCTTGTGTGACGGCTGATGCTCCCTACCTTTTGTTTGATGTTTGCTTATGTGATGGCCTACGCCCTCCCTTCCTGGTGTTTGATGTTTGCTTGTGTGATGGCCGACGCTCTCTTCCTGGTGTTTGATGTTTGCTTGTGTGATGGCCGATGCTCCCTTCCTGTTGTTTGATATTTGCTTGTGTGATAGCCGACGCTCTCTTCTTGGTGTATGATGCTTACTTGTGATGGCCAATGCTCCCTTCCTGGTCTTTGATGTTTGCTTGTGTGATGGCCGACGCCCTCTCATCCAAGTGTTTGATGTTTGTGTGTGTGATGGCCGACGCTCACTTCCTGGTGTTTGATATTTGCTTGTGTGATGGCCGACGCTCTCTTACTGGTGTTTGATATTTGTTTGTGTGATGGCCGACGCTCTCTTCCTAGTGTTTGATGTTTGCTTGTGTGATGGCTGAGCTCCCTTCCTGATGTTTGATGTTTGCTTGTGTGATGGCTGATGCTCCCTTCCTGGTGTTTGATATTTGCTTGTGTGATGGCTGATGCTCCCTTCCTGATGTTTGATATTTGCTTGTGTGATAGCTGATGCACTCTTTTCCTGGTGTTTGATGTTTGCTTGTGTGATGCCCTATGCTCCCTTCCTGGTGTTTTATATTTGCTTGTGTGATGGCCGACGCACTCTTTTCCTGGTGTTGATGTTTGCTTGTGTGACGGCCAATGCTCTCTTCCTGGTGTTTGATATTTGCTTGTGTGATTGCCGACGCTCTCTTACTGGTGTTTGATGTTTCTTGTGTGATGGCCGACGCTCTCTTCCTGGTGTTTGATGTTTGCTTGTGTGATGGCTGATGCTCCCTTCCTGATGTTTGCTTGTGTGATGGCTGATGCTCCCTTCCTGGTGTTTGATATTTGCTTGTGTGACGGCCGACGCCATCTCATCCCGGTGTTTGATGTTTGCATGTGTGATGGCCGACGCTCTCTTACTGGTGTTTGGTATTTGCTTGTGTGATGGCCGACGCTCTCTTCCTGGTATTTGATGTTTTCTTGTGTGATGGCTGATGCTCCCTTCCTGTTATTTGATGTTTGCTTGTGTGATGGCTGATGCTCCCTTCCTGGTGTTTGATATTTGCTTGTGTGATGGCTGATGCTTCCTTCCTGTTGTTTGATGTTTGCTTGCGTAATGGCCGACTCGCTCTCCTCCTGGTGTTTGATGTTTGCTTGTGTGATGGCTGATGCTCTCTACCTGGTGTTTGATGTTTGCTTGTGTGATGGCCTACGCCCTCCCTTCCTGGTGTTTGATGCTTGCTTGTGTGATGGCCGACGCTCTCTTCCTGGTGTATGATGTTTGCTTGTGTGATGGCCGATGCTCCCTTCCTGGTGTTTGATATTTGCTTGTGTGATGGCCGACGCTCTCTTACTGGTGTTTGATGTTTGCTTGTGTGATGGCCGACGCTCTCTTCCTGGTGTTTGATGTTTGCTTGTGTGATGGCCAACGCCCTCTCATCCAGGTATTTGATGTTTGCATGTGTGATAGCCGACGCTCTCTTCCTGGTGTTTGATATTTGCTTGTGTGATGGCCGATGCTCCCTTCCTGGTATTTGATATTTGATTGTGTCATGGTCGACGCTATCTTCCTGGTGTTTGATGTTTGCATGTGTGATGGCTGATGCTCCCTTCCCGTTGTTTGATATTTGCTTGTGTGATAGCCGACGCTCTCTTCCTGGTGTATGATGCTTACTTGTGATGGCCAATGCTCCCTTCCTGGCCTTTGATGTTTGCTTGTGTGATGACCGACGCCCTCTCATCCAGGTGTTTGATGTTTGCGTGTATGATGGCCGACGCTCTCTTCCTGGTGTTTGATGTTTGCTTGTGTGATGGCCGACGCCCTCTCATCCAGGTGTTTGATGTTTGTGTGTGTGATGGCCGACACTCCCTTCCTGGTGTTTGATATTTGCTTGTGTGATGGCCGACGCTCTCTTACTGGTGTTTGATGTTTGCTTGTGTGATGGCCGACGCTCTCTTCCTAGTGTTTGATGTTTGCTTGTGTGATGGCTGAGCTCCCTTCCTGATTTTTGATGTTTGCTTGTGTGATGGCTGATGCTCCCTTCCTGGTGTTTGATTTTTGCTTGTGTAATGGCCGACGCACTCTTTTCCTGGTGTTTGATGTTTGCTTGTGTGATGGCCGATGCTCCCTTTCGGGTGTTTGATATTTGCTTGTGTGATGGTCGACGCCCTTTCTTCCTGGTGTTTGATGTTTGCTTGTGTGATGGCTGATGCTCCCTTCCTGATGTTTGATATTTACTTTTGTGATAGCTGATGCACTCTTTTCCTGGTGTTTGATGTTTGCTTGTGTGATGCCCTATGCTCCCTTCCTGGTGTTTTATATTTGCTTGTGTGATGGCCGACGCACTCTTTTCCTGGTGTTGATGTTTGCTTGTGTGACGGCCAATGCTCTCTTCCTGGTATTTGATATTTGCTTGTGTGATGGCCGACGCTCTCTTACTGGTGTTTTATGTTTGCTTGTGTGATGGCCGCCGCTCTCTTCCTGGTGTTTGATGTTTGCTTGTGTGATGGCTGATGCTTCCTTCCTGTTGTTTGATGTTTGCTTGCGTGATGACCAACTCGCTCTCTTCCTGGTGTTTGATGTTTGCTTGTGTGATGACTGATGCTCCCTACCTGGTGTTTGATGTTTGCTTATGTGATGGCCTACGCCCTCCCTTCCTGGTGTTTTATGTTTGCTTGTGTGATGGCCGACGCTCTCTTCCTGGTCTATGATGTTTGCTTGTGTGATGGCCGATGCTCTCTTCCTGGTGTTTGATATTTGCTTGTGTGATGGCCGACGCTCTCTTCCTGGTGTTTGATGTTTGCTTGTGTGATGGCCGACGCCCTCTCATCCAGGTATTTGATGTTTGCATGTGTGATAGCCGGCGCTCTCTTCCTGGTGTTTGATATTTGCTTGTGTGATGGCCGATGCTCCCTTCCTGGTGTTTGATGTTTGCTTGTGTGATGGCCGATGCTCCCTTCCTGTTGTTTGATATTTGCTTGTGTGATAGCCGACGCTCTCTTCCTGGTGTATGATGCTTACTTGTGATGGCCAATGCTCCCTTCCTGGTCTTTTATGTTTGCTTGTGTGATGGCCGACGCCCTCTCATCCAGGTGTTTGATGTTTGCGTGTATGATGGCCGACGCTCTCTTCCTGGTGTTTGATGTTTGCTTGTGTGATGGCCGACGCCCTCTCATCCAGGTTTTTGATGTTTGTGTGTGTGATGGCCGACGCTCCCTTCCTGGTATTTGATATTTGCTTGTGTGATGTCCGACGCTCTCTTACTGGTGTTTGATGTTTGCTTGTGTGATGGCCGACGCTCTCTTCCTAGTGTTTGATGTTTGCTTGTGTGATGGCTGAGCTCCCTTCCTGATGTTTGATGTTTGCTTGTGTGATGGCTGATGCTCCCTTCCTGGTGTACGATATTTGCTTGTGTAATGGCCGACGCACTCTTTTCCTGGTGTTTGATGTTCGCTTGTGTGATGGCCGATGCTCCCTTTCGAGTGTTTGATATTTGCTTGTGTGATGGTCGACGCCCTTTCTTCCTGGTGTTTGATGTTTGCTTGTGTGATGGCTGATGCTCCCTTCCTGATGTTTGATATTTGCTTGTGTGATAGCTGATGCACTCTTTTCCTGGTGTTTGATGTTTGCTTGTGTCATGCCCTATGCTCCCTTCCTGGTGTTTTATATTTGCTTGTGTGATGGCCGACGCACTCTTTTCCTGGTGTTGATGTTTGCTTGTGTGACGGCCAATGCTCTCTTCCTGGTGTTTGATATTTGCTTGTGTGATGGCCGACGCTCTCTTACTGGTGTTTGATGTTTGCTTGTGTGATGGCCGACGCTCTCTTCCTGGTGTTTGATGTTTGCTTGTGTGATGGCTGATGCTCCCTTCCTGATGTTTGACGTTTGCTTGTGTGATGGCTGTTGCTCCCTTCCTGGTGTTTGATATTTGCTTGTGTAATGGCCGACGAACTCTTTTCCTGGTGTTTGATGTTTGCTTGTGTGATGGTCGATGCTCCCTATTGGGTGTTTGATATTTGCTTGTGTGATGGTCGACACCCTTTCTTCCTGGTGTTTGTTGTTTGCTTGTGTGATGGCTGATGCACTCTTTTCCTGGTGTTTGATGTTTGCTTGTGTGATGCCCGATGCTCCCTTCCTGGTGTTTTATATTTGCTTGTG
The DNA here is from genome assembly GCF_964261635.1 of Lissotriton helveticus. NCBI lineage: Eukaryota > Metazoa > Chordata > Amphibia > Caudata > Salamandridae > Lissotriton > Lissotriton helveticus. Next base: position 498,474,386 of record NC_136062.1, read on the forward strand.
TGATGGCCGATGCACTCTTTTCCTGGTGTTGATGTTTGCTTGTGTGATGGCCGACGCACTCTTTTCCTTATGTTTGATGTTTGCTTGTGTGATGGCCGATGCTCCCTTTCAGGTGTTTGATATTTGCTTGTGTGAGGGTCGACGCCCTTTCTTCCTGGTGTTTGATGTTTGCTTGTGTGATGGCCGATGCTCCCTTCCTGGTGTTTGATATTTGCCTGTGTGATAGCTGATGCACTCTTTTCCTGGTGTTTGATGTTTGCTTGTGTGATGCCCGATGCTCCCTTCCTGGTGTTTGATATTTGCTTGTGTGATGGCCGACGCACTCTTTTCCTGGTGTTGATGTTTGCTTGTGTGACGGCCGATGCTCTCTTCCTGGTGTTTGATATTTGCTTTTGTGCTAGCCGGCGCCCTCTCTTCCTGGTGTTTGATGTTTGCTTGTGTGATGGCAGATGCTTCCTTCCTGTTGTTTGATGTTTGCTTGCGTAATGGCCGACTCGCTCTCCTCCTGGTGTTTGATGTTTGCTTGTGTGATGGCTGATGCTCTCTACCTGGTGTTTGATGTTTGCTTGTGTGATGGCCTACGCCCTCCCTTCCTGGTGTTTGATGCTTGCTTGTGTGATGGCCGACGCTCTCTTCCTGGTGTATGATGTTTGCTTGTGTGATGGCCGATGCTCCCTTCCTGGTGTTTGATATTTGCATGTGTGATGGCCGACGCTCTCTTACTGGTGTTTGATGTTTGCTTGTGTGATGGCCGACGCTCTCTTCCTGGTGTTTGATGTTTGCTTGTGTGATGGCCAACGCCCTCTCATCCAGGTATTTGATGTTTGCATGTGTGATAGCCGACGCTCTCTTCCTGGTGTTTGATATTTGCTTGTGTGATGGCCGATGCTCCCTTCCTGGTGTTTGATATTTGATTGTGTCATGGCCGACGCTATCTTCCTGGTGTTTGATGTTTGCATGTGTGATGGCTGATGCTCCCTTCCCATTGTTTGATATTTGCTTGTGTGATAGCCGACGCTCTCTTCCTGGTGTATGATGCTTACTTGTGATGGCCAATGCTCCCTTCCTGGCCTTTGATGTTTGCTTGTGTGATGGCCGACGCCCTCTCATCCAGGTGTTTGATGTTTGCGTGTATGATGGCCGACGCTCTCTTCCTGGTGTTTGATGTTTGCTTGTGTGATGGCCGACGCCCTCTCATCCAGGTTTTTGATGTTTGTGTGTGTGATGGCCGACGCTCCCTTCCTGGTATTTGATATTTGCTTGTGTGATGGCCGACGCTCTCTTACTGGTGTTTGATGTTTGCTTGTGTGATGGCCGACGCTCTCTTCCTGGTGTTTGATGTTTGCTTGTGTGATGGCCGACGCCCTCTCATCCAGGTATTTGATGTTTGCATGTGTGATAGCCGGCGCTCTCTTCCTGGTGTTTGATATTTGCTTGTGTGATGGCCGATGCTCCCTTCCTGGTGTTTGATGTTTGCTTGTGTGATGGCCGATGCTCCCTTCCTGTTGTTTGATATTTGCTTGTGTGATAGCCGACGCTCTCTTCCTGGTGTATGATGCTTACTTGTGATGGCCAATGCTCCCTTCCTGGTCTTTGATGTTTGCTTGTGTGATGGCCGACGCCCTCTCATCCAGGTGTTTGATGTTTGCGTGTATGATGGCCGACGCTCTCTTCCTGGTGTTTGATGTTTGCTTGTGTGATGGCCGACGCCCTCTCATCCAGGTTTTTGATGTTTGTGTGTGTGATGGCCGACGCTCCCTTCCTGGTATTTGATATTTGCTTGTGTGATGGCCGACGCTCTCTTACTGGTGTTTGATGTTTGCTTGTGTGATGGCCGACGCTCTCTTCCTAGTGTTTGATGTTTGCTTGTGTGATGGCTGAGCTCCCTTCCTGATGTTTGATGTTTGCTTGTGTGATGGCTGATGCTCCCTTCCTGGTGTTTGATATTTGCTTGTGTAATGGCCGACGCACTCTTTTTCTGGTGTTTGATGTTTGCTTGTGTGATGGCCGATGCTCCCTTTCGGGTGTTTGATATTTGCTTGTGTGATGGTCGACGCCCTTTCTTCCTGGTGTTTGATGTTTGCTTGTGTGATGGCTGATGCTCCCTTCCTGATGTTTGATATTTGCTTGTGTGATAGCTGATGCACTCTTTTCCTGGTGTTTGATGTTTGCTTGTGTCATGCCCTATGCTCCCTTCCTGGTGTTTTATATTTGCTTGTGTGATGGCCGACGTACTCTTTTCCTGGTGTTGATGTTTGCTTGTGTGATGGCCAATGCTCTCTTCCTGGTGTTTGATATTTGCTTGTGTGATGGCCGACGCTCTCTTACTGGTGTTTGATGTTTGCTTGTGTGATGGCCGACGCTCTCTTCCTGGTGTTTGATGTTTGCTTGTGTGATGGCTGATGCTCCCTTCCTGATGTTTGACGTTTGCTTGTGTGATGGCTGTTGCTCCCTTCCTGGTGTTTGATATTTGCTTGTGTAATGGCAGACGCACTCTTTTCCTGGTGTTTGATGTTTGCTTGTGTGATGGCCGATGCTCCCTATTGGGTGTTTGATATTTGCTTGTGTGATGGTCGACACCCTTTCTTCCTGGTGTTTGTTGTTTGCTTGTGTGATGGCTGATGCACTCTTTTCCTGGTGTTTGATGTTTGCTTGTGTGATGCCCGATGCTCCCTTCCTGGTGTTTTATATTTGCTTGTGTGATGTCCGACGCACTCTTTTCCTTATGTTTGATGTTTGCTTGTGTGATGGCCGATGCTCCCTTTCAGGTGTTTGATATTTGCTTGTGTGAGGGTCGACGCCCTTTCTTCCTGGTGTTTGATGTTTGCTTGTGTGATGGCCGATGCTCCCTTCCTGGTGTTTGATATTTGCCTGTGTGATAGCTGATGCACTCTTTTCCTGGTGTTTGATGTTTGCTTGTGTGATGCCCGATGCTCCCTTCCTGGTGTTTTATATTTGCTTGTGTGATGGCCGACGCACTCTTTTCCTGGTGTTGATGTTTGCTTGTGTGACGGCCGATGCTCTCTTCCTGGTGTTTAATATTTGCTTTTGTGCTAGCCGGCGCCCTCTCTTCCTGGTGTTTGATGTTTGCTTGTGTGATGGCAGATGCTTCCTTCCTGTTGTTTGATGTTTGCTTGCGTAATGGCCGACTCGCTCTCCTCCTGGTGTTTGATGTTTGCTTGTGTGATGGCTGATGCTCTCTACCTGGTGTTTGATGTTTGCTTGTGTGATGGCCTACGCCCTCCCTTCCTGGTGTTTGATGCTTGCTTGTGTGATGGCCGACGCTCTCTTCCTGGTGTATGATGTTTGCTTGTGTGATGGCCGATGCTCCCTTCCTGGTGTTTGATATTTGCTTGTGTGATGGCCGACGCTCTCTTACTGGTGTTTGATGTTTGCTTGTGTGATGGCCGACGCTCTCTTCCTGGTGTTTGATGTTTGCTTGTGTGATGGCCAACGCCCTCTCATCCAGGTATTTGATGTTTGCATGTGTGATAGCCGACGCTCTCTTCCTGGTGTTTGATATTTGCTTGTGTGATGGCCGATGCTCCCTTCCTGGTGTTTGATATTTGATTGTGTCATGGCCGACGCTATCTTCCTGGTGTTTGATGTTTGCATGTGTGATGGCTGATGCTCCCTTCCCGTTGTTTGATATTTGCTTGTGTGATAGCCGATGCTCTCTTCCTGGTGTATGATGCTTACTTGTGATGGCCAATGCTCCCTTCCTGGCCTTTGATGTTTGCTTGTGTGATGGCCGACGCCCTCTCATCCAGGTGTTTGATGTTTGCGTGTATCATGGGCGACGCTCTCTTCCTGGTGTTTGATGTTTGCTTGTGTGATGGCCGACGCCCTCTCATCCAGGTGTTTGATGTTTGTGTGTGTGATGGCCGACGCTCCCTTCCTGGTGTTTGATATTTGCTTGTGTGATGGCCGACGCTCTCTTACTGGTGTTTGATGTTTGCTTGTGTGATGGCCGACGCTCTCTTCCTAGTGTTTGATGTTTGCTTGTGTGATGGCTGAACTCCCTTCCTGATTTTTGATGTTTGCTTGTGTGATGGCTGATGCTCCCTTCCTGGTGTTTGATATTTGCTTGTGTAATGGCCGACGCACTCTTTTCCTGGTGTTTGATGTTTGCTTGTGTGATGGCCGATGCTCCCTTTCGGGTGTTTGATATTTGCTTGTGTGATGGTCGACGCCCTTTCTTCCTGGTGTTTGATGTTTGCTTGTGTGATGGCTGATGCTCCCTTCCTGATGTTTGATATTTGCATTTGTGATAGCTGATGCACTCTTTTCCTGGTGCTTGATGTTTGCTAGTGTGATGCCCTATGCTCCCTTCCTGGTGTTTTATATTTGCTTGTGTGATGGCCGACGCACTCTTTTCCTGGTGTTGATGTTTGCTTGTGTGACGGCCAATGCTCTCTTCCTGGTGTTTGATATTTGCTTGTGTGATGCCGACGCTCTCTTACTGGTGTTTGATGTTTGCTTGTGTGATGGCCACCGCTCTCTTCCTGGTGTTTGATGTTTGCTTGTGTGATGGCTGATACTCCCTTCCTGATGTATGATAATTGCTTGTGTGATGGCTGATGCTCCCTTCCTGGTGTTTGATATTTGCTTGTGTAATGGCCGACGCACTCTTTTCCTGGTGTTTGATGTTTGCTTGTGTGATGGTCGACACCCTTTCTTCCTGGTGTTTGTTGTTTGCTTGTGTGATGGCGGATGCTCCCTTCCTGATGTTTGATATTTGCTTGTGTGATAGCTGATGCACTTTTTTCCTGGTGTTTGATGTTTGCTTGTGTGATGCCCGATGCTCCCTTCCTGGTGTTTTATATTTGCTTGTGTGATGGCCGACGCACTCTTTTCCTGGTGTTGATGTTTGCTTGTATGACGACCAATGCTCTCTTCCTGGTGTTTGATATTTGCTTGTGTGATAGCCGGCACCCTCTCTTCCTGGTGTTTGATGTTTGCTCGTGTGATGGCTGATGCTCCCTTCCTGTTGTTTGATGTTTGCTTGCGTGATGGCTGAATCCCTCTCTTCCTGGTGTTTGATGTTTGCTCGTGTGATGGCTGATGCTCTCTACCTGGTGTTTGATGCTTGCTTGTGTGATAGCCGACGCTCTCTTCGTGGTGTATGATGTTTGCTTGTGTGATGGCTGATGCTCCTTTCCTTGTGTTTGATATTTGCTTATCTGATGGCCGACACTCTCTTCCTGGTGTTTGATGTTTGCTTGTGTGACGGCCGACGCCCTCTCATCCCGGTGTTTGATGTTTGCATGTGTGATGGCCGACGCTCTCTTACTGGTGTTTTGTATTTGCTTGTGTGATGGCCTACGCTATCTTCCTGGTATTTGATGTTTTCTTGTGTGATGGCTGATGCTCCCTTCCTGGTATTTGATGTTTGCTTGTGTGATGGCTGATGCTCCCTTCCTGGTGTTTGATATTTGCTTGTGTGATGGCCGAAACACTTTTTTCCTTATGTTTGATTTTTGCTTGTGTGATGGCCGATGCTCCCTTTCAGGTGTTTGATATTTGCTTGTGTGCTGGTTGACGCCCTTTCTTCCTGGTGTTTGATGTTTGCTTGTGTGATGCCCAATGCTCCCTTCCTGGTGTTTGATATTTGCTTGTGTGATGGCCGACGCACTCTTTTCCTGGTGTTGATGTTTGCTTGTGTGACCGCCGATGCTCTCTTCCTGGTGTTTGATATTTGCTTGTGTGATAGCCGGCGCCCTCTCTTCCTGGTGTTTGATGTTTGCTCATGTGATGGCTGATGCTTCCTTCCTGTTGTTTGATGTTTGCTTGCGTGATGACCAACTCGCTCTCTTCCTGGTGTTTGATGTTTGCTTGTGTGATGGCTGATGCTCCCTACCTGGTGTTTGATGTTTGCTTATGTGATGGCCTACGCCCTCCCTTCCTGGTGTTTGATGTTTGCTTGTGTGATGGCCGACGCTCTCTTCCTGGTCTATGATGTTTGCTTGTGTGATAGCTGATGCACTTTTTTCCTGGTGTTTGATGTCTGCTTGTGTGATGCCCGATGCTCCCTTCCTGGTGTTTTATATTTGCTTGTGTGATGGCCGACGCACTCTTTTCCTGGTGTTTGATGTTTGCTTGTGTGATGGCCGACGCCCTCTCATCCAGGTATTTAATGTTTGCATGTGTGATAGCCGACGCTCTCTTCCTGGTGTTTGATATTTGCTTGTGTGATGGCCGATGCTCCCTTCCTGGTGTTTGATGTTTGCTTGTGTGATGGCCGATGCTCCCTTCCTGTTGTTTGATATTTGCTTGTGTGATAGCCGACGCTCTCTTCCTGGTGTATGATGCTTACTTGTGATGGCCAATGCTCCCTTCCTGGTCTTTGATGTTTGCTTGTGTGATGGCCGACGCCCTCTCATCCAGGTGTTTGATGTTTGCGTGTATGATGGCCGACGCTCTCTTCCTGGTGTTTGATGTTTGCTTGTGTGATGGCCGACGCCCTCTCATCCAGGTGTTTGATGTTTGTGTGTGTGATGGCCGACGCTCCCTTCCTGGTGTTTGATATTTGCTTGTGTGATGGCCGACGCTGTCTTACTGGTGTTTGATGTTTGCTTGTGTGATGGCCGACGCTCTCTTCCTAGTGTTTGATGTTTGCTTGTGTGATGGCTGAGCTCCCTTCCTGATGTTTGATGTTTGCTTGTGTGATGGCTGATGCTCCCTTCCTGGTGTTTGATATTTGCTTGTGTAATGGCCGACGCACTCTTTTCCTGGTGTTTGATGTTTGCTTGTGTGATGGCCGATGCTCCCTTTCGGGTGTTTGATATTTGCTTGTGTGATGGTCGACGCCCTTTCTTCCTGGTGTTTGATGTTTGCTTGTGTGATGGCTGATGCTCCCTTCCTGATGTTTGATATTTGCTTGTGTGATAGCTGATGCACTCTTTTCCTGGTGTTTGATGTTTGCTTGTGTGATGCCCAATGCTCCCTTCCTGGTGTTTTATATTTGCTTGTGTGATGGCCGACGCACTCTTTTCCTGGTGTTGATGTTTGCTTGTGTGACGGCCAATGCTCTCTTCCTGGTGTTTGATATTTGCTTGTGTGATGGCCGACGCTCTCCTACTGGTGTTTGATGTTTGCTTGTGTGATGGCCGACGCTCTCTTCCTGGTGTTTGATGTTTGCTTGTGTGATGGCTGATGCTCCCTTCCCGATGTTTGACGTTTGCTTGTGTGATGGCTGATGCTCCCTTCCTGGTGTTTGATATTTGCTTGTGTAATGGCCGACGCACTCTTTTCCTTGTGTTTGATGTTTGCTTGTGTGATGGCCGATGCTCCCTTTTGGGTGTTTGATATTTGCTTGTGTGATGGTCGACACCCTTTCTTCCTGGTGTTTGTTGTTTGCTTGTGTGATGGCTGATGCTCCCTTCCTGATGTCTGATTTTTGCTTGTGTGATAGCTAATGCACTCTTTTCCTTGTGTTTGATGTTTGCTTGTGTGATGCCCGATGCTCCCTTCCTGGTGTTTTATATTTGCTTGTGTGATGGCCGATGCACTCTTTTCCTGGTGTTGATGTTTGCTTGTGTGATGGCCGACGCACTCTTTTCCTTATGTTTGATGTTTGCTTGTGTGATGGTCGATGCTCCCTTTCAGGTGTTTGATATTTGCTTGTGTGAGGGTCGACGCCCTTTCTTCCTGGTGTTTGATGTTTGCTTGTGTGATGGCCGATGCTCCCTTCCTGGTGTTTGATATTTGCCTGTGGGATAGCTGATGCACTCTTTTCCTGGTGTTTGATGTTTGCTTGTGTGATGCCCGATGCTCCCTTCCTGGTGTTTGATATTTGCTTGTGTGATGGCCGACGCACTCTTTTCCTGGTGTTGATGTTTGCTTGTGTGACGGCCGATGCTCTCTTCCTGGTGTTTGATATTTGCTTTTGTGCTAGCCGGCGCCCTCTCTTCCTGGTGTTTGATGTTTGCTTGTGTGATGGCTGATGCTTCCTTCCTGTTGTTTGATGTTTGCTTGCGTAATGGCCGACTCGCTCTCCTCCTGGTGTTTGATGTTTGCTTGTGTGATGGCTGATGCTCTCTACCTGGTGTTTGATGTTTGCTTGTGTGATGGCCTACGCCCTCCCTTCCTGGTGTTTGATGCTTGCTTGTGTGATGGCCGACGCTCTCTTCCTGGTGTATGATGTTTGCTTGTGTGATGGCCGATGCTCCCTTCCTGGTGTTTGATATTTGCTTGTGTGATGGCCGACGCTCTCTTACTGGTGTTTGATGTTTGCTTGTGTGATGGCCGACGCTCTCTTCCTGGTGTTTGATGTTTGCTTGTGTGATGGCCAACGCCCTCTCATCCAGGTATTTGATGTTTGCATGTGTGATAGCCGACGCTCTCTTCCTGGTGTTTGATATTTGCTTGTGTGATGGCCGATGCTCCCTTCCTGGTATTTGATATTTGATTGTGTCATGGTCGACGCTATCTTCCTGGTGTTTGATGTTTGCATGTGTGATGGCTGATGCTCCCTTCCCGTTGTTTGATATTTGCTTGTGTGATAGCCGACGCTCTCTTCCTGGTGTATGATGCTTACTTGTGATGGCCAATGCTCCCTTCCTGGCCTTTGATGTTTGCTTGTGTGATGACCGATGCCCTCTCATCCAGGTGTTTGATGTTTGCGTGTATGATGGCCGACGCTCTCTTCCTGGTGTTTGATGTTTGCTTGTGTGATGGCCGACGCCCTCTCATCCAGGTGTTTGATGTTTGTGTGTGTGATGGCCGACACTCCCTTCCTGGTGTTTGATATTTGCTTGTGTGATGGCCGACGCTCTCTTACTGGTGTTTGATGTTTGCTTGTGTGATGGCCGACGCTCTCTTCCTAGTGTTTGATGTTTGCTTGTGTGATGGCTGAGCTCCCTTCCTGATTTTTGATGTTTGCTTGTGTGATGGCTGATGCTCCCTTCCTGGTGTTTGATTTTTACTTGTGTAATGGCCGACGCACTCTTTTCCTGGTGTTTGATGTTTGCTTGTGTGATGGCCGATGCTCCCTTTCGGGTGTTTGATATTTGCTTGTGTGATGGTCGACGCCCTTTCTTCCTGGTGTTTGATGTTTGCTTGTGTGATGGCTGATGCTCCCTTCCTGATGTTTGATATTTACTTTTGTGATAGCTGATGCACTCTTTTCCTGGTGTTTGATGTTTGCTTGTGTGATGCCCTATGCTCCCTTCCTGGTGTTTTATATTTGCTTGTGTGATGGCCGACGCACTCTTTTCCTGGTGTTGATGTTTGCTTGTGTGACGGCCAATGCTCTCTTCCTGGTGTTTGATATTTGCTTGTGTGATGGCCGACGCTCTCTTACTGGTGTTTGATGTTTGCTTGTGTGATGGCCGCCGCTCTCTTCCTGGTGTTTGATGTTTGCTTGTGTGATGGCTGATGCTCCCTTCCTGATGTTTGATGTTTGCTTGTGTGATGCCTGATGGTCCCTTCCTGGTGTTTGATATTTGCTTGTGTAATGGCCGACGCACTCTTTTCCTGGTGTTTGATGTTTGCTTGTGTGATGGCTGATGCTCCCTTTTGGGTGTTTGATATTTGCTTGTGTGATGGTCACCACCCTTTCTTCCTGGTGTTTGTTGTTTGCTTGTATGATGGCGGATGCTCCCTTCCTGATGTTTGATAATTGCTTGTGTGATAGCTGATGCACTCTTTTCCTGGTGTTTGATGTTTGCTTGTGTGATGCCCGATACTCCCTTCCTGGTGTTTTATATTTGCTTGTGTGATGGCCGACGCACTCTTTTCCTGGTGTTGATGTTTGCTTGTGTGACGGCCAATGCTCTCTTCCTGGTGTTTGATATTTGCTTGTGTGATAGCCGGCACCCTCTCTTCCTGGTGTTTGATGTTTGCTCGTGTGATGGCTGATGCTCCCTTCCTGTTGTTTGATGTTTGCTTGCGTGATGGCTGAATCCCTCTCTTCCTGGTGTTTGATGTTTGCTCGTGTGATGGCTGATGCTCTCTACCTGGTGTTTGATGTTCGCTTGTGTGATGGCCGTCGCCCTCCCTTTCTGGTGTTTGATGCTTGCTTGTGTGATAGCCGACGCTCTCTTCCTGGTGTATGATGTTTGCTTGTGTGATGGCTGATGCTCCTTTCCTGGTGTTTGATATTTGCTTGTCTGATGGCCGACACTCTCTTCCTGGTGTTTGATGTTTGCTTGTGTGACGGCCGACGCCCTCTCATCCCGGTGTTTGATGTTTGCATGTGTGATGGCCGACGCTCTCTTACTGGTGTTTGGTATTTGCTTGTGTGATGGCCGACGCTCTCTTCCTGGTATTTGATGTTTTCTTGTGTGATGGCTGATGCTCCCTTCCTGGTATTTGATGTTTGCTTGTGTGATGGCTGATGCTCCCTTCCTGGTGTTTGATATTTGCTTGTGTGATGGCCGACGCACTATTTTCCTTATGTTTGAGTTTTTGCTTGTGTGATGGCCGATGCTCCCTTTCAGGTGTTTGATATTTGCTTGTGTGCTGGTTGACGCCCTTTCTTCCTGGTGTTTGATGTTTGCTTGTGTGATGGCTGATGCTCCCTTCCTGGTGTTTGATATTTGCTTGTGTGATAGCTGATGCAATCTTTTCCTGGTGTTTGATGTTTGCTTGTGTGATGCCCGATGCTCCCTTCCTGGTGTTTGATATTTGCTTGTGTGATGGCTGACGCACTCTTTTCCTGGTGTTGATGTTTGCTTGTGTGACCGCCGATGCTCTCTTCCTGGTGTTTGATATTTGCTTGTGCAATAGCCGGCGCCCGCTCTTCCTGGTGTTTGATGTTTGCTCGTGTGATGGCTGATGCTTCCTTCCTGGTGTTTGATGTTTGCTTGTGTGACGGCTGATGCTCCCTACCTTTTGTTTGATGTTTGCTTATGTGATGGCCTACGCCCTCCCTTCCTGGTGTTTGATGTTTGCTTGTGTGATGGCCGACGCTCTCTTCCTGGTGTTTGATGTTTGCTTGTGTGATGGCCGATGCTCCCTTCCTGTTGTTTGATATTTGCTTGTGTGATAGCCGACGCTCTCTTCTTGGTGTATGATGCTTACTTGTGATGGCCAATGCTCCCTTCCTGTTCTTTGATGTTTGCTTGTGTGATGGCCGACGCCCTCTCATCCAAGTGTTTGATGTTTGTGTGTGTGATGGCCGACTCTCCCTTCCTGGTTTTTGATATTTGCTTGTGTGATGGCCGACGCTCTCTTACTGGTGTTTGATGTTTGCTTGTGTGATGGCCGACGCTCTCTTCCTAGTGTTTGATGTTTGCTTGTGTGATGGCTGAGATCCCTTCCTGATGTTTGATGTTTGCTTGTGTGATGGCTGATGCTCCCTTCCTGGTGTTTGATATTTGCTTGTGTAATGGCCGACGCACTCTTTTCCTGGTGTTTGATGTTTGCTTGTGTGATGGCCGATGCTCCCTTTCGGGTGTTTGATATTTGTTTGTGTGATGGTCGACGCCCTTTCTTCCTGGTGTTTGATGTTTGCTTGTGTGATGGCTGATGCTCCCTTCCTGATGTTTGATATTTGCTTGTGTGATAGCTGATGCACTCTTTTCCTGGTGTTTGATGTTTGCTTGTGTGATGCCCTATGCTCCCTTCCTGGTGTTTTATATTTGCTTGTGTGATGGCCGACGCACTCTTTTCCTGGTGTTGTTGTTTGCTTATGTGACGGCCAATGCTCTCTTCCTGGTGTTTGATATTTGCTTGTGTGATGGCCGACGCTCTCTTACTGGTGTTTGATGTTTCTTGTGTGATGGCCGACGCTCTCTTCCTGGTGTTTGATGTTTGCTTGTGTGATGGCTGATGCTCCCTTCCTGATGTTTGCTTGTGTGATGGCTGATGCTCGCTTCCTGGTGTTTGATATTTGCTTGTGTGACGGCCGACGCCCTCTCATCCCGGTGTTTGATGTTTGCATGTGTGATGGCCGACGCTCTCTTACTGGTGTTTGGTATTTGCTTGTGTGATGGCCGACGCTCTCTTCCTGGTATTTGATATTTTCTTGTGTGATGGCTGATGCTCCCTTCCTGTTATTTGATGTTTGCTTGTGTGATGGCTGATGCTTCCTTCCTGGTGTTTGATATTTGCTTGTGTGATGGCTGATGCTTCCTTCCTGTTGTTTGATGTTTGCTTGCGTGATGACCAACTCGCTCTCTTCCTGTTGTTTGATGTTTGCTTGTGTGACGGCTGATGCTCCCTACCTGGTGTTTGATGTTTGCTTATGTGATGGCCTACGCCCTCCCTTCCTGGTGTTTGATGTTTGCTTGTGTGATGGCCGACACTCTCTTCCTGGTCTATGATGTTTGCTTGTGTGATGGCCGATGCTCTCTTCCTGGTGTTTGATATTTGCTTGTGTGATGGCCGACGCTCTCTTCCTGGGGTTTGATGTTTGCTTGTGTGATGGCCGAGGCCCTCTCATCCAGGTATTTGATGTTTGCATGTGTGATAGCCGACGCTCTCTTCCTGGTGTTTGATATTTGCTTGGTGATGGCCGATGCTCCCTTCCTGGTGTTTGATGTTTGCTTGTGTGATGGCCGATGCTCCCTTCCTGTTGTTTGATATTTGCTTGTGTGATAGCCGACGCTCTCTTCCTGGTGTATGATGCTTACTTGGGATGGCCAATGCTCCCTTCCTGGTCTTTGATGTTTGTGTGTGTGATGGCCGACGCTCCCTTCCTGGTGTTTGATATTTGCTTGTGTGATGGCCGACGCTCTCTTACTGGTGTTTGATGTTTGCTTGTGTGATGGCTGACGCTCTCTTCCTAGTGTTTGATGTTTGCTTGTGTGATGGCTGAGCTCCCTTCCTGATGTTTGATGTTTGCTTGTGTGATTGCTGATGCTCCCTTCCTGGTGTTTGATATTTGCTTGTGTAATGGCCGACGCACTCTTTTCCTGGTGTTTGATGTTTGCTCGTGTGATGGCTGATGCTCTCTACCTGGTGTTTGATGTTCGCTTGTGTGATGGCCGTCGCCCTCCTTTTCTGGTGTTTGATGCTTGCTTGTGTGATAGCCGACGCTCTCTTCCTGGTGTATGATGTTTGCTTGTGTGATGGCTGATGCTCCTTTCCTGGTGTTTGATATTTGCTTGTCTGATGGCCGACACTCTCTTCCTGGTGTTTGATGTTTGCTTGTGTGACGGCCGACGCCCTCTCATCCCGGTGTTTGATGTTTGCATGTGTGATAGCCGACGCTCTCTTACTGGTGTTTGGTATTTGCTTGTGTGATGGCCGACGCTCTCTTCCTGGTATTTGATGTTTTCTTGTGTGATGGCTGATGCTCCCTTCCTGGTATTTGATGTTTGCTTGTGTGATGGCTGATGCTCCCTTCCTGGTGTTTGATATTTGCTTGTGTGATGGCCGACGCACTATTTTCCTTATGTTTGAGTTTTTGCTTGTGTGATGGCCGATGCTCCCTTTCAGGTGTTTGATATTTGCTTGTGTGCTGGTTGACGCCCTTTCTTCCTGGTGTTTGATGTTTGCTTGTGTGATGGCTGATGCTCCCTTCCTGGTGTTTGATATTTGCTTGTGTGATAGCTGATGCAATCTTTTCCTGGTGTTTGATGTTTGCTTGTGTGATGCCCGATGCTCCCTTCCTGGTGTTTGATATTTGCTTGTGTGATGGCCGACGCACTCTTTTCCTGGTGTTGATGTTTGCTTGTGTGACCGCCGATGCTCTCTTCCTGGTGTTTGATATTTGCTTGTGCAATAGCCGGCGCCCGCTCTTCCTGGTGTTTGATGTTTGCTCGTGTGATGGCTGATGCTTCCTTCCTGGTGTTTGATGTTTGCTTGTGTGACGGCTGATGCTCCCTACCTTTTGTTTGATGTTTGCTTATGTGATGGCCTACGCCCTCCCTTCCTGGTGTTTGATGTTTGCTTGTGTGATGGCCGACGCTCTCTTCCTGGTGTTTGATGTTTGCTTGTGTGATGGCCGATGCTCCCTTCCTGTTGTTTGATATTTGCTTGTGTGATAGCCGACGCTCTCTTCTTGGTGTATGATGCTTACTTGTGATGGCCAATGCTCCCTTCCTGGTCTTTGATGTTTGCTTGTGTGATGGCCGACGCCCTCTCATCCAAGTGTTTGATGTTTGTGTGTGTGATGGCCGACGCTCACTTCCTGGTGTTTGATATTTGCTTGTGTGATGGCCGACGCTCTCTTACTGGTGTTTGATATTTGTTTGTGTGATGGCCGACGCTCTCTTCCTAGTGTTTGATGTTTGCTTGTGTGATGGCTGAGCTCCCTTCCTGATGTTTGATGTTTGCTTGTGTGATGGCTGATGCTCCCTTCCTGGTGTTTGATATTTGCTTGTGTGATGGCTGATGCTCCCTTCCTGATGTTTGATATTTGCTTGTGTGATAGCTGATGCACTCTTTTCCTGGTGTTTGATGTTTGCTTGTGTGATGCCCTATGCTCCCTTCCTGGTGTTTTATATTTGCTTGTGTGATGGCCGACGCACTCTTTTCCTGGTGTTGATGTTTGCTTGTGTGACGGCCAATGCTCTCTTCCTGGTGTTTGATATTTGCTTGTGTGATGGCCGACGCTCTCTTACTGGTGTTTGATGTTTCTTGTGTGATGGCCGACGCTCTCTTCCTGGTGTTTGATGTTTGCTTGTGTGATGGCTGATGCTCCCTTCCTGATGTTTGCTTGTGTGATGGCTGATGCTCCCTTCCTGGTGTTTGATATTTGCTTGTGTGACGGCCGACGCCCTCTCATCCCGGTGTTTGATGTTTGCATGTGTGATGGCCGACGCTCTCTTACTGGTGTTTGGTATTTGCTTGTGTGATGGCCGACGCTCTCTTCCTGGTATTTGATGTTTTCTTGTGTGATGGCTGATGCTCCCTTCCTGTTATTTGATGTTTGCTTGTGTGATGGCTGATGCTCCCTTCCTGGTGTTTGATATTTGCTTGTGTGATGGCTGATGCTTCCTTCCTGTTGTTTGATGTTTGCTTGCGTGATGACCAACTCGCTCTCTTCCTGGTGTTTGATGTTTGCTTGTGTGACGGCTGATGCTCCCTACCTGGTGTTTGATGTTTGCTTATGTGATGGCCTACGCCCTCCCTTCCTGGTGTTTGATGTTTGCTTGTGTGATGGCCGACACTCTCTTCCTGGTCTATGATGTTTGCTTGTGTGATGGCCGATGCTCTCTTCCTGGTGTTTGATATTTGCTTGTGTGATGGCCGACGCTCTCTTCCTGGTGTTTGATGTTTGCTTGTGTGATGGCCGAGGCCCTCTCATCCAGGTATTTGATGTTTGCATGTGTGTTAGCTGACGCTCTCTTCCTGGTGTTTAATTTTTGCTTGGTGATGGCCGATGCTCCCTTCCTGGTGTTTGATGTTTGCTTGTGTGATGGCCGATGCTCCCTTCCTGTTGTTTGATATTTGCTTGTGTGATAGCCGACGCTCTCTTCCTGGTGTATGATGCTTACTTGTGATGGCCAATGCTCCCTTCCTGGTCTTTGATGTTTGTGTGTGTGATGGCCGACGCTCCCTTCCTGGTGTTTGATATTTGCTTGTGTGATGGCCGACGCTCTCTTACTGGTGTTTGATGTTTGCTTGTGTGATGGCCGACGCTCTCTTCCTAGTGTTTGATGTTTGCTTGTGTGATGGCTGAGCTCCCTTCCTGATGTTTGATGTTTGCTTGTGTGATGGCTGATGCTCCCTTCCTGGTGTTTGATATTTGCTTGTGTGATGGCTGATGCTTCCTTCCTGTTGTTTGATGTTTGCTTGCGTGATGACCAACTCGCTCTCTTCCTGGTGTTTGATGTTTGCTTGTGTGACGGCTGATGCTCCCTACCTGGTGTTTGATGTTTGCTTATGTGATGGCCTACGCCCTCCCTTCCTGGTGTTTGATGTTTGCTTGTGTGATGGCCGACACTCTCTTCCTGGTCTATGATGTTTGCTTGTGTGATGGCCGATGCTCTCTTCCTGGTGTTTGATATTTGCTTGTGTGATGGCCGACGCTCTCTTCCTGGTGTTTGATGTTTGCTTGTGTGATGGCCGAGGCCCTCTCATCCAGGTATTTGATGTTTGCATGTGTGATAGCCGACGCTCTCTTCCTGGTGTTTGATATTTGCTTGGTGATGGCCGATGCTCCCTTCCTGGTGTTTGATGTTTGCTTGTGTGACGGCCGACGCCCTCTCATCCCGGTGTTTGATGTTTGCATGTGTGATGGCTGACGCTCTCTTCCTGGGGTGTGGTATTTGCTTGTGTGATAGCTGATGCGCTCTTTTCCTGGTGTTTGATGTTTGCTTGTGTGATGGCCGACGCTCTCTTCCTGGTGTTTGATGTTTGCACGTGTGATGGCCGACGCTCTCTTCCTGGTGTTTGGTATTTGCTTGTGTGATAGCCGACTGTTAGAATTGGAGGTCTCTGGTTGGCGCAAGTATTCACTTGTGACAAGCAGTGACCCTCTCCTCTAAGTCAGAGCGAAGGATGACCCCTTAGAATTACCCTTGCTCACCCTCTAGGTGCGTGGCGTGAGCAGCCAAGGCTAATCTTCAGGCGTTATTGGGTTAAGCATTTGTAATCACACACACAGTAAATATATCAATCCCCCCACAAATGGACACCAGGCTATGGTTCTGTAAAAATACGTAATCTTTATATAAAATATATATATATATATCTCTAGGCAGGCAGATATCACAAGACCTTATAACGTATTACTTTACTTTTGGGCCCCCAGATCTCAGATGTGGGCAACAGTTCTCTTTACGTAATCAAGTAGTGTCTTTACTTCTTAGTTAGGGTGTCCTGCACTCATGGACACTCTTTTTCAGGCGTTGGTACCCAGTCTTGGGGAAGGGGCGCTTCGTAGCGCTTTAGTGCGTTGAAAAACGGAAGAAAACCCCGGCCCCTACCAAGGCTCACGCATCTCACGTGAGCAGGCGGCCACGGATTCCCACGGTGGGGGCTGAGCTGAGGAGCAGCAAGGAGGCGATGAGAGGAGCCTCGGGAAACCCAGGGCCTTTTCCGGAGGTGGGGGCTCCTGGCTGCAGTGAGGAGCAGGGAGGCGATGAGAGGAGCCTCGGGAAACCCAGGGCCTTTTCCGGAGGTGGGGGCTCTTGGCTGCAGTGAGGAGCAGGGAGGCGAAGAGAGGAGCCTCGGGAAACCCAGGGCCTTTTCCGGAGGTGGGGGCTCCTGGCTGCAGGGAGGCGATGAGAGGAGCCTCGGGAAACCCAGGGCCTTTTGCCGGAGGTGGGGGCTCTCTGCTGCAGTGAGGAGCAGGGAGGCGATGAGAGGAGCCTCGGCAAACCCAGGGCCTTTTCCGGAGGTGGGGGCTCCTGGCTTCAGTGAGGAGCAGGGAGGCGAAGAGAGGAGCCTCTGGAAACCCAGGGCCTTTTTCCGGAGGTGGGGGCTCCTGGCTGCAGTGAGGAGCAGGGAGGCGAAGAGAGGAGCCTCGGGAAACCCAGGGCCTTTTTCCGGAGGTGGGAGCTCTCGGCTGCAGTGAGGAGCAGGGAGGCGATGAGAATAGCCTCGGGAAACCCAGGGCCTTTTCCGGAGGTGGGGGCTCTCGGCTGCAGGGAGGCGATGAGAGGAGCCTCGGGAAACCCAGGGCCTTTTGCCGGAGGTGGGGGCTCTCGGCTGCAGTGAGGAGCAGGGAGGCGATGAGAATAGCCTCGGGAAACCCAGGGCCTTTTCCGGAGGTGGGGGCTCTCGGCTGCAGTGAGGAGCAGGGAGGCGATGAGAGGAGCCTCGGGAAACCCAGGGCCTTTTTCCGGAGGTGGGGGCTCCTGGCTGCAGTGAGGAGCAGGGAGGCGAAGAGAGGAGCCTCGGGAAACCCAGGGCCTTTTTCCGGAGGTGGGGGCTCCTGGCTGCAGTGAGGAGCAGGGAGGCGATGAGAGGAGCCTCGGCAAACCCAGGGCCTTTTCCGGAGGTGGGGGCTCCTGGCTTCAGTGAGGAGCAGGGAGGCGAAGAGAGGAGCCTCGGGAAACCCAGGGCCTTTTTCCGGAGGTGGGAGCTCTCGGCTGCAGTGAGGAGCAGGGAGGCGATGAGAGGAGCCTCGGGAAACCCAGGGCCTTTTTCCGGAGGTGGGGGCTCCTGGCTGCAGTGAGGAGCAGGGAGGCGAAGAGAGGAGCCTCGGGAAACCCAGGGCCTTTTTCCGGAGGTGGGAGCTCTCGGCTGCAGTGAGGAGCAGGGAGGCGATGAGAATAGCCTCGGGAAACCCAGGGCCTTTTCCGGAGGTGGGGGCTCTCGGCTGCAGGGAGGCGATGAGAGGAGCCTCGGGAAACCCAGGGCCTTTTGCCGGAGGTGGGGGCTCTCGGCTGCAGTGAGGAGCAGGGAGGCGATGAGAATAGCCTCGGGAAACCCAGGGCCTTTTCCGGAGGTGGGGGCTCTCGGCTGCAGTGAGGAGCAGGGAGGCGATGAGAATAGCCTCGGGAAACCCAGGGCCTTTTCCGGAGGTGGGGGCTCTCGGCTGCAGTGAGGAGCAGGGAGGCGATGAGAGGAGCCTCGGGAAACCCAGGGCCTTTTCCGGAGGTGGGGGCTCCTGGCTGCAGTGAGGAGCAGGGAGGCGATGAGAGGAGCCTCGGGAAACCCAGGGCCTTTTCCGGAGGTGGGGGCTCCTGGCTGCAGTGAGGAGCAGGGAGGCGATGAGAGGAGCCTCGGGAAACCCAGGGCCTTTTCCGGAGGTGGGGGCTCCTGGCTGCAGTGAGGAGCAGGGAGGCGAAGAGAGGAGCCTCGGGAAACGCAGGGCCTTTTCCGGAGGTGGGGGCTCCTGGCTGCAGTGAGGAGCAGGGAGGCGATGAAAGGAGCCTCAGGCCAAGCGCACAGGGAAGGTAATGCGCTTCCGATCCAAGGCGCTTCGGGTCTCAAAGCGCCTCGCGTCTCACAGGCGCTTCAGTTGGACAAGGGGACACGTTCAATTGTAACTCCGATCCTCAGCATGGGGTTTCTCCAAACCCAGCAGAAGCACACAGTATAGCACTACGGGGAAATAAAACGCTGCGGGCCCCGTGCCAGGTGTGTGCAATTTCTTCCCCAGATGCACTGACACCGCGAGTTGGCAGTTGTCCCTCGGTGCAAGGAGGAAGGCTCGTAGGGGTCTGGTGTGCCTGGGGGCACCAGTGTGGATTCGGACCTTGCAGGCAGCGGGTGTGTGCGCACAGGCAGGCGCGGCCCACGACCTCAGTACCGACTGTACTGGGGTCTCCCAAAGGGGGCGGTGCGGCCTGTAAAGACTCAAAGGGGGGTGCAGCTGGGCAGCAGGGCAGGTTCCTACGTACGGGCGGCTGTCCCAGCGGCGATCACGGGCCGAAGAGGAATTCCGGCGGGAGGGGCGAGAGGGCGCTTCAGTGCGCTCCTAATGGCAGGCAGGGGCAGAGGAGCAGGCAGCCTGACCCGGGGGCAGAGAGCGACTCCAAGGAGCGAGGCTCTCACGGGTAAAGGGCAGGCGAGCTCCCGAGTGCCACAGCCCTACGAGGGGGCGATGGGGGGCGCAGTCTAAGCTCCGGCGGGAGGCACACACGGCTCGCAGTACAAGGCGAGCGAAGGCACAAGGAACCCACTGGTCCTGGGGTTCCGTTCAGGGGGTAAGCTCAGTCAACCCCTTGGAGAAAGTTTCAAGCACAAGTCAGAAAAGTCTTTTTAGTAAGTCTTCTCCTCTCCTTCCTCAGCAAGGCAGGCAGCAGGCCAGTCCTTCCAGCTTCTTCTTCTCCTTCTAGTTGGGCAGAGGTTCGTTGTGGGAAACAGGATCTAGTTTCTTGGGAGCAGGGCTCCTATACTTATACTCAGTTTCTTTTGTTCTTTCAGGCCAGGGGGGCCTTTGCATAGCCCATTTCAGTTTTGAAGCACTATGTTGGGTAAACTTGGGTCTCTCCTTTCAGGGAGCAGGGATGGCACATCAGACGCTCCGCAGGAGGTGCAGCCAGCATTGTGTGGACAGGGGCAGCCAGGAGTACCTTGTTGACAGTGCTTCTCCCTTCCTGGGCCAGGTGTCGGGCTGAGTCATCAGTCGCTCCCCAGGAGGTGGAACCGGCATTGTGGTATCAGAGCACAGCCCTATTCAGAGTCCAGGGGCACTCCCACCTCCCACCAAGTTGTAATCCTTGCATTCACCACCTGTCATCCCCCAGCCCTGTCACTCACACAACTCAGACAGTCAGATACACATCCTAGCAGAGGCGGGCTGAAATGGTTAGGCAAGCAAATGCTAACTTTCTAAAAGTAGCATTTGCAAACACAGGATATTAAAATTAACTTTACTAAAAGAAGTATTTTATTATTCTTAGTTCAGGCATACTAAACTTTATTTTCTACCATGTTCCCTGAGCCTGCTGGGATTATAGGTTGTAATAATTCCAGCAGCCCATCTTGGCCTAAGAGAACAGGTAGCCTTACTATAGTGAAAAACGAATTTGGCTGTAATTCACTATTAGGACATGCCACACACATCAGGGCATGTCCTACCTTACACTTACAATGCACCCTGCCCTTGGGTCTACCATAGGGGTGACTAATATGAAGTAAAGGGAAGGTTTAGAGGCTGGCAAGTGTGTGCACTTGCCCAGCCAACATGACAGTTCCAGACTGCACGCAGGTTCTGCAATGGCAGACCTAGACACATTTTAAAGGCTGCTTCTGTGGGTGGCACAACCAGCGCTGCAGGCCCACTAGCAGTATTGGCATTTACAAGCCCTGGCACTCCTGGTGCACTTTACTGGGGACTGACAGTAAATCCAATGAGCCAATCATGGAAATCAATCACATTTACATTTTGCACAGGGAGAGCATATGCACTTTAGCACTGGTCAGCAGTGGTAAAGTGCCCAGAGTCATTAAACCAACAAAAACAGGTCAGAGAGAATATTGGAGGAAGGCAAAAAGTTCAGGGATGACTCTGCCAAGAGGGCCAAGTCCAACACCGACGCTCTCTTCCTGGTGTATAATGTTTGCTTGTGTGATGGCCGATACTCCTTTCCTGGTGTTTTATGTTTACTTGTGTGATGGCCGACACTCTCTTCCTGGTGTATAATGTTTGCATGTGTGATGGCCGACGCTCTCTTCCTGGTGTTTGGTATTTGCTTGTGTTATGGCCGACGCTATCTTCCTGGTGTTTGATGTTTGCATGAGTGATGGCTGATGCTCCCTTCCTGGTGTTTGATATTTGCTTGTGTGATGGCCGACGCACTCTTTTCCTGGTGTTTGATGTTTGCTCGTGTGATGGCCGGTGCTCCCTTTCGGGTGTTTGATATTTGCTTGTGTGATGGCCGACGCACTCTTTTCCTGGTGTTGATGTTTGCTAGTGTGACGGCTGATGCTCTCTTCCTGGTGTTTGATATTTGCTTGTGTGATGGCTGATGCTCCCTTCCTTGTGTTTGATATTTGCTTGTGTGATGGCGACTCGCTCTCTTCCTGGTGTTTGATGTTTGCTTGTGTGATAGCCGGCGCCCTCTCTTCCTGGTGTTTGATGTTTTCTCGTGTGATTGGCCACTCTCTCTCTTCCTGGTGTTTGATGTTTGCTTGTGTGATGGCCGATTCGCTCTCTTCCTTGTGTTTGATGTTTGATTGTGTGATGGTCGACTAGCTCTCTTCCTGGTGTTTGATATTTGCTTGTGTAATGGCCGACGCCCTCTCTTCCTGGTGTTTGATGTTTGCTTGTGTGATGCCCGATGCTCTCTTCCTGGTGTTTGATATTTGCTTGTGTGATGGCCGACGCTCTCTTCCTGGTGTTTGATGTTTGCTTGTGTGATGGCCGACGCCCTCTCTTCCTGGTGTTTGATGTTTGCTTGTGTGATGGCCGACGCCCTCTTCCTGGTGTTTGATGTTTGCTCGTGTGATTGGTGACTCTCTCTCTTCCCAGTGCTTGATATTTACTTGTGTGATGGCCGACTCACTCTCTTCCTGGTGTTTGATATTTACTTGTGTGATGGCCGATACGCTCTCTTCCTGGTGTTTGATATTTGCTTGTGTGAAGGCTGATACGCTCTCTTCCTGGAGTTTGATATTTACTTGTGTGATGACGCTCTCTTCCTGGTGTTTGATATTTACTTGTGTGATGGCCGATATGATCTCTTCCTGGTGTTTGATATTTACTTGTGTGATAGCCGGCGCCCTCTCTTCCTGGTGTTTGATATCTAATTGTGTGATGGCCGACTCACTCTCTTCCTGGTGTTTGATGTTTGCTCGTGTGATTGGCGACTCTCTCTCTTTCTGGTGTTGTATGTTTGCTTGAGTGATAGCCGGGGCCCTCTCTTCCTGGTGTTTCATGTTTGCTCGTGTGATTGGCGACTCTCTCTCTTCCTGTTGTCTGATGTTTCCTTCTGTGATGGCCGATATGCTCTCCTCCTACTGTTTGATGTTTGCTTGTGTGATAGCCCGCGCCCTCTGTTCCTGGTGTTTGATGTTTGCTTGTGTGATTGGTGACTCTCTCTCTTCCCAGTGCTTGATATTTACTTGTGTGATGGCCGACTCACTCTCTTCCTGGTGTTTGATATTTACTGGTGTGATTGCTGATACGATCTCTTCCTGGTGTTTGATATTTGCTTGTGTGATGGCCGACGCTCTCTTACTGGTGTTTGATATTTACTTGTGTGATAGCCGGCGCCCTCTCTTCCTGGTGTTTGATATTTACTTGTGTGATGACGCTCTCTTCCTGGTGTTTGATATTTACTTGTGTGATAGCCGGCGCCCTCTCTTCCTGGTGTTTGATATTTGCTTGTGTGATGACGCTCTCTTCCTGGTGTTTGATATTTACTTGTGTGATAGCCGGGGCCCTCTCTTCCTAGTGTTTCATGTTTGCTTGTGTGATTGGCGACTCTCTCTCTTCCTGTTGTCTGATGTTTCCTTCTGTGATGGCCAATATGCTCTCCTCCTACTGTTTGATGTTTGCTTGTGTGATAGCCCGCGCCCTCTGTTCCTGGTGTTTGATGTTTGCTCGTGTGATTGGCGACTCTCTCTCTTCCTGGTGTCTGATGTGTGCTTGTGTGATGGCCGATTTGCTCTCCTCCTAGTGTTTGATGTCTGCTTGTGTGATAGCCGTTGATGTTTGCGTGTGTGATGGCCGACGCACTCTTCCTTGTGTTTGATGTTTGCTTGTGTGATGGCCGACTCGCTCTCTTGCTGGTGTTTGATATTTGCTTGTGTAATGGCCGACGCCCTCTCTTCCTGGTGTTTTATGTTTGCTTGTGTGATGTCCGACGCTCTCTTCCTGGTGTTTGATGTTTTCTTGTGTGATGGCTGATGCTCCCATCCTGGTATTTGATGTTTGCTTGTGTGATGTCTGATGCTCCCTTCCTGGTGTTTGATATTTGCTTGTGTGATGGCCGACGCACTCTTTTCCTTATGTTTGGTGTTTGCTTGTGTGATGGCCGATGCTCCCTTCCTGGTGTTTGATATTTGCCTGTGTGATGGCTGATGCTCCCTTCCCCGTGTTTGATATTTGCTTGTGTGATAGCTGATGCACTCTTTTCCTGGTGTTTGATATTTGCTTGTGTGATGCCCGATGCTCCCTTCCTGGTGTTTGATATTTGCTTGTGTGATGGCCGACGCATTCTTTTCCTGGTGTTTGATATTTGCTTGTGTGCTAGATGGCGCCCTCTCTTCCTGGTGTTTGATGTTTGCTCGTGTGATGGCTGATGCTTCCTTCCTGTTGTTTGATGTTTGCTTGCGTGATGGCCGACATGCTCTCCTCCTGGTGTTTGATGTTTGCTTGTGTGATGGCTGATGCTCTCTACCTGGTGTTTGATGTTTGCTTGTGTGATGGCCTACGCCCTCCCTTCCTGGTGTTTGATGCTTGCTTGTGTGATGGCCGACGCTCTCTTCCTGGTGTATGATGTTTGCTTGTGTGATGGCCGATGCTCCCTTCCTGGTGTTTGATATTTGCTTGTGTGATGGCCGACGCTCTCTTACTGGTGTTTGATGTTTGCTTGTGTGATGGCCGATGCTCTCTTCCTGGTGTTTGATGTTTGCTTGTGTGATGGCCGACGCCTCTCATCCAGCTATTTGATGTTTGCATGTGTGATAGCCGATGCTCTCTTCCTGGTGTTTGATATTTGCTTTTGTGATGGCCGATGCTCCCTTCCTGGTGTTTGATATTTGATTCTGTCATGGCCGACGCTATCTTCCTGGTGTTTGATGTTTGCATGTGTGATTGCTGATGCTCCCTTCCCGTTGTTTGATATTTGCTTGTGTGATAGCCGACGCTCTCTTCCTGGTGTATGATGCTTACTTGTGATGGCCAATGCTCCCTTCCTGGCCTTTGATGTTTGCTTGTGTGATGGCCGACGCCCTCTCATCCAGGTGTTTGATGTTTGCTTGTATGATGGCCGACGCTCTCTTCCTGGTGTTTGATGTTTGCTTGTGTGATGGCCGACGCCCTCTCATCCAGGTGTTTTATGTTTGTGTGTGTGATGGCCCACGCTCCCTTCCTGGTGTTTGATATTTGCTTGTGTGATGGCCGACGCTCTCTTACTGGTGTTTGATGTTTGCTTGTGTGATGGCTGAGCTCCCTTCCTGATGTTTGATGTTTGCTTGTGCGATGGCTGATGCTCCCTTCCTGGTGTTTGATATTTGCTTGTGTAATGGCCGACGCCCTCTCATCCAGGTGTTTGATGTTTGTGTGTGTGATGGCCGACGCTCCCTTCCTGGTGTTTGATGTTTGCTTGTGTGATGGCTGAGGTCCCTTCCTGATGTTTGATGTTTGCTTGTGTGATGGCTGATGCTCCCTTCCTGGTGTTTGATATGTGCTTGTGTAATGGCCGACGCTCTCTTCCTGGTGTATGATGCTTACTTGTGATGGCCAATGCTCCCTTCCTGGCCTTTGATGTTTGCTTGTGTGATGGCTGAGGTCCCTTCCTGGTGTTTGATGTATGCATGTGTGATGGCTGATGCTCCCTTCCCGTTGTTTGATATTTGCTTGTGTGATAGCCGACGCTATCTTCCTGGTGTATGATGCTTACTTGTGATGGCCAATGCTCCCTTCCTGGCCTTTGATGTTTGCTTGTGTGATGGCTGAGCTCCCTTCCTGATGTTTGATGTTTGCTTGTGTGATGGCTGATGCTCCCTTCCTGGTGTTTGATATTTGCTTGTGTAATGGCCGACGCACTCTTTTCCTGGTGTTTGATGTTTGCTTGTGTGATGGCCGATGCTCCCTTTCGGGTGATTGATATTTGCTTGTGTGATGGCCGACGCACTCTTTTCCTGGTGTTTGATGTTTGCTTGTGTGACGGCCAATGCTCTCTTCCTGGTGTTTGATATTTGCTTGTGTGATGGCCGACGCTCTCTTACCGGTGTTTGATGTTTGCTTGTGTGATGGCCGACGCTCTCTTCGTGGTGTTTGATGTTTGCTTGTGTGATGGCCGATGCTCCCTTCCTGGTGTTTGATATTTGCTTGTGTGATGGTCGACACCCTTTTTTTGTGGTGCTTGTTGTTTGCTTGTGTGATGGCGGATGCTCCCTTCCTGACGTTTGATATTTGCTTGTGTGATAGCTGATGCACTCTTTTCCTGGTGTTTGATGTTTGCTTGTGTGATGCCCGATGCTCCCTTCCTGGTGTTTTATATTTGCTTGTGTGATGGCCGACGCACTCTTTTCCTGGTGTTGATGTTTGCTTGTGTGACGGCCAATGCTCTCTTCCTGGTGTTTGATATTTGCTTATGTGATAGCCGGCGCCCTCTCTTCCTGGTGTTTGATGTTGCTCGTGTGATGGCTGATGCTCCCTTCCTGTTGTTTGATGTTTGCTTGCGTGATGGCTGAATCCATTTCTTCCTGGTGTTTGATGTTTGCTCGTGTGATGGCTGATGCTCTCTACCTGGTGTTTGATGTTCGCTTGTGTGATGGCCGACGCCCTCCCTTTCTGGTGTTTGATGCTTGCTTGTGTGATAGCCGACGCTCTCTTCCTGGTGTATGATGTTTGCTTGTGTGATGGCTGATGCTCCTTTCCTGGTGTTTGATATTTGCTTGTCTGATGGCCGACACTCTCTTCCTGGTGTTTGATGTTTGCTTGTGTGACGGCCAACCCCCTCTCATCCCGGTGTTTGATGTTTGCATGTGTGATGGCCAACGCTCTCTTACTGGTGTTTGGTATTTGCTTGTGTGATGGCCGACGCTCTCTTCCTGGTATTTGATGTTTTCTTGTGTGATGGCTGATGCTCCCTTCCTGGTATTTGATGTTTGCTTGTGTGATGGCTGATGCTCCCTTCCTGGTGTTTGATATTTGCTTGTGTGATGGCCGACGCACTCTTTTCCTTATGTTTGATTTTTGCTTGTGTGATGGCCGATGCTCCCTTTCAGGTGTTTGATATTTGCTTGTGTGCTAGTTGACGCCCTTTCTTCCTGGTGTTTGATGTTTGCTTGTGTGATGGCTGATGCTCCCTTCCTGGTGTTTGATATTTGCTTGTGTGATAGCTGATGCACTCTTTTCCTGGTGTTTGATGTTTGCTTGTGTGATGCCCGATGCTCCCTTCTTGGTGTTTGATATTTGCTTGTGTGATGGCCGACGCACTCTTTTCCTGGTGTTGATGTTTGCTTGTGTGACCGCCGATGCTCTCTTCCTGGTGTTTGATATTTGCTTGTGTGATAGCCGGCGCCCTCTCTTCCTGGTGTTTGATGTTTGCTTGTGTGATGGCTGATGCTTCCTTCCTGTTGTTTGATGTTTGCTTGCGTGATGACCGACTCGCTCTCTTCCTGGTGTTTGATGTTTGCTTGTGTGATGGCTGATGCTCTCTACCTGGTGTTTGATGTTTGCTTGTGTGATGGCCTACGCCCTCCCTTCCTGGTGTTTGATGTTTGCTTGTGTGATGGCCGACGCTCTCTTCCTGGTGTATGATGTTTGTTTGTGTGATGGCCGATGCTCTCTTCCTGGTGTTTGATATTTGCTTGTGTGATGGCCGACGCTCTTTTCCTGGTGTTTGATGTTTGTTTGTGTGATGGCCGACGCCCTCTCATCCAGGTATTTGATGTTTGCATGTGTGATAGCCGACGCTCTCTTCCTGGTGTTTGATATTTGCTTTGTGATGGCCGATGCTCCCTTCCTGTTGTTTGATGTTTGCTTGCGTGATAACCGACTCGCTCTCTTCCTGGTGTTTGATGTTTGCTTGTGTGATGGCTGATGCTCTCTACCTGGTGTTTGATGTTTGCTTGTGTGATGGCCTACGCCCTCCCTTCCTGGTATTTGATGTTTGCTTGTGTGATGGCCGACGCTCTCTTCCTGGTGTATGATGTTTGTTTGTGTGATGGCCGATGCTCTCTTACTGGTGTTTGATGTTTGCTTGTGAGATGGCCGACGCTCTCTTCCTGGTGTTTGATGTTTGTTTGTGTGATGGCCGACGCCCTCTCATCCAGGTATTTGATGTTTGCATGTGTGATAGCCGACGCTCTCTTCCTGGTGTTTGATATTTGCTTTGTGATGGCCGATGCTCCCTTCCTGGTGTTTGATGTTTGCTTGTGTGATGGCCGATGCTTCCTTCCTGTTGTTTGATATTTGCTTGTGTGATAGCCGACGCTCTCTTCCTGGTGTATGATGCTTACTTGTGATGGTCATTGCTCCCTTCCTGGTCTTTGATGTTTGCTTGTGTGATGGCCGACGCCCTCTCATCCAGGTGTTTGATGTTTGCGTGTATGATGGCCGACGCTCTCTTCCTGGTGTTTGATGTTTGCTTGTGTGATGGCCGACGCCCTCTCATTCAGGTGTTCAATGTTTGCGTGTGTGATGGCCGACGCTCCCTTCATGGTGTTTGATATTTGCTTGTGTGATGGCCGACGCTCTCTTACTGGTGTTTGATGTTTGCTTGTGTGATGGCCGACGTTCTCTTCCTGGTGTTTGATATTTGCTTGTGTGATGGCCGACGCACTCTTTTCCTGGTGTTTGATGTTTGCTCGTGTGATGGCCGGTGCTCCCTTTCGGGTGTTTGATATTTGCTTGTGTGATGGCCGACGCACTCTTTTCCTGGTGTTGATGTTTGCTAGTGTGACGGCCGATGCTCTCTTCCTGGTGTTTGATATTTGCTTGTGTGATGGCTGATGCTCCCTTCCTTGTGTTTGATATTTGCTTGTGTGATGGCGACTCGCTCTCTTCCTGGTGTTTGATGTTTGCTTGTGTGATAGCCGGCGCCCTCTCTTCCTGGTGTTTGATGTTTTCTCGTGTGATTGGCGACTCTCTCTCTTCCTGGTGTTTGATGTTTGCTTGTGTGATGGCCGATTCGCTCTCTTCCTTGTGTTTGATGTTTGCTTGTGTGATGGTCGACTAGCTCTCTTCCTGGTGTTTGATATTTGCTTGTGTAATGGCCGACGCCCTCTCTTCCTGGTGTTTGATGTTTGCTTGTGTGATTGCCGATGCTCCCTTCCTGGTGTTTGATATTTGCTTGTGTGATGGCCGACGCTCTCTTCCTGGTGTTTGATGTTTGCTTGTGTGATGGCCGACGCCCTCTCTTCCTGGTGTTTGATGTTTACTTGTGTGATGGCCGACGCCCTCTTCCTGGTGTTTGATGTTTGCTCGTGTGATTGGTGACTCTCTCTCTTCCCAGTGCTTGATATTTACTTGTGTGATGGCCGACTCACTCTCTTCCTGGTGTTTGATATTTACTTGTGTGATGGCCGATACGTTCTCTTCCTGGTGTTTGATATTTGCTTGTGTGAAGGCTGATATGCTCTCTTCCTGGAGTTTGATATTTACTTGTGTGATGGCCGATACACTCTCTTCCTGGTGTTTGATATTTACTTGTGTGATAGCCGGCGCCCTCTCTTCCTGGTGTTTGATATTTGCTTGTGTGATGATGCTCTCTTCCTGGTGTTTGATATTTACTTGTGTGATGGCCGATATGATCTCTTCCTGGTGTTTGATATTTACTTGTGTGATAGCCGGTTCCCTCTCTTCCTGGTGTTTGATATCTAATTGTGTGATGGCCGACTCACTCTCTTCCTGGTGTTTGATGTTTGCTCGTGTGATTGGCGACTCTCTCTCTTCCTGGTGTTTGATGTTTGCTTGAGTGATAGCCGGGGCCCTCTCTTCCTGTTGTTTCATGTTTGCTCGTGTGATTGGCGACTCTCTTTCTTCCTGTTGTCTGATGTTTCCTTCTGTGATGGCCGATATGCTCTCCTTCTACTGTTTGATGTTTGCTTGTGTGATAGCCCGCGCCCTCTGTTCCTGGTGTTTGATGTTTGCTTGTGTGATTGGTGACTCTCTCTCTTCCCAGTGCTTGATATTTACTTGTGTGATGGCCGACTCACTCTCTTCCTGGTGTTTGATATTTACTGGTGTGATTGCCGATACGATCTCTTCCTGGTGTTTGATATTTGCTTGTGTGATGGCCGACGCTCTCTTACTGGTGTTTGATATTTACTTGTGTGATAGCCGGCGCCCTCTCTTCCTGGTGTTTGATATTTGCTTGTGTGATGACGCTCTCTTCCTGGTGTTTGATATTTGCTTGTGTGATGGGCGATATGCTCTCTTCCTGGTGTTTGATATTTACTTGTGTGATAGCCGGCGCCCTCTCTTCCTGGTGTTTGATATCTACTTGTGTGATGGCCGACTCACTCTCTTCCTGGTGTTTGATGTTTGTTTGTGTGATTGGCGACTCTCTCTCTTCCTGGTGTTTGATGTTTGCTTGAGTGATAGCCGGGGCCCTCTGTTCCTGGTGTTTGATGTTTGCTTGTGTGATTGGCGACTTTCTCTCTTCCTGGTGTCTGATGTTTCCTCCTGTGATGGCCGATATGCTCTCCTCCTTCTGTTTGATGCTTGCTTGTGTGATAGCCCGCGCCCTCTGTTCCTGGTGTTTGATGTTTGCTCGTGTGATTGGCGACTCTCTCTCTTCCTGGTGTCTGATGTTTGCTTGTGTGATGGCCGATGCTCTCTTCCTGGTGTTTGATATTTGCTTGTGTGATGGCCGACGCTCTCTTACTGGTGTTTGATGTTTGCTTGTGTGATGGCTGACGCTCTCTTCCTGGTGTTTGATGTTTGCTTGTGTGATGGCCGACGCCCTCTCCAGGTATTTGATGTTTGCATGTGTGATAGCCGACGCTCTCTTCCTGGTGTTTGATATTTGCTTGTGTGATGGCCGATGCTTCCTTCCTGTTGTTTGATATTTTCTTGTGTGATAGCCGACGCTCTCTTCCTGGTGTATGATGCTTACTTGTGATGGTCATTGCTCCCTACCTGGTCTTTGATGTTTGCTTGTGTGATGGCCGACGCCCTCTCATCCAGGTGTTTGATGTTTGCGTGTATGATGGCCGACGCTCTCTTCCCGGTGTTTGATGTTTTCTTGTGTGATGGCCGACGCCCTCTCATCCAGGTGTTTGATGTTTGCGTGTGTGATGGCCGACGCTCCCTTCCTGGTGTTTGATATTTGCTTGTGTGATGGCCGACGCTCTCTTACTGGTGTTTGATGT
This sequence comes from Lissotriton helveticus, assembly GCF_964261635.1. Lineage (NCBI taxonomy): Eukaryota > Metazoa > Chordata > Amphibia > Caudata > Salamandridae > Lissotriton > Lissotriton helveticus. The sequence goes on from NC_136062.1 coordinate 498,504,671, forward strand.
TTGCTTGTGTGATGGCCGACGTTCTCTTCCTGGTGTTTGATGTTTGCTTGTTCGATGCCCGATGCTCCCTTCCTGGTGTTTTATATTTACTTGTGTGATGGCCGACACACTCTTTTCCTGGTGTTGATGTTTGCTTGTGTGACGGCCAATGCTCTCTTCCTGGTGTTTGATATTTGCCAACTGTTAGAATTGGGGGTCTCTGGTTGGCGCAAGTATTCACTTGTGACAAGCAGTGACCCTCTCCTCTAAGTCAGGGCGAAGGATGACCCCTTAGAATTACCCTTGCTCACCCTCTAGGTGCGTGGCGTGAGCAGCCAAGGCTAATCTTCAGGCGTTATTGGATTAAGCATTTGTAATCACACACACAGTAAATATATCAATCCCCCCACAAATGGACACCAGGCTGTGGTCCTGTAAAAATACGTAATCTTTATATAAAATATATATATATATAAATCTCTAGGCAGGCAGATATCACAAGACCTTATAACGTGTTACTTTACTTTTGGGCCCCCAGATCTCAGATGTGGGCAACAGTTCTCTTTACTTAATCAAGTAGTGTCTTTACTTCTTAGTTAGGGTGTCCTGCACTCATGGACACTCTTTTTCAGGCGTTGGTACCCAGTCTTGGGGAAGGGGCGCTTCGTAGCGCTTTAGTGCGTTGAAAAACGGAAGAAAACCCCGGCCCCTACCAAGGTTCACGCATCTCGCGTGAGCAGGCGGCCACGGATTCCCACGGTGGGGGCTGAGCTGAGGAGCAGCAAGGAGGCGATGAGAGGAGCCTCGGGAAACGCAGGGCCTTTTCCGGAGGTGGGGGCTCCTGGCTGCAGTGAGGAGCAGGGAGGCGATGAGAGGAGCCTCGGGAAACCCAGGGCCTTTTCCGGAGGTGGGGGCTCCTGGCTGCAGTGAGGAGCAGGGAGGCGATGAGAGGAGCCTCGGGAAACCCAGGGCCTTTTCCGGAGGTGGGGGCTCCTGGCTGCAGTGAGGAGCAGGGAGGCGATGAGAGGAGCCTCGGGAAACCCAGGGCCCTTTCCGGAGGTGGGGGCTCTCGGCTGCAGTGAGGAGCAGGGAGGCGATGTGAGGAGCCTCGGGAAACCCAGGGCCTTTTCCGGAGGTGGGGGCTCCTGGCTGCAGTGAGGAGCAGGGAGGCGATGAGAGGAGCCTCGGGAAACCCAGGGCCTTTTCCGGAGGTGGGGGCTCCTGGCTGCAGGGAGGCGATGAGAGGAGCCTCGGGAAACCCAGGGCCTTTTCCGGAGGTGGGGGCTCCTGGCTTCAGTGAGGAGCAGGGAGGCGAAGAGAGGAGCCTCGGGAAACCCAGGGCCCTTTCCGGAGGTGGGGGCTCCTGGCTTCAGTTGTAGTGTAGTTCCTATAGTCCCAATAGGCTCTGCGCATTGGAATAATATATTCAGCAGTATAGACGTAGGACTGAGGTTAACTAGGTCTCTACTGACTATATTAGACTTAAGTTTTTGCCAGATAGCTCAGAGGTCACTAGAAACTTTCTCGAATAAGTTTAACCTCCCTGGATAGACAAGAAGGGATTTAGTTTCTGACAACCATAAAACATGACAACTTTGCTCTCCCTGATTAAGAGTATATCTCTAGAGTCGTGTGAAAACAAAAGACAGCTATTTCACTCAGTCAAAGGTGCGTATTTAGTTTCACCAGATTGCAGAGAAAAGAGAGACGGGCGTTTTCAATAAAGGTATTATTTATTGAGCAGTCTCCTTCCTCATGCAAGAGAAATGAATTGCTACAATTGCAATACTTATAGTAAAGTAAAGTGCGTACAGTAAAAGCAGGATTATAAAATAATACTGTAAAAGCATTGATATGGTTTCTTAGCCATATGATACTTTAAAATAGATAAAATATATACATACATATATACATTGACTAATCGTACTCAACTGGTGCTTCTAAATACTCCTACCCCGGTGTACCTGACCTAAGCCTAATACGTGGGAGGGAGTAAGTAAGTAGCAGTTTAAGTTAAGTTTGTTTTGCCAAGAATCTGACTCAAGAATTCTCTGTAAGGGTTTAGTCAGCTCCGTACCTGGGTAATAGAAAGCAGGAGGTCTGGTATCTCCCTCTCAGGACTCGATATCCCAGCAACCCGCAAGGGTAGGCTGGAAACGCCGGAGCTGGATTTCTCGGCAAGAGAAAAGACAGTCTTTCTCAGCGCGTCAAAAGGGAGGGGCAGCGTCCGTGGGCTCTCGCATCAGCTGGGCTCTCGGAAGTAGATAGCTGCTCTGCTCCAGATTCACCACCGTGTGTTTGCTTAAGGCAGCATTGGTATATTTATACCTGAAAGGTGCCGGGTTTGACGTAAGGTTGGACATAAGACGTCAATAAAGATGTCACTAAGAACTGGCCGTTCTTACAGTGCTTTACAGGAGTTCTAGGACGAAATCAAAACAATAGCAAGGGGGATTTCCCAGGTTGCTGGAGGCTTGGTTTTGTTTAGAGAACTCGGTGTGCTTACTAGGGGGCCGGAGAAGTAGCCTTGCTTAATGTGACAGCATGTGCTACGACTGAATTATGGATATGATTATTTTGCCGTTTTATGGATATTATTGATTATAGCCGGACAAGGGCATGAAATAGGAATATCGATTCAGGTTTCCTAGATAACACACTACACCCACTCCACGAATTAATGTCCATCATTACTAAAACTAAGCAATAGTAAACATAAAAGGTGCACGTGTATATCAACCCATCTCAAAATACATTTTTGCATTTGAAATGGTGTATGCGAAATACATGAAAATGATTATAGGTACTGTACGCGTTTCAAGCAGTGTAATCATTCATTAAAAAAGGATGCATATATATATCAGCATGAATGATTTGCGAAATTTACACATGCAATGGCTCTTAATACAGAAAAAAGGTGCGAGACCATTCCATCACAATATAAATACAGTTGCTGTAAATGTGCTAGAGGCTGACGTGATATATTGTCTTTAGAGTTCCTAAAATAGAAGCTCTGTTCTCTAAGAATAGTTCTACTTTAAGCAGAGTACCAGTGCCATAAAAAGGTAAATATTTTGGAATCGGGAAAAAATTATTTTGTTTTTCAGGGGAAGAAGAAAAAAATAGTTCCAAATATTTTCAGTAGCTTTTGTTTTTCAAAGCTGAAGGCCGAATTCAGAGTTCAGGGAACGCTGTGTGCTTGTTTGTTTTAAAGTTATTCTTTCTGTTCAGGGGAGAACATCATTTCAGACAGACTTTCAAAAAAGCAGTTTACCACTTCAGGTGAAAGTTCGACCAAGTTGGAAAATGCCGCAACTGTGCAGTCGTGAGAATGATTGCTATCATCGATGTATTGATCAGCACTGCTCACAGAAGGTCGTACCTGGTTGATGCTTCTCTCATCTTGCACTTCACTACCCTTTAATCGCAGTGGTGAAGTTTCCACGAATGCCGTCATCAGGATAGGTAACCGCTAGGGACAACACGATGCATGAGCCGTTACAGGACTTAGCAAAGTATCTGTATCCAATGGTACTTCTGATTGTAGTGTGAGACAGACGTCTAACACGCATTCTTCTCCGCACAGCATACATCTTAATACAGGTAAGATACAATTCTGCCAGATGGGTCTGAATGAAAGAAACCAGGTCATATTTAGATCTCTTAGCCGAGATAATCCAAGGACTTTAGTTATGCGGTCCCGATAGCGTATAGCTAGGATCGTTTCTTCCATTGTTGCCGGAGTCTTGTCTGTGACATGGCTTGCCATAACGAAGCAGCAGAATCAAAAATAAAATGCCTGCTACGAGTCTCAACAGGAGTGGTAGGCCGCCAAAGACCGAATGGAAAAAATTAGGAAAGATGCCCAGGACAGCTTTGAAGGGTGTTAACAGTCCCGAAAAAAATTTCTTAAATACATGTGGGATACCATTCGTATCGGACATGTTTAGGATTTGGCTTAGCATTTCCGCGAAATGTAAGGGGCAATTTGTTGATAAAAGTTTATGTATCTCTGCCGTTGTCCTTGCAACTTGAAGATCATACGTTTCTTTTGATGACGTCAAGGGCACAGTCGTCTGTAGAAGAACAGACTTCATTCTGCTTAAAGTATCAATTCAAATAGAAGAGATATTCAAAATGGGCCAAATGTTTCCCTCCCTGTCTGGATTGTTGTTCGGATACAATACTTGCATACAACAAGTGACCATGGAAGAAACGCTTACTAGATAAGCTTTTCCTGGCACCAAGCCACAACATCTGTGGTCCACTATTAGAATGTAGCTCCCGTTAGAAAGCTGTCTAAAAAATGGCTCTATTCGAGTTGCAGGTGTGCCATGCTGGTGGCATGAAAGGTTATTTGAAGTCCCCTCACAGGCCCCATGTAAGTTTATACCCTGACACAGAAGTATACCACTTAGTGACCTTTTACAATTATCACCACTAAGAAATACATTCTGTCCTTTTTCACTATAACATGTGTGTGTGTAAGGTAATTTCCATGATGACTTAATGTATTCCTTACCCAACCTTTCATACTGGCCTGCTCGTATATACTCTTGGCAGTATTTAAATTGGAAAGTAGTTATCGGAATAGTTATGATTCCGTGTATTATCCATTCAATGACAGGTCGTTCTGACATTGTCAATGGTAATCTCTCAAGTTTTTCAATGCTCAGAATTGTATATTCTGCTCCTTTTTGTGCCAGGCTGATTTGTGTATCAGTAAGGTTAAAGATAGAGAATAATGACGTTGTGTTGATTAAACGCCAAGGCACGTAGCCTGAACGCAGATTTTATAACGTCCAGCCAAGCTGTACAATAGAACGTAGTTGGGACTGACCGTGTTGTAACATTAGTAAGTCCTGTTCTAACATATCAATTGCAGATGATACAATACTGTCCAGTGAATATATTCTGGAAGACAGAGTCATTAACCCATTGTCCACATCAGAAAGTGATTTTTCCAAATTAATACGGTCAATTTCTCGTATTTTTTCTGCTGTTTCAATTTGTGTTTCTTTCCAAGCTTCGTTGTATGCCGCATATATACTGGCCGCTATGAAACGTTTTTGACGCTGTTTGCGTGGTCCCATTATGAAATCACGCAAGTCAGCAGCTTCTTTAAGTAAAGTCAAGTGTTGCTTAATTTCTGCCAGTGTGGATGTCTGTAGCCATTCGAGGCAGAGTTTTCCTACACTGTATGTTGTAACTACCCCTGGATGTTGTCTCTGGAGTATCTAGGGTCTGGCCTGGTCAATTTGAACCCCTGTAGTTTGTTCAGGAATCTATCTTGACAGTTATTTGTGTCTGTGGGCCAGATCAACCATTTTTTCCAATCAGGATGTGTTCTGTTTTGGTTAAAAATATGGGATACGTATATCTCAACATCTATAGTGCTATTACTGTCAGGTGTTGGTTTTGGAATAGACGGTTTATTTAGGTCTTTAATTTTGGCTAGGCCAAGACAGGTTGTCTGTTGAATGGTATCATTCAAGAATATAATTTGTTCTGGGATCATGCAGGCTCTAAATAATGATTCTATACCTTGGACCTGCCAATCTTTGGTACCCCAGATGGTTTTTGTTTCAATATTGTTTTTCCAAAAATCAAAACCAAATGTAGTCATTTTTTCAAAAAATGTTTCTGAATAGATTAATTTAGTGTTTGTCAGCATGGTTTTCATTCCTGTCTTATTTAACAGTTTGAAATAAAACGTTTCTGCATCACTTGTGTTAAACCCTGAGAAGTATGGGAATTTATCAAAAAATGTTTTTGAACTGCCTTTTGGTGGAGTTGCACAATGTTCCCATTGATTATAATTAAAAACATTTCTAGGTTGAGCAGATTTATGCAAATAATGGTTAGCATAGTGATTGTAGCAGTACATCTGTTCATAATTTGATGAACCCTGTAAATAATCATGTTCTGTAAATTTTGCTGATATAACTAAATCTGACATCATATCATTAATACTTTCAAAGTCCCAATCATCAGAGAATGTGCTCGGTTTTACAAAGTCACTCAATGAAACCTTGAATTGATGTGGATACTTCAAGAGCTCGACCGGGCCATAAATTTCATAATCTGTTTTGTCCCAAGCTACCCCACCGGGTATTGGATTGGCTGTGAAATTTACTGATGATAGTTCTCTTTTCTCAATGTGGGATGACTTGTGTGGCTTTAGGACCATGTTGATATTCTGACTTGCTGTGTCCATTGTACTATATTTTCCCTCAATGAAATGTCCCACGCATAGTACCATGATGAGCCAAAGCAGGAGGAAAAGTACACCTAGCACAAACCAAAATTCAATCCATGGAGAAATCAAATAGGTTTCTTTGAGTTGATGAAAGAGTTCTTTTGCTTTGTCTTTAAAAGTCTTTGTTTATGTTGGCTGTTCCTCAGGTTCGCTTGGATCCTCAGAAAAGTCATCAAAATTGATGAAGTAGCCTGATGCAGTTCTGTCAATTGTTGGAATTGCTTCCGGATTTTCATTTGCTTTTGGAATTTTCTTTGTTTCATTAGCATAGTCTGAGGCTACATCGTTGTAGACAGGTGTTTCTTGACGAGCTGTTGCAATTTGAGTTTTTAGAGGCATAAGTTCCATGGCTTTGTTGCATAGTCCTTGTTCATTCACTGTAGCTTTATCAAATGTGATTAGTCTCTCAGTTTGAACCTCTTGTTTTATAGCAAACTTTGGCGTTCTGCTATTTCTTGGGAGTCCACTTGGCCTACTACTTATTATCGGCCACATGATTGTGGTTTAACCAGGTCGATGGATACAACTCGGTTCTCCTTTTTACCAGCAAGGGGCGGTAGTACAACTGATCTTGTTCCGTTGACAGCTAAGACAGGTACTGCTTTTCTGTAAGAAGGCCCAAATTCCTTCTTCACCGCGATCTTCTCTCTGACCAGATCCCCAATCTTTGGAATCCAGACAGGCCTTGCTGGGACAGGTGGTTTCTCTTCAGTGGCTGTTGGCTGTTTAGCTTTACGTTGCTCAGGTCTTTTCTTGTTTCATTTAAGTCCTGTAAAATAGCCAAACGATCTTTGATATCAAAGCATTTCCTTCTACCACTAAAGTCTGACTATCAAGGTCCTGGATATGCATTCTAGTCCCGAACAATAGTTCATACGGACTGAAACCTTTTAGAGAATTTCTTGGCAGATTGTTAAGACTACGTTGGACACTTGTTAAATGTTTGACCCACCCATCACCCGTACCTAATACCTTTGCCGTTATAGATTGCTTTATGTCTCGGTTTTTTCTTTCCACAATCCCGTTTCCCGCAGGAAGGAAGTGACAAGAGTACCGCAATGCAATGCCCATGCTGGTCATGGCCTACTTATAAGCTCGAGAGCTTAAAAGCAGGACCCTGGTCAGAATGTAGCATGCCAATTGCGTATGTGCCGATATAGACTCGCAAATCTTTTAGAACAGTTCTGGCGTCAGCCGAGCGCTGGTGTCTACATTTTAAGTGAATCTAGTCTTAAATAATATACATTGGGACGCATGTTTCCTGTTTAATCATGCGTATAAATCGCCTTATGCTTTCTATTAGGTGTTCTGGCACTATGTCGGCCGGTTCGCCACTGCGATCTCTGTTGCAGTTTTCACAATTTTTTGCAAATTTGTGATTATCCACGCTCATTCCCGGCCACCAGTATTCTGATTGTAATTCTGTCAGAGATTCTTTGATCATCTGATGCCTTAGACCTAATCCCATGTGTGTTTCTTGTATTAAGAAGATTCTCCTGTTCGTGTTTGGAATCACTCTATCCCCCACTCCAGGGATTCGAGCAAAAGGAACGGAGTTTGCATCGATTATGTATGTATAATTGAGTGGATAATTCATGGGTAGTGCTGCACAGTCGCCTTTTGAAGACGTTTTTACCGCCAGCATGGTTTCCCCGTCTATGTATTTTTCTGGACGCTTTTTTGTGGCTACGGAAGCCGGCTTAGTTGCTTCCTCTGTGGCTGTTTCAGCCAATGAATTCCCTGCAGCGTGAACGCCATCACGCTGATGACTCAGTGCATGGATCACGTGAGTCTTTTGTAGTTCTTTCTTCAAAAGAACTACTTGTTCCCAAAGCGATTTTTGCTTAATTGTGGCACCTGTGTTATCTTGTAACCTTTTTCAACCCATTTCTGCAAGTCATTATTGTATGATTTGACGCAGGAATGCGAATCGCACACTATTAGTGTCGGGAATTCGCGATCGGCAATGTCGAGCGCCATTTTTAAAGCTATTAATTCAGTTTGTTGACCTGAATTGTCTTTTACAGATTGTGACATTGTTACCAGTGGCATCAATTTACGTCAGCGCCACCGGCATTTGACAACCTCGCACGTAGCGTTATAAGATTGTTTTCCCCAAACTGAGGGTTCTGCATAACTGTTTCTGTATATTACGCAGGCGTAAAGTTGTATGGGCAGAATGTCATCAGGCAGAGGATATTCTTTTTCATATGTTAGATATTTCATTTTTTTCATTTCCGGGTCAAAATAGTATTTCACTTTTTCTGTAGCAAGAGAATTTTCCCATTGTATCCATTTTGGATCTAATGCCACGGTAGTTAAATTACATGTGCTTGTCAATGCCTCGAAGGCTGATTCTGCTGTTAAGACAGTAATCCGTCTGCCTTGGGCTTGGGCACTTTCTTTTGCTACAGCTGTTTGAACCGCATTTACAACATTTTCCGCAAGACTGAATGTTTTTTCAGCTTGTGAGTACAAGTGTGATTTGTACGCTATTGGTACCTTTTCTCCCTCATTAGAGGTCAGGTACATGAATCCGCATCTTCCTGGGATGACTCGGATTACAAGGTTGCGTGTATTATCGCGAGTTTGCAATTTTGTTTTTGCTAACATGTCTGTTTGCAATGATCTCAAAATTTCTGTGTGTTTTTGAGTCCAATTGATTGGTTTAAAATCTGGTCTTATTAGTTCGTAGAGAGGTTTAACCCTCTCTGCATAATTTAGAATTCACTTTTTACCTGAATTGAGGAACAGCGTTGCAGATTCCTTTCACCGCCCTTGACTTTACTGCTCGCGGAACCCGCTTCGCGGGTCCCGCTTCGTGTGTGGGCACACTCCATCTCGTCGCTCTTGGCAAAACCAGCATCCGAGGCACAGCGACCTCTCCTGGAGGCAGGGACTGAGGGCGCGTGCAGGGCTGCGAGCGAGTGCGGGCGCAGGACTCCAAGTCCCAGGAGCGCCCGCCAGACCCAATTGGAAGCACCTGGGCCGCTCTCCCTGCATGCTCCGCCCCACCAGCTGACCTTAAGAGCACTTTCCCCTGGATTTTCGTTGGGTCACTTTTTACCTGAATTGAGGAACAGCGTTGCAGATTCCTTTCACCGCCCTTGACTTTACTGCTCGCGGAACCCGCTTCGCGGGTCCCGCTTCGTGTGTGGGCACACTCCATCTCGTCGCTCTTGGCAAAACCAGCATCCGAGGCACAGCGACCTCTCCTGGAGGCAGGGACTGAGGGCGCGTGCAGGGCTGCGAGCGAGTGCGGGCGCAGGACTCCAAGTCCCAGGAGCGCCCGCCAGACCCAATTGGAAGCACCTGGGCCGCTCTCCCTGCATGCTCCGCCCCACCAGCTGACCTTAAGAGCACTTGCCCCTGGATTTTCGTTGGGTCACTTTTTACCTGAATTGAGGAACAGCGTTGCAGATTCCTTTCACCGCCCTTGACTTTACTGCTCGCGGAACCCGCTTCGTGTGTGGGCACACTCCATCTCGTCGCTCTTGGCAAAACCAGCATCCGAGGCACAGCGACCTCTCCTGGAGGCAGGGACTGGGGGCGCGTGCAGGGCTGCGAGCGAGTTCGGGCGCAGGACTCCAAGTCCCAGGAGCGCCCGCCAGACCTAATTGGAAGCACCTGGGCCGCTCTCCCTGCATGCTCCGCCCCTCTCACAACCCTCACATAAATACAATCATACAGACCCGCTGCGCGGGAGCGACCGGGAGAAGCCCGGGACAAGGGCGGGCCCGTTTTAGCCCGTTACAGACCGAGCAAGACCGGACCGGGCCACCCCTCTTGGCCGTGTGGTTGCACCTCATAGCTCAGGTAATTGCATCCATCGTATACTCCCGAACTGGGCCGCTGTGTAAACGATGTCTTCACGCGAAACTCGAAACAGGGCCAAAAATGCAAAAAAGGCTACAGGAACACTGGATGACTTTATTACAAGGACTAATACAAACATTGACATTGAGATTAACAAACTCCAGCATAGAGTGTCCTTGGAGCTGGAGGCAGCTAGAAGACTGTCTTCAGATCTTGCATTAGGTAAAAAATCTTCTCTAGGCAGCATTGCCCTAGCTAAAACTCCCGAGCGTTCTACTGGCCCTAAACCCATTATTATATCGGCCGAAGTGCATTCTGTTCCTGAAGAAATTGTTATTTCTGTTGATGATACACTTGACCTTACCCAACAAACAGTCAATAGTATTTTACCTGAAACCTCTTCTAAAGTGGACATACTGTTGGAGGATGTTAAAGGGAATGAAGAGTTCAAGAGCACTCTGGGTGACACTAAGGTAAAGCTAATACCAAAGAGAAAACGTCAATTAAAGTCAGTGTATGCCAGGAAAAAGGCTAAAGTGGTAAAAAGCCAGTGTTTTACTGCATGGTCCAAGCCACAAGGGGGCACAAGTAGTACGTCTCACCAGACGCTTTCTACTATGCAGTTGTTTAACAACGGTGATAAAATGGAAGCGTCGAATGTAGATAAAATAGATGTGCACCCTGCTATCGGGGATGAGAAAATCACCACACCTTTGGTAGATTTAGAGGGTGGCAAAGAGGAATTTTTGAAAATTGTGTGGGAAACATTAAAGAAACTTCTCAGACCTCTGGAAGTTAGGTTATCTGGTATTGAAAACCAGCTCCTTGAGGTGGAGAAAAGTATTATCACACTGTCCAGCCTAAGTCTACATCCAAGTGGCAGTGAGCTACAGAGCTCCAATGTAGTCACCAGCAATATACTTGCCCCTATGCCCCTGGTATCCTTAAAAATAAATTACTTCAATAAACAAGATTCTAAGAAGGACGTACCAAAAGTAATCGACCACATTGTGAGTGCTGTTGACACTTCTGTTGCAACTCCCATGGTTCCATCTAAAGGAAAGCCTGTTAATAAACCTTTCTGTAAGGGTTTCATACCAAACACGAATAACCAAACAGCGAGTGTTGCCAATATTTACCCTCCTGCACATACCACACCTATTTTAAAAGTACCCTCTGTTCAGAAAAGCTTGATAAATAAAGCTCATAATCACTACACATCCTATGTTAGTAACAACTCAAGGGGAGGATTTATAGATCTTCCACCTGACGCAAGTTCTTTTGTAATTGTACTAACTGGGCTTCCCGAGCTAGACAACCAACACGAGGAAACATTTCTGTCATTGAAAAACAAGGTGATATATTGGTTAAATGAAAACAAGCCTGTCCCAAGCAGAATTCTCATGGTAAGAAGGGTGCCCTGGATTGGTCCCATAAATAAATCAATCTCGGGTGACTGCATTGTTGTTTCATTTGAGGATCCCCGCACTGCCCAACATATATGCACATGGAATAATTATGCAGGCACATCCTCCATTGAAGCAAGACCTTTGACATTCTTTTATCCCCCACTGAGGCGTACTAACCATGGAGGGAATTGGACTATGATTAATCACCATTATAGACGTGATACTGAATTAGGTAGGCAGGGCTTTCACAATGTGTGGAATGGAGTTCCTACCTATAATAGGTTTAGTTGCTTAGACGGAGTTGATTGACATACAACCTTGTCAAATTGTGCCACTAATTTCTATGACACCGAACACTTACCTTGTGATGAAAGTACTTCCATCAAATTCGACAACATTAGGGCAACGCGGGCAAAGGGAGAGGGGGGTAATGACCACCGAAATAATGGGGAAGCCCCAGCAAAAAATTACATTCGAGCAGCAAGCATAAGGAACCCTGGGAATAAATTGGGAGGTTTGGCTGATGGAGCCGTCAATGGAGTAGTGGTCTTGGCATCCGCATCCGGATTAGAAATGTCCTCTGTAGAAGCCACACTGCAAGATACTGTGACAGGACCAGAGTCCCTCATATTGGAGACTGCAACTCCAATTTGTCCTGGTAACGGGGTAAAACCATCATTGCTTTTAATTTCCTGGAACATTGCGGGGGTGAATAAAAACTTGAGGGATCCAGAGTGGGCTGAATATATTGATTCCTGTGATTTCTGTTTTTTGCAAGAAACCTGGGCAATAGACATACCCCATAGGATAGGGTATAAAACCTTTGGCATTGGGGCTGTCCAGTCAAATAGGGGTAGACCTTCAGGGGGTCTCATCACATGGGTTAAAATTACACTGAAGACTAAGATCGAAGTAATAGAAGCAGGTTCACCCGATATCCTGGCCCTAAAACTTACAAATATAAATGGGGTAGAATGTTACATAATTAATGTCTACAATAGACCCTCAGCACACTCCAAAAATTCCCCCACTATTGATCTGCTGGATATTTTTCTAAAAAGGGTGGTTGGTGATGTCGCAGTAATTTTGGGAGGTGACATTAACTGTAACTTTGAACCCGTCTTGGGGCTTGTTGATGTCTTTGAGGATGAAGACCAAGCGAATAACATTCCTCAGCTTGAGACCACAAACTTCGTCAATTGTTCGGCTCTGGTCGTACAATTGGTGAGACTAACGTTTGATCATAGTCTCAGGGCATGCAATGGTCGCTTTCCCTCTGACCTTTTAAAACATCCCACCTTTGTAAGGTCCGATATTACAAGCAACTTGGATTTTATATTTGTTTCATTGAGCATTTGGCACTATATGGTCGATTTCGTAGTGGTTAATAGGGGTGAGAGTGACCATTACCCACTGGAACTGTCGGTTGATGTTAACCTGTTTAGTGACTCCTGCTTATCATCTGCCACTGAGGTTCCTAATCCCATCTTATGCGACGTGGTACATATTAGCAACAATAGACGTGCATGGAAATGGTCACATGTACTAGCACACGGAAATACACTTGCAAAGGTATATTCACTCTTTGATACAATCTTTGGGTCTTTAGATGATTACTCTCTTTCGCCCAATTATTATGATCAATTCATTGCATTACATCAGTCATACTTCCAAGAGCTAAAAACATGTTTGACAAAATTGCCAAGAAAAAAGCAACAAAATGTAAGGATGGGGTGTCATGGTAAATTATGGTATGATCACTCATGTAGATCAGCCAAGAGGGAGCTACTGTTTGCATTAAAAAACAAAACGAAGGATGAGGTTAAAGTTGCCAGGGAAACATATAAGCATATCCAAAGGACCTCAAAAAGGATATGGGAAGAGTCAAACTGGGCGGATATGCTGGCCGCGGCCAAATCAAAGGATAATGTTGGGTTTTGGAGGCTGATAGCCAATGGGTCCCATGCAGGTAGAGTTGTGAAGGATGTCTTTTTAGACGAATTGACTTGGGTGACGCACTTCACATCCCTTTATAAACAATATGACAGTGGATCTGATGACACTCCTTGGTCCCCACCACCGATTGAGTGTCTGAATTTTTCAATTGGCGAAACAGAAAGGGCAATAGCCGAATTGAAAAGTAGCAAAGCCCCTGGTCCTGATAAAATACCAGACGACTTGTATAAACACGAGATCGAAGTCTGGGCCCCATACATAAATCACTTGTTTAATGCTTTATCTAGCAAATGTCAATTTCCAGATAGTTGGCGTGCTGCAGAAGTTGTCCTAATATTTAAAAAGGGCAGCAGGTTTGTACCGTCAAACTATCGACCGATTTGTTTGATGGACATCTTGCAAAAATTGTACTCTAAGCATCTACTATTTCGAATAAATGATTGGCTTGAGGAAAAAACAATACTCACCAAATTTCAAGCTGGGTTTAGGGGCAAGATCAGTACAATGGACCAGGTCTTCAGATTCTGTTGTATATATTGGAAGTATGTTCTCATTAGGAAGGGTCATTTGTATGTCGCCTTTGTAGATCTGAGAGCGGCATTTGACCTTGTCCCCCGTAACCTGCTGTGGAGGTCTCTAAGTGAAGTTGGACTACCAGGTTGTCTCCTGGCTCAAATAGTCGAGTTACATGCTAGGAATCACGCTAACATCAGGTGGGGCCCAAATGGGCAATTGACACGTGATATCCCCATAGAGCGAGGTGTACGCCAAGGATGCGTTCTGGCCCCCACCTTATTTTCATTATTTGTTAACGATATCCCTGATCATTTGAACAGTTGTATTAGTGATTCACCAAAACTTAATGGGGAAAAAGTGCCTGCGTTACTTTTCGCGGATGATACCATCTGATATCCCAAACTAAGAAAGGTCTCCAGGCACTTTTGAATTCCTTTAGTGTGTACTGTGTGAAGAAAGGCCTAGAGATAAACGTTAATAAAACTAAGTGCATGGCATTAAATCCCTGCAGGCCTGATAGGGGGACGTTAAGTCTGGACGGACAAGCCCTAGAAATAGTTGACAATTTTTCTTATCTGGGGGTGGTGTTAGATTCAAATCTAACTTGGAAGGACCAAATTGAGAAAAGCAAGGTGTCGTATGCCCATAATGTCAAACCTATTATTAGTAAACTTAACACCAGTTCAAGCAAAAGTGTGACTCCTGCGCTTGAACTTTTTAAATTCAAAACACAGTCTGCTGCCCTCTATGGGGCTGAGATATGGGGGCCCTGGGCAATGGACAGTTTTTACGGCCTGGATAATAAATTCATGAGATCAATTGTTAGGGTCCCCACCAGTACACCTCTGATTCCCCTTCAATTTTACTTGAACCTCAAAAGAACTGATAATTACACAATTATAAGACCATTAATGTTCTGGGTAAGATTATGGTCCACTCCCGAACTGATTGATTACAGGAAAGGCCTTCAGGAGATATTGGGTCTTGATTGTTTACATTCTGTTGTATGGCTCAAACATATTAAAAAATGGTTTTCCATCCTGTGTCTGTCTCAGCTTTGGGAGTGTCCCGAAAGGCAACCGTTTTATGCAAAATCTATGGTGAAACAAGCCTTCTGGTCTTTCATCACTAATCGGTTGGTAAATGGTAATAGAATCGGTTCCCTAACCCAAAATTTTTTAGGCTTCAAAAATGAACCTTTTTTTGAGGTATTCCTAAACGAAATAGAGCCTCCTCTTGCGAAGTCTCTATTTCTGAAGTTCAGGTATGGGAATCTTATGATAAACTCTAACGTTGAACGTTGGTCTAAGAGAAAACTGGAAGGGGTCAACCCTACACAGGGAAAGTGTATCATGTGTCCAGGCTTTCATATGGAGGATGAGGTCCATATATTGTTTTTTTGCCAAGCTTACATCAGAGCAAGAAAAAGGTGGATTAAACCCCTGTGTAACATGCTAGGAATAAGATCTTGTTCTTTGGCATATAGAATTGTTAAAACCAATACTTCACAATTCATTGTCTTTAGCATTAGTAGATTTCTTTATTCAGTTTACTTTGCTCGTAGGAAGTTTGGCCAATTATTTTGAGTAGTTAAACCTCTGACAAACTTTTTTTTACTAGATGCTAATTGTGATGAAATCTTTGTGTTTATGCATCTATGTATGTACTGCCGTTGAGAAATGTTCTTAATGAATTTTGTAACCTATGGATAAAATCTTTTAATTGCTTTAGTGACATATGTGTAAAATGATATGTTTGGTGTTTTTATGCATGTATCTTTTATGGCTACAGCAGTCGAAATAAAGATATTAAGATAAGAATGTAAATTCAGGAAACCTAGAATTGATTGTAAGTTTTTCAGCGTTTTTGGTGCTTGGATTACAGCGCATTTTTCTAAGAAATTGTCTGCCAGGCTTTTGCCTTCCCTTGATAATTCATATCCTAAAAACAGGACAGTTAGATGGGCAATTCGTGATTTTTTAAAGTTGAATTTGTAACCCTCTGCTGCGAACCCAAGTATTATGGTGTTCACTCTTTTCAAGTGAGTATCGAAGTCATCATCTGTTAGATAGATGTCATCGACATAAGATAATGCCTCATCATCATACAGTTGTAGTAACTCTGTTACTCTTGCTGAGAATAATCCTGGACTGTTCTTGAACCCCTGTGGGAGTCGACAGAATTTTTCTGCGAGCCCATTATTGAGAAAGCGGTCAAATACCTGCTTTCAGGTGCAATGTTTTGACAAAAGAATCCATTAGAGATGTCTAATGTTGTTTTGTATTTTTTGTGCACGATGTTATTCATTAGTGCTGCACTGTGTGAGTTTTGTACTGCAAATGTCTTGCAACATGAGTTAAGGTGTCTGTAGTCCAAAACTAGACGATATGAATCGTCTGGCTTGGAGACAGGAAACAAAGGATTGTTCATTTGTGAGGTGCATGTTTCAATCACCCCCTGGTATTCAAGTTGATCTAAAATCTCCCTGACCTGTTTTTTAGCTTCTTGCTTAATTGGGTACTGCCTTTGTGCAGTTGGTTGACATTTTAACTGGATTTTGTGAGGAGGAGAGTCCTCATCCCATCCTACATGATTTTTATATAATGCAGGAGCTTGGGCTACTGCCCACTTTCTTGCAAGTGTATATTTTTTATGAATTGGAGTGTGATTTGAGAAGGCAGGCATAATCATTTCTTCGCCTTGAGGGCACTCCCTGACAAACTCTGGTGGCCAGTCTTTTTCAGCTAAAAGGATGTCATAGCCTTTGGAAAGGTTATCCCAAAATAGACCCCTTACTTTCCTAGTCTTATCTCCCTCTATACGTAATGTTATCTCGTATATTTTATGAGGTTTGCTAACTCTGCTGTCTGCAGTTTCCACTTGAATGTATTCATTCGTGTCCACTGTCTCCAGATGATTCATCAGGATCTTGCGAGCTATGGTCACTTCTGCTGCGCTGTCTAGCACTGTCTGGGCCCACTCTCCGTTTTTCAGCTGTGTCCTCAGTATCCTCGGCATGTTTGACTATTTTAATGCTGGCTACCTTCTTTCTTGGAAATTGTAATTTTTTACTTTGATGAGCAGGTTCTTTGTCTTTGGACTTGACGTGCTCTTCCCTTCGTTCTGACCGTCCTCTTCTTTCCGATTTCTGCGAGGAAGTCTGAAAAGATCGAGAGGGACGTGTATCAATATCTTGATATCTATCAGGTTTCTTTAGATTATCCCTATTTCTAAGGTTGTATCTTTTCTCAGATGGCTCCCTCTGGGGAGACTTGTGTCCTTGGTCCGGAGATCTTTCTCTCCGCCGAGGAGACCTTCCTCTGGACTGGAATCTTTTTTCTTTGGGAGTGGATTGTTTATTTCCATCCCAGCTCTTTTTTGGAGTGTTTAAATTATTTTTAATAAATATTTTTTCAGGATTTTCAGTTAGTTGGGGTTTTACTGGTTTCCCACCCAAACTATCTCTTCCTAGTTCTTCATAGGATTTTTCTATGATTCTGGCAAGTTCAAATGGTTGTTCTGCTATATCTGTTTCTTTCAATTTCTGGAGGAATGTTATATCCTCCGTTGCCAATTGAACCATCTCTCTATATGCCTGTGTTAATTCTTTTATTTTAACTAAGAGTTCTTCACTTGACATTTTTTCAATGTCTGGATGTGGTGTGTAGCTGGCTAGAACCGGCCACGTTGCTCCTGGTCTACCTAGTGGACCGAGCCTGGTGATGTGATTATTATGTTTTAGGGCGCCTTTAAACCAGAGCAGGTGCTCTTGGTATTTTAATGGGATTTCCACCTCCTCGAAAGGGGTGTACTCATCCGGTGGTTCCTCTATTTTGTAATAGTGGAATTCATGTGTGACAGCGTTTGCTGCTGGAAAGTTTATCCATGAATAGAATACCTCTGTCTGCCGATATTCATGTGCCTAAATTACGAATATGACTGTACCACCTCTCGATGTCAGTCCATTTTCTATAAGTTTAAGAGTTATAGTTTTTCTTATGTTGACCGGAATGAGTATTGCATCCGGGTCACTCTGTAGGAGACTTGTGTCATCCTCTAGGAGTTGAGCTGCTATTCTAGCTGTCTCCCTTTCTTCTTCATTTTCTGACATTTTTACTGACAGAAAGGTTTTTGCTGCAGATCAGGTTTTCAAGGAAACAAAGATTAGGTGCACAATATTTTGGAACACTGTATCCTTCAACGTTGAATAAACCAAAAACTATACATAGAAATCTCTTCCTACTAAGTTCCGGCGGATTTTAACCTTTGACCCACTCCAGACGTCTTTGGAGTATTTACGGGAGAAAGGGTCTGTGTGAAAGCGCACA
Source organism: Lissotriton helveticus (assembly GCF_964261635.1). NCBI lineage: Eukaryota > Metazoa > Chordata > Amphibia > Caudata > Salamandridae > Lissotriton > Lissotriton helveticus. The sequence goes on from NC_136062.1 coordinate 498,522,934, forward strand.
ACTGAGTTACTCTAACGTCTTGCGTTAGATTTATCGCCTTACCAAACGTTGGGCGCCATGTAGTGTAGTTCCTATAGTCCCAATAGGCTCTGCGCATTGGAATAATATATTCAGCAGTGTAGACGTAGGACTGAGGTTAACTAGGTCTCTACTGACTATATTAGACTTAAGTTTTTGCCAGCTAGCTCAGAGGTCACTAGAAACTTTCTCGAATAAGCGAGGAGGAGTTTAACCTCCCTGGATAGACAAGAAGGGATTTAGTTTCTGACAACCATAAAACATGACAACTTTGCTCTCCCTGATTAAGAGTATATCTCTAGAGTCGTGTGAAAACAAAAGACAGCTATTTCACTCAGTCAAAGGTGCGTACTTAGTTTCACCAGATTGCAGAGAAAAGAGAGACGGGCGTTTTCAATAAAGGTATTATTTATTGAGCAGTCTCCTTCCTCATGCAAGAGAAATGAATTGCTACAATTGCAATACTTATAGTAAAGTAAAGTGCGTACAGTAAAAGCAGGATTATAAAATAATACTGTAAAAGCATTGATATGGTTTCTTAGCCATATGATACTTTAAAATAGATAAAATATATACATACATATATACATTGACTAATCGTACTCAACTGGTGCTTCTAAATACGCCTACCCCGGTGTACCTGACCTAAGCCTAATACGTGGGAGGGAGTAAGTAAGTAGCAGTTTAAGTTAAGTTTGTTTTGCCAAGAATCTGGCTCAATAATTCTCTGTAAGGGTTTAGTCAGCTCTGTACCTGGGTAATAGAAAGCAGGAGATCTGGTATCTCTCTCTCAGGACTCGATATCCCAGCAACCCGCAAGGGTAGGCTGGAAACGCCGGAGCTGGATTTCTCGGCAAGAGAAAAGACAGCGTCTTTCTCAGCGTGTCAAAAGGGAGGGGCAGCGTCCGTGGGCTCTCGCATCAGCTGGGCTCTCGGAAGTAGATAGCTGCTCTGCTCCAGATTCACCACTGTGTGTTTGCTTAAGGCAGCGTTGGTATATTTATACCTGAAAGGTGCCGGGTTTGACGTAAGGTTGGACATAAGACGTCAATAAAGATGTCACTAAGAACTGGCCGTTCTTACCGTGCTTTACAGGAGTTCTAGGACGAAATCAAAACAATAGCAAGGGGGATTTCCCAGGTTGCTGGAGGCTTGGTTTTGTTTAGAGAACTCGGTGTGCTTACTAGGGGGCCGGAGAAGTAGCCTTGCTTAATGTGACAGCATGTGCTACGACTGAATTATGGATATGATTATTATGCCGTTGTATGGATATTATTGATTATAGCCGGACAAGGGCATGAAATAGGAATATCGATTCAGGTTTCCTAGATAACACACTACACAGTGAGGAGCAGGGAGGCGATGAGAGGAGCCTCTGGAAACCCAGGGCTTTTTCCGGAGATGGGGGCTCCTGGCTGCAGTGAGGAGCAGGGAGGCGATGAGAGGAGCCTCGGTAAACCCAGGGCCTTTTCCGGAGGTGGGCGCTCCTGGCTGCAGTGAGGAGCAGGGAGGCGATGAGAGGAGCCTCGGGAAACCCAGGGCCTTTTTCCGGAGGTGGGGGCTCCTGGCTGCAGTGAGGAGCAGGGAGGCGATGAGAGGAGCCTCGGGAAACCCAGGGCCTTTTTCCGGAGGTGGGGGCTCCTGGCTGCAGTGAGGAGCAGGGAGGCGATGAGAGGAGCCTCGGGAAACCCAGGGCCTTTTCCGGAGGTGGGGGCTCCTGGCTGCAGTGAGGAGCAGGGAGGCGATGAGAGGAGCCTCGGGAAACCCAGGGCCTTTTCCGGAGGTGGGGGCTCCTGGCTGCAGTGAGGAGCAGGGAGGTGATGAAAGGAGCCTCAGGCCAAGCGCACAGGGAAGGTAATGCACTTCCGATCCAAGGTGCTTCGGGTCTCAAAGCGCCTCGCGTCTCACAGGTGCTTCAGTTGGACAAGGGGACGCGTTCAATTGTAACTCCGATCCTCAGCATGGGGTTTCTCTAAACCCAGCAGAAGCACACAGTTTAGCACTACGGGGAAATAAAACGTTGCGGGCCCCGAGCCCGGTGTGTGCAAGTTCGTGCCTAGACGCACTGACACCGCAAGTTGGCAGTTGTCCCTCAGTGCAAGGGGGAAGGCTCGTAGGGGTCTGGTGTGCCTGGGGGCACCAGTGTGGCTTCGGACCTTGCAGGCAGCGGGTGTGTGCGCACAGGCAGGCGCGGCCCACGACCTCAGTACCGACTGTACTGGGGTCTCCCAAAGGGGGCGACGCGGCCTGTAAAGACTCAAAGGGGGGTGCAGCTGGGCAGCAGGGCAGGTTCCTACGTACGGGCGGCTGTCCCAGCGGCGATCACGGGCCGAAGAGGAATTCCGGCAGGAGGGGCAAGAGGACGCTTCAGTGCGCTCCTAATGGCAGGCAGGGGCAGAGGAGCAGGCAGCCTGACCCGGGGGCAGAGAGCGACTCCAAGGAGCGAGGCTCTCATGGGTAAAGGGCAGGCGAGCTCCTGAGTGCCACAGCCCTAGGAGCGGGTGATGGGGGGGCGCAGTCTCAGCTCCAGCGGGAGGCACACACGGCTCGCAGTACAAGGCGAGCGAAGGCACAAGGAACCCACGGGTCCTGGGGTTCCGTTCAGGGGGCAAGCTTAGTCAAGCCCTTGGAGAAAGTTTCAAGCACAAGTCAGAAAAGTCTTTTTAGTAAGTCTTCTCCTCTCCTTCCTCAGCAAGGCAGACAGCAGGCCAGTCCTTCCAGCTTCTTCTTCTCCTTCTAGTTGGGCAGAGGTTCGTTGTGGGAAATAGGATCTGGGCCTAGATGTAGGTAAATTCATTTTACCACTTCTTAAATACCGAATTTTACCGATTCGGTATTTAAGAAGTGGTAAAATAGAGGGGGGGGGATGTAGGTATTACAGAATCGGAAAATACCGAATCGTTAAGATTCGGTATTTACCGATTCTGTAAATTCCGATTCCAGCAAGGGTGCAGGGGGTGTCACTTTGACACCCTCTAGCACCCCAAATACAGGCATGTGTGCCATGTGGCACACAGACATGCCCTAAGGGCATGTCTGTCTGTCACATGGCATAGGTGTGCATGTTCACATGTGCATGCACACCTGGATTCGGTATTTTACCGAATCTGAAAGGCCTTTGGGACTCAGAAGAGTCCCACCTACATCTAGAAGTTACCGAATCGGTAAAAATACCGATTCGGTATTTTACCGATTCGGTAAATTTACCGATTCGGTAAAATTGGCCCCCTACATACCAATAACCCATTTACCGGTCGGTAACGGCCGAAATCGGCCGTTACCGGCCGGTAAATGGCCACCTACATCTGGCCTCTGGTTTCTTGGGAGCAGGGCTCCTATACTTATACTCAGTTTCTTTTGTTCTTTCAGGCCAGGGGGGCCTTTGCATAGCCATTTCAGTTTTGAAGCACTCTGTTGGGTAAACTTGGGTCTCTCCTTTCAGGGAGCAGGGATGGCACATCAGACGCTCCGCAGGAGGTGGAGCCAGCATTGTGTGGACAGGGGTTGACAGGCTTCTCCCTTCCTGGGCCAAGTGTCGGGCTGAGTCATCAGTTGCTCCCCAGGAGGTGGAGCCGGCATTGTGGTGGCAGAGCACAGCCCTATTCAGAGTCCAGGGGCACTCCCACCTCCCACCAAGGTGTAATCCTTGCATTCACCACCTGTCATCCTCCAGCCCTGTCACTCACACAACTCAGACAGTCAGATACACATCCTAGCAGAGGCGGGCTGAAATGGTTAGGCAAGCAAATGCTAACTTTCTAAAAGTAGCATTTGCAAACACAGGATATTAAAATTAACTTTACTAAAATAAGTATTTTATTATTCTGAGTTCAGGCATACTAAACTTTATTTTCTACCATGTTCCCTGAGCCTGCTGGGATTATAGGTTGTAATAATTCCAGCAGCCCATCTTGGCCTAAGAGAACAGGTAGCCTTACTATAGTGAAAAACGAATTTGGCTGTAATTCACTACTAGGGCATGCCACACACATCAGGGCATGTCCTACCTTACACTTACAATGCACCCTGCCCTTGGGTCTACCATAGGGGTGACTAATATGAAGTAAAGGGAAGGTTTAGAGGCTGGCAAGTGTGTGCACTTGCCCAGCCAGCATGACAGTTCCAGACTGCACGCAGGTTCTGCAATGGCAGACCTAGACACATTTTAAAGGCTGCTTCTTTGGGTGGCGCAACCAGCACTGCAGGCCCATTAGCAGTATTGGCATTTACAAGCCCTGGCACTCCTGGTGCACTTTACTGGGGACTGACAGTAAATCCAATGAGCCAATCATGGAAATCAATCACATATGCACTTTAGCACTGGTCAGCAGTGGTAAAGTGCCCAGAGTCATTAAACCAACAAAAACAGGTCAGAGAGAATATTGGAGGAAGGCAAAAAGTTCAGGGATGACCCTGCCAAGAGGGCCAAGTTAAACACCGACGCTCTCTTCCTGGTGTATAATGTTTGCTTGTGTGATGGCCGATACTCCTTTCCTGGTGTTTTATGTTTACTTGTTTTATGGCCGACGCTTTCTTCCTGGTGTTTGATGTTTGCTTGTGTGATGGCCGACGCCCTCTCATCCCGGTGTTTGATGTTTGCATGTGCGATGGTCGACGCTCTCTTCCTGGTGTTTGGTATTTGCTTGTGTGATGGCCGATGCTCCCTTCCTGGTGTTTGATATTTGCTTGTGTCATGGCCGACGCTATCTTCCTGGTGTTTGATGTTTGCATGTTATGATGGCTGATGCTCCCTTCCCGGTGTTTGATATTTGCTTGTGTGATGGCCGACGCACTCTTTTCCTGGTGTTTGATGTTTGCTCGTGTGATGGCCGGTGCTCCCTTTCGGGTGTTTGATATTTGCTTGTGTGATGGCCGACGCACTCTTTTCCTGGTGTTGATGTTTGCTTGTGTGACGGCCGATGCTCTCTTCCTGGTGTTTGATATTTGCTTGTGTGATGGCTGATGCTCCCTTCCTTGTGTTTGATATTTGCTTGTGTGATGGCTGATGCTCCCTTCGTGGTGTTTGATGTTTGCTTGTTTGATAGCCGGCGCCCTCTCTTCCTGGTGTTTGATGTTTGCTCGTGTGATTGGCGACTCTCTCTCTTCCTGGTGTTTGATGTTTGCTTGTGTGATGGCCTATTCGCTCTCTTCCTTGTGTTTGATGTTTGCTTGTGTGATGGTCGACTAGCTCTCTTCTTGGTGTTTGATATTTGCTTGTGTAATGGCCGACGCCCTCTCTTCCTGGTGTTTGATGTTTGCTTGTGTGATGGCCGATGCTCCCTTTCTGGTGTTTGATATTTGCTTGTGTGATGGCCGACGCTCTCTTCCTGGTGTTTGATGTTTGCTTGGGTGATGGCCGACGCCCTCTCTTCCTGGTGTTTGATGTTTGCTTGTGTGATGGCCGACGCCCTCTTCCTGGTGTTTGATGTTTGCTGGTGTGATGGCCGATACGCTCTCTTCCTGGTGTTTGATATTTGCTTGTGTGATGGATGATACGCTCTCTTCCTGGAGTTTGATATTTACTTGTGTGATGACCGATACGCTCTCTTCCTGGTGTTTGATATTTACTTGTGTGATAGCCGGCGCCCTCTCTTCCTGGTGTTTGATATTTGCTTGTGTGATGACGCTCTCTTCCTGGTGTTTGATATTTACTTGTGTGATGGCCGATACGCTCTCTTCCTGGTGTTTGATATTTACTTGAGTGATAGCCGGGGCCCTCTCTTCCTGGTGTTTGATGTTTGCTCGTGTGATTGGCGACTCTCTCTCTTCCTGGTGTCTGATGTTTCCTTCTGTGATGGCCGATTTGCTCTCCTCCTACTGTTTGATGTTTACTTGTGTGATGGCGACTCACTCTCTTTCTGGTGTTTGATATTTACTGGTGTGATGGCCGATACGCTCTCTTCCCTGTGTTTGATATTTGCTTGTGTGATGACTGATATGCTCTCTTCCTGGAGTTTGATATTTACTTGTAGGATGGCCGATACGCTCTCTTCCTGGTGTTTGATATTTACTTGTGTGATAGCCGGCGCCCTCTCTTCCTGGTGTTTGATATTTGCTTGTGTGATGACGCTCTCTTCCTGGTGTTTGATGTTTGCTTGTGTGATGGCCGACACGCTCTCTTCCTGGTGCTTTTGATATTTACTTGTGTGATGGGCGATATGCTCTCTTTCTGGTGTTTGATATTTACTTGTGTGATAGCCGGCGCCCTCTCTTCCTGGTGTTTGATATCTACTTGTGTGATGGCTGACTCACTCTCTTCCTGGTGTTTGATGTTTGCTCGTGTGATTGGCAACTCTCTCTCTTCCTGGTGTTTGATGTTTGCTTGAGTGATAGCCTGGGCCCTCTCTTCCTGGTGTTTGATGTTTGCTCGTGTGATTGGCGACTCTCTCTCTTCCCGGTGTCTGATGTTTCCTTCTGTGATGGACGATATGCTCTCCTCCTACTGTTTGATGTTTGCTTGTGTGATAGCCCGCGCCCTCTGTTCCTGGTGTTTGATGTTTGCTCGTGTGATTGGCAACTCTCTCTCTTCCTGGTGTCTGATGTTTGCTAGTGTGATGGCCGATTTGCTCTCCTCCTAGTGTTTGATGTCTGCTTGTGTGATAGCCGTTGATGTTTGCATGTGTGCTGGCCGACGCACTCTTCCTTGTGTTTGATGTTTGCTTGTGTGATGGCCGACTCGCTCTCTTCCTGGTGTTTGATATTTGCTTGTGTGATGGATGATACGCTCTCTTCCTGGAGTTTGATATTTACTTGTGTGATGGCCGATACGCTCTCTTCCTGGTGTTTGATATTTACTTGTGTGATAGCCGTCGCCCTCTCTTCCTGGTGTTTGATATTTGCTTGTGTGATGACGCTCTCTACCTGGTGTTTGATATTTACTTGTGTGATGGCCGATACGCTCTCTTCCTGGCGTTTGATATTTACTTGTGTGATAGCCGGCGCCCTCTCTTCCTGGTGTTTGATATCTACTTGTGTGATGGCCGACTCACTCTCTTCCTGGTGTTTGATGTTTGCTTGTGTGATTGGCGACTCTCTCTCTTCCTGGTGTTTGATGTTTGCTTGAGTGATAGCCTGGGCCCTCTCTTCCTGGTGTTTGATGTTTGCTCGTGTGATTGGCGACTCTCTCTCTTCCTGGTGTCTGATGTTTCCTTCTGTGATGGCCGATATGCTCTCCTCCTACTGTTTGATGTTTTCTTGTGTGATAGCCCGCGCCCTCTGTTCCTGGGTTTTGATGTTTGCTCGTGTGATTGGTGATTCTCTCCCTTCCCAGTGCTTTATATTTACTTGTGTGATGGCCGACTCACTCTCTTCCTGGTGTTTGATATTTTCTGGTGTGATGGCCGATACGCTCTCTTCCCTGTGTTTGATATTTGCTTGTGTGATGGCTCATATGCTCTCTTCCTGGAGTTTGATATTTACTTGTGTGATGGCCGATACGCTCTCTTCCTGGTGTTTGATATTTACTTGTGTGATAGCCGGCGCCCTCTCTTCCTGGTGTTTGATATTTGCTTGTGTGATGACGCTCTCTTCCTGGTGTTTGATGTTTGCTTGTGTGATGGCCGACACGCTCTCTTCCCGGTGCTTGATATTTACTTGTGTGATGGGCGATACGCTCTCTTCCTGGTGTTTGATATTTACTTGTGTGATAGCCGGCGCCCTCTCTTCCTGGTGTTTGATATCTACTTGTGTGATGGCCGAGTCACTCTCTTCCTGATGTTTCATGTTTGCTTGTGTGATTGGCAACTCTCTCTCTTCCTGGTGTTTGATGTTTGCTTGAGTGATAGTCGGGGCCCTCTGTTCCTGGTGTTTGATGTTTGCTTGTGTGTTTGGCGACTCTCTCTCTTCCTGGTGTCTGATGTTTCCTTCTGTGATGGCCGATATGCTCTCCTCCTACTGTTTGATGTTTGCTTGTGTGATAGCCCGCGCCCTCTGTTCCTGGTGTTTGATGTTTGCTCGTGTGATTGGCAACTCTCTCTCTTCCTGGTGTCTAATGTTTGCTTGTGTGATGGCCGATTTGCTCTCCTCCTAGTGTTTGATGTCTGCTTGTGTGATAGCCGTTGATGTTTGCGTGTGTGATGGCCGACGCACTCTTCCTGGTGTTTTATGTTTGCTTGTGTGATGGCCGACGTTCTCTTCCTGGTGTATGATGTTTACTTGTGATGGCCGATGCTCCCTTCCAGGTGTTTGATGTTTGCTTGTGTGATGGCCGACGCCCTCTCATCCAGGTGTTTGATGTTTGCTTGTGTGATGGCCGACGTTCTCTTCCTGGTGTATGATGTTTACTTGTGATGGCCGATGCTCCCTTCCAGGTGTTTGATGTTTGCTTGTGTGATGGCCGACACGCTCTTTCCCGGTGCTATAGTGAAAAACGAATTTGGCTGTAATTCACTATTAGGACATGCCACACACATCAGGGCATGTCCTACCTTACAAGTTAACAAATGCAAAGGTGCACCACAAATTTCTTCAATTAACAATTCTATTACTGAATTTATACAAAGATGATGTCTTTTCTTGTATTTTCAAAATTCTTTATTATTCAATGTTAACACCATACAGCCGACGCGTTTCGTCCCAGTGGGACTTCTTCAGGGCTGTTAATACAAACATATTTATAATCAAAAATCAGATAAAAGCAAGAAGTTTATACACTTAACAATTTACAAAACATACTTATACAACATATTTAACCACTACAAGTTGACTACATAAGACATTTTTAAAAAGAATTTAGGCTTACTTATAAACCACAATTTAGGACGATCATAGAAAATTGTAGGCCTAAATTAACATTTAATTAAAATTCTTTGTAAGATAGACAGCTAGAGTCTATATTCACATAACGGGAGTTTCTGGATATGCCTAGACCACATTCATACGATGTGTTCGGTTTTCAATTTGTAACATGTTTAAATAATGTCAACAAACATTTCAACTGGGTAGTTTTAAGAGAAAGAAAAAATAGAAATAAGAAAAGTGAGCTGGGACAGATTCGGAGAGTATTGAAAATATGATGGTATAAAGGGCGAGTCAAGATAAGATTTATATAAATATATACGGGAGTCCTAATTTGGGATCTCAAGTTTTACACAGGAATGATGAATGTATGTTGATGGTCAATGCTTTAGGATACATAAGTCATCAACCCCTAATAAAGTTAAGAAAGAGATCAAACAGATCAAAGAAATTCACAAAACTTAAACTAAGAATAGGATGCACAACATCTTGGGGAAGAACAAAGGGAATCAGATTAGAAAAAGGTTTTTGTGTTTCAAACAGTAAATACCTTTTAGATTGAAGGTAATACTTCCAATCTGAATCATCAAGGTTGGAAATCTGTTTGGCGCCTTTCCCATTCATCTATCTTCATAAGAATGAATAAGCAGGGCTTGTGCTGTGTCTTCTTTTATAAGTCAACAGGGTTCCGGACAGGACAAATAGGAGAAAGGAAAAGATGTATAAATAAGGATGCTGTACAGCAGTGGGAGTCTTGAGTCACAAGTTATCCTTGTGGCACTGCAATGCATCTAAAGAACTTGATGTCCTTTCTAGGGGCTTTAAGGTTTTGTACCGATTTGACCTTTAGTACCCATTTTAGACGCCATATATGATTCATATAAACTTACTTTCTATGTTAAGAATTGGAGTAAGGTGATATAGATGGTGCGGGCTTCATATGTTGTCTTATTCTTCTCCACCTTGTAGTAAGGGAGATTTTTTTCCAGTCCAAAAAAACAATCTGTGAGGCATAAGTAAGAAATCAATAGATTATAAAGAGAGATATGATAAGAGGAATAGTGACTATGAGTGAGCTAGTACATGCAGTATGCTAGCCCTTTTATAACAGATTTAGGAATGTTGTGCATGCCTTCAGCGAAATAGCAATGGGGCATCTATCATAATGTCTACAAGGGAGGGTGGAAGGTCCAGAGTTATGTATATGATAGGGTGCGAGGTTTAAAAGGGGACATAGGAGATTTCTAAATGGCTGATAAAATTGTTACCTGTGTCGGTTTCAATATTTGTCCTGGAGTTCCAATAGATGAATCACTAGGACTTATGTGTGGGCACTGGCGTGCCAGCAAGTCTAAGGGGGAAAGAGGGGAAACCAAATCAAAGCTGGGCAAGAATACTTTAAGACGAAAACAGGACATCTAAATCAGGCGAACGCTCAGCTGCAATAAACAGTTGAGGGTGTGATCAAGCCCCATGCCACAATTTCTGCATGTGTCGAGGATCTAGAAGCTCCTTTCATAGCTTGTTGTCCCTCTTTCTGACCGCTATGGTTACAGTTTCAAAGACCCATCAACACATTGTGAACAGCATAACGCTGTCTTTTTCGTAGTCCTTATTGACTAACTTTAATCCTTGTAGGGTTATTTTCCTTCCCCAATGCTCCGGACACATAGGAGTCACACCACCCAAACCTTAGGTGAAAAAACAAACCGGTTATAATTATAGAGTCAGGGACCCATAACAGTATAAAGGTAACATAAAACTATCCATGCGCCTCGAGCTCCCAAAATTAAAGAGTAAGGGACCTTTAAACAGTATAAGAGTAACATGATACTCTCCATGCACTTCGAGCTCACAAAAACTACGGGGAAGTCTAACTATGGATGATTGAAATTGCTTACCGATCGTAGTAAATCGACCTGTCCTCTTCCACAGCGCCTGTCACCTTCTCCGAAAATACGAGGTTCCCGCAGCCCAGGCATGATAGAGAGGCAGTTCTGTTTATATAGTGCAAATGATGTGTAATTGCCGACACCTGAAACTGACGCGCGAAATCGAGTTAAGAGGTGCCTCGGTTTAAACTTATGGATGCTCGCGAATATGGCGGCCATTTTGGAGTGTGTCCCATAGCTGAGATTTAATATCAAATGCGCTGTGTTAAATGCGCGCTTAACGTATTATTGGTTCGCACACGAGGAAGAATGGGGGAATAGACATTAAAGAGTCCCAGTGTTTAGAAAGAAAACCTAAGCCACGGTCCAAGAATAAAGATAAAAATACTTGTTGGTGCCCGATGATATTGATAATGCGGGTCATAATTAATCCTAAGTTAACCGTGTACAAAAGAGAGCCTCTCTAATATCTAAGTCGATTCTACGATATGGAGAGCTGCCTTTTTGCTCTACCACCCAATCTGACACAGGCTTAGGAACCCTGTCCTTAATACAGCAAATGGCGAGTGCGAGCGCCGGGTAAAAGCATCGTGACCTGCCTGCCTCTAATCTGCCTTCTGCTATGATCATATTAAGTTTTGAACCGGAGCTTTTAGCCGCATACATCTAAAGTTGGACTTAAAAGAAGAATATTTTACATAAAGAAGACAAATTATGTCTTCTATGCTTGTTTCGCCCAATGGTGTGCAGTGCACCAGGAAGTTAAGATATTATTAGGGAACATGTTGAGTGGAAATCGTGAGTGAACCAAGAGCATAATAACCAAAATAAAAGTGAAAATGACGAAGAAAAAATCTGATAGGGGGAGAGGAGATAGGATAGAACTCCATAATTATCCAATTACACCTGGAGGCGGTATCTCAAGTTTGACTCTGTACAAAAATGTGGTATCACAACATTGCAACAACATTACTAACAATAGTGTTATTTATACTATTCTCTTCTTCATAGAGACAGAACCATGAGTCAGAAGTAACATATCTAAACATTGGTGCACCTCTATGCCCCAAAATGTTCTTGATAGTGCGGATAACTGTTTGTAATTGGATGCTAAGGTCTTCTCAGGACATATCCCTCTTTCAGTTTGACATAAAGATAACGTGTTGAATTTTACTCCTTACAAGAGTGTAACATTTCAACATAAAATCAACGTTGCAGACAAGTAGTGTTATTTAAACTTACATCTTCCTCACAGGAACAGAACCATGAGTCAGAAGCTACATAACTAACAGTGTACCCAAAGATGTTCTAGATAGTGCAGATTACTTGTATATTGATAGGTGCTAAAGTCTTCTTCGTACAGACCCGGGGCGAGGGGAAAGGGAGGGACAACCTATTCAAGGAAAAAGTGTAGTTCATCTTCTGTGTTGTGACCAAGTTCAATGCACCGCAATCTGCATATCCAGCCTGCCTCTCATTTTCTCAGTGCGAGTTCTCTGTTTCCTCCTCTTGGGTGCGCAGGCTCATGGTCAATACCCATAAACCACATGTTGTCCGTGTCTTTATGAGATTCACGCATGTGGTGGGTCATAGGATGTCTTAAATCTCCATTGCGCCTTGCGCGCACATGTTCCTGGATTCGGATCTTGAGGGATCTTTTCGTGCTGCCCACATATATTTTGTTGCAGTCACACCCCAAGATATAAACAACGTATTTGGTGTTGCAGTTTATCAGATGTTCTATTCTGTAAGTCTTTCTGGTGTTAAAACAGAACTCTTTGGTTCTGTTTCTCCCCAGTTCACACATGTTACAATCACTACATGTGTAGAAACCTTTCATTGGGGGCTTTAGCCAATTTGTCTGTTTGGAAGACTCAATATAGCTCGGGCACAAGATGTTACGTAGATTTTTGCCCCTTCTATAGCAAATTTTTGTGGTGCACCTTTGCATTTGTTAACTTGAAATCAGTTCCTTAGGGGACAGGCACAGTAACGGTGGGTGCCATACAGTGTGCACACAAACCTCGATTGTACTTTGAGGGTAAAACATATTGAATTAGGGGGGATAGGGCAGCAGGTGCTGATAGTAAAATAAGGGTCCATCGCTGTGATTTAGCTCACATGTCCTACCTTACACTTACAATGCACCCTGCCCTTGGGCCTACCATAGGGGTGTCTAATATGAAGTAAAGGGAAGGTTTAGAGGCTGGCAAGTGTGTGCACTTGCCCAGCCAGCATGACAGTTCCAGACTGCACGCAGGTTCTGCAATGGCAGACCTAGACACATTTTAAAGGCTGCTTCTGTGGGTGGCGCAACCAGCGCTGCAGGCCCACTAGCAGTATTGGCATTTACAAGCCCTGGCACTCCTGGTGCACTTTACTGGGGACTGACAGTAAATCCAATGAGCCAATCATGGAAATCAATCACATTTACATTTTGCACAGCGAGAGCATATGCACTTTAGCACTGGTCAGCAGTGGTAAAGTGCCCAGAGTCATTAAACCAACAAAAACTGGTCAGAGAGAATATTGGAGGAAGGCAAAAAGTTCAGGGATGACCCTGCCAAGAGGGCCAAGTTCAACACCGACGCTCTCTTCCTGGTGTATAATGTTTGCTTGTGTGATGGCCAATACTCCTTTCCTGGTGTTTTATGTTTACTTGTGTGATGGCCGACGCTCTCTTCCTGGTGTTTGATATTTGCTTGTGTCATGGCCGACGCTCTCTTCCTGGTGTTTGATGTTTGCATGTGTGATGGCTGATGCTCCCTTCCCGGTGTTTGATATTTGCTTGGGTGATGGCCGACGCACTCTTTTCCTGGTGTTTGATGTTTGCTTGTGTGATGGCCGATGCTCCTTTTCGGGTGTTTGATTTTGTCTTGTGTGATGGTCGACGCCCTTTCTTCCTGGTGTTTGATGTTTGCTTGTGTGATGGCTGATGCTCCCTTCCTGGTGTTTGATATTTGCTTGTGTGATAGCTGATGCACTCTTTTTCTGGTGTTTGATGTTTGCTTGTGTGATGGCCGACGCACTCTTTTCCTGGTGTTTGATATTTGCTTGTGTGATGGCCGACGCACTCTTTTCCTGGTGTTTGATGTTTGCTTGTGTGATGCCCGATGCTCTCTTCCTGGTGTTTGATAGTTGCTTGTGTGATGGCTGACGCACTCTTTTCCTGGTGTTGATGTTTGCTTGTGTGACGGCCGATGCTCTCTTCATGGTGTTTGATAATTGCTTGTGTGATGGCTGATGCTCCCTTCCTGGTGTTTGATATTTGCTTGTGTGATGGCCGACTCGCTCTCTTCCTGGTGTTTGATGTTTGCTTGTGTGATAGCCGGCGCCCTCTCTTCCTGGTGTTTGATGTTTGCTCGTGTGATTGGCGGCTCTCTCTCTTCCTGGTGTTTGATGTTTGCTTGTGGGATGGCCCGTTCGCTCTCTTCCTAGTGTTTGATGTTTGCTTGTGCGATGGCCGACGCCCTCTCTTCGTGTTTGATGTTTGCTTTTGTGATGGCCAACACGCTCTCTTCCTGGTGTTTGATATTTGCTTGTGTAATGGCCGATGCCCTATCTTCCTGGTGTTTGATGTTTGCTTGTGCGATGGCCGATGCTCCCTTCCTGGTGTTTTATATTTGCTTGTGTGATGGCTGACGCTCTCTTCCTGGTGTTTGATGTTTTCTTGTGTGATGGCCGACCCTCTCTTCCTGGTGTTTGATGTTTGCTTGTGTGATGGCCGACGCCCTCTCATCCAGGTGTTTGATGTTTGCTCGTGTGATTGGTGACTCTCTCGTCCTGGTGTTTGATGTTTGCTTGTGTGATAGCCGGCGCCCTCTTTTCCTGGTGTTTGATGTTTGCTCGTGTGATTGGTGACTCTCTCTCTTCCTGGTGTCTGATGTTTGCTTGTGTGATGGCCGATTTGCTCTCCTCCTAGTGTTTGATGTCTGCTTGTGTGATAGCCGGGGCCCTCTGTTCCTTGTGTTTGATGTTTGCTCGTGTGATTGGCGACTCTCTCTCTTCCTGGTCTCTGATGTTTGCTTGTGTGATGGCTGATTTGCTCTCCTCCTAGTGTTTGATGTTTGCATGTGTGATGGCCGACGCTCTCTTCCTTGTGTTTGATGTTTGCTTGTGTAATGGCCGACTCGCTCACTTCCTGGTGTTTGATATTTGCTTGTGTAATGGCCGACGCCCTCTCTTCCTGGTGTTTGATGTTTGCTTGTGTGATGGCCGACGCTCTCTTCCTGGTGTATGATGTTTGCTTGTGATGGCCGATGCTCCCTTCCTGGTGTTTGATATGTGCTTGTGTAATGGCCGATGCTCTCTTCCTGGTGTTTGATGTTTGCTGGTGTGATGGCTGACGCTCTCTTCCTGGTGTTTGATGTTTGCTTGTGTGATGGCCGACGCTCTCTTCCTGGTGTTTGATGTTTGCTTGTGTGATGGCCGACGCTCTCTTCCTGGTGTATGATGTTTACTCGTGATGGCCGATGCTCCCTTCCTGGTGTTTGATGTTTGCTTGTGTGATTGCCGACACTCTCTTCCCGGTGATTGATATTTACTTGTGTGATGACCGACTCACTCTATTCCTGGTGTTTGATATTTACTTGTGTGATGGCCGATACGCTCTCTTCGTGGTGTTTGATATTTACTTGTGTGATAGCCGACGCCCTCTCTTCCTGGTGTTTGATATTTGCTTGTGTGATGGCCGATGCTCCCTTCCTGGTGTTTGATGTTTGCTTGTGTGATGGCCGACACGCTCTCTTCCCGGTGCTTGAAATTTACTTGTGTGATGACTGATATGCTCTCTTCATGGTGTTTGATATTTACTTGTGTGATAGCCGGCGCCCTCTCTTCCTGGTGTTTGATATTTGCTTGTGTGATGGCCGATACGCTCTCTTCGTGGTGTTTGATATTTACTTGTGTGATAGCCGGCGCCCTCTCTTCCTGGTTTTTGATATTTGCTTTTGTGATGACGCTCTCTTCCCGGTGTTTGATATTTGCTTTTGTGATGGCCGATTTGCTCTCTTCCTGGTGTTTGATATATACTTGTGTGAAAGCCGGCGCCCTCTCTTCCGGGTGTTTGATATTTACTTGTGTGAAAGCCGGCGCCCTCTCTTCCTGGTGTTTGATATCTACTTGTGTGATGGCCGACTCACTCTCTTCCTGGTGTTTGATGTTTGCTCGTGTGATTGGCGACTCTCTCTCTTCCTGGTGTCTGATGTTTGCTTGTGTGATGGCCGATTTGCTCTCCTCCTAGTGTTTGATGTTTGCTTGTGTGATAGCCGGCGCCCTCGGTTCCTGGTGTTTGATGTTTGCTCGTGTGATTGGCGACTCTCTCTCTTCCTGGTCTCTGATGTTTGCTTCTGTGATGCCCGATGTGCTCTCCTTCTAGTGTTTGATGTTTGTGTGTGTGATGGCCGACGCTCTCTTCCTTGTGTTTGATGTTTGCTTGTGTGATGGCCGACTCGCTCTCTTCCTAGTGTTTGATATTTGCTTGTGTAATGGCCGACGCCCTCTCTTCCTGGTGTTTGATGTTTACTTGTGTGATGGCCGATACGCTCTCTTCCTGGTGTTTGATGTTTGCTTGTGTGATAGCCGACGCCGTCTCATGCAGGTGTTTGATGTTTGCTTGTGTGATGGCCGACGCTCTCTTCCTGGTGTATGATGTTTACTTGTGATGGCCGATGCTCTCTTCCTGGTGTTTGATGTTTGCTTGTGTGATGGCCGACACGATCTCTTCCCGGTGCTTGATATTTACTTGTTTGATGGCCGTCGCCCTCTCTTCCTGGTGTTTGATATTTGCTTGTGTGATGGCTGATACGCTCTCCTCCTGGTGTTTGATATTTACTTGTGTGATGGCCGATACGCTCTCTTCGTGGTGTTTGATATTTACTTGTGTGATAGCCGGTGTCCTCTCTTCCTGGTATTTGATATTTACTTGTGTGATAGCCGGCGCCCTCTCTTCCTGGTTTTTGATATTTGCTTTTGTGATGACGCTCTCTTCCCGGTGTTTGATATTTGCTTGTGTGATGGCCGATTTGCTCTCTTCCTGGTGTTTGATATATACTTGTGTGAAAGCCGGCGCCCTCTCTTCCGGGTGTTTGATATTTACTTGTGTGAAAGCCGGCGCCCTCTCTTCCTGGTGTTTGATATCTACTTGTGTGATGGCCGACTCACTCTCTTCCTGGTGTTTGATGTTTGCTCGTGTGATTGGCGACTCTCTCTCTTCCTGGTGTCTGATGTTTGCTTGTGTGATGGCCGATTTGCTCTCCTCCTAGTGTTTGATGTTTGCTTGTGTGATAGCCGGCGCCCTCGGTTCCTGGTGTTTGATGTTTGCTCGTGTGATTGGCGACTCTCTCTCTTCCTGGTCTCTGATGTTTGCTTCTGTGATGCCCGATGTGCTCTCCTTCTAGTGTTTGATGTTTGTGTGTGTGATGGCCGGCGCTCTCTTCCTTGTGTTTGATGTTTGCTTGTGTGATGGCCGACTCGCTCTCTTCCTAGTGTTTGATATTTGCTTGTGTAATGGCCGACGCCCTCTCTTCCTGGTGTTTGATGTTTACTTGTGTGATGGCCGATATGCTCTCTTCCTGGTGTTTGATGTTTGCTTGTGTGATAGCCGACGCCGTCTCCTGCAGGTGTTTGATGTTTGCTTGTGTGATGGCCGACGCTCTCTTCCTGGTGTATGATGTTTACTTGTGATGGCCGATGCTCTCTTCCTGGTGTTTGATGTTTGCTTGTGTGATGGCCGACACGCTCTCTTCCCGGTGCTTGATATTTACTTGTTTGATGGCCGTCGCACTCTCTTCCTGGTGTTTGATATCTACTTGTGTGATGGCCGACTCACTCTCTTCCTGGTGTTTGATGTTTGCTTGTGTGATGGCCCATATGCTCTCTTCGTGGTGTTTGATATTTACTTGTGTGATAGCCGGCGCCCTCTCTTCCTGGTGTTTGATATTTACTTGTGTGATAGCCGGCGCCCTCTCTTCCTGGTTTTTGATAGTTGCTTGTGTGATGACGCTCTCTTCCTGGTGTTTGATATTTGCTTGTGTGATGGCCGATTTGCTCTCTTCCTGGTGTTTTATATTTACTTGTGTGAAAGCCGGTGCCCTCTCTTACTGGTGTTTGATATTTACTTGTGTGAAAGCCGGCGCCCTCTCTTCCTGGTGTTTGATGTTTGCTCGTGTGATTGGTGACTCTCTTTCTTCCTGGTGTCTGATGTTTGCTTGTGTGATGGCCGATTTGCTCTCCTCCTAGTGTTTGATGTTTGCTTGTGTGAAAGCCGGCGCCCTCTGTTCCTGGTGTTTGATGTTTGCTCGTGTGATTGGTGACTCTCTCTCTTCTTGGTCTCTGATGTTTGGTGACTCTCTCTCTTCCTGGTCTCTGATGTTTGCTTCTGTGATGCCCGATTTGCTCTCCTTCTAGTGTTTGATGTTTGCTTGTGTGATTGCTGACGCTCTCTTCCTGCTGTATGGGGTTTACTTGTGATGGCCGATGCTCCCTTCCTGGTGTTTGATGTTTGCTTGTTTGATGGCCGACACGCTCTCTTCCCGGTGCTTGATATTTACTTGTGTGATGGCTGATACGCTCTCTTCGTGGTGTTTGATATTTACTTGTGTGATAGCCGGTGCCCTCTCTTCCTGGTGTTTGATGTTTGCTTGTGTGATGGCTGACACGCTCTCTTCCCGGTGCTTGATATTTACTTGTGTGATGGCCGACGCTCTCTTCCTGGTGTTTGATATTTGCTTGCATGATGGCTGATACGCTCTCTTCCTGGTGTTTGATATTTACTTGTGTGATGGCCGACGCTCTCTTCCTGGTGTTTGATATTTGCTTGTGTGATGGCCGACGCTCTCTCCTGGTGTTTGATATTTACTTGTGTGATGACCGATACGCTCTCTTCGTGGTGTTTGATATTTACTTGTGTGATAGCCGGTGCCCTCTCTTCGTGGTGTTTGATATTTACTTGTGTGATAGCCGGTGCCCTCTCTTCGTGGTGTTTGATATTTACTTGTGTGATAGCCGACGCCCTCTCTTCCTCGTGTTTGATATTTACTTATATGATAGCCGACTCACTCTTTTCCTGGTGTTTGCTATTTTCTTGTGTGATAGCCGACGCCCTCTCTTCCTCGTGTTTTTTTATTATTTGCTTGTGTGATAGCCGACTCACTCTTTTCCTGGTGTTTGATATTTTCTTGTGTAATGACCGACGCCCTCTCTTCCTGGTGTTTGATATTTACTTGTGTGATAGCCGGCACCCTCTCATCCAGGTTTTTGATCTTTACTCATGTGATATCATATTCCTTCCTTCCTAGTAGCTGAATTTCTGTATATTTTTCCATTCTATAAAGGCTCTTGTCAGAGCGGGAGGTGCTGCTGTACTGTGACTTCCATGGACACAGCCGTAAGAGTAACGTCTTCATGTATGGCTGCAACAACAAGCACCAACAGGCGCAGAAGCTCCATGAGAGGGTCTTCCCGCTCATGCTGGGCAAGAATGCACCAGATCAGGTACACAGGCATCCTTCCTTGTGCTAATGGATCCAATAACTACAGCTCACCTCTTCCCCTGCAGCTGAAGCTCACCATCTCAAAGCAGTGCCTTACCTCTCTGTGAGACCACTCACCACAGTTAATCTCCTTTGATGTCAACTAGCCCTCTCACAACAGCTCATCTACCTTTTCTACTCCGCTATGCCCACCACCACAGATAATGTACTCCTCCACTGTCAACTACCCCTCCCACTCACCAGAGGTAATCTCTTATTCTCCCTATGCTAGATCCACCCCCTTCTACTGTCTGAGATAACCCTGCTCATCACAGCTCACTACTTCTCCCTAAGTCAAGGGCAGCGTTCCCAAAGCACCCCCTGAACTCTCAGTGCACTCACTCACCACAGCTAATCTACTCCGCCGCCATCAGCTGCCCCACCCAGCACAGCTCATCTGTTCTCTCATCTGTGGGCAGCCACCCCAGGACTCCCTTTCACCTCTAAGTGAACCTCACTCGTCTACTCCTCCTCTGTCAGCTACGCCATCCACCACAGCTAACCTCTTCTCTCTCAACTGACGCTATCCATCGCAGAGTTCCAACAGTTAACCCACAAACCATAACTAATCTACCCCTTCTCTCAGGTAACCCTACCAACACAGCTAATCTACCTCTTCTCACTTAACTAACCTGATTCACCACGTACTCCACATAACCACTCTGGTCCCGGTTAACTCCACTCACCACATCTAACCTCCTCCCTCTATGCTAACTCCACCCACCACAGATAAGTACAGCCCACCTAATGCCTTTCAGTTAACCCTATCCACTACCGCTAACTCAACCCACCACAGCTAACCCTTCAGCTAATTCCACCACAACAGATGCGCACAGCCTAACCCTTCCCCTAAGCCCACAGATTCTTGGGAACCCACCTCTTCACTTTCACTTACCCGTTCCTATTTCCACAGAAATCGTCAACTAAAGTGGCTTCTAAGTTAGGTACGTGTTTTGTATATCAAGCCAGAACTAGAACATCATAATATCTAGCAATGGAGTCCACTTCATGAACTCTCATCCTGAGCTCTTCAAAGTGCGCTGCATCAGCACCTGAGCTCTACAGGCAGGCATCAGATGCTGTGAGTGAGTGCATTGTGTCATCACCTGAGCTCTACAGGCAGACATCAGATGCTGTGAGTGAGTGCATTGTATCAGCTCCAAGCTCTGCAGGCAGGCATCAGATGCTGTGAGTGAGTGCATTGTATCTGCGCTAAGCTCTACATGCCAGTATCAGATGCTGTGAGTGAGTGCATTGTGTCAGCACCCGGGCTCTACAGACCGGTATCAGATGCTGTGAGTGAGTGCATTGTGTCAGCACCCGGGCTCTATAGGCCGATATCAGATGCTGTGAGTGAGTGCATTGTATCAGCATCTGTACAGGCAGGCATCAGATGCTGTGAGTGAGTGCATTGTGTCAGCGCCCGGGCTCTACAGGCAGGCATCAGATGCTGTGAGTGAGTGCACTGTATCAGCTCCAAGCTCTGCAGGCAGGCATCAGATGCTGTGAGTGAGTGTATTGTGTCAGCACCCGTGTTCTGTAGGCCGGTATCAGATGCTGTGAGTGAGTGCATCGTATCAGCATCAAGCTGTACAGGCAGGCATCAGATGCTGTGAGTGAGTGCATTGTATCTGCGCTAAGCTCTACATGCCAGTATCAGATGCTGTGAGTGAGTGCATTGTGTCAGCACCCGGGCTCTATAGGCCGGTATCAGATGCTGTGAGTGAGTGCATTGTGTCAGCGCCCGGGCTCTACAGGCAGGCATCAGATGCTGTGAGTGAGTGCATTGTATCAGCATCAAGCTGTACAGGCAGGCATCAGATGCTGTGGGTGAGTGCATTGTGTCATCACCTGAGCTCTACAGGCCGGTATCAGATGCTGTGAGTGAGTGCATTGTGTCAGCACCCGGGCTCTACAGAACGGTATCAGATGCTGTGAGTGAGTGCATTGTGTCAGCACCCGGGCTCTATAGGCCGATATCAGATGCTGTGAGTGAGTGCATTGTGTCAGCATCTGTACAGGCAGGCATCAGATGCTGAGAGTGAGTGCATTGTGTTAGCACCCGGGCTCTACAGGCCGGTATCAGATGCTGCGAGTGAGTGCATTGTGTCAGCACCTGGGCTCTACGGGCCGGTATCAGATGCTGTGAGTGAGTGCATTGTGTCATCACCTGAGCTCTACAGGCAGGCATCAGATGCTGTGAGTGAGTGCATTGTGTCAGCACCCGGGCTCTACAGGCAGGTATCAGATGCAGTGAGTGAGTGCATTGTATCAGCATCTGTACAGGCAGGCATCAGATGCTGAGAGTGAGTGCATTGTGTTAGCACCCGGGCTCTACAGGCCGGTATCAGATGCTGCGAGTGAGTGCATTGTGTCAGCACCTGGGCTCTACGGGCCGGTATCAGATGCTGTGAGTGAGTGCATTGTGTCATCACCTGAGCTCTACAGGCAGGCATCAGATGCTGTGAGTGAGTGCATTGTGTCAGCGCCCCGGCTCTACAGGCAGGTATCAGATGCTGTGGGTGAGTGCATTGTATCAGCATCAAGCTGTACAGGCAGGCATCAGATGCTGTGAGTGAGTGCATTGTATCAGCATCTGTACAGGCAGGCATCAGATGCTGTGAGTGAGTGCATCGTATCAGCATCAAGCTGTACAGGCAGGCATCAGATGCTGTGGGTGAGTGGATTGTGTCATCACCTGAGCTCTACAGGCAGGTATCAGATGCTGTGAGTGAGTGCATTGTGTCAGCACCCAGGCTCTACAGACCGGTATCAGATGCTGTGAGTGAGTGCCTCGTATCAGCTCCAAGCTCTGCAGGCAGGCATCAGATGCTGTGAGTGAGTGTATTGTATCATCATCAAGCTGTACAGGCAGGCATCAGATGCTGTGGGTGAGTGCATTATGTCATCACCTGAGCTCTACAGGCAGGCATCAGATGCTGTGAGTGAGTGCATTGTGTCATCACCTGAGCTCTACAGGCAGGCGTCAGATGCTGTGAGTGAGTGCATTGTATCAGCATCTGTACAGGCAGGCATCAGATGCTGAGAGTGAGTGCATTGTGTCAGCATCTGTACAGGCAGGCATCAGATGCTGTGGGTGAGTGCATTGTATCATCATCAATCTGTACAGGCAGGCATCAGATGCTGTGAGTGAGTGCATTGTATCAGCATCTGTACAGGCAGGCATCAGATGCTGAGAGTGAGTGCATTGTGTCAGCATCTGTACAGGCAGGCATCAGATGCTGTGAGTGAGTGCATTATGTCATCACCTGAGCTCTACAGGCAGGCATTAGATGCTGTGGGTGAGTGCATTGTGTCAGCGCCCCGGCTCTACAGGCAGGCATCAGATGCTGTGAGTGAGTGCATTGTATCAGCATCAAGCTGTACATGCCGGCATCAGATGCTGAGAGTGAGTGCATTGTGTCAGCATCTGTACAGGCAGGCATCAGATGCTGTGGGTGAGTGCATTGTATCATCATCAATCTGTACAGGCAGGCATCAGATGCTGTGGGTGAGTGCATTGTATCATCATCAAGCTGTACAGGCAGGCATCAGATGCTGTGAGTGAGTGCATTGTGTTAGCGCCCGGGCTCTACAGGCAGGCATCCGATGCTGTAGGTGAGTGCATTGTATCAGCATCAAGCTGTACAGGCAGGCATCCGATGCTGTAGGTGAGTGCATTGTATCAGCATCAAGCTGTACAGGCAGGCATCAGATGCTGTGGGTGAGTGCATTATGTCATCACCTGAGCTCTACAGGCAGGCATTAGATGCTGTGGGTGAGTGCATTGTGTCAGCGCCCCGGCTCTACAGGCAGGCATCAGATGCTGTGAGTGAGTGCATTGTATCAGCATCAAGCTGTACATGCCGGCATCAGATGCTGAGAGTGAGTGCATTGTGTCAGCATCTGTACAGGCAGGCATCAGATGCTGTGGGTGAGTGCATTGTATCATCATCAATCTGTACAGGCAGGCATCAGATGCTGTGGGTGAGTGCATTGTATCATCATCAAGCTGTACAGGCAGGCATCAGATGCTGTGAGTGAGTGCATTGTGTTAGCGCCCGGGCTCTACAGGCAGGCATCCGATGCTGTAGGTGAGTGCATTGTATCAGCATCAAGCTGTACAGGCAGGCATCCGATGCTGTAGGTGAGTGCATTGTATCAGCATCAAGCTGTACAGGCAGGCATCAGATGCTGTGGGTGAGTGCATTGTGTCAGCACCCGGGCTCTACAGACCGGTATCAGATGCTGCGAGTGAGTGCATTGTGTCAGCGCCCGGGCTCTACAGACCGGTATCAGATGCTGTGGGTGAGTGCATTGTGTCAGCACCCGGGCTCTACAGGCAGGTATCAGATGCTGTGAGTGAGTGCATTGTGTCAGCACCCGGGCTCTGTAGGCCGGTATCAGATGCTGTGGGTGAGTGCATTGTGTCATCACCTGAGCTCTACAGACCGGTATCAGATGCTGTGGGTGAGTGCATTGTGTCAGCACCCGGGCTCTACAGGCCGGTATCAGATGCTGTGAGTGAGTGTATTGTGTCAGCATCCGTGCTCTCTAGGCCGGTATCAGATGCTCTGAGTGAGTGCATCGTATCAGCATCAAGCTGTACAGGCAGGCATCAGATGCTGTGAGTGAGTGCATTGTGTCATCACCTGAGCTCTGCAGGCAGGCATCAGATGCTGTGAGTGAGTGCATTGTATCAGCATCTGTACAGGCAGGCATCAGATGCTGCGAGTGAGTGCATTGTGTCAGCACCCGGGCTCTACGGGCCGGTATCAGATGCTCTGAGTGAGTGCATTGTGTCATCACCTGAGCTCTACAGGCCGGTATCAGATGCTGTGAGTGAGTGCACTGTATCAGCTCCAAGCTCTACAGGCAGGCATCAGATGCTGTGAGTGAGTGTATTGTGTCAGCATCCGTGCTCTCTAGGCCGGTATCAGATGCTCTGAGTGAGTGCATCGTATCAGCATCAAGCTGTACAGGCAGGCATCAGATGCTGTGGGTGAGTGGATTGTGTCATCACCTGAGCTCTACAGGCAGGTATCAGATGCTGTGAGTGAGTGCATTGTGTCAGCACCCAGGCTCTACAGACCGGTATCAGATGCTGTGAGTGAGTGCATTGTATCATCATCAAGCTGTACAGGCAGGCATCAGATGCTGTGAGTGAGTGCATTGTGTCATCACCTGAGCTCTACAGACCGGTATCAGATGCTGTGAGTGAGTGCATTGTGTCAGCACCCGGGCTCTATAGGCAGGCATCAGATGCTGTGAGTGAGTGCATTGTGTCAGCACCCGGGCTCTACAGGCAGGTATCAGATGCTGTGGGTGAGTGCATTGTATCAGCATCTGTACAGGCAGGCATCAGATGCTGAGAGTGAGTGCATTGTGTCAGCATCTGTACAGGCAGGCATCAGATGCTGTGAGTGAGTGCATCGTATCATCATCAATCTGTACAGGCAGGCATCAGATGCTGTGGGTGAGTGCATTGTGTCAGCATCAAGCTGTACAGGCAGGCATCAGATGCTGTGAGTGAGTGCATTGTATCAGCATCTGTACAGGCAGGCATCAGATGCTGAGAGTGAGTGCATTGTGTCAGCATCAAGCTGTACAGGCAGGCATCAGATGCTGTGAGTGAGTGCATTGTATCAGCATCTGTACAGGCAGGCATCAGATGCTGAGAGTGAGTGCATTGTGTCAGCATCTGTACAGGCAGGCATCAGATGCTGTGGGTGAGTGCATTGTGTCAGCGCCCGGGCTCTACAGGCAGGCATCAGATGCTGTGAGTGAGTGCATTGTATCAGCATCAAGCTGTACAGGCAGGCATCAGATGCTGTGAGTGAGTGCATTATGTCATCACCTGAGCTCTACAGGCAGGTATCAGATGCTGTGAGTGAATGCATTGTGTCAGCACCCAGGCTCTACAGACCGGTATCAGATGCTGTGAGTGAGTGCATCGTATCAGCATCAAGCTGTACAGATGCTGTGAGTGAGTGCATTGTATCAGCATCTGTACAGGCAGGCATCAGATGCTGAGAGTGAGTGCATTGTGTCAGCATCTGTACAGGCAGGCATCAGATGCTGTGAGTGAGTGCATTGTATCAGCATCAAGCTGTACAGGCAGGCATCAGATGCTGTGAGTGAGTGCATTATGTCATCACCTGAGCTCTACAGGCAGGCATTAGATGCTGTGGGTGAGTGCATTGTGTCAGCGCCCCGGCTCTACAGGCAGGCATCAGATGCTGTGGGTGAGTGCATTGTATCATCATCAATCTGTACAGGCAGGCATCAGATGCTGTGAGTGAGTGCATTGTGTCATCACCTGAGCTCTACAGGCAGGCATCAGATGCTGTGAGTGAGTGCATTGTATCAGCATCTGTACAGGCAGGCATCAGATGCTGAGAGTGAGTGCATTGTGTCAGCATCTGTACAGGCAGGCATCAGATGCTGTGGGTGAGTGCATTGTGTCATCACCTGAGCTCTACAGGCAGGTATCAGATGCTGTGGGTGAGTGCATTGTATCAGCATCTGTACAGGCAGGCATCAGATGCTGAGAGTGAGTGCATTGTGTCAGCATCTGTACAGGCAGGCATCAGATGCTGAGAGTGAGTGCATTGTGTCAG
This sequence comes from Lissotriton helveticus, assembly GCF_964261635.1. Taxonomy (NCBI): domain Eukaryota; kingdom Metazoa; phylum Chordata; class Amphibia; order Caudata; family Salamandridae; genus Lissotriton; species Lissotriton helveticus. The sequence continues at coordinate 498,548,731 of NC_136062.1, forward strand.
CATCTGTACAGGCAGGCATCAGATGCTGTGGGTGAGTGCATTGTGTCAGCATCAAGCTGTACATGCCGGCATCAGATGCTGTGAGTGAGTGCATTGTTCAGCATCTGTACAGGCAGGCATCAGATGCTGTGGGTGAGTGCATTGTATCATCATCAATCTGTACAGGCAGGCATCAGATGCTGTGGGTGAGTGCATTGTATCATCATCAATCTGTACAGGCAGGCATCAGATGCTGTGAGTGAGTGCATTGTTCAGCATCTGTACAGGCAGGCATCAGATGCTGTGGGTGAGTGCATTGTATCATCATCAATCTGTACAGGCAGGCATCAGATGCTGTGGGTGAGTGCATTGTGTCATCACCTGAGCTCTACAGGCAGGTATCAGATGCTGTGGGTGAGTGCATTGTATCAGCATCTGTACAGGCAGGCATCAGATGCTGAGAGTGAGTGCATTGTGTCAGCATCTGTACAGGCAGGCATCAGATGCTGAGAGTGAGTGCATTGTGTCAGCATCTGTACAGGCAGGCATCAGATGCTGTGGGTGAGTGCATTGTGTCAGCATCAAGCTGTACATGCCGGCATCAGATGCTGAGAGTGAGTGCATTGTGTCAGCATCTGTACAGGCAGGCATCAGATGCTGTGGGTGAGTGCATTGTATCATCATCAATCTGTACAGGCAGGCATCAGATGCTGTGGGTGAGTGCATTGTATCAGCATCAAGCTGTACAGGCCGGTATCAGATGCTGCGAGTGAGTGCATTGTGTCATCACCTGAGCTCTACAGGCAGGCATCAGATGCTGAGTGAGTGCATTGTGTCATCACCTGAGCTCTACAGGCAGGCATCAGATGCTGAGTGAGTGCATTGTGTCATCACCTGAGCTCTACAGACCGGTATCAGATGCTGTGAGTGAGTGCATTGTGTCAGCACCCGGGCTCTACAGACCGGTATCAGATGCTGCGAGTGAGTGCATTGTGTCAGCGCCCGGGCTCTACAGACCGGTATCAGATGCTGTGGGTGAGTGCATTGTGTCAGCACCCGGGCTCTACAGGCCGGTATCAGATGCTGTGAGTGAGTGCACTGTATCAGCTCCAAGCTCTGCAGGCAGGCATCAGATGCTGTGAGTGAGTGTATTGTGTCAGCACCCGTGCTCTCTAGGCCGGTATCAGATGCTCTGAGTGAGTGCATCGTATCAGCATCAAGCTGTACAGGCAGGCATCAGATGCTGTGAGTGAGTGCATTGTGTCATCACCTGAGCTCTACAGACCGGTATCAGATGCTGTGAGTGAGTGCATTGTGTCAGCACCCGGGCTTTATAGGCCGGTATCAGAAGCTGCGAGTGAGGGCATTGTGTTAGCACCCGGGCTCTACAGACCGGTATCAGATGCTGCGAGTGAGTGCATTGTGTCAGCGCCCGGGTCTACAGGCCGGTATCAGATGCTGTGAGTGAGTGCATTGTGTCAGCACCCAGGCTCTATAGGCCGGTATCAGATGCTGCGAGTGAGTGCATTGTGTTAGCACCCGGGCTCTACAGACCGGTATCAGATGCTGCGAGTGAGTGCATTGTGTCAGCACCCGGGCTCTACAGGCAGGCATCAGATGCTGTGAGTGAGTGCATTGTATCAGCATCAAGCTGTACAGGCAGGCATCAGATGCTGTGAGTGAGTGCATTGTATCTGCGCTAAGCTCTACATGCCAGTATCAGATGCTGTGAGTGAGTGCATTGTGTCAGCACCCGGGCTCTATAGGCCGGTATCAGATGCTGCGAGTGAGTGCATTGTGTCAGCGCCCGGGCTCTACAGGCAGGCATCAGATGCTGTGAGTGAGTGCATTGTATCAGCATCAAGCTGTACAGGCAGGCATCAGATGCTGTGGGTGAGTGCATTGTGTCATCACCTGAGCTCTACAGGCCGGTATCAGATGCTGTGAGTGAGTGCATTGTGTCAGCACCCGGGCTCTACAGAACGGTATCAGATGCTGTGAGTGAGTGCATTGTGTCAGCACCCGGGCTCTACGGGCCGGTATCAGATGCTGTGAGTGAGTGCATTGTGTCATCACCTGAGCTCTACAGGCAGGCATCAGATGCTGTGAGTGAGTGCATTGTGTCAGCACCCGGGCTCTACAGGCAGGTATCAGATGCAGTGAGTGAGTGCATTGTATCAGCATCTGTACAGGCAGGCATCAGATGCTGAGAGTGAGTGCATTGTGTTAGCACCCGGGCTCTACAGGCCGGTATCAGATGCTGCGAGTGAGTGCATTGTGTCAGCACCTGGGCTCTACGGGCCGGTATCAGATGCTGTGAGTGAGTGCATTGTGTCATCACCTGAGCTCTACAGGCAGGCATCAGATGCTGTGAGTGAGTGCATTGTGTCAGCGCCCCGGCTCTACAGGCAGGTATCAGATGCTGTGGGTGAGTGCATTGTATCAGCATCAAGCTGTACAGGCAGGCATCAGATGCTGTGAGTGAGTGCATTATGTCATCACCAGAGCTCTACAGGCAGGCATCAGATGCTGTGAGTGAGTGCATCGTATCAGCATCAAGCTGTACAGGCAGGCATCAGATGCTGTGAGTGAGTGCATCGTATCAGCATCAAGCTGTACAGGCAGGCATCAGATGCTGTGAGTGAGTGCATTATGTCATCACCAGAGCTCTACAGGCAGGCATCAGATGCTGTGAGTGAGTGCATCGTATCAGCATCAAGCTGTACAGGCAGGCATCAGATGCTGTGGGTGAGTGGATTGTGTCATCACCTGAGCTCTACAGGCAGGTATCAGATGCTGTGAGTGAGTGCATTGTGTCAGCACCCAGGCTCTACAGACCGGTATCAGATGCTGTGAGTGAGTGCATTGTATCATCATCAAGCTGTACAGGCATGCATCAGATGCTGTGAGTGAGTGTATTGTGTCAGCACCCAGGCTCTACAGACCGGTATCAGATGCTGTGAGTGAGTGCATTGTGTCAGCACCCAGGCTCTACAGACCGGTATCAGATGCTGTGAGTGAGTGCATTGTATCATCATCAAGCTGTACAGGCAGGCATCAGATGCTGTGAGTGAGTGCATTATGTCATCACCTGAGCTCTACAGGCAGGCATCAGATGCTGTGGGTGAGTGCATTATGTCATCACCTGAGCTCTACAGGCAGGCATCAGATGCTGTGAGTGAGTGCATTGTGTCATCACCTGAGCTCTACAGGCAGGCGTCAGATGCTGTGAGTGAGTGCATTGTATCAGCATCTGTACAGGCAGGCATCAGATGCTGAGAGTGAGTGCATTGTGTCAGCATCTGTACAGGCAGGCATCAGATGCTGTGGGTGAGTGCATTGTATCATCATCAATCTGTACAGGCAGGCATCAGATGCTGTGGGTGAGTGCATTGTATCATCATCAATCTGTACAGGCCGGCATCAGATGCTGTGAGTGAGTGCATTGTATCAGCATCTGTACAGGCAGGCATCAGATGCTGAGAGTGAGTGCATTGTGTCAGCATCTGTACAGGCAGGCATCAGATGCTGTGGGTGAGTGCATTGTATCATCATCAATCTGTACAGGCAGGCATCCGATGCTGTGGGTGAGTGCATTGTGTCAGCACCCAGGCTCTACAGACCGGTATCAGATGCTGTGAGTGAGTGCATCGTATCAGCATCAAGCTGTACAGGCAGGCATCAGATGCTGTGAGTGAGTGCATTGTATCAGCATCTGTACAGGCAGGCATCAGATGCTGAGAGTGAGTGCATTGTGTCAGCATCTGTACAGGCAGGCATCAGATGCTGAGAGTGAGTGCATTGTATCAGCATCAAGCTGTACAGGCAGGCATCAGATGCTGTGGGTGAGTGCATTGTATCATCATCAATCTGTACAGGCAGGCATCAGATGCTGTGGGTGAGTGCATTGTGTCAGCATCAAGCTGTACATGCCGGCATCAGATGCTGTGAGTGAGTGCATTGTATCAGCATCTGTACAGGCAGGCATCAGATGCTGAGAGTGAGTGCATTGTGTCAGCATCTGTACAGGCAGGCATCAGATGCTGAGTGAGTGCATTGTATCATCATCAATCTGTACAGGCAGGCATCAGATGCTGAGTGAGTGCATTGTATCAGCATCAAGCTGTACAGGCAGGCATCAGATGCTGAGTGAGTGCATTGTATCAGCATCAAGCTGTACAGGCAGGCATCCGATGCTGTAGGTGAGTGCATTGTATCAGCATCAAGCTGTACAGGCAGGCATCAGATGCTGAGTGAGTGCATTGTATCAGCATCAAGCTGTACAGGCAGGCATCAGATGCTGTGAGTGAGTGCATTGTGTCATCACCTGAGCTCTACAGACCGGTATCAGATGCTGTGGGTGAGTGCACTGTATCAGCTCCAAGCTCTGCAGGCAGGCATCAGATGCTGTGAGTGAGTGTATTGTGTCAGCATCCGTGCTCTCTAGGCCGGTATCAGATGCTCTGAGTGAGTGCATCGTATCAGCATCAAGCTGTACAGGCAGGCATCAGATGCTGTGAGTGAGTGCATTGTGTCAGCGCCCGGGCTCTACAGACCGGCATCAGATGCTGTGAGTGAGTGCATTGTGTCATCACCTGAGCTCTACAGGCAGGCATCAGATGCTGTGAGTGAGTGCATCGTATCATCATCAATCTGTACAGGCAGGCATCAGATGCTGTGGGTGAGTGCATTGTATCAGCATCTGTACAGGCAGGCATCAGATGCTGAGAGTGAGTGCATTGTGTCAGCATCTGTACAGGCAGGCATCAGATGCTGTGAGTGAGTGCATTATGTCATCACCTGAGCTCTACAGGCAGGCATTAGATGCTGTGGGTGAGTGCATTGTGTCAGCGCCCCGGCTCTACAGGCAGGCATCAGATGCTGTGGGTGAGTGCATTGTATCATCATCAATCTGTACAGGCAGGCATCAGATGCTGTGAGTGAGTGCATTGTGTCATCACCTGAGCTCTACAGGCAGGCATCAGATGCTGTGAGTGAGTGCATTGTATCAGCATCTGTACAGGCAGGCATCAGATGCTGAGAGTGAGTGCATTGTGTCAGCATCTGTACAGGCAGGCATCAGATGCTGTGGGTGAGTGCATTGTGTCATCACCTGAGCTCTACAGGCAGGTATCAGATGCTGTGGGTGAGTGCATTGTATCAGCATCTGTACAGGCAGGCATCAGATGCTGAGAGTGAGTGCATTGTGTCAGCATCTGTACAGGCAGGCATCAGATGCTGTGGGTGAGTGCATTGTGTCAGCATCAAGCTGTACATGCCGGCATCAGATGCTGTGAGTGAGTGCATTGTATCAGCATCTGTACAGGCAGGCATCAGATGCTGAGAGTGAGTGCATTGTGTCAGCATCTGTACAGGCAGGCATCAGATGCTGTGGGTGAGTGCATTGTATCAGCATCAAGCTGTACAGGCCGGTATCAGATGCTGTGAGTGAGTGCATTGTGTCATCACCTGAGCTCTACAGGCAGGCATCAGATGCTGAGTGAGTGCATTGTGTCATCACCTGAGCTCTACAGGCAGGCATCAGATGCTGAGTGAGTGCATTGTGTCATCACCTGAGCTCTACAGACCGGTATCAGATGCTGTGAGTGAGTGCATTGTGTCAGCACCCGGGCTCTACAGACCGGTATCAGATGCTGCGAGTGAGTGCATTGTGTCAGCGCCCGGGCTCTACAGACCGGTATCAGATGCTGTGGGTGAGTGCATTGTGTCAGCACCCGGGCTCTACAGGCCGGTATCAGATGCTGTGAGTGAGTGCAGTTTATCAGCTCCAAGCTCTGCAGGCAGGCATCAGATGCTGTGAGTGAGTGTATTGTGTCAGCACCCGTGCTCTCTAGGCCCGTATCAGATGCTCTGAGTGAGTGCATCGTATCAGCATCAAGCTGTACAGGCAGGCATCAGATGCTGTGAGTGAGTGCATTGTGTCATCACCTGAGCTCTACAGACCGGTATCAGATGCTGTGAGTGAGTGCATTGTGTCAGCACCCGGGCTTTATAGGCCGGTATCAGAAGCTGCGAGTGAGGGCATTGTGTTAGCACCCGGGCTCTACAGACCGGTATCAGATGCTGCGAGTGAGTGCATTGTGTCAGCGCCCGGGCTCTACAGGCCGGTATCAGATGCTGTGAGTGAGTGCATTGTGTCAGCACCCAGGCTCTATAGGCCGGTATCAGATGCTGCGAGTGAGTGCATTGTGTTAGCACCCGGGCTCTACAGACCGGTATCAGATGCTGCGAGTGAGTGCATTGTGTCAGCGCCCGGGCTCTACAGACCGGTATCAGATGCTGTGAGTGAGTGCATTGTATCAGCATCTGTACAGGCAGGCATCAGATGCTGTGGGTGAGTGCATTGTATCAGCATCTGTACAGGCAGGCATCAGATGCTGTGAGTGAGTGCATTATGTCATCACCTGAGCTCTACAGGCAGGCATCAGATGCTGTGAGTGAGTGCATTGTATCAGCATCAATCTGTACAGGCAGGCATCAGATGCTGTGAGTGAGTGCATTGTGTCATCACCTGAGCTCTACAGGCCGGTATCAGATGCTGCGAGTGAGTGCATTGTGTCATCACCTGAGCTCTACAGGCAGGTATCAGATGCTGTGGGTGAGTGCATTGTGTCATCACCTGAGCTCTACAGGCAGGCATCAGATGCTGTGAGTGAGTGCATTGTGTCAGCATCAAGCTGTACATGCCGGCATCAGATGCTGTGAGTGAGTGCATTGTATCAGCATCTGTACAGGCAGGCATCAGATGCTGAGAGTGAGTGCATTGTGTCAGCATCTGTACAGGCAGGCATCAGATGCTGTGGGTGAGTGCATTGTATCATCATCAATCTGTACAGGCAGGCATCAGATGCTGTGGGTGAGTGCATTGTATCAGCATCAAGCTGTACAGGCAGGCATCAGATGCTGTGAGTGAGTGCATTGTGTCAGCGCCCGGGCTCTACAGGCAGGCATCCGATGCTGTAGGTGAGTGCATTGTATCAGCATCAAGCTGTACAGGCAGGCATCCGATGCTGTAGGTGAGTGCATTGTATCAGCATCAAGCTGTACAGGCAGGCATCCGATGCTGTAGGTGAGTGCATTGTATCAGCATCAAGCTGTACAGGCAGGCATCAGATGCTGTGGGTGAGTGCATTGTGTCATCACCTGAGCTCTACAGACCGGTATCAGATGCTGTGGGTGAGTGCATTGTGTCAGCGCCCGGGCTGTACAGACCGGTATCAGATGCTGTGGGTGAGTGCATTGTGTCAGCACCCGGGCTCTACAGGCCGGTATCAGATGCTGTGAGTGAGTGCACTGTATCAGCTCCAAGCTCTGCAGGCAGGCATCAGATGCTGTGAGTGAGTGTATTGTGTCAGCATCCGTGCTCTCTAGGCCGGTATCAGATGCTCTGAGTGAGTGCATCGTATCAGCATCAAGCTGTACAGGCAGGCATCAGATGCTGTGAGTGAGTGCATTGTGTCATCACCTGAGCTCTACAGGCAGGCATCAGATGCTGTGAGTGAGTGCATTGTGTTAGCACCCGGGCTGTACAGACCGGTATCAGATGCTGTGAGTGAGTGCATTGTGTCAGCACCCGGGCTCTATAGGCCGGTATCAGATGCTGTGAGTGAGTGCATTGTGTTAGCACCCGGGCTCTACAGGCAGGTATCAGATGCTGTGAGTGAGTGCATTGTGTTAGCACCCGGGCTCTATAGGCAGGCATCAGATGCTGTGAGTGAGTGCATTGTGTTAGCACCCGGGCTCTACAGGCAGGTATCAGATGCTGTGGGTGAGTGCATTGTATCAGCATCTGTACAGGCAGGCATCAGATGCTGTGAGTGAGTGCATTGTATCAGCATCAAGCTGTACAGGCAGGCATCAGATGCTGTGAGTGAGTGCATTATGTCATCACCTGAGCTCTACAGGCAGGCATTAGATGCTGTGGGTGAGTGCATTGTGTCAGCGCCCCGGCTCTACAGACCGGTATCAGATGCTGTGAGTGAGTGCATCGTATCAGCATCAAGCTGTACAGGCAGGCATCAGATGCTGTGAGTGAGTGCATTGTATCAGCATCTGTACAGGCAGGCATCAGATGCTGAGAGTGAGTGCATTGTGTCAGCATCTGTACAGGCAGGCATCAGATGCTGTGAGTGAGTGCATTGTATCAGCATCAAGCTGTACAGGCAGGCATCAGATGCTGTGAGTGAGTGCATTATGTCATCACCTGAGCTCTACAGGCAGGCATTAGATGCTGTGGGTGAGTGCATTGTGTCAGCGCCCCGGCTCTACAGGCAGGCATCAGATGCTGTGGGTGAGTGCATTGTATCATCATCAATCTGTACAGGCAGGCATCAGATGCTGTGAGTGAGTGCATTGTGTCATCACCTGAGCTCTACAGGCAGGCATCAGATGCTGTGAGTGAGTGCATTGTATCAGCATCTGTACAGGCAGGCATCAGATGCTGAGAGTGAGTGCATTGTGTCAGCATCTGTACAGGCAGGCATCAGATGCTGTGGGTGAGTGCATTGTGTCATCACCTGAGCTCTACAGGCAGGCATCAGATGCTGTGAGTGAGTGCATTGTATCAGCATCTGTACAGGCAGGCATCAGATGCTGAGAGTGAGTGCATTGTGTCAGCATCTGTACAGGCAGGCATCAGATGCTGTGGGTGAGTGCATTGTGTCATCACCTGAGCTCTACAGGCAGGTATCAGATGCTGTGGGTGAGTGCATTGTATCAGCATCTGTACAGGCAGGCATCAGATGCTGAGAGTGAGTGCATTGTGTCAGCATCTGTACAGGCAGGCATCAGATGCTGAGAGTGAGTGCATTGTGTCAGCATCTGTACAGGCAGGCATCAGATGCTGTGGGTGAGTGCATTGTGTCAGCATCAAGCTGTACATGCCGGCATCAGATGCTGTGAGTGAGTGCATTGTATCAGCATCTGTACAGGCAGGCATCAGATGCTGAGAGTGAGTGCATTGTGTCAGCATCTGTACAGGCAGGCATCAGATGCTGTGGGTGAGTGCATTGTATCAGCATCAAGCTGTACAGGCCGGTATCAGATGCTGCGAGTGAGTGCATTGTGTCATCACCTGAGCTCTACAGACCGGTATCAGATGCTGTGAGTGAGTGCATTGTGTCAGCACCCGGGCTCTACAGACCGGTATCAGATGCTGCGAGTGAGTGCATTGTGTCAGCGCCCGGGCTCTACAGACCGGTATCAGCTGCTGTGGGTGAGTGCATTGTGTCAGCACCCGGGCTCTACAGGCCGGTATCAGATGCTGTGAGTGAGTGCAGTTTATCAGCTCCAAGCTCTGCAGGCAGGCATCAGATGCTGTGAGTGAGTGTATTGTGTCAGCACCCGTGCTCTCTAGGCCGGTATCAGATGCTCTGAGTGAGTGCATCGTATCAGCATCAAGCTGTACAGGCAGGCATCAGATGCTGTGAGTGAGTGCATTGTGTCATCACCTGAGCTCTACAGACCGGTATCAGATGCTGTGAGTGAGTGCATTGTGTCAGCACCCGGGCTTTATAGGCCGGTATCAGAAGCTGCGAGTGAGGGCATTGTGTTAGCACCCGGGCTCTACAGACCGGTATCAGATGCTGCGAGTGAGTGCATTGTGTCAGCGCCCGGGCTCTACAGGCCGGTATCAGATGCTGTGAGTGAGTGCATTGTGTCAGCACCCAGGCTCTACAGGCCGGTATCAGATGCTGCGAGTGAGTGCATTGTGTTAGCACCCGGGCTCTACAGACCGGTATCAGATGCTGCGAGTGAGTGCATTGTGTCAGCGCCCGGGCTCTACAGACCGGTATCAGATGCTGTGAGTGAGTGCATTATGTCATCACCTGAGCTCTACAGGCAGGCATCAGATGCTGTGGGTGAGTGCATTGTATCAGCATCAAGCTGTACAGGCAGGCATCAGATGCTGTGAGTGAGTGCATTATGTCATCACCTGAGCTCTACAGGCAGGCATCAGATGCTGTGGGTGAGTGCATTGTATCATCATCAATCTGTACAGGCAGGCATCAGATGCTGTGAGTGAGTGCATTGTGTCATCACCTGAGCTCTACAGGCAGGCATCAGATGCTGTGAGTGAGTGCATTGTGTCAGCATCTGTACAGGCAGGCATCAGATGCTGTGGGTGAGTGCATTGTGTCATCACCTGAGCTCTACAGGCAGGCATCAGATGCTGTGAGTGAGTGCATTGTATCAGCATCTGTACAGGCAGGCATCAGATGCTGTGGGTGAGTGCATTATGTCATCACCTGAGCTCTACAGGCAGGCATCAGATGCTGTGGGTGAGTGCATTGTATCAGCATCAAGCTGTACAGGCAGGCATCAGATGCTGTGAGTGAGTGCATTATGTCATCACCTGAGCTCTACAGGCAGGCATCAGATGCTGTGGGTGAGTGCATTATGTCATCACCTGAGCTCTACAGGCAGGCATCAGATGCTGTGGGTGAGTGCATTGTATCAGCATCAAGCTGTACAGGCAGGCATCAGATGCTGTGAGTGAGTGCATTGTGTCATCACCTGAGCTCTACAGGCAGGCATCAGATGCTGTGAGTGAGTGCATTGTGTCAGCATCTGTACAGGCAGGCATCAGATGCTGTGGGTGAGTGCATTGTGTCATCACCTGAGCTCTACAGGCAGGTATCAGATGCTGTGGGTGAGTGCATTGTGTCATCACCTGAGCTCTACAGGCAGGCATCAGATGCTGTGGGTGAGTGCATTGTGTCAGCATCAAGCTGTACATGCCGGCATCAGATGCTGTGAGTGAGTGCATTGTATCAGCATCTGTACAGGCAGGCATCAGATGCTGAGAGTGAGTGCATTGTGTCAGCATCTGTACAGGCAGGCATCAGATGCTGTGGGTGAGTGCATTGTATCATCATCAATCTGTACAGGCAGGCATCAGATGCTGTGGGTGAGTGCATTGTGTCATCACCTGAGCTCTACAGACCGGTATCAGATGCTGCGAGTGAGTGCATTGTGTCAGCGCCCGGGCTCTACAGACCGGTATCAGATGCTGTGGGTGAGTGCATTGTGTCAGCACCCGGGCTCTACAGGCCGGTATCAGATGCTGTGAGTGAGTGCACTGTATCAGCTCCAAGCTCTGCAGGCAGGCATCAGATGCTGTGAGTGAGTGTATTGTGTCAGCATCCGTGCTCTCTAGGCCGGTATCAGATGCTCTGAGTGAGTGCATCGTATCAGCATCAATCTGTACAGGCAGGCATCAGATGCTGTGAGTGAGTGCATTGTGTCAGCGCCCGGGCTCTACAGACCGGCATCAGATGCTGTGAGTGAGTGCATTGTGTCATCACCTGAGCTCTACAGACCGGTATCAGATGCTGTGAGTGAGTGCATTGTGTCAGCACCCGGGCTCTATAGGCAGGCATCAGATGCTGTGAGTGAGTGCATTGTATCAGCATCTGTACAGGCAGGCATCAGATGCTGTGAGTGAGTGCATTGTATCAGCATCAAGCTGTACAGGCAGGCATCAGATGCTGTGAGTGAGTGCATTGTGTCAGCGCCCGGGCTCTACAGGCAGACATCCGATGCTGTAGGTGAGTGCATTGTATCAGCATCAAGCTGTACAGGCAGGCATCCGATGCTGTAGGTGAGTGCATTGTATCAGCATCAAGCTGTACAGGCAGGCATCAGATGCTGTGGGTGAGTGCATTGTGTCATCACCTGAGCTCTACAGACCGGTATCAGATGCTGCGAGTGAGTGCATTGTGTCAGCACCCGGGCTCTACAGACCGGTATCAGATGCTGTGGGTGAGTGCATTGTGTCAGCACCCGGGCTCTACAGGCCGGTATCAGATGCTGTGAGTGAGTGCACTGTATCAGCTCCAAGCTCTGCAGGCAGGCATCAGATGCTGTGAGTGAGTGTATTGTGTCAGCATCCGTGCTCTCTAGGCCGGTATCAGATGCTCTGAGTGAGTGCATCGTATCAGCATCAAGCTGTACAGGCAGGCATCAGATGCTGTGAGTGAGTGCATTGTGTCATCACCTGAGCTCTACAGACCGGTATCAGATGCTGTGAGTGAGTGCATTGTGTCAGCACCCGGGCTCTATAGGCAGGTATCAGATGCTGTGAGTGAGTGCATTGTGTCAGCACCCGGGCTCTACAGGCAGGTATCAGATGCTGTGGGTGAGTGCATTGTATCAGCATCTGTACAGGCAGGCATCAGATGCTGTGAGTGAGTGCATCGTATCATCATCAATCTGTACAGGCAGGCATCAGATGCTGTGGGTGAGTGCATTGTGTCAGCACCCAGGCTCTACAGACCGGTATCAGATGCTGTGAGTGAGTGCATTGTGTCAGCACCCGGGCTCTACAGACCGGTATCAGATGCTGTGGGTGAGTGCATTGTGTCAGCACCCAGGCTCTACAGACCGGTATCAGATGCTGTGAGTGAGTGCATCGTATCAGCATCAAGCTGTACAGGCAGGCATCAGATGCTGTGAGTGAGTGCATTGTATCAGCATCTGTACAGGCAGGCATCAGATGCTGAGAGTGAGTGCATTGTGTCAGCATCTGTACAGGCAGGCATCAGATGCTGTGAGTGAGTGCATTGTATCAGCATCAAGCTGTACAGGCAGGCATCAGATGCTGTGAGTGAGTGCATTATGTCATCACCTGAGCTCTACAGGCAGGTATCAGATGCTGTGAGTGAGTGCATTGTGTCAGCGCCCGGGCTCTACAGGCAGGCATCAGATGCTGTGAGTGAGTGCATTGTATCAGCATCAAGCTGTACAGGCAGGCATCAGATGCTGTGAGTGAGTGCATTGTATCAGCATCTGTACAGGCAGGCATCAGATGCTGAGAGTGAGTGCATTGTGTCAGCATCTGTACAGGCAGGCATCAGATGCTGTGAGTGAGTGCATTGTATCAGCATCAAGCTGTACAGGCAGGCATCAGATGCTGTGAGTGAGTGCATTATGTCATCACCTGAGCTCTACAGGCAGGCATTAGATGCTGTGGGTGAGTGCATTGTGTCAGCGCCCCGGCTCTACAGGCAGGCATCAGATGCTGTGGGTGAGTGCATTGTATCATCATCAATCTGTACAGGCAGGCATCAGATGCTGTGAGTGAGTGCATTGTGTCATCACCTGAGCTCTACAGGCAGGCATCAGATGCTGTGAGTGAGTGCATTGTATCAGCATCTGTACAGGCAGGCATCAGATGCTGAGAGTGAGTGCATTGTGTCAGCATCTGTACAGGCAGGCATCAGATGCTGTGGGTGAGTGCATTGTGTCATCACCTGAGCTCTACAGGCAGGTATCAGATGCTGTGAGTGAGTGCATTGTATCAGCATCTGTACAGGCAGGCATCAGATGCTGAGAGTGAGTGCATTGTGTCAGCATCTGTACAGGCAGGCATCAGATGCTGAGAGTGAGTGCATTGTGTCAGCATCTGTACAGGCAGGCATCAGATGCTGTGGGTGAGTGCATTGTGTCAGCATCAAGCTGTACATGCCGGCATCAGATGCTGTGAGTGAGTGCATTGTATCAGCATCTGTACAGGCAGGCATCAGATGCTGAGAGTGAGTGCATTGTGTCAGCATCTGTACAGGCAGGCATCAGATGCTGTGGGTGAGTGCATTGTATCATCATCAATCTGTACAGGCAGGCATCAGATGCTGTGGGTGAGTGCATTGTATCAGCATCAAGCTGTACAGGCCGGTATCAGATGCTGAGAGTGAGTGCATTGTGTCATCACCTGAGCTCTACAGGCAGGCATCAGATGCTGAGTGAGTGCATTGTGTCATCACCTGAGCTCTACAGGCAGGCATCAGATGCTGAGTGAGTGCATTGTGTCATCAACTGAGCTCTACAGACCGGTATCAGATGCTGTGAGTGAGTGCATTGTGTCAGCACCCGGGCTCTACAGACCGGTATCAGATGCTGTGGGTGAGTGCATTGTGTCAGCACCCGGGCTCTACAGACCGGTATCAGATGCTGTGAGTGAGTGCATTGTGTCAGCGCCCGGGCTCTACAGACCGGTATCAGATGCTGTGGGTGAGTGCATTGTGTCAGCACCCGGGCTCTACAGGCCGGTATCAGATGCTGTGAGTGAGTGCACTGTATCAGCTCCAAGCTCTGCAGGCAGGCATCAGATGCTGTGAGTGAGTGTATTGTGTCAGCACCCGTGCTCTCTAGGCCGGTATCAGATGCTCTGAGTGAGTGCATCGTATCAGCATCAAGCTGTACAGGCAGGCATCAGATGCTGTGAGTGAGTGCATTGTGTCATCACCTGAGCTCTACAGACCGGTATCAGATGCTGTGAGTGAGTGCATTGTGTCAGCACCCGGGCTTTATAGGCCGGTATCAGAAGCTGCGAGTGAGGGCATTGTGTTAGCACCCGGGCTCTACAGACCGGTATCAGATGCTGCGAGTGAGTGCATTGTGTCAGCGCCCGGGCTCTACAGGCCGGTATCAGATGCTGTGAGTGAGTGCATTGTGTCAGCACCCAGGCTCTATAGGCCGGTATCAGATGCTGCGAGTGAGTGCATTGTGTTAGCACCCGGGCTCTACAGACCGGTATCAGATGCTGCGAGTGAGTGCATTGTGTCAGCACCCGGGCTCTACAGGCAGGCATCAGATGCTGTGAGTGAGTGCATTGTATCAGCATCAAGCTGTACAGGCAGGCATCAGATGCTGTGAGTGAGTGCATTGTATCTGCGCTAAGCTCTACATGCCAGTATCAGATGCTGTGAGTGAGTGCATTGTGTCAGCACCCGGGCTCTATAGGCCGGTATCAGATGCTGCGAGTGAGTGCATTGTGTCAGCGCCCGGGCTCTACAGGCAGGCATCAGATGCTGTGAGTGAGTGCATTGTATCAGCATCAAGCTGTACAGGCAGGCATCAGATGCTGTGGGTGAGTGCATTGTGTCAGCACCCGGGCTCTACAGAACGGTATCAGATGCTGTGAGTGAGTGCATTGTGTCAGCACCCGGGCTCTATAGGCCGGTATCAGATGCTGTGAGTGAGTGCATTGTGTCATCACCTGAGCTCTACAGGCAGGCATCAGATGCTGTGAGTGAGTGCATTGTGTCAGCACCCGGGCTCTATAGGCCGGTATCAGATGCTGTGAGTGAGTGCATTGTATCAGCATCTGTACAGGCAGGCATCAGATGCTGAGAGTGAGTGCATTGTGTTAGCACCCGGGCTCTACAGGCCGGTATCAGATGCTGCGAGTGAGTGCATTGTGTCAGCACCTTGGCTCTACGGGCCGGTATCAGATGCTGTGAGTGAGTGCATTGTGTCATCACCTGAGCTCTACAGGCAGGCATCAGATGCTGTGAGTGAGTGCATTGTGTCAGCACCCGGGCTCTACAGGCAGGTATCAGATGCAGTGAGTGAGTGCATTGTATCAGCATCTGTACAGGCAGGCATCAGATGCTGAGAGTGAGTGCATTGTGTTAGCACCCGGGCTCTACAGGCCGGTATCAGATGCTGCGAGTGAGTGCATTGTGTCAGCACCTGGGCTCTACGGGCCGGTATCAGATGCTGTGAGTGAGTGCATTGTGTCATCACCTGAGCTCTACAGGCAGGCATCAGATGCTGTGAGTGAGTGCATTGTGTCAGCGCCCCGGCTCTACAGGCAGGTATCAGATGCTGTGGGTGAGTGCATTGTATCAGCATCAAGCTGTACAGGCAGGCATCAGATGCTGTGAGTGAGTGCATTGTATCAGCATCTGTACAGGCAGGCATCAGATGCTGTGAGTGAGTGCATCGTATCAGCATCAAGCTGTACAGGCAGGCATCAGATGCTGTGAGTGAGTGCATTATGTCATCACCAGAGCTCTACAGGCAGGCATCAGATGCTGTGAGTGAGTGCATCGTATCAGCATCAAGCTGTACAGGCAAGCATCAGATGCTGTGGGTGAGTGGATTGTGTCATCACCTGAGCTCTACAGGCAGGTATCAGATGCTGTGAGTGAGTGCATTGTGTCAGCACCCAGGCTCTACAGACCGGTATCAGATGCTGTGAGTGAGTGCATTGTATCATCATCAAGCTGTACAGGCAGGCATCAGATGCTGTGAGTGAGTGCATTATGTCATCACCTGAGCTCTACAGGCAGGCATCAGATGCTGTGGGTGAGTGCATTATGTCATCACCTGAGCTCTACAGGCAGGCATCAGATGCTGTGAGTGAGTGCATTGTGTCATCACCTGAGCTCTACAGGCAGGCGTCAGATGCTGTGAGTGAGTGCATTGTATCAGCATCTGTACAGGCAGGCATCAGATGCTGAGAGTGAGTGCATTGTGTCAGCATCTGTACAGGCAGGCATCAGATGCTGTGGGTGAGTGCATTGTATCAGCATCTGTACAGGCAGGCATCAGATGCTGAGAGTGAGTGCATTGTATCAGCATCTGTACAGGCAGGCATCAGATGCTGTGAGTGAGTGCATTGTATCAGCATCAAGCTGTACAGGCCGGTATCAGATGCTGAGAGTGAGTGCATTGTGTCAGCATCTGTACAGGCAGGCATCAGATGCTGTGAGTGAGTGCATTGTATCAGCATCAAGCTGTACATGCCGGCATCAGATGCTGTGAGTGAGTGCATTGTATCAGCATCTGTACAGGCAGGCATCAGATGCTGTGAGTGAGTGCATTGTATCAGCATCAAGCTGTACAGGCAGGCATCAGATGCTGTGGGTGAGTGCATTGTATCATCATCAATCTGTACAGGCAGGCATCAGATGCTGTGGGTGAGTGCATTGTGTCAGCATCAAGCTGTACATGCCGGCATCAGATGCTGTGAGTGAGTGCATTGTATCAGCATCTGTACAGGCAGGCATCAGATGCTGAGAGTGAGTGCATTGTGTCAGCATCTGTACAGGCAGGCATCAGATGCTGTGGGTGAGTGCATTGTATCAGCATCAAGCTGTACAGGCAGGCATCCGATGCTGTAGGTGAGTGCATTGTATCAGCATCAAGCTGTACAGGCAGGCATCCGATGCTGTAGGTGAGTGCATTGTATCAGCATCAAGCTGTACAGGCAGGCATCAGATGCTGTGGGTGAGTGCATTGTGTCATCACCTGAGCTCTACAGACCGGTATCAGATGCTGTGGGTGAGTGCATTGTGTCAGCACCCGGGCTCTACAGGCCGGTATCAGATGCTGTGAGTGAGTGCACTGTATCAGCTCCAAGCTCTGCAGGCAGGCATCAGATGCTGTGAGTGAGTGTATTGTGTCAGCATCTGTACAGGCAGGCATCAGATGCTGAGAGTGAGTGCATTGTGTCAGCATCTGTACAGGCAGGCATCAGATGCTGTGAGTGAGTGCATTATGTCATCACCTGAGCTCTACAGGCAGGCATCAGATGCTGTGAGTGAGTGCATCGTATCATCATCAATCTGTACAGGCAGGCATCGGATGCTGTGGGTGAGTGGATTGTGTCATCACCTGAGCTCTACAGGCAGGTATCAGATGCTGTGAGTGAGTGCATTGTGTCAGCACCCAGGCTCTACAGACCGGTATCAGATGCTGTGAGTGAGTGCATCGTATCAGCATCAAGCTGTACAGGCAGGCATCAGATGCTGTGAGTGAGTGCATTGTATCAGCATCTGTACAGGCAGGCATCAGATGCTGAGAGTGAGTGCATTGTGTCAGCATCTGTACAGGCAGGCATCAGATGCTGTGAGTGAGTGCATTGTATCAGCATCAAGCTGTACAGGCAGGCATCAGATGCTGTGAGTGAGTGCATTATGTCATCACCTGAGCTCTACAGGCAGGCATTAGATGCTGTGGGTGAGTGCATTGTGTCAGCGCCCCGGCTCTACAGGCAGGCATCAGATGCTGTGGGTGAGTGCATTGTATCATCATCAATCTGTACAGGCAGGCATCAGATGCTGTGAGTGAGTGCATTGTGTCATCACCTGAGCTCTACAGGCAGGCATCAGATGCTGTGAGTGAGTGCATTGTATCAGCATCTGTACAGGCAGGCATCAGATGCTGAGAGTGAGTGCATTGTGTCAGCATCTGTACAGGCAGGCATCAGATGCTGTGGGTGAGTGCATTGTGTCATCACCTGAGCTCTACAGGCAGGCATCAGATGCTGTGAGTGAGTGCATTGTATCAGCATCTGTACAGGCAGGCATCAGATGCTGAGAGTGAGTGCATTGTGTCAGCATCTGTACAGGCAGGCATCAGATGCTGTGGGTGAGTGCATTGTGTCATCACCTGAGCTCTACAGGCAGGTATCAGATGCTGTGGGTGAGTGCATTGTATCAGCATCTGTACAGGCAGGCATCAGATGCTGAGAGTGAGTGCATTGTGTCAGCATCTGTACAGGCAGGCATCAGATGCTGAGAGTGAGTGCATTGTGTCAGCATCTGTACAGGCAGGCATCAGATGCTGTGGGTGAGTGCATTGTGTCAGCATCAAGCTGTACATGCCGGCATCAGATGCTGTGAGTGAGTGCATTGTATCAGCATCTGTACAGGCAGGCATCAGATGCTGAGAGTGAGTGCATTGTGTCAGCATCTGTACAGGCAGGCATCAGATGCTGTGGGTGAGTGCATTGTATCAGCATCAAGCTGTACAGGCCGGTATCAGATGCTGCGAGTGAGTGCATTGTGTCATCACCTGAGCTCTACAGGCAGGCATCAGATGCTGAGTGAGTGCATTGTGTCATCACCTGAGCTCTACAGGCAGGCATCAGATGCTGTGAGTGAGTGCATTGTGTCAGCACCCGTGCTCTCTAGGCCGGCATCAGATGCTCTGAGTGAGTGCATCGTATCAGCATCAAGCTGTACAGGCAGGCATCAGATGCTGAGTGAGTGCATTGTGTCATCACCTGAGCTCTACAGACCGGTATCAGATGCTGTGAGTGAGTGCATTGTGTCAGCACCCGGGCTCTACAGACCGGTATCAGATGCTGCGAGTGAGTGCATTGTGTCAGCGCCCGGGCTCTACAGACCGGTATCAGATGCTGTGGGTGAGTGCATTGTGTCAGCACCCGGGCTCTACAGGCCGGTATCATATGCTGTGAGTGAGTGCAGTTTATCAGCTCCAAGCTCTGCAGGCAGGCATCAGATGCTGTGAGTGAGTGTATTGTGTCAGCACCCGTGCTCTCTATGCGGGTATCAGATGCTCTGAGTGAGTGCATCGTATCAGCATCAAGCTGTACAGGCAGGCATCAGATGCTGTGAGTGAGTGCATTGTGTCATCACCTGAGCTCTACAGACCGGTATCAGATGCTGTGAGTGAGTGCATTGTGTCAGCACCCGGGCTTTATAGGCCGGTATCAGAAGCTGCGAGTGAGGGCATTGTGTTAGCACCCGGGCTCTACAGACCGGTATCAGATGCTGCGAGTGAGTGCATTGTGTCAGCGCCCGGGCTCTACAGACCGGTATCAGATGCTGCGAGTGAGTGCATTGTGTCAGCGCCCGGGCTCTACAGACCGGTATCAGCTGCTGTGGGTGAGTGCATTGTGTCAGCACCCGGGCTCTACAGGCCGGTATCAGATGCTGTGAGTGAGTGCAGTTTATCAGCTCCAAGCTCTGCAGGCAGGCATCAGATGCTGTGAGTAAGTGTATTGTGTCAGCACCCGTGCTCTCTAGGCCGGTATCAGATGCTCTGAGTGAGTGCATCGTATCAGCATCAAGCTGTACAGGCAGGCATCAGATGCTGTGAGTGAGTGCATTGTGTCATCACCTGAGCTCTACAGACCGGTATCAGATGCTGTGAGTGAGTGCATTGTGTCAGCACCCGGGCTTTATAGGCCGGTATCAGAAGCTGCGAGTGAGGGCATTGTGTTAGCACCCGGGCTCTACAGACCGGTATCAGATGCTGCGAGTGAGTGCATTGTGTCAGCGCCCGGGCTCTACAGGCCGGTATCAGATGCTGTGAGTGAGTGCATTGTGTCAGCACCCAGGCTCTATAGGCCGGTATCAGATGCTGTGGGTGAGTGCATTGTGTCAGCGCCCGGGCTCTACAGACCGGTATCAGATGCTGTGAGTGAGTGCATTATGTCATCACCTGAGCTCTACAGGCAGGCATCAGATGCTGTGGGTGAGTGCATTGTATCAGCATCAAGCTGTACAGGCAGGCATCAGATGCTGTGAGTGAGTGCATTATGTCATCACCTGAGCTCTACAGGCAGGCATCAGATGCTGTGGGTGAGTGCATTGTATCATCATCAATCTGTACAGGCAGGCATCAGATGCTGTGAGTGAGTGCATTGTGTCATCACCTGAGCTCTACAGGCAGGCATCAGATGCTGTGAGTGAGTGCATTGTGTCAGCATCTGTACAGGCAGGCATCAGATGCTGTGGGTGAGTGCATTGTGTCATCACCTGAGCTCTACAGGCAGGCATCAGATGCTGTGAGTGAGTGCATTGTATCAGCATCTGTACAGGCAGGCATCAGATGCTGTGGGTGAGTGCATTATGTCATCACCTGAGCTCTACAGGCAGGCATCAGATGCTGTGGGTGAGTGCATTGTATCAGCATCAAGCTGTACAGGCAGGCATCAGATGCTGTGAGTGAGTGCATTATGTCATCACCTGAGCTCTACAGGCAGGCATCAGATGCTGTGGGTGAGTGCATTATGTCATCACCTGAGCTCTACAGGCAGGCATCAGATGCTGTGGGTGAGTGCATTGTATCAGCATCAAGCTGTACAGGCAGGCATCAGATGCTGTGAGTGAGTGCATTGTGTCATCACCTGAGCTCTACAGGCAGGCATCAGATGCTGTGAGTGAGTGCATTGTGTCAGCATCTGTACAGGCAGGCATCAGATGCTGTGGGTGAGTGCATTGTGTCATCACCTGAGCTCTACAGGCAGGTATCAGATGCTGTGGGTGAGTGCATTGTGTCATCACCTGAGCTCTACAGGCAGGCATCAGATGCTGTGGGTGAGTGCATTGTGTCAGCATCAAGCTGTACATGCCGGCATCAGATGCTGTGAGTGAGTGCATTGTATCAGCATCTGTACAGGCAGGCATCAGATGCTGAGAGTGAGTGCATTGTGTCAGCATCTGTACAGGCAGGCATCAGATGCTGTGGGTGAGTGCATTGTATCATCATCAATCTGTACAGGCAGGCATCAGATGCTGTGGGTGAGTGCATTGTATCAGCATCAAGCTGTACAGGCAGGCATCAGATGCTGTGGGTGAGTGCATTGTATCTGCACTAAGCTCTACATGCCAGTATCAGATGCTGAGTGAGTGCATTGTGTCATCACCTGAGCTCTACAGACCGGTATCAGATGCTGCGAGTGAGTGCATTGTGTCAGCGCCCGGGCTCTACAGACCGGTATCAGATGCTGTGGGTGAGTGCATTGTGTCAGCACCCGGGCTCTACAGGCCGGTATCAGATGCTGTGAGTGAGTGCACTGTATCAGCTCCAAGCTCTGCAGGCAGGCATCAGATGCTGTGAGTGAGTGTATTGTGTCAGCATCCGTGCTCTCTAGGCCGGTATCAGATGCTCTGAGTGAGTGCATCGTATCAGCATCAATCTGTACAGGCAGGCATCAGATGCTGTGAGTGAGTGCATTGTGTCAGCGCCCGGGCTCTACAGACCGGCATCAGATGCTGTGAGTGAGTGCATTGTGTCATCACCTGAGCTCTACAGACCGGTATCAGATGCTGTGAGTGAGTGCATTGTGTCAGCACCCGGGCTCTATAGGCAGGCATCAGATGCTGTGAGTGAGTGCATTGTGTCAGCACCCGGGCTCTACAGGCAGGTATCAGATACTGTGGGTGAGTGCATTGTATCAGCATCTGTACAGGCAGGCATCAGATGCTGTGAGTGAGTGCATTGTATCAGCATCAAGCTGTACAGGCAGGCATCAGATGCTGTGAGTGAGTGCATTGTGTCAGCGCCCGGGCTCTACAGGCAGGCATCCGATGCTGTAGGTGAGTGCATTGTATCAGCATCAAGCTGTACAGGCAGGCATCCGATGCTGTAGGTGAGTGCATTGTATCAGCATCAAGCTGTACAGGCAGGCATCAGATGCTGTGGGTGAGTGCATTGTGTCATCACCTGAGCTCTACAGACCGGTATCAGATGCTGCGAGTGAGTGCATTGTGTCAGCGCCCGGGCTCTACAGACCGGTATCAGATGCTGTGGGTGAGTGCATTGTGTCAGCACCCGGGCTCTACAGGCCGGTATCAGATGCTGTGAGTGAGTGCACTGTATCAGCTCCAAGCTCTGCAGGCAGGCATCAGATGCTGTGAGTGAGTGTATTGTGTCAGCATTCGTGCTCTCTAGGCCGGTATCAGATGCTCTGAGTGAGTGCATCGTATCAGCATCAAGCTGTACAGGCAGGCATCAGATGCTGTGAGTGAGTGCATTGTGTCATCACCTGAGCTCTACAGACCGGTATCAGATGCTGTGAGTGAGTGCATTGTGTCAGCACCCGGGCTCTATAGGCAGGCATCAGATGCTGTGAGTGAGTGCATTGTGTCAGCACCCGGGCTCTACAGGCAGGTATCAGCTGCTGTGGGTGAGTGCATTGTATCAGCATCTGTACAGGCAGGCATCAGATGCTGTGAGTGAGTGCATCGTATCATCATCAATCTGTACAGGCAGGCATCAGATGCTGTGGGTGAGTGCATTGTGTCAGCACCCAGGCTCTACAGACCGGTATCAGATGCTGTGAGTGAGTGCATTGTGTCAGCACCCGGGCTCTACAGACCGGTATCAGATGCTGTGGGTGAGTGCATTGTGTCAGCACCCAGGCTCTACAGACCGGTATCAGATGCTGTGAGTGAGTGCATCGTATCAGCATCAAGCTGTACAGGCAGGCATCAGATGCTGTGAGTGAGTGCATTGTATCAGCATCTGTACAGGCAGGCATCAGATGCTGAGAGTGAGTGCATTGTGTCAGCATCTGTACAGGCAGGCATCAGATGCTGTGAGTGAGTGCATTGTATCAGCATCAAGCTGTACAGGCAGGCATCAGATGCTGTGAGTGAGTGCATTATGTCATCACCTGAGCTCTACAGGCAGGTATCAGATGCTGTGAGTGAGTGCATTGTGTCAGCACCCAGGCTCTACAGACCGGTATCAGATGCTGTGAGTGAGTGCATCGTATCAGCATCAAGCTGTACAGGCAGGCATCAGATGCTGTGAGTGAGTGCATTGTATCAGCATCTGTACAGGCAGGCATCAGATGCTGAGAGTGAGTGCATTGTGTCAGCATCTGTACAGGCAGGCATCAGATGCTGTGAGTGAGTGCATTGTATCAGCATCAAGCTGTACAGGCAGGCATCAGATGCTGTGAGTGAGTGCATTATGTCATCACCTGAGCTCTACAGGCAGGCATTAGATGCTGTGGGTGAGTGCATTGTGTCAGCGCCCCGGCTCTACAGGCAGGCATCAGATGCTGTGGGTGAGTGCATTGTATCATCATCAATCTGTACAGGCAGGCATCAGATGCTGTGAGTGAGTGCATTGTGTCATCACCTGAGCTCTACAGGCAGGCATCAGATGCTGTGAGTGAGTGCATTGTATCAGCATCTGTACAGGCAGGCATCAGATGCTGAGAGTGAGTGCATTGTGTCAGCATCTGTACAGGCAGGCATCAGATGCTGTGGGTGAGTGCATTGTGTCATCACCTGAGCTCTACAGGCAGGTATCAGATGCTGTGAGTGAGTGCATTGTATCAGCATCTGTACAGGCAGGCATCAGATGCTGAGAGTGAGTGCATTGTGTCAGCATCTGTACAGGCAGGCATCAGATGCTGAGAGTGAGTGCATTGTGTCAGCATCTGTACAGGCAGGCATCAGATGCTGTGGGTGAGTGCATTGTGTCAGCATCAAGCTGTACATGCCGGCATCAGATGCTGTGAGTGAGTGCATTGTATCAGCATCTGTACAGGCAGGCATCAGATGCTGAGAGTGAGTGCATTGTGTCAGCATCTGTACAGGCAGGCATCAGATGCTGTGGGTGAGTGCATTGTATCATCATCAATCTGTACAGGCAGGCATCAGATGCTGTGGGTGAGTGCATTGTATCAGCATCAAGCTGTACAGGCCGGTATCAGATGCTGCGAGTAAGTGCATTGTGTCATCACCTGAGCTCTACAGGCAGGCATCAGATGCTGAGTGAGTGCATTGTGTCATCACCTGAGCTCTACAGACCGGTATCAGATGCTGTGAGTGAGTGCATTGTGTCAGCACCCGGGCTCTACAGACCGGTATCAGATGCTGTGGGTGAGAGCATTGTGTCAGCACCTGAGCTCTACAGACCGGTATCAGATGCTGTGAGTGAGTGCATTGTGTCAGCGCCCGGGCTCTACAGACCGGTATCAGATGCTGTGGGTGAGTGCATTGTGTCAGCACCCGGGCTCTACAGGCCGGTATCAGATGCTGTGAGTGAGTGCACTGTATCAGCTCCAAGCTCTGCAGGCAGGCATCAGATGCTGTGAGTGAGTGTATTGTGTCAGCACCCGTGCTCTCTAGGCCGGTATCAGATGCTCTGAGTGAGTGCATCGTATCAGCATCAAGCTGTACAGGCAGGCATCAGATGCTGTGAGTGAGTGCATTGTGTCATCACCTGAGCTCTACAGACCGGTATCAGATGCTGTGAGTGAGTGCATTGTGTCAGCACCCGGGCTTTATAGGCCGGTATCAGAAGCTGCGAGTGAGGGCATTGTGTTAGCACCCGGGCTCTACAGACCGGTATCAGATGCTGCGAGTGAGTGCATTGTGTCAGCGCCCGGGCTCTACAGGCCGGTATCAGATGCTGTGAGTGAGTGCATTGTGTCAGCACCCAGGCTCTATAGGCCGGTATCAGATGCTGTGGGTGAGTGCATTGTGTCAGCGCCCGGGCTCTACAGACCGGTATCAGATGCTGTGAGTGAGTGCATTATGTCATCACCTGAGCTCTACAGGCAGGCATCAGATGCTGTGGGTGAGTGCATTGTATCAGCATCAAGCTGTACAGGCAGGCATCAGATGCTGTGAGTGAGTGCATTATGTCATCACCTGAGCTCTACAGGCAGGCATCAGATGCTGTGGGTGAGTGCATTGTATCATCATCAATCTGTACAGGCAGGCATCAGATGCTGTGAGTGAGTGCATTGTGTCATCACCTGAGCTCTACAGGCAGGCATCAGATGCTGTGAGTGAGTGCATTGTGTCAGCATCTGTACAGGCAGGCATCAGATGCTGTGGGTGAGTGCATTGTGTCATCACCTGAGCTCTACAGGCAGGCATCAGATGCTGTGAGTGAGTGCATTGTATCAGCATCTGTACAGGCAGGCATCAGATGCTGTGGGTGAGTGCATTATGTCATCACCTGAGCTCTACAGGCAGGCATCAGATGCTGTGGGTGAGTGCATTGTATCAGCATCAAGCTGTACAGGCAGGCATCAGATGCTGTGAGTGAGTGCATTATGTCATCACCTGAGCTCTACAGGCAGGCATCAGATGCTGTGGGTGAGTGCATTATGTCATCACCTGAGCTCTACAGGCAGGCATCAGATGCTGTGGGTGAGTGCATTGTATCAGCATCAAGCTGTACAGGCAGGCATCAGATGCTGTGAGTGAGTGCATTGTGTCATCACCTGAGCTCTACAGGCAGGCATCAGATGCTGTGAGTGAGTGCATTGTGTCAGCATCTGTACAGGCAGGCATCAGATGCTGTGGGTGAGTGCATTGTGTCATCACCTGAGCTCTACAGGCAGGTATCAGATGCTGTGGGTGAGTGCATTGTGTCATCACCTGAGCTCTACAGGCAGGCATCAGATGCTGTGGGTGAGTGCATTGTGTCAGCATCAAGCTGTACATGCCGGCATCAGATGCTGTGAGTGAGTGCATTGTATCAGCATCTGTACAGGCAGGCATCAGATGCTGAGAGTGAGTGCATTGTGTCAGCATCTGTACAGGCAGGCATCAGATGCTGTGGGTGAGTGCATTGTATCATCATCAATCTGTACAGGCAGGCATCAGATGCTGTGGGTGAGTGCATTGTATCAGCATCAAGCTGTACAGGCAGGCATCAGATGCTGTGGGTGAGTGCATTGTATCTGCACTAAGCTCTACATGCCAGTATCAGATGCTGAGTGAGTGCATTGTGTCATCACCTGAGCTCTACAGACCGGTATCAGATGCTGCGAGTGAGTGCATTGTGTCAGCGCCCGGGCTCTACAGACCGGTATCAGATGCTGTGGGTGAGTGCATTGTGTCAGCACCCGGGCTCTACAGGCCGGTATCAGATGCTGTGAGTGAGTGCACTGTATCAGCTCCAAGCTCTGCAGGCAGGCATCAGATGCTGTGAGTGAGTGTATTGTGTCAGCATCCGTGCTCTCTAGGCCGGTATCAGATGCTCTGAGTGAGTGCATCGTATCAGCATCAATCTGTACAGGCAGGCATCAGATGCTGTGAGTGAGTGCATTGTGTCAGCGCCCGGGCTCTACAGACCGGCATCAGATGCTGTGAGTGAGTGCATTGTGTCATCACCTGAGCTCTACAGACCGGTATCAGATGCTGTGAGTGAGTGCATTGTGTCAGCACCCGGGCTCTATAGGCAGGCATCAGATGCTGTGAGTGAGTGCATTGTGTCAGCACCCGGGCTCTACAGGCAGGTATCAGATACTGTGGGTGAGTGCATTGTATCAGCATCTGTACAGGCAGGCATCAGATGCTGTGAGTGAGTGCATTGTATCAGCATCAAGCTGTACAGGCAGGCATCAGATGCTGTGAGTGAGTGCATTGTGTCAGCGCCCGGGCTCTACAGGCAGGCATCCGATGCTGTAGGTGAGTGCATTGTATCAGCATCAAGCTGTACAGGCAGGCATCCGATGCTGTAGGTGAGTGCATTGTATCAGCATCAAGCTGTACAGGCAGGCATCAGATGCTGTGGGTGAGTGCATTGTGTCATCACCTGAGCTCTACAGACCGGTATCAGATGCTGCGAGTGAGTGCATTGTGTCAGCGCCCGGGCTCTACAGACCGGTATCAGATGCTGTGGGTGAGTGCATTGTGTCAGCACCCGGGCTCTACAGGCCGGTATCAGATGCTGTGAGTGAGTGCACTGTATCAGCTCCAAGCTCTGCAGGCAGGCATCAGATGCTGTGAGTGAGTGTATTGTGTCAGCATTCGTGCTCTCTAGGCCGGTATCAGATGCTCTGAGTGAGTGCATCGTATCAGCATCAAGCTGTACAGGCAGGCATCAGATGCTGTGAGTGAGTGCATTGTGTCATCACCTGAGCTCTACAGACCGGTATCAGATGCTGTGAGTGAGTGCATTGTGTCAGCACCCGGGCTCTATAGGCAGGCATCAGATGCTGTGAGTGAGTGCATTGTGTCAGCACCCGGGCTCTACAGGCAGGTATCAGCTGCTGTGGGTGAGTGCATTGTATCAGCATCTGTACAGGCAGGCATCAGATGCTGTGAGTGAGTGCATCGTATCATCATCAATCTGTACAGGCAGGCATCAGATGCTGTGGGTGAGTGCATTGTGTCAGCACCCAGGCTCTACAGACCGGTATCAGATGCTGTGAGTGAGTGCATTGTGTCAGCACCCGGGCTCTACAGACCGGTATCAGATGCTGTGGGTGAGTGCATTGTGTCAGCACCCAGGCTCTACAGACCGGTATCAGATGCTGTGAGTGAGTGCATCGTATCAGCATCAAGCTGTACAGGCAGGCATCAGATGCTGTGAGTGAGTGCATTGTATCAGCATCTGTACAGGCAGGCATCAGATGCTGAGAGTGAGTGCATTGTGTCAGCATCTGTACAGGCAGGCATCAGATGCTGTGAGTGAGTGCATTGTATCAGCATCAAGCTGTACAGGCAGGCATCAGATGCTGTGAGTGAGTGCATTATGTCATCACCTGAGCTCTACAGGCAGGTATCAGATGCTGTGAGTGAGTGCATTGTGTCAGCACCCAGGCTCTACAGACCGGTATCAGATGCTGTGAGTGAGTGCATCGTATCAGCATCAAGCTGTACAGGCAGGCATCAGATGCTGTGAGTGAGTGCATTGTATCAGCATCTGTACAGGCAGGCATCAGATGCTGAGAGTGAGTGCATTGTGTCAGCATCTGTACAGGCAGGCATCAGATGCTGTGAGTGAGTGCATTGTATCAGCATCAAGCTGTACAGGCAGGCATCAGATGCTGTGAGTGAGTGCATTATGTCATCACCTGAGCTCTACAGGCAGGCATTAGATGCTGTGGGTGAGTGCATTGTGTCAGCGCCCCGGCTCTACAGGCAGGCATCAGATGCTGTGGGTGAGTGCATTGTATCATCATCAATCTGTACAGGCAGGCATCAGATGCTGTGAGTGAGTGCATTGTGTCATCACCTGAGCTCTACAGGCAGGCATCAGATGCTGTGAGTGAGTGCATTGTATCAGCATCTGTACAGGCAGGCATCAGATGCTGAGAGTGAGTGCATTGTGTCAGCATCTGTACAGGCAGGCATCAGATGCTGTGGGTGAGTGCATTGTGTCATCACCTGAGCTCTACAGGCAGGTATCAGATGCTGTGAGTGAGTGCATTGTATCAGCATCTGTACAGGCAGGCATCAGATGCTGAGAGTGAGTGCATTGTGTCAGCATCTGTACAGGCAGGCATCAGATGCTGAGAGTGAGTGCATTGTGTCAGCATCTGTACAGGCAGGCATCAGATGCTGTGGGTGAGTGCATTGTGTCAGCATCAAGCTGTACATGCCGGCATCAGATGCTGTGAGTGAGTGCATTGTATCAGCATCTGTACAGGCAGGCATCAGATGCTGAGAGTGAGTGCATTGTGTCAGCATCTGTACAGGCAGGCATCAGATGCTGTGGGTGAGTGCATTGTATCATCATCAATCTGTACAGGCAGGCATCAGATGCTGTGGGTGAGTGCATTGTATCAGCATCAAGCTGTACAGGCCGGTATCAGATGCTGCGAGTAAGTGCATTGTGTCATCACCTGAGCTCTACAGGCAGGCATCAGATGCTGAGTGAGTGCATTGTGTCATCACCTGAGCTCTACAGACCGGTATCAGATGCTGTGAGTGAGTGCATTGTGTCAGCACCCGGGCTCTACAGACCGGTATCAGATGCTGTGGGTGAGAGCATTGTGTCAGCACCTGAGCTCTACAGACCGGTATCAGATGCTGTGAGTGAGTGCATTGTGTCAGCGCCCGGGCTCTACAGACCGGTATCAGATGCTGTGGGTGAGTGCATTGTGTCAGCACCCGGGCTCTACAGGCCGGTATCAGATGCTGTGAGTGAGTGCACTGTATCAGCTCCAAGCTCTGCAGGCAGGCATCAGATGCTGTGAGTGAGTGTATTGTGTCAGCACCCGTGCTCTCTAGGCCGGTATCAGATGCTCTGAGTGAGTGCATCGTATCAGCATCAAGCTGTACAGGCAGGCATCAGATGCTGTGAGTGAGTGCATTGTGTCATCACCTGAGCTCTACAGACCGGTATCAGATGCTGTGAGTGAGTGCATTGTGTCAGCACCCGGGCTTTATAGGCCGGTATCAGAAGCTGCGAGTGAGGGCATTGTGTTAGCACCCGGGCTCTACAGACCGGTATCAGATGCTGCGAGTGAGTGCATTGTGTCAGCGCCCGGGCTCTACAGGCCGGTATCAGATGCTGTGAGTGAGTGCATTGTGTCAGCACCCAGGCTCTATAGGCCGGTATCAGATGCTGCGAGTGAGTGCATTGTGTTACCACCCGGGCTCTACAGACCGGTATCAGATGCTGCGAGTGAGTGCATTGTGTCAGCACCCGGGCTCTACAGGCAGGCATCAGATGCTGTGAGTGAGTGCATTGTATCAGCATCAAGCTGTACAGGCAGGCATCAGATGCTGTGAGTGAGTGCATTGTATCTGCGCTAAGCTCTACATGCCAGTATCAGATGCTGTGAGTGAGTGCATTGTGTCAGCACCCGGGCTCTATAGGCCGGTATCAGATGCTGCGAGTGAGTGCATTGTGTCAGCGCCCGGGCTCTACAGGCAGGCATCAGATGCTGTGAGTGAGTGCATTGTATCAGCATCAAGCTGTACAGGCAGGCATCAGATGCTGTGGGTGAGTGCATTGTGTCATCACCTGAGCTCTACAGGCCGGTATCAGATGCTGTGAGTGAGTGCATTGTGTCAGCACCCGGGCTCTACAGAACGGTATCAGATGCTGTGAGTGAGTGCATTGTGTCAGCACCCGGGCTCTATAGGCCGGTATCAGATGCTGTGAGTGAGTGCATTGTGTCATCACCTGAGCTCTACAGGCAGGCATCAGATGCTGTGAGTGAGTGCATTGTGTCAGCACCCGGGCTCTATAGGCCGGTATCAGATGCTGTGAGTGAGTGCATTGTATCAGCATCTGTACAGGCAGGCATCAGATGCTGAGAGTGAGTGCATTGTGTTAGCACCCGGGCTCTACAGGCCGGTATCAGATGCTGCGAGTGAGTGCATTGTGTCAGCACCTGGGCTCTACGGGCCGGTATCAGATGCTGTGAGTGAGTGCATTGTGTCATCACCTGAGCTCTACAGGCAGGCATCAGATGCTGTGAGTGAGTGCATTGTGTCAGCACCCGGGCTCTACAGGCAGGTATCAGATGCAGTGAGTGAGTGCATTGTATCAGCATCTGTACAGGCAGGCATCAGATGCTGAGAGTGAGTGCATTGTGTTAGCACCCGGGCTCTACAGGCCGGTATCAGATGCTGCGAGTGAGTGCATTGTGTCAGCACCTGGGCTCTATGGGCCGGTATCAGATGCTGTGAGTGAGTGCATTGTGTCATCACCTGAGCTCTACAGGCAGGCATCAGATGCTGTGAGTGAGTGCATTGTGTCAGCGCCCCGGCTCTACAGGCAGGTATCAGATGCTGTGGGTGAGTGCATTGTATCAGCATCAAGCTGTACAGGCAGGCATCAGATGCTGTGAGTGAGTGCATTGTATCAGCATCTGTACAGGCAGGCATCAGATGCTGTGAGTGAGTGCATCGTATCAGCATCAAGCTGTACAGGCAGGCATCAGATGCTGTGAGTGAGTGCATTATGTCATCACCAGAGCTCTACAGGCAGGCATCAGATGCTGTGAGTGAGTGCATCGTATCAGCATCAAGCTGTACAGGCAAGCATCAGATGCTGTGGGTGAGTGGATTGTGTCATCACCTGAGCTCTACAGGCAGGTATCAGATGCTGTGAGTGAGTGCATTGTGTCAGCACCCAGGCTCTACAGACCGGTATCAGATGCTGTGAGTGAGTGCATTGTATCATCATCAAGCTGTACAGGCAGGCATCAGATGCTGTGAGTGAGTGCATTATGTCATCACCTGAGCTCTACAGGCAGGCATCAGATGCTGTGGGTGAGTGCATTATGTCATCACCTGAGCTCTACAGGCAGGCATCAGATGCTGTGAGTGAGTGCATTGTGTCATCACCTGAGCTCTACAGGCAGGCGTCAGATGCTGTGAGTGAGTGCATTGTATCAGCATCTGTACAGGCAGGCATCAGATGCTGAGAGTGAGTGCATTGTGTCAGCATCTGTACAGGCAGGCATCAGATGCTGTGAGTGAGTGCATTGTATCAGCATCAAGCTGTACAGGCCGGTATCAGATGCTGAGAGTGAGTGTATTGTGTCAGCATCTGTACAGGCAGGCATCAGATGCTGTGAGTGAGTGCATTGTATCAGCATCAAGCTGTACATGCCGGCATCAGATGCTGTGAGTGAGTGCATTGTATCAGCATCTGTACAGGCAGGCATCAGATGCTGTGAGTGAGTGCATTGTATCAGCATCAAGCTGTACAGGCAGGCATCAGATGCTGTGGGTGAGTGCATTGTATCATCATCAATCTGTACAGGCAGGCATCAGATGCTGTGGGTGAGTGCATTGTGTCAGCATCAAGCTGTACATGCCGGCATCAGATGCTGTGAGTGAGTGCATTGTATCAGCATCTGTACAGGCAGGCATCAGATGCTGAGAGTGAGTGCATTGTGTCAGCATCTGTACAGGCAGGCATCAGATGCTGTGGGTGAGTGCATTGTATCAGCATCAAGCTGTACAGGCAGGCATCCGATGCTGTAGGTGAGTGCATTGTATCAGCATCAAGCTGTACAGGCAGGCATCCGATGCTGTAGGTGAGTGCATTGTATCAGCATCAAGCTGTACAGGCAGGCATCAGATGCTGTGGGTGAGTGCATTGTGTCATCACCTGAGCTCTACAGACCGGTATCAGATGCTGTGGGTGAGTGCATTGTGTCAGCACCCGGGCTCTACAGGCCGGTATCAGATGCTGTGAGTGAGTGCACTGTATCAGCTCCAAGCTCTGCAGGCAGGCATCAGATGCTGTGAGTGAGTGTATTGTGTCAGCATCTGTACAGGCAGGCATCAGATGCTGAGAGTGAGTGCATTGTGTCAGCATCTGTACAGGCAGGCATCAGATGCTGTGAGTGAGTGCATTATGTCATCACCTGAGCTCTACAGGCAGGCATCAGATGCTGTGAGTGAGTGCATCGTATCATCATCAATCTGTACAGGCAGGCATCGGATGCTGTGGGTGAGTGGATTGTGTCATCACCTGAGCTCTACAGGCAGGTATCAGATGCTGTGAGTGAGTGCATTGTGTCAGCACCCAGGCTCTACAGACCGGTATCAGATGCTGTGAGTGAGTGCATCGTATCAGCATCAAGCTGTACAGGCAGGCATCAGATGCTGTGAGTGAGTGCATTGTATCAGCATCTGCACAGGCAGGCATCAGATGCTGAGAGTGAGTGCATTGTGTCAGCATCTGTACAGGCAGGCATCAGATGCTGTGAGTGAGTGCATTGTATCAGCATCAAGCTGTACAGGCAGGCATCAGATGCTGTGAGTGAGTGCATTATGTCATCACCTGAGCTCTACAGGCAGGCATTAGATGCTGTGGGTGAGTGCATTGTGTCAGCGCCCCGGCTCTACAGGCAGGCATCAGATGCTGTGGGTGAGTGCATTGTATCATCATCAATCTGTACAGGCAGGCATCAGATGCTGTGAGTGAGTGCATTGTGTCATCACCTGAGCTCTACAGGCAGGCATCAGATGCTGTGAGTGAGTGCATTGTATCAGCATCTGTACAGGCAGGCATCAGATGCTGAGAGTGAGTGCATTGTGTCAGCATCTGTACAGGCAGGCATCAGATGCTGTGGGTGAGTGCATTGTGTCATCACCTGAGCTCTACAGGCAGGCATCAGATGCTGTGAGTGAGTGCATTGTATCAGCATCTGTACAGGCAGGCATCAGATGCTGAGAGTGAGTGCATTGTGTCAGCATCTGTACAGGCAGGCATCAGATGCTGTGGGTGAGTGCATTGTGTCATCACCTGAGCTCTACAGGCAGGTATCAGATGCTGTGGGTGAGTGCATTGTATCAGCATCTGTACAGGCAGGCATCAGATGCTGAGAGTGAGTGCATTGTGTCAGCATCTGTACAGGCAGGCATCAGATGCTGAGAGTGAGTGCATTGTGTCAGCATCTGTACAGGCAGGCATCAGATGCTGTGGGTGAGTGCATTGTGTCAGCATCAAGCTGTACATGCCGGCATCAGATGCTGTGAGTGAGTGCATTGTATCAGCATCTGTACAGGCAGGCATCAGATGCTGAGAGTGAGTGCATTGTGTCAGCATCTGTACAGGCAGGCATCAGATGCTGTGGGTGAGTGCATTGTATCAGCATCAAGCTGTACAGGCCGGTATCAGATGCTGCGAGTGAGTGCATTGTGTCATCACCTGAGCTCTACAGGCAGGCATCAGATGCTGAGTGAGTGCATTGTGTCATCACCTGAGCTCTACAGACCGGTATCAGATGCTGTGAGTGAGTGCATTGTGTCAGCACCCGGGCTCTACAGGCCGGTATCAGATGCTGTGAGTGAGTGCAGTTTATCAGCTCCAAGCTCTGCAGGCAGGCATCAGATGCTGTGAGTGAGTGTATTGTGTCAGCACCCGTGCTCTCTATGCGGGTATCAGATGCTCTGAGTGAGTGCATCGTATCAGCATCAAGCTGTACAGGCAGGCATCAGATGCTGTGAGTGAGTGCATTGTGTCATCACCTGAGCTCTACAGACCGGTATCAGATGCTGTGAGTGAGTGCATTGTGTCAGCACCCGGGCTTTATAGGCCGGTATCAGAAGCTGCGAGTGAGGGCATTGTGTTAGCACCCGGGCTCTACAGACCGGTATCAGATGCTGCAAGTGAGTGCATTGTGTCAGCGCCCGGGCTCTACAGGCCGGTATCAGATGCTGTGAGTGAGTGCATTGTGTCAGCACCCAGGCTCTATAGGCCGGTATCAGATGCTGTGAGTGA
Organism: Lissotriton helveticus; assembly: GCF_964261635.1. NCBI lineage: Eukaryota > Metazoa > Chordata > Amphibia > Caudata > Salamandridae > Lissotriton > Lissotriton helveticus. The sequence goes on from NC_136062.1 coordinate 498,582,952, forward strand.
GTGCATTGTGTTAGCACCCGGGCTCTACAGACCGGTATCAGATGCTGTGAGTGAGTGCATTGTATCAGCATCTGTACAGGCAGGCATCAGATGCTGTGGGTGAGTGCATTATGTCATCACCTGAGCTCTACAGGCAGGCATCAGATGCTGTGGGTGAGTGCATTGTATCAGCATCAAGCTGTACAGGCAGGCATCAGATGCTGTGAGTGAGTGCATTACGTCATCACCTGAGCTCTACAGGCAGGCATCAGATGCTGTGGGTGAGTGCATTGTATCATCATCAATCTGTACAGGCAGGCATCAGATGCTGTGAGTGAGTGCATTGTGTCATCACCTGAGCTCTACAGGCAGGCATCAGATGCTGTGAGTGAGTGCATTGTGTCAGCATCTGTACAGGCAGGCATCAGATGCTGTGGGTGAGTGCATTGTGTCATCACCTGAGCTCTACAGGCAGGTATCAGATGCTGTGGGTGAGTGCATTGTGTCATCACCTGAGCTCTACAGGCAGGCATCAGATGCTGTGAGTGAGTGCATTGTGTCAGCATCTGTACAGGCAGGCATCAGATGCTGTGGGTGAGTGCATTGTGTCATCACCTGAGCTCTACAGGCAGGCATCAGATGCTGTGAGTGAGTGCATTGTGTCAGCATCTGTACAGGCAGGCATCAGATGCTGTGGGTGAGTGCATTGTGTCATCACCTGAGCTCTACAGGCAGGTATCATATGCTGTGAGTGAGTGCATTGGATCAGCATCTGTACAGGCAGGCATCAATTGCTGAGAGTGAGTGCATTGTGTCAGCATCTGTACAGGCAGGCATCAGATGCTGAGAGTGAGTGCATTGTGTCAGCATCTGTACAGGCAGGCATCAGATGCTGTGAGTGAGTGCATTGTGTCAGTCCCCGGGCTCTACAGGCAGGTATCAGATGCAGTGAGTGAGTGCATTGTATCAGCATCTGTACAGGCAGGCATCAGATGCTGAGAGTGAGTGCATTGTGTTAGCACCCGGGTTCTACAGGCCGGTATCAGATGCTGCGAGTGAGTGCATTGTGTCAGCACCTGGGCTCTACGGGCCGGTATCAGATGCTGTGAGTGAGTGCATTGTGTCATCACCTGAGCTCTACAGGCAGGCATCAGATGCTGTGAGTGAGTGCATTGTATCAGCATCTGTACAGGCAGGCATCAGATGCTGTGAGTGAGTGCATCGTATCAGCATCAAGCTGTACAGGCAGGCATCAGATGCTGTGAGTGAGTGCATTATGTCATCACCAGAGCTCTACAGGCAGGCATCAGATGCTGTGAGTGAGTGCATCGTATCAGCATCAAGCTGTACAGGCAGGCATCAGATGCTGTGAGTGAGTGCATTGTATCTGCGCTAAGCTCTACATGCCAGTATCAGATGCTATGAGTGAGTGCATTGTGTCAGCACCCGGGCTCTATAGGCCGGTATCAGAAGCTGCGAGTGAGTGCATTGTGTTAGCACCCGGGCTCTACAGACAGGTATCAGATGCTGCGAGTGAGTGCATTGTGTCAGCGCCCGGGCTCTACAGGCAGGCATCAGACGCTGTGAGTGAGTGCATTGTATCAGCGCCCGGGCTCTACAGGCAGGCATCAGACGCTGTGAGTGAGTGCATTGTATCAGCATCAAGCTGTACAGGCAGGCATCAGATGCTGTGGGTGAGTGCATTGTGTCATCAACTGAGCTCTACAGGCAGGCATCAGATGCTGTGAGTGAGTGCATTGTGTCAGCACCCGGGCTCTACAGAACGGTATCAGATGCTGCGAGTGAGTGCATTGTGTTAGCACCCGGGCTCTACAGACCGGTATCAGATGCTGCGAGTGAGTGCATTGTGTCAGCGCCCGGGCTCTACAGGCAGGCATCAGACGCTGTGAGTGAGTGCATTGTATCAGCATCAAGCTGTACAGGCAGGCATCAGATGCTGTGGGGGAGTGCATTGTGTCATCAACTGAGCTCTACAGGCAGGCATCAGATGCTGTGAGTGAGTGCATTGTGTCAGCGCCCGGGCTCTACAGGCAGGCATCCGATGCTGAGTGAGTGCATTGTGTCATCACCTGAGCTCTACAGACCGGTATCAGATGCTGTGAGTGAGTGCATTGTGTCAGCACCCGGGCTCTACAGACCGGTATCAGATGCTGCGAGTGAGTGCACTGTATCAGCTCCAAGCTCTGCAGGCAGGCATCAGATGCTGTGAGTGAGTGTATTGTGTCAGCACCCGTGCTCTCTAGGCCGGTATCAGATGCTGTGAGTGAGTGCATTGTATCAGCATCAAGCTGTACAGGCAGGCATCAGATGCTGTGAGTGAGTGCATTGTGTCATCACCTGAGCTCTACAGACCGGTATCAGATGCTGTGAGTGAGTGCATTGTGTCAGCCCCTGGGCTCTATAGGCCGGTATCAGAAGCTGCGAGTGAGTGCATTGTGTTAGCACCCGGGCTCTACAGACCGGTATCAGATGCTGCGAGTGAGTGCATTGTGTCAGCGCCCGGGCTCTACAGGCCGGTATCAGATGCTGTGAGTGAGTGCATTGTGTCAGCACCCAGGCTCTATAGGCCGGTATCAGATGCTGCGAGTGAGTGCATTGTGTTAGCACCCGGGCTCTACAGACCGGTATCAGATGCTGCGAGTGAGTGCATTGTGTCAGCACCCGGGCTCTACAGACCGGTATCAGATGCTGTGAGTGAGTGCATTGTATCAACATCTGTACAGGCAGGCATCAGATGCTGTGGGTGAGTGCATTGTATCATCATCAATCTGTACAGGCAGGCATCAGATGCTGTGAGTGAGTCCATTGTGTCATCACCTGAGCTCTACAGGCAGGTATCAGATGCTGTGAGTGAGTGCACTGTATCAGCTCCAAGCTCTGAAGGCCGGGATCAGATGCTGTGAGTGAGTGCATCGTATCAGCATCAAGCTGTACAGGCAGGCATCAGATGCTGTGAGTGAGTGCATTGTATCTGTGCTAAGCTCTACATGCCAGTATCAGATGCTATGAGTGAGTGCATTGTGTCAGCACCCGGGCTCTATAGGCCGGTATCAGAAGCTGCGAGTGAGTGCATTGTGTTAGCACCCGGGCTCTACAGACCGGTATCAGATGCTGCGAGTGAGTGCATTGTGTCAGCGCCCGGGCTCTACAGGCAGGCATCAGATGCTGTGAGTGAGTGCATTGTATCAGCATCAAGCTGTACAGGCAGGCATCAGATGCTGTGGGTGAGTGCATTGTGTCATCACCTGAGCTCTACAGGCAGGCATCAGATGCTGTGAGTGAGTGCATTGTGTCAGCACCCGGGCTCTACAGAGCGGTATCAGATGCTGTGAGTGAGTGCATTGTGTCAGCACCCGGGCTCTATAGGCCGGTATCAGATGCTGCGAGTGAGTGCATTGTGTTAGCACCCGGGCTCTACAGACCGGTATCAGATGCTGCGAGTGAGTGCATTGTGTCAGCACCTGGGCTCTACGGGCCGGTATCAGATGCTGTGAGTGAGTGCATTGTGTCATCACCTGAGCTCTACAGGCAGGCATCAGATGCTGTGAGTGAGGGCATTGTGTCAGCACCCGGGCTCTATAGGCCGATATCAGATGCTGTGAGTGAGTGCATTGTATCAGCATCTGTACAGGCAGGCATCAGATGCTGTGGGTGAGTGCATAGTATCTGCGCTAAGCTCTACATGCCAGTATCAGATGCTGTGAGTGAGTGCATTGTGTCAGCACCCGGGCTCTATAGGCCGGTATCAGAAGCTGCGAGTGAGTGCATTGTGTTAGCACCCGGGCTCTACAGACCGGTATCAGATGCTGCGAGTGAGTGCATTGTGTCAGCGCCCGGGCTCTACAGACCGGTATCAGATGCTGTGAGTGAATGCATTGTGTCAGCGCCCGGGCTCTACAGGCAGGCATCAGATGCTGTGAGTGAGTGCATTGTATCAGCACCCGGGCTCTACAGGCCGGTATCAGATGCTGTGGGTGCGTGCATTGTGTCAGCACCCGGGCTCTATAGGCCGGTATCAGATGCTGCGAGTGAGTGCATTGTGTTAGCACCCGGGCTCTACAGGCCAGTATCAGATGCTGTGAGTGAGTGCATTGTGTTAGCACCCGGGCTCTACAGGCCGGTATCAGATGCTGCGAGTGATTGCATTGTGTCAGCACCTGGACTCTACAGGCTGGTATCAGATGCTGTGAGTGAGTGCATTGTGTCAGCATCCGGGCTCTACAGGCAGGTATCAGATAGTGTGAAGGAGTGTATTGCATCATCACCTGGGCTCTACAGGAAGGTATCCGATTCAGTGAGTGGGTGCATTGTATCTGCACTAAGCTCTACATGCCAGTATCAGATGCTGAGTGAGTGCATTGTGTCAGCACCTGGGCTCTATAGGCCGATATCAGATGCTGTGAGTGAGTGCATTGTGTCAGCACCCCGGGCTCTATAGGCCGGTATCAGATGCTGTGAGTGAGTGCATTGTGTCAGCACCCGGGCTCTATAGGCCGGTATCAGATGCTGTGGGTGAGTGCATTGTATCAGCACCCGGGCTCTATAGGCCGGTATCAGATGCTGTGAGTGAGTGCATTGTGTCAGCACCCGGGCTTTATAGGCCGGTATCAGATGCTGTGAGTGAGTGCATTGTATCAGCACCCGAGCTCTACAGGCAGACATCAGATGCTGTGAGTGAGTGCATTGTGTCAGCACCCGGGCTCTACAGGCCGGTATCAGATTCTGTGAGTGGGTGCACTGTATCAGCTCCAAGCTCTGCAGGCATGTATCAGATGCTGTGAGTGAGTTTATTGTATCAGCATCAAGCTGTACAGGCCGGTATCAGATGCTGTGAGTGAGTGCATTGTATCAGCATCAAGCTGTACAGGCCGGTATCAGATGCTGTGAGTGAGTGCATTGTATCAGCATCAAGCTCTACATGCCAGCATCAGATGCTGTGGTTGAGTGTATTGTATCAGCACCCGGGCTCTACAGGTTGGTATCAGATGCTGTGAGTGAGTGTATTGCATCATCACCTGGGCTCTACAGGAAGGTATCCAATTCAGTGAGTGGGTGCATTGTATCTGCATTAAGCTCTACATGCCAGTAGCAGATGTGAGTGAGTGCATTGTGTCAGCACCCGGGCTCTGTAGGCCGATATCAGATGCTGTGAGTGAGTGCATTGTATCAGCATCAAGCTGTACAGGCAGGCATCAGATGCTGTGGGTGGGTCAATCAATCAATCAAGCATTTGTAAAGCGCGCTACACACCCATGAGGGTCTCGAGGCGCTGGGGGGGAGAGGAGGGGAGGGCTGTCACTGATCGAAGAGCCAGGTCTTGAGAAGTCTTCTGAAGGACAGCAGGTCCTGGGTCTGTCGTAGGCTGGTAGGGAGAGCGTTCCAGTTCTTGGCGGCGAGGTAGGAGAAGGATCTGCCGCCGGCGGTGGTTTTCCGGATACGAGGAACTGTGGCGAGGGTGGCAGAGCGGAGGTTATGGGTGGGGGTGTGGAAGCTGAGTCGGTTGTTGAGGTATGTTGGTCCGGTGTTGTATAGCACTTTGTGTGCGTGGATGAGTTTGAAGGTGATCCTCTTGTTGACTGGGAGCCAGTGCAGGCCTCTCAGGTGGGGTGTGATGTGGCTTCGTTGGGGGACATCGAGGATTAGTCGTGCAGATGCGTTCTGGATTCTTTGTAGTCGTCTCAGGAGCTTGGTGGTTGTTCCTGAGTAGAGGGTATTTCCGTAGTCGAGTCTGTTGGTGATGAGGGCCTGGGTGACGGTTTTTCTTGTGTCGAGAGGGATCCATTTGAAGATCCTGCGGAGCATTCGGAGGGTGTTGAAGCAGGACGCAGAGACGGCGTTGACTTGCTTGGTCATGGAGAGGGTGGAGTCGAGGATGAATCCTAGGTTGCGTGCGTGGTCGGTGGGTTCCGGGGCTGTGCCTAGCGATGTGGGCCACCAGGAGTCGTCCCTGGCTGATGGGGTGGGTCCGAGGATGAGGACCTCCGTTTTGTCTGAATTTAGCTTCAGTCTGCTGTCCTTCATCCAGTCGGCGACGGCCTTCATTCCTCTGTGGAGGTTGGCTTTGGCGGTGTGGGGGTCTTCGGTGAGGGATATGATCAGCTGGGTGTCGTCGGCGTAGGAGATGATGTTGAGGTTGTGCTGTCGTGCGACGTGGGCGAGAGGTGTCATGTAGATGTTGAACAGCGTCGGGCTATGGCAGGATCCCTGTGGGACGCTGCAGATGATCTCGGTGGTTTTTGAGCGGAAAGGTGGGAGGTGGACGCTCTGGGTTCTGCCGGAGAGGAGGATGTGGTCCAGGCCAGGGCCTTCTCTTGAATTCCAGCGTCGTGGAGGCGCGCTGATAGGGTGCGGTGGCAGACTGTGTCGAAGGCAGCTGACAGGTCCAGGAGGATGAGGGCGGCTGTTTCTCCTTTGTCCATCAGGATCCTGATGTCGTTGGTGGCGGCAATGAGGGCGGTCTCGGTGCTGTGGTTGCTACGGAAGCCAGATTGGGAAGGGTCCAGGAGGTTGTTGTCTTCGAGGTATCGGGTTAGCTGTTTGTTGACAATCTTCTCTATCACTTTTGCCGGGAACGGGAGCAGGGAAATGGACCGGAAGTTCTTGAGGTCCTTGGGGTCCGCCTTGGGTTTCTTCAGAAGGGCGTTGATCTCGGCGTGCTTCCAGCTTTCCGGGAAGGATGCTGTTTCGAAGGAGATGTTGATTGTTTTCCGAAGGTGAGGTGCGATGGTTGTGCTGGCTAGGTTCAAAACGTGGTCAGAGCACAGTTCGGATGGGGATCCGGAGTGGATGGAGTTCATGGTTTTGATGCTGTCTTCGTTGCTGACGTTGGACCAGGCGATCAGGCGGCTGGTGTGGGTGGAGGTCGCGGGGTGGTGGTTTTGGTGGTGGGTGCGGGGGTGTCGCAGTTGAAGCTGTCGTGGATATCGGTGATCTTGCGGTAAAAGAAGGTGGCCAGGAAGTCGCACAGGTCTTGTGATGGTGGAATGTCGTTGGTGTTGGAGCTTGGGTTGGAGAGTTCTTTTACGATGCTGAAGAGCTCTTTGGTGTTGTATGCGTTGTTGTCTAGGCAGCCCTTGAAGGCGGTCCTTTTGACAGTCCTGATGAGTTGGTGGTGTCTGCGGGTGACATTCTTGTGGGTTGTGAGGCTGTCTGGTGATCGGTCGTGGAGCCATTTCTTCTCCAGCTTCCGACATGTGTGCTTGGAGGTCCTGAGGTCTTCGGTGAACCAGGCGGCTTTCTTGTTCGTGTGGTTGGTTGTGGAGCTCTTGAGAGGGGCGAGGGTGTCGGCAAAGTCGTTGATCCACTGTTTGAGGTTTGTAGCGGTGGTGTCGGGGTCGGTGGGGTCGGCGGGTGGTCTCAGGGTGAGGGTGGTGGTCAGTTGGTCCTTGGTGACCTTGCCCCAGTTGCGGCGGGGCAACTGTTGGGTGCGGTGGTGTGTGGTGGGTTTCCTGAAGGTGAAGTGGACGCATCTGTGGTCGGTCCAGTGGGGTACGGTGGTGTGGTTGAAGGAGATGTGCGGACTAGCGGAGAAGATGGGGTCCAGCGTGTGTCTAGCGGCGTGGGTGGGTGTTGTCACGAGCTGTTTGAGTCAGAGATTGGCGAGGTTGTCGGTCAGGGCGGTGGAGTTGGCGTCGTTGTTGTTCTCGAGGTGGAAGTTCAGGTCCTCGAGGAGGATGTAGTCCTTGGAGGTGAGGGCGTGGGTGCTGACGAGGTCGGCAATGGTGTCGCTGAACTGTGGTGATGGTCCGGGTGGTCTGTAGACGAGAGTTCCTCTGAGGGTCGTGTTGGGGTCGGTGTGGATCTGGAAGTGCATGTGCTCGGCAGTGGTGAGGGATTCGTCGGTGTTGGTCGAGACTCTGAGGGTGTCTCTGTGGATGATGGCGATTCCCCCTCCAACTCCATATTCACAAAGACAATGGGTTTTATATAGACAGGGACTACTTGCGCTCTACATAAGTTACTGACAACTTGTTAGGTTAGAGACAACGTTAACAGTGGTGCCACAGGAAAAGGGAAACCCTCTGAACCCTTTACACGGTGTCAAAGACAACACCTAGACTATATACAAAACAATTTCCTATGCACACAACATATCAATTCAGGTACAATCGTATTTTGAACAGCCATCAATTAGATTTAGTCCTAGAAAATAATATTTCACTTCTTCTGTTTGAGCAATTCTTGTCGTTTATTGCCCAAAAACCTTACGCCAGCCGACACGTGTTTCGTCAGAGTGCAGATTGCTCTGACTCTTCAGGGCTGGAAATGAAACAAAAATGTACAAAGTGTTGTGATTCTTGTCACTGTACTAAGTGACTTAACATATACTAGGCAACATTTTGGAAGAAAAATCTCCTTATACTCCTACAGACAAAATTGTGACTATATGTACATTAAAATTTGCGAAAGTAGAGGTTTGAAGAAAACAACGGGTCCTATTTAACCCATACAGACATGAACCCCATTTCGTCACTTGGTTCAGTATTACAGGATTACCCTGATTATGCTCAGCACTTTTGTAAGTGACATGCACATGCTTGGAAAAGTGAAAGAAACGTGACTGCGAACATGACGCCACACTGATAAATCAAGAATTTAGTTTCGTTCAAAGTTTCATTTGTATTTAATACATACATTGAAAAAAGAAAGGAAACGCATTGGAGGTTGCTACGGACAGTTCTTGCGGTCGATTGGTCTTAGGCTGTTTATTAAAAGGATCAATAAAATTTGTGCTCAGTGAAGGTGAAATTTCTCAGGTAAGTGTACCACTTTATTGCATTTGCGGTAAGAAGCCGTAAAGAGAAAGTCCCTCCACCTCTAGAGTAGTACGTGAAAAATAGGCATATTATTGCCTGCATTCATGCCAACACATACCTTTTTTTTAAATGATAGCGTATATTGTAATTCCTATTGAGAAATATATGGAATTGGCTTTTAATTCAAGAAATGGTTACGAATTGGATCTGAGACAATAATCTTATGAGTTTGTTAAAAGTTTGCTGCTCCACTTACCACTTAACCGGTGATAATTCCAACCCGGTAAGGGTGTCTTGTGCGTTCAATAGTTGTAGCTAATCTTCCCATGTATCTTCAGTAACGTAAACATAGACCCGCAGTCACGTATACCGGAATGGCAAAAAGATATAAGAGAAGGGAAGAGTGGAATTCAAAGAGTCAATGTAATTGAATACTCGTACATCTGGAACAAGAATTTAGCCATAAGACCCGGTATGGATCGAATCAGTTGTACACCTGTAGAACTGGTACTTAATGCATTTATGGAGATTGTATAATAACAGTAGTAGTGCTAGATGATCACGCTAAACTAATTCGGAAAATTATCTCCATTGATATGTTGATACACTTTGAGACACGACAATCTCTATGTCTTAATTATTATTACCCCAAGCCTATCCGATGTAGCATACAGTGAGAATTGAAAATAGCGTGAGAGACCTATGTCTAGGGAGTCATGAGTGACTCGCAGATCTGATTAAGCCCAATCAATATTTGATCGACCTGAGAATTTTTTAAAAAATATATCGCAATTTAAATCCGTGAAAGGGTTACAAAACGGTTGCTAAATTGCAGCTCACCTATAAAGGTCCGTATACATCAAAAGGTTGCCGTATCTAGAGGCGCGTGGGCAGAATATAAATGATCGGTAGGATCCACTCGTCAGTTTCTGCAAGAACATGTCAGTATTACCTTGGATATCCTCACAATGTTTACACGCTAGAGAAGTGACTAAAAACGTGGCAACCGTTTAGAATTGAGATAGATGCTTACTATTTATGTATGCTCCAATGTAGGCGAGAGGATCAGCTGAAATCGTGTTTGCGTGTCCCAATAGCCAGTCCGTATGTCCCTGGACCTGGAGTAAAAACAATGTAGAGAACATTATCTAAGGGCCTACGAGCGTAATCCCCGTGTGTTGGTCCCAGATTCGAGCTAAATACCTTGTTATATGCCCAGCCGCGAGTCCGGCGTTCTTGCTTCAAAATTCCATTGTTGAATGCGGAAGAGGAAGTGTTCCCGCGTTTGCAGTGCTTTGAATATTACGTATTCGGCAAAAGACTAGACCTGCGTGGTCTATTTCCAGTTGAGCGCAACCGATACAAACCGGAAAAGGATAAAATCCGAGTCAATACTAACGGAAGGGATGAAGTCCGAGTGAGACTAAACTTCGAATAGAACCGCGATGGCGAGTAATACTGGTTTGGCTAAGCAAAGCATTCCGACAGTAGTTAAAAAAGGGATCCAATTAATTATCCATAATATTGTGAATATCCAAAAGTTTTTTTGTAAGTTTACAGATGACAAAGCACTCTAACCATCTTAAGCAAGACTCATATGTGGAGTCATGTTCGGGGAATTATGTATCAGTGAAAAAAAAAAAAAAAAAAAAAAACGGAAGGAACCTTGAAGGAGAAATAGTTCGAAGTATGGTGTATATAACAAAAGCTAAAGAGATTGATTGAAGAAGTATATAGTACTTGCTATGTACCATAATTAGAAAGCAATATTTGCAATCAATAATGGTAGGGGGAGGACATAAATTATAGATATTCGTTAGTTATCGATATATAAATCGATATAATTGCCAAGAACTTAATACTAGATTGAATCACGTATGTGAGTGGAAAATCCAAAATAAAGTCTCACTATATCGTCTGGGTATCTTCCAGTATTGCTGGATAGTGTATATTGATTGGCTAACCCTCACCTTGTGATGCATACTCAGTGACATATAAGTGACTTGTAAAGAAACATGAGTCATGCATTTACCATAACATTGGTTCAAAACGTAGTGTTCTCAAAAACATCTATTAGTTTACGGTATATTAATATCCATTACATACACACGGACCCTAACATTTAATACACTGTTGCAGAAAGTCCTTAGTGATACATGTTGTCTTGTATTTAACACATTACGATGTATAGCTGTTTATCTCATAAAACCGTAATATGTGTTTAACCCAAGAAAAACTGCATTTCGGAATCACAATTAAGACCACGTTTAACTGAATCCAAACGCATTATCCAAAGGGCTTCTGCCCTACGAAGTTTCAGTTCTCTGTCGCCACCCCTCGGGTTATGCTCTATAACTTCGATACCAAAAACCAGAATTTCCTTATGGGTACTTTGCGCTGGGCAGAGTGAAGTATGGATCGCTGCGGGATATCTAGGGTCTCCATTTTTTAGAGCTCTGATGTGTTCTGTGATACGCTCTTTAAGGGGTCTAATGGTACTGCCGACGTACTGTTTATTACATTTGCATACCAGTAGGTATACTACATATCTTGCTACACATTGAATGTGTGGCATGTGCAAATGGGCCCAACATAACACTAGAGAGTTCAAAGGACCTAACAACCAGGGCTACAAAATCAAACAGAATATTAACTGTACCACAAGATATGTAGTATACCTACTGGTATGCAAATGTAATAAACAGTACGTGGGCAGTACCATTAGACCCCTTAAAGAGCGTATCACAGAACACATCAGAGCTCTAAAAAATGGAGACCCTAGATATCCCGCAGCGATCCATGCTTCACTCTGCCCAGCGCAAAGTACCCATAACGAAATTCTGTTTTTTGGTATCGAAGTTATAGAGCATAACCCGAGGGGTGGCGACAGAGAAGTGAAACTTCGTAGGGCAGAAGCCCTTTGGATAATGCGTTTGGATTCAGTTAAACGTGGTCTTAATTGTGATTCCGAAATGCAGTTTTTCTTGGGTTAAACACATATTACGGTTTTATGAGATAAACAGCTATACATCGTAATGTGTTAAATACAAGACAACATGTATCACTAAGGACTTTCTGCAACACTGTATTAAATGTTAGGGTCCGTGTGTATGTAATGGATATTAATATACCGTAAACTAATAGATGTTTTTGAGAACACTACGTTTTGAACCAATGTTATGGTAAATGCATGACTCATGTTTCTTTACAAGTCACTTATATGTCACTGAGTATGCATCACAAGGTGAGGGTTAGCCAATCAATATACACTATCCAGCAATACTGGAAGATACCCAGACGATATAGTGAGACTTTATTTTGGATTTTCCACTCACATACGTGATTCAATCTAGTATTAAGTTCTTTGCAATTATATCGATTTATATATCGATAACTAACGAATATCTATAATTTATGTCCTCCCCCTACCATTATTGATTGCAAATATTGCTTTCTAATTATGGTACATAGCAAGTACTATATACTTCTTCAATCAATCTCTTTAGCTTTTGTTATATACACCATACTTCGAACTATTTCTCCTTCAAGGTTCCTTCCGTTTTTTTTGTTTTCACTGATACATAATTCCCCGAACATGACTCCACATATGAGTCTTGCTTAAGATGGTTAGAGTGCTTTGTCATCTGTAAACTTACAAAAAAACTTTTGGATATTCACAATATTATGGATAATTAATTGGATCCCTTTTTTAACTACTGTCGGAATGCTTTGCTTAGCCAAATCAGTATTACTCGCCATCGCGGTTCTATTCGAAGTTTAGTCTCACTCAGACTTCATCCCTTCCGTTAGTATTGACTCGGATTTTATCCTTTTCCGGTTTGTATCGGTTGCGCTCAACCGGAAATAGACCACGCAGGTCTAGTCTTTTGCCGAATACGTAATATTCAAAGCACTGCAAACGCGAGAAAAAATCCTCTTCCACATTCAACAGTGGAATTTTGACGCAAGAACGCCGGACTCGCGGCTGGGCATATAACAAGGTATTTAGCTCAAATCTGGGACCAACACAAGGGGATTACGCTCGTAGGCCCTTAGATAATGTTCTCTACATTGTTTTTACTCCAGGTCCAGGGACATACGGACTGGCTATTGGGACACGCAAACACGATTTCAGCTGATCCTCTCGCCTACATTGGAGCATACATAAATAGTAAGCATCTATCTCAATTCTAAACGGTTGCCACGTTTTTAGTCACTTCTCTAGCGTGTAAACATTGTGAGGATATCCAAGGTAATACTGACATGTTCTTGCAGAAACTGACGAGTGGATCCTACCGATCATTTATATTCTGCCCACGCGCCTCTAGATACGGCAACCTTTTGATGTATACAGACCTTTATAGGTGAGCTGCAATTTAGCAACCGTTTTGTAACCCTTTCACGGATTTAAATTGCGATATATTTTTAAAAAAATTCTCAGGTCGATCAAATATTGATTGGGCTTAATCAGATCTGCGAGTCACTCATGACTCCCTAGACATAGGTCTCTCACGCTATTTTCAATTCTCACTGTATGCTACATCGGATAGGCTTGGGGGTAATAATAATTAAGACATAGAGATTGTCGTGTCTCAAAGTGTATCAACATATCAATGGAGATAATTTTCCGAATTAGTTTAGCGTGATCATCTAGCACTACTACTGTTATTATACAATCTCCATAAATGCATTAAGTACCAGTTCTACAGGTGTACAACTGATTCGATCCATACCGGGTCTTATGGCTAAATTCTTGTTCCAGATGTACGAGTATTCAATTACATTGACTCTTTGAATTCCACTCTTCCCTTCTCTTATATCTTTTTGCCATTCCGGTATACGTGACTGCGGGTCTATGTTTACGTTACTGAAGATACATGGGAAGATTAGCTACAACTATTGAACGCACAAGACACCCTTACCGGGTTGGAATTATCACCGGTTAAGTGGTAAGTGGAGCAGCAAACTTTTAACAAACTCATAAGATTATTGTCTCAGATCCAATTCGTAACCATTTCTTGAATTAAAAGCCAATTCCATATATTTCTCAATAGGAATTACAATATACGCTATCATTTAAAAAAAAGGTATGTGTTGGCATGAATGCAGGCAATAATATGCCTATTTTTCACGTACTACTCTAGAGGTGGAGGGACTTTCTCTTTACGGCTTCTTACGGCAAATGCAATAAAGTGGTACACTTACCTGAGAAATTTCACCTTCACTGAGCACACATTTTATCGATCCTTTTAATAAACAGCCTAAGACCAATCGACCGCAAGAACTGTCCGTAGCAACCTCCAATGCGTTTCCTTTCTTTTTTCAATGTATGTATTAAATACAAATGAAACTTTCAACGAAACTAAATTCTTGATTTATCAGTGTGGCGTCATGTTCGCAGTCACGTTTCTTTCACTTTTCCAAGCATGTGCATGTCACTTACAAAAGTGCTGAGCATAATCAGGGTAATCCTGTAATACTGAACCAAGTGACGAAATGGGGTTCATGTCTGTATGGGTTAAATAGGACCCGTTGTTTTCTTCAAACCTCTACTTTCGCAAATTTTAATGTACATATAGTCACAATTTTGTCTGTAGGAGTATAAGGAGATTTTTCTTCCAAAATGTTGCCTAGTATATGTTAAGTCACTTAGTACAGTGACAAGAATCACAACACTTTGTACATTTTTGTTTCATTTCCAGCCCTGAAGAGTCAGAGCAATCTGCACTCTGACGAAACACGTGTCGGCTGGCGTAAGGTTTTTGGGCAATAAACGACAAGAATTGCTCAAACAGAAGAAGTGAAATATTATTTTCTAGGACTAAATCTAATTGATGTCTGTTCAAAATACGATTATACCTGAATTGATATGTTGTGTGCATAGGAAATTGATTTGTATCCCCCTCCAACTCCGTTGGCGCGGTCTCTGCGAGAGATCTTGTAGCCCTGTGGGATGGCTATGGCGATGTCAGGGGCCGAGGTGACGTTCAGCCAGGTCTACGTCAGGAAGGCAACGTCGGGGCGGTAGAGTCTAGGAGGTCCCAGAGTTCTATGGCGTGCTTGCGAACGGAGCGGGTGTTGAGGAGGATGCATCTGAGGTGGTTGGGTTCTCTGGCTGGTGGTTTGACGGGCTGGATGCTGGTGTATCTGCAGTCCCGGCAGGTGAACGGTCCGTGGGTGTGCTTCGGGATGGCCTGGCAGCATCGGTGGTGTCGTCCGGGGTTGAGTGCGTGGAGGGTGCTAGAGTCGTAGTGCAATCTGCCATAGCAGGGGTGCGGGTGCAGGGGTTCTGGCGCTGGGCGCGGGCCAGGCGAGGATGTGCGCAGACGGGCTTGCCTTTGACGTGCCTTCGGCGCGCCAGGTTCGCGTCTGCTGCGCGCTTCCACGCGCGACCTCCATAAGAGGCGAAGTGGGAGGGAGGAGAAGCTGGGAGGCGGGAGCAGGGCGACCAATGGGTGAGGGGAAGGGACACAGAAGGCAAAGGGGGCGGGCCGCAGGGGAGCAGTGGCGGGAAGCGTGAAGCGGGGGGGGGCACAGAGTGCAAGGGGCGCGAGGAACGCCAACAGAGTAAACCAGAATATGAGATACAGAAAACAAAATACAAATAACAAATGTCAAGGCGAAAAAAACTACTCAGCAGGAGAGCGAGAAGACAGTTACCAGGGGCACACCGGCGGCGAACACCCGTCAGTGGCAGCAGAGGGGAGAGTCACGGGCGCACAGGAGGAGCCGTACGGCGTGGGGAGCGACCAGAGGTCAGGTCGCCCTTGTATCAGCTTCAAGCTGTACAGGCAGGCATCAGATGCTAAGAGTGAGTGCATTGTGTCATCACCTGAGCTCTACAGGCAGGTATCAGATGCTGTGAGTGAGTGCATTGTGTCAGCACCTGGGTTCTACAGGCAGGTATCAGATGCTGTGGGTGAGTGCATTGTATCATCACCTGGGCTCTACAGGAAGGTATCCGATTCAGTGAGTGGGTGCATTGTATCTGCACTAAGCTCTACATGCCAGTATCAGATGCTGAGTGAGTGCATTGTGTCAGCACCCGGGCTCTATAGGCGGGTATCAGATGCTGAGTGAGTGTATTGTGTCAGCACCCGGACTCTACAGGCCGGTATCAGATGCTGTGAGTGAGTGCATTGTGTCAGCACCCGGGCTCTACAGGCAGGTATCAGATGCTGTGAGTGCGTGCATTGTGTCAGCACCCGGGCTCTACAGGCAGGTATCAGATGCTGAGTGAGTGCATTGTGTCATCACGTGGGCTCTACAGACCGGTATCAGATGCTGTGAGTGAGTGCATTGTGTCAGCATCTGTACAGGCAGGCATCAGATGCTGTGGGTGAGTGCATTCTGTCATCATCAATCTGTACAGGCAGGCATCAGATGCTGTGAGTGAGTGCATTGTGTCAGCGCCCGGGCTCTACAGACCGGTATCAGATGCTGCGAGTGATTGCATTGTGTCAGCACCTGGACTCTACAGGCCGGTATCGGATGCTGTGAGTGAGTGCATTGTGTCAGCACCCGGGCTCTACAGACAGGTATCAGATGCTGTGAGTGAGTGCATTGTATCAGCTCCAAACTCTGCAGGCAGGCATCAGATGCTGTGAGTGAGTGCATTGTGTCAGCACCCAGGCTCTACAGACCGGTATCAGATGCTGTGAGTGAGTACATTGTGTCAGCACCCGGGCTCTACAGACCGGTATCAGATGCTGCGAGTGATTGCATTGTGTCAGCACCCAGGCTCTATAGGCCGGTATCAGATGCTGTGAGTGAGTGCATTGTGTCAGCACCCGGGCTCTATAGGCCGGTATCAGATGCTGTGAGTGAGTGCATTGTGTCAGCGCCCGGGCTCTACAGGCAGGCATCAGATGCTGTGAGTGAGTGCACTGTATCAGCTCCAAGCTCTGCAGGCCGGTATCAGATGCTGTGAGTGAGTGCATTGTGTCAGCACCCAGGCTCTACAGACCGGTATCAGATGCTGCGAGTGATTGCATTGTGTCAGCACCTGGACTCTACAGGCCGGTATCAGATGCTGTGAGTGAGTGCATTGTGTCAGCATCCGGGCTCTACAGACTGGTATCAGATGCTGTGAGTGAGTGCATTGTGTCAGCACCCGGGCTCTACAGACCGGTATCAGATGCTGTGAGTGAGTGCATTGTATCAGCTCCAAACTCTGCAGGCAGGCATCAGATGCTGTGAGTGAGTGCATTGTGTCAGCACCCAGGCTCTACAGACCGGTATCAGATGCTGCGAGTGAGTGGATTGTGTCATCACCTGAGCTCTACAGACCAGTATCAGATGCTGTGAGTGAGTGCATTGTGTCAGCACCCAGGCTCTACAGACCGGTATCAGATGCTGCGAGTGATTGCATTGTGTCAGCACCTGGACTCTACAGGCCGGTATCAGATGCTGCGAGTGATTGCATTGTGTCAGCACCTGGACTCTACAGGCCGGTATCAGATGCTGTGAGTGAGTGCATTGTGTCAGCACCCGGGCTCTACAGACCGGTATCAGATGCTGTGAGTGAGTGCATTGTGTCAGCACCCGGGCTTTACAGGCAGGTATCAGATGCTGTGGGTGAGTGCATTGTGTCAGCACCCGGGCTCTACAGACCGGTATCAGATGCTGTGAGTGAGTGTATTGTGTCAGCGCCCGGGCTCTACAGGCAGGTATCAGATGCAGCGAGTGAGCGCATTGCACCATCACCCGGGCTCTGCAGGAAGGTATCCGATTCTGTGGGAGTTGTCCACCATGATAAATCCAGGAAGTGACACCCCTGAAGGGACTCCTGGCCACACAGGAAGAGGGCCATGGTTTGGAGTGTGACTTTGTTGGGCGCAATATCATCCCAGGCCTACCCACTTGGACACACGCGTGCCCCTTCTCACCATGGACACACGCGTGCCCCTTCTCACCTTGGACACACGTGCCCATTCTCACTCCATAACTCAGCCCTTGCACCCACATCAGTTCACAGGGCTGACAGCTGTGCAGTACTTGTGTTTGTGCACACCCTTTGCACCTTTCCTGCTCATACACCACCGATTGCAGTCCATACATGCGCACACGTCCTTCTACAGACCCCCGCCACATACCCTTCGTGCATGGTGCACACACTTGTGATGTCACTGCTCTCTGTCAGATCTGCCTCTGATCTTTGTTTCATTGTTGCTGCCAGAGTGGCCTGTGACTTACATACATGCACGTGGCCCATGCCATATACTAAGCACTGTGTTTTCAGTTCTCCTTCCAGAGCTGTAAATTTAAAGTCCAGAAAAGCAAGGAAGGGACGGGTCGGATTGTGATGTGGAAGCTGGGGATTGGCAACAGTTACACCATGGAGTCCACCTTCGGCGGCTCTACGCTGGGTGAGTAGCTACATACCCCTATATGCTCCTCCTCTGAGTCTGCAGACCCCGAAGGGTGAAGGGTGGGGGTGAGATTGGGGGGCTCTGCTGACAGTGGTGCCACCCAGAGCAGGGCATGGTTCACTCTGTGCACCTTCACCCACTCACCTCAGCACCAGAAGGCTCCTGCTTGCAGCTGGTTGGATATCAGTTAAGATTCAGTGCATGGTGCCAGAAAACTGCTACTAGAACCCACAATGCAGGACCAGCAGGGACACAAGGCCACGGGTCCTAGATATGACCCAAAGTCAACCCCACACATGAGGATATGAAGAACCTGAAATGGGTGATGCTGAGACTGTATGTCCTTGTACTTTGCAGGCACTCAGGACCTGAACCAGGTGGTTACACTAGAGAGCGCCAGGTGAAGGTTGGGTGGCAGGTACATGCTCATACAGGTGATGGTCGAAAGGAAAGGTGGGCCCAGGCAGAGGATATACAATGTCAATTCCCATAGGTCCTATTTTCCTATTCTGTACCACTTCCCTTGCTGACATCTCATTTGGATTTTTTATACCACCTTTATGCAGACAATTCCTAAATACTCTTCTCTTCCCCCTCTTTCACACCCCTTCTGCAATCTCATATATCCAATTGTGTTGCTGCCATTCATAATTGTATGGCAGTACTTCCCCTCATGCTGACTCATCCGAGGCACAGGCTTGTACTTCCCTTCATGCTGACTCATCCATGGCACAGGCTTGTACTTCCCCCTCCTGCTGACTCCTCTAAGGCACAGGCTTGTACTTCCCCCTACTGCTGACTCCTCTAAGGGACAGGCTTGTACTTCCCCTCATGCTGACTCCTCTAAGGCACAGGCTTGTACTTCCCCCTACTGCTGACTCCTCTAAGGGACAGGCTTGTACTTCCCTTCATGCTGACTCATCCAAGGCACAGGCTTGTACTTCTCCCTCATGCTGACTCATCAAAGGCACAGGCTTGTACTTTGCTTCATGACGACTCATCCAAGGCACAGGCTTGTACTACCCCCTCATGCTGACTCATCAAAGGCACAGGCTTGTACTTCTCCCCATCCTGCTGACTCCTCTAAGGCACAGGCTTGTACTTCCCTTCATGCTGACTCATCAAAGGCACAGGCGTGTACTTTGCACAGGCTTTAACTTTGCTTCATGCTATCCCATCTAAGGCACAGGCTTTTACTTCCCCCTCATGCTGACTCATCCAAGGCACAGGCTTGTAATTTGCTTCATACTGACTCATCCAAGGTACAGCCTTGTACTTACCCCTAATGCTAACTCATCCAAGGCACAGGCTTGTACTTCCCTTCATGCTGACTCATCCAAGGCACAGGCTTGTACTTCCCTTGATGCTGACGCATCCAAGGCACAGGCTTGTACTTCCCCCTCCTGCTGACTCCTCTAAGGGACAGGCTTGTACTTCCCTTCATGCTGACTCATCCATGGCACAGGCTTGTACTTCCCCCTCATGCTGACTCATCCAATGCACAGGCTTGCACTTCCCCCTCATGCTGACTCATCGAAGGCACATACTTGTACTTCCCCTCATGCTGACTCATCGAAGGCACATGTGTGTACTTCCCCCTCATGCTGACTCATCCAAGGCATATGCTTGTACTTCCCCCTCATGCTGACTCATCCAAGGCACCGGCTTGTACATCTCCTCATGTTGACTCATCCAAGGAACAGGCTTGTACTTCTCCCTCATGCTGACTCATCAAAGGCACAGGCTTGTATTTCCCCCTCATCCGGACTCATCAAAGGCAAAAGCAGCTTGCACTTTGCTTCATGCTGACTCGTTCAAGGCACAGGCTAGTACTTTGCTTCATGACGACTCATCCAAGGCACAGGCTTGTACTACCCCCTCATGCTGACTCATCAAAGGCACAGGCGTGTACTTTGCACAGGCTTTAACTTTGCTTCATGCTATCCCATCTAAGGCACAGGCTTTTACTTCCCCCTCATGCTGACTCATCAAAGGCACAGGCTTGTAATTTGCTTCAGGCTAACTCATCCAAGGCACAGGCTTGTACTTTCCCCTCATGCTAACTCATCCAAGGCACAGGCGTGTACTTCCCCCTCATGCTGACTCCTCTAAGGGACAGGCTTGTACTTCCCTTCATGCTGACTAATCCAAGGCACAGGCTTGTACTTCCCCCTCCTGCTGACTCCTCTAAGGCACAGGCTTGTACTTCCACCTCATGCTGACTTGTCCAAGGCAAAGGCTTGTACTTTGCTTCATGACGACTCATCCAAGGCACAGGCGTGTACTTCCCCTTCATGCTGACTCATCAAAGGCACAGGCTTGTACTTCCCCCTAATGCTGACTCATCCAAGGCACAGGCTTGTACTTTGCTTCATGCTGACTCATCCAAGGCACAGTCTTGTACTTCTCCTCATGCTGACTCATCCAAGGCACACGCTTGTACATCTCCTCATGCTGACTCATCCAAGGCACAGGTTTGTACTTTGCTTCATGCTGACTCCTCTAAGGCACATGCTTGTGCTTCCCCCTCATGCTCACTCATCCGAGGCACTGGCTTGTACTTCGCTTCATGCTGACTCATCGAAGGCACAAGCTTGTAATTTGTACTTGGCTTGTACTTCTCATGCTGACTCTTCTAAGGCACAGTCTTGTACTTCCCCTCATCCTGACTCATCAAAGGGAGGGAGTATCATGTGATCAGGGCCTGGGAGGGAATATCGAGGTTCATCACCCTTCGGGTCTTGCTGGAGCTCTACGAGCATCTTTACCTTCTTCATGTGATCAGGGCCTGGAAGGGAGTATTGAGGTTCATTTTTATTTTATTTACTTTACGGAGTTTTATATAGCGCGAACTTGACCCGAATCAAGTATCAGAGCACTTTACATAGCACCAGTTGCGTTACATGAGGACACTTTCATTCATTTTGTTTTTTTTTGTTAGGCACGGGGAGATTAAGTGATTTGCCCAGAATCACAGGATGTTCAGCGTCGTTGCCTAGACTCAAACCCAGTTCCCCAGATTTGAGGACGAGTGCCCTAGCTGTTAGGGCAACTCATCTCTCCTCTTCATCGCTCTACGTGTCTTGATGGAGTTTTGCCATCGTCTTTACCTTCTTCATGTGATCAGTATCGAGGTTCGTCACCTAGCCATGGCCTAGCCATAATCCACAAAACCATGTTTCAACTCTCCCTTCTGAAGAAAGCTGAATACTTGACCTTTGAATATCTCGGTGTAGAACCCAATGTCAAAGGCTCCCCTTCTCTCAGACTGCATAATATCTACCACCCTCCGGGTGAGATACTACCCTTTGCTCATGAGTTATCCAACCTTCTTACTCATTTCTCCCTTTCTGCCTCGAAGAATTTGTTTTTAGGTGATTACAACATTCACTGGAATAATGCAGATGATCCCACTGTTAGGCACCTCGTTAAAATTCTTGAAATGAATGACCTGCAGCAACTCTGCAACAAACCTACCCATATCAGAGGTGCCACACTTGACGCCATCATCATTGGAAATTATCTGGTCTCCCTTGCTGACAACGTCCCCATTGAGTGGTCTGACCACCATCTCATTCTGTTCAACATCTTGACCAGCGTCTTTCCCCCAATATTAAGTATCAAACCCAAGACGCTGCCCAGAAACCTCAAACAAGTCCCTCCTACTGAATACGAGTCAAAAATTCAAGCTCAACGTCAACATCTCCTGCACACCCAAAGCGCTAACGAGCTCACTGAACATTGCAACAAGGCTATTTCTGATGTCCTTGACCACCAAGGCGCACCGCTTAAACTAAAACAACAAAGAGGAATCCAATCTAAATCTTGGTTCAATCCTGAACTTAATAATGAAAGGAGACAACTTAGACTAGCAGAAAGAACTTGAAGACATCACCCTTCGCCTTCTCATTTAGCTCTCCTCAGATCTGCAAGATCGACATTCAAGAACCACATTTTCATGGAAAAAATATCTTTCTTTCGTTCCCATCTGAATCGTGCTAAAAATAGGCCCAGAGAACTCTTTAACATTGACAGAAGACAAACTTCATCAGCCCCTCCGGACCTGACAGCCTCTAATGAAAGATGTGCGGAAATTACCAACTTCTTAATGGACAAAATTGCAAAAATGGATCAATCCTTCTCACAAATCTTAGCCTTCCCCAATCCTCAATTCTGACTTCCTTCAACTTGGGCAAATCACTCTCATTCTTAAAAATCTTAAGGCTGACCCTAATGATCCCAATAACCTCTGTCCCATCTCTAAACTCCCACTCCTAGCCAAAACCATGGAGAAATGTGTCTTACTACAACTCGACAGCCAAATGCGCAAATACAACTTACTCAACTCCTTTCAATCTGGTTTCAGGAAAGGCTGTAGTACCGAAACCGCCATGCTGAACATTGCTGACAACATTCATCATTCTCTAGCGAATGGAGAGGCTTGCCTTCTTATCCTCCTGGACCTTTCAGCTGCTTTTGATACATTCAATCATTCTTCCTTACTTGAATCTCTCAAGTCTTGCTCTGGCCTCAATTGCACCATCCTTAAATGCTTCCCTTACTACCTTCAACACTGAGCACAACAAATTAAAATAAACTGCTGCCTCTCCAATCCTACACCTGTCTCTCTGGGTGTCCCCCAGGGCTCAATTCTCTCCCCCTCTCTCTTCAACCTCTTCATGGAAGCCCTGACTATCATTCTGAAACAAGCCGGGATCAATTATCACCTTTATGCTGATGACACGCAGCTCTACTACAAAATCAAATCACACAGCGATGTCCTTAATCTAAACAACACTCTGAGCAAGAGTCAATCCTGGTTTTACTCCAACCATCTAAAATTGAACCTTAACAAAATGGAAATCATTCTATTCTCTCCCAAAAAGCAACTGTCTCCCTATCCAAGGCTGAATCTCTGACCTCAACGCCCTTTACTTTCCGCTCACTCTATCCAACTCGGCCAAATCCCTAGGCTTCATCCTGGATAAAAATTTGGCACTGAAGGACGATATCAACTTTACACTCTTAAACACCTCAAACAATCAAACCCTTCATCCCTCAAGACGACTTTAAATAGGTTGTTCAATCACTAGTCCTCTACAAACTTGATTACGGCAACGCTATTCTCACTGGAGCCCCTAAAGCTCACCTGGCCCCCCTCTGAGCCGTGCTTATCATGGCTGCCAGCCTTTATACCGACCTCAAACGGTTTGATCACATCACCCCTGCCCTCAAATCCCTTAAATGGCTCCCCATCGAAGGAAGATGCATCTCCCAGACTGCCTGCATCACCCACAAAGCTCTTCACTCTCTATCTCCAGTTTATTTAACTCATAAACTTACAAGAGCGGGAAGCGCCAGACCAATGAGAGGCTCTAATGCTCTTCTCCTCGTGCCCCCTTTACTAAAAAAGACTTGCTCCTTCTCAGGAAATGAGCCTAGCATCTGGAATGCCCTTCTGAGGGACCTTCGCTGCAACCCCTCCTATCTCAGCTTCAAAAGAGACCTAAAAAGCCATCTCCTCAATAAATACTGGAGTCCATAATTCGTTCATATCCTGTTATTCTCTGATCTCCTGTACAGGTCATCTCTCTGTTAAACTGCGGACCTTTAGTTTTCCCTGTGTTCTCCTTATTGTGTGCACCTGCCTTTGCTCTCGGTTCTCTCATTTATTGTGTCGACTCTAACGTCTTTCTGTAAGTTTATTCGCGTTCTCCCCTGATTTTGTTAATTTGTCTTGACCTCTCTTCACTTACCTCATCCCTCTTCCGCTACAACTGCTCCTTCGTTATATTTCACTGTTTGCTCCTAGGTTATACCTCCCTTATTTGATGTAACTTTATATAATCCTCGAATCCCACGATTTTTGCCTTTCTCTTGTTTTGATGGGGAGATTCTCATGTACTTGATTGTATTTTGCATGTGACTGCTGTTCCTTTGATTTTGACTTGCACTTGCTTCTGTGAAGCGCTCTGATACCTCTGGGTCTAGCCAGTGCTATATAAAACCTTTAAATAATAATCACCCTTCGGGTTTTGCTGGAGCTCTACGAGCATCTTTACCTTCTTCATGTGATCAGGGCCTGGGATGGAGTATCGGGGTTCATCCCCCTTCGGGTCTTGCTGGAGTTCTACAAGTGTCTTTACCTTCTTCATGTGATCAGGGCCTGGACGGAGTATCGGGGTTCAGCACCCTTCGGGTCTTGCTAAAGTTCTTCAAGTGTCTTTACCCTCTTAATGTGATCAGGGCCTGGGAGGGAGTATCGGGGTTCATCACCCTTCGGGTCTTGCTGGAGCTCTACGAGCATCTTTACCTTCTTCATATGATCAGGGCCTGGGAGGGAGTATTGGGGTTCATCACGCTTCGGGTCTTGCTGGAGCTCTACGAGCATCTTTACCTTCTTCATACAATCAGGGCCTGGACGGAGTATCGGGGTTCATCACCCTTCGGGTCTTGCTAGAGTTCTTCAAGTGTCTTTACCTTCTTCATACGATCAGGGCCTGGACGGAGTATCGGGGTTCATCACCCTTCGGGTCTTGCTAGAGTTCTTCAAGTGTCTTTACCTTCTTCATGTGATCAGGGCCTGGACGGAGTATCGGGGTTCATCACCTTTCGGGTCTTTGTGGTAAATAAATAAATAATACCCTATTTTTGACTAGACTTATAGCATAACAGATAGCTCAATAAAATAAGAGTCAAGATTCGAGGTAGTAGGAGTTTCTGCAGGTTTATTACAGCATAAGGACAGGATCAGGACAACCTGCATAGGAACAGAATGACAGGGCCCAGCAGGACAACTGGGGCCCAGCAGGGGAAAAGAGGCCCAGCAGGGGAAAAGAGGCCCAGCAGGGGAAAAGAGGCCCAGCAGCTGCTGGGGCTAGGTCTGGGATGAGCGCGCTAACATTCAATAACAAGACACAGGCATATATACATAGCGCGAACACATAGCATTACATTGCAGTAGGCGTAGCAGTGGGTGGAGCAGAAGGCGTGACGCGTAGCAGTCGCGAAAGATAACAGTAAAAAGAGGTGTAACTGGGAGTATACATAGACATGTGATGCAAACGTAACAGAATATGTCATGAATGGGGCGGAAACATAGGAGGGGGCTACCTAAGGAGCCGGGACCTCTAATCTAATGGTGCGCGAAAACTGGCAATGACGTGTTACTAGGAGAAGCTGGGGGCTACGAACTCTGTGCTAGGAGCAGAGACTAGAGTCTGAAGGGTCGGAGCGACATGTACCTAAACCCTATCTGGTATCTGATGTTTAGGGAACATGTTGATATGAACTAGAAGTCATGAGGGGAGAAGCTAACTTGATTCTAAGACTGGACCATGCATTATTCTACATGTAGTGCGTGATGAAGAATACTAAATGACCATTAAATACAGTATTTCTCTAACGTGGAGCCGAGTAGGCTAGACAATGACGGAAACTATTGATGCAGTTCAGTAGCTTAGGAATGCAGAGGAGGAGGACCGAACTGATAGCTGGAATCATAACATACTTTTGGCAGACTCAGAGGCAGAGCCAAGCTGCACCGGGCACTGCGAGGCAGGAAGTAAGTGAAGGGTCGAGGATACAGGTGGGGGCTGTATCGCTCCTCAGCGAGGCTTTCAGGAGACAGGAGCTGAATCTGTTGTCCGGGCCCTTTTGAGGCCTGGAAACGGGGACTTTATAATGGAATAACGTGCACACTGGGAAACGTGGCAACATTACTTTACATAGGCCTGATATTCGTAGTATTCACGAGGACTGGAAACCAACATACTAGAGGTGGACACAACTGGAATTGCGTCATTAATCGGACATGGGGAATAACATATGCATATTAGTCATGCACACATAACATATGATGGATGAGGCGTAGGGACACAAAACATGGCAAAATTTACTTTTCCACATTCCCTCCTTGTCACTACGTTTCCATCAGGAAACATCAATTTTCATGATACCATCTATCATTTCATACAGTATCATTTGCTCGTCTCGAATTGTCTTGGAACGGGATTTAGAACGGGACTTGGGACTAGGAATACAAGAGGTAGCACACATGCTGCAAATCGCAGGGCCACATTGTATACAGAGGCAGCAGCTAAATATGATCGCTACTGCAATACCTAGAAAGGACAGGACTTTCCATCCCCATGCGGAAATTATATTCCAGAACCAACCGGACCATGTCCAGGTGCCTGGATCTTGATGTAACAGATGGGCAATTTTATGGAGTCTGGTTATAGCTGAATAAACAGACGGCGCGTTATTTGGAATGAAAATGCAGCAACTAGATCCGATGACTCTACAGGCCCCGCCCCTATCGGCCAGTATGACGTCAAGGACGAGACGATTTTGCAAAACAACAAATCTCATAGCAGATTGTTCTTCGGTTAGGTTACCTAGAGCAGAGGCAGTCTCATTTACTACAGCTTCAAGGGTTCTGGTTAACCTACGGATCAGTTTACTATTCTGGACAGGTCCTATAAAAAAAAAAGAAACCTTTATTGAAATCTGTATACTGTTCTAGAGTAGTTTCAGTATAATCGACAATTGGGGACTCCCTTCTATGTCTAATGTGTACTAGATGTGTGTTTCTGTGATAATCAGATGGGGCTAGGAAAACAGGTGGCAGTAGGAAAGCAATGTAACAGGTTCCCTCCCAATCGAGGGGCAGACGGACATATGCAGTTTGACCACAAATAAAATAAGAATGACGTGAAGCTTTGAAAATAGATTTCCCACTGTCACTATACTTGATAACAGTAGTACATTCACTATGACCTATATGTACAGAACCATAACTACGGACACATAATTCGCCTTTGACTGGTAGTACTGAAATAGCAGGTAAGTCTGGAGTAGTATCAGACTGAACATTCAGGACCATGAAATTCGACGAATAATTACCTAAATTATAAACTTCATTTTCTAGATCTAAACCTGTTCTGTGGGGGAGACCTTGCTTGTCTGGAAAACATGTACTGTTAAGAAAAGACATATCTGTTGAGGATGACGTTAACGTGGACCATGCTCCACACGAACCATTGTGTGAGAATGGATAAGGAAAGAGTGGCAGAACTCCTTTCGATGTCTGGAAAGGGGGAAGTCGACCACACACCCAACAATTAGTGGCATTGCTGGTCTGGTGTGAATAATGTAACATACGGATGAATGTGTTGTTGCGCATAGCGAGGCGGTATGAATATTCGTGAGGAGGCAGATCACTAAACGTGTGCTCTACTGTAGCATTAGTAGACATATTTACATGAGGAACTGGTAAATACAGGAAAAATGCGTAACTAGTGCAGGAAATCATAATGCTGATGAATAATATGAAACTCAGAAAAACGATACATTGAAGTGAACTTCGACTGACTCTCTCACTATGGGGGTCTATTTTATACATGTCAGAAACAATCTAACCGTTTCACCTAGGGGAGGACTTATACAATCAAACTGACTGACTTATTTTACTAGACCTGAGCTTTAACTTATACTCCTGTTGCGGAGTTTTCTCTAACAAGGGAGGGGTTGTAATAATGTCTTGTGCGGGACAGTCCTTTAAAACAATGTTCTGACAATCCTTCGAATCTTGGGAATCCTTAGAAATGTTCTTGGAGGCTGATTTCAATCCTTTGAAAAGTTTTACATGAGAAAGGTGGACCCACCCCTTCCTGCCTTCCAACTTGACGGCAGTACGGGTGGTCAAGAGGACCTGACGTGGCTCCTTCCAACGTGGTTCCAGCGGACTTGATCTGTCAAAATTTCTGATCATCACAAGGGAGCCTGGAACGATCTCGTGCGGTGCCACCTCGGTATTGTCTGGAAATGCGGCAGCAACCTGTGAACGACATGAGTTGAGGGCAGACATCAAGGAAGCTAGGTAATCTGTCAGCATATTACATGAAACATCGGTAATACTTCGGGGTCTAGGAGTACCCCACATGTTAGGGGGGCGGCCGAATACGACCTCATACGGGGACAGACCTGATCTGGAATGTGCGACCATGCGCATATAAAATAAAGCGACTGGCAGAGCTATTAACCAGTCCACACCTTTGTCCTTACAGACTTTTGCAATACGGATTTTCAGGGTCTGATTATGTCTCTCGACCAGACCGGCTGCTTCAGGATGGCGTACACAATGGAACTTCCACTGGTACCCTAACAGAAGGGAAACGTGCTTCATTAACTCTGAGGAGAATGGCTGACCGTTATCAGAATATACGACTCTAGGGAGTCCGTATCTAGGGAAAAATTCACGAACCAACTGCTTGGCAGTGGTCGCGGCTGTGTAATCTGGGACTGGATATGCTTCTGTCCACCTGGACAAAGCGCATACAACTACAAGGACATATTTGAAACCTCGACATCGCTCCATCTGAATATAATCCATCTGGAGGACCTCAAAAGGGTGGTCAGGGGGCTGGAAACCACCTTGTTCCACCGGGACACTTTTACCTGGATTAAACTGACAACATATCATACAGGTACGGACTTTCTGCTTGGCTGCAGCTCGTAAATGCTTGTTGAACCAAATATTCTGGATACTGTCTAACATAGCTTTTTCTCCTAAATGTGCTGGACTATGTGCGGTATTGATAATGACTTGAACCATAGAATCGGGGAGAAACCATGTGGCTCTACCCTTCGTTAACCATCCTTGATCTGTCTGGACCCCTCCTTGTTCAGACCATTTCTTGATTTCATCGGGAGTAGCATGTAACTGGATATCTATGACATCTTGTGTAGGGTCCTTAACTGTCATGCATGTAATCGGATCTGGAGTATGTGTCATGTTTACTGGAATGTCTGGAGTCTGTGCTGTAAGCTTGGCTGTGCGGTCTGCTAGATCGTTACCTTGGGAAATAATGTCAGTAACTTTCGTATGTGCTTTGCATTTCATGATAGCAATGGATGTCGGTAAATGTATGGCATCTAACAGGGCTTGAATAAGGAGACCATGCTGAATCTTGGTTCCATGAGAAGTCATGAAACCTCTCTCCTGCCAGAGCACTCCGAAGTCGTGTACAACTCCGAATGCGTAACGTGAATCTGTGTAAACATTAACTTTCAGGTTCTTGGCATGTATACAGGCTTGTGTCAGAGCGACTAGTTCTGCTGCTTGAGCGGACAGGGTGTCAATACGGTGTGTCTTGATAACTTCAGTGTCAGTAGTCACTGCATACGCGGCGACTAGTTCTCCTGTACTAGTTCTCATACATGAACCATCTACATAAAGTGTCAGGTCGGGATCTGATAACGGAATATCTGTCAGGTCTTGTCTCGGCTTTGTCATAATGTTAACTACTTCCACACAATCATGTGGGTCTAGATTTGAATTAGCTGATGGTAACAGTGTAGCAGGATTCAGGACGTTGCAGCGTCTAATTTCTATGTGTGGTTGGAACAGTGTCAATTCATAACCTGTTAAACGTGCAATTGTCAAGTGCTGTGTTTGTGTTCGGTTTAAAAGAACTTCTACTGAATGTGGGACTTGTACTGTCAGGGAATGTCCTAAAACTATGGAATCACTTTGTCTGATAGCTAGTGCTGTGGCTGCAACTGACTTGAGGCACGCAGGCAACGCCTGGGCGACTGGATCTAATGTGCTCGAAAAATAAGCACAGGGCTTGTATTGTCCTGCTTGATCTTGTGTGAGAACAGATAATGCTGTACCTTCGCGTTCAGTAACGAAAAGCGTAAAAGGCTTACTGTAGTTCGGTGTAGCTAGAACTGGAGCTTGACATAGGGCTTTCTTTAACTCGTTGAAACTAAGTGTATGTTCAGATGTCCAAGGGAGGACAGTCGATACGGCTGCCTCCTGTGTCGTTAACTGTATCAGTGGCTTGGCTAGAAATGCATACTGGGGAATCCATTGTCTACAATAAGAAGTAAGGCCGATAAAGGCACGTACCTCCTTCTGGGTTCTGGGCTGGGGAAGACTCGCTATTAACTGGATACGGTCGGGTGTCAACTGCCTACCCCTCTTGGACAGCAAGTGTCCTAAGTATACCACTTGCTGGACACAGAATTGAAGCTTCGAAGGTGACACCTTGTGCCCCATCTCGGCAAGGAAATACAGAACTGTAAGGGATGCTCGCTCGCAGTCACGTTCAGAACGGGCTGTGATCAGTAGATCATCGACATACTGGAGCAGGGCAGTGTCAGTTGGCATGTGAATGTTGTCTAGTTGTCTCTTAAGTGCTTGACTATAAATACTAGGACTTTCTGTGAAACCTTGAGGAGCGCGTGTAAACATATAGCTCCTTCCATTTAAACAAAATCCGAAAAGAAACTGGCTGTCTGGATGAATTGGAACACTGAAAAATGCATTCTTGAGGTCTATGACAGTGAAAAACATGGCTTCGGAATCAATAGCAGTTAACAGGGAAGAAATATCTGGGACAACTGGGTACTGAGGAATAATACATTTGTTAAGCTCTCGTAAATCAATCACTAATCGATATACTGGGGGTGCATTCGGATCAGTACGTTTCATGACTGGAATGATCGGAGAATTACATACATTGGAGTCAGTTTCTACAACTACTCCTTGAGCCATGAGCTCGTCAATAATTTTGGATAAGGCTGCTACAGCCTCAGGTGGCAATCTGTACTGTCTGATTCGGGGTAACACTACACCTGGTTTGAGAGTCACACGATGGGGTGTGATTTGCATGTAACCTACATCAGTTGGACCTTGCGCCCATAAGTGCTGTGGAACATTAGACAATCTTGAATCAAAATCTCGTAATACATAGTGACCCTTAAAGTCACGTAGGAACAGACGTATTCCCTCTGGGGAACAGCAAATAACTGCACCTAATTCTTTCAGTGTCTTAATGCCTAATAGATTTTCTGGACATGACTTAGTAAGTAACAGATCAGTAGTACGGGACAATGGACCTACTTCTAGAGTGACTGGCTTTGATATCTCGTTAACTATTGGTTTTCCTGAAAATCCAAGGGAAACATTTCTTGAGCCTGAGAGCGGAGCCCCTGGAACTTCGGCATGACTAATTGTGGTCCTACTTGCCCCTGTATCGATCAAAAACTTTCTGTCTTTCCCTAATACTTGACTGTGAACATAGGGACCTTCTTGATCTACAGGTATCTCGATGAGAGGCAAGCCTACCTCCCTCTCTAGGCTGTTTCATGAATATGGCTGGTACTCTGGATACTCTGTCTGTGCATACTGGTACATCTGTGATGTAACGTGCTGTGTTGCAGCAATAGGCTGCGGTGCTGTAACTGTCTGTGGTGCATTCTGTGACTGAGGAATCTGTGAAACTTGTTCTTGTCTAGGCGGACGTGGTCTTTCTTTAGTCTTACCAGTAGCTATGTTATGTTTCAGAACTGCACACTCGTTTATAAAATGACCTGGCTGTTTACAATAATTGCAGTTCCCTTTAACGGGAGCTGCAGGATGACTGGCTTGATTCGGACCCCTCTTCTGACTGTCTTGAGGAACAGATTGTGCAACTAGCACCTTCATTTTCGTGTCTTTCATACGTTTTCTTTCGTGCTCTTGCTCTTCTCTGATTCTATTCTGGTGGTACTGGAGCATCTGGAGCATCTGGGACGGAGTATTAGCTTGCCAGGTGCTTTCGACTTTCAAAACTCGATTTTTAATTTGTGGACTTGAATTCTCGACTAATTTGGTAACGAAAAGATGAGGGTATGACTCACTACTTGTCTTGAGACCACTGTTAATACTGAAACATTTTTCGAATCTAGAATAAAAATCACTAATATCTTCATCTTGTTTCTGTTTACAGGCTGAGATTGCATCCCAGTCTTCTTTCCTAGTTGTCAATAATCTGGGTAAAACTTGAATCAATAATTCTGGTAATTCTTTACATTTATCTCCAAGACCGGTACCTGGTACTCGTGCCTTGTCTTCAGCTTCTAGAGCTGTCCAATCGATCTTTTTCTCTCCCACCTCCCATTCTTTTTCTTTTAACTTTTCATATACCCCTGCGGGTAACAGGACCTTTAACATTTTAATAATATATGGGTAAGTGTATTCTCCCATACGGAGCATGTCTTTTAATTCTCTATGGAACCCTGCTGGATCTTTGTCATGACAGGGAATTAATTTCTTCATTTCAAGAAGTTCCATCTTTGATATTGGAGTGTATACAAACACTCGTTGCATTACGCCACCCGCCCCTTGGACTGGGTGGACTTCTCGTAACGGATTCTGTCTGTCTATGTAGAATGATTTACTTTCTGGGGGTGAGACATGAACAAAATGCGGGTTCAGGAACGTTCTATATTTGTGGCGCTGTTCTAGAATGACACTAATTAAATCGGTACCTAGACCTCTCCATCTATACTGGAGTAACTCGTTCAGGATATCATGCAACGGGCCTGGATCAGAATGTTGACCCTCATACAGAGTAATGAGGTACTGGATCATATACATACCCACCAGTCGTTGCTCGGCTGGGGGCAGTTTCAGAAACATTTGTGCCACTATTTCGTCTGGAAAAGTGGTAGAATCAGTAATCCATCGGACTGCTGATCGGACAAGTTCTTGTTCATGCATAGTACTTAGCTCACTGTAACCGACTCGTGATTTCAGAATGTGATCGGTAGCTTGAAATACTTGTTCTAGAGAACCTTGTTCTGGTGCTGGATGATGAAAAATAGACTTGTGTTCTAGGCGTAAACGGCGATCTGGAAATCTGGATTTTCCTACATACGCTATTCTGGCGGGATTCTCGTCTTCCTCTTCAGGATCAGAGATACTTTCTTTCTCGCTTACTTGTGCTGCTTTACGCTGGTCGTGTAACCTTATTATTTCTTTACGAATTTTCTTGTACATACTCTCCATGGCACTGACGGTCTTGTGCTTACCCTCGGCTATATTATCACTCCACCTTGTCAGGATTCTCATTTCGGCGGGATCTTTAGACGGGTAATCTTGTTCTCTTATTAGACAATTGATCAGGAACTTTAATATCATGAGCTGAATCTCGGCTTTCCTTTGAGACATAATCTCGCCAATACTTTCTGGATCATCCCCTGTACGGATGAAACGATATATTCTGTCTAGATCTTCTTTCATATTCGGTAAGGTGACTAGATACTCGGTCACTCTCCTTACACGTAAGGAATATAAAACCATGGTATATTCGCCTGGGACTGGATCATAGACACATTCGTTAAGGGCTTGCCTGATTTCTGTGACAGACTTATTACTTTTAGGAGTACGCTGTGATGCTTGAGCATGTAATTCGAGTGCCGATAAACGTTTGTGTGGCGGCGGGGTTTGAGGAGTAGCTCCTCCTGCGGCCCCTAAACTGGAGTCGTCTACTGAGGCTCTACGTCCTGGCAGAGTGGGAAATGGAACTGTAGGCTGGACCGGGGGTACCGTAACAGGTACTCCGGTGTCTGGAGGAGCGGGAAGTGCCTGATTTACAGGGACTAGCGGAGCGCGAACAGGATTTGCATATTCTGGGACGGTGTCGTCCAGATAGGACGAAATAAAAATATCAGCTGCGGTCGGTTTGTGACGTAGCTTGGTCGGAACTAATGGTGGCGGGAAATTACTGGGTGCCTCTGGGGTCGCTTTTGGCAAACCTTCGGCAAGGAGAGGATACATACCCTTAATAAGGGCATGCCTCTGTCTGTCTGACTGTTCGGTTTTGACTTGTTCACCTATCTCGATTAATTCTCTTTCCTGGGCTCGTTCTTGGGATTCTCTACTTAACTCTGACTTTCTGACTTCTTTTTCCGTTCTTCTATGAGCTTCCTTACGCCATAACTCGATGGCATCTTTCTGTGACTGTCTGGCTTTCTTTTTCCATAATGCTTCTTCTACTCGCATGATACATTCGGCATCCCATGTACCCGATACGGGCCATCTATACTTTTCTTCTAACTGTTTGGTATACTCTACCCATAAATCTAGATACATTATGGCGCTTATGCCATGTTTCTGATACATAAAATGACCTGGACTGTCCCTAGGCGGGACAGGAACTGCTTCCTCTAACAGACCCTTTCTAGTTTTTAACTGACGTAACTTGGAAAATATAGGCATGACTGAACTGTAATCTGGACAAAATACGATACACAATAAAAACACGAAATCACATCGCACTCATACCACAACAGTAAAAATACATGAAGAACATTATAAATAACAGTTCGAACAGAATATTACCTGGAATACTGAGAACAGAAATAGAACAGATTTTCTCGAGAACGGAACAGACTAGAGTTACTGGATGCACTGCTGTAACAGTACGTAACATACCGGTCCCATAAAGGGACGCATCAGGACCCGTATCCACCTAGGTGAACACTTCGTTTGTGAGTCTGGGCACCACCAACCCACGGACCAGGAGTCAATTTAAATTGGTCCTGTCTAGATACTACCCCAGCAATGGTACTCACCGGGCAGCACGGAACGGAAGACCTCGGACTGGACTGGACGACGGACGACGAACTTCGGACTTCGGACTTCAGTTACAGGTGGGCCTCCGGATACCTCGGACCTTGGACTCTCGGCTTGGGCTCTGGTCGGGACTCGCCGCGTTCCTCCACCGTCTCGTTCGGATGCTGGACCGCCTCCTCCGTCTCCTCCGTGGGCCTGAGGGAGACTTGAGCAGAAATATCTGCCGCTGCGCAGAAGAGTTCCGTCACGACTGCAGAGGGTCAGGGGGTCGGCGTGGCTTCACCGACGCGTGGGGAAAGGGCAAGTCCCTGTTCGGGCGCCATTATGTGGTAAATAAATAAATAATACCCTATTTTTGACTAGACTTATAGCATAACAGATAGCTCAATAAAATAAGAGTCAAGATTCGAGGTAGTAGGAGTTTCTGCAGGTTTATTACAGCATAAGGACAGGATCAGGACAACCTGCATAGGAACAGAATGACAGGGCCCAGCAGGACAACTGGGGCCCAGCAGGGGAAAAGAGGCCCAGCAGGGGAAAAGAGGCCCAGCAGGGGAAAAGAGGCCCAGCAGCTGCTGGGGCTAGGTCTGGGATGAGCGCGCTAACATTCAATAACAAGACACAGGCATATATACATAGCGCGAACACATAGCATTACATTGCAGTAGGCGTAGCAGTGGGTGGAGCAGAAGGCGTGACGCGTAGCAGTCGCGAAAGATAACAGTAAAAAGAGGTGTAACTGGGAGTATACATAGACATGTGATGCAAACGTAACAGAATATGTCATGAATGGGGCGGAAACATAGGAGGGGGCTACCTAAGGAGCCGGGACCTCTAATCTAATGGTGCGCGAAAACTGGCAATGACGTGTTACTAGGAGAAGCTGGGGGCTACGAACTCTGTGCTAGGAGCAGAGACTAGAGTCTGAAGGGTCGGAGCGACATGTACCTAAACCCTATCTGGTATCTGATGTTTAGGGAACATGTTGATATGAACTAGAAGTCATGAGGGGAGAAGCTAACTTGATTCTAAGACTGGACCATGCATTATTCTACATGTAGTGCGTGATGAAGAATACTAAATGACCATTAAATACAGTATTTCTCTAACGTGGAGCCGAGTAGGCTAGACAATGACGGAAACTATTGATGCAGTTCAGTAGCTTAGGAATGCAGAGGAGGAGGACCGAACTGATAGCTGGAATCATAACATACTTTTGGCAGACTCAGAGGCAGAGCCAAGCTGCACCGGGCACTGCGAGGCAGGAAGTAAGTGAAGGGTCGAGGATACAGGTGGGGGCTGTATCGCTCCTCAGCGAGGCTTTCAGGAGACAGGAGCTGAATCTGTTGTCCGGGCCCTTTTGAGGCCTGGAAACGGGGACTTTATAATGGAATAACGTGCACACTGGGAAACGTGGCAACATTACTTTACATAGGCCTGATATTCGTAGTATTCACGAGGACTGGAAACCAACATACTAGAGGTGGACACAACTGGAATTGCGTCATTAATCGGACATGGGGAATAACATATGCATATTAGCCATGCACACATAACATATGATGGATGAGGCGTAGGGACACAAAACATGGCAAAATTTACTTTTCCACATTCCCTCCTTGTCACTACGTTTCCATCAGGAAACATCAATTTTCATGATACCATCTATCATTTCATACAGTATCATTTGCTCGTCTCGAATTGTCTTGGAACGGGATTTAGAACGGGACTTGGGACTAGGAATACAAGAGGTAGCACACATGCTGCAAATCGCAGGGCCACATTGTATACAGAGGCAGCAGCTAAATATGATCGCTACTGCAATACCTAGAAAGGACAGGACTTTCCATCCCCATGCGGAAATTATATTCCAGAACCAACCGGACCATGTCCAGGTGCCTGGATCTTGATGTAACAGATGGGCAATTTTATGGAGTCTGGTTATAGCTGAATAAACAGACGGCGCGTTATTTGGAATGAAAATGCAGCAACTAGATCCGATGACTCTACATACCTTCTTCATGTGATCAGGGCCTGGACGGAGTATCGGGGTTTATCATCCTACGGGTCTTGCTAGGGCTCTACAAGTGTCTTTACCTTCTTCATGTGATCAGGGCCTGGGAGGGAGTATCGGGGTTCATCACCCTACGGGTCTTGCTGGAGTTCTACGAGCATCTTTACCTTCTTCATACGATCAGGGCCTGGACGGAGTATCGGGGTTCATCACCCTTTGGGTCTTGCTGGAGCTCTACGAGCATCTTTACCTTCTTCATGTGATCAGGGCCTAGGAGGGAGTATCGGGGTTCATCACCCTTCGGGTCTTGCTAGAGCTCTACGAGCATCTTTACCTACTTCATACGATCAGGGCCTGGGAGGGAGTATCGGGGTTCATCACCCTTCGGGTCTTGCTGGAGTTCTACGAGCATCTTTACCTTCTTCATGTGATCAGGGCCTGGGAGGGAGTATCGGGGTTCATCACCCTTTGGGTCTTGCTGGAGTTCTACAAGTGTCTTTACCTTCTTTACGTGATCAGGGCCTGGGAGAGAGTATCTGGGTTCATCACCTTTCGGATCTTGCTGGAGCTCTACCAGCATCTTTATCTTCTTCATGTGATCAGGGCCTGGGAGGGAGTATCGGGGTTCATCACCCTTTGGGTCTTGCTGGAGCTCTACGAGCATCTTTACCTTCTTCACGTGATCAGGGCCTGGGAGGGAGTATCGGGGTTCATCACCCTTCGGGTCTTGCTGGAGCTCTACGAGCATCTTTACCTTCTTCATGCGATCAGGGCCTGGTAGGGAGTATCGGGGTTCATCACCCTTCGGGTCTTGCTGGAGCTCTACGAGCATCTTTTCCTTCTTCATGCGATCAGGGCCTGGTAGGGAGTATCGGGTTCAGCACCCTTCGGGTCTTGCTAAAGTTCTTCAAGTGTCTTTACCTTCTTCATACGATCAGGGCCTGGGAGGGAGTATCGGGGTTCATCACCCTTCGGGTCTTGCTGGAGCTCTACGAGCATATTTACCTTCTTCATGTGATCAGGGCCTGGGAGGGAGTATCGGGGTTCATCACCCTTCGGGTCTTGCTGGAGCTCTACGAGCATCTTTACCTTCTTCATACGATCAGGGCCTGGGAGGGAGTATCGGGGTTCATCACCCTACGGGTCTTGCTGGAGTTCTACAAGTGTCTTTACCTTCTTCATGTGATCAGGCCTGGGAGGGAGTATTGGGGTTCATCACCCTACGGGTCTTGCTGGAGTTCTACAAGTGTCTTTACCTTCTTCATGTGATCAGGGCCTGGGAGGGAGTATCGGGGTTCATCACCCTTCGGGTCTTGCTAGAGTTCTTCAAGTGTCTTTACCCTCTTCATGTGACCAGGGCCTGGAAGGTAGTACCTGGCTCTTGGCCTCACTGGACCTTCACCTGAGTAGTTGTTGTGAAACAGCTGTAGGTCCGGCTGCGTTTCAGTAGCAAGATGGTCTGTATGTTGTGGTGGTAACTAGCCATGGACCCTTGGCAAGTAACAGAGCATCCTTTGTGCAACATGACTAACCCAGTGGATGTCCAGGGGCCTCTTTTGAGGCCATTGACCCATGACGAGTAACAGAGCATCATGTATGTCCTAGTACAAGACGAAGGGCTTCTTTCTCAGGACATGAAACCATGATGAGTAACAGAGCATCATATGTGCAACATGACCGCCCTAGTATAGGCCGAAGAGCCTCTTCCATAGAACATGGAACCATTACGAGTCACAGAGCATCATGTGTGCAACATAACTGGCCTAGTACGATCTGAGGAGCCTCTGTCTCAGGCCATAGAACCATTAGAATTAAAAAAACATCATGTGTGCAACATGACAGCACGAGTGCAGGGCGAAAGACCTCTTTGTCAGGGCATGAAACCATGACGAGTCACAGAGCATCATACATGCAACATGACTGTCCTAGTACAATCCGAGTAGCCTCCTTCGTAGGCCGTGGAACCATTACAAGTCACAGAGCATCATGTGTGCAACATGACTGCCATAGAAAAGGGTGAAGGCCTCATTCTCAGGCCATGGATCCATGACATGTCACAGAGCATCACGTATGCAACATCACTGTCCTAGTACAAGCAGAGTAGCCTCTTTCTCATACTCTGACACACGATGAGCTCTGTATATGAAGAATAAGAGATGGTCTACATGTGAGAGGCATGCTCGTATGTTTCTATCGAGATGTTTAACAAATACACCAAAATTCTGAAGAAAAAAGTCTACTATCAGAAGGCGGTGTGAAGAGTCTGAAGATGTGGGTTTAAATCTTTCCTGAAAGTGAAGTCTGAAGTGCAAAGAGAGGCCCTTCCAGAGACAAGTCCATAAGATGAGAAGGCCAAGTGGCTGTTTTGGGTTTCTAACATGGCAAGAGATTTGCACCTAGAAGTGTGCATTTTACATCATGTGTTGGGTTTGTAGGCCAGGTAGTCAGATCTTCTCTGGCGACGTGCCTTGCTAATTATGCAAGACATTTTCAAATGGATTCTGGCAGGAAAAGAGTCAGTGCAGACGTTACAGGATTAGGATTCCATCAAAAGCTCACAAAACACCTGTTGATCAAAAGACCGGGTATAGAACCAGGTGTCTGTGTCTACGGCAAAGCGTTCTGTAAACAAGGGCTACAAGTTTGGGGAATGTTCATGTAGCTTCAGAGGAGTCTGAGCCAACCTGTGGGGGTCTGTACCACTTAGCATGAAACGAACACCAGGCCTTTATCAGCTGATTACGTCTCTAAACACCTTATGCTTGACCAAAAGGTTTGGTGGATAATTGTACTTCGGTTCGCCCTTGTCAAGCTTTAGAGTGAGGAAGATTAATATATCGGAGAATCTCGACAGGAGAATAAAGGTTTGCATGCTACTAGCGACTTTGGGGGATCAAAAAGGTGTGTTAGTTGGATGCTGACTTTAAGATACTACCAATTGTATCATAATAGCTATAGTGTAGGCAATGTGAAACTGTATCCACAACATGCCACATTTTCTCCCTTTATGGGAAGATAGATGTTTTACAAACTTTTCAGGATTTAGTAGCTTCTAGAGGTTAGTTCGCTATTTACGCGGTTTTGTAAAGCGCGTTATACACTTCAAATGAATTCTCTTTTTGCTGTTGGTCAATGCAGCTTCCATCCTATTGCCAAGTAGCACCTAGAAGCTTTTTCTTAAATATAATATGTAGCTCTGTGTAAGTAGATAACATAGACATCTGATGACAGCTTTGTGATGGGAGCGTCTGGCATTTCTTGGTTCCATAGATTCAGCACCTTTTAAAATGATGTCTCTACAAGTCTCGGCAGGGTTGTAATGCAACATCACCCTCGACTGAATTCCTGAAATATGAAGTGCCTCCTGGGAGACATCAGAGAACAGCAAATCTGGCTTCCAGTAACTCCTCTTGTGTGTCTTCTGGGAGTGTCCAAGATTATAAACTTGTACTTCCAGTAACTCCTCTTTTGTGTGGTCTGGGAGTGTCAGAGATTATAAACTCTTACTTCCAGCTAACTCCGCTTTTGTGTCTCTGGAAGTGTCAGAGATTATAAACTCTTACTTCCAGCTAACTCCTCTTGTGTGTCTTCTGGGAATGTCGGAGATTATAAACTTCTACTTCCAGTAACTCCTCTTTTGTGTCTTCTGGGAGTGTCGGAGATTATAAACTTGTACTTCCAGCTAACTCCTCTTTTGTGTCTTCTGTGAGTGTCAAAGATTATAAATCTTACTTCCAGCTAACTCCTCTTGTGTGTCTTCCGGGAATGTCAGAGATTATAAACTTCTACTTCCAGTAACTCCTCTTTTGTGTGGTCTGGGAGTGTCGGAGATTATAAACTCTTACTTCCAGCTAACTCCTCTTGTGTGTCTTCTGGGAGTGTCCAAGATTATAAACTTGTACTTCCAGTAACTCCTCTTTTGTGTGGTCTGGGAGTGTCAGAGATTATAAACTCTTACTTTCAGCTAACTCCGCTTTTGTGTCTCTGGAAGTGTCAGAGATTATAAACTCTTACTTCCAGCTAACTCCTCTTGTGTGTCTTCTGGGAATGTCGGAGATTATAAACTTCTACTTCCAGTAACTCCTCTTTTGTGTCTTCTGGGAGTGTCGGAGATTATAAACTTGTACTTCCAGCTAACTCCTCTTTTGTGTCTTCTGTGAGTGTCAAAGATTATAAATCTTACTTCCAGCTAACTCCTCTTGTGTGTCTTCCGGGAATGTCAGAGATTATAAACTTCTACTTCCAGTAACTCCTCTTTTGTGTGGTCTGGGAGTGTCGGAGATTATAAACTCTTACTTCCAGCTAACTCCTTTTGTGTGTCTCTGGAAGTGTCAGAGATTATAAACTCTTACTTCCAGCTAACTCCTCTTGTGTGTCTTCTGGGAGTGTCAGAGATTATAAACTCTTACTTCCAGCTAACTCCTCTTGTGTGTCTTCTGGGAATGTCGGAGATTATAAACTTCTACTTCCATTAACTCCTTGTTGGACCCGGCCTCGTGGCGTGGTCCTACCCCTCCCGCATGGCGGGCCCCGGACGACATCGGCCCTCCATCTAGCCCGGGTCGGCCTCGGGCACACCTCTGCACGCCCTCCAAACCACCAGATCCGCCACCTGGCGGCCCACAACCACTGACACGGCACCCTCGGGCCGCCCCAGCATTACCGGTCCGGTGCCCACCCCGGACCCTCATTCCAGGCCCGACGCCATCTTGGGCCCATCACGTCACAGACACGTGGTCCCGGACCAGCCGCGGCCACGGCCCCAGCGAGCCCGCCATCGAGGCACCAAGCACCCTCCGGGTGGTAGAGTGGCCACTCCACCAGAGACAAGGAGAGGGGAGTTTCGATGGCTCTCCAACCATCCCCGGATGCCTGGTTTCGATCACCCTCCGGCCTCCCTGGTCTCCGGCTCCACCCCCCTGCTGGGTGTCTGGACACCATCATCCCGGCCCCTCTGACCCCCAGGCGAAAGGGTCCGGACATCAAAGGACTCCAGACCTATATCTGGGCCAGCCCCGGAGTAGGACGGGAGTTGTATCCCGGAGTCGAGAAGCCCTGCTGACGCTGTCGCGGCTGACCCTGAGACGAACTCACCTTGCTGTTCTACCTGGAGCCTGCTGGCGCTGCCGCGGTCCATCTTTGCTGTAACCATCCTGGAACCGGCTGGCGCTGCCGCGGTCCACACTCGCTGAACCATCTGGGAACCTGCTGGCGCTGCCGTGGTCCACACTCGCTGAACCATCTGGGAACCTGCGGGCGCTGCCGCGGTCCACATTCGCTGAACCATCTCGGAACCTGCTGGCGCTGCCGCGGTCCACACTCGCTGAACCATCTGGGAACCTGCTGGCGCTGCCGCGGTCCACACTCGCTGAACCATCTGGGAACCTGCTGGCGCTGCCGCGGTCCACACTCGCTGAACCATCTGGGAACCTGCTGGCGCTGCCGCGGTCCACACTCGCTTAAACATCTTGGAGCCTGCTGGCGCTGCCGCGGTCCACACTCGCTGAATCATCTTGGAGCCTGCTGGCGCTGCCGCGGTCCACGCTCGCTGACCCATCCTGGAGCCTGCTGGCGCTGCCGCGGCCCAACCTTCCGGAACCCCCCAGCTCGAGGATTGAGAGCTGTGCGTAGGGTCCCGTTGCAACCGACCATCGATAAGACTGTCCCGCTACCTTGCCCTTGCCACGAGACTTTCCAGATCTCTGGATCTGCTGTATATATTGAAACGATACTTATTGCCCAATAAAGATTGAAAACTCTATCTACGTGTGTTGTATATTTGTGGTGGTGTGGTTACTCTGCTGTACGATTCTAGGAGAGGGCCCTCCCGTCGGAGGCCTCACGACATCGCTCGGTCCCTTCTCTGAAGGAGGGGTAGACCTAGGGGTGGTCAGTCAGACACCTTCTGCCTCCCCCGGGTTCGCCTTTCTAACATTGGTGGCAGCGGT
Source organism: Lissotriton helveticus (assembly GCF_964261635.1). Lineage (NCBI taxonomy): Eukaryota > Metazoa > Chordata > Amphibia > Caudata > Salamandridae > Lissotriton > Lissotriton helveticus. The sequence continues at coordinate 498,625,452 of NC_136062.1, forward strand.
GGGATCCGAGCCAACGCAAAATCGTACAGAGAGTGATCGACCCGCTACGACGGGAAAACACACAGAGACCATGACGACCCAAGGAACCAACCTACCTGCCGAATTCCAGAAAGAGAAGATAGAAGAATACAGCCACAAAGAACCAAAACAATTCTGTAAAGACATGGGTATCGCTACCACTGGCCTGAGCACAAAAGAGGACTTCAAATCGGCCCTACAAGCCTGGGTGGAAACCCAAGACAGACCACCCCAAGAGGAGAATGGCCCGAACGGGCAACAGGAAACCAGCGCACCCCCGACGGGGGAAAGAACCGCAACACTGAACGCGGACCTCATCTATGAAGACGCTCGAGAACAAGAGCGCAACCGGCTACACGAAGTGGAACTTGCACGACTCCGGCTAGACGGAGAACTCCAGCTAGCGGAGAAAAAGATAGCCCTCGAGCAACTACGGCTGGAGGGGGATCTAGAAGAGAAACGGAGACAACGTGACCTCGAAGAAAAACGACTAGCCTATGAACACGAACGAGGCCTGAGAGAACTAGAAATCAAAGCCAAGATCAACGAAGATAGCGCGGCCGGGGCCAAGACCGCGGCCCCTCCCGTGGACACCAAGGTTCACCTACCGAAAGATGTAGTCAAAGAATACTACAAGAACGATGATATCCAACAATGGTTCAAAGCCTACGAGGTGGCCATGACCGCCCATCGGGTGCCCCTGAAGGATTGGGGCGCCGGCCTGTGGGGAAAGTTTGTCAACGAAGGGAGAGACGCCCTGCTGGAACTCCCTGACACCGAAATGACCTCCTATGAACACATGAAAACGGCCCTACTCACGCGCTACGGACTCACCCCCGAAATGTACCGGCAGAGGTTCCGAGACTGTAAAAAAAAATCCCCGGTACCACTTGGGTAGAATATGTGAACTTTTTTAGCAGAGCCTTCTAGGGGTGGGTCAAAGGCAGTCAGGTCACTACCTACCAGCAGTTGGTCGACCTGATGTTATGGGAGCACCTCTCCAACAACTGCTTAATTGAACTACGACAGCACCTCCTCAACAGCAAGTTGACTGAGCCGCGGAAGCTAGCGGTCGAAGCAGATCGGTGGGCGAGCAACCGCGTCCACCGGAACACCACCGGAGAATACGGACGAGGGTCCCCGGGGAACCACCGGCCGCGAGGCGGCGGGTCTGGCATCAGCCGAGGTCGAGACCTTCCGCCGGGGTCTTCGGCCACCTCCTCTACACCAGCCGCCAGCCCGAGGGGGGCCCATCCAGCCCGACCGGGGCCACGCCCCAACGTTACGTGCCACAGATGCCAACGGCTGGGTCACTATGCCAATGATCCTCTCTGCCCCATGAACCAGCGGCCCGGCACCACCGGGCCCCCCGGTCGACAAATCACTGCAGCTGCCCTGAGCGCAGAAAAGGATGAAGAAGAAGAGGTCCCTATGGAACCAGAAGAATGGGAGTCCGCGGCCATGTGCCTCGCCTCCCTGGGCGACAAAGACATGATCCCCCGAGACCAGATTCCGGTCAACACCCAGAAGTACCGCCAGTGGGTCACCATCAACGGACGCTGGGCCGAGGCTCTCCGTGACACGGGGGCCAGCATAACCGCCGTCCGCTGCCATCTGGTGACCCCAGAACAAATCTTGCCCCATGTTCTGTGCCCTGTCCGGTCAGCGGACAATTCCGAGAGCCTGTGCCAGATGGCCCGCATCCCCTTCGAGTGGGGAGGAGTGTCCGGCCTGCTGAAAGTCACCGTCCGAGACGATGCCCTGGTGGACTGCCTCCTAGGGAACGACCTGGAAAGTTCCCCCTGGGCACAGATCGAGCGAAGAGAACATCTGGGGATGCTAGGCCTTCCTGAATGGGTTTGCGTAACGACCCGATCCATGTCCACCCGGGACGCCGTCCCAACCGAAGACAATCCGCCCAAAGAACCTGAATGGCCGGCACCTCCGCCACCCGCCACTGCCACGGCCGAAACCGAACTGGGGCCGCAGGGCCCCAGCCATGAAGAACTTACCGAGCTCGGGCCCCTTCCCGAACTAGCTCAGTGGCGCCAAGAAGTGGGCCCCACCCGCGAGCAGTTCCGTCGGGAAGAATAGACATGTCCTTCCCTTGAGGGACTCCGACAACAAGCCGCCACGCAAGCCACAGGAGACTCCTCGGGGTCCCACTGGATCTATTGGGACCAGGACCTCCTGTACAGTGAACAAAAGATCGCCGAGCTGGGGGCCGGCCGAGTGCTAGTCGTCCCCCTCCACTTCAGAGACTTTCTCTTAAACCTGGCACATGATGTGCCCCTCGCCGGACACCTGGGGCAGGACAAAACCTACAGCCGCCTGGTGACCCACTTTTATTGGCCGAAGATGCGCCGCGATGTGTACAACCACTGCCGAACCTGTCCGACCTGCCAAGCCAGCGGAAAGAGTGGGGGGAAAATCAAGGCCCCACTCCAACCGTTTCCCGTGGTGACCACTCCCTTCGAGCGAGTAGGGATCGACATTGTGGGGCCCCTGGATCCTCCAACCTCCCAGGGGCACCGCTTCATCCTCGTCCTGGTGGACCATGCCACCCGCTACCCAGAAGCTATCCCCCTCCGGACTATCACAGCCCCCGTAGTGGGTCGGGCGCTAATGGGGATCTTCTCCCGAGTCGGCTTCCCCCGAGAGGTCGTCAGTGATCGGGGCACAAACTTTATATCGAAATATATGCGGTCCCTGTGGCAACAATGCGGGGTCGCGTATAAGTTCACCACCCCGTATCACCCTCAAGGGAATGGAATAGTGGAGTGATTTAATAGGACCCTGAAAGGAATGATCAAGGGCCTAGAAGAGCCCCTCCGGCGCAAATGGGACGTTCTGCTGCCATGCCTCCTGTTCGCCTACCGGGAGGTACCCCAGAAGTCCCTGGGGTTCAGCCCCTTTGAACTATTATATGGACACCCGGTGCGAGGCCCCCTCAGCCTGGTCAAGGAAGGCTGGGAGCTGGCCGCCTCCGATACTCCGCCCGATGTTTTCCGATACCTCTTGACTCTCCGCAACCAGACTCGGAAGTTCCGGGAACTGGCCGAAACCAACCTGAAGGCCAGTCAAGAGGAGATGAAGCGCTGGTATGATGAAAATGCCTCGTCCATTGAATTCGAGCCGGGCCAGCAGGTCTGGGTCATGTCCCCGGTCGACCCCGGCGCCCTCCAGGACAGATGGACGGGGCCCTTCAAAGTGGTGGAGCGCAAGAGCCCCGTCACCTACCTAGTGGACATGGAGTCCCCCCGGAACCCCCTCCGGGTCCTACACGCCAACCGGCTCAAGCCCCACTTTGTCCGCACCGAACTGAGCCTGTTGTTGGCTACCGATGACGGAGCAGAGGACGACTCCGAGCCTCTACCAGACCTCCTGAGCACCTCCGAGATAGATGGCTCCGTCGAGGGAGTCTCCCTCTCTCCCGCGCTGACACCCAAACAGCGCCAGGACTGCCAGGAACTGCTGGGTCAATTTGCGAACTTTTCCCTCACCCCCGGAGTCACCCAGTGGTGTGTCCACGACGTCGACACCGGGGACAGTCCGCCCGTGCGGCACCGAGCCTACCGAGTCCCTGACCGAGTCCGGGCCTGCATCCAAGCCGAAGTTTCCAAGATGCTAGCCCTAGGGGTAGTCGAACCTTCAGACAGTCCATGGGCCAGTCCCGTCGTCCTGGTCCCTAAAGCCGCCGCCCCCGGGGTACCCCCGGAGCTGCGGTTCTGTGTCGACTACCGGGGACTGAATGCCGTCACCAGGACCGACGCCCATCCCATTCCCCGAGCGGATGAACTGATCGATCGCCTGGGAGCCGCCAGGTACCTCAGCACCTTCGACCTCACGGCCGGATACTGGCAAATCGGCCTCACGCCAGGGGCACAAGAACGATCCGCTTTCTCGACCCCCGATGGCCACTTCCACTTCAACGTGATGCCCTTCGGCATGAAGAATGCTCCGGCCACCTTCCAGAGACTAGTGAATCAGGTGCTGGCAGGGCTGGAAGAGTTCAGTGCCGCCTATCTGGACGATATTGTGGTGTACAGCCTCTGTTGGGACGAGCACCTGACCCACCTCTGGAAGGTCCTGACGGCCCTCCAACGGGCCGGACTAACAATAAAAGCCAGCAAGTGCCAGATCGGTCAAGGGTCCGTGACCAATCTGGGACACCAAGTGGGGAGCGGCCAAGTGGCTCCCCTTCAACCCAAGATCGACGCCATCCAGGCCTGGGAGCCCCCGTCACCCAGACCGCCGTCCTAGCCTTCCTGGGGCTCACTGGATACTATCGACGGTTCATAAAGGACTATGGGAGCATTGTGGGGCCCCTCACAGAACTAACCTCCAAGAGACTACCCCCGAAGGTGCACTGGACCCCCGAGTGCCAAGTAGCCTTTGAGACACTAAAGACTGCCATGTGCTCCGCCCCGGTGCTCCAGGCCCCCGACTACAGCCGGAGTTCATCGTCCAAACTGACGCCTCGGAACACGGCATTGGGGCCGTACTGTCCCAAATGAACTCTGACGGAGTTGACCTTCCTGTGGCCTTCATCAGCCGGCGCCTGCTGGCCCGAGAACAACGATGGAGCACCATCGAGAGGGAAGCATTCGCCGTCGTATGGGCCCTAAAGAAGCTCCGGCCCTACCTCTTCGGCACCCACTTCCGAGTACAGACCGACCACCGGCCCCTGCGGTGGTTGATGCAGATGCGGGGCAAGAACCCGAAGTTGCTACGTTGGTCCATCTCCCTCCAAGGGATGAACTTCACCGTGGAGCATTGCCCTGGCAACAACCACGCCAACGCTGACGGCCTCTCCAGATTCTTCCGCCTTGGCGAGGAGAATCCCCAAGAAGATGGGTGACTCTCCCCTGCCTTCAGCTGGGGGGGACGCGTGTTGGACCCAGCCTCGTGGCGTGGTCCTACCCCTCCCGCATGGCGGGCCCCGGACGACATCGGCCCTCCATCCAGCCCGGGTCGGCCTCGGGCACACCTCTGCACGCCCTCCAAACCACCAGATCCGCCACCCGGCGGCCCACAACCACTGACACGGCACCCTCGGGCCGCCCCAGCATTACCGGTCCGGTGCCCACCCCGGACCCTCATTCCAGGCCCAACGCCATCTTGGGCCCATCACGTCACAGACACGTGGTCCCGGACCAGCCGCGGCCACGGCCCCAGCGAGCCCGCCATCGAGGCACCAAGCACCCTCCGGGTGGTAGAGTGGCCACTCCACCAGAGACAAGAAGAGGGGAGTTTCGATGGCTCTCCAACCATCCCCGGATGCCTGGTTTCGATCACCCTCCGGCCTCCCTGGTCTCCGGCTCCACCCCCCTGCTGGGTGTCTGGACACCATCATCCCGGCCCCTCTGACCCCCAGGCGAGAGGGTCCGGACATCAAAGGACTCCAGACCTATATCTGGGCCAGCCCCGGAGTAGGACGGGAGTTGTATCCCGGAGTCGAGAAGCCCGGCTGACGCTGTCACGGCTGACCCTGAGAAGAACTCACCTTGCTGTTCTACCTGGAGCCTGCTGGCGCTGCCGCGGTCCATCTTTGCTGTAACCATCTTGGAACCGGCTGGCGCTGCCGCGGTCCACACTCGCTGAACCATCTGGGAACCTGCTGGCGCTGCCGCGGTCCACACTCGCTGAACCATCTGGGAACCTGCGGGCGCTGCCGCGGTCCACACTCGCTGAACCATCTCGGAACCTGCTGGCGCTGCCGCGGTCCACACTCGCTGAACCATCTGGGAACCTGCTGGCGCTGCCGCGGTCCACACTCGCTGAACCATCTGGGAACCTGCTGGCGCTGCCGCGGTCCACACTCGCTCAACCATCTCGGAACCTGCTGGCACTGCCGCGCTCCACACTCGCTGAATCATCTTGGAGCCTGCTGGCACTGCCGCGGTCCACACTCGCTGAATCATCTTGGAGCCTGCTGGCGCTGCCGCGGTCCACGCTCGCTGACCCATCCTGGAGCCTGCTGGCGCTGCCGCGGCCCAACCTTCCGGAACCCCCCAGCTCGAGGATTGAGAGCTGTGCGTAGGGTCCCGTTGCAACCGACCATCGATAAGACTGTCCCGCTACCTTGCCCTTGCCACGAGACTTTCCAGATCTCTGGATCTGCTGTATATATTGGAAGGAGGGGTAGACCTTGGGGTGGTCAGTCAGACACCTTCTGCCTCCCCCGGGTTCGCCTTTCTAACACTCCTCTTTTGTGTCTTCTGGGAGTGTCGGAGATTATAAACTCTTACTTCCAGCTAACTCCTCTTGTGTGTCTTCTGGGAGTGTCAGAGATAATAAACTTGTACTTCCAGCGAACTCCTCTGGTGTGGCTTCTGGGAATGTCAGAGATTATAGACTCATACTTCCAGCTAACTCCTCTTGTGTGTCTCTCTGGAAGTGTCAGAGATTATAAACTCTTACTTCCAGCTAACTCCTCTTTTGTGTCTTCTGGGAGTGTCAGAGATTATAAACTCTTACTCCCAACGAACTCCTTGTGCGCGACTCTAGAGAGAGAGAGAGATCACCAAATTGGACTATTACCCAATCCCTCTTAGGAGCCTTCCAGAGTCACTAAAGAGCAACTATCACACTTTCAAAAAAATCCTCTTGCAAACCTCCTGCAGGTGTCTAACATCTGGCTAACTCTACTTTTTGTGCCTCCTGAAAGACTTCAGAGAGCAGCAGATCAGAGTTTCATCCAACTCCTCTTGTGTTAGTCTCTGGTCACAAGTAAAAGGCAAAGCTGCTGCTATAGGTGCTTTGTACATGACCAGAGGCTTTGAGTGCACCTTTGCCTTGGAGTTAAGGGTCCGATTTATAATCTGGCAGACGTAGTAATCTACGCTGGCCTGTCAGAGGACTGAACTTCTGCCAGCCGTGACTACTCCGCCCGTCAAATTTAGAAATGACAGTCAAGCTGGCGGTCATTTCTAAAGCATTTTCAGGAACCCCTGCCACAGAAGCGGGATTTTGTTTTTGAAAATAAGAAATAGAGTGTTCCCCTCACTATGGGAGTTATCGCCAATGGCAAAGAGAGAGCATTTAGAAATGTTCACTGCCCATTCCAGCCAGGATTGTCCTGGCAGTGACGGGCAGCGAAAAGTGACCTCTAACTCCACCCATCTAAATTAGGGGTGGTTTCCGACTGCCCTTTCTCCTTAGGGCCTTAATCACTGCAGAGACGGAATAGTCTCTGCCGTGATTAAACCAAAGATCCATCCACGTGTAAATCTGGCGGTCTGGATACCTCACCGCCGCTGCGACTGAGTATCCATGCCACCAAGATCTAAACCAGGCCCTCGTCCTCTCTTTCTTGAGGGGAATAAATGAGCACAAAACATCTCCCTTGTCACCACCATTCAATAGTGTCCAAATGAACATCTGAAAAGGCTTTAAGGAGGAGTGTGGCTCAATGGTTAGAGCGGCAGACCCTGATGCAGAGTTCTGGTCCAGTACCAGGGTTCAATTCCCGCCTCGGCGGGTCTTGGGCTCAATTTCCTCGGACCTGACAATTCCCGCCTCGGTGCCTATTCTAATCACGGGCCCCACTCTGTGACTCTGGGCAATAGCTTGCTTAATCTCCACAACGGCCCCCACAGCGCTGGGATGCCTGGCTGCACCCTGGGGGTGCCCAGGAGTGGACACTTCACAGGGAAAGCCAGGAGGGGTTCCACAGCGGTATGAGTAATAGTGCCAGGAAACCGCTTGGTGGCAGTGCGCTCTACAAATACCTTGACATTTACATTTAACTATGTGAAACGTGAGCCCTTCTGTTAATGTTCATATTGTGTCGCTGATTAAGTTAGGGTTTTGCACTGTTCAAACGTCTCATTGCATCTCAGCTGCGTGTCTGAACCCACTGGGGTACAGGATCGTAGCTGTACATTATATGTAAGCATATTGATATACTATTTATTGGATGTGTTCCTTCTAGCAGCTGTACAGGTATTTAAATGCAAAGACACTTTGATCAAACATATTGTTGTTCTCCCAGCACTCCAAACGTCAAGGAGCCGAGTCGTGCAGTTGTTCTGTTTGCAGAGACAGAGAGTTCCGCCGTCCTGCTGAGCAGGACCCTGAGTCCCTGAGTCTGAACTCCTCTCTGAAAGCCTCACCCTCCTGGATCGAGAGAGACTTTCAGGGAGGAGAAGCAGTGCTTGGAAGTGTTTGCAGAATACTCAGTCTGAGTGCTTGGACCGAGGCCTCCACCGGACGGTAACTCTTTTATTTTCTTCCAGGAGCTAAGAAGGGCACCCATTTTACCACCGAGGATCTGAAGTCTATGGGCCACCACTTCTGCGACACCCTGTTGGACTATTGCGATCCGGACAGCTCCAAGGTGAGACGTGCGATAAATACATTGTAATGCTCATCACTAGGGGCCTATGATGGACGTCCAGCTGGCCAGGGTCTTCCCCTCCAACCCGTGTGCACAGAGGAGGTCGAAGGACTCTGATTAACACCCAGTCCAAGGGACAAACCCCATCAAACAGAGGAGGTTTCTAGGAGGTTTCTGACATTACACCAGTGAGCCATGGAGAAACCATTCTGGAAAAATAGATCACAGTCAACAAGATGAGACGGGAATATGAGAACCGATGCAGGGCAGGGCCAAGGTTCAGGGGGGAGATGTATCCAACTGGGCAGAGAGCAGAATTGACACCAGTAAACTGGACTTTACCCTAAGGCTTGAAACGCAAGGTCTGCGCTGTTACAGAGGCAGCGAAGAATGAATCCCTGCAGGTTTTATAGCTCTATTCCTGGAGTACCTGAAGACTGGCAGCACAGGATAGCGGGTCGAACACTGGGCGGTGTGAGACTTGGTACTCCTAGCAGGATAGCGGGTCGAACACTGAGCGGTGTGAGACTTGGCACTCTTAGCAGGATAGCGGGTTGAACACTGGGCGGTGTGAGACTTGGCACTCTTAGCAGGATAGCTGGTTGAACACTGGGCGGTGTGAGACTTGGTACTCTTTGCAGGATAGCGGGTCGAACACTGGGCGGTGTGAGACTTGGTACTCCTAGAAGGATAGCTGGTCGAACACTGGGCGGTGTGAGACTTGGTACTCCTAGAAGGATAGCTGGTCGAACACTGGGCGGTGTGAGACTTGGCACTCTTAGCAGGATAGCTGGTTGAGCACTGGGCGGTGTGAGACTTGGTACTCTTAGCAGGATAGCTGGTCGAACACTGGGCGGTGTGAGACTTGGTACTCTTAGCAGGATAGCTGGTCGAACACTGGGCGGTGTGAGACTTGGTACTCTTAGCAGGATAGCTGGTTGAACACTGGGCGGTGTGAGACTTGGTACTCTTAGCAGGATAGCTGGTCGAACACTGGGCGGTGTGAGACTTGGTACTCTTAGCAGGATAGCTGGTCGAACACTGGGCGGTGTGAGACTTGGTACTCCTAGAAGGATAGCTGGTCGAACACTGGGCGGTGTGAGACTTGGCACTCTTAGCAGGATAGCTGGTTGAGCACTGGGCGGTGTGAGACTTGGTACTCTTAGCAGGATAGCTGGTCGAACACTGGGCGGTGTGAGACTTGGTACTCTTAGCAGGATAGCTGGTCGAACACTGGGCGGTGTGAGACTTGGTACTCTTAGCAGGATAGCTGGTTGAACACTGGGCGGTGTGAGACTTGGTACTCTTAGCAGGATAGCTGGTCGAACACTGGGCGGTGTGAGACTTGGTACTCTTAGCAGGATAGCTGGTCGAACACTGGGCGGTGTGAGACTTGGTACTCTTAGCAGGATAGCTGGTCGAACACTGGGCGGTGTGAGACTTGGTACTCTTAGCAGGATAGCTGGTTGAACACTGGGCGGTGTGAGACTTGGTACTCTTAGCAGGATAGCTGGTCGAACACTGGGCGGTGTGAGACTTGGTACTCTTAGCAGGATAGCTGGTCGAACACTGGGCGGTGTGAGACTTGGTACTCTTAGCAGGATAGCTGGTCGAACACTGGGCGGTGTGAGACTTGGTACTCTTAGCAGGATAGCTGGTCGAACACTGGGCGGTGTGAGACTTGGTACTCTTAGCAGGATAGCTGGTCGAACACTGGGCGGTGTGAGACTTGGTACTCTTAGCAGGATAGCTGGTTGAACACTGGGCGGTGTGAGACTTGGTACTCTTAGCAGGATAGCTGGTCGAACACTGGGCGGTGTGAGACTTGGTACTCTTAGCAGGATAGCTGGTTGAACACTGGGCGGTGTGAGACTTGGTACTCTTAGCAGGATAGCTGGTCGAACACTGGGCGGTGTGAGACTTGGTACTCTTAGCAGGATAGCGGGTCGAACACTGGGCGGTGTGAGACTTGGCACTCTTAGCAGGATAGCTGGTTGAACACTGAGCGGTATGAGACTTGGCACTCTTAGCAGGATAGCTGGTCGAACACTGGGCGGTATGAGACTTGGCACTCTTAGCAGGATAGCTGGTCGAACACTGGGCGGTGTGAGACTTGGTACTCTTAGCAGGATAGCTGGTTGAACACTGGGCGGTGTGAGACTTGGTACTCTTAGAAGGATAGCTGGTCGAACACTGGGCGGTGTGAGACTTGGTACTCTTAGCAGGATAGCTGGTCGAACACTGGGCGGTATGAGACTTGGCACTCTTAGCAGGATAGCTGGTCGAACACTGGGCGGTATGAGACTTGGCACTCTTAGCAGGATAGCTGGTCGAACACTGGGCGGTATGAGACTTGGCACTCTTAGCAGGATAGCTGGTCGAACACTGGGCGGTGTGAGACTTGGTACTCTTAGAAGGATAGCTGGTCGAACACTGGGCGGTGTGAGACTTGGTACTCCTAGCAGGATAGCTGGTCGAACACTGGGCGGTGTGAGACTTGGTACTCTTAGCAGGATAGCTGGTTGAACACTGGGCGGTGTGAGACTTGGTACTCTTAGCAGGATAGCTGGTTGAACACTGGGCGGTGTGAGACTTGGTACTCCTAGCAGGATAGCTGGTCGAACACTGGGCGGTGTGAGACTTGGTACTCTTAGCAGGATAGCTGGTTGAACACTGGGCGGTGTGAGACTTGGTACTCTTAGCAGGATAGCTGGTCGAACACTGGGCGGTGTGAGACTTGGTACTCTTAGCAGGATAGCTGGTTGAACACTGGGCGGTGTGAGACTTGGCACTCTTAGCAGGATAGCTGGTCGAACACTGGGCAGTGTGAGACTTGGTACTCTTAGCAGGATAGCGGGTCGAACACTGGGCGGTGTGAGACTTGGTACTCCTAGAAGGATAGCTGGTTGAACACTGGGCGGTGTGAGACTTGGTACTCTTAGCAGGATAGCTGGTCGAACACTGGGCGGTATGAGACTTGGCACTCTTAGCAGGATAGCTGGTCGAACACTGGGCGGTGTGAGACTTGGCACTCTTAGCAGGATAGCGGGTCGAACACTGGGCGGTGTGAGACTTGGTACTCCTAGAAGGATAGCTGGTTGAACACTGGGCGGTGTGAGACTTGGTACTCTTAGCAGGATAGCTGGTCGAACACTGGGCGGTGTGAGACTTGGTACTCTTAGCAGGATAGCTGGTCGAACACTGGGCGGTATGAGACTTGGCACTCTTAGCAGGATAGCTGGTCGAACACTGGGCGGTGTGAGACTTGGTACTCTTAGCAGGATAGCTGGTCGAACACTGGGCGGTATGAGACTTGGCACTCTTAGCAGGATAGCTGGTTGAACACTGGGCGGTGTGAGACTTGGTACTCTTAGCAGGATAGCTGGTTGAACACTGGGCGGTGTGAGACTTGGTACTCCTAGCAGGATAGCTGGTCGAACACTGGGCGGTGTGAGACTTGGTACTCTTAGCAGGATAGCTGGTTGAACACTGGGCGGTGTGAGACTTGGTACTCTTAGCAGGATAGCTGGTTGAACACTGGGCGGTGTGAGACTTGGTACTCCTAGCAGGATAGCTGGTCGAACACTGGGCGGTGTGAGACTTGGTACTCTTAGCAGGATAGCTGGTTGAACACTGGGCGGTGTGAGACTTGGTACTCTTAGCAGGATAGCTGGTCGAACACTGGGCGGTGTGAGACTTGGTACTCTTAGCAGGATAGCTGGTTGAACACTGGGCGGTGTGAGACTTGGCACTCTTAGCAGGATAGCTGGTCGAACACTGGGCGGTGTGAGACTTGGCACTCTTAGCAGGATAGCTGGTTGAGCACTGGGCGGTGTGAGACTTGGTACTCTTAGCAGGATAGCTGGTCGAACACTGGGCGGTGTGAGACTTGGTACTCTTAGCAGGATAGCTGGTCGAACACTGGGCGGTGTGAGACTTGGTACTCCTAGAAGGATAGCTGGTCGAACACTGGGCGGTGTGAGACTTGGCACTCTTAGCAGGATAGCGGGTCGAACACTGGGCGGTGTGAGACTTGGTACTCTTAGCAGGATAGCTGGTCGAACACTGGGCGGTGTGAGACTTGGTACTCTTAGCAGGATAGCTGGTCGAACACTGGGCGGTGTGAGACTTGGTACTCTTAGCAGGATAGCTGGTCGAACACTGGGCGGTATGAGACTTGGCACTCTTAGCAGGATAGCTGGTCGAACACTGGGCGGTGTGAGACTTGGTACTCTTAGCAGGATAGCTGGTCGAACACTGGGCGGTGTGAGACTTGGTACTCTTAGCAGGATAGCTGGTTGAACACTGGGCGGTGTGAGACTTGGTACTCTTAGCAGGATAGCTGGTCGAACACTGGGCGGTGTGAGACTTGGTACTCTTAGCAGGATAGCTGGTCGAACACTGGGCGGTGTGAGACTTGGTACTCCTAGAAGGATAGCTGGTCGAACACTGGGCGGTGTGAGACTTGGCACTCTTAGCAGGATAGCTGGTCGAACACTGGGCGGTGTGAGACTTGGTACTCCTAGAAGGATAGCTGGTCGAACACTGGGCGGTGTGAGACTTGGTACTCTTAGCAGGATAGCTGGTTGAACACTGGGCGGTGTGAGACTTGGTACTCTTAGCAGGATAGCTGGTCGAACACTGGGCGGTGTGAGACTTGGTACTCTTAGCAGGATAGCTGGTTGAACACTGGGCGGTGTGAGACTTGGTACTCTTAGCAGGATAGCTGGTTGAACACTGGGCGGTGTGAGACTTGGTACTCTTAGCAGGATAGCTGGTTGAACACTGGGCGGTGTGAGACTTGGTACTCTTAGCAGGATAGCTGGTTGAACACTGGGCGGTGTGAGACTTGGTACTCTTAGCAGGATAGCTGGTTGAACACTGGGCGGTGTGAGACTTGGTACTCTTAGCAGGATAGCTGGTTGAACACTGGGCGGTGTGAGACTTGGTACTCTTAGCAGGATAGCTGGTCGAACACTGGGCGGTGTGAGACTTGGTACTCTTAGCAGGATAGCTGGTTGAACACTGGGCGGTGTGAGACTTGGTACTCTTAGCAGGATAGCTGGTTGAACACTGGGCGGTGTGAGACTTGGCACTCTTAGCAGGATAGCTGGTCGAACACTGGGCGGTGTGAGACTTGGTACTCTTAGCAGGATAGCTGGTCGAACACTGAGCGGTGTGAGACTTGGCACTCTTAGCAGGATAGCTGGTCGAGCACTGGGCGGTATGAGACTTGGCACTCTTAGCAGGATAGCTGGTCGAACACTGGGCGGTGTGAGACTTGGTACTCTTAGCAGGATAGCTGGTCGAACACTGGGCGGTGTGAGACTTGGTACTCTTAGCAGGATAGCTGGTCGAACACTGGGCGGTGTGAGACTTGGCACTCTTAGCAGGATAGCTGGTTGAACACTGGGCGGTGTGAGACTTGGTACTCTTAGCAGGATAGCTGGTCGAACACTGGGCGGTATGAGACTTGGCACTCTTAGCAGGATAGCTGGTCGAACACTGGGCGGTGTGAGACTTGGTACTCTTAGCAGGATAGCTGGTCGAACACTGGGCGGTGTGAGACTTGGCACTCTTAGCAGGATAGCTGGTTGAACACTGGGCGGTGTGAGACTTGGTACTCTTAGCAGGATAGCTGGTCGAACACTGAGCGGTGTGAGACTTGGCACTCTTAGCAGGATAGCTGGTCGAGCACTGGGCGGTATGAGACTTGGCACTCTTAGCAGGATAGCTGGTCGAACACTGGGCGGTGTGAGACTTGGTACTCTTAGCAGGATAGCTGGTCGAACACTGGGCGGTGTGAGACTTGGTACTCTTAGCAGGATAGCTGGTCGAACACTGGGCGGTGTGAGACTGGGTACTCTTAGCAGGATAGCTGGTCGAACACTGGGCGGTGTGAGACTTGGCACTCTTAGCAGGATAGCTGGTTGAACACTGGGCGGTGTGAGACTTGGTACTCTTAGCAGGATAGCTGGTCGAACACTGGGCGGTGTGAGACTTGGTACTCTTAGCAGGATAGCTGGTTGAACACTGGGCGGTGTGAGACTTGGCACTCTTAGCAGGATAGCTGGTCGAACACTGGGCGGTGTGAGACTTGGTACTCTTAGCAGGATAGCTGGTTGAACACTGGGCGGTGTGAGACTTGGCACTCTTAGCAGGATAGCTGGTCGAACACTGGGCGGTGTGAGACTTGGCACTCTTAGCAGGATAGCTGGTCGAACACTGGGCGGTGTGAGACTTGGTACTCTTAGCAGGATAGCTGGTCGAACACTGGGCGGTGTGAGACTTGGTACTCTTAGCAGGATAGCTGGTCGAACACTGGGCGGTGTGAGACTTGGTACTCTTAGCAGGATAGCTGGTCGAACACTGGGCGGTGTGAGACTTGGTACTCTTAGCAGGATAGCTGGTTGAACACTGGGCGGTGTGAGACTTGGTACTCTTAGCAGGATAGCGGGTCGAACACTGGGCGGTGTGAGACTTGGTACTCTTAGCAGGATAGCGGGTCGAACACTGGGCGGTGTGAGACTTGGTACTCTTAGCAGGATAGCTGGTTGAACACTGGGCGGTGTGAGACTTGGCACTCTTAGCAGGATAGCTGGTTGAACACTGGGCGGTGTGAGACTTGGCACTCTTAGCAGGATAGCTGGTTGAACACTGGGCGGTGTGAGACTTGGTACTCTTAGCAGGATAGCTGGTCGAACACTGGGCGGTGTGAGACTTGGTACTCTTAGCAGGATAGCTGGTTGAACACTGGGCGGTGTGAGACTTGGCACTCTTAGCAGGATAGCTGGTTGAACACTGGGCGGTGTGAGACTTGGTACTCTTAGCAGGATAGCTGGTCGAACACTGGGCGGTGTGAGACTTGGTACTCTTAGCAGGATAGCTGGTTGAACACTGGGCGGTGTGAGACTTGGCACTCTTAGCAGGATAGCGGGTCGAACACTGGGCGGTGTGAGACTTGGTACTCTTAGCAGGATAGCTGGTTGAACACTGGGCGGTGTGAGACTTGGCACTCTTAGCAGGATAGCTGGTCGAGCACTGGGCGGTGTGAGACTTGGTACTCTTAGCAGGATAGCTGGTCGAACACTGGGCGGTGTGAGACTTGGTACTCTTAGCAGGATAGCTGGTCGAACACTGGGCGGTGTGAGACTTGGTACTCTTAGAAGGATAGCTGGTCGAACACTGGGCGGTGTGAGACTTGGCACTCTTAGCAGGATAGCTGGTTGAACACTGGGCGGTGTGAGACTTGGCACTCTTAGCAGGATAGCTGGTTGAACACTGGGCGGTGTGAGACTTGGCACTCCTAGCAGGATAGCTGGTTGAACACTGGGCGGTGTGAGACTTGGCACTCTTAGCAGGATAGCTGGTCGAACACTGGGCGGTGTGAGACTTGGTACTCTTAGCAGGATAGCTGGTCGAACACTGGGCGGTGTGAGACTTGGTACTCTTAGCAGGATAGCTGGTTGAACACTGGGCGGTGTGAGACTTGGCACTCTTAGCAGGATAGCTGGTTGAACACTGGGCGGTGTGAGACTTGGTACTCTTAGCAGGATAGCTGGTCGAACACTGGGCGGTGTGAGACTTGGTACTCTTAGCAGGATAGCTGGTTGAACACTGGGCGGTGTGAGACTTGGCACTCTTAGCAGGATAGCGGGTCGAACACTGGGCGGTGTGAGACTTGGTACTCTTAGCAGGATAGCTGGTTGAACACTGGGCGGTGTGAGACTTGGCACTCTTAGCAGGATAGCTGGTCGAGCACTGGGCGGTGTGAGACTTGGTACTCTTAGCAGGATAGCTGGTCGAACACTGGGCGGTGTGAGACTTGGTACTCTTAGCAGGATAGCTGGTCGAACACTGGGCGGTGTGAGACTTGGTACTCTTAGCAGGATAGCTGGTCGAACACTGGGCGGTGTGAGACTTGGTACTCTTAGCAGGATAGCTGGTCGAACACTGGGCGGTGTGAGACTTGGTACTCTTAGCAGGATAGCTGGTCGAACACTGGGCGGTGTGAGACTTGGTACTCTTAGCAGGATAGCTGGTTGAACACTGGGCGGTGTGAGACTTGGCACTCTTAGCAGGATAGCTGGTTGAACACTGGGCGGTGTGAGACTTGGTACTCTTAGCAGGATAGCTGGTTGAACACTGGGCGGTGTGAGACTTGGTACTCTTAGCAGGATAGCTGGTCGAACACTGGGCGGTGTGAGACTTGGTACTCTTAGCAGGATAGCTGGTCGAACACTGGGCGGTGTGAGACTTGGTACTCTTAGCAGGATAGCTGGTTGAACACTGGGCGGTGTGAGACTTGGCACTCTTAGCAGGATAGCTGGTTGAACACTGGGCGGTGTGAGACTTGGTACTCTTAGCAGGATAGCGGGTTGAGCACTGGGCGGTGTGAGACTTGGTACTCTTAGCAGGATAGCTGGTTGAACACTGGGCGGTGTGAGACTTGGTACTCTTAGCAGGATAGCTGGTCGAACACTGAGCGGTGTGAGACTTGGTACTCTTAGCAGGATAGCTGGTCGAACACTGGGCGGTGTGAGACTTGGTACTCTTAGCAGGATAGCTGGTCGAACACTGGGCGGTGTGAGACTGGGTACTCTTAGCAGGATAGCTGGTCGAACACTGGGCGGTGTGAGACTTGGTACTCTTAGCAGGATAGCTGGTCGAACACTGGGCGGTGTGAGACTTGGTACTCTTAGCAGGATAGCTGGTTGAACACTGGGCGGTGTGAGACTTGGTACTCTTAGCAGGATAGCTGGTTGAACACTGGGCGGTGTGAGACTTGGCACTCTTAGCAGGATAGCTGGTCGAACACTGGGCGGTGTGAGACTTGGCACTCTTAGCAGGATAGCTGGTCGAACACTGGGCGGTGTGAGACTTGGCACTCTTAGCAGGATAGCTGGTCGAACACTGGGCGGTGTGAGACTTGGTACTCTTAGCAGGATAGCTGGTCGAACACTGGGCGGTGTGAGACTTGGCACTCTTAGCAGGATAGCTGGTCGAACACTGGGC
Source organism: Lissotriton helveticus (assembly GCF_964261635.1). NCBI lineage: Eukaryota > Metazoa > Chordata > Amphibia > Caudata > Salamandridae > Lissotriton > Lissotriton helveticus. Next base: position 498,642,826 of record NC_136062.1, read on the forward strand.
GGTGTGAGACTTGGTACTCTTAGCAGGATAGCTGGTTGAACACTGGGCGGTGTGAGACTTGGTACTCTTAGCAGGATAGCTGGTCGAACACTGGGCGGTGTGAGACTTGGTACTCTTAGCAGGATAGCTGGTTGAACACTGGGCGGTGTGAGACTTGGCACTCTTAGCAGGATAGCTGGTCGAACACTGGGCGGTGTGAGACTTGGTACTCTTAGCAGGATAGCTGGTTGAACACTGGGCGGTGTGAGACTTGGTACTCTTAGCAGGATAGCTGGTTGAACACTGGGCGGTGTGAGACTTGGTACTCTTAGCAGGATAGCTGGTTGAACACTGGGCGGTGTGAGACTTGGTACTCTTAGCAGGATAGCTGGTTGAACACTGGGCGGTGTGAGACTTGGTACTCTTAGCAGGATAGCTGGTCGAACACTGGGCGGTGTGAGACTTGGTACTCTTAGCAGGATAGCTGGTCGAACACTGGGCGGTGTGAGACTTGGCACTCTTAGCAGGATAGCTGGTCGAACACTGGGCGGTGTGAGACTTGGTACTCTTAGCAGGATAGCTGGTCGAACACTGGGCGGTGTGAGACTTGGCACTCTTAGCAGGATAGCTGGTCGAACACTGGGCGGTGTGAGACTTGGTACTCTTAGCAGGATAGCTGGTTGAACACTGGGCGGTGTGAGACTTGGTACTCTTAGCAGGATAGCTGGTCGAACACTGGGCGGTGTGAGACTTGGTACTCTTAGCAGGATAGCTGGTCGAACACTGGGCGGTGTGAGACTTGGCACTCTTAGCAGGATAGCTGGTCGAACACTGGGCGGTGTGAGACTTGGTACTCTTAGCAGGATAGCTGGTCGAACACTGGGCGGTGTGAGACTTGGCACTCTTAGCAGGATAGCTGGTCGAACACTGGGCGGTGTGAGACTTGGTACTCTTAGCAGGATAGCTGGTTGAACACTGGGCGGTGTGAGACTTGGTACTCTTAGCAGGATAGCTGGTCGAACACTGGGCGGTGTGAGACTTGGTACTCTTAGCAGGATAGCTGGTTGAACACTGGGCGGTGTGAGACTTGGCACTCTTAGCAGGATAGCTGGTCGAACACTGGGCGGTGTGAGACTTGGTACTCTTAGCAGGATAGCTGGTTGAACACTGGGCGGTGTGAGACTTGGTACTCTTAGCAGGATAGCTGGTTGAACACTGGGCGGTGTGAGACTTGGTACTCTTAGCAGGATAGCTGGTTGAACACTGGGCGGTGTGAGACTTGGTACTCTTAGCAGGATAGCTGGTTGAACACTGGGCGGTGTGAGACTTGGTACTCTTAGCAGGATAGCTGGTCGAACACTGGGCGGTGTGAGACTTGGTACTCTTAGCAGGATAGCTGGTTGAACACTGGGCGGTGTGAGACTTGGTACTCTTAGCAGGATAGCTGGTTGAACACTGGGCGGTGTGAGACTTGGTACTCTTAGCAGGATAGACTGTTGTAGTTGCACTTTTTCTTTCTAAGATTGATTATTGCAACGCGCTCTTCGTAGGGATTGATAAAGCGCAGAGCAGTAAGTTGCAATCGTTGCAAAATGCAGCAGCCAGACTGCTTATGAATATTCCTAAAGGCCGCTCTACGTCAGACGCTATTAGGTCTTTACACTGGCTTCCAGTACAGCAACGGGTTGGTTTTAAGCCCCTTTGCTTGGTACATAAGGCTCTCTACGGAGGAATTTCCGGGGAGATACAGAAATTGTTCCCTCGGTATTCATCCACTAGATCACTCAGATCTACTACGCTTGCTTTTGTCGGTGTTCCAAAAATTCGGAAGACAAGGTGGGGGGAGGGGCGCTCCATGTCTTTCTGTGCTGCCAAGCTATGGAATAAGATGCCATCGACACTTCGACTCCAGCCTAACCTATGTATGTTTAGGAAGGAGCTGAAAACATGGCTGTTTTCTAGGATCTAAAACTTTTCGCGACGCTTCTGTTCTGTATACTACAACCAGCGCCAAGACGCCTCGGCATTCGAGCGCTTAACAAATACCAAATCATCATCATCATCATTATAAGGCCTGTGTGTTTGAGTTGCATGGAAGGAGTTTACTGTACACCACTAGCAGTATTTGCAGTGGTGAAACAATAATCATAATAATTGTATTAATGTCCGCCTCTTCTGTCTCTTCTCCGCAGTTTGTGTCTTGCTTGGTAGAACTCAAGGAAATTCTGCAAAAAGGAATTTGTCAGAAGTTGTCACAACTTGGACGAGATGTCTCGAACCCGAGCCTGAGCGACATTTCTCTGTCGGACATTGAGTCCAGGTTTGTACCCGTGCCTGTGGTTGTTTGTATGAGGGCCGATTCTGAGGGATTTTATTCATTCAAGAAAGACATCTTTGATGAGGGGAAAGTGATACAGAAGGGATTAAAACCCTCGTACATCAGGCGTCTGTGAAACAGTCACAACACACTTGGGGGCGTATCATCAAGGCCCCCGCGATAAAATGATCGCCGCTTTAGCGTCCGTTTTCGAACGAAAAGCAGCGATAATTTTATCGCACTATCATCAAGCAAGCGCTAAGCTGCTTTAGCGCTAAGCTTCCTAGCGTTAGCGGCCGTTTTCCTTACGCCTCGCATGTCAGCGATAGAGATCGCTAATGACATGCAGGGTAGGCATTCCTCACCTAGACATAATGAAAACAGTCGCTAACACAACATCGCCCTATTAGCAATGCGGCCCAGGACCAGCGAAGCTATAAAGAAACAAGCGCTAAGCGTGCTTATCGCAATTACTTAACGCCTAGAAAAAAGTTTACTGAGACCTACTTTCAATGGGAGGTGGATTGTTGGGATAAGAACACACTTGCATATTAGCAAGCTTTTTCTTATCACTATTTTTTTCCGCAGGATTTCTCCCGCTATCTCCCTATTGCTTGATTTTACATCGTCTGTTAGCGGCATGTTGATAATACGCCGCTAACAGGGCGATGTACTCCAGCAACAGAAGGCGATTAAAAAAAACACGGTAAGGACATTTTGCGATAATTATCGCATTTGCTTGCTAATATGTCCCTTGGAAACTGCCCACATTTTGGAAACTCAAAGGGCATATTAACAAGGCTTTATCTCTGCTTCTTTGGCTTTAAAAGCCCCAAAGAGCGGAGATAAAGCTATATCTCTATTAACAAGAGGCTGCTAACATGCATAATCGCATGTTAGCACCCTTCTTCCCTACGCCTCCCTTTGCATCTCTAATGAGATGCAAAGTGGGCGTTCCACACCTAAATAACGTGAGAAATGCCGTTAACTGACATATCGCCAATTAACACGCTGCACGCTGAACTGCAGAGCGATAAGAAAAGTAGCGCTAACCTAAGTTATCGCTACTTTCCTTACGCCTGCTTTCACTCTGACTTGGCCGTTATATCCAATGGAAGGTGGACATGATGGCTGAGTCTGCCCTGCCGTATCATCAAGCTATCGCCAAACGTTGTGCGATTATCGCTGGATTTCCAGCGATGATCGCACTTTCGGCAGCTTGCGCTTGGAATTGTATTGCTTTTGAGATAAGCGTTGCTGATATCACGCTATCGCAGCGATAAAATCCAGCGATAGCCGGTGATAATTATCCTCGTGCTAAGAGCGATGAGCGATAATTATCGCCGGCCCTTGCTGATATGCCCCAAAGATGCTCCAGAAACTGAACGTGTTCTTTCAGCTTTGCCTTGGAATTATGGAACGATTTAGTGACATTTGTTGTTCGAGCTCTGGGCATTACTGAATTTATTTTAATGAAGTTACTTTGATGGAGATGACCTGTTTCTTGCTTTGTTCATCATAAACAATGCATTTGTATTAAAGATAGTTTAGGAATCCTATTAATACACCCCTGGTGCACATCTCATTATTACACCCCTGGTGCACATCTCATTAATACACCCTGGGTGCAGATCTCATTAATACACCCTGGGTGCACATCTCATTAATACACCCCGGGTGAACATCTCATTAATACACCCCTGGTGCACATCTCATTAATACACCCCTGGTGCACATCTCATTAATACACCCCGGGTGCACATCTCATTAATACACCCCGGGTGCACATCTCATTAATACACCCCTGGTGCACATCTCATTAATACACCCCGGGTGCACATCTCATTAATACACCCCTGGTGCAGATCTCATTAATACACCCCGGGTGCACATCTCATTAATACACCTGGGGTGCACATCTCATTAATACACCCCGGGTGCACATCTCATTATTACACCCCTGGTGCACATCTCATTAATACACCCCGGGTGCACATCTCATTAATACACCTGGGGTGCACATCTCATTAATACACCCCGGGTGCACATCTCATTAATACACCCCGGGTGCACATCTCATTAATACACCCCGGGTGCAGATCTCATTAATACACCCCGGGTGCACATCTCATTAATACACCCCGGGTGCAGATCTCATTAATACACCCCGGGTGCACATCTCATTAATACACCCCTGGTGCAGATCTCATTAATACACCCCGGGTGCACATCTCATTAATACACCCCTGGTGCACATCTCATTAATACACCCCGGGTGCACATCTCATTAATACACCTGGGGTGCACATCTCATTAATACACCCCGGGTGCACATCTCATTAATACACCTGGGGTGCACATCTCATTAATACACCCCGGGTGCACATCTCATTAATACACCCCGGGTGCAGATCTCATTAATACACCCCGGGTGCACATCTCATTAATACACCCCTGGTGCACATCTCATTAATACACCCCGGGTGCACATCTCATTAATACACCCCGGGTGCACATCTCATTAATACACCCCGGGTGCAGATCTCATTAATACACCCCGGGTGCACATCTCATTAATACACCCCGGGTGCAGATCTCATTAATACACCCCGGGTGCACATCTCATTAATACACCCCTGGTGCAGATCTCATTAATACACCCCGGGTGCACATCTCATTAATACACCCCTGGTGCACATCTCATTAATACACCCCGGGTGCACATCTCATTAATACACCTGGGGTGCACATCTCATTAATACACCCCGGGTGCACATCTCATTAATACACCCCGGGTGCAGATCTCATTAATACACCCCGGGTGCACATCTCATTAATACACCCCGGGTGCACATCTCATTAATACACCCCGGGTGCAGATCTCATTAATACACCCCGGGTGCACATCTCATTAATACACCCCTGGTGCAGATCTCATTAATACACCCCGGGTGCACATCTCATTAATACACCCCTGGTGCACATCTCATTAATACACCCCGGGTGCACATCTCATTAATACACCCCTGGTGCACATCTCATTAATACACCCCGGGTGCAGATCTCATTAATACACCCTGGGTGCACATCTCATTAATACACCCCGGGTGCACATCTCATTAATACACCCCTGGTGCACATCTCATTAATACACCCCTGGTGCACATCTCATTAATACACCCCGGGTGCAGACATCATTAATACATCCTTGGTGCACATCTCATTAATACACCCCTGGTGCACATCTCATTAATACACCCCTGGTGCACATCTCATTAATACACCCCTGGTGCAGACATCATTAATACATCCTTGGTGCACATCTCATTAATACACCCCTGGTGCACATCTCATTAATACACCCCGGGTGCACATCTCATTAATACACCCCTGGTGCACATCTCATTAATACACCCCTGGTGCACATCTCATTAATACACCCCGGGTGCAGATCTCATTAATACACCCTGGGTGCACATCTCATTAATACACCCCGGGTGCACATCTCATTAATACACCCCTGGTGCACAGCTCATTAATACACCCCTGGTGCACAGCTCATTAATACACCCCTGGTGCACAGCTCATTAATACACCCCTGGTGCACATCTCATTAATACACCCCGGGTGCACATCTCATTAATACATCCTTGGTGCACATCTTATTAATACACCCCGGGTGCACATCTCATTAATACATCCTTGGTGCACATCTCATTAATACACCCCGGGTGCACATCTCATTAATACACCCCGGGTGCAGATCTCATTAATACACCCCTGGTGCACATCTCATTAATACACCCCTGGTGCACATCTCATTAATACACCCCGGGTGCACATCTCATTAATACATCCTTGGTGCACATCTCATTAATACACCCCGGGTGCACATCTCATTAATACATCCTTGGTGGACATCTCATTAATACACCCCGGGTGCACATCTCATTAATACACCCCGGGTGCAGATCTCATTAATACACCCCTGGTGCACATCTCATTAATACACCCCTGGTGCACATCTCATTAATACACCCCTGGTGCACATCTCATTAATACACCCCTGGTGCACATCTCATTAATACACCCCTGGTGCACATCTCATTAATACACCCCGGGTGCACATCTCATTAATACACCCCGGGTGCAGATCTCATTAATACACCCCGGGTGCACATCTCATTCATACACCCCTGGTGCACAGCTCATTAATACACCCCTGGTGCACATCTCATTAATACACCCCGGGTGCACATCTCATTAATACACCCCTGGTGCACATCTCATTAATACACCCCTGGTGCACATCTCATTAATACACCCCTGGTGCACATCTCATTAATACACCCTGGGTGCACATCTCATTAATACACCCCGGGTGCACATCTCATTAATACACCCCGGGTGCACATCTCATTAATACACCCCTGGTGCACATCTCATTAATACACCCCTGGTGCACATCTCATTAATACACCCCGGGTGCACATCTCATTAATACACCCCGGGTGCACATCTCATTAATACACCCCGGGTGCACATCTCATTAATACACCCCGGGTGCACTTCTCATTAATACACCCCGGGTGCACATCTCATTAATACACCCCGGGTGCACATCTCATTAATACACCCCGGGTGCACATCTCATTAATACACCCCGGGTGCAGATGTCATTAATACACCCCTGGTGCACATCTCATTAATACACCCCGGGTGCACATCTCATTAATACACCCCGGGTGCAGATCTCATTAATACACCCCTGGTGCACATCTCATTAATACACCCCGGGTGCACATCTCATTAATACACCCGGGTGCACATCTCATTAATACACCCCTGGTGCACATCTCATTAATACACCCCGGGTGCACATCTCATTAATACACCCCGGGTGCACATCTCATTAATACACCCCGGGTGCACATCTCATTAATACACCCCTGGTGCACATCTCATTAATACACCCCTGGTGCACATCTCATTAATACACCCCTGGTGCACATCTCATTAATACACCCCGGGTGCACATCTCATTAATACACCCCGGGTGCACATCTCATTAATACACCCCTGGTGCAGATCTCATTAATACACCCCGGGTGCACATCTCATTAATACACCTGGGGTGCACATCTCATTAATACACCCCGGGTGCAGATCTCATTAATACACCCCGGGTGCAAATCTCATTAATACACCCCGGGTGCACATCTCATTAATACACCCCTGGTGCAGATCTCATTAATACACCCCGGGTGCACATCTCATTAATACACCCCTGGTGCAGATCTCATTAATACACCCCGGGTGCACATCTCATTAATACACCCCTGGTGCACATCTCATTAATACACCCCGGGTGCACATCTCATTAATACACCCCGGGTGCACATCTCATTAATACACCCCGGGTGCACATCTCATTAATACACCCCGGGTGCACATCTCATTAATACACCTGGGGTGCACATCTCATTAATACACCACTGGTGCAGATCTCATTAATACACCCCGGGTGCACATCTCATTAATACACCCGGGTGCACATCTCATTAATACACCCCTGGTGCAGATCTCATTAATACACCCCGGGTGCACATCTCATTAATACACCCCTGGTGCAGATCTCATTAATACACCCCTGGTGCAGATCTCATTAATACACCCCTGGTGCAGATCTCATTAATACACCCCGGGTGCACATCTCATTAATACACCCCGGATGCACATCTCATTAATACACCCCTGGTGCAGATCTCATTAATACACCCCGGGTGCACATCTCATTAATACACCCCTGGTGCAGATCTCATTAATACACCCCTGGTGCACATCTCATTAATACACCCCTGGTGCACATCTCATTAATACACCCCTGGTGCACATCTCATTAATACACCCCGGGTGCACATCTCATTAATACACCCCGGGTGCACATCTCATTAATACACCCCGGGTGCACATCTCATTAATACACCCCGGGTGCACATCTCATTAATACACCCCGGGTGCACATCTCATTAATACACCCCTGGTGCACATCTCATTAATACACCCCGGGTGCAGATCTCATTAATACACCCCGGGTGCACATCTCATTAATACACCCCGGGTGCACATCTCATTAATACACCCCGGGTGCACATCTCATTAATACACCCCTGGTGCACATCTCATTAATACACCCCTGGTGCACATCTCATTAATACACCCCTGGTGCACATCTCATTAATACACCTCTGGTGCACATCTCATTAATACACCCTGGGTGCAGATCTCATTAATACACCCCGGGTGCACATCTCATTAATACACCCCTGGTGCACATCTCATTAATACACCCGGGTGCACATCTCATTAATACACCCCTGGTGCACATCTCATTAATACACCCCTGGTGCAGATCTCATTAATACACCCCGGGTGCACATCTCATTAATACACCCCGGGTGCACATCTCATTAATACACCCCGGGTGCACATCTCATTAATACACCCCTGGTGCACATCTCATTAATACACCCCTGGTGCACATCTCATTAATACACCCCGGGTGCACATCTCATTAATACACCCCTGGTGCACATCTCATTAATACACCCCGGGTGCACATCTCATTAATACACCCCGGGTGCACATCTCATTAATACTCCCCTGGTGCACATCTCATTAATACACCCCTGGTGCACATCTCATTAATACACCCCTGGTGCACATCTCATTAATACACCCCTGGTGCACATCTCATTAATACACCCCGGGTGCACATCTCATTAATACACCCCGGGTGCACATCTCATTAATACACCCCGGGTGCACATCTCATTAATACACCCCTGGTGCACATCTCATTAATACACCCCTGGTGCACATCTCATTAATACACCCCTGGTGCACATCTCATTAATACACCCCTGGTGCACATCTCATTAATACACCCCGGGTGCACATCTCATTAATACACCCCGGGTGCACATCTCATTAATACACCCCTGGTGCACACCTCATTAATACACCCCTTGTGCACACCTCATTAATACACCCCGGGTGCACATCTCATTATTACACCCCGGGTGCACATCTCATTAATACACCCCGGGTGCACATCTCATTAATACACCCCTGGTGCACATCTCATTAATACACCCCGGGTGCACATCTCATTAATACACCCCGGGTGCACATCTCATTAATACACCCCGGGTGCAGATCTCATTAATACACCCCGGGTGCACATCTCATTAATACACCCCGGGTGCACATCTCATTAATACACCCCTGGTGCAGATCTCATTAATACACCCCGGGTGCACATCTCATTAATACACCCCTGGTGCAGATCTCATTAATACACCCCGGGTGCACATCTCATTAATACACCCCGGGTGCACATCTCATTAATACACCCCTGGTGCACATCTCAATAATACACCCCGGGTGCACATCTCATTAATACACCCCTGGTGCAGATCTCATTAATACACCCCGGATGCACATCTCATTAATACACCCGGGGTGCACATCTCATTAATACACCCCGGGTGCACATCTCATTAATACACCCCTGGTGCAGATCTCATTAATACACCCCGGGTGCACATCTCATTAATACACCCCGGGTGCACATCTCATTAATACACCCCGGGTGCACATCTCATTAATACACCCCTGGTGCACATCTCATTAATACACCCCGGGTGCACATCTCATTAATATACCCCTGGTGCAGATCTCATTAATACACCCCGGGTGCACATCTCATTAATACACCCCTGGTGCAGATCTCATTAATACACCCCGGGTGCACATCTCATTAATACACCTGGGGTGCACATCTCATTAATACACCACTGGTGCAGATCTCATTAATACACCCCGGGTGCACATCTCATTAATACACCCCGGGTGCACATCTCATTAATACACCCCTGGTGCAGATCTCATTAATACACCCCGGGTGCACATCTCATTAATACACCCCTGGTGCAGATCTCATTAATACACCCCTGGTGCAGATCTCATTAATACACCCCGGGTGCACATCTCATTAATACACCCCTGGTGCAGTTCTCATTAATACACCCCGGATGCACATCTCATTAATACACCCCTGGTGCAGATCTCATTAATACACCCCGGGTGCACATCTCATTAATACACCCCTGGTGCAGATCTCATTAATACACCCCGGGTGCACATCTTATTAATACACCCCGGGTGCACATCTCATTAATACACCCCTGGTGCACATCTCATTAATACACCCCGGGTGCACATCTCATTAATACACCCCTGGTGCAGATCTCATTAATACACCCCGGGTGCACATCTCATTAATACACCCCTGGTGCAGATCTCATTAATACACCCCGGGTGCACATCTCATTAATACACCTGGGGTGCACATCTCATTAATACACCCCTGGTGCAGATCTCATTAATACACACCGGGTGCACATCTCATTAATACACCTGGGGTGCACATCTCATTAATACACCACTGGTGCAGATCTCATTAATACACCCCGGGTGCACATCTCATTAATACACCCCGGGTGCACATCTCATTAATACACCCCTGGTGCAGATCTCATTAATACACCCCGGGTGCACATCTCATTAATACACCTGGGGTGCACATCTCATTAATACACCCCTGGTGCAGATCTCATTAATACACCCCGGGTGCACATCTCATTAATACACCTGGGGTGCAAATCTCATTAATACACCACTGGTGCAGATCTCATTAATACACCCCGGGTGCACATCTCATTAATACACCCCGGGTGCACATCTCATTAATACACCCCGGGTGCACATCTCATTAATACACCCCTGGTGCACATCTCATTAATACACCCCGGGTGCACATCTCATTAATACACCCCTGGTGCAGATCTCATCCGACGCAGCAGCGCTGAGAGGTCTAACCTCTATCCCTTTCTCTTCACAGCACCAGTGGCTCCAACAGCTCAGAGTCCGATGGTCTGCCGGCGCACTTACTGGTCTTAGCAGAGAAGGTAAGGCTGCTGCGTCCACTGCCATGGAGAAAGGAATGGCTGTCAGGGTTACCTGAGGGTTCCCGCACTTCTCTTTGGACTTTTGACCTCTGTGCTCTGGTTGTATGTGCTGGTCTGTTCTTTCATTGGCTGCACAAGCATCTTGTCAATAAATGTAGTGTATGCAATTACATAATACAACGGAAGGTCACTGCTGCTGGTTCACTGAGAGTAGAGAGCAGCACAGGGTGTGTCGGGATCTGTGCCGCGCTGTCCTGTTCACACACCAGGCCAGGGCTACAGGACTGACATTGCTGCCTGGGGACCCTGCTCAGGTCCTGGGGTCAGAAGATGACAGTTTAACGTTTCTTGGAACAGCCCAGTGGTAACACACGATAAGGAAGTCAGGTTTGTTGAAAATGAGGGGATTAAGGAAGGAGATTAAATTTATGTTTGTTATTTTGGCAAGTATGTGAATACAAACCAGAAGTAACCATTGCAGAACCTTGGTGGACACACAAAGCCCAAGACTATTTGCAGAAAAGTGGGATTTGGATACTGCACTAGTGTTGTCTTGAGTGGAGAAGATGGCAGGTCGAGTGATGTGATGATCCATGATTAAGACTGCAGGTACCCAACCTCTCGCCTGGTGTATTCCTCTCATCAGGTCTGTGCTTCTCATCAGGTGTGTGCCTCTCATCAGGTGTACGACTCATCAGGTGTATGACTCTCGTCAGGTGTGTGACTCTCGTCAGGTGTGTGCCTCTCGTCAGGTGTGTGCCTCTCGTCAGATGAGTCCCTCTCTTCAGGTGTGTTGGACTTGGCGCTCTCTGCAGGGTCATCCCTGAACTTTTTGCCTTACTCCAATATTCTCTCTGACCTGTTTTTGTTGGTTTAATGACTCTGGGCACTTTACCACTGCTGACCAGTCCTAAAGTGCATATGCTCTCCCTACTGTAAAATGTGTACATTGTTTGGATTCCATGATTGGCTCATTTGATTTACTGTCAGACCCCAGTAAAGTGCACCAGGAGTGCCAGGGCTTGTAAATACAAATGCTGCTAGTGGGCCTGCAGCACTGGTTGTGCCACCCACAGAAGCGTCGTAGTAAAATGTGTCTAAGGTCTGCCATTGCAGAGCCTGCGTGCAGTCTGGTACTGTCATCCTGACTGGGCAAGTGCACCCACTTGCCAGCCTCTAAACCTTCCCTTATCTTCATATTAGTCACCCCTATGGTAGGCCCAAGGGCAGGGTGCATTGTCAGCATAAGGTAGGACAAGCCCTGATGTGTGTGGCATGTCCTAATAGTGAATTACAGCCATTTTCGTTTTTCACTATTGTAAGGTTACCTGTTCTCATAGGCCAGAATGGGCTGCTGGAATTATTACACTCTATAATCCTAACAGACTCAGAGAGCATGGTAGAAAGTCAAGTTTAGTATGCCTGAACTGAATAATAAAATACTTCTTTTAGTAAAGTTTATTTTAATATCCTGTGTTTGCAAATGCTACTTTTAGAAAGTTAGCATTTGCTTGCCTAACCATTTCAGCCCACCTCTGCTAGGATGTGTATCTGCTGTCTGGTTTCTGTGAGTGACAGGGCTGGGGAATTCCAGGAGACAGTCTGGGCTTCCAGGTGGTGAATAGGAAGATTACACCAGGATGGGTGGGAGGAGTGCCCCTTGACTCTGAAGAGCGTATCGTCTGATGTCTCTACCCTGCACCCTGAAAGAAGAAGGCAGCTTCATGTCAACAAAGTGCTCCAAAACTGTGTTGAACCAGGCTCAGGCCCCCTGGCCTGTAAAGACAAAAGAAAAGAAACTGTGTATAAAAGTAGGAGCCCTGCTCCTAAATATTAGATCCTGCTGGTGACCCAAGAAGAACTATCTGCCCTAGGAGGAGGAACCAGGAAAGTTGAAGGAGGAAGACTGTCCCTAGCCTGGGGGACTGGCCAGCAGTGGTTGCCTTGCTGCCAAAGGAGAGGGGGAAAAGCTACAAAGACTTGCTACTTTTGAAAGACTTGCTATTTGTTTTTACCAAGACTTGTGTTGCAAAACCAGCGATCTCCAAGGGCCTGGGATAGAGCTGGCCCCCTGAACTGAGTCCCAGAAACATTGGACTCTGCCTGTCTGCATCTGAGCCGAGAAGAAATTGCTGAACTCTTCCCCTGCTGCTGGAGCCGCCACAAGTGGGTCCCGTACCCCTGGACTGCCGCGAAGCCGTCCTGTGACCGCCCGCCCCGTGTGACCCGCTCTGAACGAGCCGTACTCGCACCGTGTTGCTGGGCTGCCAACACCCACTTTGCCCTCCTCGGAAGGACGCCCTGTACTGCCTGCCGCATCCCCACTGGGGGGAGAATCCTTGAGGAGAGGCGCATCACCGGAGACGCCTGGTACGCCGAAGCGCACCTTCTCCCTGACATAGCGCCCCGCAAGGAAAGCGCATTCCCCGCTCAGACGGGCATCTCCCGATTGAAGTACGCTGCGTACACTAGAAGCGTACCAAACTGCACCGCCCCTCGCCCCAAGGCCGTGCCGCACAAAGGAGAGCCGTGCTGTACGCTGTGTACAGGCCGCCTCCGTGCCGCATTGCCGCCTCAGGGGGAGATCGGATAACTGCAAAGAACACCTCCGCTTGCCTCATCGCGTCTACCAGCCGCCCACATACAAAGGTACTGTAACGCTGCATTTTGATCTGTGCGCACCGGACTCGAGAGTCCGACCGTGGCCTACCCCTTTCTTTTGTGCAATTTAACCCCGCCACATCCCGCACAATCAGTACGCTGCCCATGAGTGCAAAATAGATGCTTTGCTGTTAAGAAAAACGCATATCCTCGCCTAAAACGAATTGTTTGCATTTTAAAACGTTATTCATGATCTAAAGACACTTTTTGAGAGAAAGCACCTATTCCAGCATAAAGAAAGTATTGTGTGCATCAGAAGCCAAATGTTATTTATGATCTTGTAATTATGTCTGCATAAGAGTTACCTACATTTATATAAAGCATACATATTTGTTTTATAAAGCACAGCCCGGTGTCCATTTGTGGTGGGTCATTCTGATTACTATATGTGTTACAAATGCTTAGCCTGTGACGCCCAGAGATTAGCCTTGTCTGCTCGCGCCACACTACCTAACGGGTGAGCAAGGGTTATTTGCAAGGGTGATCCCCTTATCCTGACTAGAGGAGAGGGTCCCTGCTTGTCACAAGTACTTACCTGTGCCAACCAGAGACCCCCAAATCTAACAAGGTGTGTGCCTCTCATCTGGTGTGTGCCTCTCATTAGGTGTGTGCCTCCATTCATCTATGTGCCTCTCGTCAGGTGTGTGCCTATCATCAGGTGGGTGTGTGCCTCTCGTCAGATGCATGCCTCTCGTTAGGTGTGTGCCTCCCGTCAGGTGTGTGCCTCTCGTTAGGTGTGTGCCTCCCGTCAGGTGTGTGCCTATCATCAGGTGTGTGCCTCTTGTCAGGTGTGTGCCTCTTGTCAGGTGTGTGGGTCTCATCTGGTGTGTGCCTCTCGTCAGGTGTGTGCCTCTCGTCAGGTGTGTGCCTCTCATCTGGTGTGTGCCTCTCATCTGGTGTGTGCCTCTCATCAGGTGTGTGCCTCTCGTCAGCTGTGTGCCTCTTGTCAGGTGTGTGCCTTCCATCTGGTGTGTGCCTCTCATCTGGTGTGTGCCTCTCGTCAGGTGTGTGCCTCTCGTCAGGTGTGTGCCTCTCGTCAGGTGTGTGCCTCTCATCTGGTGTGTGCCTCATATCAGGTGTGTGCCTCTCATCAGGTGTGTGCCTCTCGTCAGGTGTGTGCCTCTTGCCAGGTGTGTGCCTCCCGTCAGGTGCGTGCCTCTTGCCAGGTGTGTGCCTCTCGCCAGGTGTGTGCCTCCCGTCAGGTGTGTGCCTCTCTTCAGGTGTGTGCCTCTCGTCAGGTGTGTGCCTCTCATCAGGTGTGTGCCTCTCGTCAGGTGTGTGCCTCCTGTCAGGTGCGTGCCTCTCGCCAGGTGTGTGCCTCCCTTCAGGTGTGTGCCTCTCGTCAGGTGTGTGCCTCCCGTCAGGTGTGTGCCTCTCGTCAGATGTGTGCCTCTTGTCAGGTGTGTGCTTCTCATCTGGTGTGTGCCTCTCGTCAGGTGTGTGCCTCCCGTCAGGTGTGTGCCTCTCGTCAGCTGTGTGCCTCTTGTCAGGTGTGTGCCTTCCATCTGGTGTGTGCCTCTCATCTGGTGTGTGACTCTCGTCAGGTGTGTGCCTCTCGTCAGGTGTGTGCCTCTCGTCAGGTGTGTGCCTCTCGTCAGGTGTGTGCCTCTCATCTGGTGTGTGCCTCATATCAGGTGTGTGCCTCTCGTCAGGTGTGTGCCTCTCGTCAGGTGTGTGCCTCTTGCCAGGTGTGTGCCTCCCGTCAGGTGCGTGCCTCTCGCCAGGTGTGTGCCTCTCGCCAGGTGTGTGCCTCCCGTCAGGTGTGTGCCTCTCTTCAGGTGTGTGGGTCTCATCTGGTGTGTGCCTCTCATCAGGTGTGTGCCTCTCGTCAGGTGTGTGCCTCCTGTCAGGTGCGTGCCTCTCGCCAGGTGTGTGCCTCCCTTCAGGTGTGTGCCTCTCGTCAGGTGTGTGCCTCCCGTCAGGTGTGTGCCTCTCGTCAGATGTGTGCCTCTTGTCAGGTGTGTGCCTCTCATCTGGTGTGTGCCTCTCGTCAGGTGTGTTCCTCTTGTCAGGTGTATTCCTCTCATCAGGTGTGTCCGTCTCATCAGGTGTGTGGTTGTCGTCAGGTGTGTTCTTCTCGTTAGGTGTATGACTCATCACATATGTGACTTGTTAGGTGTGTGCCTCTGGTCAGATGCATGCCTCTCGCCAGGTGTGTGCCTCTCGTCAGGTGTGTGCCTCTCGTCAGATGTGTGTCTCTCGTCAGGTGTGTGCCTCTCGTCAGGTGTGTGCCTCCCGTCAGGTGTGTGCTTTTTGTCAGGTGTGTGCCTCTCGTCAGGTGTGTGCCTCTCGTCATCTATGTGCCTCTCGTCAGGTGTGTGCCTTTCGTCAGTTGTGTGCTTTTTGTCAGGTGTGTGCCTCTCGTCAGGTGTATGACTCGTCAGGTGTGTGCCTCTTATCAGGTATGTGCCTCTCGTCAGGTGTGTTCCTCTCGTCAGGTGTATTCCTCTCATCAGGTGTGTCCGTCTCATCAGGTGTGTGGTTGTCGTCAGGTGTGTTCTTCTCGTTAGGTGTATGACTCATCACATATGTGACTTGTTAGGTGTGTGCCTCTCGTCAGGTGTGTGCCTCTCGTCAGGTGTGTGCCTCTCGCCAGGTGTGTGCCTCTCGTCAGGTGTGTGCCTCTCGTCAGATGTGTGCCTCTCGTCAGGTGTGTGCCTCTCGTCAGGTGTGTGCCTCTCGTCAGGTGTGTCCGTCTCATCAGGTGTGTGGTTGTCGTCAGGTGTGTTCTTCTCGTTAGGTGTATGACTCATCACATATGTGACTTGTTAGGTGTGTGCCTCTCGTCAGGTGTGTGCCTCTCGTCAGGTGTGTGCCTCTCGCCAGGTGTGTGCCTCTCGTCAGGTGTGTGCCTCTCGTCAGATGTGTGTCTCTCGTCAGGTGTGTGCCTCTCGTCAGGTGTGTGCCTCCCGTCAGGTGTGTGCTTTTTGCCTCTCGTCATCTATGTGCCTCTCGTCAGGTGTGTGCCTTTCGTCAGTTGTGTGCTTTTTGTCAGGTGTGTGCCTCTCGTCAGGTGTATGACTCGTCAGGTGTGTGCCTCTTATCAGGTGTGTGCCTCTCGTCAGATGTGTGCCTCTCGTCAGGTGTGTGCCTCTCGTCAGGTGTATGACTCATCACATATGTGACTTGTCAGGTGTGTGCCTCTCATCAGGTAAAGATAGCAGTGACTAATCGTTGAAGAATTATTGAGAGGTGTGTGTCTGTGTCAACATGCTCTTTGAAGGTTTTGGAATATTTATGAGCTGGGTGTTGTGTATTCTGGTATTTCCTGTATGAGCTGATGTTTTGGTTGGTTGTGTGTCCTCTGATTAGAGTGCGGTGTGTTGTTCATACTCTGACTCAGGTATAGTGTGTTATTTGTGCTGTTGAAGGTTTGGCTGGCTTCTATATGTTCAGAGGAGGGTGTGCTCAGTGGAGTGCCTGGCTGTGTCGGCTGTGCTGTGTCTCATTGGGGTGTGTGCTGAGTGCAGGACGCCATTGGTAGTGCAGTCTGTGTTACTAGGAGGGTTGTACCCATAGGAGGTTTTCATTGTGTTGTGCAGTGTGCGCTGTAAATGCCGTGAGAAGGGTTTAATCAGGGTGTAGTGTCAGTGAGCCAGGCAGCCATAGCAGGCGCAGTGAGCCAGGCAGCCATAGCAGACGCAGTGAGCCAGGCAGCCATAGTAGACGCCGTGAGCCAGGAAACCATAGCAGACGCAGTGAGCCAGGCAGCCATAGCAGACGCAGTGAGCCAGGCAGCCATAGTAGACGCCGTGAGCCAGGAAACCATAGCAGATGCAGTGAGCCAGGCAGCCATAGCAGACACAGTGAGCCAAGCAGCCATAGTAGACGCAGTGAGCCAGGAAACCATAGCAGACGCAGTGAGCCAGGCAGCCATAGCAGGCGCAGTGAGCCAGGCAGCCATAGCAGACGCAGTGAGCCAGGCAGCCATAGCAGACGCAGTGAGCCAGGCAGCCATAGTAGACGCCGTGAGCCAGGAAACCATAGCAGACGCAGTGAGCCAGGCAGCCATAGCAGACACAGTGAGCCAAGCAGCCATAGCAGACACAGTGAGCCAAGCAGCCATAGCAGACGCAGTGAGCCAGGCAGCCATAGTAGACGCCGTGAGCCAGGAAACCATAGCAGACGCAGTGAGCCAGGCAGCCATAGCAGACGCAGTGAGCCAGGCAGCCATAGTAGACGCCGTGAGCCAGGCAACCATAGCAGACGCAGTGAGCCAGGCAGCCATAGCAGACGCAGTGAGCCAGGCAGCCATAGCAGACGCCGTGAGCCAGGCAGCCATACCAGACACAGTGAGCCAGGCAACCATAGCAGATGCAGTGAGCCAGGCAGCCATAGCAGACGCAGTGAGCCAGGCAGCCATAGCAGACGTAGTGAGCCAGGCAGCCATAGCAGACGCAGTGAGCCAGGCAACCATAGCAGACGTAGTGAGCCAGGCAGCCATAGCAGACACAGTGAGCCAAGCAGCCATAGCAGACGCAGTGAGCCAGGCAGCCATAGTAGACGCCGTGAGCCAGGAAACCATAGCAGACGCAGTGAGCCAGGCAGCCATAGCAGACGCAGTGAGCCAGGCAGCCATAGTAGACGCCGTGAGCCAGGCAACCATAGCAGACGCAGTGAGCCAGGCAGCCATAGCAGACGCAGTGAGCCAGGCAGCCATAGCAGACGCCGTGAGCCAGGCAGCCATACCAGACACAGTGAGCCAGGCAACCATAGCAGACGCAGTGAGCCAGGCAGCCATAGCAGACGCAGTGAGCCAGGCAGCCATAGCAGACACAGTGAGCCAGGCAGCCATAGCAGACGCAGTGAGCCAGGCAGCCATAGCAGACACAGTGAGCCAAGCAGCCATAGCAGACGCAGTGAGCCAGGCAGCCATAGTAGACGCCGTGAGCCAGGCAACCATAGCAGACGCAGTGAGCCAGGCAGCCATAGCAGACGCAGTGAGCCAGGTAGCCATAGCAGGCACAGTGAGCCAGGCAGCCATAGCAGACGCAGTGAGCCAGGCAGCCATAGCAGACGCAGTGAGCCAGGCAGCCATAGTAGATGCAGTGAGCCAGGCAGCCATAGCAGACGCAGTGAGCCAGGCAGCCATAGTAGATGCAGTGAGCCAGGCAGCCATAGCAGGCGGAGTGAGCCAGGCAGCCATAGTAGGCAGAGTGAGCCAGGCAGCCATAGCAGGCGCAGTGAGCCAGGCAGCCATAGCAGATGCAGTGAGCCAAGCAGCCATAGCAGGCGCAGTGAGCCAGGCAGCCATAGCAGACACCGTGAGCCAGGCAGCCATAGCAGACGCAGTGAGCCAGGTAGCCATACTAGACGCCGTGAGCCAGGCAACCATAACAGACACCGTGAGCCAGTCAGCCATAGCAGGCGCAGTGAGCCAGGCAGTCATAGCAGACGCAGTGAGCCAGGCAGCTATAGCAGACCCAGTGAGCCAGGCAGCCATAGCAGGCGCGGTGAGCCAGGCGGCCATAGCAGCCGCAGTGAGCCAGGTACTCATAGCAGGCACAGTAAGCCAGGCATCCATAGAAGACGCAATGAGCCAGGCAGCCATAGCAGACGCAGTGAGCCATGCAGTCATAGCAGACACAGTGAGCCAGCCAGCCATAGCAGACCCAGTGAGCCAGGCAGCCATAGCAGATGCAGTGAGCCAGGCAGCCATAGCAGGCGCAGTGAGCCAGGCAGCCATAGCAGACGCAGTGAGCCAGGCAGCCATAGCAGACGCAGTGAGCCAGGCGGCCATAGCAGCCGCAGTGAGCCAGGTACTCATAGCAGGCACAGTAAGCCAGGCATCCATAGAAGACGCAATGAGCCAGGCAGCCATAGCAGACGCAGTGAGTCATGCAGTCATAGCAGACCCAGTGAGCCAGGCAGCCATAGCAGACACAGTGAGCCAGGCAACCATAGCAGACGAAGTGAGCCAGGCAGCCATAGCAGATGCAGTGAGCCAGGCAGCCATAGCAGGCGCAGTGAGCCAGGCAGCCATAGCAGACGCAGTGAGCCAGGCAGTCATAGCAGATGCCGTGAGCCAGGCAGCCATAGCAGACGAAGTGAGCCAGGCAGCCATAGCAGATGCCGTGGGCCAGGCAGCCATAGCAGACGAAGTGAGCCAGGCAGCCATAGCAGACGCAGTGAACCAGGCAGCCATAGCAGGCGCAGTGAGCCAGGCAGCCATAGCAGACGCAGTGAGCCAGCCAGCCATAGCAGACGCAGTGAGCCAGGTGGCCATAGCAGGCACAGTAAGCCAGGCATCCATAGAAGACGCAATGAGCCAGGCAGCCATAGCAGACGCAGTGAGCCATGCAGTCATAGCAGACCCAGTGAGCCAGGCAGCCATAGCAGACACAGTGAGCCAGGCAGCCATAGCAGACAAAGTGATCCAGGAAGCCATAGCAGGCGCAGTGAGCCAGGCAGCCATAGCAGACGAAGTGAGCGAGGCAGCCATAGCAGATGCCGTGAGCCAGGCAGCCATAGCAGACGAAGTGAGCCAGGCAGCCATAGCAGATGCAGTGAGCCAGGCAGCCATAGCAGGCGCAGTGAGCCAGGTAGCCATAGCAGACACAGTGAGCCAGGCAGTCATAGCAGATGCCGTGAGCCAGGCAGCCATAGCAGGCGCAGTGAGCCAGGCAGCCATAGCAGATGCCCTGAGCCAGGCAGCCATAGCAGACAAAGTGAGCCAGGCAGCCATAGCAGATGCCGTGAGCCAGGCAGCCATAGCAGATGCCGTGAGCCAGGCAGGCCTAGCAAACGCAGTGAGCCAGGCAGCCATAGCAGGCGCAGTGAGCCAGGCAGCCATAGCAGACGCAGTGAGCCAGGCGGCCAAACTAGCCGCAGTGAGCCAGGCAGCCATAGCAGATGCCGTGAGCCAGGCAGCCATAGCAGACGCAGTGAGCCAGGCAGCCATAGCAGGCGCAGTGAGCCAGGCAGCCATAGCAGACGCAGTGAGCCAGGCGGCCAAACTAGCCGCAGTGAGCCAGGCAGTCATAGCAGATGCCGTGAGCCAGGCAGCCATAGCAGACGAAGTGAGCCAGGCAGCCATAGCAGATGCCGTGAGCCAGGCAGCCATAGCAGATGCCGTGATCCAGGCAGCCATAGCAGGTGCAGTGATCCAGGCAGCCATAGCAGGTGCAGTGATCCAGGCAGCCATAGCAGGTGCAGTGAGCCAGGCAGCCATAGCAGACATATTGAGCCAGGCAGCCATAGTAGACGAAGTGAGCCAGGCAGCCATAGCAGGCGCAGTGAGCCAGGCAGCCACAGCAGGCATATTGAGCCAGGCAGCCATAGTAGACGAAGTGAGCCAGGCAGCCATAGCAGACATATTGAGCCAGGCAGCCATAGTAGACGAAGTGAGCCAGGCAGCCATAGCAGACGCAGTAAGCCAGGCATCCATAGAAGATGCAATGAGCCAGGCCGCCATAGCAGACGCAGTGAGCCAGGCAGCCATAGGAGACGCAGTGAGCCAGGCAGCCATAGCAGGCGCAGTGAGACAGGCAGCAGCCAGTTTCAATATCTGGGAACCCGGAGCAGTGTCTGATGGTTCATTTGGGCAGCAAGTGACGAATGTTAACAATGTGTCATTGCCGAAGAGGCGTGCGGTCTTTTGAAGTAATCTTGCACATGTGAAGTGTGTGCAGTTAACAGTGAAACAAACGCTCTTCGTTTTGTTTCCTTGATTAGTTTAAACAGAAGAAGAAGCACCTGCGCTCAAGAAAAGAAAGGAATAAATTGCATCGCAGATGGAAGTCCAGTCGAAAAGCAAATCCGCAGGAGAATGTCATGGTGAGATCTACAGACATAAGTGCATCAAATGTATCCCAAAGATCCCTTGGTGTGCTTGATATGATGTGATGGCACGTGATGCCACGTGATGGCATGTGATGACATGTGGTGGCATGGGATGGCATGTGGCGGCATGTGACGGCATGTGATGGCATGTGATGGCATGTGATGGCACGTGATGGCACGTGATGGCTCGTGATGGCACGTGATGGCATGTGATGGCACGTGATGGCATGTGACGGCATGTGGCGGCATGTGACGGCACGTGACGACACGTGATGGCAAGTGACGGCATGTGGCGGCATGTGGCATGTGATGGCACGTGATGGCATGTGGTGGCATGTGATGGCATGTGGTGGCATGTGATGGCATGTGACGGCATGTGATGGCATATGATGGCATGTGATGGCATGTGACGGCATGTGACGGCATGTGACGGCACGTGATGACACGTGATGGCATGTGACGGCATGTGGCGGCATGTGACGGCATGTGACGGCATGTGACGGCATGTGATGGCATGTGATGGCATGTGGCGGCATGTGGCGGCATGTGGCAGCATGTGGCATGTGATGGCATGTGATGGCTCGTGATGGCATGTGACGGCATGTGATGGCACGTGATGGCTCGTGATGGCATGTGACGGCATGTGACGGCACGTGACGACACGTGATGGCATGTGACGGCACGTGACGACACGTGATGGCATGTGACGGCATGTGGCGGCATGTGATGGCATGTGATGGCATGTGACGGCATGTGACGGCATGTGACGGCATGTGACGGCATGTGACGGCATGTGGCGGCATGTGACGGCATGTGATGGCATGTGATGGCATGTGTTGGCCGCAGTATGATGAGGCTCAGCGGGTCTTCACACTGCTCTGCCTGGGAAGTATCACAGAGAGCCCTGGGTGTGCTGGACTTGTGATGCCATGGCCTATGATGTTTTCTTGATTATCTTAAGGCTCATCGGGTCTTCACACTGCTGAACAAACGAATGCACGAAATGTATCACAGAGATCTGTGTGTGCTCTTTGCATGTGGTGCGATGGCCCGTGATGGAACAAGAACACCACATGGTGATCTTAGGGCTTGTTGTTTGTTCATACTGCTCTGTGTGTCGGAACTACTGCATGAAATGTAACATAGAGACCCCTGGGTGTGCTTGTCATGCCATGCGATGGCACATGAAATGCTTCCAACAAGAGTACACATGCTCTAGCGCTCTGCAGACTGCACCGTGGATGTCAAACGCAGTCTCCATCAACCCTGGGGGCAAGACAGCTCACAGACTCATCAGACAGGTACTGTTGGCAGGTTTGCCACATCTTGTCGGAGGGGGGAAGTTGTTGTGTGGCAACTGCGGTCAGCAGTTCCATCACCACTATATCCCATATTTTCTGTACCCCATCTGAGGAGGATCTGTTGTGCTGCCCCCAGTACTAGGGTGATTGCTCTGCCTCAATGAGACCACAACGGGTACCTGAGGGGATTGGGGAGACCCAGGAGTATATAGCACGGGAATCTTGGTATACCTGTCACAAATATAACATTTGCTGCATCCAGGACTCCCACCCAGAAAGATTGCAGTTTAGGGCAAGGCCATAGATTTGTGAGTGTGCCCTTGTGTCCGGAGTGACGCCAGCATTGCCCGCATCCCGCGGGGTCTCAAGTAGCGATGCTGGCTGGGGTGAGGTACCAATAGGGGCGATCTTCAGGAGCATTTGTTTATTAGTAAGAGTCACGCCCGGTGTAAAATGACGCTCCGCTCTCTATCTGTGAAGGGGTGCTAACACTACCCCTCCCATCTCGCTCACACAGGTAAGTCGAGGGGGATCAGAGGTGTTATCAAAAAGGCATGAAGGTCTGAGAGTACTTTCCTATCCGTGGAGCGCGTGATAATCCACTTCTCAAAGGCTATCAGTACCCTACTAGCATGTGGCCGGATCCAAGGTTGGGTCACCCAGTATGTTAAGGTCCGATATTGCCCTCATGGTGTCAGTGAGGAGATGGGTGTGGAGAGACTGTCGCTGTTGACCCTGTCCCAAACCCCAATCATGGACCTCGCAACCAGGGAGATGTATACGCCGGCTGGTCTGTGTGGTTTAGGCAGCCAGGGTATTTTCCAAATGTGTGTGCCCGCGATCTATCAAGCACCAATGTTTTTGTGCGGGACCATTCCACCATGTATCGTAGTTGCGCCGCCTGGTAGCAGCAGCGCAGATTCTGGCCTTCCGCGCTTGTTTACCCTCCCAGATGAAGTCCCAGACAAGTAATTGTAGTCTGTCCAGCATCCGTGGGGGGATTGGGGGGTCAGAGTTTGCATGACATATAGAAATGTAGGGAGTAGCGTCATTTTAACAGCCGCTATGCGCCCCAACAACGAGAGATGGTGGGACTTCCACTTAGTGAGATCTGTCCTCGTGGTCGCTAGTAGGCTCCCATAAATGTATGCAGCGGTGGTCGCAAGTGTGGGATTTACCTGTATCCCCAAGTATGGAATCCCACCCTCTGCCCAATGGAATTGGTTGCGGAGCCAAGCGCTGTCGGAATCAAAGACAGTTAGGCCTAGGATTGAGGACTTCTGCTGATTGATTTTGAAGCCAGAGGCCTCTCCAAACATGGTCAGCTCCGCCATAACAGCGGCCAGCAAATTATCTGGATCAGGGAGGGAAAAAGGGCATCATGCGAATACTGCATGATCTTGTGTTCCCTCCCTTCCATCGGGATGCCTGCCACGTGTGGATTGGTTCTTATTCATTCTGCAAAGGGCTCCATATAGAGCGCAAAAAGTAGGGGGCAGAGGGCAGTCCTGTCTAGGGCCACATTCTATAGGGAAAGCAGGCGACCTCTCTCTCCTCACACATATGCTGTCTTGGGGGGCTGTATAGCATCACTGCACCCAGCTGCGGAACGGCAGAGCGAGGCTCACATGCCCTAGTACTCAGTGCGATTAGGGCCAGTGCACCCAGTCAAATGCTTTTTTCAGCATCAATCGTTAGCAAAAGGGCCTGTACTCATGAACGTTGTACCTTGTCCAGGAGGGGATGTACGCTTTTCGTGTTCTTGCTATACCCTCGCTCTGGAATGGAGCCGGCCTGGTCGGGATCAACAAGGACGTAAGGGGCTAGACTGTGGGCCAGAACATTCATAAAGATCTTTGCGCCTACATTTAAGAGGGAGATCGGGCGATAGGAGGCGCAACATTTGGAGTCCTTGCCTGGTTTAGGGATCACCCTAGGTGCATCGAGTCTGGCGGCATATCCTTATGAGAGCCAAAGACTTTATAAAATTCCGCACTATTGCCATCCGGGCCCGGCGCCTTATTGGTCTGTGATTATTCTATGGCCGCCAGTACCTCCTGTGGTGTAATATCCATTTACAGGGCTGTGAACGTGGCCCTATTAGTGTCAGGGGAAACATCTGAGCTAGGTATGCCCTCACGCCGGGGCCCCAAAGGGAGTCAGCGGTATAGAGGGTCTTATAAAAGGTTCCAGAAGGGTTTGCTATGTCCCCATCTATGTAGCACAGGCAGTCATCCATCCCCTGTATCTCGGGGATACTTTGATCCATCGCCTGCACCAGAATGCTTCCTGCTTTGTTACCCCTCAGCATAGTATTTGTGACATATTCTAAGTAAGGTGTATTTCGTCCTTCCCATATCTATCGCTTGCCATTGCTTCAATTGGCGGTGACCAGCCACTATGCCTGACAGGACGTGGGAGGCCTCCAAGACCTTGATCTGTGTTTCCAACTGACGTCGTTTATCTCGTCTTTCCCGGTTGTAGCCTGTGGTGAGGACAACAGAGTGACCTCTGATGACTACTTTTTGTTGTTCCCACAGTGTATAGATGGCAACCTGAGATGTGTCATTGAGTTCCAGGAAAGTCGGTAAGGCTCTCAGTGTATCCGCGCGTATTTATCATGGGTGAGGAGTTTTGTGAATTACGTCGCCAGCGAGGGGGAGCTGACAATCGCTCGCTGGGATTGAGTCGCAAGACAATGAGAGAATGATTGGAGAGAGCTGCAGCTCCAATATCTACCGAGACCGTGTCCCGAGTTACCCCCGGGGTTGTGAAAAAGTAGTCAATGTGTGCGTATGTCTGACTGGCTGCTGAGAACAACTTGTAGTCCACTTGTGTGGGGTGTATATACCTCCATATATCCGTCAATCCCGCCTCATCCAACTATTGTCTAGTGCCAGGCGTTAGTCCCCCATCTTGTTCCACCCGCTGGACGGAGGTGTCCCTCCCAGTGTCCATTGCGATGTTAAAATTTCTCACCACCAGTAGTTCCTTGTCTGGAGAGGTCAACTGTCGTCCCAGTGTGCCCTGACAAATGTTTCCCGTCTCTTATTAGGTGCATAGACTGTGGCTATCATGTACCTGATTCCCTGTATTAAGACCTGCAACGCTAATAGTCCACCTGGGGTCTCCATAAAAACCCACTCCACCCTACCCACGAAGTGTGGCGAACAAAATCGCCACCCCTGCCTTCTTGGTAGCCCCAGAGAAGAAATACTGCCGCTCAAACTAGCGAGACCGTAGTGTCCGCCAGTCGCGGTGACGCAGGTGGGTTTCTTACGGCATACAAATATCACACTTGGAGTCTTTAAGAAGTGAAAGAACTGCCAGTCACTTAGCATAAGCATTGAGACCTCGAACATTGAGGCTAAGCAAGGACACTGCCATCATTACCCGTGTGGGGTGATATCTGCCCGTCCAATCGCAGCGTAAGCTCACCCATTCTAACCCACCCGGGGAAGGTGTGAGGGTGGTATGAACAAGTGGGAGAGAAGAAGAAGAGAAGGAAATGGAAGGAGTGTGAGGGTGATAGAGAGGCAATGTATCAAAAACTTTCCCTGCCAGGGAAAACTAAAAAACAAGCATTGGCATAGCCAATAGGTCGCGCTTTTGGGACCTTCTAAGTATTTAGTTATGCAGCACAATATCCTGGGTGCAACAACATCACCTGTTGCATGGCTAAACACTTATAAGGGTCCCAAAGGCGAGACCTATTGGCTATGCCAATGCTTGTGGAATAAGTAGTTTCCTTTTCCCCTTCCCCTTCTAGTGCTGGGAAGCCCTTTGTGGGTAGCTATGCGCTTTACACATCTCAGAGAATAGAATAGAAGAGAATTACTTTGTAAATTACACAACTAAAGTTGCTAACTCAAAAGGAAAGATGAATGTATGCTTCACAAATTAAAAAAGCCATTTCTTCATGCAATGTCCTTAAGGAATCCCGTGTATCTCTGTGCTTTCCAAGAGTCAATACAGTGGCATAGAAGCATTGGCAAAAGAAATAGGTCTTTTCTTTCTCACTAATAGACTCTTCCAATGCCTTTTGGAGGTGCTTCAGAGTGCATGACTTTTTCAGGCTGCCTGCGCGGCACTGTCAAAATAAATAAAGGAAAAGGGACCAGTGATGCATGCATGGGTGATGACGTCTGTGCGTGGATGCATCAGCATTGCTTGCGCGTGTCCGAAGAAGAATGGCACAGTAGCCATTTGCTTTCATTTTGTATTTACCAGTCCAAAATGGCGATTGCCACTTGGATTTGTATATTAAAAAAAATTTGTTTTTGTACAAAAGTGCACATTTTAATGAAAAGAAAGGACTGCAGGGCTTGGAAGTAACGGACGAGTGAATGGGGGTAAATAGCACTACAAGAGCCCGTCTTCAACGTCACTTCTATTGTTTACATGTGCTAATGGTGACATTCAAGACCCGCATATTACTGGATGAACCAGGATAATGTTGCATTTTGAAATAATACCGACCTGGTGAATCCTGCACATTTCTGAGATTACACGTCCTGTGTGGTGAAAGAAAAAATTCATTCATCACATTTTTTGCCCTAAACTGCTCCCATCGCAATCAATAAAAGTGAAACAGTAGAATATTAATTAGTTAGATTAAAGTTCTCTTCTGGACCAAGGAAGCCATCGTTTATGTGCTAGCAAATATTGTGAGTAATGGCACATCTTAGAGCCCCCCTCTTCATGGAAGACTGAGAAGCAGAGGCCGAGGTGGAACACCGGATCACCCCCCGATCGATGCACAAAAACTAGGACCAGACGTCCATCCCGAGTGCAGAATAACAAAAAGGTACAAACAGACAGCACCGACCTGTTGAGGCAGCACCTGCTGGCAAGGGGGAGCTAAAATCTTGGGGAAATCAGAGAAAAGCCAGTCACGCCTAATCTTTGAAACCAAAAAAGTGATGAAGCCAGTCCAAGAAGAGCAGAGAGACTCTGATCTCGAGTCTGAGGCACAAGGAGCATCCGCGCTCGAGTTAACTCTACAGGCTATGCTGCAGAGCCTCCTCTCGATTGACAGCAAAATGAACTCCCTGAACCAACAAATAGATAACATATCAGCCGTACTAAACAAACAAGCATCCAGACTCACAGAAGCAGAGCAAAGACTCGTGACGGCGGAAGATAAAATACAAACCACGACCAGAAAGTGCTCAGACATGGAGAAGCTCCTGACCATAATACAAGCAAAAAATGAGGATTTAGAAGCACGCTTACGATGCAGAATCTTGCACATAAAAGGTATCCCAGAAACAACGAACATGTGAATAATGAAAATGTATGTAGACCAGATGATTAATGATTTATTCTGCCAGGAGAACTAGTCCAATATAATGATAGTGCAGCAAGCACACTGATGGCGAAGCTTCCACCGGGGACTGCTCCTCGTCCTTTAATCACTAAACTACTCAACTACCAAGACCGTGAAACAAGGCTGCGACTGCGGCGGGAAAAAAAGGACCTCAGATATCAAGATTACCAGGTGTCCTTTTACCCAGGCTTCACTGCAGCAGTGCAAGCAGCAAGAAGGGAATATCAATCTGTCAAACGACAGCTGCAGAAAGAAGACATATCATACGCGATGCTATACCCCCGCCGAACTGCGCATAGTCTATGAGGGGAAGCAAAAAATATACACAACCCCAAAAGCAGCACAGGACTTTCTGAGATATATTGCAAGAAAAACCCGTATTCAAAGTTCACGAGATGGTGAAGACTCCAACCAGTAATCCAGGCCACAAGACACGGATACACAAGCGGTGAAACGCCACCAAGATAAACAGAAACTAACTGGGAAACTGCAATTGATTTCGACCCACAAACAATCTGAAATCTGATGAAATGGCTCACCTGACCACCTCCGAACTAGAAGGAGTCCGGCCTCCTGGTAACACCCACATGGGAGAACCCATTTAGAACTGATAAGTGCAGCATTATTGTTAGTAAATTAGACGTCAGACAGTAGGATTTTAGGGACCGTTTCTTTAATATATTTGGGATTCTGAAGTGGGAGGGAATGGGTGGGGGTAGGGAAATGTTTATTGTTATGCCAACCCTAGCTCATCAATAGCATACACTTGTGATAGTTATACGATCAACTGATATGCAAACACACTAAGCACTAACACTTTTATGGCAACGGATAGCAACATGGAATGTGCGTGGTCTAAACAGTCCCAAGAAAATTAGACAGGTAATGCCCTATCACCAGGTACAATATTCAAATAGCGCTTCTCCAAGAAATGCACTTGACGTAACAAATGGATGCAAGAGTGGGCACACACTGGGCGGGGTCAGGTTGGCATCATCATATTCGACAAATGCAAGAGGTATACTGATGTTAATAAAAAAAGGCACACTGTTTTGTGGTCAGTAAACATACCATAACAGATGACAGAGGGCGCTACGCTATTCTGCAGGACCCAACACACTGTACACGCTATACGATAATTAATGCGTATGGGTCAAACATAGACGTCCCAGATTTTTATGTAGACATACTGAACGCCCTGAGACCTCTCCTAAACTCAGGAATAATATAGGGAGGAGATCTGAACACACATCTGGACCCCAGCAAAGACAAATCAGTCCCACAAGGGGGACACAACACCAGAGCAGCCCGAATTATGAGAGAAGGGATGGATGAGATGGGCTTGATGGATGTATGGAGGATCCGTAACCCAGATCGAATGGAGGGTACACATGCATCAATCGCACATGGATCTTGGCCCAGACTAAACTACTGGCTGTTGAGCGCAGGGGTGAACGCTTGGGTAACAAATAGGGCCGCTGACATGGACATTGGCTGATCATAATCCGGGCAAGCTCAGCATACAGATTCCGACATGCACCCAGACAATTCACTTGGAGATTCAGGGCTGAGGCGCTGCTTGATCCGGTCTACAGGTCCACTATAAGGGATGCCATCACACAATACTTCGCAATAAACAAAGGCTCGGTAAGCAAAGCATCCACATTTTGGGACGCGCTCAAGGCTAATATAATGGGAATATGTATAAGAACAAGTGTGGGAATACTAAAGAATATACGCAGGCAGCTACTAACAGAAGAGGCCTTAAAACATCTAGAGTAGGAATATGAAATTAACCCACAACCAGACACATTAGCAAAAATAAGAGAGCTAGTGACTGAATATAATGACTTAGCAGCAGGGGAAATGCGCAGTCTGTCCAAAAGACATGTAGCGAGGGCGAACGGCGAACGGAGGAAACCAGAACATATTCTAGTCACTAGAATAACAACAGGCGGAAGTCAACATCACTTTATAAAAATCACGGATGACACTGGGGACGGCCCATTGGGAGACTGCCACAATTCAAGCCATTTTATGAAGGACTCTATACCTCACTTGGGCAGGTAGATACAGAAGGACTAGACGAATACTTGGTGGACATCGCGCTCCCATCACTGTCAATGGACAGAGGGAATACTCATATCAACCCATTGAAGAAGATGAGGTAGGTGACTCCTTACTATCTTTGCCAAACAGAAATTCAACGGGTCCACTCACGAGTGAGTTTTACTAAGAATTTGTGGATATATATTTTAGAACTGTAGAGGGAAGCATTAGAGTAGGGAATTTTGCCACCTACGCTGAGAGAAGTCTTGATAATTGCCCTGTTTGTCTGATACGCCCCGACGCGATGTGAGTCCCACAGGCCCTTATACCTCATAAATACAGATGTGAAAATATTAGCACGGATATTAGCCACCAGACTTCAACCATTACTGAAAACAATGGTACTTCCAGATCTGTCGGGATTTATACCAATCAGATCCGCCTCACATAACTTGCGAACGATATTTGCACTATACCACCAGCTCAATCCAGAACTCAAAGCTTCGGCGCTAATGTTGGACACTGCTGAGGGGTTTGACTCCATTGAGTGGAGATACATGTTCAGAATACTCCAGCGAATGTGGCTTCCCGAGATCTTTCTAAAATGGGTGGGGTTGGGTGAGTGGCCAAGATGGCGATCGGGAAGACATGTTTAGTTCGTCTCCCTGCTCCCATCTGCTCACCCAGCCGCTAACAAGCAAAGAAACAGGGCGTGGCCAGGCGCCAACGAAGATGGCCGCCTAGGAACCGAGCTCCGCCGGGACGACTGTTGTCCCCGTAAAATCCGGCAGAAGATCCTGGCTGGAGTGCACCCCTCTAGGCGCACCAGCTCCCTTAAGTGAAGCGCTGCCGCACTGTGCTTGAAGCGGAGTCCGAGCCCCTTCGGGGACGACACGCCACGCCGGGTTGTGCTGCGGCGGACCCCGGGATCGTGGCCTGGAGCCTGAGTACGGGGTGAGAGGGAAATAGAGGCCCCGGCCTGCGGCCTGCACTCTGAAATAGGCCGAAGCAAGGCCCGACATCCGGCGGCTGGGCGCGAGGTGGCGCCGAGCCGCAGTGCTTCCGGTGGTCTGCGGAGGCCCGCGAACCCGGCAGGGGAGGATCCGCGAGCCGGAATTGATACCGAGCGAGCCTCGCCCACCGCGGCCATCGACCCGCCGGGAGGGCGGACCTGCGGGCAGAGATAAGTCTCCGTCGCGGCCCTGCCACTACTGCACCCCAGACGCCGGAGGGGACTGAGGAGCCATACCCAGGGACACTCGGGGTGGTGGTGGCGAGCGGTTGGAGCGGCTGCCAAGGCGCCACGGAACAGCGAGCAGCGGCCTGGTCGGGGGATCTGACAGCGGGGCCCCGGGCTGTCGGAGGTAGCGCTGCTAGACTGAGAGCCCCCTACTCCTGCAACGGCGGTAGCCACTGCCTACTGGCCAGGCATCACGGGTTGAGTTGACCCACACAGCATACATACGTGACTGCGGCAGGCTGGCTGGCTGGGGCCTAGCGCTGACTGCGCGGCTGCACACGTGGCGCCAGTTACGACCTGCCACGCATAAAGTCCGACCTGCCCAGAGAAGGAGTGGTGGCGAAGCAGGTGGTCGGCGACTGGCCTGGCGGCGCAAAGTTTGCGGGTGCCTGCCTCAGTGCCCAACATGAGGCCCAAGACAGGGGCAGCGACCCAAACGAACAAACTGGACAAATATGCGGTGCCAACTGGACCAAGGCTTGAGATCGATGATGAAGAATGGTTGACTGCGCTTCCGTCCCCTAGGGAAGTGGCGATTTCAGCCAGGCTTAGGCTCATACAACTCAAGATACTGCATAGAGTCTATATCTCCTGCACTAGATTACAGTCGATGGGAGGTGGGGGGGAGGGGCTCTGCAGGCGAGGCTGCGGTGAGACGGGCTCCTTTTTACATATACTTTGGGATTGCCCCTTGGTGCAGAGGTACTGGAGACGTGTTAGGCACTGTATGCAGGAGGTGTGGGAGGCGGACATACGCCTAGAGGCGAAGAGATGCCTCTTGAACATCTGGGAGCCCACGGACTTGCCCGTGAAAGGGAAACTCTGGGTCGCGCTGGGGCAGATGGTGGCGAAAAGGAACATCGCCTGCCTCTGGGGTGCACCCGCCCGCCGAAACTAGCCGAATGGCAAAGAGACATGGATTGGTGCATGCTGCAGGAGAAGACTGTATATATTGTGCGGTTTTGCCCTCGAAAATGGGGGGAGGTGTGGTCATGCTGGAACGAATATAGAGGTGGCATCTGTGAGCCTCCACAGGCCCGCCGACCTGGGGTGGCAGATATGGTGTGACATGTTGCTCTTCAAAGTCGAATCGATACACGTTCTAAATGACACTGTCAATGTACTGTACTGGTGCTGTGACTGACCCTATTACACGATATGTACTGACGGTACTTGTTAATGTTACTCTGCTAATAAAAAGATTTTTTTTTAAAAAACATGCAAAGAAACTGCCTGAAACCCTGCACGTACTATCGGGAAAGAAGTGGGAGAGCAGAGATCAACAAGTGGAGGCCGGAGAACCCAAAGAGATGTCACAATGGCCATAGTGCCAATATTGGCCCACTCACCAGCACTCTTGCAGCAACATACATGTAGCATAAATAAGCAGACAAGACAACTTTTTGTTGGAGAAAAATTGCTGCAGGTTTATTAGCATACACATATGCCAATATGGTGGGTTATCTTACAGGCGATCCAAAGGCAAGCCGCCCCTCGCGGCCTACCACCTGAAGGGCCAACTTGCATCCTGGCCTCAGCAAATCGTTGCTTAGCGCTTGTGGTGAGGGATTGCCACTCCCACTTCCGGTGAACCATTGGTCCACCCTCTTGCTCATGTCCCCCCCTACGAGGGGCGGAGCGTTCAAGCGACCCCCGGTTGTACAGGTTTCCCACCGCCCGTAGGATAGCGGGGCGCCGTCGCACCTCAGGGTCCACCGCACAGACTTCCTGGGGATATTAGGCCTCAGCACCCTTTGTGCTCCTGAAGAGGGTACCCCTGAGTACCTTTCCGCCTCTGGATCGCCCTGTAACTTCACCACAGCCCTGGGTGTGGCGACCGTCGCAGCCAGAGCCCCCCACCAAGGCCGGCATTCCTACTTACATCCTGCTATTTCTAGGGCCTCTTCCCTAACCAGCAAGAATTAGTCCATGCTTATACTGGGCAGATGTACCCCTCCGTCACAACACACCCTGTGAATTTGGCGTGTAGCACCCAGGTCTAATGGGCTAAGGCTCCTCTGCCCAGTGAATTTACGCATAGCGCAGACTTCCTGCGCGCAGGCTCCAACGCCTCCCCTGCCAAGCTCCCTGCCACAGGAGCCAGGAGGATTTCCGGCCACTGACGTTTACCTGTACCCCACTGGTTGCTAATTTGCCCCGTGAGGTAATTGTGGTCTTCATCCCTGGTTCATACTTTGCCACATAGACCAGACAACTTCAGTTGTTTACAAATTAACATTGGTGCCCATAGCAATGGTGTCACACAGGTTTGAGGGAATAAGCGTGTGGTGTCCATCATTAGACACTGCACCAAATCGTGGAGTGCCAACCTACAGGTGCCCGGACCTCGACCCTTGATACATATACCAGTCATGGTGACAAAGTACAAGATAGTGAGTCACATGTTTAGCTATAATCCTGTTTGGTGGATACGCTGGGACCCGTCGGTGTCCCTGCCAATGCTGTGTCACCCACTTCAGCCCTATAAAGCCCTAGCCCGTCCCTCAAAGACACCTACAGCCTGACACCCCCGCTGCGTTGTGAGGGGTTTTCGAGCCCACGCTCCCCGTCTAAGTTTCTAACCTTTCTCTCCCTTGGAGGCTCCAGCTCGTGTGAGCGGCTATCCCTGTCCTGGCGAGGCCTATCAAAGGCCATTTCCCACCTTAGGGACTAACCTGCCCTGGGAAAAGTGACATAGAAACGGGTGTCCATGTGTCTTTGTCGTATAAAAGGGGGAAACACATGAACGCAAAACACTTGACCCTTTTTGGGCAGTCGGACCGCCAAAACAAACTTCTTCAATCATTGTAGCCCATTTATGTTGACCCCACGTTCTCCTCAGGTTCTTGCACACACAATTTAACTGGCACCTACCACCACTGCCTAGCTCCCTGGCTCTCGCGCAGTTGTTATTGTCTGTCTTGAATGGACTTGAGCATCCATCACTTGGTGCGTGCTTGCCCTTAATGAAATCACCTTGGTTGTGCAAGCCCCTGCCTGGCCGCAAGCTTAGCTAAGCCCCTGCCTGTGTAGGCCGACCAAGCTACCTCCCTTGGCATCCTGTCCCTACAACACAAGGCTTACCTCTAGTCATGTCACTAATTGTCTCCATCATGCGTATAAGGCAGTTGGGACCTTCTTATGCAAACTCCCTTCTAGTAAATGTAAATGTAGGAATTTGTAGAAGCGCACAGCTACCTCCACCGGAGGTGTCCCGGCGCTGTCCGTATACCGCTTAGGAACCCTTCCTGGCTTTCCTGGGAAATGTCCACTCCTGGGCACCCCGCAGGTGCAGCCAGCCATCCCAGCGCTTTTGAGGCCGTTGTGGAGACTAAGCAAGCTATTGCCCAGAGTTGCAGCGTGGGACCCATGATCAGAACAGGCACTGAGGCGAGAATATCCAGTCAGGGGAATTAATGAGCCGGAGACCCGCCGAGGCGGGAATCGAACCCTGGTCCCGGGCCAGAGCTCTGCATCAAGGTCTGCCTGCTCTAACCATTGAGCCACACTTCTCCACACACCGTGCCGAGTAACTAATAATGTCTGTCTCTTGACCAGTCACCCCGATTGGGCACTCGTTGGACCCAAGGCTGCTATTAACAAATGTATATATCAAGTTGGGCAACTTGAGACACTACTACTTTCTCACTGTGAACTTCCTGGCGTGGAGATACTGCCTACGATCTCCCTACCTTAGATCCTGAATAACGACTAAATAAATGTGACTCAGGCCGAAATATTACCAGTGCACCCCGCCAAGGGCCCTCCACTGCATGTGAACGCCAGCAGTTCGTTATAAGGCTGTGGTTATTACCTGCCCACATCTGGACCCACACAAGCGACCCCACATGCCCCCGAACATTCCAAGGCTGTGCGATCTCTCGCTCAAACATAGCGGCAAGCAGCATCTCACCCACCAAGGCCTCTCGTGGGACCCCGCACCAGCGCACACTCAAATAAAATGCGGGCCCACACGCGCGAGCCCACATGCCCCCGAAAATACCGAGGCCGTGCACTTGAGAACCTCCCGGGGTGCAGGGCAGGGGCTTTGCGCACGTGACCCGCGGCAAAGGCCTCTGCACCCCCGCTGTCCCCTTTACATGAAAGCGCCGACACACAACCTATTCACCTCGACTCACCGCAAGAGAAAGCAAACCGGCGAATGGCGGAAAACACAGCACCCCGACGCCAGACCAGGCCTCTGGACGGAGCT
Organism: Lissotriton helveticus; assembly: GCF_964261635.1. Classification (NCBI taxonomy): domain Eukaryota; kingdom Metazoa; phylum Chordata; class Amphibia; order Caudata; family Salamandridae; genus Lissotriton; species Lissotriton helveticus. Next base: position 498,678,729 of record NC_136062.1, read on the forward strand.
ACCAGAGGGCACACAAACGGCTACAGGGTGAGGGAACAAAGAGGCCGCCAGGTGGGCGGGGGAGGAATTTATACCTCTCCCCCGCCCCCCACCCGGAAGTGCCGCGCGAGACCCCCCCCCAGGGGTCGCGGAACACTGGGCTGCCCCGTGTGCCATCTTGTGGCACTAAGGGGGCCGTCCTCTTATGAGGGTCCCCTGCGGGGACGTGTCGGTCGGCCCGCAAAGATTGGAGAGGCCTGCGCAGGAGTAAGATGGCAGCCGAACATTCAAAATGACAGAGGAAGGCGACGGAGAGCGCGGCAGCGCAGTGGCACTCACAAGCATTGGAACACAACTCTGAGGCGGCGCCGCTGAGAGTACGGAAGGTGCAGTAAGCAGTGTCCAGGGCCCGATTAAGGGCGAGAAAGGCCGAACATTTCACTTTCGCTAGCTCTGAGGGGAGGAAGTTCCAGCCTGCAACGGATGCAAAGTCGAGGAAAGAGGTCACACGACCGGACAGCAGAGATTGTAAGTGTAGGAGCGTAAGTCTGGGGAGGCGCCACCGATATTAAGGACAGCGCAGAGATCGGCGCTGGACCCCGCCACAAGGGGGATAAAAACCAACAATTTCGGCAGGCGGAGTCCAACTGTTCAGGCCCTGAGGAGAGGAGGACCCAGGCTGGCAGCGGAGCAGGTACACAGGGCAGAGGAAAGGGGATGTAGCAGAGACATTCCAGCAGACGCCCGGATCAGGAACACCATAAGGGGGTAGCCTGAGGCTCACTGATGAGCCAACCGAGAATACCATAAGAGCCCAAATCCAGAAGGGGGCATATGAGAAGGGAGGCCTGGAAGACGGAGACACAGGGCATTGAGAGGCTGGTCATCACTGGCGACACGTGGAGGTCCAAGGAAGAAGCGGGATCTCTGGGGCCTCCCCACACAGCAACATAGCCACAAAAGTTTAGAGGGAGAATGGTTCTGAGCAGTAGAGGAGAGACAAAGGTGGGTGCCTCCAGCTCAAACCGGTGGATGGGGCGCTCATCCCCCAATCCACAAACAGGACAAGAACCCGAACCTAACAAGGCGCCGGTTACCTGAGCTTTCTTAGAGCTGGTATTTAATACCCTACACGACGAAATACAAACTCTAAAAGCGAAGAAGCATCTGAGCTGAAAGAAGTAAGGGGGGATGTGGACACCGTTGGAGAAAGTTTAGCCAACATGGAGGAACAAACCTAAGTATGAGAGGAAGAGATGTAACAATTGCAGCAGGTAATGATATGGATCGAGGCGCAACAAATCAACCTACGGGCGCAAGCAGAAGATTTGGAAAATAGGTCACACTAATATTGTAAGATTAATATTCGAGTTAAAGAGGTTCCACCCAAAGAAGAGGGTGTGGATATCACTCAATACCTGCAAGACTACTTTCGCCAAATCCTGGAGGTCCCTCAAGACTTTGACATCAAAATAGACCGAGCACATAGGGTGGGGTGACAGAGCCGGGCACCAGCGCCTCCCCCTGGAACTCCTAGCCTATCTACCGGACTTCTAGCCGAAAGAACTGATCCTACGCAAGGCACAAGATAAGCAACCTCTTAAGTACCAAGACCATCCTATCGCTTTGTTTCAGGATCTAGCCGCAATAACCCTGCAGAAAAGGGGAGAATTCAGACCAGCGACAACATTTCTTCGGAGCCAGGGAGTGGCATACTTTTGGGGACATCGGTTCTAGCTGATTTTCAAATGGCAGGGTAAAATGCATCAACTCCACTCTCTGCGAGACACTGCGAGACTCTGCGGACCTACTACGTAGAACGGGAAGAAAGTGCAAAACAAGACTGCTTGACGTCTAAAGGAAGATGGCAGAAGGTAGGAGGAGGCCATACTAAAGACTATACTGGGAAACCAGATCCCTCCACGATTGCGCAGGAGAGACAACCTGTATTAGACTTTTTGTCCACAGAAAATACGCCTCCAGAAAGTGACTGCGGGGACAAAAGGCAGATAAGTGTCGTGCATATGGCCCGACGGGAGACGGGGGGGGACTCCCTGGGAGCGGGAACGCATATATGGGATTGACCACATCATAGACCCAAACTCGTTCTATACCAAGGGTGCATGGGACTGGACCAAGAGTCCCTGACACTATGGGGAACTGTTGGGGTCTCAGTTGGGGTTAGGGGAGGGGAGGGAAGGAGAGAGAAGGGGAGGGAAGGGTCTGGCATTCCTGGGGATAAGGACGGCAAGGGACAGAGAAGAAGCATCAACGCGCTGAGATGCCTTTAGATAGCAGTATTTTAATTCATTTGACATGTCGCATAATCACCTGAAAGTCCTTACACTTAATGTGAAGGGACTTAACAACCCTACTAAAAGGAAAGCTATTCTATCATATTTGGAGACCTCTGAAGCAGACGTGTGCCTCCTTCAGGAGACGCGTTTACTTTCTCGGGATTGGCACCGCAGGGGTTGAGAGTCGTACCCAACAATTCTTTTTGTCCATGTCAGATAAAAAAATCAGGAGTGGCAATTCTGATTGCAAAGCAATTTCACAGAGAGGTGACATATAAAGTAGCATAAGTTAAAGGGAGGCTGTTGGCAAATACACTACGGATTGGGGGACAGACCTTAGCGATTGGGTCAGTCTACGGGCCCAATGCAGGCCAAGAGGAGGTTTTGAAGCTGGCTCTCTCAGAGGTCCTGAATAGTCAAATTCACCTGACTCTTCTGGGGGAGGGGAGACTTACATATAGTCATGGAAGCAGCAAAGACAGATCCAGAAGTCGTTACACACAAGGGGGTGAGGTATCACAGGAAGGGATTTGTTGGCTTGGCTCCATGGGATTGGTAGATTTGTGGCGGGCATCGCAGTATCCGTTCTATTCTCGCGCTCATGCACGTATGCCCGTCTGGACTACGTTCTGGGTACGACGGAGCTGGTTACACTAATGACAGAAACAAGCATTGTGCCCTTAGCGCTTTCAGACCACGATGCGGTGACCGTATCCCTGCAATTACCCACGCCGCATAGACAGTCTGGGGGGTGGAGATTAAGGAAAAGTCTGTTCCATAAAGACACAGCGGCGAAACAAATCACTAAATGCATTAAGGAATATTTAGAGATGTAAATGTAAATGTAAATGTGGGTGTACTTGTAAAGCGCACTACGACTCCAAGGAGTATCTAGGCGCTGAAGACCGCTGGGGAACCCGTCCTGGTTTTCCCTGTGAGATGGTCCCTTTCTGGGTGTCTCCAAGGTGAAACCAAACAACTAAAAGGGTCTTGACTCAAAGAACTCAGCAAGGCTGAGCCAAACTATACTAAAGAAACGAAACAATTGCCAATACTGAGAATCTAGATTTCAGGTTTCTTTTAACCTGAAAAGAAATTGGTTATCATGAATGTAACATGGAAAACCTGCTTTATAAATTGCAACATATAATTTTATTGCTTCAGAAACGATCTAAAATTTTTTACACATTTTTTTGCATGGAAACACAAACGAAATATATACATTTATATACAACACTGAAATGTAAGTACACAGAAAATTCAAAAACACAAAAAATTCAACACGCTATCAAAATCAAGCACTCTTGGCCATACATTCATACTCCAACTCATACACACTAATACTAGTCCCGGTGTCAACAATATAATACAGGGAAATCAATTAACCATTGTTTTAAACAGACCCTTTATAAGACTTTATACAGTTCAAAAACGGAAAAAGGGGGGAGGACACAAAAGTGTTCCTCGTGCTGTTTTAAAGGTTGATAACACAAAAAAATATTTTTTATATGCGACCCAGTCCCGGGTGTTTTTGAATTTTCTGTGTACTTACATTTCAGTGTTGTATATAAAGTAAGTAAAGTCCACATTTGTAAAGCGCACAATCACCCGTAAGGGTCTCTAGGCGCTGGGGGCCGTTGGGAAGATTAAGCGAGCTACTGCCCAGAGTCACATGGTGCTGGGCTGACCTGCCGCCGGAGCCGGGGATCGAACCCTGATCCCCAGATTCCAGTGCCAGTCGCCCTGGCCGCGGCGCCACACCTCTTCCACATATATAAATGTATATATTTCGTTTGTGTTTCCATGCAAAAAAATGTGTAAAAATTTTTAGATCGTTTCTGAAGCAATAAAATTATATGTTGCAATTTATAAAGCAGGTTTTCCATGTTACATTCATGATAACCAATTTCTTTTCAGGTTAAAAGAAAACTGAAATCTAGATTCTCAGTATTGGCAATTGTTTCGTTCCAAGGTGAAACCAGGCATCCCCGGCGTCTGTGGGGGGCCGTTGTAGAGATGAGGCAAGCTTAATGCCCAGAGTTGCCGAGTGGGACCCCTGGTTAGAGTAGGCACCAAGGCGAGAATTATCGAGTCCGTTGACCCTGGTCCACGACCCTGCCGCGTCGGGAATTGAACCCTGGTCCCGGGCCGTTCTCTGCTTACAGGTCTGCCGCCTCTAACCAGTGAGCCACACCACTGCAGAGATGAACGACTCTTCAGAGGTTTCTATAACCACATTATGGGAGGCCATCAAAGCAATGGTTAGGGGAGAGATAATCGCAATCAGTGCAGCAGAAAATAAGGAACGGAGAGAAAAGAGAGAACCGCTGTCAGCACAGGTCCTGGAACTGGAACGGGTACATAGGCGGACGGGAGCGCCCACGGTATGGAGACAGCTTAAGGCGGCGAGGATGCAACTGGCTGGGTTAGACCAGAGTGCAAAATATTGGAAAATTCTGAGCCTTCCAATAAACGTGTTGCGTCTGTAAAGGAATGGGAGATACGTGGTATATGAACCAGACGTAGAGGGATACATATAAACATGCATACATGGCACATGATCCATGCATACTTAGATACATTGTACATGAACCAGAAGAAGTAGGATAGAAAGAAACACACACACATGATACATGATCCACCTATACATAGAGACTTACATACATACATGGTACATGATCCACGCATACATAGAAACATAGATACATAGATTGCACATGATCTACAAACAGAAACATAGATACATGCATACATACATACATGGTATATGGTCCATGCATACATAGATATGTACATGCATACATACATGCACAGTACATGATGCATGCATACATAGATACGCACATGCACACATACACACACAGTACATGATCTACATATACACACATACATACATGATCCATGAATCCATAGATATGTACATGAATACATACATACACAGTACATGATCCATGCATACATAGATACATGCATGCATACATACATACATAAACAGTACATGAACAACACATACATACATACACACGCATACATACAATGTACATGATCCACACATTCATACATACATACATACATGAACTGTGCATACATTTGTACATGCATACATACATGCACAGTACATGATGCATGCATACATAGATACGCACATGCACACATACACACACAGTACATGATCTACATATACACACATACATACATGATCCATGAATCCATAGATATGTACATGAATACATACATACATAAACAGTACATGATCCATGCATACATACATGATCCATGCATACATACATACATACATAAACAGTACATGATCCATGCATACATAGATACGCTCATGCATACATGCATGGTACATGACCCACGCATACACACATACATACATGATCCATGCACACAGACAGCTCCCATGTGCTGTGCCTGGACTCTGAGTGTTGTGCTACAGATGGCTCATGTTTAAAGCCTGGGGACGCCCCTTGGAAGGGCCCTCACTGCTGAGAACACGTCTAATCTCATGTCTTACCCTCCTGCAGGGACCCCCTCCTCCGACCCAGCGCCCCAAGGACCTGCCCGCCTCCAGCCCTGGCAAGGGACCGCCCGCAGAGCAGCAGCGCCCCCCACAGGTGGGTGTGTACCCTCTGCTCTTGGTTCATTCCTGGCTCTGTCTGTCTCAGGGGCAGGGGTGATATCTACCAGCATCTCTGGTGGGGGTACATGGCGTATGTCTCTTGCAGGTCTGTGTCTGTCTGTCTGTCTGCCGAGGTTGTGTGTCTGCATCCTTGGCGCGTGTGCACGGCATGTGCCTGTCTCAAGTGCACTTACATCCTCTTTGTGGCTGGTTCAGTTACAGATTGTGGCTGTACTTGTGATCTGGTTATAACCTCTGTGTCTGTCCCTCTGATGATGTCACACCCTCTGTGTCTGTCCCTCTGATGATGTCACAGCCTCTGTGTCTGTCCCTCTGATGATGTCACAGCCTCTGTGTCTGTCCCTCTGATGATGTCACACCCTCTGTGTCTGTCCCTCTGATAATGATGTCACAGCCTCTGTGCCTGTATCTCTGATGTCACAGCCTCTGTGTCTGTCCCTCTGATGATGTCACAACCTCTGTGTCTGTCCCTCTGATGATGTCACACCCTCTGTGTCTGTCCCTCTGATGATGTCACACCCTCTGTGTCTGTCCCTCTGATGATGTCAAAGCCTCTGTGCCTGTACCTCTGATGATGTCACACCCTCTGTGTCTGTCCCTCTGATGATGTCACAGCCTCTGTGCCTGTACCTCTGATGATGTCACAGCCTCTGTGCCTGTACCTCTGATGATGTCACAGCCTCTGTGTCTGTCCCTCTGATGATGTCACAGCCTCTGTGTCTGTCCCTCTGATGATGTCATAACCTCTCTGTCTGTCCCTCTGATGATGTCACACCCTCTGTGTCTGTCCCTCTGATGATGTCACACCCTCTGTGTCTGTCCCTCTGATGATGTCACAGCCTCTGTGCCTATATCTCTGATGATGTCACAGCCTCTGTGTCTGTCCCTCTGATGATATCACAGCCTCTGTGTCTTCATCTCTGATGATGTCACAGCCTCTGTGTCTGTACCTCTGATGATGTCACAGCCTCTGTGTCTGTACCTCTGGTGATGTCACAGCCTCTGTGTCTGTCCCTCTGATGATGTCACAGCCTCTGTGTCTGTCCCTCTGATGATGTCACAGCCTCTGTGTCTGTCCCTCTGATGATGTCACAGCCTCTGCCTGTACCTCTGATGATGTCACAGCCTCTGTGTCTGTACCTCTGATGATGTCACAGCCTCTGTGTCTGTCCCTCTGATAATGTCACAGCCTCTGTGTCTGTACCTCTGATGATGTCACAGTCTCTGTGTCTGTACCTCTGGTGATGTCACAGCCTCTGTGCCTGTACCTCTGAAGATGTCACAGCCTCTGTGCCTGTACCTCGGATGATGTCACAGCCTCTGTGTCTGTATCTCTGATAATGTCACAGCCTCTGTGCCTGTCCCTCTGATGATGTCACAGCCTCTGTGCCTGTACCTCTGATGATGTCACAGCCTCTGTGCCTGTACCTCTGATGATGTCACAGCCTCTGTGTCTGTACCTCTGATGATGTCACAGCCTCTGTCTGTATCTCTGATGATGTCACAGCCTCTGGCTGTATCTCTGATGTCACAGCCTCTGTGCCTGTACCTCTGATGATGTCACAGCCTCTGTCTGTATCTCTGATGATATCACAGCCTCTGTGTCTGTCCTCTGATGATGTCACAGCCTCTGTGCCTGTACCTCTGATGATGTCACATCCTCTGTGTCTGTCCCTCTGATGATGTCACAGCCTCTGTGCCTGTACCTCTGATGATGTCACATCCTCTGTGTCTGTCCCTCTGATGATGTCACAGCCTCTGTGCCTGTACCTCTGATGATGTCACTGCCTCTGTGTCTGTACCTCTGATGATGTCACAGCCTCTGTGTCTGTCCCTCTGATGATGTCACAGCCTCTGTGCCTGTACCTCTGATGATGTCACAGCCTCTGTGTCTCTACCTCTGATGATGTCACAGCCTCTGTATCTGTATCTCTGATTATGTCGCCGCCTCTGTGTCTGTATCTCTGATGATGTCACCGCCTCTGTGTCTGTACCTCTGATGATGTCACAGCCTCTCTGTCTGTATCTCTGATGATGTCACAGCCTCTGTGCCTGTACCTCTGATGATGTCACATCCTCTGTGTCTGTCCCACTGATGATGTCACAACCTCTGTGCCTGTACCTCTGATGATGTCACAGCCTCTGTGCCTGTACCTCTGATGATGTCACAGCCTCTGTGTCTGTCCCTCTGATGATGTCACAGCCTCTGTGCCTCTGATGATGATGTCACAGCCTCCGTGCCTGTATTTCTGATGATGTCACAGCCTCTGTGTCTGTCCCTCTGAGGATGTCACAGCCTCTGTGTCTGTCCCTCTGACGATGTCACAGCCTCTGTGCCTGTACCTCTGATGATGTCACAGCCTCTGTGTCTGTACCTCTGATGATGTCACAGCCTCTGTGTCTGTATCTCTGATGATGTCACAGCCTCTGTGTCTGTACCTCTGATGATGTCACAGCCTCTGTGTCTGTATCTCTGATGATGTCACCGTCTCTGTGTCTGTATCTCTGATGATGTCACCGCCTCTGTGTCTGTACCTCTGATGATGTCACAGCCTCTGTGTCTGTATCTCTGATGATGTCACAGCCTCTGTGTCTGTATTTCTGGTGATGTCACATCCTCTGTGTCTGTCCCTCTGATGATGTCACAGCCTCTGTGCCTGTACCTCTGATGATGTCACAGCCTCTGTGTCTGTATCTCTGATGATGTCACAGCCTCTGTGCCTGTACCTCTGATGATGTCACAGCCTCTGTGCCTGTACCTCTGATGATGTCACAGCTTCTGTGTCTGTACCTCTGTTGATGTCATAGCCTCTGTGTCTGTCCCTCTGATGATGTCACAGCCTCTGTGTCTGTACCTCTGATGATGTCACAGCCTCTGTGTCTGTCCCTCTAATGATGTCACAGCCTCTGTGCCTGTACCTCTGATGATGTCACAGCCTCTGTGTCTGTCCCTCTGATGATGTCACAGCCTCTGTGTCTGTATCTCTTATGATGTCACAGCCTCTGTGACTGTACCTCTGATTATGTCACAGCCTCTGTATCTGTACCTCTGATTATGTCACAGCCTCTGTATCTCTGATGATGTCACCGCCTCTCTGTCTGTACCTCTGATGATGTCACAGCCTCTGTGTCTGTACCTCTGATGATGTCACAGCCGCTGTGTCTGTATCTCTGATGATGTCACCGCCTCTGTGTCTGTACCTCTGATGATGTCACAGCCTCTGTGTCTGTATCTCTGGTGATGTCACAGCCTCTGTGTCTGTATCTCTGATGATGTCACAGCCTCTGTGTCTGTACCTCTGATGATGTCACAGCCTCTGTGCCTGTACCTCGGATGATGTCACCGCCTCTGTGTCTGTCCCTCTGATGATGTCACAGCCTCTGTCTGTATCTGTGATGATGTCACAGTCTCTGTCTGTATCTCTGATGATGTCACAGCCTCTGTCTGTATCTCTGATGATGTCACAGCCTCTGTCTGTATCTCTGATGATGTCAGAGCCTCTGTGTCTGTATCTCTGATGATCTCACAGCCTCTGTGTCTGTATCTCTGATGATGTCACTGCCTCTGTGCCTGTACCTCTGGTGATGTCACAGCCTCTGTGCCTGTACCTCTGATGATGTCACAGCCTCTGTGTCTGTATCTCTGATGATGTCACAGCCTCTGTGTCTGAATTTCTGGTGATGTCACATCCTCTGTGTCTGTCCCTCTGATGATATCACAGCCTCTGTGCCTATACCTCTGATGATGTCACAGCCTCTGTGTCTGTATCTCTGATGACGTCACAGCCTCTGTGCCTGTACCTCTGATGATGTCACAGCCTCTGCGCCTGTACCTCTGATGATGTCACAGCTTCTGTGTCTGTACCTCTGTTGATGTCATAGCCTCTGTGTCTGTCCCTCTGATGATGTCACAGCCTCTGTGTCTGTACCTCTGATGATGTCACAGCCTCTGTGTCTGTCCCTCTGATGATGTCACAGCCTCTGTGCCTGTACCTCTGATGATGTCACAGCCTCTGTGTCTGTACCTCTGATGATGTCACAGCCTCTGTGTCTGTATCTCTTATGATGTCACAGCCTCTGTGTCTGTCCCTCTGATGATGTCACAGCCTCTGTGCCTGTACCTCTGATGATGTCACAGCCTCTGTGTCTGTACCTCTGATGATGTAACAGCCTCTGTGTCTGTCCCTCTGATGATGTCACAGCCTCTGTGTCTGTCCCTCTGATGATGTCACCGCCTCTGTGCCTGTACCTCTGATGAAGTCACCACCTCTGTGCCTGTACCTCTGATGATGTCACAGCCTCTGTGTCTGTACCTCTGATGATGTCACAGCCTCTGTGTCTGTACCTCTGTTGATGTCACAGCCTCTGTGTCTGTACCTCTGCTGATGTCACAGCCTCTGTACCTGTACCTCTGATGATGTCACAGCCTCTGTGTCTGTCCCTCTGATGATGTCACAGCCTCTGTGCCTGTACCTCTGATGATGTCACAGCCTCTGTGTCTGTATCTCTGATGATGTCACAGCCTCTGTGCCTGTACCTCTGATGATGTCACAGCCTCTGTGTCTGTACCTCTTTTGATGTCATAGCCTCTGTACCTGTACCTCTGTTGATGTCACAGCCTCTGTGTCTGTACCTCTGATGATGTCACAGCCTCTGTGTCTGTACCTCTGTTGATGTCGCAGCCTCTGTGCCTTTATCTCTGATGATGTCACAGCCTCTGCGTCTGTCCCTCTGATGATGTCACAGCCTCTGTGCCTCTGATGATGATGTCACAGCCTCTGTGCCTGTATCTCTGATGATGTCACAGCCTCTGTGTCTGTCCCTCTGATGATGTCACAGCCTCTGTGTCTGTCCCTCTGATGATGTCACAGCCTCTGTGCCTGTACCTCTGATGATGTCACAGCCTCTGTGTCTCTACCTCTGATGATGTCACAGCCCCTGTGTCTGTATCTCTGATGATGTCACAGCCTCTGTGTCTGTACCTCTGATGATGTCACAGCCTCTGTGTCTGTATCTCTGATTATGTCGCTGCCTCTGTGTCTGTATCTCTGATGATGTCACCGCCTCTGTGTCTGTACCTCTGATGATGTCACAGCCTCTGTGTCTGTATCTCTGATGATGTCACAGCCTCTGTGTCTGTATCTCTATTGATGTCACATCCTCTGTGTCTGTCCCACTGATGATGTCACAGCCTCTGTGCCTGTACCTCTGATGATGTCACAGCCTCTGTGCCTGTACCTCTGATGATGTCACAGCCTCTGTGTCTGTCCCTCTGATGATGTCACAGTGTCTGTGCCTCTGATGATGATGTCACAGCCTCCGTGCCTGTATTTCTGATGAATTCACAGCCTCTGTGTCTGTCCCTCTGATGATGTCACAGCCTCTGTGTCTGTCCCTCTGATGATGTCACAGCCTCTGTGCCTGTACCTCTGATGATGTCACAGCCTCTGTGTCTGTACCTCTAATGATGTCACAGCCTCTGTGTCTGTATCTCTGATGATGTCACAGCCTCTGTGTCTGTACCTCTGATGATGTCACAGCCTCTGTGTCTGTATCTCTGATGATGTCACTGTCTCTGTGTCTGTATCTCTGATGATGTCACAGCCTCTGTGTCTGTACCTCTGATGATGTCACAGCCTCTGTGTCTGTATCTCTGATGATGTCACAGCCTCTGTGTCTGTATTTCTGGTGATGTCACATCCTCTGTGTCGGTCTCTCTGATGATTTCACAGCCTCTGTGCCTGTACCTCTGATGATGTCACAGCCTCTGTGTCTGTATCTCTGATGATGTCACAGCCTCTGTGCCTGTACCTCTGATGATGTCACAGCCTCTGTGCCTGTACCTACGATGATGTCACAGCTTCTGTGTCTGTACCTCTGTTGATGTCATAGCCTCTGTGTCTGTCCCTCTGATGATGTCACAGCCCCTGTGTCTGTACCTCTTATGATGTCACAGCCTCTGTGTCTGTCCCTCTGATGATGTCACAGCCTCTGTGCCTGTACCTCTGATGATGTCACAGCCTCTGTGTCTGTCCCTCTGATGATGTCACAGCCTCTGTGTCTGTATCTCTTATGATGTCACAGCCTCTGTGTCTGTCCCTCTGATGATGTCACAGCCTCTGTGCCTCTACCTCTGATGATGTCACAGCCTCTGTGTCTGTCCCTCTGATGATGTCACAGCCTCTGTGCCTCTGATGATGATGTCACAGCCTCCGTGCCTGTACCTCTGATGATGTCACAGCCTCTGTGTCTGTACCTCTGATGATGTCACAGCCTCTGTGTCTGTATCTCTGATGATGTCACTGTCTCTGTGTCTGTCCCTCTGATGATGTCACAGCCTCTGTGCCTGTACCTCTGATGATGTCACAGCCTCTGTGTCTGTACCTCTGTTGATGTCGCAGCCTCTGTGCCTGTATCTCTGATGATGTCACAGCCTCTGCGTCTGTCCCTCTGATGTCACAGCCTCTGTGCCTCTGATGATGATGTCACAGCCTCTGTGCCTGTATCTCTGTTGATGTCACAGCCTCTGTGTCTGTACCTCTGATGATGTCACAGCCTCTGTGTCTGTACCTCTGTTGATGTCGCAGCCTCTGTGCCTGTATCTCTGATGATGTCACAGCCTCTGCGTCTGTCCCTCTGATGATGTCACAGCCTCTGTGCCTCTGATGATGATGTCACAGCCTCTGTGCCTGTATCTCTGATGTCACAGCCTCTGTGTCTGTCCCTCTGATGATGTCACAGCCTCTGTGTCTGTCCCTCTGATGATGTCACAGCCTCTGTGCCTGTACCTCTGATGATGTCACAGCCTCTGTGTCTCTACCTCTGATGATGTCACAGTCCCTGTGTCTGTCCCTCTGATGATGTCACAGCCTCTGTGTCTGTACCTCTGATGATGTCACAGCCTCTGTGTCTGTCCCTCTGATGATGTCACAGCCTCTGTGCCTGTACCTCTGATGATGTCACAGCCTCTGTGTCTGTCCCTCTGATGATGTCACAGCCTCTGTGTCTGTATCTCTTATGATGTCACAGCCTCTGTGTCTGTCCCTCTGATGATGTCACAGCCTCTGTGCCTGTACCTCTGATGATGTCACAGCCTCTGTGTCTGTACGTCTGATGATGTAACAGCCTCTGTGTCTGTCCCTCTGATGATGTCACAGCCTCTGTGTCTGTCCCTCTGATGATGTCACAGCCTCTGTGTCTGTATCTCTGATGATGTCACAGCCTCTGTGCCTGTACCTCTGATGATGTCACCGCCTCTGTGCCTGTACCTCTGATGATGTCACCGCCTCTCTGCCTGTACCTCTGATGATGTCACAGCGTCTGTGTCTGTACCTCTGATGATGTCACAGCCTCTGTGTCTGTACCTCTGTTGATGTCACAGCCTCTGTGTCTGTACCTCTGTTGATGTCACAGCCTCTGTACCTGTACCTCTGATGATGTCATAGCCTCTGTGTCTGTCCCTCTGATGATTTCACAGCCTCTGTGCCTGTACCTCTGATGATGTCACAGCCTCTGTGTCTGTATCTCTGATGATGTCACAGCCTCTGTGCCTGTACCTCTGATGATGTCACAGCCTCTGTGTCTGTACCTCTGTTGATGTCATAGCCTCTGTACCTGTACCTCTGTTGATGTCACAGCCTCTGTGTCTGTACCTCTGATGATGTCACAGCCTCTGTGTCTGTACCTCTGTTGATGTCGCAGCCTCTGTGTCTGTACCTCTGATGATGTCACAGACTCTGTGTCACTCGTTTTTAAAAATTGTATTGTATTTTGTACCTGTGTGCTTTTAAACTTGACCAGCATCTTGGCAATTACCCCTGCCTTCTTTGGAGCTCCCTGACAGCCGACTTGGGCGCTGCCTTGGGGAGTCCTCCCTCGCTGCCGCCATCCATCGCGGGCGAGTAAGCCCCGCCCACCTTGCAGGCAACGCCCCTTTTCCTCCCCTTTTTTTTCCTCGGATCCCTGTATAAAAATATGTGTTTAGGCCGGAGGCGCAGCGGGCGCGACGATGGCGCGCCGAAGGCGCGCCAAAGGCAAGCCCGTCTGCGCCCGTCCGCGACAGTCCGGGGCGAGGGGCATGTCACTCTGCCCCCCACATCATCTACACCCCTGACCAGCTCCACCACCTCCAGGGACCGTGGCCCATCCCAGCCCTTACTCATTCTCGTATTTCCCTTCTTGGTCTTTCCCTAGCTTCTGCTCCTCTCATCTCCTCATCCACAGTTGATCCCCTATACTCGTTTGAAGATGTGAACTCATCGGCAACTCCCAAAGCCCTTACGGCACTCTATCTCAATACCAGATCCGCTGTCGCCCATGTGCATGAACTTTCGGTCCTGTTGGACCTTCATGCACCGGATCTCCTTTTTCTAACGGAGACCTGGTTTTGCGATGACTCTCTCCCTGCCCTTTTAGCCACTCTACCTGCCCAATATTATGCCTTACGAGCAGACCGCTCTACGGGCAGAACTGGGGGCGGTGTAGCGGTCATCGCTCGTACTGACCTCCCTTTCCAAATTTTATCTCTTCCTGGCATCTCGACCTCCGAATACTTGGTTATTCGCACTACTGCCATCACCCCCTCTCTGACTTGTTTTCTTACTTATCGCCCTCCCCAATCCCCGTTACTGTTTCTTCCTGATTTCTTGGAAGTGCTGGCCACCATTACTGTTAATAACTCGTCCATTTTGCTTCTTGGTGATTTTAATTTTTGGCCCTCTGACCCCGCCGAATGTCTTTCCTCTAAAGAGTTTTCCGAAACCCTTCAATCCCTCAGTTTCATCTCACATGTTCATTCCCCCACCCACATTAAAGGTCACGCACTTGACTAGATCTGGTCACTGAACTGCCCTGTGGAATCTCTCTTAATCTCTCCTTGCACTTGGTCTGACCACTATATCATTTCATTTTCCCTCCCTGTGCACTCCCCTGCCAAACCCCCTCGCCCTAAAAACATCTGGGTTCGAGCTTGGGGTCGAGCCAATCTGCAAGATCTCTCCTCCTCGCTCACCGCCTCCCTCCCTTCATTACAGGGTTTATCCACCCTCTCCCAGGTTATGGCCATAGAACAGTGGCTGTCTTCAGGCTGTGACTCTGTGGCGCCGCTCAAGCGTATCACCTCTAAGCGCGACAAAGACGCTAACCGTTGGTTCAGTAAAGAGCTTAAGGCCACCAAGTTAGCGGTACGGCGCGCCGAGCGGGCCTGGAGGAGAAACTACTGCCCCACTGTGCGTCTGGAGTATGTTACCATCTTGACCCAGTACAAAAAAGACATCTTGGAGGCCAAAACCACCTATTTCTCCTCCAAAATACTGGCTGCTGAAAATCAGTCTAAAGAAATATTTGCAATTGTTCACAACCTGGCGTTCTCGGACAGATCCACCCTTAAGCCTGCCCCGTCCGAGGAACTCTGTCGCTCTCTAAACAATTACTTTATCCATAAAATAGTGACCATCAAGGCCAATATTCCTCCCCCTTTCCCCTCTTTTGTTGATCCCCTGTGTCCCCTTCCTAAGGGCGAACTCACTTCCTTTCCCCTTATGACTAGGGAAACCTTGTCCACCTTAGTTCCCTTGGTCAAGTCCGGTTCTCCACGGGATTCTTGTCCCGCCCATGTTCTCCGCCACATCTTCACCTCCTGCCCTGACCTTCCACTTCACCTCCTAAACAGTTCACTTGCTCAAGGTGTGGTACCCGACCCGTTGAAATCTGCGGTCATCGTGCCTATCTTGAAAAAACCCGGCTCGGACCCTTCTGTGCCTGCCAATTTCCGCCCCATCTCCCTTTTGCCATTTCTGGCAAAGGTGCTCGAGCGCCACGTCACCTGCGCCCTGAGCTCCTTTGTGGAGATGCATGGAGCCCTTGCCCCCCGTCAGGCCGGCTTTCGCCCCGCACACTCTACGGAGTCCGTTGTCATTTCGGTCTTGGACAGCCTCAGGGAGGGTATGGACACTAACCAACGCCAGGCCCTGGTGCTCCTCGACCTCTCAGCCGCTTTTGACACGGTGGATCATTCCATCTTACTTTCCCGTGTCAGGGCGGCGGGGGTCGGGGGGACGGCCCTGGTCTGGCTTTCCTCCTTCCTGAGTGACCGCACCCAGGCTGTTCGCCTGGGTGATTTTACAGCGACGTCTGTAAAGTTCAGTGCGGGGTCCCTCAGGGCTCCTCCCTTTCCCCCCTTTTATTTAATCTTTATATTGCTCCTCTTATTTTTTCCCTGCAACAAATGGAGGTCGCCGTGTTTAATTACGCGGACGATCTCCAGCTTGTTTTTGACCTGTCTTCTTCTCCCTCCTCTGCTTCTAACTTTCAATCTATTATGCTTTATATCCGGGACTGGATGAGCCACAACCACCTTAAACTCAACCCTGACAAGACAGAGTTGGTGTTGACAGGTGGTTCATCCAGCCCCTGGACTCCTTTGTTTTGGCCCCCTTCTCTTGGCCCCTCCCCGACTCCTGCTACCTCAGTTAAAACCCTTGGCATAAAAATTAATTCTCAACTGTCCCTTCACTCCCAGGTTGGCTCTGTGGTTTCTGCTTCTTTTCTTGCACTGCGTACTATACGCAGGGTGTCCCGTTTCTTTTCCTTTTCTGCCCTCAAACTTATCATTCTGGCCATGGTGGTGTCCCGCCTGGACTATGGTAACGCCCTATATGCGGGGATCCCTGCATATAGTTTACGGCGTCTCCAACTCATACAGAACCAGGCGGCCCGCCTGGTCTTTAACCTCCCGAAATTTCACCACTCTACCCCCCTCCTGAAGTCTCTACACTGGCTGCCTGTACGAGCCCGGGTCCAATTTAAGATCGCTTCCATCGCCTTCCTTGCTCGTCTAGGTTCAGCCCCAGCCTTTATCTCTTCTGAGATTACCCCTTATGTTCCGTGTAGAGAGCTCCGTTCATCCTCCCAGGCCCTTCTTATGGTTCCACGTTTCCGAACAAAGAAGTGGGGAGGCTCTAAATTTTCCACTCTGGCCCCGTTTCCTTTGGAAATTCGATCCCTCACCTTGTACCCACAATTCCGGAAACAACTCAAGGCCCACCTATTCAAGAAGTCCTTTGAATAATCTCTAACGGCCCCCTGCCTCTTTTTTTTTCTCCTCGGTAGTCTGTTAGTTGTAGCGCCAAGAAACCGCTGGTGTACGTGCGTTTTTACAAATAATTTTAAACTCAAACTTTAAACTCAAACTCTGTACCTCTGTTGATGTCACAGCCTCTGTGTCTGTACCTCTGATGATGTCACAGCCTCTCTGTCTGTACCTCTGATGATGTCACAGCCTCTGTGTCTGTATCTCTGATGATGTCACAGCCTCTGTGTCTGTACCTCTGATGATGTCACACCCTCTGTGTCTGTCCCTCTGATGATGTCACAGCCTCTGTGCCTCTACCTCTGATGATGTCACAGCCTCTGTGTCTGTATCTCTGATGATGTCACCGTCTCTGTGTCTGTATCTCTGATGATGTCACCGCCTCGGTGTCTGTACCTCTGATGATGTCACAGCCTCTGTGTCTGTCCCTCTGATGATGTCACAGCCTCTGTGCCTGTACCTCTGATGATGTCACAGCCTCTGTGTCTGTCCCTCTGATGATGTCACAGCCTCTGTGCCTCTGATGATGATGTCACAGCCTCCGTGCCTGTACCTCTGATGATGTCACAGCCTCTGTGTCTGTACCTCTGATGATGTCACAGCCTCTGTGCCTGTATCTCTGATGATGTCACTGTCTCTGTGTCTGTCCCTCTGATGATGTCACAGCCTCTGTGCCTGTACCTCTGATGATGTCACAGCCTCTGTGTCTGTCCCTCTGATGATGTCACAGCCTCTGTGCCTCTGATGATGATGTCACAGCCTCCGTGCCTGTACCTCTGATGATGTCACAGCCTCTGTGTCTGTACCTCTGTTGATGTCGCAGCCTCTGTGCCTGTATCTCTGATGATGTCACAGCCTCTGCGTCTGTCCCTCTGATGATGTCACAGCCTCTGTGCCTCTGATGATGATGTCACAGCCTCTGTGCCTGTATCTCTGTTGATGTCACAGCCTCTGTGTCTGTACCTCTGATGATGTCACAGCCTCTGTGTCTGTACCTCTGTTGATGTCGCAGCCTCTGTGCCTGTATCTCTGATGATGTCACAACCTCTGCGTCTGTCCCTCTGATGATGTCACAGCCTCTGTGCCTCTGATGATGATGTCACAGCCTCTGTGTTTGTCCCTCTGATGATGTCACAGCCTCTGTGTCTGTCCCTCTGATGATGTCACAGCCTCTGTGCCTGTACCTCTGATGATGTCACAGCCTCTGTGTCTCTACCTCTGATGATGTCACAGCCCCTTAGTCTGTCCCTCTGATGATGTCACAGCCTCTGTGTCTGTACTTCTGATGATGTCACAGTCTCTGTGTCTGTCCCTCTGATGATGTCACAGCCTCTGTGCCTGTACCTCTGATGATGTCACAGCCTCTGTGTCTGTCCCTCTGATGATGTCACAGCCTCTGTGTCTGTATCTCTTATGATGTCACAGCCTCTGTGTCTGTCCCTCTGATGATGTCACAGCCTCTGTGCCTGTACCTCTGATGATGTCACAGCCTCTGTGTCTGTACGTCTGATGATGTAACAGCCTCTGTGTCTGTCCCTCTGATGATGTCACAGCCTCTGTGTCTGTCCCTCTGATGATGTCACAGCCTCTGTGTCTGTATCTCTGATGATGTCACAGCCTCTGTGCCTGTACCTCTGATGATGTCACTGCCTCTGTGCCTGTACCTCTGATGATGTCACCGCCACTCTGCCTGTACCTCTGATGATGTCACAGCGTCTGTGTCTGTACCTCTGATGATGTCACAGCCTCTGTGTCTGTACCTCTGTTGATGTCACAGCCTCTGTGTCTGTACCTCTGTTGATGTCACAGCCTCTGTGCCTGTACCTCTGATGATGTCACAGCCTCTGTGTCTGTCCCTCTGATGATGTCACAGCCTCTGTGTCTGTATCTCTTATGATGTCACAGCCTCTGTGTCTGTCCCTCTGATGATGTCACAGCCTCTGTGCCTGTACCTCTGATGATGTCACAGCCTCTGTGTCTGTACGTCTGATGATGTAACAGCCTCTGTGTCTGTCCCTCTGATGATGTCACAGCCTCTGTGTCTGTCCCTCTGATGATGTCACAGCCTCTGTGTCTGTATCTCTGATGATGTCACAGCCTCTGTGCCTGTACCTCTGATGATGTCACTGCCTCTGTGCCTGTACCTCTGATGATGTCACCGCCACTCTGCCTGTACCTCTGATGATGTCACAGCGTCTGTGTCTGTACCTCTGATGATGTCACAGCCTCTGTGTCTGTACCTCTGTTGATGTCACAGCCTCTGTGTCTGTACCTCTGTTGATGTCACAGCCTCTGTACCTGTACCTCTGATGATGTCATAGCCTCTGTGTCTGTCCCTCTGATGATGTCACAGCCTCTGTGCCTGTACCTCTGATGATGTCACAGCCTCTGTGTCTGTATCTCTGATGATGTCACAGCCTCTGTGCCTGTACCTCTGATGATGTCACAGCCTCTGTGTCTGTACCTCTGTTGATGTCATAGCCTCTGTACCTGTACCTCTGTTGATGTCACAGCCTCTGTGTCTGTACCTCTGATGATGTCACAGCCTCTGTGTCTGTACCTCTGATGATGTCACAGACTCTGTGTCTGTACCTCTGTTGATGTCACAGCCTCTGTGTCTGTACCTCTGATGATGTCACAGCCTCTGTGTCTGTACCTCTGATGATGTCACAGCCTCTGTGTCTGTACCTCTGATGATGTCACAGCCTCTGTGTCTGTACCTCTGATGATGTCACAGACTCTGTGTCTGTACCTCTGTTGATGTCACAGACTCTGTGTCTGTACCTCTGTTGATGTCACAGCCTCTGTGTCTGTACCTCTGATGATGTCACAGCCTCTGTGTCTGTATCTCTGATGATGTCACAGCCTCAGTGCCTGTACCTCTGATGATGTCAGAGCCTCTGTGTCTGTCCCTCTGATGATGTCACAGCCTCTGTGCCTCTACCTCTGATGATGTCACAGCCTCTGTGTCTGTCCCTCTGATGATGTCACAGCCTCTGTGTCTGTACCTCTGATGATGTCACAGCCTCTGTGTCTGTACCTCTGATGATGTAACAGACTCTGTGTCTGTACCTCTGTTGATGTCACAGCCTCTGTGTTTGTACCTCTGATGATGTCACAGCCTCTGTGTCTGTATCTCTGATGATGTCACAGCCTCTGTGCCTGTACCTCTGATGATGTCACAGCCTCTGTGCCTCTGATGATGTCACACGTCTGATGTTCTCAGGCCCTCTATGTCTGCACATGTTTGTATGTATGTATGTATATGTGCATGTGTGGAGCTTGCCTGGTATGTATCGTGTGTATCCTCTGCTTGTAACCCACAGCTGTGTCTTCCATTTACAGGGAACCAATGAAAAGGGCGCCGGGGCTTCTAACGTCTTGATTCCGCGGACGGCCAGTGTGAGCTCTGTGCACCTGGAGTATCGAGGCGGGAGTAAAGCCAAGCAGGTGATGGAGGTGAGCCTATGTCCCCTGGGTCCTCTGGGAGCCCAAGGGCCCGTGAACAGCTGGACGGTAGCAGCCAGGCAGGACCTTTGTACCTGCCGCTCATAGAGAGCAGCATCTCTGTCTGCTGCCATGATAGATCATTATTCGGTGTTATGGCCCTCTGCTCAGTGGTTTAACTGTGGTTATCGTCTGCATAATAAGAGGAAATAGAAGGAACTCTGGACATCTGACTGCATGTGAACAGAGTGCACTTAGCACCCAACACTGGTGAAAAAACACACCCACCCTCTTTGTAGACCTCATGTCCCCACCACTGAGCCCGGAAACAGACAGCAGTAGGTTTCGCTCTCTAAGCATTCTGATTGGCTGAGTGGGGAGTCCGAGAGAGGACCAAGAGCCATGTGGGATCGATGCTTCCAAGTCCTAGTTAGAGCCTCTGCTGCGATAGCTTCTGTTGGGTCTAACTCCCTTCATCTGTCCATTGTTTCCAATACCAGCATTCCATGCAGGATCAAATCTTTCCTAAGGCCATCCCATCTGGGAATTCTGCCTAGATTCACAGAGAGGAGAGGCCGTCCCACCTAGGAATCCTGCCTAGATTCACAGAGAGGAGAGGCCGTCCCACCTAGGAATCCTTTCTAAAAGAGAGATCATCCCACCTGGGAATCCTGTCTAGATTCATAGAAAAGTGAGATCTCCCATCAAGGAATCATATCCAGATTCATAGACAGGACAGACATCCAACATAGAATCTTGTCCACATTCTGTGCTGGGGTTAAAGTGGAATCTGGGTTGCGATGCATCCAGAGGGTCGTTGTTCGCTAGCTGTTCCATGAGTTACAGGTTGATGGCCTTTTGAAGGACTTTGCTAGGAAAGGGGAGCAGGGAGATTGGTCGGACGTTTTTGAGCTTGTTGGATCGGTAGAAAGCTTCTTGAGGAGGAGTTTGATTTTGAAGTGTTTCCAGTCATCTGGGAAGGTGGCTGAGGTGATGGACATGTTGAAGATGTCTGTGAGATTCCTGCTGATGGTGCTGTTGCTGACGTTGAACACGTGGTGCGGGAAGGGGTATGTTGGAGATCCCGAGCGGATGGAGTTCATGATGTCGGCGGTGTTCTGCGTGATGAGCTGGTTCCAGACCGTGATCCTGTTATTAGCGGGGGCGTCTGTGCGGTCTAAGCAGCGGCAGGTTTGGGTTTCAAAGTTTTTGTAGATGGTGGATATCTAGTAGTAGAAGTCAGGTAGAGTGTTGCAGAGTTCCTGGGAGGGTGTGATGATGTTTTCAGTCACTATGGGGTTGGGGAACTCCTTGACGATGCTGAAGAATTCTTTGCTCTGGTTGGAGCTGGCTTTGGTGCGGTTGGCTGAGGCGTTCCTTCTGGTGTCTTTCAGGAGTCTGTGGTACTGACTGAGTGAAATCTTGAATGCGGTCCGGTGAGTGGGTTCCTTGGTGGTGTGCCATCTTCTTTTCAGTTGTTTGTAGTTATGTTTGAAGGTTCTCAGTTCCAGGGTGTACCAGCTGGCTCGCCTGGAGGGTCTGTTGAGTTTAGAGGGTTTGCTGGGGGCAACTCTGTTGGCGCTGTTGGAGGTCTAGGTGGGGAAGTTTTTGACGGCTTGGTCAATGTTCGAGGAGGTGTCGGGGAGGAGTTGACAGTGTCTGCCCATTGGCTCTCGGATACTCTGTTCCAGCTGCGGTGAGAGGTGGTGATTGGCCTGGTGGCATGGCTGGGGGCTGTTGTGTAGGTGAAGTGGACGATGGCATTGTCTGTCCAGGTGAGCTCGAAGGTGTGGCTGTATTTGACTCTGTTACTGGCACTGAAGATAGGATCTAGCGTGCATCCTGCGATGTGCGTGTGATTGGTGACTATCTGAGTAAGGCTGATGATGTTCATGCTGTCCAGAAAGATGACGGTGTTGCCGTCATTGGGGTGAAAAGTGGGATCTCCAAGAAAAAAGTTGTGTTCAGTGTCGATGGCTTGGGGGACGATGAAATCAGGGATGGCTTCGCAGAAATCAGGGTGATGTTCCTGGGGTCCTGTAGGCTACTTACTCGTTCTCAGCACCAGATTATAAAGCATCTTCAATATCCCAGAGGTATGTGTGTCGAAGGACATCTAGGAAACTTGCATCGACATCTGAGTGCTGAAATAGGGTCAGCTGCTGGTTTGGAAGGAGGCGCTTGCCCGGAGAACTAGAGGGAGGCGCCAAAGCTCGCTAGGCGGTCTTCAGTGGATGTGATTTGTTGTGTTCTGGAAAATACTGCTTTTAAATCATTTTAATTGTTTTTTAAATGTAATCGCTGCTGCTAATAATTTGTGTTGAATCTGCACATGTTTTTTAAAAACTGAATCTGACCCGTTTTTAAAATTGTAATCGACCGGTACCTGAAATGAAATGAATGAAATTAAATTCGGTTTTATAAAGCGCACTTCTACCCTGAGGCCTCGTAGCGCTTAGGACGGGTGGGCAGGGACAACAATCAGGCTGTGAAAATTAATGAAAAAGGAAGGTTTTCAAAAGTTTGCGAAACTTTTGTAGATCTGGTTCGCTGCGCATGGTGAGGGGCAGGGAGTCCCAAAAGGAGGCAGCATTCCAGGAGAAGGAGCGACCTCCCCATCTGGCTCATTGAACTTTCGGTGAGACTGCAGGAAAAGTTGTGCTAGACCTCAGATTTCTGGAGGGGTGGTAGGGGGTCACTAAAGAACAAATCAATGCTGGGCCTGCGTGCCACATAGCTTTGTGGGCTATACACATCGCCTTAAATCGAATCCTGGCCTGGATAGGCAGCCAGTGGAGTTTTTTCAAAGCAGCTGACACTGAGTGTCTCTGAGGCAGCTTCAAAAGTAAGCGTGCCGCGCAATTCTGGGTCACCTGAAGTTTTTTGATGGTGGTCATCGGGGCACCCAGGTACAGGGCATTCCCGTAGTCTAGACGGGACAAGATAAGAGCCTGCACCATAATCCTACGGGCCTGAAAAGGGAGAAGGGGCCGAATTATTCTCAACAGCCTCATCAGGCCGAAACAGGTGATGGAGAGCTTGATAGCTTGATGATTGAAGCAGAGAGTGCTATCCACCCATACTCCGAGACTCTTAATCTGATCTTTAGGCTCCGGCAGAGTGCCCATACATGTCGGCCAGTCTATAGCTACTCTGGATGACGGGGACTTACCCAGGAACATCAGTTCCGTCTTGTCCCCTTTTAGCTTTAGGTGGGAGAGCGCAATCCAGTCGGCTACTGCTCCTAGTCAGCTGCCCAGGGTGCCAGATGCTCCCTCAGGGTGGTTGAAGGCAACCACCAGTTGGGTATCATCTGCATAGGTGACAATTTCAATGCCGAAAGGACGCACTATCCCAGCCAAAGGCTCCATATAAATATTAAAAAGGGTGGAACTCAGGGAGGATCCCTGAGGGACCCCGCAGCTAAGGGCCCATGGTTTGGATTGAGTAGCGCCCTCCGAGACCTGAAAGAACCGGTCTTCCAGAAAGTATTGCAGCCAGGTGAAAGCCAGTCCTGTCACTTCAAGATGTTTTAGACTGGACCTGCAGGGCATTTCCCTTGCCGACGGACCCTCCCAAACCACCTGCACTTTCTCTCGCCTAAACGCGGTCTAGTGCCCGGTGGGAGAACAGCTGCTGCTACCGAGAGCTGATTGGTTGGGGGGGTGGAAGGGGAATACCTAAATTGCCACACTGTAGCGGACGCACAGCGAGAACTAGAGAGAAGCACCAAAGCTCGCTTGGTGGTCTTCAGTGTATGTGATTTGTGGTGCTCTGGAAAATACTGATTTTAAATTGTTTTCATTGTTTTTTGTAATCCCTGCTGCTAATAATTTGTATTGAATCTGCACATGTTTTTCAAAAACTGAATCTGGCCTGTTTTTAAAATTGTAATCGACTGGTACCTGCAGCGCATTTCCCTCGCCGACGCACCCTCCCAAGCCACCTTCACTTCTACTTGTGACTAGTGCTCAGGGGGAGAATAGCTGCTGCTACGCAGAACTGATTGGTTAGGGGGCGGAAGGGGAGTACCTAAATTGCCACACTGGGGCGGACGTGCCGCTGACGCACCAAAGGCGCGCCAAAGTCAAACCCATCTATGCCCGTCCGCGACAGACCGGGTCCAGCGGCCAGGACCCCTGGTCATTTGCTGTTGTACTTAGCAGAAGAACTACAGATCATAGCCACAGGAAGCTATGCTCTAAGCAGTAACGTAGTAGTTAAGCTGAGAGAGGAATAAATCCTGAGGGAAAGTGGAGGGGGCATACCTATGATCCCGCTTCCAGCATCCCACAAAAACAACGTATCTGAAAACCAGCCAAGGTTGAAGGTGGCAATCCTTAACTCACGCTCCTTACAGAAGCACCACCTTGAAGTCTTTTCACTCCTCCAAGATGGGGACATAGACCTCTTGGCACTTACAGAAACCTGGCTAGGTGACACTTCAGTCCCTGACATCATTGCAGCCCTCCTGGGAGACTTTGATGCCCTCTGGCATAACCGTGGAGATAAAACGAGAGGAGGGGGTGTGGTCATATTCTTTAAGAGGCAGTTAATGGTTGCCAAAATAATGGTCGGAGGGCATTGATAATGCAGACATACTTGGGGTCAACATCTCATTTCAATCCTCCTGCCTTCTACTCTTGGTAGCGTACCCTCCTCCGCGGTCAACCCCCTACTTCAACGATCTCTTCTCGGAGATCATCACTGGCCTCTGCTCACGGTACCAACAACTCCTTGTGGTTGGGGACTTCAATTATTACCAAAAGAGCCACTGGCCAGCCAATTTGAGACAGCATTGGGCTTGATGGGGCTCCACCAATTGGTCGACGGCCCCACCCGCACTAAAGGTCACATCCTGGACCTCATCTGGACCTCGCAACCAAGGGCCAGTCTAATAGACATCAGCCCCTGTGCCTGGTCTGACCGCTCATTAGTTAGCTGCTTCGTCCCGATGGACAGCCAACTGTCACAACCACCTCCAGAGTGGAAAAACGTGCGAAGCTGGAAAAAAATAGAGGCAGTGAACCTAGTGGACACCCTACTCAGCCCCACTACCCCCTAAATTTGAGATTGGAAACTTGGACCAGGAAAGTGAAGCCCTCACTGGTACTCTGTGTGCAGCCATAGAGCAAGTGGCACCAGAGCGGAGGGATAGAGTTAGAGACAAGGCTAATGGGGCCCCCTGGTTTAATGAGATCTTGAGGGAAAGGAAGCAAAAACTCCGCCAAGCGGAGAGACGGTGGCGTAAAGCTTATGACCCAGCTGAGCTGATAATTTACAAAACTCTACTTACCTCGTAAAAAAAATCTATTATGACCATAAAAGCTGAGTATTACGAGACAAGAATTACAGTCGCAGCAAATAAACAGAAAGAGACTTTTAGAATATTGAAAGAACTCAGCCAAAAGTCTGAGCGGAAATCGGCACCGCGCCTATTGACTGCAATCATTCCAATGCTTCTTTCTCCAGAAGGTCAGGGATATCCTCTCCAAGATTGATAACACCCCTATTAATCAGAGCTCCCTGTTTCATCTCTAAGCCCCTCCCCCCTGTAAGCAACTTACCGCCATTCCCGAACTAGACTCAGTCTCTCTAACATTGCTGATGAATCAGACTAAATCAGGTCCTCCAGCAGATCCCTGCCCCCCCTAGGATCTTCTGAATGCCCCTTCCCGGGCTGGAGAGGCAGATCCTCACCCTAATAAACAACTCCTTGGAGGCTGGCTACCTGCCATCCAACCTGATGGAGGCCAGAGTCATCCCCCTGCTAAAGAAACCAGGGGCAGACGCGGCTAGCCCCAAAAACTATAGGCCCATCTCCCAGCTTCCCTTCCTGGCGAAAGTTGTGGAACAACATGTCCTTAAGACACTCTCGTCTTTCCTGGAGTAACACCAGCTACTCCAGGGGCGTCCATCACAGTACTGAGCTAGTGAGGCTGTCAGTACTTGACAAACTCAGAATTAAGGCTGACAATAAAAAACCGAGCGCCCTGATTTTACTAGATCTGTCAGCGGCGTTCGATACGGTAAGCCATGCTCAACTGCTGGCCAGACTCCCTGCTTTGGGCATCTGCGAGTTGGCACACTGCTGGCTAGAATCCTTCTTGTCAGGTCGGTTCCAGAGGATTCAGTTGGGTGAGTAGGTATCGGACAGGGGCATCCTTACTTGCGGCATTCCCCAAGGCTCTGCCCAGTCCCCACTCCTTTTTAACATGTATCTACAGTCGCATGGCCCTTCCACGGTACAACACCGCATCCAAAGGGGGCAGAGCATTCTCCGTCCTGGTTCCACAACTATGGAACCAACTACCTGAACACCTCCGTAAGGAACCCGCACTCCTCCTGTTCAGGAAGCAGCTCAAAACGGTTCTGTTTAGAGAGGCCTTGGACACGGTTTAGCTCCCTGTCCTTGCACTGTTATGGCACCGCTAGTAGTTTCTGGCCGCTCTCTCTAAAGCACTAAGAGACCTGCGGGTGATTATGCGCTACACAAATCCCAGCTAACATTAACATTGCCATAGAGACTGAATCCATGAATGATTTGATGGAATGAATACCATCTAATATGTGCCATGCATTTTTGTCATGACGTATTCCAATTCATCATTATGTTTATTTTTATTACAACACTCATTCATATATTCTGTACTAGAATAGTAAATGAATTATCAATAAGGCCTTTTTTTACCTTGTCGTATTGATGTCTTGTGGGTGTTCATCTTGGAGGGAATATTTCTCCAGGGTTCACCATTAAATATAATCCTGTAGTCATCCAGGACTGATCGTTACGCAATGTGCACCATCCCCACGTAGGTCTTGGGAGGGACGTAGATTACAGTAAAGCTGGCTCAAGATGGTAAGTTGGTCCAGCCTGAGCTTGCTGAAGGGTTCTGTCTAAACCAGGCGTGGATCCGATGCTAGAGAAGGAACGGATCCCGAACAGGAATACTATCTCTCCATCACGGGGATCCTGTCGATTAATAACTGAACCCCCAGTTGACCTCTCATTGAAGGCTTGTGTTATAGTTGGAGATATTGAGCAGAAAATTACCTGAAATGGCTCCATTAATTCAAAGATGTCTGAGGTGGTATGGACGTGGATAATGCTGAAAAACAGACATCCTTTTCAGAGTTCCTCAATCAATCAATCAATCAATTAATACGTCTTGTAGCACCCTTCCCCTCACCCCTGAGGGCATCCGGGCGCTGATGTGTAGGTGGTGTCATTCGAAAAGCCAGATCTTCAGTTCGCTTCTGAAGTCCGCCATGTAGGGAGATGCTCATATGTGGAAGGCAGGTTGTTCCAGGAGAAGGCGCTGCCTCCACTGCTGTTGCGGCGGATGCGGGGGGTGCGAGCAAGGGCCCAGGAGGTGGAGCGCAGGTGTCTGAGAGGTTGGTGGGAGTTCATGTGGTGGTTGATGTAGGCTTGTGCCTGGTCATGTTGAGCCCCATAGGTGTGTGCTAGAAGCGTGAACTGGCATCTCTTCTTGACGCGGGGAGCCAATGGAGGTTCCTGAGGTGGGGGGAATGTGGGTGTGCTTGGGGAAGTCGAGGATGAGTTTATCTGCTGCATTCTGTATGGTCTGGAGTCTCTTGAGGAGTTGGGTGGTGATTCCGGCATAGAGAGCATTCCCGGAGTCGAGACAGCTGGTGATGAGGTCTTGTGTGACAGTTTTCCTAGTGTTGTCAGGGATCCATTTGAAGATTTTCTGGAGCATGCGAAGGGTGTGGAAGCACGAGGAGGCCACTGCATTGGTTTGATGCGTCATAGTGAGTTCTGGTGCATCCCAGCTGGCTCATCTGCAGACCCCCGGGCCCAACGCACACAATTCATGAAGCCATCGCCGACTTCTTCAGCCCACACGCCCTCGCCTCACCAGACTACATTCTCTTAGGGGACCTGAACTTCCACCTGGTTAACAACAACGACAACAACACCACCACGCTGCTCGACAACCTCGACAACCTCGGACTCAAGCAACTGGTGAACACCCCCACCCACTACGCCGGCCACACGCTCGACCCCATCTTCTCTACCAGCAGCCACTTCTCCTTCATCTACTCCACCGGACTACACCGGACCGACCACAGCTGCATCCACTTCACCTTTAAGAAGACCACATCCCACCACCGCCCACAACAGATCCCCCGCAGATGCTGGAGCAAAGTCACCACAGACCAGCTAACCACATCACTGAGACAGAACCCACCAATCAACACTGCTGACACCAACGACGCAGCCCGCAACCTCACACAGTGGATCATCAACTGCGCTGATGCCCTTGCACCACTGAAGAACCCTCCAGGAAAGCCCGGCAACAGGAAAACCACATGGTTCACCGACAACCGCAAAGAATCGAAGAAATCCTGCCGAACCCTCGAGAAAACCTGGCGCCGTGAACAGACGACAGAAAACCTGACAGCCCTCAAGAACGCCACTCGCAAACACCACCAGCTGATCCGCACCACCAAAAAGACATCGTTCAAAGAGCGGCTGCACAACAACATACACAACAGCAAGGAACTCTCCAGCATCGTAAAAGAGCTCTCCAACCCCAGCGCCAGCAGCAACGACATAACAACGTCGCAAGACCTTTGCAACTCCCTCGCCACATTCGTTCACCGCAAGATTGCCGATATACACGACAGCTTCGGCGCCCAGACTCCACCTCCAGTCACCGAACCAACGCCCCCTACTGCCACCCTCAGCGTTTGGACTCCCAACAGCACTGAAGACACCACCCAGGCTATGAACACCATCCACTCCGGCTCTCCTTCCGACCCATGCCCTCGACCACATCTTCAACAAAGCCGACACCATCATCGCACCCCACCTACAGAATGTCATAAACAACTCCCTCGCATCCGCCACCTTCCCAGAGTGCTGTAAGCATGCAGAGATCAACGCCCTTCTGAAAAAACCCACAGCAGACCCTAAAGACCTCAAGAACTTTTGCCCCATCTCTCTTCTTCCCTTCCCGGCTAAAGTCATCGAGAAGACCGTCAATAAACAGCTGACTGCATTCCTCGAGGCCAATGGCTCCCGCGACCCATCCCAGTCCGGATTTCGAGCCAACCACAGCACTGAGACCACCCTCATCGCAGCCACTGACGACATCAGGACCCTGCTTGACAACGGAGAAACAACCACCCTCATTCTCCTAGACCTCTCAGCTGCCTACGATACAGTCTGCCATCGCACCCTAATAACCCGCCTCCACAACACTGGAATCCAAGGAAAGGCCCTGGACTGGATCACCACGTTCCTCTCCAACAGAACCCATAGAGTTCGCCTCCCTCCCTTCCGCTCCGCGGCCACCGAGATCATCTGCGGCGTACCCCAAGGCTCATCGCTCAGCCCAACCCTCTTCAATATCTACATGAGCCCCCTTGCCGCCATTGCACACAAACACAACCTATACATCATCTCATATGCCGACGACACCCAGCTGATACTCTCCCTCACCAAAGACTCAGCCACCGCCAAGCTCAACCTCCAGGAAGGAATGAAAGCAGTGGCGGAATGGATGAAACTTAGCCGTCTGAAACTGAACTCAGACAAGACGGAGGTCCTCATCCTTGGACCATCCCCATCCACCTGGGACGACTCCTGGTGGCCCACAGCACTGGGCACCGCACCGACACCCACTGACCACGCATGCAACCTGGGATTCATCCTGGGCTCATCTCTCACGATGACCAAGCAAGGCAACGCCATCTCATCCTCATGTTTTAACACCCTGCGCATGCTCCGTAAGATCTTCCGGTGGATCCCTACCGAAACTAGAAAGACGGTCACCCCTAGACTATGGGAATGTCCTATACGCAGGTACCACAGTCAAACTTCAGAAAAGACTCCAGCAAATACAGAACGCATCCGCACGACTCATCCTTGACATCCCTCGCCACAGCCACATATCAGCCCACCTGAGAGACCTGCACTGTCTCCCCGTCAGCTAAAGGATCACGTTCATGCTCCTCACCCACGCACACTAAGCGCTCCACGACATAGGCCCCGAATACCTCAACAACTGTCTCACGTTCCACACTCCAACCCAGAAAACTCCGCTCCGCCAGCCTCGCCCTCGCCACCGTCCCACGGATTTGCAGAACCACCACCGGAGGAAGATCATTCTGCTACCTGGCGGCCAAGACGTGGAACTCCCTCCCCGCCCACCTACGACTGACCCAGGACCACCTCACCTTCAGGAAACACCTCAAAACCTGGCTCTTCAAGCAGTAGCAGCACCCCCCCCTCCCTTCAGCACCTTGAGACCCTTTCGGGTGAGTAGCGCGCTCTATAAATGTACTGATTGATTGATTGATTGATCTTCTGGGGGCTCTGCAGGTGCTGGTTGGATTCATTGGGACGTCTCAGTCAGTGTATTTGGTGATCCAGTCTGAGGGCTGGACGGCCTGTTCCAGGTTTGATACAGCCTCGGGCTGGGAGGTGTTGAGGACCTGCGTACATTGGGTCTCTGTTCATTTGGTCCATCTATGGTGTGAGGAGGAGGTGGTGTCTTGTGAGCCTGTGATGGTGAAATGGATGCCTGAGTGGTCAGTCCATGTGAGTTTGGAGATGTGGATGTGTTGGATTCTGTCTCTGGATGTGAAGATCAGATCGAGTGTGTGTCCTGCGCTGTGTGTGGAGTTGATGACCAGGTGGGTGAGGCCAATGTTGCTCATGTTTTCTAGGCGATTGGTGGAGTTGTTGTTGTTGAGGTCATTGAGGTGGAAGTTGAGGTTGGTGAGTAGTAAGTTGTGTACGGAGTCGATGGTTAGCAGGCGATGAATTCGGAGATGGCTTTTCAGAATGCTGGTCATGCCCAGCGGGTCTGGAGGCGAGGGTGCCTATGATGATGGTTTTGAGTCAGTTTGATGGTGATAGTTCAGATGTTCCATGAATGGTGTGGTGTAGACTTTGGTGGCGGTGCATCAGAGTGTTTCCTTGTGGATTATGGCGATGCCTCCTCCGTGTTTCTTGGTACAATCACGAAGGATCATCTCATAAACTCTGAGAGAGTCTTATGCTCATCTGGTAACCATCTCCCAAGGTCCCGAGGGTACATTTGGCTACAGCAGGGTGTTGGATTTGGCCCTCTTGGCAGGGTCATCCCTGAACTTTTTGCCTTCCTCCAATATTCTCTCTGACCTGTTTTTGTTGGTTTAATGACTCTGGGCACTTTACCACTGCTGACCAGTGCTAAAGTGCATATGCTCTCCCTATGTAAAGTGTAACTGTGATTGATGTCCATGATTGGTTCATTGGATTTACTGTCAGTCCCCGGTAAAGTGCACCAGGAGTGCCAGGGCTTGTGAATGCCAATACTGCTAGTGGGCCTGCAGCGCTGTTGCGCCACCCACAGAAGCAGCCTTTTAAAACGTGTCTAGGGTCTGCCATTGCAGAACCTGCGTGCAGTCTGGTACTGTCATGCTGGCTGGGCAAGTGCACCCACTTGCCAGCCCCTGAACCTTCCCTTAACTTCATATTAGTCACCCCTATGGTAGGCCCACGGGCAGGGTGCATTGTAAGTATAAGGAAGGACATGCTCTGATGAGTGTGGCATGTCCTAATAGTGAATTACTGCCAAATTCGTTTTTCACTATTGTAAGGCTACCTGTTCCCTTTAGGCCAGATGGGCTGCTGGAATTATTACACTCTATAATCCCAGCAGGCTCAGGGAACATGGTAGAAAATAATGTTTAGTATGGCTGAACTCAGAATAATAAAATACTTCTTTTAGTAAAGTTTATTTTAATATCCTGTGTTTCCAAATGCTACTTTTAGAAAGTTAGCATGTGCTTGCCTAACCATTTCAGCCCGCATCTGCTGGTATGTGTATCTGACTGTCTGGGTTGTGTGAGTGACAGGGCTGGGGGATGACAGGTGGTGAATGCAAGGATTACACCTTAGTGGGAGGTAGGAGTGGCCCAGGACTCTTCATCAGGCTGTGCTCTGCCACCACAATGCTGGCTCCTCCCCCCTGGGGAGCGACTGATGACTTAGCCTGCAACTGGCTCAGGAAGGGCGAAGCACTGTCAACAAGGTACTCCTGGCAGCCCCTGTCCCCACAATGCTGGCTCCGCCCCCCTGGGGAACGTCTCCGCTTCACGACCCCTGAACGTTTACAGGCCGTGCCGCCCCCCTCTGTGGAGATCCCTAGTACCGTGGTACTAGGCGTCGAGGGCCGCGCCTGCCTGTGAGCCCGCACCTGCTACTGCCCGAGATCCGAAGGTGCTCCCGAAACTGACAAGTCGCGCTGACCTGGCACCACTCGTCCTTAAGAAAGCTGACAACCGCTGGAAGGACTTCGGACCGGGCTAGGGGCCCGCAACGTTTGTTTTCCCCTTCTTCAAGTCCGCCGCACTGCGAGCCCGGCCCGCCGCCTGCTCTGTCCCCGAGCCGCTGGGAAGAGTCGGACGCGGCCTCCGCAGCCTCACGCCTGCCACGTGAGCCACGGTAGACGCCGGATCAGTTTCCTCGGCGAACGCGAGGAAAGCGCTGTAAAGTGCACCGGGGGTCTCAGGCTGACTGTGAAGCCCTGAGAAGGGTAAGAGAGAACATTCTAATGTGAAGCCCTTCCCCTGAGTTAAAGGAACTATTTGAACAAGTAAACAACCATTGGAAGTTGCAACTGAGAACCTTTGCCTATTTACAATCTAGTGGCCTTAAGAAAACGTTATTGGTCTTGTACTAAGTCTGAACTGCATAGATATATCTATTTTCATATAAAGAATCGTATTTTGATATATCCACAGCCTGGTGTCCATTTGTGGGGGGATTGGTACATTTTACTGTGTGTGTGATTACAAATGCTTAACTGAATAACGCCTGAAGATTAGCCTTGGCTGCTCAAGCCACGCACCTAGAGGGTGAGCAAGGGTATTTCTAAGGGGCCATCCTTCGCCCTGACTTAGAGGAGAGGGTCCCAGCTTGTCACAAGTGCATACTTGCGCCAACCAGAGACCCCCAATTCTAACATTGGACGCAGCGGTGAGGATTTGCGAATTTGCATTTGTAGTTGACATACAGTGAATTGCTGATCACCACATAGTGAGAGCAGACCTATAACGCAGCCACAGATTTCCGTTTCTGTTTTATAATTTTGCTGACAGATCTCCATGTGTTTTTGAAACGTCATGCCTGGTTCAGTGAGGATGGAAGAGGCAGCAACCAGATGCCTGTCGCCAGAGGAGTTGGCAGACAGGGCAGCAACCAGGGCACATGAAATGGAGATGGCGAGATTAAAGGGACAAATGGAAATGGAGAAACTGAAATTGGCAATGGAAGCGCAAAAACGCCAAAGAGCTCACTACTTGAGGATGAGAGAACTTGATTTAGAGCTTGAAGCCAGGAGGACTTCAGCCCAACATCCAGAGATTTGTGTAGCTGGCGGATTGAGCTTTGCTGAGTTGGAGGTGGAGTCCAGCTCAGCTGGTGGCAGCAACATTCAGGTATCTAGTGCTGACAGCATAGCGTGTGCACCTAGAGATTTGGCACCTGACTTGGAGGGGGTTAACTTACACCAGGAGGTTCAAGGGCATGAGGTAGCTCCAGTAGTGCGCAGCGTCCCTGAAGGGAATAGGGTAGCTGGCGTAGGAGTTCATGGTCCTAGTGATGGGAGGGATTCCCCCATGGTTGAGGTCCTGGTGGGTGAGTGTAAGGACCGCCCAGAAGAGTGTGGGTTGTGTGACAGAGACAGTCCGCTACTGTCTGGCCAGTCTCAGGAGAATGGTGTGGAGTATGTGTGTGAGGCGCTGGATGGTGAGGTGAAGGATAGTTTGGTTAAGCCTGCTAGGGGGCTGTGTAATCCAATTGTGGGAGAGCATATTGTAAGTCCCAGTTTTCCAGAGCTATGCCAACACCTGTTTGAGAGTGAGTTCTCTGACCCCAGGGAGCTCACATTGGAGGCAGACCTTGTGGTGGATTCCAGAGGGTCTGGAGAGGCATTGGGGTGTGATCCTGTGGGGAGTGGCTCAGGTATCTTCCAGCCCAGAGTGGTGGAAGTGGCGCAGAGTAGCCCAGCTAGGTCCTGTAGTAGTGAGAGGGGTGTAGGGCCTCACGTCCTGTCCTTAAGGGGAAGGAGTGAGAATGGGTTTTGTCCCGGTAGTGCCCAACCTCAGTCTCAGAGCCTGGATGGTTCTTTAAGGGAACACCAGGTGGGGAGCCTAGGCTGGCCGGATGAGTCACCCGCTGAGGGGGATCCCCCAGTGGCTAGAGAACGTGGAGGCTCTGTAAACAGAGCTACAGTAGTTCTGGTGTCTGGCAGTACCCCTCCAGTTGGGAGGGTACAGAAGTCCAGAAGGAGGGGCGAGAGGGGGAAAGAGTCCCCAGTGGAAGAACCAGTGGGTCAGGGGCCAGCCAGCAGGGTTGCGTCCCCAGTGAATGACCATGGGGACACCACTTCTGTCCTAAGGGATCTTCCCACACTGTCAGAGGGACAGGGGTTGGGAGATCTGCACCAGGCAGACTGTCGCTCGGCACATGAGCTATGTGCCACCCTCAGGGGGGGCATGCGTGCTCCCAGGGAAGTCCTGGTGCGCCAGGCAGGGGTTCAACTGCAGGGTTGGGTCCCTGAGTTGGAGAGTCAGGTTCAGGTGTTGTTTGACCTGGAGGGTGGGACCACTGTAATCAGTGTCCAGACCCATGTCACTTCTAGGGGTACCACTCCAGTTGGGAGTGGGCAGTACTCAGGAAGGGGGTGCAGAGGCAGGGAGTCCTTGCCTCTGACCCCGGTGCAGTTTAAGGGTTTAGACCCTAGGATAGAGGGCCAGGTGCAGGGTGTCCCCCCTGACCTGGTGCCCCAGTTGCAGGATAGCACCCCTGAACTGGTGGGCGAATTGTGCAGGTCACCTGCCACAGGTGCCCTGACAATTCTGGGAGGGGGTACCACTCCAGGTGGGAGGGTACAGAGCCCCAAGGAGGAGGACCGGGTGTGGGAGAGCCCACCCCAGTCTTTGGTCCAGCCGCCAGGTACCGGCCTGGAGCTGGTGGGTCAGTGCCAGGATGACATACCTGACTTGACAGGAGGGAGAATGGACAAAAGGTGCCAAGCACCTGGGGCTACTGCCCCCCCCCCCCTCTCTGAGGCCACAGAGGTTTGGGAGCCCTGAGAGGCATGAAGCCTGGGTCTCAGCCCTGACTACTGTCAGTGGCCACTGTAATTTGACGACTGTCTGTTGGGACACACCTGTGAGCAAGTTAAGGTTAGAGGCTGCACAGGTGATGTCCACAGAGGAAGAGAAGGGTGCCCCATGGATTAGCGGGTGTACCCTGAGAGTATGGACAGAGGATTTGAAATAGGTTCAGATTGGCGTAGAACTGGAATGTGCCCCTGCTGTTGCGGGCCAGGTCCATGTTCTATCGCCCAAAGCAGGGAAGCCCATCACAGTGGTGATTGGTCTACCCTGCGTTTTGGTTGGAAGGGGGTTGTGTTGGACTTGGCCCTCTTGGCAGGGTCATCCCTGAACTTTTTGCCTTCCTCCAATATTCTCTCTGACCTGTTTTTGTTGGTTTAATGACTCTGGGCACTTTACCACTGCTGACCAGTGCTAAAGTGCATATGCTCTCCCTATGTAAAGTGTAACTGTGATTGATGTCCATGATTGGTTCATTGGATTTACTGTCAGTCCCCAGTAAAGTGCACCAGGAGTGCCAGGGCTTGTAAATACCAATACTGCTAGTGGGCCTGCAGCGCTGGTTGTGCCACCCACAGAAGCAGGCTTTTAAAACGTGTCTAGGGTCTGCCATTGCAGAACCTGCGTGCAGTCTGGTACTGTCATGCTGGCTGGGCAAGTGCACCCACTTGCCAGCCCCTAAACCTTCCCTTAACTTCATATTAGTCACCCCTATGGTAGGCCCACGGGCAGGGTGCATTGTAAGTGTAAGGAAGGACATGCTCTGATGAGTGTGGCATGTCCTAATAGTGAATTACTGCCAAATTCGTTTTTCACTATTGTAAGGCTACCTGTTCCCTTTAGGCCAGATGGGCTGCTGGAATTATTACACTCTATAATCCCAGCAGGCTCAGGGAACATGGTAGAAAATAATGTTTAGTATGCCTGAACTCAGAATAATAAAAATACTTCTTTTAGTAAAGTTTATTTTAATATCCTGTGTTTGCAAATGCTACTTTTAGAAAGTTAGCATTTGCTTGCCTAACCGTTTCAGCCCGCCTCTGCTGGTATGTGTATCTGACTGTCTGGGTTGTGTGAGTGACAGGGCTGGGGGATAACAGGTGGTGAATGCAAGGATTACACCTTAGTGGGAGGTAGGAGTGGTCCAGGACTCTTCATCAGGCTGTGCTCTGCCACCACAATGCTGGCTCCGCCCCCCTGGGGAGCGACTGATGACTCAGCCTGCACCTGGCCCAGGAAGGGCGAAGCACTGTCAACAAGGTACTCCTGGCAGCCCCTGTCCCCACAATGCTGGCTCTGCCCCCCTGGGGAACGTCTGATGTGCCTGCCCACACACTGAAAGCAGAAGCCAGAAGTACACCCAACAAGTGCTCAGAGACTGAGAGCAGTTATGCAAAGGCCCCCCTGGCCTGTGAGAACAAAAGAAACTCTGTATAAAAGTAGGAGCCCTGCTCCTTGTAAATTAGAATCCTGTTTTACCACGAAGGACCTCTGCCCGACTAGAAGGAGAAGAAGACACTGGAAGGACTGGCCAGCTGCTTGCCTTGCTGAGAAAGGAGAGGAAAAGACTTGATGAGAAAAGACTTTGCTGCTTTGTGCTTTAAACATTCTCCAAGGGCTTGACTGAGCTTGCCCCCTGAACTGAACCCCAGGACCATTGGGTTCTATGTGCCTTCGCTCGTCTTGAGCACCAAGCCGTGTGTGCCTTCCGCCGGAGGAGACTGCGCCCCTCATTGCCCCCTCCTAGGGCTGTGGCACTCGGGAGCTTGCCTGCCCTTCAACCCGTGAGAGCCTCGCTCTGTCCAGAGCCGCTCTCTGTCCCCGGGTCAGGCTGCCTGCTCCTCTGCCTAAGCCTGCCACTGGAGCGCGCTGAGACCCTCTCGTCCCTCCCGCCGGAATTCGCTGGGAGATCGTGATCTCTGCCGAGACCGCAGCCCGCACAGCCGTGCCCTGCCGTCCCCGCTTCACGACTCCTGAGCGTTTACAGGCCGCGCCGCCCCCCTCTGTGGAGACCCCTAGTACCGTGGGAATAGGCGTCGAGGGCCGCGCCTGCCTGTGAGCCCGCACCTGCTACTGCCCGAGATCCGAAGGTGCTCCCGAAACTGACAAGTCGCGCTGACCTGGCACGACTCGTCCTTAAGAAAGCTGACAACCGCTGGAAGGACTTCGGACCGGGCTAGGGGCCCGCAACGTTTGTTTTCCCCTTCTTCAAGTCCGCCGCACTGCGAGCCCGGCCCGCCGCCTGCTCTGTCCCCGAGCCGCTGGGAAGAGCCGGACGCGGCCTCAGCAGCCTCACGCCCGCCTCGTGAGCCACGGTAGACGCCGGATCAGTTTCCTCGGCGAACGCGAGGAAAGCGCTGTAAAGTGCACCGGGGGTCTCAGGCTGACTGTGAAGCCCTGAGAAGGGTAAGAGAGAACATTCTAACGTGAAGCCCTTCCCCTGAGTTAAAGGAACTATTTGAACAAGTAAACAACCATTGGAAGTTGCAACTGAGAACCTTTGCCTATTTACAATCTAGTGGCCTTAAGAAAACGTTATTGGTCTTGTACTAAGTCTGAACTGCATAGATATATCTATTTTCATATAAAGAATCGTATTTTGATATATCCACAGCCTGGTGTCCATTTGTGGGGAATTGGTACATTTTACTGTGTGTGTGATTACAAATGCTTAACTGAATAACGCCTGAAGATTAGCCTTGGCTGCTCAAGCCACGCACCTAGAGGGTGAGCAAGGGTAGTTCTAAGGGACCATCCTTCGCCCTGACTTAGAGGAGAGGGTCCCTGCTTGTCACAAGTGCATACTTGCGCCAACCAGAGACCCCCAATTCTAACACAGGGGGTCTCTATTTTTCTGTCCTGCGCCCTTTAGGGTGGAACAAGCTCCCTCTTGACTTGCGTTAAACAAATTGCCATCTG
This sequence comes from Lissotriton helveticus, assembly GCF_964261635.1. Classification (NCBI taxonomy): domain Eukaryota; kingdom Metazoa; phylum Chordata; class Amphibia; order Caudata; family Salamandridae; genus Lissotriton; species Lissotriton helveticus. The sequence goes on from NC_136062.1 coordinate 498,717,247, forward strand.
CTGCTATTTTTCAGACTGTAGAGCGCCGGGACAGTCTCACTATCTCTTATAGCATTAGGCATTGCTGTGGTGATGGTTGGGGCTGGGGTGGCATTGAACCAGGTCCTCGTTATGAAGATCCCCTCGGCGTGGGATGTCGATGGTGTCCTAGAGTTCTGTGTTTTCAGAGGAACCCGAGGTTCTGTGGCGTGTTTGCAGAGGAACCCGGGGTTGAGCAGTTGAGCAGAACATGAGCAGAATATTTTAAACCCAGTTTCTCAGTTTAATATATTCTTTCTTTGCTATTCTGTTGGGATCTCTTATTTAGAGAAGCAAAAAGGCACAAAGTGTTCAAAGAGTTTGGGCCGATTCGCAAAGGTCGTTAGACTTTTGGTCTAAACGTAGACCAAACGTCCAAGTTTATGACTTTGAGAATTCACTAAGGGCATTTACGAGTGCTATCTTTATGCCAGCAGTCTGGGCAGGGATCCGGCCTGAGTGTGGACATAAAGATAGTACTAGTAAATGCCCTTTGTGAATTCCCACAGATGTAAACTTAGACGTTTGGTCTGAGTTTTGACCACACGTCTAAGTTTACCTTTGTCAAACGTGCCCAAAGTGTTTACACGGTGTGCCTGGCAGCTGGGAAGGAGTCTGAGATTTCCATTCTAGTGAGTTTACTCTTGCTGTAGAAGCATTGTCCAGGTCAGTAACTAGTATTGAACTATTCTGGGCCTCTCAGGTCCTTTCTTCTCTGCTGGTCTAAGACACTCTCGCTCCCTTCCCTGTTTAGGCCTCTGTTCTGGAGCCAGCAGCAGCATCATGTGTGGGGATCGGGGAGACGACCACGCCATTCGATGTGTCCCCAGGTATGAAGCATGCTTTCCTCCTTTTCATATATTAGTTCAGCACACTGAGAACAGCAGTGAGATAAAAATATCAATCAGAAAGGTGAGTACCTTTCCAAAATCTGTGCAGCGAAGATTCTAATGTATGGTAATGCAACTTATGCTGGATACGAAATGCTGTGTTGTACGCTACACTATGTACATTATATATGCTCTGACTGGCTGAAGGTTGGCACACAGTGCCCTGTTTTTGTGGTATATTGAAAATGTAATAAAAACATATTAAAAAAAAAGAAAGGTGAGTACCTTGTAGCAACCAGGCACAGGTACACAGACTGAGAACAGAAATACTAACACACGTAGGAAACTGCTCAGCACCGTTAAACCATCCAATCACCTCACGGACCCCCTCCCTGCTAACGCTGTAGAGGACTTTATCCCATTGCTCCTCCCTCTCTGGACTAAAATTATCAACAGCTCACTTCAACAAGGAACCATCCCTGACTCCCTCAAAGTTGGACAAGTCACGCCTTTACTAAAGAAACCTACAGCCGACCCCTCTGATTTAAACAACTACCGTCCCATTACCAATATCCCCACTCTCGCCAAATTGTTGGAAAAATGCGCACAACTACAACTGACTAAACACATTGACCAGTTTGGCCTCCTCAATCCTCATCAATCAGGCTTCCGAGCGAAACATAGCACGGAAACTGCTATGACTCACATAATTGACGACGCACTTCAAATGCTAAATCAAAACAATACCTGCCTCCTCATCCTTCTTGATCTCTCTTCAGCATTCGACACCGTTAAGCATGAGAATTTACTCGAACTATTAAACACAAGAATGGGTCTATCTGGGACTGTCCTCAAATGGTTCACTTCCTTTGTACACAACAGGTCGCAGAAATTCAAGAGTAACAACCTGATGTCCTCGCCTATACCTGTTTCGTTAGGCGTCCCACAAGGATCCTGCCTATCCCCAACTTTGTTCAACCTAGTTATGGAACCCCTCACCACCTTGTTACAAGAGTCCAATATACACTTTCACATGTACGCCGATGACACCCAACTATATCTCAAATTACAATCCCTCAAAGACATTTTGCTCCTGAACTCAACGATCAGAAGCACCCAATCCTGGCTTGCCGATAATCATCTCAAACTCAATGTTCTGAAAACAGATTTCCTTCTGATTTCACCTCCCACCAAGATCTCTACCACACAACTCTGGCTTAAACACCTAACTGCACTCAATGTCCAACCCACCATCGTAGACTCAGCAAAATCCTTAGGCATTACACTTGACACCAATCTCAACATGCAGCAACATATCAGCAAGGCAACTAAGGGAGCGAACTACCAAATCAATACCCTGAGGAAACTTAAACCCTTCCTCCCAGCCAATGACTTCCAAACTGCAGTACAAGCACTAGTCATCCCTCGAATAGAATATGGCAGCAGCGCCCTCTGCGGACTCCCCCTAACTACTACCGCACCCCTAAGAGCTTCTCTAAACGCTGCAGCGAGACTCATCACTGGTTCAAAAAAACACTCACATATCTCCCCTGAATTTAAACACCTGAACTGGCTGCCTTTCGAAGCCAGAATACATCTGAAAATCGCCTGCATGACGCACAAAGCTGTCCACATGAGCTCACCAACCTATCTCTCTCATAAGCTGACAAACTCTGGCGGCTCTAGAAACACCAGAGGCACAAACAATCTTCTGCTGAAGCCTCGAAGATTCCGGAATGAAAAAACTTATAAACGCTCCTTCTCAGGAATGGCACCCAGGATCTGGAACTCACTCCCCCCTGAAACGAGGCTTATTTCCTCCACTACACTGTTTAAGAAAGAAGTAAAAGCGATCCTCATGGCTAAATACACTTGAAGTGCTATTCTGAACTCTGTTAAGACTCCGCACTGATCTGTACTCCCTGTTCAACCCCAAAGCTTATTTATTTTATATGTATTAATGATTTATGTGATTTTCTAGCCTACCACGTGTTTGTACTACTAGCAATTTTACCTACCTGTTTGACTATGTTCCCTCATGCTCCCCCTTTCTATGTGAAGCGCTCTGATATCTGCAAGATCTTGTTCGCGCTATACAAAACTTTCAAAATAAAATAAAATAAATAAAATAAAATGAAGGATCATATCCCATACCTGCCTGCCCCTGTCATGTACAGACTGCACTGACAGAAGTCTTGCATAAATGGCACTGTTAGAATGGCCCTGTGCGGACTGCACTCTTAGAATGCCCCTGTGCGGACTGCACCGGTAGAATGCCATATGAGGACTGCACTGCTAGAATGCCCTATGCGGACTGCACCGGTAGAATGCCCTGTGCGGACTGCACTGTTAGAATGCCCTATGCGGACTGCACCGGTAGAATGCCCTGTGAGGACTCCACTGGTAGAATGCCCTGTACAGACTGCACTGTTAGAATGCCCTGTACAGACTGCACTGTTAGAATGCCCCTGTGCGCACTGCACTGTTAGAATGCCCTGTGCGGACTGCACTGTTAGAATGCCCTGTGAGGACTGCACTGTTAGAATGCCCTGTGCGGACTGCACTTTTAGAATGCCCTATGTGGACTGCACTGTTAGAATGCCCTGTGCGGACTGCACTGTTAGAATGCCCTGTGCGGACTGCACTGGTAGAATGCCCTGTGTGGACTGCACTGTTAGAATGCCCCTGTACGGACTGCACTGTTAGAATGCCCCTGTGCGGACTGCACTGTTAGAATGCCCTGTGCGGACTGCACTGTTAGAATGCCCCTGTGCGGACTCCACTGTTAGAATGCCCCTGTGCGGACTGCACTGTTAAAATGCCCCTGTGCGGACTGCACTGTTAGAATGCCCTGTGCAGACTGCACTGTTAGAATGCCCTGTGCGGACTGCACTGTTAGAATGCCCCTGTGCGGACTGCACTGTTGGAATGCCCCTGTGCGGACTGCACTGTTGGAATGCCCCTGTGTGGACTGCACTGGTAGAATGCCCCTGTGCGGACTGCACTGTTAGAATGCCCTGTGCAGACTGCACTGTTAGAATGCCCTATGCGGACTGCACTGGTAGAATGCCCCTGTGCGGACTGCACTGTTAGAATGCCCCTGTGCGGACTGCACTGGTAGAATGCCCCTGTGAGGACTGCACTGGTAGAATGCCCTGTGCGGACTGCACTTGTAGAATGCCCTGTGCGGACTGCACTGTTAGAATGCCCCTGTGAGGACTGCACTGTTAGAATGCCCTGTACAGACTGCACTGTTAGAATGCCCTGTGCGGACTGCACTGTTAGAATGCCCTGTGCGGACTGCACTGTTAGAATGCCCTGTGCAGACTGCACTGTTAGAATGCCCTATGCGGACTGCACTGGTAGAATGCCCCTGTGCGGACTGCACTGGTAGAATGCCCCTGTGTGGACTGCACTGTTAGAATACCCTGTGCAGACTGCACTGTTAGAATGCCTTGTGCGGACTGCACTGTTAGAATGCCCCTGTGCGGACTGCACTGTTAGAATGCCCCTGTGCCGACTGCACTGGTAGAATGCCCTATGCGGACTGCACTGTTAGAATGCCCCTGTGCGGACTGCACTGGTAGAATGCCCCTGTGCGGACTGCACTGTTAGAATGCCCTGTGCGGACTGCACTGTTAGAATGCCCTGTGAGGACTGCACTGTTAGAATGCCCTGTGCGGACTGCACTTTTAGAATGCCCTATGTGGACTGCACTGTTAGAATGCCCTGTGCGGACTGCACTGTTAGAATGCCCTGTGCGGACTGCACTGGTAGAATGCCCTGTGTGGACTGCACTGTTAGAATGCCCCTGTACGGACTGCACTGTTAGAATGCCCCTGTGCGGACTGCACTGTTAGAATGCCCTGTGCGGACTGCACTGTTAGAATGCCCCTGTGCGGACTCCACTGTTAGAATGCCCCTGTGCGGACTGCACTGTTAAAATGCCCCTGTGCGGACTGCACTGTTAGAATGCCCTGTGCAGACTGCACTGTTAGAATGCCCTGTGCGGACTGCACTGTTAGAATGCCCCTGTGCGGACTGCACTGTTGGAATGCCCCTGTGCGGACTGCACTGTTGGAATGCCCCTGTGTGGACTGCACTGGTAGAATGCCCCTGTGCGGACTGCACTGTTAGAATGCCCTGTGCAGACTGCACTGTTAGAATGCCCTATGCGGACTGCACTGGTAGAATGCCCCTGTGCGGACTGCACTGTTAGAATGCCCCTGTGCGGACTGCACTGGTAGAATGCCCCTGTGAGGACTGCACTGGTAGAATGCCCTGTGCGGACTGCACTTGTAGAATGCCCTGTGCGGACTGCACTGTTAGAATGCCCCTGTGAGGACTGCACTGTTAGAATGCCCTGTACAGACTGCACTGTTAGAATGCCCTGTGCGGACTGCACTGTTAGAATGCCCTGTGCGGACTGCACTGTTAGAATGCCCTGTGCAGACTGCACTGTTAGAATGCCCTATGCGGACTGCACTGGTAGAATGCCCCTGTGCGGACTGCACTGGTAGAATGCCCCTGTGTGGACTGCACTGTTAGAATACCCTGTGCAGACTGCACTGTTAGAATGCCTTGTGCGGACTGCACTGTTAGAATGCCCCTGTGCGGACTGCACTGTTAGAATGCCCCTGTGCCGACTGCACTGGTAGAATGCCCTATGCGGACTGCACTGTTAGAATGCCCCTGTGCGGACTGCACTGGTAGAATGCCCCTGTGCGGACTGCACTGTTAGAATGCCCTGTGCGGACTGCACTGTTAGAATGCCCTGTGCGGACTGCACTGTTATAATGCCCCTGTGCGGACTGCACTGTTAGAATGCCCCTGTGCGGACTCCACTGTTAGAATGCCCTGTGAGGACTGCACTGGTAGAATGGCCCTGTGAGGACTGCACTGGTAGAATGCCCTGTGCGGACTGCACTGGTAGAATGCCCCTGTGCGGACTGCACTGTTAGAATGCCCCTGTGCGGACTGCACTGTTAGAATGCCCTGTGCGGACTGCACTGTTAGAATGCCCTGTGCAGACTGCACTGGTAGAATGCCCTGTGCGGACTGCACTGTTAGAATGCCCCTGTGTGGACTGCACTGGTAGAATGCCCCTGTGCAGACTGCACTGGTAGAATGCCCCTGTGCAGACTGCACTGGTAGAATGACCCTGTGCGGACTGCGCTCTTAGAATGCCCTGTGCAGACTGCACTGTTAGAATGGCCCTGTGAGGACTGCACTGGTAGAATGCCCTGTGCGGACTGCACTGTTAGAATGCCCCTGTGTGGACTGCACTGGTAGAATGCCCCTGTGTGGACTGCACTGTTAGAATGGCCCTGTGCAGACTGCACTGTTAGAATGCGCTGTGCGGACTGCACTGGTAGAATGCCCCTGTGTGGACTGCACTGTTAGAATGGCCCTGTGTGGACTGCACTGTTAGAATGCCCCTGTGCGGACTGCACTGTTAGAATGCCCCTGTGTGGACTGCACTGGTAGAATGCCCCTGTGTGGACTGCACTGTTAGAATGGCCCTGTGCAGACTGCACTGTTAGAATGCGCTGTGCGGACTGCACTGGTAGAATGCCCCTGTGTGGACTGCACTGTTAGAATGCCCCTGTGCAGACTGCACTGTTAGAATGGCCCTGTGAGGACTGCACTGGTAGAATGCCCTGTGCGGACTGCACTGGTAGAATGCCCCTGTGTGGACTGCACTGTTAGAATGCCCCTGTGCGGACTGCACTGTTAGAATGCCCCTGTGCGGACTGCACTGGTAGAATGCCCCTGTGTGGACTGCACTGTTAGAATGGCCCTGTGCAGACTGCACTGTTAGAATGCGCTGTGCGGACTGCACTGGTAGAATGCCCCTGTGTGGACTGCACTGTTAGAATGGCCCTGTGCAGACTGCACTGTTAGAATGCCCTGTGCGGACTGCACTGGTAGAATGCTCCTGTGTGGACTGCACTGTTAGAATGCCCCTGTGCGGACTGCACTGGTAGAATGCCCTGTGCGGACTGCACTGTTATAATGCCCTGTGTGGACTGCACTGTTAGAATGCCCTGTGCGGACTGCACTGTTAGAATGCCCTATGCGGACTGCACTGTTAGAATGCCCTATGCGGACTGCACTGTTAGAATGCCCTATGCGGACTGCACTGTTAGAATGCCCTATGCGGACTGCACTGTTAGAATGCCCTGTGCGGACTGCACTGTTAGAATGCCCTGTGCAGACTGCACTGTTAGAATGCCCTGTGCGGACTGCACTGTTAGAATGCCCTGTGCGGACTGCACTGGTAGAATGCCCTGTGCGGACTGCACTGTTAGAATGCCCTGTGAGGACTGCACTGTTAGAATGCCCCTGTGTGGACTGCACTGTTAGAATGCCCTGTGCGGACTGCACTGTTAGAATGACCTATGCGGACTGCACTGTTAGAATGCCCTATGCGGACTGCACTGTTAGAATGCCCTATGCGGACTGCACTGTTAGAATGCCCTGTGCGGACTGCACTGGTAGAATGCCCTGTGCGGACTGCACTGGTAGAATGCCCTGTGCGGACTGCACTGTTAGAATGCCCTGTGAGGACTGCACTGTTAGAATGCCCCTGTGTGGACTGCACTGTTAGAATGCCCTGTGCGGACTGCACTGTTAGAATGCCCTGTGAGGACTGCACTGTTAGAATGTCCCTGTGCGGACTGCACTGGTAGAATGCCCTGTGCGGACTGCACTGGTAGAATGCCCTGTGCGGACTGCACTGTTAGAATGCCCTGTGCAGACTGCATTGTTAGAATGCCCCTGTGCGGACTGCACTGTTAGAATGCCCTGTGAGGACTGCACTGTTAGAATGCCCTGTGAGGACTGCACTGTTAGAATGCCCCTGTGCGGACTGCACTGTTAGAATGCCCCTGTGCGGACTGCACTGTTAGAATGCCCCTGTGCGGACTGCACTGGAAGAATGCCCCTGTGCGGACTGCACTGTTAGAATGCCCCTGTGCGGACTGCACTGGTAGAATGCCCTGTGCGGACTGCACTGGTAGAATGCCCTGTGCGGACTGCACTGGTAGAATGCCCCTGTGCGGACTGCACTGTTATAATGCCCTGTGCGGACTGCACTGTTAGAATGCCCCTGTGAGGACTGCACTGGTAGAATGCCCTGTGCGGACTGCACTGTTAGAATGCCCTGTGCGGACTGCACTGTTAGAATGCCCTATGCGGACTGCACTGTTAGAATGCCCTGTGCGGACTGCACTGGTAGAATGCCCCTGTGCGGACTGCACTGGTAGAATGCCCTGTGTGGACTGCACTGTTAGAATGCCCCTGTGCGGACTGCACTGTTATAATGCCCTGTGCAGACTGCACTGTTAGAATGCCCCTGTGCGGACTGCACTGTTAGAATGCCCTGTGTGGACTGCACTGTTAGAATGCCCCTGTGCGGACTGCACTGTTAGAATGCCCTGTGCGGACTGCACTGTTAGAATGCCCTGTGCAGACTGCACTGTTAGAATGCCCCTGTGCGGACTGCACTGTTAGAATGCCCTGTGCAGACTGCACTGTTAGAATGCCCTGTGCGGACTGCACTGTTAGAATGCCCTGTGCAGACTGCACTGTTAGAATGCCCTGTGCGGACTGCACTGTTAGAATGCCCCTGTACAGACTGCACTGTTAGAATGCCCTGTGCAGACTGCACTGTTAGAATGCCCTGTGCGGACTGCACTGTTAGAATGCCCTGTGCGGACTGCACTGTTAGAATGCCCCTGTACGGACTGCACTGTTAGAATGCCCCTGTACGGACTGCACTGTTGGAATGCCCTGTGCAGACTGCACTGTTAGAATGCCCTGTGCGGACTGCACTTTTAGAATGCCCTGTGCAGACTGCACTGTTAGAATGCCCCTGTGCGGACTGCACTGTTAGAATGCCGCTATGCGGACTGCACTGTTAGAATGCCCTGTGCAGACTGCACTGTTAGAATGCCCTGTGCAGACTGCACTGGTAGAATGCCCTGTGCGGACTGTACTGTTAGAATGCCCCTGTGCGAACTGCACTGTTAGAATGCCCCTGTGCGGACTGCACTGTTAGAATGCCCTGTGCAGACTGCACTGGTAGAATGCCCTGTGCGGAATGCACTGTTAGAATGCCCTGTGCGGACTGCACTGTTAGAATGCCCTGTGCGGACTGCACTGTTAGAATGCCCTGTGCGGACTGCACTGGTAGAATGCCCCTGGGCAGACTGCACTGGTAGAATGCCCCTGTGCGGACTGCGTTCTTAGAATGCCCTGTGCAGACTGCACTGTTGGAATGCCCTGTGCAGACTGCACTGTTAGAATGCCCCTGTGCGGACTGCACTGTTAGAATGCCCCTGTGCAGACTGCACTGTTAGAATGCCCCTGTGCCGACTGCACTTTTAGAATGCCCTGTGCAGACTGCACTGGTAGAATGCCCTGTGCGGACTGCACTGTTAGAATGCCCCTGTGCGGACTGCACTGTTAGAATGCCCCTGTGTCGACTGCACTGTTAGAATGCCCCTGTGCCGACTGCACTGTTAGAATGCCCCTGTACAGACTGCACTGTTAGAATGCCCCTGTGCAGACTGCACTGTTAGAATGCCCCTGTACGGAATGCACTGTTAGAATGACCTGTGCAGACTGCACTGTTAGAATGCCTTGTGCGGACTGCACTGTTAGAATGCCCTGTGCAGACTGCACTGTTAGAATGCCCCTGTGCGGACTGCACTGTTAGAATGCCCCTATGCGGACTGCACTGTTAGAATGCCCTGTGCAGACTGCACTGTTAGAATGCCCTGTGCAGACTGCACTGTTAGAATGCCCCTGTGCGGACTGCACTGTTAGAATGCCCTGTGCAGACTGCACTGTTAGAATGCCCCTGTGCGGACTGCACTGTTAGAATGCCCCTATGCGGACTGCACTGTTAGAATGCCCTGTGCAGACTGCACTGTTAGAATGCCCTGTGCAGACTGCACTGTTAGAATGCCCCTATGCGGACTGCACTGTTAGAATGCCCTGTGCAGACTGCACTGTTAGAATGCCCTGTGCAGACTGCACTGTTAGAATGCCCTGTGCGGACTGCACTGTTAGAATGCCCTGTGCGGACTGCACTGTTAGAATGCTCTGTGCGGACTGCACTGTTAGAATGCCCTGTGCAGACTGCACTGTTAGAATGGCCCTGTGAGGACTGCACTGTTAGAATGCCCCTGTGCGGACTGCACTGTTAGAATGCCCTGTGCGGACTGCACTGGTAGAATGCCCCTGTGCGGACTGCACTGGTAGAATGCCCTGTGCGGACTACACTGTTAAAATGCCCTGTGCGGACTGCACTGGTAGAATGCCCTGTGCGGACTGCACTGTTAGAATGCCCCTGTGCGGACTGCACTGTTAGAATGCCCCTGTGCGGACTGCACTGTTAGAATGCCCTGTGCGGACTGCACTGTTAGAATGCCCCTGTGCGGACTGCACTGTTAGAATGCCCTGTGCGGACTGCACTGTTAGAATGCTCTGTGCGGACTGCACTGTTAGAATGCCCTGTGCAGACTGCACTGTTAGAATGGCCCTGTGAGGACTGCACTGTTAGAATGCCCCTGTGCGGACTGCACTGTTAGAATGCCCTGTGCGGACTGCACTGGTAGAATGCCCCTGTGCGGACTGCACTGGTAGAATGCCCTGTGCGGACTGCACTGTTAGAATGCCCTGTGCCGACTGCACTTTTAGAATGCCCTGTGCGGACTGCACTGTTAGAATGCCCCTGTGCGGACTGCACTGTTAGAATGCCCCTGTGCGGACTGCACTGTTAGAATGCCCTGTGCGGACTGCACTGTTAGAATGCCCCTGTGCGGACTGCACTGATAGAATGCTCTGTGCAGACTGCACTGTTAGAATGCCCCTGTGCGGACTGCACTGTTAGAATGCCCCTGTACAGACTGCACTGTTAGAATGCCCCTGTGCAGACTGCACTGGAAGAATGCCCCTGTGCGGACTGCACTGTTAGAATGCCCCTGTGCAGACTGCACTGTTAGAATGCCCTGTGCAGACTGCACTGTTGGAATGCCCTGCGTAGACTGCACTGTTAGAATGCCCTGTGCGGACTGCACTGTTAGAATGCCCCTGTGCGGACTGCACTGATAGAATGCTCTGTGCAGACTGCACTGTTAGAATGCCCCTGTGCGGACTGCACTGTTAGGATGCCCCTGTGTGGACTGTACTGGTAGAATGCCCCTGTGCGGACTGCACTGGTAGAATGCCCTGTGTGGACTGCACTGTTAGAATGCCCCTGTGTGGACTGCGTTGTTAGAATGCGCTGTGCGGACTGCACTGTTATAATGCCCTGTGCGGACTGCACTGGTAGAATGCCCTGTGCGGACTGCACTGGTAGAATGCCCTGTGCGGACTGCACTGTTATAATGCCCCTGTGAGGACTGCACTGGTAGAATGCCCTGTGCGGACTGCACTGTTATAATGCCCCTGTGAGGACTGCACTGGTAGAATGCCCTGTGCGGACTGCACTGTTAGAATGCCCCTGTGAGGACTGCACTGGTAGAATGCCCTGTGTGGACTGCACTGTTAGAATGCCCTGTGCGGACTGCACTGTTAGAATGCCCCTGTGAGGACTGCACTGGTAAAATGCCCTGTGCGGACTGCACTGTTAGAATGCCCTGTGCGGACTGCACTGTTAGAATGCCCCTGTGCGGACTGCACTGGTAGAATGCCCTGTGTGGACTGCACCCCTGTGCGGACTGCACCGGTAGAATGCCCTGTGTGGACTGCACTGTTAGAATGCCCTGTGCAGACTGCACTGTTAGAATGCCCCTGTGCGGACTGCACTGTTAGAATGCCCCTGTGTGGACTGCACTGGTAGAATGCCCTGTGCGGACTGCACTGTTAGAATGCCCCTGTGCGGACTCCACTGTTAGAATGCCCCTGTGCGGACTGCACTGTTAGAATGCCCCTGTGTGGACTGCACTGTTAGAATGCCCTGTGAGGACTGCACTGTTAGAATGCCCTGTGCAGACTGCACTGTTAGAATGCCCTGTGCGGACTGCACTGTTAGAATGCCCCTGTACAGACTGCACTGTTAGAATGCCCTGTGCGGACTGCACTGTTAGAATGCCCCTGTACAGACTGCACTGTTAGAATGCCCTGTGCAGACTGCACTGTTAAAATGCCCTGTGCGGACTGCACTGTTAGAATGCCCTGTGCAGACTGCACTGTTAGAATGCCCCTGTACGGACTGCACTGTTGGAATGCCCCTGTGTGGACTGCACTGTTAGAATGCCCTGTGCAGACTGCACTGGTAGAATGCCCCTGTGCGGACTGCACTGTTAGAATGCCCTGTGCAGACTGCACTGTTAGAATGCCCTGTGCAGACTGCACTGGAAGAATGCCCCTGTGCGGACTGCACTGGTAGAATGCCCCTGTATGGACTGTACTGGTAGAATGCCCTGTGCGGACTGCACTGGTAGAATGCCCTGTGCGGACTGCACTGGTAGAATGCCCCTGTGCGGACTGCACTGTTATAATGCTCCTGTGTGGACTGTACTGGTAGAATGCCCTGTGCGGACTGCACTGGTAGAATGCCCTGTGCGGACTGCACTGGTAGAATGCCCCTGTGCGGACTGCACTGTTATAATGCCCTGTGCGGACTGCACTGTTAGAATGCCCCTGTGAGGACTGCACTGGTAGAATGCCCTGTGCGGACTGCACTGTTAGAATGCCCTGTGCGGACTGCACTGTTAGAATGCCCCTGTGCGGACTGCACTGGTAGAATGCCCTGTGTGGACTGCACTGTTAGAATGCCCCTGTGCGGACTGCACTGTTATAATGCCCTGTGCGGACTGCACTGTTAGAATGCCCTGTGTGGACTGCACTGTTAGAATGCCCCTGTGCGGACTGCACTGTTAGAATGCCCTGTGCGGACTGCACTGTTAGAATGCCCTGTGCAGACTGCACTGTTAGAATGCCCCTGTGCGGACTGCACTGTTAGAATGCCCTGTGCAGACTGCACTGTTAGAATGCCCTGTGCGGACTGCACTGTTAGAATGCCCTGTGCAGACTGCACTGTTAGAATGCCCTGTGCGGACTGCACTGTTAGAATGCCCCTGTACAGACTGCACTGTTAGAATGCCCTGTGCAGACTGCACTGTCAGAATGCCCTGTGCAGACTGCACTGTTAGAATGCCCTGTGCAGACTGCACTGTTAGAATGCCCCTGTACGGACTGCACTGTTGGAATGCCCTGTGCAGACTGCACTGTTAGAATGCCCTGTGCGGACTGCACTGTTAGAATGCCCTGTGCAGACTGCACTGTTAGAATGCCCCTGTGCGGACTGCACTGTTAGAATGCCGCTATGCGGACTGCACTGTTAGAATGCCCTGTGCAGACTGCACTGTTAGAATGCCCTGTGCAGACTGCACTGGTAGAATGCCCTGTGCGGACTGTACTGTTAGAATGCCCCTGTGCGAACTGCACTGTTAGAATGCCCCTGTGCGGACTGCACTGTTAGAATGCCCTGTGCAGACTGCACTGGTAGAATGCCCTGTGCGGACTGCACTGTTAGAATGCCCTGTGCGGACTGCACTGTTAGAATGCCCTGTGCGGACTGCACTGTTAGAATGCCCTGTGCGGACTGCACTGGTAGAATGCCCCTGTGCAGACTGCACTGGTAGAATGCCCCTGTGCGGACTGCGCTCTTAGAATGCCCTGTGCAGACTGCACTGTTGGAATGCCCTGTGCAGACTGCACTGTTAGAATGCCCCTGTGCGGACTGCACTGTTAGAATGCCCCTGTGCAGACTGCACTGTTAGAATGCCCCTGTGCCGACTGCACTTTTAGAATGCCCTGTGCAGACTGCACTGGTAGAATGCCCTGTGCGGACTGCACTGTTAGAATGCCCCTGTGCCGACTGCACTTTTAGAATGCCCTGTGCGGACTGCTCTGTTAGAATGCCCCTGTGCCGACTGCACTGTTAGAATGCCCCTGTGCCGACTGCACTGTTAGAATGCCCCTGTACAGACTGCACTGTTAGAATGCCCCTGTGCAGACTGCACTGTTAGAATGCCCCTGTACGGAATGCACTGTTAGAATGACCTGTGCAGACTGCACTGTTAGAATGCCTTGTGCGGACTGCACTGTTAGAATGCCCTGTGCAGACTGCACTGTTAGAATGCCCCTGTGCGGACTGCACTGTTAGAATGCCCCTATGCGGACTGCACTGTTAGAATGCCCTGTGCAGACTGCACTGTTAGAATGCCCTGTGCAGACTGCACTGTTAGAATGCCCCTGTGCGGACTGCACTGTTAGAATGCCCCTATGCGGACTGCACTGTTAGAATGCCCTGTGCAGACTGCACTGTTAGAATGCCCTGTGCAGACTGCACTGTTAGAATGCCCCTATGCGGACTGCACTGTTAGAATGCCCTGTGCAGACTGCACTGTTAGAATGCCCTGTGCAGACTGCACTGTTAGAATGCCCCTGTGCGGACTGCACTGTTAGAATGCCCTGTGCGGACTGCACTGGTAGAATGCCCCTGTACAGACTGCACTGTTAGAATGCCCCTGTGCGGACTGCACTGATAGAATGCTCTGTGCAGACTGCACTGTTAGAATGCCCCTGTGCGGACTGCACTGTTAGAATGCCCCTATGCGGACTGCACTGTTAGAATGCCCCTGTACAGACTGCACTGTTAGAATGCCCCTGTGCGGACTGCACTGTTAGAATGCCCCTATGCGGACTGCACTGTTAGAATGCCCTGTGCAGACTGCACTGTTAGAATGCCCTGTGCAGACTGCACTGTTAGAATGCCCCTGTGGGGACTGCACTGTTAGAATGCCCTGTGCGGACTGCACTGTTAGAATTCCCCTATGCGGACTGCACTGTTAGAATGCCCTGTGCAGACTGCACTGTTAGAATGCCCTGTGCTGACTGCACTGTTAGAATGCCCCAGTGGGGACTGCACTGTTAGAATGCCCTGTGCGGACTGCACTGTTAGAATTCCCCTATGCGGACTGCACTGTTAGAATGCCCTGTGCAGACTGCACTGTTAGAATGCCCTGTGCGGACTGCACTGTTAGAATGCCCTGTGCGGACTGCACTGTTAGAATGCCCCTGTGCGGACTGCACTGTTAGAATGCCCCTGTGTGGACTGCACTGTTAGAATGCCCTGTACGGACTGCACTGTTAGAATGCCCCTGTACGGACTGCACTGTTAGAATGCCCCTGTACGGACTGCACTGTTAGAATGCCCTGTGCAGACTGCACTGTTGGAATGCCCTGTGCGGACTGCACTGTTAGAATGCCCCTGTGCGGACTGCACTGTTAGAATGCCCCTGTGTGGACTGCACTGTTAGAATGCCCTGTACGGACTGCACTGTTAGAATGCCCTGTTCGGACTGCACTGTTAGAATGCCCCTGTACGGACTGCACTGTTAGAATGCCCTGTGTGGACTGCACTGTTAGAATGCCCTGTGCAGACTGCACTGGTAGAATGCCCTTGTGTGGACTGCACTGTTAGAATGCCCTGTACGGACTGCACTGTTAGAATGCCCTGTGCAGACTGCACTGTTAGAATGCCCTGTGCAGACTGCACTGGTAGAATGCCCTGTGCGGACTGTACTGTTAGAATGCCCCTGTGCGAACTGCACTGTTAGAATGCCCCTGTGCGGACTGCACTGTTAGAATGCCCTGTGCAGACTGCACTGGTAGAATGCCCTGTGCGGACTGCACTGTTAGAATGCCCTGTGCGGACTGCACTGTTAGAATGCCCTGTGCGGACTGCACTGTTAGAATGCCCTGTGCGGACTGCACTGGTAGAATGCCCCTGTGCAGACTGCACTGGTAGAATGCCCCTGTGCGGACTGCGCTCTTAGAATGCCCTGTGCAGACTGCACTGTTGGAATGCCCTGTGCAGACTGCACTGTTAGAATGCCCCTGTGCGGACTGCACTGTTAGAATGCCCCTGTGCAGACTGCACTGTTAGAATGCCCCTGTGCCGACTGCACTTTTAGAATGCCCTGTGCAGACTGCACTGGTAGAATGCCCTGTGCGGACTGCACTGTTAGAATGCCCCTGTGCCGACTGCACTTTTAGAATGCCCTGTGCGGACTGCTCTGTTAGAATGCCCCTGTGCCGACTGCACTGTTAGAATGCCCCTGTGCCGACTGCACTGTTAGAATGCCCCTGTACAGACTGCACTGTTAGAATGCCCCTGTGCAGACTGCACTGTTAGAATGCCCCTGTACGGAATGCACTGTTAGAATGACCTGTGCAGACTGCACTGTTAGAATGCCTTGTGCGGACTGCACTGTTAGAATGCCCTGTGCAGACTGCACTGTTAGAATGCCCCTGTGCGGACTGCACTGTTAGAATGCCCCTATGCGGACTGCACTGTTAGAATGCCCTGTGCAGACTGCACTGTTAGAATGCCCTGTGCAGACTGCACTGTTAGAATGCCCCTGTGCGGACTGCACTGTTAGAATGCCCCTATGCGGACTGCACTGTTAGAATGCCCTGTGCAGACTGCACTGTTAGAATGCCCTGTGCAGACTGCACTGTTAGAATGCCCCTATGCGGACTGCACTGTTAGAATGCCCTGTGCAGACTGCACTGTTAGAATGCCCTGTGCAGACTGCACTGTTAGAATGCCCCTGTGCGGACTGCACTGTTAGAATGCCCTGTGCGGACTGCACTGGTAGAATGCCCCTGTACAGACTGCACTGTTAGAATGCCCCTGTGCGGACTGCACTGATAGAATGCTCTGTGCAGACTGCACTGTTAGAATGCCCCTGTGCGGACTGCACTGTTAGAATGCCCCTATGCGGACTGCACTGTTAGAATGCCCCTGTACAGACTGCACTGTTAGAATGCCCCTGTGCGGACTGCACTGTTAGAATGCCCCTATGCGGACTGCACTGTTAGAATGCCCTGTGCAGACTGCACTGTTAGAATGCCCTGTGCAGACTGCACTGTTAGAATGCCCCTGTGGGGACTGCACTGTTAGAATGCCCTGTGCGGACTGCACTGTTAGAATTCCCCTATGCGGACTGCACTGTTAGAATGCCCTGTGCAGACTGCACTGTTAGAATGCCCTGTGCTGACTGCACTGTTAGAATGCCCCAGTGGGGACTGCACTGTTAGAATGCCCTGTGCGGACTGCACTGTTAGAATTCCCCTATGCGGACTGCACTGTTAGAATGCCCTGTGCAGACTGCACTGTTAGAATGCCCTGTGCGGACTGCACTGTTAGAATGCCCTGTGCGGACTGCACTGTTAGAATGCCCCTGTGCGGACTGCACTGTTAGAATGCCCCTGTGTGGACTGCACTGTTAGAATGCCCTGTACGGACTGCACTGTTAGAATGCCCCTGTACGGACTGCACTGTTAGAATGCCCCTGTACGGACTGCACTGTTAGAATGCCCTGTGCAGACTGCACTGTTGGAATGCCCTGTGCGGACTGCACTGTTAGAATGCCCCTGTGCGGACTGCACTGTTAGAATGCCCCTGTGTGGACTGCACTGTTAGAATGCCCTGTACGGACTGCACTGTTAGAATGCCCTGTTCGGACTGCACTGTTAGAATGCCCCTGTACGGACTGCACTGTTAGAATGCCCTGTGTGGACTGCACTGTTAGAATGCCCTGTGCAGACTGCACTGGTAGAATGCCCTTGTGTGGACTGCACTGTTAGAATGCCCTGTACGGACTGCACTGTTAGAATGCCCTGTGCAGACTGCACTGTTGGAATGCCCTGTGCGGACTGCACTGTTAGAATGCCCCTGTGCGGACTGCACTGTTAGAATGCCCTGTGCCGACTGCACTGTTAGAATGCCCCTGTGCGGACTGCACTGTTAGAATGTCCCTGTGTGGACTGCACTGGTAGAATGCCCCTGTGCAGACTGCACTGGTAGAATGCCCCTGTGAGGACTGCACTGTTAGAATGTCCCTGTGCGGACTGCACTGTTAGAATGCCCTGTGCGGACTGCACTGTTAGAATGCCCCTGTGCGGACTGCACTGTTAGAATGCCCTGTGCCGACTGCACTGTTAGAATGCCCCTGTGCGGACTGCACTGTTAGAATGCCCTGTGCAGACTGCACTGTTGGAATGCCCTGTGCAGACTGCACTGGTAGAATGCCCCTGTACGGACTGCACTGTTAGAATGCCCCTGTGCCGACTGCACTGTTAGAATGCCCTGTGCAGACTGCACTGTTGGAATGCCCTGTGCGGACTGCACTGTTAGAATGCCCTGTGCCGACTGCACTGTTAGAATGCCCCTGTGCGGACTGCACTGTTAGAATGCCCTGTGAGGACTGCACTGGTAGAATGCCCTGTGCGGACTGCACTGGTAGAATGCCCTGTGCGGACTGCACTGTTAGAATGCCCTGTGCCGACTGCACTGTTAGAATGCCCCTGTGCGGACTGCACTGTTAGAATGCCCTGTGCGGACTGCACTGTTAGAATGCCCTGTGAGGACTGCACTGTTAGAATGCCCCTGTGCGGACTGCACTGTTAGAATGCCCTGTGCGGACTGCACTGGTAGAATGCCCTGTGAGGACTGCAATGTTAGAATGCCCCTGTGCGGACTGCACTGTTGGAATGCCCTGTGCGGACTGCACTGGTAGAATGCCCCTGTGCAGACTGCACTGTTAGAATGCCCCTGTGCGGACTGCACTGTTAGAATGCCCCTGTGCGGACTGCACTGGTAGAATGCCCTGTGCGGACTGCACTGGTAGAATGCCCCTGTGCAGACTGCACTGTTAGAATGCCACTGTGAGGACTTCACTGTTAGAATGCCCCTGTGCGGACTGCACTGTTAGAATGCCCCTGTGCAGACTGCACTGTTAGAATGCCCTGTGTGGTCAGCACTGTTAGAATGCCCTGTGCGGACTGCACTGTTAGAATGGCCCTGTGCGGACTGCACTGTTAGAATGCCCCTGTGTGGACTGCACTGGTAGAATGCCCTGTGTGGTCAGCACTGTTAGAATGCCCCTGTGCAGACTGCCCTGTTAGAATGCCCTGTGCGGACTGCACTGTTAGAATGCCCCAGTGCGGACTGCACTGTTACAATGCCCCTATGCAGACTGCACTGTTAGAATGCCCTGTGCGGACTACAATGCCCCTATGCGGACTGCACTGTTAGAATGCCCCTGTACAGACTGTG
The DNA here is from genome assembly GCF_964261635.1 of Lissotriton helveticus. Lineage (NCBI taxonomy): Eukaryota > Metazoa > Chordata > Amphibia > Caudata > Salamandridae > Lissotriton > Lissotriton helveticus. Next base: position 498,736,240 of record NC_136062.1, read on the forward strand.
CTGTAACAATCACTTTCATGTACAGACTGCGCTGTAATAATGTCTTACGCACACAGACTGTGCTGTAATAATGTCTTACGCACACAGACTGCGCTGTAATAATGTCTTACGCGCAAAGACTGCGCTGTAATAATGTCTTACGCGCAAAGACTGCGCTGTAATAATGTCTTACGTGCACAGACTGCGCTGTAATAATCTCTTACACACATAGACTGCGCTGTAATAATGTCTTACGCGCAAAGACTGCGCTGTAATAATGTCTTACGCGCAAAGACTGTGCTGTAATAATGTCTTACGCGCACAGACTGTGCTGTAATAATGTTTTACGTGCGCAGACTGCGCTGTAATAATGTCTTACGCACACAGACTGCGCTGTAATAATGTCTTACGCACAAAGACTGCGCTGTAATAATGTCTTACGCGCAAAGACTGCGCTGTAATAATGTCTTACGTGCACAGTCTGCGCTGTAATAATGTCTTACGCACAAAGACTGTGCTGTAATAATTTCTTACGCGCAAAGACTGCGCTGTAATAATGTCTTACGTGCACAAACTGCGCTGTGACACTGTCTTGTCCTCAAGGTCGGAGCTGCTTTGTGTTTGGAATCCAAGATGTATTCCCTTTTGCTGGAATGAGGTATAATGTCCTTTTAATGTTTTTCTTTCAGATAATCTTCGCTTGACCTATGTGACTGGACAGCGTTTATTTTACCAAGAAAGTGATAATCCACAAGGAGGTAAGTGTCTGATACTGTTTTGGGCACACTCCAGTTTCCATCCCTACCTGTTCAAAGCGCCAGACAAAGTAGGCATCACTATGTATCAATCTGTAATTGAGACAGCGTTGTCCTTCGGAGCGCGGTCGAGACATTCGTGTCCGCTCTCAGGCATTATGTGAGGTACATAGAGAGCTGTTACTGTGGTCTTCAGATATCAGTGTCTGTCAGTTCAGTGTCAGTCAGTGCTTGATACAGACTTCTGTATCCATCAATGTATGATACAGACATGGGTGTCTGTCACTGGATGTATGAGAGGCTGGGTGTTTCTTGCAGGACCTTCCACTATTTGCCTGGCTTAGACTGAGGTGCACAGGGTCTCTGCTGACCAGGTTCCCAGTCCCAGGGCCGGTGTTCATAGGGCGGAGAGCTGTGGGTACGGGAACACAGTGGGAACACTCCTTGCTTTAAAGACAAGACAAAAAACTGTGAAGAGCCAGATAGCCTCAATAACAAGTGGGGGAACCTCATATATAGAACCTGGGATATAGTGGATGTTTTCCATAAGTTTTACCAAGAGCTCTACACGGAAGAGAAACAGGACCCCATGGAAATTCATTTATGATGACCAGCAAAGAGTATAGGAGGCTGGGTGGGGGCGCGAGAGATAGACTGGAGTCGGGATTCATAAAGGAGGAGATACAAGTAGCGATAAAGCAGCTGGCCTCAGGTAAGGCTGCTGGCCCTGATAAGATTTCACTAGAATTTTATAAAATCTTTTTAGAAGAGGTAGCCCCTCTGCTCTGGGATCTGTCTCTGGGGGTACAATATTCTGGAGACCCACCAGATTCTTGGAAAGGTACTAATATTGGTATTTTCCCCAAGAAGGATAAACCACAGGTTATCCAGTATTGGGGTATCTTTCATAGATTCACATGCTTAGAATCATCCCCGCCGACGCGGTGGGAGTCTCGCGGTACAATAAAATATATACATTATAGTAATAATAACATTACACCATAGGCTATACTAGGTAGCAAAGTCACTACACTAGCCTATCTTAGTCCTTTTGCAAAAAGAACCAAACTTGGAAGCCAGCCAATCAGGCATCAGCCCCTCATAGAACCTTCCCCACAGAGAGGCAAACCCTCAGATTTTCTACCGCACCTCGTGTGTTAGGGAGTCTCTCTGAGCTCTGCTCAGTTATTTTCCTCTAGCTTTACTTCTTTGAAGAAAGTATGTCCGATTTTAACAAGAGTTTGTTTTTGGCCTGTTCTTCATGGGGAAAGAAGAGACTACACTTTGAGGACCCACATAAGGAGTGTATCTATTGTCTCTACCCAGCACACAAGGTCAAGGACTGCAGGATTTGTAGAACCTTCCCTGCCAAGACCTTGGAGGATAGAGAGGGTTGTCTGCTGGTTTGGTTGGAGCAGTTGAAGGCTTCATCTGAAGTGGTTTCTGAAGGAGAAGAAAGTGTCAGTCCTCAAGTGTCCACCCCTGTGACCAAGAAGAGGGATAGATCCGGAGATCCTCCTGAGAAGCTAAGTAAGACCTTGAAATCATCCTCTTCTGATGTGGGTCACTCTTCCTAAAAAAAAGAGAATGTCTCTTCTGAAGTAAAATCAAGAGATAAGGTGAAGGTTTCTCAGAAAACTACCTCAAAATCTCTTCAAGATCCTTCGTTGATGAGTAGAACATTTTCATCGACGAGAAAATCACCACAGAAGGTGAGTGGATCTTCATCGTCGAAGAAAAGTATACTGTCGACGAGATCGCCGTCAGCGGCATTGAGGACAAGTATCCATACACCGTCGATGACTCACATGTCAACGGCAGCTTTGTCGTGGAAGATGCCGTCGACGATGCCTCCACCATCGACGTCAGTCATCCCGTCGTCAATGAGTATCCTGTCGACGAAGCTTCATGTTCCATCGACGAGCCCGCTGTCGACAGCGCTACTGTCGACGAGCCATCCGTCGACGATGATACCGGTGACGAGCCCGCCGTCAACGAGCCCGCCGTCAATTATACTACCGTCGACGATCTCACCGTCGCCGATGATTATGCACTCGGCGACGAGTCCACCGTCGACGACAACTTCAACCATGATGTCGACGACCACATCGTCGACGATGTCTTTTCCGTCGACGACAACTATGATCACAGCGTCGGCGATGCCGTCTGTTACAGCCATTACAGCAGAATATGAATCACCATCGACATATATTGTTGCCACTTTGAAGCGTAAAAGACCTCCGTCTTTAGAATTTACGCCTATTTTGAGCTCTAAATTGTCGTCTACCAGACAATTGTATCATGATGTTTCCCATATTTCTCCTTTGCCTCCAAGCCATTACTTGGAGGAATCAGAAGATGATGATGACCACTACGGACAGGCACATGATCCGTCACAACTAAGGATAAAATATCAAGACAATGATGAAGAAGAAGAATATTATGAGCCATGTGAGTCTCTAAGGGAGCCTCGAGAAGTTTTCCATCAGGAGCCAGTGGTACAAGTGCCTGCTTCCTTGCTTCAAGATCTGAAGGCAATGCTGAAGGACTACAATAGTCGTTTTCCTCCAGCTCCACCTCCACAACAGCCTGCTCCTGTACAAATGCAACCTGTGACTCCTGCAACACCAGTTTCTGGGCCCCAGGTGATGTTGCCTTCATGCCTACTTCAGGATGATGATGGGGACACGATACCTGAGGATGGAGAAATTCCTAATTTGCCCACTAACGTTGACGAATGGGATGAATATCTTATTCCGGCTCCAGCTTCGCCGATCCCTCCAGCTGCAGATTCTCCTCCTAAGGACATAGGAGGATTCCCTGCTGATATGGAAAGAGCTTCTACTAGGTTTCATCTAAACATGCCAGTACAGAAGACAGAGTGCTTCTTGTACGATTTTAAAGACCAAAGCATGAAATCTACACGCTCTATTCCCATAATGGATCACATATGGAAAGAGGGAATAAAAATTATGAAAACTCCATTCTATGTTCTGGCAATCCTCCCTAGGATTGACAAAAAGTACAAAGTGCCGGAGGATGCACCAGCCTGTCTTTCAGGTCACCCTAAAGCTGACTCTGTTATTTCTCAGGCAGCGCAAAGAAAATCAAGGAACCCCTCAGCTCCAATAACAGCTCCTCCTGACAAGGATGGAAGGCGTCTGGGTAATATAGGCAAACGATTTACCACAATGGCGGGTGCTACTGTTCGAGCTACAAATTGTTTAGCCATTCTCAGCAGATATGACAGTCAACTGTGGTCGGACATCTCGCCCTATATAGAAGATCTGCCAGATGATAAGAGAATGGAGGCAAGGAAAATTCTCATGGAGGGTGAAAGAGCCGCTTCCGAAATCATTGATATCTCAATGGATATTGCATCTCTTGGATTCTGTCAACTAGCAGGAGCGGCTACTCTTAGAAGACAGGGCTGGCTGAAAGCCACGAGTTTTCGCCCAGAGATCCAGACGAAGATCCTGGACTTGCCTTTTGATGGCGATCTATTATTCGGTAAGCATTTTGACGATGCACTACAAGAGATAAAGAAGGACACCGAGAGCGCAAGATCATTGGGTTCCTTGCAATATCGGAAGACTCCCTTTCGAGGAGCTAGGGGTAGAGGTTCCTACTCCTTTCGAGGAGGCTACCAGAAATACCAACAGCAGGGGTATCAGGGTCGATACGGATATTCGTACCAGCAACATCAGCAAATCTACAGAAACCCTCCAACGGCCTCCTATAGGCAACAGGGCAAGAAGCGTCAACCTCAAGGCAGAGATTCTGCCAGAAGACAGTGACATTCCTATTGCACCTGCTTCAGACTTGCCTCAAACATTCAGGATTCCTATTATTTCCCAACATTTCAACAATTGGAGAAAAATAACCAAAGACAAATGGGTATTGGACATTATAAAATTCGGACACACCCTGAAGTTCACCAAATTTCCTCCCCCTCATCCACCTCTAAAGAAAAATCCACCACATCTTTCTCTACTCGGGAAAGAAGTAAAATCAAGGTTGTTAAAAGGGGCGATAGAAAGAGTTTCTCACTCTCAAGCAGGAAAGGGATTCTATTCTCGTTTTTTCCTGATAAAGAAAAAGTCTGGGGATTGGAGGCCGATCTTAGACCTGCGAATGCTTAACAAATACTTACAAAAGAAATCCTTTCGCATGGTAACACTTCAAGAAATTCTTCAGCTTCTGGACCATGCGGATTTCATGACAACCTTGGATCTCCAGGATGCGTATTTTCATATCCCTATTCACCCCAAACATCGAACGTTTCTGAGATTCACTGTGGCAGGTGCACATTTCCAATTCAAAGTCCTTCCATTTGGCCTGCGCTCAGCTCCAAGAGTCTTTACCAAATTTCTAGCTCCAGTAGCAGCTCATCCCAGGTTGCAAGGAATCCAACTATTCCCATATCTTGACGACTGGCTAATAAAGGCTCCTTCCCTTCACCAGGCTTCTCTTGCAACAACCAAATGCCTGCAAATGTTTCATTCGCTGGGCCTCTCGTTAAATGCTCAAAAGTCAAACCTCTTTCCTTCTCAAGTGATACAGTTTCTGGGAGCAAAGTTGGACACTGTTCAAGACAAGGCATTCTTATCCACAGACAGAATATCTCGTCTTCTCTCTCTAGCATCGAACCTCCAAAAAAGAAAGTTTGCTTCAGTGAGAATGATCAAATCTTTTCTGGGGATTCTGTAGTCAGCAATTATGCTAGTGCCTCAGGCGCGGCTGAAGATGAGACCAATTCAAGAGGAGCTGAACAATCAGTGGCTCCAGATCTCCGGTTCATTCGACGACATAGTCCAAGTTACTCCAGTTATGAAAGAAAAGTTGTCCTGGTGGAGAAGTTAAAAAAATATCTCAGTAGGGCTCACTTTTCAGCCTCCAGTTCCGGATTATATCATCACCACAGATGCTTCCCTGGAAGATTGGGGTGCGCATTTTCAAGATCTAAGCGTAAAAGGGAAGTGGCCCTCAGCAATGGCGAAAAGGCACATCAACTTTCTGGAACTTCGAGCAATTTCACTGGCCCTGCAGTCTTTTCTGCCTCGTCTCCGAGGATCTACAGTTATCATCAGGACCGACAACACCACCTGCATGCATTACCTAAACAAGCAGGGTGGTACAAGGTCTCACATTCTGTCCCAGGAAGCTCAAAACATCTGGAAGTGGCTTCTCCAGCACAATATCACTATCAAAGTGGAACATCTTCCAGGGGTCCAAAATACCTAGGCAGATTCTCTCAGCAGGACAAAGCAATTGTGTCACGAATGCGAGCTGGATCAAACAATACTAGACAATGTCTTTCAAAAGTGGGGCAAACCACATCTGGATCTCTTTGCCACCAAAGACAATCGGAAATGCCTGTTCTTCGCAAGTTGGGAGCCGGAGAGAGGTTCATGAGGGAACTCTTTCCTGATGAGATGGACGGGAATCTTTTACTACGCATTCCCTCCTGTTCCTCTGATTCCTCTGAGAGTTCTGCACAAAATGAAGAAGGAACCATGCTGCATGATTCTGATTGCACCAAAATGGCCACGTCAGCACTGGTTCACAGAGCTTTTCCTTCTCTCCAAGTGCAAGCCATTCCGCCTTCCGATGCTGCCGGATCTATTAACAATGAGCAAAGGCCAGATTCTTCATCCTTGCCCAGTTCAACTGCAACTCCATGCTTGGTTCCTGGACTCATAGATTTTAGAGATGTAGACTTACCTCAAGAATGCAGGGGCATTCTAAATAAAGCAAGAGCCCCTTCTACATTACGGACCTATGCCTTAAAATGGAAGAGATTCTGTTGTGTTCTAACAACAGCTTGCATCCGATGGAATGTCCTCCCGAAAAGATTTTGCCTTATCTTTTGTCGCTTTCAAAGTCGGGTCTAAGGTTCGCATCGGTTAAATTGCATTTAGCTGCTATTTCTACATACAGAAGATCTTCTCGGATGGCATCACTCTGCTCCAACCGCCTCATTAAGCAGTTCCTGAAGGGACTTTTCAGAACTTTCCCACCTATTAGAGCTCCTCCTCCGGAATGGAGACTGAATTTGGTTTTACAACAACTGATGAACCATCCTTTTGAACCCATTCATAAAGCGGATATCAAGTATCTCTCATGGAAGACGACTCTCCTGTTGGCACTCACCTCTTCCCGAAGATTGAGTGAAATACAGGTGTTTACTATAAGGCAACCATATTTGAAATTTGCTAATGATTATGTCCTCCTGCAGACTAATCCCACATTTATACCTAAAGTTCCTACTTCATTTCATCTCAATGAGCCGGTAATTTTGGGGACATTCTTTCCTAATCCGACTTCGGCAGCGGAGAAGTCATTGCATACTTTGGATGTCAAAAGATGCTTGAAATTCTACATATCTCGGACTGTGTCTATCAGAAAATCTGATCAGTTAGTGCTCTCGTATGGTGGACCCAAACCAGGCTCAGCTGTAACAAAAGCTACACTCTCGACGTGGATTACTTCCGCCATTCAATTCTGCCATTGCAAGGCAGGTCATCCATTGTCAAGCAAGCCTAAAGCTCATTCTACCAGGGCAATGTCCTCATCTACAGCATTGTTTGCTGTTGTGTCTCTGGACAAGATTTGCCAGGCCGCAACCTGGAAGAGTGTACATACTTTCACTCGGCATTATTGCCTGGATCTGGCAACAGAAGCTGAGTCAGCAGTTGGACAAGCAGTACTACGAAACTTCTTTAGATAAGGTAAGCCTGATTGCAAAGATTTATATTGTTTCTGATATTATGCAAAGTCTTTATTGTATACAATCATGTTGTGTATATGTATGACATACTCTTACTCACAGTATAGATTTGTGTATATATATATATATATATATATATATATATATATATATATATATATATATATATATATATTCACTGAAAAAACCATGTCATTTGAGATGTCATCAGTGATGTCATCAGTGATGTCACTGACCATGTCATGAATGATGTAATATGTGACATCATCAGCAGTGGATTGCGGGTGCGCAATATATAGTTAGTGCAACTAACTATATATGGAATTTCAATGGTTTTGTGTGAGTAAAATAAGGTTTTTTAAATGCTAATTCCTAACTATATATGGTCTATAACCTATGGTTTTTTCAGTGAATTTTCAAGGTTTTGTAAATGCTAATTCCTAACTATATATGGTCTATAACCTATGGTTTTTTCAGTGAATTTCAATGGTTTTTTAATAGCAAATATCATAAGCTGTCGAATGTCAAGTACGTGGTAAGAATTTTTTTTTTCGTGTTTATGCACACTGATCTGCTTTGATTGCTGCCCCCCACCCCTCATTTCTATTAGGAGTACTCTCTCTTTGCAGATAGTGAAGGGTAGTTAACGCAGCCCTTTCCCCCTTTGTAATCCGTCGTGCCTGCTTCTCTCTCCATTTGATTGATTGTTCTCTTTGGTTCATTCTCTATTTACAAACAAGCACAGAGTCGCAATACTCTGTTTAGTCTTTGCAGATAGCGAAAAATCGTGTAAAAAAACAAAAGGAATCGAGCAAAATCAGTAGGCCACTAATGGGATCTCTTTTGACCTCGCTAAAATAGAAACATTAGGAACAACCTGTTGAAAATAGCAATGCGTATGTATATAAGCGGCGTTCATTTGTGTTCACAGTACCCCTTGTTGATTGTTTCAATCGAGCATTGAATTGTTCGAAGTTAATTCTCTTAACGATCTTCTCTACCTGCAAACGAGGAAGAATAGGAATATTCTATCTCCCTTTGCAGATAGTGAAGGGTAGGTAACGCAAGCCTTTAACACGTCGTACCTATTTCATTCCTCATTGATTGATTGATTGTCCGAACATTGACTGTTTGGGAATTAGTTCTTTTTGGAGGTATTCCCTGTTTGCAAATAAACGTAGGAAAATCTTTGCAAGTAGTGAAAGGGTACGTAATGCGGACCGTTCTCCCCCGTTGTAATCTGTCATGCCTATCTACTCCCCACTGATTGATGCACCTTTTTCACCCGGACCATTTACTAGAGATACGTCATCTGGCCCGACCAGAGAGCACCCCTAGTGAAAAGGACATATGCAATAATAACGAAGTGATCACTGTATCCTGTTAACAGAAACTTTACCATGAAACAACCTGGAAAGAAAAAAATAGGAAAACGAAAATCAGTAGGCCACTGATGAACATGAACTTTTATTAAACAACGAACAAAGAAACGATAACATAACGTAATGATAAAACCTATTAATGTCCTAGAAACAAGAAAACGTTAAAACTATGCCAGTGGTGAGAGACCAGAAAAACAGTAAGAGAAACCAAATCACCCCTCGCTGTCCCACCGCCTGCCACGCCAAAAAAATCGATAGACTAGGGAAAATGCAAGTCAGTAGAACATCCACCCCCACTCTGGAAACTTCCAAGGTGGGGCAGGGTTCCGGCTACGCCCAGCCGGGAGCAGCCCATATAAGGCAGGTCCTGCTGCCACGCCTCGGCCAGGAGATCCTAACGTAGGGTGTAGCCGGAGGAGAGGCCGAGACCAGCGGGACCCGGCCAGGGGATTGCCTTTACAACGCTGAACAGTTGCAGGGGGGGGGGAATGTCTCCTCGACCCTCTCCTCTCTCTCCCAGTCCGGCCGCGGTGGCCCTTGAGAGTTGCAGGTAGTCCCGCCACATGCTCTTCCGGTCCGACCACCAACGGTCGGGGGGCCGAGGCCGACGGGATCCGGCTGCAGCCGATAAACCAAGAAACCCGTTCATGGGGCCAGAGCCAGGGGCGTCCGGCCGACATCCACCGGAAGCCCGGCCCGAAGACGGACGGGACACTTCTTTCTTTTATAATGGCTGCGACAACACTGGAGGGGGATGTCTTGCACATGCCTCCGACCCCCCCCTCGTCCTCATCGCCTGGTCCGGCCATAACAAATCTCAAGCGAGACGCCGTGGGGTGCACTGGGAGGGAGAGACGGTGCGAACAGGCCTCTCCCGCCTCCCCAGGTGGAGGCTTCCCAGCTGCACCCTCAGCGCTCCAGGCGGTGGCATCCTAACAACTACAGTGCTGCACAGTTTCGGAACGACCTAGATAACGGTTCTTCCACTGTGGCCATGCTGCAACGTCTCGCCCGGCAGGGTGGAGCCCGTCCGCTCATGTGACCCCGCGATCGCCGGTAGCTGCCGAACTCTCAAAATGGCGGTCGACCTGGCAAGAGCGGGCCCAACATAAAGAAATGGCCCGGTCACTGGTTGACTCCACCACCGTAGTCCTCCACGACCTTGAAGATTCTAGAGGAGCCGCGGGAGTCTCCGACCCCCGATGGGGAATGACTGCCATGATCGCCCGTGGAGTGACGAAACTGTATCCGCGGGACGTCGGCGCTCCCATGCTGGCGCCAGCCTCACTTTGAATTACTACAATCCTGCAGACCTTACTTCCGGTGAAAGCACAGTGTGACCCGGTAGGAAAAATTATTGCACCCCCTCCCCTTTTTGACTGATAGTTCAAACCACCGATCCTTTCCTTTGCCCTTTTAACGGAACTTTGGACTGCCTCCCCCTCTTTTACATTTTCTAGAGAAAACAAAACATTAACCACTACATTAGCATAGCAGTTGACACCAGAACTGTTTTCAAATTGAAAACCAACAACATCTTCAACAGAATCCTTTTTGTTTCTGCTGTGACCCTGCTACAGCACAGGCATTGTCCCCAGCAGTAATTCTGCAATGCCGGTAAGAATAGCTGTGGTGCCTACTGGACTCACTCACCCCCGCGGCGCCCCACGCCGTTTTTTGCTGGGCGGCAACTTACTAGACATCACTTTCGTGCCATCTAGATTTCAGCGCGTTCTGCTGCCTTGGAACTATTCGCACAACAGACCGCTACTGACAAGAATATTTCATTATTGGTGCTGTCAATTTCAATAAATCTATTGGATAATTAAAAAGAAATTGCCACGGTCTCTTCGTTGTTTAAATGTTTTTACTGTTTTTGTTTTGTTGTATATATTTATATGTTATTAAAGTTTTATATTCCTACTACTTTGTTGGAGTGCTATATATTTTTAATGTGACACATAATTGTAAAAACTTTGATGTACAAAGAGTCATTCCTGGAATCTTCCGCTTCAGGCTCGGTCCCCTCCCCAATCACAATACAGGATGGTTTTCAGATAGTAGGAACGCGTGTGCTGTGACGGATCACATCGGGTGTGGGCCTTGATCTACTATAACTCCTTTGAAGAGGGGTGATTCTTTACAGCTGGGGCCATAAACTACATCTGCAGGGCTAGCTGATAGCCTAGGACCGGCCTGGACATTCGGACACAGAGGAAGAGGAGTGTCAGAGGGTGCGGTAGTGAATAGGGCGAAAGGGAGGTGTCGGGCGGGCACAGAGTGTGATTCTCAGGGAAGAGCAGCGCAGATGGGGGAAGGTTTATTGCCCATGCATAAGACAGAGAGCGGTGGTGACCAGTGCCTGGGGGAGATGCTTACGAGGGTGAGGAGCCATGCTACGAATCGACAGCGTGCAGAGAGTGGGTCTGGTCAAGACATCTAAAATGGCTGCCGTGCACGACAAAAGTGTGGCATTTCAAAAAAGGCAAGATGGCGCAGACAATGTTTTTCAACACTTCCTCATTTCCTTCGAATCGAACGTTAACAGACGTTGGGGCATATTACCAAAGTTAAGCGATATTTATCGCTAACGATGCTTACCAACCAATTTTTTACCACTAAGCATCGTCAGAAATTATCGAAGATAAACCTTACTATTATCAAGGTTTATCGCAAATGCGATAATAAACGGCCGCAATGCATGAATATCGCTAAAAACTCAGCGATATTCATGCATTACCGAGCTAATACTCTTAGCCATGTTATCCACCTCCCATTGGATAACATGGCTAAGAACTGCTCAGGGCAGGTGTTACTTTTTGGAGATATTCGCGCTTAGCGCGAATATCTCCAAAAGTTGGTAATAGGAGATAGATATCTTGCATGTTGTAATGCAAGTTATTGTGGTATATGGAACTCATACCATAATCTCTCAGGAAAGCAGAAACTGATCCTTTTAGGACCGCCTAAAAAGGCCTAGGGGGTGAGGAGTACTCTACTTTGCCCCCTTTTCACGTTCCGAACTATTTTATTTTACTCTCTTCTGTAATTACACAAAATACCAGCGATAAGATGCATCGGAGACACACAGTGAGAGAAAGGAGGCCGGAGATGAAGAAGACATGTCAAATACACATTGGAGATAATATAGTGGCAGAAGGGAAGTAAATATGAGTAAACTTACCATGTAACATAAAAATGTTGCACTCTATACTATGTCTCATTTTATACTACAATCACTTCGCTACAACCTCATAAATTAAAAATAAAAATAAATAATGTCTCAAACAATTTTTGATTTCTAAATATAAATTTATTCTTCAGAATTTTCTAAATTTGAAACAACTAGTAACATGTCCTCATCAGTAATTTCCTCTTCAATCATCTCATCTGGAATCTCCTCATTAAAAGTCTGCAATGATGATTCTTGTAACTCTATGGTCTCCAAACACTCGATAAATTCGCCATCAAGAGATTGATCAAAAAAATCATTCAAGTCATCTCCTCCTTCTGACAATATTTCATTATTGGTGCTGTCCATTTCAATCAATGTAGTGGAATCATTCAAGTCATCTCCTCGTGACAATATTTCATTATTGGTGCTCTCAATTTCAATCAATGTAGTGGAATCATTCAAGTCATCTCCTCCTTGTGACAATATTTCATTATTGGTGCTGTCCATTTCAATCAATCTAATGGAATCATACAAGCCATCTCCTCCTTGTGACAATATTTCATTATTGGTGCTCTCAATTTCAATCAATGTAGTGGAATCATTCAAGTCATCTCCTTGTGACAATATTTCATTCTTGGTGCTGTCCATTTCAATCAATCTAATGGAATCATACAAGTCATGTCCTCCTTGTGACAATATTTCATTATTGGTGCTCTCAATTTCAATCAATGTAGTGGACAATTCAAAAGAAATTGCCACGGTCTCTTCATTGTGAGCCATTTTATTTTGAAATTGCTTGCTGTAAATTGCAGAAAAAAATAATCACTTTCATTTATCGTTTTTAGTAATACATAATATAAAACTAACTTCATCAAGTATTTAGTATAACAGAAGGACTGCAAATAAATAACAGAAAACATTTTTCAAATTATCTTCAAGTGTACAACATAGTTCCCCTTACAAATTAACAACTCACCTTTTTAAAAGTAGCAGAAGTGTTAGTACTGTGTAAATCAAACACCAGAAATTCACCACCAAAAATTCCTCACAAATGTACCTCAGACAGTAGTATCACAAAATGGCTGTGGTTTCCTCTCATTTGACATATATACATAACCAATTAACTTTCATCACACACAAATACAAAACCAAAGTAACATTTTAATTGGTTCTAAATTTCAACACTTTCAAATGTGTTTTCCCCATGCAATTTTCCATAGGACATTTACATACGTCTACAGCCTGAATGGCTGAACGGAATTACACCAAACTTGGCAAAATGGTACATCAAACCTAAGAGGTCAGGAAGGATCTACTATGCCCCCTTATGGTCATTTCCCCCTTCGCTTTGGCCTCCTCTTGTCTCTCAATCCTACCGAGGGACAAGATGGCGGCCGCTACGGACTGTTTGGAATGTTGACAGACGCCGGAGAACCAATCAGCTTCGCAAAGCTCCGTAACGCGAAAAGTACGCGAAGCGGAGCGCTGTTACAGATATATATCTTTTTTTCAACGTTAATTTCTCAAAATCCACTGGAGCACATATATTGAGACCTAGCAAAGGCACATCGGGCTACCAGTCCCTAATATTTTGCCAAGTTTCGTGCAAATCCATTCAGCCGTTCGATTATTATTATTTTGTTTTTTTTTTGCCCCGCGGGGCCCTTTTAAAACCTCCACATCAAACCTAGGGGGTCAGCGAGGATCTACTATGCCCCCTTATAGTTATTTCCCCCTTTGTTTTGACCTCCTCTTGTCTCTCGATCCTACCGAGAGACAAGATGGCGGCCGCTACGGACTGTTTGGAATGTTGACAGACGCCGGAGAACCAATCAGCTTCGCTTCACAAAGCTCCGTTGCGCGAAAAGTCCGCGAACCAGAGCGCTAACCGGTCCGCTGTTACAGATATATATCTTTTTTTAAACGTTAATTTCTCAAAATCCACTGGAGCACATATATTGAGACCTACAAAAGGCACATCGGGCTACCAGTCCCTACAATTTTGCCAAGTTTCGTGCAAATCCATTCAGCCGTTCGGGCTAAAAGTGAGGCCAACCGCCCTATGGAAAACTCAATGTTAAAAACACATTTTGGGACCCCCCTTTTTTCTCGGCCCCCACTGGACGAACCCCCCCCAAATTTTCAAGGGCTGCTCAGAAACAAAATGTGCCATTTTCCTGAAAATTTCAGCCGATTCCGTCCACAAACGCCAAAGTTATTAGACATAGAATTTTCAAAAAACCCATAGAGAAAAAATCCTAACTATATATACCTACTGGCGGTCGCCAGTAGGTATATATAGTTAGGATTTTTTCTCTATGGGATTTTTGAAAATTCTATGTCTAATAACTTTGGCGTTTGTGGACGGAATTGGCTGAAATTTTCAGGAAAATGGAACATTTTGTTTCTGAGCAGCCCCTGAAAATTTGGGGGGGGTTCGTCAAGGGGGGGCCGAGAAAAAAGAGGGGTCCCAAAACGCGTTTTTCCAATGTTAATTTCCATAGGGCGGTTGGCCTCACTTTTAGCCCGAACGGCTGAATGGATTTGCACGAAACTTGGCAAAATTGTAGGGACTGGTAGCCCGATGTGCCTTTGCTAGGTCTCAATATATGTGCTCCAGTGGATTTTGAGAAATTAACGTTCAAAAAAAGATATATATCTGTAACAGCGCACCGGGCAGCGCTCCGCTAACGCGTACTTTTCGCGTTACGGGGCTTTGTGAAGCGAAGCTGATTGGTTCTCCGGCGTCTGTAAACATTCCAAACAGTCCGTAGCGGCCGCCATCTTGTCTCTCGGTAGGATCGAGAGACAAGAGGAGGGCAAAGCGAAGGGGCAAATGACCATAAGGGGGCATAGTAGATCCTCCCTGACCCCCTAGGTTTGATGTGGAGGTTTTAAAAGGGCCCCGCGGGGCAAAAATAAATAAATAAATAATAATCGAACGGCTGAATGGATTTGCACGAAACTTAGCAAAATTGTAGGGACTGGTAGCCCGATGTGCCTTTGCTAGGTCTCAATATATGTGCTCCAGTGGATTTTGAGAAATTAACGTTCAAAAAAAGATATATATCTGTAACAGCGCACCGGGCAGCGCTCCACTTCGCGTACTTTTCGCGTTACGGAGCTTTGTGAAGCGAAGCTGATTGGTTCTCCGGCGTCTGTAAACATTCCAAACAGTCCGTAGCGGCCGCCATCTTGTCTCTCGGTAGGATCGAGAGACAAGAGGAGGCCAAAGCGAAGGGGCAAATGACAATAAGGGGGCATAGTAGATCCTCCCTGACCCCATAGGTTTGATGTGGAGGCTTTAAAAGGGCTCCGCGGGGCACAAAAAAAACCAACGGTTTTTTGGTGGGGTGCGCCCGGTTAGCGTAACGGGAAGCGGACTGGGGAGCGTACTACAAGGAAAGAAGAATGATTGACTTTTAACTTATTGTATGTTTATAGACTTTTTTTAAACTTTTTTTTCTGCTGAGTGACGTCTCGGCCTATCTCCACAGGATGCAGTCCCTACCATCTCGGCGTTTAAGCCCAGGGGGACCGGTAGTGTGGGAGAGATAACGGGGCATGGCAGAGGTTAGGACTAGGGGGCATATTATCAAGGGGGTTTATCTCCGCTTTTTTGGCTTTAAAAGCCAAGAAAGCGGAGATAAAATTATCTCCCTATTACCTAGCTGTCGCTAACACCAGTTAGCGACCGCTAGTAGGAGATAGCGACCATCTTGGGCCCCACTTTGCATGTCAGTGATATTTATCACTAATGACATGCAAAGTGGGCATGCCAAGATGTTAGCGACTGGAAACATCGCTATCTCCTATTACCAACTTTTGGAGATATTCGCGCTAAGCGCGAATATCTCCAAAAAGTAACACCTGCCCTGAGCAGTTCTTAGCCATGTTATCCAATGGGAGGTGGATAACATGGCTAAGAGCATTAGCTCGGTAATGCATGAATATCGCTGACTTTTCAGCGATATTCATGCATTGCGGCCGTTTTTTATCGCATTTGCGATAAACCTTGATAATAGCAAGGTTTATCTGCGATAATTTCTGACGATGCTTAGCGGTAAAAAATTCGTTGCTAAGCATCGTTAGCGATAAATATCGCTTAACTTTGGTAATATGCCCCAACGTCTGTTAACGTTCGATTCGAAGGAAATCAGGAAGTGTTGAAAAACATTGTCTGCGCCATCTTGCCTTTTTTCAAATGCCACAATTTTGTCGTGCACGGCAGCCATTTTAGATGCCTTGACCAGACCCACTCTCTGCACGCTGTCGATCCGTAGCATGGCTCCCCACCCTCGCAAGCATCTCCCCCAGGCACTGGTCACCCCCGCTCTCTGTCTTATGCATGGGCAATAAACCTCCCCCCATCTGCGCTGCTCTTCCCTGAGAATCACACTCTGTGCCCGCCCGACACCTCCCTTTCGCCCTATTCACTACCGCACCCTCTGACACTCCTCTTCCTCTGTGTCCGATTGTCCTGGCCGGTCCCAGGCTATCACTTAGCCCTGCAGATGTAGTTTATGGCCCCAGCTGTAAAGAATCACCCCTCTTCAAAGGAGTTATAGTAGATCAAGGCCCACACCCGATGAGATCCGTCACACCACACGCGTTCCTACTATCTGAAAACCATCCTGTATTGTGATTGGGGAGGGGACCGAGCCTGAAGCGGAAGATTCCAGGGATGACTCTTTGTACATCAAAGTTTTTACAATTATGTGTCACATTAAAAATATATAGCACTCCAACAAAGTAGTAGGAATATAAAACTTTAATAACTTATAAATATATACAACAAAACAAAAACAGTAAAAACATTTAAACATTTTTAGGGAAAAAGAAGGAACAATGGTCAGTAGCGGTCGGTTGTGCGAATAGTCCCAAGGCAGCACAACGTCCAGATTTCTGGACGGCACCCAGGTGATGTTGCCTGGGTGCCGCACTGATTTGGGTATCCGGCGTGGGGCGTCCCGGGGGGTGGGTCGTCAGTAGCGGTCTGTTGTGCGAATAGTTCCAAGGCAGCAGAACGCGCTGAAATGTGGATGGCACCAAGGTGATGTCCAGTAAGTTGCCGCCCTCCGAATAACGGCGTGGGGCGCCCCGGGGGGGGGGGAGGCAGTCCAAAGTTCCGTTAAAAGGGCAAAGGAAAGGATCGGTGGTTTGAACCATCAGTCAAAAAGGGGAGGGGGTGCAACAATTTTTCCTACCGGGTCACACTGTGCTTTCACCGGAACTGATCCGAACTGTGGTCTGCAGGATTCTAGTCATTCAAACTGAGGCTGGCGCCAGCATGGGAGCGCCGACGTCCCGCGGCTACAGTTTCGTTGCTCCACGGGCGATCATGGCAGTCATTCCCCATCGGGGGTGTCTGCGGGGGTCGGGGACTCCCGCGGCTCCTCTAGAATCTTCAAGGTCGTGGAGGACTACGGTGGTGGAGTCAACCAGTGACCGGGCCATTTCTTTATGCTGGGCCCACTCTTGCCAGGTCGACCGCCATTTTGAGAGTTCGGTAGCTACCGGCGATCGCGGGGTCAAATGAGCGGACGGGCTCCACCCTGCCGGGCGAGACGTTGCAGCATCGCCACAGTGGAAGAACCCTTTTCCGGGCGCCTGGAGCGCTGAGGGTGCAGCTGGGAAGCCTCCACCTGGGGAGGCGGGAGAGGCCTGTTCGCACCGTCTCTCCCTCCCAGTGCACCCCACGGCGTCTCGCTTGACATTTGTTATGGCCGGACCAGGCGATGAGGACGAGGGGGGGGGGGGGTCGGAGGCATGTGCAAGACATCCCCCCCCCAGTGTTGTCGCAGCCATTATAAAAGAAAGAAGAAATGTCCCGTCCGTCCTTGGGCCGGACCTCCGGTGGATGGCGGCCGGACGCCCTTTGCTCTGGCCCCATGGTGCCTCTCCTGGGCCTTTCGTGCAGTGGCCTCTCCACTCCCAGGCCCTCCATGGATGCTGGCCCAGACTGGGAGAGAGAGGGTCGAACCTGCAATTCTCCAGGGTTACCGCCACCGCGGCCGGATCCCGTCGGCCTCGGCCTCTGGTTGATGGTGGCCGGACTGGGAGAGAGAGGGGAGGGTCGAGGACACAGACATTCCCCCCCTTGCAACTCTCCAGGGTTGTCGTAGCAATCCCCCTGGCCGGGTCCCATTGGCCTCGGCCTTTCCTCCGGCTACACCCTACGTGATGATCTTCTGCCGAAGGTTGGCAGCAGGACCCGCCTTATATGTGTTGCTTCCGGCTGGGCGTAGCCGCAAACCTGTTGCACTTTGGAAGTTTCCAGAATGGGGCGGATGTCTGCTGACTTGTATCTTTCCCAGTTTGCCGTTATTTGGGCGTGGCAGGCGGTGGGACAGACACGTTTTGGGGCAGTGAGGGGCGATGAAGCCTCGTTGCCTTGTGGCCGTTGCAATGTCACACTTGGTTTCTCTTACTGTTTTCAGGTTTCTTATTACGGGCTTACTTCTAACGTTTCTTGTTTCTAGGACAATAATAGGTTTTATCATTACGTATTGTTATCGTTTCTTTGTTTGTTATTTATTAAAAAGTTCATCAGTGGCCTACTGATTTTCGTTTTCCTATTCCTTTCTTTCCAGGTTGTTTCATGCTAAAGTTTCTGTTAACAGGATACAGTGATCACTTCGTTATTATTGCATATGTCCTTTTCACTAGGGGTGCTCTCTGGTCGGGCCAGATGACCTATCTCTAGTAAATGGTCCGGGTGAAACAGGTGCATCAATCAGTGGGGAGTAGATAGGCATGACAGATTACAACGGGGGACAAAGGTCCGCATTACCTACCCTTTCACTACTTGCAAAAATTTTCCTACGTTTATTTGCAAACAGGGAATACCTCCAAAAAGAACCAATTCCCAAACAGTCAATGTTTGGGGAAACAATCAATCAATGAGGAACGAAATAGGCACGACGTGTTAAAGGTTTGCGTTACCTACCCTTCACTATCTGCAAAGGGAGAGAGAATATTCCTATTCTTCCCCGTTTGCAGGCAGAGAAGATCCTTAAGAGAACCAACTTCGAACAATTCAATGCTCGATTCAAACAATCAACAAGGGGTACTGTGAACACAAATGAACGCCACTTATGTACATACACATTGCTATTTTCAACAGGTTGTTCCTAATGTTTCTATTTTAGCGAGGTCAAAAAGAGATCCCATTAGTGGCCTACTGATTTTGCTCGATTCCTTTTGTTTTTTTACACGATTTTTCGCTATCTGCAAAGACTAAACAGAGTATTGCGACTCTGTGTTTGTTTGTAAATAGAGAATGAACCAAAGAGAACCAATTCTAAAACAGTAAATGCTTGGATAACAATCAATCAAATGGAGAGAGAAGCAGGCACGACGGATTACAACGGGGGCAAAGGCCTGCGTTAACTACCCTTCACTATCTGCAAAGAGAGAGTACTCCTAATAGAAATGAGGGGGGGGGGCAGCATTGAAAGCAGATCAGTGTGCATAAACACGAAAATGTTTTTTCTTACCACGTACTTGACAATCGACAGCTTATGATATTTGCTATTAAAAAACCATTGAAATTCACTGAAAAAACCATAGGTTATAGACCATATATAGTTAGGAATTAGCATTTACAAAACCTTGAAAATTCACTGAAAAAACCATAGGTTATAGACCATATATAGTTAGGAATTAGCATTTAAAAAACCTTATTTTACTCACACAAAACCATTGAAATTCCATATATAGTTAGTTGTACTAACTATATATCGCGCACCCGCAATCCACTGCTGATCATGTCACATATTACATCATTCATGACATGGTCAGTGACATCACTGATGACATCACTGATGACATCTCAAATGACATCACTGATGACATCACTGATGACATCTCAAATGACATCACTGATGACATCACTGATGACATCTCAAATGACATCACTGATGACATCACTGATGACATCTCATTTGACATTACTGATCACATCACTGATTACATCATTCATGTGATAATACGATGAACCTCTTCAGACTCTAATATAACCTTAGATACACTCAGTGTAAACAGACACTCACAGACTGTCACTCATCCATGAAGTTACACACACACACCTAGTCAGTCATGCAAACAATCAATCACACCTCCATTTTCCCAACTATACAGTTATACACACCTTACTTATTCAAACATATACTAAAACATATTTACTCTCTTATACAATCCTGGATACAAGTACACAATGATCCATACAGACACTCACACATTCACTGGCTCTTATGCACAGTTATTTATATATGTCAACTCTCACATGTACTGTATTTTACATATGTACTTACTTTGACATGTAGCACTGAGATATCCATTCACTCACCAATGCACTCATGCACACAGTCAACCGCCCATACAGATGTTTCCACATGCACTTTTGAACCCATACATCTAGTGAATCAACTGCTCACACATCTATGCACAGAGTCATACACCTCCCAGCCACCCACACACACACTCAGTCTCCCATACAAATACTTGGGCAACCAATCAATAACCCATGTAGTTACTCATATAGCTACTGAACAACACATGCAGCAGTTTTCAGAACAACAGACATAATGATGCACAAATTAAGACAGTTTAGTCACTAACCCATGCACTCAGTGAGACACATTTAATCACTCACTCATACAGTCAGTCATGCACCTACTAAATCCTTCATCCAGACACTTATACATCCACTCAAGACATATTTTAACTTTACAGAAAAATACAGTCACTGGATGTTGTCATCAGTGATGTCATCAGTGATGTCATTTGAGATGTCATCAGTGATGTCATCAGTGATGTCATTTGAGATGTCATCAGTGATGTCATCAGTGATGTCACTGACCATGTCATGAATGATGTAATATGTGACATGATCAGCAGTGGATTGCGGGTGCGCGATATATAGTTAGTACAACTAACTATATATGGAATTTCAATGGTTTTGTGTGAGTAAAAAAAGGTTTTTTAAATGCTAATTCCTAACTATATATGGTCTATAACCTATGGTTTTTTCAGTGAATATATATATATATATATATATATATATATATATATATATATATTCCATGGTTTGACATGGTATCTATTGAGTTTTCTTATGATACCCACCATCCACTATGTCTATAAGTATTATTTACTGCTAGCTACTCTGATTCTAAGCATGTGAATCTATGAAAGATACCCCAATACTGGATAGGAAAACGAGTTACTTACCTGTAACTTCAGTTATCCAGTATTGGTGTCTTTCATAGATTCACATGCGACCCTCCCTCCTCCTCGGAGAGTCATACCTTATCATTATGGCAAACTTATTGTCACTTGTGCTATGAAAATCTGAGTGTTTGCCTCTCTGTGGGGAAGGTTCTAGGAGGGGGTGATGCCTGATTGGCTGGCTTCCAAGTTTGGTTCTTTGTGCAAAAGGACTAAGTTAGGCTAGGGTAGTGACTTTGCTATCTACTATAGCCTATGGTGTTATGTTATTATTACTATAATGTATATATTTAATTGTACCGCGAGACTCCCACCTCGTCGTCGGGGATGATTCTAAGCATGTGAATCTATGAAAGATACCCCAATACTGGATAACTGAAGTTATAGGTAAGTAACTTGTTTTCATATGCCCACTTCTGACAGGCCCATTTCCCTAATTAATGCAGGTGCGAAAATCCATTCCAAAATCTTGGTGACTCGCCTCCAGGGGTCATAGCCAGACTTGTTTCACCTTGGCAACACAGTTTTGTACCGGGTAGAGATACAACTGACCATGTAAGGCGAGCTCTGGCCTTATTCGATATTGCACGGGAAACCAATAACAGTCTGGCTATGACCCTCCTGGACGCGGAAAAAGCATTTAACAGGGCGGCATGGGAGTACTGAGGGGGAATTCTGGCAGCCAAAGGATTCAGCCCTCAGGTAATCAATGCAATCAAAGCTATGTATAAGGCACCATACGCGAAGCTATTGTTGATGGGCAGAGAGTCAGACATTATAAGGGTGTCAAGGGGGACAAGTCAGGGGTGTCCCTGCTCCCCAATTTTATTTGCCCTATATATTGACCCGGTCCTCCAAGTAATGATTGAGAATCAGGCAATTATACCAGTGACAACCCAGGGGTTCAATGCTAAAGTATTAGCTTACGCAGATAATATCGCGGTACTAACATCTGACCCGGAGGGAAGAATGCAGGAAATACAAATCATGGCTACTATATTTGGTAAGGAGTCGGGGTATCTACTGAATAAATCCAAGACCCAGATAGTCTGTTCTGAGAAGGATATCTATCAGGACAGCCGGCGAGTACCTACGGCCACCTATCTCGAGGTTAGGGTTAGTCTGGATACAGATCAGATTGCCCAAATCAATTTTAGCCCCCTGATTAATAAAATGGCTATTGACCTCAGGCGGATACGCTCACTGTACCTAACCGTTATAGGAAGAGGTAATGTCCTTAAAATGCTGATGCTCCCCAAGATATTGTATCTGTTTAGGGCGCGCTCGGTAGAAATCGAGGGTTCTATCATTAAAACTCTAGACTCTATATTCATCTTTATTCAGTAAATCTATCTTGCAATATGGTAAGGTTAGAAGATCTCTAGAGTTTGTTGTCTTGCCACAAGCACGGGGAGGAGGGGCTGCTCCTAATCTTGGCCAGCATTATTACAACATTGGAACATACTCATCATTATAAGTGCGTGGAAACTCTGGGGTAAAATCCAAAAACATATGAATATCAAGTAATTTACAAAGTATACACCCCTCTGGAGGTCATCACTATGTCCCCCTGGGTTTAGGATACTATCGGGAAACAATGGGAGGAATTCGGCTTAAGGACAGTTGGGGATATTCAAGCAAAAGGCCAACTATATTCATTTGCTGAGTTACAAAGAGAGTTCGGCATATCGGATACGTATTATTTTAAATACCTTCAAATAAAGGTTTTTTTGGCAAATGGATGCAGGCAATCCCAAGTGCCAAAATGTCATTGTTTGAGACTATTGGAAAACCAAGCTTTGAAATGTAACATCTGAATGGTACAATGATGGAGCAAGTTCCGGATGATATCGAAAAAATAGAAACACAATGGGCCAGTACACTAGAAAACGATGATTTGGATATTGATATGTCATTGCGGCTGGCAAAGAAAACGCTCTTATCAGCCAATTCAAAGGCGCAACACTATAAAACAATGTACAACTTATACTTTACTCCTGCCAAAATATTTAAATGGAGAAAAGGAAGGATGACAAATGTCCTAGATGTGGCGTTGGGCCAGCAGAGGAGATCCACATGTTTTCTGGTTGTCCGCAGCTTGATTTGTTAAAAACAGAACCTGTAAAGTTCTGTGAAAGGATATTTGGTAAAACAGGGGAATCAACCCCTTCGCTCCTGATGGTGGGATCTGATAGCAGTGCTGGGCTCGATCAAGTCCAAATTAGTATTACATTTATTTCCGTTACTATAATTAGGGTACTTATTGCAACTAGATGGAAGGATCCGATGCCTCGACGCTTCCATGAGTATCTGGCTCACTTTATAGCTGTATATACATTTGAACAGGCCCTGTATGCATGTAAGGGGCACCAGGGTAAGAAACGGGGCATGAAATTATGGGCTCCAAGTGCGAAGTGGTTAACAGGGGTCGGGTAATGTATATAGCATGTGTAATACATTGAGATCATATAGACTACGCTCGTGTTAATATTGTGATTTACCATTTTTTCCCTCCCTCTCTTGGTTTGGCTTTTATCTTTCTACCCACTTTTTCGCAATGACTATGTATATATTATATTTTTGGAAATCGCCGTCTACCTTGGAATTTTTAAAGGTAAGACGTAGCAATTTGGATTATTTGATAATAATTGATATTGCACGAGGAATTAATAAGTTTTGATTATGATTACATGTATGATTTCGTTCTGAATTAAAAAGTACCATAATTGGCACAACTTCCGCTACCCCCGTAAGTCCCTAGTGAATGGCACCCCTGGTACCGAGGGCGTGGGGACTGAAGAGGCACTGGTTGTGCCACCCCGGGGCCCCCTCACCAAGGCTAAGCCCTTCCATTGCAGGCTGCGTGTCTTGGAGCAGGAAAATCTGAAGAGTCAACATGGCACACATCACTGTGTACAAAAGCGGGACTGGTGCGTCCGAGGGAAGTTTTAAGACCAGCGCAGATATTTCTCCATATGAGTATTGAAAAACACCTGATAATCCGCGGGTCTAACAGGCTTGAACAAGCACTAGAAACTTAGGGGTATATTATCAAGGGGTTTATCTCCGCTTTTTTGGCTTTAAAAGCCAAGAAAGCGGAGATAAAATTATCTCCCTATTACCAAGCTGTCGCTAACACAGCTAATAGGAGATAGCGACCATCTTGGGCCCCGCTTTGCATGTCAGTGATATTTATCACTAATGACATGCAAAGTGGGCGTGCCAAGATGTTAGCGACTGGAAACAGCCGCTAACATCGCTATCTCCTATTACCAACTTTTGGAGATATTCGCGCTAAGCGCGAATATCTCCAAAAGCTAACACCTGCCCTGAGCAGTTCTTCACCATGTTATCCAATGGGAGGTGGATAACATGGCTAAGAGCATTTGCTCGATAATGCATGAATATCGCTGACTTTTCAGCGATATTCATGCATTGCGGCCGTTTTTTATCGCATTTGCGATAAACCTTGCTAATAGCAAGGTTTATCTGCGATGTGCGGCGATAATTTTTGTCTCTAAACAAGTTAGAGACAAAAATTATCGCTAGTTGTTGGTAATATGCCCCTTAGAACACAAGCAGGAGGCTCTCAATCATGCCTAGTGATTTAATAAGGACGGAATCCCATCACCCACCAAGGGGGCATGCATCATCATCTGTGACTTCACCTCTTGGCTAAAACACTTAGTGTAGCCAAGGGCTACAGCCCCCTCACAGTGAGGGAGGAGCTCAGGGATGTTTTCAGATGCTACTCGTATATAGGATCTGCTGAAATCCAACAGATGTAAAGCACTACCGTACTGGAGTGATGGGCGGAGTGCAAAAAAAGTGAAGTGTGGGATAATACTAACTCCCAAGAGAGAAAAGGCTTTATTAGTTAATTCTTGGGGTCAGGATGAAAAACAGTGCATGTGCAGTTCGAAAACAATAACTGCATCTGTCCTAAAAGAAGGTCTACATGTTTCGGCCAATGTGACCTCAAAGGTGTTGTGGCCTTCCTCAGGACCTAGATGTTAAATGCTACTGCATAACAAACTGATCAAATGAATGTCATTCAGAACAAATGCAACCTACATCACCAGTGGTTTTACTTTGAGTCGATTATGATGTACTTGTGACACCTGTGAATAAAACAGAGAGATCAAATGCTTGTGTCTACTAAATTCATAAACGTGTGAGTCACAGATACTCATCATATGGCTTATCTTCATGTATACAGTGAAATAAAGCTATAAAGTAGACTTTCCCATGAAATATGAATAAGAAGCCTAACGTCACCTGGCAACAGCTCAGGACGGGAGGCACCGCTCTATAAAAAATGTTGGCAAAAGGTCAGATAAGATGGATGTTCTAGTCTAGCCTGCAACTGGATGCTGGTTAAAAACAATTTGTTCACACTACACCCAGAAGGTGCAGTACGAGAACACATAGGTAGTTCCAAAGAGTAGTGCACACTGCCAACATGACTGATGTGTCTATACTGATATACTACATTGAACCGAAACACTACGCAGTTAGGTGCTGATATCAAAAAGTTACACATGTCTGCGGGTGTTCAATACACCACTCGTGATTATGTGGACCACATTCCTACATGAGAAGGTAATAGAATAGATTGGGCAATTGACTACGTGAAAAACGAGCAGAGGGAGACTAGTCCCTATGACACCACAGGGAGTCCTTGTTAAATTCACAAGAATTAGTAGCAGTGTGCGTGGCTACAGAGACGGATAACATTATACAGCTCAGTAGTTAAATACGAGATGTGAGTGTCTCAAAAAGCAGCGTACAGCAAACATTCTATTATTTCAGCACGTCATGGGTGTCAGACGTGCATTGCAGCCACTACAGAGACATATAGTAATGTACGGTACATCCCGATAGTTAATGCAGGTGCGAAAATCCATTCCAAAATCTTGTTAAGAGGGGGAGCGACCCTTTTACCCACCAGGTAGGTCGCTCCCCCTCCGCACAGCACCGCCTGTGTCTCCCTGCGCCAGCTGCCGCTGCTGAGGAGGTTAAAGGCCCTCCATCACCCGCAGGCTACCACCTGCGCCTCATCCCTGGTGGCCAGTGGTAGGCCGTAGGGAGGTTTGTTCATCCTCCGCATTATTGCTTTTATTGTATTGCCTGTATTTTCATTGTTGTGTCTGTGACTGCTGTTGTCTGTCTTCCCCCACTGCCTGTACGGGGTCCATGCCCTTTTTCTTCCCTCTGTTCCCCTCGCTGTCCCCGTGCTCTCTCTGCCCGGTCTTTCCTTCTGTACCCCTCGCTGCCCTGTGACTCTGCCCAATTTTCCCTTCTGTTCCTTCGCTGCCCCCGCGCCTCTCTGCCCGTTCTGCCTTCTGTTCTTAGCTGCCCCTGTATTTCTGTATTCTGTATTTTGCCGCTGTGCCACTCGTTTTACCGGTATTTCTGTGCCCTTTTTACCTTCTGTGCCACTCGTTTTTCCCTCGTTTTTGTGCCCCTGTTGCCTTCTGTTCCACTAGTTTTTTGTGCCATTCTGCCCTCTGTGCCACTCGTTTTTCCCTCGTTTTTGTGCCCCTTTTACGTTCTGTTCCAACCGTTTTTGTGCCATTCTGACCTTCTTCCACTCGTTTTTTTTGTGCCCTCTGTGCCACTCGTTTTTCCCTCGGTTCTGTGCCCCTTTTACCTTCTGTTCCACTCGTTTTTTGTGCCCTTTTGCCTTCTGTGCCATTCGTCTTTCCCTCGATTTTGTGCCCCTTTTTCCTTCTATTACCTTCGTTGTCCCTCACCGCCCTTGCCGCTGCGTCCCCTGCGGCCCGCCCCCCTGACTGCCCACTGCCCATTCGCTGCCCCCGCCTCCCAGCTGCTCCTCCCTCCCACCTCCCCATATATGCCGGCCACTGTGCGGCCGCGCCGCTGGTGCGCCGAAGGCGTGCCTAAGGCAAGCCCGTCTGCGCCTGGATCGCGCCCAGCGCCAGAACCCCTGGCCCCCGCACCTTCAACGATGACCACCGTCACTACGACGCCAGCACTCTGCACGCTCTCAACTTTGGACGGAGCCACACCTGCTTCAAGGCCACCCCGAAACGCACACACGGCCCCTTCACCTGCCAGAACTGCAGCTACACCAGCCTCAGAACCAACGAACCACCCGCCAAGAAAGACCCCAACCACCTCCGATGCATACTACTGAACACCCGCTCCGCACGCAAGCATGCCGTCGAGCTCTGGGACCTGCTCGACACAACATCCCCGGACGTTGCCTTCCTGACAGAGACCTGGTTTAACGACTCCTCCGCACCCGACATCGCCATAGCCATCCCAGACGGCTACAAGATCACCCGCAGAGACTGCACCAATGGAGTCGGAGGAGGAATCACCATCGTCCACAAGAACAGCATCAGGGTCTCGACTAGCACCGACGACTCGCTCAGCGCCACCAAACACATGCATTTCCAGATCCACACAGACCCTAACTCCACCCTCAGAGGCACCCTCGCCCCCCATTTCAGCGACTCCATCGCCGACTTGATCAGCATGCACGCCCTGACCTCCACCGACTACATCCTCCTCGGAGACCTGAACTTTCACCTTGAGAACAACAACAACTCCATAACCCTGATCGAAAACCTTGCCAACTCGTCACAACGCCCACCCACTCCACCGGCCACACGCTCGACCCCGTCTTCTTCTCAAGCCCGCACGTCTCCGTCAGCCACACCACCGCTCCTCTGGACCGACCACCGCTGCATCCACTTCGCCTTCCAGAAACCCACCACACACCACCACACCCAACAGATCCCCCGCCGCTGCTGGAGTAAATAACAG
Source organism: Lissotriton helveticus (assembly GCF_964261635.1). NCBI lineage: Eukaryota > Metazoa > Chordata > Amphibia > Caudata > Salamandridae > Lissotriton > Lissotriton helveticus. The sequence continues at coordinate 498,764,287 of NC_136062.1, forward strand.
AAGACCAACTACACGCAAACCTCACTCTCAGCCCACCCACCGAACCCTCCAACACCGACGACGCTGCCCATAGCCTCAGATGCTGGATCGAGAACTGCGCCAACACCCTCGCCCCACTGGAGAAACCCCCCCACGAAGACACCAGCAAGAGGGCCAGCTGGTTCACCCCAGAACTCCTAGCCTCCAAGCAAGCTTACCATAAACTAGAGAAGAAATGGCACAGTGAAACAACTCCAGACAGCCGCGCAGCACACAAGGACGCCATCCGCATCAACCCCCACCTCATCAGGGTGGCCAAGAGGACCTCATTCAAAGTCTGCCTCGACAACAACGCACACAATAGCAAGGAGCTCTTCAACATCGTGAAGGAACTCTCTAACCCCAGATCCAACACCAACGACATCCCGCCATCGCAAGCCCTGTGCGACTCCCCCGCCACTTTCTTCCACCACAAGATAGCAGACATCCACAACAGCTTCAACGCCCAGACAGCCCCAACAGACAGCAACACAACAGACCCTCCTCACACCATCGACCATGACCCCCTGCTAGCCTGGGCCAGCGTGAGCATCGATGACACCATCAAGACTATGCGCACAATCCACTCCGGCTCTCCGTCAGACCCATTCCCGCACCACGTCTTGAACAGAGCAAGCAGCTCCATCGCACCCCACCTGCGCAACGTCATCAATCTCTCCCTCGAGACCACGACCTTCCCAGAGATCTGAAACATGCCGAGATCAACGCCCTTCTCAAAAAACCTAAGGCAGACCCAAGAGACCTCAAGAACTTCCGGCCTATCTCTCTGCTCCCCTTCCCGGCCAAGGTCATCGTTAAAACCGTCGACAGACAGCTAAGCTGATACCTCGAAGAAAACAGAATCCTGGACCCTTCCCAGTCAGGGTTCCGCAGCAACCACAGCACCGAGACTGCCCTCATCGCCGCCACCGAGGACATCAGGACCCTGCTGGACAACGGCGAGACCACAGCACTCCTCCTCCTAGACCTCTCTGCCGCCTTCAACATCGTCTGCCACCGCACACTATGCGCACGCCTCCACGCCGCAGGGATCCGAGACAAGGCTCTGGATTGGACCACCGCATTCCTCTCCGGCAGAACCCAGAGCGTCCGCCTCCCCCATTCTGTTCCAAAGCCTCAGAGATCATCTGCGGCGTACCCCAGGGATCCTTCCTCAGCCCGATGCTGTTCAACATTTACATGGCCCCGCAAGCACACGTCGCCCGACAGCACGACCTCAACATAATCTCCTACGCCAATGACACTCAGCTGATCCTCTCCATCACCAAGGACCCCATCACCGCCAAAGTCAACCTCCACGAAGGAATGAAGTCCGTCGCCGACTGGATGAAGACCAGCCGTCTGAAGCTAAACTCGGACAAGACGGAGTTCCTCATCCTCGGCTCCAACCCTTCAGCCTGGGACGACTCGTGCTTCAACACCCTCCGCATGCTCCGCAAGATCTACAGATGGATCCCGGCAGATACAAGAAAGACAGTCACCCAGGCCCTCGTCAGCAGCAGACTCGACTACGGAAACGCCCTCTACGCAGGAGCCCCGACCAAGCTCATCAAACGACTACAACGCATCCAAAACTCCTCGGTACGACTGATCCTCGACGTACCATGCCACGGCCACATCACCCCCCACCTAAGAAACCTGCACTGGCTCCCCATCAACAAGAGGATATCCTTCAAGCTCCTCACCCACGCACCCAAGGCACTCCACAAGACCGGCCCAGCCTACCTCAACAGACGGCTCTCCTTCTTCATCCCCAACCGCCAGCTACGCTCCGCCGACCTCTCACTCGCCACCGTCCTGCACATCTGAAGAAGAACAACCACCGGTGGGAGATCCTTCTCCCACCTCGCCGCCAAGACATAGAACACCCTCCCACTGAGCCTACGACAGACCCAAGACCTGCTGACCTTCAGGAGGATACTCAAGACCTGGCTGTTCGATCAGTAGATCCCCCCCCCCCAGCACCTTGAGACCCTCACGGGTATGTAGTGTGCTTAACAAATGACTGATTGATTGATTGATTGATTGATTGAAAATCGAGATGTAGATGTCTCAACCAGCCCCTTGTGGTACAGGATCTATTATTTCAGCGTGTCGTGAGTGGCAAACACTCTCTATCTTGTGCTGTATCGGAAGTACAACTACATCGCCCCTCAATGGCGCCATAGTCTCCACTCTCACTTAGTGGTGATATCGAAACACAAATCCTCCGATACACAGTCTAGCACACATGAAAACGATTTGTGAGAACTCTCAATAATTTACAAGTGTACCATGTCACTTCAATTCACTCACCTATCCGTAGGTACCCCGTGCTGGCGAAAGCTGCATCCGGAGGGAACTGGCGGTAGGTAAGGAAAGGTCTTTTATACATATTCACATCACCGCCCCTCGCCGGTGTAGGTAATTGACCTAATTTCTCGGCCCATCACGATGGCATCACGAGTAACGAACTACCCGAGCTCCCTTAGGCTCATGGGGGTTGTAGTTCGATGCCAGTATGTTATTGTTTACAGCATTTAACTCCCACCGTATAAGTTTGTGAGTCAGTACATTTTGTAAATATGATAGTGCAAAGTGCTCTCATGGATAATCGAGAGGCTGGGAGACCATCTGAATTTTGAAATCAGGTCTGTCTGTATACTTCGGTAATGCTTGCATTTGCCCGTCTAATGCGCACATTGACCTAGATGTCTTGATAGGAAAGTCAAGCATCCGTTGGACCTTTGTCATTGCCCGATATGACTATTAGGCACAGATTTACCTACACATAGTACACATATTTTACAGAGTCTCAGGGTTGTTGAACAGACTCATTAATCAGAAGATATTGTAATGGGAGAGTACTCTGGTGATATGTGCCATGCCCCTCATACACTGCATATGATATAGGTAAGTCACCCCTACAGCAAGACATTATCCCTAAGGCGGGGTATCCTATGTGAGAGTAGATGCCCCTACAATGTCGAGTCCGTTCTGAGATGTTGTAAGTGCACAGCGAAGCCATGAAGAGTACATGGACTGGATACTTGTCACGATGAGTTTCCTAGCTCCATGATGGCTTCACTGATTCCTAAGTTGTTTGGTACCAAACATCTTGTCTTCATGGATGTATTACTAAATTCACACAGGAGACACTTTTAGAGGGTCCCCTGAAAACCTACTAAGCACTGGTGTTGTTCGTGACCTGTTGTCACCAGCCTGCCACCACCAGACATGTTTCTGACCTCATGGGGTGAGGGCCAGCGCTCTCAGAGGACAGTAACAATACCTGCTCTGGGCACGGGAGCTTCACACCTCCTTCAAGACAGGATGACCTTCCTGGGCGAGACGCTCAAAGGCAATGCCTCCTTTGAAATCCAAATCAGGAACTTCCAGATACTGAGGGAGGAATTTCCTGCTCCACTTCTGGGTAGGAGGAAAATTATTTAGATTAGGAGGAGGGTTCCCACTTAGCCTGCACCACCTTTAGGGCAGGGCAGGTGATGTGAACCCCTCTCCTGAAATTCCACCGTCTTGAGATGGTGAGAAAACCTCTAATCAGGGCTAGGGTAAAGCCTCTTCCCACCGGATGTGTTTCCTAAAGGGTGTAGACACACTGATATTAAGTAGCCCATTAGTTACTACGTGTCTCTCCTTGTAGCACCCCTAAATTGAGTATTTAGGTGGCACCATCAGATTCAACAGACAAGAGAAGACCAGGACCAAGAATACCCTCTGCAAAGAGAACTGCAGCAGAAAAGAAAGGTGCCAAACCCTGCCAGCTACTCCAAGGACTCGACAATTGCTGCTGCTATGTAGTCCCGAGACCTGAAAGGACTCCGAGAATACGGGAGAACCTCCAGCCTTCAAGAAATCGCCAAGAAGCTCCATTGGGGTGAAAGTATCACTCCCCCCCCCCCCCACAGGCACCGATCCCATGAAGTCCAGTCTGTTGATGGGCTGCTCCCCGACAACCTCAACGCAGCAGAGAAGCAAGAAGAGGTACAACAGCTCTGTGAGGTCAGATCTGCCTCTCCCCCGAGTTTGGGGGCACCAGGACCTACCGGAGCTGCGGCGTGCTAATACCTAGGGTACCGGACTCCCAATGGTAAAAACCAAGAAGAGTCCACACCCGAATCCCAAAGCACCAGAAGCAAGCACCCGTCGAGAACAGTCAGTGTATGATACAGACAGCTGTATCTGTCAGTGTGTGATGCAGACATGGGCTCTGTCAGTGTGTATTACAGGCCTCGCTATCTGTCCATGTGATATATAAGTATACGTCAGAGTGTGATGTAGGCGTTGTTATGTGATGTAGACATCGGTATCCGGTGTCCTCTCCTCCTTTGAGTTCATGAACATTAGGCAACGTCCTGGAACATTACTTGCAATACAAGCGTGGGCATCACACACTATGTTTACTCCCTATCGTCCCTCTCACGCAAGGCCCTTTCTTGCACTTATTCGCTCAGTTGAGGACATGGACATGGATTCATGGTTTGGGCCTCAGCTTCTGAATGTTTTTCCCCACATTCCTCTGTTGCACCTTCTAAAGTTGATGTCTTCATGTCAAGAGGCGTTTGAAAGGGTTCTACCGGTATGTGTGAGTGCTGCGGCACCAGCATCTCTGCCTGATGGCACATTCTTAGGGCTGGTTTAGTTCTTTGGACAGACTCATGTTATCAATTCTTAGAAACAGTACAAAAAGTACAGTGAGAGAGTGGTTCTTTGGCCCCAACTCCTTCAGCCATTGCCTTTCATGTGTTTGTCAAGATTTGGCATTGCTTGAAGGAGCTGGTCATCAAGGCAATGGGAGTCTATGGGTGGTCACTTTGCCTCCTTTCTGCCCCCCATTGGTTTCGCTGAAGACAATGGCCGTCTGTGGGTGGTCACAATGCTTCCGTTCTGTCCCCATTTGGTTCCATTGATAGGCAATGGCCGTCTGTGGGTGGTCACATTGCCTCCTTTCTGTCCCCCTTTGCTTCCAGTGATGGGCAATGGCCGTCTGTGGGTGGTGACTTTGCCTCCTTTCTGTCCCCCTTTGCTTCCAGTGATGGGCAATGGCCGTCTGTGGGTGGTCACATTGCCTCCTTTCTGTCCCCCTTTGCTTCCAGTGATGGGCAATGGCCGTCTGTGGGTGGTGACTTTGCCTCCTTTCTGTCCCCCTTTGCTTCCAGTGATGGGCAATGGCCGTCTGTGGGTGGTCACATTGCCTCCTTTCTGTCCCCCTTTGCTTCCAGTGATGGGCAATGGCCGTCTGTGGGTGGTCACATTGCCTCCTTTCTGTCCCCCTTTGCTTCCAGTGATGGGCAATGGCCGTCTGTGGGTGGTCACATTGCCTCCTTTCTGTCCCCCTTTGCTTCCAGTGATGGGCAATGGCCGTCTGTGGGTGGTGACTTTGCCTCCTTTCTGTCCCCCTTTGCTTCCAGTGATGGGCAATGGCCGTCTGTGGGTGGTCACATTGCCTCCTTTCTGTCCCCCTTTGCTTCCAGTGATGGGTAATGGCCGTCTGTGGGTGGTCGCGTTGCCTACTTCCCATTCCCCTTTGGTTTCCATGAAGACAATGGCAGTCTTTGGGTGGTGACATTGCCTTCTTTCTGTTTCCCTTTGCTTCCAGTGATGGGTAATGGCCGTCTGTGGGTGGTGACTTTGCCTCCTTTCTGTTCCCATTTGGTTCAGCGATGACCATCATGTAGTCTTTCTGTGTGACTGCAGATAGGAGAGGACATGTAGCTTGTTATTCAGAGCCTGCGTGTATGTTTTTGTGTAGCATTCTTACAGTTGAAATGAAATGAAACTTATATTGCCCGGAGGCGGTTTGGCGCTGCCTTTAATTAAGTCAACGCGAAGAGATGGGCTCAGTAAATGAGGGGGAGTGTCAGGCGAAGGGAAGTATTGGCTGAACTGCCAGATGTGAGGGCTTTCCTGAATTGAAGACAGTTTGTCCTTTCCTTTAGTTTAAGAGGGAGGGTACTTCATTATTTGGCCGCACAGGTGACAAAGATTCTGCCTTCCCTGGAGGATTTTCTGAATTTGGGAACAATTACTTTCTTGGCTGCAGATGAACGCAATGGCCTAGAGGGCATGTACCATGAAAAGTTGCATTTAAGGTAGTCAGGGCCTGAATTATGAAGTGCTTTAAATGCGATGCACAGAATCTTAAAAGCGAGGCGCTCCTTTATGGACAGCCAGTGCAGCCCTTTAAGCACCAAAGATGCTGACGGATGCTTGGAGATGCTGACTGATGCTTGGAGATGCTGACTCATCCTTGGAGATGCTGACTGATGTTTGGAGATGCCGATGCTGACTGATGCTTGGAGATGCTGACTGATGCTTGGAGATGCTGACTGATGCTTGGAGATGCTGACTCATCCTTGGAGATGCTGACTGATGTTTGGAGATGCCGATGCTGACTGATGCTTGGAGATGCCGACTGATGCTTGGAGATGCTGACTGATGCTTGGAGATGATGACTGATGCTTGGAGATGCTGACTGATGCTTGGAGATGCTGACTGATGCTTGTAGATGATGACTGACGCTTGGAGATGCTGACTGATGCTTGGAGATGCCGACGCTGACTGATGCTTGGAGATGCTGACTGATGCTTGGAGATGCTGACTGATGCTTGGAGATGATGACTGATGCTTGGAGATGCTGACTGATGCTTGGAGATGCTGACTGATGCTTGTAGATGCTGACTGATGCTTGGAGATGCTGACTGATGCTTGGAGATGCTGACTCATCCTTGGAGATGCTGACTGATGTTTGGAGATGCCGATGCTGACTGATGCTTGGAGATGCTGACTGATGCTTGGAGATGCTGACTGATGCTTGGAGATGCTGACTGATGCTTGGAGATGCTGACTCATCCTTGGAGATGCTGACTCATCCTTGGAGATGCCGATGCTGACTGATGCTTGGAGATGCCGACTGATGCTTGGAGATGCTGACTGATGCTTGGAGATGATGACTGATGCTTGGAGATGCTGACTGATGCTTGGAGATGCTGACTGATGCTTGTAGATGATGACTGACGCTTGGAGATGCTGACTGATGCTTGGAGATGCCGACGCTGACTGATGCTTGGAGATGCTGACTGATGCTTGGAGATGCTGACTGATGCTTGGAGATGATGACTGATGCTTGGAGATGCTGACTGATGCTTGGAGATGCTGACTGATGCTTGTAGATGCTGACTGATGCTTGGAGATGCTGACTGATGCTTGGAGATGCTGACTCATCCTTGGAGATGCTGACTGATGTTTGGAGATGCCGATGCTGACTGATGCTTGGAGATGCTGACTGATGCTTGGAGATGCTGACTGATGCTTGGAGATGCTGACTGATGCTTGGAGATGCTGACTCATCCTTGGAGATGCTGACTGATGTTTGGAGATGCCGATGCTGACTGATGCTTGGAGATGCCGACTGATGCTTGGAGATGCTGACTGATGCTTGGAGATGATGACTGATGCTTGGAGATGCTGACTGATGCTTGGAGATGCTGACTGATGCTTGTAGATGATGACTGACGCTTGGAGATGCTGACTGATGCTTGGAGATGCCGACGCTGACTGATGCTTGGAGATGCTGACTGATGCTTGGACATGCTGACTGATGCTTGGAGATGATGACTGATGCTTGGAGATGCTGACTGATGCTTGGAGATGCTGACTGATGCTTGTAGATGCTGACTGATGCTTGGAGATGCTGACTGATGCTTGGAGATGCTGACTCATCCTTGGAGATGCTGACTGATGTTTGGAGATGCCGATGCTGACTGATGCTTGGAGATGCTGACTGATGCTTGGAGATGCTGACTGATGCTTGGAGATGCTGACTGATGCTTGGAGATGCTGACTCATCCTTGGAGATGCTGACTGATGTTTGGAGATGCCGATGCTGACTGATGCTTGGAGATGCCGACTGATGCTTGGAGATGCTGACTGATGCTTGGAGATGATGACTGATGCTTGGAGATGCTGACTGATGCTTGGAGATGCTGACTGATGCTTGTAGATGATGACTGACGCTTGGAGATGCTGACTGATGCTTGGAGATGCCGACGCTGACTGATGCTTGGAGATGCTGACTGATGCTTGGAGATGCTGACTGATGCTTGGAGATGATGACTGATGCTTGGAGATGCTGACTGATGCTTGGAGATGCTGACTGATGCTTGTAGATGCTGACTGATGCTTGGAGATGCTGACTGATGCTTGGAGATGCTGACTCATCCTTGGAGATGCTGACTGATGTTTGGAGATGCCGATGCTGACTGATGCTTGGAGATGCCGACTGATGCTTGGAGATGCTGACTGATGCTTGGAGATGATGACTGATGCTTGGAGATGCTGACTGATGCTTGGAGATGCTGACTGATGCTTGTAGATGCTGACTGATGCTTGGAGATGCTGACTGAGGCTTGGAGATGCTGACTGACGCTTGGAGATGCTGACTGATGCTTGGAGATGCTGAATGATGCTTGGAGATGCTGACTGATCTTTGGAGATGCTGACTGACGCTTGGAGATGCTGACTGATGCTTGGAGATGCTGACTGATGCTTGGAGATGCTGACTGATGCTTGGAGATGCTGACTGATGCTTGGAGATGCTGATTGATGCTTGGAGATGCTGACTGATGCTTGAAGATGCTAACTGATGCTTGGAGATGCTGACTGAGGCTTGAAGATGCTGACTGATGCTTGGAGATGCTGACTGATGCTTGGAGATGATGACTGATGCTTGGAGATGCTGACTGATGCTTGGAGATGCTGACTGATGCTTGTAGATGCTGACTGATGCTTGGAGATGCTGACTGATGCTTGGAGATGCTGACTCATCCTTGGAGATGCTGACTGATGTTTGGAGATGCCGATGCTGACTGATGCTTGGAGATGCCGACTGATGCTTGGAGATGCTGACTGATGCTTGGAGATGATGACTGATGCTTGGAGATGCTGACTGATGCTTGGAGATGCTGACTGATGCTTGTAGATGCTGACTGATGCTTGGAGATGCTGACTGAGGCTTGGAGATGCTGACTGACTCTTGGAGATGCTGACTGATGCTTGGAGATGCTGAATGATGCTTGGAGATGCTGACTGATCTTTGGAGATGCTGACTGACGCTTGGAGATGCTGACTGATGCTTGGAGATGCTGACTGATGCTTGGAGATGCTGACTGATGCTTGGAGATGCTGACTGATGCTTGGAGATGCTGATTGATGCTTGGAGATGCTGACTGATGCTTGAAGATGCTAACTGATGCTTGGAGATGCTGACTGAGGCTTGAAGATGCTGACTGATGCTTGGAGATGCTGACTGATGCTTGGAGATGCTGACTCATCTTTGGAGATGCTGACAGATGCTTGGAGATGCTGACTGATTCTTGGAGATGCCGATGCTGACTGATGCTTGGAGATGCCGACTGATGCTTGGAGATGCTGACTGATGCTTAGAGATGCTGACTCATCCTTGGAGATGCTGACTGATGTTTGGAGATACTGACTGATGCTTGGAGATGCCGATGCTGACTGATGCTTGGAGATGCCGACTGATGCTTGGAGATGCTGACTGTTGCTTGGAGTGACTAATGCTTGGAGATGCTGACTGATGCTTGGAGATGCTGACTGATGCTTGGAGATGCTGACTGATGCTTGAAGATGCTGACTGATGCTTGGAGATGCTGACTGATGCTTGGAGATGCTGACTCATCTTTGGAGATGCTGACTGATGCTTGGAGATGCTGACTGATGCTTGGAGATGACGATGCTGACTGATGCTTGGAGATGCCGACTGATGCTTGGAGATGCTGACTGTTGCTTGGAGATGCTGACTGATGCTTGGAGATGCTGACTGATGCTTGGAGATGCTGACTGATGCTTAGAGATGCCGACTGATGCTTGGAGATGCTGACTGATGCTTGAAGATGCTGACTGATGCTTGGAGATGCTGACTGATGCTTGGAGATCCTGACTCATGCTTGGAGATGTTGACTGATGCTTGGAGATGCTGACCGATGCTTGAAGATGCTGACTGATGCTTGGAGATGCTGATTGATGCTTGGAGATGCTGACTGATGCTTGGAGATGCTGAATGATGCTTGGAGATGCTGACTCCTCCTTGGAGATGCTGACTGATGCTTGGAGATGCTGACTGATGCTTGGAGATGCTGACTGATGCTTGTAGATGCTGACTGATGCTTGGAGATGCTGACTGATCTTTGGAGATGCTGACTGACGCTTGGAGATGCTGACTGATGCTTGGAGATGCCGACGCTGACTGATGCTTGGAGATGCTGACTGATGCTTGGAGATGCTGACTGATGCTTGGAGATGCTGATTGATGCTTGGAGATGCTGACTGATGCTTGAAGATGCTGACTGATGCTTGGAGATGCTGACTGAGGCTTGAAGATGCTGACTGATGCTTGGAGATGCTGACTGATGCTTGGAGATGCTGACTGATGCTTGGAGATGCTGACTCATCTTTGGAGATGCTGACAGATGCTTGGAGATGCTGACTGATTCTTGGAGATGCCGATGCTGACTGATGCTTGGAGATGCCGACTGATGCTTGGAGATGCTGACTGATGCTTAGAGATGCTGACTCATCCTTGGAGATGCTGATACTGACTGATGCTTGGAGATGCCGATGCTGACTGATGCTTGGAGATGCCGACTGATGCTTGGAGATGCTGACTGATGCTTGGAGTGACTGATGCTTGTAGATGCTGACTGATGCTTGGAGATGCTGACTGATGCTTGGAGATGCTGACTGATGCTTGAAGATGCTGACTGATGCTTGGAGATGCTGACTGATGCTTGGAGATGCTGACTCATCTTTGTAGATGCTGACTGATGCTTGGAGATGCTGACTGATGCTTGGAGATGACGATGCTGACTGATGCTTGGAGATGCCGACTGATGCTTGGAGATGCTGACTGTTGCTTGGAGATGCTGACTGATGCTTGGAGATGCTGACTGATGCCTGGAGATGCTGACTGATGCTTAGAGATGCCGACTGATGCTTGGAGATGCTGACTGATGCTTGAAGATGCTGACTGATGCTTGGAGATGCTGACTGATGCTTGGAGATCCTGACTCATGCTTGGAGATGTTGACTGATGCTTGGAGATGCTGACCGATGCTTGAAGATGCTGACTGATGCTTGGAGATGCTGACTGATGCTTGGAGATGCTGACTGATGCTTGAAGATGCGGACTCATGCTTGGAGATGCTGACTCATGCTTGGAGATGCCGACTCATGCTTGGAGATGCTGACTCATGCTTGGAGATGCTGACTGATGCTTGGAGATGCCGATGCTGATGCTTGGAGATGCCGACTGATGCTTGGACATGCTGACTGATGCTTGAAGATGCTGACTGATGCTTGGAGATGCTGACTCATGCTTGAAGATGCTGACTCATGCTTGGAGATGCTGACTGATGCTTGGAGATGCTGACTGATGCATGGAGATGCCGACTGATGCTTGGAGATGCCGACTGATGCTTGGAGATGCTGACTGATGCTTGGAGATGCTGACTCATGCTTGGAGGTGCTGACTCATGCTTGGAGATGCCGACTCATGCTTGCAGATGCCGACTGATGCTTGCAGATGCCGACTGATGCTTGCAGATGCCGACTGATGCTTGGAGATGCCGACTGATGCTTGGAGATGCCGACTTATGCTTGGAGATGCTGACTGATGCTTGGAGATGCTGACTGATGCTTAGAGATGCTGTCTGATGCTTGGAGATGCTGACTGATGCTTGGAGATGCTGACTGATGCTCGGAGATGCTGACTGATGCTCGAAGATGCTGACTGATGCTTGGAGATGCTGACTGATGCTTGGAGATGCTGACTGATGCTCACAGATGCTGACGGATGCTTGGAGATGCTGACTTATGCTTGGAGATGCTGACTGATGCTCGGAGATGCTGATGGATGCTTGGAGATGCTGACTGATGCTTGGAGATGCTGACCGATGCTTGGAAATGCTGACCGATGCTAGGAGATTGAAGCTTGGAGATGCTGACGGATGCTTGGAGATGCTGACTCATCCTTGGAGATGCTGACTAATGCTTGGAGATGCTGACTGATGCTTGGAGATGCCGATGCTGACTGATGCTTGGAGATGCCGACTGATGCTTGGAGATGCTGACTGATGCTTGAAGATGCTGACTGATGCTTGAAGATGCTGACTCATGCTTGGAGATGCTGACTGATGCTCGAAGATGCTGACTGATGCTTGGAGATGCTGACTGTTGCTTGGAGATGCTGACTGATGCTTGAAGATGCTGACTGATGCTCGGAGATGCTGACGGATGCTTGGAGATGCTGACGGATGCTTGGAAATGCTGAGTGATGCTTGGAGATGCTGGCTAATGCTTGGAGATGCTGACTGATGCTTGGAGATGCTGACTGATGCTTGGAGATGCTGACTGATGCTTGGAGATGCTGACTGATGCTTGGAGATGCCGACTGATGCTTGGAGATGCTGACTGATGCTTGAAGATGCTGACTGATGCTTGGAGATGCTGACTGATGCTTGGAAATCCTGACTCATGCTTGGAGATGCTGACTGATGCTTGGAGATGCTGACGATGCTTGAAGATGCTGACTGATGCTTGGAGATGCTGACTGATGCTTGGAGATGCTGACTGATGCTTGAAGATGCTGACTCATGCTTGGAGATGCTGACTCATGCTTGGAGATGCTGACTCATGCTTGGAGATGCTGATTGATGCTTGGAGATGCTGACTGATGCTTGGAGATGCCGATGCTGACTGATGCTTGGATATGCCGACTGATGCTTGGAGATGCTGACTGATGCTTGAAGATGCTGACTGATGCTTGGAGATGCTGACTGATGCTTGAAGATGCTGACTCATGCTTGGAGATGCTGACTGATGCTTGGAGATGCTGACTGATGCTTGGAGATGCCGACTGATGCTTGGAGATCCCGACTGATGCTTGGAGATGCTGACTGATGCTTGGAGTTGCTGACTCATGCTTGGAGGTGCTGACTCATGCTTGGAGATGCCGACTCATGCTTGCAGATGCCGACTGATGCTTGCAGATGCCGACTGATGCTTGGAGATGCCGACTGAGGCTTGGAGATGCTGACTGATGCTTGGAGATGCTGACTGATGCTTGGAGATGCTGACTGATGCTTGGAGATGCTGACTGATGCTTGGAGATGCCGATGCTGACTGATGCTTGGAGATGCTGACTGATGCTTGGAGATGCTGACTGATGCTCAGAGATGCTGACGGATGCTTGGAGATGCTGACTGATGCTTGGAGATGCTGACTGATGCTCGGAGATGCTGACGGATGCTTGGAGATGCTGACTTATGCTTGGAGATGCTGACTGATGCTCGGAGATGCTGACGGATGCTTGGAGATGCTGACTGATGCTTGGAGATGCTGACCGATGCTTGGAAATGCTGACCGATGCTAGGAGATGCTGACTGAAGCTTGGAGATGCTGACGGATGCTTGGAGATGCTGACTGATGCTTGGAGATGCTGACTGATGCTTGGAGATGCTGACTCATCCTTGGAGATGCTGACTAATGCTTGGAGATGCTGACTGATGCTTGGAGATGCCGATGCTGACTGATGCTTGGAGATGCTGACTGATGCTTGGAGATGCTGACTGATGCTTGGAGATGCCGATGCTGACTGATGCTTGGAGATGCTGACTGATGCTTGGAGATGCTGACTGATGCTTGGAGATGCTGACTGATGCTTGGAGATGCTGACTGATGCTTGAAGATGCTGACTGATGCCCGGAGATGCTGACGGATGCTTGGAGATGCTGACGGATGCTTGGAAATGCTGAGTGATGCTTGGAGATGCTGGCTAATGCTTGGAGATGCTGACTGATGCTTGGAGATGCTGACTGATGCTTGGAGATGCTGACTGATGCTTGGAGATGCTGACTGATGCTTGGAGATGCCGATGCTGACTGATGCTTGGAGATGCTGACTGATGCTTGGAGATGCTGACTGATGCTTGGAGATGCTGACTCATCCTTGGAGATGCTGACTAATGCTCGGAGATGCTGACGGATGCTTGGAAATGCTGACTGATGCTTGGAGATGCTAACTGATGCTCGGAGATGCTGACTGATGCTTGGAGATGCTGACTGATGCTCGGAGATGCTGACTGATGCTCGGAGATGTTGACTGATGCTTGGAGATGCCATGTAGAAGCCGAGTTGCAGCATTTTGCAGAGTCTGCAGTTTATTAAAGAGTTTTAGCTGCATGTTGGTATAGAGCGCCTTGCAGGAGTCTACTGTGGATAAGACAAGGGCCTGAACCACAGTCCTTTTGCAGGTTCTGTGAAAGGAATGGAAGTGTTTTCCGATGCATCCTAACAATGTGAAAAGCAGAAGATGTTGCGGATGTGACTTGCCTTTTAAATGTCAGCCTGTTGTCACAAAGAATTTTTAAGTTTTCCACTTTCTGAACGGGTGTTGCCAGCGCACCCGTTTCCTGGGGCCACCAGCTTGATGTTCTGAAGGAGGCGTTTTTATCGAACAAGAGAGCCTCCATCTTTCCTGAGTTCAGTTTTAGGCAATTATTGTTCACACAGTTGCCAATTTGCAGCGTACAGTCATGAATCCGAGCCGCAGTATGATCGGGATTGCTGGACACTGAAGCCGCAGTCTGGGTGTCGGCGGTGCAGGGTATGTCTGAGACCCCAAAGGATCATACGCCTTGCCAGTGCGGTGACCTATAAGTTCAAAAGAGTGGGAGTCAAGGTGGATACCTGTGGTGCCCAACGTGGGGGAACCAAGGGAGCGGATACGAATTCGTCTAGAGCGACAAACTGGTCTTGTTCAGAGAGGACAGAGTTTAGAAGCGCTAAAGCAGCTCCCCTGATCCCTACGGAGCGGAGACAGTCAACAGGAGGTCATGATTGGCTTTGTGAAATGCCACCAAGAGGTCTCATAAAACCAACGCTGCATTACCTCCTCTGTCGAGGGTGGATCTGATGTTTCCAGCTGCCACTGTTAGGGCGGATTCCGTGCTATCTTCACTTCTAAAGCCAAACTGAGTGGGGTGAAGCAGATAATTTGCATTTATAAAGGAAGCTAACTCCAGATTCAAGGGTTTCTTGACTATTTGGGTTGGGAAAGGCAGACGAGATCTAGGCCTGTAGTTGCTGGGATCTGCAGAGGAGGGATTGGCCTTGTTTACTAAGGGTAGGATTGAGGCTTTTTCCAGGCCTTAGGGACAGAGCCTGAGCTGAACATCCCATTAAAGATGCCAACTCGCGAGCAGATATTGTTTCTGGGACAAGAGACATTGGGGAACCCAATTTTATGGACTAATCAATCTCAGCACCTGATCTGCTGTGAGCTGTGAAAAGGAAGCTGACGGTTCTGGATTGGAAGGTAAGAACGTCTTGTCAAAGAAACAAGAGGTCGACAAGCATTTGGCCATAAACGCTTTGCAAACAACTTCAACTTTGGGCTGAAAAATCGAGGATAATGTATAATAGAAGGATTGGTTTATATTTATATTTTTATTTTCAGGGACATTTGCAAGTTGTTGAGCTGTCTCGAAGAGCTCCATAGTAGAGTTTTTAGCAGTCTCGATTTTATTTGAGAAGTAGAATATTTTTCTTCTAGGATCATGGTCTTATACTGTCTAATAGAGTTCTTATATATTTCTCTTTTTCTGGCATAGTAGCAATGTCTCCATTTGCGTTCCTGTCTACGGCAGAGTTGAACTTGGGTCTTAAGTTTATCAGAGAGCCACTATTGGGACAGAGTTGGCCTGCTTTTTCCAGAGGTGCGATATATATGTAAATACAAGGAGATGATAGAAGGAGCGCTGAAACTTTTCAGACACTCACCCCCAGTCACAGATCTGGGTTGAATACATCATCATTCTTTAGCTTGTTGTATAGCTCCTATATATCCTTATATCGTGTTAAGTTAGCATAGGTACATTTGAGATTTAAACGCCATTTTTCCTTTCTTGCAACTTCTGCACACGACCCTTAATTGTTGACTTAGCTTTCAACCTAGTGGTTTGCCGTGGTGTATGTGAGAATAATATGTTATTGCTCTGATATCAGTTTTGTTTAATAAACCATGTCTGCACGGAGAGTGCTGAAGTTTCAGGAGCAACACGATATGGAATTGTTATGAGGTCTGATCTCCACGCCTTCATAGTCATAACACAAGTGCAGCCTTTGCCAACTTGGGCTTGAGGCGGGATTGATATTGCTTTGCACGAGAATTGTTAACACACTTGATGCGGTGCACATGCAGAGAGAGCTGGTGTATGCTGATGTGATTCCTTCATGCTAGGACACTAAGGTATGGGCCCGCCCTAAAACAACCCAAAGAGACCTTCTTAGCTAATAATATAATATATGTGTCAGGGAGGGTGAGATATAAGTGTTGTTAACTCTTATTCATTACAGCATGTTAACATGCTGTCACCATTCGCTTTTTATGTCTTAGTAACTATGCTGATAATTTTGCTACTGATAATAAGTATACTTGTATTATCAAAGATACTGCGCCTGAGAAGACGGCATTAGTAAATAAACATTTCAAATGCACATGTGTCTTCTTTACTCCATGTTCTGGTTTGTAATGATAATATAACGAAAGAGTGTTCATGAGTCCCACGTACCCTGAGGTACTGTAAGTTCATGTTCTGGTTTGTCTAAACATTGGGTGTTTGATATGTCCAATGAGACACTGTAGCTAGCTCGGTAAGGGGTGAGTTGGTTGCTAAGGTAAGTTTTGGGACATCCTAATTTGCCGAGGTTCCACTCCTCTGTGCACAGTTCTGTGTGAGTACAGAAACCCTGCAACATGGCGCCCAACGGTTTCGGTGGTCTTATATCATGACACTCGAGTAGTTTATCGTTCATGCCTTAACCCCTTCACGTCCGTTTCCGGAAAACGGGGTGTTGGTGAAACCTACCTATTTTTTTAAATAGGTCTTTATTCAAGCTTGATTCTTACTTAAACGGTTTCTTTGAATTACTACCCAGTTGTGCTACAAAGTATTCTTTGTGTTTTCTTGTTTCCGATTCTGTGATGGCGGCTGCGGTGGCTATTGCACAGCATAGTCGCGTAGCGGTACGCAACCATCTTCAGACGTACCAGGTCCCAGTAGATGGGATGGCTGTGATTTTTGTGGTAAGTGCAGATCCGGCGTTTCCTTACGAGTTGTTTTACTCTTGGGTTACGTTTCCGGCTGTGGACGCTAATTCTGGTTTGTACCACTCCTACACCGCCTCGGATGTCCCGGCTGAATATACGCCATACAGGGCATTGGAAATACCTATTGATCATTGGCAGCATCGAGTTTGGTTTGATGGCGCCCTCCCCCACTCTTTGTCCCGTGCGAGGTTAGGTCCACTCTCAATTCCAGGTACTAATTGGCCTGCATTGGGTGGCTTTACCCCGCACCCGAATCACGGGGCTTGTACCCTGGCAGAAATTCGCAGGCTACATGTAGTTTCCATTTCCGTGATTCGTGCTTTAGTGCAATACATTGGTCGACATCTTCCTGGTGGTCCCCAGGGGGGTGCGGCCGCTCCCATGGATCGAGGCGGAATGCGTCTCAATCCAGTGATGGTAAATTCGGTTTTTGGTGCGCGTCCTGTTGACAACGATGACTTCCCATTCTGGCTAGCAGAGAAGTTTGATCAACTGGAGGCGGTTTTTCCGAATTCTACTCCTGCTGATAAACATAGAATGTTGACGATTACTCTACCGAAGGATATTACTCCTGAACTAGCTGACTGTGAAAGCTGGGGAAAAACTTTTGCGGCAGTTTATACGAGGTGCTTCGGCACCCCGTCTATGAATGCCCTGCCTGAAATCATTAGACGTGTTCAGAATGATCACGGTCCAGAGGCAGCTGTGGAATTGGGTATGCGCCTGTGTGGTTCTTTTGAGATTGTAAGTGATCTCATTCTCTCCAATGTTAAAGGAGATGCAGTTAACTTTCAGGTGTCGAATGCTTTGGCTGCTCTGCCCGATGCCGACAAACCCCGCCAGTTAGCAAAGATTGTAGTGGCCGCTTATAAAACTATTGGCCGCACAAGTAGAGGTCTGAAATATTTTCCAGTGAAGGATAAAAAACAACCTCAGGGACAATCTGCAGTGACAGATGCCCAACCCAAGTCCAAGAAATCGAATTGGCCTAAAAAACAGACACAGGGGAAGCAGACAATGCAGACTCAGGGTACTTTTCCTGCAATACAAGCTCCTGCGCCATCCGAAAAAGTTTATGATTTGCGCGACCGCGCGATGATTAAATCACCTGATCGTTTTCAGGGTTCTGATCAACGCTCTCCTCGTTCCTTTCAGGACACATCGGCCCCGAAGACCGGTGGAGGAGGAGGGGGTGGACGTGGACGTGGTGGCCAACAAGGACGTGGTCAGTCCCGCCAGACGGACGGCGCAGTGAAGCAGGAGGATTCTACGCCTAGGCGTCCGCAGTTTGCGAAAAAGAAAGTCGCAGCCTTAACAGCGCATCGATATGCCACAGATAGTGAGAACGCGGCTTCGGAATCTGACGTGGGCTCTGACCTTGCTGGACAGCGCGGCGGAGATAACCATAGTCAGAGAGGCGCTGCGTCCACTACTGAGGGTGACAGCGACTGATGTCTACGTTGTGATAGAAACAGCGGATACGAGACTTGCTCCCCCTGAAAAACTATATGAAATTGTCCTGTTAATTGAAGGTGACATACAGCGTACCGTTAAAGGTGTATTTTGGGAGAATCTGTCTTCTACATATGATATTTTACTTTCGGAGGCTGACTGGCCCCCACCTTTTGTGCTCGCGGCGCCGCGAGGGGAGGAGGTGATCCTACCCAGTTTCGCGAACACTGTCTCGAAAGAGCATGCGCAGCATTTTGCAGAAGAGTGGGCTCGGGCTCTCGCGCCGGCTCTGTACCGTAACCAATGTGGTTGGGATAAATTGTCGCCTTGCCACGAAATTCCGTTGCGGTCTCAGCCGCAGCCTCAACCTCAATATCCCATTCGGCGTGAAGCGAAATCTTCCGTCGCGGAAATCCTTGAACAATTGGAATATCAGGGAGTTATTGAAACGTGTGTGTCACCGATGAATAATCCCCTTTTTACTGTGAACAAACCTGACGGATCATATCGTTTGGTTTTGGATTACCGGCATTTAAACTCGCATTGCCGTAACTGTGCAGTACAGAATACCCACGGCTCTGCCCTAGTGGATAGTCTCGTGCGTAAGCGTTTCAAGACAACGCTTGACATATCCAATGGTTTTTATGCCCACAGATTGGACAGCTTTAGCTCCCAATGGACCAGTTTTACGAGCGCTGGAGTCCAAAAGCAATTCCGGCGTCTTCCAATGGGCTACAAGAATAGTCCTGGTATATTTACCGCTCGAATTGTCTCTATTCTGGAGGCACTCGACCCTGATGCTTTTTCGTATGTGGATGACATATATCTCACTGACGACGATATTTGGGAGCATCTGTGTCGTGTAAATTCTGTTGTTTGCAACTTCGCAGACATGGGTTACAAATTTAACTTTGCAAAATCGCACATTGCTGAACACACAGTGTTGTTTTTGGGCTATGAGCTCAACAATGAAGGTAGAGGTTTGGCTCCTCACTTCTTGGAGAAGTGCGCACAATTGCGCGCTCCAACAACACTGAAAAAATTACAATCTTTACTGGGCTTTTTGAATTTCGGCAGGACTTACATTCCGGAATATGCCCAGCGTATCAAGCCTTTGTATGCTTTGATACAACCAACTTTCTCAAAATCATGCTGGCTGCCTGAGCATTCAGCCATTTTGCAATCCTTGCAGGCTGATCTGCTCGCTTCTAAATATTTACTGACTCGTGATAACCACACCAACCTGGTCATAAGAATAATTCCTGGGACGGTGGGTTTCACGTACCTCACTTTTAATGAAGGTGACACGGTACCTATTGCTTACAAGTCACACTTGTACACTTCGGCTGAGATGCGGTTTCCCACAGTGGAAAAGGTTTTAACTGCTGTACAGATGGCAATTCTAAAAGAACGTGCTCTGTCACAGGGGAAGCGCATGCTAGTGGTAACACCCTGTCCTCATTTGGAGGCAGTCACGAAAGCCAGTGTACCAAATTCAAAGGCTTTGCACCCTCGGTGGATTCAGTGGGCTGCGTCATTGTCATCCGCGGATGTCATGTTTATTTTTGACGCTTCCTTACGGTCGCAGGAGTACTTGCAGTATGAATTCGTTCATCCTGCTCCTCTGGCGATGCGACCTTTGGAGGACTTCCATTGCATCATTTACACTGATGGGTCGGCGCAGGTTGCGCATGGCTCTAAACATGCCTACGTTTCCGCATGCGCCATTGTGGTCGGTGCTATGTTGAATGATGAGTTCATTTCCAGGGAGGTACACACGTTGCCCTTGGGCGATTGCACCGCACAATTGGCAGAGCTTCGTGCTCTCTTACTAGCTTTGGAGTACGCAGATCCAAGTGTTACTACTCTAATTGTAAGTGATTCTTACTACTGTGTCCAGTCTTACAATGAAAACTTGTTCTTTTGGATTCAAAATGATTTTCATGATTCCAAGGGTAGCACAATAAAACATAAAATGATCTGGGTTCGAGTGGCAGAGCTTAAGGCTATGTTGCCGCTCGTTTATGTGATTCATACTCTCGGTCATCAGCGCGTGGGAGTACACGCTGTTGGCAACTCGCTTGCTGATGAAGCGGCGAAATCAGCAGTATCTACATACTT
Organism: Lissotriton helveticus; assembly: GCF_964261635.1. NCBI lineage: Eukaryota > Metazoa > Chordata > Amphibia > Caudata > Salamandridae > Lissotriton > Lissotriton helveticus. The sequence continues at coordinate 498,785,086 of NC_136062.1, forward strand.
AGTTGCAGCAGTTACTAGGTCTAAAACCAAGATTGATAGCGACATCTTGGCAGCGATTGCTGCCTCTGAGAAGGGAAGTAAACATCCTGCGGGATTCCCTTCGAAGTATAAATACCACTTAAGTCCCGGAAAGGTTCCTTTTGTGACAATTCCTGATGTTGGGGAACGGCTGATTCCCAACTCGGATCGCAGAGCAGACTTGATTACAGCGGCTCATGAAGGTGTGGCGTCTGCGCATGCGGGCGTCTCGGCAACTGTAACTCAATTACAATTACGTTTCTGGTGGCGGGGACTGTACAAACAGACGCGTGATTATGTCCTTCTTTGTGACATATGCCAGCAGATTAAACCTTCAACTGCTACGCGTCCGCCTCAGACTCAGTTGTACATTTCTAATAAACCGCTAGGCTGTGTTTATTTAGATCACTGCGGTCCATTTTCATCTGATACTGCGTATAAATACATCTTAGTAGCAGTTGACTCATGCACACGCTTTGTGTGGGTATGGCCACATCGCAGCGCTGATTCACGGACTGTCATTAGAGATTTGCGTATCTTTATAGGGATTTTTGCCTGTGGTACCTTCCATTCGGATCAGGGTCCGGCTTTCGCCTCTAAGGCGTATAAGGATGCCATGACTTCGATGGGGGTCCAAGTCAAGTTTTCGTCACCCTACAGACCTGAGGGTAATAGTGTAGTTGAACGAATGAACCGTGATTTAAAGCAATCTTTGACAGCCCGAGTTATAGGCACTGGCAGAAACTGGCTGGCTCACCTCTATGGCGTGCAGCGTGCTCTTAATAATCTCCCTAGAAGGTCTCTGGGTGGGCGGACCCCATACGAAATGCTCTTTGGCATCAAGATGTACGTCCCTGACCTTGACGGTCTAGACTCAGTGGTTCGCGCCACTTCCTTTGACGCAGATGAACATTGCAATGTTTTACAGAATCTACAAAAGACCAGAGACACTCTTGCAAAGGAACATTTGCCCTCCACATCGGATGATGCGTTGCAGATCCCGGTAGTTGGCTGGCTACCCCAAGTTGGCGAACTGGTTCGAGAGAAGATCGACAACAAGAAAGAGTTTGGTCCCTCCTATCGAGCTCCAGTCCCAGTGCTTGGAGTGAAGGGCACAAGAACAGTCATTCTACCACCACTTCCAGGTCGTAAGGAAAACAGGTTTATTTCTATTGACAATGTCAAGATACACAGAGTGGCCGATTCTTCTTAGCATGACACCGGCTGTTTCCTGTCCTTCCATTGTGAGAAATTCAATTATGCCCACTGCTTCTAATAATGAACCTGAGGTGGCCATCGAATTACCTGCTGTTTCCAGTCCATTATTGAATAATTTACCAGGAACTAACCTTGATGAGACAGACTATACATACCCCACTGATTTGTCCATGCCTGACCTGCAAGCTCGTTTAGCCACGGAATCCAGATTTTCATTTGACTCTGCTTCCCTTGCCTCGAAAAAACCCTCTAAAATTGCAGTATATGCTAGCCTGTTTAAAAAACATTTTTTGATACCTCCTTGGATATACATTTGGCTGGTCCTTTTTTCAGTTTACCTTTTTATGTCAATTGGTTTTGTGTTTTATTTTTTTCGGATTATGAATGGACACTATGTCGAGGAGAGAACTTGCATTACTCATTTAAATGGAACATTGGCCCCACTTTCCTCTTCACATTCTACACACAGATTAAAAAGAGACTTGACTTTGGTTAACATCACAGCATGGCCTGTTCTGGATGGAATCGCGTGGGATGCAGTTCGTTTTCAGATTCATGGTCCAACGGAAGTCGTTAATGTTCCTAATGTACTGAGAGTTAATATGGGGGATGTGGTGAAACAAAACATTCGTTCTGATGATTGGGATGTTAATGCTGTGGAAAGTTTGTTTTCTGATTTGAAATACTATGCTGCTTTTGATGCTGAGGATTTATATTTAGAATCTGCTAATTATGGTGAATTGTTCTGTTACCAACATTATGGCAATCACTTCTTACACAAGACATCTTCCCGAAGGGATGCAGTTAATTTTACTCAGTGGGAACATTGCCCAGCACCTACACAAGGGAGTTCAGAAACGTTTCTTAAAAAGTATACTTATTTCACTGACTTTAATCAGTCCAATCCCGAGTCATTTTATTTTAAATTTAACAAACAGCCACTGGCCAAGGTTCGACTTACAAATACAAAATTGTTGTATTCGAAGGCCTTCCTAGATCAATTAGTTACTGGGGGGTATGAGTTATGGAAGGATACCATAGACCTTAAATCAGTTTGGGGCTCAAGGGCCTGGCAGGTACGAGGCACTGAGGCTTTGCACCGTGCATGTCTCATCCCAAATCATATGTGGTTTTTAAATGAAACCATTTCCCAGACCACATGCTTTGGATTGGCTACATCTAAAAGGTTGAACACCCCGTCTTTCCCGGAGTTGGAGGAATATGAGAATTGGAGTAATTTTACTAAATTGTCCATTAGAGAAATACAGGCTCTGCTTCTGAATTCCTCCTTTAACATTTCCAGTATGAATCCCAAGGGTTGGCTGCTTTGGCACCGTAGTGCTGATTCTTGCCAAAAAAGATTTTTAAATATAACTGACGGTTTTAAGACTGTTAGATCTGATCCCCGTTTTGATTTGAGTCATACTGTCACCTCTTACTCTGTGGGCAAGTTGTGTCAAGCTTGGCTGAAACATTCAACTTTACCTGCGGTTAAGTATCACCTTTCCAAACTGAATGCAGACGTGGATTTGAATGATTTCATTAAAGGCCCAGCTAGTGGCAGGTCGAAAAGATGGTTATATGGGGTTTACAATGAAATTTGGAAACTCTCACAGATTGAGGCTGCTTCACGCCTTAGGGCTATTGATCAGGCGAATCTTGAGAAAGTGCTTGCAGTTGTTGACAATAGCATTAACGTGCTTTCCTCTAGAATTTACACATTAGATAATATTGTGTCGTCTGTTGTTGATATTGTGCATGATGAAGTGTCTGTATTATACCATGGTCAAAATCAATTACGGTCAATCATGCAGTTTGCATGGACACTTCAGACTCTGAAAATGGGTAAAGTTCCCTGGGGATACATGAACGTTTCCTCTTTATTTGCACCGTTTAATTTGACAGACAAACAACGCTTGCTTTCAATGCGTGATGCTTCCTTTTCTATGCTACATATTGAAAGGTTGGAATCTTTACCTTTTTCTGTGGCAGAAGCCACTGCTGCTACGTGGCTTATCCACGGTTTAATAACGCTGCCTTTTGCTTTATATAAGTTTTCAAATTGTATGAAATATGTGCCAATAGGTCGTTTTGAACCCTTAGGTAGCGGTTTTCTTCATGAGGTCTGGTCACTCCCATACACATACAGATGTTTCAAGGATGAACAAGAAGTTTATCTAACAGGGGATGAGTGTACTGAGACGCCAGATCATTCTTTAATGTGTAGACACATACAGTTACACGGTTCATGTAACAAGGACAGACCGAATATGGCTTGCGTTTTACAGGGCACGCCAGTTCCTGCTATCATCCCCACGTTTAAATTGTTAGAGAATGGTAGTTATTTAATGCTCAATAATGAAAACTGTTGTGGTTTAATTAAAGGTATAGCTTTCATAGTAACGGTTAGTGAGCGAGTTATTTGCTGCAGAAATGTTCTTTATCCTCCCACACGTGAACATAGGGAGTCTTCCATTTGGCCACAGATACCGACCTTGGGAGCAGAATTCAGCGGCATGGCTAGAATAAGAGCTCTATTGTCCCAGAAAGAGGTGGCCTTGAGCTCGGCCCGTGAAACTTTCGTGCTTCACATTGCTAACACCCGTACGGAGGTTCAGGCTCTATTAAACACTGATTTGCCTTTGCATTTCGGAGCCATGGTCCGTTCTATCTTTAACGCATCCTCCACAACGGGCCTAGCACATTTTTTTAAAGTTGTGAGCGGTGGTCTCGTGACTTCCTTTGAGAAGATTTTTGGAGTCATCCCTGCCTTCTTCCATTCTATTTTTTCGTCCTTATTTGGAGGGTTCCCATTTTTACTTGCATTAGCGGCTGGCGCATTGGTGGTTTTCTGCCTTTTTAAATATGGATGCCCTTCCTGTGCAAGACCACGCACAGCTGCTACTGACGCGGTTTCGCAACCGCATGCTTGATTATTATGGCACACTGCCGTTAGCGACTCTAAGCACGGCGTTTGGATTATCTTTTCGGTTCTCCTATTTCACCTGTGTCCAGCCTGTATTTCGCTGCCTGACCTGTGATTTCCTTTGGGCCATTGATTTGTGTCTCTGCGGACCAGTATCTTCTGACGTCGATTTTGATCAACTGATGAGTCCTATCATTGCTCACGAGTTGGTTTGTTCTGACGAAAGGATTATGGCCTTGGCGGTGGCACATGGACTAATGGGTCCCTGGGATGTGTTGTCGGCAGCGCAAAATTTCTTGGAACTAAGTTTTCTTGAGAACCCACCGAGCTGTCCTCTGATGGTTATAGAGGATCCGGTGCTGGAGGATCACGTATGTTCCTTTCATCTTTTAAATTGGATGGCTGAACTGTTTTCGGATGAGGACAGTGACTTCCTCCTGGAGGCTGTTGCAGCTTACTTTTCATATACAGTCTTATCATAGACACTGCCTCAAATTGACATGCTGATTGATAGCATTTCCTTGATTTTATTGACTTTTGGTCAAGACATTTTATTTTTGCTTGCCTATTGGCTTGAGCCACATTATATTGGCTATTTTTTAGCATTAGTTTTTATAATTGAATTTTTATTCATGCTCGTTTATAAATGGATTCTGCTCTCATGTGATGGCACTTCTGTTACCTTATTTAGTCCGTTCTCGGATCATGGGGGGGTGTTGTATAGCTCCTATATATCCTTATATCGTGTTAAGTTAGCATAGGTACATTTGAGATTTAAACGCCATTTTTCCTTTCTTGCAACTTCTGCACACGACCCTTAATTGTTGACTTAGCTTTCAACCTAGTGGTTTGCCGTGGTGTATGTGAGAATAATATGTTATTGCTCTGATATCAGTTTTGTTTAATAAACCATGTCTGCACGGAGAGTGCTGAAGTTTCAGGAGCAACACGATATGGAATTGTTATGAGGTCTGATCTCCACGCCTTCATAGTCATAACACAAGTGCAGCCTTTGCCAACTTGGGCTTGAGGCGGGATTGATATTGCTTTGCACGAGAATTGTTAACACACTTGATGCGGTGCACATGCAGAGAGAGCTGGTGTATGCTGATGTGATTCCTTCATGCTAGGACACTAAGGTATGGGCCCGCCCTAAAACAACCCAAAGAGACCTTCTTAGCTAATAATATAATATATGTGTCAGGGAGGGTGAGATATAAGTGTTGTTAACTCTTATTCATTACAGCATGTTAACATGCTGTCACCATTCGCTTTTTATGTCTTAGTAACTATGCTGATAATTTTGCTACTGATAATAAGTATACTTGTATTATCAAAGATACTGCGCCTGAGAAGACGGCATTAGTAAATAAACATTTCAAATGCACATGTGTCTTCTTTACTCCATGTTCTGGTTTGTAATGATAATATAACGAAAGAGTGTTCATGAGTCCCACGTACCCTGAGGTACTGTAAGTTCATGTTCTGGTTTGTCTAAACATTGGGTGTTTGATATGTCCAATGAGACACTGTAGCTAGCTCGGTAAGGGGTGAGTTGGTTGCTAAGGTAAGTTTTGGGACATCCTAATTTGCCGAGGTTCCACTCCTCTGTGCACAGTTCTGTGTGAGTACAGAAACCCTGCAACAAGCTCACCATGCCACCTTAGTTTGAACACAGCTATATGCAAATCAGTGTTGACCCTGTGCCTCATGGGAACAGTCCAACCTGAACTGCCAAGCCAGGTATTCACTAGACCGGAAACAAGCATCCTGGGGCCAGTTTCTGGGTAACACCCTTTATCAGCCAGGCTAGCTTGAATCCAGTGGCAAAGTTAGGACTGTTCCCATTGGGCGCAGAGTCAAGACTGATTTGCATATGGCTGGGTCCAAACTGGAATGGCATGGTGAGCAAAAAACGATGGATTTAGGCCCAGATCTCTGTACTGGGGTGAATGTATGACATTGTTCTGCATTCTGTCTATCAATTGTTCTTTATGCATTTGTCACCCTGAGTGGGACGGGTATGCCCAGACGTGGGTCCTGTGCTCTCCATGCCTTTGGAATCAAGCTATCCTGGCTGATGAGGGCTGAAAGCCCGAAACCGGTCCTAGGATGCTTGGTTCCAGTACAGGGAGGACCTGGCCTGGCAGTTCGGGCTGGACTGTTCCCATGGGCCACAGGGTCAAGACTGATTTGCATATGGCTGGGTCCAAACTGGAATTGCCTGGTGAGCAAAAAACGATGGATTTAGGCCCAGATCTCTGTACTGGGGTGAATGTATGACATTGTTCTGCATTCTGTCCATCAATTGTTCTTTTTGCGATATGTATGTAGCCCACTAAAAGTATTGTTTGAGTTCAGTTCAATTTTAAGAGTGCTTCGCATTCAGCAGTAAAAGTATTTACTGAAAGTGGTTGCGCTAGACTATCGCGTGTCCCCATCTCCTTTACAGGTTGGTCGAGTCTGTACGTGGAGTATCCTAATGGAATATCGGCAACCTTTGGCTTGGCCGCTGCTCGTGCCCGCTGTGTCCACTGTGTGTGCCCACTGTTGGAAATGGGATCCCTGGCTGGCGAGGGCTTTCGCCAAAGTCAGTCAGAGACCACCACTCCCAAGTCAGGGCAAGGGAGTTACACGCCAAGATAACCCCTGCTCACCCTCTAGGTAACGTGGCGCGAGCAGCAAGGCTAAACTTGGAGGCGATGTGAGTTAAGTATTTGCGCACGCACCCCAGCAACAACTCCCAAAGGCCCACCACAAAGGAAACTCCACACAAGGTTATATAAAAAAAATAGCCTTTGTATTACACCAAAACACATTAGATAAAACACACACTTTACAATGTGCCAGAGGCACGGGCAGAATTTACAGGGGATATGTACAAGACAGGGCCACCTGGACCACTGTCAGGAATCAGCACTTAGAATATAAAACATAGAATGTAAAATCACTGTAGCACACAACCAGTAACTACTGGTAACCAGGACCTCACTAGCACCACCTGCACTAGGAGAAAAACAACCACCTAAGTATCACAATACCTGTAGCGGTGTAAGGAAGGAAAACACATGATGCATCAACAATACATTCAGAGGTGTGAGAACAAGGCACATGACGCATTAAAACACATTCAGAGGTGCAGAGAAGGAAAACACATGATGCAGAACCTACATTCAGCGGTGTAAGGAACAAGGCACATGATGCATTAACAACACATTCAGAGGTGCCGCAAAGAACACTTCGCAGAAATCACCTTAGCACAGAACTTACATCAAAGTCCAGGGTCCAGGTTGCGCCACTGCGCCAACACCTAAATGTAGTAGCTGCCCACAAAGTGCTGGGCAGCTGAGGGACAGAACAGGGGGCCTAAACGCTGCAGCTGGCACTAAGTGCTGCGCAGCTGGGGAAAGGCCAGGGAAGAAGGAGTGCGTCTCACTCCTAAGTCCATAGAACATGTCCCTAAAAGAGAAAGACCTAAACGGTGCAGCTGCCCACTAATTGCTGGGCAGCTGGAAACAAATATCGCCAGGGGCTCTATCTAGCCCCTCAGGAACACTGCGCCCAAAACGTTGGAGTCCCCCCTCCGGGGACTCAGAATGAACAAATGACCCTGGAGCCGTCTTAGGGCTTCCCAACAAAAATGCGGCCGTCGCTGCAGCCTCTCTGGGCTCTAAAGCAACCATGGCCCCCGAGCCTCTCTGGGCTCTATCAAAGAATGCGGGGACCGAACCTCGCAGGCTCGTTGGGGCAAAGGTAGGCGGAGTCGCTCTCGGGGGACTCGATATCACAGGGGGCCCCACGGGCCTCTGCAGCACAACAAAGGATTCCCTGGAGGGGAGGGGCGGGCACCGGCAATGTGCCCCGACGTCCCTCCTCTCCCTCTCGCGCTGCAGCACTCACCGGTTCTGGTGCGCCGGTCTCTCCTTTTCCGCCGGCCTCATTTCGCTCTCCGGGGCTCTCCCTCAATCTAGGGAGCCCTGGGGGGGGGGGTCGGCGGCATCTCGGGGCAACGCAGGAGCGCGGAGTAGGCCCCGCCGCTACCTGCTTCTTCGTACCTTCGGGGGGCCGGACTTCAGAGTCCTCGGGCTGGCAGCCAATCACGGCGCGGCCCCGGGGAAGGCATCATCAGGAGGCTCGGCCGGCTGGACCAATCCCAGTGCGGCCGGGTGGGGACGCCGGCGGCTATCTTTCTCCGGGTCTGGGGCCGCGGCGGTGATCACGGGGCCATGCCGGGTGGGCACCGGCTCTTAAAATTATAATGCAAGGTGGGCTCTTGTAAATAAATACCGAGCGCAGCAGAACTCCGCAAAGGCCGGGTGGGCACCGGTTTGACAAGTAAAAGCGCTCTCAGCGCTGCAGGCAGGAAGGAAGCGCTCCCAAGCGCTTAGTGGAAAACAGAGCGCTCTGAGCGCTAGCAGTCAATAAAGCACTCCCCAGCGCTACAGGGCACATAGGACAAGGCTCAGCAGAAGGTCCTGGGCATCAGGAGGAGCATGCAGGGCCCAGGGGCCAGCGCACAGGGCAGGAGACAGCCCCCATGGCGGTCCCTCCTGGGCCCCACCAGCAGCAGCCCCCTCCTATCAGGATCCTGGAAGAGAACAACCTCTGTGGGGACACAGCCCCATTTTTATACAGTAAATCCTTTGTCTGTAGGTGCAGGGAGGTGGCAGAACCAGTTGCAGCTGGTCTTGGAGCACCCTTGATGTGCTCATCAGCACACTCTATTCACTGGCAGGGCTAGGGTTGTTAGACGCACCACAGGGGGGCGGAGCCAGCATTGTCAGGGGAAAACCCAGCCTCATTCAGGACACAGGTACACTCCTCCCCAGCCATCAGCATGCTAATCTCACACTCACCACCGGGCAGACCCATCCAGACTTCCTGGAGCCTGGCATGCCAGCCAGCTCCAGCCAATCACGCCCCAGCACCCTCACTGCACACACACAGCCATGTCTAGAAGTGGTACTTCCCCACTAGACACATACACGCCGCATACATCATCACGCAGCATTCAATCTCACGAGTTCACACATACCCAACTCGAGCCTGCACTCCCCACGCATCAGGAACTACCAGGGACACATACATTCCCCATGCATTCCTATGGGAGGGCAGGCCTATCTCACCACATGCACTCAAAGTGCGCACGCACTTTACACTGCGCCAGTGTCAAAGTGCGCAAAGACCAGAAATCATTATATTTCAAGGCAAAAAGTTCAGGGGTGAACCTGCCGCAAGGCCCAAGTCCAACACCCACTATGCCCACTGCACATGCCTGCTGCGCTTTCCCCCTGTGCCCACTGCATGTGCCTGCTGTGCCCGCTGTGCCCACTGTGTATGCGTGCTGTGCACACATCACATGCCCGTTGCATGTGCCCGCTATGCCCGCTATGCCCGGTGTGCTTACCACCTGTGGCCACTGTGGTTGCTTGCTGTGCCTGCTGTGTGTGCCCATTGTGCCCACTGCGTATGCCTGTTGTGCGCCCTGCATGTGCCTGCTATGCCCGCTGCACATGCCCCTTGCGCTTGCCCCCTGTGCCCACTGCGTGTGCCTGCTGTGCATGCCTGTTGTGCCCACTGTGCACACTGCACGTGCCCACTGTATGTGCCCGCTATGCCCGCTGCGCGTGCCTGCTGTGCTGATAGCTTTGTAGGTCGGCATCCAGGGGGCGTGTCAGGGGCGTGATGACACAGCTCTTCTCAGTGCAGATTTAAATCAAGTGAAGAGGAATAAAAACCAGGCAGGGTCCTGCTACCTCTCTTGACAGCTCAACTGCTGATTTATGACTTTTACAGTAATTCACAAAGTAATGACATTTCGCACATAAGCTCTTATAAAAATGCAATGAAAATACTGGTTTGTTAGCTGTATCTACAATATAATGTTAATTTATGAGCTTTTTATTTAGGAAATGTGTCCCTAACAAGGACACAATGGTGTCTACTAAATGCCCTCACCTGTTCGTTTGTTTACTTTGCTTTCATGTAACATGTTGTTGGATTTTAATAATTTTTTGTTCACAGACACAGAGGCTTGTTTAAAGAGTCAATAAAATACTGGTCCTTTTTCAAAATACCAAATATGCAATATTTGGCTGTTTATGCCTTTTAAGTTCACTGTTTGCAATCTAACTACATTCTCTGATTCCTTATCATAGCCCTGCCCTGCCCTGCCCTGCTCTACCCTACTCTACTCTAGTCTACTCTACTCTTAGGGTACAGCTTACCACTGCTAATGCAGTCTGTTGAACTAGCGTGTCCTACACCCAGCTTCAATTCATGTTGTGGGCGGGATGCGGCTTGCTTGTGAGAGTTTGTTTTCAGGATAGCTAGGAACAACACGCAAAGTTGCCCCACTATCACCGAACCAGCACACCTGGCGACTTTACCGGTCCAGTGCTTGTTGCATTTGCCACCTCGTCACCATCCTCACCCTCAGCAGAGTATCCAGTGATACCCGAGCAGGACGAAGCGGTAATCTTATTTATGTCATTCTTTATTGTCACAAACTCCGGACTGAGAGACTTCTTGTTGAAGAGATTTCCTCTGGACCACGAAGGAAGGTGACTCTCCATGTGCCCAACATGCCAGGGACGAGAGCACCTTTCAAAGGGCGCACGGACCCTAAATCCACTCTGAGAAGTTCGAATTTGAATATTGTATGGGTTCCCAGAAGAGAAGAACTGTTTTCTTTTTTATTTTCAAAAAGAAAATCCCAAAGCGGAATTTTATTTTTGAAAATAAAAAATACAATGCTCCCCTTGCCCCCGGAGTCCTCTCCCATGGCGATGGAAACATTTAGCAGTTCTCACTGCCCCTTACAGCGCTTTCCTGGCAGTGACGGGCAGTACAAACTGACCTCTAATTCCGAGTTAGGGGGGGCGATATTAGGGGTCTGCCTCCGACGGCCCCTACTCCACAGGGCTGCCGGCGAAGTTTGGCCATGGTGCTGCTGGAGTAGTCACCGCCGTGGCCAAACTTGCAGTCTGTCCTCATTTAAATAAGGTGGCCGGGCCTCTATGTTGATGGGGTTGAAACTCCCTGCGGCTGTGAAGAAGTTTTCTCCGCGTACATACAAATAGGGCCTGTTAAAAAATGGGGATCTCTAGTTGGCAGCGGCTGGCGCCGAGGTCCAAATAGGGATCCTTCTCCCTAAATCAGAGTAAGGGGGCTACACCCTTTGATAACCCCTGCTCAACCCTGTGGTAGCGTAGCACGAGCAGGCAGACCTCTCTCAGAGGCAGTGTGTGAAGCATGTATGACCAAACACAATAACGCAGGGAAGACGCTACAAACGGACACCACAAGCAGTTATAGAAAAATAGTTATCTTTATAGAGACTGAACACGAGGCTTAAAAGCGCTCAAGGAGCCACAATGCACATAATTACAGATTCACTTCAAAAGCAATAAAGACACTCAAAAAGCGTGTGGAACGAACTTAGTTTGAGGCCGGGGTCCACGCCAACCAGTGGTGCATAATGTAACTGAGATTTAAAGGGGCACGGCACGCAGCCTCACAAAGAAACCGCAGTGATGACAGGCGGACTCGTAGCGGCCACAGCTCCCAGCTGTAGCGATCTGCGGCGTGCACTCACGATAATCCTGGGACGGGGGTTAAAGGCAGGTACTCAGCAGCACACACAGGTGGTAACAAGATCCTCGAAGTGGGGACTAGTTCGGGCTCTCAGCGGCACAGCTCCTCAGCTGCAGCGGCCCGCAATTGCGATGCTTCTCGTAGGATGGCAAATGGGGGCACTCAGCGGCACAGCTCCTCAGCTGCAGCGGCCCGCAATTGCGATGCTTCTCGTAGGATGGCAAATGGGGGCACTCAGCGGCACAGCTCCTCAGCTGCAGCGGTCCACAATAGCTATAGCGATGATGCTCCCAGGACAGCAAATGCGGGCACTCAGCGGCACAGCTCCTCAGCTGCAGTGGCCCACAATAGCGATAGCGATAATTCTCATAGAACGGCAAATGCGGGCACTCAGCAGCACAGCTCCTCAGCTGCAGCGGCCCACAATAGCGATAGCGATGATTTTGGTAACACAAGCAAATGCGGGCTCTCAGCGGCAACAGCTCCTCAGCTGCGGCGACCCACAATAGCGATAGCGATGATTTTGGTAACACAAGCAAATGTGGGCTCTCAGCGGCAACAGCTCCTCAGCTGCGGCGGCCCACAATAGCGATCACGATGACTTTGGTAACACAGAAAAATGCGGGCTCTCAGCAGCAACAGCTCCTCAGCTGCGGCGGCCCACAATAGCGATCACGATGACTTTGGTAACACAGAAAAATGCGGGCTCTCAGCAGCAACAGCTCCTCAGCTGCGGCGGCCCACAATAGCGACAACTATGAGTTTGGTAACACAGGCAAATGCGGGCTCTCAGCGGCACAGCTCCTCAGCTGCGGCGGCCCACAATAGCGACAACGATGAGTTTGGTAACACAGGCAAATGCGGGCTCTCAGCAGCAACAGCTCCTCAGCTGCAACGGCCCACAATAGCAATAACAATGACTTTGGTAACACAGGCAAATGCGGGCTCTCAGCGACAACAGCTCCTCAGCTGCGGCGGCCCACAATAGCGATAACGATGACTTTCATACCTCGTTCCCCACAGTAGAACCAGAGGCTCTGGAATTCTCAACAGAGGCCTCACCTGCGAGTAGAATCCCCCTCAAATAGGAATCCGGACAGCTGATGGGTGAAGTCTAATGTCCCTGAGACTTCGGCAGGAGGCAAGCTCAAATCAGGCCTTTGGGTAGTTGCTTCAGCAAGAAGGATGAAAGTTTTCAGAGTCCTTTCCCTCTAGTTACACGGACATAGGATTGTCTTGACATCCAGAAGTAACACACCGTGGAGGGGTTTAAGCACAGGTCTTTATACCCCAAAGGTCTGTGGGGCATATTATCAAGACAGGCGATAAAATTATTGCCGCTTTAGCGGCAGAAAACTGCCACTAAAACAGCGATAATGGGCTTGATAATATGTGTTATAGAATTCCAATTGAAGCCCATGTTAGATGTGAAGGACTTCTAACATGGGCTTCAATTGGAATTCCATAGAGCATATTATCAAGCCCATTATCACCGTTTTAGCAGCAGTTTTCTGCCACTAAAGCGGCGGTAATTTTATCGCCAGTCTTGATACTATGCCCCTTTGTTCTCAAAAAGTCACAAATCACTGACCCCAGCCAGAACCAGTTTGGTATCGTCCTGGAGCACTTATTACGAGGATGCATCCTGCCTTTCAGGAAGAGGGGGTCTGCCATCAGACGCACAGTGGGAGGTGGAGCCATCTTTCACCTTGCCAGGCACGGCCTTGCTCAGATCAAAGGGTCACCCCTCCCCATACTCCACTGCAGATCTCTCTATTCAATCCAGGTCGAGCTCCACCTGCCCTGTCCCTCTAAACCCAGACAGCCAATACACATAACAGCAGAGCACACTGGAAGGCTAAGGCAAGAAAATACCTACTTCCTAAAAGTGGTATTTTCAAACACAGAATATAAAAACAATCGTCACTAAAAGATGCACTTTAATATTCAGGCATACTAAATCCGACTTTCCTATCATGTTCATTGGGTCAATTAGGATTATACCAATTCATACAGTCAATTTACAATAAGGAACATTCGCGCTGTGGCACTGAATGGCAGTGGCTCAGTGCCCAGAGCATCTAACACCAGCAAACACAGAGGAGACAAAAGCGAAAAATGGAAGGGAGACCCTCGCCAATGCTGCCAGGTCTAACAGGGCTCATTGTTTTGATGGGGCATTGAGATTATTGTATGTATTCACTTCTGAATTCCAACCTCTCTCCCTCTTCCTGCAGTAACAGACCGCTCCCCCTCGCTGCCCCTTGCTTGACTCAAATGTACGAAGTGAGTAACTTCATTTAGAGTGCTGGTTTTGTGATTCTCAGACACCAGTGGTGAACAGAAAGGCCCACCACAGACACTGGACAGTAACCAGAGTGTGGTGTGGTTGGTGTTTATCGCTCCATCTTGTCACTTTGTGGCACAGAGGGGTTGCTGGACTCTGTTGGTTTGGTTGACGCTGGGCTCAGTATTGTTCATTTCTTCTTCTCACATGCTCTAGTTTGTCTTCCTTTCTCTGTGTCACAAGTGGAGGACGCCATCTTACCTCAAATATGTGCAATGTTCACCTTACAGATTCTATTCCAGCAGCCAGCGATACTTTTTGTCATCGCCACCTGCCATTAAGATCACGACACCAGCAACCTGGGCAGCACCACCCCCTCGTGATAACTGTGATTCAGCATCCGAGAAAGGCTGCGTCATCTCGACAGACTGTGTCACCCATCAAACAGCACCCGCCCCCCTATGATCCTCTGCTGAGCCACCCAGAAGTGATCGACCAAGTGTCTAAGAAAGGTATGTCACTGTGTGTGTGCGTGTTAACATAGTGCTCAATTGATGGCATGTCGAGAGAGGTGACCTCCATATTTCACTGGATCCCCTCGTTCCAACACTCCCAAAGTAAGCGGAAGATACCCCATTTATTTTGTTAAACTCTTTAATAGTTTTTTTTTTCCAAATGCCTTTTACACCAATGCAAGGTTAGGAAAGTACAGTTGTCCTGTCAATGAAACACACTAAGTATTGACATTTGTACTTGAATCATAGGTACTTTCAGTACACACTTCGTTCAGTACACATACACTCCTAGACAGGCCTGCTCTCTCCTTGAGCACAGGGAAGGAAAACACCATATACAGCATAATGCCAACATTAGGATGCAATTTTAAACTATACAAAGTCTCTTGTTACTCACATTGTGAACAAGTATCAGTGTTAAGCGACAAAGTGTCTTGTTCCCACAAATTCTGAGAGGACCTGAGTTGCATTGTTCTAGGATATCTAATCATTGGTAGCTCCGCTGTAATATGGAGAACAAATGAGCCAGAGGTCTTCCACTGATATAATAAACATAGTTTGTAGCATGGGGAGGGTGTTAAGCACCATTTGGCTTAATCCGCTGACATTATGATATGCTTTCCCCATTCATACTTTATGCAATTGTAACTATGCTGATTGTATTGTCTACATGCATTTCTTTGCTCACCTTAGCACGTGTACTACTATTTTACAGAGCTCGTTAGTTGAAATAAACATTTTAAACTATAAAAAAAAAAAAACATTAGGATGCAAGAAAGAGGGACGTTTAACCACTTCCACGCTCATGACATGCTGGGCTCGTCATGCAGTAGCCTCCTCGCACGCTGATGACGAGCCCAGCTCGTCATGAATAATGGGGTTCATGGGTTTCCAGCACAGGGGAAAAATCCCCATAGCATTCAAGAGGTTAAAAAAAGAAAAAAAAATCAGAGGAAATAATTTGACTTGCATTTATTTAAAGGCAATTTTAGGGAGGAGACAGCAAAAATAAAGCTGTATGTGGTTTGAAAGATTGTGAGACAATCTGCTGAGACAGGTGTGTTCGCAGGTATGACATGGGTAGAAATGGAAGCGCATGCAAATATTCTTCAAGAGCAGAGACACTTTGCCGATGAGGCCCACATGCATAGGGGTGCTATCTAGCACTGTAAGAGGGATACAAAAGTTTGAGCAGGTACTCTAAAAAAGGCACAGGCAAAGAAGTGTAACTAGGAATATTTTACTAGAGGCGCCGCCTTAGTAATACGAAACACCCTGCGTCAATGATTATAATACCTTCCTCAGCTTCATTCCAATTATTTTCAGGGAGAAAAATGCAAGTACTTATGAGGCCGGGCTTACATTCACACCACCCTCCCAAAATACGTAACAGTGGAGCGCCAATGGGTCAAGGGAGCCGCGGGCTGAAAAGGTTTGGGAACCACTGGTATAGAGTCTTGTCAGAGCCATAGCTAGTCGGCTCGTCGAACTGAGTACGAGCCTCCAAGTAAATAGAACACGTAAGTGCTTAGGTATCAATACAAAAAACGGAACAATAGTTGATCTGAAAAAATCTAACCGAAACCCCTGTCTCCCAAGATTGTTACCTGAGTCTAAATATCCGTCCCACCATTCTTCTCCGCCTGTGGATCTCCAAGTAAATGCAACGCCAACAGTTATATTTAAAAGCACGTTCGCCCGAGCAGTGAAACCTAAAAGAGATAGAGAGGTATGGCGTGACATCGGTCCAGCGTAAATGGCTCTGGAATAGCGGCCCTATGGAATGGGGCATATCCCTAGATCTAGGATGAAAGTGCATACCAATTTTAGCATAATAGAAGTCGCAAACCGAATTGGAAAATAGTGTAAACATTTGGCCAAGCATATAATGTAGAGTAGACACTAAAAGATGAAAACAAAAGATATTAGTGGCAGTCAGCCGGACATGCCACAGACGTTCGTGGCTTTTAACGATAAAATCAAGAAATCTGCTGTCTGATGAAGGTGTGCCGCATGGGTACTCGCAAACATTTCCCCCCGGGCCTAAACGTTTGGTCTTTGGTGTGACCGAGGGCCACACTGATGCGAGGTGGGGCAGACGGGGGGAGGGGTATAGTGGGTGTAGGGGAAGCACAGCTTGTACATCTAGTGGCTGAACCAAATTACACAATGTGAATCCAGAAAACCTGGGACGAATCCCTGCTTCCCCACTTGACCAAATCGTGTGATCTTGGGTAATTGTTTTATTTCAATTTGAATCTTTTTTCGGCATTATCACATATAAGAGGACCTTGAAATACATGACTTTAGGATGAGCGTTGTATAAAACATTGCTGTCAGGTGTCGGGGTATGAACGTTTCTAAATTGGTTTGAAAACTTTCACTTAAAAAAAAACCTTCTAAATGCACTGTTATAATCTGATTTACTAAGGTGACAACGGTTCTACAGGTGAATGAAATACACTTTTTTTTGCTAAACAACTTTTTATTGTTTTCACACACAAAATCAGCCACATATTGCAATACATAAAAACATAGGTACATACAAAAGGTAAGACTTTCCCGATAGACGAATCTGGCAGGTTACAGAATAGTATAGGTAAACATTTCCATAACTCCAAATCAATCCCCCTAGCAACTTCCCCCACACCCTACGAAATTTATTAGGAAAACCGCGTGCTTCATACAAGGTTTTCTCTTGCACGGCTCACCAGTCAACCCCGCTCTGCCATCGTCCCACACGCGGAGAATCCGGACATGTCCAGGAGGCAGCTATGTCCCTTTAGCCACCGCCAATGCAGTTGCGACAAACAGTTTTTTATTCCCGGACAGGTCTAGCCCGTCCGTAATCCCCAGAAGTGCGTGTCTTGGATCATGGGGGACCAACCAACCCAGCACCTCCGTAAGCTCTTCTTCAATGTCACCCCAGAACCGCGTAAATTTGGGACAAGTCCACCCCATATGGAAGAAGTCGGCGGGATCATGTGCGCACCAGGTGCATGCAGGGGAGGGACGGAGTCCAGCCCGATGAAGGTGGGCTGGGGTCAGGTAGGCAGCGTGCAAGTAGTATAGCTGGACCAAGCGAAGTCTAGCGGAAGCCATGATAGTCCTAGGGGCCATCAGGGCATCACGCCAATCCACCTCGTCCAGAGTCCCCACCCAGTGCTCCCATTGATGTCGGAGTCGGTCGAGCGTGGTCAGGGGGTGTTATTAAGTAGTGTGCGGTAGATACAGGAGACTCCCCCCTTCCACAAATCCCCAAGCATGATCTGCGCCTCAGGCGGGGTGTGTTCAGGGATCCGCGTGCCCTCAGAGAGGTGTACATGGAAGGCACGACGCAGCTGCAAATATTTGTAGAATTGGGACTGGTGCAGGGAATACCGGGTCTGTAGGTCTGCAAATGAAGGCATATGGTCACTCGCCCACACGTCGCCCAACTGAGAGATCCCTATAAGATCCGAGGAGCGAAAGCCCTGTAGGCCACTCACCTCCTTAAGCCATGTACCATACAAGAGGGGGATGCACCGCGTCAACTTGTGTGTCCACTGGATGTGCTGCAGCGCTGCCCGCCAGGCAAGGAGCACTGAGCGCGTCACGTCGGGAAGGAATGGGGCCCCCTTAGAGCCTGGATTGGATGTCAATCAGTGGCAGCGTGTGCAGCTCAAGCCTGTAGGCCGGGTCAGACCACCCCCCATTAAACCAGTTATGTATGGCGAGTAAGCGTGTTGCCAGGTAATAAAAATATAAGTGAGTCATCCCCAGATCCCCGTCAAAGGATGGTATCTTGCAAGTGTTTAGGGCCAGGCGGGCCCTCCCCTTCCCCATAGGAATTTAGAGGCCATACTGTCTAGCTCTCGGAACCAGTTCCTAGGGAAGCAGAGGGGGTATTTTGAAGGACGTAGAGGAACCTGGGAAGAATCATCATTTTAAACAAGGTGATTCTCCCCATGGGGTTTAGAGGTAGCGTCTGCCATTGCTGGAGGTCCAATTTAGCTTAACCAAAGGAGTGACGTTAAGGGCCCAAGCCAAGTCGGGGAGCAGGGTCACCCATATCCCTAGGTATTTAAACGACTGGCGCCGGATTGCTATGTTGGACTGCCAGTCATAAGATTCCCTGAATAGGTGTAGAGGTACAAGGACTGACTTGCCAGGGTTCAGCCGGAGGCCGGAAACCCGTTCGAAGGACATTGAGGCCCGGACCTGGCTGGGTCCGCCAGATAGATAAGAACATCATCCGCATAGAGGGCGATCTTATCGGCCTCTGCATTGGGCTAGGCCCAACCCTGCACACTCCTCTCAGACCTTATTAAAGCAGCTAGGGGCTCCATCACTAGGGCGAAGAGTAGTGGAGAGAGAGGGCACCCCTGTCGCGTTCCTCGGCAGACAGGAAAGGGCTCCGACAGAACCCCGTTGACTAAAATGCAAGCTCTGGGGTCGGCATAAAGGACCCGGACCAGGCTCCGGAAGTGTGGACCAAAGCCCATAGTGGTGAGAACGGCGTCCAGAAACCCCCAATCTACAGAGTCGAAGGGTTTCTCAAAATCCACCAGGAGGACCGCCAAATATGGGGTGAGCAAGTTACGGTGGGCTAGGGCCATGTGTAGTTGTCGGAGACAGAGTCGGGTGCCGCGGGAGGACATAAACCCGCACTGGTCCGGGTGGACCAGGACAGACAGCTGCGGCTGGAGCCTTTGAGCCAGGATCGTGGCAAAAAGTTTTAGGTCCGTATTGATAAGGGAGATGGGGCAGTAGTCCGCACACCTAGAAGAGGGTGGCTGGGATTTGGGAAGAACCACAATGGTGGCCAGGTCAGTCTCGGGTGGGAAAGAACCCTTGTCAACCGCCTCCTCAAACAATCCAGCAAGGTATGGAATGAGGGTATCCTGATATAGAGCATAGAATTCTTGTAGGAATCCATCTGGACTCGGCGTTGTTAGTGCTCAGGGGCAAAGAGGAAGGCATTGAGCTGTGTTCAGAGCCGGGCCGCACTCACGAGGTATGCACTTTTCACACGCTCCCTAAACTCCTTGCTTCCGCGTTGTTCCCTGTTTGGCGTTCAGCGTCTCCTGTGCCTCTTGCTCGATCTGGATTCATCTCTCCCCGAGGTTGGAGGTTTTCCTGTCTTGACGAGCGGTATTGTTTTGGCAGCGCTTCTCCTTCGCTGCAATATTTTCCCTATTAGTGCTGTTTTTGCTGTCATGGTGATTGACTTAACTGTGTGCGCAAACCCTTGGCTTTTTCCTTGCTTACGCATGCTTGAGAGTTTGTTTATTCTGCTCAATCACATATACTAGAGCAGGACTTTTCTCCCCCATTCCTTCCTTGAGCATGTTGCTGTTCCGCTCCTCTTTCCCCCTGGAGCCGGATGGCACACCTCTTGAGTGTGTGTCTGCTCCGCTCTTTCCCGTCGGAAGAGCCGGTCGGAGCACCTCAATTCCTTCCCCTGGTCTCATGGCCACCAGTATTTCCGGCCATCATCGTTAACTGAGTTCTATTGCAAGGCCCATATTTATTTTCCCTCTTTGGTGATACTTATGTTATTAACTTGATCCACCACAGTTCTCACGGTGTGAATGGTGAGTGAGAGTCCCAGTTAGACACCCCTGTACGTGATCTTAGGCAGGGTCCCCTATATCACTTTACCAATTGAAAGACACATTTAAGGATACAACTTCGGACCTGCTGCTGAGACTCCTATATTTTCTGGCTTCAGAAAAAACCCGGGTGAGTGTGAAAAGGCACTGAACACATATCAATGTACTAAAGGAATAGAGTATATATAAGAAGTGTGTATTATTATTATTGCTATTTTCTTTCAGCACCTGTTCCTCCTGGCTGTCCCAATCACCTACATCATTCATCCACGTATGGGGAGAGTGGTGGACACTCCTTGGTTTTAAATCCCCCATACTTTTGGAGAGCAGTACCTAAGTGTGAGTTTTCACATTCCATTGTGGGGGCTGCTTTTTGGAAGTTGGGGGTATTTATCTTCGCTCCTGTGGAATCTGGCTACTTCCTTACCTGACAGAAAGCCAAGCCCACGAAAATGTTTCCACCCCAGCGAAGATGAATACTGAAGGCGCTAGTCTAGAACAAGGTTCCATTCTGTCTTACAGGCTCCCACTGTAGAAGAATTGTCGGTAGCCTTAATGGATCTACAGGCAAAAGTAGAGAGGTTAAGAAACAAAAATCAAAGATTACAAAATGAAGTGATGTAGTTGAAGGCCCAAGATTTAGCAAATACCAGAGAGACAGGTACTATTCCTAAGTCCAGAAAAAACTACATCCAACCTGCTAGGTTTTCCCTACCCTCTTCACACCCTGGCTCCAGTTCTAGGGAAAATAGTGAAAACCCCCTCCCTGTACAGGTTACGGTACACACTCCCAGTCCTGTGCCTCTTGCCATGCCAGAGCGATTTTCAGGAGACACTGCAAAGTTCAGTATGAACCAATGCCAACTACAGTTTTTGTGTAAAGCATCAGCTTTTCCAGATGATGCAGCTAAGTAAAGTAAAGTCCACATTTTGTAAAGCGCACAATCACCCGTAAGGGTCTCTAGGCGCTGGGGGGCCGTCGGGAAGATTAAGCGAGCTATTGCCCAGTGTCACATGGTGCTGGGCTAACCTGCCGCCGGAGCCGGGGATCGAACCGTGGTCCCCAGATTCCAGCGTCAGTCGCCCTGGCCGCGGCGCCACACCTCTCCCACAGCTAAAGTAGCCTTTATTATATCTTATTTAGCAGGCAATGCCGCTGAATGGGCAGTACCGTTGGTGGAAAATAACGACCCCTTGTTGTATAATTTCACATTATTTCAGGAAAAGATGCGGAGTATCTTTGCAAGACATACATATATGCAGGCAAGCGATAACGCCCTTCTCAACTTGAAACAAGGGTCAAAAGATCTCCTCACGTATATCACTAGCTGTAAACGGTTAGTGGCAGAAACGCATTGGCCCGAGGATAAAAGAACTTCTTTATTCTATCGAGGACTTTGCGACAAACTAAAAGACCTTTTATCTCAGATCGTGAATCCGCCAGAAGACTGCCCCTCCTTTATCGAGTTGACAGTCAAACTGGACAATCGTTTACACGAAAGAAAGGGGGAAAAGACTCGGCTTGTAGCTCCCAAATATATAATGATGCGATCTGAGAAAAAAGAAAACAAGGATACTTCAGAACCTATGCAAATAGGGGGGTTAAGAGGACCCCTGTCTGTAGAGGAAAAGGACAAAAGAAGAAAAAACTATTTATATTTATACTGTGGGAAAGGGGGGCATTATGCAAAAGAATGTCCCGTCCGCCCTCGGGTATCGACAAGGACAGCAGCAAGTGGGTCCTTGAATCAGGAAAACTAGAGGGCTTGAAGAAGGACGAGATCAATTCTTCAAGTACAAAGACATATCAGATCTCAAAACCTAAGAACCCTGTACCAAGGGTACTAAAAAACTTTACCTTGACTGTCACCTTGATATGCTCTGCTACCGGTAGACATACCATGTCTCTTCTGTTAGATTCCGGGGCCACCGGAAACTTTTTTGATATTCGCTTGGCAAATAAGTTAGGATTTCCTTTCCTCTCTAAAGATTATCCTGAACCGATCAGAGCAGTAGATGCTCCGAATTATCCTCTGGTCTAATAACCTATCAAACTCCACCCTTGGTTTTGGTCTTTGATAGTGGGCATTCAGAGCACATTACATTTGATCTTATTGATTGCCCGAATTTTGGGGCCCTTCTAGGAATCCCATGGCTTCAAACCCACAATCCCCAGATTGATTGGATTGCCCGAACAGTAACTTTAAAGTCACGGTATTGTATGATTCATTGCTATCGGGAAGCTCGAGAAGACATTTATCCCTTGCATTGTGCAGGGCAGATAGGTGCTGCCACCTCATATCTCCCTGGAATATATGAGGAATTCAAGTCTGTCTTTAATGAAGTAGAAGCCACAAGACTGCCACCCCATCGCAGTTACGATTGCAGGATAGACTTGATACCTGGGGCAGAACTACCCTGCAGTAGAGTTTATGCTCTCACCCCCTCAGAAACAGAATATTTAAAAACATCTGGATGACATGCTAAAGAAGGGATTCATCAGACATTCCTCCTCCCCTGTGTCCTCGCCTTTGTTTTTTATAGACAAGAGGGAAGGGGGTTTAAGAGCATGCCTGGACTATCGCGCCCTAAACAAATCTACTATTAAGAACAAGTATCCCCTCCCTCTCATTTCTGTTCTTTTAGATCAAGTGAAAGGGGCCAAGATTTTTACTAAAATAGATCTTAGAGGGGCATATCATCTCATCAGGGTCAAACAGGGGGATGAATGGAAGACAGCGTTCAGGACAAAGTTTGGACTATATGAGTACTGCGTAATGCCATTTGGTTTATGCAATGCGCCCGCTGCTTTTCAATATTTCATCAATGATTGATCGATTGATTGATTGCTTTATTTCGATATGCATATATCATAAAAGCATTACAAAAGATAAAAAGGTAAAACACCATATCGAAAATGTGACTGTACATTAGGAATAAAAGGGATAAAAACACAATTGTATAGGATAAATTATCTAAGACAGAATTAAATTGGTGCGGACAGTCTTTTCAGTCTAATCAACCAAGCCCATTTTAAAAACTTGGAAACAGCACAAACAATGGTGGGGGCTGTATTGGTTAAAAGAATCCGGAGGGCGACCGTGTGCTGGCGGGTACCCAATTCTCTGCAAATTGGTATGAGCCATCGTGATCTAGGGCGCCCATAGTCCGGACATTCGAATAAAAGATGAGGCACAGTCTCTGGTTTATCAGAGCATAAGGCACAATAACGTGATGCTGGCTGTGACTTATTCCACCTGGAGCAAAGGTCAGCAAGAGGTAAAGTTCCTAATCGGAATTTAATATACAAGGACCGGTCCATAGCAATGGTGATTAAGTCCATGTATGGCTCATAGACAACAACATCTTTTATTAGCAAAAAAGCTGCGGTGGCGTTGCAGTGCTGCTGGTTGCTGGCGCGCTTCATGGAGACCCATTCCCAATATAGTTTTTTTAAAGAGTCTGTTGGACAGGCCGCATGGTCGGGCTGTCCCCCCTCCCCGCAATGGGACCGGGACCCTGGCTCTCCCTGCATCCCCAGCCAGAGTCCCCGACGACCACCCGAAGTACCCTGCAATCCCTCCACCACAAGACACCAGCTCCGGACCCAGCTGGCCCGGGTCACCATCCACACCACGACCTCGGCCCAGCCGCCATCTTGGGGCACTGCAGCACGAGGCCGCGTGGCCTCAACTCGACCCTAACCCTGGGCCGGCCGGCCCCGACATCGAGGCACCAACCTCCCCCCAGGAGGCAGAGTGACCACTTGGCGAGTCAATGGGAGAAGGAATCGTCAACGGCTCTCCTCCGCCAGGTGTCGATCACCCCCGGCCGCCCTGGGCGCTGGCTCCACCCCCCTGCTGGGTGTCTGGACTCCCTCATCCCGGACCTCCTGGCCCCCAGGCGCGAGGGTCCGGACATCAAAGGGGACCAGACCTATAACTGGGGCAGAGCCAGACCAGGAGGGCAGTTGTATCCTGGAGTCGAGAGACCCGAGAAGAACTCATCCGTGACTGGCCTGCTGGCGCTGCCGCGGCCCTCTGCCTCGTGAAACCATCGTCTTGGCCTGCTGGCGCTGCCGCGGCCCTCTGCCTCGTGAAACCATCGTCTTGGCCTGCTGGCGCTGCCGCGGCCCTCTGCCTCGTGAAACCATCGTCTTGGCCTGCTGGCGCTGCCGCGGCCCTCTGCCTCGTGAAACCATCGTCTTGGCCTGCTGGCGCTGCCGCGGCCCTCTGCCTCGTGAAACCATCGTCTTGGCCTGCTGGCGCTGCCGCGGCCCTCTGCCTCGTGAAACCATCGACTTGGCCTGCTGGCGCTGCCGCGGCCCTCTGCCTTGTGAGACTATCATCTTGGCCTGCTGGCGCTGCCGCGGCCCGATCCACAGACTCTCCAGCTCGAGGATTGTGAGCTCGCCTCTTACCACTACCTGTACCGATCCGGTACCAAGACTGTCCCGCTACCCCCTTTCCCTACAGAGACTAGAAGTGAGAGGACCCCCGGGTCCGAGATATCCTGTATCGCTGATACCCTTGCCTTATGAACCTTATATAAAGTATTGAACTCGACTTGGTGTGGTGCCTGTTTGTGGGGAGGGAGGTAACTTGTCTGTACGATCGCCGGAGACGGTCCCCCTCGGGGATCTCTCCCTCAGTATCCGGCCGACCCTCAGGGTCCCCGTCTAACATTGGTGGCCAGCGACGGGATCCGAACCTACGCATAATCGTACAGAAAGTCACCCGACCCACGGCACACGACCACCATGACAACAGAGAGCGGAACAACGGAGACATTCCAGATGGAAAAATTAGGAGACTACAACCACCGAGAACTGAAGCAATATTGCATAGAACTTGGTCTCCCAACCACGGGTCTGAGTACGAAGGAAGACTTCAAACGAGCCCTAGAAGCTTGGGCGGAAACGGGTACAGCCGTACCCCGAACACAAACAACCGAGACGAGCCCCGCACCAACTGAAGAAAGAAGAGCGGGTCTCTCCCTGGAAGAGATCCGAGAAAGAGAAAAAACCAGACTCCACGAATTAGAACTAGCCCGACTTCGCTTGGATGGGGAACTCAAGCTGGCAGAACAAAAAATAACCCTGGAACACTTACGGCTCCGGGAAGAGCGAGAAGAAAAGCAAAGACAGAGAGAGCTAGAGGAAAAGAAACTAGCGTACGAACATGAGCGCAATCTCAAAGAACTGGAGATCCAGAAACAGAATAAAGACCTCGGGCTCCCCGAACGACCGACCCCGTCTGCCTCGACCGAGCCCAAGGTTCACATCCCCAAAGATGTCATCCGGGAATACCACAAGAACGATGATATACAGCAGTGGTTTAAAGCCTATGAGGTGGCAATGACCTCCCACCGGATTCCCCGAAGCGATTGGGGAGCCGGATTATGGGGGAGATTTGTCAACGAAGGGCGGGACGCCCTGCTGCAACTCCCGGACCATCTGATGACCTCCTACGACCACATGAAGGCCGCCCTCCTCACTCGATACGGACTCACACCTGAGATGTACCGCCAACGGTTCCGCGACTGCAAACGGATTCCGGGTACAACCTGGGTGGAGTACGTGAACTTTTTTAGCCGAGCCTTCGAGGGGTGGATCAAGGGCAACAAAGTGACCACCTACGAACAACTCTTTGACCTTATCGTATGGGAGCACCTGTCGAACAACTGCTTCGTGGAGCTCCGGCAACACCTCTTGGACAGTAAGCTAACCGAACCTCGACAACTCGCCGTCGAAGCCGACCGGTGGGAAAGCACCCGAGTTGGCCGGAACGCACCCAGCGAATCATCCAGACCGTACCCAGGGCCCCATCGCCCCCGAGGGGGAGGAGGAGGCCAGGGTCGGGGGAGAGACCCCGGCCCCTCGTCACCCCCCAGCAACCCCTCGACCCCGGTTGGCCGAGGAAGCCCTGCCGTCCGGGCCGGTTTCCGGGCCAACGTTACGTGCCACAGATGCCAGCGACCCGGCCACTACGCCGGTGATCCCAACTGCCCAAAGAATCAGAACACTACCCCCCGCCAGGTTGCAGCGGCCGCCCTAGGGGAAGAACTAATCCCGGAAGACCAAGAAGAGTACGAGACCGATCCCTCTGAATGGGCACCCACCGCCATGGCACTGGTCTGCTTAGGGGAGAGAGAAATGATTCCGCGGGCGCCCCTTCCCGCCAACACGCAGAAGTACAGTCAATGGGTCAACATTAATGGCCGCCGGGCGGAAGCCCTCCGCGACACCGGGGCCAGTGTAACGGCGGTCCGACGCCACCTCGTCACTCCAGACCAAATCCTGCCGAACATTCTTTGCCCTGTCCGCTCAGCAGACAATTCCGAAAGCCTATGCCACATGGCCTGCGTCCCCTTCGAGTGGGGAGGAGTAACGGGGATGTTAAAGGTAACTGTCCGCGATGATGCCCCCGTGGACTGCCTCCTAGGAAACGACCTTGAAAGCTCTCCCTGGGCAGCTGTCGAACGGAGGGAGCACCTGGGGATGCTCGGCCTCCCCGAATGGGTCTGCATCAACTCCCGGTCCATGACCGCCCGCGCGGTCCCCAGTCCAGAAGAGCCCGAGTGGCCAGAACCTCCTCCCGCGCTCATCCCAGAGGAGGCCGCCCCAGAAGCCAGTCCCTCGACCCAAACCGAAGAAGGATCCGACCAGCTTCGGGACGTCCCTGACCTGGCACAATGGCGGCAGGAGGGAGGCCCCACTCAGGAACAATTCCGGGCCGAACAGAAAACATGTCCCTCTCTCGAAGGACTCCGGCAGCAAGCCCTGGCCCAGAGCACCGGGGATACCTCGGGGGCCCACTGGATCTACTGGGACCAAGACCTGCTCTACAGCGAGCAGAAAGTTGCAGAACTAGGGGCCAGTCGGGTGCTGGTGGTGCCCCTTCGCTTCCGAGACTTCCTCCTGAACTTAGCCCACGATGTCCCCCTTGCCGGACACCTGGGGCAGGATAAAACATACGACCGCCTGGTGACCCATTTTTTCTGGCCCCACATGCGAAAGGATGTCACCAACCACTGCAAGGCCTGCCCCACCTGCCAGGCCAGCGGAAAAAGTGGCCGAAAAATCAAAGCACCGTTACAACCCTTTCCTGCCGTCACCACCCCGTTTGAACGAGTGGGAATAGACATTGTGGGGCCCCTCGACCCTCGAACAGCCCAAGGACACCGGTTCATCCTGGTCCTCGTAGACCACGCCACCCGCTATCCCGAGGCCATCCCTCTTCGGACTGTGACGGCCCCCGTGGTGGGCCGGGCTCTGATGGGGATCTTCTCCCGGGTGGGGTTCCCCCGGGAGGTCGTCAGTGACAGGGGCACGAACTTTATCTCCATATATATGAAGTCTCTCTGGCAACAATGCGGGGTCACCTACAAATTCACGACCCCCTATCACCCGCAAGGAAACGGACTGGTCGAGAGATTCAACCGCACCCTCAAGGGGATGATTATGGGCCTAGAAGAACCCCTTCGACGCCAGTGGGACGTGCTACTTCCATGCCTCCTGTTTGCCTATCGGGAGGTCCCGCAGAAGTCCCTCGGCTTCAGCCCATTTGAACTCCTGTACGGGCACCCCGTCCGGGGCCCCCTCAGCCTAGTCAAGGAAGGTTGGGAGCAGCCTCCCCAGAAAACTCCCCCGGACATCTACAGGTACCTCCTGGCTCTCCGCAACCAGACCCGGCGGTTCCGAGACGCCGCCAAAGCCAACCTCGAGGCCAGTCAGGAGGACATGAAGAGGTGGTACGATCAGCACGCATCCTCCATTGAGTTCGAACCGGGACAACAGGTCTGGGTGATGTCCCCGGTTGAACCCTGTGCACTCCAAGACAGATGGTCCGGGCCCTTCAAGGTAATCGAACGCAAGGGGCCCGTCACCTATTTAATCGACATGGAGACTGCCCGGAACCCCCTACGGGTCCTCCATGCCAACAGGCTAAAACCCCATTTTGTGCGATCCGAACTCAGCCTCCTGATGGCTACCGATAATGGGACAGAAGAAGACTCCGAACCCCTTCCGGACTTACTGAGGGCCTTCGAGCAGGATGGCTCAGTGGAAGGGGTCCAGCTCTCCGAGGCCCTGTCCCCGGAGCAACGCCAAGACTGCCAAACGCTCCTGAGGCAGTTCGCCTCCCTGTTCTCCCTCACCCCCGGAGTCACCCCCTGGTGCCTCCACGATGTGGACACCGGGGACAGCCCTCCTATTCGACACCGGGCGTACCGCGTACCAGACCGGGTACGAGCCTGCATCCAGACCGAGGTGTCCAAAATGCTGACCCTAGGAGTGATCGAACCCTCAGACAGCCCCTGGGCGAGCCCAGTCGTCCTGGTTCCCAAGGCAGCTGCCCCGGGCGTTGCCCCTGAGCTCCGGTTCTGCGTGGACTATCGTGGGCTGAATGCAGTTACCCGGACCGACGCTCATCCCATCCCCCGGGCAGACGAGCTAATTGACCGGATGGGGGCCACCCGCTACCTGAGCATCTTCGACCTAACAGCGGGCTACTGGCAGATCGGCCTCACCCCTAGGGCCCAAGAACGATCCGCCTTCTCTACCCCAGACGGGCACTACCACTTTAAAGTCATGCCCTTCGGCATGAAAAACGCCCCGGCAACGTTCCAACGGCTGGTAAACCAGGTACTGGCGGGCCTGGAAGACTTCAGCGCCGCCTACCTGGACGACATTGCTGTGTACAGCCACCAGTGGACCGACCACCTCCGCCACCTGCGGGAGGTTCTACACGCCCTCCAGCAAGCCGGGCTCACCATCAAGGCCAGCAAGTGCCAGGTTGGCCAAGGGTCCGTGACCTACCTGGGACACCAAGTGGGAAGCGGGCTGGTGGCCCCTCTCCAACTCAAGATTGCTGCCATCCAGGCCTGGCAACCCCCTACGACCCAAACGGAGGTCCGGGCCTTCCTGGGGCTAACCGGATACTACCGGCGGTTCGTGAAGGACTATGGCAGCATCGTGGGGCCCCTCACAGAGCTCACCTCCAAGAAGGGCCCCAAAACCGTCAACTGGACCCCGGACTGCCAATCGGCCTTCGAGAAACTAAAGACCGCCATGTGCACGGCCCCCGTGCTCCAGGCTCCCGACTACAGCCGGGAATTCATTGTGCAGACGGACGCCTCCGATCATGGTGTGGGGGCCGTCCTCTCCCAACTCAACGCCGAAGGGGTCGACCATCCAGTGGTCTTCATCAGCAGACGCCTATTGCCCCGAGAACAGCGCTGGAGCACCATTGAGAGGGAGGCCTTCGCCGTAGTCTGGGCACTCAAGAAGCTCCGGCCATACCTCTTCGGCACCCACTTCCGGGTGCAAACAGACCACCGACCCCTGCAATGGCTGATGCAAATGCGGGGGGAGAACCCGAAGCTGTTGCGCTGGTCCATCTCCCTGCAGGGGATGGACTTCACGGTGGAACATCGTCCAGGCCAGGACCACGCCAACGCCGACGGCCTGTCACGCTTCTTCCGCCTCAGCGAGGAGAGTCCCCAGGAAGATGGCTGACTCTCCCCGCCTTCAGCTGGGGGGGACGCATGTTGGACAGGCCGCATGGTCGGGCTGTCCCCCCTCCCCGCAATGGGACCGGGACCCTGGCTCTCCCTGCATCCCCAGCCAGAGTCCCCG
The DNA here is from genome assembly GCF_964261635.1 of Lissotriton helveticus. NCBI lineage: Eukaryota > Metazoa > Chordata > Amphibia > Caudata > Salamandridae > Lissotriton > Lissotriton helveticus. The sequence goes on from NC_136062.1 coordinate 498,814,877, forward strand.
ACGACCACCCGAAGTACCCTGCAATCCCTCCACCACAAGACACCAGCTCCGGACCCAGCTGGCCCGGGTCACCATCCACACCACGACCTCGGCCCAGCCGCCATCTTGGGGCACTGCAGCACGAGGCCGCGTGGCCTCAACTCGACCCTAACCCTGGGCCGGCCGGCCCCGACATCGAGGCACCAACCTCCCCCCAGGAGGCAGAGTGACCACTTGGCGAGTCAATGGGAGAAGGAATCGTCAACGGCTCTCCTCCGCCAGGTGTCGATCACCCCCGGCCGCCCTGGGCGCTGGCTCCACCCCCCTGCTGGGTGTCTGGACTCCCTCATCCCGGACCTCCTGGCCCCCAGGCGCGAGGGTCCGGACATCAAAGGGGACCAGACCTATAACTGGGGCAGAGCCAGACCAGGAGGGCAGTTGTATCCTGGAGTCGAGAGACCCGAGAAGAACTCATCCGTGACTGGCCTGCTGGCGCTGCCGCGGCCCTCTGCCTCGTGAAACCATCGTCTTGGCCTGCTGGCGCTGCCGCGGCCCTCTGCCTCGTGAAACCATCGTCTTGGCCTGCTGGCGCTGCCGCGGCCCTCTGCCTCGTGAAACCATCGTCTTGGCCTGCTGGCGCTGCCGCGGCCCTCTGCCTCGTGAAACCATCGTCTTGGCCTGCTGGCGCTGCCGCGGCCCTCTGCCTCGTGAAACCATCGTCTTGGCCTGCTGGCGCTGCCGCGGCCCTCTGCCTCGTGAAACCATCGACTTGGCCTGCTGGCGCTGCCGCGGCCCTCTGCCTTGTGAGACTATCATCTTGGCCTGCTGGCGCTGCCGCGGCCCGATCCACAGACTCTCCAGCTCGAGGATTGTGAGCTCGCCTCTTACCACTACCTGTACCGATCCGGTACCAAGACTGTCCCGCTACCCCCTTTCCCTACAGAGACTAGAAGTGAGAGGACCCCCGGGTCCGAGATATCCTGTATCGCTGATACCCTTGCCTTATGAACCTTATATAAAGTATTGAACTCGACTTGGTGTGGTGCCTGTTTGTGGGGAGGGAGGTAACTTGTCTGTACGATCGCCGGAGTCGGTCCCCCTCGGGGATCTCTCCCTCAGTATCCGGCCGACCCTCAGGGTCCCCGTCTAACAGAGTCCTTTGGGGGGGCGGAGTGGCTGGACCAGCAGAATTCCAAACCTAGATCCCTTAGGAGTTGATTAATGTCCCTGAGCCATTTGATCTTCCGCCAACCAACAGAGCACATCACCTCTGCTAATCCGTCGGCATAGGGTTTTAACTCCGGAACCCTCCACAGACGAGCCCAGAGCAGGAGAGGGCGAAGGCGAGCCTGATCCCCAATTGCTTTGCAGCCTACATCCATTAGCACCGGGGCTGTCGGGGTGCTCATCGGGATAGCAAGGAGATCTTTAATGAGTTTGTTCTCGGCCTTGCTCAGAGCGTCCAATTTGCCTTGGCCCCACAGTTCAGCTCCGTAAAGTGACGCGGAAACAGCTCGGGCTTTATAGATGTCGATTAGTGGGGCAACACAATGTTTGGTTGAGTTGCTGTACTCCTTGAGAAGAGCCCCCCCTACCCTTTTGTGGCTGATTATCATTTTGTTGATGTGGGCGGACCAGTTCATCGAATCACTTAAGCGGATTCCCAGGTAGTCAAATTCTGCCACTCTTTCAAGGGGGGTTGAATTCAGAACAGGGGGACGGCCAAGTTTGCGAGGGGGGTGCATGACTAAATACTTGGTCTTGTCCACATTAATGACAAGTCCTCTGCTAGTGCAAAAGTGCTGGAAGCGATTCAGGAGTTTCTGTAGTCCTTGGGGGGTTTTTGAAATGAGGAGGGTGTCATCGGCGAACAGCAATGTGGGAATTTTTACGCCTCCCAGGGTCGGGGCGTCTGCTGGTTCGCCGGGCAGGTGCTCCACCACCCCGTTGATATAAAGGGAAAATAGGGTGGGAGCCAAAACACAGCCCTGCCGCACTCCCCTCTCGACCCTGATCTTTTCGGTCTTTTCCCCGTTTAAGCCCCATCTAACCTGGGCATAGGTGGCATTATGCAATTTAATAAGCAGGTTTAGAATGTACGGGGGCATCCCTAGGCCGTGCAACACCCTCCAGAGTTCCTCCCTCGGAACTAGGTCAAAGGCAGTCTTTAGGTCTATAAAGGCCAAATAAAGACTGCCTTTGCCTAGCTCCACCACCTTCCAGTACAATACCATGAGCCTGAACACTTGTTCTATAGTTCCGGTTCCTGAGCGGAACCCGGCTTGCATGTCAGACAAAATGTGGTTATCATCCACCCATTGTAAAATCCTCCCCAAAATAGCTTTCCCCGCTAGTTTCTGACTCGAGTCTATTAGGCTTATGGGCCTATAGTTCCCAGGTAGGTCCCTGCAACCCTTTTTAAAAATTGGCACCACCACGGCCCCTTTCATCAATGATATCTTTAGAGAATATCTGGATATTTTCGTCATAGTATATATAGATGATATTCTGATATATTCTCAGACAGAACAGGAATACGTCAGCCATGTCAAGAAAATACTGAGCAAATTGCAGGAACACCAGGTTTTTGCTAACAAACAAACTGCGGGAAAAATCAATCCCAATCCCCTCCCCCGCCCCCCCCCACCCTACACTTCGAGAACAGAAGCACCTGTCAGCCCCCCCAAAGAAGTAAAAACCAAACTAAAACGCTCGGGTTGAGATGCGTGGATGGACCCCTCCATATGAGCGGATGAGTAGTGTTTCAGCAAAAAGACGAAGATTCAGAGCAAATAGTCTGCCATAGCTCCAGACCCCCAGCAGGTAGAAGTGTGCCCCCAAGTGCCTACAGAAGCTTTAGGACCATGCCAGTCCATCAGAGGGTCGGGCTGCGGGAAAGATCAGTAGTCGCCCCCGGGGACTCCCGGCGGGCGATAGTGGGGATTCCACAGACGGGCCTCCGGAAGAGACGGAGAGGGGAGGAGGAGGAGCCCGAAGAGTCGCGGGTTCTCTGTGCTGCGAGGCTTGAGGATCTCGGAGACACCCCTTGAGACCATCGCCTTCTGCGGGAGCGCGTGCGCCACCGGCGCCCTGGCAACTGGGGCTGCGAGGGCAGGGTGCCCGGCGGCTTGGGGTTCCGACCACGCAGCAGCCTGAGGGGCTGTTCTTCTGTTAACCAGGTCCAAGCCACTTGAGGAAACTCAAAGAAGTGCGTCTTGTTCTGGAAAACAACCCGCAGATGTGCCGGGAAATGCAGTTGGTATTGGAGGCTCAGGGAGCGTAATCTCTTCTTAACCTGGCGTATGATCAACGCTGATCCTGCACTTCTCTGGTGTAGTCCGGAAACACCATGATGACTTGGTTTTGGAATTTTAGGGGACCCTAAGAGCACACCTCGCGCAGGATGGCATCCCGGTCCTTGAAGTTGAGAATCTTCAGGATTATAGGACGAGGGGTGGCCCCGACCGGTGGTTTGGGCGAGAGGGACCGGTGTGCCCTCTCTATCACAAACCAAGCTGAGAGGGAGTCCTTCGGCATCCAGGAGTTGAACCAAGCCTCCACAAAGGCAGCCGCCTGATTCTTCTCTGCCCCCTCCGGAAAACCCACCAGTCGTAGGTTGTTGCGGCGCGCGTGATTTTCAGCATCCTCTGCGCGCCGGTGAAGTTCCTTGGTGTGGGAGCTTAGATTGGCCACCTGCTCTTTGAGCTGACGGACGTCATCTTCCGCAGTCGAGATTCGGGATTCAGCTTTGGATATTTGGGCCGTGGCATTGCGGAGGTCCTGTCAGAGGCAAGGCGCATCCACCTTGATCTCTCCTATCTTTTCCTCCACCGAGGCTTGTGAGTTGCTTATGGCCTGCAAGATGGTCACCAGGTCTGTGCCCGGTACGGGGGTTGTACCCCCAACCTGCCCTGGCGGCTCGTGCCCAAGGGTGGTGAAGCGATCCATTTTAGTTTGAGTGGGTGTGGCCGCTGTTTTGGATGTCCTGTCTTTGCCCATGACTGTCGACCGGGCAGGGCCACAGGAATTGCAGGGGTCGGAAAGAAAGCACGCAGGCCCCAGCCCAAGGTCCCGACCGTAGGTGTGGGAATCTTCACGAAACCGCCACTAGGGCAGGGGGAGCTCCTTGGGTCGAAAGATCAGCAAGGGCAACCCCGGGCCCCACCAGATTGCATGGAAAGGAGCAGTCTAGCAAGGTGGAAGGCGAAGGCCACAAGCGCCCCCCACCGGGGAGCCCCCAGTCAGTCCTCAGCCAGGAGGGAGGAAGCAGGAACACCCACAAAGGGGGGGGGGAGGGCGGTAACACTCAGCCGCAGCCGCTGGTAAAAGGAGAAGACTGGGGTAGGCCTCCCAGATCCTGATAGGAGGAAGCGGGAACGCCCGAGGGGGGGCGGAGCCACCCAGCCGCACCCCGCCACCCCAAACTAGCTGCAGGTAGACGATGAAGGCAGGGGTAGGCCTTACATGCCTGGGCGAAGGTGAAAAAGTCTGGGGGGAATCAGCTCCAGGCGCCCCCCGCAGAACCTCAAGTGCCAAATCCACAGGATCCAGATGAGTTCCAAGTCTACTGACTCAAGAGCACTATGAAGGAGGCGACCCGCCCAACCAAAGTGACAGCGCCATCAGAACTCCCAAAGGCCTCACGGGGGAGAGTGGGGGGCGGGCGTCCCCTCGAGAAAGCCCAACGCCACTCCCTGCCCCCGCTGCACGATAATGCAGCCGAACCCCGGCCCACCTCCCACTCACCAGCACAGGCACTCGGCCCGGGCTGCAGCTCCTCCAAACAAGACACCATCTCTCATGGGGGGACGTAGAGGAGAAGATTATTTCTGTGGCCGCATGGACAGAGTTGAAGTGCACTGCGAGGGGATCCTTGGGGTCGTTGTTAATCGCTCTAATTTGTTCTCTAATGTGTTCCTTAAGTGGTCTGATAGTGCTGCCTATGAAAATGAAACCACAGTTACATACAATGCAGTTTAGTGTTGCAGTTGATTACAGCCTGCTATGATGTACGTATGTTGTGTTGTATCGAAGGTTGGTGGTTCTGTTAGCAGCATATTGGCATAGGTTACACTGCGTACATTTGAAAAAGCCCTTAGGTGTGTCTGATAACCATGTATTTTCTTGATGTTGTGACCTAGGTGGGCTGTAACTGGGGTACAGTATATTTCTCAGGGTGGTGCCCCAACTATACGTGATTCTGGGCTTTAGAGTGATGTATATGGATAGCCCCCGGTCCAGATTAACAAGATGCCAATGCCGATGGAGAATTTTGTACACATCCTGACTATGGGTGTTGTCGCTTGTGATGAGGGCTAGTTTGTGTTCACCCTGTTTCTTTTTCACGTTGTCCACTAAATGGGGCTGGCGCTGTTTGTTAAACATGTTGTACCTGGCCGGGTCTAACACCTTTTGTGTGTATCTCCTTGTCATAAAACAGCCTCCAACAGATTTAGTTCTTATTAAAACACAGTAGGTTGTGTCCCTCGCTGTTTAAACCCCCGTTGACCATACTCGTAATGAAGTTCCAGGCTAGGCTCTGGAAGCCACCTGGCAAGGTAAGGTGCGGCCCAGGGCTTGAGTGGTCCACAATGCAGTCCTGCTTTGTACTGTTTTGTGTGGTGCAAAAAGGGGTCTCATGCCTCAGCCTGACACTCTGGAGAGCCTTAGAGCAGACAGTGCCAGAGTGGCTATGGTCATGAAAAGGTTCCCTCCCTTGATGAGTCTACAGCGCAACTAATCAAGCAGGTCAAGTCTGGTCTTCTGAGGGACAGAGGCTGTTCCATTGCCCCTGAGGATGTCTTGAGAGGCCCAGGCTGTGACATCCCCCCCAAAGATGCCTTCTGCAGAACAGACCTAGTGTCAGTCCATGTTGAGCCTCACTCTGAAGGGCAGACACTGCGCATGTATTTGTGACTCTCGCTCTCAGAATCTTGGAACTAACCTGTGAGTATTCTCTTGCCAGAGAACTTCCCGGCGCTTCCTCAGAAGAGACACAGAGATCCAGCGGACACCCCAAGACTGATGCCTGCAGCCGCCACACTCACTCAGCCACTGACGACAGCTTCAGCTGCCACTCACAGCAGTGAGCACCTCGCCGCAGCCTTGTGGGCGCCTAGTACGCTGGCGCTGCTGCCCAGAATGAAGTAAGGATTGTCGTCTGCACTGGTGGGCACAGGTTAGAGGCAGAATGTGAAACACAGCACAGGAGGACTGATGGAAACAGACGAGCAAGTCACTGTGATGAGATGAGTGTCAGCACAAGTGTGCACAGGTTAGAGGCAGAATGCGAAACACAGCACAGGAGGACTGATGGAAACAGAAGAGCAAGTCACTGTGATGAGATGAGTGTCAGCACAAGTGTGCACAGGTTAGAGGCAGAATGAGAAACACAACACAGGAGGACTGATGGAAACAGAAGAGCAAGTCACTGTGATGAGATGAGTGTCAGCACAAGTGTGCACAAGACACTGTGATGAGATGAGTGTCAGCACAAGTGTGCACAGGTTAGAGGCAGAATAAGAAACACAACACAGGAGGACTGATGGAAACAGACGAGCAACACACTGTGATGAGATGAGTGTCAGCACAAGTGTGCACAGGTTAGAGGTGGAATGTGAAACACAGCACAGGAGGACTGATGGAAACAGACGAGCAACACACTGTGATGAGATGAGTGTCAGCACAAGTGTGCACAGGTTAGAGGCAGAATGAGAAACACAGCACAGGAGGACTGATGGAAACAGACGAGCAACACACTGTGATGGGAGGAGTGTCAGCACAAGTGTGCACAGGTTAGAGGCAGAATGTGAACACAACACAGGAGGACTGATGGAAACAGACGAGCAAGACACTGTGATGAGATGAGTGTCAGCACAAGTGTGCACAGGTTAGAGGCAGAATGAGAAACACAGCACAGGAGGACTGATGGAAACAGACGAGCAACACACTGTGATGGGAGGAGTGTCAGCACAAGTGTGCACAGGTTAGAGGCAGAATGTGAACACAGCACAGGAGGACTGATGGAAACAGACGAGCAACACACTGTGATGGGAGGAGTGTCAGCACAAGTGTGCACAGGTTAGAGGCAGAATGTGAAACACAAGACAGGAGGACTGATGGAAACAGTCAAGCAAGACACTGTGATGAGATGAGTGTCAGCACAAGTGTGCACAGGTTAGAGGCAGAATAACAAACACAACACAGGAGGACTGATGGAAACAGAAGAGCAAGGCACTGTGATGAGATCAGTGTCAGCACAAGTGTGCACAGGTTAGAGGCAGAATGTGAAACACAGCACAGGAGAACTGATGGAAACAGAAGAGCAAGACACTGTGATGAGATGAGTGTCAGCACAAGTGTGCACAAGACACTGTGATGAGATGAGTGTCAGCACAAGTGTGCACAAGACACTGTGATGAGATGAGTGTCAGCACAAGTGTGCACAGGTTAGAGGCAGAATGAGAAACACAACACAGGAGGACTGATGGAAACAGACGAGCAAGACACTGTGATGAGATGAGTGTCAGCACAAGTGTGCACAGGTTAGAGGCAGAATGAGAAAAACAACACAGGAGGACTGATGGAAACAGACGAGCAAGACACTGTGATGAGATGAGTGTCAGCACAAGTGTGCACAGGACACAATGATAAGATGAGTGTCAGCACAAGTGTGCACAGGTTAGAGGCAGAATGTGAAACACAGCACAGGAGGACTGATGGAAACAGACGCGCAAGACACTGTGATGAGAGGAGTGTCAGCACAAGTGTGCACAGGACACAATGATAAGATGAGTGTCAGCACAAGTGTGCACAGGTTAGAGGCAGAATGAGAAACACAACACAGGAGGACTGATGGAAACAGACAAGCAAGACACTGTGATGAGAGAAGTGTCAGCACAAGTGTGCACAGGACACAATGATAAGATGAGTGTCAGCACAAGTGTGCACAGGTTAGAGGCAGAATGTGAAACACAGCACAGGAGGACTGATGGAAACAGAAGAGCAAGACACTGTGATGAGATGAGTGTCAGCACAAGTGTGCACAGGTTAGAGGCAGAATGAGAAACACAACACAGGAGGACTGATGGAAACAGAAGAGCAACACACTGTGATGGGAGGAGTGTCAGCACAAGTGTGCACAGGTTAGAGGCAGAATGAGAAACACAACACAGGAGGACTGATGGAAACAGACGAGCAAGACACTGTGATGAGATGAGTGTCAGCACAAGTGTGCACAGGTTAGAGGCAGAATGAGAAACACAACACAGGAGGACTGATGGAAACAGAAGAGCAAGGCACTGTGATGAGATCAGTGTCAGCACAAGTGTGCACAGGTTAGAGGCAGAATGTGAAACACAGCACAGGAGGACTGATGGAAACAGAAGAGCAAGACACTGTGATGAGATGAGTGTCAGCACAAGTGTGCACAGGTTAGAGGCAGAATGAGAAACACAACACAGGAGGACTGATGGAAACAGACGAGCAAGACACTGTGATGAGATGAGTGTCAGCACAAGTGTGCACAGGACACAATGATAAGATGAGTGTCAGCACAAGTGTGCACAGGTTAGAGGCAGAATGTGAAACACAGCACAGGAGGAGTGATGGAAACAGACGCGCAAGACACTGTGATGAGATGAGTGTCAGCACAAGTGTGCACAGGTTAGAGGCAGAATGAGAAACACAACACAGGAGGACTGATGGAAACAGACGAGCAACACACTGTGATGGGAGGAGTGTCAGCACAAGTGTGCACAGGTTAGAGGCAGAATGAGAAACACAACACAGGAGGACTGATGGAAACAGACGAGCAAGACACTGTGATGAGATGAGTGTCAGCACAAGTGTGCACAGGTTAGAGGCAGAATGAGAAACACAACACAGGAGGACTGATGGAAACAGACGAGCAAGGCACTGTGATGAGATCAGTGTCAGCACAAGTGTGCACAGGACACAATGATAAGATGAGTGTCAGCACAAGTGTGCACAGGTTAGAGGCAGAATGTGAAACACAGCACAGGAGGACTGATGGAAACAGACGCGCAAGACACTGTGATGAGATGAGTGTCAGCACAAGTGTGCACAGGTTAGAGGCAGAATGAGAAACACAACACAGGAGGACTGATGGAAACAGACGAGCAACACACTGTGATGGGAGGAGTGTCAGCACAAGTGTGCACAGGTTAGAGGCAGAATGAGAAACACAACACAGGAGGACTGATGGAAACAGACGAGCAAGACACTGTGATGAGATGAGTGTCAGCACAAGTGTGCACAGGTTAGAGGCAGAATGAGAAACACAACACAGGAGGACTGATGGAAACAGAAGAGCAAGGCACTGTGATGAGATCAGTGTCAGCACAAGTGTGCACAGGTTAGAGGCAGAATGTGAAACACAGCACAGGAGGACTGATGGAAACAGAAGAGCAAGACACTGTGATGAGATGAGTGTCAGCACAAGTGTGCACAGGTTAGAGGCAGAATGAGAAACACAACACAGGAGGACTGATGGAAACAGACGAGCAAGACACTGTGATGAGATGAGTGTCAGCACAAGTGTGCACAGGTTAGAGGCAGAATGAGAAACACAACACAGGAGGACTGATGGAAACAGAAGAGCAAGGCACTGTGATGAGATCAGTGTCAGCACAAGTGTGCACAGGTTAGAGGCAGAATGTGAAACACAGCACAGGAGGACTGATGGAAACAGAAGAGCAAGACACTGTGATGAGATGAGATGAGTGTCAGCACAAGTGTGCACAAGACACTGTGATGACATGAGTGTCAGCACAAGTGTGCACAAGACACTGTGATGAGATGAGTGTCAGCACAAGTGTGCACAGGTTAGAGGCAGAATGTGAAACACAGCACAGGAGGACTGATGGAAACAGACAAGCAAGACACTGTAATGAGATGAGTGTCAGCACAAGTGTGCACAAGACACTGTGATGAGATGAGTGTCAGCACAAGTGTGCACAGGTTAGAGGCAGAATGAGAAACACAACACAGGAGGACTGATGGAAACAGACAAGCAAGACACTGTGATGAGAGGAGTGTCAGCACAAGTGTGCACAGGACACAATGATAAGATGAGTGTCAGCACAAGTGTGCACAGGTTAGAGGCAGAATGTGAAACACAGCAAGGGAGGACTGATGGAAACAGAAGAGCAACACACTGTGATGAGATGAGTGTCAGCACAAGTGTGCACAGGTTAGAGGTAGAATGTGAACACAGCACAGGAGGACTGATGGAAACAGACGAGCAACACACTGTGATGGGAGGAGTGTCAGCACAAGTGGGCACAGGTTAGACGCAGAATGAGAAACACAGCACAGGAGGACTGATGGAAACAGACGAGCAACACACTGTGATGAGATAAGTGTCAGCACAAGTGTGCACAGGTTAGACGCAGAATGAGAAACACAACACAGGAGGACTGATGGAAACAGACGCGCAAGACACTGTGATGAGATGAGTGTCAGCACAAGTGTGCACAGGTTAGAGGCAGAATGAGAAACACAACACAGGAGGACTGATGGAAACAGACAAGCAAGACACTGTGATGAGAGGAGTGTCAGCACAAGTGTGCACAGGACACAATGATAAGATGAGTGTCAGCACAAGTGTGCACAGGTTAGAGGCAGAATGAGAAACACAACACAGGAGGACTGATGGAAACAGACGAGCAAGACACTGTGATGAGAGGAGTGTCAGCACAAGTGTGCACAGGACACAATGATAAGATGAGTGTCAGCACAAGTGTGCACAGGTTAGAGGCAGAATGTGAAACACAGCAAGGGAGGACTGATGGAAACAGACGAGCAACACACTGTGATGAGATGAGTGTCAGCACAAGTGTGCACAGGTTAGAGGCAGAATGTGAAACACAGCACAGGAGGACTGATGGAAACAGACGAGCAAGACACTGTGATGAGATGAGTGTCAGCACAAGTGTGCACAGGACACTGTGATGAGATGAGTGTCAGCACAAGTGTGCATAGGACACTGTGATGAGATGAGTGTCAGCACAAGTGTGCACAGGACACTGTGATGAGATGAGTGTCAGCACAAGTGTGCACAGGACACTGTGATGAGATGAGTGTCAGCACAAGTGTGCACAGGTTAGAGGCAGAATAAGAAACACAACACAGGAGGACTGATGGAAACAGACGAGCAACACACTGTGATGAGATGAGTGTCAGCACAAGTGTGCACAGGTTAGAGGTAGAATGTGAAACACAGCACAGGAGGACTGATGGAAACAGACGAGCAACACACTGTGATGAGATGAGTGTCAGCACAAGTGTGCACAGGTTAGAGGCAGAATGAGAAACACAGCACAGGAGGACTGATGGAAACAGACGAGCAACACACTGTGATGGGAGGAGTGTCAGCACAAGTGTGCACAGGTTAGAGGTAGAATGTGAACACAGCACAGGAGGACTGATGGAAACAGACGAGCAACACACTGTGATGAGATGAGTGTCAGCACAAGTGTGCACAGGTTAGAGGCAGAATGAGAAACACAGCACAGGAGGACTGATGGAAACAGACGAGCAACACACTGTGATGGGAGGAGTGTCAGCACAAGTGTGCACAGGTTAGAGGCAGAACGTGAAACACAAGACAGGAGGACTGATGGAAACAGACAAGCAAGACACTGTGATGAGATGAGTGTCAGCACAAGTGTGCACAGGTTAGAGGCAGAATGTGAAACACAGCACAGGAGGACTGATGGAAACAGACGAGCAACACACTGTGATGAGATGAGTGTCAGCACAAGTGTGCACAGGTTAGAGGCAGAATGAGAAACACAGCACAGGAGGACTGATGGAAACAGAAGAGCAACACACTATGATGAGATGAGTGTCAGCACAAGTGCGCACAGGTTAGAGGCAGAATGTGAAACACAGCACAGGAGGACTGATGGAAACAGACGAGCAAGGCACTTTGATGAGATGAGTGTCAGCACAAGTGTGAATAGGTTAGAGGCAGATTGTGAAACACAGCACAGGAGGACTGATGGAAACAGACGAGCAATGCACTGTGATGAGATGAGTGTCAGCACAAGTGTGCACAGGTTAGAGGCAGAATGAGAAACAACACAGGAGGACTGATGGAAACAGACGAGCAACACACTATGATGAGATGAGTGTCAGCACAAGTGTGCACAGGTTAGAGGCAGAATGAGAAACACAACACAGGAGGACTGATGGAAACAGACAAGCAAGATACTGTGATGAGAGGAGTGTCAGCACAAGTGTGCACAGGACACAATGATAAGATGAGTGTCAGCACAAGTATGCACAGGTTAGAGGCAGAATGAGAAACACAGCACAGGAGGACTGATGGAAACAGACGAGCAAAACACTGTGATGAGATGAGTGTCAGCACAAGTGTGCACAGGTTAGAGGTAGAATGTGAACACAGCACAGGAGGACTGATGGAAACAGACGAGCAACACACTGTGATGGGAGGAGTGTCAGCACAAGTGTGCACAGGTTAGAGGCAGAATGTGAAACACAAGACAGGAGGACTGATGGAAACAGACAAGCAAGACACTGTGATGAGAGGAGTGTCAGCACAAGTGTGCACAGGTTAGAGGCAGAATGTGAAACACAGCAAGGGAGGACTGATGGAAACAGAAGAGCAAGACACTGTGATGAGATGAGTGTCAGCACAAGTGTGCACAGGTTAGAGGTAGAATGTGAACACAGCACAGGAGGACTGATGGAAACAGACGAGCAACACACTGTGATGGGAGGAGTGTCAGCACAAGTGTGCACAGGTTAGACGCAGAATGAGAAACACAGCACAGGAGGACTGATGGAAACAGACGAGCAACACACTGTGATGAGATGAGTGTCAGCACAAGTGTGCACAGGTTAGACGCAGAATGAGAAACACAACACAGGAGGACTGATGGAAACAGACGCGCAAGACACTGTGATGAGATGAGTGTCCGCACAAGTATGCACAGGTTAGAGGCAGAATGAGAAACACAACACAGGAGGACTGATGGAAACAGACAAGCAAGACACTGTGATGAGAGGAGTGTCAGCACAAGTGTGCACAGGACACAATGATAAGATGAGTGTCAGCACAAGTGTGCACAGGTTAGAGGCAGAATGTGAAACACAGCAAGGGAGGACTGATGGAAACAGACGAGCAACACACTGTGAAGAGATGAGTGTCAGCACAGGTTAGAGGCAGAATGTGAAACACAGCACAGGAGGACTGATGGAAACAGACGAGCAAGACACTGTGATGAGATGAGTGTCAGCACAAGTGTGCACAGGTTAGAGGCAGAATAAGAAACACAACACAGGAGGACTGATGGAAACAGACGAGCAACACACTGTGATGAGATGAGTGTCAGCACAAGTGTGCACAGGTTAGAGGTGGAATGTGAAACACAGCACAGGAGGACTGATGGAAACAGACGAGCAACACACTGTGATGAGATGAGTGTCAGCACAAGTGTGCACAGGTTAGAGGCAGAATGAGAAACACAGCACAGGAGGACTGATGGAAACAGACGAGCAACACACTGTGATGGGAGGAGTGTCAGCACAAGTGTGCACAGGTTAGAGGTAGAATGTGAACACAGCACAGGAGGACTGATGGAAACAGACGAGCAACACACTGTGATGAGATGAGTGTCAGCACAAGTGTGCACAGGTTAGAGGCAGAATGAGAAACACAGCACAGGAGGACTGATGGAAACAGACGAGCAACACACTGTGATGGGAGGAGTGTCAGCACAAGTGTGCACAGGTTAGAGGCAGAATGTGAAACACAAGACAGGAGGACTGATGGAAACAGTCAAGCAAGACACTGTGATGAGATGAGTGTCAGCACAAGTGTGCACAGGTTAGAGGCAGAATGTGAAACACAGCACAGGAGGACTGATGGAAACAGACGAGCAACACACTGTGATGAGATGAGTGTCAGCACAAGTGTGCACAGGTTAGAGGCAGAATGAGAAACACAGCACAGGAGGACTGATGGAAACAGAAGAGCAACACACTATGATGAGATGAGTGTCAGCACAAGTGCGCACAGGTTAGAGGCAGAATGTGAAACACAGCACAGGAGGACTGATGGAAACAGACGAGCAAGGCACTTTGATGAGATGAGTGTCAGCACAAGTGTGAATAGGTTAGAGGCAGATTGTGAAACACAGCACAGGAGGACTGATGGAAACAGACGAGCAAGGCACTGTGATGAGATGAGTGTCAGCACAAGTGTGCATAGGTTAGAGGCAGAATGTGAAACAACACAGGAGGACTGATGGAAACAGACGAGCAACACACTATGATGAGATGAGTGTCAGCACAAGTGTGCACAGGTTAGAGGCAGAATGAGAAGCACAGCACAGGAGGACTGATGGAAACAGACAAGCAAGATACTGTGATGAGAGGAGTGTCAGCACAAGTGTGCACAGGACACAATGATAAGATGAGTGTCAGCACAAGTGTGCACAGGTTAGAGGCAGAATGAGAAACACAGCACAGGAGGACTGATGGAAACAGACGAGCAACACACTGTGATGAGATGAGTGTCAGCACAAGTGTGCACAGGTTAGAGGTAGAATGTGAACACAGCACAGGAGGACTGATGGAAACAGACGAGCAACACACTGTGATGAGATGAGTGTCAGCACAAGTGTGCACAGGTTAGAGGCAGAATGAGAAACACAACACAGGAGGACTGATGGAAACAGACGAGCAACACACTGTGATGAGATGAGTGTCAGCACAAGTGTGCACAGGTTAGAGGCAGAATGAGAAACACAGCACAGGAGGACTGATGGAAACAGACGAGCAACACACTGTGATGGGAGGAGTGTCAGCACAAGTGTGCACAGGTTAGAGGCAGAATGTGAAACACAAGACAGGAGGACTGATGGAAACAGACAAGCAAGACACTGTGATGAGAGGAGTGTCAGCACAAGTGTGCACAGGTTAGAGGCAGAATGAGAAACACAACACAGGAGGACTGATGGAAACAGAAGAGCAACACACTATGATGAGATGAGTGTCAGCACAAGTGTGCACAGGTTAGAGGCAGAATGTGAAACACAGCAAGGGAGGACTGATGGAAACAGAAGAGCAACACACTGTGATGAGATGAGTGTCAGCACAAGTGTGCACAGGTTAGAGGTAGAATGTGAACACAGCACAGGAGGACTGATGGAAACAGACGAGCAACACACTGTGATGGGAGGAGTGTCAGCACAAGTGTGCACAGGTTAGACGAAGAATGAGAAACACAGCACAGGAGGACTGATGGAAACAGACGAGCAACACACTGTGATGAGATGAGTGTCAGCACAAGTGTGCACAGGTTAGACGCAGAATGAGAAACACAACACAGGAGGACTGATGGAAACAGACGCGCAAGACACTGTGATGAGATGAGTGTCAGCACAAGTGTGCACAGGTTAGAGGCAGAATGTGAAACAGCACAGGAGGACTGATGGAAACAGACGAGCAAGACACTGTGATGAGATGAGTGTCAGCACAAGTGTGCACAGGTTAGAGGCAGAATAACAAACACAACACAGGAGGACTGATTGAAACAGACGAGCAACACACTGTGATGAGATGAGTGTCAGCACAAGTGTGCACAGGTTAGAGGTAGAATGTGAAACACAGCACAGGAGGACTGATGGAAACAGACGAGCAACACACTGTGATGGGAGGAGTGTCAGCACAAGTGTGCACAGGTTAGAGGTAGAATGTGAACACAGCACAGGAGGATTGATGGAAACAGACGAGCAACACACTGTGATGGGAGGAGTGTCAGCACAAGTGTGCACAGGTTAGAGGCAGAATGTGAAACACAAGACAGGAGGACTGATGGAAACAGACAAGCAAGACACTGTGATGAGAGGAGTGTCAGCACAAGTGTGCACAGGTTAGAGGCAGAATGTGAAACACAGCAAGGGAGGACTGATGGAAACAGAAGAGCAACACACTATGATGAGATGAGTGTCAGCACAAGTGTGCACAGGTTAGAGGCAGAATGAGAAACACAACACAGGAGGACTGATGGAAACAGACAAGCAAGACACTGTGATGAGATGAGTGTCAGCACAAGTGCGCACAGGTTAGAGGCAGAATGTGAAACACAGCACAGGAGGACTGATGGAAACAGACGAGCAACACACTGTGATGGGAGGAGTGTCAGCACAAGTGTGAATAGGTTAGAGGCAGAATGTGGAACACAGCACAGGAGGACTGATGGAAACAGACGAGCAAGGCACCGTGATGAGATGAGTGTCAGCACAAGTGTGCACAGGTTAGAGGCAGAATGTGAAACACAGCACAGGAGGACTGATGGAAACAGACGAGCAACACACTATGATGAGATGAGTGTCAGCACAAGTGTGCATAGGACACAATGATAAGATGAGTGTCAGCACAAGTGTGCACAGGTTAGAGGTAGAATGTGAACACAGCACAGGAGGACTGATGGAAACAGACGAGCAACACACTGTGATGAGATGAGTGTCAGCACAAGTGTGCACAGGTTAGAGGCAGAATGAGAAACACAACACAGGAGGACTGATGAACAGACGAGCAACACACTGTGATGAGATGAGTGCCAGCACAAGTGTGCACAGGTTAAAGGCAGAATGAGAAACACAGCACAGGAGGACTGATGGAAACAGACGAGCAACACACTGTGATGGGAGGAGTGTCAGCACAAGTGTGCACAGGTTAGAGGCAGAATGTGAAACACAAGACAGGAGGACTGATGGAAACAGACAAGCAAGACACTGTGATGAGAGGAGTGTCAGCACAAGTGTGCATAGGTTAGAGGTAGAATGTGAACACAGCACAGGAGGACTGATGGAAACAGACGAGCAACACACTGTGATGAGATGAGTGTCAGCACAAGTGTGCACAGGTTAGAGGTAGAATGTGAACACAACACAGGAGGACTGATGGAAACAGACGAGCAACACACTATGATGAGATGAGTGTCAGCACAAGTGTGCACAGGTTAGAGGCAGAATGTGAAACACAGCACAGGAGGACTGATGGAAACAGACGAGCAACACACTGTGATGAGATGAGTGTCAGCACAAGTGTGCACAGGTTAGAGGCAGAATGTGAAACACAGCACAGGAGGACTGATGGAAACAGACGAGCAAGGCACTGTGATGAGATGAGTGTCAGCACAAGTGTGCACAGGTTAGAGGCAGAATGTGAAACAACACAGGAGGACTGATGGAAACAGACGAGCAACACACTGTGATGAGATGAGTGTCAGCACAAGTGTGCACAGGTTAGAGGCAGAATGTGAAACACAGCACAGGAGGACTGATGGAAACAGACGAGCAACACACTGTGATGAGATGAGTGTCAGCACAAGTGTGCACAGGTTAGAGGCAGAATGTGAAACAACACAGGAGGACTGATGGAAACAGACGAGCAACACACTGTGATGAGATGAGTGTCAGCACAAGTGTGCACAGGTTAGAGGCAGAATGTGAAACACAGCACAGGAGGACTGATGGAAACAGACGAGCAACACACTGTGATGAGAGGAGTGTCAGCACAAGTGTGGACAGGTTAGAGGCAGAATGTGAAACACAGCACAGGAGGACTGATGGAAACAGACTAGCAAGACACTGTGATGAGATGAGTGTCAGCACAATTGTGCACAGGTTAGAGGCAGAATGTGATGCATCTGTTTGGACAATGAATTCTTTGGAGTAGTTAGGACTTTGCAGAATTGGTGCAGTGCAATGGCCTGCTTCAGGTCATCAAATGCCTTTTGACAGCTGACTGTCCACTGAACTTTCTTGGGCATTGTCTTAGAAGTTAAGTCATTCAGGGGTGTCACATGGATCCATACTCCTTGACAAATGTTCTGTAGTACCCAGTCAGGCCCAAGAAAGCTCTGACCTGAGTCTGGGTGGTGGGAGCAACCCAGTCCATGATGGTCTGGATTTTGCTCTGCAATGGATGAACCTGACCTCCACCCACAAGGTGGCCCATGTACACAACCTGACTCTGTCCTATCTGGCACTTAGTAGCCTTGATAGTTAGGCCTGCTTTCTGCAGGGCCTCAAAAACATTTCTCAGGTGGACCAGGTGATCCTCCCTGGTGGAGCTAAAGACAGTAATACCATCTAGATATGCTGCACTATAGTCTTCCAGGCCTGCAAGGACTTTGTTCACCAACCTTTGAAAAATGGCAGGTGCATTCTATAAACCAAAGGGCATCACCACAAACTGGTAGTGCCCACTAGGGGCAGAACATGTTGTTTTTGGCTTTGCGTCATCAGCTAATGTGATCTGCCAGTAGCCAGCTGTAAGATCAAATGTGCTCAGAAACTTAGCTGAGGCCAAAATATCTATGAGCTCTTCTGCCCTTGGAATTGGATGAGCATCAGTCCTAGTGACTGCATTGAGACCCTTGTAGTCAACACAAAACCTCCTTTCGCTCTTGCCACCTTGGGTGTGAGGTTTCGGGACTAAGACCACTGGACTAGCCCAAGGGCTATCTCAGGGTTCAATAACTCCCAAATCCAACATCTTCTGGACTACTGTCCTGATACAGTCCCTGACATGATGAGGTTGCCCGTAGATCTTATTTTTAACAGGCAGACTGTCCCCAGTGTCCACTTCATGAGTGCACCAGCTAGTCTGACTTGGAGTCAGTGAGAACATATGTCTGAACTGTTGTAAAACGCTTCTACAATCAGTTTGCTGCTGGTCAGTGAGGCTGCCTGCCAAGGCTACACCATCTACTGAACCATCATCAGGGTTCTGTGAGAGCAGGTCTGGGAGTGGATCACTCTCTTCCTCCTGTCCCTCATCGGTAGCCACGAGCAAGCCCATGTCTGCCCTGTGAACATAAGGATTGAGCCTGTTGACATAGAGCACCCTATGGGGGCTCCTGGGAGTTCCTAGGTCCACCAGGTAGGTGACCACTCCTTTTTGCTCTATTATAGTATGAGGGCCACTCCACTTGTCCTGGAGAGCTGCTGGGGCCACAGGTTCCAACCCCCATACTTTCTGCCCAGGCTGGTAAACAGTCAGCACAGCCTTTTGGCCGTGCCAGGCTTTCTGTAATTCCTGGCTCCTCTCAAGGTTTTTAGTTGCCTTCTTCATGTACTCAGCCATCCTGGAGCTGAGACCAAGTACATAGTCCACAATATCCTGTTTAGGAGGTTTGAGAGGTAACTCCCATCCCTCCTTCACCAGACACAATGGACCCCTAACTGGATGTCCAAACAGAAGTTCAAATGGGCTGTAACCAACCCCCTTCTGTGGAACCTCCCTGTAGGCAAATAGAAGGCAGGGCAAAAGTAAGTCCTATCTGCGCCTAAGCTTTTCTGGGAGACCTTTATTCATGCCTTCGAGGGTTTTGTTGAATCTCTCAACTAAACCATTGCATTGTGGGTGATACATTTATAATGTACTCCACACTCCTTCCACATAGCAGTCAAGTGATACATTTATAATTTACCCCACACTCCTTCCACATAGCAGTCAAGTAACTAGACTTTTTTTTTTTGCAGAGTTTTATATAGCGCGAACTTGACCCGAATCGGGTATTAGAGCGCTTTACATAGCACCAGTTACGTTACATGAGGACACACATTAATTTTCTTTTTTTTTTAGGCACGGGGAGATTAAGTGATTTGCCCAGAATCACAGGATGTTTAGCGTTATTACCGAGACTCGAACCCAGTTACTCCAGGTCCGAGGTCGAGCGCCCTAGCCGTTAGGCCAACTCCTCCCCCCCAACTTGAAGTTTGCACCCCTGTCTGATACTACCTCCTTAGGAAAACCCACCCTGGAAGAGATTCCCAGGAGGGCTCTTGCCACCACAGGAGTTGTAGTGGTCCTAAGGGGAATTGCCTCTGGATACCTAGTGGCATGATCCACTACCAACAGGATAAACCTGTGCCCAGATCTGTCTGAGGATCCATTGGTCCAACAATATCAATCTCCACTCTTTCAAAGGGAACCCCCAACACAGGTAGTGGTATCAAGGGGGCCTTTGTTGTACCACCTGCCTTACCACTGGCTTGACAGGTGACACAGGAGCGACAAAACTCCTTTGTGTCTTCAGACATGGGAGGCCAATGAAGGTAAGAGACAATTCTGTCCAAAGTCTTGTTTTGGCCTAGGTGACCTGCTAAATGGACATCATGTGCTAGTGTCAATAGGAAGCCCCTAAACGTCTCTTCCCTCTGAGTAAAAGAGTCCATCATCCCAGTAGATCCTGTGGGACCCACTGGCACTTCCAGCAGCCTCTGCAGCAGCTTGCTGTCTGAGGGGTTCAAGAGAAGGGCAGCACAGCTGCTCCTGAATCAGATCTGCCCTGGAAGCGCCCCCTGTCCCCAAAAACTCAACCTGATCAGGCTCAAGCTCCTCTGGGACAGTTCCTTCTTCAGGACTAAGATCATCTCCCTCAAGAGACTGTTCATCACTCTGAGTCAGGGTGAAGGCTCTGCATTAACCCTACTGCTCCTTTTCTTGGAAGGCACCTGGTCCATTCTTCCAGACTCCAGGGCCTGTTCAGTGGATGCCATTTTTGCCTGTGACTTGGTCATAGAAAACACATCTGCAGGGATGCCCAGCATTTCTGCATGGGTCCTGAGCTCCACTTCAACCCAAGCTGAAGTTTCCAAATCATTGCCAAGCAAGCATTCTACAGGAAGGTCTGCACTTACCACAACCTTCTTAGGGCCAGTTAACCATCCCCAGGTGAAATTAACAACTGCCAGATCATGGTTGGTTCTGACATTGTTAGCATTGGTCACTTGGTAAGTTTCACCAAGTATGAGCTGCTCAGGAGCTACAAGGCCTTGTGTCACCATTGTGACCCTTGCTCCTGTGTCCCTGTAGGCCATAGCCTCCTTTCCATTGATCAAAGGCTGCTGTCTGTATTTGCCCAGATTACTGGGACTCACAAAGGAGGACATATCTATGTCTCCATCACTGATCAGTACAGCCTGAGTTGGAACTCTGACTAGACCAGAGACCATCTCAGAACCCTGGGTTACCCTACTACACCCTTATTTTGATTACCACCACTTGGAGCTGAACTAGGGGGAACAGTTGCCTTAGGGCAATGGTGGCTGGAGTTGAGTCTTGGGCCTTGGTAAGATTACTAGTCCAATGGGTTTTCTGTTTACAGATTTTACACCATGGTTTCTTTTGGCCTTTTCCTTTGTTAGATTATAACTCCCCACCAGATGCAGATTTTTGGGGCCCTTGAGAAGACTTCTGGTCTTTACCCTTGTCCCCACCATTGTCAGAGTTCTTAGAATCTTGCTTCTTGTAGTCACCACCTTGGTTCTGAAACTTCTGCCTCACCCTGGTTATGACCCATTTGCCTGCCTTCTTTCCCAATTCTTGGCGAGAGGTCAGATCTGAGTCCACCAGGTACTGATGCAACAGCTGATTTTGACAATTATTAAGGATCTGCTTCCTCATAATTAAGTTGTACAATCCTCTAAAATCAAAAACCTTACTGCCAAGTAACCAGCCCTCCAGAGCCTTAGTAGCACAATCTACAAAGTCAATCCAGTCCTGACTGGGTGCCTTCTGGGTGGCTCTATACTTAATTCTGTATTGCTCAGCGGTTAAGCCAAACCCATTAACCAGGGCACTCTTCAGGACTTTGTAATTATCAGCATCCTCTTCTCTAACAGTGGGGAGCTGGTTTCTACCTTTGTCTGCAAAGGAGCTCCACAAGATTGCTTCCCAATGCTCCTGAGGGACCCTCTGTACTTTACAGCCCTCTCCAGTGCAGTTATCCATTTGTGGATGTCATCCCCACTCTGGTAGGGAGGGACAATCTTATTCAGGTTCCTATGGTCATGAGTATGTTCTCTAACTCTAGGACACTGTAGCTGCCACCATGGGGCTCTAGCCTCTCTTTTCTAGAAGCTCTCTGGCGCTCTAGGGATTCCCTGTCTAAGGCCAGCTGCTCTCTCTTGATCCTAAGCATAGCCTCTTCAAGCTTGAGCCGTCTGCACTTTCTATTATAGGAGGTCTCTCTCCTGTAGGAGGCTGAGGACCTATGAGAGACAGAGGTCCCGACAGATGAACCCTAATGATTAGATTTCCTGAGAAGGAGATCTGGATCTTCTAGGCCCACTGCTAACTCTTCCTGGAGGGGTGGAGATAGGGCCACTGAGGTTCTCTTCTTCATCCACAGGGAGAATTTGATTGTCCAGGTTAGAATCATTCTGATCCTCCTGGTCAGCATCAAGGTCTAGGTCTTGGATGTTTTCACCTCCTTGCATTTCCTCTTCTGCTCCCCCGCCCACTCTGCCTGTCTCATCAGACCCTGAGGTCATCTGCAAGCAACAACTGTATGAGATGTTGTGTGGTTGGGCTTTTCTGTCTTCAATTTCCTAGAGGAACACTTGGTCCTCAATTCTTGGTATGATACATGGTCAAACTTAGATGGGAGAGGCCCACTGGCTTCTGCCCTTGAAGACATGACTAGTGTGGTGTGGTGTCTGCACCTACCTACTCTAGTGGGACTACTAAACTCTCTTTAGTTGTATAAAGGGTGTGCTAAGCCTTTGACACACAACTCTAAGTTCAGTAGCACTTACTGTATTCTATTCTTGATTATATGCACCTATGTACCTAAAGTGTTTTTCGGTTAGTCACTCAATGAGATCATCTGGTAAAGCAATAGCAAGCTTGAATTCAACCGCTGCACACCAATGTGAGAAGTTGGCCTGGCATATGCTGTCCACTAGTTATAGTGGGCACCTTGCACCAGTCCAAACGACCCTTATTGGTGGTAGGTTAAAGACAACCTTTATTGAAAGCTATCCTAGTGGTAGCTATGGAGAGCAGCCTTCAGGCTAAGTCTTAAAGGAGTGTAAAGCAGCTTGGTTTACCAGATTATAACCTCTTGAATGACCAAATGAAAGGGGAACCACACAAGGTATATATATATATAAAATATATGTATTTATTACTAAACACTCTCTACTAATCTCGTTTTGAGATTAGAGAACAAGATACACAATATCAACACAATAGAACTTCACTAAATAGCACAATATACAATGGGCCCCAGAGGGAGACCAAACCATATATTAAGAAAGTGGTATAAGAACCACAACTTGACTGGACACAGTGCATAGAGCCTGCAGAATCGCCGGGATCCCAAGGAACCACCCAAGGTAGTGACACAGGGGACCCACTAGGGACGTGTGCAGTGTGAGAACACAGCCGCGAGCTCCGTTAGCTTTTATGGGGATAGACGCGGTTGGAATTTGAAAGTTTAAGGACACTTAGGAGAGAACTTTGAGCAAAACTACTTTATTTTATTTATTTATTTATGTGGTTTATAAAGCGCACAGCTACCCCCGAAGGGGTGTCCCGGCGCTAAAACCTGAGCCTCCAGGGGAGAAAAAGGAGCATAGAGCATGGCAAAACAGTGGGGAAATCAGAGTCCGGAA
Organism: Lissotriton helveticus; assembly: GCF_964261635.1. Classification (NCBI taxonomy): domain Eukaryota; kingdom Metazoa; phylum Chordata; class Amphibia; order Caudata; family Salamandridae; genus Lissotriton; species Lissotriton helveticus. The sequence continues at coordinate 498,838,324 of NC_136062.1, forward strand.
AAGAGCCAGGTTTTGAGTTTGGCTCGGAAGATGGATTCGGAGGGACAGAATCTCAGATCGATTGGCAGAGTGTTCCACAGTTTTGCCGCAATGACACTGAACCCTCTGCCACCCATTCTAGATAGTCTAAAACGGGGGGAGATCAGGAGGCGGCGGTCATTGGATCTCAAGGATCTGATGGAGCGAGATATCGAGACACGTTTTTTCAGGTAGTTGGGTCCGAGGTCGTTGACGGCTCGGTAGGTAAGGGTAAGGATCTTAAACTGAATACGACTAGCCACTGGTAGCCAGTGGAGTTCCTTACGATACGCGGATACAGATTGGCGGTAGGGGATATTACCAATCAATCTGGCCGCCGCATTTTGGACAATCTGTAGCCGGTCTAACAGATACTGGGGGGCACCAGCATATAGGCTGTTAGCATAGTCCAGGTGGGACGTGATGAGGGCTTGGGTAACTGTACGGCGGGAATCCAGAGGGAGATAGGGGAGAATTTATTTGATCATGCGCAACTTCAGGAAGCAGGCAGAGGTCACTTTATTGATCTGAGTTTTGCATGAGAGAGAGTCATCAAACTGGAAACCCAGGTTTCGAGCAGAGTGAACGGGAGAGGGCGCGGGGTCAAGTGCCGTGGGCCACCACCAGGAGGAGGGGATGGGAGCTTTCTGATTGAAAAACAGTACCTCCGTTTTGTCTGCATTTAGTCTGAGGTGGTTAGCAGTCATCCAGACACTGATATTGTTAAGGCACTGGCGGAAGTTGGAGAGTGCGGAGTCCGAGCGGTCTCTGAAGGAAAACACCAGCTGAGTATCATCAGCATAGGAGACCACCCTGACTCCGTAGGACTCTACAACGTCGGCCAGTGGGGCAAGATAAACGTTGAAGAACAGAGGGCTGAGGGCGGAACCCTGTGGCACACCGCATGACAGGGGTTTTTCCTCCGACTCGAAAGGCCGTAGCAGTACCCTCTGACTTCTACCCGAGAGGAAGGACTCGATCCAGCTGAAAGCTGTGCCGCCAATGCCAATCTGTTTGAGTCGGTCAAGGAGGATGGGGTGGGAGACCGTATCGAAAGCTGCGGACAGGTCGAGGAGGACCAGCATGGCCTCCTCGCCCCTGTCCACGCATTCCCGAATAGTTTCCGATACCTCCAACAGTGCCGTCTCAGTGCTGAATCCAGCTCTAAATCCAGATTGTGATTCGTGCAGTAGAGAGTGGTTTTCCAGATATTCCGTGAGTTGCAACTGCACGGCTTTTTCCAGGACCTTTGCAGGTTTGGGGAGAAGGGAGATGGGGCGGTAGTTGGCGAAGACAGTGGGATCTGCATCCGCTTTTTTTAGGATAGGAATCACCAAGGCCTCCTTCCAAATGGTAGGGAAGAGGCCATGGTGAAGGGAGGCGTTCCAAATGGAGAGGAAGGAGCAGGCTAGCGAAGGCGCCAGTTCTCCCATGAGTTTCGCAGGGATAGGGTCAGATGGGGCGCCGGATTTGCAATGTGTCAGTAACCTAATAGCATCGTCCCGGTTGAGTATATTGAAAGAGAGAAAGGACGGGGAATCTGGGGGACTAGTGGGGGTAGGCAGGGGGGCTGGCCCTTTAGGGAAGGAGACACAGAGTTTGTTTATTTTTTCAAGGAAGTAGTGTGAAAGTCCCTCGCATAGAGCCTGACTCGCAGTGTTCTGAGTGGCCCTGGCCGGCGGATTAATGAAGTCTTTAACAATGGTGAAGAGTGTTTTAGACGAGTTTTTGGCCTTGGTAATTTGAAAAGAAAAATGATCTTTCATAGCGATTTTTTTTTTTTTGAGGAATGTTTTCAGGGCAGACCTATAAGAAAATTTGGCTTCAGGGTCGTAATTTAGTCTCCACTTACGTTCGAGTGCTTTGCATCTGCTTTTCTCCTCACGGAGGGAGGTGGAGAACCAAGGGGCGGAGGGTCGCGATCTAGTGGAGGTAATGACTTTCTGGGGAGCAATGGAGTCAATAGCATTGACAAGGGCAGCATTCAGCCTAGAGACGTTTCCATCTATATCAGAGGAGAGGTGCTCCGTCTGGAAGTGGAATACCGGGTCCAAGGTGGCACATGTGACCTTGTGCCACTTTCTTCCCAACTCCTTCCTCGGGGCCAGGGGGGCAGTATTCCGTCCGAGGGCAAGAGAGAAGGGGATGAGATAATGGTCGGACCAGGTGAGGGGGAGGGGTGGGAGGACAGTGGTAGTGGAAAAGTTGGCGAATATGAGGTCCAAGGTGTGCCCAGCCACATGTGTAGGACCTACGACTAATTGTTTGAGGTTCAGGCTTTCCATAGTTTCCAACAGATTGTTCGCCTTCACGCAGAGAGGATTGTCTACGTGGAGGTTAAAATCACCTAGGACTAGAAAATATTGGTGTTTGAGGGATAGATCAGCCAGTTGGTGGGAGAGGGCAGTGAGAGAAGGGGAGGTGGCGGTAGGGGGGTTATAAACTAATGTGCCGGCCAGTATAACTGCCGCGGAGTCAGATATAGAGAAGTACATGGCTTCAATTATACCAATATTAGTAAGTTTAGTAAAGGTCAGCTGGAGATAGGATTTGAGGATGACGGCTAGACCGCCTCCAGATTTACCACCAGCCCGGTTCATGCAATTTATATTGTATCCTGGGGGGATGGCCAGATAGATGTCCGGAGAGGAGGAATCAGTGATCCAGGACTCAGTAAGGAATAGAATATCCCATTCTTCTGAGGAGATAGACATCCAGATGTCATTGGCATGACGAGGGAGAGAGCGGCAATTGATCAAGCCAGCTTTCAGAGTCCGGCAATTAGAGGAGGGGAGCTGCGGTGGGGGACGAGGCGGTAGGCAGGGTTGGTAGGACGGTAGAGTGAAGTTACATTGCGGGCAATGGAAAGGAGCAGACTCTAAGTGGTTTGGGATGCAACGGATGATAGCCGGGCAAGGGGAGGGGTTTAGTAGGTGTAGTTGAGTGTTGGTCCAACACGTACGAGTAGAGTCAGTAGAAAAGGCAGGGGGTCTGGCCCTGGGCCCAGTCCAGGCCCGGACGGGCCCAGACGGGCTTGCCTTAGGCGCGCCCGCTGCGCCCGTCCGCTGCGCTTCCTAGCGAGACACATAAGTTATGTCTGTGAGAGAGGGCGTCATGGGGGCGTGGCCAGCTGAGGTGGGCGTGTCGGACTTTAGACTTAAGGGGTTCTAGGGCCAACACCCACGGGAGCACCGGAGTACTCGAGTTACCTCACCCAGGGAAGCCAGGTGCAGGGGGGTCAAATGGTGTCAGGTCGCGTCGTCGTTTTCAATGGCCACCTGTTGCAAAGTCCGGCTGCCGGGAAGAAGGAAAGTGTCCGGGGGATCCAAGCCTGGATCGAAGATGTGAAAAACCTGAAAGCAGAGGGGACAGAGTCTGGGTCACTTGCCAGTGACCAGGGGCACAATAGACGAATGCCCACCGATGTCGGGTGCTTCAGGTGCAAAGAGGTGACGCTTGACTCTGCAGCCACGAGGACCAGGCGATGTCCACGATGACCAGGATCCGGATTCAAGCTGTCCCATGTAGGTTGTCGAGTGCTGGGGTGTCAGTGCTTGGATTGAACACAACAAGCCTTGGCAACAGCAACCCACACAGGAAGAGAGAAGATGCTTCGGTGCGGACCAGCAAGGTCCGGGGGACTCCCCAATCAACGGAGCATCAGGGTACATCTGGAGCACCCAGGGAAGCCCAAACAAAGTTGCAGTTGCCTTCACAGGGACCCACCAGTCGACGGACCAGGGATCGCGAAGGGACCTCGAGAGAAAACACAAAAGGCCAGGTCACGGAACACTCGTGGAGTGTAGGCTGGTAATCTTCAGTGGAATTACTGCTCGGGGTCAGGGCTGCAAGTAACCCAAAGCTCAGCCTCAGAGGTTGCCTCAAAGCTGATGCTTCTGCAAATGGTCGTGGTATCCAGGGGTTCAGGTTGCAAGGTTTCCATGCGGGATATAGGCCTCAGACTTGCAGAGCGCACAGATCGACCTCAGAGACTACGGGAACCCACCTTCTGTGTTGCAAAATTCTTCGGAGTTCTCAGGAGCTTCGGAGCTGCAAACCGGACAGATGCGTCTTTGGTGCCTGCCAAGCAGGGGAGTAACTCCTTTACGCCAAGGGAGATTCTTCAGTTATCTAGCGCCTTGTAGATCGTGGAAGTTCCAGGATTATGTATCAGAGTTTCATCCAGGTAAATCTAAAGTCCTGTAGTCAGGGGTTCCTAATTTATACCCAAGGAAGGGGTGGGACAAAGTCTGGGGACCCACCTATGGAGGGTCAGGAAAGAGGGATGGCTACACCCATTTCCTTAGTCCAGTTTCATGACAGAGCAGGGGCTGGTAGCCCCTGTGTACGGGATCAGTAACAGGAGAGGTGGGAGGGAGCGAGTCTGACACTCTGAGTAGAGATTTCAAAGAAGGTTTTATTTTTAGATACGCTTTTCGTCTTCTACTGGTCAGTCTTATTCGAGCAAACTCGTCCGGCTCCGTCCTTGCGCCCTTGGGGAAGGTTGGCAGTTCCAGGGTGCTTCCACTACGCAGTGGGTGGGAGCCCTCCAGACCGGAAGTTCAGTAGTGGTCGTCGGGGTCGAGGTCCGCAACTCAGGTCGTGTGTGCAAAGAAAGGAGAAAACAAGGAGTCACTCTGACGTTCCTCGTAGGACGTTAGGGACCGGGGAAGTGAGGGACACCAAGTGAACAAGTGTATTACTAAGCGGTCGATCCTGTGCCTTTAGTGCTCGTGAGGGAATAGGGTTAAGGAGACTTTACACTTGTTTACACTAGCCGTTCACTCGTTTGTTATATTGCTACGAGCAACCCAGCCTGCCACTTTGCCCCGTACCTTTGTGAGCCACGCTCCTCCCATGGGAGCGTGGCGGGGCGAATCACCGGATCGTTGGCCTCCTGGCTTGCCGTCCACAGCTGGGCTCATCAGGGATTCTTCTTCGCCGCACTCCGGTTCCGCTCTCGCTCTCCAGCTTCTCACGCCTTCTCCTCCTCGGGAAACGCCGTCCGCAGTCTTCCGGGATCCATCTCCTTTTGGCTCTGTGACGTCCCAGGGGGGCGGAGTCTCGTCACCCTCGACGGCAGAGTTAAAGGGGCCGTGTTCCTTCTCGCCTTCGTCTCCCCAGCCTTCCTCTGATTCTGCGCGAGTCCACTCCTCCGGCCAGGGAGAGTTCGGCTGTTTGTCAGAAACAGAAAGGGATGACAAGGGAACAGCTGACCACCAGTCTTTCATATCGAGTTCATCACTGCGGGTGTCAGGGTGGTGTCCCGCCCCGTCACACTCCTCCCCCCCTGGAATCTCCCGATCGGGGAGAGGGAAGACCCTTGACAGAAAGTCTGCATTCCCGTTTTCAGTGCCCTTTTTATGTTGCACGGAAAAGGAGTAGGGCTGTAGGGAGAGGAACCAGCGGAGCACTCTAGTATTCAATGTCCGATTCTGGTACATCCATTTCAATGGAGCGTGATCTGTCTGTAGGATGAAGGCCCTCCCTTCCAAATAGTAGTGCAATTTGTCAATAGCCCACTTGATAGCCAGGCATTCACGTTCTACAGTGGAATATCTGCACTCCCTGGGGAACAACTTACGGCTGGTATATAAAATGGGATGCTCCACTCCATCGTCGCCCATCTGTGACAGTACCGCCCCTATTCCTACGTCTGAGGCGTCAGTGGCCAGTATGAACGTTTTAGAGAAGTTGGGTGACTCTAGGACTGGGGCTGTGGTTATAGTGGTTTTCAAGCTCTCAAATGCACTTCGGGCTTCTTTAGAGGGGCTCTGTATTTCCTTATGTCTGATGTCTTTTCTTAGGAGGTCCGTAAGGGGTGCGGCAACTTCAGCAAACTTGGGAATGAATCTCCTGTAATAACCGATTAGTCCCAAGAAGGCTCGCAGTTCCCTTTTGTTATTCAGAAAGCAGGCGTTCTGAATGGCTTACACCTTCTCTGCGTGTGGTGCAATCGTGCCCTTTCCTAGGACATATCCCAAGTATTTGACAGTGTTGAAGGCGACACGGGATTTTTTTGAGTTGATGTACAAGCCTGCTTGTTGTAGTGCCATCAAAATAATACGTAGGTGCTGTAAATGTTCCTCCCACGTCTTGCTGTATATGACGATGTCGTCCAAGTAGGCCGAACTAAATGAGGGGTATGGCTTCAACACCTGGTTCATAAGGCACTGGAAAGTGGCAGGTGCCCCGTGTAAACCGAACGGAAGAACCGTGAACTCATACAAACCCTCGTCGGTAATGAAGGCGGTTTTCTTTCTGTCTTCTTCACGGAGGGGCACCTGCCAATATCCTTTGGTCCGATCAAGGGTGGTGATAAAGACAGCGTCCCCTAACTTTTCCACCAGTTCGTCCACCCGTAGCATGGGGTATGCATCAAATGCAGAGATGGCATTCAGGGCCCTGAAATCCATACAGAATCTCTTCGATCCATCAGGTTTCGGGACCATCACAATCGGAGAGGCCCAATTGCTTTTAGAGGGCCGAATCACACCCATTTTTAACATATCTAGCACCTCTCTCCTGACGGCTTCTCTTCTGGACGCGGGGATTCTGTAGGGCCGTTGTTTCACTGTTTTTCCAGCTGGAGTTTCAATGCAATGCTCCACCAGAGTCGTCTTCCCAGGCAAATCAGAAAAGATTTTGGACAAGGGTTGTAGGACGCCCTGAAGATCCTTCTTCTTTTGCTCGGAAAGTTCAGGGTTCACGACGAGATGTTCTAAGGTTGAGACCTTTTCTGTCAGAGTAGGGAGCACCAGGTTATTGCCCCTAGGAACTGGACCGATCCATTTCTTTAATAGATTTATGTGGTAACTTTGGGTCTTGTTTGAGGAAAGGCGAAGTCTGTACGTGGTGTTCCCGATAGTCTCAATTACCTCATAGGGTCCAACCCATTCGTTCTTGTGGGTAACTGACGGTAATAGCAGCAATGCCCATTCTCCTACTCTGAGTCTTCTCAGTTTCGTCCCCTTGTCGTAATACCTTTTTTGTTTGTGTCTTTGTTGTTCTAGGTTCGTATGTGCAAGACTTCTTAGTTTTCCCAGTTTGGATCGGAGTTGTAGAGTATACTCCAGGAGGGATTTCTGTTCTTGTGCTTCTTGTGTCTCCCAGGTATCTTTCGTGATTTCCAACAGTGATCTCGGGACACGTCCGTATAGGAGTTCAAATGCCGAACATCTAAGGCCGCTCTGTTTCTGAGCCCTGAGCACATATAAGGCTAGGGGGGGAGGCGATCCCAGGCCTGGCCTTCTGTGGATAGCATCTTCTTTAGGGTTATTTTCAAGGTTTGGTTGTACCTTTCAACCAGACCGTCGGTCTGGGGGTGATAGACCGACGTCTTCAAGTGGTGGATGTTCAAAGACTTGCAAACTTCTCTCATCATACGGGAAGTAAAAGGAGTCCCCTGGTCTGTTAAGACCTCTTTAGGAAAACCGACGCGAGCGAACAATTCTACAAACTTCTCTGCCACGTTTGCTGTGGTGGGTGCCCTTAGGGGAAATGCCTCTATAAATCTTGTTGCGTAATCTACAATGACGAGAGCATATTGGTGTCCTTTAAACGACTTGGGTAGTGGTCCAATTAAATCCATCCCATCCCTCTCGAAGGGTGTACCGACAATAGGCATCGGTTGGAGAGGTGCAGCCGGGGGCCTGTGGGTGTTCTTGCACTGGCAGATTTTGCATTTCTTACAATAGTCCTGCACATCTCTGTAAACGCCTGGCCAATAGAAATGGCGCAGTATGCTTTCAGTCGTTTTCTCTTTACCGGCATGACCAGCCGTTAGATGGGCATGAGCAAAGAAAAGTACCTGCTCACGGAAGGTTAAGGGGACTAGGAGTTGAGGGCTTTTTCCATTTTCTGCCTCTCTATATAGGAGTTTGTTTCGTATAACAAACCTGGGAAACGATGAGGTGGGTCTATCTTGGGCAGCATGAGCGGCTTCCCATGCGTTGTATAGGGTTCTTTCCTCAGCTTGAGCGAATCTAAAGCTGCTATCCAGTGTCCAGGGGTCAGGGGTTATATACGCTGCCTTGGGACCCTCTACAGTCAGTGGGCGGTCAAACACTGTGTCCCGAAAGAGGGCAAGGAACTCAGGATTATCCACCCCCAGAATCATGTCCTCGGGAAGGGAGTCCACTACTCCTACCTTCACTACACATGCCGGTTTGTCTGTGGGCCATATAGTAATTTCTGCTATTGGATATGGCTTAACGTCCCCATGGACACAACGGACATGCACTAGAGAATCGGGGACATACTGACAGGGGAGGATAAGGCGTTTCTGGACTACTGATTGTCTGCAGCCTGAATCAAGAAGGGCATTCACCACATGATCATTTATCCACATACTCACGTAAAATAAGGTTCCGGTCTCTGCGGAGTAGAGAATGGTTTTAGGTAGATAGCCCACCTCCATTGGCTCTTCGGGTGGGTGTTTTCGGGGACACAAGCGGGCTATGTGGCCCCATTCGCCACCCTCGAAGCATTGTGGCCCACGGGTCATAGGTGATTCCATCCTAAGCGTCTGGGTCTTACGGGTTCCATTAACAGTTTTGTCTTTGTCTCCGGTTTGGCCGGTGGCTGGCTCTTGTGGTATTTATCCGGTTCCCAACCCGAACCGCGGGGTTGAGCGCTCGCATAATTGGCTGCCATCTCGATGGTTTGCTCTACTGTGAGACCTGAGTGTTGTCTCAGCCATCTCTGGGACCCATACGGAAGGGCTTCCATAAACTGCTCCAGATAGATCTTGGCAAGGATATCTTCTTTAGTGCAGGCCTCGGGCTTCAACCACTTGTCTGCCATCATTTTAAGCCTGAAGAAAAGAGTTTTTGGGTTCTCCCCAGGTGTCCCTTTTTCTCTTCTAAAGCGAACTCTGTACGCCTCAGGGTCTAACCCCAAGTGGTCCAGTATCACGTTTTTGATCAGGGGGTATGGGGCATTGCCTACAGGGTTGGCCATCTGGTATGCAAATTGCGCCTCGCCGGTCAACAATGGGGCAAGAAAGAAGGGCCACTTCTCCTCCGGCCACCCTGGCTGCCCTGGCTGCCCGTTCAAAGTTCATGAGGAAGGCATCTGGGTCTTCCCCATGTACGTATTTCTGTAGAGCTATCCCCGATGGGTTGGGGACATGTACCCTGCTCTCCACCGCGACTGTGCTTGTGGGTGTCGCCATGTTTTTCTGTAGACTGTCCAGCTGGGCGGATATAGTGTTTGTGAATAGGTCCCGGTCGGCTTGCGCCGGGGTGAGCTGTCGCTCCACCGCCCATTCTAATTTCTCCTTTCCCTTCACTAGATGTTGTATGAGGGCGTCCATCTCGGGTGTACAGACGGACTGAGATGTTGATCCCACTTCTGACACCAGTTGTACGGGATCAGTAACAGGAGAGGTGGGAGGGAGCGAGTCTGACACTCTGAGTAGAGATTTCAAAGAAGGTTTTATTTTTAGATACGCTTTTCGTCTTCTACTGGTCAGTCTTATTCAAGCAAACTCGTCCAGCTCCGTCCTTACGCCCTTGGGGAAGGTTGGCAGTTCCAGGGTGCTTCTACTACGCAGTGGGTGGGAGCCCTCCAGACCGGAAGTTCAGTAGTGGTCGTCGGGGCCGAGGTCCGCAACTCAGGTCGTGCGTGCAAAGAAAGGAGAAAACAAGGAGTCACTCTGACGTTCCTCGTAGGACGTTAGGGACCGGGGAAGTGAGGGACACCAAGTGAACAAGTGTATTACTAAGCGGTTGATCCTGTGCCTTTAGTGCTCGTGAGGGAATAGGGTTAAGGAGACTATACACTTGTTTACACTAGCCGTTCACTCGTTTGTTATATTGCTACGAGCAACCCAGCCCCCCACTTTGCCCCGTACCTTTGTGAGCCACACTCCTCCCGTGGGAGCGTGGCGGGGCAACTCACCGGATCGTTGGCCTCCTGGCTTGCCGTCCACAGCTGGGCTCGTCAGGGATTCTTCTTCGCCGCACTCCGGTTTCGCTCTCGCTCTCCAGCTTCTCACGCCTTCTCCTCCTCGGCAAACGCCGTCCGCAGTCTTCCGGGATCCATCTCCTTTTGGCTCCATGACGTCCCAGGGGGGCGGAGTCTCGTCACCCTCGACGGCGGAGTTAAAGGGGCCGTGTTCCTTCTCGCCTTCGTCTCCCCAGCCTTCCTCTGATTCTGCGCGAGTCCACTCCTCCGGCCAGGGAGAGTTCGGCTGTTTGTCAGAAACAGAAAGGGGTGACAAGGGAACAGCTGACCACCAGTCTTTCATATCGAGTTCATCACTGCGGGTGTCAGGGTGGTGTCCCGCCCCGTCACACCCTGCAACCGGTTTGAGCTGGACTATGCACAGGGACACCAAAAGTGCCCCCAGTGCAGACATCAAAGCTCTCTTGGAGTGCCCCCACCCAGCCCCAATACACAAAAGTCTGTCTGAGATGCCTGTGACAGGAAATCTATTGTCCAGGCCTCCCCTGCCGGAGTTTCTTCCAGCAGCAGGAGGTCAGACGTGTGTCTGTGGCTGCAGCATCCATTTTGTGATGTCCGGGTTCTATAAAGCTGGTACCCGGTGTAGTCACGTTTCTTTCTCCAGGAGGGTGGAATCATACCTCCCCAGCCAGGTCTGGCAGGGAGGTATGATTCCAAGGTGTTTGACACCAAACACAACATGTTTCCTTGCAGCCATTCCAAAGTTAGCATTTACCGCAAGGTTATAATGCACTTAAGAGTATATGGTCTGGCTGCATCACAGAACAACCCCAGATGATAGATTCCGAAGGCTGCAGAGGGGCCCTGCTCATGCATGGGCCCCCTCTTACACAAAACGAAGCACTCTGCCTTCAGGATTGATAAGGCCTGCCATAGGGGTGACTGATAGGTTTATATGTGCAGTGATATAAGGTAGATGTGAAGAACCTGAAAGCAGAAATGCCAGTGTAGCGATGGGCTGGGAAATTGCCACTAGAGATTCCTATGGGTACATAGAGGCCACCCTAGTGCCCCTGGGTGGGGAGAAAATTGAACCTTTGGCTCATGGGCCTCTACGTATGAAGAAATACCAACAGTGGCCAAATATCAATGGAGCAGAGGTGAAGCCTCGGAGGGATACAGGTGCCAGTGTGATCATGGCTATGGCTAAACTCGTTTCCGCAGACCAGATCCTACTAGAAGAGGTGCACAAGATTGTCAACCCTGGCAATGCCTCAAAGTCACATCCTATGGCTTTGGTTGACCTTGAGTTGGGAGGAGTTACTGGCCCAACGAAGGTAGCTGTGTCCCCTGCTTACTGGGGAATGAGCTGACACCTCTCATTGGCCAAACGTAGGGAGGAGGACCCTGCAGAAGAAACAGCTCCTGGAGACATGACAGAGCTGGCACCTATGACTAGTGACCCCTCAGCAGTGAGGGAAGTTTCCCCTTAATCTGGTCCATGATATCCCCTTAGATGGGCACCTGGGGCAGACCATGACCTGGGAGAGGCCGGTCAATTACTTTTACTGGCCCAGAATGGCTGAGAAGGTCAAGGAGTTTTGCTGCACCAGTCATGGGAGAAACCAAAGGCTCCCCTAATACCACTGCCTGTTGTGGGGACCCCCTTGGAGAGGGTGTGGATTGGCAATTTCTGATGGATACATCTGCCTGTGGATTCCTCACCTTATGAATATCCCCTGTGCCAGCATTCTGCAGAATTTTTTCCTAGCTCTCTACCCCGACGAGGACATCACAATGCCACAGCTCTGCTCGTGACTCCGCAGGACGTCACCAGAGCTATAAGAGAGCCTCATCGGCGTGATGACGTCAGTTCCCTTTTTTCTGCGCCGTCAACGATGTGAGAGTTTTCTGGCTCTCTCCATACTGTTGAGATACTTTGTTGTTGTTTCTATCTTTAGACTGTTGCTCTTAGGATGTCGTCTTCGAGGAAGTCTGGATTCAAGCCCTCCAGAGAGTGTGGGGCTCACATGTCCATCACTGAACCCCATGAAGACTGCTTATGGTGTTTGTCATCTGATCACAACATGGAGGACTGTTCCAGTTGAAGGAAGATGAACCCTAAGGCTCTTAAAGAATGGGAAGCTAAGCTCTTTATGGCTAAGGCGAAGAAGGAAGGAGGAGGCCGAAAAAGAGCTAAGTCGAAGTCGTCGGGTTCGCATTCGTCGAAGTCATGGAAACACAAAAAGAAGAGAAGACATGGATCTCAGTGCCATACATCGAAGGGTAAGGCTTCGAGGTAGCCTTCGCCGGTCCCTCGACGTCATCATAAAGAACTTGTGTCTCCTTCCCCTTCTGCTCGAGTGACTCAGGAGAGATCTCCATCTCCAAAAAGCACACCGGCACAGTCTCCAGCACCGAGGGGTTCGGCGGATTCGGAAGAGTTACCACTCCAGATTGTTTCTTCTCCTGCTTCTCCTGTGCACAACGTTGAGCCTTTGGCTCCGGTTGATTCAGCTGTTCCGACTCCGAATGCTCCTCGTTTGGATTTTGGGTCGAATCCTTTTCTGCAATTTCCAACTCCTGGATCAGATCATACGCATTTTTTTAATGCTATGTACGGAGTCTTTGCTAAGGCAGCCTTCCCCTCCGGAGCACCTTCGGGGGCAGGAGGTTGAAGAGGGTGGAATAGAAGAATCAGTGGATGATTTTGAAGGTATATAGGATCCAAGTGGGCTGGACACTTCTCCTGAGTGGGAGCTTTCTTCCACAAGGGCGTCTCCACCTCAAGAGGTAGCTCCATACCATACTGTTATAAGAAAGGCGTCGGATCTTTTGGACTTACAGTTACCAACTGCTGAGTACAGGCGAAATTTGCTCATTGAGGTTTTACATTCTTCAATAGTTGAGCCCTTGTTACCTTTCAATGAAGCCTTGACTGAGCCTATTCTTGAGGTATGGCGGAAACCACTATCTTCTCCTGCTGTGTCTAATAGGTGGCAAGAGGGTTATAGGTCTGCTCCAGGGGATCCTCTCTTTCTGTCTTCTCATCCTTCTCCAGAATGTTTGGTGGTACAGGCGTCCTGATCTAAACAGTCTTCGGGTGCTCTTTCCCAGGCTCCTGTTGACAGGGTCTCTAAAAAACTGGAGCAGTCAGCTAAGAAAGTCTTTTCATCTTCAAGCATGGTTCTTAAATCTACCGATGCTACCTGTTTGTTGGGCCGTTATATACATGCCTTGATGGACTCAGCTAAGCAATTGGCTCCAAAGTTACCCGATGAAGAGCGAGGTAATTTTATGGAGGTTCTGTCAGATGTTCTGGCTGCTGCTAGACAGGTTATTCAATCTGGTCTGGATACGGCTGGTTCAGTGGCCAGGGTTATGGGTTCCTCCATTGCTACCAGGAGGCAAGCTTGGCTTAGATCCTCTGGGTTTTTTCCCGGATGTTCAAGCTACACTGGTTGATTTGCCTTTTGATGGGTCAAAGTTTTTCGGGGAGAAGGCGGATTCTGCCCTTCAAAGGTTTAAAGACAGTAGAGCTACGGCGAAGTCTTTGGGTCTGCAAACCCAGTCAGGGGGGTTTGGATATAAAAAACATCGTGGATTCGGAAGGTCTTCCTTTCGTAGCTTACCATAACCTCAGCAGTAGCAGCAAAATCCCCTCTATAAGTCATATAGAGGAAGAGCCAAGGGTCGCCAACGTGGGTCTAACTGCAAACTCTCCTCCTCCTCTACCTCCCCTGCTTCCTCTGATAATGCAGGAAAGCAGCCCTAGATCCCCCATCCTGGATCATGTGGGTCCTAAAGGGGTTCGGTTGTCTCATTTTCTACAGGGTTGGAAATCGGTCACGTCAGACCTTTGGGTTTTAAACCTAGTAGAGCGGGGATATGCCCTTCCCTTTCGGGAATTTCCTCCACATTACCCTCCTTGCCAAGGTTTTTGTTCAGAGGACCATTTACTTGTTCTTCAGAAGGAAGTCCTTGTGCTCTTGCAGAAAGGTGCGATGGAGGTGGTTCCGGAGCAGGGAAGGGGTCAGGGGTGCTACTGGTATTTGCTGATCCCCAAGAAGATGGCAGGTTACGTCCGATCCTGGACCTCAGGATCTTGAATTTTTACCTCAGACAGGAGAAATTCAAGATGCTGACCCTTGCACAGGTTCCTTTGGCGATGCAGCAAGAGGACTGGATGGCGTTGATCGATTTACAGGATGCGTATTATCACATTCCCATCCTGAAGTCGCACAGGAAGTAGCTCCGTTTTATGGTGGGGTCGCAGCACTACCAGTTTGTGGTCCTGCCGTTTGGTCTTACTACTGCACCTCAAGTCTTCACAAAGATGATGGCAGTGGTGGCTGCACATCTCAGAAGATCAGAGATTCCAGTGTTCCCTTATCTGGACGACTGGCTGCTCAAAGCGGAGTCGCCAGAGATGGTGCTTCATCATCTGCATATAACAACTCATCTAATGTTCAACTTGGGATTTTCGATAAATGTGCCCAAGTTTCACCTGGTGCCTTCTCAGGGCAACCTGTTTATAGTGGCGGTACTGGATACTACTGTGTGTCGAGCTTTCCCTCCTCCTCAAAGATTTCTCAACATTCAGGAGAGGATCCCTATGTTTCACAATGGAGCGGTTGTTCCGGTCCTGAAGGTTCTTCGCCTGCTTGGTCTGTTCGCTTCCTGCATACTGTTGGTAAGTCATGCGCACTGGCACATGAGGGCGCTCCAGTGGTGCCTCCGCAGGCAGTGGTATCAGCACAACGGAGATCTCAGGGAGTAAGTCAGGATCTCCAGAGAAGCTGCAGTGGAGCTGACTTGGTGGAGTGTGCAGGGCAACCTGACTCAAGGGAAGCCCTTTCAGTCACCTCCTCCAGTAGCCTCAGTGATCATGGATGCCTCCACTCTAGTGTGGGGTGCTCATCTGAAGGATCCGAAGGTCAAAGGTCTTTGGTCTCCAGAGGAAAGGTTGCTTCACATCAACCTTCTGGAATTGCGGTCTATACGTTTAGCACTGAAGGGCTTCCTTCCTTCCCTTCGCGGTCGGTCGGTACAGGTCCTGACAGACAACACTACCGCGATGTGGAACATCAACAAGCAGGGAGGTGTGGGGTCGTACCGTCTCTGTCGAGAAGCTCTGCGACTCTGGTCCTGGGCACAGAACCATCAGATTTGCGTGTTTGCACATAATCTAGCCGGTGTGCTAAATGTTCGTGAGGACAGTCTCAGTCGGCATTACTCGGCCGATCACGAGTGGAGGCTTCATCTGAAGGTAGTTCTTCACATCTTTCAGATGTGGGGGATTCCTCGGTTGGACCTGTTTGCCACTCAAGAGAACGCGCACTGCCTGTTGTTCTGCAGTCTTCAGTATCCAGTGCAGGGAGCGTTGGGGGACGCCTTCATTTGAATTGGAGCTCATATCTCCTTTACGCGTTTCCTCCCGTACCCTTGATTCCTCGGGTTCTGAGGAAGATTCGCCAAGACCAGGCCCAAGTTATATTGATCGGCCTGGATTGGCCAAGAAGGCTGTGGTACAAAGATCTACTTCACCTCTCATTGCACCCGCCGCTCCGTCTCCCTCTCAGGGCAGACCTCCTCTGACAGTCGCAGGGGCAGGTTTTACACCCCCACCTCCAGATCCTGCACCTTCATGCCTGGAGATTGAACAAGGCAACCTGAGTTCCTTCTCTCTCCCACCGGATGTAGTGGACGTTATCTTATCGTCCAGGCGACACTCCACTAAGTCAATTTAAACTTATAGATAGTCAAGATTTGTTAAATGGTGTGGAGAGAGACCCATTGATCCTTTAAAGGCCACTTCATGAATGGTCTTCAGTTTTCACTTTTCTTGGCTCAGCAGGGATGTGATGTGGCCACTGTTAAGGGATATTTTTCGGCTTTATCAGTGTTTATTTGTTTGCCAGATCAGCCGTCTTTATTTAAATTTCCCATTGTTTTGAGATTTATTAAGGGCCTCACTAATAGGTTTCCGTCTTCCCCCTTTGTTATGCCTCAATCGGATTTGAATCTTGTTTTACCTTTCTTTATGGGTTTTCCGTTTGAACCCTTACATAGTTGTCCTTTGAGGTTTTTGTCTTTTAAAATGTTCTTTGTTGTGGCTATTCCCTCAGCTAGGAGGGTGAGTGAGCTTCAGGCTCTCAGTTCAAAACCCCCGTTTTTGACCGTACATGCTGAAAGGATGGTCCTCAGGACCAGGGCTGCCTTTCTGCCTAAGGTGGTTCCTCCCTTCCCTTCCATCTAGGGCAGTCCATTACTCTTCCGGTGTTCTATCCTCCTCCTCACCCTTCCAAGGAGGAGGAGATACTTCACCGCCTGGATCCTTAAAGTTCGGTGAGCTTTTATTTGGAAAGGACTAAAGACTTGCGAGTGGACGAGCAGCTCTTTGTGGGCTACGTTGGATGCATGAAGGGCAAGGCGGTGCACAAGCGCACTCTATCCAGGTGGATCATCTTGTACATCAAGATCTGCTACGCCCTGGGTGGTAAGGAACGGCCTGAGGGTATTAGAGCTCATTCTACCAGAGCCAAGTCATCCACCTCTGCTTTGGCCAGAGGTGTTCCTGTTGTGGACATTTGTAAAGGCAACTTGGGTCTCCCTTCACACTTTCGCAAAGCATTACTGCTTGGATTCCGAAGTGAGGAGGGACGGCCACTTTGCGCGCTTGTCATGCTGTGGCACTATTCACAAGGTGAGGAATCCACTGGCAGATGTATCCATCACAAGAACAAGTTACTTACCTTCGGTAACGCTTTTTCTGCTGGATATAGTATCTGCCTGTGGATTACTCACTGACCCACCCTCCTCCCCGATGTCCACCCTTATAAACCTTAAAGGTGGTTTTGTTTAACATGATTGTTTAATATGTGATGTATTATTGTGCATTGTGTGGTGTATAGGAAATGCTGTTGCTCTTTGGATTTCCTTTTGAATTTACACTATGTGTGGTTGTTGAATATTGTGTACCTTGTATACTTTGAATATGTTGTCAGTTCACCCTTCGCCTCTGTGGCATGGAAAAAATGAGTGGAACTGACGTCATCACGCCGACGAGGCTCTCTTATGGCTCCGGGGGCGTCATGCGGAGTCGCGAGCGGAACTGTGGCATTGTGACGTCCTCGTCGGTGTAGAGAGTTGCAGGAAAAAAGTCCGCAGAATGCTGACGCAGGGGATATTCATAAGGTGAGGAATCCACAGGCAGATACTGTATCCACCAGAAAAAGCGTTCACAAAGGTAAGTAACTTGTTCGTTGGTCCCATAGACCACCCATCAGTCTGAGAATAGGTTTATCTTGGTGGTAGTGGACCATGCCACCAGATTCCCTGAAGTTATTCCCCTTTAGGAGAGTCACTGCGCCTGCAGTGGTTAAAGCCCTGTGGTTGACGAATAAAAGTCTGAGGCAGAGATGTTAAGAAGTAGTCTTTATTCCGTCACCCACTCTCCAAGACTGACTGAGGGATGCCAACATTCTACGGTAAGCTCCAATGGAACATCCCATAAGGGGAGGGGGAACAGTGAGGAACATACCAAGGGGTGGAGGAAAACAAGGGAAGGAAGATTACAACACATCTCCCTTCAACCAGCATAGAAAAGAAATAAAACAAGACATGCAATGCATGTATGACACTATAACGGTAGGTACAAAAAAAAGGGTTTAAATCATTGTTATTGTTATTGTTATTGTTAACTTTAGTTTCTATAGCGCCAACTCACCGGCAGGTCTCAGGGCGCTCACGACCAAAGGACAATACAGCTCTTTGACAAATCGATGGATCAGTGGCGTGCACAGATTAATGTAAACCCGAGGCCTCTCTAAATAGCAGTGTTTTTAATGATTTCCTGAAACGTAACAGGTTACCTTCTTTACGAAGGGACTTAGGTAGTTTGTTCCAGATTTGGGGAACTAACACTGAGAAAGTTCTCCCACCCTTCGTTGCCAGTTTAAACCGTGGGCAAACTAGCAGCTGAGCGTCAGATGACCTCAGCCTTCGTTCAGGTTTATGGATCTCCAACCGTTCCTTAATATAGGCAGGTGCTCGGCCATAAATCGCCTTATGGGCTGTACAGAGGCTTTTAAACTCTGCCCTTTGCCTAATAGGAAGCCAGTGGAGACTCTGCAACAAGGGAGAGGCGTGGGACCTTCTTGGAAGTCTGAAGATAAGTCGTGCAGCATCATTCAGAACAACCTGCAATCTATTTGTCAGATTTTTTGGTAGACCTAAATAGAGAGCATTCCCGTAGTCCAGCCTCGAGATGATTATAGCAGAGACTACAGTGCGAAGCATGGATGTAGAGAGAAGGGGAGCTAGTTTACGCAGTTGTCTAATTAGACCGTTACAGGTCCCCACAACCGACGAGATCTGGTTAGCCATGGACAATTCACTGTCAATCATAACCCCAAGGTAGATAAAACATGACAAGGAAATAATATTTAAAGTACAGTGACTGTAACATCCCTATGAGCTTAAGAAAACCGTAACAACAACCTCATGGCAGAACACCGGGGGCTAACACTGAGTAGTGCCAAGAAGATTGTTGTGATACCATGGATCTCTCCTTCTGATGGAGGAAAAAGGGGAGATTGTCATTCCCTCAATGGGAGATGTGTGATATGTCCATAAACCATCCTTTATAATTTTATCCACATCTAGCTTCTTGTCAAGAGCCAAACGAATATGTTTGATAACTATTTGGGTTGGCTTGTCGATTAGCTCTTTGGCTATGGATGAGCACCTGTTGGCAGTTTCGTATTTGACCCCTAAATTATCCATGAACCTTCCCATTTCGCTAGAAGAGAAAATCACATAGGACCATATGTATCAACAACCTGATTTGCGATTCTCAAATAGCGATTGTTTAGAAATCGCTATTTGAGAATCGCAAATAGGGATGTATGTACAAAATCGCAATTTTTTAGCGATTTCTTAGTATTCCTTAATTGCGATTAGCAAATTGCGAATCGCAATTAAGGAATACTTTCCCATTCATTTCTATGGGCCAGGAGGCCCAAAGGAATGAATGGGAAGTTATTCTCAATTTGTGATTCGCAATTTGAGAATCGCAAATTAAGAATAATTTCAAGGGTGCAGGGGTGTCCAAAGGAAACCCTGTTGCACCCCTGAAATCAGCATGGGTGCACATGTGGCGCACATACATGCCCTAGGGCATGTATTTGCTTCACATTGCACTTTGAAAAATGCAAAAAAGTGCATTTTTCAAGGAATTCGCAAATTACCACCAACTTGAAGTTGGTGGTAATTTGCGATTCCTTAAGGCTGATTTGCATTTTTTTATTGCTTCTTACATTGCATTTAAGGAATTGCAAAATTTGCGATTCCTTAAATGCAATCGCAAAATAAGGAATCGCAAATTTTGCGATTCCTTATTTTGCACGCAGTTTTCTTTCATACATACCATTTAGCACTAATGCGTTCGCAAACGCAGGAAATTCTGCGAATTTCGGCGTTTACGAACGCATTAGTGCTTGATACATATGGCCCATTGTCCCCAGTGACTATAGTCTCTGGCACCCCTTCACAAGTGAAACAATCTTTCAAACAATCAATGAGGTTGCCGGTAGTGGCATCCGAAACAAATTTGTACTTGATCCACTTGGAAGTGTAATCGACGAGCAATAACATGAATTTCATTTGGGCTCCTAACTGGTGTAAAGGACCAATTACTTCTAAGGCAAGTTTGGTCCATGGGAGACCTGGTACTGTATCTGGATCACTGGACATGGGTACATTTTCACCATCAGACAGAAAACTTTCCTTTTCATTCTCTGGCAAGGCGGACAATAGGTTATGAGTTTTTTCCTCCAACACCGTAGAACCATACACTTTGTTATTATCGCAGATATCACTGTGACTTTTACTAAAAGCCCCTCTTGGGGCCCATCTCGAGCCCTATGGAAATCCTTGTCAATTATTCCCAGGCAGACTTGATCTACGTTGTTGGGGTCCAGCAGGATATCTAACTCCCTTTGATGGTGCCAACCCAATAGATTGGAACCTTCTTTTACGATAAAATGTTTCAGGTGCGGCAGCAGCAATCATATTGCGAATAATGTCCATTGCACGGCACGTAATGCAACATGTATGAAGTGCAATAAGAAGGGTCATTTCGCAAGAGTGTGCAAATGGTTTGCAGTGGAGAGGAACACTCTCCTAAGTACATATTCCAAGTTAAAAATATTGATAAGGTTCGGAGGGAGAAAAGAACAGGTTACAGTATATTCACCCAAAACATGCAAAATAAAGTAGAGTAAAATGTCACCCAAGCAGGAGAGAACACTGTCACAAATCCGGCGTCAGGCCATCGGAGGCGCCTACTCGACTCCGCTGTTGAGGAGAATGAACACGTCCACAACCAAAACACAAATGCTGGAGCGCCCTAACCACGAGGAAATTACTTGCTGCCTCGGGGGTGGTGCTCCGTAGCGAAACAGCTCAAAGTGCCGGCTGCCCTGTGGCTGGGGTGCCGGATGCACAACCCGGGGAGGAACTGCAGTGAGGAAACTCCGGTTTACCTCAGGATGAGGGGCCACACTGGTGGAAACTTCTCCGGTGCCTGCACGGAAGGCTGAAGGAACTACTGACAGCAGCCAGGCGTGGACAGGAGCCGCACCGGAAAGCTCTGAGAGCTGCAGGGATTACTGACGGCCGCCAGGCGTGGACTGGACTGACCGTGCCAGTGCAGATCCCATTTTCCAGGTTCTTCCATTTAGTTAATGAGAACCACCAGGACAAGGGTTAGTTGTTTATCATCTTTCATCTGGCAGGGGGGGCGATGTTATGCCCCTTTCCCCCCAAGTTTTTGGACTGATGCTGCTGGTTTTTCGACTCTGAGAGTGCACTGAGGCCTGCTAACCTGACCTCAGTGCCTGTGTCCTTACCCTTAGACTGATCTGTCTAATTGGCTTTTACCCAAATTGGCTGAGTTAGCTTACCTGTACGTCCCTAGTAAATGATACCCAGGGCATGTATGTTAGAGGGTTACCCCAGGGATTGCACCTCTGGTTGTGCCACCCTGGTTGGGACAAGAGTAAAATGAGACGCCCAGCCCGCTATAGGCAGGCTGTAAGGGCAGTTCTGATGGATACATCTGCCAGTGGATTCCTCACCTTTTGAATTCCCCTTGCGTAGCATTCCACTGAAACTTTTTTCCATAGCTCTCCCCCATCGACGAGGACATCACAATGGAATGGCTCCTCACGCGACTCCGCGTGATTTCATCAGAGCCATTAGAAGACCTCGTTGCCGTGCTTATGTCAGTTCCCTTTTTTCAGCGCCGTTGAGTCGTAACTGGTTTTTTCCAGGGCTCTCCATTCCTGGAGTTTCATTGTTACAGGATTCTTCCTGAAATTGTAGCCGTGACATGGTTATCCAGAAGAAGTCTGGTTGTAAACTTTGCAGGGAATGTGGGGGTCATATGCCTATCACCGACTCCAATGAGGATTGTCTTTGGTGCCTCAGTCGGACCACGACGTCGAGGGTGTTCGTCATGCAGGCGCAGGTTTTTTTTGGTTTGGACTAGAAAAGTAAAAACATCTGAAATCTTCTCCTCTTACATTGGCACTCATCAGTATTGGCACATACATTCTCTCACTTTGAAGTCAGAGAAAGAAAAATAAACACCTTGGAGACAGAGCCTAACATTTGACCTCTGTTTATGTATGCACGGTAAACGTGACAAGATAAGAACAAGATTTAAGATCCTCTTTACAGAAAACGAGTTTGTGGAAGAATAAAGGTTTGGCAATGGGTGGGACAAACTCACCCTGAGCCTAAAGCAAATAAAGCCGCAAATAGAAAGCAAGGTCAGCTTGTTCAATGTCCCCAAGATGTATTTAGCAAACCAGACAGCTGTGCAGTCTGGTAGGCTTCGACCTAAATAGGGGAATTTGTAAGGCGCCATTGGTAAACTTTAATAGAAGAAATGTGTATTTTTTTAAAAAGAATTAGAGGCTCAACCAAGCTGTGTTCGAACCGCCTCCTCCTGGCATGTGTTGTAAAGTGTAAAGTGCTGTGGAACCTACCCATGGGCGAGACTATTCACTTGTTTATGACTTCAGGGAAGATTCCCGCAATTTAGAACTCGGATTACAAGGAAGTAACTTTTAATTTTTCTCTGATTAGGATATAAAACAATTTCCAGCAGATTGTTTGTGTCAGTAGAGGTTGGCATTGGGGATTCTAAAACCCCACTAGACTATGTGTAAACAACTGTCCTTCTCTTGGTTAAATTCAGCCCTGCTGCCAAAACTCACCTTCTCGTCCACAGTGATTGAGTGTCTAGAAATGATGATTGTGTGGGCTATGGGGTGCGACCAGTGAAGGTCTGTGATGATGTTCCCCAGTGCCACTACAGACACCAAGCCGCACCTACTGACGGGGCGGAACTGAGGGTAGGAGCATCGCTCTGAACCACAATTGGGTTGGATCCCTTGTTTCATCTTTCGTTTCGTACATGTTCTGGTGTAGAGCACTCATCTCACAGGATGACCAACCGAGAGAAAAAGGGGGAGAGACGAGAGGTGCGGGGTAAAGTAGGCTGTGGCCATGTGCAGGGCAGGATAGGTGTTTCCAGAGCTCTTATGAACATCAACAACCGTTCCAGTCAGAGGTCGATGAAGGGGGTTCCAGAGAGAGGCGAGGGACAGAAGTGCCCTCCCCTCTCTCTGAGACTCCCTTCATCATCATGTCCATTGAACAGACATCCTGACTTTTTACCATTCACCCGGCTGACATTTATATTAAAACTCACATTCTTGTATCTTTGCAGATCCAACCCCTTGAATGCGGAGGATCAATTCCTGGGCGCGCCAGTGGACAGCAGCAGATCGCTTGTGCCACAGTCGTCACTCAGTAGAGAGAGCACAGATCAGAGCGAGAGAACGAAAAACCTTGGGACATGGAAGTCAGACATCTCAGAGGCACGAAAGAGGGTTTCTGGCCGGGTGTACCAGCTGCCTCGCTCCACTGGTAGGCAGCTCAGTGACTCAGAAGACAAGATCAAGAGTACAGCTAAGGACCCCAACTCCATCGCAAAGGTTCCACAAAACTACAGAAGCATCGCGAGTGCCAACATCATGAAGAGTTCCCTTAAAGATTCTGGCAGCATCACAAGTCCAATGGACTTCAGTAGCAAGAAGCTCGCACCAAACGACTCATACAGCATTAACGACACTCCAAAGAACGCCAACAGCACCAAGTGTGCACCAAAGGACGCTACAGGCGTCAGTGCCCAGAAATCAGGACAAGCAGCTACTGGTACGGACCTCTCTGACAAGCAGCAGGCACAGACAGGGATCAGACCCTCTCTGCTGGAGACCCTCAAGCATCAGCTGGCAACCCTAGGAGAGGACAGTGGTTCAGAGGAGCAAGAAGACCATCCCTGACATGAGCACAGACTTCTTCTCTCTTTATCCAGTCATGTGACTACCATCGATATGGCCCGGCACATGGAGTTCTAGCAGCACATGCACAGAACATGCGATCCCAGATACCCTCAGATACATGCACAGAACATGCGATCCCAGATACCCTCAGATACATGCACAGAACATGCGATCCCAGATACCCTCAGGCACATGCACAGAACAAGAGATCCCAGATACCCTCAAATACATGCACAGAACATGCGAACCCAGAAACCCTCAGGCACATGCACAGAACATGAGATCCCAGATACCCTCAAATACATGCACAGAACTGCGAACCCAGATACCCTCAGGCACATGCACAGAACATGCGATCCCAGAGACTCTCAGGCACATGCACAGAACATGCAATCCCAGATACCCTCAGGCACATGCACAGAACATGCGATCCCAGATACCCTCAGATACATGCAAAGAACATGCGATCCCAGATACCCTCAGGCACATGCACAGAACATGCGATCCCAGATACCCTCAGGCACATGCACAGAACATGCGATCCCAGATACCCTCAAATACATGCACAGAACATGCGAACCCAGATACCCTCAGGCACATGCACAGAACATGCGATCCCAGAGACCCTCAGGCACATGCACAGAACATGCGATCCCAGATACCCTCAGGCACATGCACAGAACATGCGATCCCAGATACCCTCAGATACATGCAAAGAACATGCGAACCCAGATACCCTCAGACACATGCACAGAACATGCGATCCCAGATACCCTCAGGCACATGCACAGAACATGCGATCCCAGATACCCTCAGGCACATGCACAGAACATGTTATCCCAGATACCCTCAGGCACATGCACAGTACATACGATCCCAGATACCCTCAGACACATGCACAGAACATGCGATCCCAGATACCCTCAGGCACATGCACAGAACATGCGATCCCAGATACCCTCAGGCACATGCACAGAACATGCTATCCCAGATACCCTCAGGCACATGCACAGAACATGCGATCCCAGATACCCTCAGGCACATGCACAGAACATGCGATCCCAGATACCCTCAGATACATGCACAGAACATGCGAACCCAGATACCCTCAGGTACATGCACAGAACATGCGATCCCAGATACCCTCAGACACATGCACAGAACATGCGATCCCAGATACCCTCAAATACATGCACAGAACATGCGATCCCAGATACCCTCAGGTACATGCACAGAACATGCGATCCCAGATACCCTCAGGTACATGCACAGAACATGCGATCCCAGATACCCTCAGGCACATGCACAGAACAAGAGATCCCAGATACCCTCAAATACATGCACAGAACATGCGAACCCAGAAACCCTCAGGCACGTGCACAGAACATGCGATCCCAGATACCCTCAGATACATGCACAGAACATGAGATCCCAGATACCCTCAAATACATGCACAGAACATGCGAACCCAGATACCCTCAGGCACATGCACAGAACATGCGATCCCAGAGACCCTCAGGCACATGCACAGAACATGCGATCCCAGATACCCTCAGGCACATGCACAGAACATGCGATCCCAGATACCCTCAGATACATGCAAAGAACATGCGAACCCAGATACCCTCAGGTACATGCACAGAACATGCGATCCCAGATACCCTCAGACACATGCACAGAACATGAGATCCCAGATACCCTCAAATACATGCACAGAACATGCGATCCCAGATACCCTCAGGTACATGCACAGAACATGCGATCCCAGATACCCTCAGGCACATGCACAGAACATGCGATCCCAGATACCCTCAGGCACATGCACAGAACATGCGATCCCAGATACCCTCAGGCACATGCACAGAACATGCGATCCCAGATACCCTCAGGCACATGCACAGAACATGCGATCCCAGATACCCTCAGGTACATGCACGCTTACCCATCAGCGCGTGGAATCCCAGACACTCACTACTCAGTACTAACACGCACTGACCCACTATGCCACATGCAATCACAGCAACTCCTTACTCCTGTTTGCCCTTCACAGGACCTATCTCATTAGGTGAAGTCAGGAGCATTGTTCAGACCCCTGGAAGGGCCCTTCTCTGCTGTGTTCTGGGGGCCCTTCAGCTTGAAATCCAGAGCCTGTTCTGATGCTGTGTGAATGAGCCTGCCTCAAGCAGTAAATACTTTCATCTGTAAACTGGCCATGGGCGCGCTAATTAGAGATATTTACACACTGTTCGTGTTGATAAACCCAGCCGCCGTCTACGGGTGGGCAGCGTGCGGGTCTGAGGTACATGGAGGCGGGTGCGCCTCACTACAAGCGACGCTGCCGGGCCCAGGTACGGAGACAGTTCATTCTCAAAAATGACAAGGGGCTATATTGAGGCGCAACAACACCCACAACCAACAGAACACAAAGACGCATCACAGAGAGTATCTCTGGTGTAGTACGAAGCCACCTTTAACCCAAAATGCTATTATGGTGCTAAGTCTGGATCACCAGTCAAGGGAACCCAAAAAGGTGTTCCTGGCTGATGATAAGTCTCCAAAAAGTCTTTCTTGAAAGTGAGACGGTTAGCAAGGGAAGAATCCTGCAGAATTAGGAACAATTCCCCCATGGGAACAAACTGGAGCTGCTCAGTAAATTGCATTCCTACTTTGCAAGCTAATGGTGAGTGGCCGGGTATTTTGGTTTTAAGGTACCTGGAAACATATGCATCATGGATCAGTATCAGAACCCTGAGCTCGAGTGTACTGCAAACTCCTGCATGGTTCATGGTTGGGCCAGACACAATTTAAAAGAAGCCTTTGTATGGTTGGTCTTTCTCCCGCAGCCTACCGTGGCTTCTTTCACAAGCTGGGTCATAAAGTGGTCTCAAGATCCAAGTTTCATCGGCAGAATATATTAGAAGCCCTGAGATTGTCTTTCTTGTTAGGAGAATATGAAAGCAGGGCACAGAGTGTAGGCCAACTGGAAATGGAGCAAGGCCTTCTGTAATAATTGACACAATGGGGAACAGTCTCCCAGTGGCAGGAGTTAGACCTCCAGGGGTACACCACGGCCCTTAGATGGGATCCCCGTTCTTGAACAGCTGTACAGATGGGGAACAGGGTCATGGAGGCAGGAGTTAGACCCCTAGGAGTACACCACTGATCTTAGAAGGTGATCCCCTCACTTGACTAGCTGTACGGGTGGGGAACAGTCTCACAGAGGTGGGTGGGGGGTGAGACCTCCAGGATTAACCTACAAACATAAATCAACGGAGGACTAAAGAGACCGTAGCTCACTCAAAGTTCCAACAGATTGTGGCCCTGTGCACTTCTTTTCCGGTACCCACCATTGTTTGGAACCACTGTTCAGCAGAAATAGATTGAAATTACAAGGGGAAAGGTGCAACCAGAAAAATTGTAGTCCGTAAAGATCACGCAACTGTCAAAATATATGTTTTATTCCTTCTTTACTTTGTATCAATAAAAATATTTTTTTTGTAAAGAGAATATCCAGCCAACGTGTTTCGTTCTAACAGCATTATGAACTTCATCAGGGCTCATGTACATTTCATTACTTTAAACTCTGAACGCAGAGAATTCTTTCCTCTTTTGTCAAATCCTTCCCAAGTATGTTTGATAAGTGTCTAATACAGAAGATATCCTCATAGTCACGGATAAATAAATAATTACCTGAAATTTCTTTTGTAATTCATTGTTATTTTTGTTTTCTAACTTCTAACTTACATTTGGTTAAAAAGGAGGACACTTGACTCCCTGTGCTGTGCATGCTTTCCTTGCAAACAAATGATAGACGGAATGCTTAAAAAATCATACATTCATCCCCAGTCAAGAGATCTGGGTTAAATCCATCGTTCTTTTGCTCACCATGCCACTCCAGTTTAGACCCAGCCATTTGCAAATCAGTCTTGACCCTGTGCCTCATGGGAACAGTCCAGCCCAAACTGCCAAGCCGGATCCTCCCTGGACCTGAAACAAGCATCCTGGGACCGGTTTCTGGGTATTACCCTTCATCAGCCAGGCTTTCTTGAATCCAGTGGCACAGTGAGCAAGAGAACACACAATAGAGACCGTTCCCAGTTTAAAACCAAACCA
Organism: Lissotriton helveticus; assembly: GCF_964261635.1. Taxonomy (NCBI): domain Eukaryota; kingdom Metazoa; phylum Chordata; class Amphibia; order Caudata; family Salamandridae; genus Lissotriton; species Lissotriton helveticus. Next base: position 498,865,782 of record NC_136062.1, read on the forward strand.
AAACAAAAAGGGTGAGGTGCTTAATGGTTGTGAGGCATCTCACAAAAAGTGATAGACTGGCATCACACTCCACCTGGAGTCATGCTTCATCATCTGCCAGCCCTCGCCCTCCAGAAACCACGTTTGGTGGAGGACGGGCATGCACCTGGAGACAGGGATGCACTTCTAAGTGAGTGAGGGCCCAGAAAGGAAAAAGTGATCATTAAAAAGCCATCACAGTACACCCATAGATCCTTTATTCAAAGGGAGACTGTGCGGAGTTAAAATAGAGAGTGCGGTGAATGAGGATACTATCATCCCGTCACCGCTGTGAAAATATTTTAGAGATAGGTCAACATGTTTCTGCCGTTTGTCCGTATAGGTACATGGCATTCGTCAGGACCAGATGTAATGGGGGCTCCAACCTTACTGAAAAGTGATTCGGTAGTGCCACTCTGTGGGAGTAACCACTATCACTCTCCACTGCCAGGGTTCATGGACCTGTAGTGAGATATTAAAAGAGAAGTGCATAATGTATTAACTTATAATTATTAATAAGTTTTGGTTTGTAACTATTTCCATCCACTCGTGAATTCAAGGGATATGGAAATAACAGTTATCAGTAATTTTACTGAGGTCTGAAATTGCTTGAATGTGTAGTCTTACCCTTTGGGAAGGACGATTATCCCCATGGGAGGGGGGGGTTGTGACTTTTGGGGAATCCCTATGGACACACTATGCCTGTGAGAAAAGAAAGACGAAATATGGTCTCTGTTTAGTAAAATGTCCCAGAGGGTCAGATAGATCATATGTGGCCCTGGGACCTGGATAGACTAGCGTGGCTGGACTCACCATTGGCCAGGGATGTTCCCGAGAATACACCTACACCGATCACCTCGCCGCCTCCCTGATGTAGAAATGGCTCTGTGAGCGGCAGGTATATATAGTGTCATACCCCGGGTCTAACTAGCGTGCCAATAGTAGTTAAAGAGCAGCACCTGGGTTTGGCGTGTGCCGATGACGTCGGGTTTCCTGTGTCAGAACGGGACACCCGACGACAGGTTCCCTGACACGTTCCCACGGCCTGACCTTGGGTGTGAGCAGAGGTTCCTCTTAATCAAGCTCGGTCGCCCTGAGATGCCGTAGGCAATATCCGGCGTCCCAGAACTCGTCTGCCTGACCGCAAAGAGCGGTTTTAGCATAGTTGGCTCAGACGATGCCTCGCCCAGCCATATGGCGTGATTGGCTCAACCGGGTCACGTGATTTGGCATGGACAACAGATTTGGATTACATCCCGTTAACCATGGGGATCCGCCGCACTTGCGTGATTGGTTCTGAGGGGTGTGTCAGATTTCCGTGCAACCAAATACAGTCTGATTGTAAACATTGCGCTACACTCTGCAATTTGATGTAGTTAGTTCGAAAGTGCCTCGTGCCTCGTTATGCGAAGCATACGGAGCCGGGGTATTTGCGTGGCCACGCATACGTATAGTTGTAAACAGCACCGCAATTCAACAGCAGGCATGAAATACATGATATCAAATGGCCGGCCGTGTCAGTCATGGTGACAAGGAACTGCAGTAGGGTGTTACTCCTAAGGAAGCCTGGTACAGTGATCGTGACCACTCACATTGATTAAAATTGTGCCGAACTATCAGGTTTAGTATCGCATATATATATTCCATGATCATAAAGTGACCTTGGTAGACAGCAGGGTGCAAATGATGGGAATACTGTGGACGAAATAAAGGGAAAGATGGAGAAGAGCGTAGCAGTAAACACGTGCCATTATTCGATACCATATCACATTGTATTTGGAAGATGAGAGCATTGCCATGCCCACAACGACTTATAGTTCTAATAAGGCTACACTGGGCGTACAGGTGTCATTATCCTGAAGAGAAAGTGCTACCTCGTGTGATATGTGGATGCTGTTATTCTCCCATAGTGTTCCTATGTTTGCTCTCCTACCTTAGACTTGAGTTTAGACAGGGGCATATGGTAATGGATCACCTGTGAATAGTAAATCATGTGGCAGATGGTACTGTACAGGATGTGTTACTAAGTTCATTTGGAGCCAAGGGATGTCATCGTTCAGGCCAGTTCTTGCCGTATTCAATCTAAACACCCACCGTTGTTCTCTTACATGGAGGGCATGAGTTAAATTGGTTTCTCTTCTTTTCAGTAACTCTAGAACTGTCCATTGTAGATCACCTTCCTTGTGTCCCATCTCCAAGAAATGTCTCGTAAGTTTGGTATTGTCTTTTTTGCACCTGAAGGTGCTCCGATGTTCATTAATGCGAAGTCTAACCTTTCTTGTAGTCATGCCAACGTACATTTTCTTGCACGGGCAGGTCAACAGGTAGACGACATTGTCAGTGTTGCAGTTACTAAAGTTGTTCAATATCCATGGTTTACTTGTGCCAATGTCCACTTCTCGCATTATGTTGGTGAATTGGCATGCAACACAGTCCCCACATGGGTAATGACCCACAGGTCGTTGATGGCCCCAGAGTGTTAGTTGACTTTCTCTTTCCGCTGTGACCAAAGACTACTAAGATGTCCGCCGATCTAGAACGCGTATGCGTGGGGACAGGTCAGGCAAGCTAAAGCCCGGCCTTCCTCGATCAGCAGCGCTTCGCGTTCTAGTTGTTGGATTCCTGACGTCTTACCTGAAGCTCTTCCAGGTCGTCGCGCTCCTCGCGCCGGACTCCGCATTTGCCTGCCGTTTCTCGTGGCCGGTCGTCGTTCCCTGGCGTCCCGTGCATATTGTTCCGATCCTCGGTTGCCTGCATTAATATTTTGAAGATAAAAGAAGACAGACTGCATCAGCATTGAATTAAGCGGTAACAGCACACTGCCCTGGGGGCGTGGCTTAGGAGCCAATGCGGACGTCGCGTGAGCTGAGAGCTCCACGCCGGCCTGACATTTCTCTTGTTTGGGAACCTGTATCGCCCCTAAAAAGTACCTGGAGCCGTGCCTCGCTTATCCGGAGGTGACCGCTGAAGCTTCTGGCAGAAATAACGGCGCTACTGGGAACCGGAGGACAGGAAGGAGCGAGAGCCCGGCCGATCAAAATGGCGGCGGGTGCGGACTGAAAGAACTGATCTGAAGCGGTACGTGAAACAGAGCTGGCAGGACCATAGAGCGGAGAAACGGGCTGCGGAGCACCGGGAGACCAGCGGAGCAGAGTCTGGAGCGGGCCAGGAAATTCGACTGAAGTGGCGATCCTGGGACGGCGGTGGCTAAGGAAGCGGACCGAACCCCTCCCCCCCAATGCAGCATGCAGCGATATCGGAGCATCTGCGGCGGAGTTGGAGGGGCATCGCAGTGCTCCAGTACGCATAACACGGAGGGGGACCTGGTGAATTTTGGTAGGGACCACGCCTCACTGGAGCTGGGGACTGAGGAGACAGCAAGTTGGTTGCCGTGAAGATAAAGCCGCCATCTTGAGAAACACACGGCACGGCGCGACTGGGGACTGAGCAGCTCTTGGCAAATTTGCCAGCTGATGACGAACGTAAGGGTGGGACTGGGCCTCCTCCGCGCAGACCATGCAAAACTTGGCGGACCGTGGCAGAAGCCACTCCAGGAGTTTTGGACCCAGCACAAAAGGCACTTGAGACACAGATGGGGAAAGTGCATTGTCGCTTACAAACTCTAGAGAAAAGGGCTGAGGATGCTGAAGCGCAAAACAGGAGGAAAAACATGCGGGTGGTAGGGCTGCCTGAGGGAGTGGAAGGACCCAGTATGGTAGACTACTTGGAGGCCTGGTTGAGGACGGAAGTTGCCCCAGAAGGCTTGTCCCCTTTCTATACCTTGGAGAGAGCACATAGGGTGCTGGCACGTCCGTTGACCTCCAGGCGGCCCCCCAGACCAGTGGTAGCACGCTTGCTCCACTACAAAGACAGAGACCTTCTTCTGAATAGGGCACGCACTATGGGCCCCTTCAAGGTAAACAATAGTAGTGTAACACTGTTTCCTGCCTACATATTCGAAGTGTAGCGCCAGCGGGCCTCCTTCTTGGAAGTCAAGAAAGCACTGCGCGCAGAAGGATTACATACTCACTGATGTTTCCGGCACGATTGAGAGTGGTCATGGACGGTAAAACCTTTTTTTACAGTACGCCTGAGGAAGCATGGGACTGGATGGAATCCTACAGAGCGGGACAGGGAGAGGCTGGTTGCGGCCAGGAGGCTGCCAGGAGGGCGCTGCACCCTCCCCAGCACTCTGGAAGATGTCGGCTCGGCTCCCAAAAGCCAACGATATCTCAGACGGAGAAGGAAAGATAGACGGCGCTACAGGCAGTAACGGAGATATCTCAGGAATGGGGACTGGAATCGAGGGGGGCTACAGACTCTGAGAAGGGATCGGCAGGGGCGGATTCTGAGGATTCGGATTCGGCGAGCATCACAATGCCTCATGTCACACCAGGAACTGCTGATGAGATTGCAGATGCATAGTACAGTAAGACTTTTCCAAGGACGGGAGGGTGCTTTTGTTTAATGACAATCCTTTTCAATACTGTGGGGGACAGTGAGATGGTGTCGGTGGTGCGAGTGGGGGAGGGAGGCCTTGGGGTGGGGCTCCCTTAAACTGGGGTGCTACAGCAGAAGCTGTGGCCTTAGTAGGAGTGGGGTACGGTGGGAGATGGTTGAGATATTCTGATTCTGATTAACCAGGCCCTTAGACACCTCCCCTACTATTGTATTTAGAGGTTCCCTGGTAGCTACCGGGGAAGCAATTTGGTTGATGTTGGACTTGGGCCTTCTGGCAGGGTCACCCCTGAACTTTTTGCCTTGAAATTATAGTGATTTCTGGTCTTTGCGCACTTTGACACTGTGGCGCAGTGTAAAGTGCGTGCTCTCCCGGAGTGCGTGTGTGAGATTGGCCTGCCCTCCCATAGGAATGCATGGGGAATGTCTGTGTCCCTGGTAGTTCCTGGTGCGTGAGGTGTGCATGGTCAAGTTTGGTATGTGTGAACTCGGGGGAGTGAATGCTGCGAGATGGTGTATGCAGCATGTATGTGTCTAGTAGGGAAGCGCCATTTCTAGACATGGCTGTACGTGTGCTGTGAGGGTGCTGGCGTGTGATTGGCTGGAGCTGGCTGGGATGCCAGGCTCCAGGAAGTCTGTGTGGGTCTGCCCCGGTGGTGAGTGGGAGATTAGCATGAGTGATGTGTGGGAGGAGTGTACCTGTGTCCTGGATGGGCTGGGTTTTCCCCACACAATGCTGGCTCCGCCCCCCTGTGGTGTGACTGATGACCCAAGCCCTGCCAGTGAATAGAATGGGTGGTTGGGCCATCAAGAGTGCTCCAGAACCAGCTGCGACTGGTTCTGCCCCCACCCTGCACCTAAAGACAAAGGGAAAAGGTGTATAAAAGAGGGGCTGTGACCCCATGAAAATGTTCTTGTTCTGACACTTGAATCTGCCAGGGGCGTGCTGCTGCTGGGGCCCAGGGGAAGGCTTGCCTCCCTGGGCCCTGCCCAGCCCCTGGACTGCTGATGCCCTGGAGGACTTGCTTTACTGGAAGTTACCTGCTCCCTTTCTTTGCCCTAGAAACCTTGGACTTCATGTACTTTGCCCTGGGAGGGCTGCCTCCCTTTAAAAAGCATCTAGCTCCTTTTTGCTGCAGGGGAGCGCTGTTCTGCTTGTCTTCTAATCCCCCCCACTGGTGTCTGCAAGAGGCGTGGGGGTAATTGGCTGCTCTTCCGAGCTCGTGGCCGTGAGGAGACTGGGGAAGCTCGTGCTCTGAACACCGCCGCCGCGATGGCGTTTCTGTGCTGCTGATGGGGCTATTGCCTTGCAGGTGCCACCCTGCTTATGCCCCGATGTCCGCAGGTGCCTACCCTGCATTGTGCCCAAGTGAATAGTGCTAATAGCGGGTGTCCACCCCGCTTCTGCGTTTGTTTGTTTTCCATGGAGGGAGCCTACCCCTCTTGCCGCCCTGCCGCCGCGAACCGCGGCCCGCCTGACGGTGGGCGGGGCCAGCGGGACGGAAGTAGGAGGAAGAATGCGGCCGGAAATGGGGACAAGAGAGAGGAGGTCGGGAGCCCACCCCGCCTCCTCGAGCACCAGAGAGAAGAGGAGGAAAGTCTTCCCGCGGCCCGGGGCTCCTGTGAGCTGTGGAGAGCCCCGGGGCCGCCAGTGCAGAGTTAAGGCCATTGTCCCGCCTTTGTCCGGTCTCCCGTGTGGAGAGGGAGACCGGAGATCACCCGGAAGTGGTTGGCCGGCCGCCCAATGGCAGCGCGGCCCGGCCGGGAGTCCCGCCTCCTCGAGTACCCGAGGAAAATGAGGAACAAGACAGCCAGCGTCCCTGCCGCCTCCTGAAGGCAGTCCGGTGAGTGGAGCTGCCCGGGAGGAGGGGGGTTTGGTAGAGAGAGCCCTGCCTTCGGAGGAGGTGCCCCGGCGAGAGGAGCCCCCGCCCCAGCAGCCCGGTGAGTGTTAACGGGCGAGGGGGACGCGGGGGGGCCATTGTGAGTCCGAGTCCCCGAGGGGGACTCTGCCAGTGACGGGGGCATCATTTCTTGGAGCCTGAGAGGTTCCTCAGGGCGCCGTAGTTGGCACAGAGCCCCGAGGGGCTCAAGGTGTCCCATTTGTGTGGAGAGCCCTGAAGAGGTTCTTGGGGGCAGCTTTGGTTTCTGAGCCCACGAGAGGCTCCAACAGCGGGGCCATTTGTTGTCAGAGCCCCGAGAGGCTCAAGGAGGCGCCACAGTTGTTTGAAGAGCCAGAGAGGCTCAGGGGCATTGCTTAATTTGAAAGCCTAGTGGGCTCCAAACTGCGCCTATGTATGTTCTAGAGCCTAGAAGGCTCCCCGTTTGCACAGTTTTGCTTCCTGAGGGGCTAGTGAGGGCCCCTGGCACAGATTTGTTTCCAGCTGCCCAGCAATTAGTGGGCAGCTGCACCGTTTAGGTATTTTGCTTCTAGGGACATGTACTCTGGACTTTAGGAGTGAGGCGCACTCCTTCATCCCTGGCCTTTCCCCAGCTGCGCAGCACTTAGTGCCAGCTGCAGCGTTTAGGCCCCCTGTTCTGTCCCTCAGCTGCCCAGCACTTCGTGGGCAGCTGCTACGTTTAGGTCTTGGCGCAGTGGCGCAACCTGGACTTTGTGAGTTCTACGCTAAAGGTTTAGATGCTGTTATGATCTATGTCCTATTGCTTTTGGGTGTTAGGAAATGTACAATGTGTAGTATGTTTTGCGCACCCTGTGTTCTGCACCTCTGAATGTGTTGTTGATACATTATGTGCCCTGTTCCTTACACCACTGAACGTGTGTTGATGCGTCATGTGTTCCTTACACCGCTGAATGTAGGTTCTGCATCATGTGTTTTGTCCCCAGGTCTAGGCCCCTACTTGTATTGTGATACTGAGGTGGTTGTTCTTGCTAGTGCAGGTGGTGCTAGTAAGGTCCTGGTTCCCTGCGTGACCTGTTCCTAGGGTGGTTAGGATTGCGTAGGGGGGACTTACCAGTTACCAGTGGGTACTGGTTTTGTGCTTTATGTCCTATTTTGTGTTACAGTGATCTTCTGTTATAAGTGATCCCAAGGGCTTGATACTAAGCTTGCCCCCTGACCAGAGTCCCAGGGCCAGTGGACTCTATGGTGCCTTCCCTGCCAAATTGCTGGGACTTGTCTGATCTCCCTGGGCCCCTGGGGCCTCGCTGAAGTGTGCCTCGCTCGTTCCCCTCGGCAGCTCGTGCCGGCAGCCCGTCCAAGCCTCGAGCAGCGCCGCTCTCCCCTGAGCCGCGCCGCTTCGCTGGGTCGCCCGCATCCTGCCTCCCCCTCCTCTTCTGAGCCGCACACATTGGTCGCCCCAGAGAAACGCTTGTACCGTGCCGGCAGCCCGTCCAAGCCTCGAGCAGCGCCGCTCTCCCCTGAGCCGCGCCGCTTCGCTGGGTCGCCCGCTCAAGCTTACTAAGGAGGTCACTCGCATTATCCCGTGCAACCAGGACGGAAGGTACTGTCTGATAGGCTATGTTCTAAGTTCTAGGCCTACAAGTATTGTATTGTTACTTCTAAAAGTGCTGATTCCTGACAGTGGTCCAGGTGGCCCTGTCTTGTAAATAATCCCTTGTAAATTCTGCCCGTGCCTCTGGCACATTGTAAAGTGTGTTTTATCTCATGTGTTTTGGTGTAATACAAAGGCTATTTTTATATAACCTTGTGTGGAGTTTCCTTTGTGGTGGGCCTTTGGGTGTTGTTGCTGGGGTGCGTGCGCAAATACTTAACTTACATCGCCTCCAAGTTTAGCCTTGCTGCTCGCGCCACGTTACCTAGAGGGTGAGTAGGGGTTATCTTGGCGTGTAACTCCCTTGCCCTGACTTGGGGGTGGTGGTCTCTGACTGACTTTGGCGAGAGCCCTGGCCAGCCGGGGATCCCATTTCCAACAGTTGAGAGTTTGGATGGGTCCTGGATTGTTAGGACCTGTTCTGGGTTGGGCTTGTTGGGGACTTTTGCGAGTGTTGTTTGGGGACGTAGGGGCCACCGGTGTGTCCTTGGAGTAGGTACAGAGGTTCCAAGGGGCAGTGGACCAATATGGGGACAATGCTTGACTTCAAATGTATAACATGGAATGTGAGGGGGCTGCACACAATGGGGAAGCGCCACAGGGTATATGCTTATTTGGTGCGGAGGGTGGTGCATATAACTTTCCTACAGGAAACCCATATTAATCGAGCGGAGGGCAGTGCGCCACAGCAAAGATGGCGGGGCAGGTATATTATACAACATATTCAGCTTTTGCTAGGGGAACACTAATATGGATTAGAGCAGAGGACCCGCCAATTAGCTGACCCAGAAGGGAGGTTTGTGGTGGTGGGGTGCGACTGAACGGTTTGGATGTAACGTGTAGCATAAACGCCCCTAATGTTGATCAGATGGCTTTTCAATCATCTGTCGGGTAAACTGGCACCATACCTGACTGGCCCTGTGATATTGGGAGACAGCTTCAACTCAATGACTGATATTAATATGGATAGGTCACACCCGCCGCTGTCGGAGGCCCCTGTACACAAAATATCTAAAGCTAGAATGGACTGACAGGATGGGTGGGAGCTCATAGACACGTGGCAAATGCAACACTTAGAGGACCTTGACTATTCTTTCTTCTCTGCATTACACGAACTGCATGTGCGCTTGGATGACATATTGTGCACACCGGACGTACACGCAAAAGTACTTCATAGCGAATACTTGGCGAGAACAATATCGGATCATAATCCGTTATTGCTGATGATTGGCTGGGTTCAGGAGAGACCTGTGATACTGATGTGGCACTTACGACCAGAGGTGCTGGAGGACGCTGTCTTCCGTACAGAAATAGAAACGGGAATTGCGCAATACTTTGCTGAAAATGAGGGGACGGCGTCCAACTTAGCGTTGGAGTGGGACATTTTTAAGGTGGTGATGAGAGGAATGTGCATTACCAAAATGGCCGGAGTACAGAAGACATTGCTGCGTGACGTAGAATCGGCAGAACACCGACTGAGAGAGGTGGAAAGGGCGCGGCCTGAGAACCCAGGGGCGCAGGAAGAACTGTCAAGAGGCCAGGGAGAGGGTGGCGACCCAGATAGAGAGATTGCATTGCCATGATCACATAGCTTACCTGGCAAGGGCGCATGCGGATCGGGACAAGGCGAGCACACGACTTGCCTGGCTCGCCAACCCGGCGCCTCGGGCACACCTATATTGGCATTGAGCTCATCGTTAGGAACTCCGTTTTATACCCAGCGAGGGATCAACGGATTGTTTATAGAGTATTATGACAACTTGTATAGGAGTAGGTTGAGGAACACTGACAACGCCCTAGAGGAATTTTTGGCTGCTATAACGTTACCACAGTTGGAGGACGAGCAAGCGGATTTATTGGGGCAAGAAATCACATTGGGGGAAATACGAGGTGGCATTAAACACATGGCGCGCAATAAAACGTGGGGCACCGATGGCCTACCTATCGTATCGATTTTTACTCAAGCTATATTAATTTATTAGCTCCAAAATTGTTGACGGTTTATAAAGAAGCACGGGCAACGGGGAGGCTTCCAACCTCCACGAGAGAGGCTATCATTATCCCGCTTCCGAAACCTGGAAGGGACCTGTTGGACTTGGCCCTCTTGGCAGGGTCATCCCTGAACTTTTTGCCTTCCTCCAATATTCTCTCTGACCTTTTGTTTTGTTGGTTTAATGACTCTGGGCACTTTACCACTGCTGACCAGGGCTAAAGTGCATATGCTCTCCCTACTCTAAAATTTATATGTGATTGGTTTCCATGATTGGCTTATTTGGTTTACTGTCAGTCCCCAGTAAAGTGCACCAGGAGTGCCAGGGCTTGTAACTATAAATGCTGCTGGTGGGCTTGCAGCACTGGTTGTGCCACCCACAGAAGCGGCCAAGTAAAAGGTGTCTAAGGTCTGCCATTGTAGAACCTGCGTGCAGTCTGGTACTGTCATGCTAACTGCGCAAGTGCACCTACTTGCCAGTCCCTAAACCTTCCCTTAACTTCATATTAGTCACCCCTATGGTAGGCCCAAGGGCAGGGTGCATTGTAAGCATAAGGTAGGACAAGCCCTGATGTGTGTGGCATGTCCTAATAGTGAATTACAGCCATTTTCATTTTTCACTATTGTAAGGCTACCTGCTCTCCATAGGCCAGGATGGGCTGCTGGAATTATTACACTCTATAATCCCAACAGACACAGAGAGCATGGTAGAAAGTCATGTTTAGTATGCCTGAACTCAGAATAATAAAATACTTCTTTTAGTAAAGTTTATTTTAATATCCTGTGTTTGCAAATACTAATTTTAGAAAGTTAGTATTTGCTTGCCTAACCATTTCAGCCCGCCTCTGCTCTGATGTGTATCTGCTGTCTGGTTCCTGTGTGTGACAGGGCTGGGGATGACAGGTGGTGAATAGAGGGATTACACCAGAGTGGGAGGTGGGAGTGCCCCTTGACTATGAATAGGACTGTGCTCTGACACCACAATGCTGGCTCCGCCCCCTGGGGACTGACTGGTGACTCAGCCCTGCACCTGGTCCAGGAAGAGGGAAGACTTGTCAACAAAGTACTCCTGACTGTACTGATCATCACAATGCTGGCTCCACCTCCTGCGGAGCGTCTGCTGTCCCTGCCCCACACTCTGAAAGAAGAAACCCAAGCCTGGAAAACAAAGTGCTCAAAGACTGACTGGATTAGGCAAAGGCCCCCCTGGCCTGCCAGAACAAAGGAAATAGTGTATAAAAGTAGGAGCCCTGCTCCTAAGAAATCAGATGCTGTCGACGCCAAGAAGAAACTCTGCCTCAAGAGAAGGACCTGGGAAGGCTGCATGGAAGACTACTGTCTCTAGACTGAGAGACTGGCCTGTGGTGGGTGCCTTGCTGCAAGAAGGAGAGAGGAAGAAAAGACTGACAGACTTTTGAATTCAACTTGTGCATCTTGACAATCTCCGAGGGCTTGCTGGTGAACTTGCCCCCTGAACTGCGTACCAGGAACATTGGGCGCTAACCCCCCCTTCAGGAAGAGCTGCTGTTTGTGTGGTCTGACCCTACAGCGCTGATCTAGGGAAGCGGAGTGTGTGAGGAATCCTCAACGCACATTCTGTGAAGCAGTGCACCCCTGTCCCCCGAGCAACGTGACTTCAGTTTGGCTGTGCCGCAGGAACAAAGTAAAGTCCAGCCCCGCTGGTCCGAGCACCGTAAACTGTGGGCAAGACCGAGCCGTCGCTCGAAAAGTAAAGAGGAACCATCCGGTCCGAGCGCCACGAGCTTCTGGCCCCGAGCCGCAGCTCGTAAAGTAAAGACATACCCCCGCCCTGCCTTGACCTTTCCGCTGTGATCGCGTTGAAGAGAGCGCCCCGCTGCTGTTAAGTGAACAGCTGCGGAGCATCCGGCGGGTGAGTACGTCCCGTGTCTGTGACCCGTACTCCCGCCCGCACCACCTGCAGCCGCTCCCCCTCCAGGGTAGAAGCGTGCGCTGCGAGTCTGTCTGCCCTCACAACGCATCGTTAACCCAGGAGCACCGCGCCTACTGGAGCCTCGAGCCGTAGCTCGCATCGCCCCCGGGAAGACACCGCGACGTGGGAGGATTGATCCCCGCATCCGTCCGCCTCAAACCCCCACAAGGAAAAAGGTACTGTGTCCGTATTTGACCTTGCGCCGCGCTCTGGACTAAGGAGTCCGTGAGGCGCGCACCCTTCTGAGACAAGCTTTTGCCCCAACGATGTGCACACCGTATGCGTGAGACTCTTCCAGCCTGTCTCACTGCCGCCGGACGAGTCGCACAGCCGCCCTACGCCTCGTCCGCCTCAGCCACGCCGTAAGCCATGGTACGCGAGATGCGTGAGGCTTAGCGGGGCCCTTCCTGCATTGACAGTTTGAGACGTACCAAAGCGCTACGAAGCGCACAAGCTTTAACGAAAGGAGTCAGCCCGCTGTATGCACTGCCTAGATTATTGTGGAGCCAATTTTAAGTACTGTGAAGCCGTTTTGAGAACATTCAAACTGTTTTAGGTACTATACATGACACTAAAGAATTGTGGCATTCTTGAGAGTAACTGGAAACGTGAAGTCTGTACTTAAAGCCTGCTTAAGAGTTTCTATATAAAGAATATATTTTTACAAAACAATCAGTCTTGTGTCTCTGTGTGGTGGGTTGACGGGGCATTGTGTGTGTTATAACAAATGCTTAACCGTATGTACTCTGGGGATTAGCCTTGTCTGCTCGCGCCACGCCGCCTAGAGGGTGAGCAGGGGTTATTTCTAAGAGTAAGTCCCTTGCCCTGACTAGAGGAGAGGGTCCCTGCTTGTCACAAGTGTATACCTGTGCCAACCAGAGACCCCCAATTCTAACAGGACCCCTTAGACAGGTCGGTTTATCGCCCGTTATCTATGCTGATGACTGACTACAAAATATTACGTAGAATTTTGGCGACTCGGCTCCTCCCCCATATGGTACAATTGGTTCACTGTGACCAGGCAGGTTTTATCCCGACCCGAAATACAGCCAATGAAATATGACGCCTCCTCCGCATACTGGATAGAGATCACGGGGATACCCCCAATGCTGCGGTACTCTCGGTGGACATAGAGAAGGCGTTCGATAGCTTGGAGTGGCCCTACCTGTTCTGAGTAATGTGTGCATTTGGCCTTGGGGAGGCATTTGTGGGATTGATGGGGTTACTTTACAGCACAGCAATAGCGCGGGTGCAGACGGGGATGGTGATCTCCTCTCCCTGCTCAATAGGTCGGGGAGGGCGACAGGGGTGCCCCCTGTCCCCGCTGTTGTTTGCGTTGGCCATTGAGCCGTTGGCCACACATGCTAGACTGGGGCTGCACTATCAGGGACTAGCCTTGCGCAGTGACCTGCAGCATATATCCTTGTATGACGATGATCTACTTATTTTCCTGGCCAATACAGGGGAGGCGCTGGAAGGGGCGACGAACCTGCTCCAGGTGTTTGGTGGGAATCGAGGGCTGGGGGTGAACCGGAGGAAGACTTGTCTTTTCCCGGTGACTCCATCAATGGCAGGCCCTGTTCAGGTGGCGGGAATTTGGTGGGAATCAAATTGCTTACCCTATCTCGAGACAAATATATATATCATACACCTGCTGATTTGTGGGAAGGAAATGTGGGCAGGGCCTTACGAGGACTGAAAGGTAGCCTGGCTTTTTGGAGTGCTTTACCACTCTCTGTAACCGGCAGGGTGGCCCGCCTGAAGATGGTGGCGCTTCCCCGCCTGCTATATTACTTTAGGACACTACCGCTTTGGATACCAGGGGCAATCTTTAGGCAGCTTCGATCCATGGTTAGCGGTTTCTTGTGGGGGAACAGCAGAAGGCATGTAGCCTTGACTACAATGATGAGACCGAGAGCGGATGAGGGCCTGGCGGTGCCAGATTTCAAACTCTATTATTTGGCTGCTCAGCTGCAATGGCTCACCCAGGCGGTGGCTCGAGAGTTTAGGGGCCCAGATGGTCCAGAGGGACGGTGGCTTCCATGTCACGGGATGTCGTTTATAATATTACAGCAACACTTTCGCCTTGGCTCACTCACTGCTGAGGAACGGACGTTGAGACAATGTTGGTACCGGAGCCACATAGACCCGGGATTAGTTACCCGTACGCCCCGGAGATTCCTTTGGGCATGTGTACTGCTCTCCCGCATGGGGGGAACTGGTCGGCACTGGCAGATGGGAGATGATGGGTGTCCAGGTATTGGGAGATTTATACGAAGATGGGGTATTACTACCTTTTCAAACGCTGCGGGACAGGTATGACCTTCCACGAGGGAACTATTTGGTGCAGGCAGCCCTGATTTCGGCGATACTGCGTCATTGGAAGGAAGGGTTAACGGAATCGTAGACCTCTATGGCTTGCCAATATGTAGTAAGCTGTTACTTGTATATACAGGCTTTAGTAGACCATCGAAGTTCAAGGATTCAGTGTCAGAGTTTTGTCCAGGTGTAATCTAAAGTCCTGTTGCCAGGGGTCCCTTACTTATACTAAGAAAAGGGGTTGGAGGTACTCTGGGGACCCACCTATAGGAGGGTCTGGAAAGAGGGGTGATTACACCCATTTCCTTTGTCCAGTTTCATGCCAGAGCAGGGGCTGGTAGCCCCTGCAACCGGTTTGAACTGGGCTATGCACAGGGACACCAAATGTGCCCCCAGTGCTGACTTCAAAGCACTCTCAGAGTGCACCCACTCAGCCCCAATACACAAAAGCCTGTCTGGGAGGTGGTTACACCTCCCTGTGACAGGAAACCTATTGTCCAGGCCTCCCCTGCCAGAGTTTCGTCCAGCAGCAGGAGGCCAGACTCGTTTCTGTGGCTGCAGCATCCATTTTGTGATGACAGGGCTCTTTTAAACTATTACCGGTTAGACCAGTGTGTACATGTCTCTCCCTCTAGAAGGGTGGAATGCTACCCCCGCCACCAGGACTGGCGGGGTGAAGGGTAGGATTCCAAGGTGTTTGACACCAAACACAACATGTTTCCATGCAGCCATTCCAAAGTTAGCATTTACCGCGAGGTTATAATGCACTTAAGAGTATATGTCTGGCTGCATCATAGAACAGCCTCAGAGAATAGGCTCTGAAAGCTGCAGAGGGGCCAAGCTCAAGCACGGGCATCCTCTTACACAAAACAAAGCACTCTGCCTACAGGATTGATA
Organism: Lissotriton helveticus; assembly: GCF_964261635.1. Classification (NCBI taxonomy): domain Eukaryota; kingdom Metazoa; phylum Chordata; class Amphibia; order Caudata; family Salamandridae; genus Lissotriton; species Lissotriton helveticus. Next base: position 498,880,925 of record NC_136062.1, read on the forward strand.
AGGCCTGCCATAGGAGTGACTGATAGGTCTATATGTGCCAGTGATTAAAGGTAGATTATAGGTAACCTATATCTTAGTAAGGGGTGCATGCACCACCTTACCCAGACTGCAGTAGCAGTCCTGTGGTGTAATTCTGATGGATACATCTGCCAGTGGATTCCTCACCTTGTGAATATCCCCCTGCGTCAGCAACGTTCGGAAAATTCTTTTGTAGCACACCGGCGTGGACGACTTCATAGGAGCATGACCTCGCGCGCGACTCCGACTGACGTCACCGACTCCTTATTAGGCCTATGTCGGCTTGATGACATCAGTTCCCTTTTTTCCGCGTCATCGACGTTAACGGTTTCGAGGGATCCTCTGTAGCTTGGACGATACTTTGTGTATTTTCGTTGTTAGAGTGTTTCTTGTTCTTCTAAATCGGCATGTCTTCGAAAAAAAACGGGTTTAAGCCGGGTGGTGAATGCGGTAAGATGATGTCGATAACGGACCAGCATGAGGACTGCGTATGGTGTTTGAGCTCGGATCATGACGTCCAGGGCTGTTCTTCTTGTAAGAAAAATAATCCCAAGGCTCTTCGTGAGAGGGAAGCAAAGCTCCTTGTTGCCAAGTTGAAGAACAAGAAGGACAGGAAGAGTTCGAGGTCTCGGACTCGACGGTCGAGGTCTCATTTGAGGTCGCACTCGAGGTCGTCTTCGAGTCATGCTTCTAAGTCATCTAAAAAGAAGCACAAGAAGAGAAGACACGAGTCTCGACGTCATTCTGGGAAGGGTTCGGACTCGAGACTGAAGTCGCAGGTGAAGTCGCTTCACAAGGATGTGGTGTCTCAGACTCCAGAAGTTCAAGACTCCGAGGGTGAGGCTTTACCTGCGGATTCGCCGGTTCATTCACCTAAGCCGGTGTCGAATCCTTCTCCGGCTTCATCTCGTTCTCCAGTCCTGGAAGATGAAGGAGAAGAAGAGGATGAAGTAGAAGAGGCTCCTTTGCCAGAGGGTTCGTTGACCCCAGTGCACAAGCCTGAGGTAGAGTTCAAGGTCGAGAAGACTCCGGTTTCTCGAGAGCAACCTGTGAGCTCTTATCCTGCCTTTCCGGCTCCAGGTCAGGACCCTACTCAGTTTCTGAATGCAATGAATGGAGTGTATTCTAGAGCTATGTACCCCTCTGGAGCACCGGTTGGTCCCACGGGTCCATTGGCATTCAATCTGGGTATTCCCCAGGCATATGCTCCTGCCCCTTTCATGCCATTCATGCCGGCTCCGACGCCGCCTTGGCATTTTTCGGCACCGCCGAAGCCTTCGACGCCAAGACCTTCGACGCTGATGCCCTCGGCGCCGATGCCGAATCCGAACCGACATCGTGAACTACGGTCTGGCCCTCCGGCTTCGATTTCGACGTCGGCTCCGGCTCCGTCGGAGTCGGTTCTGGATCCGTCGACGTCATTCCTGAAGGAGAGGTTGAGACGTGAAGCCCAGAGACTTCTGGAAGAGCAGAGGTACCGTGATGCAGAAATGGAAGAGGGTGAGCTGCAGGACTCGGAGGATCCTTTCGACGATCTAAGGGAGGCTAGTGGTCTTGAGCTGTCTCCTGATTGGGAATTGGCCTCTGTTTCTGACACCCCTTCTAAGGATGTGACTCCTTATCACGTAGTTATAAGGAAGGTGGCGGATTTGTTGAACATAACTCTTCCTACTGCAGAGTTCAAATCGAACATTCTGATGGAGGTCCTTCATTTGCCATCTTCTGTTTTGGAGCCCATGTTCCCTTTCAATGATGCTTTGGCGGAGCCAATATCAGAAGTGTGGAAAAGACCACTTACATCACCTGCTGTTTCAAGGGTTGTTGCGAGAAGGTATAGGGTGGCTCCTGGTGACCCGGACTTTTTGTCTTCGCACCCTTTACCGGAGAGCTTGGTTGTGCAGGCTGCCTGCTCGAAAAGATCTGCGGGTGCTTTTCCTCAGGTCCCTGTGGATAAGGAGTCGAAGAAGCAGGACCAGGCCGCAAAAAAAGGGTTTTTCTCTGCAAGCATGGCACTCAAATCAACAAATGCTACTTGTCTCATGGGGCGCTATATCCATGCTTTGATGGATTCTGTCAAACAGCTGGTTCCAAAGATTCCTGAGGTGGATAGGAAAGACTTTCAAGAAGTGATTGCTGACACTCAGGCTGCTGCACGGCAGGTCATTCAGAGTGGGTTGGACACTGCTGACTCGGTGGCAAGAGTGATGGGATCTTCAGTAGCCACCAGAAGAGCGGCATGGCTGAAGTCCTCCGAATTCTCTGCGGATCTCCAGGCTGCCTCGATGAATTTGCCCTTTGATGGGTCAGGTTTATTTGGAAAGAAGGCTGACGCTGCGTTGGAAAGGCTCAAGGACAGCAGAGCGACAGCAAGATCTTTGGGCCTACAGTCCAGGGGTACTGTGGGAAGGAAGTTCAGAGGGTGTGGCAGGTCTTCCTTTCAGACCTACAAACAGCCACAACAGCAGCAGCAAAATACGCTGTACAAGTCGTACAGGGGCAGGCAAAGAGCACGTCCTAGAGGTTGTCAAGCTTCCTCCTCCTCCTCCTCCTCTTCTTCCTCTTCCCATCCACCCTTCAACCACAGCAAAGCAGCCCTAGATCCGCCATTCCGGATCATGTGGGTCCTGTAGGGGGTCGGATTACCTATTTTCTACGGGATTGGGAATCGGTCACATCGGACCTTTGGGTTCTCAATCTCGTAGAGAATGGGTATGCACGTCCCTTTCGGGAATTCCCTCCGAATTACCCTCCTTGCCAAGGTTTTTGCTCATAGGACCACCTGCTACTTCTGCAGGAGGAAGTCCTGGCATTATTGAGAAAGGGTGCGATAGAGGTGGTTCCGAAGCAAAAAAGGGGTCAGGGATGCTACTCCCGGTATTTCCTGATCCCCAAGAAGGATGGCAGACTTCGTCCAATCCTGGATCTCAACCTTGCGCAGGTTCTTCAAGCTCTGCTGGAAGAAGACTGGATGGTGTCGATCAACTTGCAGGATGCATATTTTCACATCCCAATCCTGAAGTCGCACAGGAAGTATCTCTGTTTTACGGTGGGATCGCAACATTACCAGTTTGTGGTCCTTCCGTTTGGTCTTACTACTGCGCCTTGAGTCTTCACCAAGGGGATGGCAGTGGTGGCAGCACATCTCAGAAGGTCAGGGATTCCGGTATTCCCTTATCTGGACGATTGGCTGATCAAGGCGGAATCTCCAGAGAAAGTGCTCCATCATCTGCAGGTCACAACTCAGTTGTTGTACAGGTTGGGCTTTTCAATAAATGTACCCAAATCTCACCTGGTGCCCTCCCAGCGCAACCTGTTCATTGGTGTGGTACTGGATACAACTGTGTGTCGTGCATTCCCTCCTCCTCAAAGGATTCGCGACATACAGGAAATTATTCCTTTATTTTACAATGGAGCGGTTGTTCCAGTCCTGAAGGTCCTTCGTCTGCTCGGTCTGATGGGTTCCTGCATTCTGTTGGTCAACCATGCACGCTGGCACATGAGGGCGCTCCAGTGGTGCCTCCGCAGGCAGTGGTATCAACACAACGGAGATCTCAGGGAGTCAATCAGGATCTCCAGAGAAGCTGCAGCGGATCTGTCTTGGTGGAGCGTGGAAGGCAATCTGTCTCAAGGAAAGCCTTTCCATCTACCTCCATCGGTTGCCACGGTGATCATGGATGCATCCACTCTAGGATGGGGTGCTCATCCGGGGGATCTGGAGATCAATGGTCTTTGGTCTCTGGATGAAAGGTTGCTTCACATCAACCTTCTGGCATTGCAGGCGATACGTTTGGCTCTCAAGGCCTTCCTCCCATCCCTTCGCGGTCGGTCTCAGGACCTGACGGCCAACACCACCGCGATGTGGTACATCAACAAGCAGGGAGGAGTGGGGTCGCAGTGTCTCAGCAGGGAGGCTCTGCGTCTCTGGTCCTGGGTTCAGGATCATCAAATTTGTCTGATGGCAAATCATCTGGCCGGGGTTCTGAACGTGCGTGCAGACAGTCTCAGTCGGCAGTTCTCGGCCGACCACGAGTGGAGGCTTCATCCAGAGGTAGTTCGTCACCTCTTTCGGACGTGGGGGACTCCTCGGGTGGACCTGTTTGCCACTCTTGAGAATGCTCACTGCCTGTCATTCTGCAGTCTCTGGTTTCCGTTGCAGGGAGCTTTGGGGGACGCGTTTCAGTTGAGTTGGGACTCACAGCTCCTTTACGCGTTTCCTCCCATACCCTTGATTCCTCGGGTACTGAGGAAGATTTGCCAAGACCGGGCCCAAGTTATTTTGATCGCCCGGATTGGCCAAGAAGGGTGTGGTACACAGATCTACTCCACCTCTCCTCGTGCCCGCCGCTCTGTCTCCCTCTCAGGGCAGATCTCCTCTCTCAGATGTACGGGCAGGTTCTACACCCCCAACTCCAGACCTTACACCTTCATGCCTGGAGATTAAACGGGCAACCGGAGTTCCTTTTCTCTCCCACACGATGTGGTGGATGTCATTTGGAGAAGTCCATTGACCCTTTGAGGGCTCGTTTATCTGATATACTTCAATTTGCTCTTTTCCTGGCTCAGCAAGGGTTTGCTGTGGCTACAGTTAAAGGTTATCTTTCGGCTTTGTCTGCATTTCTCTGCCTGCCGGATCAGCCGTCTTTATTTAAATCTCCTGTGGTTCTAAGGTTTTTAAAGGGTCTTATGAATAAATGTCCTCCTACTCCCTTTATTGTGCCTCAATGGGACTTGAATCTTGTGCTTACATTTCTGATGGGTTCTCCTTTCGAACCCTTGCACAAGTGTCCCATGAGACTTTTATCTTTTAAGACGGTCTTCCTGGTTGCAATTTCCTCAGCAAGGAGGGTAAGTGAGCTTCAAGCTCTTAGTTTAAAGCCCCCGTTCTTGACCATTCATGCTGAACGAATGGTTCTCAGGACCAGGGCTGCTTTTCTGCCTAAGGTGGTAACTCCCTTCCATCTAGGACAGTCCATTACCCTCCCTACCTTCTATCCTCCCCCTCACCCTTCCAAGGAGGAGGAGCGGCTTCACCGTCTGGAACCTAAGAGAGCGGTGAGCTTTTATCTTGATAGGACAAGAAACTATCGTGTGGATGACCAGCTCTTTGTTGGATTTGCTGGCTGCAGAAAAGGAAGAGCTGTGCACAAGCGCACCCTTTCAAGATGGATTATACTATGCATCAAGATCTGCTACTCCCTGGCGGGTAAGGAGCCTCCAGAGGGTATAAGAGCCCACTCTACTAGAGCAAAGTATTCAACTTCTGCTTTGTCTAGGGGTGTACCTGTTGAGGACATTTGTAGAGCTGCGACTTGGGCCTCCCTCCACACTTTCGCGAAGCATTACTGCTTAAATTCCGAAGTGAGGACGGAAGGGCCACTTTGCGCGTTCTGTTCTCCAGGATTTTCTGGTATAGGAGAGTGGACACCCTCCTTCGGGAGTGGGGACTGCTGTGGGACTCTATTCACAAGGTGAGGAATCCACTGGCAGATGTATCCATCAGAAGAACAAGTTACTTACCTTCGGTAACGCTTTTTCTGGTGAATACAGTATCTGCCTGTGGATTACTCACTGACCCACCCGCCTCCCCGTTGTCCACTCTTCTATACCTGATTCATGACATTATTTAAATGTATTTATATGTATATATATATATATATATATATATATATTGTGTTTTTCATACATTGTCCACACACTATGGGCCAGATGTAGGTAAATTACATTTACCGATTCATAAATACAGAATTTTACCGATTCGGTATTCATGAATCGGTAAATGTAATGTAGGTAATTTTTCGGTAAAAAATACCGAATTGGTAGGATTCGGTATTTACCGATTCTGTAATTACAGAATCGGTATTTGCTATTGAATCCTATGGGCCTTGAAGCCCATAGGATTCAATAGCAAATACCGATTCGGTATTTACAGAATCGGTAATAATACCGAATTGCAAAGGGGGACAGGGTGTCACTTTGACACCCTGTTGCACCCCTGTAACTGGCTTGTGCGCCATGTGGCACACAGACATGCCCTTAGGGCATGTCTGTGTGCCACATGGCACAGGTGTACATGCACAGATGTGCATGTACACAAGAATTCGTTATTTACCATGCAATTGTATTGCATGGTAAATACCGAATCCTGAAAGCCCTGTAGCAGTGTTAAAAGTGCTACCTACATAGGAAAATACATATTCGGTAATTTTACCGATCGGTATATTTACCTAATCGGTAAAATTTACCGATTCGGTAATTTTACCGATTAGGTAAAATTACCGAATCGGTAAAATTACCGAATATGTATGTTTTCAGAGCCCCTACATACCAATGTCAAAATACCGGTCGGAAACGGCCAAAAATCGGTATTTTAGGCCGATTCCGACCGGTATTTTGACACCTACATCTGGCCCTATGTGTGTTATTTTGGATATTATGTACTGTGTACACTGTATATGTATATATCTACTGTCATTGATCTGTCCGGGTGCCTCGAAGGCACGGAAAAAAGGGCAGAACTGATGTCATCACACCACCTAGGCCTAATAAGGAGTCGGTGACGTCAGTCAGAGTCGCGCGCGAGGTCATGCTCCTATGACGTCGTCCACGCCGGCGTGCTACAAAAGAATTTTCCGAACGTTGCTGACGCAGGGGGATATTCACAAGGTGAGGAATCCACAGGCAGATACTGTATCCACCAGAAAAAGCGTTACCGAGGGTAAGTAACTTGTTCTTTTGGAATGCTTCCCAGGGGTGGCATAATACATGCTTCAGCCCCTGGTAGGCCTCTGGGGTACCTATGCCCTTGGTACCCAAGGTACCATGTACTAAGGACTCACAAGGGTACCCCAGTAACCAAACTGGAGTGTACCTAATGTACATGCAATCAATTTAGAGAGGAAGCAGCTAGGCTCCAGCCAGACTAAAGTCAAAAAACAGTGAAACACCAGCAAAAAGTGGGGGTAACCATAGTAAGCAGATCCTACTCTCCTACAATTGGAAAGTGGGTCGCCGCCTCCATAAGACGGTATATGACAGCCGCCTTCTGTGCCACAATGAGGACAGCAAAGAGCTCCGTGTTGGAGTGAGAAGCTGCAAATTTAGCGGGTTTGCTTAGGGAGGACTCACCAAGAGCAAAACATTGTATTCCCCGTGGTACTTATAATCTCTACACCATTCCTTTCAGACACGGACGCTTTCCAGCAATAGACCTTTTTTCACTCTGCCTCCAGAGTTTGCGTGCTGGCTGGAACCAACAAGGACATTATCCCATTCTAGACTCTTTGAGAGAGAATCTTTAGGCGTTTTCCGGGTTTAATTGTATTTACTGAACTCATCCAAAATGTAGAAGAATCTTGAATTCCAAGATGATAATGATTTGCCTGATTGCACCCGTGCCGGGTCTTGAGCTCAGAGCTCTCGCTGCTCAGGGAGAACCATCTCACGCTTCCTCTGGTTCTAGATCTGCTTGCCCAGATGAGGGCGTTGATTGGGCATACCCCCCTCTAATGTTTAAACCTGAGAGCCTTCCTTCTAAAAGTTTAACCAACGTACTTCAGAATATCTGTCTAGAATACTCCTCTCACATGCCCTGCTCGACAGAATGTCCCCTGAAGCAGCACAAAGGCAGGAGGCGTGGGATATTCCATGAGACCGTACAGAGAAACTGAAGTCCTCTCAATGTTTCCTTCGGGGAGATCTTACTGTCCATCGCGTGTGTGCCTTGAAACAAGGCCTCCGCTGATTCCTGCAATCAGCATCTATCAGCCAATGGGCTTACTGGAGCGCTCCAGTTCACACATGGTCTCCAAAGAATGTGTCTATTCGGCAGCACTTGGTGGCAATTTACTCCCCGTGTAGCAACCAAGCACTTAGCACCTGGTTTGGATCTCGGTGGACGGGTTACTCCGTCACAGCGGTGATGGATATGATCTCGGTGGACGGGTTACTCCGTCACAGCGGTGATGGATATGATCTCGGCGGACGGGTTACTCCGTCACAGCGGTGATGGATCTACCGTCCGCCACAATATAAGTCCGATTCTACCCTATGGGATATATACTGTGACACATGGGATAGTCGTCACCGTTGTGACGGAGTAACCGTCCGCTGAGAGCTAAATCCGGATTTATATCTGTTTTTGACAGAAGATTCCCTGTCGGCCAGGCTCTTACCTTGAAGGACCCTTACCTAGTCTTGCAGAAGGATGAAGTTGTTCTTTTCATGTTCATTCTAAATTTCACTTATATCAGGAAATCATTCTTCCTGTTTTCAAGCCACCACCCTATGCTTCCTCCGCTGAGAAAGCTGTACACAGTTGTGGTCTTTTTTTAGCAAATTTTGTTCTACTTAGAAATACGTAAATACGGCGTCTTCCAGGGGTTTGGATTATCTGTGCATGACTTGGGGTGGGAACAGTAGAAGACTACAGTAGAGGTGTGTAGTAATGTCCATCCTGTTTATTAAAGAATGTTTTAGATGTCATTTCCAGACCTCTGCTTGTTGCCTAGTGCTGGAGAGTGTACATGCTTCACTGTTGGTCGTGGGCGGCTGAGCCTGGTGGAGTCTCTGACTTCTGGCTCCACGACCTTGTAGTTACAAATAAACTCTTCCAATCCTGCTCCAGTTTCCGGGAGATATGGGCTGCTTTGCAAGCTGTTTTCATGCATTAAAGTGTCTTGATTTTCCTCATGCCGCAAACAGTTGCGGTATCGTAGTCACGCCAGGCCGAGAAGGGTCCAACATGGATCACGGGAAGCCTCAAATCAGAAATCCTTCCACTCTTCTGTAATCATTCTAATATGAAAATCAACATTACAATGTCACCTATATTGTCATTTTTTTGTCTTTTGTTGATTGCTAATTTTGGAGCACTACATTTTCAAGCTAGACAAAGTGCTCTAGAAATATCTGATTTGCGATGACGCCTGCGCCGCCCTGGTCCATCTCCTGTGTTGGTAAGGTACAAGGTCTGCTCTCTGTCCAAAGGTCTCGTGTACGCAGGGACTTGAGTTTCACAGCACATTTGTAGGTTTCTGGCTAGAGCATGGTTGATTGTACTTAGGATGTGAACTGAAATCCTTTCAATAAACATTGATATGGCTTCATCCTGAGGGATCCTTAAATGTTTATTGTGGACTAAGCCCTGTCCTTGTATAGACACAAATGATGCATTGTGTTGTTTTTGTGTTGTGTACCTTTCACTCTTTACTCTCTGTTTCTCATGTCACTATGCTCAGATTTGTACTGTAGCATCATCGTCTCTCAAATTAAAATGCATTCAATATCGCACACTTATGCGTATTGTAATCAGATTAAGTTGCATCATTGTATTGATTACAGAAAGAACATGTAACATAAGTATTGATGAGCTGCTATATGAACAGGCGAGTTTCTGACCCCTGCAGGGGAGAGCCTGTGCCCTCCGAGGTCAGAACAATGCCTGCTGCTGCCTGCAACTCAACACCGACAAAACAGAAGTACTCATCTTGGGTCCAAAACCTGACGCCTGGAACGACACCCAGTGGCCTCCCGCCCTCGGAAGCCCACCCAACCCCACAAACCACAGACGCAACCTTGGAATCATCCTGGACTCCAAGCTCAAAATGGAACGCCAGATCAACTCCTTCTCGTCCTCCTGCTTCCACACTCTCCGCCTCTTAGGTAAGACCTTCAAATGGATCCCCCTCAAGCACAGAAAGAACGTCACTCACGCCCTGGTCACCAGAAGACTCGACTACGGCAATGCACTCTACGCCGGAATAAACAAAAACCTCAACCTGCAAGCTACAGAACATACAGCACGCCACTGCAAGACTAGTCCTCAACCTGCCAAGCCACTGCGCATCTCCCAGCACCTGCGCACACTCCACTGGCTCCCCATCGAAGCTAGAGTCACCTTCAAGATGCTCACCCACGCTCACAAGGCCCTCCACGACACCGGACCAGCATACCTGAACAGCCGACTCAAATTCCACGCACCCTAAAGGACCCTACGATCAGCCCAGCTTTCCTACGCTGTGGTCCCCCGCACCAGAAAGACCAGATCGAGAGGCTGCTCCTTCTCCTTCCTCGCGGCCAGAGCCTGGAACGCCCTTTCGCTCCACCTCAGACAGACAACATCACTTCCCATCTAAGCGAGAAACCTCTAAATATGGCTCTTCGACAGACCCACCTCCCCCTTGATGGACTAGAGCCTGCTTAAGCCCCCCCTCTCAGCGCCTTGAGACCCTTACGGGTGAGTAGTCGCGCTTAACAAACACCCGATTGATGGATTGATTGCAAATATGTTAACTATGTCGATAACACGGCTTGAAAACAGTGCAGGCACAATGTAAAATGAATAAAAACAACGTGCGGGCACGCACGATCGCTCATTTGTATGAATTACCTATTTAGTAGGTTAGGTATGAGGCATGCAAGATCGCTTAAATATTCCTTCACTTTAAAAAATGGAGTTTAAAAACAGTAGGCACAAGCAAATCACAGTGGCACAATCCTGCATCAGTCGTGGTTCTATTTTGGTAATGTTTAAACCACCAGGGTGGAGTTATTCATGTTATAAAGCTCACAAACAGTGGGTGAAATGTTCATACAGCAAGAATATGAGTGTGCAGGGCAGTGAGCCAGCAATAATTAGACACAGTAATTCCCTCCCAAGTCTTGATAGCTGGGCACTGCTAGCGGCCATCATTCAGCCCCTTTTGAATTGTGTCAAGGGTGCATCCAGCTGCATTCGTGTGTATTCAGAACTAATAGAACCATGAAGGGGAAACATCCTTTACGACGCAACTTTTACCACGCAGTGCCTTTACAACGCAGGTTTTTCAACGCAAGTCATTACAACGAATTGCACTGGGGGGCGCTCTAGGATAGGTAATAGTTTAATTTACTATCCAACACCTTCCCTACTATCCACAGGGACTGGAGTTGGAATAGTGAATTAAACTATTTACTATCCAGCGCCCCCCAACGCAAGTCGTTGTAACGACTTGCGTTGAAAAACCTGCGTTGTAAAGGCATGCATAGTAAAAGCATGCATTGTAACAACGTACATCCCTAAGAAGCCAGAGCTCAGTGTTGGCCAAATGTCCACGGGCCCCTTGGAGCTCAGTGTTGGCCCCACGTCCAGGGGGCCCTTGGAGCTCATTGTTGGCCCCACGTCCAGTGGGCCCTTGGAGCTCATTGTTGGCCCCACGTCCAGGAGCCCCTTGGAGCTCAGTGTTGGCCCCACGTCCAGGGGCCCCTTGGAGCTCAGTGTTGGCCCCACGTCCAGGGGCCCCTTGGAGCTCAGTGTTGGCCCCACATCCAGGGGCCCCTTGGAGCTCAGTGTTAGCCCCATGTCCAGGGGCCCCTTGGAGATCAGAATTGGCCCCACGTCCAGGGGGCACTTGAAGCTCAGTGTTGGCCCCACGTCCAGGGGCCCCTTGGAGATCAGAATTGGCCCCACGTCCAGGGTCCCCTTGGAGCTACGTGTTAGCCCCACGTCCTGGGGCCCCTTGGAGCTCAGTGTTGGCCCAACGCCCAGGGGCCTCTTGGAGATCAGAATTGGCCCCACGTCCAGGGGCCCCTTGGAGCTCAGTGTTAGCCCCACGTCCTGGGGCTCCTTGGAGCTCAGTGTTGGCCCCACGTCCACGGGCCCCTTGGAGATCAGAATTGGCCCCACGTCCAGGGGGCCCTTGAAGCTCAGTGTTGGCCCCACGTCCAGCGGCCCCTTGGAGCTCAGTGTTGGCCCCACGTCCAGGGGCCCCTTGGAGATCAGAATTGGCCCCACGTCCAGGGGCCCCTTGGAGCTCAGTGTTAGCCCCACGTCCTGGGGCCCCTTGGAGCTCAGTGTTGGCCCCACGTCCAGGGGCCCCTTGGAGATCAGAATTGGCCCCACGTCCAGGGGCCCCTTTGGAGCTCAGTGTTGGCCCCACGTCCTGGGGCCCCTTGGAGCTCAGTGTTGGCCCCACGTCCAGGGGCCCCTTTGGAGCTCAGTGTTGGCCCCACCTCCGGCAGAGAGGGGCCCCTTGGAGCTCAGTGTTGGCCCCACCTCTAGCAGACAGGGGCCCCTTGGAGCGAGTGTTGGCCCCACGTCCTGCAGACAGGGGCCCTTTGGAGCTCAGTGTTGGCCTCAAGTCCCTGAGACAGGGGCCCTTTGGAGCTCAGTGTTGGCCTCAAGTCCCTGAGACAGGGGCCCTTTGGAGCTCAGTGTTGGCCTCAAGTCCCTGAGACAGGGGCCCTTTGGAGCTCAGTGTTGGCCCCATGTCCAGCAGACAGGGGCCCTTTGGAGCTCAGTGTTGGCCTCAAGTTCCTGAGACAGGGGCCCTTTGGAGCTCAGTGTTGGCCTCATGTCCAGCAGACAGGGGCCCCTTGGAGATCAGTGTTGGCCCCACGTCCAGCAGACAGTGGCCCTTTGGAGCTCAGTGTTGGCCCCACGTCCAGCAGACAGGGGCCCTTTGGAGCTCAGTGTTGGCCTCATGTCCAGCAGACAGGGGCCCCTTGGAGATCAGTGTTGGCCCCACGTCCAGCAGACAGGGGCCCTTTGGAGCTCAGTGTTGTCCCCACGTCCAGCAGACAGGGGCCCTTTGGAGCTCAGTGTTGGCCCCACATCCAGGGGCCCCTTGGAGATCAGTGTTGGCCCCACGTCCCACAGGCAGGGGACCCTTGGAGCTCAGTGTTGGCCCCACATCCCGCAGACAGGGGCCCTTTGGAGCTCAGTGTTGGCCCCATGTCCAGCAGACAGGGGCCCATTGGAGCTCAGTGGTGGCCCCACGTCCCTGAGACAGGGGCCCTTTGGAGCTCAGTGTTGGCCCCATGTCCCGCAGACAGGGGCCCCTTGGAGCTCAGTGTTGGCCCCACCTCCGGCAGACAGGGGCCCCTTGGAGATCAGTGTTGGCTCAACGTCCAGCACACAGGGGCCCCTTGGAGCTCAGTGTTGGCCCCACGTCCCGCAGACAGGGGCCCCTTGGAGATCAGTGTTGGCTCAACGTCCAGCACACAGGGGCCCCTTGGAGCTCAGTGTTGGCCCCACGTCCCACAGACAGGGGCCCCTTGGAGCTCAGTATTGGCTCCACGTCCCGCAGACAGGGGCCCCTTGGAGCTCAGTGTTGGCTCAACGTCCAGCACACAGGGGCTCCTTGGAGCTCAGTGTTGGCCCCACGTCCCGCAGACAGGGGCCCCTTGGAGATCAGTGTTGGCTCAACGTCCAGCACACAGGGGCCCCTTGGAGCTCAGTGTTGGCCCCACGTCCAGCACACAGGGGCCCTTGGAGCTCACTGTTGGCCCCACGTCCAACAGACATGGGCCCATTAGAGCTCAGTGTTGGCCCCACGTCCAGGGGCCCCTTGGAGCTCAGTGTAGCCCCACGTCCCGCAGGAGGGGCCCCTTGGAGCTCAGTGTTGGCCCCACGTCCCGCAGACAGGGGCCCCTTGGAGCTCAGTGTTGGCCCCACGTCCAGGGGCCCCTTGGAGATCAGTGTAGCCCCACGTCCCGCAGGCAGGGGCCCTTTGGAGCTCAGTGTTGGCCCCACGTCCAGGGGCCCCTTGGAGCTCAGTGTTGGCCCCACCTCCAGCAGACAGGGGCCCCTTGGAGCGAGTGTTGGCCCCACGTCCTGCAGACAGGGGCCCTTTGGAGCTCAGTGTTGACCTCAAGTCCCTGAGACAGGGGCCCTTTGGAGCTCAGTGTTGGCCCCATGTCCAGCAGACAGGGGCCCTTTGGAGCTCAGTGTTGGCCCCACGTCCCTGAGACAGGGGCCCTTTGGAGCTCAGTGTTGGCCCCACGTCCCGCAGACAGGGGCCCCTTGGAGCTCAGTGTTGGCCCCACCTCCGGCAGACAGGGGCCCCTTGGAGATCAGTGTTGGCTCAACATCCAGCACACAGGGGCCCCTTGGAGCTCAGTGTTGGCCCCACGTCCCGCAGACAGGGGCCCCTTGGAGATCAGTGTTGGATCAACGTCCAGCACACAGGGGCCCCTTGGAGCTCAGTGTTGGCCCCACGTCCCACAGACAGGGGCCCCTTGGAGCTCAGTGTTGGCTCCACGTCCCGCAGACAGGGGCCCCTTGGAGCTCAGTGTTGGCTCAAAGTCCAGCAGACAGGAGCCCCTTGGATCTCAGTGTTGGCCTCCAGTCCCGGAGACAGGGGCCCTTTGGAGCTCAGTGTTGGCCCTACGTCCAGCAGACAGGGGCCCTTTGGAGCTCAGTGTTGGCCTCAAGTCCCTGAGACAGGGGCCCCTTGGAGCTCAGTGTTGGCCTCAAGTCCCTGAGTCAGGGGCCCTTTGGAGCTCAGTGTTGGCCCCACCTCCGGCAGACAGGGGCCCCTTGGAGCTCAGTGTTGGCCCCACGTCCGGCAGACAGGGGCCCTTTGGAGCTCAGTGTTGGCCCCACATCCAGGGGCCCCTTGGAGATCAGTGTAGCCCCACGTCCAACAGACAGGGGCCCATTAGAGCTCAGTGTTGGCCTCAAGTCCCTGAGACAGGGGCCCCTTGGAGCTCAGTGTTGGCCCCACGTCCGGCAGACAGGGGCCCCTTGGAGCTCAGTGTTGGCCCCACGTCCGGCAGACAGGGGCCCTTTGGAGCTCAGTGTTGGCCCCACGTCCAGGGGCCCCTTGGACCTCAGTGTTGACCCCATGTCCGGCAGACAGGGGCCCCTTGGACCTCAGTGTTGACCCAACGTCCGGCAGACAGGGGCCCCTTGGAGCTCAGTTTTGGTCCCATGTCCAGGGGCCCCTTGGAGATCAGTGTTGCCCCACGTCCCGCAGGCAGGGGCCCCTTGGAGCTCAGTGTTGGCCCCACGTCCCGCAGACAGGGGCCCCTTGGAGCTCAGTGTTGGCCCCACGTCCAGGGGCCCCTTGGAGATCAGTGTAGCCCCACGTCCCGCAGGCAGGGTCCCTTTGGAGCTCAGTGTTGGCCCCACGTCCAGGGGCCCCTTGGAGCTCAGTGTTGGCCCCACGTCCAGAGTCCCCTTGGAGATCAGTGTTGCCGTAAATGCCAAACCACCAGACTCAGGCGGGAGACTCCCGGAGTTTGGAGCCAAATATAGCTTATTTTGCCTGTTTCCGTCTGAAGCTGCCTCTCCTTCAATAGACACCACCGGAGGAAACATACACAGCCCCGATTATTTTTGAGAAACTCTGCATTAACCATTAGCGAGCACTGCAAGCCTGATCCAAGATGGCGTCACTTACACTGTTTAAAATAAGCGCACGGTCCAAGATGGCGTCACTTACACTGTTTAATCTCCATTTAGGCTCTTTGGAAGACTCGGCTGCCAACAAGCTTGCCACCTGTTGGACCCAGCCTCGTGGCGTGGTCCTCCCTGACCCGCAGTAACCCCTCCTGACCCGTGCAGCTCCCCATGACCCTGATTCACCCGACCATTCCCTCCATGACCCACATCCCCGGCACTGGGCTTCCCCGTCCTCTCCCTTCATTTTCCTGGTACCCGAGGCCGAGGCCCATGTCCCTGCACCTAAGATGGCCGCCCGGCCCCAGCCCAACCTCGGCTTTCGGCGCCATACCCGGCCAGGGCGTAGAGCTCTCCCCGTGGGCGAGAGAGGGAGGAGTAGCTCGATCACACCTCCCACCTCCCCTCGAGAGAGGAGTTTCGATCACCCATCCGGCCTCCCTGAGGGCTGGCTCCAGGCCTGCTGAGCGTCTGGGATCCCTCCAGACCCAACTTGAAAGGATGAAAGGAGCCGCCAAGGCGGAACCCCCAACAACCAGCCCCCAGGTGCGAAGACCTCCGCCTGCGAGGACTCCGGACATCAAAGGAGAGGAGTCCTATATCAAGGGCTGTTCTGGGACGATCAAGTCAGTTGTATCCTGGACTACTTTGGCCTGCTGACCTCGTCGCGGCTCCTACCGAGCAGAGAAGGACTTCTACTCGAGAACCACCTGAGCCCTGCGGATGCTGTCGCGGCTCCCCGGCAACCTAAAGAACCACCTGAGCCCTGCTGACCTCGTCGCGGCTCCTACCGAGCAGAGAAGGACTTCTACTCGAGAACCATCTGAGCCCTACTGACTTCGTCGCGGCTCCTACCCGGCAGAGAAGGACTTCTGCCCGGGACCACCTGAGCCCTGCTGACGCTGTCACGGCTCCCACGTGGCAGAGAAGGACTTCTGCCCACGACCACCTGAGCCCTGCTGACGCTGTTGCGGCTCCCCTGCAACCTTGAGAACTCCCGAGCCCTGCTGATCTTATCGCTGCTCAGAGACTATCCTGGTCCGGCTGGACCCAAGATCACCCCGTATCCCCCGGCTCGAGGATTGAGAGCTGTGCGCCGGATACGCCCCCGCAAGTGACTTTGAAACTTGAAGACTGTCCCGCTACCCTAACCCCTACTGAGACTCTTGGAGCCCTTGCTCTGTTGTATATACAATCCTGCGGATCGTAAAGATCCATTTTTGCTTGAAGAGATAAAGAATACGTTGTCTTAAATCCTACGGTGTGGTGTTCCTTTGTCAAGTGGTGCTAAGGCAGCGCGTGCGATCCTAGATCCGAGATCCTCTCCCTGAGGGTCTCCCGCCATTGCTCGGCTGTGTTCCTAGGAGAGGTGGGTCACAGGGTGGTCAGGTACATCTTCTGTCCTCCCCTGGGATCGCCCTTCTAACATTGGTGGCAAGCGACGGGATCCGAGCCCATAATCTAGAGATCGTACCGTGAGCACTACCGAACAAAGATGCCAGAAAGAAACACCAAGAGTTCCACTGAAGCCGACGCGAGTACCACGTTCCGTGCAGAATGGCTGGAAGAGTACACGCACAAAGAACTGAAAGACTTTTGCAAAGCACGAGGAATCGCTACCACAGGCCTGAATACAAAGGAAGACATGCAGAAGGCCCTACAAGCTTGGGTAGAGGCCGAAGAAAACCCTCCCCAGTCAGGAGGAGAAGCAGAGCAGCCGACCGAACCCAACCTCAACCCAAGAGTGGGCAGCAGCACTCCGGTACGGAGCAGCGCACCAGATAGGGGCCTCTCCCCAGAAGAATTAGCGGACAGAGAGAGAAACCGCAATCATGAACTTGAATTGGCCAAACTCAAAATTGAGTGCGAATTAAAGCTAGCAGAAAAGAGGCTAGCGGTAGAGCAGCTATGAGTACAAGGAGAATTGGAGGAGAAGAAACTCCAACGGGAACATGAAGACAAGAGACTCCAGCTGGAGCACGAGCGCGGCCTGAAGGAGATCGAGCTAAAGGCCCGGAGCGAAGAAAACCGAACCCCGGGGAACCGAGAAGCCGTTCCCCTGGTAGAGCCAAAAGTCCACATCCCCAAGGATGTGGTGAAAGAGTACTATAATAACGACGATATCCAGCAATGGTTCAAGGCCTACGATCTCTCCCTGCCTACCGCGGGAGCACTTAGTTTGCCTCTCATTTTAACCCCACCACCCTCACTTGCTCGCGCTTTCTGCGCTTTTTAAACTTCTTTTCCCCTTACCTTGTCTCAGGGGCCCTGCCCTCGATCCCCTATCCCGCGCAGCCGACTTGGACGCTGCCGCGGCCCCGCAGTCAATTGCCTGCCGCCTCCAGCGGACGCTCCTCCGGCCACGCCCACTCATTGGCCACGCCCACTCTTGCAGGTACATAGGAGCTGACTACAAGCTCGCTTTTGATTGGATCTCTCCCTGCCTACCGCGGGAGCACTTAGTTTGCCTCTCATTTTAACCCCACCACCCTCACTTGCTCGCGCTTTCTGCGCTTTTTAAACTTCTTTTCCCCTTACCTTGTCTCAGGGGCCCTGCCCTCGACCCCCTGTCCCGCGCAGCCGACTTGGACGCTGCCGCGGCCCCGCAGTCAATTGCCTGCCGCCTCCAGCGGACGCTCCCCCGGCCACGCCCACTCATTGGCCACGCCCACTCTTGCAGGTACATAGGAGCTGACTACAAGCTCGCTTTTGATTGGATCTCTCCCTGCCTACCGCGGGAGCACTTAGTTTGCCTCTCATTTTAACCCCACCACCCTCACTTGCTCGCGCTTTCTGCGCTTTTTAAACTTCTTTTCCCCTTACCTTGTCTCAGGGGCCCTGCCCTCGACCCCCTGTCCCGCGCAGCCGACTTGGACGCTGCCGCGGCCCCGCAGTCAATTGCCTGCCGCCTCCAGCGGACGCTCCCCCGGCCACGCCCACTCATTGGCCACGCACACTCTTGCAGGTACATAGGAGCTGACTACAAGCTCGCTTTTGATTGGATCTCTCCCTGCCTACCGCGGGAGCACTTAGTTTGCCTCTCATTTTAACCCCACCACCCTCACTTGCTCGCGCTTTCTGCGCTTTTTAAACTTCTTTTCCCCTTACCTTGTCTCAGGGGCCCTGCCCTCGACCCCCTGTCCCGCGCAGCCGACTTGGACGCTGCCGCGGCCCCGCAGTCAATTGCCTGCCGCCTCCAGCGGACGCTCCCCCGGCCACGCCCACTCATTGGCCACGCCCACTCTTGCAGGTACATAGGAGCTGACTACAAGCTCGCTTTTGATTGGATCTCTCCCTGCCTACCGCGGGAGCACTTAGTTTGCCTCTCATTTTAACCCCACCACCCTCACTTGCTCGCGCTTTCTGCGCTTTTTAAACTTCTTTTCCCCTTACCTTGTCTCAGGGGCCCTGCCCTCGACCCCCTGTCCCGCGCAGCCGACTTGGACGCTGCCGCGGCCCCGCAGTCAATTGCCTGCCGCCTCCAGCGGACGCTCCCCCGGCCACGCCCACTCATTGGCCACGCCCTTTAGCTGCACTATATATCATGTGCTTTTACCGTTCGCGCAGCGGACGGGCGCAGCGGGCGCGCCGTTTGCGCGCCGAAGGCGCGCCTAAGGCAAGCCCGTCTGCGCCCGTCCGCGACGGGCCGGGACCAGGGGCCACAGACCCTGCTCGTTCTCTGGTATATTCTTCGGCACAACTCTCCTCTATCCCTGCCTCTATCTCTCTTACCCCTTCTGCAGCTTTACACCTATCTTCGCACGGCATCTTTGTCCCCCCCCCCTCTGGTTCGCCCCCGTCCTCATCTCCTTCTTTAATATCTTCTGTGCCACCTCCTATGCCCTTCCCCGCTCGTGCTTCCCCCGGTTCCCCCGTTGCCTCTGCTATTCTCCTTAACACGCGTTCTGCTGTCAAAAACCAAGTCGCTCTTTTCAATCTGTTGGACACCGACCCTCCGGATTTTCTTTTTCTCACTGAAACCTGGTTTACCTCTCATTCACTTCCGGACCTTCTTGCTATTCTCCCCGCCTCTCACTATGCTCTCCGCGCTGACCGCCCTGACGGCAGAACTGGGGGCGGCGTGGCGATGATAGCTCGCCGCACCCTGCAGTTCCAACTTCTTTCACACCCCTGTATCTCTGGCGTTGAGTTTCTGGTGGCCCGTTCCCTAAACCTTCCGGTTCCCATTACGGTGATTCTCCTTTATCGCCCTCCACACAACATGCCCTCCTTTGTATCTTCTCTGCAGGATCTCCTGGCCACCCTGGCTGTAAACAACTCCTCACTAATTCTGCTTGGGGATTTTAATTTCTGGCCGGGCGACCCGCGGGAGGACTCTTCCTCCAAGGATTTCTCTGCCACTCTTCGTTGCCTTAATTTTTTACCGCACGTCTCGACTCCTACCCACACCCATGGACACATTCTCGACCAGATCTGGTCTTTACGTTGTAACCCCTCAGTCTCTTCGATCTCTCCTTGTGTTTGGTCTGACCATTCTTTGATCTCCTTCTCCATCCCCCTGGTTCAACCTGAGAAAGCCCCTCTGCCCAAAAACATCTGGGCTCGGAGCTGGAATAAGGTTGATCTTAATGATCTCTCTTCTTCTCTGCCTCTATCGGCCCCTACCTTGACCGACCTTCCTGTGGAAAATCAGGCGGATGTTATCCGCACTTGGCTTTCTTCGGCTTGCGACCAGGCCGCCCCTCTTAAAAAGATCAGAGCGGCCCGCCTTCACGACGCCCATAAGTGGTTCTCCAGCGACCTCAGATCCCTGAAATCAGAGCTCAGGCGGTCTGAACGTCGCTGGCGTCGTGACTATTGTCCCAGTCTTCGTTTGAACTATAAGGCTCTTCTTCAAAAATACAAGTCAGCCATCCTAGCCGCCAAATCGAAATATTTTTCGGACCGCGTCGCCCTTTCGGCTAATAAATCTCGCGAGATTTTCTCACTGGTCCGCAGCCTTGCCACCTCTGACCGTGCAGGTCTTTCTCCTGCCCCCTCTCAATCTCTTTGTCATTCTTTGAATGACTTTTTTATCAATAAAATTATCAATATTAAGGCCAACATTCCGATCGTGCCCTATCCCGACGTGCCGGATCACTCCTTCCCCTCCCCCTCTGTTTTGGACCACTTTAAGCCTATTACACCAGAGCTCTTTCTTGACCTTCTGGTTAAGGTCAAGTCTGGCTCGCCGGCGGACTGTGCTCCTGCCCGTATTCTTAGAACCCTCTACACTAGCTGTCCCACCCCCCCCTTACCTTTCTTAACTCTTGCTTGGCTTTGGGCTCTGTCCCCTCTTCTTTTAAGTCTGCCATCGTGCTCCCTTCCTGAAGAAAGCCGGCCTGGACCCCTCCCTTCCATCGAACTTCAGGCCGATCTCTCTTCTTCCCTATCTAGGGAAAATTCTTGAGAGCCATGTGACATCTTGTCTCTCTTCCTACATAGAGGAGAATAACATCCTGGCCTCTCACCAGGCTGGCTTTCGACCAGGCCACTCAACCGAGGGCGTGGTCCTTGCGGTCCTGGATGAACTGAAGGGCAAGGCCGACAGTAATCTTCCCCAGGCCTTAGTCCTGTTGGATCTGTCCGCTGCGTTTGACACGGTCGATCATGCCATCCTTCTTGACCGTGTCAGTGCAGCGGGCATACAGGGCTCTGCCCTCTCCTGGATCACCTCCTTCCTTCAGGGTCGGTCGCAGGCTGTTCATCTCTCTCACTTTTCGGCACCTCCCCTCCCCGTCACTTGTGGTGTACCCCAAGGCTCCTCTTTGTCTCCTCTTCTTTTTAATCTCTACATCCGCCCTCTTATTTCCTCGCTTCTTGAGCTGGGGGTCTCGGTGTATAATTACGCGGACGACCTCCAGCTCGTCTTTGACCTTTCCTCCCCCACTCATTCCCTTTCTAAGCTCAGTTCTACCCTTGTCTTCATTTCTCAGTGGATGAGCTTCAATCATTTGAAGCTCAACCCTGACAAGACTGAGCTTGTTCTCACTGGTGGCCCTTCTAATCCCTGGTCTTCAGTCCATTGGCCCCTTTCTTTTGGTTCCCCTCCTTCTCCTGTTCCCTCCGTCCGGACTTTGGGCATCAAGATCAGTAATGATCTTTCCATGCACGCGCACATCAGCTCTGTTGTATCCTCTTGTTTTCTTTCCCTCCGCCTCATCCGCAAAATCTCCCGGTTTTTTTCTGTTGATGCCCTTAAACTCATCATCACTGCCCTTATCACTTCCCGCCTGGATTATGGCAATGGCCTGTATGTCGGCATTCCAGCCTACGAGACTCGTCGTCTCCAGGCCATCCAGAACCAGGCGGCCCGTCTGGTTCTTCGTCTTCCCAAGTTTTCCCACATCACCCCTGCCCTTAAAACCCTCCACTGGCTCCCCGTTCATTTCAGGTCCCAGTTCAAACTCGCCTGTTTGGCCTTTCGGGCGCATGCCCGTTCTGCTCCCCACTTCATTAACTCTCTGATTTCCTCTCACGTTCCCACCAGCACTCTTCGGTCCTCATCCCTCTCTCTTCTTCACGTCCCCCGCTTCCGTAAATCCCGCACAGGTGGCACACGCTTTTCTGTGCGGGCCCCTCAGATCTGGAACACTCTCCCTCTCTCTATTCGCTCTATCCCTATCTTCTCTCATTTTCGCAAAGCCCTTAAAACTTTCTTCTTTCTCCAGGCTTTCCCAGACTAATCCCCTCTTTTCCGTGCCCTCTGGTTAGACATTGATGTGATCCTCAGCGCCAGGAAGCCGCTTGGCCACAGTGCGCTTTAGAAGTCTCTTTTTCATTTAATTTCATTTCATTTCATTTCATTTCATTTCAAGTCGCCATGACCTCCCACCGAGTTCGGACAATTCGGACACACACAAATTGTAACACAAGTCATGTGATCTATATGATCACATGTCCCTGTGGCCTGAATTACATAGGAATGACGTGCCGCAAAGCCAAACAGAGAATCTGCGAGCATCGCAGCAACGTCAAATGTAAAAAAACAACAACTAAAATGGCCACACACTATTTGGAAAAGGGCCACACAGTGGATGATATACATTGGCTAATACTTGAAACACTTCAAATAAAAGATCACAATGCGGAACGTATCCTATTCGAAAAAGAGCAAAGATGGGTACATCGTTTGGGCACAGATGTACAAGGACTGAACGATAATGTTCCTTGGGCAAGCATGCACCGATAGACACTACATGACTCCTTAAGTAGAGCTCACCTGAATGATCATCATTCACACAAAGATATGAATATTCCTTCACTAAGATAATGATTATCTAAGTAGAGTCCTATTGGACCTATTGTTCTTTTCCCTACCCTTTTGGTTATTTTAATTTTCTAATCTTTAATTCCCAACTTATTAAAATACAACAATCGGCTAAACAATCGTTAAATAAATGGTTCCCAAAAATATTTGATAAATAAACAATGAACTAGATTTGCGAACAAAATATAAAATATAAATTGTTCGCTAAATTAATTTAACACAAAAATCATCTGAATAATAATGGTTCCAAAATGAGATATTTTTTGACTGCAACGTAATTTATTTATCAGGCAAGTCTTTCCTCATACTAATTCTCTGACCCTAGTAACGACAGAGTCTGTCTTCATTTACCACGAAGATTCTAAGAATGAAATAGGTGCTGTCAAGCCGAGAAACCATACCGGGTTTCCATCGGCAGAGTCAGCACAAGTAGCGTATGACGGACCACGAGGTAAACATCGGCGAGGACGCACAAAATAAGATAAGTACCGCAATAAACCCTAACTTGGTCCTTAACAACTCCCTCTCTTCTTGAAATGTAGAGAAAGGCAGTCAACAGACTGAATGGGCACCCGAGGAAGCACGTAATAAAACGTGAGGAGGTAGGTGCAATGATGGGAATCCTTAGAACTGCTAGAACTGCTTCAACATGCATACGAAGTAGAACGCTCAGAAATACAGCCCCATCCCACTAGATCTGTATTTAATTAGGATCAATGTGGGCTAAGAAAATATAAATTCGAGCAATTACTACATGAGACCGTTTTAATTACACAGTTGGATGAGAGATGAAATCGCTTTGTAGAGTGAAAAATAGATCTGGCAAAAGACATGATAAATATAATTACTTAAATGTGAAGTGAAGGGGTATCTGAAAATTCCTCTTCTTTACTGTTGGTCATTCAAATCAAAACTTTGAGCTCAATAACACCTAGAGTAATATAGTTGCAATATGAACAACAATATCAGTTAATTGTGAACTAACAGGAAACTGATAGAATGAATAAGCAGAACAACCCAACTTGAAAAGGCTAGATAAGAGTATGTGGTTGCCTGAAGTGGTAACGTGGGTAAACTAGTATTAAATGTTGTATATAATGTTTTTAACCATTCACATAGAGAATGTATTCACATAAAATAAGACGTCCTGTTAATTCCAAGGTAATATCTTTTTCTATAGGCACGAAATGTGTAACTCTGAAAGGAAGGGATAAATTTATCTTCTTCACACTAACTCACCCTGGTCCTGAAGAAAGCCCACTGATCGATTGACGAAAGGGCTGAAACATGTCGACCTTTTTATAAACACGAAGACCGGTAGCGTAGAGAATCCTAATATTCCCATTACGCATACCAAAAAGTTTTCAACTTTGTTAACCCAGAACCCAGACTAATAAAGTTCGATTTCTGGATTCTGTGTTATTTTAAACATCACCACTTCCACTATCACTGGACACTACTGCACAACCTTGGATCTAAAAACCTCCGGGTGGAGGCTGCATACCTAAAAAACCCGATGATTATGCAGATACCCGAGTGCCAAAGGGGAGAAACAAGATATACCGCTTATTTACGTTGATCAACTCGAGGGCATGAGGGTTCTTTTACCAAGGGACGCAACGAATACCGATTAATCCGGGTTCAGCAGGACAAGTGATCCACCCCCCTCTTGATAATTAATGTTAACACAAGGAAACTGGATGGATCAAAGTATTTCCTTCTCCTTATATTGATCATGAACTCCCACCGAGTTCCACAGACGGATTGGGGAGCTGGGTTGTGGGGTCAATTCCTGAGCGAGGGGAGAGACACCCTGCTTGATCTTCTGTCCTCTGTGCAGACATCCTACAGCCACATGAAAGAGGCCCTCCTCACGAGATACGGGCTCATCCCCGAGATGTATCCCCAGCGGTTCCGAGAGTGCAAGAAGATCCCTGGCACCACGTGGGTGGAGTACGTGAACTTTTACAGTAGAGCATTAGAAGGGTGGATCAAGGGCAGCAAAGTTACCACCTTTGAAGAACTTACCGACCTCATCGCATGGGAACATTTGTCCGCGAACTGTTTTGTGGAACTACGCCAGCATTTGCTGGACAGCAAGCTTGCAGACCCAAGAAAGCTGGCCGTGGAGGCCGATCGCTGGGTGAACACCCGGGTCCCCCGGGGCCCCGTAGGGGACTACCCCCGAAGCAATCAGGGATCTTCCCGCCAGAGGGGAGGG
This sequence comes from Lissotriton helveticus, assembly GCF_964261635.1. Classification (NCBI taxonomy): domain Eukaryota; kingdom Metazoa; phylum Chordata; class Amphibia; order Caudata; family Salamandridae; genus Lissotriton; species Lissotriton helveticus. Next base: position 498,905,594 of record NC_136062.1, read on the forward strand.
GGGGAACCAAGGAAGACAGAGAGATTCCCAGTCAGGACCCCAGCGTAGTCCCCCCAGAAGCCAACCCCAGACCTTGCCAGCACCACCACCAGCCAATCCTGCTCCCCCAGGTAACCGTGGGCACCGGGTCACCATTTCTTGTTTCCGTTGCCAACAGCCAGGGCATTACGCCAGTGACCCCCAGTGTCCCATGGCCCCGCGACCCTCCACAACAGCTCTCCCAGCCAGAGAGGTAGCCAACGTAGCCCTAGGGGAGGAGATGGAGGACACCAAAGAGTGGGAACCCGCCCGCCATGGCCCTAGTCTCCCTAGGAGACCGAGAGATGATCCCCGGGGACCCCCTATCCGATAACACCAAGAAATACCGGCAACTGGTGATGGTGAACGGCCACCGAGTGGAGGCCCTTCGCGACACCGGGGCGAGTATCGCAGGTGTCCTCAGTCACCTAGTCAGAAAAGTACCAGATCATTCCGAATGTCCTGTGCCCAGTACTGTCCGCTGACAACACCGAGAGCTTATGTAAAATGGCCCTAGTACCGTTCGAATGGGGGGGAGTGATAGGAAAGTTACGAGTCGCTGTCCGAGCCGCCCAACCTGTAGACTGTCTCCTGGGCAACGACCTAGAAAGTTCCCCGTGGAGACAGGTGGAGCGCAAGACCCACCTGGGCATGATGGGCTTACCCGAGTGGGTGTGCGCCACCACCCGATCCATGTCGGCCCGACCACCCCCCCTCGGGGCCGTCAACGCAGAGCATCCCAGCCACCTCCCTGTAGAAGAAGATAGGGACGACCGCACCGAGCCCACTGGCCTCTCCCCAGGAGGAGAGCCCATCACCGACGAAGAACCCTTGCATCTCGATCCTGAACAGATCCCTGAGCTGGATGATCTGCCCGAGTTGGCGCAGTGGCGTCACGAGGAGGGCCCCTCCTGAGAGGAGTTTTGACGGGAGCAAGCCACTTGCCCATCCCTGGTTGGACCCCGGCGACAGGCCGCGGCTCAAGCTGCGGGCGACCAGTTTGGAACCCACTCCGTGTATTGGGAGAATGACCTCCTGTACGGCGAGCAGAAGTCTGCCGAGCTAGGGTCAGCCCGGGTGCTGGTGGTACCCCAACGCTTCCGGGACTTCCTCCTGGGCCTGGCCCACGACGTACCCCTGGCGGGACACTTGGGCCAGGACAAGACCTATGACCGCCTAGTTACGCACTTCTATTGGCCCAAGATGCGAGCGAATCTGGAAGCCCACTGAAAGTCCTGTCTCACGTGCCAGGCTAGTGGAAAAAGTGGAGGATCCCGCAAGGCTCCCCTCCAACCCTTCCCCGTCGTCAGTACCCCCTTCGAGCGGGTCGGAATCGATATTGTAGGGCCCCTGGACCCTAGAACCTCCCAAGGTCACCGGTTCATCCTAGTCCTGGTGGATCACGCCACCCGATACCCCGAGGCCATTCCCCTCCGCACCATAACGGCCCCCGTGGTGGGCCGAGCGTTGATGGGGATCTTCTCCCAAATAGGTTTTCCCCGCGAGGTCGTGAGTGACCGAGGCACAAATTTTATCTCCAAATACATGATGTCCCTGTGGCAACAATGTGGAGTGTCCTACAAATTCACCACCCCGTATCATCCCCAAGGAAATGGCCTAGTTGAACGGTTTAACCGGACACTGAAGGGGATGATCATGGGCCTAGAAGAGCCCCTCCGGCGTAAGTGGGATGTCCTCCTCCCCTGCCTCTTGTTCGCATACCGGGAGGTCCCCCAGAAGTCCCTGGGGTTCAGCCAATTTGAGCTGCTGTACGGGCATCCCGTCCGAGGACCCCTCAGCTTGGTCAAGGAGGGGTGGGAGACGGCCCCCCGAGAACCACCTCCAGATGTGTTCTGCTACATTCTCACCCTCCGAAATCAAACCCGGAAATTCCGAACGCTGGCCGAAGCCAACCTCGAAGCAAGTCAGGAGGAGATGAAGCGCCCAGAATGCCCAGAATGCCCAGAATGCCCAGAATGCCACTCTGGTGGAGTTTCAACCGGGCCAGCAGGTCTAGGTGATGTTCCCGGTGAAACCCTGTGCCCTCCAAGACAAGTGGACCGGGCCCTTTAAGGTCAATGGAGAGGAAGAGCCAAGTGACCTACTTGGTGGACGTCCAGTCCCCTCGGAACCCCCTTCGGGTCCTCCACATGAACCGCCTCAAGCCTCACTTCGTGCGGAGGGAGTTGAGCTTGCTCTTGGACACCGACTACGGAGCGGAAGAGGAAGCGGAGCCTCTCCCTGACCTCCTGTGTGCCAAAGAGAAGGATGGCTCTGTACACGGAGTGAGCCTCTCTCCCTCCCTCACTCCTCCGCAACGGGAAGACTGCCGCCGGCTCTTGGGGCAGTTCCCTGATTTGTTTTCTCTGGTCCCCAAAATCACCGACTGGTGTGTCCACGACGTGGACACCGGAGACAGCCCGCCGGTGCGACACCGAGCCTACCGAGTGCCTGACCGAGTCCGGACCTGCATCCAGGCCGATGTCTCAAAAATGATCACCGTAGGAGTGGTCGAGCCCTCCGACAGTCCCTGGGCCAGCCCAGTGGTACTTGTCCCAAAAGCCGCGGCCCCTGGGTCTGTCCCCGAACTTCGGTTTTGCGTGGACTACTGGGGGCTCAACGCAGTCACCCGAGCAGACGGCCACCCCATTCTCCGCGCAGATGAGCTCATCGACCGCCTGGGGTCTGCTCGCTACCTGAGTACCTTCGACCTGACCTGCGGCTACTGGCAAATTGCCAAATTGGGCAGGGGTCAGTGACCTACCTAGGCCATCAGGTCGGAAGCGGGCAGGTCGCCCCTCTCCAGCCGAAGATCGATGCCATCCTGGCCTGGGAACCCCCCACCACACAAACCGAGGTCCGAGCCTTCCTGGGCCTCACCGGCTACTACCGGAGGTTTATAAAGAGCTACGGCAGCATAGTAGGTCCTCTCACAGAATTGACGTCCAAGAAGCAGCCCAAGCGCGTGCAGTGGACCCCCTCCTGTCAAGAGGCGTTTGACGCCTTAAAGACCGCCATGTGTACTGCCCCCATGCTCCAAGCCCCGGACTACTCAAAGGAATTTGTGGTCCAAACCGACGCCTCCGAGCTTGGCATCGGGGCCGTACTGTCCCAGCTCAATGAAAAAGGCATAGATCAGCCCGTAGCCTTCCTTAGCAGAAGGTTACTGCCCCGAGAACAGAGATGGAGCACCATCGAACGAGAAGCGTTCGCAGTAGTCTGGGCCCTCAAGAAACTCCGACCCTACCTGTTCGGAACCCACTTCCGAGTACAAACAGACCATCGACCCTTATGGTGGCTCATGCACATGAGAGGAGAAAACCCCAAACTGCTGCGATGGTCAATCTCCCTTCAGGGGATGGATTTCACAGTAGAGCATCGCCCTGGTACTGACCACGCCAACGCTGTCGGCCTCTCCAGGTTCTTCCGCCTCAGCGAAGAGAACCCCCAAGAGGATGGGTAGTTCTCCCCAACCTTCAGCTGGGGGGGACGCGTGTTGGACCCGGCCTCGTGGCGTGGTCCTCCCTGACCCGCAGTAACCCCTCCTGACCCGTGCAGCTCCCCATGACCCAGATTCACCCGACCATTCCCTCCATGACCCACGTCCCCGGCACTGGGCTTCCCCGTCCTCTCCCTCCATTTTCCTGGTACCCGAAGCCGAGGCCCATGTCCCTGCACCTAAGATGGCCGCCCAGCCCGACCTCGGCCTTCGGCGCCATACCCGGCAGGGGGTAGAGCGCTCCCCGTGAGCGAGAGAGGGAGGAGTAGCTCGATCACACCTTCCACCTCCCCTCGAGAGAGGAATTTCGATCACCCATCCGGCCTCCCTGAGGGCTGGCTCCAGGCCTGCTAAGCGTCTGGGATCCCTCCAGACCCAACTTGAAAGGATGAAAGGAGCCGCCAAGGCGGAACCCCCAACAACCAGCCCCCAGGTTCGAAGTCCTCCGCCTGCGAGGACTCCGGACATCAAAGGAGAGGAGTCCTATATCAAGGGCTGTTCTGGGACGATCAAGTCAGTTGTATCCTGGACTACTTGAGCCCTGCTGACCTCGTCGCGGCTCCTACCGAGCAGAGAAGGACTTCTACTCGAGAACCACCTGAGCCCTGCGGATGCTGTCGCGGCTCCCCGGCAACCTAAAGAACCACCTGAGCCCTGCTGACCTCGTCGCGGCTCCTACCGAGCAGAGAAGGACTTCTACTCGAGAACCATCTGAGCCCTGCTGACTTCGTCGCGGCTCCTACCCGGCAGAGAAGGACTTCTGCCCGGGACCACCTGAGCCCTGCTGACGCTGTCGCGGCTCCCACATGGCAGAGAAGGACTTCTGCCCACGACCACCTGAGCCCTGCTGACGCTTTCGCGGCTCCCCTGCAACCTTGACAACTCCCGAGCCCTGCTGATCTGATCGCTGCTCAGAGACTATCCTGGTCCGGCTGGACCCAAGATCACCCAGTATCCGCCGGCTCGAGGATTGAGAGCTGTGCGCCGGATACGCCCCCGCAAGTGACTTTGAAACTTGAAGACTGTCCCGCTACCCTAACCCCTACTGAGACTCTTGGAGCCCTTGTTCTGTTGTATATACGATCCTGCGGATCGTAAAGATCCATTTTTGCTTGAAGAGATAAAGAATACGTTGTCTTAAATCCTACGGTGTGGTGTTCCTTTGTCAAGTGGTGCTAACGCAGCGCGTGCGATCCTAGATCTGAGATCCTCTCCCTGAGGGTCTCCCGGCCTTTGCTCGGCTGTGTTCCTAGGAGAGGTGGGTCACAGGGTGGTCAGGTACATCTTCTGTCCTCCCCTGAGATCGACCTTCTAACACGACCTTTCTCTCAGCTAACAATCTCTTCCAACATTGCTCGGAAACCACTCATTCTAAGGGCCCAATTTTGGATCTTGTCGTATCCAAAGCAGACCTGCGACCTGCTGACTAATGCTCCCCCTATCCATGTAGACTGGTCTGACCACTTCCTTGTTCCCTTTCGTTTTCATCTCTCGCACGTTATAACGCTCGGTCAACCTAAAAGAGCTACTACCTGGTTCCGCAACACTAAAAACATTGATCTTGACACTTTTTGTGACTCTGCTATGCGGTCACTTCCTAGACTTCACCCCAACATGGATGTCAACGTTCTCACCTCTCAGTGCCTCTCAGTCCTAGCTGTCGAAATTGACATGGTCGCTCCATTCCAAAGCAAAAGGAAAAGACCCACCCCCTCAGCACCTTGGTTCAATAAAGCTCTCTACAAAGAAAGGGAAAACCTTAGAAGCCTGGAGAAACATTGGAGAAAATCTCCTTCCACCTCCAATCTCTCTCTGTTACGTTCAGCAAGATACAAATACCACAACCAGATCTTCCACGAAAAAGCTTCACATTTCAGATCCCTCCTTGACTCAGACAAAAATAGACCCCAAAACCTTTTTGACCTCATCAAAAACCCTAACTGTTCTCCCCTAACGACTAAGCCAGAGGACTCCACAAAGAGAGCAGCCGACTTCGCTATTTTATTTGATGAAAAGGTCAAAGCCCTGGTGAATCGGGTCGCCCTCCCCACCCCCTTTGAAGAGCGGAAATCTTTAGTCACCTGGAAACATTTTGACATCATCTCGGAAGATGAACTCCTCAAATGCATCCGCGAAATCAAACCATCCAACCATTCTTCTGACCCCATCCCGAGAGTCTTCGCCATCGATTTCTACACCCATACTCTCTCTTACTGGACCAGGCTAGTTAATCTCCTCAACGTTTTCCAATCTGACTTCATTCAAAATTGCAGCACTGAAACAGCCCTGCTGCAAGTGATTGATGATGCGCTGCATATACCCGACTCTGCAGAATCGTGTCTTCTGATTCTTTTAGACCTCTCTGCAGCCTTTGACACTGTTAATCATAAGACCCTCCTCAACACTCTTCAACAGAGAATGGGATTGGATGGCACAGTGCTGAAATGGTTTCCTTCTTTCCTCTCGGACAGATCCCAAATGATTAAGATAGCGAACAGTCATTCATCTCCATTGGCTGTAGGTCAAGGCGTCCCTCAAGGTTCTATTCAGGCACCCTTGTTTAATCTCTACCTGGAACCATTGGGGAACCTCCTAAGCAAATCTGGGATCCATTACTATCTTTATGCGGATGACACTCAAATCTACCTCGAGGTGTCTTCTGCACACGATCTCTCACTACTCAACTCTACCCTCAACTCCATTCACAACTGGTTGTTAGCTCACCAACTCATTCTAAATCCCGCCAAAACCAAATTCTTCCTCCTTTCTACCTCTCTCTCACCTCCTCCCATTCAATCGTGGATGGATCAGCTGAACCTACTCAACAACAAACCCATCATTGTCGACAGTGCGAAATCCCTAGGTGTCATACTTGACAAAAGACTCAACCTAATCTCCCACATTAACTCTATAGCCAAGAACGCACGATACCAGTTGCGCCTTCTGTGGGGGAGAAAGACTTAAAAACCTTGGTACAAGCGCTGCTTCTCTCAAGACTGGATTATTGCAATTCTCTTCTGACGGGCCTTCCCAAATCTCACCTCTCCTCTCTCAAATCCAGCAGCTCGCTTCATTACAGGTTCTAAATGAAGACGTGAGCACATCACTCCTATCCTGTCCTCTCTTCGAAGGCTTCCCATCGAGGCTAGAGCTATTTACAAAACTGCCTGCATCACGCATAAAGCCTTGCACACGTCCTCCCCTTGGTACCTGGCAAACAAACTGAAATTGTCAGGAGGCTCGCGACCCTCACGCGATGCGGAAACGCTGCTGCTTGAGCCCCCCATCTTCAAAAGGGAAAGATCAATGGCACAATCCTTCTCAAGCAATGTGGTGAAAATCTAGTTCAAGTTCAAGTTCAGGAATTTGTATAGCGCACTACTCACCCAGAGGGTCTCAAGGCGCTTGGGGGAAGGGGGTGTATTATTTATCGAATAGCCAGGTTTTAAGTTCCTTCCTGAAGGAAATGTGGTTCTGGGTGAGGTGGAGGTGTGTGGGAAGAGAATTCCAGGTATTGGCCGCCAGGTAGGAGAAGGATCTTCCTCCCATGGTGGATCTTTGAATGCGTGGGACTGCAGCGAGGGCTTGATTGGAGGATCTTAGTAGGCGGGTCGGTGTGTAGAAGGAGAGTCGTGTGTTGAGGCATTCAGGTCCAAGATTGTAGAGGGACTTGTGTGCGTGTGTGAGGAGACGGAACGTTATTCTCTTGTTGACGGGAAGCCAGTGGAGGTCTTTCAGGTGATCGGTAATGTGAGCTTGGCGCGGGATGTCCAATATGAGTCTGGCTGATGCGTTTTGGATGCGTTGGAGTTTTTTCTGTAATTTGGAAGTGGTTCCGGCGTAGAGGGTGTTTCCATAGTCTAGTCGGCTAGTGACCAGAGCGTGGGTGACAGTTTTTCTTGTTTCGGTGGGGATCCAGCGAAAGATTTTTTTGAGCATACGAAGTATGTTAAAGCATGAGGATGTGACGGCGTTGACTTGTCTGGACATCGAGAGGGAGGAGTCTAGGATGAAGCCCAGGTTACATGCGTGGTCTGTGGGTGTGGGTGCCGTGCCCAGGGCTGACGGCCAACATGAGTCATCCCAGGCAGAGGGGGATGATCCTAGGATGAGGACTTCCGTTTTGTCTGAGTTAAGTTTTAGGCGGCTGTCTTTCAACCATTCGGCTACTTCTTTCATGCCTTCATGGAGGTTGGTTTTGGCGGTGTTGGGGTCTTTAGTAAGGGAAAGGATCAGTTGGGCGTCGTCAGCGTAGGAGATGATGTTGAGGTTGTGTTGTCTCGCGATGGGAGCGAGGGGACTCATGTAAACGTTGAAGAGGGTGGGACTAAGTGATGATCCTTGTGGTACTCCGCAGATGACTTCGGTGGCCTCTGATTTGAATGGGGGGAGTCGGACTTTCTGGGTCCTCCCGACGAGGAACGAGATGATCCAATCTAAGGCTTTTCCTTGTATGCCGATGTTCCTGAGGCGTTGTATGAGGGTGCTATGACAGACCGTGTCGAAGGCGGCGGATAGGTCAAGTAGGATGAGGGCAACTGTTTCTCCGTTGTCCAGTAGTGTCCGGATGTCGTCTGTCGCTGCAATAAGGGCGGTTTCGGTGCTGTGTTTGGCTCGAAAGCCGGACTGTGAGGAGTCGAGGGAGTTGTTGGATTCAAGGAAGGCGGCGAGCTGTCTATTTACGGCTTTCTCAATGACTTTGGCAGGGAAAGGGAGGAGGGAAATGGGGCGGTAGTTCTTGAGTTCAGAGGGGTCCGCTGTGGGTTTCTTCAAGAGTGCGCTGAGTTCGGCGTGTTTCCAGCTTTCTGGGAAGGTAGCGGAGTTGAAGGAGCAGTTGATGATATCACGGAGATGGGGTGCGATGATGGAGTCTGCTTTGTTGAAGATGTGGTGGGGACAGGGGTCGGTTGTAGAGCCTGAATGGATGGAGTTCATTAGGCGGGTGGTGTCTTCAGTGGTGATTGGGTTCCAAGCGTTAAGGATGTTAGGGGTCGGTTTAGGTTCGGAGGTGGGTGGAGTGGACTGTTCTTTGGAAGTGTTCTCAAAGCTGTTCTGTATGTCGGCGATTTTGTTATAGAAGAAAGAGGATAAGGAGTCGCAGAGTTCTTGGGATGGAGTAATGTCGTTTGAAGCTGTGGTGGGGTTGGTAAATTCTTTGACGATGTTGAATAGTTCCTTGCTGTTTTGGGCGTTGTTGTCGAGTCGATCCTTGAATGCTGACTTCTTGGTGGATCGGATCAGTTGGTGATGTTTGCGGGTGGCTGTCTTGAGGGTGGTCAGGTTATCAGTGGTTGGGTTTTTTCTCCATGTTTTCTCGAGAGTACAGCATAGTTTCTTGGATTTCTTAAGGTCTTCATTGAACCAGGGGGCTTTTTTTCTGCCCTGTTTGGTTTGGTGGTTTTTCAAGGGTGCTAGTTCGTCATCGCTGTGAGTGATCCATTGTTTGAGTTTGGTGGCCGCTTGGTTTGGGTCCGATGGGAGGGCGGGCGGGTTTTGATTGAGCGATGTGAGGAGTTGGTCGGTGGTGATTTTGTTCCAGTTTCTTCGTGGAATATGTTGTGGGGGGTTGTGGGTCGAGGTAGTTCTGTAGCTGAAGTGAACACAACTGTGGTCCGTCCAATGGAGAGCTGTGGTGTGATCGAAGGAGATGTGTTTGCTGGTGGTGAAGATTGGGTCGAGTGTATGTCCGGCTAAATGGGTGGGGGTGTCAACAAGTTGCTTGAGACCAAGATTGGCCAGGTTGTCCAGGAGGGTGGTGGTGTCGTTGTCGTCTTTCTTTTCCAGGTGGAAGTTGAGGTCTCCCAGTAGGATGTAGTTTTCGGAAGCGAGGGCATGTGGGCTGATGAAGTCAGTGATGTCTTCGCTGAATTGTTTACGGGTTCCTGGTGGTCTGTAGATGAGGGTGCCTCTAAGTGTGGTCCTGTGGTTGGTGTGGATCTGAAAGTGGAAGTGTTCGGCGGTTGTAAGGTTATCGTCGGAGCTGGTCGTGATTCTGATGGTGTTCTTATGGACGATGGCGATGCCTCCTCCTGTTTGGTTGTTGCGGTCTTTTCGGATGATCTTGTATCCGTCTGGGATGGCTATGGCGATGTCGGGTGCTGAAGAGGCGTTCCATCCAGGTTTCTGTAAGGAAGGCGACGTCCGGGGATGTAGTGTCGAGTAGGTTCCAGAGTTCGATGGCGTGTTTGTGGGCCGAGCGGGTGTTGAGCAGGATGCACTTTAGATGGTTAGTGTCTGAGCTCTGTTTGGAGTTTGTGGATTTGGTGTGGGTCCTGGTACAGTCGAACTTGCAGGAGTGGCAGGCGAAGGGTCCATGGGTGTGTCCTGGGGCGGCTTGGTGGCAGTTTAGTGGGCGGCCGGGGTTAAGGGCTAGGAGGGTGGCGAAGTCGTACGTTATGCGGGAGGAGAGGGGATTGCGGGGACCAGGGGGTTTGGTGCTGGGCGCGGTCCAGGCGCGGACGGGTGTAGACGGGCTTACCTTTGGCGCGCATGGGGCGCGGTCGCTGCGCGTGAACGCTGCGCGTAGGTGCAACTGACATAAGAGGATGGGGGGGCGGAGCGTGGGAGGGGCAGCTGGGAGGCGGGAGCGGGGAGGAGACACGGGCCACGAGTGAAGACAAAATCAAAATTGAGTTTGAGTTTGAGTTGGGATTTATAAAGCGCGTAGCTACCCTCGGGCATCCCAGCGCTGACAAGACCTTATATCCAGGTCTTGTCAAGATACAAAATGGCACTAGAGTAAGCGAAACTGTGGCACAATATCGGAAAACAATAATAATGAGGTTTGATTGAAATCACAGCAATGCAGCGCAACTGGGCTCTGAAATAATTATAAGAAAACAAAACAGGCTTAATTTCAATCACCGCAATGCAGCGCAGCTGGGCTCAATATAATATCAACAAAACGATACCAAGCGCTATGTAATTGTTAAAGCGCTCTGGAACTCACTTCCCCTATTTCTCCGTGCCACCACTGGTTAACCGGATCTTCACAGCTGACCTCAAATCGCTCCTCTTTCAAAGATACTTTCAGAACTAATACTGTCATGCACAGGCCCCTCTTGGAAGTTCACTCATTGTAAATTTGTATTTTTTTTATTTTTTTTTATTTATCTACTTTTTTCTTCTGTACATTCCTCTCTCCTGCCTGCTTTCTTGGAATTTGTGTTTATGTAATCTTCATTTTTAGTTTGTAATGTTGTATTACGTTTCCACTGTAACGTAACTGGCTCTATTGTACAGCGCTCTGACACCTTCGGGTAATGTCCGCGCTTTATGAAATGCACTAAATAAATAAAAATTTAAACGAGCGCCCAATCCAAGATGGCGTCACTTCCTGTCTTTAAAAGAGCACCCGATCCAAGATGGCGTTTTGGCGACAGATACAATGAGATCCCAATCCAAGATGGCTCCGCACACCCCGCTATGAAAGAGAAGACGCCTGTGTGACGCAGCCTGTTCCAAAATGGACCCCACTGTGGTGAGCTGAGTTGGTCCGTCTTCTATGTCCACGGAGGGTCGGCGCATAAGTCCCTGTTATCTTATCGCCGACGTCACTCGGTGGAGGGAAAACTCAAAGCGTGCTTGGCGCGAGGCGGGGGCTCCCGGCATGCAGCGCGGCGGCAAGATGGCGGCCTCGGCGGTGCTGGAGCGAAGCTTCACGGAGCTGAGCGGGGCCGAGCGCGAGACCCGCCGGAAGCACCGCGAGATCAGCGTGCGCGCGGGTGAGACTGAGGAGGGGGCGGGGCCACCCGGGGGTGGGGGAGGGAGAGGTACCCCAGGGGAGGGGGGAGAACACCTGAGGGTATCACATGTGTCAGTGCTGACCCCCCTCCTGTCACTGCTGACCCCCCTCCTGTCACTGCTGACCCCCCTCCTGTCACTGACCCCCCTCCTGTCACTGACCCCCCTCCTGTCACTGCTGACCCCCCCTCCTGTCACTGCTGACCCCCCCTCCTGTCACTGCTGACCCCCTCCTGTCACTGCTGACCCCCCTCCTGTCACTACTGACCCCCCTCCTGTCACTGCTGACCCCCCCTCCTGTCACTGCTGACCCCCCCTCCTGTCACTGCTGACCCCCTCCTGTCACTGCTGACCCCCCTCCTGTCACTACTGACCCCCCTCCTGTCAGTGCTGACCCCCCCTCCTGTCAGTGCTGACCCCCCCTCCTGTCACTGCTGACCCCCCCTCCTGTCACTGCTGACCCCCCCTCCTGTCACTACTGACCCCCCTCCTGTCACTGCTGACCCCCTCCTGTCACTGCTGACCCCCCTCCTGTCACTACTGACCCCCCTCCTGTCACTGACCCCCCTCCTGTCACTGACCCCCCTCCTGTCACTGACCCCCCTCCTGTCACTGACCCCCCTCCTGTCACTGCTGACCCCCCCTCCTGTCACTGCTGACCCCCCCTCCTGTCACTACTGACCCCCCTCCTGTCACTGCTGACCCCCTCCTGTCACTGCTGACCCCCCTCCTGTCACTACTGACCCCCCTCCTGTCACTACTGACCCCCCTCCTGTCACTACTGACCCCCCTCCTGTCACTGACCCCCCTCCTGTCACTGACCCCCCTCCTGTCACTGACCCCCCTCCTGTCACTGACCCCCCTCCTGTCACTGACCCCCCTCCTGTCACTGACCCCCCTCCTGTCACTGACCCCCCTCCTGTCACTGACCCCCCTCCTGTCACTGACCCCCCTCCTGTCACTGACCCCCCTCCTGTCACTGACCCCCCTCCTGTCACTGCTGACCCCCCCTCCTGTCACTGACCCCCCTCCTGTCACTGACCCCCCTCCTGTCACTGCTGACCCCCCCTCCTGTCACAGCTGAGCCCCCTCCAGTCACTGCTGACCCCTCCTGTCACTGCTGACCCCCCTCCTGTCACTGCTGACCCCCCTCCTGTCACTGCTGACCCCCCTCCTGTCACTGCTGACCCCCCTCCTGTCACTGCTGACCCCCCTCCTGTCACTGCTGACCCCCCTCCTGTCACTGCTGACCCCCCTCCTGTCACTGCTGACCCCCCCTCCTGTCACTGCTGACCCCCCCTCCTGTCACTGCTGACCCCCCTCCTGTCACTGCTGACCCCCCTCCTGTCACTGACCCCCCTCCTGTCACTGACCCCCCTCCTGTCACTGCTGACCCCCCCTCCTGTCACTGCTGACCCCCCCTCCTGTCACTGCTGACCCCCCCTCCTGTCACTACTGACCCCCCTCCTGTCACTGCTGACCCCCCCTCCTGTCACTACTGACCCCCCTCCTGTCACTGCTGACCCCCCTCCTGTCACTGCTGACCCCCCTCCTGTCACTGCTGACCCCCCTCCTGTCACTGCTGACCCCCCTCCTGTCACTGCTGACCCCCCTCCTGTCACTGCTGACCCCCCCTCCTGTCACTGCTGACCCCCCCTCCTGTCACTGCTGACCCCCCTCCTGTCACTGCTGACCCCCCTCCTGTCGCTGCTGACCCCCCTCCTGTCGCTGCTGACCCCCCCTCCTGTCACTGCTGACCCCCCCTCCTGTCACTGCTGACCCCCCCTCCTGTCACTGCTGACCCCCCCTCCTGTCACTGCTGACCCCCCCTCCTGTCACTGCTGACCCCCCTCCTGTCACTGCTGACCCCCCTCCTGTCACTGCTGACCCCCCTCCTGTCACTGCTGACCCCCCTCCTGTCACTGCTGACCCCCCTCCTGTCACTGCTGACCCCCCCTCCTGTCACTGCTGACCCCCCCTCCTGTCACTGCTGACCCCCCCTCCTGTCACTGCTGACCCCCCTCCTGTCACTGCTGACCCCCCCTCCTGTCACTGCTGACCCCCCCTCCTGTCACTGCTGACCCCCCCTCCTGTCACTGACCCCCCCTCCTGTCACTGACCCCCCCTCCTGTCACTGCTGACCCCCCTCCTGTCACTGCTGACCCCCCTCCTGTCACTGCTGACCCCCCTCCTGTCACTGCTGACCCCCCCTCCTGTCACTGCTGACCCCCCTCCTGTCACTGCGGACCCCCCTCCTGTCACTGCGGACCCCCCCTCCTGTCACTGCGGACCCCCCCTCCTGTCACTGCTGACCCCCCCTCCTGTCACTGCTGACCCCCCCTCCTGTCACTGCTGACCCCCCCTCCTGTCACTGCTGACCCCCCCTCCTGTCACTGCTGACCCCCCCTCCTGTCACTGACCCCCCCTCCTGTCACTGCTGACCCCCCTCCTGTCACTGCTGACCCCCCTCCTGTCACTGCTGACCCCCCTCCTGTCACTGCTGACCCCCCTCCTGTCACTGCTGACCCCCCTCCTGTCACTGCTGACCCCCCTCCTGTCACTGCTGACCCCCCTCCTGTCACTGCTGACCCCCCCTCCTGTCACTGCTGACCCCCCCTCCTGTCACTGCTGACCCCCCTCCTGTCACTGCTGACCCCCCTCCTGTCACTGCTGACCCCCCTCCTGTCACTGCGGACCCCCCCTCCTGTCACTGCGGACCCCCCCTCCTGTCACTGCTGACCCCCCCTCCTGTCACTGCTGACCCCCCCTCCTGTCACTGCTGACCCCCCCTCCTGTCACTGCTGACCCCCCCTCCTGTCACTGCTGACCCCCCCTCCTGTCAGTGCTGACCCCCCCTCCTGTCAGTGCTGACCCCCCCTCCTGCTGTCAGTGCTGACCCCCCCTCCTGCTGTCAGTGCTGACCCCCCCTCCTGCTGTCAGTGCTGACCCCCCCTCCTGCTGTCAGTGCTGACCCCCCCTCCTGCTGTCAGTGCTGACCCCCCTCCTGCTGTCAGTGCTGACCCCCCTCCTGCTGTCAGTGCTGACCCCCCTCCTGCTGTCAGTGCTGACTCCCCTCCTGCTGTCAGTGCTGACTCCCCTCCTCTCAGTGCTGACCCCCTTCTCCTCTCAGTGCTGACCCCCTTCTCCTCTCAGTGCTGACCCCCTTCTCCTCTCAGTGCTGACCCCCTTCTCCTCTCAGTGCTGACCCCCTTCTCCTCTCAGTGCTGACCCCCTTCTCCTGTCAGTGCTGACCCCCTTCTCCTGTCAGTGCTGACCCCCTTCTCCTGTCAGTGCTGACCCCCTTCTCCTACCCTCTCCTGTCACTGCTGGCTCGTGGAAGGTGATTCGGGGTCCTGTTCACTGCAGTGGGGAGTGGATCAGGGCCAGGACGCAGGGGATACCAGCGGTTTGATATGGTGACATTGTGCCTTGGTTCGGGCATTCTTTGGTACCATCGCTTGCAGTGACGCAGCGTTAGACTTGCTATGCGCGTGCATCTGCTGGGGCAGCACGTGCCCCACATCTGTGGCGTGTGGCGTGACCCTGAAAGGGAGCGTGCCAATCCTCGCGGCCTCAGCAAAGTCGGTGGCAGGGTTACCCTTCGCACCATATGGGTGCTGGTATTGTTGTAATAAGAGCATCGCTCCATCTATGCACACTGTACAATCAAACGGGTTGTGTGCAAGCAAATGAGAAAACAAAGTCTCCATGTTGAGTTTCATTTAAACTAGACCATGTAAAGAAAGAAGGTCAGGCAGAAATCTAGAGAAACAAAGTTGATATGAAAAATGTAATTAAAATTGAAAGATGAAATAAAGATGGAAAGAAAACAGATGGGAAATGAAGTTATGTAGTAAAAGCAAACTGAAGTTGATATTGTAAAAATATTAAGCGGTATTAACTCAGACAGAAATAAAGGATCCGATATAAATACAAAAAAATAGAAAGAAGGAAGCAAAAATGGAAATACAAAATGAAATGCAGAAGAAAACAAGCAAGATGCACAAACCAAAGGAAAACAGTCCAGCGCGGCAGTTAAAGTGAAAGCGACCGCGCTGTGTTTAATTAGTAACCTGAACTACGACGAGGAATGCAGCTGCTACCCTGCGCGCCGCTGCTCGCTCCCGAGAGCAAAACGCCGTGAGAGTAGCACAGTGGAACAGAGGTGGGACATGCACCAGCCTTTGGCCATGTGCATGCTTTCATTATTGAAAGACACACGCAAAGGCCAATCCAATGTGTGGGAGGAGTCAGACCAAAAAAATGAAAAGGGAGGTCTCCTCACAATCCGTTAGGGGACGAGGAGAAAAGCAAACGTAACAAATGACAAGAAGTCCCTAGTTGGCCTATAGATCAGGCAGAGAGGGAGATTCCTCAGTAAGAATGACAAGGGGTGGAGGGGAGTCAGACCCACACAGAGAAGTTTAGAGTGCTCACAAGAAGCCTCCCATAGAGCAGCGCATGCGCGCTGCCCTAGGCTCGACCTAAAAAAAAACAGGATCAAGATGGCTGGAGAGTCCTGGTTGATGACGTATACCCAAGTGGGTTGTAGGCACAAGCAAGTAATTTACATCAATCTTCAGGGCTACAAATGTCACAGGTGTAGCCACATGGAAGGTGTCTCTATCTGTGGCAGTGTTAAGCCCCCCCTTGCAGCCCTGCTTCCCACTGCAATAGCTTTTCTTATAAAGAAAATAGAAATGCATCACAGCTCCTTCTGCCCTTTTAGTCCATAACCAAAGTGCCAGGGTATCTGTATTTCTCTATTTTCGGATTCCCAAGCCACGGCAATGCACATCTAATACCAAGCTTCCACTTATTTCCAAACCGTACTGTGGTTCTGCAAGTGGATGTTTCACCAACTTCTGCGTCCTCTGTGTCTTCTGTCTCTGGACTAGAAACTACTTCAAGTTACTTGACCTGTGCGCCTGGTGGCAGTGCCCAGGTTTTTCAAGCCATGTTGTATGTTTTATTGGGAGGGATTCAGAGAAGAGGTGAGGAGTGCCAGGGAGGTGACCTGAAAGAGGTATGAAGGTCTGGAATGGGTTGTGTGTGTGTGACTGCACCCAAACACGTGTTGTGAAGGTGTTGCTAAGTGTGTTTTGGGGAAGAACTGGTGTGCGGTTAGACTAGGGTGCTGTGGGTAGCAAGAAGCAGGTGTGTGGAATTTATTAAAATATCTACTTGTCCATGGGGCAGGTTGCTTCATAAATCTACTTGTCCTGTAACAAAATCCACTTGTCCCTTTGGTGCCATGTTGTGCGGCGATAAATTATGGCTGCAATCTTATTATATAAGAGTTCTTATATAGCCTCTCTGATTATGCCATCGGTCATACCATAGTAGTGTTTAAATACTAGCAATCCCTTTATGTTGCTACGTTTCCGCAGATCTACATACTGGGACTGAAGGTAGGGGTCAAAAATAGTTCCAGGGTTGGAATGTCCTTTTGAGTCTGTGCAAACCTACTAACTTGCATGTTTTAAGGGTTTTCAACAACTCTTCTCTAATCTTTTCCAATACTGAGAAATGTTGGAAATGTACTCCTGACAATGGCAGACGTAAACCTTCTTCCAGTGTTGGGGATACAAGTGGTTGGAGGGAAAATAAACTTGCAAACACTAAGGTTTTCGCATGAGCAAATCTACACATGCATATTTGCTCATGATAAAATGCAGTTGACAAATATTTTCTAGGAGTGCTATGTCTTGCCCTACTGCTGTAAATTCTTGTGAATTCACGAAAGCCATATAGCTGCCCTTAATGCAAGGACATATACCAAGGGTGCACTTTTGAGATTTTCTTTAATAATTGGGCCCCTAATTTGGTTGGTCGTTAACCTTGACCTTTAGTGTTTATTAAAATTCTCTCTCTGTATCGGCTGGATTCACGGTGAGTGACAGCATTCTGCTCTTTCACAAGGAGCATATCGGCACAAAAAGTAGTTTAGTTCAGTGCCAGTAACTAATGTGGCAGTGTGTGCTTTTTTGAGACCAAAAACTATTTTTGCTTTTGCCAATGTTTGTTATAATGATGAGGGTCGGGCAGCTCTCACATCAATAAGGTTTTACAAAAACCATGCCAAAACAAGTCGCGCATTGCCAAAACTAAAAAGCTGACCTCCATTTCAGACCTACTTGCTTTGCCAATGCTTGTTGATTTTTATGTTTCCCTAAATCTTATTGAAACTGGTTATACTGATTTTCTAATATGAATATTTTGGGGGAATACTAGCAAGCATCAACACAATTAACTAAATGATGCTGCAAAGAAATGGTAACTGAAATTTTACAGTAGTTTAGCAAAAAAATGTTTTTCCTACTTTCATTTTTTTAGGATCATTTTATATTGAAAGTAAAGAATCATTAATCTTGCTTTCAAGCCTCTACAAATATTTGCACCTAATCAGAGAGCATTCTGGGAGCATTACGCATAACCTCATATTGCTAAACTTTGAAAGCGTGTGACCACATTTTTATACTGGAAGTATAAAAATATTGCAGTCAGATCTTGCATTTACTGAGAGCGCTCAGCCTAATAAAGGATCTCAATTAATGAACCATAAATACAAGTTTGAACAGCATTAACATATGCACACAAATATTAACTGAACTGCAGGCAGTGCCCTTCCCTGATCCTTAATGTGGTACTGCAAACTGGCAGCCAAAGGGTTTGTGCTGCAGGCGGTTGGCCCTGCTTGTCCCAAGGACAAAATGCACATTAAAACTTGTTGCCCTTGACCCCAAACAATATGTCCTGGGCGTCGGGCTATAGGAATTCCACATCCCTGAAGAAGCTAGGTTGTGTGGTGGGCACCAGAGGTGATGAAAGCATACAGTAAGGTCCTAAAGGTATGAAAGGAGCTCTCTGTGCTTGACGATGAAGCGCGAGCTTCATGTGTGGTGTCTGGGGTAGAGAGGTATTCTTTTGGAGTGACCACGAACGGGAAGGGGAGGGGCACTGAGGGCTGAAGTCATCTGAGAGTAGCTTGGGATGATGGAAGTTTTAAAGCGCTCTTGAGCAGGTTCCTTGAAAGAGAAGCCATGGAACTGGTGTGAGAAGGTCCCTGCGATGCAGTGGTGATGTATGAGAAGATGTATGCATAACTACTATGTTACAATGACCAATTATTGTTTCAGTTAACACGTTGGGTACCTGAAGGCTTTACTACGAAATACTACAACGAGAAGTCCCACCTAGTATCTGCTATGTGGCAGCAACTCAATATATGAGTAAAGAAACCTTATGTTTCAGATTTTCTAATGATTATCAAAGTAACCAATAGGCCATCATGGAGGCAGGAGGTTCAGGAAATACAGTATCAGTGCACATACAAATAAGTTTCGTGAGGGGAGTTCTATGTCAAGCAAGTATGACCACATGTAAGTTCTTCTTAAAAAATTTAGTCTTCTTTATTGATAAAAAACATAAGAGGGATAGCCTCAGTTAGAGAAACAATATACACTATTACAGCATAAATAAAAACATGTTAAAATTTTACACAGATATCATAGAAAAACCAAAAAAAGTCGACGCGACGTTTCGGTGCTTGCATGAAGATATGCCACCTTCTTCAGGACGGTTAATCTATTGAAAAAACATTTATACACATTTAATACATAGACTCCACTTAGACCTCACATAATTTCAAAACACATCAATACTTAGATACACATCAATACTTAGATACAGTGCAACTGATACATTCTCTGCTAATTCCAGAGTGTATATTATTCTAAGCTTTCTAACAATAGGACTCAAAAATTGAGTTTTTGTGAATTATATTTGCTACACATTTTCAAACTTTTCTGACATTTGTGAGTGTAACTTTCCTCAGACCTGTTCTTTAAGCGCTAATACATCATACAGAAATGGACTATTGACATACCTTGTTAATTAAAAACAAATGTTGTTCTAGTAAGAGATCCCTCCGTTTGCTTTCTGGAAAAATGCTCTTATGGCTTCCACTTTGTATGATTAAAAGTGACACCTAGATTGAGACAATATATACACTTTATAATGTTTATCACATCCTCCAGATTGATAGTGCTCTCGTCTAATATCGTGTTTGAGTGATGCTGTCTCATACCTGTTATTAAAAATCAGGGCTGGCAGTGAAGCTGTATGGGGGATGGCCACCGTATCTTTTTCTTACTGATAGAACTTTCCCAGTGAGATTACCTGAACAGAAATACACGCCTTTGTTCAAGAAAAATTTGACATTAATTGTCTTCATGAATACCAAAAGAATATCTCTATTGGCGGAATTCTGTCTAGAGGGAATAATGTGTCTAGACAGAATTCCGCCAATTACAAAAGGCATTTCTCGGCGATAAAAGTATAAATGTACAGTAATGCCTGCCGTCCCTCCAAAGATAGAAGTCCCCATGTTTTAAATACGGCGACTAAAGAGGTAATAATCTCTATGAAGATATTCTTTTGGTATTCATGAAGACAATTAATGTCAAATTTTTCTTGAACAAAGGCGTGTATTTCTGTTCAGGTAATCTCACTGGGAAAGTTCTATCAGTAAGAAAAAGATACGGTGGCCATCCCCCATACAGCTTCACTGCCAGCCCTGATTTTTAATAACAGGTATGAGACAGCATCACTCAAACACAATATTAGACGAGAGCACTATCAATCTGGAGGATGTGATAAACATTATAAAGTGTATATATTGTCTCAATCTAGGTGTCACTTTTAATCATACAAAGTGGAAGCCATAAGAGCATTTTTCCAGAAAGCAAACGGAGGGATTTCTTACTAGAACAACATTTGTTTTTAATTAACAAGGTATGTCAATAGTCCATTTCTGTATGATGTATTAGCGCTTAAAGAACAGGTCTGAGGAAAGTTACACTCACAAATGTCAGAAAAGTTTGAAAATGTGTAGCAAATATAATTCACAAAAACTCAATTTTTGAGTCCTATTGTTAGAAAGCTTAGAATAATATACACTCTGGAATTAGCAGAGAATGTATCAGTTGCACTGTATCTAAGTATTGATGTGTATCTAAGTATTGATGTGTTTTGAAATTATGTGAGGTCTAAGTGGAGTCTATGTATTAAATGTGTATAAATGTTTTTTCAATAGATTAACCGTCCTGAAGAAGGTGGCATATCTTCATGCAAGCACCGAAACGCCGCGTCGACTTTTTTTGGTTTTTCTATGATATCTGTGTAAAATTTTAACATGTTTTTATTTATGCTGTAATAGTGTATATTGTTTCTCTAACTGAGGCTATCCCTCTTATGTTTTTTATCAATAAAGAAGACTAAATGTTTTAAGAAGAACTTACATGTGGTCATACTTGCTTGACATAGAACTCCCCTCACGAAACTTATTTGTATGTGCACTGATACTGTATTTCCTGAACCTCCTGCCTCCATGATGGCCTATTGGTTACTTTGATAATCATTAGAAAATCTGAAACATAAGGTTTCTTTACTCATATATTGAGTTGCTGCCACATAGCAGATACTAGGTGGGACTTCTCGTTGTAGTAAACTTGTAAACCCCGTCCCAGACAGGATTAAGGGGGAACTCCCTGTTTTGTTTTTGATTTACTATGAAATACTGCATTTTTCTATCTTGTTTTGTCTGGTGACCTGCACGTACAAACATAGCTGTTTACCATTTCCCTGCCAGCTCTCGAACACTGGGGAATTTCCTCTTTGTATTTTTTTTGTTCTATTTCTGTTATGAAAAACTGTTGCATTGCTATTGCAGCAAAGACCAGTGTAATTTTTCAACCTGTAACCAGAATGTCTCAATGTTTGTGCATCACAACTATGTGCAGATTGCTGCCTGATCGTTCATCGGCAAGAGGAGCTGAAATTGTTTGTTCTTCTCCAGTCCTTTCCTGGAGTCTGTTACCAGTCTGTCCTTTACATGCACTTGTAGGTCTGTGTTTGTGCCTTTCCTCTGCTAACTACGACTCATGATCAGCTTCCAAGTCTACTTTTCTTGGTTCATCTCCTATTCACGTTTCTATTTCCACTTTAAATGATTAGACTATGCT
The DNA here is from genome assembly GCF_964261635.1 of Lissotriton helveticus. Lineage (NCBI taxonomy): Eukaryota > Metazoa > Chordata > Amphibia > Caudata > Salamandridae > Lissotriton > Lissotriton helveticus. Next base: position 498,926,879 of record NC_136062.1, read on the forward strand.
TGATTTATCTCTGGCTGTCTCTTGTGACCCTCTTCTCTGGCTGTCTCTTGTGACCCTCTGCAGGTCTGAGTCCAATTCCTGGAAGCGTGAAGTATAATGAGAGTGCTGGAGGCTTCTACTATGAGGAGAGTAATAAACTGCTCTCAATTACTCGCAACAGATTCATTCATTGGTGAGTTCACGGCCTTCTCTTAGATGGTACAAGGGGCATGGTTGGGTGGTGAGGGTTTCTAACTCAATCAGGTGGGAGATAAAACAAATCGTTTTAACTCACAGAATTGCAAGCAAGCAGCTGGTTGGTTACTTTGTGGTGCATACAAGTAGTTTCTCTACCCAAAAGTACGGGAAATGAAATTCCTCAAATAGCATTGCCTCCCGATTGTTTTTGCCTTTCAATCAGGGTTGGTAAGGCGCAGCCACTCACCTGTGAGCGTCTTAAGGCTCTGAGGGCAGAGGCGTGTTGGCTCATGAGTGCTGGGGTCATCCGAAGAGCCAGGTCTTGAGGTCCTTCCTGAACTGGGGCAGTGAGGGAGATTGCCGGAGGGGGGAGGGTGTCCCAGTCTTTGGCCACGAGGTAGGACAAGGGCTTTCCTCTTATTCTGGTCTAGTTGGTACGTGGGACGGTGGCCAGAGAGTGCTGGGCTGATCGTAGATGTCTTTTGGGTGCGTGGAAAGAGAGGCGACTGTTCAGTTTTGCAGGTCCGGTGTTGTGAAGGGCTTTGTGTGCGTGGGTGAGGTGTTTGAAGGTTATTCTTCTTTCGACTGGAAGCCTTTGGAGACCACAGAGGTGTTGGGTGATGTGACTGCGACGGGGGATGTCTAGGATCAGTCTGGCTGTGACATTCTGGAAAGTCTGGAGTTTGCGAAGGAGCTTCTTGTTGATTCTGGTGTAGGGAGCGCTGCCGTAGTCCAGTCTGCTGCTGAGTGTGTCTGTGACAGTTTTTCTGGATTCGGTTGGGATCCATCTGAGTCTTTCGAGTCATGCAGAGGACTTCTGTCTTTTTTGAGTTGATTTTCAGGCTGTTGTTCTTCATCCAGGTGGCAACGGTTTTCATCCCTTCTTGGGAGTGGTTTGGTGTTATTGGGTTCGTTGGTGAGGATAAGCTGGGTGTCGACGGGGTAAGAGACGATGTTGAGTCTGTGGTTCCTGATGATGGTAGACGTTGAAGAGGGTGGGGCTGAGGGAGGAGCCCTGGGGCATTCCACAGTTTGTCTCTGTTGGTTTAAAGAGGTAGGGAGGAAGTCTGACATGCTGAGTTCTGCCGGTGTGGAAGGAATGTATACAGTCGAGGGCCTTGCCAGGAATGCCGTCGTCGTGGAGTCTGGTGGCTAGGGTGTGGTGGGAGACTGTGTTAAATGCTGAACAGAAGTAAAGGAGGATGAGGGCTGCCCATTTTGCCCTGGTCGAGGAAGGAGCGGATGTCGTCGGCGAGTAGGGAGTTTGCTATCTGGGTGTTGACGGCCTTTTCGATGACCATGGCTGCGAATTGAAGCAGGGAGATGGGCCTGAGGTCCTTCGGGTCCGTGGAGGGTTTCTGCAGGAGGGAGTTGACTTCGACGTGTTTCCAGTCGTCTGGGAAAGTGGTGGTCTCGAAGGAGCAGTTTGGGTGTGATGGTAGAGGTGGCTCTGTGGAAGATGTGGTGTGGATGGGTCTGAGGGTGCTCCGGAGTGGGTGCTTTTCACGGTCTTCAAGGTGTTTTCTGTCATGAGCAGGATCCATTTGAGCAGGGTCTGTTGGGTGGCATTTCACGAGGGGGGCGTGGTGTGGTGGTCTTGGATGTTGAAGTTGTCGTAGATCATCTTAATCTTGTGGTGGAAGAAGGTACTGAGTCTGTTGCAGAGGTCTAGGGAGGGTGGAACGTCTGTTTCGCTGCAGAGTTTGGCGAATTCCTTGATGATGGATAAGAGCTCTTTGGTGTTGTGTGCGTTTGTCAGCTTTGGGTCACAAGAAGGGAAGGAGCCAATACTGGAGGGCGATGTTTTAGCTCTTTTTATTGAGTTGTTCAAAACAAAGTACTTTGTAACACAAAGAAATAAGGGTCCAGGATCCTTTTCTGGGTTCTTCAGGTTCCGTCCCTTGGGTTGGGTTCCAGGTTTTCCAGCGCATAAAAAAAAAAGAAAACAACAAGGCTTTAGTGGGCTGGTTGCTTTTTAGAGGGTTGCAAGGAAGGGGAGTGTGAGGGAATAGCCAGAACCACCACCATCAGTAACACGGCAGATATAAGAGAGAGACTTGTGTATAGTGCATAGAAAACACGGTGCCCAGGCGGTCCCTCCTGATTCCTACCCTGTCCCTCCCCTCTTAAATCTTAACAGTGAACTTAAACGAGCACGCACCTGGATAAGCCACGCGTCCTCCTTCGCGTGGCTGGGCGATACACGGTAACGTTGGCCTCCTGGCTTTTCAGCTACTGCTGTTTCCGGCGTCTGGTTCTCCTCCGGTCCACTCCTGGCGCCTTCTCCACACCCGGTGTCGGCTCTCGGGAAGGGCTCCACCGCGTTGGTCTCGACTCCCGGTCCCGTCGTGTTGGTCTCGGCTTCCTCGGTTCTGCTTGCGTTGTTCTCCTGGCGCTTCACGTCCTCCTCCCACGAAGAGTCCTTCTGGGCCACACGAGCGCTGGCGTCTTCCGGGTCTTCCCTCATATCACGAGGGGTTGATCCTGATAGGCCCACAAAGTCAGGTGGTCCAGGGGCGAGGCCATCCTCACGAAAGCAAAGGCTGTTCTTAAAGGGCCCGTAGCAGTCCGCCTGTTGGTGAGACGGAGAATCGGTTAGCTCAGCCTGGGCCGAGCAGGGGACCCCCTGACAGCGTTGTTGAGAATTCTGTCTTGGAAGGATTTCTTCCTTGTGGATTTGATGAGATGGTGGTGTGCAGTGGTGGCTGCTTTGTAGGCGGTGCATGTATCTGGGTTTTGTTGTTCCTCCTTATCGAGGCGTCTGGATTCTTGGAGTGCAATGGTGAACCTGCTTGTTTTCTTGATGTGTCTTCAGGTGGTTCTCTTGAGGGAGTGAGTTTGTCTGCGTAGTTCGTGATCCGGCGGTGCAGGTTGCGTGCTGTGGTGTTTACGTCTGATGTGGTTGGTGGTGGGGTGCTGAAAAGGGTGAAGGTGAGCCTTTTTTTCAGCTTCTGCGGGGAGGTGGTGGGCGTGCTTATGAACAGTGGGTTTTTTGAAGGAGAAGTGGTGATCTATCCAGAGGAGTTCCGTGGTGTACCTGTAGGAGATGCTGTTTCCTCCAGTGAGGACTGAGTCGAGTGTATCTCGCTGTGTGCATGGGGGTGGTGACTAGTTGTTTCAGTCCTATGTTGGCGAGGTTCTCTAGACGTGAGGCGGTGTTTGAGTCGTCATGGTTATCCGGGTGCAATCAGGCCGGGGATGGAGTCGATGAAGGGAGCCGGAAGAAAGCAGACCAAAAGGGTAGTAATCAGAATCCACAAAATGACCAGAAGTCTTCAACAGGGCCCCAACAATCCAAGGAGGGTGGGTCCCAGAATTCCCAAAAGAAGAAGACTGATGTTCCAAGAAAACCATGGTGCCAATACTGTAAAAGTAAGACTCACTGGTTTAGTGAATGCACCAAGAAAGGCCCAGCCCCTACCACTGCTGCCCTAAGGCCCCTGCACCCCCTAGTACAGTTAGTAGTGGTAGTGTACCCCCCAAGGCTTTAGTTGGGTTAACCCTGGGAACCTAGGTGGGATCTGACTTAGTCAGAATACCTACTCAGGCAGTTCTTGTTTGTACTGGGGACATGGATATGACCCCTACTGTCAGTCCAGTACTCTGGGCAAATACAGACAAACGCCTTTAATCAATGGAAAGATGGCTCAGGCCTACAGGGACACATGCGCCAGTGTCACTATGGTGACACCAGCATTTGTGGACCCTGATCAGATCATGCTAGGTTCAGACTACCTAGTGACCAATGCTAGCAATGTCACTATCAATCACAGTATGGCAGTTGTTAACTTCTCCTGGGGAGGGGTAACTGGCCTCAAAAGGGTTGTAGTTAGTTCAGACCTCCCAGTGGATTGTCTCTTGGGCAATGATTTGGAATCCTCCATGTGGCCAGATGTGGAGTACAGGACTCATGTAGAAATGTTAGGTCTCTCCTCGCATGTCCTTGCTGTGACCAGGTCACAGGCCAAGAAATGCCCAGCTGAACAAGTGCTGGATCCTGGAACAATGGACCAGACACCATCCAAGAGAAAGAGCAGATGGGGTAAGGCTGAGCCTTCCCCCCTGCCTCAGGTTGAGGATCAGCCCTCTCAGGAGGCTGACCCAAAGACCCCAGAAGGAACTGTCCTAGAAGAGCTTGAACCTGAACAGGTTGAGTTTCTTGGGACAGGGGGACCTTCCAGGGCTGACTTGAGGCAGACACAGTTAGACTGTTCCTCCCTTGAACCCCTCAGACAGCAGGCTGCTGCTGAGGCTGCAGGGAATGCTACAGGTGCCCACAAGGTGTACTGGGATGAAGGACTCCTATACTCTGAGGCAAGAGACCCCAAACCTGGTGCTACCAGGAGGCTGGTCATCCCCTTGTCTCTTAGAGGTTTCCTTCTCACCGTAGCCCATGAGATTCCCCTTACAGGTCACTTAGGCCAGAACAAGACTTGGGACAGGCTTGCCCCTCACTTTCACTGGCCTCATATGTCTGAAGACACCAAAGAGTTTTGTCGCTCATGTGTCACCTGTCAAGCCAGTGGCAAATCAGGTGGCACAACAAAGGCCCCCCTTATACCACTAACTGTGGTGGGGGTGCCCTTTGAAAGAGTGGGTATAGACATTGTTGGACCAATGGACCCCCCAACAGCATCTGGGCACAGATTTATACTGGTGGAAGTGGATCATGCCACCAGGTATCCAGAAGCTATTCCCCTTAGGACCACTACAGCTCCTGTTTTGTTTTTTTTTGGGAGTTTTATATAGCGCGAACTAGAACCGAACCGAATCAGTTATCAGAGCGCTTTACATAGCACCAGTTACGTTACATGAGGACGCACTTTCATTTTAGGCACGGGGAGATTACGTGATTTGCCCAGAATCACAGGGGGTTATTGGCGTCGTTACCGAGACTCGAACCCAGATCCCCAGGTCCGAGGTCGAGCGCCTTAGCCGTTAGCCCAACCCCTCTGTTGTGGCCAGGGCCCTCCTTGGAGTTTTCTCCAGAGTGGGGTTTCCTAAGGAGGTTGTCTCTGACAGAGGTGCAAACTTCATGTCAGGATATTTGACTGCAATGTGGAAGGAGTGTGGTGTAAATTACAAATTTACCACATCCTATCACCCACAGTGCAATGGGCTTGTGGAGAGATTCAACAAGACCCTAAAAGGGATGATAAAAGGGTTACCTGAAAAGCTTAGGCGAAGATGGGACATCCTTTTACCCTGCCTCCTGTTTGCTTACAGAGAGGTCCCACAGAAGGGGGTTGGCTACAGCCCTTTTGAGCTTCTGTTTGGGCATCCTGTAAGAGGACCCCTATGTCTTGTGAAGGAAGGATGGGAGTTACCTCTCAAAAAGCCTAAGCTTGACATAGTGGACTATGTACTTGGTCCCCGCTCCTGTAGATGAGGGGTCCGCACTGAGTCGTTTTAGGGTTGTTCTGGATCTGGAAATGGAGGTGCTCCATGAGGGTTGTTATTTCGCCCTGGAGGGGGGTCATGCGGAGTGTGCTTTTGTGAACGACGGTGATGTATCCTCCTAGACGGATGGGCGGTCCTTGCGTAAGATCTTGTATCCTTCAGGAATGGCAGTGGTGATGTCGGGTGTAGAGGTGCCGTTGGTCCAGGTTTCCGAGAAGAAGGCAACGTCTGGCGAGTAGTTGTTGAGGAGGTTCCAGATTTCTGTGGCGCGTTTGTGTAGGGAAAAGTACGTTGAGTTCAATGCAGTTGAGTGGTTTGTGAGCGTTGATGTCCGGTAGGCTGGGATATGCTGCTGGGGTACGGAGGTGGGTGAAGGTGCAGCGGCAGTGTAGACAGGAGAGCGGGCCGTGGTGTTGGTGGGTGTTGAGAGCTGGCAGTTGTTGTTGCATCTGAGGTTGAGGTTGTGGTGGGTGCTGGTTGAGTCATGGACGGGTGCAGAAGGGCTTGCTTTTGGCGCACCAGTGGCGCGGTCATGCAACGGCCTCCATTGAGTAGGGATCGAAAGTGGCGGGTCAGCTGTGAGATGGGTAGGACACACTGGAGAAGGGAGGGGCCACTGGGGCAGCAGCGGCGGGGGAAATGACGGAAAGACTGAAGTGAAAAGGAGAAAAGTGACAGAAGGGCAGAACGAAGGAAAGGTGAAAAAGGCACAAAAGGAAAGAGACAAGAGAGGCAGAGGTGGAGCAGCAGAAGATCCGAGTGCTCTCCCACTGGACCACCAGGGATAAGGGGCAGGCAGGAGCCTGCGGGTGGAGACCCCTGCAACGGAGTTCAGGGGGCAGCACTTGGTGGTGGAGCCGTGCAGGGGGCGAGCAGTCACACTGATCAGGTCAGTGGACTTATTCCCAAGGTTTCAACCTGTGTAGAAGATGCTCATTCTGTCTTGGATAGGTGGATTTAATTTTTGCCCCTTTCCTCGGAGTGAAACCTTTCCTCGTGGAAGTTGCAGCCCAGCTCACCAAGAAGTTAATGCGAAGTGAAGACCTGGTAGAGTCTGGAAACTTTATGTGGGAGGCCATTGGGCAGGATAGAGCTTCTGGGCACTAGACTCCATGGGGGTTGTTCATCACTGGTGTCTCAGGGCCCCAAATCAGGTTTTCTCAATAGCGTAATCGAGTTATTCCTTTAGATGGTTGACTCTCCTGGGCAGTTGACGTTTAATAGTCAAGATTTACTGCACCATGTGAGCGGAATTAGCGACTCAGACGACATCAATAACACTCAAAAAGCAGTGTAAAACACTACTGTTTACCTGAAGGAGAGTCCTTTATTCAGTGATAAATAAGGCAGTTAAACATAGGAAGTGCAGAAAGCCAGAAGGTGCAAGAACCTGGGGGTCCCTGCAAATGTCTTTATATCATTTACATGATAGATTTTGAAGTTACCTATAGCCAGTGTTATTCAGTGGAAAGCATTTGAGTATTCTTAGAAGCTTTAAAACGTGTCAAGCTTTACTCACTTATCAATAGGATGGCGGTACCAGACCTCCGGATACAGACTCTAGGTGGAATTAAAATCTCCATTTTATTTGCATCTCCGGATGCAAAATTCTGCTAACGTTCGCCATAAACATTATTCAGAACTCACCTGGACCTAAAGAACTACCATCCAAATCAAACGAGAGTCCCACCAGACTAAAGAAAGTAGAGATTTAAAGTGCTTGAGCTTGTTCAGTCTGTGTCTAGTTTAACATGATTATTAAGGTATAGATAGATGCACAGTTGAAGTTGAGACCTTTGGGGCCCCTCTTCTCCGATTCGTCCAATCGTTTCCAGTGGGGAGAACGGCATATGTAGTATTGCATCAGCGCTCATGCAGCAGCCTCTGAAGGTATACACTCTAGGGGCCTGTACCTCGAGGAGGGCATATGTAGAATTGGATCAGCGCTCATGAAGCAGCCCTTGAAGGTGTAAACTCTAGGGGCCTGTACCTCGATGCATATGTAGTATTGGTTGAGAAAATCAACAACCCTGGATTGTCAGGATACCTCCTGATTTCTGCAGTGCACACATTTATTAAATTCATCTCTACATTCATCGAATGCATCATAAAATGTGCTGTTGTGTCCAATGTCATACGTTCTCCAGAGCAGCAGCGAAGGAATGCGAGCCCTTCCACAAAAGATTGTATCAGCAGACCTGGATGCAAGAGCGGCCCATCGACACAGTCCTTTTATGGTTAACCAGGAACATGGGTTTTTCCAACAAGGAACCCAAAATCCACTGATCGACTGAGTGGGCGGGCGAGGGCACAGGCGCGGACGAGGGCGCGGACGAGGGCACAGGCGCGGACGAGGGCGCAGACGAGGGCGCAGGCGGACGAGGACGCAGGCGGCCGATATTTGAACTGAAGGAACGGTCACCTCATTCATTGACTTCAACCGATACAGTTAATTGGCCAAAGGCTGCTCTCGGATCAGTGACACCTTCCTACTTGACACCATAATAGTCCTCACGTTTCACAACCTGCAGCCTTGGTATGCTAAAGTCCCAGTGACTCCAGCAATCCGAGCCACAAAGAAAGATTGGTAGAAGATATTGCAGTTGGGTGTCATGGCAGAGTTTCCAGTGAGAAACCCAACAAATCACCTCTGTGCAGATATCCTTCCTACAGAAAGCCATAAAGCCAATAGGTGTAACTTGCATTTTCACCCCTGATAAAAACATTAAAGAAAAGCCCACTGTAGTGAAAAAAGGTAATAAAGTTTAATTTCTGTATACCGTACATCTATGAGTTAAAGATTTTAAGTGTGTTGATTTAGTTTACTTTTTAGATGTAAAATACTCCCTCCTGATTTCCAATACAAGCACTCCATAGACAGTCAGTCGCTTGAGAGGAAACAGTAGTACTCCCCTGCGTGGTGCCAAAGTCCACTTTATATAGCCACAATTTTGCCAAACCTTTTAACGGGTATTTTAGCTAGAATATTGAATCCCATGTTAATACGTAAGATTGACTGGTATGAAGTGCGTTGTTCGATGGGGTCTTCCTTCCTTTGGTAGACCCAAAATAATGTTTTGCATGGTGTAGATGAGGAAGCGGGCACCAGAGGTGTCTGCACACCTGCTCCCTGGGCTGACTTGGCACACTTGTCCATTTTGATTAGTTTTGTTTGTAGAAACGAAGGGCCTTGTTCTTTGCCATTGCTGGACGATGACCACAAGGGTGGTCGTGTGGGGGAATGTGTGTGGTCAACAAGAGGCATGCTGTGTGTTTAGCGGGATCTAGTGAAGTCCCTGTCCATATTGGCCAAAGTTTCAATCTGCAAGGTCGCTCTGCTCAACCTGCTTGTGACATTTTGTGCAGAGTTGTGTACTTGCCCCTCAACTATTTCTGAATATCAACGGATGCATAGACTACTTGATGGCCTGCGACGCCTCCCCGGTTCTTGCGAAGACTAAGATTTCAGGCTTGTTGTTCGCAGAGGATATGCTGTTTATACCAAAGACTCCCAAAGGCCTAGAGACTCTTCTGAGCAACTTTAGCCTGTCTTGTTTAGACCAATGCTTTGTGATAAATGAAAAGTAAAACCAAATTCAATGCTATACATTTGCACAGAGGCTTTAAAGGTACAATATTCCCTGAGGGGAAACAGAGTGCACCAATGTGATTACCTCTGTATTGGTCTGTTTCAAAGTTTCTGGGTAAATCAAGTTACTAAAAGCTCCCTCATTCTGAAATACAGAGCGGCAACATTATTAAGATTTGCAAATAAGTCCTTTATCCATCCAGTCTCTCTGATCCTCGAATCATGGAGGGCCAAGGCTGTGACTGCAGGTGTTGGACTTGGCCCTTCTGGCAGGTTCACCCCTGATGGCGCAGTGTAAAGTGCGTGCGCTCTCTGAGTGCGTGTGTGAGATTGGCCTGCCCTCCCATAGGAATGAATGGGGAATATGTGTGTCCATGGTAATTCCTGATGCGTGGGGAGTGCAAGGTTGAGTTTGGTATGTGTGTTAAATGTTCTTGTTTTCCTACTTGAATCTACCAGGGGCGTGCTGCTGCTGGGGCCCAGGGGAAGGCTTGCCTCCCTGGGCCCTGCACAGCCCCTGGATTGCGGATGGACTTTGTGTCTGGAGGATTTCATTAGTTGCTATTCCTGGAACCCCTTTGGCCTTTCCTTCCCAGCCTCCAGCACCTTTTTTAAGATGGGAGCGCTGGGCTCCTTTTCCCCGTGGATCCTTCATCACAGGTGCCCACCCTGCATTATGCCAGTGTTTTTACATTTTAAATAGCAGGAGCCCACCCTGCTTTATCGTCCAAATCGGAGGGAGCCTACCCCTCATTTGCGCTCTTTGGACTTATTTTATTTATTTTTCGGGTGCCAACCCCGCTATTTACTTTTTATTGCGAGGGAGCCTACCCCTCTAATTCTGCCCCCGTAAAGAGCCGCAGCCCGCGGCCTGCTTGACTGTGGGTGGGGCCGCAGGACGGAAGTCCCGAGTGCGGCCGGAAGTGGTGTTCGCAGAGAGGAGGTCGGGAGCCCACCCGCCTCCTCGAGCGGAGAGAGAGAGGAAGGAGAAGGAGACCGAGTGATGGCCGCCCGGGGCTCCCGTAAGCTGTGGAGAGCCCCGGGGCCGGCAAGAGACAACCGCCGAATGCTGCGGTGCTCCCATTACCAGGAGGGAGTCCTGGAAAAGGAGTTGGTCCGGAGCCACGAAGGCTCCAAGCCCTAAGTCCCGGTCCCGAGATGGGGGACCGGGTGAAGACCGGCGTATGCAGACGGCGGGCGGGGCTCCCATGAGGAGGGAGAGCCCCGCCAGCGCCGTTGGCTATGTCCTGCGGGCGGGGCGCGAGGCACTGACCGGTGCCTGCCACCGCCGCGACAACAAGAGAGGAGCCTGTCCCCCGCCGAGAGCCAGTAAGTGTAGACGGCTGGCGGGGGCGGGGGGGTGGACGGACGGCGCCACACATGCACCCCAGGCACCAGAGTGGTGCCCCTTCCCCGAGCGGCCCCAGATGGCAGTGGGCTGCTCCAACGCTGATGCAGTCCTTCCCCGAGCCCGAAGGCTCCAACGATTGGGGACATGATTATTTTCAGAGCCTGCGGCTCCAACGTTCGGCCCCCATTGTTTAGAGCCAAGAGGGCTCCAGCCAGGCCGCATTGCTTCCCGCTGCCCCTCGTGGGCATGGTTATCGCCCATACTCATTTTCCTGAGGTCCAGGGGGGGGCCCGTGTCCCCCGCCCCCCCAAGAGCCAGTGTGCTCCAACCTTTTGGGGGCACATTTGTTTAAGAGCCTAGAGGGCTCCCATGCACCACATGTATTCCTAGAGCCTAGAGGGCTCCCACGTTCTGCGCAGTGTTGGTTCAGAGGGCTGGTGGGAGCCCCTGTCAGTTTTTAAATCACAGCTGCCCAGCAAGTAGTGGGCAGCTGCACCGTTTAGGTTCTTTCCTTTCTAGGGACATGTACTTTGGACTCGGGAGTGAGTCGCACTCCTTCGCCCCTACTTTGGCCTTCCCCTGCTGCGCAGCACTTAGTGCCAGCTGCAGCGTTTAGGCCCTGTTCGTGTCCTCCGCTATCCAGCAAGTAGTGGGCAGCTGCTACGTTTAGTTTATGGCCTCAACTGGACCCTGATGTGATTTATGTACTGTTGTGAATTATGCGCTAATGCTTTGGGTGTTAGGAGATGTACTGTGTAGGATGTTTTGCGCACCCTGTGTTTGATACCTCTAGATATGATGTATGCTTAGGAGGTTGTGTGTTACCTAGTATTGTTTATGCTAGTGAGTTCATGGTTCCCCGCGTGATGTATGCCTATGGTGGTTAGGATTGCGTAGTGTGTACCTACCTTTGACCAGTGGTTACTGGTTGTGTTCTACAATGGGTATTTGGTGCTACAATTATTCTATGTGCTAGAAGTGCTGTTTCTACTCAGTGCTGATTCTGACAGTGGTTCCCGTGGCCCTGTCATGTGTACATATCCCTTGTAAATATTGCCCAGTGCCCGTTGGCACAGTGTACATAATGTGCTTACTATTCCAAGGTGGTTTGAGACTATAAAGGCTAGGTTATATATAACCTTGTGTGGAGTTCCTTTTGTGGGGGGCCTGGGATGTTGTTGCTGGTGGGTGCGTGCGCAAAGGCTTAACTCACATTGCCTCCGGGATCAGCCTTGCTGCTTGTGTCACGTTGCTAAGGGGGTGAGCAGGGGTTATCTTTGGAGTGTAACTCCCTTGCCCTGACTAGAGTGGTGGTCTCTGCCTGGCTTTGGCGCAAGCCTTAGCCAACCAGAGATCCCATTTCTAACAGCAGGTATCTACGGTGCAGAACTGTGGGGGTCACGTTAACCTAGACGCACTGGAAGTGGCAGAAAACAACTTTCTGAGAGTGGTACTTAAAATCCCCCAAAGCACCCTGTCCGGGGGGGTGCCGGGTTGGACGGATTCTCAACCACCTGAACTGGAGTGGGCGGAGTGAACAGAAACACTGGTGCCTTCAATAAGGGTGTTAGTGAAGGTTTTATTGGGATGTACGTTTTTTTCATTAACAAAAGATGGGGGGGGGGGGTGATCTCAGTCTGTAGACAGGGTAGTACTTCAGGAAGCTTTGTGGTCCTGGAGGTCTTCTTCCTGTATGGGACGTCTTTTCACCGGGGACCTCTCGTCGGGTACCGTAAATGAAAGGAGAAACACGGGTCAGGCACAGAACTCTGGGAATAGGGGTAAGGGCCGGGAGTGAGGACACAGAGACCGTGTAACGTGCTCAAGTTATAAACGGGCGTGCTGAGGAGTGCTCGTGCTCACGTAGGGAAAGTCGCATACATGGTTCACACCGGGGGCTGCCTCCGCCTCCCAACCCAACCCGCGACCCGGCCCGTACCTCTCGAAGCCACGCTCCTCCCGTGGGCGCGTGGCAGGGCGAAGCGTCCGACCGTTGGCCTCCTGGCTTGTCGTTCTCGCTTTCTCTCTCCTCTCGACACCGTCCTCCTTCCTCCTCGCGCTCCGTCTCCTCCGGGGAATCGCCGTCCGTCCGCTTTCTGGCACTTCCGCCTTTTGGCGTCACCATCCCGATGAGGGGCGGAGTCTCGTAGTCCTGAGCCAGTTCCTTAAAGGAGCCGTCCACGGCATCCTCCTCTGGCCAATCACTTTCGGGGTCTTCGGGGTTCTCGTACCAAGTGCAGGCTTGCGGCTGTGGGGAGAAGGTGCATGGTAAGAGGGGGGTGGCGGACCACCAGTCTTTGGGGGTACTCGGCTCCTTACTGCTGGACCCGTGACACACCCCTTTTAGTCTTTAAACTTGACTTAGGAATCTGGCCCATTGCCCAACCAATTCGCCTCAGACCAATCTTGGTCAACCTGAACCCATCTGAAGCAGATCACTTGCTAGTAAACTCATTGTTTACCCCCTCAGATGGTGGTGGGTCATAAAATGCAAACCAGCTTGCATCTCCCAGTTTCTGGCCAACCATGAGGTTCGCTCTGGACAGTGCACCATCATCTGCCCATTTTCATCATGTTTTCAATCATTCCAAATGTAGGGCTTTCCTATGAACTAGTTGGTTTCAACGAAGAGATGTTTTACTCCGTACTGGCGCATTAGATTTGTGTCACGAATTAATCTATCCATCCACGTGACTTGACCAAGGTTGGAGAACATGGCGAGTGACTTAGAAGATAACGGGCTGAATAAAGTGTATAAAGAAGTACCTCACAATAATTGTGCGATTGCCGCATAGAAAGGTTTCGTATATTCAAAAGAGAAAGATGAGGCAAAGATAATTTGAAAAAGTATTGAAGGAGTGTTTGGTAAGTGGAGTAGTTTAGCAGATGTTGCGGAGCCTGTGTTCTTCGTGGGAACGGAGGTGTCTTGGCGCTTAAGGTTTGAGGTTACTCCGGTGAGTGATCTGTTCTGATCTTGTGTTCGCAGGACGTCGGCAGCGGATACTCTGGAGCTGGTGGAGGAGTCTCTGGATGTCAACCTGCTGAACAACGCCGTGCGCCTGAAGATCCCACACTGCAGCATCTTGCCTGGTGGAGTGCACATCTGTGAAACCCAGAGCAATGTCGTCCTCCTCATTGTCACCAACCAGACGCTGCACAGACTGCTGCTGCCGCACCCCTCCCGCATGTACCGAAGCGTGAGTAACTGAGAGCTGTCACACTTGGCACGGGCATAGAGACCTCCAATCCATTCACTCATCTCTTTGAAACCTAACTCGGGACACTTTTCATACTGATGATCTTGAGAGCATGTTCTACTCAACCTGTATAGAATATATCTACATGTCTCTCGCTGGTGCTCTCCCTCCACCTGACCCACCCATGTCCCTCTGCAATCCCACGCTCCCAAATCCTTGCTTACATTCACTTGTCCATGATGTCGGTCATCACTCATTCCCTCTGCGATATTTTCTTGGGGACATTACATGACCTGTCATTTGCCACTGCTGTCCTGAAGCCTCAAACTTGTGACGAGCCTGTGGTGTTTCCAGCCTCCTAAAAGGAATGTTTAGAGCATTGCATATGTTCCTGGTGCTCGCATAAAACAGTGTCTAGTAGTGCGTTGTGTTTATTTATTTATTTATTTATTTATCGAGACCATTACAAGGCGCTTGCTTTACGTGTAGTATGTTCTTTACACAGGAGCTGGTTATCGAGAGCCAAGTGCAGTCTATATTCACCGATATTGGAAAAGTGAATTTTCTCGACCCTTCGAACTACCAATTAATCCCGACCACTCCTGGTCTGGCCCCCAACTCTTGCGCCTCTGCGGCCTGGCTGGGCAGCGATGGGGAGGCCCTCTTCGCTCTGCCGTCAGCGTCTGGTGGGATCTTCATTCTTCAGATGCCCCCGTTGGATGTTCCCGGTAAGTAGGATTGAATTGTGGACACGTCTGTTGTACAGTGATGTGGGAGCCAGGGCCTGGGCTTTGATGTAGTGCTTCTCCGTTTTAACCTCCAGATGTTTCAGTTGAGAGTAGCTGCTGCGCTGTGTCCACCAGAGCGCTTCTCACAAGCAGCACATGGTTGCGTGAAGCTAGGCCCCTGGTGCTCTGTTCTAGGAGGGTGCACTGTCCCTGTTGTGCACTGTGGTCTTTAACTAGGTGTGCCTTGTGCAGAGTGGGAAAGCTAATGTGCTATCTCTGGGGCAATTGTGAACTCGTGCTGCCCCTGGGGTAACGCATTAGTGAATGGCAGACTGTCTGTTTGAAGCAACCTCTCGGCCTGTCACAGTGCAGGTGGGTGCAGGAAGTGACTGCAGCCGCCTACAGGCAGATGTCTGGGCAACCACCTTTTCTCTTTCAGAAGGAGTCCTCGAGGGCGCACGGACTGTGTACCACCTATTTGTGGAGCACTTCAGTGTGCCTCCTGGCCACCTCTTTGCCTCTGCACCTGCCTTAGTAATATAGCGCAGAGGTAGTGCTTCCCTCATTAGCATGGGGACCACGCCCCATGCTAATGAGGGAACGCCACCTTAAGATAGCGACGGGTCTATCTGCATTATAACATGTGCCACACAAGAATCTCTGGTCCCTTCTGTACTACCATGGTAGCCCAGGTGCCCTGCAAGCAGGTGCACACGTGCTTTGCGCCCCTGTGACATGGCTCCTTGTGGGGGGCCATTCACGTCTGTCCCGGTGGAGTTATGTTGGTGGGTGAGCTCAAGGCCGTCACATTGGTGGTTTGGGCTTTTGGTGTTGTCTGCAGACACCTGCAGTAGCCGTCACTCAGAAAGAACGCTACAGAAGGTAACGCAATAATTATTTGCTGCTGCCTACATTGAGATAGTCCTGTGACTATAATTATATTGATAGTCCACTTGGAGTGCCGCAGTATTGTGACCCTGAGAGATCAATGTTCATTGGAAGTACTGACCCTGGAGGCCTCCCACTTCCGCCACCCTATCTGACATGGTCCAGAGCTACGTAAACATGTGGGCTCCTTACTTATGGGGGATCTGGTGGGTCACCCATGCTGGGAATAACCTAGAAAAGACCCTGTGGGGCGAGTTACAAAGTCACTAGAACGTTCAATATTTCCTTTTCCATCCCCTAGAAAGCAGTTTCTGAGGTCTTGGCTCCATCAGTGCTGTTGGAGCTCAGACTCTGCTTTGTTTGCGTTGAATTTATTCTGGGCCTGCAGTCTGTGAGCGCTGTTAGAGGTTCATGCTTTGCCTGTGTGATGCAGGTCCTCTAAAGGAGTCTTAATGAAGGGAACTTTCTTGTTTTTCCAGGGCCCGTGTCCGTGGTGGAGTTGAAGCAGAGCTCGGTGATGCAGCGCCTGCTGACCGGGTGGATGCCGACAGCCATTCGGTATGGACTGTTCGCTAACATCGGTGCAGCATTGAGAATCATTGGATAGTGGGGGCTTCGCTGGCTCTGTGGGGTGTAGCTGTTCAGTCTCTGCGTCCACCATGCACACATTCAGAGTAGCATTCTCAGCAGGGCGTCCAGCAGTAATCCTACTCTTTAAACACACCGCATTCTCTTCAGTGCACGCGTTCAAATGGATTACTTGCATCAATACAACAAACTTCTCTATGCCAGATATTGATTGTATCAGAAGTACAGACATAGTAATCGATAGTAACTGTCCAGGTCCAGACTGATCACTCCTCTGGCAGTGCTGTTTGCGTTTCATTGTACATGCGTTCATATTCTTGCACAGTGTCGCGGTGACCCCTTCCTGGGTGATCCTGCACTCTACAGACCTGCATAACATGTTACATTGTCCATTCGAGTCTCGCTGTCATGATTTTTCTGAATTCAAATAAGTTTGTTCCTTCCCTGTCTTTCCTTTTATTTCCAGAGGTGACCAAGGCCTTTCTGATCTGCCCATCAGCCTCCTGGTTCACTGCCTTGAACATGATGCCTTCCTGTTTGCTATGTGCCAAGATCACAAGCTGAGAATGTGGTCCTATAAGGTGAGCAGTCGGGTGGCCTGCAGATCCGAGGGGCATCTCTTGCTTGTCACACAAGGATAGACCTACATCCCCTCCCACACAGGTTTTGCGGTCATGGCTCGCTTTCTGCCACAGGTCACGGCTGCTTCTCTACTTGTAGGTACTGCTGTCCTTTGTACGTTTGGAGGTGCAAGCTGTGTATTCCATTCAGATTGACATGTCTCACACAGGGCTACATTTCCGATCGAGGTCTGATTGTGTGTAAAGTGGTGGGTCTATTTCACCTTCATACTGCAGGAAGTCAGGGCTGCACCCCACACAGTTTTGGTCATCTCTGTGTGCCCAGCACCGGTCTCGGGGTCAGGATTCCTTCTGCAGATCTTTGGTGCAGGTTGTTACCAGACCAGGTCATGTCAGGGATGCGTCTCCGGCTTGGTTTAGGTCTAGAAAGGAATGTCTTGAGTCAAGTGCAGGTTGAATCTCTCCTAGAACTGAAGGACGGGGGTGGGTCTTGTTGTGGCACGTAAAGCACCTATTGCTGACTAGAAGCAGAAACCGATGTAATACAGAGAAGAGCCCGGTTTTAGAGATTTGTTTTTAAATTGGATGAAACTAGGCAATGCTGCGATGTCCCCAGGAGTGCTCTCCCAAAGGGTCTCTCCTTGCATGGGAGCAGCGCTGAGCCCGATGCCCCGGTTTGGGATTGCGAGAGAAGGGTATTGGTATGACAGATGAATGAGATGTTTTCCAGGTGGTTCCAGCTATGGGGAGAGATGTGTATTCAGGGGAACATAGGTAGCAGTTGTCATGGGAATAGGCAGCAGCCTGTGGCTGAGGTTATGTGGAGGAAGGTGGTTCATATATGGCCTGTCCTGGGCATGTGTGCAGGGGCTAGAAGCACCTGGGAGAAGGTATGGGCTTGGGGAGGCCTCACTGTGTACTGTGGTCTGTCATGGGTTTGTGTGCAGGGGCCAGAAGCACCTGGGAGAGGTATGGGCCCGGGGAGGCTTCACTTTACTTCTGACGTCCAAAGTGACTTTTCTTTTTCCTTCACAATGTGGTTAAGTAGCAACCTCTGCTGGACAGAATCCCCTTCAGTAATGAAATTGTGTTGTTGTACTAGAAGTAAAAGGGTGGCTGCAGTAAGCAATGTTGTTTTACTCAATGTATAGGCATTTCTGATGGATACACCTGCCAGTGGATTCCTCACCTTGTGAATATCCCTTGCGCCGGCAACATTCGGAAAATCCTTTTGTAGCTCTTCACGCCGACGTGGACGACGTCACAGAAGCACTGCATCGCGCGCGGCTCCGCTGACGTCACTGACTCCATAATAGGACTCCGTCGGCGTGATGACATCAGTACCCATTTTTCCGTGTCGTCGACGCTAACGGTTTTTCTTGGGATTCTCAGTAGCTCATTTGTAACTTTGTTACTGTTGTCTTCTTCAAGTTAAATCTTGTTTCCTGTCGAAATGTCTTCGAGGAAATCTGGGTTCAAGCCCTGTGGTGAGTGCGGAAGGTTGATGTCTATAACGGATCTGCACGAGGACTGCGTATGGTCTGTCGTCGGACCACGACGTCCAAGGATGCCCCTGTTGTAAGAAGATGAACCCCAAGGCGCTTCGAGAGAGAGAGGCGAAGCTACTTGTTGAAAGGGGAAGAAAGGTAGGAGGCGGTCGAGGGCGGCTTCGAGGTAGTCTTCGGGGCATGCTTCTCGATCCAAGATTAAGCATAAGAAGAAGAAGCACGGGTCTCGACGTCATTCCGAGAGGGAGTCGGATCCGAAGTCGAAGTCTCCAAAACGTCGACATCGGAAGGACTATGTGTCTCCTTCACCTGTTGTGCCGAATCCGTAAGGTGAGCCTTCTCCTGTGGACTCTCCGGAGCAGGCTCCGGCGTCGAATCCATCCCCGACTCCGACGCACTCTCCAACTCGAGAGGAGGAAGAAGCACCATTGCCTGAAGGGTCTTTGACTCTGGTGCATCATCCCATGGATCCGGTTGACCCGATTCCGGTACCTCGACAGGAACAGAATCTGGGGCCTTATCCACCATTTCCAGGCCCGGGTCAAGACCCGACGCATTATTTAAATGCAATGTATGGGGTCTTTTCAAGAGCCATGTACTCCTCTGGAGCACCGTCTGGTCCCATGGGTCCAATGACCTTCAATCTGGGCGTCCCTCAGATATATGCACCGGCGCCTTTTATGCCGGCGACGCCGTCTTGGCATTTCTCGGCGCCGAGGTCATCGACGCCGATTCCATCTTCACCGGCTCCGGTCTCGACTCTACCTTGTACGCTCCAGACTGATCTTCCGGCTCCGAACACGGAGCCAGCTCCGTCGGCGCCGATCCCGAGAATGAGGTCTAGGCGGGAGGCTCAAAGGATGCTGGAGGAGCAAAGGTATCGTGCAGAGGAAATGGAGGAAGGAGAGTGTGACGGGGCGGGATGCCCCTGCGAGGAAGACTGGGAGGAACATACAATGTCCCGTGACTAGTGGTCAGCTGTTCCCTTGTCGCCCCTTTCTCTTCCCATCCAGCAGCCTACTTCGCCGTCTTCGGAGGAGTGGCCGCCCGCTAACGCTGACTCCGAGCACCATTGGGGATACGAGGAAGAAAAAGGACGCTGCCCCTTTAACCCTGCCTTGGGCGACGACGAGACTCCGCCCATCCAAAGCGTCACCGAGCCAAAAGGAGGAGGATCCTGGAAAACAGCGGACGGCGAATTCCCGGAGGAAGAAGGCATTGGGGATTGGAGACGGAGTACGGAAAGTAGAAGCTACGCGGAAGACGACTCCTCGACTAGCCCAGCTGAGACCTGCAAGCCAGGAGGCCAACGTTCCTGTGAAGCCCCCCGCCACGCTCCCGCGGGAGGAGCGTGGCTTACAAAGGTACGGGGCAAAGTGGCGGGTTGGAGTGGCCAGCCGACTGTTTAAGCAACCCGTGTACACCCGAGTCCCTGTACCCCTACCTCACGAGCACTACCGGCACTGCGGTATCTTGTAAAAACACTTTGCACGTGGTTTTCCCTCACTCCCGGCCCTTGCATAAAAAGCTCCGGACGTCCCAGTGATTGCTCCCTCTCTCGCTTTCCTTCCTGTTGGTATCGACGTACCCGCTGAACATCGTGTGGAGGACATTTGTGAAGTTACCATTCTGGCTGCAACACCTCCCTTGCATCGCGGCAACACCCTGGCACTCCCTGCTTTCCCAAAGGGCGTCAGAACGGAGCCTGACGAGTTCGCCCGGATAAGACTCTCAAGCAGGAGAAAGAAAGCGTATCTGAAAATAAAGCCCTCTTTGAAAGCATTATTTCAGACTTCTGACTCAGTTCCTTCCCCTCCAGACCCTACCCCGGTACAGAGAGATACAGGAGTCTGATGATTTGATTAATGACCTTAAAGAAGCAAGTGGTTTGGAGTTATCTCCCGAGTGGGAGCTTTCCTTGGCTCCTGATGTCCCATCAAAGGATGTAGCACCATATCACATGGTCATTAGAAAGGCAGCTGAACTCTTAGATTTGAATCTGCCCACTGCAGAGTTTAAAACTAATATTTTGACGGAGGTACCCAATTCTCCCTCTCCAGTGGTGGAGCCGATGCTACCTTTTAATGAGGCAATTACAGATCCAGTTATGGAAGTGTGGCGTAAGCCTTTTTCGTCTCCTGCAGTATCAAGGGCTGTTGCAAGGAGGTATAGGGTGGCTCCTGGGGATCCGGACTTCTTCCCTCAAATCTACAAATGCCACATGCCTTTTAGGGCGTTATATTCACGCTCTGATGTACTCTGCAAAGCAGTTGGTGCCAAAGATACCTGAGGAGGACAGGCAGAACTTCAGTGAGGTTCTTGTGGATACACAGGCTGCTGCTCGCCAGGTGATCCAGAGTGGTTTGGATACGGCTGATTCTGTGGCAAGGGTCATGGGGTCACCTGTTGCCACTAGGAGGGCTGCTTGGCTGAAAACATCTGAATTTTCGAATTTTCACCTGATGTGCAGGCTACTTTGATATGTAGTGTAGTTCCTATTATCCCAATAGGCTCTGCGCATTGGAATAATACCTTCAATAGTATAGGCCTAGACCAGACGTTAACTAGGTCTTCTATTGTCGATATTAGACTTAAAGTTTTGGGTTTGCCAGCTAGCTCAGAGTTCACTAGAAACTTTCTCGAATAGGCGAGGAGGAGTTGAACCTCCCTGGATAGACAAGAAGGGATTTAGTTTCTGACAACCATAGAACATGACAACTTTGCTCTCCCCTAATCAAGAGTGTATCTCTAGAGTCGTGTGAAAACAAAAGACAACTTATTTTACTCAGTCAGTACGTGCATTCTTAGTCTCACCAGATTGTAGAGAAAAGGAAGAGACGGTCGTGTTCAATAAAGGATGGTATTTATTGATCAGTCTCTTTTCTCATACAAGAGAAATGAATCGATATTATTGCAATACTTATGGTTAAGTAAAGTGCATACAATAAAAGCAGAAGTATAAAATAATACTGTAAAAACATTGATATGGTTTCTAAGCCATATGGTGGTTTAAAATGGATAAAATAGATACATACACATATACATTTGACTAATCGTACTCAACTGGTGTTTCTAACTACGCCTACCCCAGTGTACCTGACCTAAGCCTAATACGTGGGCGGGAATAGAAAGTAGCAGTTTAAGTTAAGTTGGTTTTGCCAAGTGACTGACTCAAGAATTCTCTGCAAGGGGTTATTCAGTTCTGTACCTGGAATTTAGGATGAATGAGGGATGGTATCTCTCGTCTCTGGTCTCGATATTCCAGGCTGCCTGCGAGGGCTACCCAGAAACGCCGGAGCTGGATTTCTCGGCAGGAGAAAGCAGCGTCTCGTTCTCAGCGCGTCAGGAAGGCGGGGCTGCGCCAGCGGGGTCTGCTCTGCTCTGGGCTTCGGCAAGTCTGGCTGCTCCGATCTCGTCACCACCGCGTGTGTTTGCTTAAGGCAATACCGGTAATATTTATACCTGTAAGGTGCCGAGATTGACGTAAGGATGGACATAGATACGTCAATAAGGATGTCATACGAACTGGTCGTTAGCACATTCTTTTGCTGAAGTTCTCAGTGAAATCAAAACAATGGCCGCAGGGTTTTTCCCAGGTTGTCATAGGTTTGATTTGTTTTGAGAACTCCGTATGCCTTATCAGGGGCTGGAGGAATATTGCTTGTCTAATTAGATGGCAAGCGTTATGACCTAATCAGATAGCACGTTCCTGTGCCGTGGTATGGCTTGATCAAATAACGGTTTCTGCATCATGGGATGGCTGCTAGTTAACTTGTTAACCAGAACAGGGTCAGGAATAGGGGGATCGATACAGAACCTATAGGAATACATCCCAGATAGATCTCCCTTTTGATGGTTCGGGCCTATTTGGAAAGAAGGCAGACGCAGCCTTGGAGAGGTTCAAGGAAAGTAAGGCGACGGCTAGGTCTCTAGGCCTGCAATCCAGAGGTTCCTCGAATAAAAGATTGAGGTTTTGGGAGATCTTCCTTTCGTTCTTACAAGCAGCCGCAGCAACAGAATTCCCTGTACAAATCATACAGGGGTAGAAACAGGAGCCGTGCTCGAGGTCGTCAAGCTTCCTCTTCCTCTTCCCACCCCCTCCTACCACAGCAAAGCAGCCCTAGATCCACCATTCTGGATCATGTGGGTCCTGTAGGGGGTCGGCTTGCTCATTTTCTACAGGATTGGGTATCGGTCCCATCAGACCTTTGGGTTCTCAATCTTGTAGAGAATGGGTATGCTCTTCCCTTTCGGGAGTTTCCCCCAAATTACCCTCCTTGTCAAGGATTCTGCACGAAAGACGATCTACTTCTCCTCCAGGAGGAAGTCCTGGCGTTGCTGAGAAAAGGTGTGATAGAGGTGGTCCCGGAGCAGGAAAGCGGTCAGGGATGCTACTCCCGGTATTTTCTGATGCCCAAGAAGGATGGCAGGTTACGTCCAATCCTGGACCTCAGGATCTTGAACCTCTTTTTGAAACGAGAAGTTCAAGATGCTCACCCTTACGCAGGTTCTTCAAGCGCTGCAGCAAGAGGACTGGATGTTGTCGATCGACTTGCAGGATGCGTATTTCCACATCCCAATCCTGAAGTCGCATAGGAAGTATCTCCATTTTGCAGTAGGATCGCAATATTACCAGTTTGCGGTTCTTCCATTTGGTCTTACTACTGCACCTAGAGTCTGCACCAAGGGGATGGCAGTGGTGGCAGCCCATCTCAGAAGGTCAGGGATACCAGTATTCCCTTATCTGGACGATTGGCTGATCAAGGCAGTCGCCAGAGATGGTGCTCCATCATCTGCAGATTACGACTCGGATGTTGTACAGGTTGGGTTTCTCCATAAACGTACCCAAATCTCACCTGGTGCCCTCTCATCGCAACCTGTTCATAGGTGCTGTACTGGACACAACTGTGTGTCGTGCATTCCCTCCACCTCAAAGGATTGGCGGCATACAGGAGTTGATTCCTTTATTTCACAATGGAGCGGTCGTTCCAGTCCTGAAGGTCCTTCACCTGCTCGGTCTGATGGCTTCCTGCATTCTGTTGGTCAACCATGCACGCTGGCACATGAGGGCGCTCCAGTGGTGCCTCCGCATGCAGTGGTATCAACACAACGGAGATCTCGGGGAGTCTGTGAGGATCTCCAGAGAAACTGCAGCGGATCTGTCTTGGTGGAGCGTGGAATGCAATCTGTCTCAAGGAAAGCCTTTCCATCTACCTCCATCGGTGGCCACAGTGATAACGGATGCATCCACTCTAGGGTGGGGTGCTCATCTGGGGGATGTGGAGGTCAAGGGTCTTTGGTCTCCAGAGGAAAGGTTGTTTCATATCAACCTTCTGGAATTGCGGGCAATTCGTCTGGCGCTCAAGGCCTTTCCCCCTTCCCTTTGCGGTCGGTCGGTTCAGGTCCTGACTGACAACACCACCGCGATGTGGTATGTCACCAAGCAGGGAGGAGTGGGGTCGCAGTGCCTTTGCAGAGAGGCTCTGCGTCTCTGGTCCTGGGTTCAGGACCATCAGATTTGTCTGATGGCAAATCTGGCCGGAGTTCTGAACGTGCTTGCAGACAGTCTCAGTCGGCAGTTCTCAGCCGACCACGGGTGGAGGCTTCATCCGGAGGTGGTTCGTCACGTCTTTCGGACGTGGGGAACTCCTTGGGTAGACCAGTTTCCCACTCACGACAACGCTCACTGTCTGTCATTCTGCAATTTCCAGTATCCGATGCTGGGAGCTTTGGGGGACGCGTTTCAGATGAGTTGGTGCTCACAACTCCTTTTGCTGAGGAAGATTCGCCAAGACCGGGCCCAAGTCATATTGATCGCCCCGGATTGGCCAAGAAGGGTGTGGTACACAGATCTTCTCCACCTCTCCTCATGCCCGCTGCTCCGTCTCCCGTTCAGGGCAGACCTCCTCTCGCAGTCGCAGGGGAAGGTTCTACACCCCCACCTCCAGACCTTACACCTTCATGCCTGGAGATTGAATGGGGCAACCGGAGTTCTTTTTCTCTCCCACCTGACGTGGTGGATGGTATTTTGTCAGCCAGGTGACATTCTGATTGCGATTACTTCGGCAAGGAGGGTAAGTGAGCTTCAAGCTCTTAGTTCCAAGCCCCCTTTCTTGACCATTCATGCTGAACGAATGGTACTCAGGACCAGGGCTGCTTTTCTGCCTAAGGTGGTAACTCCCTTCCATCTGGGACAGTCCATTACCCTCCCTACCTTCTATCTTCCCCCTCACCCTTCCAAGGAGGAGGAGAGACTTCACCGCTTGGACCCTAAGAGAACGGTGAGCTTCTACTTGGACAGGACCAGAGAGTTCAGAGTGGATGACCAGCTCTTCGTGGGTTTCGTTGGCTGCAGGAAAGGCAGAGCAGTGCATAAGCGCAAGCTGTCTAGATGGATTGTCTTGTGTATCAAGATATGCTACTCCCTGGCCGGTAAGGAACCTCCAGAAGGTTTGAGAGCTCATTCTACTAGGGCAAAGTCATCTACGTCTGCCTTGTCTAGGGGTGATCCTGTGGAGGAAATTTACAGGGCGGCAACTTGGGCCTCCCTCCACACTTTCGCAAAACATTACTGTTTGGATGCTGAGGTGAGGAGGGACGGTCAATCTGCGCGTTCTATCCTCCAGGATTTTCTGGTATAGGAGAGTGGACACCCTCCTCCGGGAGTGGGGACTGCTGTGGGACTCTATTCACAAGGTGAGGAATCCACTGGCAGATGTATCCATCAGAAAAAGAAGTTACTTACCTTTGGTAACGCTTTTTCCGGTGGATACAGTATCTGCCGTGGATTCCTCACATGCCCACCCGCCTCCCCTTTGTCCACCCTTGTATACCTGCATTAATAGCAATGTTTAGCAATGTTTCAATGTATATATATGTTGCTTTTAAAGGAAATGTATTATTCCATTTGCTCTACTGCATTGTCTTCACACTGTGTGTGTTACTTTGATTATTTTGTGCTGTGTATATATCTACTGTTGTCGGTCCGTCCGTGTGCCTCGAGGGCACGGAAAAAAGGGCGGAACTGATGTTATCACGCCGACGAAGTCCTATTATGGAGTCAGTGACGTCAGCTGAGCTGCGCGCGCTGCCGTGCTTCCGTCACGTCCACGTCGGCGTGAAGAGCTACAAAATAATTTTCCGAATGCTGCTGACGCAGGGGATATTCACAAGGTGAGGAATCCACAGGCAAATACTGTATCCACCAGAAAAAGCGTTACCGAAGGTAAGTAACTTGTTCAGTATACCTACAGCATAACTGATGTACTGAACATATCTTTACTATATGCATGGTTCAGTGCATAGTTAAAAAAACATATGATGTGAGGGATTCTTCTCCACACGCTGTACTGTAGTGTATGTGGGCAGGGCTCGAAAAATCAAAAAAATGGTACTAGTACTGCAGGACTTGTACCTTAAGAAAATGTCCTCGACCTAACTGCAACCTACTTGACCTCCGTCTCTGACAGCGGAGCAAATGTGACAAGATAACAAGATTTAAAGGCATCTTTATTGCTCATTAACTTTGTGAGCAATAAAAATGCCTTTAAATCTGGTTATCTTGTCACATTTGCTCCGTTTTCAGACAGAGGACAAAAGTTGGTTTGTTTTCCGACTCGCCAGAAAGGGCGAGTAGGACCTAAAAACAGCTCAACCTTGTTAAATTTAGCTCGACTATGCGAGCGGTTGAGTGGAATTTTCGAGCCCTGGTGGGTATATATAAATGATGCAATTTATATAAAATACCTTGAAACACTGATTCTTTGTTTTTAACTGTGTGTTCCTTGATAATGTGTTCACATTCAACCTGTGCTGAAAATAACTTGTTTCTAAATTGAACTATATTTATAAGAAATATTTTGGTTACACCTGACAGAACCATTGTACTTTTTGCAAGACTATACCCAGGTTCTGAGGGACACCCCATTGTTTATTAAGTGTGCTGTAGTGTACAGCGACCGTATATACGATGCGCAGAGTGCATGATGCGTATTATACAGGGAAAGGATTCAATACAGTATACATGATGTAGAGAGCAGTGCCCATACACATTGCAGCACACCTAGGAATACATCGGAGTACGTTCAGTGTTGTAAGCGAAGTGTGGCGTTGTGTTTACTATCTTCCTTCTCTGCACAGGATCAGATGTGCCTTATGGTGGCCGACATGCTGGAGTTTGTGCCTGTGAACAAAGAGCTGAGGCAGACTGCTGGCACTGGCCATAAGCTGCGGCTGGCCTTCTCCCCTTCGATGGGGCTCTACCTCGGAGTTTACATGCACGCGCCACGACGAGGACAGGTACAGTGGCAGCAAAACGAGAGTAAATGTGTATTCGGTGCAGAGAAACTGTGGTAAGATGTCAGCAGTTGATTAATCCATAGTGCTGAAAACTTTGCAGTCTTGCTCCAATAGGAGATAGCCCTAGTTGAAGCTTTTTTATTTATTAAACCAACACAACTTTTATCAAACGCATTTTAAAATAAGTAGGCGACTCAGAGTAACCTTCATTGGCTTCAGATCTGCATCTCAGATTACTCTGAGGAGCTGTTTGAGATCGAACATTTTATACAAATTCTACGATGCTTTACTCGTCTTGACCCACCCCCTCCCACCCTTCTCTCTGGGGATGGCACCCCCCCTCAGCCCCTCTCTCTTGGGATGGCAGCTCCCCCCCCCCCGCCCACCCCTCTCTCTTGGGATGGCAGCTCCCCCCCCCCCTCTCTCTGGGGATGGCAGCTCCCTCCCCCCCCCGCCCCTCTCTCTGGGGATGGCATCCAAGGACCGGTTTCTGGCTATCAGCCGTCATCAGCCTGGATAGCTTGACTCCAGTGGTGTGGAGAGCCTGGGACTCACGTCTGAGCATACCCAGCCCACTCGGGGTGCAAATTGCAAAAAACCCAGTTGATGGACAGAATGTAGAACAATGTCATACATTCACCCCAGTACAAGGATCTGGGCCTAAATCCATCGTTTTTTGCACTCCACACCACCCTGGGTTAGACACTGGCTATATGCAAATCAGCTCTGACCCTGTGCCTCATGGGAACAGTCCAGTCCGAACTACCAAGCCATGTCTTTCCCAGACCGGAATCAAGCATCCAAGGACCGGTTTCTGGCTAACTGCCTTCATCAGCCTGGATAGCTTGACTCCAGTGGTGTGGAGAGCCTGGGACTCACGTCTGAGCATACCCAGCCCACTCGGGGTGACAAATGCAAAAACAACAATTGATGGACAGAATGCAGAACAATGTCACACATTCACCCCAGTACAGAGATCTGGGCCTAAATCCATCGAGTGAGCTAAAGAATTGTGATGGATTAAACCCAGATCAGTTGAATGGGGGTGAGTGTTTGATTTGTTCAAACGCTCCGTCCATCATCCGCTTTTGTATTGCTTTGTTCGCCCTAAGTTGGCAGGGTATGCTCATATTTATTTAGGTTCTTGTATAGCGCAGGAATTCCATCTCCGAGGAGATATCTCCGCGCTTCGTTGTTCCGAAGATAAGTAGAGACAAAGAATCTGTGTGACATAACTAAGATTGCTGAGTAGGAAACAGATACGTCTTCAGACATTTTTTAAAGGTGGGGAGATTGGGGTTTAATCTAAGAGAAGGGGGTAGTGAGTTCCAGAGAGTGGGTCCTCTAAATGAGAGGGCTCGACCTCCTTGTCTTTCTCTTTTGATCCTAGGGATCTGTAGTAGAGCTTGGTTTTCAGATCTTAGAGTTCTTCCAGGTTGGTAGGGTTGAAAGATTTCAGTCCGATCCCTAGGACCAATTCCATATAGGCATTTGTGAATGGTGCAACAAATCTTAAATTGTACTCTCTGGCGTGTGGGAAGCCAGTGTAGTTTGTTGAGTAGGGGATGGGAAGGGGATCTAGCAGGGGCATTGAGGATCAGCCTGGCGGCTGTATTATGAACAACCTGTAGCCTCCTCAACTGTTCCGCATTGGCAGATATAAGCAATCCATTGCAGTAGTCAAGCCTGCTAATTACTAGAGCCTGCACTAGTGTTCTTCGGTGATGATCTCCTAAATAGGGGAAAAACCCTTCTGAGTAGGCCAATCATTCTCATACAGGTTCCCGTGACCTGAGTGGCATGGTCTTTTAGCACCAGTGGTTGGTCCAACTTGACACCCAGATCTTTCACACTTTCCTTTGGGCACGGAGCCGTGCCTAGTTCAGGAGGCCACCATTCAGGTGACCAAAGGAGTGGGGCATTTCCAAAGAGCATGACCTCCGTCTTACCCATATTGCATTGTAGGCAATTGGAGGTCATCCATCCAGCTATTGCTCTCATTCCAGCAGCAAAGTAATTTTTTACTGCAGAAGTCATATTTTGGAATGGGAACAGCAGCTGGGTGTCGTCTGCATAGGATATTGCTGTGAACCCATATTTCCTTGCAACATTCGCCAAGGGGGCCACATACACATTAAATAATGTGGGGCTTAAACATGAGCCCTGTGGAACCCCCTTAGTGAGCTCCCTAGAGGTGGAATAGTGGGAGCCCAAGCGAACATTTTGGGATGGATTGGAAATGAAGCTTTTCAACCATGATAGAGCAGTTCCCTCCACTCCTATTCCCTCTAGACGACTGATCAAGGTGTCATGAGATATCGTATCGAAGGCAGCGGATAAATCCAATAGCACCAGAATCATAGAGCCTCCTCTATCCTGTGCCATTCGAATGGTATTGGTCACGGAGAGGAGAGCTGATTCTGTGCTATGGTTTGGCCTGAACCCAGATTGAGAAGGGTCCAGACCATCCGCTGCCTCGATAAATTTAGAGAGATGAGAATTGACATGTCTCTCCGTCATCTTACTGAGATGGGGTAGGAGGGATATAGGGCGTAGATTATTACGGTCTGACCATGGTAGCGCGGTGTTTTTGCGAATAGGGTTCACTACTGCCTTTTTCCAATCTTTGGAAATCTTTCCTTCTTTGAGGGAAAGATTAATCAATGCTTTAAAGCTTGGAGCCAAAATGCTACCCAGAGGAGCAATCATCTTGGCAGGCAATAGATCAGTTGGTGAACCTGATTTAATTAAGTGAAGTAACATATATATACTTCAGTAAGGCTAATCTCTGGGATTGAAGTCAGAGTAGGTCTGTTTATTTCACCGATGGTAGACTCAAAGCTAGGACTATTGATGGTATCTCTATTATTTAGTGTCTTAGTAATTTTTTCATAGATTAAATCTATTTTTTTCTCAAAGAACATAGAGACCTCATCACATAGGTTTTGATTAAAATCGTCTGGACTTTCACAGGCTGTGGGCTTAACAAAGGATTGTAGGACTTTAAAAAGTTCCCTAGTGGAATTTCCAGCCTCTGAAATTTGTAAGTCAAGTTTGTGTCTCCGAGCTTTTTTTATATTTTTGAAGTAATTGGACTGAGCTTCTAGATAAAGTTTTATTAATTGGAGTGTGAGTTTTTTCTCCAAACTCCTCCATTTTTATTTTTCAGCTCTTAATTCTTCTGTGTACCATGTTTCTGTTTTTGATTTAGCACATTGTTTATGCAATTCTAATGGCGCAAGTAAATCAATGGCCTCTAGGAGTGCTTTATTAAACTTGGCTAAGCCTGCTTCAATGTTATCCTCTTCGGAGAAAATAGGTTCTTTCCATATTTGCTGTAGTGTTTCTGGGGTTATTTTATGCCATTTTCGTTTCCATATGGCTGGGAGGGGTTTTTGGGATCGTGAATGAGGGCCAAGTAATTGAAAGGATAACAAGTAATGGTCTGACCAATTAATGAGAGTAGGAGGGCAGCATATTATTTTGGGACAGTTGGTTAAAATTAAATCCAATGTGTGGCCACCCATATGTGTTGGGCCATTGTTCTGGATTTTAAGCCCTAAACTGGATAGATCACCAAGTAAAGATATAGTATCTGGATTGTTTGATACATCTGTATGAATGTTAAAGTCTCCAAGGAGAATGAAATCTTCATTGTCTCTATAATACGGGGCTAATAATTCCATAAGAGTTAATGAGAAGTCCGAGCATAGACCAGGGGGACGATATAGCAAAGCCCCTTTCCACTGTGATTTAGGGGAAGAGGAAAATCTGAAAATCATTATTTCCATCTGGGCATTGCTATACTGGTCAAGTACTGAAACCTTTAAATGCTCTTTATAGACAACAGCCACACCGCCTCCAATTTTAACCAAACGATCTAGGTATAGGATCTTGTATCCAGCAGGGATCCCTAGCATAATTACAGGGATGGTGTGGGGTTTTAGCCAGGTTTCTGTGAGAAAACAGATATCTGGCATGTCTGAATTAATAAGATCCCACAGTTGTTGGTGGTGTTTGGGTAGCGAGCGTATATTCAATAAAAAACACTTAAATCCTGGGGGTCCTTTCCTGGCAGCATGGTTAAAAGTATGCGCGCTAACAGTACCTGTTAGGGGAGGAATCCGATCAGGAAGTATCGTCTCGGCTATAATGTCCACGTCAGTGGGAGAATCCCTAGTTAGGCATGTGTTCGTAGCCTGAAAGCGACAGTTAGCACAGGAGAAAGGGCCTTCAAAATTGGGCCAAGAATCTCGTATGCATGTCGCACTTGAGGTCGAAGTCAGACAGAGGAGCTTTTCTCTAGAGTAGCATATATTGGAGCTAACCTGTGTCTTCGATGTTCCAGACACCAACGCCATATCCCTTGTCCCGTCCTGTCACGGACCGGCACAGACGGGCTTTTCTTCGGTGCTTCTTAGGCGCGCTCGAGGGCGCCCCCTGCGCGCAACCGCTGCGCGCTTGTTGGGGGGGCGTAGCTAAATAGCCCTGCAGACGGTGACGGCTAGAGCGCTAACCTCCGCTCTAGCGGAAGTGAGAATTGGTATGCCTGGCTCTTACCTGTCCGCCCTCCGCTCTACGGCAATAATTGCCGAGTCGGACCGGGGCGGGCAGGCTTCAATATCGAGCTAGACAATGCGGGGGAGAGTATTTAGGAATTTAAGGCAATTATGGTTTTGATTTGTGGATTATTAAAATCAATCCTAACAAATATTAAAATTCAATGGTTAAACAGTAAAAATGCCTAAACTTGCTCAGACGTGAGTCCCTTGCTCATTGGCCACTGGATTCAAGATAGCCTGGCTGATGAGGATTATGAATCCGAAACCGGTCCCAGGATACTTGTTTCCGGTCCAGGGAAGACATGGCTTGGCAGTTCGTGCTGGACTGTTCCCACAAGGCACAGGGTCAGACTGATTTGCATATAGCCATGTCTGAACTGGGGTGGCTGAGTGAGCTAAAGAATGGTGATGGATTAAACCCAGATCAGTTGACTGGGGGTGAGTGTTTGATTTGCTCAAACGCTCCGTTCATCATCCCCTTTTGTATCGCCCTCCTCTCTCTGGGTATGGCAGCTCCCCCCCCCCCCCCTCCTGCCCCTCTCTTTGGGGATGGCAGCTCCCCCCCCTCCTGCCCCTCTCTTTGGGGATGGCAGCTCCCCCCCTCCGCCGCTCTCTCTGGGGATGGCAGCTCCCCCCCTCCGCCCCTCTTCTCTGGGGATGGCAGCCCCCCCCCTCCCGCCCCTTCTCTCTGGGGATGGCAGCTCCCCCCCCCCCCCCGCCCCTTCTCTCTGGGGATGGCAGCCTGCCCCTCTCTCTGGGTATGGCCGCACCCCCCCTCCGCCCATCTCTCTGGAGATGGCAGCACCCCCCTCAGCCCCTTTCTGGGAATGGCAGCATCTTCCCTCTGATGATGGTGACTGGTGATGCACAGTGGCTATCCTCCAACTCCATGCAGCATACTTTGCAGTTGTTTTCTTTTTATGGGTCTCGAGCAGTGCTGAAGCTGCCTCTCTGCCGGTGGTGGTGGTTTTATGTATGTTCTGGAAGAGAGTGATATCTGCTCCGTGGTTAAACTCTTCTGTTAACCAGCTTTTTAAAGCGATCAACCATGAAGCTCTACTTGACACACACAATCTCTCGGGCTCTCTCTCGTGAACATTTAACGTCTTACTGCTGTCCTTCCTTGGAATCCAATAACAGAACAAACCCCTGCTTAGGTGGGTCCTAGAGAAAGCTAATGGCATCTAGTTTGGGGTATCCAATAGGCTGAAACATGTCGACTATCCTTACAAAGGTTGAACTATTCCTGTAAAAAAATGTAATCGTACCCACTGGGACCATAATAACACTTTCTGATTCACCAGGAAGTAGTTTTTAACAGTTTTCCGTCTCCACATTATCCACACGGCACACCCACACCAGATGTTCGAGGTCTCCTCGTCCACTGGAGTGGAATTTTTCTTTTCTCCCCTTAAGAGCTCCCTGCAGGGTCAGGTTAGAGGCCCACATTTGTGTTTTTCTCTCAGTGAGCAGGGGCCATATGACCAAGCATGCCACCCTTTAGTGGACCAGGATTTTAAATCCATTAACCATTGTCCTTTTGATAGGCTCATATGAGGTTTGATTAGTTTTAGCCATCCGGGCACCATTGTGGTAGGATGTGAACGATTGCCAGATTGTGTCAGTGAAGCCTGTGCGAGTGTTCAGGTTGTGAACTAATGCTGGATGATTGATGCCTCTCTAAAGCTGCAAGAGGTCGGTTTTGGATCAATGTTGGATGATCGATGCCTCTCTAAAGCTGCGAGAGGTCGGTTGTGGATCCATGCTGGGTGATTGATGCCTCTCTAAAGCTGCGAGAGGTCGATTGTTGATCAATGCTGGATGATCGATGCCTCTAAAGCTGCGAAATGTCGTTGTTGATCAATGCTGGATGATCGATGCCTCTCTAAAGCTGCGAAATGTCGTTGTTGATCAATGCTGGATGATCGATGCCTCTAAAGCTGCAAGAGGTGGGCTGTAGATCAATGATGGATGCCTCTCTAAAGCTGCGAGTGGTCAGTTGTGGATCAATAATGGATGATCAATGCCTCTCTAAAGCAGCGAGAGGTCGGTTGTGGATCAATGCTGGATGATAGATGCCTCTCTAAAGCTGCGAGTGGTCAGTTGTGGATCAATGATGGATGATCAATGCCTCTCTAAAGCTGAGAGAGGTTGGTTGTGGATCAATGCTGGATGATCGATGCCTCCCTAAAGCTACGAGAGGTCGGTTGTGGATCAATGCTGGATGATAGATGCCTCTCTAAAGCTGAGAGAGGTTGGCTGTGGATCAATGCTGGATGATCGATGCCTCTCTAAAGCTGCGAGAGGTCGGTTGTGGATCAATGCTGGATGATCGATGCCTCTAAAGCTGCAAGAGGTGGGCTGTAGATCAATGATGGATGCCTCTCAAAAGCTGCGAGAGGTCGGTTGGGGATCATGGCTGGATGATAGATGCCTCTATAAAGCTGAGAGAGGTTGGCTGTGGATCAATGCTGGATGATCGAAGCCTCTCTAAAGCTGAGAGGTTGGTTGTGGATCAATGCTGGATGATCAATGCGTCTCTAAAGCTGCGGGTGGTCCGTTGTGGATCAATGATGGATGATCAATGCCTCTCTAAAGCAGCAAGAGGTCGGTTGTGGATCAATGCTGGATGATAGATGCCTCTCTAAAGCTGCGAGAGGTCGGTTGTGGATCAATGCTGGATGATAGATGCCTCTCTAAAGCTGAGAGAGGTTGGTTGTGGATCAATGCTGGATGATCGATGCCTCTCTAAAGCTGCGAGAGGTCGGTTGTGGATCAATGCTGGATGATCGATGCCTCTAAAGCTGCAAGAGGTGGGCTGTAGATCAATGATGGATGCCTCTCAAAAGCTGCGAGAGGTCGGTTGGGGATCATGGCTGGATGATAGATGCCTCTATAAAGCTGAGAGAGGTTGGCTGTGGATCAATGCTGGATGATCGAAGCCTCTCTAAAGCTGAGAGGTTGGTTGTGGATCAATGCTGGATGATCAATGCGTCTCTAAAGCTGCGGGTGGTCCGTTGTGGATCAATGATGGATGATCAATGCCTCTCTAAAGCAGCAAGAGGTCGGTTGTGGATCAATGCTGGATGATAGATGCCTCTCTAAAGCTGCGAGAGGTCGGTTGTGGATCAATGCTGGATGATCGATGCCTCTCTAAAGCTGCGAGAGGTCGGTTGTGGATCAATGCTGGATGATCGATGCCTCTAAAGCTGCAAGAGGTGGGCTGTAGATCAATGATGGATGCCTCTCAAAAGCTGCGAGAGGTCGGTTGGGGATCATGGCTGGATGATAGATGCCTCTATAAAGCTGAGAGAGGTTGGCTGTGGATCAATGCTGGATGATCGAAGTCCCTCTAAAGCTGAGAGGTTGGTTGTGGATCAATGCTGGATGATCAATGCGTCTCTAAAGCTGCGGGTGGTCCGTTGTGGATCAATGATGGATGATCAATGCCTCTCTAAAGCAGCAAGAGGTCGGTTGTGGATCAATGCTGGATGATAGATGCCTCTCTAAAGCTGCGAGAGGTCGGTTGTGGATCAATGCTGGATGATAGATGCCTCTCTAAAGCTGCGAGAGGTCTGTTGTGGATCAATGCTGGATGATCGATGCCTCTAAAGTTCAGAGAGGTTGGTTGTGGATCAATGCTGGATGATCGATGCCTCTAAAGCTGAGAGAGGTCGTTTGTGGATCAACCATCCCGACGCTCTCGGTGACGGTCGCTCCCCATGCTCCCTGCTGACCTGTGACCTAGATGAGCAGTGATCCTCTCTCACGCCATGCACAACTGCTGCCTGCTTCCTGCGGTATCGTTATTTATCTGCTGCCTGCCTTGCGATCGTGCTCTGTGCACAGCTGCTGCCTGTGACGTCATTGTTTTCCTACTGCCTGACTTGCGATCGAGCGCTGTGCCTCGCTAATATTGGCCCATTTAGATTGTTTTGATTTGTGTGCTCTCCTGGTCTGCATCGCTTGATAGGGTAATTTAGACATTCATTTGTTTATTTAGTAATTTGGCTCGTCTCCCACAGCTCATCCCCACGTTGTGCCACATCCTGGTCCGGTTTCACTTTTGCAGCCATTTGGTGCACCTGGTCCGGTTTCACTTTTGCGGCCATTTGGTGACTGTTGTGCCTCGGAGCCCGCCCTCTCCACCACGCCCCCGCCTCCCAGCTGCTCCCCCCTCGCTCCGCCCCCTTCACCATCCTCTTATGACCGATGCATTTGCGCGCAGCGTTCACGCGCAGCGGTCGCGCCCCATGCGCGCCAAAGGTAAGCCCGTCTACGCCCGTCCGCGCCTGGACCGCGCCCAGCGCCAGACGCCCTGGCCCCCGCAACCCGAACTCCACCCACATAACGTATGACGCCGTCACCCTCCTAGCCCTTAACCCCGGACGCACACCACAATGCTTCGAAGCTGCCCCAGGACGTACCCACGGTCCCTTCGCCTGCCACTCATGCAAGTTCGCCTGCACCAAGACCCACACCAAATCCACGACCTCCAAACACAGCGCCGACTCTAACCACCTGAAATGCATCCTGCTAAACACCCGCTCGATCCACAAACACGCCACAGAACTCTGGGACCTACTCGACACTGCGGCACCGGACATCGCCTTCCTTACAGAAACCTGGATGCACGCATCATCAGCACCCGACATCGCCATAGCCATCCCGGACACGTACAAGATCATCCGAAAAGACCGCACCAACCAAACAGGAGGCGGCATCGCCATCGTTCATAAGAACACCATCAGAATCACGACCAGCTTCGACGACTACCTTGCAACCGCCGAACACCTCCACTTCCAGATGCACACCGACCCCAGGACCACACTTAGAGGCACCCTCATCTACAGACCACCAGGAACCCGCAAACAATTCAGGGAAGACATCACTGACTTCATCAGCCCGCATGCCCTCCCCTCCGAGAACTACATTCTACTTGGAGACTTCAACTTCCACCTGGAAAAGAAAAACGACTGCAACACCACCACCCTTCTGGACAACATGGCCAATCTCGGACTCAAACAACTTGTTGACACCCCCACCCACTTAGCCGGACACACGCTCGACCCTATCTTCACCTCCAGCAAACACATCTCCTTCAATCATACCACCGCTCTCCATTGGACGGACCACAGTTGTGTTCACTTCAGCTACAAAACTACCACGACTCACAACCCCCCACAACCTATTCCTCGAAGAAACTGGAACAAAATCACCACCGACCAACTCCTCACATCGCTCAACCAAAATGCTCCCGCCCTCTCATCAGACCCAAACGAAGCTGCCACCAAACTCAAACAATGGATCACTCACAGCGCTGACGAATTAGCACCCCTGAAAAATCACCAGATCAAAAAAGGTAGCAAAAAGGCCCCCTGGTTCAACGATGACCTTAAGAATTCCAAGAAACTATGCCGTACTCTCGAAAAAACATGGAGAAAAAACCCAACCACTGACAACCTGACCACCTTCAAGGCAGCCACCCGCAAACACCACCAATTGATCCGCGCCACCAAGAAATCAGCATTCAAAGATCGACTAAACAACAACGCCCACAACAGCAAGGAACTATTCAACATCGTCAAAGAATTTACCAACCCCACCGCAGCCTCAAACGACATCACTCCCTCCCAAGACCTCTGCGACTCATTATCCTCATTCTTCTACAACAAAATCGCCGACATACACAACAGCTTTAAGAACATTTCGAAAGAACAGCCCACCCCACCCACTTCCAAAACAAAAGCGCTCTCTAACAACCTTAACGCCTGGAACCCAATCACCACTGAAGACACCATCCGCCTAATGAACTCCATCCATTCAGGTTCGCCAACCGACCCCTGTCCCCACCACATCTTCAACAAAGCAGACTCCATCATCGCACCCCATCTCCGTGATGTCATCAACTGCTCCTTCAACTCCGCTACCTTCCCAGAAAGCTGGAAACACGCCGAACTCACTGCCCTCCTGAAGAAGCCCACAGCTGACCCCTCTGAATTAAGAACTACCGCCCCATTTCCCTCCTCCCTTTCCCAGCCAAGGTCATTGAGAAAGCCGTCAATAGCCAGCTCGCCGCCTTCCTTGAATCCAACAACTCCCTCGACCCCTCACAGTCCGGCTTTCGAGCCAAACACAGCACCGAAACCGCCCTCATTGCAGCGACAGATGACATCCGAATGCTACTGGACAACGGAGAAACAGCTGCCCTCATCCTACTCGACCTTTCCGCCGCCTTCGACACAGTCTGTCATAGCACCCTCATACAACGCCTCAGCAACGTCGGAATACAAGGAAAAGCATTAGATTGGATCATCTCGTTCCTCGCCGGGAGAACCCAGAGAGTCCGACTCCCCCCTTTCAAATCAGAGGCCACCGAAGTCATCTGCGGAGTCCCACAAGGTTCATCACTCAGCCCCACCCTCTTCAACGTGTACATGAGCCCCCTAGCATCCATCGCGCGACAACACAACCTCAACATCATCTCCTACGCTGACGACACCCAGCTGATCCTTTCCCTCACCAAAGACCCTAACACCGCCAAAACCAATCTTCATGAAGGCATAAAAGAAGTAGCCGAATGGATGAAGAACAGCTGCCTAAAACTCAACTCAGACAAAACGGAAGTCCTCATCTTAGGATCATCCCCCTCTGCCTGGGACGACTCATGATGGCCACCGGCCCTGGGTACAGCACCCACACCCCCAGACCACGCACGCAACCTGGGCTTCATCCTAGACTCCTCCCTCTCAATGACCAGACAAGTTAACGCCGTCTCATCTCCATGCTTCAACGTCCTTCGCATGCTCAAAAAAATCTTCCGTTGGATCCCCACCGAAACAAGAAAGACGGTCACCCACGCACTGGTCACTAGCCGACTGGACTATGGAAACACCCTCTATGCCGGAACCACAGCCAAATTACAAAAAAAACTCCAACGCATCCAAAATGCATCGGCCAGACTCATATTGGACATCCCTCGCCAAGATCACATTACCGGCCACCTAAAAGCCCTCCACTGGCTTCCCGTCAACAAGAGAATAACGTTCCGTCTCCTCACCCACGCTCACAAGGCCCTCTACAAACTAGGACCCGAATGCCTCAACACACGACTGTCCTTCTACACACCCACCCGCCAACTTAGATCCTCCAACCAAGCGCTTGCCGCAGTTCCGCGCATCCACAGATCCACCACGGGAGGCAGATCCTTTTCCTACCTGGCGGCCAAGACCTGGAACTCTCTCCCCACTCACCTCCGCCTCACACAGAACCACATTTCCTTCAGAAAGGAACTTAAAACCTGGCTATTCGATAAATAATGCTTCCCCTCCCACAAGCGCCTTGAGACCCTATGGGTGAGTAGTGCGCTATACAAATTTCTGAACTTGAACTTAAACTAATGCTGGATGATCGATGCCTCTCTAAAGCTGAGAGGTCGGTTGTGGATCAATGCTGGATGATCGATGCCTCTCTAAAGCTGAGAGAGGTCTGTTGTGGATCAATGCTGGATGATCGATGTCCCTCTAAAGCTGCGAGAGGTCGGTTGTGGATCAATGCTGGATGATCGATGCCTCTCTAAAGCTGAGAGGTCGGTTGTGGATCAATGCTGGATGATCGATGTCCCTCTAAAGCTGCGAGAGGTCTGTTGTGGATCAATGCTGGATGATCGATGCCTCTCTAAAGCTGAGAGGTCGGTTGTGGATCAATGCTGGATGATCGATGTCCCTCTAAAGCTGCGAGAGGTCTGTTGTGGATCAATGCTGGATGATCGATGTCCCTTTAAAGCTGCGAGAGGTCTGTTGTGGATCAATGCTGGATGATCGATGCCTCTCTAAAGCTGAGAGGTCGGTTGTGGATCAATGCTGGATGATCGATGCCTCTCTAAAGCTGAGAGAGGTCTGTTGTGGATCAATGCTGGATGATCGATGCCTCCCTAAAGCTGAGAGAGGTTGGTTGTGGATCAATGCTGGATGATAGATGCGTCTCTAAAGCTGCGAGTGGTCAGTTGTGGATCAATGCTGGATGATCGATGCCTCTCTAAAGCTGCGAGTCTCTTGGTGGCTTTTCATCTATTTTTCTCTTTCGTGCCTGCCTCGCTTTCCTCTCTCACGCCATCCCTTTATCTGGCTTTTTCTCTCATCTCTCTGCTAGCCTCTATCTCTTCGCTCCCTTGACTCCATCTGCTCTGCATGGTCTCTGTTCCTCTCCTTCTCTCCAGTAACTCTTCCTTCATCGGTTTTGCCTCAGATCTTTTTGATGGGCCTTTGTGTCTCACTCTTATGTGTCCACTTTCTCCTCTGTTCTCTTTCCTTCTGTCTTCTTTTGCTTCTCCCTGCTAGTTGCTTGATGTACTGCTTATTTTGTTATACGCTTAACCCCACAATACCAACTGGTTTAGACCGTAACTACTTTAAGTCATGACTTGTACAATAGCTTCTTTTTTCCTATTTTAATTTGTCTTTCTTTTTATTTTTCTCCAGTTCTGCATTTTTCAGCTGGTGAGTGCAGAAAGTAATCGCTACAGCCTGGACCACCTCTCGACGCTATTCACAAACCAGGTGAATTGTGCTTTGTTTCAGACAACTTTAAGCAGATTTTGGGGCGAGGTAGCACACAGCCTTTTCTGCGCTTTGCCTCCAAACACTCTGTGTTGACACATTGTCTCACAACCCTACTGTGGCTACTTTTGAAAATAGGCATGACGTTTTTTTTTATTTACTAAAACCAAAATAGTAGCTTTTCTTCTGCCATCAGCCTGAGGGGAAATACAGTGGCTTTTTCTCTGTCTAGTAGTTAATTTTTTTTTTTACTTTTAAAGACTGACTGCCACACTTGGGTTATTCTTACAGAGTTGTGTTGTTGAGATTAAAGGGCTTTTCAGACTGTTGTGTAGTACTGAATAATAGATGGATATGATAGACGTGCTCCACACAACACTTGAATAACTGAGCACATCCGTATCTTCCACCAGGAAACGCTGGTCGACTTCACACTGACGTCGACGGACCTTTGGGCGCTCTGGCAAGATGATGAGAACCAGACGATAGTGAAGCACACCAACTACGAGCAGTGAGTACCGCCCGCCTGGAGAACGAGAAATATTGGTGTGCTTTCGTGGTGGGGCGGTTTGTGTGAAGTGCTGTGTGCATGTTGTGTGTAATTTGGGAGCGTGCTTGTTCCGACTTGAGATGGGTGGTGCTGGGAATGTTTTATAATCTACTATCACAAACGTGGCGGGGGTCGTGCATGTGGTGATTGGGGGGCCTTTGCGCGCTGTAAGTTAGTTGTTATATTAGTTGTGTCTCTGGAAGTGGTCTGAGGACTAAACAGATGTTGGTTAGTGGAATCCCTTTCTGAGAGTCCTGGGGCAGTCGGTGGTTACCAGGCAGTGTCATTGATTCATTGATTGATTCAGTATGTAAAAACAACCATAAAAGCGATTAACAATAGCACATAATTGTAATCGAGAATAAAAGGGAAAGCCCTTGCAGATCTATTTACATCAATAGCAAAGGTACATAGCAAAACATTTTGGGAACCCTTCCATCCAGTTTCCATAAAATGATGACATCATAAAACAATACCTTTATGTTTATATAGATTGCTTTGATGATAAAAAGTGCAACATTAAAGCAAACCCAAGTATCAATTAACTCCAGCATATATTTCAGGGCAACAATATGTGATCTGATATTTTGTGCACGAATAAGAGGTTTTAAATAATGGCTTTTAAAATTAGAATACAAATCACAGATTAACATAAAATGCCTGGTCCGTTGCTTGCTCTGGCCATCACAGGGGGGCGTGTCTGGAGGACAAGACTTCATGGAGGGAAAGACCACTAAATGGTGCTGTAAGAAACTGGCTCTATTTATACTACATCAGAACAATCTCAAGGGGTAGAGGGGGAGGGAAATAGGTAAGGCAGCCCCCCACTCAAATAGAATTCAAACAATTGGAGCCTCACCTAAATTCAACTGCATCCATATAAAAGACCAAAATGATAGGGACTGCTTGTCAGTAATACTCCGCGGGATATGTCTAATAACATAAGTCCTTAGGTCAAGATGCGTACTTCTCCAATATAAAATCACACAGGACAACATACAGTTCACCCAGGAAAAGGTGTGAAAAATAGAGAGAGTACCTCACGGTAGAACAACCCGAGGGGGGTTCCCGGTTAGCAATTGCTGGTATACCCACTTCTCATCATTGGCCACTCTCTCTATGTGAAAAGACAAACGTGCACTAGATAGAATAATAGTGCGGACGTGAGAATAGTAGTGAAAAACACAAATA
The DNA here is from genome assembly GCF_964261635.1 of Lissotriton helveticus. Lineage (NCBI taxonomy): Eukaryota > Metazoa > Chordata > Amphibia > Caudata > Salamandridae > Lissotriton > Lissotriton helveticus. The sequence goes on from NC_136062.1 coordinate 498,968,045, forward strand.
GTGACAAACGTATCAACACTGACACCAAATTGTAGTGTACAGAAACACATAAACAGACCCCTAACCAACCACAAAAAATAATTGTGTAGCAGGGCTTTGCTTGCTTTACCGTTTTATTCTGACACAGCAAACCCCACCTGTTTAAAAATGGTTCCTCCCCGGGAGATCCACAGGCACAGTCCCTGTGCCAAGGCTTGCTTATGCCTTCTATTTTATGCACTTCATGGCTCTAAGCCCTGGAAGCCCCTAGGCTTCTTAAAATGGTCACAAGAAGGCCAGTAGTTTGTGTCTTTTGTATAGTGACAAACGCAGGAGCGCCGAGGAGCACATAGGCAAGTCCGGATCAACAAGAAGAGAGCGGGCAGAGATAAGCTTTAAAAGGCCTATCTGAGTGACGTTGGTTATGGGGGACTTGTCCTATGGCACCCACACTGTCCCTGCTGACTCTGTTCTCAGGGGTCATCCATTGAGCCACAGGATCAGAACGTAAACAGCGCCGTAAGAGTCTTTTTTTACTTTCTGTAGTCGCCACACCCTGCCTTTCCCCGCACTCTCCCCAGCAAACACCAGAGTTGTTGAGGGGCTAAAGGTGAGGCACAGGGTTCAACCTGCGACGACGAGATCAAAGGGTACGTAACGTCATCTAAAGGCAGTGAAACGATACAAGCAAGACCCACTGCGCCTGCGCAACTCCACTAAATTCAAAACCTCGACTAATCGAGCTCTCTGGGGACTCCATTCCGTACAGTGGCCATGCCCATCACACTCCAAACCAGCACGAGGCATTAAGGGCCAGCTGGTGTTTGCACATTATACCAAGCCTACAGCAAGACGAGGGGGTGCTATCCAACACTTCCTGTTTCCGTTTACACCAACTACGAAAACAAAAGTCTGGCATCAGGCTGCCTCCAACTCCAGGTTTATTCCTGATGGGGCCTCAAGCGGCCACTCCTCGGACTCCAGCTTATTTACACTCCCAGGCGTCATCCTGTACACATAATCCTGTAGACGTCCTTTTGCAGACGTCATCCTGCAGGCATCTTCGTACAGACGTCCTCCTGCAGGCATCTTCTTGCAGACGTCCTCCTGCAGGCGTCTTCTTGCAGACGTCCTCCTGCAGGCGTCTTCTTGCAGACGTCCTCCTGCAGGCGTCTTCTTGCAGACGTCCTCCTGCAGGCGTCTTCTTGCAGACGTCCTCCTGCAGACGTCCTCCTGCAGGCATCTTCGTACAGACGTCCTCCTGCAGGCATCTTCGTACAGACGTCCTCCTGCAGGCATCTTCGTACAGACGTCCTCCTGCAGGCATCTTCGTACAGACGTCCTCCTGCAGGCATCTTCGTGCAGACGTCCTCCTGCAGGCATCTTCGTGCAGACGTCCTCCTGCAGGCGTCTTCGTGCAGACGTCCTCCTGCAGGCGTCTTCTTGCAGACGTCCTCCTGCAGGCGTCTTCTTGCAGACGTCCTCCTGCAGGCGTCTTCTTGCAGACGCCCTCCTGCAGGCGTCTTCTTGCAGACGCCCTCCTGCAGGCGTCTTCTTGCAGACGCCCTCCTGCAGGCGTCTTCTTGCAGACGTCCTCCTGCAGGCGTCTTCTTGCAGACGTCCTCCTGCAGGCGTCTTCTTGCAGACGTCCTCCTGCAGGCGTCTTCTTGCAGACGTCCTCCTGCAGGCGTCTTCTTGCAGACGTCCTCCTGCAGGCGTCTTCTTGCAGACGTCCTCCTGCAGGCATCTTCTTGCAGACGTCCTCCTGCAGGCATCTTCTTGCAGACGTCCTCCTGCAGGCATCTTCTTGCAGACGTCCTCCTGCAGGCATCTTCTTGCAGACGTCCTCCTGCAGGCATCTTCTTGCAGACGTCCTCCTGCAGGCATCTTCTTGCAGACGTCCTCCTGCAGGCATCTTCTTGCAGACGTCCTCCTGCAGGCATCTTCTTGCAGACGTCCTCCTGCAGGCATCTTCGTGCAGACGTCCTCCTGCAGGCATCTACTTGCAGACGTCCTCCTGCAGGCATCTTCGTACAGACGTCCTCCTGCAGGCATCTTCGTACAGACGTCCTCCTGCAGGCATCTTCTTGCAGACGTCCTCCTGCAGGCATCTTCTTGCAGACGTCCTCCTGCAGGCATCTTCTTGCAGACGTCCTCCTGCAGGCATCTACTTACAGACGTCCTCCTGCAGGCATCTTCGTACAGACGTCCTCCTGCAGGCATCTTCTTGCAGACGTCCTCCTGCAGGCATCTTCGTGCAGACGTCATCCTGCAGGCATCTTCTTGCAGACGTCCTCCTGCAGGCATCTTCTTGCAGACGTCCTCCTGCAGGCATCTTCTTGCAGACGTCCTCCTGCAGGCATCTTCTTGCAGACGTCCTCCTGCAGGCATCTTCTTGCAGACGTCCTCCTGCAGGCATCTTCTTGCAGACGTCCTCCTGCAGGCATCTTCTTGCAGACGTCCTCCTGCAGGCATCTTCTTGCAGACGTCCTCCTGCAGGCATCTTCTTGCAGACGTCCTCCTGCAGGCATCTTCTTGCAGACGTCCTCCTGCAGGCATCTTCTTGCAGACGTCCTCCTGCAGGCATCTTCTTGCAGACGTCCTCCTGCAGGCATCTTCTTGCAGACGTCCTCCTGCAGGCATCTTCGTGCAGACGTCCTCCTGCAGGCATCTTCGTGCAGACGTCCTCCTGCAGGCATCTTCGTGCAGACGTCCTCCTGCAGGCATCTTCGTGCAGACGTCCTCCTGCAGGCATCTTCTTGCAGACGTCCTCCTGCAGGCATCTTCTTGCAGACGTCCTCCTGCAGGCATCTTCTTGCAGACGTCCTCCTGCAGGCATCTTCTTGCAGACGTCCTCCTGCAGGCATCTTCTTGCAGACGTCCTCCTGCAGGCATCTTCTTGCAGACGTCCTCCTGCAGGCATCTTCTTGCAGACGTCCTCCTGCAGGCATCTTCTTGCAGGTGTCCGAATTCCTGTGCATTTTATTGGGTGTCAGCCAGGCGCAGGAGCTGTGCAGTAGAGTCCTTGGGTCCTGTTTACAGGCTCTGTACAGGTGGATAGACGGCACCTGGTACATAGCTAACCACCAAAACTGAGCAGGTATGTTGGTGGTGTTCTGAACTTTTGGAGATGGCTCGCCCACCCAACAGCCTTATCCAAGGTCATTAGCCCTACTTTTGCCCCTAGTTTTCAGTGGCAGCGCAGTCACTGGCGGTGTTACACGACCCCAGTCCTGGCCCGTCTTGATACAATTACCATGGTAGACCGCGCAGAGGGCCTTACAGACTGGGGTTGGCGCACAGACATGGATCTTTGGAAAGCACTGTAAAGCGCCTTGCGGTAGCTGCAGAGCGCTTTGAATCAGATTCACACAATAGTGAGATCGGTTTAAGTTCTGAGTCACAACCCACGAGTTGGCGATGGCTGGGATTGTCATTCCTGGCCTCCGCTGACCATGAGTGCTTTCCGAAAGGCAGTCCAGCTGAGGATGTAGACTACATCTGTAGTAGACAACGGGTGACACAGTCGTGCCATGTCTTCCAGAGAGCACACCTGCCACTGCTGATGTAATTAAAAGTGAGGTTAAAAGCACGTAAACGAAAATTCAGTGCTTAGCTTAGTGTGCCGCCGACTGGTATTTTGCTTCTTCTGTCATTACATCCAGATATATCATACATCAAGTAACATTACACCTACAACAAGCCAGTACTATTGGCTTTGCCAATGGTTGTTAGTTGCATAACATAAATAAACAACTACCATGCCTTTGTAGTATAGCATGTAGGAAATGCTTCAGTTCTGGAACGAAGGGTACTCCGACCCTCTATTATGTTGTATTTTTTCATTTTTATGTGTTGTCTCTATAGCTTACATCGTAATCACATATCTTTTGTTGACCAAACACGTACTCCTATTGTCTGTCATCTGTGTGTGAATTTTGTGCCATAGTGGCATACTTAAGTCTCGCATTACTGAAAATTACAGCTATTGGTGTTGCATTATTATTTGCAACACCAAAAGCTCAAACCTTTACTAATGCGAGACCTATTACTGCACTGGAATTCCACCCTCAGCAGCACTAGGGTGGCCGGGTGCAGAGTGTTGAGGCCCAATGTTATCCTATGGAGGATAGGGGGCCTCCGGTTGGTGGCAGCTGGCAAGCAGGCCACAGGGTTGTGGGAGCAAAGCTCTTAGGGTTTAGCTCAGGGCTAGTTGGGGACCAAAGTAGCACCAAAGGTGCAGCCTCAGCGGCACTGGGGCGGCCGGGTGCAGGGTGCTGTTTTGAGGTCGGGTGCCCTATTGTTTCCAATGGAGAACCTCTGGAACAAAGAAACACTGCAGGTCAGGGACGAGGATCTTCCAGGAGCGACCACCACTTCGACTGGTTCGTTGGAATATTGAAGGTTGGTTAGGCACCGTTGTTTTGGGCACACATGGCCGTGGGGCGTCGGGTGCAGGGGTCCCTTGGGAAGTTGGATTTTTTTACCCACTCTGGTCGCGGTGGGGGGGGTCCTCTGGATTGAGGCTGCAGGTGTCGTCAGGAGGCTTGAGGCAGGTCGGGGGTCGCCGGTTCTCGGGTCAGAATCGCCGGGGGACCTCCTCGTGGTGTTTTGTTCACTCAAACACGGGCCGGGCTCGGCGGGTGCAGAGTGGGCTGGATTCGCGGTTTCTAACTGGCACCAGAAGCTGCAGTTTAAACACTTCGGTGTTCACAGGAGAACAGCTGGGAACGTGAATGCAGGCAGGGGTTTTTGAACAAATGTGGTGTTCACTGGAGATTCAGTCTTTGAAGTGAAGGCAGGCAGGTTCTACTGGGTTTTTGAGGTTGCTGGCTGCAGGACACACCGGGATTTCACAGGAGCAGGTTTGACGGGAGACAGGCCTGTAGGGCTGAGGCCAAGTCAGTGGGCGTCGTCCTTGTTAGCTCTACACGGCTTTTCATCCTTCTTATCTTCTCTTCTTGTGGTTTCTGCATCTGAGGAAGGAAGGCAGGTTCAGGGTGCCCCGAAATTCTGATGTTAGGGGCGTTACAGGTAGGTAAAGGGCAGGGACCACTGGTTCCCTTCCCTGGGGTGGGTACACCCCCTATTCTGCCACTCTCCAGTGGGAGGGGGGCAGGAGCCTGTCTCTGGTTGGCTGGGTCCCCCCATCCTCAAGATAGCCCACAAACACACTGCCCTGGCATAGATCAGTTACCGCTCTAGCTGGGTGCACTGTACCAGTGGTGAGGGTACAGGTGCATGAGCCCTGCGCCCCTACAGTACCCAGGACCATTCCTGGGCACTGTAAGTGCAGTGATGCCATTAAGAGTATATGGGGCTGGGAGGTTGTCATTACGAACTCCACAGCACCATAATGGCTACACTGAAGACTGAGAAGTTTGGTATCAAACTTCTCAGCACATTAAACCCACACTGATGCCAGTGTGGGATTTAATGTGAAATGCACGACAGAGGGCATCTAAGGGATGCCCCCTGAAACTCTACCAACTCCCAGTGACCTGACTAGGCCGCCACAACCAGACATATTTCTGGACCCCTGGGACGAGAGCTTGATGCTCTCAGGGGGCCTGAAACAATGTACATCCTGGGACGAGGTGCCAAGCCTCCTCCCCCAGGATGGACAGGGTTAACGAAGGGGAAGCTTCAAAGGTATGCCGGCTTTGTGAGCCTCTCCAGACCATTTGCTGCTTTCAGCAACTGGTCCCCACTGGTTATACCCCCAACTTTGGGTGGGGACCCAGCGGGAAAAACAAAGTGAGGAAGAGAGGTGTGCCCACCTCTGCCAACTTCACCCATAAGGTGGGGGAGGCGAGGTGAAGCACAACCTCGAGCCCCCTGCATCTTGAGGATAGGGCAACCCAGCCAACCAGGGACAGGCTCCTGCCCCCCTCCCACTGGAGAGTGGCAGAATAGGGGTGTACCCACCCCAGGGAAGGGACCCATTGGAAGTGTTTAAACTGCTGCTTCTGGTGCCAGCCAGAAACCGCAAATCCAGCATACACTGCACCCGCCGAGCCCGGCCCGTGTTTGAGTGAACAAACACCACGAGGAGGTTCCCCCGGCGATCCTGACCAGAGATCCGGCGACCCGTGACCTGCCTCAAGCCTCCAGACAACGCCTGCAGCCTCAATCCAGAGAACCACCCCTACTCCGACCAGAGTGGGTAAGAAAATCCAACATCCAAAGGCACCCCTGCACCTAACGCCCCACGGCCTCGTGTGCCCAACCCAGCAGTGCCTAACCATCCCTCTGCATCCCAACTTACCCCTCGAAGTGGTGGTCACTCCTGGAAGAACCTCGTCCCCGAGTCTGCAGTGTTTCTTTGTCTCAGAGAATCTCCATTGAAATCAACAAGGCACCCAAACACAAAACATCACCCTGCACCCGGCTGCCCTAGCGCCGCTGAGAGTGCCCCTTTTGTGCTAACCTGGTCACCAACTTGCCCTGAGCTTAACCCTAGGAGCTTTCCTCCCGCAACCCTGTGGCCTGCTTGCCAGCCGCCACCAATTGGAGTCCCCCTATCCTCCATAGGATAACATCGGGCCTCAACACTCTGCACCCGGCCACCCTAGTGCCACAGAGGGTGCATCAACAGTGCATCACTGACCCTGGGGGGACACCTGAGTCTAACCCCAGAACCCCAAGCCAAAAAACTGATTACTTACCTCGAAACCGAGAAACTAACTTACCTGCTAAGTGAATTTCCCCCCGTAGGATAACATTGGTGGTTCTATGTGAAAAAGTGTCAACGTTTGAAATGCAATAATAATCTTTAAAAATCGTACCTTTAACCAAAACCAGTACAAGTTACACTGCAATTTTGAACTGTGTTCATACAAGTAATTTACTACTGAAAAGTATTTTTATGCTCACCTGCACCAGGCTTGCTTGGTTCTAGAAATAAAAAAACAGTATAACTTTTGATACAAAACAATTGGCCTAGGGTTCAGTCCTTGAGTGTGTGAAACCCTTTTGCTGACTGAGAGTGTACAACAAATGCTTTACACTGTCCTCTGGTACTGCCTTACTGCTCGACCAAGCTACCACTTTAGAGAGTAAGGTTATATCTGACTTTAGCCTCTGTTATACCACTGGAGACTGGGGACTCTGTACACACTGTACCTCACTTTGGTGCAGTGTACACACTGTACCTCACTTTGGTGCAGTGTACACACTGTACCTCACTTTGGTGCAGTGTATATAGAGCCACTTTCTTACAAATGTCTTTTATTAAAAGATTGAATCTCATTATCATATGGATCTGTTTTTGCTATTCCTCTGCTTGTTGACTTTACAATGTCTATGGAGGAAGAACCGATACTAAGAGAATTAAACCACTTTTTACTCAACTTTGTTTTTTATTTTTTTTAGTAACCCAGCCGGGCAGTGGAGCCAAGTGTTTGTTTTGCCCCTGCCAGAGGAGGAGGTGAATATTAGTGACGAGCAGGACCCCAGGGTGAGTATCGAAATATTTGATAAGAGTTTAATCAAGCTTTGTGCTAGTTCCCTTCTGACTCCTATCTTCTTAAAAGTGCCTGTCCCCAGCGTGCCTGTCCCCAGCGTGCCTGTCCCCAGAGTGCCTGTCCCCAGAGTGCCTGCGATTAATGGTTCACAGACACCAGAAGTGAAGTCTCAGCACAGATCCTTTACAGTCACCTGGGAGAGCCCCATCTACCTTTTTCCACCCACCAACTAGGTAGATGTTGTGGACTTTTTTTTCTAGCTCCGTAATGTGGAGGTTCGAGGCATGTGGGCTGCTAAATTCATATCTAGTGCATAGATCGCCGCCTAGTGTTGGGTCCGGATGATTGCACATTGTTGTCCTGGAAGAGTCTTCGAAGTATCACGAGATAGGTGGCTCCTCCCCTGGACTACAGTGCGCATGGGCATCGGCTCCATCCCCAGATTGTTTTTTTCCGCCATTGGGTTCGGATGTGATTTCGACGCCTCCTTGTCGGAATCGAAAAAATAACTTCCTTAAGGCCAAAAGGCCTTCGATACTCGCGTCGGTATTGTTGCGAACGGTCCCGAGCATCGTCCGACTCTTCGTGTCGGAATTCTGGGGAGTTGCTACTCTTCGGACATCGAGGTCCTGTACTCGCAGCGAGACACCGACGAAATCATCATGGAACGGAGTCCGTTCAAGCGCTGCCCCGTGTGTGGGTCCAAGTACCCACACATCGACGTGCATCCAGTTTGTAATAAATGTCTCTCGCCGGATCACGACGAGGGCAACTGCATGGCCTGCTCCAAATTCAGGTCAAAGAAGACACTCAAGCATCGGCGCGCGGCGCGCCTCGAGGCCTTGCACGCAGCACCGGCACCCGACGACATATTCGACGACCCCGCAGAAGACGGCCAAAGCCATCATCTTCAAATTTCACCACCATCAACGGAGGTCGAGGCCGATCCTGAAGAATACATCGATGGACGGAGCCAAGACCTTGAAAACGTCGATGAGGTAGGGGACGACGAAGAAGTCTATGGGGCCGCGGAAGATAGCTCAGAGGAAGAGCTATGCCCCGAAAGTTACTCGACTCAGGCTCAGGTCACGGGATCGCCACTCGGCCTTACCCACGACCCTGCACCGATATCCCCAGCCCCGCCTTCGGGCCCGGCCACGGATACACCGGAGGAGCCGTTGTTGCGCGTATCGAAACTGAAACCGCAACCAGTACAGTCGACAACATCTAAGATGGCCGACGTCACGCCTAAACCGAAACCGAAACCTACGGCCTCGACAACATCTAAGATGGCCGAAGACACGTCGAAACCGAAACAAACGGCTTCGACGACATCTAAGATGGCCGACGTCCCGTCCAAACTTACGAAGCCGGCGAAGAAGGCCGTCGAGTCACCGGCGCCACACGCGGTGGCCAAGGACACGTCCTCGAAGAAGGTAGTCCATCACGTCTCGACGGCTGGGGCGTCAACCTCCAAACAGATGGTCGAAGCAAAGGCCACTAAAGGCCCAGATCCGAAAGCCGGAGCCACTACTCCTCGGCACAAAGACACCGGATCTGCAGCGACGGCGTCGGCGCCTAAGACAGCTGCAGGGCAGCGAACCGTTGGAGTCGAGGATTCATCGGTGCCTTCTTCTGCCACGCCGAAGGCCTCCAAAGCGGACGAACATGAAGCATCGGTCGTCAAACCCTCAGCTTCATTTACAAAACAGGTCACTGAGTCGCTCAAGAGGATTTGGGAGAAAGCCCTGCCGTCGACAAAGACTGCGCCATCGGATCCGAAACCAATGGAGCCACCTGCCAAGAAGTCGACGAAACTTATCTACACACTACCACCAAAGGTGCCACCAAAGGCGTTTGCACCCCAAACGGTGCCGAAGACCTCGGGGACTTCGGATTCTACGTCCAGTGCTATTTTGCCTCGACACACAGCATCTGAGGACGAATGTGAGCATTACATCGATGCCCACACAGGGAAGATGACACTTTATAAGAGAAAGATCAGTTCCCAGCCACTGGAGTCATTTGTAATTCCACTGAAAAAGAAAAGGCAAGCACAGGACATACCTGCCCTTGTTGAACCTCTGCAACCTCCCCCAAGGAGGAGTCCAACCCCTTCCCCCACCCAATCAGGGGGTGAGGATGAAGACCAAGATGAACAATACAACTTCCCTACTGGCAATGACCCTGATGTGAATCAGGACCCATATGACGACGCTGGGGACCAGGGAAGTCATCAGGTGGTGCAGGACCCACAAGGTTTTGGGGCACGTACATCACCAACTGAGGATTCAGCAGCTTTCAATGCTTTAATTGAGAGGGCAGCTGCAAATCATAATGTAGATATGCATATTGACCCGGTGGAAGAGGATTTCCTGTTTGACACTTTCTCTGTCTCCGAAAGAACAGTCAAAACACTTCCTATGTTGAAAGGTGTCCTTAAACATGCGCCAGAGATCTTTAAAGAACCTACAAGGGCGAGAGTGGTAAACCCACGAATAGAAAAAAAATACAGACCTGCACCTGGGGACCCTGCCTATATTCGGGAACAGTTGCCTCTGGATTCGTTGGTGGTCGCGAATGCCCGCAAGAGGGTCAACTCCCTAACAACTGGTGAAGCTCCTCCCCCAGACAAGGAGTTGAAAGTGCTTGAGGCATCTGGCAAGAGGGTCGCTGCGCAGGCTGCTAATGTATGGCGTATCGCAAACACACAGGCACTGTTAGCGCGTAGCGCGTTACGATAGGGCGCATTACGACACCCTAGAACAGCTCCTTCAACATCTGCCTGATGAGTATAAAGAAGCTGGCGAAATGCTCATACAAGAGGGAAAGCTTATATCAAACGCTGCAATAAAATGCGCACTTGATGTAGCGGACACAGCGGCTAGAGGAATTAACACTAGCGTCATGCTAAGGCGCCAAGCCTGGCTTCGTATATCTGGATTTAGGCCTGACATCCAAACTACAATCCTCAACCAGCCCGTCAATCCTGACAGACTGTTTGGCCCAGATGTAGACACCACACTTGAAAAGATTAAAAAGGACAACGAAACTGCTAAGTCCATGGGGGCGCTTCAATCACAACAGTTCAGGGGCAACACTTTTCGTCGCTCAGGAGCGCGTAGTGTTACCAGAGGACACTTGGGACAACAATCACATTTCACAAAAGGTGGTGCGCAATCCTCGTATCCCAAGCAAGGTAGAGGGGGTTACCGAGGTAACAGTGCCAAAGGCAGGGGTAGAGGGAACACCAACTCCCGTTCCTCTGCCGCCAACAAACAGTGACTCTCTGTCACTGCCCCCGACCATCCAACACCTGTCGGGGGAAGACTCCAGCAGTTCCTGCCAGTCTGGTCGTCCATCACCACGGACAGGTGGGTGAGAAAACTAATCCAGTATGGTTATTGTTTGGAGTTAACATCCACTCCTCCCAACATTCCCCCAAGACACCGTCCTATGTCGGCAGAGCACTTGCACTTATTGCAGCAGGAAGTGCTAGTAATGCTGCAAAAAGGAGCAATCGAACTTGTGCCAGTGGAGGAGGAAGGAACAGGGGTCTATTCCCTGTACTTCCTCATCCCAAAAAAGGACGGATCCCTCGGACCCATTCTGGATCTACGCCCTCTCAACATGTATATACTGTCAGAACATTTCCACATGCTGACACTGCAAAAGATACTTCCCCTTCTAAACCAAGGGGACTTCCTGGCAACCTTAGACCTCAAGGATGCTTACTTCCACATCCCACTCCACCCGTCCCACAGAAAATACCTCAGGTTTACCATTCACAACAAGCACTATCAGTTCAAAGTGCTACCCTTCGGGGTGACTACTGCCCCCAGAGTGTTTACAAAGTGTCTGGCGACAGTGGCGGCGCACCTCGGGAGACAGAACATACATGTATACCCGTACCTCGACGACTGGCTCGTGCAAGCAAAGTCGGAAAGACAGTGCGCCTCACACATGTCCCACACTATTCAACTCCTTCACAGTCTGGGGTTCTCGCTGAATTACCCAAAGTCGCACCTTCAACCAGCCCATGTGCGGCAGTATCTGGGCGCGACAATAAACACCCTGACGGCTACAGCTCAGCCAAACCAAGCGAGGATCGACAGCATTCTGTCACTGATCCAAAGATTCAGACCACAACACTCCCTGCCTGCGAGAGTGTTCATGCAGTTGATAGGCATGATGGCCTCCTGCATCTTCATAGTCCCGCACGCAAGGTTGCACATGCGCCCGCTCCAAGAATGCTTGGCAAATCAATGGACACAGGCTCAGGGACAACTGACAGACCTAGTGTTGGTGACCGGTCGAGCATACAACTCTCTGCATTGGTGGAATCCACACAACCTTTGCAAGGGACGACCGTTCCAAGAGCCTGTGCCACAGATTGTCCTAACAACGGACGCATCTCTCCAGGGGTGGGGAGCGCATGTGCTACACTACACGGTGCAGGGACTGTGGTCAACCCAGCAATAACGATTGCACATCAACTACCTGGAATTGATGGCGATCTTCATGGCGCTCAAGTCCTTCAAAGTACATTTGTGCAACAAGGTAGTGTTAGTCCGGACGGACAACATGACCGCGATGTACTACATTCAAAAGCAGGGAGGCACCCACTCGCCACAGCTGTCTCATCTGGCTCAGAGCATGTGGAAGTGGGCCATTCAGAGGAACATCTTCCTCCTGGCAGAACACCTCCCGGGCAAGGACAATCTAATGGCGGATCTGCTCAGCAGGTACAGCCATCAAATGCACGAGTGGGAGTTACACCCATCAGTGCTCCACCCGTACTTCCAGCAGTGGGGTCATCCAGAGATAGACCTATTTGCCACAAGGGAAAACGCAAAATGCCAAAGCTTTGCCGCCAGGTTCCCTCACCCGGAATCGCAAGGGAATGCGATATGGATGAACTGGTCAGGCAAATTTGCGTACGCTTTTCCCCCAGCGCCTCTCATTCCGCTGGTGGCAAGAAAGCTAAAGCAACACTCGATGACTCTCATCCTGGTTGCTCCAACATGGGCACTCCAACCATGGTACACCACGTTTCTAGAACTCTCCGTGGTACCGCATCAAAGGCTGCATCTCTCCCCAAGCCTCTTGACGCAGAACCATGGCGACATTCAGCATCCAGATCCGCAACAGCTCAATCTGGCGATCTGGCTCCTGAGGTCTTAGAATTTGGCTACCTCAACCTACCTCCAGAATGCATGGACATCATTCGGGAGGCAAGGAAGCCCACAACCAGAGCTTGCTATGCAGCAAAATGGAAGCGGTTTGTCATTTACTGTACAGAACATCACATCAACCCGCTAGATGCATCCATTCCTAACATCATCTGCTATTTGTTACATCTTTACAAATGCAATCTAGCGTATGCTTCCATTCGGATACATTTATCCGCCATAGCGGCTTATCTCCAAAATAGGCAGCACCTCTCCGTTTTCAGGGTGCCTGCCATTAAAGCCTTCCTGGAGGGACTGAAGCGAGTCATTCCTCCCAGAACACCACCAGCTCTAGTGTGGAACCTCAATGTGGTCCTCACTAGACTGATGGGCCCACCCTTTGAGCCTCTACATTCATGTGAGATTCAATTCTTAACATGGAAAGTGGCTTTCCTCATTGCTATTACATCGGTCAGACGTGTTAGTGAGCTGCAGGCGCTCACAATCCAAGAGCCTTTCATCCAAATACATTCCAACAGGGTGGTGCTCCGCACTAACCCCAAATTCCTTCCGAAGGTGGTGTCACAGTTTCATATCAATCAAACTATTGACCTACCCGCATTCTTCCAAAACCCACAAACAGTAGCGGAAAGAATGCTTCATACATTGGACGTTAGGAGGGCGTTGATGTACTACATTGACAGAACGCAACACTTCAGGAAAACACAACAACTTTTTGTTGCCTTCTCACCACAGCACATAGGCAACCCCGTTTCCAAAGCGGGAATAGCCAGATGGATTGTTAGGTGCATCCAAATCTGTTATCAAAAAGCTAAGCGCACTTTAACAATACCCCCAAGGGCGCACTCCACACGCAAGTTGGGGGCCTCCATGGCTTTCCTGGGGAACATTCCTTTAGAGGACATTTGCAGAGCAGCCACATGGGTCACACTGCACACATTTACCAAACATTACTGTGTGGACGTGCATTCCAAGCAGCAGGCAGCTGTAGGACAGGCTGTTCTTAAAACACTTTTTCAGGTTTCTGCAGCTGGCACGGGCGGCCGCCGCTAATGGAGGGACTGCTATGTATTCTATGCACTAGATATGAATTTAGCAGCCCACATGCCTCGAACTGAATATGCTACTTACCAGTATGCATCTGTTCTTGGCATGTAGGGCTGCTAACATTCATATCGCCCGCCCTCCTCCCCGGTGCCTGTCGCAGCTGCAGATATACTATTGTATTCAATCATTAGCATGGACATCCTTCACACTGTTACACTCCATCTTTGCCACAATGGCGAAAAACAATCTGGGGATGGAGCCGATGCCCATGCGCACTGTAGTCCAGGGGAGGAGCCACCTATCTCAGGATACTTCGAAGACTCTTCCAGGACAACAATGTGCGATCATCCGGACCCAACACTAGGCGGCGATCTATGCACAAGATATGAATGTTAGCAGCCCTACATGCCAAGAACAGATGCATACTGGTAAGTAGCATATTCATTCTTCAGTGTGACCCTGATCGCCAGGAGTTTCAGACCCACCCTTTCCCTTTGAAGAGAACGAGGCCCTTCTAACATTGCAGCCTCTGTCACTTTCTGCGGTTACAAGTGTCCATGGGAATTGAGGCTTGAATCCACCTCTCGCTTCCGCTCCTCACCCTTTCCCCATGTATGTTCAGTACAAGGAGAGCTGCACCCCTTTGGGGCAGTTATTTATTGCTACAGCACCTAGTTAGACATTCACCGCCCTGGCTTTCCTTTCACGTCCAATTGGCTTCTTTCAAACTCTGACAGGAGATCAGCTTTGCCGGCCCCTACACCACCACCACCACCACCACCACCACCACCATCATCACGAGTACCCAACCCCTACACCACCACCATCACGAGTACCCACATTTACCACAGATGTCCTTTAGCTGCAGTCCTGTTGAACTCCACTTCATTGACTGTCTCCTGTCTGTCGCTTGCCTCTTTTGTGGTTTTGCGAGAGAGTAATCAACGCTTACTCCAGGGGGGGGGAAGCGGGTTATAAACTCTGGTACAATGTGATGCCTTCTTTAGGTTGTAATGCAGTCAAAGGTTACTAGCAATTACTTTTTAGGACTAATGTCTACTGCTGATGTCCAAGGGCTGCCGGTACTGGTGCACATCAAACTGGATAACCTGAAAGAACCAGCAGTATTACGCATTAGATATATTGTATTATATCATTAGTTGCTCTCAAAGGTTTGCGATTCTGATGGTCAGACCCGCTGAACCAGTCATCCCCATCTGTGAATGGAGACACCAGTGGCCACACCTCGACTTAGCGTTCGTAGTCTCCACTCCTGGTCTCTCGTGCTTCTGCTCGGTTGAGGCTTTCTTGGATTACTGGTTGTCAGACAAACTGTCCTCTTTGTAGTGCTTGGAATTGGCAGACTTTTGACCACTGTTCATATCAGGTCACTCCTAGAAGTACTTGGTCATCTTGCTTTAAGTCAAGTTTTTTCGAGTGTTTTTAAAAAACAATGTTATTGATTTTTAACTTGTCAGAATCAGAGCTAACTTTGTATACATTCCATTACAAATAAGACAATGATATATAAACATTTAAAACGCACAGTGTTTCAGTCCCTCATTACATGCCCGCGGTCCCCCTTTTTTGACATTTCCAGTTCCACCGTTGGTGAAACACAGCTCTCCTCTATCCGCGTTCCACCGCCCCAATTTTTGGCCCACTTTTTAGGACAGCCCCTGGATTTGCAGACCTCTTTTTCTGCAATCATGCACTCGTCCAGCTCCTCCACCCAACCTATTGTCCATGGTCGATCTGCTGCCCCGCATTTCATAGCGATTGTTCTTTACACTAATGTGTAGCCCTACGTGGCTGCTTTATTTCTGTTAGGTCACTGGCCTCCCAAATATTTAGAATCCCCATTGGTGGTGGTAGGGCAATTTGTTTCCCTAGTGCGTCTTACATCTTCAATGTGGCCCTCTCCCACAGGGGGCCTATTTGGGGGCAGTACCATAGAATATGATAAAATGTTGCTTCTTGGTGACACCCACGTAGACAGAGTGCGTCTTGTCTTGTTCCTATTTTGGCTTGGGTTCCTCCTGTGAGGTATGCTCTGTGTAAAATTTTCAATTGAACCAATCGAAAACTATGATTTATGTCTGCCTCTCTTGGGACATCAATGCGGTCTGCCAATCATCGTCAAGCTGCCCCAAGTCTGCCCGCCAGTGGTTTGTGAGAGTGCAGAAGGGGTCTGGTAAATTATTGCACAATTTACGATCTGTGAGGGAAATGGCTTTGTCTACGACCGGCTCTTATAACAGCCGGTCCTCTAAGGGATATGAGTCCGGCACTTTTGTCATGTCTGGGAGTGCTGTCTTAAGAGCAAGGCAAATCTGTAAATATTGAAATATCTAACTGTGTGCTAGTTCGTGTTTTGCTTGTCGTTCCTTGAATGTTACGATCTTACCCTTGTGTATAAGATCTCCTATGGTGGACTGTCCAATGGTGTCACATTTGTCAAAACCCATATGGTGACAAAGCAACCCCAGCTGTTGAGAAGACCACAAGGGCGTAGCTTTTGTCAGCACCCTTGTCCATCCCAGACGTTTAGTTGCTTGATGCCAGATGGTTACCGTTTGAGCCATAGGGCCCAGATATCTGCCCCTGTGGACCTTAGTGTATGGGGCCCCTAGACACCCCTCTGGTCCCGTCTGATATCTTTCTAGTCTGTATGCACGGTCCGTCGGGGAGTGGTACAGACAGTGATTTATCGCCACCAATTCTGATGCCCAATAATAGTCGTATATCTGGGAGTGCGATTCCAACATCGTACCATCCCTTCGGCAATTTCCCTAAAGCTATGCGCGGTGTACCTCCAACCCACACTAGTGTGTGGACCTCGCCCTCTTCGCTGTTAAAATAAGAGTCGGATTCCGGTATGGACAATTCTGGAGAATATAGAGGAATCACGGTAGAGACAACATTTTAAATAGGGACGCTCGACCTAGTAACGATAGTGGCAGCGAGCTCCAATATTTGACATCTTCATGGTGCTTTTTTAGGAGGCTGCTAAGTTCTTGTCATAAAAAATGTTTTGGCCGGGTGTAATGAAGATATCCAAATAACGGAATCCGTCATAGGCCACTTCGATTTCACATCGCCGAGGTAGTCTAGGTGTGGGACTCTGCAGAAAGAATAGCACTGACTTAGTCCACTTGATAGCATACCCCTCATATTTGCCAACATTTGTGAATATATTTAGTAATATTTAGTAATCTGCTTATTGAGGCATGTGGGGATGCTAAATAGATCAGGATGTCATCTGCATACAGTGATATCCTGTCTTCATTGTCTTCCTCCCATCTCAGCCCCCGAAGTACCCGGTCTCGTCTCACCCAAGACGCCAGTGGTTCCAGTACTAGGGCTAAAAGTAAGGGGAACAGGGGGGCAGCCCTGTCTGGTACCTCTATTCAGCTTAAACGTCCGGGACGTGCGGTTATTCACCCTCACTTGACCCCGCAACTCTGTATACAGCAATCTGATCCACTCTATAAACTGCGGCACCAAACCCTAGGCGGACTAGCAGTTCGAAGAAATAGGGCCATTCGATAGAATCCAATGCCATAGATGCATCCAACGATAGTGTTACCGCAACCTCATCTATACATTGCTGACGTCCCACGACATTGTGCGCTCAACCAATATTTAGTGCTGTGTTTCGCCCCGGCATAAAACCCGATTGATCTTCGTGGACCAGTGAAGGGAGAACGGTACCCAGACGGGAAGTTTTGCTGGAATTCTGGCCTCCAAATTGATCAAGGAATTTGGCCTATAGGATCTGCAATTGTTCGCCAGTTTCCCGGGCTTTCGGATTACTATGATGGAAGCTAATCTTTGATCTTCTGGCGGAAGAACCATTCCAAATAAGTGGAAAGCTGACTTGCCAGAGGACTATCACATCCCTCTTAAGAAGAAGAATGTGGGCACGAACCCCTCTGCTCCTTGTATTCCACGTCCTTCTCCTCCTCCTAATCCTAACTTGCTTATTACAGCATTAAATTCACCACCAAGGCCTATTACACCTGACCCACAGGATGATGGGGAAGGGGATGGGGATCAGGACACTGACGCTTGGGAAGATTACCACACCGATCCAAATACAGATGATGACCCTGGTTTGTACGCCTCCAGGCTCTCCCCACCTGATGACAACTTTGGCTATCTCGAGCTCCTTAACAGGGCTGCTCATTATCATGGAGTAGAACTTCATCAAGAGCCTTTAGAAGAGGATTTCCTCTTTGAGACACGTTCTTCCTCACAAAGAACTACTCATACCTTGCAAGTGCTGAAAAGCATATTAAAACACACAGACGAGGTCTTTAAGGATCCTGTAAGGGCACGAATGATCACACAGCGAGTGGATTAAAAATATAAATATAAATCGGCTCCTACCGATCCTATTTATATTAAAGGACAGCTGCTCTTAGACTCTCTTGTAGACTCCAACGCATGCAAGAGAGCAAACTCGCAGGCCGCAGGAGAGACCCCTCCTTCTGGCAAGGAGTCCAAGCTTATTGATGCCTCGGGCAAAAGAGTGGCTTCACAGGCAGCAAACAACGGGCGCCTTGGCGTAAGAGCTGCTAGCTGGTTATGACGGGGCTCATTACGATGAGCTAGAAAGACTCAAGCAACACTTGTCTGGCCAATATAAATCTAAGGCTAACGACCTTATTCAGGAAGGGAAACTTCTTACCAGCACCGCCATTACATGTGCACTGGACGCAGCAGACACAGCAGCTCGTGCCGTGAACACCTGGATATTGTTACACAGACACATTTGGCTCAATCTCGGGATTTAAGCCAGAGGTTCAAATTAAGCTATGGTCCTGCACACTGTGGAAGAAGTGAGCAAGGACGGCGGTGCTGTGAAAGTGCAAAATGGCCAGTGGTGGAATTGTGTCCGTGGTTAAAGTGAAAGGGGTTGAGACCGTGAGCGGGGAATCTGTGGATGGTGAAGTGATCAGTCGTCCTTTTCCTCCATCTTCTCTATTGAATAGACGGGGTGCGAAGTTCCTGACCGATTCAAGGATTATGTAATTTTTTTAAGACATTGTTTCCGTTTTATATGCCTTTTTCCTGTTCCGGTTGTTTCCTTTTAAAGTGTTATGTTTTAGTTGCTTTTCTCATTTTGTTATTACACATTGTGTTATATTTCTTGCTCTTTTGTTTTTCTAGTGTTTGGCATTTAGTCATTTTGCGGGGTGGAGGGGTGAGGAAGCCATTATGTATATTCTTTTGTTGTACTGTAAAGGGGGAGGTGTGTTGTGTCATCGTCAGCCAGGGCCGGGGGGGCTCGTGGTCAGCCATCTCGTGGCTCTTCACCAGAGTGTTCTAAGCTCGTGGGTGAGAGGACAGTTGGTGCCTTGACCGCGGAGGAGTTGTGGCTGTGCTCCTTGGCTGCCGCCTGTAACATTATAAGAATAAACTGCACTTGCACAGACCGCCTGCCATAGTATCCTTTTCAGCGTTCCATTATAGCTCCAGGATGGTCATGCTTGCTGGTGATGGTCTGAGGAGTAACAGGGTTGTCCCCAGTTTTCCAATGTTTGCTCATCAACCTTCTGAGTAATGGAACTTGTGGGTAGAGGGGATTACATGAAGACTTTCGCTAGAACTTTGAGAAACCTTTATGCACAGGTGCTTTGAGATGGTATATGCTTTGCTTAAAAGGTGTTGCTGCCTTCATCTTATTTTCTGTGGTCTTGTTTTATTTCCAGGAAACCTATTTGGAGAGTCTCTTCACTCCAGGCCGTTTCACGAACGAAGCTCTTCTGAAAGCCTTGCAGGTCAGCAACGGGGGAGGGGAAGAGGATAGAGCTGGTCTGGTATGATTAACATGTGCTGCACTTCTGTAATCTTCCGGTGTTCTCTTCGCTTCTGTGTTCAGAAATATTGTCGAACAATCTTTAAACCCAGGATGGCTCTATCCATTGAGCCCAGGCTAAGCAGGTCAGGGTTGTGGCCCTGACATGCAGCATTCCAAAACTGAGGAGGCCTCACAGTAGTCGTAATCTGTATCCAAAGGCACCCCGGAGCCTGTTGGCCAGGGGCCCGTAGCTACTACTGGCTGTGTTTAGAATGTGCTAAACACACGAATCTCCCTTTAAAGTAAGCTGCGCTTGAATTGAAACTGCTGCAATTTTAAGTTTCTCTTAAATGGCTATAACAAAGTAAACCGACGCAGTTTTGGCATGCTTGTGAATTTAAGTATATATTTGAAAGTCATAATCAATAAACCCATGCATTGGCAGAGCTGATAGTTCTCACCTATGCAAGAGCTATTGGCAAGGGCAATGTGTTTTAGCTGTATTGTACACCGTGTGGCTGCTGTTTAGCATGGCTAGAAGTTAGTGGGGTGGATTGGGGTGGAGTGGATTGTGATGGATTTGGGTAGATTGGATTGGAGTGGTGTACATTGGGGTAGGGGTAGATGGGGTAGATGGGGTAGATTGGGGCGGGATGGGGTAGATTGGGGTAGGGTAGGTTGTGATAGATTGGAGTGGGGTAGAGTGAGGTGGATTGGGTTGGGGTAGAATGGCAAGGGTAGATTGGGTTGGGATGGAGTAGATTGGGGTGGGGTAGGTTGTGATAGAGTGGGTTGGGGTAGAGTGGGTTGGGGTAGAGTGGGTTGGGGTAGAGTGGGAGGGGGTAGAGTGGGATGGGGTAGAGTGGGAGGGGGCGGGGTGGAGTAGATTTGCGTGGGGTACATTGGTGTGGGATGGGTTAGGTTGTGATAGATTGGGGTAGATTGGAGTAGAGTTCAGTGAGGTAGGGTGGGGAAGCTAGAGTGCGGCGGGTGGGGCAGAGTGCGGTTTTAACTGCATGAAATGCCCTGGTCCCAAAGATGCTGCTGGTGCTACCAACAGGGCACCTTCCAGCGACCCGATTGTATTTCCGCCAGTGCACCGCAGTCTCCCTGTGAAAGTACGGGGGTGGCGTGTTTATGCTGCTGAATGAAACCAGCACTGTCTGAAGCCACGCGCAGGTGTGCATTCCCGGCTCGCATTGCAACAGTGGAGGGCTTCGGCTGAAAAAAGAATAAGTGGTGTCGCCACAACATCCTGCGATTCTGAGCCAATCGCTTAATCTCCTGGCATTAGTAATGCGAGCTTGTGTAATGTGAGCCTGTGCACATGTAAACTTGTGCACATGTAAACTTTCCAGTCAGGTCAAGTTCGCACTTTAAAAAAATAGAGCCTCAGTTTACAGCAGACGAAGCGGACGGACGCAACGTTTTAATCTCTGATTCAAATTGTGGTGCCACAAGGATCAACCCTATCCCCGTCACTATTTAACCTATACATCGAACCCTTAACCGAGGTACTGCATAAGGCTAACATTTCCTTTCACATGTACGCAGACGACACCCAGCTGTACATGAAGATAGCACCCCCCGGAAGAGAGCAACACTATGAACCAAGCACTCAATGGCTAGCTGACAATCACAAATTCCTTCTGCTCTCCCCTTCTAAAAGTTCAGCCAAGATTAAAGAATGGACCCAGATGATCACAGCGCTGAATGGTACCCCGACGATAGTTGACTCAACCAAATCCCTCGGTATCACACGGGATAAAGATCTGAACATGCGAGCACACATCAACACAATGGCAAAAAACGCTCGTTTTCATCTGAATTACCTCAGAAAACTGAAGCCACTGATCGATCCCGGGATCTAAAAAGGGCAGTACAGGCGCTGGTCCTATCAAGAATTGAATATGGATGCGCAACGCTGTCAGGAATCACTAAAATCAACAGCTCCCCTAAAACCTTGTCTCAATGCAGGAACCAGACTTATAACGGGAACAAAAAAATACGACCACATCTGAAAGCGCTCCACCGGCTACCATTCGAGGCAGGAATAGAGCTAAAAATGGCATGCATTACACACAAGGCGACACACCACAAAACTCCACATTACCTGGCCCATAAAATTATGCTGTCCGGAGGCACTAGACTCTCGAGGATAGGAGGATTTTCTACCGAAACTAGCATTATTCCGTAAGAAAAACACTTACGGCAGATCATTCACGGGAGCTGCACCAAGGATTTGGAATTCGCTCCCACTGTTCATCAGAAGAATCACCTTTGCGCCACGATTCAAAAAGGAGACCCAGTCCTTTCTGATGGGTACATTTCTCGTATAACGAACAATGTCTTTAAAATAACAATACTATAACCAACTTGGATATAGAAGAACGCAGGAATGGTATCTAAAATTTAAGTACGACACAACAGTCTTGATTGTAATCTAATGATCTCTATTATTTCCTCATTATATTTGTTTGATGGATGGATAAATAAATGCCTTTGTTGGTGAATACCTAGACTTGTTCTTGATGTGAGAGAATTGGATATCTGTGAATATTGAAAGTGGTTGAAATGTAAAGCCCTCTGACTCCCAATCTCTGGGTCTGGTTCACGCCATAGAAAACATCCAATAAATAAATATACATACATACATACGTGCAACAATTCTTTTTTTTTTTTTTTTAAAACCTTTATTTATCTTATGCATAGTACACAGCGTCTGCCTACAACCACTACGGGCCGGCCGCTATGGCAATCAACAATATTCCAGGTCGTCTTTCTATGCGGTAGAGCTAAAAATAAGAGCGCTACGGTGTATTAGCAGCAGACATATGAAGAATAACGTAGGTTTCATTTTCTAAATTTAAAGAGGTGTCATACATTCAGACCAGACAACCGAAAGGGCGAGCCATACGACATAATATCAACTAAAGGAGCAGCAATAGTTAGGATTTGTGCGTTGAACATTGTAGGCAGGATACATTAACACTATACTTCATTCTGCGCCAGTCAGTACCCACCCAGTCAATATATCACTGCAGGATTTATTTGCAAACGTAACCACTATATAGCAGGACGTGAGAGGGCACATTCTTACAGCAGGAAGAAAGGATCCAGTGTCATACAATAAAGCGAGTTTTACGTGGAACAAGCCATGTAGGAGGATACAGGCCCTCTAAGAAATATAATCGGGAAGTGAAAACAGGATATGTGAGCATTCAATGGCTGTGTACTAATATCAACGCCGTACACACAAAATCCAATAAACAGTGCAAACAACATAAGCACAGAGTGCTAAATCCTACCCAAAGGAACACCACCCGACCCCCCGTCTGATCTAAAATATACGAAAAAAATGAAAAAATAAAAGGAAATATAAAAGGAGAAACACAATCGTGCAAGATGGGCGCCACCCCGGGCCAGGCATCCCGCGGCTAATAATACAGAAGAAAGTAGAGAGCTGGCGAGAAGAAGGGTATGGTAGTCGCGACGGAGCATCGAAACAGATAAAAGTGGCATAGCGACAGACCCCAACCCACGCATGCCAGAGAAGCGAGGACAGAAGCGGCACCGCTATAAATGGATAGAAGAGGGCCATAGAACCAAAAAAGAAACATCTGAAAGACCCCGCCCACCCGTCCCACCCCGCACCCCTGCAGAAGGCTACGGCCTACCCTCCAAACAGCGTGCCTGTCGCCCTAATCCGAAACCCGAAATATAGTAAAGAAAGAAAGTAGAATAAGGAGACAAAAAGAAGGAGGAAAGGGAATATGAAACAAAAATAAGATGTGAGGGAGGAGCCAGAGGATATGAACAAACACACTCGGCTACGACCCTCCCCCGACCAGCAAATGAATAATTATCAATTCAGTACTACACCTTCACATACAGCAAAAACCCGCAGGGGGGGGGGTAGGGGGGGAAATGTTAACGTTTCACAATGTCGAGAGTACAAGCATCAGTGCAACGGACAGGTAAACCAGCAGTCTATCAGTATCTTGCAACTTACCCCCAGCCCTTCCTAATCACGAAACCAACCCAATAAAGGATAACATGGAGCGGACCACCCAGCACAGAATAATCGCAATGTTGACCAGGGTTACGGCAGTGAGGTAGAGTAGGGAGAGCCACCATACTAATGGAATACAAAAAGTCAATGAAGCAAGTCAATTGTGGCAGCAACGACAGGGCAAGCAAAAGCAAGCCGGAGTCCAGTTTCGCAGTTCGACAATGCAAAGGTACCCCACCAGGGCAAAAGCTCGAATCCATCGAAGCGGGAGCAAACAGCGGTCCACCATAGTTCCCAATTGTCCGGGAAGGAGCAGATCTCCGCGTCGTGTGCATGTCCTCGAAGTCCAGGCGGTGAGAAAGCGGAGGTTCAAAAGCCACCGGCCCATCAAGCGACCGAAGAACAGCGACAGCAACTCCTGGCGCAGCCGAAGGGGGCAAAGCAATGGAGGCATCAGGACGATAGGGGTGCATGAAAGAGCGACGACCCAAAATGGCGGCGGGCCGCATGGGGTCGGTAGAAGCACCGGGGGCCAAGACAGCGCACAAGGACATCAAGGCGTCCAGGACATCTCCGAGCGTGGGCGCTCGAGCACACGCCCAAGCCTCCGCGCAATCCGGCCAGCAAGGTTCGTCGGTGCAGAGCGGATCACCCCCCACGTTGTTGGTAGCCATTTTGTGAGTTTCGCCGCCCCGCACTCCACCGTGGGCCCCCAAACAGTTCCCAAATGTAGGACTTTACAGACCTCCGGAGGTTCCCAACAATGGCCTCACCGGCACAGAACGGGCCGGTGCTCAATGGGGGGGGGGGGGGCCCTCCGAACAGTGGCGGGCCCCACAAGCGAGAGCCAGGCGCGGGGTCCAGGGCTGCCGGACAAAACAAAGGCGAAGGGACCCCTTCACACAGTCAGCCCCCGACACATCTCGTCCCCCTCCAGCCGCATGGTCCACAAATCGGGGCCGGTTCAGGATCGCCGGAGCATACACACAACGGCTCCCACCAGTGGCTCACTCTCGCGGCCGGGGCCGGCAATCTCAGCACCGCCGGTCGGGTCCCACAGGCGAGGTCCCGGTCTCGAGCGCCCGGAGGCCCCAATCCCACCAAGGGCACAGCTGCGGACCCACAGCACGCAGGAGCCTCCGGACCAGACGGTGAGTAAGAGTGGGTCGTTAAATTCCAAAATCTGTAGTGAAGTATCGTCGCAGTACAGGATATATTGCAGGATATTCGAGGTTGGCCGGAGGGCCGACGGAGCCGAGCTAAAAGGCGGCCATTACGCTCTCGAGCTAGGCTCCTCCCCCGTGCAACAATTCTTGAATATGTAGATAGGCGACGGGTGAAGAGACTCTTGGAGGCGACGGGCGAGGCGGCTCTTGGAGGCGACGGGCGAGGCGGCTCTTGGAGGCGACGGGCGAGGCGGCTCTTGGAGGCGACGGGCGAGGCGGCTCTTGGAGGCGACGGGCGAGGCGGCTCTTGGAGGCGACGGGCGAGGCGGCTCTTGGAGGCGACGGGCGAGGCGGCTCTTGGAGGCGACGGGCGAGGCGGCTCTTGGAGGCGACGTGTGAGGCGGCTCTTGGAGGCGACGGGCAAGGCGGCTCTTGGAGGCGACGGGCAAGGCGGCTCTTGGAGGCGACGGGCGAGGCGGCTCTTGGAGGCGACGGGCGAGGCGGCTCTTGGAGGCGACGGGCGAAGCGGCTCTTGGAGGCGACGGGCGAGGCGGCTCTTGGAGGCGACGGGCGAGGCGGCTCTTGGAGGCGACGGGCGAGGCGGCTCTTGGAGGCGACCTGTGAGGCGGCTCTTGGAGGCGACCTGTGAGGCGGGCGACGTGTGAGGCGGCTCTTGGAGGCGACGTGTGAGGCGGCTCTTGGAGGCGACGTGTGAGGCGGCTCTTGGAGGCGACGGGTGAGGCGGCTCTTGGAGGCGACGGGTGAGGCGGCTCTTGGAGGCGACGGGTGAGGCGGGCGATGGTTGAGGCGGCTCTTGGAGGCGACGGGTGAGGCGGCTCTTGGAGGCGACGGGTGAGGCGGCTCTTGGAGGCGACGGGTGAGGCGGCTCTTGGAGGCGACGGGTGAGGCGGCTCTTGGAGGCGACAGGTGAGGCGGCTCTTGGAGGCGGCTCTTGGAGGCGATGGGTGAGGCGGCTCTTGGAGGCGACGGGTGAGGCGGCTCTTGGAGTCGACGGGTGAGGCGGCTCTTGGAGGCGACGTTTGAGGCGGGCGATGGTTGAGGCGGCTCTTGGAGGCGACGGGTGAGGCGGCTCTTGGAGGCGACGGGTGAGGCGGCTCTTGGAGGCGACGGGTGAGGTGGCTCTTGGAGGCGGCTCTTGGAGGCGATGGGTGAGGCGGCTCTTGGAGGCGACGGGTGAGGCGGCTCTTGGAGTCGACGGGTGAGGCGGCTCTTGGAGGCGACGGGTGAGGCGGCTCTTGGAGGCGACGGGCGAGGCGGCTCTTGGAGGCGACGGGCGAGGTGGCTCTTGGAGTCGACGGGCGAGGTGGCTCTTGGAGTCGACGGGCGAGGTGGCTCTTGGAGTCGACGGGCGAGGCGGCTCTTGGAGGCGACGGGCGAGGCGGCTCTTGGAGGCGACGGGCGAGGCGGGCGACGGGTGTAGCGGCTCTTGAAGGCTGCAGTGCTGAGGCCGCGGGACAGTGTGATTCTTTGTTTGCAGCGTTCACTGCAGAGTTTGCTTCACTGCAGTTGACACTTTTGGTGAAATCTGCACATTGTGTTAAGTGTGTTTCAAATGGAAGAAAATGGCGCTGTCAGAATGTGCTGTGTAATTTGCCTTTTTGTCGCATAATTTTGTCCCCCCATGCCGCATGATCCTTGTAGCCTTGACCACCGTGCGCGGTCCTCTCAGAGGGCGAGTGCCTCTTATGGCCGCATCCGTGTTTACACTCGTCCGAAGAAGGCGAGATCTTTGCCCAGACAGTGTTGCCACGTGTGAAAATTAAAACAATTAACTAATGCTATCAGACCTGTGACACTTAGCCACATCGCTTGCCTTTTTTGCCTCGTGATTTAGTTAATCCTGCCGTATAGTTCTGTCCTCCTCTGCCGGATAATCTCTGCTTCTATACCACTGAATTGTCTGCAATCAAAGATGAAACCCAAGAGTGACCCCAATGTAGAGAGTGACACGTCTGTTGATTGAGATCCCCCTTGAAATGTACTCAAGAGAGTGAGGGTGCACAGGTGAGAATGACTGTTGGGACTCAGTCTAACTCTGTCCTTTCGAACACCCAGAACTGCAGGAGGAAGGTATGTGCTGCTTAGAAAAGGCATCTTTTGTGGTCTGTTGTAAAATCTCAACAGAACCAGCAACTCACCTTCGTCTTGATTTTAGGGCACAGTTTCTAATCTGAGCCAATGCTTTTTTAGTCCTAAAACCCAGTTTGAAGTCTGCCTGCAGTGGGGTGAACAGTGGGGCACCGTAACGAAATGTCTTATTAAGTAAATGCTACCCATGGCACAGGCCTTGCGTTGGAAAGAGCAGCTGAATGCAGATTTGTTAGAGGATGTTTGTTAAAGGTTTTGTGAAGGGTCATCCCCCAGGAGCGTTCTTTTCTTCTGAGTTGTTGGTCACACGTCCCAGGCATAATGGATCAAAAGGAAAAGTCTTATTCACCCAAGGGTCAAGCTTTATCTCATTTTAATTATATTTTCAGTGAAGGCATTTAAAGGATCGTCTTTTTCAGTCCAAGAATCTGTGGGTTTAGGTGTCGGGCGGCGCGAGGTGTCTGGGAGATTCATCCAGAAATCTATTAGTCAAAGCCTTTTCCTCTCCAGAAAGCTGTATCCTTGGGTGGGGCTGTCCAGATGTCTCTTGTCCAGAGATAAGAAATCTTTACCCTTGGTTCTAAAGCATTTTAAAACTATTTGGCCAGAGCTGATGAACTGTACAAGTTTATGGCATTGGAGTGTCAGGAGTCCAGGTGTCCAGACAGTGGGCACTTGCTGCTGCTTAGCACAGCGCCTGGCACTGCCGTCTAGCGTTCATCATAAAGTGTGCAGTGCTACAGAGGTCTGTAGATCTTGACCAGTGAAGGTGTCTGCCCCTAAATCTGGATAAGTGCCACCTTCACCCTTTAACAATGGACAGTATGGCCTCTTTCTTCCTTTGGCTGCTTCAGCAGAGCCCCACCGTTGTCTGTGCATGGGGCTGTGTGTGTGCTTCACCTTTAGTCCTGAGGCTGATTACCAAGCATGCAGGAATAGTTTTTTCTGAGCCTGGTGCGGTGTTGCTGCAACTCTGGTTTGATGCATTCCACGCAGTTGATCCTTAGTTTGGGGCAGTACCAGGCTTTTCCTCCTGTGTGGGGTGTTACCACACCCTTAACTGCAGCTCAAGCCTTTGTTCATGTGGTCTTGCAAAGTACACCTTGTGTTTCTCTGGTTGCCGAGTCCATGGGTTTTTCTGTTTGTTCTAGATCTTCCGTCGTGGAACAGGCCGCATCATGGACTTCTCCTGGGTGGAACTGAAGAAAGAAGTTACAATTGCTGTGGAGAATGAGGTGATTTATTTATTTTTAGCTTCAGCTTCTCTGATTGTGTTGTGACATCAGTGCTGCAAGTTGTGTGTGACTGTCTCAAACTAAGTGTGTCCCTGAAGAGTGTGTTTTTATATACACACAGGCAATGGAGTGAACTGCCTGAGGTAGTACTTTGAACTCCGGTGCATGGGTCTGTTTTATTTGATGGCTGTTCTCATAGTGCCTCCGGGTTAGCCCTATGTTTGGTTTGTACTCTGAAAGGGTAGAGCTGGTAAATCTAAGTGTAATACAGGAGCCCCTGAAGGCTTTCCCCGGGGCCCAAATGTATAAATGTGTTGTTCTTCTGTATGCTGCAACGAGATGCCTTCAGCCTATAAGCTAACCTCTTTTCTTTCTCCTTAAGCTTCATAGTAGTGTGACTGAGTACGAGTTCTCACAGGAGGAGTTTCGCCAGCTCCAGATAGATTTCTGGTCTAAATTCTACGCCTGCTGCCTTCAGTACCAAGAAGCGCTCTCGCGTCCTCTGGCCCTGCTTGTGAACTCGCAAGCGAATATGGTGTGCCTGCTCAAGAAGGTGAGGGGGCGGCCGACCTTGGAATGAATTGGTGTTTCATAGGAAGTTGATTAATGTTTGTAAGGTTACACATGAAATTCAAAGTGCATCGACTCTCTGCTCTTTACCTTCGTGAGATGTGGTTAACCTCTAGCGTGGAACTCCCCAGAGCGAAGGGGCAGTGTAAATGTACCGAACTTCATGCTCGAACCAAACATCCCCACCCCAAGAGGCCCGCTCCTTCTTGTTGGCTTCTGAACGCCCAGCATGTTCTCCTGGTACCATGACCTCCGCTCTGTCTCCCAAAACAGTCTCTTGTGTTCTGGTGGATACGTGTAACCACAAGTTCCCCATCTTGTGATTATTCCAAAGTGCCAAATATCCAGAAACTCTTGAAAAAGCCTTACTGTGCGCCCTCCTGAAGACAACCAAATAAAGTCACCATCCCGGTGTGGCAATGTCAGTTTTCTTTTTTTTTTTTTTTTTTTTTTTATGGAGATGCGGATCCTGAGCTTCAATGTTATAGAATTTGGTTTTCAATAAATGTGAAAATTATTTAGCAAACTTCTAGCATGAGCCTGCAGTCACTTTTTGCAGTGACCGATACCATTAAATCCCATTGGGCCCCCAGCGCTGATTTGTACTCTGCACATGGCCGCCCTCGTGCCGCTGGTGCTGCCTTGAATGTTGCCCACCACTCGCCTTCACTCCTGGAGATTGGTCCTGTAAGTCGATGCACTGCACTTGTTTGCAGAACTTGTTCTTCCTTCCATAGCATTGCAGAATTCAGAAGTTGCACTGTGTCCTCTTTTTAAAGTGAAAAGATTTTATATTCAGAAACGTACTTAGTTGAACAATTTTTCTCCGATGCCGTATATAAAGAAACTTGCTATTTGTATAAATTGGTGTGAATCTCTTTCTTGAGTTGTGTTGTAATTTATTTATCCTTGTGTGTATTTGCAATTGTTTTGCACTTCTCTGTGTTAAGCCTAAGGGTGCTCAACCACACCCCCCCTCCCCCCCCCCATCCCCCTAACAGGGCACGTTGGGATTCCATAGCAAGTCTCTGTCCACTTCTAAGGGAACTCCTAGACTGTTTTCACTATATATCAGATTATTAATATATCGCATAAAGAGCCAGCTTCCTATAGGTCATTTTGTTTCTTGGAATGTCTAAAGATGAAACGTGTATTAATGTGCAGGGGTTTGGTGCCTTTATTCAGCTGCCATGTCCGAAGGAAGGAGTAGTAGTGGAGGAAGCCGGCTCTGTATATACTATACCAAAGTGAGGTATAGTGTGCACAAAGTCCAGTGGGACCCCAAAGGTTGGCAGAGGTAAAAGTAGATAGCACCTCACTCTCCATTTGTGGTAGTGTAGGCGAGCACGACCTGTGCTTAGAGAATGCAGCTTAAGTTAGTTGAAGCAGTGAGAAGATGGAAAATGTGGAATAATAAAAGATAAATGCACTGATCTGTGACTTGGACATAAAAGGTTGCCTGTCAGCAGAGAATGTCAGAGTTTGCTTCTGCTGTGATGTCACTGTCCCCTGTGTGTGTGTGTGTGTGTGTGTGTGTGTGTGTGTGTGTGTGTGTGTGTGTGTATGTGTACAATAGTGAATTACTAAAATGTGTGAGACACAAACCCTTTTTTGGTCCGTATCTACGGTGCTGATGTCTGTGAGATGCTTTCTCTGTTTTTCAGGGTTTTCTGTCCTTCCTTGTCCCCTGCTCCATGGTGGACCATCTGTACCTTGTATCTGACGAGCAGCTCCTGACAGAGGACGAGAGCCTGATCTCCGAAGGTAAGGGGGTGATGGGTCGGTGTGAGCTGCCAGTCTAGTGTCACAGCTGTTAAGTGTGCAAGATCATGTGTGAGTACAAGGGACTCTGCGTCACCCAGTGAAGTGTCCTAGTGAGTGATGCACCCCTTGGTTGTGAGTGCCATGGGGGCAGTCTCCATATGTGGCTGTGATATGAGGGGGTGTCCTAGTGAAAGATGCACCCCTTGGTTGTGGGTAGATGGCTGTCAAAATCTGAAAAATTAAAAGCGTGGGGAAAGAGGGAAGAGTGCTATGTGGGAGGAGGTGGCAGGTTTTCCCTTGTACGCAGCCCCACTAAGATTCCCAGACCTTGCTGTCAAACCCTCTTGTGAACAAGCCTCCTCTCAAACCCTCTCCCACACTCACTCCTCAAGGCCCTCTCCCACACTCGCTCCTCAAACCCTCTCCCACACTCTCCTCAAGCCCTCCCCACACTCGCTCCTCAAGCCCTCTCCCACACTCGCTCCTCAAACCCTCTCCCACACTCACTCCTCAAACAGGCCCTCCTCTCAAACCCTCTCCCTCACTCTCTCCCACACTCGCTCCTCAAACCCTCTCCCACACTCGCACCTCAAACCCTCTTCCACACTCGCTCCTCAAACCCTCTCCCACACTCGCTCCTCAAACCCTCTCCCACACTCGCTCCTCAAACCCTCTCCCGCACTCGCTCCTCAAACCCTCTCCTGCACTCGCTCCTCAAACCCTCTCCCGCTCCTCAAAGCCTCTCCCGCACTCGCTCCTCAAAGCCTCTCCCGCACTCGCTCCTCAAAGCCTCTCCCGCACTCGCTCCTCAAAGCCTCTCCCGCACTCGCTCCTCAAAGCCTCTCCCGCACTCGCTCCTCAAAGCCTCACCCGCACTCGCTCCTCAAAGCCTCACCCGCACTCGCTCCTCAAAGCCTCACCCGCACTCGCTCCTCAAAGCCTCACCCGCACTCGCTCCTCAAAGCCTCTCCCGCACTCGCTCCTCAAAGCCTCTCCCGCACTCGCTCCTCAAAGCCTCTCCCGCACTCGCTCCTCAAAGCCTCTCCCGCACTCGCTCCTCAAAGCCTCTCCCGCACTCGCTCCTCAAAGCCTCTCCCGCACCTCAAAGCCTCTCCCGCACTCGCTCGACAAAGCCTCTCCCGCACTCGCTCGACAAAGCCTCTCCCGCACTCGCTCGACAAAGCCTCTCCCGCACTCGCTCGACAAAGCCTCTCCCGCACTCGCTCGACAAAGCCTCTCCCGCACTCGCTCGACAAAGCCTCTCCCGCACTCGCTCGACAAAGCCTCTCCCGCACTCGCTCGACAAAGCCTCTCCCGCACTCGCTCGTTAAAGCCTCTCCCGCACTCGCTCCTCAAAGCCTCTCCCGCACTCGCTCGACAAAGCCTCTCCCGCACTCGCTCGACAAAGCCTCTCCCGCACTCGCTCGTTAAAGCCTCTTCCGCACTCGCTCGTTAAAGCCTCTCCCGCACTCGCTCGTCAAAGCCTCTCCCGCACTCGCTCGTCAAAGCCTCTCCCGCACTCGCTCGTCAAAGCCTCTCCCGCACTCGCTCGTCAAAGCCTCTCCCGCACTCGCTCGTCAAAGCCTCTCCCGCACTCGCTCGTCCAAGGCTCTCCCGCACTCGCTCGTCCAAGGCTCTCCCGCACTCGCTCGTCCAAGGCTCTCCCGCACTCGCTCGTCCAAGGCTCTCCCGCACTCGCTCGTCCAAGGCTCTCCCGCACTCGCTCGTCCAAGGCTCTCCCGCACTCGCTCGTCCAAGGCTCTCCCGCACTCGCTCGTCCAAGGCTCTCCCGCACTCGCTCGTCCAAGGCTCTCCCGCACTCGCTCGTCAAAGGCTCTCCCGCACTCGCTCCTCAAAGGCTCTCCCACACTCGCTCGTCAAAGGCTCTCCCACACTCGCTCCTCAAAGGCTCTCCCACACTCGCTCCTCAAAGGCTCTCCCACACTCGCTCCTCAAAGGCTCTCCCACACTCGCTCCTCAAAGGCTCTCCCACACTCGCTCCTCAAAGGCTCTCCCACACTCGCTCCTCAAAAAGGCTTTCTAAATGCATGTAATTGTTCTCATTGACATTTATAATTCCAGCACGGATTGCAACTCATCCCCTCGTTCTTTCAGCTTCAGTGATGCTCACAATCACACGCACATAAAGGGGAGCATGACACACCGGTAATGCATGACAGCCGTGGCTGCACTGTTACTGGCACCAAGGTACTCATTTTAGTAATGTTGCATGATTTATCACTCAAATTAAATAGATGTAGGAAATCCATTCTTCTTCAAACATCAGCATTGAGTTTTCATTCAGTAGGCCTGGCTGCACACAGGAGAGCGACGACCAGGTGGTTGAAAACCTAGCAGTAGCTCCTGAGTTGCCAGTCAGAAAAGCCTGGGTTAAAGGATAATGGCGATAAGTGGGTTGCATCGAAGGATAATGGTGATTGGTGGGATGCATCGAAGGATAATGGTGATGGGTAGGATGCATCAAAGTATAATGGTGATTGGTGGGATGCATCGAAGGATAATGGTGATTGGTGGGATGCATCTAAGGATAATGGTGATTGGTGGGATGCATCTAAGGATAATGGTGATTGGTGGGATGCATCGAAGGATAATTGTGATGGGTAGGATGCATCGAAGTATGGTGATTGGTGGGTTGCATCGAAGGATAATGGTGATGGGTAGGATGCATCGAAGTATAATGGTGATTGGTGGGATGCAT
Organism: Lissotriton helveticus; assembly: GCF_964261635.1. Classification (NCBI taxonomy): domain Eukaryota; kingdom Metazoa; phylum Chordata; class Amphibia; order Caudata; family Salamandridae; genus Lissotriton; species Lissotriton helveticus. The sequence continues at coordinate 499,001,110 of NC_136062.1, forward strand.
CGAAGGATAATGGTGATTGGTGGGATGCATCGAAGGATAATTGTGATGGGTAGGATGCATCGAAGTATAATGGTGATTGGTGGGTTGCATCGAAGGATAATGGTGATGGGTAGGATGCATCAAAGGATAATGGTGATTGGTGAGATGCAACACAAACACAGGGGATACTGTAAGTCTATAATAAGCTCAATATTGTATGTCAACTGTGAATAGGAGCATGCATGGACTAGTGTGAAAGAATAAGAAAAAGTGTGAGAACAAAACATAAATACTCCCATCAGCCCACCACTTGGCGGAATCTCTCATCTGGGATTTTTTTGTAAACAGTCTGGTATCCGTAAGGTCTCTCACCTGGTGATATTGTGAGAAGACCTACCAACAGATCCTCCAGTTACAGAGAACAGATGTAGATAACATGGCTAGATGGGAGAAGTTGCAGTGAAAAACAATGTGTTGGAGAGTAGGGTCTGCAATCCTATGATCACCCAGATTTTTGCTTTTTGCTGCACTGGTTTACGACTTTCCCTGGCTGTGGGCCTGCTACAGACCCACAGCCTAGCTGTTCTCTCTATCCAAATTGTACTCAGGTACTGAATTGGCACTGGGCCCTCTCCAAGTCCCTGTACCCAGGGCTGAGGTGTACCCAGAAGTCTCCCAGGGGCTGAAGCATGTATTGTGCCACCCCTGGACTGACTAACTAAACTGACACAACTGGCTGCACGACAGCTGGGGCAAGGTGGTGTACTCACCCTTTGCTTTAGATATAGTATACCTATATCTAACCCCAAAATGGACACACAGATCTCCTATCAGTCACTCCTATGGCAGGCCTTAACAATCCTGAAGGCAGAGTGCTTGGAATCGTGTGAGATGGTGCTCTGGCATGAGCTGAGCCTGTCTGCGGCTTTCGGGATCTATCCCTTAGCCGTTTCCATGATATCGCATACCATATACTCTTAAGTGCATTATAATCCTCGCGGTTATATGCCAACTCTGGTATCGCTTTATCAAAACATGTCGAGTAAGGTGTCATACGAATTGGAATACTAACCCCTCGCCAATTCTGGCGACGGGGTTAGCATTCCACCCTTCTAGAGGGACACGACATGTGAGTAACCTGTAACCCCGGTTAAAGTCCAACAGAGCCTTAGCTCCACAAAATGGATGCTGCCACCGAGACACAAGTCTGCCCTCCTGCTGCTGGGAGTCCTCCCAGAGCAGGAGATAAGGACAAAGGGTTTCCTGCCAGGGGCGGTGCTAGCACCGTCCCAGACAGGATTTTGTGTATCCTAGGTAGGCAGGGCTTCAGAGGAAGGTGACTGCAAGTGGCACCCCGGTGCTCACTGTGCATAGGCCGGCCTGAACCAGTTCCAGGGGCACTCCAGCCCCTGGCCTGGGGAAAGCCCGCCAAAGGAGAGGGGTGTAACCACCCCCCTCCTGGTCCCACCCATAGGGCAGGACTTAGTCGCGTGCCAGCCCCCTTTTCCCAGATAAAGGTAGGAGCAGGCCCCCTTCCAAATTAGATCATCTTTGGAATCAAGACACGACTTTCTGCGAAAGGACTTCAAGATTTCTTCTTCAAGATTCTCCCTTGTGACTAAGGAGTAGTCACCCTGCATCCGCAGGCACCATCGCAAGAACACTGCGGTCTGCTGTAAGTCCTTCCTCCGGAATCCGACTGCCCAGCTCGACAAGACCCGGCTTCCCTGGCACCTCTGACCTCTACTCACCTCTACAGCCAAGCTGAGAACCGTGAGTGCGACGAGACCTCAAGGGACCGACTATTGCCAAGACTGCACGACTTCTTCACAGCAAGCCCGCCGGGTAATCTACTGGCGAGTGCTTTGGGGTCCGAGAAGCCCCGACCCTGAGCAGCTCCAGCACCGAAGATCAGCCCCCCAGCATCTCCACGATCGGCGTGGGGCCCTTCTGCTTTTTGCTGCTCACCGCGTTGTTTGGCTACTAGCCCGCTGGCTTGTGGCCTTCTGAACGACGCCCGACGACATCACTGCTGCTGGTCTGGTTGCTCCAGACTGGCTCTTGCTCCCTTCCAGAAGAGGAGCACCCCGGACCCTCCTGGTCCACTCAAGACGCCATTTTGAGTCCACCGCGTGGGCTTGAATTAGCCAAGGCTTTGTTGCCCAATCCTGGGTCCTTCGACGCCGACAGCTTCATCCATCGTGGGACAGCTCGCCCCTCCATCCTGGTCGCCGACAACGCCTCCTGGTCCGTGAGATCTGCAGAGCACAGCGTCGCCCACTCACCTAGTCGAGGTGACTACCATCCGGTGCCCTCCTGGTGCCCCCTGACTACTGGCTAGTAGTCACGAACTTGGTCCCCTCTGCTTGCAGGTATCATCCATCTTCAAGATCCAGGCTTGGATCACCTCGAACTCTCTTCACTGGTCGCCTGCCAGCATCTTTCTTCCAGGCTCCTGGTTTGTCTACGAGGATTCCCGACGTCTTTTGAGACATATGCAGCTGCAGCCCCTGGGCTAGGTAACTTCGGCATTTCGGTGCCCCAGCATAGCCTCACTATCCAAGGGTCAGGATCCACTTTCGTTTTCTCCCTACCAGGTCGGGTTCGCCCGTGAACACTAACTTTAACTTTACTAGCTATCATAGACTTTGTCCCGCATCCCGCGTGAGAGTGCACACTCTGCACCCGAGTCCCCTGGGCCTCCTAGAAGTAATCTAACGATTCTATAGTCAAGTCCTAGCGATTCCAAAGCCTATTAGTACTGTACTTACCTGCTAGTAATTTCGCATTCCACTTTCAGAGTATATGGTTTTCCGTGCCCCTCGGGCATTTGTATATACTGTGCTAACTTAAGTATTTTTTATAAGAGTTTTGTTGTGTGCTTAGCTCCCTGACTCATAAAGAGCCAGGGTAGTCTTGTTATAAATAAATACACTGTTTATTTTCATAACAACTTGTGTGGTGTCCTTTCACTGGGTGTTCAAGGGGTAATGTGATGGTAAAACAGCTGGCTTAACACGCCCTCTAGAGTCTTAGCCTTAGACTGCTTGTATCCATGCTACTAGGATAGCTGGTCTATAAGGTTGACTTACAACCAATCATCAATAAGGGTTGTTTGGACTGATATATAGTGATCACTAGAATAGTGAACACTGCACATCAGGCCAACTTCTCACATTGGTGAGCAGCGGTTGGGATTTGAGCTTGCTGTTGTTTTACCACACATATCCTAAGAATATCATTTAAAAGATCACATAAGTACTAAAGGTACATATAACTTAGCTTAGAATACTCTGAGTTCTACTGAACCAGCTGTTGTAGCTCCTAGGGCCTAGCACACCCTAAACTACAACTCTAGCAAGGGATCAGTAGGCAAACATATAGTGTAGGTAAGTGCACCACTTACACCTCACTAGAAAAGCATGTCTACCCTTGGAGAGTCTTCAGAGACTCCCCTTGTGGTTATTGACCCTCCACAGGTCAACTCAAGATATGCAGCTCTCAGTTTCCAGGAGCTGAGACACTTGTGTACCTCCAGGAAATTGAAACAGGGGTCTAACCCCACCATTCCCTTTCTCCTGAGTCTCTTAGAGACTTATGATGCTAGGAAAGCATCTCAGGGAGATGGGAGTATGCCAGCCTTAGAAGGGCACCTTGGTGATCCAGACCTCCCCAACACTGCCAATGCAGTTGAGGAGGAGGAGGATCAAGAGGAGCTCTCTGGGGACGAGGTAGACAAAGGTCTTGAGGTAGTCAGAAGGCTAACTAGGGCCAACTTAGACTTGCTTGGGCTAGGATCTGGGGGACCCCCAGTACTGACCCTAAGTAGGCCTAACCTTGGAGTTAGGAGAGATAGATCTCTTTCTAGGGACTCCAATAGATCTCTCCACTCTAATGCCTCTTCTCAGAGGAGAAGGAACTCTCCCCAGAGGAGGTTGACTTCCCCTCAGAGAATGGAGCATGAAGCTAGGATGAGACAGGCTACTCTGAGGATTGAAAGGGAAGAACTTGCCCTGGCCAAAGAGAAGCTTGCCTTTGCAAGAGAGCAGCAGATGAGTTAGCTCCCACTGGTGGCAGCAATCTCCCAAGAGATAGAGCGAAGGGTTTAGATACTAAACACCTGACTAAGATAGTGCCCCCCTTTAAACAAGGAGATGACATCCAGAAATGGATGGCTGCTTTGGAGAGGGCCTGCACTGTGCAGTGCATTCCCCGGAGTCAGTGGGCAGCTATACTGTGGCTCTCCTTTGATGGTAAAGGTAGAGATAAGCTCCTCACTACAAGAGTGGAGGATGCTAATGATTACCAGGTCCTGAAAAATGCACTGGTTGATGGGTTTGGTTTAATCACTGAGCAGTACAGGTTGCTGTTCAGAGACACCCAGAAAACTCAGTCTCAGGACTGGTGTGACTTTGTGGATTGTGCCACTAAGGCTTTGGAGGGCTGGTTGCTGGGTAGCAAGGTTACTGATTACACAGGGTTGTACAATCTCATGATGAGAGAACAGATTTTAAATAATTGTCAGAACCAGTTGTTGCACCAGCACCTTGTTGATTCAGATCTGACCTCTCCCCAAGAATTGGGAAAGAAGGCAGACAAATGGGTCAGGACAAGTATCAAGCAGAACCAGAACCAGGGTGGTCAGAAGAAAGCAGACCAGAAGGGTAATGTTAAGAGTGAACAAAATGACCAGAAGTCTTCACCAGGTCCCCAACAAACCAAAGAGGGTGGGGGTCAGGCTTCCCAGAAGAAGAAGACTCAAGAAGGCCAGTCAAAGAGGTGGTGCCAGTACTGTAAAAGTAAGTCTCACTGGTTTAGTGAGTGCACCAAAAGAGGAGGACAAACTCCTGCCACTACAGCCCCTAAGGCAACTGCACCCCCTAGTAAGTCAGTAGTGGTAATGTACCTCCCAAGGCATTAGTTGGGTTAACCTTGGGAACTGAGGGGTCTGACAACTTAGTTGGCACACTCACTCAGGCTGTCCTTGTCTGTACAGGGGATATGGATATGTCCCCTGATATAAGTCCCAATACTTTGGGCAAATACAGGCAGACACATTTGATTAATGGCAAGATGGCTCAGGCCTATAGGGACACTTGTGCCAGTGTCACTATGGTGACACCTAACTTTGTGGACCCTGGACAGATCATGCCAGGTACAGATTTCCTGGTGACCAATGCCAGCAACGTCACTACCAGTCATAGTATGGCGATTGTGGCTTTCTCCTGGGGTGGAGTGAAGGGTCAAAAGAAAGTTGTAGTCAGTTCAGACCTCCCAGTTGATTGTTTGTTGGGCAATGATTTGGAGTCATCACTATGGTCAGAAGTGGAGCAGAGGACTCACATGGAAATGTTAGGCTTGCCAGCACATGTGCTTGCTGTGACTAGGTCACAGGCCAGAAGATGCCCCACTGAACAGGTGCTGGATCCTGAAAATATGGACCAGACACCTTCCAAGAAGAGCAGTAGGGTTAAGGCTTTGCCTTCCCCCTTGCCCCAGGTTGAGGATCAAGTCTCTGAGGAGGCTGATCTGAGAGAGCTGAGGGAAACTGAGCCTAAAGAGCTTGAACTTGATCAAGTTGAGTTTCTGGGCTCAGGGGGACCCTCCAGAGCAGACCTGGGGAAGGCACAGTTAGACTGCCCTTCCCTTGAACCCCTCAGACAGCAGGCTGCTGCAGAGGCTGCAGGGAATGCCACAGGTGCCCACAGGGTATACTGGGAAGATGGACTCCTGTACTCTGAGTCAAGAGACCCCAAGCCTGGTGCAACCAGGAGGCTGGTCATCCCCTTGTCTCTGAGAGGTTTCCTTCTCACCTTGGCCCATGAGATTCCCCTTGCAGGTCATTTAGGTCAGACAAAGACGTGGGACAGGCTTGTCTCACACTTTCACTGGCCCCACATGAATGAGAATACCAAGGAGTTTTGTCGCTCCTGTGTCACTTGCCAAGCCAGTGGTAAGTCAGGTGGCACAACAAAGGCCCCCCTCATACCACTACCTGTGGTGGGGGTTCCCTTTGAAAGAGTGGGGATTGACATTGTTGGTCCAATGGAACCCCAGACAGCATCAGGGCACAAGTTTATACTGGTGGTGATGGACCATGCCACCAGGTATCCTGAAGCTATTCCACTTAGGACCACTACAGCACATGTAGTGGCAAGGGCCCTAGTTGGAGTGTTCTCCAGAGTGGGCTTCCCTAAGGAGGTTGTTTCTGACCGAGGTGCAAACTTCATGTCAGGATATCTGACTGCAATGTGGAAGGAGTGTGGTGTGAACTACAAGTTCACCACACCCTATCACCCACAATGCAATGGGCTTGTTGAGAGATTCAACAGGACCCTCAAAGGGATGATTCATGGGCTACCTGAAACTCTTAGGAGAAGATGGGATGTCCTGATCCCCTGCCTCTTGTTTGCTTACAGAGAGGTCCCACAGAAGGGGGTTGGCTACAGCCCTTTTGAGCTTCTGTATGGGCATCCTGTAAGAGGACCCCTGTGTTTGGTGAAGGAAGGATGGGAGAGACCTCTCAGAAAGCCTGCAACCAACATAGTGGACTATGTACTTGGTCTCCGCTCCAGGATGGCTGAGTATATGGAAAAGGCATCTAAAAACCTGGAGGCCAGCCAAGAACTTCAAAAAGCTTGGCATGACCAAAAGGCTGTTCTGACCGTGTACCAGCCAGGACAGAAGGTGTGGGTGCTGGAGCCAGTGGCCCCAGCAGCTCTGAAAGACAAATGGTCTGGGCCCCACACCATCATTGAGCAAAATGGAGAGGTTACCTACTTGGTGGACCTTGGAACTCCCAGGAGCCCTCTCAGAGTGCTCTATGTAAACAGGCTCAAGGCATATGTTGACAGGAAGGACATGAGCTTGCTCATGGCCACAGATGAGGGACAGGAGGAAGAGAGTGACCCTCTCCCAGACCTGCTCACTCAGAATCCTGATGATGGATCAGTAGATGGTGTTGTCTTTTGTGGCAGCCTCACTGAACATCAGCAACAGGATTGCAGGCAAGTCTTGCAATCCTTCAGACATATGTTCTCTCTGACACCCAGCCAAACTGATTGGTGTACCCATGATGTTGACACTGGAGACAGTCTGCCTGTCAAGAGTAAAATCTACAGACAGCCTGATCATGTTGGAGACTGCATCAAAACTGAAGTGCAGAAAATGTTGGAGCTGGGAGTCATTGAGCCCTCAGATAGCCCTTGGGCTAGCCCAGTAGTTCTAGTGCCAAAGCCTCACACCCAGGGTGGAAAGAAAGAGATGAGGTTTTGCGTAGACTACAGAGGCCTCAATGCAGTCACTAAGACTGATGCCCACCCAATACCAAGAGCAGATGAACTTATAGATAAATTGGCTTCTGCCAAATTCTTAAGTACATTTGATTTGACAGCTGGGTATTGGCAGATCAGGTTAGCTGAGGAGGCCAAACCCAAGACAGCATTTTCTACCCCTGGTGGGCATTATCAATTTGTGGTAATGCCCTTTGGCTTGAAAAATGCACCTGCCACCTTCCAAAGGTTGGTGAATCAAGTCCTCACTGGGCTGGATGACTTCTGTGCAGCCTTTCTTGACGATATTGCTGTCTTTAGCTCCACCTGGGAGGATCACCTGGTCCACCTGAGGAAAGTGTTAGAGGCTCTGCAAAAGGCAGGCCTCACTATCAAGGCCACTAAGTGCCAGATAGGGCAGACACAGGTTGTATACCTGGGCCACCTTGTAGGTGGAGGCCAGGTTCAGCCACTGGAGAGTAAGATACAGGCCATCAAGGACTGGACTCCTCCAATCACCCAGACTCAGGTTCGAGCTTTCTTGGGCCTGACTGGGTACTATAGGAAGTTTGTCAGAAATTATGGGTCCATAGTGACCCCTCTTAATGACCTGACAAGCAAAAAGATGCCAAAGAAAGTTCAGTGGACAGCAAGCTGTCAGAAAGCATTCAATGACCTAAAGCAGGCCATGTGCACTGTACCTATCCTAAAGAGTCCAGATTACTCCAAGCCATTCATTGTCCAAACAGATGCTTCTGAGTTGGGTGTGGGAGCTGTTCTGTCTCAGCTGAATTTTCATGGTAATGATCAGCCTATTGCTTTCATTAGTAGGAGGCTGACACCCAGAGAGAAAAACTGGTCAGCTATTGAGAGGGAGGCCTTTGCTGTGGTTTGGGCCCTGAAGAAGCTGAGGGCCTACTTGTTTGGCACTCACTTCACCATTCAGACCGACCATAAGCCCCTCTTGTGGCTAAATCAGATGAAGGGTGAAAACCCCAAACTACTTAGGTGGTCCATTTCCCTACAGGGGATGGATTTTACAGTGGAGCATAGACCTGGTACTGATCACAGCAATGCTGATGGGCTCTCCAGGTATTTCCACTTAGAGCAAGAAGACTCACCTGGTCAAGGTTAGTTTATTGTCCCAAAGTTTGGGGGGGGGGGGGTCATGTAGGAGAGTAGGGTCTGCAATCCTATGATCACCCAGATTTTTGCTTTTTGCTGCACTGGTTTACGACTTTCCCTGGCTGTGGGCCTGCTAATCAGACCCACAGCCTAGCTGTTCTCTCTATCCAAATTGTACTCAGGTACTGAATTGGCACTGGGCCCTCTCTGAGTCCCTGTACCCAGGGCTGAGGTGCACCCAGAAGTCTCCCAGGGGCTGCAGCATGTATTATGCCACCCCTGGGCTGACTAACTAAACTGACACAACTGGCTGCACGACAGCTGGGGCAAGGTGGTGTACTCACCCTTTGCTTTAGATATAGTATACCTATATCTAACCCCAAAATGGACACACAGATCTCCTATCAGTCACTCCTATGGCAGGCCTTAACAATCCTGAAGGCAGAGTGCTTGGAATCGTGTGAGATAGTGCTCTGGCATGAGCTGAGCCTGTCTGCGGCTTTCGGGATCTATCCCTTAGCCGTTTCCATGATATCGCATACCATATACTCTTAAGTGCATTATAATCCTCGCGGTTATATGTCAACTCTGGTATTGCTTTATCAAAACATGTCGAGTAAGGTGTCATACGAATTGGAATACTAACCCCTCGCCAATTCTGGCGACGGGGTTAGCATTCCACCCTTCTAGAGGGACACGACATGTGAGTAACCTGTAACCCCGGTTAAAGTCCAACAGAGCCTTAGCTCCACAAAATGGATGCTGCCACCGAGACAAAAGTCTGCCCTCCTGCTGCTGGGAGTCCTCCCAGAGCAGGAGATAAGGACAAAGGGTTTCCTGCCAGGGGCGGTGCCAGCACCGTCCCAGACAGGGTTTTGTGTATCCTAGGTAGGCAGGGCTGAAAGGAAGGTGACTGCAAGTGGCACCCCGGTGCTCACTGTGCATAGGCCGGCCTGAACCAGTTCCAGGGGCACACCAGCCCCTGAGCTGGGGAAAGCCCGCCAAAGGAGAGGGGTGTAACCACCCCCCTCCTGGTCCCACCCATAGGGCAGGACTTAGTCGCGTGCCAGCCCCCTTTTCCCAGATAAAGGTAGGAGCAGGCCCCCTTCCAAATTAGATCATCTTTGGAATCGAGACACGACTTTCTGCGAAAGGACTTCAAGATTTCTTCTTCAAGATTCTCCCTTGTGACTAAGGAGTAGTCACCCTGCATCCGCAGGCACCATCGCAAGAACACTGCGGTCTGCTGTAAGTCCTTCCTCCGGAATCCGACTGCCCAGCTCGACAAGACCCGGCTTCCCTGGCACCTCTGACCTCTACTCACCTCTACAGCCAAGCTGAGAACCGTGAGTGCGACGAGACCTCAAGGGACCGACTATTGCCAAGACTGCACGACTTCTTCACAGCAAGCCCGCCGGGTAATCTACTGGCGAGTGCTTTGGGGTCCGAGAAGCCCCGACCCTGAGCAGCTCCAGCACCGAAGAGCAGCCCCCCAGCATCTCCACGATCGGCGTGGGGCCCTTCTGCTTTTTGCTGCTCACCGCGTTGTTTGGCTACTAGCCCGCTGGCTTGTGGCCTTCTGAACGACGCCCGACGACATCACTGCTGCTGGTCTGGTTGCTCCAGACTGGCTCTTGCTCCCTTCCAGAAGAGGAGCACCCCGGACCCTCCTGGTCCACTCAAGACGCCATTTTGAGTCCACCGCGTGGGCTTGAATTAGCCAAGGCTTTGTTGCCCAATCCTGGGTCCTTCGACGCCGACAGCTCGCCCCTCCATCCTGGTCGCCGACAACGCCTCCTGGTCAGTGAGATCTGCAGAGCACAGCGTCGCCCACTCACCTAGTCGAGGTGACTACCATCCGGTGCCCTCCTGGTGCCCCCTGACTACTGGCTAGTAGTCACGAACTTGGTCCCCTCTGCTTTCAGGTATCATCCATCTTCAAGATCCAGGCTTGGATCACCTCGAACTCTCTTCACTGGTCGCCTGCCAGCATCTTTCTTCCAGGCTCCTGGTTCGTCTACGAGGATTCCCGACGTCTTTTGAGACATATGCAGCTGCATCCCCTGGGCTAGGTAACTTCGGCATTTCGGTGCCCCAGCATAGCCTCACTATCCAAGGGTGAGGATCCACTTTCGTTTTCTCCCTACCAGGTCGGGTTCGCCCGTGAACACTAGCTTTAACTTTACTAGCTATCATAGACTTTGTCCCGCATCCCGCGTGAGAGTGCACACTCTGCACCCGAGTCCCCTGGGCCTCCTAGAAGTAATCTAACGATTCCCTAGTCAAGTCCTAGCGATTCCAAAGCCTATTAGTACTGTACTTACCTGCTAGTAATTTCGCATTCCACTTTTAGAGTATATGGTTTCCCGTGCCCCTCGGGCATTTGTATATACTGTGCTAACTTAAGTATTTTTATAAGAGTTTTGTTGTGTGCTTAGCTCCCTGTCTCATAAAGAGCCAGGGTAGTCTTGTTATAAATAAATACACTTTATTTTCATAACAACTTGTGTGGTGTCCTTTCACTGGGTGTTCAAGGGGTAATGTGATGGTAAAACAGCTGGCTTAACACGCCCTCTAGAGTCTTAGCCTTAGACTGCTCGTATCCATGCTACTAGGATAGCTGGTCTATAAGGTTGACTTACAACCAATCATCAATAAGGGTTGTTTGGACTGATATATAGTGATCACTAGAATAGTGAACACTGCACATCAGGCCAACTTCTCACACAATGAAAGAAAAAATGTGGAATAAAATTACCTAATGTGATGCCAAGACAAAACTACTTTATTAGGGGTGGGTCATCACAAGGGTAATATTAAAAGCTACAGTATAAAGATAGTGTTAGAGCAAATATCACTATCAATCAGATGGGAGCTGTCGACATGTTTCAGCCTAACAAGGCTTTCTTCAGGACCTATGATTCAAGATACTACTGCAACAGACACTATACAAGTTAACAATCACTTGATAGGCATCCACAAGAATTGTGGTTTTTCTACTATGTACCTTATAGTAGGTCAGTAGGTTCTCACCCAAAAGTTTTATGGGGGAGGGCCTCACCTCGCCTGGCGCTCGCTCAGGTCTAAAAGAGGCCCGCTCTGTCCGTCGGTACCTCCAGCCTTAACTGAGCCGAGGGGGAAGTGGTGAGACGCATCAAAGGATAATGGTGATTGGTGTAACGCATCGAAGGACAATGGTGATTGGTGGGACGCATCGAAGGACAATGGTGATTGGTGGGACACATCAAAGGATAATGGTTATTGGTGGGATGCATCGAAGGACAATTGAAGTGGGTACGATGCATTGAAGAATTATGGTGATGGGTGGGATGCATCGACGTATAATGGTGATTGGTGGGATGCATCGAAGGATAATGTTGAGTAGGATGCATCCAAGTACCTGCATAGAAAGGCTGCAATTCGTGACTTGGGTACCAGTCCGGCAGAACACAGAGGCGCTCAGCTTTTGAGGGTCTCAGTACCACTCAGGGCGCTGTTGGTTTTAATGGACTTGGGGTGGGGAGCTCAAGTCCATGGGTGTTTTGTCTGGCATGTCGGCGAGTTGGCAAGTTTGAGGATCTTGCAATTCTCTGTGCACCTGAAGAAGAGAGTGACGAATCCTAGCAATGCAACTACTGGTGTGGAGCTGGCCTTTGTTGTAGTCCCTCGACGTTGATTGGGGTGTTCTTATGAGTGATAACGAACAAAAGGGTTGCTCAGTAAAATAATGTATTTGCCTAGGATCACACAATGTGGCCAAGAAGGGATTTTCTAGTTTCACACTTACAATTCAGCGTTTAGAAAGGTATTTATTTACGCCATCAACGGTTAATGCTTTGTGCTCACTTAACAAATGTGAATAGATTTTGGTGACAGACAGAATTCTCATTTCAATTGGTGCTATTTTATACAACACCAACTTTGGGCAGTTTTATCCTGCGCGCTACAAAATACTCCATATATTTAGTTTTCTCAGTGTCATTGTCAAAAATACATCAGTTTCTGAACTCTGCAGCTGCTAAATCCTGACAGGACCCCCACACTAATAGAGCACGCAGCTTGTGTAACCGCTGTCTGCTCCCAGTTTTATGGGAAAACACGTGCAGCTAAATGGAAGACTCTGCCTCTCCACCCGGCCTTGTAAACTCGCTGCTAATGCACTTCAGCATCAAGAAACTGAAAGTGACAATTTTCCCGCTCTGCTCACAAATGGTCACTTCGTCTCACAAGGAGCAGTGAAGTGCGCGCTTGTGGGAGTGTGCGCGTGCTGAGGGAACGCAGTTTGAGCTCATGGGCACAGGCTGCCGGGAACAATGCTCGTAAAGACCAGCAGTGCCCAGTACATATACTTGAGATGGATTCCCTCTTTACTTGTACTATCTAGCAATTAAACTAGACCGCACTAGGGCAAAGGGTGAGAAGCTGGGTTTCTGTTGCAGTAATCCCCCCCCCCCCCAACACACTTTTTGCCAGATTTCTGATGCACTTTTACTTGATGTTCCCTGGGTCCCTGCCAATCAGGTTCCCAGGGCCTGTGTTCTTTCCCCAAAACTGTACCTTGTACCCCCAACTGGCACTCTCTGGCCACCTGTCAGCCCCTGGTAAATGGTACCACAGGTACCCAGGGCACTCTGACCAGAGAAGGCCTCCAACGGCGGCAGCACTTATTGTGCCACCCTTGGGGGCCCTGTGCCCTGACACTCACACACTGCCTTTGCAGACTGAGTGTTTTGGTGCAGAACAAAGAGAAGAGTCGACATGGCACACATCCCTGTATGCCATCTCTACAGCCCATTACCCTGGCATGGATCAGTGACCCCTCTAGCTGGGTGCCCTATGCCAGTGGTGAGGGTACAGGTGCATGAGCCCTGTGCCCCTACAGTGTCTAAGTCCATTCTCAGACATTGTAAGTGAAGAGTATATGGTGCTGGGAGGTTGTCATTATGAACTCCACAGCACCATAATGGCTACACTGAATACTAGGAAGTTTGGTATCCAACTTCTCAGCAAATTAAACCCACACTGATGCCAGAGTGGGATTTAATGAAAAATGCACACAGAGGGCATCTTAGAGATGCCCCCTGAAAAACGACCAGCCTCTGGTGGGTTTCCGGACTGGTAAACACCAGCCTGCCACCACAAGACATGTTTCTGGACCCCTGGGGTGGGAGCCTTCGCTTCCTGAGCCCAGAAACACAGCCTTTCCTGGGAGGAGGTGGTCACACCTCCCCCAGGCCAGGAAGAGCCATCTGTGGCAGGGGAGCTTCAAAGACCTGGCAGCCTTTGTAATGCGACCCCCAGCCTCTCCTGCCATCAGACAGGCGGGAAAAAGTAGCCAGCCCAGAAGGTGTGCCCACCTCTGCCAACTCCACCCCTCAGGTGGGGGAGGCGAGGTGAAGCCCACTCTTCAGTGCCCCCCCAGCTTGCAGATGGCAGGCACTCTCCAAGGGATTGTGGCCACCCCCTCACGTGGGATGAGCACACCGAGGGTGTAGTCACTCTAAGGTCAGTAGCCCATTGCCCACTGACCTCGAGACCCCTAAAATTCCCCCTGAATACAGTACTTAGGGGGCAGCCCTGAACCAAGAACTCAGACAAGAAACCACAAGAAGAAAATGCCGAAGCGAACCAGAGGAAGACGCCTACTGACTTGGCCCAAGCCCTACCGGCCTGTCTCCACCTCGAACCTGCTCCTGCGAAATCCCGGAGTTCCCTGCAGCCAGCAACCTCAGGAACCCCAGAGGACCTGCCTGCCTTCAAACCCAAATACTTTGTCTCCCATGAGCACTAAATGTGTTCCTCTCCAACATCTGGCCTGGCTGGAAACCGTGAATCCGCCCCACTCTGCACCCACTGTCCACGGCCCGAGCTAGAGTGGGCAAACACCACGAGGAGGTCTCCCGGCGATCCGGGATCCAGTGATCCCTGACCTACCTCAAGCCTCCAGACGACGCCTGCAGTCTAAATCCGGAAGGTCCCCATAACCACGACCAGGAGCTTGTAAGAAGATCCGACCCTATAAGGCACCCCTGCACCCGACGCCCCACGGCCTTGTGTGGCCCAACCAACGGTGCCTAGCCAACCCCGAACATCCCAAGTTACCTCTCGAAGTGGTGGTTGCACCCAGAAGACCTTCGTTACAAGCCTGCAGTGTGTTTGCAAACCAGAGAATCCCCAAGGCAAGTAACAGGACGCCCGACGTCGAAACAGCACCCTGCACCCGGCCGCCCTAGTGCCGCTGAGCAATCTTCTGTTCTCCTCCTCTGCACTACCTACCTGCAGCTGCCCCTGTGATTGCCTGAAACCGCGTTCCTTCACTCCTGCTTATGCAAGCTGTAGGCTTCTGCTGCCCCTAATGATGTACATCAAGCACATCCAGGCCCCCTTCCTCACTGGCTAGCAAAAGGAATCTTCTCGTCTGTTGGAGCACAGCATGCACGTTCATTCACGTACCCATTACATTGTTCTCGCTCAATTTGCTTTCCCTGTCGTCACCATCTTCATGACACACCTGCGCTCCGCCCCATACTTCCCATTGCTGTATTTTTCTTTCTCCAGCTGTTTGTCTTCACTGATCAGCCCTCCAGAGTGTGTGCGCCCGCGTCTGTGTCCTGAGCCATCAGAGTGTGTGTGCGTGCGTCCGTGTCCCAAGTCTTTGCCGCTCATTTATATTATGTACACCACTACTCCTGCTGGATGCTCTAATTAATGCCTTAACCTCTACGTCATCGGCCTGGTCTCACCGATTGTCTTTTTTCTTGCAGACGCAGATATAGCACGTGACGTGGTCTGCCTAGTTCAGTGTCTGAGACTTATTGGCGAATCGATTTCCATGGAAATGGCATACCTCATGGAGACCAGCTGCTGTCACCTCCTCTCGCCTGAGAGCACTGCCGAGCAGATCCTGGAGGACCTAATAGCAAATGATACGTAAGAGTCGGCTAGCCTCATTTTGGTTTATACAGAACCCGTTGCTGATTCCTAACATTATTGCAATAACATTTGTAAGAGAGTAGGAACTGCTCTTATGGTTACCCCCACTTTTTGCTGATGTTTCACTGGTTTTTCGACTTTAGTCTGGCTGGGGCCGTGCTATCCAGGACCCCAGCTTAGCTGCTTCCTCTCTAAATTGATTGCATGTACATTAGGCACACTCCAGTTTGGTTACTGGGGTACCCTTGTGAGTCCCTAGTATATGGTACCTTAGGTACCAAGGGCATAGGTACCCCAGAGGCCTATCAGGGGATGAAGCATGTATTATGCCGCCCCTGGGAAGCCTTCCAAAATGGCACCACAGGTCTGCTACTGCAGCCTGGGTAAGGTGGTGCTTGTACCCCTTACTAAGATATCCGTTACCTATTTCTACCTTAAAACTCTGCACATATAAAGCTATAAGTCACTCCAATAGCAGACCTTATCAATCCTGAAGGCAGGGCGCTGGGTTTTGTGTGAGAGGGTGCCCATGCATGAGCAGGACCCCTGTATAGCAGGTTTCCTTAGCCCGTGAGATAAACATGTAACTTCACACGGTTGCTGTTAAGACTTTCAGCGAGTGGTGACCTGTGGTGGTAGTAAAATGGCCGTTGTCTTGATGAGTTGTGTTGGGTAACACGAGTATCACCTAACCTAAGTACTTACCAGTCCTTTTCTCTACGTCTTGAGGGGTCAGTGTCGGCTGTCAGTTGTGAGGTCATTAACCATACCAGAGGCATCCCAGGGCCTTGGATACCGTTGTACTGCCAGAATTCCCTGTTTTGTCCTGACTGTCCAGAGTGTAGGGTTGCTGTGATGCCGTACCTGCTGGCCTGGCATTCACACTTTTAATCCTAACCATTAGAAGAGCTCTATGCTTGTACCATACCCCGTACATGGAATTGAGAGGTAAACAAAACCTAAACATAATTCAGATCAGTTCCCCTTTTTTAGTTGCGTTGTGAAAATGTATTCAATCCTTCCATAAAAAGTAGGTTAAACAATATTTACAGCAGTCTTTCTTGCCATAAATGCTATAATATGAATGTTTTTATCTTGGTTAGTCTTTGATCTGTACTGTATGTGTGGCAGTACGAATCCTGATTTAAACAATCGCCATATTTTATTATTTTTCTAAATTATTCCTGTTATGCGTTGCTAGTAGAAACTTTCTATCAGTCCCAGAAACACGGTGGGCCTGTATTCTTCTTTGTTTTACCGTTTACATTTCTGGCAGTTAATACCGTGTATGGTACCAATGGCCAATATCCCTACTGTCAGCCCTGTCTAAGGTACTGGGAAGATGTGTAAATCATCAGCCCTCTCAGTATCTTAAAGTTACTGATCAGCGCCATCCTAGCCAGTCTGGCTTTAGACCAGTCTAAAGGCACCGAACACATCCGAGGCAAATTGGACGGTGGGGGGGAGGACGTTCCGATCATGTTAGACCTGTCCGTGGCCTTCGATACGGTCCCTCATCCAGGCGTCTAGCACACCTCCAGTCTTTCGGGATAGGTGGACTGGCCCTGAACTGGCTAGCCTCCTTGTTGAAGGATCGAGGACAGGAAGTGTGGGTCCCTCCATTTTCCTAAAGAGCATGCGAGCTGACCTTGGGAGAGACGCCGGGCTCTGCCTCGGCTCGAGCCCCACATTGTTTACTGTGGACCTCACTCCTTTAGCCTAGCTGGCAGAGCCCTTGGGGGGCAAAGGTGATTGCAAACGCCGATGACACTCAGCTGCTGTTCACCTGTGAGAGGGGAGTGGAGATTGCAGGAGTCTATTAAACCTGCCTTTCTTCTATTTTTCACTCGATGACCACCCATCAACTAAAATGTAATGCAGAAGAAACCAAAATACTATTCTTTGGTTTCAATGCCCCAGAATCATGGCAGACCTTGTGGCCTAAAGACGCCCTACCCTCAGGGTCTCCGGGGGAATAGTTTAGAACTTGGGCGTTGAATTGACACCTCCCCTCCTTTCAACCACAAATCAAGTCTCAAGTGGTTAGAACATGTTTAGGGCTTCTGCGGAGGTTAAAGTTCTTACATTTCCTTTTTTCTCTGTAAGAAAGGCGGTTCTCAAATCAAAGAACTTCCAGGCTGGATTACGGAAATTCCCTGTATCTGTGACCCTCCGGACTATCTGCTCTACAAACTTCAGCTGGTTCAGAATGTTACCCTGCACTCTCCTTAGCCTGCCTCCAAGAATATGCGTTCCCACACCTTCGTACCCTTCATCGGCTTCTGATAAGAAGAGAATTCTCTTCAAAATGTTAGTTTGGGTCCATAGAGCACTGGACCATACAGGTGCAGGTTATTTTAGGGGCAGAATCAGTTTCTATGCTCCCTCTAGAAACTTGCGGCCCACCATCAGACTTCTTGAAAGGATTCCTACAATTCGCCACACGAGAACGAGTGGACGGACCTTCTCCTATCTTGGACCAGCGGCATGGAACAAACTCCCTCTTGAGCTGCGCTCAGTAGATGTTACCTCACTGTTCAGGAAAAGGTTGAAGTACTGGCTCTTCCAACAAGAGTAGATGATCTGACTGTACTCTGTGGATGACCGAAAAGCGCAAAGCCGGGACACTCCATGGAGTAGCCGTGCCCTCTACAAGTCGTATTTCATTCATTCACTCACTCTAAGGGATCTCGGCTACTCCAACACCAAATTAGCCAGGGGCCTGAGTAAAGGACACTTCTAGTCGTTAACTTCGGTGTATTGAAAATGGTTTCGTACAGTACACCGAAAACTAACGAACATGTGAATACAACGGCCTTTCAGTGGAGCACCCTGGGCACCGGCCCTTATCCATTGAGCTCCATTTCACTATCTAGTCCGATATTGCACCGTCCTTTGATGGATCGGATAATACCTCTACGTCTCTCCTAGTGAGCTACTTAAACATATAAACTAACTATGTAGTAAGTACCAACCTTGAAAGGTGCTGGTGACATCATAAACCAGTTGGCCGAAGGCAGAGTTGTTTGTGAATGTTACCATAACTCCCAAAAGCCATTCACATTGGCGTTTGAAAGTACGGGCAGGAGGTGTGGCGTGCATTGTGCATTGCACATTATAACTAACCAACTGCAATGCTTTTTCGATTTTGTTTGCTGAATCATAACTGACTTAACTGTGTTTTTCAGTGTATATATTCTACGTAGATGTATTTGTGCCTTATGGCAGTACATACGCGTGCTCTGCATCATCCTTGGAGCTTGGTTTATTTTCAAAGAAGTTATTCTCAAGACCCCTTGTGACTTCTCCCATAATCCACAATGCTTGAGGGCACCGGCTTCACGATGGTTTTCTTCTGCCATTGGGTTCTGACATTTTGATTACAAACTCATAGACCAACTCGTTTGCATTCACTTTGGGAGCAGCCCTTCGAAATTTAGGGTCCTACGACTCTGAAAACACCTGGCGAACCTCCTCCCATCTGATTCATCAGTGACTTGTGTTCGAATACCCTGAGACGCGACCCGAACTCCAGCACAGACGATCAGCTGTCATCCTAGGAATACACTTTTTATCTGCAAATAATGCCTAGGGAGGGTGATATGGAATGTGTTCACTTCCAATTCTGCCCTCGATGCATTACCAAATACTGTGCAGTCTCCGTTTCTGCCCTCGAACACAGTTGCATTTTTTGCAACAAATGCCTACTCTTTCGGTGCAAGAACCCCTCTGGTACCATACAGGGAGCCGCTGGGTGCTTCATAAAAGACTGAGACAACCCTCGCCTGAAACAGCCGACATCTTTGTGGAACGAAACCCTCTTGATGTAGAGGAGAAAGAAGCCAGCCAAGAGGGCCATCCCTCAGCACACTGTACGCCCAGCAACGAGCCATGAGGAAGCTGGGACTCCAGCTACAAAACCTTCAGGCCTCCAGACAAAAGCCACACCTAAGTCTGCAGTTCCAATGCCCAGAGGCCAGGTAACGAAGCCTCGCCCCCAAAAGCACTCCAAGGCAGAGCACCTCTTTAGGAAGCTGCCTCTGTATGAGCGCCATTAGGTGGTCCTACCGTGCACAGAGTTCACAGATTCCCCCAAAAGTGTACAGGGATCATTGCAAACCCAAAGTGCTCCGATAGTGGTAGTGTGGGTGAGCAGCCTTCGGCCACACACAGAAGTGTAAGACATGTACTGCACAACATTAACCAACAAGGGACACACAACTCAAAAAGGAGATCCATGTCAATTATATAAAAATAAGAGTTGTTTGCGTTTAAAAAAAAATATATGTTTAAGGCCAAGGTCTTACCAACAAGGTAAGTACGTTTTGCTCGAAAAATACTTTTCACTTTCAAAAGTCGACACTTAAAGCAAATTTCAAAGAGTTCAATGTTATCCTATGGAGGAAAACAATAATTCGATTCTACAGGTAAGTATCAACTTACATTTCCAGTCTTTGGGTCCAAAGGTCAGCAAGAGTCAGGTGACTACTAAAACTGCACCACCAGCCGCACAAGGGTGGCCGCGTGCAGAGGTCAAAATAGAGTTCGGCCCGATGCATTTCAATGGAGACTGGGGGTGCTTGAAGCCACTCTGCTTGCAAGTAGGTAACTTGGCTGCAGGGGCCGAGCTTTAGGGGTTAGAACAAGCAAGGGCGGGGCCACAAAGACGCACCAGCGCCACCGGGCGGCCGGGTGCAGGGTGCATATTCAGCATCGGGCACCAAATGCTTCTCAATGGAGAACTTGCTTTGGACAGACATTCTGCAAGCGTCGCACCGGAGGTTGCAGGAGGGAGACCAGTGGTAGCAGAGGTAAGTAGAGATGTATAGGGTCGTAGTTGCATCGTCGATTCAGCTTACCAAGGCACAGGGGCTTTGGGTGCAGACATGCCTTTAGACATCGGATTCTTTTTACTGGAGCTGGTCGCAGTCAGGGGAAGCCTTCAGATTCAGGCTGCAGGTGTCGTCATGGAGTCCAGGAGGGGTCAGCCAAGACTGGACTTGATAATACTAGTAAGTGGGTTGATAGTAATGTGGCAAGTAGTGGCGCCTCTAATGTTCACGTCAATCTGAACAGCACAATTTACGGTGCAACAGGTAAGAGGATAACCCACAACCTCCAAAACGGACCGTAATTCTTAATACACAAATAAACAGAACCTATGCACACGTAATTGCATTTAACAGTATTAATACTGGGAGTATTCCACAAATAACACGACCACACAATATATGATCCAAATGATGTTCTTTTTCTCCTTTTTTTAGGTTTATTATTTTTCCAGGTGCCCAGCCAACACGTGTTTCTTCTGGGTGTACCCCACGACTTCTTCAGGGCTATCGGACAGATGGCAATAATGTCAAGAAACCTCTCAGCAGGGTGCCATGTTGACTTTATTGCTTTTCACCTCACTGGGGCATGCAAGCTGCAAGGTCAGCGGCATGATCCTAGGGGCCCTCTTCAGCTCCCAGGCCCTAGGTGCCCAGGGTACCGTTTACTAGAGATTTGCAGGGGGTAGAAGTACCCATCGGGCTGTTTTTCGGGAAGGAGCACTGGCACAGAGGGCCTGGTTGGCTGAGATCCTGTGCACTACAATCAAAACCACATCAATTTCCAGGCAGAAAGTGGGGGCTGACCATGTCAAACAAGGCCCTTTCTCACAACCGCTCCTGTGGGAGTCTGGCATTGAACCCTGAGCCAAACTATAAAAGGCAGCGACTATCTGGTCCGGTTCCAACACCTAATGTGCATCGAGAGCAGCGTTCACAGCCTGCTGTGCTGTGAGGTGGCTTTACCTCCACCTGAGACGTCTAGCATCTAGCTTACAGGCCTAAAGGCAGGATGCGCCGTGTTCAGGTGAGGGCACAGGTGCATGAGCAATATGCCCCCACAGTGTCCAAGTCCATTCTGAGACATTGTAAGCCCAGTGAAGCCATTTTGAGTACATGGGCTGGAAGTTTGTCAACAAGAACTCCACGGTTCCATGATGGCTTTACTGAAGTCTGGGAAGTTTGGTATCAAACTTCCACGCACATTAAACCCACACTGATGCCAGTGTGGGATATAATGAAAAATAATCTTAGAGATGCCCCCTGAAAAGCGACCAACTCTGGTGTGGTTCCTGACTGGCTCCCAGTCATCTGCATCATCAGACAGGTTTCTGGTCCCCTGGGTAGAAATACCTCCGTTCTCTGGGTCTGAGAACGCACATCCTGGGCAGAGGTGTCATACCTCCTCCCCCAGGATAGGCAAGGTCGTTGTAGAGGGACCTTCAAAGCCCTGCCTCCTTTGTTAGCTACTACTAGCCTTTTGCTACTATCAGCCACTAGCTCCCACCAGTTTTGACCCCCATTTTGAGTGCAAGAACCGGTGGGAAAACCTAGCCAAGAAGGGAGGTGTGCCCACCTTTTCTAAGCTTACCCCTCAGGTGGGGGAGGCGAGGTAAAGCACACATCTCAGTCCCCGCCATCTTGAAGATGGGATGACCCGTCCATTCAGGAGGAGGCTGATGCCCCCCTCCCACTGGAGGGTGGCTTACTCAGGGGTGTAGACACCCCAAGGAAGGGACCCATTGGTCCCAACCCTCACACCACTGTAATGCCTCTAAATCTAGTATTTAGGGGGCACCCTGAACCTTGCCTCTTCTGACAAGGAGGAGGACCCAAGAGCCGTGCTGCAGGAGAGGACGACAGCTGCTTTGGCCCCAGCCCCGGAGACCTGCCCTGCCTTCACAATGTACACCTTTCTTCCATGTACACTGGATTTGTCCAATACCAACCCAAGCCAGAACTCCAGATCTGGCCAGATCCGCAAGTTCTCACCACTCTGCACCTGATGCCCACAGCCCGAGAGGCCCAACACCCCAGCGAGGTTCCCCCAGCGATCCTGACCTGAGTGCCAGCGTTGGATGACCTCCACAAACCACCTTCTCAACGCCTGCAACCTCATCCTGAAGGGTCCCCACAACCTGACATGAAAGGACACCCCTGCACCCGCAGCTCCCGAGTCCAGAGGTGCCTGACCGACTGTGTCCTGGTGTCCAGCAGCTCTTCAACTTTATCCTCCAGTCGTTTGCTCCCTTCATCCAGTCTTGTGGCTCCAGCCTACAGTCCTTTTTTCGTGGCCGATGTCCTCCATTGAAATGTATTGGGCTCCCGGCACCATCTAAGCATCCTGCACCCGGCCGTCCCTGCGCCGCTCGTGGTGTGGGCTTTGTGCTAGCCTGTGAACCCCTTTGCCCTGATCTTAACCCTAAGAGCTTCGCTCCTGAGGCCGAGTGGCCTGTCTGTGAGCAGCCCCCAACCGAGGTGTCCCCTAGCCCCATTGGCTAACATTGGCACCCGACCGCAGTAGTGGTGCCCCTCGAGTGCCAACGTGAACCTTGGGAACCTTGGTTCTACCCCCCAAACCTCCAATTCCAAAACCGATGTACTCACCAGTAACTTAACACTTCGTTTTCCTCATAGAATTATTTTTAGAGAAAAATGCACCATTCAGTCCTAAGTGTTGAACTGTCTTGTACTACACAAACCATAATCTATTGCTTGCAGAAGAGTTAACCTTCTTAAACACGTATTGTATGGTGTAAACTGTTACGATTATGTATCACCAAACTAGAACTGTAATCAAAAAGTAAACTGAATGTTCCTGCTAATTCAATATTCACTGTCTTACTGAATGTCACATTGTATGAAGAGTTTAACTTCCCTGCTACTAAGTAAATGTTGGTTCAGAAATAAAATTACAGAGTAACTTTATATACAAACAATTGGTCTGGATTCAGTCTTTGAGTGCGTGGCCTCATTTCTTGCCTGAGTGTGTACAACAAGTGCTCAACACTACCCTCCTGATATCCTGACTGCTCAACCACACTACCACAGAATAGTACGGTGCGATCTACTTTAGCCTCTTCTATATCTCTGGGGATCCTCTGGACTCTGTGCACCCGAAACCTTACGTTAGTATGGTATGTACAGAGCCAGCTTCCTACAGAGTTCTTACTCACTTTGGCTGAAGATATTCCCATAGGGGCTGCCGCTGCTCCTGGGTCTGAACTGGGGTGCAAAGTGACCTAAAGAATGATGATGGATTCAACCCAGATCTGTGACTGGGGGTGAGTGTCTGATGAGTTCCAGCGCTCCGTCCATCATCTCTTTGTGTTTGCTTTGTTCGCCCTAAGTTGGCAGGATATGCCGAGATGTGGGTCCCTTGCTGACTTTGCCACTGTATTCATGCTAGCCTGGCTGATGAGGGGTGTTACCCAGAAACCGGTCCCAGGATGCTTGTTTCCGGTCCAGGGAAGACATGGCTTGGCAGTTCGGGCTGGACTGTTCCCAATAGGGCACAGGGTCAAGACTGATTTGCATATAGCTGGGTCTGAACTGGGGTGGCGGAGTGGGCTAAAGAACAATCATGGATTCAACCCAGATCTGTGACTGGTGTGAGTGTCTGAAAAGTCTCAGCGCTCCGTCCATCATCTCCTTGTGTATGCAGTGCTCCTGCAGTTGCCATAGCTTTCATTCTTAGCTTTACTAGAGTGGGTGTCAGGAGATCGTGTCAGACTGAGGTAGTAACTTCATATAGCTGGCAACCCGAAAGCCGTGTGGGGTGGCCTAGAAGTTCACCACCCCCTATCACTGACTAACAAATGGTTTAGTTGAGAGATTCAACTAAACTCTTGAAAGGCATCCGTGCACTCCCTGAAAACCTCAGGAGGTGGGATGTTCTGCTGCAATGTCTGCTTTTGCCCGCAGAGACGTACCGTAGAACGAGGACATTTTTCCCCCTTTAAACTTCTGTTTTGTCATCCTGTAAGGGGACCATTGTGTCTAGTGAAGGAAGGCTGGGGGGTCCTCTCGAAGAGCCTAAGCAAGACATAGTGGACTATATACGTGGCCACATTCAAAGATTGCTGCATACATGGAAAAGGCATCTAAAACCCTGAGGCCGGCAAAGAACTCCAGAAGCTCTGGTATGACAGAACTGCTGGAGTTCAACCAGGGCAGAAGGTGTTGGCTTTGAAACCTGTGACCCCTAGAGCCCTCCAGAGCAAATGGAGTGGACCCTTCCCTGCCCTTGTAAGAAAGTGGGAGGTCACCTATTTGGTGTATCTTGGCATTTGCAGGTACCCCAAGGATCATCTATGTAAACCGCCTTAAACCCCCCCATGACAGGGCGGGAGTGGCCTTGAGGATGGTCACTGATGAGAACGACGAGAGCGAGCGTCTCCATGACGTCCTCTATCATAGTCCCAAAGATGCGTCAGTGATGGATTGGTCTTTTCTGACACCCTCTCAGCCTGACATCAGTCTGACTGGAGGGAGGTCCTGGAGCAGTATGCTGGGCTCTTTTTCCCTCACCCAGGTCAGACCAGCTGGTGTCCCCATGTTATGGACACTGATGATTCTCAAAAATAAAATATACAGACAGTCTGACTAAGTCAAGGAAAGCATCAGAGCTGAAGTCCACAGGATGCTGGAGTTAGGGGTGATTGAATCTTCTAAAAGCCCCTGGGCCAGCCCAGTGGTCATAGTCACCAAACCTCATGCCAAGGTTGGTAACACAGAGCAGAAGTTGTGTGTGGACTATAGAGGTCTCAATGCTGTCACTAAGACAAATGCACACCCTATCCCAAGGGCGCATGAACATATTGACGGGTTCGGGCAGCCAACTTCAAAGACCTCTTGAGCAAAAGAAAAATCAGCATTCTCAACCCCAGGTGGACATTATCAATTTTCAGTAATGTCATTAGGACTAAAGAATGCCCCCGTCACCTTCCAGAGGTTGGCGAATCAAGCCCTTGCTGGTTTGGAGTGTTTTAGTGCATCTTATCTTGATGACATTGATGTCTGTAGCTCCATTTGGCAGGGTCACCTTGGAACGGTCCTTGAGGTCCTGCAGAGTGCAGGCCTCATTTTAAAGGAAAGCAAGTGCCACATAGGGCAGGACTCTGTTGTATACTTGCGCCACCTTGTAGGTGCAGTCCAAGTACAATACAAGAGCCGGACAATTGTGGACTGGGTGGCTCTAAACACGCAGACTTAAGTCGGGGCTTTCCTTGACTTGACTGGGTACTTTAGGAGGTTTGTGAAGGGGCATTTTACCGCTGTGACACCCCTCACAAACCTGACCACCAAGGAAATGCCAAAGAAAGTAAACTGGTCAGTGAGCAGTAAAAAGGATTTTGACGGAGAAAGTAAGAAGAAAGGAATGTGCTCAGCACCCACTCTAAAAACTCCAAACTGTTCTAAGCCGTTCATCGTGCAGACTGATACTTCTGAACATGGATAGGAGCGGTCCTATCCCGAGCCAGTGATGATGGCCATGATCAACCTGTTGCGTTCATTAACATGAGGTTACTCCCCAGAGAGCAACGTTGAAATGCCATTGAGAGGGAGGCCTTTGCTGTGGTCTGGTCCCTGATCCAGACCACAGCAAAGGCAAAGTGGTCAGTTCTCACTTCCTGGTTCAAACTGACCACTGGCATCTCCGATGGCTAATGCAAATGCCAGCATTTGTAAAGCGCACAGCTACCTCCAACGGAAGTGTCCCGGCGCTGTCCGTATAACGCTTAGGAACCCTTCCTGGCTTTTTCCCTGTGAAATGTCAACTCCTGGGCACCCCCAAGGTGAAGCCAGGCATCCCAGCGCTGGTGGGGCTGTTGTGGAGATTAAGCAAGCTATTGCCCAGAGTTGCAGAGTGGGACTGTGAGAAGTTGGCCTGATGTGCAGTGCTCACTATTCTAGTGATCACTATATATCAGTCCAAACAACCCTTATTGATGATTGGTTGTAAGTCAACCTTATAGACCAGCTATCCTAGTAGCATGGATACGAGCAGTCTAAGGCTAAGACTCTAGAGGGCGTGTTAAGCCAGCTGTTTTACCATCACATTACCCCTTGAACACCAAGTGAAAGGACACCACACAAGTGTTATGAAAATAAACAATGTATTTATTAGAATCACAACAACCCTGTACTCTTTATGAGGACAGGGTGCTAGGCACACAACAAAACTCTTACGAAAATACTTAAGTTAGCACAGTATATACAAATGCCCGAGGGGCACGAAAAACCATATACTCTAAAAGTGGAATGCGAAATTACTAGCAGGTAAGTACAGTACTAATAGGCTTTGGAATCGCTAGGACTTGACTATGGAATCGTTAGATTACGTCTAGGAGACCTAGGGGACTCGGGTGCAGAGTGTGCACTCTCACGCGGGATGCGGGACAAAGTCTATGGAAGCTAGTAACGCTAAAGTTAGTGTTCACGGGCGAACCCGACCTGGTAGGGAGAAAACGACAGTGGATCCTGACCCTTGGATAGTGAGGCTATGCTGGGGCACCGAAATGCCGAAGTTACCTAGCCCAGGGGCTGCAGCTGCATAGGTCTCAAAAGACGTCGGGAATCCTCGTTGCCGGACCAGGAGCCTGGAAGAAAGATGCTGGCAGGCGACCAGTGAAGATAGTTCGAGTTGATCCAAGCCTGGATCTGGAAGATGGATGACACCTGAAAGCAGAGGGGACCAAGTTCGTGACTACTAGCCAGTAGTCAGTGGGCACCAGGAGGGCACCGGATGGTAGTCACCTCGACTAGGTGAGTGGGCGACGCTGGCTCTGCAGATCTCACGGACCAGGAGGCGTTGTCGGCGACCAGGATGGAGAGGCGAGCTGTCCCACGATGGATGATGCTCTCGACGTCGCTGGACCCAGGATTGGGCAACAAGCCTTGGCTAATTCAAGCCCACGCGGTGGACTCAAAAATGGCGTCTTGAGTGGACCAGGAGGGTCCGGGGTGCTCCTCTTCGGGAAGGGAGCAAGGGCCAGTCTGGAGCAACCAGACCAGCAGCAGTGTGATGTCGTCGGGCGTCGTTCAGAAGGCCACAAGCCAGCGGGCTAGTAGCCAAACAACGCGGTGAGCAGCAACAAGCAGAAGGGCCCCACGCCGATCGTGGAGATGCTGGGGGGCTGATCTTCGGTGCAGGAGCTGCTCAGGGTCGGGGCTTCTCGGACCCCAAAGCACTCACCAGGAAATTACTCGGCGGGCTTGCTGTGCAGAAGTCGTGCAGTCTTGCAGATGGCCGGTCCCTCGAGGTCTCGTCGCACCCACGGTTCTCAGCTGGGCTGTAGAGGTGGGTAGAGGTCAGAGGTGCCAGGGAAGCCGGTTCTCGTCGAGCTGGGCAGTCGGATTCCGGAGGAAGGACTTGCAGCAGACCGCAGTGTTCTTAAGATGGTGCCTGCGGATGCAGGGTGACTACTCCTTAGTCACAAGGGAGAAATCTTAGGAAGAAGTCTTGAGTTCCTTTCGTAGAAAGTAGTTTCAGGATTCAAAGATGATCTGATTTGGAAGGGGGCCAGTCCCTACCTTTATCTGGGAAAAGGGGGCTGGCACGCGACTAGGTCCTGCCCTATGGGTGGGACCAGGAGGGGGGTGGTTACACCCACTTCCTTGGCGGGCTTTTCCCCAGCACAGGGTCTGGAGTGTCCCTGGAACTGGTTCAAGCCAGCCTATGCACAGTGAGCACCGGGGTGCCACGTGCAGTCACCTTCCTCTGAAGCCCTGCCTACCTACAATACACAAAATCCTGTCTGGGACGGTGCTGGCACCGCCCCTGGCAGGAAACCCTTTGTCCTTATCTCCTGCTCTGGGAGGACTCCCAGCAGCAGGAGGGCAGACTTGTGTCTCGGTGGCAGCATCCATTTTGTGGATGCTAAGGCTCTGTCTGACTTTACCCGGGGTTAGGGGTTACATACATGCCGTGTCCCTCTAGAAGGGTGGAATGCTAACCCCGTCGCCAGAATTGGCGAGGGGTTAGTATTCCAATTCGTATGACACCTTACTCGACATGTTTTGATAAAGCTATACCAGAGTTGGCATATAACCGCGAGGATTATAATGCACTTAAGAGTATATGGTATGCGATATCATGGAAACGGCTAAGGGATAGATCCCGAAAGCCGCAGACAGGCTCAGCTCATGCCAGGGCACCATCTCACACGATTCCAAGCACTCTGCCTTCAGGATTGTTAAGGCCTGCCATAGGAGTGACTGATAGGAGATCTGTGTGTCCATTTTAGGGTTAGATATAGGTATACTATATCTAAAGCAAAGGGTGAGTACACCACCTTGCCCCAGCTGTCGTGCAGCCAGTTGTGTCAGTTTAGTTAGTCAGTCCAGGGGTGGCACAATACGTGCTTCAGCCCCTGGGAGACTTCTGGGTGCACCTCAGCCCTGGGTACAGGGACTTGGAGAGGGCCCAGTGCCAATTCAGTACCTGGGTACACTTTGTAATAGACAGAACAGCTAGGCTGTGGGTCTGATTAGCAGGCCCACAGCCAGGGAAAGTCGTAAACCAGTGCAGCAAAAAGCAAAAATCTGGGTGATCATAGGATTGCAGACCCTACTCTCCTACAGGGACCCATGATTAGAATAGGCACCGAGGCGAGAATTATCAGGTCCGAGGAAATTGAGCCCAAGACCCGCCGAGGCGGGGAATTGAACCCTGGTCCCGGACCAGACCTCTGCATCAGGGTCTGCCGCTCTAACCATTTGAGCCACACTGAAAGGTGAAAAGCCCAAACTATTGAAGTGCTCCATCTCCCTTTAGCGTATGGACTTTACAGTGGAGAACAGACTTGAGACTGACCATGACAATGCAGATAACCTTTCCAGGACTCTCTTGGGAAAGGTTAGTCTCATTCTCTTTTGGGGGGAGGTGGGTGTAGGAAAGTATATTCAATGTAATTTTAACTGGAAGTGTCCTGGGTTCTTGCTGCCCAGGTCCCCAGTGCCAGTTCTGTTTCAAAGATTGTACAATTGTACCCTAATTGGCAATACCTTTAGCACTCTCTGTGAGTCCCTAGTAAATGGTACCCCTGGGGCCTGAGGTACTAAAGAGGGTCCCTGGGGGCTTCAGCGTGTATTGTGCCACCCTAAGGGACCCGTCACCAAACTCATGCAGTCTGCCATTGCAGACTGCGTTTCTTGGTGCAGACAAACGTGAAAACAAGTGTGCCATGCTTGTAGACACTGCACACAATATAGGTAAGTCGCTCCTACAGCAGGCCTTACACACCTATGGAAGGGTGCACTATAGTACATGTTATGTTACTGGGTTTTATAAAGTGCATAGCTGGCCCAGCAAAGGGGCTTCCCAGCGCTAACTGGCAGAAAAACAAGAAGGCTGCAGAAGAGGGCAGGTGGCTAACAGAATAGATCGAGACTAAGTCAGAGGGAAAAGATAGGTTTTAATGGCCTTGCGAAAAGCTAGATAATTGTCCATACTACGGATGTACACCGGGAGAGAGTTCCAAAGTTTAGCCACCAGAAAGCGAAAGGACCGCCCTCCTGCACGCACCTTCCTCATCTGAGGGGCAACCGCCAAGTGCTGGCCCATAGATTGGAGGTGGCGAGTAGCTGTATAAGGTGAGGTCAGTTTTGCCAGAATGCTAGGTGGGGAAAGCTTCATGACTTTAAAGGCAATACAGAGGGACTTGAACTCGATGCGCCTAGCCATCGGCAACCAATGGAGTATGTGGATGGCATTGGTTGTTGAGCTTTGTAAGGAAGGGAGTTTCTGTTGCAGTAACCCCCCTACTTTTTGCCTGATAACTGATGCACTTTTCCTAGGTGTGCCCTGTGTCCCTGCCAATAAGGCGAAGGGGGGGGGCCGTCACCTAGAAGGTTCTGTCCAAGAGGAAAGAGGCAAACCATCCCATAGCCGGGCCCACAATTCCAGCCTCCTCTAGCCGTTGTAACAGCATCTGATGTGATACCGTGTCAAATGTGGCGCTGAGATCTAGTTAAACCCAGCGGAGGTACGTCCAGCATCTAAGGCTGCCCTCAGATGTTCGGTCACAGCCAGGAGGGCAGACTCCGTGCTATGACGTGGGCGAAAGCCATTCTGAGAAGCATCCAGCATGGAACTACTTGCCAGAAATCCTGTTGGGATGGAATTTATGTAGACCTCAGTCAGAAAAATTCCCCTCTGGATAACCTATTACATCAAACACTTGCCCATTCATACATAAAATCGTATCACCAGAATATAACACCACCACCGTCAAAGGGCAAGTGTAGAAAATGTGCAAATGTTTTATTCAATATTAATGAAACGTATTAAAAAGATAACAACACTAATGAGCAAATGTTATAAACACAATTAAAAAAAAACTATTACAGTACTGGGAGAACCTGCAAGAAAATTTGTTTCTAATCATCTAGACAATACATCAGACCAAAATTCATTATTTAGACATTTCATCAGACAAAATTTATTATTTCGACATTTGTTTTTTCCAAATATTTGTGACAATAAAAGCAAATGTCATATACAGTCTACAGTATGTCTATACAAACCAGGCGTTGGCGCGTTTCGGTGGGTATTACTACGTAAACGCCACCTTCTTCAGGACAAAGGCGATAACTCCCATAACGCATTTAAAATCTGTTATGAATCCAAGGTTTCTGTGGTCACGTTTCGAAGGGTTAATAAACCTCACTCTCAGTAAGTCATCACTATTTTATTAGTTAAAAATCTCAAACACTTGTGTTTCTCACTGCAAATGGTCGATGTAGATATTGCTAGAGTGAAATTCTCTCATAAAATCTTAGGGTGTTTAATATGAACCCCTTCCTGTTTTCCTTCATGCGCGGTTTGAAACATTATTTCGTGATGTTAAAATATAGTTCCATGTTGCGCAATTTTCATTCGATCTCATTTTACTGGGAATTCAGGTACGGGGTGAAAACACTCTCCATAAAACGGGAATCAAGTTCTAGATATCTACAGCCAACAGAAGTCTTTTGAATGTGACTCCTCCTTGTGCTGGCATTGTGTATTGACACCGACTCCATGTTAGAATGTTTTTTTTCTTTTCTGCCATTGGATTCGAATGTGCTGCTGGAGCTCAAGTATAAAGACAACCTTCAACACTTTCGTCACTATCCCTGTTCTTCTTTTCAACACCAATTATAGGTTAAAACAGTACTACAGCTGACCTGCTACCAAGATCTTAGACGTCATGGATCGACCGACTCTCCGCAGGGGCCTTGAGTCCCCAAGTCTCTCGTCGACATTTTGTTCCTCAAGGATATGACTCCATTTCAATACTGCCCCTGCTGTAACCTGGGATACCCCTTGTCTAACCATTACCAAGTGCGTAGTTTGGGTTTGTTGCCACAACGCAATGACACAAATTATGAGGCCTGCTTGTCGTTCAGGTCGAAAGTCTGTCACTTTAGGGACAGACGCTGGGCGTATCTCAAGATGTGCCTGCTCTCTGCAGCAGATGCCTTGGACAACTTTGGGGAACAAACCTTCAACACTGAAGACATTGAAAAGCTGGACTCATGGATATTCCAGACAACCAACTGTCGCCAGAGTAGACCTTCTTTTCCGGCTTTGAGGAGAAAGAACAGTCCAAGCTTGAGGTTGAGCGAACAAGACCTCGCTGACAGACACAACACCACTGACTGAGAGTCCACCTAAGAGGCTATTGGCCCTGAAATCACAGAGCCGACACCAGCCCTGGCGCCGAAGCAGGGTGAGTCGAGACTGACTTCGATGCTGATACCGTAACCTCCAAAAACCTCGAAGCTGCTTCTGAAATCCTCCCCGGCACTTCCGAAGGCCAAACCTTCAGCAGTGAGAAATGGTCTTAGAAATTCACGATGACTCAGAACAGCCAATCCTTGAGCAGCTTAATACTCTTTGGCCCCCAAATGAGACGATATGTTAATCCAAAGATTGGGAGGATTGCTACCAAGCTACAGCCAAATGTGGTTATCCCCCTACTGCGGAAGCCAACCTTCGAGGAGAACGTAGCCTTGGCTCTGAAACACAACAAGAAATACAGTGGCACAAGACCTATCCACTTTGCTCCTTCACCACCACCTCTACCTCCTTTTCCTCTACGTCCTCTTTTGCCTCCTGTTCTTCCTTCAGCCACACTAACAAGGGCATATACACCTCCTGCTTCACCTCAATCCTCTGCTGAATCGTCCAGCCCCTACCCTGAGGATGAGCATACATCCCTTCTGGAGAAGACACTCCTCCTTATGGCTCCCACCAAACAGCCCTCTACTCTACTCTACTCTTCTCAATGTCCATCAGTCCCCACAAGAAGCTCCCCAACTAAGTGGGCATCACCAGAAACCAAGGTCAGATCAGACACCCAGCCCGTAAACAGGTCTATCTAGCGATTTGGCACCTGAGACCCTAGAGTTGGCTACCTATGCCTTCCAAAGCAGTTCATAGACCTCCTCAAGGAAGCACGCAGGCCCACTGTGCAAGCTTGCCATGCAGCAAAATGGAAGGGTTGTCCCCACTACTTTATCCCAAGGAACATAAATCCATTAAACACTCCGGTCTAGGAAATATATATTCTTCCACCTTCATCTACAGCTCTCCGGGCTGCCATACCCTTCCATTAGACTCTAGTTATCAGACATATCTGATTTCATCCACCATAGAGAGATGTCCTGGTTTCCTGTACAGGTCATCAAGGCTTTCATGGAGGGCCTAGAGTCATTCCCCCAAGGGTGCATCCAGTCGCTGAGTGGAACCTCAACATATTCCTCCACAGACTGTCACTCATTTGAGCCAATGCATTCCTGTCCCCTCCATGTCATGGACTGAAAGGATGCATTCTTAGTGGCTATGATCTCACTCCTTTTTATGCACTCACACTACAAGAACCCTATATCTAGGTCTGCAATGAGACGGTAATACTATTGACCAACCCAAAGTTTTATAACTCCTGAATCCCTGATCCATTTTTGTTATTTGAGTCTTGTTGCAAATGTTACATTCTTTTGTGTTTTAGCACATTGTTTTGGGAATTTAACTAATTGGTTTCTTTCTTTTAAGGTAGGTTTGGTTCTCCTTGGTTACTTGATACTCATTTCTCCAGATAAAAGCCTTTGGCTTTGAACCGTCACTGCCAAGGCTAAGCCTAGTTGTTGATTGTTGAATTTAGAGAGAGCTCTTCCCCAAAAGTACTAACCAGACTCTTTCAGTATGCCGAGCATGTGAAGTTCATCTCCGGTATCCCGACCTGTGTGTTCTTCCTTCTGGCTTCCCTCCCTGTAACCTGTGTACCTGGTGGATAGATGTGGTTTCTAGACCTGGGTGTGAAGTTCTGATAAACTCCCTGTAGCAGTGTTTTTCCTCTCCCGCGGCTCGCCAGACCACTTCCCGGCGAGAATTCTCAACGCGGGCGTTCACGGCTGGTCGCTACCACTCGCGTCGAGAAACCATCTGCTCGCGCTGAGGAAGCTGCCGCTTGGGTAATGTAATGTAATGTAATGTATAGGCATTTATATAGCGCACTACTTACCGTAGGGTCCCAAGGCGCTTCGACCGCTGCGAAACCCTTCCTGGCTTCCCTGAGAGATGGTCCCTTAATGGGTATCTCCAGGGTGAAACCAGGCATCCCCGGCGGTCTGGTGGGGCCGTTAGTGAAGATGAGGCAAGCTAATGCCCAGAGTTGCCGAGTGTGATCGCTGATCAGAGTGGGCACCGAGGCGACAGAATTATCGAGTCCGCTGACCCTGGTCCAGAAACCTGCCGCGCCGGGAATCGAACCCTGGTCCCGGGCCGTCCTCTGCTCTCGGGTCTGCCGCCTCTAACCAGTGAGCCACACTACTTCACATCTACTTAAGCGGCAGAAAGAAGCAGCGCCCTCTTGTGCCGTTCGTGCTGATTTTACAGTGCGGGCTTAACACCCGGCACTAAAAATCGGTGCGAGCAGCGCCATGTAATGCACTCCGCCTCTTGCAGAACTCCACATAGCGCAACAAAGTTTCTGGGTTTCTTCGCGCAGTTCCGGAAAGTGGAACTCCGCCCAGGCCTAGTTGTTTGTAGTTTACTTGAGTTTATTGTTGAATTTAATTCCTGGTTAAAACTCTCCCACCTTCCTTTCCTGCTTTGTGTGGTCTCCCTTGGCAACAGGAGCAGATATGGCCCTCAGTATATATCGCACCTGGACCAATTAAACTGTACATTTGGACGCTGAGCAAAGAAGCATGCAAAATCTGGCCAGCAATAGGGAGCGAATGGTCCGCTACGATTGGAGGAGACTACAAACGTTTAAAGTTGGTTAATGCCTTGATCAAGCGACCCTTCATTACTTTGGGAAACGGGGATGTGTTGTGCGATGTACACCCAGACCTGGAATCAAATGGCCTAGTGCAACCCGGCAGACAATGCAAAGGAAGAGGGGCAAGAATTAATAATAACTGAACCCTTTTTATTTCAAAACCTTGAAATGTTATACTATTTATCCTCCGTTATGAAATCAGACCTATCCCTGATAGTCCTAATACTAAGAGGATAATAAACTTTGATGAGCCTCTGTTGCAGGGCAGATTGACCCTATATACCTCCATCGAAACCCTCCTTTAGTTCGCTTCTAAAGCCCCTTTCAGATTCCAAACTAAATTGTCAACATGCGGTAGCTGGTGATGGAAGAGTCGCCAGAAAAGTTACGTTAATCTGTGTTGTTTTGGGTCTAATTCTAGATTTCCTCTTCGGGGTGCTGATGCGTGTGGTTGGCGATGGGGCCTCAAATGAGGCTTCATGAGCTGGATTTGCTCTGGTGCTTGTGTCATTGCTTCTTGTTTCTGTTCTGTGCAGAGAGAACATCATGCAAGATCTACACAACAAGCTGCAGGACGTCAAGAACCTGACCCAGGCTATTGAAGTGTTGCTTCGGGAAATGGATTATCAGACTGATATGGAGCTGGAGAGGACCTTTGACCCAGGTACTGAGATGTGGTGAACTGACACTAGACCCAGGTACTGAGCTATGGCGGGCCAAAGCTAGAACCAGGTACTGAGCTATGGTGAGCCGACGCTAGACCTAGCTACAGAGCCATGGTGAGCCGACGCTAGACCTAGGTACTGAGCTATGGTGAGCCGACGCTAGACCTAGGTATTGAGCTATGGTGAGCCGACGCTAGACCCAGGTACAGAGCCATGGTGAGCCGACGCAAGACCCAGGTACAGAGCCAAGGTGAGCCGATGCAAGACCCAGGTACAGAGCTATGGTGAGCCGATGCTAGACCCAGGTACAGAGCTATGGTGAGCCAATGCTAGACCCAGGTACAGAGCCATGGTGAGCCGACGCAAGACCCAGGTACAGAGCTATGGTGAGCCAATGCTAGACCCAGGTACAGAGCCAAGGTGAGCCGATGCAAGACCCAGGTACAGAGCCATGGTGAGATGACGCTAGACCTAGGTACTGAGCTATGGTGAGCCGACGCTAGACCCAGGTACAGAGCCATGGTGAGCCGACGCTAGACCCAGGTACTGAGCCATGGTGAGTCGACGCTAGACCCAGGTACAGAGCCATGGTGAGCCGACGCTAGACCCAGGTACTGAGCTATGGTGAGCCGACGCTAGACCCAGGTACAGAGCCATGGTGAGCCGACGCTATACCTAGGTACAGAGCCATGGTGAGCCGACGCTAGACCTAGGTACTGAGCTATGGTGAGTCGACGCTAGACCCAGGTACAGAGCTATGGCGGGCCAAAGCTAGAACCAGGTACTGAGCTATGGTGAGCCGACGCTAGACCTAGCTACAGAGCCATGGTGAGCCGACGCTAGACCTAGGTACTGAGCTATGGTGAGCCGACGCTAGACCCAGGTACAGAGCCATGGTGAGCCGACGCAAGACCCAGGTACAGAGCCAAGGTGAGCCGATGCAAGACCCAGGTACAGAGCCATGGTGAGCCGACGCTAGACCTAGGTACTGAGCTATGGTGAGTCGACGCTAGACCCAGGTACAGAGCCATGGTGAGCCGACGCAAGACCCAGGTACTGAGCTATGGTGAGCCGACGCTAGACCCAGGTACAGAGCCATGGTGAGCCGACGCTAGACCCAGGTACAGAGCCATGGTGAGCCGACGCAAGACCCAGGTACTGAGCTATGGTGAGCCGACGCTAGACCCAGGTACAGAGCTATGGTGAGCCGACGCTAGACCCAGGTACAGAGCTATGGCGAGCCGATGCTAGACCCAGGTACAGAGCTATGGTGAGTCGACGCTAGACCCAGGTACTGAGCTATGGTGAGCCGATGCTAGACCCAGGTACAGAGCCAAGGCGAGCCGATGCTAGAGCTAGGTACTGAGCTATGGTGAGCCGACGCTAGACCCAGGTACAGAGCTATGGTGAGCCGACGCTAGACCCAGGTACAGAGCTATGGCGAGCCGATGCTAGACCCAGGTACAGAGCTATGGTGAGTCGACGCTAGACCCAGGTACTGAGCTATGGTGAGCCGATGCTAGACCCAGGTACAGAGCCAAGGCGAGCCGATGCTAGAGCTAGGTACTGAGCTATGGTGAGCCGACGCTAGACCCAGGTACTGAGCTATGGTGAGCCGACGCAAGACCCAGGTACTG
Organism: Lissotriton helveticus; assembly: GCF_964261635.1. NCBI lineage: Eukaryota > Metazoa > Chordata > Amphibia > Caudata > Salamandridae > Lissotriton > Lissotriton helveticus. The sequence goes on from NC_136062.1 coordinate 499,037,822, forward strand.
AGCCATGGTGAGCCGACGCTAGACCCAGGTACTGAGCTATGGTGAGCCGACGCTAGACCCAGGTACTGAGCCATGGTGAGCCGATGCTAGACCCAGGTACTGAGCTATGGTGAGCCGACGCTAGACCCAGGTACTGAGCTATCGTGAGCCGACACTAGACCCAGGTACTGAGCTATGGTGAGCTGACGCTAGACCCAGGTACTGAGCTATGGTGAGCCGACACTAGACCCAGTTACAGAGCTATGGTGAGCCGACGCTAGACCCAGGTACAGAGCTATGGTGAGCCGACGCTAGACCCAGGTACAGAGCTATGGTGAGCCGACGCTAGACCCAGTTACAGAGCTATGGTGAGCCGACGCAAGATCCAGGTACTGAGCCATGGTGAGCTGACATTAGACCCAGGTACTGAGCTATGGTGAGCCGACACTAGACCCAGGTACTGAGCCATGGTGAGCCGACACTAGACCCAGGTACTGAGCCATGGTGAGCCGACACTAGACCCAGGTACAGAGCTATGGTGAGCCGACACTAGACCCAGGTACTGAGCCATGGTGAGCCGACACTAGACCCAGGTACTGAGCTATGGTGAGCCGATGCTAGACCCAGGTACAGAGCCAAGGCAAGCCGACATTAGACCCAGGTGCTGAGCTATGGTGAGCCGACATTAGACCCAGGTACTGAGCTATGGTGAGCCGACATTAGACCCAGGTACTGAGCTATGGTGAGCCGACATTAGACCCAGGTACTGAGCCATGGTGAGCCGACACTAGACCCAGGTGCTGAGCTATGGTGAGCCGACATTAGACCCAGGTACTGAGCTATGGTGAGCCGACATTAGACCCAGGTACTGAGCCATGGTGAGCCGACTAGACCCAGGTACTGAGCCATGGTGAGCCGACACTAGACCCAGGTACTGAGCTGTGGTGAGCCGACATTAGACCCAGGTGCTGAGCTATGGTGAGCCGACATTAGACCCAGGTGCTGAGCTATGGTGAGCCGACACTAGACCCAGGTACTGAGCTATGGTGAGCCGACATTAGACCCAGGTACTGAGCCATGGTGAGCCGACACTAGACCCAGGTACTGAGCTGTGGTGAGCCGACATTAGACCCAGGTGCTGAGCTATGGTGAGCCGACATTAGACCCAGGTGCTGAGCTATGGTGAGCCGACATTAGACCCAGGTACTGAGCTATGGTGAGCCGACATTAGACCCAGGTACTGAGCCATGGTGAGCCGACACTAGACCCAGGTACTGAGCTATGGTGAGCCGACATTAGACCCAGGTGCTGAGCTATGGTGAGCCGACATTAGACCCAGGTACTGAGCTATGGTGAGCCGACATTAGACCCAGGTACTGAGCCATGGTGAGCCGACACTAGACCCAGGTACTGAGCCATGGTGAGCCGACACTAGACCCAGGTACTGAGCTGTGGTGAGCCGACATTAGACCCAGGTGCTGAGCTATGGTGAGCCGACATTAGACCCAGGTGCTGAGCTATGGTGAGCCGACATTAGACCCAGGTGCTGAGCTATGGTGAGCCGACATTAGACCCAGGTGCTGAGCTATGGTGAGCCGACATTAGACCCAGGTGCTGAGCTATGGTGAGCCGACATTAGACCCAGGTGCTGAGCTATGGTGAGCCGACATTAGACCCAGGTGCTGAGCTATGGTGAGCCGACATTAGACCCAGGTACTGAGCTATGGTGAGCCGACATTAGACCCAGGTACTGAGCCATGGTGAGCCGACACTAGACCCAGGTACTGAGCTATGGTGAGCCGACATTAGACCCAGGTACTGAGCCATGGTGAGCCGACATTAGACCCAGGTACTGAGCTATGGTGAGCCAACATTAGACCCAGGTGCTGAGCTGTGGTGAGCAGACGCTAGACCTAGGTACTTATTTGATTTGATTTTAAAATTTATAAAGCGCAACGAATGCCCGGGGCGTCATGGCGCTGAGGACTTGGCTGGACGTATGTGAGAAGAATGCGCTGTAAGCATGTCTTATAGGTCCGTTAGAAATAACCATGTTTTTTTTTTTTTTTTTTTTTTTTTTTAAAGACGTTTATTTAATATTCCAGTTCTACACAGCGTCTTGCACACAACCCTGAGGCTGGCCGCGATTTATCATACGAAATTATCATGACAGTAATACAATGTTAACGATCATCCCCGCCCCGTTGCTGAATATGGATACAACATCTGGATTTATTCGGATAACAATATTCACTGAACTAGTCCGTCTTATTTTATATAAAACAACTATAACTTGTCTCTATCACCAAGAGGATTAAATCATTCGATGTCCACATCATACAGGGTTATACATCACTAGCATTGGTAAACGGGTCCTAAGCACACATATCATACTATGGAACAATCCCTATCACAAGCTACACCACCCGCCCTGTGTGGCACTCTCCGTGCCTCCTCCCATCTAGCACGACACACCTCATAATTCCACCCACGAACCCACCCTAGGTGAAGCATAAGCCTCAGGCGCCAAATTGCAGTTCCCTGAACCACTGCTCAGCAGACGTAGTCCCAAAGAAGCCCCCCTCTGAGTTCCAAAACATAGTGAAGGCCAAGACAGAGCACAGTCATAGCATCATCCCCTCTACAGGTCATCATCAGGTTCTAGCAGTTCCTCCGGGGGGTCACATAAGTTCCCCCGATATTCGTTCCAATTATTCCATATTTTCGACCATTTCTTAGGGCACCCTCTATGCACATATACTGCCTTTTCTGCCACCATTGCAGAATCCATATCGTTACACCACCGGGTACATGAGGGTTTCACATCAGATCCCCATCTCCTAGCAATGTTACGCTTTGCAATGGCCATCCCCAGTGTCGCCCAGAGTTGCAATCCCTTGTTCATATCAGTTGGAGACCAGATATTCAGTATACAACACTTAGGTTCATTCTGCAACACCACCCCTGTCGCCTCTGATATCTCAAACAACACCTCCTCCCAATATGATTGTATGTTGGGGCATTCCCATAGGGTATGAAAGAAGGTCCCTGGGGATCCACAACCTCTTAGGCAAGTAGGTTCCAGGGTGCGCCCTAGCTTGTGCAGTAGAGTACGTGAATAGTACACTCTATGTAGTACTTTTAATTGTACCAGTTTCAGTCGCGAAGGTATGGTGGTCTCTCTGGGTGATGCCAGTGCATGTAACCAGTCCTCATCCGCTATGTCCCCCAGATCCACCTCCCACCGACTGCGCAGGACCACCGTGGGGTCAGGGAGATTATTGACGAGCTTCCGATACGTAAGGGAGATCGCCTTCTTATCCAGGTGGTCAGTGAGGAGTCTATCCTCCAGGGGGGAGGATGCAGGAAGTATTGTACCAGATGGGATAGCTCCCTGCAAGGCATGTTTGATTCGTGCATAACGGAAGCGTTCATTTACCCCCATTCCATACTTCTCTTGTAGGGCAGGGAATGAAATAATCTCCCCTCTGATCCAAAGGTCTCCAATTGTCGAGATGCCAATTAGATCCCACTTCCTGAAACCTTTCGAATTTGACAGCGTGCCAAGTTTGCGGGTATCCCAGAGTGGCGTAGCAAGTGTAAGAACCCCCTCCCACCCCAGAGCTCTCTGCGCAGTGTGCCAGATCTTGATTGTGTGAGCCGTGGGGCCCGTGAGTGTGTGGCGGCGTTTGTCACAATACAGCGCCCTCATAAGTTTGTCTGGGGGCAGGACGGTCCTGTCAAGAGCGTAGGCCGGATCTTGTTGCGGGGCATGAATCCACTGATTCACCACCATAAGCTGTGCTGCCCAGTAATACAATTTGACATTCGGTAAGGCAATGCCCCCATCGTACCAACTACGTGTCAATTTAGCCTGTGCTATTCGGGCCGGTTTACCGTCCCATAAGAGTGCGGTGATCTCTGCATCGACCGATTTGAGGTAAGTGAGTGGGACCGGAAACGGGGTGTTGTGCAAGACATAGAGGAGTCTAGGAAGTGAGAGCATTTTAAAGAGGGCCGCCCTGCCTAGTAAAGTCAACGGAAGGGAGCGCCAGTGCTTCACATCCGACTTCAGCCTTTGCAGAGGTTTCAGCAGGTTTTCTTCCATAAAGACTGTGACCTGTGGGGTGACGAATATGCCGAGATATTTAAACCCTCTGGTTACTGTTTGCAAGGTGCAGCCATGGGGTAGTGTGGGCGTTGAACCGCGCAGGACATACAAGAGCGATTTTGCCCAGTTAATTGTATATCCCGAGACCTCTCCGTAGGTCTTAAGTATGGTCATTAGTGTCGTTAGGGACGGGGTTGGAGACATTAAATACAGCAGCACGTCATCCGCATAGAGGGAGATGCGGTCTTCCCAGCCCTCTCCCCATGATATGCCCCGGATCTGTGGATCCATACGGATTGTCACCGCCAGCGGTTCTAGTATGAGGGCGAATAATAGCGGGGATAGGGGGCATCCCTGTCGTGTGCCGCGACCCAAAGAGATCACTCGTGACGTGTGCCCATTCGCAACGATCTGTGCCAGGGGTGCTGTATATAGGAGCCTAACCCAGCCACATTTTCCTGAGCACCGCAAAGAGGAACGGCCACTCCACAAGATCGAATGCCATGGTTGCGTCTAATGAGAGAATTGCGGCATCCTCCCCGAGTAAAGGAATGCGGTGTAGTATCCCATTAAGACGCCGCATATTAAGGGAGGTGTTTCGCCCTGGCATAAAGCCGGACTGGTCGGGGTGGACAAGTGTCGTGAGGTGGGGCTGCAGACGCTGAGCGAGGAGTTTCGCTAGCACTTTAGCATCTGCGTTCATCAGCGAGATCGGCCGGTATGAGGATGTCAGGTCAGGCGGTTTACCAGGCTTGTGTATGGTGACAATAGTGGCCAACCTCTGATCCGGCGAGAGGGAACCCCGCTCCAAGCAGTCTGAATACATGGGAAGCATATGTTGGGTAAGGACTGATGACATCGTTTTATACAGTTCGATTGGTAGGCCGTTAGGTCCCATCGCCTTCCCAGTGTTTAGGGCTGCTAGGGCCAGCCCCAGCTCCTCCCCCGTTAGGTCACCTTCTAGTGACTGTGCATCTTCCTGCGAGAGTGTGGAGAGAGGAATGTCATGCAGGAAGTGTGCGCAGTTATCCTCCGATATTCCGGCACGTGCTGTGTACACTGATTCATAGTAAGAGGCGAGTTCCTCCACTATTTCAGCGGGAGAGGTTGTGTGCGTGCCATCTGAAAGTGTTAAGGTCGCTATCCATCTACTCGCCCTTTCCTTCCTCTCAATCCATGCCAGCATTTTCCCGGTCTTATCCCCTAATTCGTAGACCCTGTGTAACGTATCAGTTAACCTCGACTTTGTCATGGCCTCTGCATACGCTCTGAATTCCTGAGATGCTAACGTCAGTGTGTGTGCTGAGTCCTCCGTGGGGTCAGAGGCGTGCGCCAACTCCGCGGACTGGACCGCCGTTTCGAGTGACTCGATGGCTGCCCTCTGTGCTGCTTTATGCCTAGTGATAGTGGAGATAGCTTGTCCCCTGATCACTGTCTTGTATGCCTCCCACAGTATCAACGGTGAGTCGACCGAGCCCACATTGTCTTCGAAGTAATTAGTGGTAGCCGTCTTTAGTACTTTAGAGATGGTACAATTCTTAAGATACCCAGGATAGATCGGATAAATCCGTTGCCGTCTGGTGGGGTGTACTGTGTAGGTGAGTAGCACCGGGGAGTGGTCAGATATCCCCCGCGGTAAGTGTTCAATGGATGCAATCTTTTCTGGGGGAACGGCTAGTGTCAGTAGGTAGTCTAATCGGGAAAGACTATAATGTACTCCCGAAAGAAAGGTGTAATGTCGATCTCGGGGATGCTTGAGTCTCCATATATATAACAAACCCAGTGCATCCAAGAATTCTCGGAACAGGTGATCCGCCCTGGTAGCCTCCCGAGGAGGCTGTCGATCCATAGCAGCGTCTAGTACCGCATTGAAATCGCCTCCGATGATTAATTCCCCTTCCGGGAGTCTAAGCAGCAAGTTGTCCAGGTCTTGGAAGGCCCCTTGATGCAACGCCGGGGGGATGTAGACCGTCAGTACATTGTATGGCCGTCCCTCCCATTGGCAACTGATCGCAGCAAAGCGTCCCTGGTCGTCAGCCCATGTGTGTTTAATAAGTAGGGGTGCAGTTTTGGAAACCAGGATACCGACTCCACGCGAACCAGAGGAGAATTCAGCGTGGGTGACCATTTTAAATCCCCAGCGGTTAAGGGCCTTACAGGCTGTACCCACCAGATGTGTCTCCTGGAGTAATACTATTGTCGGCGCCTTTCTCTTAAGAAATTGGAGGACCAAACCCCGTTTAATTTTGTGGCCCAGCCCATTGACATTCCAGGAGATGATAGTGAGTGGGGGGGTAACCAGTGATTGTGAGTGGGGGTGAGGCGTTAACAAGTTTTGGTCAGCCATGGGTGTAGGAGCTCTTGTGTGTCAGTGGCGCTGAATATAGCATGCGGACCGGGGTCCAACAACAGTGCGTATGGGAAGTTCTGTCTGTGCCAAGGAAGAGTGCCCGGCGTCGCGCTGAGGCAACATAGGGAGTGTTCTGTGCTAGAGTGTAGAGCTGGCCTAGATAGGAACCTGAGATTATGGGCACATTGGGATCCAAGTACTGAACAATCATTGTTTACTAAGTGCCGGGGCGGCAACGCCCCCGAATAAGACACTCGGACCGGGGTCCCACACCATCTATCGTATCGTGTATTGCACAGAGCGGTTCCAAACCCCCCCCCCTGTCTAGCTAGACGGTCCCTGGAGAACACCAGGCTCACCAGGAAGCCTCGTCTGTGGCGGCATTGACGACCTAGCAGTGTGTAGTGGTGCCAGAGTAATTGCCCTGTGGACGTGTGTACATATAACCCTAGAAAAACCATGAGACTCAAAAGAGAACAATAGAACTTTGCAAACAATCCCCCCTGCCCATCCCCCCTCCCTGCCTCCCTGCTACACGGACATAGAACCGCCCGCTTCCCCAACTTAGCAGAGTGCCTACTCCCATTTCTCCCCAATGTACTTGCTTGCGGGGTAAGTGTTCCGTGGCTCGAGTGACCCCATCAGTCACAATCTGCTCTTCTCGTACATAGTCCAACGGCCGCCCTTTCACCTCACGTTGCCACCGATGGATCTTACAGCGCCAGTAAGGAACTCATATGTCAGGACCGTGTTCGTCGGCTTCCGGCCCCTCCTCCAACTCCCTGTCCTGATTTTCGGGGGTCGATGTCGGTGAAGTTCCTGCATTGTCGACTTGATGGTTTCGCTGGTCTCTGCCCTTGCGCCTAGTTGTTTCCACACGACGCCAACCGTCCAGCCAATCCCACGCCGCCTCCGGGGTATCAAAGAACCAGGCTTTATGGTTATCTATGGCCCTCAACTTCGCCGGGAACAGCATCGAATAGGGCAATTCCTTTGCTCGCAAGGCCTGTTTTACCTCCATGAAGGTCTTGCGGCGTCGGGCCACCTCGGCAGTATAGTCAGGAAAGAAGGCCAACGTGGAGTTTTGTATTTTGATGGGTGGGGAATTCCGAGCCGCCTGGAGTATGACATCCCTGTCCCGGAAATTGAAGAGCCTGGCCAGGACAGGTCTTGGCGTCGCTCCCGGTTTCGGCGTTCCACCTGGGACCCTGTGTGCCCTCTCCACCGAGAAGAAGTTCGATAGACCTTTCGGTTTCAGTTCCGTCTTGATTAGGTCTTCTATGTAAAGGTCCATCGCCCGTTTGCCTTCCGACTCCGGTAGGCCAAGGATTCGGACATTGTTACGCCTAGCCCGCCCCTCCTGATCGTCCAGCCTGTCCTGCAGTTTCTTAGTGACCGCCTCCATCCGTTCCACGGTCAGCTGTAGTTCGGAGGTGTCCTCAACCAGGGATTTCGTGACCACTTCAACCTGCGCCACCCTCTCGGTCATCTTGTGAAGGTCCGCCCTCAGTAATCCGACATCCGAGGAGATGGCCCCCACTGTAGTTTGGACATTAGTGAGCGTCCTCATTAAGTCCTCGAGTGTCACCTTTTTCCCTCCGTCACCTTCGGGGCTTTTTCCTGTAGACGAGCGTACTTCTGGGTGTTGCGAGGGGGTTTTCTCGAACGCGAATTTGTCCAGCCTCGACTGAGCAGTGTTGTGTCGCGTTCCCTTTCCCGCCATTCCACCGGCCTTTCGTGGGCCGTCAGGCGTGTCAGCCCTGGCTAGTGTCCTGACAGTTTCTTGGCCCCCTGAGGATCAGGCGTGCAATTAGGACGGTCCGCTGACGAGGCAGGCCCGGTCAGGCGTCAGGGGCAGGCTCTGAGACTGGCACAGCGGATGGGATCCCCCAGGTCCGAGGTCGGCTAACGCGGCGAACCAAGACAGAACGGGGGATGAGATGAGGCTTGGACAGATGGAAACCTCAATGCAGAGCGCCTCGTGATTTGCAGGCCGCTACGCCACAGCGTGCTCACCGTCACCCCGGGTGATCAATGACTCAGGGGAATGAGGGCGCACACAATGGTCAGTACTTGCTCTCCATGTAATGGGGGATCCCTTCAGGTTCAATGCGCCCCCTCAAAGTTTTGTCAGGATCGCAGCACTGGCTGGTGCACGCGCTACAGAGCCCACAGGACGGCAGCCCCGGTCCGGGGCGTATCTTCACTCGCTCGCCCCCAGGCACGAATCCGGTATGCCGGCACCTCACCAGCTCGGACCCCCGGCCCGGCAACAGCGTATGTTAGGTCGGCTCCGCAGGATGGACGGTACGCCTGGTAGCAAACGGTCGGGTTTGCCCCGTCACCGCAGCAATGGATTGCTCACCTCTCGCCGGTAGTACAGGCGGTGTCAGGGGGGGGTGAGTGGAGGATCAAGCCACAGCGGCAGTCGCACCCACCCTCACAGATGTCGCCGAGTCCCCGGCCTCAGGACGTTCTCCACCGGCCCCTTCGACCACTTCCAAGTCAAGGGAGGGGGGGTGGTGCGGGGGGGTCGCCGACCCACCTCAGGAGCGCGCCGCCACTGGTGCACACGTCCGTTGTGCAAAGCAGGATATTTCCTCCGGGCTATGGTCGGAGCCGCGATGCGGGAGCTTCCGGTCCGGTCTCCTGGCGGCCCTTCACTTCCGGCCGGATGGGGCTGCAGGACAGGCCGGTGCAGCCACGATGCGGGCAGGCCGCAGGTAGGCGCTCCACCGCGGGGCAGTTGCCGGTGTCGGAGCAACACCGGAGTTGTGGCGGAGGACGCCGCTTGGAACCCTTTCACAGAAGCAATCGCCTGAGCAGCAAAGATAACGGATGAATGCGAGGATAATGATATGGGGTCTCGGTTACCACGGAGCTCCTCTGCTAGTCAGCCATTCCAGTCGGCTGCTAGCCACGCCCCCAATAACCATGTTTTTAATGATTTCCTGAAGAGTCTGAGTGTCATGCTGTTTTTGATCGTCCGTGGCAGGCGGTTCCATATTTTTGCAGTTCCTAGCAGAAAACTCCTACCTCCCCAAAGTGCCTGTCTGTACCTGGGGATCTGCAGCAGTTTTAACTGAGCAGATCTCAAGTTCCTGGAAGGCACATAGTATTTCATACGTGATGTCAGGTACAAAGGGCCTCTGCCTTGGAGCGCCTGGAACACAATACAAAGTGACTTAAAGATTATTCTTTTTCTTACTGGCAGCCAGTGCAACACTCCTAATTGTTGTGAAACCGATTCGTATTTGGGAATGTCCATTATTATTCTGGTTGCTGCGTTCTGCAGGCGTTGAAGTTTTTTCAGATGTTGGGTCTGAATCCCCATGTAAAGGGCGTTGCAATAGTCTTGTCTGGAAAGCGCAAGGGTGGTTACTAGTGTTTTTAGAGCGTCAGGGGGAATAAAGGAACGAATCTTCCTGATCATTTTTAATATGCCCCAAAAACTGGCCATGAGACTATTGATTTGGCTATCGAAAGTCAGCCTATTGTCAAAAATCACCCCTAGGCTTTTTGCCTTGGAGACTGGTGCTGGACATCCTCCCAGGTCCGTCGCCCACCATTTTGGTTTCCAGACTGGGGGATTAGAGACCAACAGCAGGATTTCTCTCTCCACCGTTCAGTTTTAAACAACTGGACTGCATCCAGATGTTAACATGGGACATACAATTGTTAAAACGATTGGCTGTCTCATCCTCGTTGTTGGTTATTGACACGACCACCTGCGTGTTGTCCGCATAGGATATTATGGAAAAACCATACTGTCTAATCATTGCAGCCAAGGGGGCCACATAAACATTGAATAGCGTAGGGCTCAGAGATGAGCCCTGAGGCACCCCACACGGCAGATTGAAGGCTTGGGACCTGGATCCACCTATTTCGACTAAAAGCGATCTCTCGGTGAGGTATGAAGTCAGTAGGGTAGTAGCGGATTCCTGTATGCCCAGCTCAGTCAGTCTGCGAATTAGTATTTTATGATTGACCGTATCGAAGGCCGCCGATAGGTCTAACAGTATCAAGGCAGCCTTTCCGCCTTCGTCGAGTGACCTTCTGAGTTCCTCACTCGCTGTGATCAGAGCGGTTTCTGTTCCATGGCCCTCTCTGAAACCATATTGTGAATGGTGTAAGAGATTATTCGAAGAGATAAAGGAGGTAAGCTGTATATTAAGCAGCTTCTCCAGTACCTTCGATTTGAAATGGTATGCTAGAGATTGGCCGATAATTATTAGGATCATCTGGATCCAGGTGAGGTTTTTTCAGTAAAGGTAGCACTGAGGCTGACTTTCAAACTTCAGGAAACTGTCCAGAATCTATTATCTCGGAGAACAATAGGCTTAGTTGTTCACTGAGTATTTCGGAAAAAGGTGAAAAAATGTGGGTGGACAAGGGTCTGTAGGGGCCCCAGATTTATTTTCCTTTACTGTTTGGATAATCTGTTCCCTCGAAGGGGAAGAGAAAGAGAAACTGGGTTGTGTCAAATAGGAATCAGTCCCTGAGTAAGGAGATTTGTTAGGAGGATTGCTATTTAAAAAAGTTGTGTAGACTGTCTCTACCTTGTCAACAAAAGCCTGGCCCAAGGTGTTACAGAAATCCGGGCTGCTGTCTGTTTTGGATTTAGCCGGAAGCTTGGCTAATTTTTTGACGGTGGAAAATAGTTTCCTACTGGAGTTTTTTGCTCTGGAAATTTTTGCTGTATAGTATTTGCTCTTTTCCTCAGTAATTAGTTTCTTATATATAGCCAATGACAGAGCATATTTATTTTTCAGATTCTTGTCATAATTTGACCTCCACTGTTTTTCTGTTCTTCTGTATAGTTGTTTTTGATCTCTCAGTATATCTGAGAACCAAGGTTCGGAAGGCTTTTTCCTTCTAGAGGAGGCGGTTTTTAAAGGTGCTGCTGCGTCTACAGCCTTGTTTATCGATGATGTTAAATTATACACTGCCTTGTTTGTATCTACAACCATGTTTGGCCCAGTCTTGATACGTATATGTGACCGGTGAATTAATGGTTGCTATTTGTTGAGAAGATGCCTTAATTGTAAAGATAATCGCTCTATGATCTGACCAAGAGACTGGTAGCACCTCGTGTATTTTGAGCCTAGAGTTAGAAGTAAAAATGCCATCAAGAGTGTGTCCTCTTTGACTAGTTGCTCCATTGCCAAACCTGTCATAACATCAGTAAGTTCGATGTTTTTGTGATCTGAAGTGTTCTCTAGATGGCAATTAAAGTCTCCTAGAATTGTGTAGTCTGTGTTGTAGTGTAGTTCCTATTATCCCAATAGGCTCTGCGCATTGGAATAATATCTTCAATAGTATAGACGTAGGACAGAGGTTAACTAGGTCTTCTACTGACCATATTAGACTTAAGTTATGTGTGCCAGCTAGCTCAGAGTTCACTAGAAACTTTCTCGAATAGGCGAGGAGGAGTTTAACCTCCCTGGATAGACAAGAAGGGATTTAGTTTCTGACAACCATAGAACATGACAACTTTGCTCTCCCTGATCAAGAGTAGATCTCTAGAGTCGTGTGAAAACAAAAGACAACTATTTCACTCAGTCAGTACGTGCATTCTTAGTTTCACCAGATTGTAGAGAAAAGGAAGAGACGGGCGTGTTCAATAAAAGGTGTTATTTATTGATCAGTCTCTTTTCTCATACAAGAGAAATGAATCGCTACAGTTGCAATACTTAAGGTTAAGTAAAGTGCATACAATAAAAGCAGGATTATAAAATAATACTGTAAAAGCATTGATATGGTTTCTTAGCCATATGATACTTTAAAAAGGATAAAAGATATACATACATATATACATTGACTAATCGTACTCAACTGGTGCTTCTAACTACGCCTACCCCAGTGTACCTGACCTAAGCCTAATACGTGGGAGGGAGTAGATAAGTAGCAGTTTAAGTTAAGTTTGCTTTGCCAAGAGTCTGACTCAAGAATTCTCTGTGAGGGGTTAGTCAGTTCAGTACCTGGGATTTAGAAGGCAGGAGGGCTGGTATCTCTTTCTCAGGACTCGGTATCCCAGTTACCCGCGAGGGCAAGCTGGAAACGCTGGAGGCTGGATTCCTCGGCAAGAGGAAAGGCAGCGTTTTTCCTCCGCGCGTCAAAAAGGGAGGGGCAGCGTCCTTGGGCTCTTTGCATCAGCTGGGCTCTCCGGCAAGTAGTCGCTGCTCCAAGCTCATACCAACCGTGTCTTTACTTAGGGCAGCGTCGGTATATTTATACCTGAAAGGTGCCGGGTTTGACGTAAGGATGGACATAAGACGTCAATAAGGATGTCATTAAGAACTGGTCGTTCTTACATTATTTACAGGAGTTCTCGAACTAAATCAAAGCAATAGCAGCGGGGATTTCCCAGGTTTGCTGGAGGCTTGGTTTGTTTAGAGAACTCGGTGTGCTTTCTAGGGGGCTGGAGGAATAGTGCTTGCTCAATGTGACAGCATGCGCTATTACTAATCTGAAAACTGGTTTCTGTGCCGTTGTATGGATATTAGTGAATTATAACCGGACAAGGGTCAGAAATAGGAGTATCGATATAGGTCCCTAGATAAACATACTACAGTGTAATTTATACTAGCTTCCAGAAAAGGGCTTATTCTGTCCAACAAAGGGTCTGAGCTTTAGGTGGTCGATAAATTAGTAATCCATTTAGGGAGTCGTTCTTATTAAGCAAAATCTCGAATGATAACATTTCGAAATCTTGGGAGGTACCAGGCGGAGATGATGTTACTGATACTCCGTCTTTAGCAATAACAGCTAGCCCCCACCGCTTGAATGTTCTATCTGCTCTGGTGATGTTAAATCCAGTGGGGAGTGTGCTTGTATCAGATCTGGGTCAGACGTTGCATCGGCCCAGGTTTCTGTTACAAAAACCAAGTCAAGCTTATGGCTCTCTATCATCTCCGCCATTTCGATGTTATGTTTAGTTAGCGAGCGTGCGTTAAGTAACATGGCTTTTGTGTCCTTGACGGTAGGCGGCTGTACTGGTTTTGTTAGTAGTGGCCTCTGCTTAATTTTTATAAAGCAGAATTGCAGCCTACAGTTCTCGCACTCTTTAGGCTCCTTCAGAGGGCCTAAGCTGGCACTGCGCTATAGTGAGCCGACACTGGACCTAGGTACTGAGCTATGGTGAGCCGACGCTAGACCTAGGTGCTGAGCTATGGTGAGCCGACGCTAGACCTAGGTACTGAGCTATGGTGAGCAGACAGTAGACCTAGGTGCTGAGCTATGGAGAGCCGATGCTAGACCTAGGTACAGAGCCGACGCTAGACCAAGGTGCAGAGCCGACGCTAGACCAAGGTGCAGAGCCGACGCTAGACCAAGGTGCAGAGCCGACGCTAGACCAAGGTGCAGAGCCAAAGCTAGACCAAGGTGCAGAGCCGAAGCTAGACCAAGGTGCAGAGCCGAAGCTAGACCAAGGTGCAGAGCCGAAGCTAGACCAAGGTGCAGAGCCGACGCTAGACCTAGTTACAGAGCCGACGCTAGACCTAGTTACAGAGCCGACGCTAGACCTAGGTACAGAGCCGACGCTAGACCTAGGTACAGAGCCGACGCTAGACCTAGGTACAGAGCCGACGCTAGACCTAGGTACAGAGCCGACGCTAGACCTAGGTACAGAGCCGACGCTAGACCTAGGTACAGAGCCGACGCTAGACCTAGGTACAGAGCCGACGCTAGACCTAGGTGCTGAGCTATGGTGAGCCGACGCTAGACCTAGGTACTGAGCTATGGTGAGCAGACAGTAGACCTAGGTGCTGAGCTATGGAGAGCCGATGCTAGACCTAGGTACAGAGCCGACGCTAGACCAAGGTGCAGAGCCGAAGCTAGACCAAGGTGCAGAGCCGAAGCTAGACCAAGGTGCAGAGCCGAAGCTAGACCAAGGTGCAGAGCCGAAGCTAGACCAAGGTGCAGAGCCGAAGCTAGACCAAGGTGCAGAGCCGAAGCTAGACCAAGGTGCAGAGCCGAAGCTAGACCAAGGTGCAGAGCCGAAGCTAGACCAAGGTGCAGAGCCGAAGCTAGACCAAGGTGCAGAGCCGAAGCTAGACCAAGGTGCAGAGCCGACGCTAGACCTAGTTACAGAGCCGAAGCTAGACCTAGTTACAGAGCCGACGCTAGACCTAGGTACAGAGCCGACGCTAGACCTAGGTACAGAGCCGACGCTAGACCTAGGTACAGAGCCGACGCTAGACCTAGGTACAGAGCCGACGCTAGACCTAGGTACAGAGCCGACGCTAGACCTAGGTACAGAGCCGACGCTAGACCTAGGTACAGAGCCGACGCTAGACCTAGGTACAGAGCCGACGCTAGACCTAGGTACAGAGCCGACGCTAGACCTAGGTACAGAGCCGACGCTAGACCTAGGTACAGAGCCGACGCTAGACCTAGGTACAGAGCCGACGCTAGACCTAGGTACAGAGCCGACGCTAGACCTAGGTACAGAGCCGACGCTAGACCTAGGTACAGAGCCGACGCTAGACCTAGGTACAGAGCCGACGCTAGACCTAGGTACAGAGCCGACGCTAGACCTAGGTACAGAGCCGACGCTAGACCTAGGTACAGAGCCGACGCTAGACCTAGGTACAGAGCCGACGCTAGACCTAGGTACAGAGCCGACGCTAGACCTAGGTACAGAGCCGACGCTAGACCTAGGTACAGAGCCGACGCTAGACCTAGGTACAGAGCCGACGCTAGACCTAGGTACAGAGCCGACGCTAGACCTAGGTACAGAGCCGACGCTAGACCTAGGTACAGAGCCGACGCTAGACCTAGGTACAGAGCCGACGCTAGACCTAGGTACAGAGCCGACGCTAGACCTAGGTACAGAGCCGACGCTCGACCTAGGTACAGAGCCGACGCTCGACCTAGGTCCAGAGCCGACGCTCGACCTAGGTCCAGAGCCGACGCTCGACCTAGGTCCAGAGCCGACGCTAGACGTAGGTCCAGAGCCGACGCTAGACGTAGGTCCAGAGCCGACGCTAGACGTAGGTCCAGAGCCGACGCTAGACGTAGGTCCAGAGCCGACGCTAGACGTAGGTCCCGAGCCGACGCTAGACGTAGGTCCCGAGCCGACGCTAGACGTAGGTCCCGAGCCGACGCTAGACGTAGGTCCCGAGCCGACGCTAGACGTAGGTCCCGAGCCGACGCTAGACGTAGGTCCCGAGCCGACGCTAGACGTAGGTCCCGAGCCCACGCTAGACGTAGGTCCCGAGCCCACGCTAGACGTAGGTCCCGAGCCGACGCTAGACGTAGGTCCCGAGCCGACGCTAGACGTAGGTCCCGAGCCGACGCTAGACGTAGGTCCCGAGCCCACGCTAGACGTAGGTCCCGAGCCCACGCTAGACGTAGGTCCCGAGCCCACGCTAGACGTAGGTACCGAGCCGACGCTAGACGGTAGGTACCGAGCCCACGCTAGACGGTAGGTACCGAGCCCACGCTAGACGGTAGGTACCGAGCCCACGCTAGACGTAGGTACCGAGCCCACGCTAGACTCGGGTACCGAGCCCACGCTAGACTCGGGTACCGAGCCCACGCTAGACTCGGGTACCGAGCCCACGCTAGACTCGGGTACCGAGCCCACGCTAGACCCGGGTACCGAGCCCACGCTAGACCCAGGTACCGAGCCCACGCTAGACCCAGGTGTTGAGCTGTGGTGACCCGGCGCTAGACCCAGGTACTACAGAGCCGACTCCAGACCCAGGTACTACAGAGCCGACGCTAGACCCAGGTACTGAGCTGTGGTGAGCCAACGCTTGACCCAGGTACTACAGAGCCGGCGCTAGACCCAGGTACTGAGCTGTGGTGAGCCAACGCTTGACCCAGGTACTACAGAGCCGGCGCTAGACCCAGGTGCTGAGCTGACTCTTGACCCAGGTGCTGAGCTATGGTGAGCTGACATTTGATAATGACAGTTTGTGGTCTACTTTATTCTTCTAAACAGTGCAAGGTTTAACTTCTACCAACATTGACATATTTAATTAATCGCTTTAACTAAAAATACATCTCTGAAATTTAGAAAAGTTACATTGCCTCCCCGTCCCACTCGTACATCAGATTGAATCATGTGCAGCTTCTTCTGTGTTGCCGTGGTCCGGCCTGCCTGTGATGAGGTCCTGCGAGATGGTCTTGTTGTACTGAGGCAACCATTTGAAGATATTTCGCAGCATGGGTAGGATGTGGAAGCAGGAGGTGCACACCCTGTATTAACTTGAGCCGTCCTGTTGAGCTTGTCGTCTTGGATGATCCCTAGATTTGTTGCATGGTCTGCGGTTGTGGATGTTGGTCCTAGCTCTGACTGGTCCTAGGGGGAGTCCCATGCGGAGGTCTTGTTGCCGAAGACCAGTACTGTGCAGGCAGTGGGTACATCCAGTCTGCTGCCATGGTCTTGCAGTTTGTGAAGTTGATTCTGGAGGTGGGTATGTCTATCAGCGAAAGGACATTTCGGGTGTTATCTGCGTAGGAGATGACGGTGATGTCTTGTTGTAGGAAAGTGAGTTTCTGTTGCAGTAACACCCCTACCCCACACACACACTTTTTACCAGATTTCCGATGCACTTGGAGTGTGCCCCGGGTCCCTGCCAATCAGGATCCCAGGGCCTGTATTCTTTCCCTAACCTCTACCATTGTTTCCACAAGTGGTACAACTCTGGTCTACCTGTAACTCCCTTGTGGTACCAAGGGAATGGTAGCTAGCGAAAGGGCTCTCAGGCTGCAGCGTGTATTGTGCCACCCTCAGAGACCTCTCACCACAAACATACACCACTGCTATTGCAGCTTGTGTTATGGTGCAGCTAAAAGTGAAGAGTCTACATGGCACAAATCACTGTGTACCATGCCCACCCAGCACTGCTTGAGGCGTGTCACCCTTAAGGTGGGGTGCACTATACCTCATGGAAGGATATATCAGCATGGGCAGATGGGCCACTATAATATCTAAGTTCATTCTTGGATATTATAACTGCCGTATAGCCATATAAGAGTATATAGTCTGGAAACTTGTCATTACGCGTTTCAGAGCACCATAATGGCTTCACTAAATCCAGGGATGTTTGTTATCAAACATCTCGGAATACTAAACCTGCACTGATTCCAGGCTCAGATTTATTAACCCTTGCACTCAGGGTTCCTTCTAGAGGAGTCCTCTTACCAAACCGACCTCTGGTGGGTTCCCTGACTGGTAAACACACGCCTGCCACCACGAGACAGGTTTCTGGACCTCTGAGGTGACAGCCCTCGCTGTTTGGGCCCAGAAATAAAGCATTTCCTTGGCGGAGGTCCCAACACTTCCCCCAGGTCAGGCAGGGCTGAGCAGCTTCAAAGACCCTGCTGCCTTGGCACTGAAACCCTTCCCCTCCTGCTAGCAGGAGGCGGCCCCCTTCCTTTCTTCTCCCCCAATTTCAGCAGGAAAACAGGCGGAAAAAGCTAGCAAGCCCAGGAGGTGGGACCACCTCTGTCAACCCAACCGCTCAGGTGTGGAAGGCTAGGTGAAGCCCACTCCTCAGTACCCGCCATCCTGCTGATAGAGGGCATCCCCCAATCGGGATCAGGGAATGTTCTCACTGCCCCACGTGGGATGAGCACATCAAGGGTGTAGTCACCATAAGGTATGTATCCCATGCGCTACTACCTCGAGACCCTTAAAAAGCCCCCTAAATACAGTGTTTAAGGGTCAACCCTGAACCCAGGACAGATTCAACGTGACAAGAAGGACTGAAGAGCCATGCTGCAGAAGAGGGCGACCACTGCTTTGGCTCCAGCCCTACCGGCCTGTCTCCTGCTCTGAACCCCTGTGAGCTGAACCAGACGTACCCTGCAACCTCAAGAACGCCAGAGACCTGTCCTGCCTTCACAAAGAACTCCTATCTCCCGTGGACACTGGAGTTGTCCAATACCAACACAAGCCAAGGACTCCAGATCTGGTGGATCTGCGAGAGCTCACCACTCGACGCCCACGGTTAGAGTCCAAGTGGCCCAGCACCCCATCAAGGACCCCCGACCTGAGTGCCAGCGTTAGACGACCTCCACCGACCTTCACCTCGATGCCTGTAGCCTCCATCCAAAGGGTCTCAACTGTGACCCGAACTGGTGAGCAGGATCCGACACTAAAGGACATCCTGCATCCACAGCACTTGTGACCGGAGGTGTGCCCGACCGACGGTGTCCAGCAACTCTTCAACTTCATCCTCCAATCGTTGGTTCCCTTCGTCCAGTCTTCTGTCTCCAGCCCTTTTTCGTGAAAGACATCCTTCATAGAAAAGCAATGAGCTCCCGACACCACCTGAACACCCTGCATCCGGCTGCCCCTGTGCAGCTGGTGTTGTGGACTGGGTGCCAACCTGGACCCCTTTTGCCTGATCTCCAGCATTCACGGTCTTGCTCAAATGAACATTGTATGAAGAGTTTAACTTTTCTGCTACTAAGCCAATCTTGGTTCTAGAAATAAAATAACACAATAACTTTTTATACAAACAATTGCACTGGATTCCAGTGAGTGGGTGACGACATTTCTTGCCTGAGTGTGTCCAATAAATGCAGGTGTTATCCACTTTTACCTCTAAAATGTGGGGATCCACTGGACTCTGTGCACACTATACCTTACGTTGGTATACTATATACAGAGCCAGCTTCCTGCACTTGTGATCGGATGATGTTGGTGAGTGGCATCCTGTATATGTTGAAAAGGGTGCAGGTTGAGGGGCGATCCCTATGGGACTCCGCATATCACTTTCTTGGTCTCTGATGTGAAGGATGGCAGCCTGACCCTTTGGGTTCTTCCAGTGAGGAAGGAACAGATTCATTTGAGAGCGGATGCTTGTATGCCAATCTCTTGGAGTATTGAAGGCCACAGAGAAGTCAAGCAGGATGAGGGACGCTGTTTCTCCACTGTCATCGGTGACTGGGATGAATGGTGTTTCGCTGCTGCAGTTTCTGAATTCTGAGTGTTGTCTAGAAGATGGTGAAGTTCGAGGTGGGTTGCGAGTTGCTTGTTTATGGCCTTCTCAATCACTTTGGCTGGATAGGAATGTAGGGGGAGATGGGTCGGAAGCTGCTCAGTTGATTCATGTCGGCTATAGGATTCTTGAGGAGGACTGTGACTTCTGCCAGTTTACATTCATCAGGGAATGTGGGGCACGTGATGGAGGTGTTGATGTGGGTCGGGTGGTGCTGATTGGTAATGTTCTCAGGTTATAGATGTGGTGAGGGCATGGGTCCGTTGGGGCCCCTGAGTGGATGGTACGCATGATTGCCGGTGTGTTGTTTCTTATGAGTTGTCCATTTGTTCAGGTGACCGTCCTGGTTGGAGGAGGGTAGGTGCGCAACGACTTCTCTGGGGTCAGGTTGGTGTGCGAAGTTTCTGTAGATATTAGCGATTTTGCTGTGGAAGAAGTTGGATAGGTTGTCTCAGAGTTGCAGTGCCTTAGAGCGAGGTGAAATCCTTAACAATCGAAGATCTCCTTCCAGCTGCTGGAGCTTCCTTCGATGCGGTCCTCTAGTGCTTTTTTCCTTGGTGTCTCTTATTTGCTGGTGATCGTGTGTTGTTAGTAGTTCTGCCGGTGGCATTGTGGCTGCCTCTTCTTTTCCTTTCTAGCTGTTTACAGTGTTTGGTGTCAGAGGTCTTCTGTGCACCAGCTGGCCTGCATGTTTGATGTACTGCGCTTGTTAGGTTTGGTGTGAAGAAGTCTGTGTACTTCTTGATCCAGTTGTTGATGTCCTCATCGAGGTTGTCTGTGGATCTAGTTTGATCCATGTTAACCGTGCTGAACCAGTCTGCCTCTGTGATTTTGCCCCAGCTGCGGCTTGGAAAGCTGAACCTTCTAGGTGTGTTGATTTCAAAGCGGATGATGGAGTGGTCGGTGCATGTGAGCTGCGTGGTGGAGTTGCATTTGACGCTGTCGCTTGTGGTGAAGATGCGATCCAGTGTCTGTCCTGCGGTGTGCGTTGGTTCTGTGACGAGCTGGGTGAGTCTGATGTTATTTAAGCTTTCGAGGAGTAGGAGTCATTTCTGTCTTCCAGGTGAAAGTTAAAGTCACAGAGGAGAATGTAGGCTCTGGAGTCAATGGCAAGTGGAGCGACTAAGTTGGTGATGAGGTTGGTAAAGGTGTCTTGTGGTCCTGGTGGTCGGTAGGCATGGGGTACATAGAGGGTGAATTTCAGTTTCCTGAGATTTGCAGCTTGAATTGCAGGTTTTCCAAGAAAGGTGTGATGTTCTCTGTGGATATTGGGCATTTGGTGGATTTCTTATAGATGATAGTCAGACCTCCTGGCTTGGAAAGGGGCTCCTGTTGAGTGATCTTGTAGCCAGCTGGGATTGCCGTGGCAATGTCAGGAGCTCATGAGTGGGTTTGTTTACGGAGTGATCGTGTGTTGTAGAATGCATGCGAGTGAGTGTTGACATGCAGGTTTGTTGTGGTGTAGGGTGGGAGGGTAGGCGTGTGTGTTGGGAGAGGGTGTGGTTAGTATTTGCGTAGGGGTGTGGCTGGGATAAGAGTCCCTGCTCTAGTGACCTAAGTGCTGGGCAGTGATGAGGGCCGGGATCCTGGCGCTGGCTGCCGTCCAGGTGCAGACGAGCCTGCATTTGGCGAGCCCACTGCATGTCCATGTTGCAGCTGCCGTTAAGTAGGTCCTGGGAGGGGGAAGAGTGCATGGTGCTGTGATGTCATTTCCTGTGCTGATGGGTGATGGGAAATGAAGTTCTCTTGCTTGGCTTCTTTTAAAGACCATTATTGCAGGAAAACCAGTAATGTCACTTTCTGTCCAGATGTATGAAGGGAGATCCAGCGAAGTCACTTCTTCTGCTGATGGGTAATAATGCATTTTTTATGCGTGATAGGTCTTTGACATCAGACAGTCAGAAGATTGTAGACCAGACTTAAACCGAGCGTAGTTGTAAGGAATAGTGTCTTCTCTATAAAGATACATTTGTGATGTATCTGTGGTTTCTCCAAAGTGCAGAATGCCATAAAGAATGCTATTGTAACCTTTTGAAAATTAGGTTCACATTTGTCTTGCTGTAACACAAAACCATAACAGTGTAGTTAATAACTCAGGGACGCCCGTTACTGTCTTGCTTGCTTGCCTCCACTGCCTGCTCCACTGTGGGATCACACGCTCCAGCCTGCTAAGTGACTTGCTGCGGCCAACGTCCCTGCCAGCGTCGGGAGACGCTTGAAAAATCATCGCGGGCTCCTACAGTGCAGGGTTCTAAACATTTAATACATTTTCTCTACGAATCCCAGAGTTATTTTTAAGCCATCTCACCACTCTACTTGCACACTACACCTTCACTACAACATCCACACTTCACAGACTGCAGCTCAAAAGACCTCCGGCAAAGAGCCCCCCAGCGGGTCCCCTTGGGCTTTGCAGCACCAGCCCAACGAGGAGCTGCCCAATGATGAAGCGTGACACCCCTCGGGTGTGTGAGGGCTCCTGAAGGATCAGATCACCAGGACTTGATCCATTCAGGACTCTATCGACCTAGCACCTATAGGAACTGCACACTGTTTTTGCTTCTCGACCCCTTGCCTGCTTCAAGCAGGCACCTACAGCCTCAACCTGAAGGGTCACCCTACCGGAGCTGGTAAGATCTGATGCTCTGACACTCCTGCACCGAATGCCCCATGGCCATGGGTGGCCCAATCGGTGTCCAGACATCCCCCCCCAGAGCCCAATTTACCTCTCCTACCAGTGGTCGCCTTCAGGAAATCTCCTTGCCCGAGCCTGCAGCCTTTTCTTCGAAACGGAGATCTCCATTGCAAACCACAGGGCTCCATGGCTTCTTGGCATCCAGCATCCGCCAGCCTCCGTGCCACTGGTGGTACAGCTCCTGTGCTGATTATTGGCCCCTGAAGTGGTGATCTTAACCTAAAGAGCTTTGCTCCCAGATCCGAGATGCCTGCTCGTAAGCAGCCTCTGACCGAAGGCCCCCTTAGCCCCATTGGAAAACATTGGGCCCCTGCACTCTGCACCTGGCCGCCCCAGTGCCGGCGCAATTTGAGTGCCTAACTGAACCTTGGGAACTTTGGTTCTAACCTCCAAAAACTATTCTTTTAAGGTGCTTTCTTACCTGCAAACCGATAACCTTCTTTCCCCCATAGGAACCAATGTTGAATTACACGTTTTAGTTCTTAAATTTTCAAAGTGCTGAACTGTTTTTGTACGGAAGAAAAGTAATATTGCTTTAAACCAAAAAGTCTTGTTTACTTTGTAGAATCCACGTTGTGATATCTAGGCATATCACCCCAAGTAATTGTTGTAATCTAAAAATAACAAAGAAGTAATCAAAAGTAATTTCTATGTATTCTGAACTGTTTTAAAAGCAAATACATA
The DNA here is from genome assembly GCF_964261635.1 of Lissotriton helveticus. Taxonomy (NCBI): domain Eukaryota; kingdom Metazoa; phylum Chordata; class Amphibia; order Caudata; family Salamandridae; genus Lissotriton; species Lissotriton helveticus. The sequence continues at coordinate 499,060,600 of NC_136062.1, forward strand.
CCTGTAACGATTGTAGTTTCGTTCCCAACTGCATTTCCCTGTAAAGTTTTGCGTTTGGAAGTATGTTTTATCTAGCTGTGCCAAGTTCTGCTTGGTACTAGAAATAAAACCTTGGTATACCTATTTCTATGCTTACCCAACTGGTCTGGATTCTGTCTGAGTGCCATCAGTCTTGAGTGAGTGAATTCAATAAATGCTTAACACGCCCTCCTGATCATCCTAACTGCTCGGCCACACTACCCCAACGATAGCTGTTAGTGATTATCTACGTTAGCCTCTGCTATACCACTGGGGATCCCCTGGACTCTGTTCACACTATACCTCTCTTTGGTATAGTATATACAGAAGAAGCTTCCTACATTGGTGGCAGCGGTGGGATCTAAGTCTTTGCATTTGTAGGAGTAACTTTGTCAATAACTGATCACACGACAAGAATCCCCAAAAATTGACTTTAGCCTAGTCTCTTCAATCTGGCCTGAGTCTCTAAGGAAAGGCCACACACTGAAATTGATGGGTTTTTATAGCTGAGTAAAATTATGGAAATTTGTCGTTTTATTTGGAAGTTGTATGACAAAATAATTATCTAAAATATTGGAATAAAATTATGTGCATGGGTTGACATGTTGAAATCATAGCATTTAAAACCCTGGAATGTATACTATGCATTGTTGAGCAGCATGACAAGGATAACTCGTGCTGGTGAGAACTGATTCATTGTAGTCACAAGCTTAAGAATCTTCTCCCGTCCTCCCTCCGACACATCCCACCCCTAGCGTTCATTGTAGTCATGAGCTTAAGAATCTTCTCCCGTCCTCCCTCCGACACATCCCACCCCTAGCATTCATTGTAGTCATGAGCTTAAGAATCTTCTCGCGTCCTCCCTCCGACACATCCCACCCCTAGCGTTCATTGTAGTCATGAGCTTAAGAATCTTCTCCAGTCCTCCCTCCGACACATCCCACCCCTAGCGTTCATTGTAGTCATGAGCTTGAGAATCTTCTCCCGTCCTCCACCGTTCCTCCATCTGACACATCCCACCCCTAGCATTCATTGTAGTCATGAGCTTAAGAATCTTCTCCCGCCTCCCACCGTTCCTCCCTCCGACACATCCCACCCCCAGCGTTCATTGTAGTCATGAGCTAAAGAATCTTCTCCCGTCCCCCACCGTTCCTCCATCTGACACATCCCACCCCTAGCGTTCATTGTAGTCATGAGCTTAAGAATCTTCTCCAGTCCTCCCTCCGACACATCCCACCCCTAGCGTTCGTTGTAGTCATGAGCTTGAGAATCTTCTCCCGTCCCCCACCGTTCCTCCATCTGACACATCCCACCCCTAGCATTCATTGTAGTCATGTGCTTAAGAATCTTCTCCAGTCCTCCCTCCGACACATCCCACCCCTAGCATTCATTGTAGTCATGAGCTTAAGAATCTTCTCCCGACCTCCCTCCGACACATCCCACCCCTAGCGTTCATTGTAGTCATGAGCTTAAGAATCTTCTCCCGACCTCCCTCCGACACATCCCACCCCTAGCGTTCATTGTAGTCATGAGCTTAAGAATCTTCTCCCGTCCCCCACCGTTCCTCCATCTGACACATCCCACCCCTAGCGTTCATCGTAGTCATGAGCTTGAGAATCTTCTCCCGTTCCTCCCTCCGACACATCCCACCCCTAGCGTTCATTGTAGTCATGAGCTTAAGAATCTTCTCCCGTCCTCCCTCCGACACATCCCACCCCTAGCATTCATTGTAGTCATGAGCTTAAGAATCTTCTCCCGCCCCCCACCGTTCCTCCATCTGACACATCCCACCCCTAGCGTTCATTGTAGTCATGAGCTTAAGAATCTTCTCCCGTCCTCCCTCCGACACATCCCACCCCTAGCGTTCATTGTAGTCATGAGCTTAAGAATCTTCTCCCGTCCTCCCTCCGACACATCCCACCCCTAGCGTTCATTGTAGTCCTGAGCTTAAGAATCTTCTCCCGTCCTCCCTCCGACACATCCCACCCCTAGCGTTCATTGTAGTCATGAGCTTAAGAATCTTCTCCCGTCCTCCCTCCGACACATCCCACCCCTAGCATTCATTGTAGTCATGAGCTTAAGAATCTTCTCCCGTCCTCCCTCCGACACATCCCACCCCTAGCGTTCATTGTAGTCATGAGCTTAAGAATCTTCTCCCGTCCTCCCTCCGACACATCCCACCCCTAGCGTTCATTGTAGTCATGAGCTTAAGAATCTTCTCCTGTCCTCCCTCCGACACATCCCACCCCTAGCGTTCATTGTAGTCATGAGCTTAAGAATCTTCTCCCGTCCTCCCTCCGACACATCCCACCCCTAGCATTCATTGTAGTCATGAGCTTAAGAATCTTCTCCGATTCTCCATGCGATACATCCCGCCCTCAGCATTCCAGAGTTTACCCCAGGATGACCTCACAGGTGAAACATTGAGGACACTTGCTGTGCATTGAGGCAGCAGTAAGGCAGAAGGAGACTGTCTTCTGCATCTCCCAGCTGCCCCTTGATGATGATGTGGAGGGCTTTGTGACCGGATGATATTTGCGATACTTTGTCCATGAAGATTTCAGAAGCTCGCTTATTGTTCTTCTGCTGGAGCTCAAGTGGAGTTCTTGATGACTCCAAGTCCTTGTTTGTTTTCCTCAGATCAGCCTCTGAACGTGCGCATCAACGTTTCACAGCTCTTTGGGAGTGTTGCTGCGGCCCATGTGGTGTGCCAGGCTGTGGTCCAGATCGCAAACACACGATTCATGATCTGCCGTGACCTGTTGATCCTGCAGCAGCTGCTCCTCAAACTGGGTGATTCTGTAAGTTATTTCCACCGCCTCAGGTGGCTTTTGTTGAATTGGATTGATTTGCATTTCTTTAAAGTCATGTTGGGCCTTTTCAAAGCACTAGAGAGGTAACCTTGAGGGAGAGCACCGTGTCAAACGCGGCACTGAGATCCAGCAAGATATGTGGCGTTGTTTCACCCTCACCTAACTGGTGCCTTAACATTTCAGTGACTCCTAGGAGAGGGGATTCAGTGGAGAAACGAGCTCTGAACCCTGGTTGCGACGTATGAAGAAAGTTCTGAGATTCAATAAAAGGGGTCCGCTCACCATTAGCATGCTTTTCCAAACTTTTAGCAAAGAGAAGAAGCAACGAGATGGGACGAAATTAGATGGAATGGCAGAGTCAGGATTGGCTTTCTTTAAAAGAGGGAGTACCATAGCATATTTTCATTCCAGCGGAACTATACCCTCCTGTAAAGATGCATTAAGAAGGTCCATTATTGTCAAAAGTATAGAAGTATCCAGCTGTTTAAAACACAGGAGTGCGGAGTAAGTCACGGGGGAACCAGATTTAATGTTTGCTAAGAGGTGGTTCAAGGAGCTCGGTTCCCAGAGGGTCCACGCCTCCAATATGCAGAGGATGTAATATTGTTGGTGAGCGATGTCCGCACAGGATCGCGCAGAGCATTCGGAGGAGTCTCGATCTCTGATGGACTATCTTGAGAGGTTTTACTTAACAGTGCAGAGTGTATCTTTTCAACCTTATACGTGAAATAGGGAGCGAGTTCTTCACATTGAGTGCCGGTAAGAGCAGGAGGAATCGTAGGGCTCTCCGAGCCCGATAGCTCTTACCACTTTAAAAAGCATTTTGGAGCAGTTTTGTGCTTGGAGGATTTTGTGTGAGAAAAACTCAGCGTGGGCTACTTTACAAAGAATATGATGTTCACCTTTCTAGTGTTTTACTTTTAGCCTTTTCCCTTTTTAGCTTCTCAGTGAACCAGGGGGCTGGTGGCAGACGTCTGTTAGAGCACTTGTTGAACAGAGGAAGACGTGTATCTGCTGCTTGTAGAATCCAATTTTGGATGAGACTATAATCTAAAGTAGAAATATGTTCAAAAACTGGTCTATTGTCCACTAGAGGTTTGTTAAAAGCCTGGACATCGAGCTTTGCCCATCTTCTAGTCTTTTGTTCAGGCACCAGACAGATCGACGGAGGAAAGGACGTTACTTTCAACAAAAAAACTACAACAAAAGGAAGGGCTTGGACACAACTAAGGTCAGGCAGGTTAGAAAAAATAGGATCTAGTAGATGACCGGCTATATAGTTCGGACCTGAGTTACATAAGTGTACGTTCATCGCTTCTAAGTCCGCAACGAGCGACGGACTTTTAGTACATTTAGGATCATCTAAATGGAGGTTCGATCTCCCAATATAGTAAAATTTGCAGCATTCAAAATATGCGGAACTGCTCAATTAGGGAAGGAGAGCACCCATCGCCCGTCTGGGCCCGGAGGGCGCTACAACAATATTCCAGAGAATGTGAAGTTAGGCGTAAGCACAATTTAAAATTATAAGGCTTCACAGTCGGGGCTGTAAAATCTTCTGTTTTACATTCGAAAGAAGTTTTATTAAAAATCACTACGCCGCCCCCATTTTCAGCCTCGTGTCTTGCCTTATAATGGAGTAGTTCGGCGGAAGAGCAGCCGCAACGTCGGGCCGAGCTTTCCTGCAGCCAGGTCTCTGTTCGATAGACCGCCTCTGGTTGATTATCTGTCAGAAGATCAAAAATGTGGGCTTGATGTTTAGGGAGTGAGCAACAGTGATATAGAATGTAAATTCTTTGCGAGATGAAAATGTACATCAAGGTGTAGTCCTTTTTGTTTTCCCTGTATCATTGAATTTTTCTCCTTCATTTACTTTATTTCGAGCCCTTCCATTGAGGTCATTGGTCTGAATGGAAGAAGTAAGGCAAAACATCCAGTGCCGGCAGTCAACAAGGGCATCCTTGAACTTTACAATATTGCAATTAGGAGATAAAACCTGACGCAGCTCAGTCAGTTGTTTTCCTGAATAAACTAATCTCATTGAATGTGTTGGACCAGAAAAAAAGAATGTGTTGCACCAGGGGTTGTGGCCCCTGGTCCCGGTTGAGGCGGACGGGCTTGCCTTTGGTGTGCCGTCAGCGTGCGCGTCCGGGCCCTGGCCATTAAGTAGGGGGCCGTTGCGTAACGCAGCGTGAAAGCTAGAACGCTAACCAAAAAATAGCATGAGGCACTAACAAAAAGGCCTCCCAGCAAAAAGACACTCGCAATAAAAGAAGTACTTAAAAAAAATATCGGAATGGGTGTTTCAGGTTGAAAACTCATTCAAGTACAAGCCCATTAAACACATAAAATTGCAGGCAGGCCGAAAGGCTAGTAATAGGTGCAAATCACAATTGGGGTCTTCACAAGGTGAGGAATCTAAGGTTAGATCGAGTATCCACCAGAAAGAGCTTTTCCGAAGGTAAGGAAGTTATGCTTTGCTGCATAGATTGTGGCCGCATTATAAGTGGGTTACTTTGAGGGGTTTTGCTGCAGTTTCCAGGTTTGTATTCTGGATGAAATTTTATGGTAGTGGATTTCAATCAATCGAGATTTATACAGTGCGCTCCTCACGCGCTCTATAAATTCCCAGACTGATTGAAAGTGGACGGCTCCAGACCTGGCTTCATGACTGACTGTATTAGCTTCTCATTTGGGTGAACAGAGACGGGACTCATGTATGTAACTCTTTCCGTTATAGGTCTTATCTGGAAGAGGATACCTACTCCAGATTCAGCAGGACCTGGCACAGCGCACATCGCATCTGCTCTCAACCTACTATGTCATCCGCTGGGCCAGCCAGTGCTTGGCGTCTGCAGTTCCTGTTGATGCTTTGTAAGTTTGTGATTTTCGGCCCTTCTTTCTAGTGTCGTGCTAGGCAGCCAGAAGCTTCTTAGGGATAGTTGGACTCAAAACGGAGACCTCTTTCGGGCTAGTTCTTGGCTCTTTGTATCTGCATGGTCTAGTCCTTGCATCTTGCCCTCATATTTAAATAAGGATGCAGAGCGAATTTGGCGTATAAGGGGTCAAATCAACAATGAGAACCCTGTGTATATGGATGTCTGCTGGGTGGATGGGATATGGGACTTGTGTGAGGAAGTGTGCTCCGGATAGAAAGAACTGATTGTGAGTGTATAGCGAGCGGTGCATGATCTTCCATCACGGTCTTCATTCGGCAACCCGATCTTGATGAAGATCCTAATTCAATAGGATCGAAACGCCGTCAACCCACAATACAGCGCAACTCATGGCGCATTACCTGCTTTGGTCCCCACACTACTTACCAATACCAATTCTCTAAAGAGGAACCAACAACTTTGTATATATTGTGTTTTTCATTTTTGTCAATTTGCGTCCTTCGCAGTTATCACCCATATGTCACCTGCGACGACACCGCTCGTCTCACTATCACGTAGCACACTAAGCCCCCTTGGGTTGCCTCACGCATTATGTGCCTCCAGTGCTGTTATTGTAAACTGTTCTGACAATTGTTTTTGTTTAAACATGTCCTCAAATATATGATGCTATATGCACTTCTAAACCATTTGAAGTTTCGAGTCTCTCTTCTTCCCCAGTTCTCTTGTAATGTCCTGTACGTGCCATTGTTTCTGTTATTTAAATGAATCCAATTAAGATATTGTTGCACATATTTACATGTGTACCCCCAGATCTCAATCTGGTTTATGGGTAATACTCCTGTTGTCTATCCCCACGGTGATTAGGAGGGCAGCAGAGGTCCTTGACCGCGAGCTGCCCTCTGTGCAGGTCAGGACTAATCTTCTGACTGAGATGCTTCAGCCTATTCCAGACCCAAGACAGTCCAGCTCTTCCTCACAAAGGAGAAATTCAAGATGCTTACGTTGGCTCAGGTCTTGCCTGCCCTAGACCAAGAAAACTGGCTGGTAGCGTTGGACTTGCAGGTGGCGTATTTTCACATCGCCCGTCTGCCTGCCTGCGGCTCAAGGCCACAAGCACTTTCAGTTCATGTGATCCCCCTTGGCCTTCCCAGCACCCCTTGGTTGTTTACCAAGGGGATGTTGGTGGTTGCAGCTCATCTGCATAGGTTAGGGGTATCCTTCCCCTATCTCGACGACTGACTGTCGAACACGCCTGCTCCCCAGCCTGTCGTCTCCCTATCTCAAGGACTACGGTCACCCTCCTGCATTGGCTGGGGTTCTCTATAAACATGCCAAAGTAGCATCTGACTCCTTCTCAGATGCTCCCTTTCATCGGAGCTGTTCTGGACACAGTGCAGTTTAGAGCAGCGAGTCCAGGATTTTGAGGCTATGATACGGATGCTTCAGCCTCTGTCCTGGATTTTGGTGAGAATGACTGAGGCTGCTGGGACTCGAGGATTCCTGCATCTTGTTGGTAAATCACGCCAGAAGGCGTATGCGAGCTCTGCAGTGGGACCTGTAGTTCATTTGGCGCAGCAGAGGAATCTCTACGATGTGCTCCAGCTCTCGGATTGAACTGCAAAAGACCTGCAGTGGTGGCTAACCAATCCCAATTGGGTCATTATCTGACCCCTTTCTCTTTCCAAGCCAGATCTCACAGCAGTGACAGATGTCACTCCTAGGATTCGGCAACCATCTGGGAGAGGTCGAGATCAGGGTACACTTGTCTCTGGCGGAGTCGGGGTTCCACATCATTTTTAGGACCTCCGGGCGATTGACTAGCAGTGAAATGATTTCTTCCCTCGGTCATGTGCAGGTGTTCGGGGACAGCACCACCACCATGTGGAACTGCAACAAGCAGGGGTGGGTTGTCGACCCTTTGTCAAGAGGCCCTGCGTCTCTGGAAAAGGCTGGAGCAGCAGAACATAACCCTGGTGGTTCAACACCTGGTCAGTTCTCTGAACGCCAGGGTGGATGATCTCAGCCGTCGATGTCTAGCAGACCATGTATGTCGTCTCCAGTCGGAGTTGGTGCAAAGTGTCTTTAAGAAGTGGGGAGAGCCTTGGTTCGATCTGTTCACCTGCGACAAGAAAGTGCAGTGTCAGCAGTTTTGCGTGCTGAAGTTTCGAAGGCTGTTATTGCTCGGCTGCGCTTTACGTCGCGAGTGGAGCTCAGCCCTGCTGTACGCCTTTCAGCCCATACCATTCCTTTATTTATTTATTTCTATAGCACCTGAATCGACCCCAAAGGGGTATTTCTGCGCTTTGGACAAGTAACGGGAAAGCTGAGCTGCTAAAGCATGATCAGGAACAGAAAAGAATAATCTTAAGATGCTTCCTGAATTGAAGGTGGTCGGGGCATTGCCTCAAATGCGTGGGGAGCTTATTCCAATAAAGAGCCCAGAGTTCTGAAGAAGATAAAGAACTGGGCCCAAGTCATTCTTGTGGCTCTGGACTGGGCACGGAGAATCCGGTATCCAGACCTCCTTTGAGTGAGCATTAATCCTCCGATCAGGCTGCTCCTTCGGGAGGATCTTCTGTCGCAGCAGGAGTGAAGGGTTCTCCACCCGAACCTGTCCGCTCTCCGCCTTCCTTCGCGGAGATTAAGTGGCGACAGTTGATAGCTTTCGACTTTCCTCCTGAAGTATGTAATATTATTTTGGTGGTCAAGCAGCCCTCCACTAAAAGTTTACGCCTGCCATTGGCAAAAATGTGTAAAATCTTTCTGCTTCTCTGTCTAATATTCTTCTGTTTATGTTCACCCCTGCCCAGCAGGGCTCTGCCTTGGGTACTCTCAAGTGTTATCTTTCTATATAAGTCCCCTATTGTAAATAGGTTCTTAAAAGGGCTTTGTCAAGCTGCAGTGAGATCTTCTTTTGGTGCTCCCATTTCTTATATGTGCTCCCTTCGAAACTTTGCATATTTGTCCCCTCTGCTGCTTACCATCAAGACAGCCTTTGTGGTGGCGATAACATCTGCCCGAAGGGGGAGTGAATTTCAGGCTTTATCATAAAAGCCTCCCTACATGATGACTTTTGTGGATAAGGCGATGGTTAGAAATCTTTAGGATGATTTAAATTCTGTTCACAAGAGTTGCATCCTTACCAAATGTTTAACCAGTTCTTTGCCACCAGTCAGCCGGCCACCATGACACACCAGTGTTGATCTTTCCTGCTGATTTACATCCCTCTCTTCCAACCCGTCTGTCATAGAAACATTCCTGGATTCGGTAGCCACAATCCTCTTGAATCACCATAACCTCTGCAAACGTCGAGATTGCAAGACTTTGTTAAACCCATCATCGGTGCAAATACAAACGAGGTCACCAGTGACCTGAAAGCACCGGACCGGCTTCAGCTAACGAGACAAACCCTGGACCTCTTCACCTCACCCAAAACTGCTGATCACTGCAAATAAAAAGATCAAGTAGTCTCTTGTTCATGATTGTCAACGAAAGCTTCCCACAAAGCTGATGATCGCTTCATTACTTGTCCAAAGAGCGCATCGGAGCACCTTTGCAGTTAGCCAAACTGACGCGGTTCTCCCACTTACGGGACCACCTCATCGGACTCCGGTCTCAGATGAGGACTTCCATTTTTGGTCGACATAAGCCAAGTTATTCCTGTTCAAGAAGGGCTGCATATGACAGATACCTTAGATGGTTCAGCAAGGAACCGAAAGCGGAGAAAAGGGCTCAGTTCAAGTGACTGAGGAACGGGTGTGATGAGGCGCATAAGCTACCACGGTGACACCGCCTCAAGGTTCTTACAGGCTGGTGAGACCCTTATTTTGGGTCCCATATCCTGTCCAGAAGCCATCCACCCGTCAAAATTTAGGTATCCTATCGCTCACTCGACCTGCTTTGTCATCATTTGTCTTTCTTTAAGCAGATCCAGCATCAGAAGTTAAATACGGATGTGAAACCTTGCGCAGCGCCGAGGAGCATGGATACCGAGTGATTCTGCATACGCTGAACCACTCCACCAGACCATGGACACAGAATGCATCCAAACCCTAGCTTCCAGCTCTTCTTTCAGCCCTAGCCTGCACCAAACTGAGGAAGGCCAACTCAATACTACATCGTGTTCTAGTTACGAGCCTGTGGGAGTATATTATTCAATTTAACTTTTAAAAACCTTTAGACTATTCACTGTTTCTCTTCAACACCAGCTTGATTATGCAAAGCGTCAAATTGGAGCCACCGGATCAGAACACCTCACAATAGGTCACCCACCATAACACTGCATCCTGTATGTGCCATAGCTGTCGTGCACGCTGCTGGTGATGCCCACAAGCGCTAACGGGTCAATGCAAGCGTCAGATAAGCATCATCTTGCACTAAATAGGACAAGGCGACCCGCCTGCAGGCTCCAGCTTGCACTAGTTTGGATACGGTCACTCGAGCTGTCCCGCTGCCCTTGAGGTCGCTGTATGAATTGGAATGAAATGTCAGGTTTGCTGTGTGCAGTGCCTCAGGGTTGGCAGGGCCAGGAGCAGTGACAACTTGTCTGGATTGATTCAGGTTTGTGTTCTACCCTCAGAACTAGGCCTGGGAGCATTAATATCATCCTCTGTGTTGGCGCGGTTGTTGGTGTCTTCTTTGGCCAGATTTTCTCGGTCACTGTTGACTGGGACATATTTCAGTTGGACGTGCCGGCTGTATTTTCTTGGGCCAGTTTCCTTGTTGCTCTGAGCAGAAGACCTTTGGTGATGATTGTTGGTCTTGGAAGGGTGGCATTAGGCCAAATTTCTTTAGTAATCCGCAGCATTCAATTGGATCTTTTGTCCGTTAGCTCTAATTTGGAAGGTGATTGCCAGCCAGTTCTCTCAGATGGCAGCAGATGTTCAGCACTTGCCGTACTGTAGCATCACTTTTGAAAAATGTAAAATCTGACATCTCACAGGGGAGTAATATGTTTTCTGGTAGGATGTTGCCGTATGTTAAAAAAAAGTTGCTAAAAAAGTTGTTGGGTTTACCTTGCGTCTGCTCCTTTCTGAAGGCGATGGAGCATTTCCCTGACCACTTCTTCTGTTTTTTTTCTTTCTTTAGAGATTTCAACCTGCGGCTGTTGACCGTGCTTGACCTGTCCGACACTTCTGGCGTGTCACCCCCACTTAAATCAGGTGAACCGGGGCTTTTCAGTGGTCCTTCCATTGTGCCTGAATGAACCTTGCTGCATATTGCGCCTCTATAATCCCTCTGGGGTTTGCGTGTACCTCTTGTTGGTCCACTATGTAAAGAGCCAGCTTCGTACGTGCACCCTTTAGACCAATATTTCCCAATCTTGGTGTTTTTCTGTCACTAATCGTTGTCATCGTCGCAGGTGTCAGGCCATGGGTTCGGTGGAAGCAGAACGGGTCTACAACTCTCACGATGCAGCAGGCTGTCAAATGAAAGCCAAAGGCAGACAACATGGTCTCCCAGCGACGTTGTTTGTAGTGGAGACCCGGCCCTACATATAAGTGTCAATATTCACCATCCACCGGGGGCGTTATTCCTCGTGCCCGGACTATATCTTTCATCATCAAAGGGAATGGTTTATGCCCAAGGCACACCCCCTGAACCTGGAACAGCCGATTATAGCGGAGAGCACGTACAGCTCGTCCGGTGATCAGTACACATCCCTCTCTCCCCCACTCCCTCCAAATCCACTGTGCAATCTGCGAGTTACCAGTTTTTTTTCCTCTGAGGGACAATTCAGAGAGCCTGTCTGACCCCACAGGACATAGGTTTGTGAACATAGTAACACTTGTAGATCGATGGCCTTGTGTCCTGTCTGGTAGGGAGGTCTTTGTTCCGAGCAGGTCTGGCCTCCATTTATATAACAGTGTAAGACGTTGAGCTGTCCCACTAGAGCACTAGAAAGTGGGTTGCTCGCTTCATTTACACATGAATACCCCCCTGTACAAATCCGGCACCCCTGAAAAGATTCCAGTTGGTTTCACTAGACCTTGTGGCAATGAAACTTGGAGCGCTTCTACACCGTACTGTCACCTACAGGGATTGCGCGCAGTAAAATTTCCCTTCTTCTGACTGCTTACTATATTTCAGCGCAGCTCAGCTGACATGTACTGATGCCTGCTACAATGGAGCGCAGCTCAGCGGACATGTACGGATGCCTGCTACAATGGAGCGCAGCTCAGTGGACATGCACGGATGCCTGCTACAATGGAGCACAGCTCAGTGGACATGCACTGATGCCTGCTCCAATGGAGCGCAGCTCAGCGGACATGTACGGATGCCTGCTACAATGGAGCACAGCTCAGTGGACATGCACTGATGCCTGCTACAATGGAGCGCAGCTCAGTGGACATGCACTGATGCCTGCTCCAATGGAGCGCAGCTCAGCAGACATGTACGGATGCCTGCTACAATGGAGCGCAGCTCAGTGGACATGCACGGATGCCTGCTACAATGGAGCGCAGCTCAGCGGACATGTACTGATGCCTGCTACAATGGAGCGCAGCTCAGCGGACATGTACTGATGCCTGCTACAATGGAGCACAGCTCAGCGGACATGCACAGATGCCTGCTACAATGGAGCGCAGCTCAGCGGACATGTACGGATGCCTGCTACAATGGAGCGCAGCTCAGCGGACATGTACGGATGACTGCTCCAATGGAGCGCAGCTCAGCGGACATGCACAGATGCCTGTTGCAATGGAGCGCAGCTCAGCGGACATGCACTGATGCCTGCTACAATGGAGCGCAGCTCAGCGGACATGTACTGATGCCTGCTATAAAAGGGCGCCGCTCAGTGGACATGCACTGATGCCTGCTTCAAAAATCTGGTATGCGTGTGCAGGGACAGAGTCCATGGTGACAGAACACAGCTACTTCTGTTAATATTGTACACTGTGCAGCTAAGAACATGCGTTTCTCATTTCAGCTTCACTTTGTGAAACACCAAGCGGTAATGTTTAGTAAGTTGCGTGTTACTCTGAAAGTGCGCATATTAAAGAGTCTTATTATTTTTTTGTAGTACTTTAGTGTGCTTGCATAACGTGTAAGGCACACTAAATCTGCAGCTGGGGCCCTGTGATGTTAGCCCTGCAGCCACAATTTTAATACAATTTTAATGCCCTAGGTGCTCAAGGCTTGCATATTAGGTTTGTCTTCCTTTTAAGCCTCTTTAAATGAGGGCGCTGCAACTTCTTTTTCTAGGTTGAGTGACCTTTGAACTGCCACAGATAGATTAGTTTAAGGAGTTCACTGCTGGGCTGCATTTGGCATTAAAGTAACTCTACTTCAGTGATGTGCTTTGTGGGCCTAATCTGCTATCCCACATTTCAGTCACCTGTCCGGTCAGGATGGTCTACAGACATTAGTGTCAGCCGTATGATGTACCCTGAGGTTTCTGTCCAGTGAAAGACCACACTCGAGTCTGTGGCTCAAGACATAAACACAGCGCTCAGAGGTATTTCTCTGCAGACTAGCTCTTGAGACTTGCATTGCTGTGGAATGAGCTCCGTAATGGGCCGGATTGGACTCCTAGACCCGCAAGTGTCCCATGGGAAGGTCACAGAAGGGCTGATGAGCCAATTTAGTGATGGTCACAGCTCTGCATAAAGTTTCTTCTCACACTCACATCCATTGTGATGGGGAAGGTGGGCGCTTCAACACTGCAGCAGATAATAAGATTGGCAGAATGGAGGGGATTGTTTGGTTTTTTCTTTTTTTTTTGTCCTGAGCTGTAATTCTCCATTGGCATTGAAATGTCAGGCTGCGTTCAGAGCTGGCGCTCTTTCCCACCTGTGTGTATTGTTCATTATGTCTGAATAGGCCACGGCTCGTTTTATGGATTTGAATGACGGGTGATTCTTTGCTATTTTTGGATGAGACATTGACTCTTGCTTTTTTTGTTGTTGTTGCTGTTTTCAGGGCCTCAGACGGTGGTGGAACTGTTCTTCGAGGATACAGCAAGGAAACACATCATTTCTCACATCTTCTCTCAGCCTGGCACCCCTCTTACCAATGCATCCCTGAACTGGCCCCAAGTCATCAGTTTAGTCACCAGCTTTCTCATGCAACAAATGTATCCTTTCATGGCTAGGCGCTGAGGTTATTTGTTAGCTTCCTTCCAGCAGGAAGTCCTGTTAATGCAAGTGAGAATTTGATTGGCTTCTTGTTTGTCACTGATCTCAAAACTCTTCCTAAACTGCCACGATACAGCTGGCCCAGCAATCCCGGCTTCCTGTTTGCAGAATGTTTGATGGGTTCCTGTCAGTACACACAGCTGCAGGTGTGTGACACTCTACTTTTCTTTACTGCACACATCACAATGTTTAGACAATCTAACTTCTAGCTGTGGCGCTTATAAGGGGTGTGTGATCAGGTTAGGCTTTGTCGTTGTTTACAAAGGGTGTGTGATGAATTTAGGCTCTCTTGGTGTTTACAAGGGGTGTGTGAGCAGGTTAAGCTCAGTGTTTACAAGGGGTGTGTGATTAGGTTAGGCTCTCTTGGTGTTTACAAGGGGTGTGTGATCAGGTTAGGCTATCTTGGTGTTTACAAGGGGTGTGTGATCAGGTTAGGCTTTGTCGTTGTTTACAAAGGGTGTGTGATGAATTTAGGCTCTCTTGGCGTTTACAAGGGGTGTGTGAGCAGGTTAAGCTCAGTGTTTACAAGGGGTGTGTGATGAGGTTAGGCTCTCTTGGTGTTTACAAGGGGTGTGTGATGAGGTTAAGCTCTCTTGGTGTTTACAAGGGGTGTGTGAGCAGGTTAGGCTTTGTTGTTTACAAGGGGTGTGTGAGCAGGTTAAGCTCAGTGTTTACAAGGGGTGTGTGATGGGGTTAAGCTCAGTGTTTACAAGGGGTGTGTGAGCAGGTCAGGTTCTCCTCATTGCTCACCAGGGAAGGGAGATTTTGGACATTGCTGCCACCTTTCACTTGGACTGCTGTAAATGATTGCTTTTAACTTTAGTGTTGACTTGGGGTCTTATTGAGAAGTCTTGTGAGGTCTACAGCAGTAGTTCTGGTCTCGACGTCTTCTAATTGTAAAGACCAGGAGGCCTTGCCCAGAAGCTCTTCAGCATGACAAAAGGGGACCTGGACGAGATGTCTTGTGGTCCAGGGAGCAGGAGGTCTGACCAAGGAGTCCTCTTGCGTAAGGACCAGAAGGCTATGTCTGAAAAGTTTTGTGGAATGAGGAAGAGGAGGGAGGAATGAAAAGCCTTGCATGAGTAGTTGGTTTGACCCAATAATCTTCTGGTGTAAGGAGCATGAGCTCCTGTAGAGTAGGTTTGTAGCATGACAGAGGCGGCATTAGCCAGAAGCAAATTGTGTGAACAAGAAATCTTGTAATATAAAGGTGAGGCATGGACTTCTTGTGGAATGAGGAATAGAAGTGCGTGTGAGCCTTTGAAGCAAGGATCTGTGGTATGAAGTACAACCTTACGTTGTGTTAAGAAGCACGTGTTCTGTGGATGGTTTTTAAGAGCCGTCTTAATCTACGTATGGTCCATTTCTAAGCATATCCCGTTTCTCGCCACAGGAATATGTGCGCCTTGTGCAGTCCTGGTGCCAGGTGAATGTGGGCTCGTGCCGCTTTGTGATGGGGCAGTGTTACCTCATCACTGGAGAAGGACACAAGGTAAGCTGAGACACTCCAAGACCTGCCTGTGAACATTTGTACCTTCTGGAGTTCTACAGTTTTGTAGCACTGTGCTTACTCTGAAATTGTGAAGTCTGTGTGGCACTATCTGTACAAAATATTAGAAGACTGCTTTGCTGTGAATTGAATTGTCACGATTAGCTACTTAGGCATTTAACTGTAACCGTGATCGATTAAGAAGCGATCATACTGTGTGGTGAAAAGGCACTGCCCGAAGCATTCTGAACTCTCCCACGTATTACTCGGCCTTTCAGTACCAACCATGTATCCAAGTCCACGATGAACATGCAGTGAACCAGATCTATGCACCTTGATGTGCAGAAGACGCACTCTTCCATTCATAGAGTCCCTGACTCAACCGTATAACATTGGTAATGATGTCCCTTCAGCGAAGAGGCCCTACACTCCGCTTTCACAGTGCTATAGCCTAAGATGTAATTCCATTATGGGATTTTCTTTTGGACAGCCAGGGCCAACCCATGCCACATTGTTGCTCAGCGGAACACTTCCCCTGATTAAAAGCAAGATCTACTGGATTTTCCAGTGCTTGTTATACTAGGTCTTCTGTGGTTTTTATTTTCACATAAAGCCTCAATGAAAGTTTCTGGACCTGTGTGCACCCTCGGGATTATCCGTTTAACGTGTTGGACTGCGCCATCCTTTCTGCTTTCTGGTCCATAGTTCTGCTTTCATAACTGCCGTAGCTTTCCATGTAAAGAAACAACTACTGTGGCCTGCATGGAAGACGTCTGGTAATTCCCTTGGTCATGTTTCATTCAGCGTGTCTCTAGCGGTCTTTGGTTTGAGGGGATAAGCCGATCCTAGGGGCCATCTCGTTGTATAGGTCGTGTATCAAAGCCCCTGCCTCCTCCTCTTGTGTGAGCATCACATCATGAACGACAGCTGGATTCGTTTTCTCCTCTTCTAATTGTGGTCTCGGGTTGTAGAAGATAGGACACCCTGTTTGCTCTGCCTCCACTATTTATTTATTTTGAAAGTTTTATATAGCGCGAACAAGATCTTTGCAGATATCAGAGCGCTTTACAAGTACAAGGGGGTGATAGAGTAGTAGTTGAGGTAGTTAGGTACAAGGTGCATAGTTACATAGGTAGGTCAAAATACAAGAGGTAGGTCACAGGTGAGGTAGTGTTGGTACAAGGTGCATAGTCAAACAGTTGCGCCAATAGTATAAAAGTACAAAAATAAGGAGCATATACTTGTTTAAGCGTGCTTAAAATGCTTTTGGCGATAGCATAAAGGCATAGTTGAGGTAGGTGTGTGCAGGGTGTATAGTCACACAGGTGCATCAGAAGTACAAGAGTAGGGATAGTTGAGGTGGTGTAGGTAGAGTGTGCAAAGTCAAACGGGTGCGTCAAACAATATAGAAATATACAAAGAGGGAACGTATACAATCAAATAAGTCGATAATACAAGTAATACGAATAGACCAAGGGGTCAGGCAGGTAGTACAAAGCGGATTCATGAGAAATACAGAATAATAGTTCAAGTGTATTTGGCCATGAGGATCGCTTTTACTTCTTTCTTAAAAAGTATGGTAGAGGAGATGAGCCTGGTTTCAGGGGGGAGTGAGTTCCAGATCCTGGGTGCCATTCCTGAAAAGGAGCGTTTATAGGTTTTTTCCTTCCGAAATCTTCGAGGCTTCAGCAGAAGATTGTTTGTGCTTCTAGTAGTTCTAGAGCCACCAGAAATTGTCAGCTTTTGAGTGAGGTAGGCGGGTGAATTCATGTGTACAGCCTTGTGCGTCAAGCAGGCGATTTTCAGATGTATTCTGGCTTCAAAAGGCAGCCAGTTCAGGGATTTAAAGTCAGGGGAAATATGTGAGTTTTTTTGAGCCAGTGATGAGTCTCGCTGCAGCGTTAAGGGACGCGCTTAGGGGTGCCGTTGTAGTTAGGGGGAGACCGCAGAGGGCGGTGCTACCGTATTCTATGTGCGGGATGACTATAGATTGTACTGCAGTTTGGAAGTCTTTGGCAGGAAGGAAGGGTTTAAGTCTTCTCAAGGTATTTATTTGGAAGTTCGCCCCCTTAGTTGCCTTGCTGATGTGCTGCTGCATGTTGAGATTGGCATCAAGTGTTATGCCTAAAGATTTTGCTGAGTCTACTATGGTGGGTTGGACATTTAGAGCCGTTAAGTGCTTAAGCCATGTTTGAGCCGTAGAGATTTTTCCAGGAGGTGAGATCAGGAGGAACTCAGTCTTCAGCGCATTGAGTTTGAGGTGATTCTCGGCAAGCCAGGATTGGGTGTTTCTGATCGTGGTGTTCAGAAGCATGATGTCCTTGGGAGATTGTATTTTGAGATAAAGTTGGGTGTCGTCGGCGTACATGTGATGTTTGTAGCAAAGTAGTGAGAGGTTCCATCACTAGGTTGAACAGTGTTGGGGAGAGGGAGGATCCTTGAGGGACGCCCAGCGTTACAGGTACCGGAGAGGACATCAGGTTGTTGCTTTTGAATCTTTGTGAGCGGTTGTGTAGAAAGGAGGTGAACCACTTGAGAACAGTCCCAGATATGCCCATTCTTGTGTTTAACAGTTCGAGTAAGTTCTCATGTTTAACTGTGTCGAATGCTGAGGAGAGATCCAGAAGGATGAGGAGGCAGGTATTGTTTTGGTCTAGGATTTGGAGGGCGTCGTCAACTATGTGAGTCATGGCAGTTTCGGTACTGTGCCCCGCTCGGAAGCCTGATTGATGAGCGTTGAGGAGATCAAACTTATTTATGTGTTTAGTCAGTTGTAGCTGTACACATTTTTCCAGTTGTTTGGCGAGAGTGGGAATATTTGTGATAGGGCGGTAATTGTTTAGATCAGAGGGATCTGCTGTTGGTTTTTTCAGTAGCGGTGTGACTTGTCCGACTTTGAGGGCGTTGGGGATGGATCCTTGTTGGAGAGAGCTATTGATAATTTTAGTCCAGAGTGGGAGGAGAAAAGGGGTAAAGTCCTTAACAGCGTTAGCAGGAAGGGGGTCAGTGAGGTGATTGGATGGTTTCAGAGTGCTGAGCAATCTGCCAATTTCTTCTTCGGAGTTGGTGCCAAAGGATGACCATGTAGCATTGTTCTTTGGTTCAGATGCTGCTGTGTGTTGGGGGTTGGAGCAAAGGATTGCGTCATTGAGGAATCGCTTCTTATGTTGTCGGTTTTGAAAGCAGATAAGTCTTCACAAGAAGGTGTAACGCCCAAGGTGCTGAGTGTCTGGGGTTGTTCTTTGGATTGTGTTCTGATTAGCTCAAACAATTTTCTTGGGCGGTTTTTTGCTTGGGCGAGCTGGAGGCTGAAGAAATCTCTTTTTGAGCGTTTTATTTTCCTGAAGTAGGCGTTTCTCTGTTTCTTCAGGCTTTTCATGTGCAGTGCCGAGGGAGCAGATCTCCAGGTGCGCTCTGCCATTCGCATGGCTCGTCTATCATCATTGAGGCTCCCGTCATACCATGGGTTGGAGATCTTGGACGAAACTCTTTTCAGTTGCATGGGTGCAGCCTCATTGATTATTGTGGACATAGCATTGAGATAGTGGTCAGTCAGGAGTTGAACGTCCGTAACGCCGGAAGGGGGAAGTAAGAGATTGCAGCTGTTAGGCGGTAGGGAGTTTGGGTTGAGTTTCTTCAAGTCTCTTTTCCAAACTTTGGGCTTAGAGGGTTGAACTGGGTTAAATTTAATTTTTTCATTGATAAGGAAGGAGACAATATGATGATCTGACCAGTCGCAAGGTTGGATTGACTCAAGTTGAATAGCGTCCTCTTTGGAGATGATAAGGTCGAGGATAGAACCTTTCTCATGGGTCGGGCTATTTCATATTTGGGTGAGATCAAGGGCTTTGAGGAAACTTTTAAGACTATTTACCACTGCGTCGTTGCGATCGTTCCAGTGGAGATTGTAGTCGCCAAGGAAAATTTGGGTGTTTTGCCGTCCTGAGTTTGTTGAAATTGTGTCCATGAGTTGTTGGAAGAAGGAGAGCTTGTCCCCAGGTGGGTGGTATATGATGTGTAGTGAACATACCGGTTTGCTTTCGCTGATGACATCAAGGCAGAGGTATTCACAGGAAGTAAGAGAGGGGGCGGACGCTTTAATAACTGAGAGGTTGCTTCTGTAGATACAGGCAATTCCACCGCCTGTCTTTTTGGTCCTGTCAAGTCTAATGATACAGTAGTTGGGTGGGACTAGGATATCCATGATAGGTGTAGACGACTCAGATAACCATGTTTCAGTCAGAATGGTTAGATCCGGTTCCAGAGAAATGAGGAGATCGGCGACCTCCGCAGAATGTCTTTGGGCCGATCTGCAATTGAGAAGTATGCATTTGAGGCTCGGGGTGCAGAGGGTGGAGGAAGGTTCTATAGTAAGGGGTACATTTGTGAGGTTGTTGGGGACGGAGCCTCTGTTGTTATCCTTTTGGTGCCTGAGGGGGTTAGAGATAATCGTTGGGATGGACAGGTGGTTGGTGGCTAGGCGATTATGGGGAGCCGGGACGTAAGAGTGCAGAAGGGTGTGTATGTCATGGTCTGAGATCGTATTGGTAGTGCGTCTGGGGCGATTGGTGGTATTGCGAGAGGGGGTAGAAGTCCAGTGTGGGGAGTGTTGTGTGATAGGGCGAGTAGGAGGTGAGGAGGAGGTGTTGTTAGGTGTAAAGGGAGTATTACGATTGGTGGTAATGCGATTGCGATTGGTGGTATTGCGAGAGGGGATAGAGGTCCAGTGTGGGGAGTGTTGTGTGGTACTCCACTATTTGGTGAAGACAATATCTCATTGTATTTCTGTTTAAGTTGCAATTAGCCAATTTGAGAAGTTGTTTTAACTTGCTTTATGCTGCTGAGAACTCCTTTAATGTTTGTTTCCTAAAAAGAAATCTAGGATGTTTATATATATTTCAGTTTTTTAGGTCTCCTGGCGTTTAACAGCGCGTCAGCGCTGTGTCCGCCAGGAGATCTTTTGTCACTGACTGTGCTCCCCAGGAGACAGTACTGGCCGCGCGCATTTTGTCTCCGAGGAGGCGATTAGAGCTGGCCACGCGAACGAGCGCTGTGGCCAGCTGCTGTCTCCTGGGAAGCTCCCACACGCATGCGCATTCACACAGACACAGACACACACACGAGCACCCATGCACGCACGCACGCACATACATACATACATACAGAGACACACACTCTCCCATGCATACACACACACACGAGTGCGCCGAGGCCCCCCCGCCGTCGCATACACACACACACAGACAGTTTGGGGCGCGCGCATCCCCGAGGCCCCCCCTCCCCCGCCGTCGCCGTCGCATACACACACGAGCATACACACACACAAGTGCACCAAGCCCCCCCAGCCTTTTGAAACTTACCTGGGCAATGTCGGGGACTCTTCTCTCAGCACGCGGCGCCCAACCTCCTGCTAGCGCGGCCCCGGGTCTCCACACCGCTCACAGGAGCCCCGGGCCGCGAGACGCATCGACTCCGCCTGCCTCCTCTTCCGGTCTGGACGTGGCCCCGCCCCCGTCACAGGCGACCGTGCCTGACTTCCCCTCCACTCCTCGTGCTCCACGTGGGACCCACGTCCTCGAGCATGGATTAAAGGGACGGCGTCGCATTTAACTTGCTGCTCTAAAGGTAAAAAGATATTGGAGAGGAACAGCAGGAAACACTGGTTTTCAGGCTCAATGCTATGAGAAAAAAATTTGTGAAAAAGCTAAGAAGGCAGGGGAAGATAAAGCGAAAGAGTGAATGGAAACTCTGTCTTCCTATCTGCAGCTTTGCCGCGGTCCCAGCAAGGGGGGGGGGTGCTGTTTGCCGCACAGAACTCATCAAGGCACTATTCTGCCTTTTCACCACATTGACACGCAGCAGCGAAGAGCAAGGAGGTTGGTTAGCATATGTGGGTCAGTGCCAGCCATACTCCCAGGAAACAATGGCACCAAAAGTCCCGGTCGGAGGAGGAATGAAGGGGAAGACGCGCTCCGATGTGAGTGCTGGCTCCTCTCCAAAATCTGCAACATCATCTGACCCTCAGGCCAGACCCGGCGGGGGAAAGAAGCAGTCTGTATGAAATTCCACAACCCGGATGGAGTAGGCGGAGGATAGAAAAACCAAGGGCGGAGCTCCATCTCAGCCGCACGCAAGTCAGCCCTCTGTCCTGGACCTGCTGAGAGCCGCACCAGGAGCTAAGCATGCCGTGACTCCGCAGTCACAACGACAAGAAGAAGATGGAGATGGAACAGGTGAGCAAAGCCGAGGGGGTAGTGTTACAGGCAGTGGTGTGATGGGGTGGATGTTGCCATAACAACTGGTAGATGGGCATGAGGCTTTTCTCGAGACTGTATCTCTATTCATATCTGTGCCCGTATTTCTACTTGAAATCAGCGTGGTAACAGCGAGCAGTCAATTGCCTCCCGCTTCCCCCTGCTTGCAACCGGGCCAAGGGACGACGATGGGTGTAAGACGGAGGGGTCTGGGGCTCAAGTGGAGGAAACAACCTTAGAAACCACCACACTAAACCCCTATCAGGAAAATGCCCTAACCACGACCCAAGCCGCCTCCTCGAACCATAGTGAGCAAGAAATGGATTGCTTATTTTCCCTCTCAGATGGAATCTGATCAGAGTCAGGCTCAGGATCAGATTCACTAGGTGACTCGAGCGAGGAGATTTCGGACAGTGATAAAAGAGACCCAACAGTCACAATGCGTAAGGCAACAAGAAGAACAAGCCACCCCAATCTGCATAAAAAGCCTAAATTGGTATCATTCAGGGTAAGAATTACTCACTAGCCTGACAACACCACCCCCAAGGTGACAGCACACTTCCCTCAATACACCCAACCCTAGAAACTGTTCTTCAATATATACTCTATCATTGTGAGGAGACGCGCCAAGATAACAGGCGAGCGCAGACAGCCATGCAGAAGATTCAAGGGGCTGATAGGAAAGTCGCAAAGTCATGCTGTATAATCAATGAGTGCCTGACAACCCTGTAACCAAGAACAGAAACTCTGGAGAACGACCTGGCAGACACATGCGAAATTACTATTGCACATGATGCTCAACTAACTGACATACAATGGAAGTTAGAAGACCATGAAAATCGGCATCCCTGAAAAAACTCACTACTCTGCACTCACTACTCACTACTCACTACTCTGCACTCACTGCTCACTACTCTGCACTCACTACTCACTACTCTGCACTCACTACTCACTACTCTGCACTCACTACTCACTACTCTGCACTCACTACTC
Organism: Lissotriton helveticus; assembly: GCF_964261635.1. Classification (NCBI taxonomy): domain Eukaryota; kingdom Metazoa; phylum Chordata; class Amphibia; order Caudata; family Salamandridae; genus Lissotriton; species Lissotriton helveticus. The sequence continues at coordinate 499,083,199 of NC_136062.1, forward strand.
TGCACTCACTACTCACTACTCGGCACTCACTACTCACTACTCTCCATTCACTACTCTGCATTCACTACTCTGCGCTCTCTGTAAGCTCACTGAAAAGTTTAGTTGTGCTATTGAATGGTCAAAGATCCTCTGTTCAATGGTACTCATTTTATCGACCTTAGAAGGATGAAAAGCCATGTAAACTCATGTGGAATCAAACAAGTGAACATGTGAGTATAGGAGAGCAAACACAGATCCTTGGAGTAGGCACATTAGCTCCTTTGGCCACCAGTGTAATACATAACTGTTACCATACCACATGTCCCAGTAAGATAACGGTGTTCGGACAGTGTAGTGACACACACAGTAGTAAAAACCTGCGGGTACTTGGTGTACCAGAGGGAAAGGAAGGGTCGGGTACCCGGTTGTACATGGTTGATATGCTATCTAAAGCATTTCTGGACACAAAACCCCGTGCTACGTTGGTTTATTTTTGCAATGTTTTACTGCATCAGTCTATCAATGATAGAGCTAGGCCAGCAACGGAGTGGGAATAGTAATTTTTACCCCTACGCTATCCAACACTTTCCCTACTGTTGCACTCACTGGATTGGGAATAGTAATTTGTACCCCTATGCTATACAACACTTTCCCTACTGTTGCACTTACTGGAGTGGGAATAGTAATTTTTATGCCTACACTATCCAACACTTTCCCTACTGTTGCACTCACTGGAGTGGGAATAGTAATTTTAACCCCTACGCTATCCAACACTTTTCCTACTGTTGCACTCACTGGAGTGGGAATAGTAATTTTAACCCACACGCTATCCAACACTTTCCATACTGTTGCACTCACTGGAGTGGTAATAGTAATTTTTACCCCTAGGCTATCCAACACTTTCCCTACTTTTGCACCCACTGAAGTAGGAATAGTAATTTTTACACCTATGCTATTCAACACTTTCCCTCCTTTTACACTCACTGGAGTGTAAAAGGAGGGAAGCCCACTCACTGGAGTGGGAATAGTACATTTAACCCATTTAAGTAGTGAGTGCAGAGTAGTGAGTGCAGAGTAGTGAGTAGTGAGTGCAGAGTAGTGAGTAGTGAGTGCAGAGTAGTGAGTAGTGAGTGCAGAGTAGTGAGTAGTGAGTGCAGAGTAGTGAGTAGTGAGTGCAGAGTAGTGAGTAGTGAGTGCAGAGTAGTGAGTAGTGAGTGCAGAGTAGTGAGTGCAGAGTAGTGAGTGCAGAGTAGTGAGCTGCCTCAAGTGAAGTACTCTGGTACCCAAGGATGACTAGCAAACAATATTATTCACAACGTTGCTTACTATTCAGCAACATTTGACAGTTTGCAAATCATCTTTATACAACAATTCAGAGTTTGATAACAAGTTAATGTAACACATTGTAATATACAATGCCAATAGCTCAAACTTTAAAGCTGGGAGACCTATTGCATTGTAAATGCTTGTATTACTCAGTAATGCATAGAAAAGGTGTTGTAAAACACCAATTTCAGCTCGTAGTGTTTCATTCAGTACTCGGAAGTAACCGAAATACAAAATACGAACCACGCTTCTTGAGACGCAGATATTTTTATGCTTGAATTTAAGCGGCTTCATTCTAAGCCGGGTGTGCCTCCATTTTATTTCACTCCACCCAATGCCGTTATTGGTTTAACTGGTAAACTTGTGATTTTAGCAATGGGAATTTGATTTTGTCTACCCAATTTTTAAACCACTACATTGGCTTCCTGTTGAGGCATGGGTACATTTATAATCACTTGCCCGGCTTGCAAAGCCATTCACCTAAAGAAATCAGCTTTCCAAGGCACATGACTAGACCTCCCAGGCACACTGTGGCCTCAGAGCTAAGAACTCTCTTCCCTTGAAAGCAGTGAGATGGAAATCCTTTCAAGCTGGAAATCCTTAATTAGAAGTATCGGCTACATCCCTTTGAGCCCGGGCTCTGGACCCATGTTGGCTATCTGAACTGACCGTTGTTTGCTGCTCTGCAGTTTTCCCCATTTTCTTATTTAAAATGTGGGTACAGAATGTGTATGCTGTGTGTTCATTGTAAGGCACGCTAATACCTTTCTTGGGCAGTAGCACCATTGAAAACCATGACATAGATTCACATTTGCAGCCTCCTTCTCCCCCCCCCCCCCCCCCCAACCACCACATATGGCATTCACGTAGAGGAACTCTCTCTGACCTGTACATGTATAAAACCCCTCCCTCCCTCCCTCCCACACAGAAACCTGTACTTGTATTCAAACCTTCCACACACACATGCACACACACACACACACACACACACACAGACTGTCTCTGACCTTTACATGTATACAACCCCTCCCTCCCTCCCACACACACATGCACACACATACACAGACTTAATCTGACCTGTACTGAAACCCTCCCCCCCACACACACACAGGCTCCATCTCTGACCTGTACTTGTATTCAAACCTCCCCCCATACATACATACAGTCCTATTTGTTGTAACATTAGAGCTGCCGATGGTGTGGGACACATTGTGACCTTCACCTCCATGTCTTAGTGTAATTCTATAGCAGACCTGCCTGTAATCTATTTTTAATTTCAACTTTTGAGAGATACGCTGAAGTCCAAAACACTTTACTGTGCAGAAGCATAATGCCGGTCTGCAGAACTGTTGTCAGAGGACTGATTTCATCCTAGTGTTTCTCTTTGTGTTAACACGCCGTCCTGGTTCTCTTTAGATCACTTGGTTGCTGGAGGGACTGTTGCTCTCTGGGCTTCTCCTTGAGCAGTCTTGATATTTGGCGGGGAGGGCTTGAGGTCTGTAGGTTCTACTCTTCTCATCATTGGGCTTAGGACCTATTTGCCTCGACTGGTTGTTCTTGTAAATCTCCTCCACACTTTCCACCTGCTTAACCCTCTGGTGTCTCCTCTTCTCGCTCCCCAAGCCCTGCTCAAAAACCACAGACTGCTCAACCCTTTGGTGCTCTGTTAACAGACTTTCGCTGCCTGAACAACCTCCTTGTATTCTCCCCTTCTGCTTCTAGGCACTGGACTGTTTCTGCGAGGCAGCTTCAGAAGTGACGCGGGAAGATTTTCTACAGAGGCTGATCCGAGTAGATGACCATGAAGCCGAGGCAACACCGCAGCTTCAGTACTACCTCAAGGTACCGTGACGTTCACTGTAGCTCGAGGAAGAGATGTTTTACTGCCGACTAAGCTGGGGATAAAGGTTATGTTAAATCCACAAATATTATACTGTGCTTTTATCGATTTTTCTACCTCTTTTGATAGCGTGGACAGACCGACATTATGGAAAAATCTAGAGTGTTTAGGGATTCCCACTGATCTTTTTACAGTAAAATATCTCCCTGCACACAGCAACATGGTGTAGAGTTGAAATGGGGGGAAAAGGTCTGAACCAATCCAACCCCTACAATGAATGGCTTGAAACAAGGAAGCCGACTAGCACCCATATTATTTCCAATTACATAAGTGATCCACACAGGTGCTTTTCCCAAATTAAAAACTTGCCTCCAAAATTAGCACAGAACGATATCCATTGCTTCATGTAAGCCGATGATATTGTAATATTTGATTGTACCCCAATTGGCTTGCACAGAAATCTAAATAAACTAAACCAATATGCAAAAGACAATTTCTTGGTCCCTAACATATCTAAAACCAAAATCTTACCTTTTAGTGGAAGAAGGAAATCTTAACCTTTCACCTGGTTATTGGGAGGTAACCAACGGAGACAGTGGAAGAATATGTCTACCTGGGCCGTATCATTCCGTATAACTTACAAGACGCCCCCATCTCCAACATCTCGGGCGAAAGGCCGACTCCCATGTCGGGGCACTACAGAGACTTTATCGCTCAACAGGCCATAGACATTTCAAATCCTTGCTGGAGGTTTACAGCATGACAATCCCATCGATTCTATCTTACGCCATGGAACATACACACATTAAAACATGGCAATCATTTATTGTTAAGGAAGGGATCATCCTTCGAAATCTGTTAAAAGTATCCCAATCATCAGTCCCCGTAAAAGCCTTACGCCTTGAACTCTCTCTGACGAGCACATTTGCTCGAGTCGTCTCCAGTATTATAAGGTGGGTCTTTAGTCTCTTTCATGCAGCTCCAGACACATTAAGATATATATTAAAATTGGAGACTTTTAGAGACGAAGCGTCCCGGTACACCTTCAATAGGAACCTTATAAAAGCCCTTGAGGTGTCGCAGTGCAGTGTTGCGCTTCGGCAGGCCTGGTCTCCAGCGCATCTGAAGCTCTTTTTAAAACATATGACGCTGAGAATAAGCTATGAAATGGACAAAGAATATTGTATCCAATTAAAGCATTACAAAACTGTTTCGGAAGACATGGTATATAAATCCCCCTAACACTATCTACAGTTCCAGTTAGAGCACAGTGTGAGGCGCTGTATCCTTCTTCTGCGGTTGGGTATTCTCCCGTTAAAAACATATTCCTCCAGATGGGATGCCCCAAATAATTCTCCAGGCAAATGGGACCTAAGCAACGTCAGATCACAAGATCTCTATCGCGTATTACTAATTCTTCCTAATCCGATATTGGTAGAGTCTCGGCGTCGATTCATAAAGCCAATCTGTTTAAGAGACAACGCTATTTTAGCTCAAGATCTAATCATGGTGTGGAAGTTTCCCTCCAATGAATTTGTTTGCTACAACTTGTTTAAGTTTTTAAAGAGTTTCTTAGTTATTTTAAAAATAAAGTGCACAAATGTAATCGTTTTAACCGTTGTATGTTGTTTGTGCGGACCGCAAACTTTTTTAACCTATTTTTTCTTATAAAGAGTTTTTTTAAATCGTGTAAAAATATATAATCTAACATAGTCTTTTTTGTGTGATTGTATTTGTTGACCTCAGTTGAGGTCTGAATCAACTACAATTATTTGTTGTAAGCTGGGGACCAGGGTTCAAGTCCCAGCCTCAGCAGTGTGATTGTGAGCAAATATTAGTCTCTCTGTTCCTAAAAGTGTCAATCTATGCTTTGCATTTGCAAAACACGTGCTGTAATTATGTAGGGTGTCAACCCCTTCTGGATGTGCATGGTCTTTTTTCGTTTCCCAACATCCTCGTAACGTACACTGCTCCATTTCCTGATAATTGTGTTCAACTTTTATTAATAACGCATAAATGTATGCATCACAAATGAGTGCATTGCTTGTCTTGGGGTTACAGCAGCTGACCTGAGCCAGCGCACAGACTTATTCAGAGAGGGGGTGTGGGCTGAGGACTCTGATCTCGGTGGCACACACGATAACCTTGAATAGATTCAGAGATGTTTTTAAGAATATCCAAATAAACACCAAGTACTACGTAGAAAGAGGCCGTGACACTAATTGCTAAATTGGGATTCACAAGAGTCTGAATGTTGATGCTCTACTGAGGTATTCCATGTTTCAGAAAGACGCCAACTGGCTTTGGCTACGGTCTGTCTATGTACCTTCCTAGCCAGCAGAGACTAAGAAAAAACGGGTTTCTAGTTTAAGTCAGCCAACTCAGTGATAAGTTAAGCTACTCAGTTTGTGGTAGGCTGTAACTAAAAGCTTCGAGAGACCACCACAGCTGCCTCTCAATCAATCGGGGTTTTGTAGAGCGCACAACTCGCCCGTGAGGGTCTCAAGGCACCTCTTACCCTGTCCAAACCTCAAGTACCCTCCTCTCATGGTGTACGCTTCAGACTATTCTCAGTGAAGCTGCGCTGGAGCCGAAGCGCTCAGATACAGGATTTTCAACCTTTCTTGGACCCAGTCAGCAAACTGAATTCTGCATCCAGCTGGAGCCAGAATTTGACACTTTGTATTGGATTGGCAGACTGTCGCCTCAGAAGAGTGAGAGTACAGATCGTTTGGTGGGGCTACTGTAGGCGCGGGACGAGGAATGGGCAGAAGACGTGTTTTTGTTGCAGTAGATTTTATTCTAAACAACAAGTCATCGGTACACTTCTTCCTAGGATGACTCTTTCGCGGAGATCTGCTTCTTTCTTCTCTTGTCTTGCGGAGCACTCCCTCCTCCTTCCTCCTGACGGGGCTCCTCCTCCTGCTGGTGCTGGGCTCCGGAGGCTCCGTAGTGCTCGCCCTCGCCGGTCACCGAGAAGGAAACAGAAGAGAGGCAAAGTAAGTGCTTCGGTTTTTTATATTACCGAAAATTGAGAAGGAAGGGGGGGGTGAGGGTCGTGAAGGGGACACACGGTGCACAAATCACAGGCTCAGTGTACGTGTCTTTCCAGTGATCCGCTAGTCGGAGGGGCGGGTTCTTTCTAGGGATTGCACAGCTAAGTTAGACGTCTGCCTTTTCGCCTCCACCACCCCAGGACCCGTTCCCGTACCTCTGCTAGCCGTACACCTCCTGGCACACGGCTGGGCGGCTCGTGGTGGTGGCCTCCCGGCTTTCCAGCTCCTGTCGTTCGGGTCTCGTCTCTCTCAGTAGACGCGCTGGGGGTTGTCTCCTCTGGTTCTTGATCCGCCGAGGCAGCGTCCCGAACGCGCCGGTCTAGACCTTCTTCCTCCTCCGCAATGGTCTCTTCGCTCAGCCAACGCTTTCCTCCGCTCCACACCGCCTCTCCGTCTCCGCTCTCTCCAACGTTCCACTCCGTCACACTGCTTCCCGCCTCTCCGCTCTCCTGCACTCTGTCCGCTCCTCCGGTGAAATAACACACCTGTGGGTCGTTGAGGCGGCTATTTACGGGCTCTCCGGACTCCGCCTCCTCGTTTGGGGTGGCCGTCCAGTTAAAGGGACCCCATCCTACCTCGTCCTCTTCGTCGCAGCTGTACCGTTCTGCAGGTGACCATCCCGGGGTAGGAAGAGGCTGTGGAGACAAGAGGGGGGGGTCGCACATCGTTAAAGGGTGCCCCTCCATAGGGCGAGACCCCGCACCCCGGCTACAGCTACCCACTTCATTCCTCGATAACCCTCGCCACCCATGACACTGTCAGTCTGTCCACCCATGCCACTGTCTGTACAACGGCTGTGGTGCAGACCTTCTGTTCTTGGTACCTCAGACTGTCCAGGTACTTTTTGCCAAAGGAGTCCTTGTGAGGGTGCTGGTGCCATAATTTGGCCGCCGGTGCAACTTCCGCTGCTTTCTGGTGCCAAAAAAGGACGGGGGCCCGGCCAGTGCTTCATTTGTGAAAACAAAAGAGTAAGTGCCAGGGCCCGCCCTGCGGAGGCAGCCATTGCAGCCACCACTCATGGCCTGCCAATGACCGTACCAACCCAACTACTAACTATCACACGCCTACAAAATGATTTCCGGCCACCCAAATCTATAAGACTGTGTGGGTGACGAGTATTTTAAAAAAATCTATATTACATTATTAAAATATCTGTTGTTCTCATCTCAAAATTAGGGAAACAGCGCCGCCATGTGATAGGCTGGCATAACTGCCGGTGTTAAGAATTAAGTGCCGGTGCTGAGCACACAAAACCACTGGTCAAATTAGCCACTTGTCTTCCCCCTTCCTCTAGTCCTTCGCCCTCTTAAATCGACTGCAGAATGAGCTTTTCATTCGATTCACGGTAGCAAAGAAGGGCAAGGCAGTGAAGAAGAGGACCACCTCTCGGTGGATTGTTCTCTGCATTAAAAAATCTGCTACGCATTGGCAAAAAAACAGCCTCCCTAGATAGAGGCTGCAACTTCTACGGAATCCCTCCTCGGGAGGTTATTGCCAGGGTATGTTTTCCAAAGTAAGGAATCTGCGATTAAAAGTCTCTTCAAGAAGAATAAGGTTAACACCTTTTCTGGGAGAGACTCGTAAGGCAGATTCCTTCCCCACTCTCCCTTCTGGCTCTGCGAACGGGAATCCTTCTTCTAGAAGGTCCTATTTAGATTCAGCGCACTGAAGGTGAGTCACTTGTTTGTCGATCGACAGTGGAGTGGAGAACAATGTTGTGCCCTTCAGCGCAGCTCTGGGTCTTATCCATTTCCATTCCGTGTGTGCTCTCAATTGCTATGTGCGCCGAGCACAAACAATCTGAAATATCTCGAGACCCAGCACAGGAGGAACCCTGCGCAGAGAGGCCTGCGCTCCAGAGCATTCCCGGTAACTTACCATGTCTGTTCCCTGGAAGTTTAAATGTGTAACCTTCCGCTACAGTGACATCAGCCAGGGGTTTGCGGAGCATTACATTTACCAACGTAGTACACTCTGCCTTTCTCAGCTGCTCTCTGTTCGGGTCTTTGTAGATTGCAATGAAACCGTGCCAGTTGCAGGTATAAAAGTTAGCAGCTAAACAGGAAAGGTTTTTGTTCAAACAGCGTACAATGCAAGAAGAAAATGGACAAGCAAAATACAAGTTGAGGTTGAAACCCCTTGAATAAACCCTTTCCCATTTTGTTGTATGGATGGGTCATTCTTGCATCTTTTACAGTGGACTCTGATTGAAATGTGCCCCTGAGCGCGCACACTTAATCAACCCTCTCCGTCATCACCACACCCCCCTTGGCGATGTGGCGGGAGATGTTAGTCTCTCTCGCTCTCAAGTGACTGGCCATATCAAAAGGTATCTCTTTATCAGCATGACGGGGGCTGGCGATGGCCATCCCATTTCCAGGGCCGTTTGTTGGCAGGTTTGGGGCAGTGGCTGCGCTGCCTGTTTGTGTCTCTTTCAAAATATCAGTGTGCCAGGATGTCGTTGGATCTCTATTGCCCTGTAATGCCTTCCCTTTGTGTCTTTACTCTGGTTTCTTGTCTTTCTGTAGGTCATACGGATGCTGGAGGAAGTGAACCTGTCTGAGTTGGTCATTAACTTAGCAACCGTAGCAATAACTGTGGCGACTGCTGATGACTGGCGGAACCAGGTGGGTGGTCGCCTGCACGAGACTTCTGGGTGGGGTTAATGTGGGGTTGGTAGTTGGTCACACCGTCAATCAGGTGAACAATAAAACGGAGTGAACGGTAGATCAACTGGGGAAATGGTGACAGACCTAGCCAGAACTCCTGGTGGTGGTTTGGCAGTGATTAGTTGGAGGTCGGGCAGAAGAGGCTGGTTACCCTCCAGAGCAGAGTTGATGGCTATTGGGCGGGAGGGCTCGGTTGGCTGCTGTCCAGATACTTATACTGGGATTAATGTGGTTAAATTTGGCCTGGTTTGTAATAAAGCTGTAATTATGCTGTTCTTCACAGGCAGCACTACGGATGCGCATTTTCTCACGGCACCTGGATTTGGGTGACAACAACCGAGCATACGAGGCCTTGACACAGATTCCAGATCCCGGCCGGTGAGCGTGGGGCATTGTGCAGCTTTGATTGGCATGCAAGCACTTCTTAATTGTGTTACTGGAGGCCATGCTTTACTTTGCGTTGACACAAGTATTGAGTATTTCTTTGTTATTAGTCTTACTTTGTCCATCTGTAATAACCCTGGTTGTTTCCCTACGGCCGTGAGCAGGTAACCGGGAGTAAGCATCACAACCTACGGGGTGCAGAGGTGAAGAGCACCAATTATGATTTTACCCTCAAATCTCCTCTCAGTATCCGAGGTCAAACAGCCCATTTTCTCATGTGGTTCAGGGTACTGGATGGCAAGACTGCACTGGTGTCTTGACTCCACGTAGAAGGAGTGGAACAGTGAGCTTGGATCCCAGATGCCAGGACTGCACTGGTGTCTTGACTCCACGTAGAAGGAGTGGAACAGTGAGCTTGGATCCCAGATGCCAGGACTGCACTGGTGTCTTGACTCCACGTAGAAGGAGTGGAACAGTGAGCTTGGATCCCAGATGCCAGGACTGCACTGGTGTCTTGACTCCACGTAGAAGGAGTGGAACAGTGAGCTTGGATCCCAGATGCCAGGACTGCACTGGTGTGCCTTAACACCAGGTAGAAGGATTGAAGCACACGACTCCAGAATCAGATGTGAATTGCGGCGCTCCTGTTCGACACAGTTTCTCGGGTTCCCCTCGACGTGCATTCCACTACCCTCGACAGTATTGTTCTCGATCGCGCTTCCCATTCCCCGCCTATCTTTTCAAGTCAGTCTTCGATCTGAAGATTCACGGAGGGCGGGCCGTTGGGGGTACCCGCATCGGACTCGCTAGCAGTCGATGGAACGGACTCCATTCAAATTTTGTCCCGGGTGTCACACGAAGTTTCCGTGCACCGACTTGCACGAAGTGTGCAATCAGTCTATCCCCGGAACACGACAAACAAGACTGCAAAGCATGCCCATCGTTTCGATCCAAGAAGACGCTCCATCGCCATCGGGCTCAACCCCATGAAATGCACCAACAAGGCGGCTCTGCACCGGACATCTTTGGTCAAGATTCCGACCAGGAAGAATTCCACGCACAAGGAGCTGAAGTCGAGGGGGAACACATCTCCGTGTCCGAAGCCAATTCCAACATGGAAGAACAAGAGCAAGTGAGACCGGTTTCAGCGTACCGTGAGTCCAGACACCAACCTGCTCCAACAATTGTCGGAGAAAAAGGCTCCAGTCCTTCCTCTGCCCTCGGGCCAAGGTCTGCACCGAGAAAAAGTTTCGGACGCCCTGCCCTCCAGTCCGGCACGAAACACAAATGAAAGCCTTCCGGCTCGGGATCAAGTCGCTGCCAAACCAAAACGTTCGGCGTCGAAGCACGTCGTTGTGACAATTCCATCGCTACCGAAGAGTAAATCTTTGGAGCTGAAACTTTCAACGCCATAAAGTACAGCACCCATAGGGAAAGCGATTGTCCCATCCAAAGAGCCTCATTTTGATGTTCCGCCTGCAAACACAGATCCAAAACAAAAAATTGGTTATCCATCCAGATTCTGGATATATTCATGTGAAACTACCAGAGAAAAGGAAAATGGGCTTACAAGAGGACTACCAGATTCCTTTAAAATGCAAGGATGTGGGTACTAACCCTTCTCCTCCTCCCATTACACCGCCTTCACCCATTGACTCAAATTTGCTCATCACACCCACAAATTCCCCACAACCTCAATCACCTGATCCACAAGATGAAGGGGATGAAGATGAAGATAGACCACAGGACACCAATGACCCCTGGGAGGGCTAAAATACAGATCCGATCACACACAACGATCCGGATCTATACCCTTCCAGGCCATCACCACCTGACGACAACGTAGGGTGCATAGAGCTACTCAATACCACGGGGTGGAATTACACAAAGAGGCTCTTGAAGAGGATTTTTTACTTGACACCTTAAGTTCCTCTCAGAGATCACACAGTGTTGGACCCGGCCTCGTGGCGTGGTCCTACCCCTCCCGCATGGAGGCCCCAGGCCGACATCGGCCCTCCACCCAGCATCGGGCAGCCCTTTTGCCCGACACCGCACGCCCCAACATTGCTGGTCCGGTCACCATCCCGGACCCCCCCTACCGGCCTGGCTCCATCGTGGGCCCCTCACGACCTAAGCACGAGGCCGCGCCCGACTCCATCTTGGGCCCACCACGTCACGACCACGTGGCTCCGGCCCCGGCCCAGGCCCAGCGAAGCCCAGACATCAAGGCGCCAAGATCTACCCAGGTGGTCGAGTGGCCACTCGACAGATCCCGGAGGAGGGGAGTTTCGATGGCCCTCCAGCCATCCCCGGACGCCTGGTATCGATCGCCCCCAGCATCCCTGGGTGCTGGCCCCACCCCCCTGCTGGGTGTCTGGACACCATCTTCCCGGCCCCTCTGACCCCCAGGCGCGAGGGTCCGGACATCAAAGGACTCCAGTCCTATATCTGGGCCAGCCCTGGAGTGGGACGGCAGTTGTATCCTGGACTGGAAAGCCCTGCTGACGCTGTCACGGCCGACCCCAGAAGAACTCATTTCCTGGAACCTGAGGAGAACTTGAGAGCCTGCTGGCACTGCCGCGGCCCACCTTTGCCGAACCATCTTGAGAGCCTGCTGGCGCTGCCGCGGCCCACCTTTGCCGAACCATCTTGGGAGCCTGCTGGCGCTGCCGCGGCCCACCTTTGCCGAACCATCTGGAGAGCCTGCTGGCGCTGCCGCGGCCCACCTTTGCCGAACCATCTTGGGAGCCTGCTGGCGCTGCCGCGGCCCACCTTTGCCGAACCATCTTGAGAGCCTGCTGGCACTGCCGCGGCCCACCTTTGCCGAACCATCTGGAGAGCCTGCTGGCGCTGCCGCGGCCCACCTTTGCCGAACCATCTGGAGAGCCTGCTGGCGCTGCCGCGGCCCACCTTTGCCGAACCATCTTGGAAGCCTGCTGGCGCTGCCGCGGCCCACCTTTGCCGAACCATCTGGAGAGCCTGCTGGCGCTGCCGCGGCCCACCTTTGCCGAACCATCTTGGGAGCCTGCTGGCGCTGCCGCGGCCCACCTTTGCCGAACCATCTTGAGAGCCTGCTGGCGCTGCCGCGGCTCAACCTCTCGGAACCCCCGGCTCGAGGATTGAGGGCTGTGCGCAGGGTATCCCTTCCTACACCCCAACCGAGACTGTCCCGCTTCCCTGACCCCCCTTTTTCGAGACTTTACAGACCCCTCGGTCTACTTGTACATATCGCTGAGAACCAGCAGCCTTTATTTCCTGATAAAGCTTACGAACTCGACCTCTGGTGTGGTGTCCATTTGTGGTGTGTGGTTACTCTGCTGTGCGATCCTAGGAGAGGGTCCTCACCCAGGAGGCCTCTCAGTAACGCTCGGCTACTTCTTGACGGAGAGGTGGACCTAGGGGTGGTCAGTCAGACATCTTCTGCCTCCCCCGGGGTCGCCTTTCTAACACACAGTGTTAGACCTGTCTGCTTCTGGGAAGACTCTAACCATCGTGATTTATTTTTGTCCCCCTTAGCCTCCCAGAGTTTCTATTTTTATTTTTACATATGTCCATCAGGAATTTTTTAATGCTGTCAGGGGGCTAGGTGTTCCTTGGCGATGACGCCATTTTTCCCTCATAACCTGTGAGGCCTAGTCAGCCCCCTTGAAAATCTAGGGATCTCCAGAGACCTAAGATGGTGTCCACCAACTGCCATAACGGACACCACTGGAGGACAGGTCCATAGGTTAACATTAGGGAACTTTCTAGAATACCCTAGAGAATTCTGCAGGTCTCAGGCCACCCTATATAAGGCCAGTGACCAGCAGCCATTTTGTGCTGACCCCAGAGTAGAGGAGTGAGGCAGTGGTGAGAGGAGGTGGACACACTGAGAGCAGCTAGTTTGTCACTGAGGCTGACAGTTACTTCAGAGGATTGTTCCCCCTTCAGCCTTTGACCGATCCCTCTCTCAAAACATCAACTATTGGAAAAGAAATCGAGCTACTTGAGGAAGCAGCCACTCACATCTTGGAATCTCAATAAATCCACTCAGGATACCCCTGACTGAAGAGAGTCCTGGCTACCCCTGATCAGCGCTGAGCTTACCGGGGACGTGGAGTAGCTGAAGTGAGTGCGGGGGTCTGTGGCACCCTGGCGACCTGTGGAGCAAGGGCGCCGTGTGTGGACATCCTTCCTGTGAAGCCCAAGTGAGAAGTGACTGGAGGGGAGCAGCGACGCTGCTCTGATCGGCATCGGGACCCCGGGGGCACCGGCCGCGTCAAAACAAAGAGATCGGCGCTTCCGCGCATGACCAGCAGCTAGACGCTTTTCGTGAGGCAGGAGGGGCCTATGATCGGGCAGGCCCGGGAGAGCAGCGTCACCGGTAGACCAGCGTCCTCCCTTTGAGTGAGTGCGGAGGCGGGAGAAGAGCGAGCGCTTCCGCGCATGCCCAGCGGAGTAGTGCGCCTGAGGAGGGCCGGTCGCGTCATCGGAGGTGCGTCAAGGCAGAGCTCCAGCCAGCGGTAAGCTTGAAGAGGCAGAAGCGCCGCATCGGTCACCTCGGTGGAGCGCCTCGGTCTGAGGTAGGCATCCCTGACGCCTCTACAACTGCGGGGAGACTTCCCCGGCACCGCGGGACCCAGGCAACACCAGCTGCACTGTCCGGAACTCAAAAGTAAGCCGGGTAGAGGGGGTGCGGGAAGAGGAAGCATCGGGTGACTGAAGGCATCAAAGCGGGAAATCTTAAAGACAGGCAATTGACTTTTAAGCCGCCAGAATTACATATAAAGAAACCGAGTGACAGAACTGCCCAGTCCACGTAAAAACTCTAGCTCCTAATGAGATAAGAGGGGGAGAGTGGTGGGCAGGGAGAATTACCAGGCTCACTAGGAAGAGCCCTTATATCCTGTTATTAATTAAGGAAGTAGAACCTTCACCATTAAGGTGCAACCTGTGAATTGATCGAAGGGAGAACATTGTTGATTCTGTTTTGTCTCCTTTTAGCCACATGGCTGGGGGTTTATGTTGAGAAGATCCACCCCTGTGGTAGAGGTCTGTTGAGTGAGAAGAAGGCTAAGAGCTGAGGGGTAATGTACACGCCTAAGAGTGGTTAAATAACATGTTGAAACTGTAGAGTGCAAATCCCTAGCTGTAACCTCCTAGTGGAGTAGTGGGTTGTACTATAGACAGCCTCTTATCACAAATGTAATGTACCTGCAAATGTGTCTTTAAAAACATATTACTCTGCCAGACTGTATTTTGCCTTCCTGTAAAAGTTATTAGTGAAGTGTCTTGTGTCCTAAATAACTAAAGAACCTAAATGTACCTTTGATTCTCAAATTCTGAGCAGGAAAAATATTGAAGAGTAATTTAAATTTCATGTGGATGTGTATTTGATTGTCTTTCATCCCTGACTAAAAAGCATAACAAGAAGAGCATATTATTTTTATAAAAGGTATCGGTATTTTTCCAAACAGTGGTGTTGTGTCTTTATTTTAGTGGTTCATCACTGAGTTACTGTGGGTAAGATTTGTAAGTACTTAACCAGCGCTTGGAGTTAGCTGTAGACCACTACTGTGCCAGGCTACCATATGTAGGCTTGGGTAATCTAGGTCCAACATAATTGGTGTTTCAGCGGTGGGATAACGGATTTGTACTTACACTCACTTATTAGTAACGCAGTGCTAACCACAAGACCTCACCTGGAGTTTTCTCCCTGCGGCCCTCCTAATTTATATTTTTGATTTTTCTAAATTTACTTCTGGTGGTGGGTGGAGGTTAACCTCAAGTCACTTCGTGGTTTTCTCCTGTGAGTAATTTTATACCATGGCAAAGCTGGAGGTGAATCTTAAAGAGTTGGAAGCCAATACTGTGGCCCAACTCAGGGATTGGTGTCAGCAGAACGGGGTATTTTTCAATAAAGGTGCCAAGAAAGGAGAGTTGCTGACAAGCATAAGGGCATGGTTAGAAGCTCGCCTAAGGGAGGAACCAGAAACGGAAATGGGTGATGGGGACACTGTTACTGAGGCTGCATTGCTGAACCAAATGGGGAGAGGGAATCTTCTGACAGGTCCCAGGCTACCTTCAAGGGCAAGCAGCAGTGTTTCAGACAGGGGCTTAACCGAAGCCGAGCTGGAAGATAGGAGGGAGGAGAGGAGGTTGAAAATAGAACTAGCCAGGATGGACATGGAAAGGGAGGATAGGAGGTTGGCACATGAGCGAACCATCAAAGAGATGGATTTACAAGCCCTAAACCGAGGATCCCCCAAATCAGAGAATGGTGGCAGCGATACCCAGACCAACATCAAAGAACCTAGACCGTACCTACCAAAAGATATTATGGCTTGTTATGTACCCAGTGACGACATTGCTAAGTGGCTAGCCGCCTACGAGGTCTCGCTAAGGGCCCATGGGATTCTGGAAGTCCACTGGGGAGGTGGGTTATACAAATACATGCCCCCCACTGGCAGGGATACTTTGTTGGCTCTTGACCAGAGTGAACAGACCTACTATCCGGCTATGAAATCAGCGCTGCTCAAGAAGTTTGGGTTGACCCCTGAGAAATATAGGCAAAAGTTCCGGGGTAGCTACAAGCTGGGCACGCAAAACTGGGTAGATTTCTTGGACTACGCCAGGAAGGCCCTGGAGGGTTGGGTAAGAGGCAGCGAAGTAGGAGACTATGAGGGACTATATGACCTCATACTCAAGGAACACCTACTCGAGAAGTGTCTTCCCGAACTAAGACAGCATCTGGTGGACAGCAAGCTGACCAGCCCCAGGAAGCTTGCTGAGGAGGCGGACATCTGGGTTAGTACCCGGGTGTCGACTAAGGGGACTGGAGGGAATTCCCAGAAGCAAGGACAGGGCGCCCCCCAGAGGAAAGAGGGAGGGGAAACTAAGAGGGAGTTCTCAAAAGGGCCACAAAATACTTCGCAAGGAAGGGGCAGAGGATTCATCCCCAAGAGTAACCCCCCTCGCAACCCTACCCCTGGCCAAAGCCAGCAGCCAAGGGTTGTTCATTGTTTTGAGTGTGGTGGTGTGGGACACTATAAAGGAGATGTGAGGTGCCCAAAAAGACCACCCCCTCCCACTGGAGGAAAAGCCCCGGGAATCACTAGTGTAGTGCTCGGGGAGGAGATGCCTTTGGTTAATGGGGGGGAGCGGGCGGGTGTCACCTTAGTGTCCCTAGGAGATAAGGAGATGGTTCCCAAGACCCAGCTGCCCTCTAATACTACTAAGTATGAGCAGTGGGTCACCATCAATGGCCGAAGAGGGGAGGCTCTGAGAGACACAGGAGCCAGCATGACTATGGTAAGGAGTCAGCTGGTGTCTTCAGAGCAGGTCATCCCAGATGTACTCCATCCCGCCGTAATGGCTGACGGCAGATTGGGCCACTATCCTGTGGCCGAGGTTCCCTTTGAGTGGGGAGGGGTTGCAGGTCCACTTCGAGTTGCCGTAAGCCCTGCCGTGCCTGTTGACTGCCTGTTGGGGAATGATATGGAGCACAATGCTTGGAGGAGGGTGGAGTACCAGACTCACTCTGAGATGCTGGGACCCCCTGACTGGACTTGTGTCAGCACAAGGTCCGCGACTGCCCGAAGGGGGAGTTCATTGACGCTGGAGCCTGGAACAATGGCCCAGCCGGCTGCCAGAGAGGAGAAGGACAGGAGGCCGGAGGACCCTGCCTCGACATCTCCACCTCGTGAGACAACTGGACCACCTGCGGAGGTGGATCTGGAGTCCACCGGGGAGAATGTTGCTTCCCTGGAAAACCTACCCATCCCAACTGAATGGCATGTGGAGGGAGGTCCTTCCCGGGAAGAATTCTGCAAAGCTCAGAAAGAGTGTCCTACTCTCGAGGGGCTGCGGCAACAGGCCAACGCCCAGGCAGCGGGAAACATTGAAGGGAGCTACCAGATTTACTGGGAGGATGGACTCCTCTACAGTGAGCCCAAGACACCTGGCCACGGTTCAGCCAGAGCCTTGGTGGTCCCTCAATGCTTTAGAGCCTTTCTACTGGAACTGGCTCATGAGATACCATTGGCAGGACACCTAGGACAGGACAAGACCTTTGCCCGGCTTGTCCCCCATTTCTACTGGCCTCGAATGAAAGTGGCGTCGGATACATATTGTCGGACGTGTGTGTCTTGCCAAGCCAGTGGGAAAACTGGGGTGAAGCTAAAAGCTCCCCTGGAACCACTACCCGTCGTTAGCACCCCCTTTGAGAGGGTGGGCATCGACATTGTAGGGCCATTGGATCCACCAACTTCAGCTGGACATCGGTTCATACTGGTTTTGGTGGATCATGCCACCCGGTACCCAGAGGCAATACCTCTGAGGACCATCACTGCACCTGTAGTGGCAAGGGCCCTGATGGGGATTTTCACCAGAGTGGGTTTCCCCAAGGAGGTCATTTCCGACAGGGGGACTAACTTCCTTTCAGCATACATGCGGGCCATGTGGAAGGAGTGCGGCGTTACCTATCGGTTTACTACTCCCTATCACCCACAAACCAATGGCCTTGTGGAAAGGTTTAACAAAACCTTGAAAGGTATGATACGGAGTCTTCCTGAGAGCCTACGGAAGAAATGGGACATCCTCCTACCCTGTCTCTTGTTTTCCTACAGGGAAGTGCCACAGAAGGGAGTGGGCTTCAGCCCCTTCGAACTTTTGTATGGGCACCCTGTAAGGGGACCTCTCAGCCTGGTGAAAGACGGATGGGAACAGACTCCCAGGAAGCTTCCCCAGGACGTGGTGAGCTACATGCTGGCCTTCCGGAGCCAAATGGCTAAGTTGTGGAAGCAGGCTTCAGACAACTTGGAGGCCAGCCAAGCAGTTATGAAAGAGTGGTATGACCACAACGCTCACCCAGTGGAACTGGAGCCTGGACAGAAAGTGTGGGTAATGGAACCTGGAGAGCTAAATGCCCTCCAGGATCGTTGGACAGGCCCCTTTGAGGTTTTAGAGAAAAAGGGGAAGTCTACCTATTTGGTGGATCTTAAGACCCCGAGGCAGCCCCTCAGGGTGCTGCATGCCAATCGCCTCAAGCCACATCATGAGAGGCCCGAGGTTGTCTTAATGCTGGTGACCGATGGGGCAGAGGAAGAAGAAAGTGAACCTCTCCCTGATCTTCTCTCGTACAAAGAAAAAGATGGATCAGTGGAGGGAGTGATTCTCTCGCCATCCCTGACTTCTGAACAGCAAAGTGATTGCCGCCAGATCCTGGAGCAATTTTCTCCCCTGTTCTCCCTTGTCCCAGGCAGGACCCACCTGTGTACCCATGACGTGGACACAGGAGACAGCCCACCTGTGAAATCTAAAATCTACCGGCTGTCGGACAAGGTGAAGGCCAACATCAAAAGTGAAGTCGCCAAGATGCTGGAGCTAGGGGTGATTGAACCTTCTGGTAGCCCTTGGTCTAGCCCGGTGGTTTTGGTACCGAAAGCTGCCCCACCAGGCACCACACCTGAATTGAGATTCTGTGTGGACTACCGAGGCTTGAACTTAGTGACTAAAACTGATGCACATCCTATCCCACGGGCGGATGAGCTTATTGACCGGCTGGGAGCTGCCCAATACTTAAGTACCTTTGACCTAACTTCAGGGTACTGGCAGATTTCCCTTACCGAGGAGGCGAAGGAAAGGTCAGCCTTCTCTACACCTGAGGGACACTACCAATTTCGTGTGATGCCCTTTGGGCTCAAGAATGCCCCTGCCACTTTTCAGCGGCTGGTGAACAGGGTCCTTTCGGGAATGGAAGCTTTTTCTGCTGCATACCTGGACGACATTGCTGTCTTCAGCAGCAGCTGGGAGGACCATTTGCAGCACCTGCAAGCTGTTCTTCATGCCCTACAACAGGCTGGCTTGACCATCAAGGCCAGCAAGTGTCAGATCGGACAAGGGTCGGTGGTGTACTTAGGTCACTTGGTGGGCAGGGGGACGGTGCAGCCCCTCCAGGCAAAGATTGAGACCATCATCGCCTGGGAGCCCCCCAAGACTCAAACCGAGGTCCGAGCCTTCCTGGGCCTCACGGGATACTACCGTCGCTTCGTGAAGGGGTATGGCACTATCGTGGCCCCCCTCACTGAACTTACTTCCAAGAAGCAACCCCGACGGGTAGTCTGGACAGAGGCTTGCCAGCGAGCCTTCATGACCTTGAAACAAGCATTGTGTTCCGCTCCCATTCTCAGGGCCCCTAATTTTGCTAGAGAATTCATTGTCCAAACAGATGCGTCTGAACATGGCATTGGGGCAGTGTTATCGCAGCTAAATGATGAGGGCTTGGATCAACCCGTGGTCTTCCTGTCCAGAAGGCTACTCCCCAGGGAAAGGAGATGGAGTACAATTGAGAGAGAAGCCTTTGCGGTGGTTTGGGCTCTGAAGAAGCTGCGACCATACCTGTTTGGTTCGCACTTCCTAGTTCAGACTGACCATCGCCCCCTTCGTTGGCTGATGCAAATGAAGGGGGAGAATCCCAAGTTGTTAAGGTGGTCCATCTCCCTACAGGGAATGGACTTTAGGGTGGAACACCGACCTGGGGCAGACCATGCCAACGCAGACGGTCTATCCAGATATTTCCGCCTTAGTGATGAGGACTCCCAAGGGGTTGGGTAGTTCTCCCCACTTTCAGCTGGGGGGGACGCGTGTTAGACCTGTCTGCTTCTGGGAAGACTCTAACCATCGTGATTTATTTTTGTCCCCCTTAGCCTCCCAGAGTTTCTATTTTTATTTTTACATATGTCCATCAGGAATTTTTTAATGCTGTCAGGGGGCTAGGTGTTCCTTGGCGATGACGCCATTTTTCCCTCATAACCTGTGAGGCCTAGTCAGCCCCCTTGAAAATCTAGGGATCTCCAGAGACCTAAGATGGTGTCCACCAACTGCCATAACGGACACCACTGGAGGACAGGTCCATAGGTTAACATTAGGGAACTTTCTAGAATACCCTAGAGAATTCTGCAGGTCTCAGGCCACCCTATATAAGGCCAGTGACCAGCAGCCATTTTGTGCTGACCCCAGAGTAGAGGAGTGAGGCAGTGGTGAGAGGAGGTGGACACACTGAGAGCAGCTAGTTTGTCACTGAGGCTGACAGTTACTTCAGAGGATTGTTCCCCCTTCAGCCTTTGACCGATCCCTCTCTCAAAACATCAACTATTGGAAAAGAAATCGAGCTACTTGAGGAAGCAGCCACTCACATCTTGGAATCTCAATAAATCCACTCAGGATACCCCTGACTGAAGAGAGTCCTGGCTACCCCTGATCAGCGCTGAGCTTACCGGGGACGTGGAGTAGCTGAAGTGAGTGCGGGGGTCTGTGGCACCCTGGCGACCTGTGGAGCAAGGGCGCCGTGTGTGGACATCCTTCCTGTGAAGCCCAAGTGAGAAGTGACTGGAGGGGAGCAGCGACGCTGCTCTGATCGGCATCGGGACCCCGGGGGCACCGGCCGCGTCAAAACAAAGAGATCGGCGCTTCCGCGCATGACCAGCAGCTAGACGCTTTTCGTGAGGCAGGAGGGGCCTATGATCGGGCAGGCCCGGGAGAGCAGCGTCACCGGTAGACCAGCGTCCTCCCTTTGAGTGAGTGCGGAGGCGGGAGAAGAGCGAGCGCTTCCGCGCATGCCCAGCGGAGTAGTGCGCCTGAGGAGGGCCGGTCGCGTCATCGGAGGTGCGTCAAGGCAGAGCTCCAGCCAGCGGTAAGCTTGAAGAGGCAGAAGCGCCGCATCGGTCACCTCGGTGGAGCGCCTCGGTCTGAGGTAGGCATCCCTGACGCCTCTACAACTGCGGGGAGACTTCCCCGGCACCGCGGGACCCAGGCAACACCAGCTGCACTGTCCGGAACTCAAAAGTAAGCCGGGTAGAGGGGGTGCGGGAAGAGGAAGCATCGGGTGACTGAAGGCATCAAAGCGGGAAATCTTAAAGACAGGCAATTGACTTTTAAGCCGCCAGAATTACATATAAAGAAACCGAGTGACAGAACTGCCCAGTCCACGTAAAAACTCTAGCTCCTAATGAGATAAGAGGGGGAGAGTGGTGGGCAGGGAGAATTACCAGGCTCACTAGGAAGAGCCCTTATATCCTGTTATTAATTAAGGAAGTAGAACCTTCACCATTAAGGTGCAACCTGTGAATTGATCGAAGGGAGAACATTGTTGATTCTGTTTTGTCTCCTTTTAGCCACATGGCTGGGGGTTTATGTTGAGAAGATCCACCCCTGTGGTAGAGGTCTGTTGAGTGAGAAGAAGGCTAAGAGCTGAGGGGTAATGTACACGCCTAAGAGTGGTTAAATAACATGTTGAAACTGTAGAGTGCAAATCCCTAGCTGTAACCTCCTAGTGGAGTAGTGGGTTGTACTATAGACAGCCTCTTATCACAAATGTAATGTACCTGCAAATGTGTCTTTAAAAACATATTACTCTGCCAGACTGTATTTTGCCTTCCTGTAAAAGTTATTAGTGAAGTGTCTTGTGTCCTAAATAACTAAAGAACCTAAATGTACCTTTGATTCTCAAATTCTGAGCAGGAAAAATATTGAAGAGTAATTTAAATTTCATGTGGATGTGTATTTGATTGTCTTTCATCCCTGACTAAAAAGCATAACAAGAAGAGCATATTATTTTTATAAAAGGTATCGGTATTTTTCCAAACAGTGGTGTTGTGTCTTTATTTTAGTGGTTCATCACTGAGTTACTGTGGGTAAGATTTGTAAGTACTTAACCAGCGCTTGGAGTTAGCTGTAGACCACTACTGTGCCAGGCTACCATATGTAGGCTTGGGTAATCTAGGTCCAACACACAGACACTCCCTATGCTTAAGGGAATGCTTAAACATACTGACAAGATTTTTAAAGACCCTGTGCGTGCAAGAATTATCACGCCCAGAATTGACAAAGTACAATCCAGCACCTACGGACCCCACTTACATCCGGGGTCAACTTCGATTAGACTCCCTTGTAGTCTCCAACGCTGGCAAAAGGGCAAACTCACAAACTAGAGGAGATGCCCCTCCTCCTGATAAGGAGTCCAAATTAATTGATGCCTCGGGCAAAAGAAAAGCATCGCAAACAGCCAATCACTGGCGAAGTGCGAATGCGCAGGCTCTCTTAGCTCGCTACGACAGAGCTCATTATGATGAGCTAGAAAAATGAATGCAGTTTTTACCCGACGAGCACAAAACCAAAGCCAATGACACAATTCAGGAGGGAAAATTAATTACCAATACTTCGATTAGGTGCGCCTTAGACACAGCAGCCCGCGCAGTCAACACCAGTGCATTGCTACAGACATGCTTGGCTCAGAATTCCAGGGTTCAAACCCGAGGACTAAGCCTCTAATCTGAACCAACCCTTTGATAAAGAGCACCTCTTCTGCTCTACCGTGGACACTTCTTTAGAGAAGATGAAAAAAAAGACACTGAGGTCGCAAACTCTATGGAGGCTTTGCAACTCCCTACCAATCGGGGATCCTTTTGTCGCTCCTTTTACAGGGGTGACTCCAAAAACACTTCTTCAGAGAATCCCCCCTCCTCTCACAAGGGCAATAATCAATCGTTCTCATCAAGAGGTTACTTTAGAGGGAACAACGGCAAGGGAAGAGGCAGAGGCAACTCCACACGCCGTTCCCCTGCAAACAGTGACTTCCTCCCTCTGTGGTATATAAATAAATAATACCGGATCTATTTTTGAATGAATGAATGAATAACAGATAGCTCAATAAAATAAGAGTCAAGATTCGAGGTAGTAGGAGTTTCTGCAGGTTTATTACAGCATAAGGACAGGATCAGGACAACCTGCATAGAACAGAGGTGACAGGGCCCAGCAGGACAACTGGGGCCCAGCAGCTGCCGGGGCTTGATCTGGGATGAGCGCGCTAACTTTTAATAACAATACATGGACTTATATACATGGCGCGAACACATAGCATTACATTGCAGTAGGCGTAGCAGTGGGTGGAGCAGAAGGCGTGACGCGTAGCAGTCGCGAAAGATAACAGAAAAAAAGAGGTGTGACTGGGAGTATACTTAGGCATGTGATGAAAACGTAACAGAATATGTCATGAATGGGCGGAAACATTGGAGGGGGCTACCTAAGGAGCCGGGACCTCTAACCTGATGGTGCGCGCAAACTGGCAATGACGTATTACTAGGAGAAGCTGGGGGCTACGAACTCTGTGCTAGGAGCAGAGACTAGAGTCTGGAGGGTCGGAGCGACATGTACCTAAACCCTATCTGGTATCTGATGTTTAGGGAACATGTTGATATAAACTAGAAGTCATGAGGGGAAAAGCTAACTTGACTCTAAGACTGGACCATGCATTATTCTACATGTAGTGCGTGATGAAGAATACTAAATGACCATTAAATACAGTATTTCTCTAACGTGGAGACGAGAAGGCTAGACAATGACGGAAACTATTGATGCAGTTCAGTAGCTTAGGAATGCAGAAGAGGAGGACTGAACTGATAGCTGGAACTATAACATACTTTTGGCAGACTCAGAGACAGAGCCGAGCTGCACCGGGCACTGCGAGGCAGGAAGTAAGTGAAGGGTCGAGGATACAGGTGGGGGCTGTATCGCTCCTCAGCGAGGCTTTCAGGAGACAGGAGCTGAATCTGATGTCCGGGCCCTGTTGAGGCCTGGAAACGGGGACTTTATAATGGAATAACGTGCACACTGAGAAACGTGGCAACGTAACTTTACATAGGCCTGATATTCGTAATATTCACGAGGACTGGAAACTAACATACTAAAGGTGGACACAACTGGAATTGCGTCATTAATCGGACATGGGGAATAACATATGCATATTAGTCATGCACACATAACATATGATGGATGAGGCGTAGGGACACAGAACATGGCAAAATTTACTTTTCCACATTCCCTCCTTGTCACTACGTTTCCATCAGGAAACATCAATATTCATGATACCATCTATCATTTCATACAGTACCATTTGCTCGTCTCGAATTGTCTTGGAACGGGATTTAGAACGGGGCTTGGGACTAGGAATACAAGAGGTAGCACACATGCTGCAAATCGCAGGGCCACATTGTATACAGAGGCAGCAGCTAAATATGATCGCTACTGCAATACCTAAAAAGGACAGGACTTTCCATCCCCATGCGGAAATTATATTCCAGAACCAACCGGACCATGTCCAGGTGCCTGGATCTTGGTGTAACAGATGGGCAATTTTATGGAGTCTGGTTATAGCTGAATAGACAGACGGCGCGTTATTTGGAATGAAAATGCAGCAACTAGATCCGATGACTCTACAGGCCCCGCCCCTATCGGCCAGTATGACGTCAAGGACGAGACGATTTTGCAAAACGACAAATCTCATAGCAGATTGTTCTTCGGTTAAGTTACCTAGAGCAGAGGCAGTCTCATTTACTACAGCTTCAAGGGTTCTTGTTAACCTACGGATCAGTTTACTATTCTGGACAGGTCCTACAAAGAAGAAGAAACCTTTATTGAAATCTGTATACTGTTCTAGAGTAGTTTCAGTATAATCGACAATTGGGGACTCCCTTCTATGTCTAATGTGTACTAGATGTGTGTTTCTGTGATAATCAGATGGGGCTAGGAAAACAGGTGGCAGTAGGAAGGCAATGTAACAGGTTCCCTCCCAATCGAGGGGCAGACGAACATATGCAGTTTGACCACAAATAAAATAAGAATGACGTGAAGCTTTGAAAACAGATTTCCCACTGTCACTATACTGGATAACAGCAGTACATTCACTATGACCTACATGTATGGAACCATAACTACGGACACATAATTCGCCTTTGACAGGTAGAACTGAAATAGCAGGTAAGTCTGGAGTAGTATCAGACTGAACATTCAGGACCATGAAATTCGACGAATAATTACCTAAATTATATACTTCATTTTCTAGATCTAAACCTGTTCTGTGGGGGAGACCTTTCTTGTCTGGAAAACATGTACTGTTAAGAAAAGACATATCTGTTGCGGATGACGTTAACGTGGACCATGCTCCACATGAACCATTATGAGAAAATGGATAAGGAAAGAGTGGCAGAACTCCCTTCGGTGTCTGGAAAGGGGGGAGTCGACCACACACCCAACAATTAGTGGCATTGCTGGTCTGGTGTGAGTAATGTAACATACGGATAAATGAGTTGTTGCGCATAGCGAGGCGGTAAGAATATTCGTGAGGAGGCAGATCACTAAACGTGTGCTCTACTGTAGCATTAGCAGACATATTTACATGAGGAACTGGAAAATACAGATAGAACGCATAGCTGGTGCAGGAAATCATTATGCTGATGAATAATATGAAACTCAGAAAAACGATACATTGAATTGAACTTCGACTGACTCTCTCACTATGGGGGTCTATGTTATACATGTCAGAAACAGTCTAACCGTTTCACCTAGGGGAGGACTTATACAATCAAACTGACTGACTTATTTTGCTAGACCTGAGCTTTAACTTATACTCCTGTTGCGGAGTTTTCTCTAACAAGGGAGGGGTTGTAGTAATGTCTTTTGCGGGACAGTCCTTTAAAACAATGTTTTGGCAGTCTTTAGAATCTTGGGAATCCTTGGAAATGTTCTTGGAGACTGGTTTCAATCCATTGAAAAGTTTTACATGAAAAAGATGGACCCACCCCTTCCTGCCTTCCAACTTGACGGCAGTACGGGTGGTCAAGAGGACCTGACGTGGCTCCTTCCAACGAGGCTCCAGCGGACTTGATCTGTCAAAATTTCGGACCATCACAAGGGAACCTGGAACGATTTCATGCGGTGCCACCTCGGTATTGTCTGGAAATGCGGCGGCAACCTGTGAACGACATGAGTTGAGGGCAGACATCAAGGAAGCTAGGTAATCTGTCAGCATATTACATGAAACATCGGTAATACTTCGGGGTCTAGGAGTACCCCACATGTTAGGGGGGCGGCCGAATACGACCTCATACGGGGACAGACCTGATCTGGAATGTGCGACCATGCGCATATAAAACAAAGCGACTGGCAGAGCTACTAGCCAGTCCACACCTTTTTCTTTACAAACTTTGGCAATACGGATTTTCAGGGTCTGATTATGTCTCTCGACTAGACCGGCTGCTTCAGGATGGCGTACACAATGAAACTTCCACTGGTACCCTAACAAAAGGGAAACGTGCTTCATTAACTCTGAGGAGAATGGCTGACCGTTATCAGAATATACGACTCTAGGGAGTCCGTATCTAGGGAAGAATTCACGAACCAACTGCTTGGCAGTGGTCGCGGCTGTGTAATCTGGGACTGGATATGCTTCTGTCCACCTGGACAAAGCGCATACAACTACAAGGACATACTTGAAACCTCGACATCGCTCCATCTGAATATAATCCATCTGGAGGACCTCAAAAGGGTGTCAGGGGGCTGGAAACCACCTTGTTCCACCGGGACACTTTTACCTGGATTAAACTGACAACATATCATACAGGTACGGACTTTCTGTTTGGCTGCAGCTCGTAAATGCTTATTGAACCAAATATTCTGGATACTGTCTAACATAGCTTTTTCTCCTAAATGTGCTGGACTATGTGCGGTATTGATAATGACTTGAACCATAGAGTCGGGGAGAAACCATGTGGCTCTACCCTTCGTTAACCATCCTTGATCTGTCTGGACCCCTCCTTGTTCAGACCATTTCTTGATTTCATCGGGAGTAGCATGTAACTGGATATCTATGACATCTTGTGTAGGGTCCTTAACTGTCATGCATGTAATCGGATCTGGAGTATGTGTCATGTTAACTGGAATGTCTGGAGTCTGTGCTGTAAGCTTGGCTGTGCGGTCTGCTAGATCATTACCTTGGGAAATAATGTCAGTAACTTTCGTATGTGCTTTGCATTTCATGATAGCAATAGATGTCGGTAAATGTATGGCATCTAACAGGGCTTGAATAAGGAGACCATGCTGAATCTTGGTTCCATGAGAAGTCATAAAACCTCTCTCCTGCCAGAGCACTCCGAAGTCGTGTACAACTCCGAATGCGTAACGTGAATCTGTGTAAACATTAACTTTCAAGTTCTTGGCGTGTATACAGGCTTGTGTCAGAGCAACTAGCTCTGCTGCTTGAGCGGACAGGGTGTCAATACGGTGTGTCTCAATAACTTCGGTGTCAGTAGTTACTGCATACGCGGCGACTAGTTCTCCTGTACTAGTTCTCATACATGAACCATCCACATAAAGTGTCAGGTCGGGATCTGGTAACGGAATATCTGTCAGGTCTTGTCTTGGCTTTGTCGTAATATTAACTACTTCCACACAGTCATGTGGGTCAGGATTTGAACTAACTGATGGTAACAGTGTAGCAGGATTCAGGACATTGCAGCGTCTAATTTCTATGTGTGGCTGGAACAGTGTCAATTCATAACCTGTTAAACGTGCAATTGTCAAGTGCTGTGTTTGTGTTCGGTTTAAAAGAACTTCTACTGAATGTGGGACTTGTACTGTCAGGGAGTGTCCTAAAACTATGGAATCACTTTGTCTGATAGCTAGAGCTGTGGCTGCAACTGACTTGAGGCACGCAGGCAACGCCTGGGCGACTGGATCTAATGTGCTCGAAAAATAAGCACAGGGCTTGTATTGTCCTGCTTGATCTTGTGTAAGAACAGATAATGCTGTACCTTCACGTTCAGTAACGAAAAGTGTAAAAGGCTTACTGTAGTTCGGTGTAGCTAGAACTGGACACTGGAGCTTGACATAGGGCTTTCTTTAACTCATTGAAACTAAGTGTATGGTCAGATGTCCAAGGGAGGACAGTCGATACGGCTGCCTCCTGTGTCGTTAACTGTATCAGTGGCTTGGCTAGAAATGCATACTGGGGAATCCATTGTCTACAATAAGAAGTAAGGCTGATAAAGGCACGTACCTCCTTCTGGGTTCTGGGCTGGGGAAGACTCGCTATTAACTGGATACGGTCGGGTGTCAACTGCCTACCCCTCTTGGACAGCAAGTGTCCTAAGTATACCACTTGCTGGACACAGAATTGAAGCTTCGAAGGTGACACCTTGTGCCCCATCTCGGCAAGGAAATACAAAACTGTAAGTGACGCTCGTTCGCAGTCACGTTCAGAACGGGCTGTGATCAGGAGATCATCGACATACTGGAGCAGGGCAGTGTCAGTTGGCATGTGAATGTTGTCTAGTTGTCTCTTAAGTGCTTGACTGTAAATACTAGGGCTTTCTGTGAAACCTTGAGGAGCGCGTGTAAACATATAGCTCCTTCCATTTAAACAGAATCCAAAAAGAAACTGGCTGTCTGGATGAATAGGAACACTAAAAAATGCATTCTTGAGGTCTATGACAGTGAAGAACGTGGCTTCGGAATCAATGGCTGTTAATAGGGAAGAGATGTCTGGAACAACTGGGTACTGAGGAATAATACATTTATTAAGTTCTCGTAAATCAATCACTAATCGATATACTGGGGGTGCATTTGGATCAGTACGTTTCATGACTGGAATGATCGGAGAATTACATACATTGGAGTCAGTTTCTACAACTACTCCTTGAGCCATGAGCTCGTCAATAATTTTGGATAAGGCTGCTACAGCCTCAGATGGCAATCTGTACTGTCTGATTCGGGGTAACACTACACCTGGCTTGAGAGTCACACGATGGGGTGTGATTTGCATGTAACCTACATCAGTTGGACCTTGCGCCCATAAGTGCTGTGGAACATTAGACAATCTCGAATCAAAATCTCGTAATACATAGTGACCCTTGAAGTCACGTAGGAACAGACGTATTCCCTCTGGGGAACAGCAAATAACTGCACCTAACTCTTTCAGTGTCTTAATGCCTAATAGGTTTTCTGGACATGACTTAGTAAGTAACAGATCAGTAGTGCGGGACAATGGACCTACTTCTAGAGTGACTGGCTTTGATATCTCACTAACTATTGGCTTTCCTGAAAATCCAAGGGAAACATTTCTTGAGCCTGAGAGCGGAGCCCCTGGAACTTCGGCATGACTAATTGTGGTCCTACTTGCCCCTGTATCGATCAAAAACTTTCTGTCTTTCCCTAATACTTGACTGTGAACATAGGGACCTTCTTGATCTACAGGTATCTCGATGAGAGGCAAGCCTACCTCCCTCTCTAGGCTGTTTCATGAATATGGCTGGTACTCTGGATACTCAGACTGTGCATACTGGTACATCTGCGATGTAACGTGCTGTGTTGCAGCAATAGGCTGCGGAGCTGTAACTGTCTGTGGTGCATTCTGTGGCTGAGGAATCTGTGAAACTTGTTCTTGTCTAGGCGGACGTGGTCTTTCTTTAGTCTTACCAGTAGCTATGTTGTGTTTCAGAACTGCACACTCGTTTATAAAATGACCTGGCTGTTTACAATAATTGCAGTTCCCTTTAACGGGAGCTGCAGGATGACTGGCTTGATTCGGACCCCTCTTCTGACTGTCTTGAGGAACAGATTGTGCAACCAGCACTTTCATTTTCGTGTCTTTCATACGTTTTCTCTCGTGTTCTTGCTCTTCCCTGATTCTATTCTGGTGATACTGGAGCATCTGGAGCATCTGGGACGGAGTATTCGCTTGCCAGGTGCTTTCGACTTTCAAAACTCGATTTTTAATTTGTGGACTTGAATTCTCGACTAATTTGGTAACGAAAAGGTGAGGGTATGACTCACTACTTGTCTTGAGACCACTGTTAATACTAAAACATTTTTCAAATCTAGAATAAAAATCACTAATATCTTCATCTTGTTTCTGTTTACAGGCTGAGATTGCATCCCAGTCTTCCTTCCTAGTTGTCAATAATCTGGGTAAAACTTGAATCAATAATTCTGGTAATTCTTTACATCTATCTCCAAGACCGGTACCTGGTACTCGTGCCTTGTCTTCAGCTTCTAGAGCTGTCCAATCGATCTTTTTCTCTCCCACCTCCCATTCTTTTTCCTTTAACTTTTCATACACCCCTGTGGGTAACAGGACCTTTAACATTTTAATGATATCTGGGTAAGTGTATTCTCCCATACGGAGCATGTCTTTTAATTCTCTATGGAACCCTGCTGGATCTTTGTCATGACAGGGAATTAATTTCTTCATTTCAAGAAGTTCCATCTTTGAAATCGGAGTGTATACAAACACTCGTTGCATTACGCCACCCGCCCCTTGGACTGGGTGGACTTCTCGTAACGGATTCTGTCTGTCTATGTAGAATGATTTACTTTCTGGGGGTGAGACATGAACAAAATGCGCGTTCAGGAACGTTCTATATTTGTGGCGCTGTTCTAGAATGACACTAATTAAATCGGTACCTAGACCTCTCCATTTATACTGGAGTAACTCGTTCAGGATATCGTGTAACGGGCCTGGATCAGAGTGTTGACCCTCATACAGAGTAATGAGGTACTGGATCATATACATACCCACCAGTCGTTGCTCGGCTGGGGGCAGTTTCAGAAACATTTGTGCCACTATTTCGTCTGGAAAAGTGGTAGAATCAGTAATCCATCGGACTGCTGATCGGGCTAGTTCTTGTTCATGCATGGTACTTAACTCACTGTAACCGACTCGTGATTTCAAAATGTGATCGGTAGCTTGAAATACTTGTTCTAGAGAACCTTGTTCTGGTGCTAGATGAAAAATAGACTTGGGTTCTAGGCGTAAATGGCGATCTGGAAATCTAGATTTTCCTACATACGCTATTCTGGCGGAATTCTCGTCTTCCTCTTCAGGATCAGAGATACTTTCTTTCTCGCTTACTTGTGCTGCTTTACGTTGTTCGTGTATCTTTATTATTTCTTTACGAATTTTCTTGTACATACTCTCCATGGCACCGACGGTCTTGTGCTTACCCTCGGCTATATTATCACTCCACCTTGTCAGGATTCTCATTTCGGCAGAATCTTTAGACGGATAATCTTGTTCTCTTATTAGACAATTGATCAGGAACTTTAATATCATGAGCTGAATCTCGGCTTTCCTTTGAGACATAATCTCGCCAATACTTTCTGGATCATCCCCTGTACGGATGAAACGATATATTCTGTCTAGATCTTCTTTCATATTCGGCAAGGTGACTAGATACTCGGTCACTCTCCTTACACGTAAGGAATATAAAACCATATTATATTCGCCTGGAACTGGATCATAGACACATTCGGTAAGGGTTTGCCTGATTTCTGTAACAGACTGATGTTTGGGCGTGCGCTGTAACGCTTGAGCATGTAATTCGAGTAATGTTAAACGCTTGTGTGGCGGCGGGGTTTGAGGAAGACCTCCTCCTGTGGCCCCTAAACCGGAATCGTCGACTGATGCCTTTCGTGCTGGCAAGGTCGGTAATTGTAACGTGGGCTGGACTTGTATGGCGGACTGGACCGGGGGAGCTGTTAAGGGCACCCCGGTGTCTGAAGGAGCAGGAAGTGCCTGATTTACAGGAACTGGCGGAGCGCGAACAGGATTTGCATATTCTGGGACTGTGTCGTCCAAGTAGGACGAAATAAAAATATCAGCTGCGGTCTGTTTGTGACGTAACTTAGTCGGAACTAATGGTGGCGGGAAATTACTGGATGCCTCTGGGGTCGCTTTTGGCAAACCTTCGGCAAGAAGAGGATACATACCCTTAATAAGGGCATGCCTCTGTCTGTCTGACTGTTCGGCTTTGACTTGTTCACCTATCTCGATTAATTCTCTTTCTTGGGCTCGTTCCTGGGATTCTCTACTTAACTCCGACTTTCTGACTTCCTTTTCAGTTCTTTTATGAGCTTCTTTACGCCATAACTCGATGGCATCTTTCTGTGACTGTCTGGCTTTCTTTTTCCATAATGCTTCTTCTACTCTCATGATACATTCGGCATCCCATGTACCCGATACGGGCCATCTATACTTTTCTTCTAACTGTTTGGTATACTCTACCCATAAATCTAGATACATTATGGCACTTATGCCATGTTTCTGATACATAAAATGACCTGGACTGTCCCTGGGCGGGACAGGAACTGCTTCTTCTAATAAACCCTTTCTAGTTTTTAACTGACGTAACTTGGAAAAGAGCGGCATGACTGAACTGTAATCTGGACACAATACAATACACAATGAAAACACAAAATCACGTCGCACTCATACCACAACAGTAAAATACATAAAGAACATTATAAATAACAGTTCGAGCAGAATATTACCTGAAATACTGAGAACAGAAACAGAACAGAATTTCTCGAGAACGGAACAGACTAGAATTACTGGATGCACTGCTGTAACAGTACGGAACATACCGGTCCCATAAAGGGACGCATCAAGACCCGTATCCACCTAGGTGAACACTTCGTTTGTGAGTCTGGGCACCACCAACCCACGGACCAGGAGTCAATTTAGATTGGTCCTGTCTAGATACTACCCCAGCAATGGTACTCACCGGGCAGCACGGAACGGAAGGCCTCGGACGGGACTGGACGACGGACGACGAACGACTTCAGTTACAGGTGGGCCTCCGGATACCTCGGACCTTGGACTCTCGGCTTGGGCTCTGGTCGGGACTCGCCGCGTTCCTCCACCGTCTCGTTTGGATGCTGGACCGCCTCCTCCGTCTCCTCCGTGGGCCTGAGGGATACTTGGAGCAGAAATATCTGCCAGTGCACGGTATGGTTCCGTCACGACTGCAGAGGGTCAGGGGGTCGGCGTGGCTTCACCGACGCGTGGGGAAAGGGCAAGTCCCTGTTCGGGCGCCATTATGTGGTATATAAATAAATAATACCGGATCTATTTTTGAATGAATGAATGAATAACAGATAGCTCAATAAAATAAGAGTCAAGATTCGAGGTAGTAGGAGTTTCTGCAGGTTTATTACAGCATAAGGACAGGATCAGGACAACCTGCATAGAACAGAGGTGACAGGGCCCAGCAGGACAACTGGGGCCCAGCAGCTGCCGGGGCTTGATCTGGGATGAGCGCGCTAACTTTTAATAACAATACATGGACTTATATAATTGGCGCGAACACATAGCATTACATTGCAGTAGGCGTAGCAGTGGGTGGAGCAGAAGGCGTGACGCGTAGCAGTCGCGAAAGATAACAGAAAAAAAGAGGTGTGACTGGGAGTATACTTAGGCATGTGATGAAAACGTAACAGAATATGTCATGAATGGGCGGAAACATTGGAGGGGGCTACCTAAGGAGCCGGGACCTCTAACCTGATGGTGCGCGCAAACTGGCAATGACGTATTACTAGGAGAAGCTGGGGGCTACGAACTCTGTGCTAGGAGCAGAGACTAGAGTCTGGAGGGTCGGAGCGACATGTACCTAAACCCTATCTGGTATCTGATGTTTAGGGAACATGTTGATATAAACTAGAAGTCATGAGGGGAAAAGCTAACTTGACTCTAAGACTGGACCATGCATTATTCTACATGTAGTGCGTGATGAAGAATACTAAATGACCATTAAATACAGTATTTCTCTAACGTGGAGACGAGAAGGCTAGACAATGACGGAAACTATTGATGCAGTTCAGTAGCTTAGGAATGCAGAAGAGGAGGACTGAACTGATAGCTGGAACTATAACATACTTTTGGCAGACTCAGAGACAGAGCCGAGCTGCACCGGGCACTGCGAGGCAGGAAGTAAGTGAAGGGTCGAGGATACAGGTGGGGGCTGTATCGCTCCTCAGCGAGGCTTTCAGGAGACAGGAGCTGAATCTGATGTCCGGGCCCTGTTGAGGCCTGGAAACGGGGACTTTATAATGGAATAACGTGCACACTGAGAAACGTGGCAACGTAACTTTACATAGGCCTGATATTCGTAATATTCACGAGGACTGGAAACTAACATACTAAAGGTGGACACAACTGGAATTGCGTCATTAATCGGACATGGGGAATAACATATGCATATTAGTCATGCACACATAACATATGATGGATGAGGCGTAGGGACACAGAACATGGCAAAATTTACTTTTCCACACCTCTACTCCCGATCACTCCACTCCTGTCAGGGGACGTCTCTCCCAATTTCTACCCGTCTGGAATGCAACCACTTCAGACAGATGGGCCTTAAAAATTATCCGATATGGTTATAATTTACAGACACTCCCCCAAACATTCCTCCAAGATCACACGCGATGTCACAAGAACATCTCACCCTTCTCAAACAAGAAGGTCTCTCTCTGTTACAAAAAGGAGCTACAGAACCAGTCCCATTACAGTATCATGGGGTAGGTATATACTCCCTGTACTTCTTAATTCCCCCAAAAGACGGCTCTCTCAGACCTATACTGGACCTCTGAGACCTGAATCTATACATCCAATCGGATCACTTTCATATGGTGACACTCTAACAAGTACTCCCGCTCCTCCAGCAAGGCGACTTTCTGTCCACTTTAGATTTAAAGGACGCCTACTTCCACACCCTGATGCTCACCGCAAATACCTCAGGTTTGTGGTAGGGGGGGTCAATGTAACCAATTCAGAGTACTTCCATGCACATTCACTACTGTTCCCGGGGTTTTCACCAAATGCCTGGAAGTAATCACAGCACACCTACGAAGATACATTCAGTTCTTCCCATACTTAGACGACTGGCTTTTAAAAACAAGCTCGCAAGCAAACTGTCGCTGACATACTCACTAAGCAGTGCAGCTGCTCCACGATCTTGGATTCTTAGTGAATCTGTCCAAGTCCCATCTCCAACCCTCCAACACGCAAGCGTACATGGGAGCCACTCTAGAGACACAAACGGCTCTGGCCTATCCCAGTCTGGCCAGAATCCGCAACATTCAAACTCTGCTGTCCCAGTTTCAGCCTCAACACTCAATGCCAGCTCGAGTGTTCATGTAGTTACTGGGATGATGGCGTCTTGCATCCTAATAGTCCCTTATGCAAGACTTCAAATGCGTCCTCTTCAGGAGTGCTTAGCACATCAGTGGAATCAGTCTCAGGGCCAGTTATCGGATCTAGTGTTGATGGACGGCCGCACCCATTGCTCTCTGCAGTGGTTGAATACACAAATCCTTTCCATAGGGCGGCCCTTCAGTGACCCGGTTCTACAGACCGTGCTAACAGCAGACGCATCACTTACAGGTTGGGGAGCTCATCTCCAAACACACAATTCAGGGCATGTGGAGCTTACAGCAGAAGCAGCTTCACATAAATCCTCTAGAGCTTCTAGCGATATTTCTATAGCTCTAAGCCTTTTGAAGTTCACCTGGTACGCAAAGCTGTCCTGATACGCACAGCCAACAGGACAGCCATATATTACATACAGAAATAGGGAGGGACACACTCTTCAACTGTCACAATTAGCACAGACCGTCTGGTGGTGGGCCATATATCACAAAATGTATCTCCTCCCAGAACACCTTCCAGGAGTAAACAATCAAATCGCGGATTTGCTCAGCAGACAGAGAAAACAGATCCACAAGTGGGAACTCCACCCTCGAGTTCTCCCGTTCTTACAGATGTGGGTCTTCCCAGACATAGATCTGTTCGCCACACACCAAAACGCAAAATGCCCAAGCTTCACCTCCAGGTATCCCCACCCACTGCCCCAGGGCAATGCTCTATGGATGAACTGGTCAGGGATATTTTCTTAAGCTTTTCCTCCTCTCCCACTCATTCCACTTGTGGTTCAGAAACTCAAACAAGCGTCCCTGGCACTAATCCTCGTGGGCCTGTCGATCGTGGTTTACCACCCTCTTGGAGCTCTCAATAGTCCACCACCAAAAACTACATCTTGCACCCAATCTCCTCACGAAGAGCCGTGGAGACCCAAAACATCCAGACCCCAGTCAAATCAATCTGGCGATCTGGCACCTGAAGTCATAGAGTTTGGCTGCCTCAATCTCCCGCCAGACTGCATGAACATTATCAAAGAGGTTCGACGTCCTCCTACAAGAGCCTGCTATGCAGGAAAATGGAAACAGTTCGTTAGTTATTGTAATCACAATCAAATCAACCCGCTTGATACTTCATTTCAGAACATCATCTTCTATTTACTAGATCTACAGCGTTCAAATTTAGCGTACACATCCATACGCTTGAATCTTGCTGCAAAAGCTGCATACTTTCAAAATAGACATTGGTCTCTCTTCAGAATGCCTGTTAAGGCATTTATGGAAGGACTCGAGTCATTCTCCCAAGACTTCCACCTGACCCAGTGTGGAATCTCAACAGTGTCCTCACCAGACTGATGGGTCCACCCTTACAGCCATTACACAGATGTGAGCTGCAATGTCTCACTTGGATGGTAGCTTTCCTCATAGCTATCACATCTGAGGAGAGTGGGTGAGCTTCAGGCACTAACCATACAAGAACCATTTTTACAAGTACACCAAAACAAAGTTGTTCTTCAGACTAATCCTAAATTTCTACCCAAGGTGATTTCTGCCTTCCACATCAACCAATCCGTTGAGTTGCCTGTGTTCTTCCCTCAAACAGATTCTGTGGCAGAACGGGCTCATCACACTTTAGATGTCAAAAGAGCATTACTCTACTACATAGAAAGGACAAAAACGTTCTGTAAAACGAAACAACTGTTTGTGGCTTTTGCTCCAAGTTGTAAAGTCAATCTCGTTTCAAAATCTGGCATCGCACGGTGGTTAGTCAAATGCATTCAAACATGCTATGCAAAAGCGAAACGAACGTTACCAATTCCCCCTAGAGAGCACTCCACTCGCAAACTAGGAGCCTCTATGGCTTCCTTAGGAAACATCCCCATAGATGACATCTGCAAAGCAGCAACATGGTCTACAACACACACCTTCACTAAACACTATTGCATAGATGTGATAGCTAGACAGCAAGCTAGTGTGGGCCAGGCAGTTTTACGTACACTATTTCAGACCACTGCAACAGCTACAGGATAGCCTTCGCTTTGGGGGATAACTGCTATATAGTCTATGCAAAGCATACAGCTCATATCCCTCAGACGGAAAATGCTACTTACCCAGTATGCATCTGTTCTTGGCATGTAGAGCTGTAGATTAATTTGTGCCCATCCGCCTCCCCGGCTACCTAGACCTGTTGCAGTAACATCTATCTTGGATACATTCACTGACAATCTCCTTTTACTACTCTTACTAACTCCATCATCACCCTCGGCGAGAAAACAATCTAACGATGGACTTGAAGCCCATGTGCACTTTTACCAAAAGGAGGAGTCACCTACCCCGTGACTGGAAAGACTTCTTCGAAGAAAAACAACTTGCAAACATCCGGACCCAACACTTGATGCCAGGAGGATGCAAAGCATGTGAATCTACTGCTAAACATGGCAAGAACAGATGCTTACTGGGTAAGAAACATTAGCCTTGTGGCTTTGAGCAGTGGCGGCAGACACATCTCCTCCAGGCGGAGTTATCTCCTGTTTTATGGTTTCTTCTGGCCCTAGCCTGGCAAGACTTTGCTCTGGACTTCATGTAAGGACGGCTTTTGGTCGTTTTGCAGTTGCCAGATTCAGCCCTCTGTTTGTCTCCAGCAGGTACGCACTTGTTCACACCCTCCAGGAGTTTGCGGTTTGCTGCGAAATCTGCACTTTTGCAAAAATGCCTGCAAAATCAGCATTTAAAAAAAAAAAAATCCATCCAATTCTGCGCAGGTCTAGTGTGTTGTCAACGTGTAACCTATGCACGGGCAACAACACACATGCAGTGTTGTGTCGGGCCTTGGTAATGGAAGGCTCTTTCTTGCCCACCAGAGCGCCTTAGGCCAAGGGCGTCATTTCAAGACTTTCATTATTATTTATGTTGTGTTTTAGCCGGTAATCCAAGAAGTCCAGCTAAATATGGACAAGGTAAAGTCCGTGCAGTTGCCATGACTTTAGGTAAGCCCTATGACGGTAATAAAATTGCATGAGCTTAAATTGTTTGTCTGGCGACTTCCTTCACTTGGGCCCAGAGCACAGAATGAGTCCTGCATAGCTTATAGGCACCGGGGTAGTAACATCAGTTTACTCAAGGCAACCCTGCCCATGATGGACAGAGGAGAGTTCTCCAAAACTGTATGGAAGCGGACAGGCCAGTCACCACTCGTCCTATATTCAGGTCATATTGCTGTCTTTGATTCGTGTTCCACCTGTATTTCTAAATATTGGAACTTCACCGTCTCCCAGTGAGGACCTATGCAAGGGAGGTCAGTCCTTTGTTCGGATGCCGGCAGCCATATTTTCCCTTCCGGGCTCCTGGGGAGAGTGGCTACAGCAACAATTTGTGGAGCAGCAGAAAAGCCATTTTAAATGGCTGCAAAAGCCCTGGGCATTTAAACAATAAAAAACCAACAAAAAAAGCCTTCAAAACATTCCCTTCCCTGGGGGCGCAGGGGTTTTTCTGGTCTCAGGGGCAAATATGCAATATAAAACATAAATATACAAGGGGATGTTGACCATGCTTGGGTGGCCGACTCCGCCCGTCACTGAGCAAGACATCCCTGGCATAACACCGTGACCTTCACCTTCAAGTGTGTGACACTGACCGGGTGCAGGGTAACAAGACCGAGGCATGACTTGTGTTCCTTTGTTTGGACAGATAGTCCAAGACGTATTTCACACAAGTGCGTTGCTGCATTTGAACAATTTACACTTTCTCCAGCAGCTCGGCTGGAAAGGGCAGTGAGAATGCAGTATACGCATTACGATACACAGTCAGACGTGCAATTGTCAATGCTTTCATTAATAAATGTAAAGGGCCGATGTGCAGGATCAGGGTTATGTAAGTCCCAAAAGACAGAGGCCCTTGAACAGACTAGAACATTGTAAATGTTAAATCAAAATTAAGAATAATTCGGATAGGCAAAAAGGGAGTTCGATATCAATTCCAAATCAAAGGTGCATAAAATTGTATTCGATAGAGAGGTCAAAATATAATAGAATATGCGATAAATAAATATTATCTTTATCCGCAGAAACCAGCACAGAGGCCGAACACACTCTCTAGGGCACCGGTTCACCACCTTCCCAGGCCACTCCCGGTGCAAAACCAAACACGACAGGTTAGTCGTCACAATTTTCGCGGAGGGTTTATTGACCTCCCGCCAGAAGCAGGGTCGTACGTAATTGTTCTAGCGGGTGTTCCAGAGTTAGATCAACAATCACAGGAGAACGATTTTTCCTTAAAAAATAAAGTCATTCACTGGCTTAATTCCAATAAACAACTCCCCGACCATCAAAGAAGTAATATACTTATGGTGCGGAGAGTTCCCTGGATCGGTCGTACGCACAAATCCATACCCGGTGACTGTGTGGTGGTATCGTTTTCTGACCCCCTCACAGCCCGGTGTTTATGTACAGGGCCATCCTTTGAACCCAATCCCACGATTGTGGTTAGGCCACTCACCTTTTTCTATCCTCCCAGGCAACAACATGTGACTGAGGGGTCATGGTCTACTGTTAGAAACCCTGGTCGACCAAAGTATAGTTTAGTCGGACAAAACCAACTCAATTGGTGGCAGGGGGTCTCCACTTCAAACAGGTTCGGCTGCCTGGAGGAGGTGGATTGACTCGGGAGGTCTGGAGATTCATCTCCCTCCAAGATCATTCCCCACCAACGGAGCTCTTCACCCCTCAATTCACCCGATAGAATGAAGGATATTCGGGCATCAACGCTAGACGAACCAATCCAGATGCCAGCTATGGCAAACTCGTCCCCACTGATTGTTTCCAGCCCACTCGGCTCTACACTTCCTCCTCCTAATTTTACGGCCCATCACGAATCCAATGACATGGCTGCGAGCTTGTCCTGTGCTGAAGTACCACACCTAACTATAATTTCATGGAATGTGGCTGGGCTCTCTAGCAAATTAGACTGTCCAGAGTGGGGCGCTTATGTCAGTTCCAAAAACATAATACTATTACAGGAAACCTGGGCGCGAGAACCAGTAGATCTACCCGGCTTTGCTGCTTTCACCAAAATAGCCAAGTGGGAGGGAAAGGGGAGACCCTCTGGGGGACTAATGATAGGGATAGCAACGGATCTAGGCTGTCAGGCCTCCGCTCTGGAGACCGCTTCTGATGATCTGCTGGCCGTCCTATTACAGTGGCCTGGCGCATCAAAGCTTTTAGTTATCAACATCTACTCTAGGCCGACTAAAATGCATAATGAATCCCCCACTATAGACGAGTTAGCCAGGTTTCTTGAGGACATCCCGTGTGACCTCCCCTGTCTAGTGGGTGGTGATTTCAACTCCCACTAGGAACCTCTGTCCGGATTACGTGATGGTCCTTCCCTGGACGAAGACTCTAGCTGGCTGATTCCAGAGTCGGCGGCACCACCTCCAAAGACCTGGACCCCCTTGGCCCTACAAATAAATGCCCTCACCCTTAACCTGGCCTTCCGGGCATGTAATGGGCGTTGTAATTCGGATACCCCAAGTAAACCGACTTACAACAAACCCGGTAGTGAATCCCGTCTCGA
Organism: Lissotriton helveticus; assembly: GCF_964261635.1. Lineage (NCBI taxonomy): Eukaryota > Metazoa > Chordata > Amphibia > Caudata > Salamandridae > Lissotriton > Lissotriton helveticus. Next base: position 499,123,812 of record NC_136062.1, read on the forward strand.
TTACATTATGGTCAAAACCTTCATGTGGCCAGCAATAATTGATTTTAAAGTATGCCCAAGAATGGATAGCGACCATAATTCCCTGGAATTGACTTATTCCCTTCACTGGAACCAGGAACCTTCACAGGGAACTGGTAGTGACAAGTCAGGCCTCCTACTTGAAAACAATCGTAGGAAAGTCAAGTGGGAGATGCTAGTCACTAGCGTAAATAAAATACCGTGCCTCTATGAAAGGCTAATTCCATTTCTAGAGTGTGCCTTTGAGCTAGGTACTAAAGACCTAGATGAAGTATCTAGAGGTGAACTAGCAATAATACACAAAAACATTACAGACTCCCTTCAACATGACTTGTTCACATCCGCCACGAAAAAGAAGGGCATTAAGCCAAAGACCTCGTGGTATAATGCCACGTGCAGGAATGCAAAGGCGCACTTGATAGCTGCTATTAAGGGACGCCTTAGCAGGGAAGAAATTAGTGACAGGAGAAAAAAGTATAAGAGCCTTGTGGTGAACGCCAAGGTGGAATGGGATCATGATTACTGGGAGACCCTCACGAAAACACTATCAACCAGAGATTCACGTAAATTCTGGCGGGTAGTAGCGAATGGTACGACCGAGCTATCTACAGCACTTGAGCCAAATATAGCCCCTTCTGCGTGGCAGGCCCACTTTGAAGCATTGTATGCACAGGGTGTTGGGGATCCCAGTAATGAGTGCTTCCTGACTAGACCAACCCCCTCCGGGCCCCCTTTCACAGAGAAAGAAGTGAGGCAGGCCATCAAGAGCTTATCTGCTGGAAAAGCACCGGGATTGGACGGGGTCCCGGGGGACCTGTTCAAACAGGAACCAGGGATTTGGGCACCGTATCTCACACTTGTGTTCAATGCTATTCAGGGTGGAATGACTGTGCCAGATACTTGGATGGGAGCAGAGGTAGTCCCAATCTTTAAAAAGGGATCCCCTCTGCTCCCATCCAACTATCGTCCTATCAGTCTGATAGATATATCCCAAAAACTCTTTGGCAGACTGATCCTAAATCGTTTGCAGGTGTGGATTCAAGAAATGGATATCCTGTCACCATACCAGGCAGGATTTCGGGAGGGTGTATCTACCACTGACCAAATCTTCAGGCTTCAACTGCTCTATTGGAGAACAGCGGTTATCGAGGGCGGCAGTCTATATACCATCTTCGTAGACCTTCGTGCCGCCTTCGATTTGGTTCCCAGAGCAAGGTTGTGGAGCGTCATGAAGGACCTGAACGTCCCAGAGGACATTTTGGCAATCCTGGTGAGACTCCATTCCAACAATTATGCCCGCGTTAGGTGTGGCAAAGGTGGCAAGCTAACCGAAAGGTTCCCCGTTCGCAGAGGTGTAAGACAGGGTTGTGTGCTTGCACCTACCTACCCTGTTTTGTATCTTTGTGAACGGGGTAGTTGCCCACCTCAACAGGATTGCTAACTCTGATGCCCCAAAGTTGACTGGCAACAGGGTGCCCGCAATCATGTTTGCGGACGACACCCTGCTGCTGTCTAAATCCCCGATGGGGATCCAACGTATTTTGGATGGCTTCCTAGACTTCTGCTCTGAGCGGGGATTGGAAATAAACCCCCAAAAAACCAAATTCATGATTTTAAATCCTAGCGCCCGAAATAGAGCCCCTCCCATCTTAGGAACGATCCAGTTAGAACGGGTACATAATATTGAATACTTGGGCATTACGATAAATGAATATTTTGCTTGGTCTTCCCACCAGGCCAAAATGACCATCAAACTGGCACAGTTGGCGGGTGGCACTTTGCGCCTGGCGAATAAATCAAGCTATCGACCACTTGCCCCAATTATTCATATATACAAGATGCAAGCGAGAGCAGGGGTTACTTACGGGGGTGAGCTGTGGGGCCACATTCAACACCCGAAGCTACAGGTCAGCGACAACAAATTCTTGAGACAGCTAGTCACCCTTCCCCAGAGTACCCCACTACTTCCACTCAGGTTAGATCTGGGTATTACTCCAATAACAGAGGAGCTGGGACTCAAACCCCTAAAATTTTGGAGGCGTTTGTGGTCTAGCCCTGATCTTATAACTTATAGAGAGGAATTACAGGAATTCCTGGAAATAGGGAAGATAAAGAAGATCCCTTGGCTGATTTATGTCAAGGGAAGGTTCGAAGAAATTGGGCTTCCAGAACTATGGACTGACCCTATTAATTCATGCACGAAAACCTCTAAGAAGGCACTTACGAGCGCCTACAACGACATGATGCTTACTAGAGCCTTCAATAATTCCCCTGAGGGGTCCCTGACAAAATCATTCCTGAAAATTAAAGACACTTACTCTCTTGAAAAGGTTTTGGACAATATTTCCCCCGCATTAACAAGGAAATTGTTCCTCCAGTGGCGCTATGGATGTCTTCCTCTGGCCTCGTACACAGCGTCTTGGACAGCGTGCTCTACGACACCATCGTGCCCGATGTGTGCCTACCTGAAAGAGGATGACATCCACGCGATCTTCTTTTGCAGGGGTTATGACCGAAGTAGAAAATATTGGCTAGTCCCTATGCTCAGGAACCTGGGATTTAGATCTTTCCATACTGCTTATAGAGTCCTAAAATCTGACCTTTCCCCTTATGTAGTTTTTGCACTGTCAAAATTTTTAACTGCATTGTGGGTTACCCGAACTCGCATGCTGAAAAGACTGGTATAACGGACTCTTTCAGCGATTCCCTCGAGTGTTTTATTCAATATTTAACGATTTTTATTACTGATCACCCCATGTTTAATAAGTTTTTAAAATGTATGTCCTTGTTGTATCTTTTATGATCCGTGATCGAAATAAAGATTTTTTTGAATTGAATTGAAAAATATTATTCAGTAATGAACTAACATAAATGTACTTAGTTCAGTCAAAGGAGAGTAATTTATTTTTTAATATGAGATAATAGTCATTATCTTACTTCCCTATACAGACCCTCAAGGATTTCGCGATTTCAGGCTGAAAATGAATGATTATGAGTAAAATAAAGTGCTGCAAAACTGCCGCTAAATTTCCATATTTGTGCCGCTAAATTTGCCAATCCATGCAGCTAAATCCTGGGGGGGTCTGTTTGTTGAAAGGTTTGTGTAGGAAGGTAGATCCCTGACTATGGTTGCCCCCAACTTTTTGCCTGGTGTTTTGCTGGTTTTCTGACTTAGTTGACCTGAGGCCCTGCTATTCAGGACCCCAGGCCTACTGCTCCCTCTGTAAAATGGATTCCATGTACCTTAGGTACATATCTAATTGGATACTGAGTCACCTTATCAGTCCCTGTACAGTGTACCTTAGGTACCCAGGGCATAGGTGTACCCAGGGCCTACCAGGGGCTGCAGCATGTATTATGCCACCCCTGGCTGGCCATCCAAAACTGACACAACTGGCTGCACGACAGCTGGGGCAAGGTGGTGTACTCACCCTTTGCTTTAGATATAGTATACCTATATCTAACCCTAAAATGGACACAGTGTCAGTCACTGAAAACGACAGTGGATCCTGACCCTTGGATAGTGAGGCTATGCTGGGACACCGGAGTGCCGAAGTTACCTAGCCCAGGGGCTGCAGCTGCATAGGTCTGAAAAGACGTCGGGAATCTCGTTGCCGGACCAGGAGCCTGGAAGAAGGAAGTTGCTGGCAGGCGACCAGTGAAGAAAAGTTCGATGGATCCAAGCCTGGATCAAGGAAGAAGAAACCTGAAAGCAGAGGGGACCAAGTTCTTGAATCACTAGCCAGTGATTAAGTGGGCACCAGGATGGCACCGGGCGAAGTCACCTCGACTAGGTGAGTGGGCGACGCTGGCTCTGCAGATCTCACGGACCAGGAGGCGTTGTCGGCGACCAGGATGGAGAGGCGAGCTGTCCCACGATGGATGAAGCTGTCGGCGTCGAAGTTACCCAGGATTGGGCAACAAGCCTTGGCTAATTCAAGCCCACGCGGTGGACTCAAAATGGCGTCTTGAGTGGACCAGGAGGGTCCGGGGTGCTCCTCTTTTGGAAGGGAGCAAGGGCCAGCCTGGAGCAACCAGACCAACAGCAGTGATGTCGTCGGGCGTCGTTCAGAAGGCCACAAGCCAGCGGGCTAGTAGCCAAACAACGCGGTGAGCAGCAAAAAGCAGAAGGGCCCCACGCAGATCGTGGAGATGCTGGGAGGCTGCACTTCGGTGCTGGAGCTGCTCAGGGTCGGGGCTTCTCGGACCCCAAAGCACTCACCAGGAAATTACTCGGCGGGCTTGCTGGAAAGAAGTCGTGCAGTCTTGAAGATGGCCGGTCCCTCGAGGTCTCGTCACACCCACGAATCTCAGCGTGACTGATGATGCAGGTAGAGGTCAGAGGTGCCAGGGAAGCCGGTTCTCGTCGAGCTGGGCAGTCTTGATCCGGAGGAGAGACTTGCAGCAGACCGCAGTGTTCTTAAGATGGTGCCTGCGGATGCAGGGTGACTACTCCTTAGTCACAAGGGAGAAATCTTAGGAAGAAGTCTTGAGTTCCTTTCGTGGAAAGTAGTTTCAGGATTCAAAGATGATCTGATTTGGAAGGGGGCCAGTTCCTACCTTTATCCTGTAAAAAGGGGCTGGCACGCGACTAAGTCCTGCCCTAGGGGTGGGACTAGGAGGGGGGTGGTTACACCCACTTCCTTGGCGGGCTTTTCCCCAGCACAGGGTCTGGAGTGACCCTGGAACTGGTTCCAGCCAGCCTATGCACAGTGAGCACCGGGGTGCCACGTGCAGTCACCTTCCTCTAAAGCCCTGCCTACCTACAATACACAAAACCCTGTCTGGGACGGTGCTGGCACCGCCCCTGGCAGGAAACCCTTTGTCCTTATCTCCTGCTCTGGGAGGACTCTCAGCAGCAGGAGGGCAGACTTGTGTCTCGGTGGCAGCATCCATTTTGTGGAGCTAAGGCTCTGTCTGACTTTAACCGGGGTTACAGGTTACATACATGTCGTGTCCCTCTAGAAGGGTGGAATGCTAACCCCGTCGCCAGAATTGGCGAGGGGTTAGTATTCCAATTCGTATGACACCTTACTCGACATGTTTTGGTAAAGCGATACCAGAGTTGGCATATAACCGTGAGGATTATAATGCACTTAAGAGTATATGGTATGCGATATCATGGAAACGGCTAAGGGATGGATCCCGAAAGCCGCAGACAGGCTCAGCTCATGCCAGAGCACTATCTCACACGACTCCAAGCACTCTGCCTTCAGGATTGTCAAGGCCTGCCATAGGAGTGACTGATAGGAGATCTGTGTGTCCATTTGAGGGTTAGATATAGGTATACTATATCTACAGCAGAGGGTGAGTACACCACCTTGCCCCAGCTGTCGTGCAGCCAGTTGTGTCAGTTTAGTTAGTCAGCCCAGGGGTGGCATAATACATGCTGCAGCCCCTGGTAGGCCCTGGGTACACCTATGCCCTGGGTACCTAAGGTACACTGTACAGGGACTGATAAGGTGACTCAGTATCCAATTAGATATGTACCTAAGGTACATGGAATCCATTTTACAGAGAGAGCAGTAGGCCTGGGGTCCTGAATAGCAGGGTCCCAGGTCAACTAAGTCAGAAAACCAGTAAAACACCAGGCAAAAAGTTGGGGGCAACCATAGTCAGGGATCTACCTTCCTACACAAGTTACCTAGCCTTTGGTAACGCCCTTTCCGGTAGAGACTCTAGTCTGATTCCTCACCGATCCTCCCCCTTTGGTGGTGGGACTCTACGCATTGAACGATCCCAAGTCTAGGAAACTGCACCCCGCTCACATCGGTTTGCTTTTGGAGCTCTGTGTCTTGGGCACGCGCACTCGAGAGCAGCTGACGTCTGCGCACGCAGGACCTAAATCGTCTCTGCGTGTCCTTTTTGAAGTGGAACTGTATGGTGCCACCTACTGGCATGCAGAGGTATTCCTGAAATGTTTCCAGAACCAGTCAGATGCCTGGGGTGTGTTCAGAAGGTGAGTAATCTGTGGCTCGTTGGTCTCTACCAGAGAGAGTGTTATTGAAGTAAGCTAGTTCCAGTAAAGTTGGGCGTTAAGGAAGCACACGTTGGGGACTCTGAAGAGTATTTTGCTTGTCTTTGGCACTCAGATGTTTCCCTACATTAATGAAGAGATCTTTTGTGTCTTCCGACAGGCAGCAGGACTGCTTGCGGCAGTTGGTGGTGGTTCTGTGTGAGCGCTCTCAGCTGCAGGACCTGGTGGAGTTTCCTTTTCTAAACCTACACAACGAGGTAATAGTTGGCAGGGTGCTGGTGAGTCTGTCTCTGTTGGAACATTCCAGTGGGTAAAGTCTGAACCTCGTTGGTTTCTCGTCTCAGGTGGTTGGAATAATTGAATCTCGGGCTCGGACGGTGGACCTCATGACACACAACTACTACGAGCTGTTGTACGCTTTCCACATCTACAGACACAACTATCGCAAAGGTAAGTGTCTGCTCCCGGAGAGTAACTTTGTGTTTTGTCCAAATTGCATCAATCTATAAACTACCTAATGCTGTAGAGGAATGGTTTACTACCCTCTGTGTGACTCTCTAGTAGTGTTCTCTTACTAGATTCAAAAGCATCCTTGTTGAGTTTTCGACTCTTGCGTGTGGTATATTTTGTTATTCATGCTGCAGAGTTGCAGCAACGGAAGCATTGTAGGAAGGCACAGAGACGAGGGGAAAGGTGAGCGCAGGTGGCTCCAAGACCTAACCCATTACACGAGTACTCGCTGAAGGGTTCCCACCTTGACACGCGGGGGATATATGCAAATAGCATGCAAATCTATAGAAGGCACCAGTGTTCAGGATCAGTGTCTACATTTTAATGATTAACCTAGTCTTTCCTCAACATTGATACTCACGCTTTGGATGGGAATCACGAGTACTTTCATTTCTGCCAGGTTCTTGCTGCAATGTCTGTACTTTGATATTGCTTCACTCTATTTCTCCCTTTTCTGATGAATACTTTTCGGACACCATACTGGATCTGGACGTTTTCACAGCAGCGCTCCTGCGCTGGGTGGTGCCTTGCAGGTCTGGATTGACCTCATTCTGCCCCGGAAGTGATGGAGCGGACCCAAGTATCGGTACCACCCCTGCGCACCAATGCCTTCAAATGTGGTTCTGGAGCTCTACTACTTTTGTCTGTCGAATTCCTTCTAAAAACAAATTTGGTGTACAAGGGACCCATCTCCCCAGTGAAGACGACAGGTTTCAATCCGTGCTGTGACTGTCAGGAGTACATGCTTGTGACATTCGCACAAGGTTCCTCTGTCTACAACTCCCAAGTCATGCGAAGAATGTGCCCTCGTGCACCTGAGGGTGATCCGGGACTGTGAAGCGTAGCTGTGTCCCTGTTCACCAAAAGAAGCCACGTAGCTCAGGGGTCCACTTCGCAGTCGAGGGCTCAGACTTGCTCCCGCATCTGTGATGGGTCCTCTTTGCAGTCGAGGGCTCAGACTTGCTCCCGCATCTGTGATGGGTCCACTCCGCAGTCGAGGGCTCAGACTTGCTCCTGCACCTGTGAGGGTTCCACTCCGCAGTCGAGGGCTCAGACTTGCTCCCGCATCTGTGATGGGTCCACTCCGCAGTCGAGGGCTCAGACTTGCTCCTGCACCTGTGAGGGGTCCACTCCGCAGTCGAGGGCTCAGACTTGCTCCTGCACCTGTGAGGGGTCCACTCCGCAGTCGAGGGCTCAGACTTGCTCCCGCACCTGTGAGGGGTCCACTCCGCAGTCGAGGGCTCAGACTTGCTCCCGCACCTGTGAGGGGTCCACTCCGCAGTCGAGGGCTCAGACTTGCTCCTGCACCTGTGAGGGGTCCACTCCGCAGTCGAGGGCTCAGACTTGCTCCCGCACCTGTGAGGGGTCCACTCCGCAGTCGAGGGCTCAGACTTGCTCCCGCACCTGTGAGGGGTCCACTCCGCAGTCGAGGGCTCAGACTTGCTCCCGCACCTGTGAGGGGTCCACTTCGCAGTCGAGGGCTCAGACTTGCTCCTGCACCTGTGAGGGGTCCACTTCGCAGTCGAGGTCATCTGGTAAGTTGAAGCCTAAACCTACGAAGAAGCCAGGAAGTCGAAGCAAGACTTAAAATCATTCCGCCTCTCTCTGTCCAAAGAGTAGTCCGGAGTGCATCAAGGTGCGAATCTGTCTTGCTCCAGATCCCAAATCCACAGCTAGTCCCATTGCGCCCTGAATGTTGTGGCCATCAGCCACGCCGCAGCAGGTCAAGGCTTTTAAGGAGGTGGTGCTGCACATATTTGCCACTTTTCCGGTTCCCTCTGATGCGCTTTTCTTTTTTATTTTTAAATATAGCACAAACTCGGCCCACGGGCATTGGATAGATTTACATGAGCACCATTTATATTACGCAAGATTTTTTTATTTTATTTCTTTTTAAGGCCCCGGGAGATGAAGTGATCTGCTCATTCGCAGGATGTTAAGTCGACACTGGACTCATCGTGTTCTCCAGTTCTAAAGTCTGCAGCTTTGGCCGTGACGCAGCATCCTCTCTCTAGTGGAGATTGGCGTTTGGGCCCCAAGGACGTACAGGAGCCTCCAGTCGAGTTACAGCTGCAGGTCTGTCCTGGGTGCCATCGGAGCCCCTAGCACCCTCCTTGGGTTCTTGTACAACAACTCCAGTGCTGACTTGTATCCTGGCTCCAAGATCTGCACCAGCACCAGCGCGGGGGTCACTAGAGCTCATGTCTCTGCTGATTCCAGTGTTCAACCTCAAGCTGAATCTGTTTCGACCAAGGTCGCGCCTCGACTTCACTCACCTGCACCTGGTCCCCGTACGCTCTGATGCAGGCAAAACACTTCCGTTTCCGCAAGGCCTTCCTCCGAGGCTTCATTCTTTTAGCTTGGATTCTGTTTACCCCCGCACCATGATGAGTGTTCGCTATATAGACTTGCAGGAGGACACTGGGCTGGATACCTCCCCTGACATTGGTTTGGTTGTACACGCAGCGAAGGCGAGTGCATCATTTGCTGTAGTGATGAGATGTGCAGCTGAGGTGCTCGACTAACCTCTCTTCAGTTGAAGCCCAACCTCATCTGAGCCCTTACTACCATTTCATGATTCCCTGACTGACTCCTGTAGGGCGCGAGGGCAAAGCCATGCTCTTGCCCGCCAGTGAACAGGCAGGTGCCCCAGCGTCGTAGACTTTCTTACACCCCCCTGACTCCTGACCGTTTGGCGGTCCAAGCTCCCACCAGCAGTCCTTATGACCCCTCCAGTCAGTAAGTCAAAGTATAGAGGCATTCAAATAGCACGTTCTCTACCGCCAGCTTGGCGTTTAGGTCAGTCCGTGCAGTTCCCCCTAATAGGCTGTTTAATGCACTCCCTGTGGACCATGGCCGTGAGATCTTGCCAGCGGTCCCAGTGGAGTTTCGATCCTCTTTGGCTTAAACCAATCCTGACCGCCAGGATGCAGCACGTTGTCATTAGAACAGGACTGGATACTATTGACGGTTTGTGGTGGGCAGTGGGCACTAGTGTGATGCTTCGCCACCACACGTGCATACAATCTACTGGCGTCCCCGGAGACGTGCAGGCGTCTCCAACAGATGCCTTTTTTTGGGGCCTGTCTCTTTGGCAAAAAGGCTGGTTCTGCCCTCGAACACTGCAAAGGAAGCGGGCCACAGAGCCTTCCTTGAGCCTTTCCTCCCCTGCCCAGCAGCTTCCTTAGCAGCTCTAACCCTTTTGAGACTCCTCCAGAGGGCTGGCGTACAGGCACTGCTAAGTGATGGTGCTGGCAGACTCCCTTCTTCCAAGATCTGAGGTTGAGGATACTAGTTTTCTCCTACCTTGACCCCTGGTTGAAGGTGGGCTCGCTAGTCCGCGGTAGACCCCCTCCAGAGGATGGGGAACCTCAGACCTCTTTGGGGTTCTTGATCAACGAGCCGCAGTCTCACCTGGCTCCTTTTCCGAGACTTTCTTCGATAGGCGCTCTTCTGCACGCTGCGTTTCTGGGCCTTTGCCCCAGAGCAGCGAGTCCTGTACATATGGGTTCTGATCCTGATGTTTCAGCCGTGGTCCTGGATTTCGGTGAGAGCAGCTGAGTCTTCCTTGCCTGCTGGCCTCGCGCATCCTGCTTGTGAACTTCAACAAGTGGCGTGTGTGCTCCAGAAAGGGGTCTGAATTCAGTAGGTTCAGCACCAAGGAACCCTGTCCGATATCAACCAGGTTTCAGAGGAGACGACACATCTGCAGCGGTGGCTGCTGGACCGAACCCTGACCGGCAGCAGACTCCTCTCCCTTATATATCCAGAGCGGACTGCGGAGACTGAGTCCCTGCTGGGCTGGGGAGGTTATTTGGGAAAAGTGGAGATCAAGGGACTGTGGCAAAACCCAGCTCCACTTAAATATGTTGGCGTCGCAGGCCGTGCTTCTGGCATTAAATGCCTTCCAGGGATCCATTAAGGGAAGGTTAACACAGGTTCACACTGACAATATCACCACCATGTGGTATTGCAAAAAGCAGGGCGGAGCGGGGTCCTGGGCTCTGAACCAAGAGTCTCTGTGCCTCTTGAGTTGTCTCGAGCAGCAAGTGAATGACCTTGTAGGATCTTTAAACGCCAGGGCGGGTGAACTCGGCAGGCGAAGTTTGGCGAATCACAAATGGTGGTTACATCCTGAGGTGTCACCGGCCATCTTCATACGGTTCAGGTGTGAGAAAGTGCCATCTTTCTTGCATGGTATGTCATCACTTTTTGCTGAACTGCTGATGTGCTTTGAGTGAGTGTGCCCTGGGCTCCTGCCAATCTGGTGCCCAGGGCCTGTGTTCCTTCCCTAAAACTGTGTTGAAGCCTAAACCCAATTGGCATCTCTGGCCCCTGGTAAATGGTACCCTAGGTACCCAGGGCACTGTGACCAGGGAAGACCCCCGAGGACTGCAGCACTTATTTTGCAACCCTTAGGGGCCCTGTACCCTGACACACACACACACACACTGCCTTTGCAGGCTAAGTGTCCTGGTGCAGAACAAAGTGAAGAGTCGACATAGTACGCATCCCTTTGTGTCATGCCGTCAACCCACTGCCCTGGCATACATCAGTCACCCCTCTAGCTGGGTGCCCTATGCCAGAGGTGTGGGCACAGGTGCATGAGCCCTTTACCCCTACAGTGCCCAAGTCCATTCCTGGGCACTGTAAGTGCAGTGATGCCATTACGAGTATATGGTGCTGGGAGTTTGTCATCACAAACTCCACGGCACCATAATGGCTACACGGCAGACTGGGACGTTTTGTATCTAACTTCTCAGCACATTAAACCCGCACTGAGGCCAGTGTGGGATTTAATGTAAAATGTACGATAGAGGGCATCTTAGAGATGCCCCCTGAAACTCGACCAACTCCTAGTGACAGCTTGCAGCTGTCACCACCAGACATGTTTCTGGACCCCTGGGTCCAGAGCCTGCTGCTCTCGGGGGTCTGAAACCTTGAACATCCTGGGACGAGGTGCCAAGCGTCCTCCACCAGGATGGGCAGGGTTCACGAAGGAGAAGCTTTAAAGACATGCCTTCTTTGTGAGCTTCCCCAGGCCACTTGCTACTTTCAGCAACTGGTCCCCACTGGTTCTGACCCCCACTTTGGCGGGAGACCCAGCGGGAAAAACAAGTGAGGGAGAGAGGTTTGCCCACCTCTGCCAACTCCACCCCTCATGTGGGGGAGGCGAGGTGAAGCACAACCTCGAGTCCCCGCCATCTTGAAGATGGGGAGACCCAACCAGGAACAGGCTTATGCCCCCCTTACACTGGAGGGTGGCCCAATAGGGGGTGTACCCACCACAGGGAAGGGACACCTGTAACGCCCCGAAATCTAGTATTTAGGGAGCATCCTAAACCTTGCTTCCTTAGATCAAGAAACGACAATGAAGAAGATCAGAAGGAGGACTGAAGAACTGTGCAGAGCTAACAAGAGGACAACGCCCACTGACTTGGCCCCAGCCCTACAGGCCCGTCTCACCTCGTAGGTGCTCCTGCGAAATCCCGGCGTGTCCTGCAGCCGGCAACCTCAAGAAAGCCAGAGGACCTGCCTGCCTTCACTTCCAAGACTGATTCTCCAATGAACACCGGATTTGTTTAACTGCAACCTCTGGCTCCGGCCGGACACTGCAAATCCAGCAAACCCCCCCATTCCCCCCCCCCCTCTCCCGAACCCGGTCCGAGCTCGAGTGAAAAAGCTCACCAACGAGGTCTCCCCGGCGATTGTGACCCAAGATCCGGAGATCCCAGACCAGCCTGAAGACCCCAGCCGACACCTACAGCCTCAATCCAGAGGACCCCCTACCGCGACCAGAGCGGGTAAGAAAATCCGACGTCCAAATGCACCCCTGCACCCGATACCCCATGGCCTTGTGCGCCCAAACCAACGGTGGCTAGACAACCTATGGCATCCCAACTTACCCCTCAAAGTGGTGGTCGCTCCCAGAAGATCTTCGTCCCCGAGCCTGCAGTGTTTCTTTCGACCAGAGTCTCTCCATAGCAAACAGGCACCAAAACAGTGCTCTGTGCCACAGTGCCGCTGAGGGTGCTGACCTGCAACCCCAACTTCCCTGAGCTAAATCCTAGGAGCTTTGCTCCCACAGCCAGTGGCCTGCTCGTTAGCAGCCACCAACCGGAGTGTCTCTATGCCCCATTGGTTAACATTGGGCCTCAACACTCTGCACCCGGCCGCCCTAGTGCCGCTGAGGGTGTAACGAGAGTGCATCACTGACCCTGGGGGAACCCTGAGTCTACCCCCAGAACCTCAACTCCCACAGTTGATAAGTTACCTTTGAGCCGATAACCTGTTTTCCTCCATAGGATAACTGACAATTTTCTCCCAAAAAGTTTCTAAGTGTGGAGTTTTGAAACCTAAAAATATTCTTTAAAAATCGCACGAATAAATAAAATGTATTTAATTACGTGTTTCCAGGAAATGTCCCAGTGCTGAATCCAGGCATCCAGCACTGAGTTAGAAAAGTAACGAGAAAAGTAACTTACCTGCAATTTACTGAAAAAGTCTATTCATTCCAATGTACTGTATTTGTTAAGTGTTGCAACCTACTGCATTCCCTGTAAATCAAACAAAGTACAAGTTCTATTGCATTTTCAAATTGTTCTACAATCAGCAACTCATTACTGAAAAGTATTGTATGCTTACCTGTGCCAGGCTTGCTTGGTTCTAAATAAAACAGTATATATTTTTATACAAAAACAATTGGCCTGGAGTTCAGTCCTTGAGTGTGTGAAACCTTTTGCTGACCGAGTGCGTACAACAAATGCCTTACACTGTCCTCTGATACTGCCTTCCTCCTCGACCAAGCTACCACTTTAGAGAGTAAGGTTCTATCTAACTTTATTCTCTGCCAAACCTCTGGGGTAACCTGGACTCTAGACACACTGTACCTCACTTTGGTGTAGTGTATACAGAGCCAGTTTCCTACAATTGTCCCCCATGCATGGCTTCATATACGTCCCCTCCAGGAATGCTTAGCGAGTCAGTGGAACCAGTCGCAGGGTCATTTGACCCATCTAGTGTTGGACGGCCCCACCCATCGCTCTCTGCAGTACTGGAACCCACAAAATTTACCAAAATGGCGGCCATTCATAGACCCTGTTCCACAGGCAGTGCTAACAGCAGACACGTCGCTCACTGGTTGGGGGTGGGGGGGGGGGGGGGGGGGGGGGCTCATCTCCAGAATCACACAATTCAAGGCTTTTGGAGTTAAAACCAAAAGTCTCTCCACATAACTCATCTAGAGCTGCGAGCAGTGTTTCTAGCGTTCAAAGCATTTCAAATTCAACTTCTAAACAAAGCTGTCCTAGTCCGCACCGACAACATGACAGCTATGTACCATATACAACAAGCATTTACAATGCAATAGGTCTCGCACTGACATTGTTTTGAGCTATTAACATTGTAAATGACAGGTTTTTGTTTTTGTTTTTCTTTTGTAAAACATAAATAAAAGGCATTGTAATTTAAAATTCCAATAGCTAAATGTTTACGTGAAGCTATTGGTATTGTTAATACCAGTGCCTTTTATTTATGTTTTAAAAAAGAAAACACAAATAAAAGGCATTGTCATTTTGCAGTGTCAATAGCAAATGCCTTTTATTAATGTTTTATGTCAAAGCGCTAGTTTGTGGAAGCGAGTGCAGCAGGGAGAGAGGAGCACAGTCTGGCGTGCATGAGTAATGCACGGATACCCACACAGCAATCAAAACCGCGGCCTGCAGCCTTGTCCTGGCGGAGGGAGGCCTCTCTCAGCATCACCTGGTCTTTCCGAGGGAGAGCTTTGCTGTCCCATCTGCACCTGCCGTGTTACTTGTGCAACACGAGAGACGTCCCGCAAGTCTTTAACTCCAGTCTATCTTGAGAGGGGCTAATTATCATTTACAGCCTCCGCATCCTTTATGTAACCGGAGCGAAAACCCTGCAACCTACGTGCTACCCATCCCCCTCGATGCATCCTGAGAGGCAGCTCACGCCTCATATACTCTCTGTATCATCTAAGTAACTTAAGGGACAGCCCTGCTGTCTAAGGTGCATGCCTTGAACTCCTGTGCATCCTGAAGCATAGCTGTCCTCTCATTGGCACCCGCGGTATCATCCTAGTAACCCGAGAGACAGCCCTGCTGTCCAAGGGGCATGCCTTTAAAACCCTGAGACAACTCTAAGGTGCAGGCCTGTAGCATAAGTGCAAATTCGGGATTAGCTATGCTGCCGGAGGGCACACTTGTTACTTTTTTCCGAACTGTATCAAGGACACATTGCATAAGTTCTATGTTGATATAAATTGTATCATTCATAGCTGTACCATATGTGAATGTTGGTGTCATGAGAGCTGGATGCTTCCTTGGGGCTTTACTGAGTAATCTGCATTCCATTCTCCACATATTTCTGGATTTTACACACTTGCCCCTCACCCACTCGCTGCTGCATAATGTCAGACTTCCATAACAACAGAAACCCGCTTTCCGTCTGAGGCCTTTCAAGGGTTTGTGCACACTCTGCATGTACCCACCACCTAAACCGGTCCCACGGGCCCAACACAGGGCTCTAGCTCGGACTAGGCACCCCGCGCCTCTCACTTGTGGTGGTAGTTGGGCCGGATGGAGTAGGTGTTCTCCAACGCGGTGCTCGAGCCCTCCACCTCTCCCATGGTGGATCCCGTCCTTACAGCTTAGGCTCAACTTTTCAACATGTCTGCGTCCGCTCCGCTGGACTGGTTACCATAGCAACGCGCGAGGCAGTAACAACTTCCGCCCATACCCGCAGCCTTGATATCACTGGCGCCCTCGCCACCACCATCTTGGAACAGGCAACTTGGTCTCAGTAGCCAAGGATCCTCTCTGTCCACGACTCTGACAATAAGGGCATTGAATGCGGCGTGAACTATAAGGACTTCAACACCTACGGGGTTTTGTAGAATACAATGTTTAATATGTTTTCACGCTAAAGCCATCTGTTTGGATAGTTTAACAAGTGGTGTGCGGCGCTGAAAGGAAAAAAAACAAGCGAAGAGAGCTTGGGAAGGGGCGGGAGCCGCACTAACACCCAAAGGCTGAACATCGACATGTCCTTGGGACAGCGAGCCTACACGTCCTTGGGACAGCGAGCCTACAGCCTGTCTTGCTCACGCTGCCTGCACGCGTCAGTTGGCTCTCTGATTGCTTGACAAGGTCCACCAATCCGAAAGCTTATTTGGTAGTTGGCAACCAATCAGAGAGCCGACTGGCCCATGCAGACAGCGTGATCAAGACACTCCGTAGACTCGCTGTCATGGGATGGTGTAAAAAAAAGCCACAGGGCGGTAACCAAAAATGCTGCAAACAAATGAAAAGTAGTTTTAAATAAATATTCACGTACCCAATTGAAAGCATTGGCGGTAACAAAAGTCCCTCTACAGAAAATAACTTTACCCCAGTAAATCTCGCTTGCGCAAGCAGCGCGTGCACGCAGCACCCTAGGCGAGACCTAGAAACAGTTGTGAGGGGGTGGGAGGTGAGAGACACACACTCTCCAACTGTCACACCTAGCTCAAGCCATTTGGAAATGGGCCATACACCACAAAATGAGTAACACACCTTCTGGGAGTAAACAATCAGATTGCCGACCTTCTCAGCCGACCATCTTGATTTTGGTTTAGTTAGGAACTCTGGGCCAGGGTTATGCCTACTCCCTTCAGGAAGCGGTTATATAGGGGGCGCTGTGACCCCAAGGGTAACTAGCCCATTGGCTACTGCCCTTCACTCCCCCAACGCCCTTAAATTCAGTGTTTAGGTGGCTCCCTGGCACTAGGAACACAATTCACCTGACAAAAGGACAAAGAAGAGCACAAGAAGCAAGAACAGTGGACTATGGCGCCAAACACTGCCTGCCTGCCGCTGTCCCAACAATTCCAGACAACTTGACTCGTCCTGCAGCTGTGCATTCTTCAAAAGCTTAGGAGACCTTCGAGCACTACACCAAGAAATCCGCATCTCCATTGAAGTGGAGGAGCCACTTCCCTTCAACCTGCAGATACCGACCACAAAGTCCAGTTCACCAATCTGCTGACCACTGGGTCCACCGACTCTGCAGCCACCCGGGAGGAGGTCACTGTGCTCCAGAGGGTCGGATCCGTCTCTCTCCCCAAGAAGTTTGGAGATGCCAGGACCCCAAGGAACTGCCCTGCACCAGTACCCTGAGTACCAGAACCCTTGCAGCAACCAAAGCTTGTTTGTAGTCAAATCCGTACTCCAACACCGCAAGGACCAACCAGCTGTCGCAAGACCTCAGCATCAGGCCTGCACAGATATTTGGACCAGCTGTCCTGTTTTGTTGCCCTCTGAATCTCTGACCGAGAACCGCGAGTGCCTTCGCTGGGAACAGCTGACAGAAACCCCCTACAGTTGAGCTGTCTGGCCCGGGTCCACAAACCCGACTGTGCCCCTCTGCTCCCAATGTCCTCACGAGCTGACCTCCAAACGGAGAGGTGGGAGCTCACAGACTTGTCTCCAAGCCTCTTTCTAGGTGTTCTTAGTCTTGAAAAATATATTAAAAGATACCTTTTATTTTTCTAAATTGGTCTTTAGTTTCTTCTCGAGTGTTTGCTTCATTTATTGAGTTTTTACAACAAGTGCTTAACACTAAACTCTGATAAGTCTAAACTGCTCTCCCACACTACCCCATTAGAGAGCGTGTGGGATTATTAATTTAAGCCCTTCAGGCCAATCAGGGTCATCTGGACTTTCTACACAGTGTACCTCACTTTGGTACAATACATAAAAAGCCAGCTTCCTACATGTACCAATCTAGCCTATGCCGTTCTGCACCACTCTACTCTGCACCAATCGGCACTACGCCATTCGATTTGGTTCCACACCACCCTGTGCCCCTCTGTCCTATGCCGTTCTGCACCACTCTACTCTGCACTAATCAACACTTCGCCATTCGATTCGGTTTCACACTACCCTGTGCCCCTCTGTCCTATGCGTTCTGCACCACTCTACTCTGCACTAATCAACACTTCGCCATTCGATTCAGTTTCACACTACCGTGTGCCCCTCTGTCCTATGCCGTTCTGCACCACTCTACTCTGCACTAATCAACACTTCGCCATTCGATTCGGTTTCACACTACCCTGTGCCCCTCTGTCCTATGCCGTTCTGCACCACTCTACTCTGCACTAATCAACACTTCGCCATTCGATTCGGTTTCACACTACCCTGTGCCCCTCTGTCCTATGCCGTTCTGCACCACTCTACTCTGCACTAATCAACACTTCGCCATTCGATTCGGTTTCACACTACCCTGTGCCCCTCTGTCCTATGCCGTTCTGCACCACTCTACTTTGCACTAATCAACACTTCGCCATTCGATTCGGTTTCACACTACCCTGTGCCCCTCTGTCCTATGCCGTTCTGCACCACTCTACTCTGCACTAATCAACACTTCGCCATTCGATTCGGTCTCACACTACCCTGTGCCCCTCTGTCCTATGCCGTTCTGCACCACTCTACTCTGCGCTAATCAACACTTTGCCATTCAATTCGGTCTCACACTACCCTGTGCCCCTCTGTCCTATGCCGTTCTGCACCACTCTACTCTGCACTAATCAACACTTCGCCATTCGATTCGGTTTCACACTACCCTGTGCCCCTCTGTCCTATGCCGTTCTGCACCACTCTACTCTGCACTAATCAACACTTCGCCATTCGATTCGGTTTCACACTACCCTGTGCCCCTCTGTCCTATGCCGTTCTGCACCACTCTACTTTGCACTAATCAACACTTCGCCATTCGATTCGGTTTCACACTACCCTGTGCCCCTCTGTCCTATGCCACCCTGCACCACTCTACTCTGCACTAATCAACACTTCGCCATTCGATTCGGTCTCACACTACCCTGTGCCCCTCTGTCCTATGCCGTCCTGCACCACTCTACTCTGCACTAATCAACACTTCGCCATTCGATTCGGTCTCACACTACCCTGTGCCCCTCTGTCCTATGCCGTTCTGCACCACTCTACTCTGCACTAATCAACACTTCGCCATTCGATTCGGTCTCACACTACCCTGTGCCCCTCTGCCCTATGAACTGCTTTTGCACTCTTCTCCTGAGGCTTGAGCCGGGAGGCTATCTTTTTAATTTGTCTATCGGATTTTAAAATTGTTGAATTATTCCCCGTGTGTCCTTCCCCCCCCTCCCTTCGCGCTTAAGCTGACATCGCGCTTATCGACACAGTGGCAACTTATGCTGTAGACATTGCCACTAAACTGTGTGTAGCGATTGAAAAGGCAAGGGTGTTCATACCTTTATGATTTTACCCGCTTCTCAGATAACGAGCAGACTACTTGCTTAGCTTTACACTGTGGGTGTGGCCGAATTACGGGCCGTCATCTGCGGGGACTGAGAGGATTAGGGTAGCGGCCATCTTGGTGAGGGCTCGCAGTGCACGTCGCTCGGACGACGGCATAAAGACATACGGCAATGGCTCCGCGCAGCGGACGCGCCAATCGCGCGCCGGAGTCAAGCCAGAGTCCAGCCCGTCTGCGCCCGTCCGTGAACGACCGGGGCGCGGGGCTGGACTCTATAGACCCATGCCCCCTACAACTACAGAGGTTCTTAGAAATGAGAGCCATTCTCTCCACTACTCCAAATCCGACCTCCTGAAACTGGGTAAGGTACTGTCTCGTAACTGCTTGCACTCAATAGACCCGGATTCTATACCTGCGTTTTGTAACATATGCCATCAATCACTCCCTACGCTTTGCAAAACACTTGGTAAGACCTCGAACTTAAAAATGCTATTACTTAATTGCAGGTCCATGACTAAACATAAAACAGAAATTCACGACCTCCTGACTAATAAAGACCTAGACGCCTTGTTTCTCACGGAAACATGGCTAGATGAAGCATCTTCCCCTGATATCTTAGACGCCATCCCCCTCAACTATAGTCTTTTAAGAATTGATAGACAAAGACAACGTGGGGGTGGACTAGCAATGATTTGTAAAGAAGAATTAGAATGCACATTAACTAAACTAACAAATATTAATAGTGAGTGCGGTGTGTTCACCATAAAACTAGATCCAACTACCACGATTACCGGTCTACTTATATATAGACCCCCTGGTACCGCGGTGTCTTTTTGCAGCCAACTCATTGAATTAGCCACTCAGCTCGCCATTAGACATAAAAATGTAATCATCCTAGGCGACCTCAATCTTCACTTAGAAGATAGTAATTCTAGTGAAGCTCAACTTTTAGTGAGTGCTCTTAACTCTGTAGACCTAAAACTTCTCTTTACCACTCCCACCCATCAACAGGGACATCTATTAGACCCTATCTTTGCAAATTGGGAAGGTATTAGTACTTCTCCCCCAATTCCACTAATCTGACCTGACCATAGCATGGTGCCGTTTGAGATAACTAGAAAATACATTATAAATACACTTACTAAACATCCGCCTTATAAACGCCGGAATTTTAAAAAATTCACCCCTGAACTTTTTTAAGATATGCTAGCTGAGCAACCCCCTTTAACAGGGAATTCTCTACGAAAGGTATGGGACAATTATGAACTCTGGTTAGCAAAAACTTTAGACAAAATTGCGCCATGGACTACCAAACCTCCAGCCAGACAATCCAAAACCGCCCCTGGTTCTCAGAGAAACTTAAAACTGCTAAAGCCCTATGTAAATCTATAGAACGTAAATGAGGAAAAACTACACCCCGGAACTCAAAGAAAGCTACAGAACCGAATTGAAAAAATATCAGAAATTGGTAAGAACAGAAAAAAGTCACTATTACAAAAGCAGAATTGAGGAAGCCAAGAACCCCACGAAAGAGCTATTCTGCATTTATAGAGAAATTACCATTCCTATACGTTTGGATACTAAAGATACTTACTCCACGGAGATATGCGATCGGATAGCTGATTTCTTTGTGGAGAAAGTAGAAAAAATCCATGCCACCTTTTCAAGTAGGACCATCACAGCTAATGATAATGCAGATAATCAAAGCTCCCTCACTCATAAATCTCTATTCACCAGATTCAGAACTCCGAATAAACAGGACCTAATGAAAAATATTAATGGAATACGCTCTGGCTCCCCCAGTGATGCCTGTCCCCCGGAACAATGTAAGGCTATCATGGAAAATATATTAATAGATCAAATCAGTAACATGATAACCTTATCGTTCCAAGAAGGCCACGTCCTGAAAAGCTGGAAATCTGCTCAAGTAATACCTTTAAAAAAGAAACCAAACATCCCTATTTCACAATTCCAAAACTTAAGACCAATCTCACTTCTTCCATTCTGTGCCAAAATTATAGAAAAGGTGGCGAATATACAACTCATGGAGTTTCTGGAGAAAGAAGCCCTCCTCCATTCCTCCCAGTCGGGTTTTAGATCAGGCCACTCAACCGAATCTGCAGTCCTGTATTCGACTGAACATATTCGGAAGATGGTGGACGAGGGAGAGACAGCAGCGTTGGTCCTATTGGACCCAAGTGCAGCGTTTGACACCGTGCTGCACTCAACGCTGCTGTCTCGTCTCTCGGACATGGGAGTAAAGGGCCCAGCTCTCACCTGGTTCCAGTCCTTCCTGACTGACAGAACGTTCCAACTTCATTGCCCACCCTTTAAGTCATCGCCTCGCGGTGTGTGCCATGGGGTTCCACAGGGCTCTAGTTTGAGCCCAACGTTATTTAACATCTATATGGAACCCCTGGCACACAGTGCAGAGATGTTTGGGGTGGGCATTGTCAGCTACGCTGACGATACCCAGTTGGTGTTTAAATTAACCCCAGAGAGTAGAGAACTTGCCACCAATTTCTCAAACTGCATGTCAGCGATAGCCACTTGGATGAATACAACTGTCTCCGTTTAAATGGAGACAAGACAGAGGTTCTGGTAGTAGGAAGAGATGTCTCTGTATGGTCTCATGCATGGTGGCCCAGCGAACTAGGGGAGTTGCCTACTCCTGTGGAGACGGTGAAAAATCTAGGCGTTATGCTGGACGCTGACCTCTCTTGCAAAACCCATGTAAATAAAGTGACAGGCAAATGCTTCGGCATATTAAAAGTGCTTCGCAAGGTACTTGATCTCCTGCCCACCGAAGCCAGAAAAACCATAGTCCATGCTTTAATAACACCTCATTTGAACTATGGTAATGCTCCCCTGCTAGGTCTGAATCAGAAGGGACTGCACCAATTACAATGTGTTCAGAATTCAGCTGCGCGGCTGGTGCTCGGTCTCCCAAGAAAAACTTCCATCAAAAATGCGCTATCCAAACTCCATTGGCTCCCAATTAAAGAGAGAATTATATTTAAAACTCTCCGCTCTGCCCACCGTATTGCCCAGAACAGAGGTCCCGACTACCTGAAAAGTCTCATCACCATCCACCGCCCAACGAGAGATTTAAGATCGTCAGGCACGATGCTATTTAAAAACCCTCGCATCACAAGAGCTAAAATGGGAGGAAGATCTTTCCGCTATTTGGCCACTAAACACTGGAACGCACTCCCGCTCCACTTGCGGATGGAGCCCTCCGAAATGAGATTCAGGGCAAAATTAAAAACGTACCTGTTCCCTAAATAGTCCTATTCTCTGCTGAGTTTCCTGACTCTTTTCCTCTGGATTATTTTGTACTAGCAGTTAGCGCGGGGATACACAGTTTTGTGCAGCCAGGCGCTTAATAAATGTTTTATTATTATTATTATTATTCCGCCCTGCACCACTCTACTCTGCACTAATCAACACTTCGCCATTCGATTTGGTCTCGCACTACCCTGTGCCCCTCTGTCCTATGCCGTTCTGCACCACTCTACTCTGCACTAATCAACACTTCGCCATTCGGTTCCACACTATCCTGTGCCCCTCTGTCCTATGCCGTTCTGCACCACTCTACTCTGCACTAATCAACACTTCGCCATTCGATTCGGTTCCACACTATCCTGTGCCCCTCTGTCCTATGCCGTTCTGCACCACTCTACTCTGCACTAATCAACACTTCGCCATTCGATTCGGTTTCACACTACCCTGTGCCCCTCTGTCCTATGCCGTTCTGCACCACTCTACTCTGCACTAATCAACACTTCGCCATTCGATTCGGTTTCACACTACCCTGTGCCCCTCTGTCCTATGCCGTTCTGCACCACTCTACTCTGCACTAATCAACACTTCGCCATTCGATTCGGTTTCACACTACCCTGTGCCCCTCTGTCCTATGCCGTTCTGCACCACTCTATTCTGCACTAATCAACACTTCGCCATTCGGTTCCACACTATCCTGTGCCCCTCTGTCCTATGCCGTTCTGCACCACTCTACTCTGCACTAATCAACACTTCGCCATTCGATTCGGTTCCACACTATCCTGTGCCCCTCTGTCCTATGCCGTTCTGCACCACTCTACTCTGCACTAATCAACACTTCGCCATTCGATTCGGTTTCACACTACCCTGTGCCCCTCTGTCCTATGCCGTTCTGCACCACTCTACTCTGCACTAATCAACACTTCGCCATTCGATTCGGTTTCACACTACCCTGTGCCCCTCTGTCCTATGCCGTTCTGCACCACTCTACTCTGCACTAATCAACACTTCGCCATTCGATTCGGTTTCACACTACCCTGTGCCCCTCTGTCCTATGCCGTTCTGCACCACTCTACTCTGCACTAATCAACACTTCGCCATTCGGTTCCACACTACCCTGTGCCCCTCTGTCCTATGCCGTCCTGCACCACTCTACTCTGCACCAATCAACACTTCGCCATTCGATTCGGTCTCACACTACCCTGTGCCCCTCTGTCCTAAGCCACTAACTTTTAATCATGCTAAACAGCGTTCAGGCTGCTGTAAAACATGGCTGAAGACATTGGCAAAGCCAATAGCTCTTGCATAAGCAAAACCTGTTGGTTTTGCCAATGCTTGGTCACTCTCTGAAGGAAATGAGGCAGCTCCTCAACCCAGATGATGCTCCTCTTGATGTTTGGTATCCAGCCAGGCAGCGGGACGGTCCCTGTGTCATGTTTCATAAGAAGGCTCTGTCTGTCAGTCTGTCCTCTTGTACATGTATCGGAGTCCTTTGCATGTCCCATGTGTCGGAGTCCTTTGCATGTCCCATGTGTCGGAGTCCTTTGCATGTCCCATGTGTCGGAGTCCTTTGCATGTCCCATGTGTCGGAGTCCTTTGCATGTCCCATGTGTCGGAGTCCTTTGCATGTCCCATGTGTCGGAGTCCTTTGCATGTCCCATGTGTCGGAGTCCTTTGCATGTCCCATGTGTCGGAGTCCTTTGCATGTCCCATGTGTCGGAGTCCTTTGCATGTCCCATGTGTCGGAGTCCTTTGCATGTCCCATGTGTCGGAGTCCTTTGCATGTCCCATGTGTCGGAGTCCTTTGCATGTCCCATGTGTCGGAGTCCTTTGCATGTCCCATGTGTCGGAGTCCTTTGCATGTCCCATGTGTCGGAGTCCTTTGCATGTCCCATGTGTCGGAGTCCTTTGCATGTCCCATGTGTCGGAGTCCTTTGCATGTCCCATGTGTCGGAGTCCTTTGCATGTCCCATGTGTCGGAGTCCTTTGCATGTCCCATGTGTCGGAGTTCTTTGCATGTCCCATGTGTCAAAGTCCTTTGCATGTCCCATGTGTCGGAGTCCTTTGCATGTCCCATGTGTCGGAGTCCTTTGCATGTCCCATGTGTCGGAGTCCTTTGCATGTCCCATGTGTCGGAGTCCTTTGCATGTCCCATGTGTCGGAGTCCTTTGCATGTCCCATGTGTCGGAGTCCTTTGCATGTCCCATGTGTCGGAGTCCTTTGCATGTCCCATGTGTCGGAGTCCTTTCCATGTCCCGTGTATCGGGCAATCTTTCTGCCAGGTGACATCAAGGTCCTTAGAAGGCTGCCATTCATCACAGTAGCAAAGCATAACTTCCGATCCTCCATCTTGGTCCCACTGAAGAGACTGTACGACCGACGTGGTGTTTTGTGGTCCTACATGAAGCGAGCCTCTTTGGTGTTATCAGAGAGAAGCATCCAATCCCAGCGGCTGGCCGGACTTTGCAGCCTCTGGAGCCTCGGAACCACTCCCAGACCAGGTCTGACTGCTCAAGATGTGAATTGTAGACCCATGAGGCACATGGTCAAGACTGTTTTGCATATGGCTGGGTCTGAACTGGGGTGGCGAAGTGAGCAGAACAACAATGATGGATTCAACACAGATCTAATAGTTACTGGGGGTGAGTATCTGGAAAGTTTCCGCGCTCCGTCCATCATTTTATTGTGTTTGACCTCTGTTCCAGGCCAACAGTTGCTCGCGTTGCCAAAGAAGTTGGACAAAAGCACAGGAAAAGGTGATCGTGGGTTCCTTTAATAACAACTGAGTCCCACACCCATCAGTTGTACCTTTTTGGGAGTGTGGCTGGAAAGGGTGTAGGGACAAGCTGTTAGCTCTGAGAAGGACAGCACCAGCTTAGCCCAAATGAGACTAAGCAAATGTACTCGCTCTACAGTTCTCCTTCTGTGATCCATGAATGTGCCCGAGAGGCGTCCTTGTAAGTTGTTCCTGACATGATGACGGCAAGGGACTCCAGTTATGGGTCCCGGGCTTCTCTTCACTGGGGGAGAGCTGGAGACTGCCGTCCCAACGTGGAGTCTTGACTGCTGATACAGCTGTTGCAAAGTTTATTATCTGGGTGGATCTCTGTAGAAAGAAAGAAGAGACTTTTTTCTGCCCTTTGCTGACCCATTTATTTCGAGTAGGAATCTGTGCCTTTTGGTTTTCCTGACACAACTAGAAAGACTAGTCTTTAGGTGGCTGTGATCGAGCAGAAAATGTATTGCAAAGGTGAGTCTGTTCAGAAAGGGGCTGTCGTCTGACAGATGTAAACAGAGACTGGGCACTCTGGAACTGTCCGCTAGTGGCAAGTTTATTGTATACAAGTGCATGCTCCAGGAGTTGTTTCCATAGATAAGAAGAGAATGTGCTCTGGGGCCTGTGCTCTGACACCTTTTTTGCAACGGAGTCCTGTGCTCACAGGTGATGGGCTAAGTTGACGCATTTATCGCGCAGTCAATCCGTTTTGGGGTGTGGCTGTGGTGACAAAGCTGTTGCACTGCTTGTGCTGTCACGGTTGTTCCTCACGGTCCGGACCCTTTGCGTAATAGCATTTGTTGCAAGGTCAGAAATCCTAATTGTCTGTCTTTTACCTCATTTTTCACCCTCAGCTGGAACTGTGATGTTTGAGTATGGGATGCGTCTGGGCCGTGAAGTTCGAACCCTCCGAGGGCTACAGAAGCAAGTTAATTCGTATCTTGCATCTCTCAACTGCCTACGGCTGATTCGTCCAGAGTATGCTTGGATTGTGCGTCCTTCATCTGGAGCAACGGTAAGACTTCTACAGCTAATATTGTGTAGTGTTTAAGGGCTCGCGCTATGAGAGCTTTAGTGAAACACAGTCACTGTATTTGCCACATCCGGGAGAACTTTTAACAAGTGATAAGTTTGATTCATTGCCTGTGTCTGTAGATTCGCATGCTGTGCAGATACGCACGCTGTACATACTCCTGCCATTTAGTGGTGGGCTCGGACATTTGCAACTTGGTTTTCTTCGAATAAGTCTTTCAAGTCGCAAGGTATTGTGGCGCCTCCTCTTCGTGCTAATGCACATGGTCATCAGCTCCAGTGTTAGGTAGTTTTTTTCCACCATTGGCCTAGCGTGGGTTTTGCCGAAGCTCCGGTTTTCGAAGCCTTGTCAACACCTAATGACTACAAAGACGAGGCGTTTTCTCTGACGTGAGATTCTACTCCGTATACACAAACTCATCGATAACTAGTCATCCAACGGTAAGAAAATCACCAGACCCGGCTCATGGGCCTTCGGGCTCATGGTCTACACTAGCGCCTTCCACTCCTGAATACAGGATTACATCAGGGATGACGGATGCGACTCCATGGACATGTGGACTGAGAGTTGTGCTTCACCTCGCCTCCCTCACCGGAGGGGTGGAGTTGGCAAAGGTGGGCTCACCTCTCTCCCTCACTTGTTTTTCCCTTCAGTTATCCCGCCCAATGTGGGGTCAGAACCAGTGGGGACCAGTTGCTGAAAGCAGCAAGTGGCCTGGGGAAGCTCACAAAGAAGGCATGCCTTTGAAGCTTCTCCTTTGTGAACCCTGCCCATCCTGGGAGAGGAGGCTTGGCACCTCGTCCCAGGATGTGCATTGTTTCAGGCCCCCGAGAGCAGCAGGCTCTCAACCCAGGTGTCCAGAAACATGTCTGGTAGTAGCAGCTGAAAGCAGCCACTCAGCCTGTACACTAGTGGTAGGTCGTTTTCAGAGGGCATCTCTAAGATGCCCTCTGTGTGCATTTTTTATTAAATCCCACACTGGCACCAGTGCTGGTTTATGGTGCTGAGAAGTTTGATACCAAACTTCTCAGTCTTCAGTGTAGCCATTATGGTGCTGTGGAGTTCGTAATGACAACCTCCCAGCACCATATACTCTTAATGGCAGCACTGCACTTACAGTGCCCAGGAATGGACCTGGTACTGTAGGGGCGCAGGGCTCATGCACCCGTGCCCACACCACTTGCATAGGGCACCCAGCTAGAAGGGTGACTGATCCATGCCAGGGCAGTGGTTTGTTCTGCATTCTGTCCATCAACTCTTGTTTTTGCATTTGTCACCCTGAGTGGGACGGGTAGGCTCAGACGTGAGTCCCATGCTCTCCACACCACTGGTGTCAAGCTATCCTGGCTGAAGACAGCTGATAGCCAGAAACCGGTCCTAGGATGCTTGACTCCGGTCCAGGAAAGACATGGCTTGGCAGTTCGGGCTGGACTGTTCCCATGAGGCACAGGGTCAAGGCTGATTTGCATATGGCCATGTCTGAACTGGGGTGGTGGAGTGCAAAAAAACGATGGATTTAGGCCCAGATCTCTGTACTGGGGTGAATGTATGACATTGTTCTGCATTCTGTCCATCAACTGTTGTTTTTACACAGCGATGTGTGCCATGATGACTCTTTACTTTGTTCTGCACCAAAACGCACAGCCTGCAAGGGCAGTGTGTGAATGTCAGGGTACAGGGCCCCTGAGGGTGGCACAATCAGTGCTGCAGCCCTTAGGGGTCTTCTCTGGTCACCATGCCCTGGGTACCTGTGGTACCATTTACTAGGGGCTGACCTGTGGCCAGAGATGCCAATTGGGTTTTGTTTTTAATGCAGTTTAGGGAAAGAATATAGGCCCTGGGCACCTGTTTGGCAGGAGCCCAGGACACACTCAGTCAAAGTACATCAGCAATTCAGCAAAGAGTAGGGGCAACCATGCAGAAAGACAGCACTTTCTTACAACGGTTAGGTGCGCGCTCGATGCTGCTGATACCTCAGCAAGAGGTATAGATATAGCTGTCATTTTAGGCCGGCGTGCTTGGCTGCACATTTCAGGATTCAAACAGCGGCAGTTCCTACGAACGGTTCATTTTGATGGCGAGCATTTATTCTGCTCAAAGATATAAAAAGATACTGAAAAAGCAAAGGTCGTGGAGGCTTTATAAACACAAATCACACCAGTCCGTCCGTAGGCAGCAAGGAAGGGGACGTTCCCAAACGCCCACTTCCGAGCAGGGACGCACTCACCAAAGACAGATTCATATGTGCCCCCCCACCTCGCCGGAAGTCCTGGATTGTCCCAGAGATTCTTTTAAATAGTTTCTGTATTGTACGTATTCTCGCTATTTACACTTACAATGCATGGTCAGGAGAGGAGCCATAAAGTCTCGTGGTTCGAAAAACTTCTTCAAAGAAAAACAAGTTGCAGATGTCTGAGCCGAACAGTATATGGCAGGAGTATGTACAGCAGGTGTGTCTGCACGGCGTGTGAATCTACAGCACGACGTGCTATGAATAGATGTCTACAGAGTAAGTAACTTAATCCTTTTCAAAATGCCCACTTTGTACAGATGCAAGAAAAGGCATCGCGTGTCAGGATACATTAACTGAAATTCATTTGCTTTTTCTTTGATAAAGAACCCTTGAAACTGAACTGGACTGTGTATTCCTTAAAAGATTCCGTTTAAAAGGACAGTTGCGTCTGGATCCCGCACATGGGCAGAGCTGTCGTAGGTTTGGCTTCAACGAGTATTCGAGTAATGGACCATTAGGGTTAAAAGTACATAACCTTTCCATGCGTCAGGTTCAATAAATGTCTTTTACTGTATTTTCTTCAGATTCACAACATTAAATTTATTCCCCCAAAGAATAATCCTAAAATGCTTATGTTAATAGTTTGGTTTTAACCAGAACTGGACATTCTGCTGGCTATGGGCACTTGTGTGGCCGGCTGTTTTATTGCAATTTCCCTTCTATTCACGTCATTCCTAGCCGTGTCATGGTTTCCCCACAGAAGGCTTGCCTCGCATGATGAATCATTCATTCATTCATTGAACTTATTTCGGCCAATCAAAGCCATAAAAGATATTCATAACAGTTAAAAAAGTACAAAATATGATGAATCACTTCGGCAGGATCCTCAAATACCATGTTTGGCCTCATCAGTGTAGAACCTGCTTGGGTGCCCGGTTTTGTCCACGGTACTGATAGCTAAGCACATTTGTCTGCATCAGTTGTCTATTTGTAGGTACTCTTGGAAAACTAATGTTGCCTACTGCTTCTCAAAGTGAAGGATTCAAGTTCTATTTTAGGTGGTGAATTGTGCGGCCAACAGTGAGTAAAGGAGCCCCACACCAACGTATTGGTCTGTTTGTGTCCGCCTCTCCTGTGACTGTCAGGTTCTCTATTAAGGGATCTTCGTTAATACTCATATTTATAAACCGCGAATAGTACTGCTCAGGTGCAGGATCCCACAACAATGTATGCCTTGTATATGTGAACCGTGCTTCTACACTTTCACCAGGAGTTGAAGGTTGCAGCTGAGGCCGCTCTCGGATTGAGTGCTTGCTGAACGTGGCGCAGATCCAGAGTTTTTGTGAGATGAGCCGGTTTATTTTATGGGCACGACATTGACTGCTGCGTACGAGGCTGGATGTGTGTTGTTCAAGGAGCCTCTGTCGGCCAAAATGTACTAAGCCCAGATCTTGAGGGAATGATACTTATTCTGGCCTCATGTACTCTGCTGTCTGCGTCACCTTTAATTCTTTCCTGCGTCCAGTGCAGTGTCTAGTTATGTGGCTTTTGATACATATTACTTTAACCACTTGGCTGCTAAGGGGTGTGCGAGGGGTTCCATTGACTTTCCATTGAAATCAATGGAAAGTCCATGACGAGTTACCCTTGTCATTAGCGCTGAAGGGGTTAACGTCTGTGGTCATTCTTTCTAGGTCAGTAAATGATATGTTCTTATTTTAGAGTGAACGACCAGGATCGTCCCCCAAGCGAAGCCATGATGGAGAGACGACAATGCCAAGTAAGTCTTCCACTGACCCTAGTGCCCAGAGTGTGCCTTCGTTGTCGCCCCTTCGCAGTTGCAGCCATCAGACTGTCCCTCCCATTAAGGCTCTTGTATTTGCCTGACTAAGTTCCCTTCCTTAGTTGCACATTCAGCTCATAACCTATGACAACGCATGTTCTGATTGGACTTGGTGATCGATTGCGTGGACATTTACCTCTTTCCCATGTGCATAGGTATGCGGCAGATCGAGATTCTGGAGCTGCGGGACCTGGAGAAAGAGTATGTGCTCGCTCGTACGCGCCTGACGCTGGCCCAGCAGGACCCATCCACAGCTGCTGTTGCAGGTTCGAATTCATTTAGAAATGTGGCACAGAAACTGGGCTGACAACATTGATATCATTTAGTTCAACTTGAAGACATAAGAACTAAAACAATTGTTTTGCTTGAAGCACACAATCTGAAGGAATGCTATAAAGCCAACGAAGGGCCTGTGTTGGACGGGTGCTCGTAAAAGATCTCACTCCACTTAAGTGACTGTTTTTGCAAGTGTTGGTGCTCTGAACAGAAATAGGGCTGGAAGAGTTAAATGTACGGGTGTGGATACTGAAATGAAGAGCGGAATTGATGAAGGGTTTTGTTATATCACTTTTATCGAGCAATCAGTTACTGAGGCCGTCAGTTTCTCATTATAGATATTGGGAAACATCTGCCCGGCTCACAGTTTGTGTCCAGCCTTCCCAGGGGCACTTGCAGGATTCTTGGCCCATAAGGAGAGAATAATGTTGGAAAATGCGGGATGCATTGTTTGGTGAAGGCCCGGGCCAGCAAGAAAGTAGTTTTACAAGTTTTTGGCACAGACTGTGAGAATGAGGCAGAAATTAGGTGTTTAAAATCTTCACATAAGTTTGTTACCAACAAATGTATGCTACATGAGTCAGAGCTTTGGGCAAAACCATTTAAGACTATGAAGCTGAAGAACAGAAGCCTTTGCTGCTTGGTGAGGCAAGGTTCTTCATACACTACACTTTGGTTCGATTGGACGCTTTCCTTTGAGATTAATCAATCCATCACTTGTAAAGCGTGCTACATACCCGCGAGGGTCTCAAGGCGCTGGGTGGGTGGGGGGTGGGGGTGCTACTGATCGAACAGCCAGGTCTTGAGTATCCTCCTGAAGGTCAGCAGGTCGTGGGTCTGTCGAAGGCTCAGTGGGAGGGTGTTCCATGTCTTGGCGGCGAGGTGGGAGAAGGATCTCCCACCAGTGGTTGTTCTTCAGATGCGTGGGACAGTGGCGAGTGAGAGGTCGGCGGAGCGTAGCTGGCGGTTGGGGATGAAGGAGAGCCGTCTGTTGAGGTAGGCTGGGCTGGTCTTCTGGAGTGCCTTGTGTACGTGGGTGAGGAGCTTGAAGGATATCCTCTTTTTGATGGGGAGCCAGTGCATGTTTCTCAGGTGGGGGGGGGGGGTGATGTGGCCGTGGCGTGGTACGTAGAGGATCAGTCGTGCCTAGGCATTTTGGATGCGTTGTAGTCGTTTGAGCTTGGTCGGGGCTCCCGCGTAGAGGGTGTTTCCGTAGTCTAGTCTGCTGCTGACGAGGGCCTGGGTGACTGTCTTTCTTGTATCTGTCGGGATCCATCTGTAGATCCTGCGGAGCATGCGGAGGGTGTTGAAGCAGGAGGCGGAGACGGCGTTGACTTGCTTGGTCATTGAGAGCATTGAGTCGAGGATGATTCCCAGTTTGCGTGCGTGGTCGGTGGGTGTCGGGGTTGCCCACAGTGCCGTCGGCCACCAGGAGTCGTCCCAGGCTGAAGGGTTGGAGCCGAGGATGAGGACCTCCGTCTTGTCTGAGTTCAGCTTCAGACTGCTGGTCTTCATCCAGTCGGCGACAGCCTTCATTCCTTCATGGAGGTTGGCTTTGGCGGTGCTGGGGTCCTTGGTGAGGGAGAGGATCAGCTGGGTGTCGTCGGCGTAGGAGTATATGTTGAGGTCGTGCTGTCTGGGTACGTGTGCGAGCGGGGCCATGTAGATGTTGAACAGCGTTGGGCTGAGGGAGGATCAATGGGGTACGCCGTAGATGATCTCGGAGGCTTTGAAACGGAATGGAGAGGTGGACGCTCTGGATTCTGCCGGAGAGGAAGGAGGTGGTCCAATCCAGAGCCTTGTCTCGGATCCCTGAGGTGTGCGCGTAGTGTGCGGTGGCAGACTGTGTCGAAGGCGGCAGAGAAGTCTAGGAGGATGAGTGCTGCGGGTCTCGCCGTTGTCCAGCAGGATCCTAATGTAGTCTGTGGCGGCAATGAGGGCAATCTCGGTGCTGTGGTTGCTGCGGAACCCTGACTGGGAAGGGTCTAGGATTCTGTTTTCTTCGAGGTATCAGGCTAGCTGTCTGTTGACGGTTTTCCCGATGACCTTGGCCGGGAAGGGGAGCAGAGAGATGGGCCGGAAGTTCTTGAGGTCTCTTGGGTCTGCCTTAGGTTTTTTGAGTAGGGCGTTGATCTCGGCGTGTTCACAGATCTCTGGGAAGGTCGCGGTCTCGAGGGAGAGATTGATTGTAGTGTAGCTCCTATTTTCCCAATAGGCTCTGCGCATTGGAATAATACCTACAGCAGTAAAGGCCTAGGCCAGACGTTAACTAGGTCTACTACTGTCGATACTAGACTTAATTTTTGGGTTTGCCAGCTAAGCTCAGAGTTCGCTAGAAACTTTCTCGAATGTTCAAGGAAGGAATTAACTCCCCTGATTAGACAAGAAGGGATTTAGTTTCTGACAACCATAGAACATGACAACTTTGCTCTCCCCTAATCAAGAGTCAATCTCAAGAGTCGTGTGAGCACAAGGCAATTATTTTACTCAGTCAGTACGTGCATTCTTAGTCTCATCAGAATGTAGAGAAAAGGAAGAGACGGGCGTGTTCAATAAAAAGGTGTTATTTATTGATCAGTCTCTTTTCTCATACATGAGAAATGGATCGATATTATTGCAATACTTATAGTTAAGTAAAGTGCATACATTAAAAGCAATAGTATAAAATAATACTGTAAAAACATTGATATGGTTTCTGAGCCATATGATGTTTTAAATGATTAAAATATATTTACATACACATATACATTTGACTAAACGTACTCAACTGGTGTTTCTAAATACGCCTACCCCGTGTACCTGACCTAAGTCTAATGCGTGGGCGGGAATAGAAAGTTACAGTTTAAGTTAAGTTTGTTTTTGCCAAGTGAATAACTAAAGAATTCTCTGTGAGGGGTTATTCAGTTCTGTACCTGGAATTTAGGATGAATGAGGAATGGTATCTTTCTCTGCTCTCGATATTCCAGGCTGCCTGCGAGGGCTGCCCAGAAGCGCCGGTGCTGGGTCTCTCGGCTTGAGATAGCAGCGCGTCTCTCAGCGCGTCAGGAAGGCGGGGCTGCTGCCAGCGGGGTCTGCTTCTGCTCTCGGCTTCGGCAAGTGTGGCTGCTCCGTCTTGTCACCACGCGTGTGTTTGCATAGGGCAAGGTCGGCAATATTTATACCTTAAAGGTGCCGAGATTGACGTAAGGATGGACATAGATACGTCAATAAAGATGTCATACGACTTGCTCGTTGGCACATTCTTTACTAAAGTTCTCTGTGAAATCAAAACAATGGCCGCACGGATTTTCCAGGTTGTCATAGGTTTGATTTGTTATGAGAACGTCGTATGCCTTATCAGGGGCTGGAGGAATGTCGCTTGTCTAATTAGATCTCAAGCGTTATGACCTAATCAGATAACACGTTCCTGTGCCGTAGTGTGACTGCGTCAGATAACGGTATCTGCATCATGGGGGTTTTCTTGCCTCATGGGCTGACTGTTAGTTAACTTGATAGTTAGTTTAACCAGAATAGGGTCAGGAATAGGGGGATCGATTCAGAACCTATAGGAATACATGACAGATGACGTGGGGTGGGTTGCGATGGAGCTGCTTGCTCTATTGAAGACGTGGTGCTGGAAAGGGTCTGACGGAGAGCCGGAGTGGATTGTGAGCATGGTCTTGACGTTGTCATAGATGCTCATGCTGGCCCAGGCTAGCAGGGGGTCGTGGTCAATGGTGTGCGGAGGGTCTGTTGTGTTGCTGTCTGGGTGTTGAAGCGGTCATGGATATCTATCTTGCGGTGGAAGAAGGTGGTGAGGGAGTCGCACAGGGCTTGCGACGGCGGGATGTCGGTGTTGGAGCTGGGGTTGAAGAGCTCCTTGCTATTGTGTGCGTTGTTGGCGAGGCGGTCTTTGAAGGAGGTCCTCTTGGCCGCCCTGATGAGGTGGTGGTGGTTGCGGATGGCATCCTTGTGTGCTGCGTGGCTGTCCGGAGTTTGTTCACTGTGCCATTTTTTCTCTAGTTTCCAGCAGGCTTGCTTGGAGGCTAGGAGTTCTGGGGTGAACCAGCTGGCCCTCTTGCTGGTGTCTCTGTGGGGGGGTTTCTTCAGCGGGGCGTGGTGGGTTTCTGGAAGGCGAAGTGGATGCAGCTGTGGTCGGTCCAGAGGAGTTCGGTGGTGTGGCTGACGGAGACGTGCGGGCTTGAGAAGACAGGGTCGAGCGTGTGGCTGGCGGAGTGAGTTGGCGTTGTGACAAGTTGCTTCAGTCCGAGGTTTCGATCAGGGTTGTGGAGTTGTCGGTGTTGTTCTCAAGGTGAAAGTTCAGGTCTCCGAGGAGGATGTAGTCGGTGGAGGCCAGGGCGTGCATGCTGATCAAGTCGGCGATGGAGTCGCGGAACTAGGGGTGGGGTCTGGGGGGTCGGTAGACAAGGGTACCTCTGAGGGTGGAGTTAGGGTCTGTGTGGATCTGGAAATGAATATGTTCGGCAGTGCTGAGTGCGTCGACGGTGCTAGTAAAGACCCTGATGCTGTTCTTGTGGACAATGGCGATTCCTTCTCCGACTCCGTTGGTGCGGTCTCTGCGGGTGATCTTGTAGCCGTCTGGGATGGCTGTGGCGATGTCGGGTTCGGAGGATTCGTTAAACCAGGTCTCTGTCAAGAAGGCGACGTCCGGGGAAGTTGTGTCGAGCAGGTCCCAGAGCTAGACGACGTGCTTGCGTGCGGAGCGGCTGTTCAATAGTATGCATCGGAGGTGGTTGGGGTCTTTCTTGGCGGGTGGTTCATCGGCTCTGAGTCTGGTGTAGCTGCAGTTCCGGCAGGTGAAGGGGCCGTGTGTGCGTTTCAGGGCAGCCTTGAAGCAGTTGTGGCTCCGTCTGGAGTTGAGAGCATGCAGAGTGCTGGCGTCGTAGTGGCGGCCGTCCTCGTGGCGGGTGCCAGGGGTTCTGTTGCTGGGCGCGGTCCTGGCCCGGACAGGCGCAGACGGGCTTGCCTTAAGCGCGGCTTTGGCACGCCAGCGGCGCGGCCGGCATATATGGGGAGGTGGGAGGGAGGAGCAGCTGGGAGGCAGGAGGCGGGGGCAGTGAATGGACAGTGGGCAGTCAGGGGGGCGGGGACGCAGCGGCGAGGGCGGTGAGGGACAACAAAGATAACAGAAGAAAAAAGAGGCACAACATCGAGGGAAAAATGAGTGGCACAGAGGGCAAAAGGGCACAAAAACGAGTGGAACAGAAGGCAAAAGGGCACAAAAATGAGGGAAAAACGAGTGGCACAGAGGGCAGAAGGGCACAAAAAAACTAGTGGAACAGAGGGCAGAAGGGCACAAAAAACGAGTAGAACAAGGCAAAAGGGGCACAAAAACAAGGGGAAAACGAGTGGCGCAGAAGGGCACAAAAAACGAGTGGAACAGAAGGCAAAAGGGCACAAAAATGAGTGGAACAGAAGGCAAAAGGGCACAAAAACGAGTGGCACAGAGGGCAAAAAAGCACAAAAAACGAGTGGCACAGAATGCAGAAGGGGCACAAAAACGATGGAAAAACTAGTGGCACAGAGGCAAAATACAGAATACAGAAATACAGGGGCAGCTAAGAACAGAAGGCAGAACGGGCAGAGAGGCACGGGGGCAGCGAGGGGAACAGAGGGAAAAAAAATGGGCACGGATCTCGTACAGGCTGCGGGGGAAGACAGACAATAGCAGTCACAGACACAACAATGAAAATGAAGGCAGTACAATAAAAGCAATAAAACGGAGGATGAACAAACCTACCTACTGCCTACCACTGGCCACCAGGGATGAGGCACAGGCGGTGCTGTGCGGAGGGGGGGCGACCTACCTGGTGGGGTCAAGATCTGGTCTTCACATGTACGCGACCTCTATGCTGGCGGCATGCAGGGGGGTTGAAGTCTACAGAAGTAGTCTCGTTGTTTGGCTTCATGTAGGTCTTCGCATAACCTAGGCCCAGTAGTGAACCATTGACTCTGGTATAGTGGACGGTGCTGCCATCATGGAAAAGGGTGTCTTGCTACAGTACATTTTCTAGAAAGAACGTTGTACAAACCCCAAGAATTGAAGCAGTTGATCGACTGGGTTGAGGCACATTGTTTACTCTCACTTAAATACTAGTTTCAGGACGGGCACATGAACATTACGCTCTGACCACAATAAATGTAACTTGTACAGCTGCCGTCTGGAGGAGAGTGCATCTTTTGACACCATGAGCAGGACAAAGGTCATCCTGATTAGTGTATCTCTTGACAGAATGCATACAGGACACCAGGTGCAACGTCATGCGGGAGAAGAACTACACAGGACAAGTTGAGATCTTTAATGGGGTACAAATGGGCTATGTTCTTTCCCAGTATTAAAAGCTTAACCTATCCTGTGACCATTACACATGTATTGGGCTGTTCCACACAGGCTTTGTAACCTTCATCTCTTGATGTATCACTCGCACTGAAAGCACAGAGCATTTGTTCAGGGCAGTTGAACAGGAATCTCTTGTTGTAACCCTTGCGCTGATGGTACAGATCAGTCTAAGAAGACGTGTTGTAGCACTCACACTGATAGAACAGGCCAGTCTAATAAGACTTGTGTTGAAGCACTCACACTGATAGAACAGATCAGTCTAATAAGACTCGTGTTGTAGCACGCTGATCGAACAGGCCAGTCTAATAAGACTCATGTTGTAGCACTCACGCTGATAGTACAGATCACTCTAATAAGACTTGTGTTGTAGCACTCACGCTGATAGAACAGGCCAGTCTAATAAGACTCGTGTTGTAGCACTCACGCTGATAGAACAGGCCAGTCTAATAAGACTCTTGTTGTGGCACTCACACTGATAGAACATGCCAGGTTAATAAGACTCGCGTTGTAGCACTCACACTGATAGAACAGACCAGTCTAATAAGACTCGTGTTGTAGCACTCACCCTGATAGAACAGACCAGTCTAATAAGACTCGTGTTGTAGCACTCACCCTGATAGAACAGGCCAGTCTAATAAGACTCGTGTTGTAGCACTCACACTGATAGAACAGGCCAGTCTAATAAGACTTGTGCTGTAGCACTCACACTGATAGAACAGACCAGTCTAATAAGACTTGTGTTGAAGCACTCACGCTGATAGAAGAGACCAG
Organism: Lissotriton helveticus; assembly: GCF_964261635.1. Lineage (NCBI taxonomy): Eukaryota > Metazoa > Chordata > Amphibia > Caudata > Salamandridae > Lissotriton > Lissotriton helveticus. The sequence goes on from NC_136062.1 coordinate 499,161,162, forward strand.
TCTAATAAGACTTGTGTTGTAGCATTCACACTGATAGAACAGGCCAGTCTAATAAGACTCGTGTTGTAGCACTCACACTGATAGAACAGGCCAGTCTAATAAGACTCGTGTTGAAGCACTCACGTAGATAGAACAGGCCAGTCTAATAAGACTCGTGCTGAAGCACTCACACTGATAGAACAGGCCAGTCTGACAAGACTCGTGTTGTAGCACGCTGATCGAACAGGCCAGTCTAATAAGACTCATGTTGTAGCACTCACGCTGATAGTACAGATCAGTCTAATAAGACTTGTGTTGTAGCACTCACGCTGATAGAACAGGCCAGTCTAATAAGACTCGTGTTGTGGCACTCACACTGATAGAACATGCCAGGTTAATAAGACTCGCGTTGTAGCACTCACACTGATAGAACAGACCAGTCTAATAAGACTCGTGTTGTAGCACTCACCCTGATAGAACAGACCAGTCTAATAAGACTCGTGTTGTAGCACTCACCCTGATAGAACAGGCCAGTCTAATAAGACTCGTGTTGTAGCACTCACACTGATAGAACAGGCCAGTCTAATAAGACTTGTCCTGTAGCACTCACACTGATAGAACAGACCAGTCTAATAAGACTTGTGTTGTAGCATTCACACTGATAGAACAGGCCAGTCTAATAAGACTTGTGTTGTAGCATTCACACTGATAGAACAGGCCAGTCTAATAAGACTCGTGTTGAAGCACTCACGTAGATAGAACAGGCCAGTATAATAAGACTCATGTTGTAGCACGCTGATCGAACAGGCCAGTCTAATAAGACTCATGTTGTAGCACTCACGCTGATAGTACAGATCAGTCTAATAAGACTTGTGTTGTAGCACTCACGCTGATAGAACAGGCCAGTCTAATAAGACTCGTGTTGTAGCACTCACGCTGATAGAACAGGCCAGTCTAATAAGACTCGTGTTGTAGCACTCACGCTGATAGAACAGGCCAGTCTAATAAGACTCTTGTTGTAGCACTCACACTGATAGAACAGGCCAGTCTAATAAGACTTGTGCTGTAGCACTCACACTGATAGAACAGACCAGTCTAATAAGACTTGTGTTGAAGCACTCACGCTGATAGAAGAGACCAGTCTAATAAGACTTGTGTTGTAGCATTCACACTGATAGAACAGGCCAGTCTAATAAGACTCGTGTTGTAGCACTCACACTGATAGAACAGGCCAGTCTAATAAGACTCGTGTTGAAGCACTCACGTAGATAGAACAGGCCAGTCTAATAAGACTCGTGTTGAAGCACTCACACTGATAGAACAGGCCAGTCTGATAAGACTCGTGTTGTAGCACGCTGATCGAACAGGCCAGTCTAATAAGACTCATGTTGTAGCACTCACGCTGATAGTACAGATCAGTCTAATAAGACTTGTGTTGTAGCACTCACGCTGATAGAACAGGCCAGTCTAATAAGACTCGTGTTGTGGCACTCACACTGATAGAACATGCCAGGTTAATAAGACTCGCGTTGTAGCACTCACACTGATAGAACAGACCAGTCTAATAAGACTCGTGTTGTAGCACTCACCCTGATAGAACAGACCAGTCTAATAAGACTCGTGTTGTAGCACTCACCTTGATAGAACAGGCCAGTCTAATAAGACTCGTGTTGTAGCACTCACACTGATAGAACAGGCCAGTCTAATAAGACTTGTGCTGTAGCACTCACACTGATAGAACAGACCAGTCTAATAAGACTCGTGTTGTAGCACTCACACTGATAGAACAGGCCAGTCTAATAAGACTCGTGTTGAAGCACTCACGTAGATAGAACAGGCCAGTCTAATAAGACTCGTGTTGAAGCACTCACACTGATAGAACAGGCCAGTCTAATAAGACTCGTGTTGTAGCACGCTGATCGAACAGGCCAGTCTAATAAGACTCATGTTGTAGCACTCACACTGATAGAACAGATCAGTCTAATAAGACTTGTGTTGTAGCACTCACGCTGATAGTACAGATCAGTCTAATAAGACTCGTGTTGAAGCACTCACGCTGATAGTACAGATCAGTCTAATAAGACTTGTGTTGTAGCACTCACGCTGATAGAACAGGCCAGTCTAATAAGACTCGTGTTGTAGCACTCACGCTGATAGAACAGGCCAGTCTAATAAGACTCGTGTTGTGGCACTCACACTGATAGAACATGCCAGGTTAATAAGACTCGCGTTGTAGCACTCACACTGATAGAACAGACCAGTCTAATAAGACTCGTGTTGTAGCACTCACCCTGATAGAACAGACCAGTCTAATAAGACTCGTGTTGTAGCACTCACCCTGATAGAACAGACCAGTCTAATAAGACTCGTGTTGTAGCACTCACACTGATAGAACAGACCAGTCTAATAAGACTTGTGTTGTAGCACTCACACTGATAGAACAGGCCAGTCTAATAAGACGTGTTGTAGCACTCACACTGATAGAACAGGCCAGGCTAATAAGACTCGTGTTGTAGCACTCACACTGATAGAACAGACCAGTCTAATAAGACTTGTGTTGTAGCACTCACACTGATAGAACAGGCCAGTCTAATAAGACTCGTGTTGTAGCACTCACACTGATAGAACAGGCCAGTCTAATAAGACTCGTGTTGTAGCACTCACACTGATAGAACAGGCCAGTCTAATAAGACTCGTGTTGTAGCACTCACACTGATAGAACAGGCCAGTCTGATAAGACTTGTGTTGAAGCACTCACGCAGATAGAACAGGCCAGGCTAATAAGACTCATGTTGTAGCACTCACACTGATAGAACAGACCAGTCTAATAAGACTTGTGTTGTAGCACTCACACTGATAGAACAGGCCAGTCTAATAAGACGTGTTGTAGCACTCACACTGATAGAACAGGCCAGGCTAATAAGACTTGTGTTGTAGCACTGGTGCTGACGCAGCTGCATTCTCGAACCCTGGCCTCTGGTAATGAGACAGTCGTTTCTGGTGTTTATTTGAATGTCTTGTACTTGGTCTGTGACCCTCTGGTTTGTACCACAGGGAGCTCTGCGGCTGATGAAATCCTTGCCCTCCTGGTGCAGGCTGGGTTGTTCGACACTGCGGTCTCTCTCTGCCAGACCTTCCAGCTCGACCTTACGCCTGTGTTTGAGGGACTTGCTTTCAAGTAAGTGCAGAAGAGCTTGTTGCTCCTACCTATGGTGTGTGTGTGTGTGTGTGTATGTAAGAAGCACTCAGTGTGTCACCGACTAGTGGCAAAGATTGGCATCTCTCCATTTTTCTCGCATAGTGATGTGCGCTGTTTGTTTACAGAAATCGTTATGTACCCTGAGGGCTGGTCCATCTGCCCCACTCAACAATGTTTTGTCTGTTACTAGCGCTGGGGCGCTCCTCGGAGCACCCAGGCACTCTAGAAATCCTGGCATTCATTCATACTATGTGCGTATCCTTTACTGCCCTCTGTTCTGCCTCTACTGCTCCCCTTACCCCACAACAGCAGACGGTCCACAGCGCTCCACCTGCCGGACGTAGTAGTGAATATCATGATTTAGCCCCCAGTCGAACTGTCTTGGTCTTTAGGACCACAGTTTAATACAGCAGCAGGGCATGTCGACCATGGCAGATGTGAAAAATGTGCTCTTTGTGATGTTTGCTTTTGAGTGACTGTCCGCGTGTTGCCGTTGTGTACTGGACTGTGTGAATCCGTAGTGCAAAGTCCAGATGTTTTCCTTTTTGCCATCCCTTGGTAAGGATTGTGCTCAGCTCTGCTGTTCACTGCATCCCTCTTCAAACTATGACCCTGCTCGGCCACCTTAGGAGCTCAAGTCTCAAGCTCGGAGTGTTTCTAAATCCTCATCCCATAGGTATTGGGGCTCAGATGAAGCCCCCCACCCCTACCCCACTCAAGCCGCCCGATGACCGGGGCTATGTACAGGCACCGGGAGCGACCAATGTTTGCTCACTCCCTTACCATTGGAGGTAGCTGCCCATGCCGCCATTATGTTGGACGGCTGGCTCTCTTCTGATTGGCAGAGAATATCACAAAACCACACGACTGTTCTCTATTTCAGGTGCATCAAGCTGCAGTTGGGAGGCGAGGCAGCACAGGCAGAAGCTTGGGACTGGCTGGCAGCCAATCAGCTCTCTACTATCATCTCAACCAAAGAATCCAGGTACAGGCTTTGCACCGTGGGAGGGGATTTGTCTAAAGTCTGGCATAAAAGTAGCATCTTTTGGGTAGAAGGGTTGAGTTTCTGTGCCCATCATGTCACGACGAGTGGGTTAAAGAGAAAAACAACCTCAAATAAAAGCAGACTGTCGACCACGTGAACCGCGATTGCTGTAATGCACATATGGACTCCCAATCCTAACTCTGTCCCACATTCAGAGACCACTGATTCCACAAACATTCCTAAATGTACCCGCACTAATAAACCCAATTTAATCAGCATCTTTATAGCGCACCAATCACCTCAGAGGGTATCCAAGTGCTGTATGAGAGGGGGCTATTCGAACAGCCAGGGCTTGAGGCTGCTCCTGAATTCTGCGAGGGAGGTGGATGGGGAGGTCGTTCCAGGCTTTGGCAGCGAGGTGGGAGAAGGCGTGTCCTTCCCTTTGGTGCGATGGATACGGGAGATGGTGGTGAGGGTCAAGGAGGCAGAACACAGGTATCTGGTGGAAGAGCAGGCGGTTGGTCACGTATTCTGGTCCCGTGTTGTGGAGGGCCTTGAAGGCGTGGGTGAGCAGTTTGAAGTGGCATCTTTTCTTGCTGGCTGCGGGGGTGGGGGTTATATGGGATGGTTTGGGCAGTTCTAGGATGACACTTGCTGCTGCGTTCTGGAAAGTTTGGAGCCGGTTGAGGCAGGTGATGGTTCCGGCGTAGAGAGCGTTTCCGTAGTTAAGAGGACTGGTGATGAGGGCTTGTGAGACGCATCTTTTGGGTTCTATCTGAGGATCTTCCGGAGCATTCTAAGGGTGTTGAAACGGGCAGAGGTGATCTGGTTGACCCGTTTTCACACAGAGAGCTCGATGTCGAGGATGGTTCTGAGTTTGTGGGCGAGGGTAGTTGGGGTGGGTGCTAGTCGAAAGGCGGAGGGCCACCAGGAGTTGTCCCACGGTGAGAGGGATCTTCCGAAGAGAAGAACTTCGATTTTGTCAGCGTTGAGTTTGAGGCAGTTGGCTGGTTCTCATCTATTTGGTGAGGTCAGTCTTAGTGTTCTGGAAATTCACTCTTGTGGTGTCCATGTCTTTGGTGAGGGGGGAGTATGAGCTGGGTGTCGCCGGCGTGAGAGATGATGTAAAGACCATGGCTGCGAGTGATGGGTGCCAGCGGCGTGATGTAGACGTTAACCAGTGTGGGGCTGAGTGAGGAGCCGTGGGGTACACTGTAATTGATGCTCTTGGAGGCAGATTCTCTGACTGCGCCAGATGAGGAAAGAGGGGAGCAGCTGGAGGACGTTGCCGTAGATGCTGATGAGGTGAAGTCTTTGGATGAGGAGATGGCGGGAGAGCGTCCCAGGCCGCTGACCGGTCGAGAAGGATCTGGGCTGCTGACTCGCTGCGGTCAATGGCTCTGATGTCGTCCGTGGTGGCTGTGAGGGCGGTTTCAGTACTGTGGTTTGAGTGGAAGACAGATTTGGAGGGGTCGAGCAGGTGGTTGGATTCCAGGTAGTCGGAGTGTGCAGTTGATGGCTTTCTCCAGAACCCTGGCCGGGAAGGGGAGGAGCGAGATGGGGCGGTAGTACTTGTGGTTGGATGGGTCCGCTCTGGGTTTCTTCAGACGCGGTTTGACTATAGACTGCTTCCAGGATTCTGGGAAGGTGGTGGCTCTGAACGCTGGGTTGATAATGCTGGTGAGCGTGGATCAGATTGCTGTGTCAGGGGTTGAAGGCATGGTGAGGGCAGGGGAATCCGGAATGGATGGGGGGGACATGATGGAGGTTGTGGTTTCAGTGCAGAGAAGGGTCCAGTTGGGTCCACAGGGTTCTGTAGCTCTGCTCAATATTATATGCGCAGCCTGGGAATCCAGGAAGATTGCAACCGCAAAGCACAATGGTTACTGGGTTACTTTCTGGATTCACGTGTGACCCTCCCACCTCCGCCACAAAGCGAGTAAAACTTTGCAACGTGTATGTATGTATGTATGTATAAATCGTTTTGTAACGCGCTCTGTTACTTGGGAGTAGCCTGGCGCGTGGAAGGAAAATTGTCAACCTAACATGAAATAGCCTGGAAGCCAGAGCCACAGGAGATCGCTGAAAAAGGATATGAAAATGGCAACAAAACGTTGGGACTTCTGGGGTGTAATGTAATGTAATGTAAATGTAATGTGTATACTTGTAAAGCGCACTGTTGCCAGCCGGCATCCTGGCGCTGTATACCGCTGGGGAACCCGTCCTGGCTTTCCCTGTGGGATGGTCCCTGCTGGGAGTCCCCAAGGGTGAGACCAGGCATCCCCGGCGTTGATGGGGCTGTTGTGGAGATTAGGCAAGCTAATGCCCAGAGTTGCCGAGTGTGTTCCCTGGTTAGAGTTGGCACCGAGGCGAGAATTATCGAGTCCACTGACCCTGGTCCACGACCCTGCCGCGACGGGAATCAAACCCTGGTCCCGGGCCGACTTCTGCTTCCGGCTCTGCCGCCTCTAACCAGTGAGCCACACTACTCCATGTCAAGATAGGACGGACATAACACCAAAGGTCTACAGCAACGTCCACTCAAAACAAGCCTTTGCAATGCAATTGGTCTTTCATTTACGAGAGTTTCATAAATGAGACACCTATTGCGTTATACAAATGCTACTTTGTAAAAACGCCAGTGCGGCACTTTAACTGTAATGTCGACTGCGCCCCTTTTTTAGACGAGCCATGTCTAATGAAAGGGGCGTGGCCGCCATTAAAGTGAAAGCACGGTATGGGGCGCTTTTACAAAAATAATCATTTGTTTGTCAAGTTGGTAAACACATGCTTTTTTTAAAGCGCCTCATACCGCGCTTCACAGCCTTAACAGACAGTTCCCCGCCGTAGCCCGATCACCCAGCGCTAGGAAGCCCTTGGACAGCCACGCGCTTTACAAAACCTTTCAATAACTGATGCTCCCCTCCCCCACTTCCTCTCTGATGGCATAAGAGAGGGTCCTTTAATATCTCCCGCCCCTTCCTGTTGCCCCTACTTCCTTCTTGAGGTTTGGACCGACGTCCGCTGGCAACGCTGCGATTCTCTTCTCCAGTGAGTTTTGAGTGAGGTCTGCGCGGTCAGATGACGATGTGTTGTGTTTATTCCGCACCGCATTCTCCTGGTGCCTCTGCGAGGATTATGCTGTGGTCTCCCCTTACGTTCCTGTATTTTATCTCCTTGGTCTCCTCTAGTGCAACGGACGAGGCTTGGCGCCTCCTTTCATCCTACCTGGAGAAGCACAAGTCCCTCAATTGTCCGCACCATCAATGTGTCATCAAGAAACTCCTGTCCCATGGCGTGCCGCTGCCCAACTGGCTTGTTAACAATTACAAGGTAAGTGTATCAGTAAACGAGCTCTGGACTGGCAAAGAACCTCTACTAGCTATCCGTGAAACGTCGGTCTGCGGGGTGGCTGTAACCTGGTTAGCCTCTTGTGAGGGCCTCTATGCACACAAGCCATGCCAGCCTTCCCTTACAGTCAGCAGTCGTCACCCTACATGAAGTGCGTGACTCTGTGCTGCACATGTCAGTGCACTGAATGTACTGTCCGTTGTTACAACCCTCCTGGTATCGTCCCATGCTCTGCTTTCCTCGTCCCTTATTACAGCGTGCACAGCCTGCAGCGAGCTAGATTATCCTGGGCTGTCCCTCTCGCTGCACTACGGTATCCTGGGCTGCCCCTATCGCTGCAGTACGGTATCCTGGGCTGCCCCTATCGCTGCAGTACGGTATCCTGGGCTGTCCCTCTCCCTGCAGTACGGTATCCTGGGCTGTCCCTCTCGCTGCAGTACGGTATCCTGGGCTGTCCCTCTCGCTGCAGTACGGTATCCTGGGCTGTCCCTCTCCCTGCAGTACGGTATCCTGGGCTGTCCCTCTCGCTGCAGTACGGTATCCTGGGCTGTCCCTCTCGCTGCAGTACGGTATCCTGGGCTGCCCCTAACGCTGCAGTACGGTATCCTGGGCTGCCCCTATCGCTGCAGTACGGTATCCTGGGCTGTCCCTCTCCCTGCAGTACGGTATCCTGGGCTGTCCCTCTCCCTGCAGTACGGTATCCTGGGCTGTCCCTCTCCCTGCAGTACGGTATCCCGGGCTGCCCCTATCGCTGCAGTACGGTATCCTGGGCTGCCCCTATCGCTGCAGTACGGTATCCTGGGCTGTCCCTCTCCCTGCAGTACGGTATCCTGGACTGTCCCTCTCGCTGCAGTACGGTGTCCCGGGCTGTCCCTCTCCCTGCAGTACGGTATCCCGGGTTGTCCCTCTCCCTGCAGTACGGTATCCTGGGCTGTCCCTCTTGCTGCAGTACGGTACTGTCCTTTGTTACAACCCTCCTGGTATCGTCCCACGCTCTGCTTTCCTCGTCCCGTATTACAGCGTGCACAGCCTGCAGCGAGCTAGATTATCCTGGGCTGTCCCTCTCGCTGCAGTACGGTATCCTGGGCTGCCCCTATCGCTGCAGTACGGTATCCTGGGCTGTCCCTCTCCCTGCAGTACGGTATCCTGGGCTGCCCCTATCGCTGCAGTACGATATCCTGGGCTGCCCCTATCGCTGCAGTACGATATCCTGGGCTGTCCCTCTCCCTGCAGTACGGTATCCTGGGCTGTCCCTCTCCCTGCAGTACGGTATCCTGGGCTGTCCCTCTCCCTGCAGTACGGTATCCTGGGCTGCCCCTATCGCTGCAGTACGGTATCCTGGGCTGTCCCTCTCCCTGCAGTACGGTATCCTGGACTGTCCCTCTCACTGCAGTACGGTGTCCCGGGCTGTCCCTCTCCCTGCAGTATGGTATCCCGGGTTGTCCCTCTCCCTGCAGTACGGTATCCCGGGTTGTCCCTCTCCCTGCAGTACGGTATCCTGGGCTGTCCCTCTTGCTGCAGTCCGGTACTGTCCTTTGTTACAACCCTCCTGGTATCGTCCCACGCTCTGCTTTCCTCGTCCCTTATTACAGCGTGCACAGCCTGCAGCGAGCTAGATTATCCTGGGCTGTCCCTCTCCCTGCAGTACGGTATCCTGGGCTGCCCCTAACGCTGCAGTACGGTATCCTGGGCTGCCCCTATCGCTGCAGTACGGTATCCTGGGCTGTCCCTCTCCCTGCAGTACGGTATCCTGGGCTGCCCCTATCGCTGCAGTACGGTATCCTGGGCTGTCCCTCTCCCTGCAGTACGGTATCCTGGGCTGTCCCTCTCCCTGCAGTACGGTATCCTGGGCTGTCCCTCTCCCTGCAGTACGGTATCCCGGGCTGCCCCTATCGCTGCAGTACGGTATCCTGGGCTGCCCCTATCGCTGCAGTACGGTGTCCCGGGCTGTCCCTCTCCCTGCAGTACGGTATCCTGGGCTGTCCCTCTCCTTGCAGTACGGTATCCTGGACTGTCCCTCTCGCTGCAGTACGGTGTCCCGGGCTGTCCCTCTCCCTGCAGTACGGTATCCTGGGCTGTCCCTCTCCCTGCAGTACGGTATCCTGGGCTGTCCCTCTCCCTGCAGTACGGTATCCTGGGCTGTCCCTCTCCCTGCAGTACGGTATCCTGGGCTGCCCCTATCGCTGCAGTACGGTATCCTGGGCTGTTCCTCTCCCTGCAGTACTGTATCCTAGGCTGTCCCTCTCGCTGCAGTACGGTGTCCCGGGCTGTCCCTCTCGCTGCAGTACGGTATCCCGGGTTGTCCCTCTCCCTGCAGTACGGTATCCCGGGTTGTCCCTCTCCCTGCAGTACGGTATCCCGGGTTGTCCCTCTTGCTGCAGTACGGTATCCTGGGCTGTCCCTCTCCCTGCAGTATGGTATCCTGGGCTGTCCCTCTCGCTGCAGTACGGTATCCGGGGCTGTCCCTCTCCCTGCAGTACGGTATCCTGGGCTGTCCCTCTTGCTGCAGTACGGTATCCTGGGCTGCCCCTATCGCTGCAGTACGGTATCCTGGGCTGCCCCTCTCCCTGCAGTACGGTATCCTTGGCTGTACCTCTCCCTGCAGTACGGTATCCTGGGCGGTCCCTCTCCCTGCAGTACGGTATCCTGGGCTGTCCCTCTCGCTGCAGTACGGTATCCTGGGCTGTCCCTTTCCCTGCAGTACGGTATCCTGGGCTGTCCCTCCTGCTGCAGTACGGTATCCTGGGGCTGTCCGTCTCCCTGCAGTACGGTATCCGGGGCTGTCCCTCTTGCTGCAGTACGGTATCCTGGGGCTGTCAGTCTCCCTGCAGTACGGTATCATGGGCTGTCCCTCTTGCTGCAGTACGGTATCTGGGCTGTCCCTCCCCCTGCAGTACGGTATCCAGCGCTGTCCCTTTCCCTGCAGTACGGTATCCTGGGCAGTCCCTCTCCCTGCAGTACGGTGTCCGGGGCTGTCCCTCTCGCTGCAGTACGGTATCCTGGGCTGTCCCTCTCGCTGCAGTACGGTATCCTGGGCTGTCCCTCTCGCTGCAGTACGGTATCCTGGGCTGTCCCTCTCGCTGCAGTACGGTATCCTGGGCTGTCCCTCTCCCTGCAGTACGGTATCCTGGGCTGTCCCTCTCCCTGCAGTACGGTATCTTGGGCTGTCCCTCTACCTGCAGTACGGTATCCGGGGCTGACCCTCTCCCTGCAGTACGGTATCCGGGGCTGACCCTCTCCCTGCAGTACGGTATCCCGGGCTGTCCCTCTCCCTGCAGTACGGTATCCCGGGCTGTCCCTCTCCCTGCAGTACGGTATCCTGGGCTGTCCCTCTTGCTGCAGTACGGTATCCTGGGCTGTCCCTCTTGCTGCAGTACGGTATCCTGGGGCTGTCCCTCCCCCTGCAGTACGGTGTCCTGGGCTGTCCCTCTCCCTGCAGTACGGTATCCAGCGCTGTCCCTCCCCCTGCAGTACGGTATCCAGCGCTGTCCCTTTCCCTGCAGTACGGTGTCCGGGGCTGTCCCTCTCGTTGCAGTACGGTATCCTGGGCTGTCCCTCTCGCTGCAGTACGGTATCCCGGGCTGTCCCTCTCCCTGCAGTACGGTATCGCGGGCTGTCCCTCTCGCTGCAGTACAGTATCCTGGGCTGTCCCTCTCCCTGCAGTACGGTATCCTGGGCTGTCCCTCTCCCTGCAGTACGGTATCCTTGGCTGTCCCTCTCCCTGCAGTACGGTATCCTGGGCTGTCCCTCTCCCTGCAGTACGGTATCCTGGGCTGTCCCTCTCCCTGCAGTACGGTATCGGGGGCTGTCCCTCTCGCTGCAGTGCGGTATCCCGGGCTGTCCCTCTCGCTGCAGTACGGTATCCCAGGCTGTCCCTCTCGCTGCAGTACGGTATCCCGGGCTGTCCTTCTCCCTGCAGTACGGTATCCGGGGCTGTCCCTCTCCCTGCAGTACGGTATCCTGGGCTGTCCCTATCCTTGCAGTATGGTATCCTGGGCTGTCCCTCTCCCTGCAGTACGGTATCCGGGGCTGTCCCTCTCCCTGCAGTACGGTATCCGGGGCTGTCCCTCTCCCTGCAGTACGGTATCCGGGGCTGTCCCTCTCCCTGCAGTACGGTATCCGGGGCTGTCCCTCTCCCTGCAGTACGGTATCCGGGGCTGTCCCTCTCCCTGCAGTACGGTATCCGGGGCTGTCCCTCTCCCTGCAGTACGGTATCCTGGGCTGTCCCGCTCCCTGCAGTATGGTATCTGGGGATGTCCCTCTCTCTGCAGTACGGTATCCTGGGGATGTCCCTCTCTCTGCAGTACTGTATCCAGGGCTGACCCTCTCCCTGCAGTACGATATCCTGGGCTGTCCCTCTCCTTGCAGTACGGTATCCCGGCCTGTCCCTCTCGCTGCAGTACGGTATCCTGGGCTGTCCCTCTCGCTGCAGTACGGTATCCTGGGCTGTCCCTCTCGTTGCAGTACGGTATCCAGGGCTGTCCCTCTCGCTGCAGTACGGTATCCCGGCCTGTCCCTCTCGCTGCAGTACGGTATCCAGGGCTGTCCCTCTTGTTGCAGTACGGTATCCAGGGCTGTCCCTCTCCCTGCAGTACGGTATCCCGGCCTGTCCCTCTCGTTGCAGTACGGTATCCAGGGCTGTCCCTCTCGCTGCAGTACGGTATCCCGGCCTGTCCCTCTCGCTGCAGTACGGTATCCAGGGCTGTCCCTCTCGTTGCAGTACGGTATCCAGGGCTGTCCCTCTCGCTGCAGTACGGTATCCCGGCCTGTCCCTCTCGCTGCAGTACGGTATCCAGGGCTGTCCCTCTCGTTGCAGTACGGTATCCAGGGCTGTCCCTCTCGCTGCAGTACGGTATCCCGGCCTGTCCCTCTCGCTGCAGTACGGTATCCTGGGCTGTCCCTCTACCTGCAGCGTGAGGCACAAGGAAGGAGATTGGTTAAGAGCAGGCTGGATATCTCTGTAAGATGCAGCGTGTGCAGAGTGTGACGCTACAGTTTTCTAACAAAGGCAACGGGGCAGATTCCAGTTTATTTATTCAAAGTTTTATATAGCGCGAACAGGATCCTTACAGATATCAGAGCGCTTCACAAAGACAGGGAAGGGGCAATAGGAGTAAACAGAGATAATGGGAACAGTATAATAGTCAGTGACATGGTAATAACATGGATGATAAAAACAAACATAAAACCAATCCATATATGATCAGGTAAGTAACATGGTAACATGGTAATAACATGGTAATAACATGGTAATAACATGGTAAGTAACATGGTAATAACATGGATGAAAAAAACAAACATAAAACCAATCCATATATGATCAGGTAAGGGAGTAGTATAGAGCAGCACAGGTCATTGATCCCACTACAATGGCGAACAGGTGGATCAGTAAACCAACGTGTATCATATCTTGGTCGGTAGTAAGAGAGTAGCGTAATAGTGCCCCCAACAAGTCGAGTATAGTGCCAGGGGATAGGCAGAGCAGCGGTACAAGCAATGCAGAGTCTCTGAACCAACATCTGTAGCGATCAGGAGATCTTGGCCAGAAGCATTGTTTTCACCTCTTTCTTGAAGAGTGCAGTGGAGGAGATAAGCCTTGTTTCAGGAGGGAGCGCATTCCAGATCCTGGGTGCCATTCCTGAGAAGGAGCGTTTGTAAGTTTTCGCTTTCCGAAATCTACGAGGTTTCAGGAGTAGATTTTTAGTACTCCTATTGGATCTCGAACCTCCTGATATAGACAGCTTTTGAGCGAGGTAGTTGGGTGCCTTGTGGTGCACGGCCGCGTGTGTCATAGTTGCAATTTTTAGCTGTATTCTGGCTTCAAAAGGCAGCCATTTTAGAGACTTTAGGTCTGGGGATATGTGCGAGTGCTTTCTTGAGCCAGTAATGAGTCTCGCGGCAGCGTTCAGGGAGGCTCTTAAGGGTGCTGTTGTGGATAGCGGGAGACCGCTGAGGGTCGCAATTCCGTAGTCTATTCGAGGGATGACTAGAGCTTGTACAGCAGTTTGGAAGTTTTTGGCCGGGAGGAAGGGTTTAATTTTCCTCAGCGTGTTAATTTGGAAATTAGCTGCTTTTGTGGCTTTGCTGACGTGCTGCTGCATGTTGAGCTTGGCGTCGAGTGTGATGCCTAGGGATTTCGCCGAGTCCACGATGGTAGGTTGGACATTGAGTGCTGTTAGGTTGTTGAGCCAGGTTTGGGTGGTGGAGATTTTCGCCGGAGGTGAGATGAGTAGGAACTCAGTTTTTAGAGCATTTAGTTTGAGGTGATTATCGGCCAGCCAGGATTGGGTGTTAATAAGCGTGGAATTCAGCTGTTTGATATCTTCCGGGGACTGTAACTTTAGGTAGAGTTGTGTGTCATCAGCGTACATATGGAATTGAACATTGGATGCTTGAAGCAAGGTGGCGAGGGGTTCCATAACGAGGTTGAACAGTGTAGGAGAGAGGGTGGATCCTTGTGGAACCCCAAGATCTGCAGGCACCGGTGTAGATAGCACATTGTCGATCTTGAACCTCTGAGACCGGTTGTGAAGGAAAGACGAAAACCATTTGAGAACAGTTCCCGATAGCCCCATCCTAGTACTTAGCAGCTCCAACAAGTTCTCATGTTTGACCGTGTCAAATGCTGACGAGAGATCAAGAAGGATGAGGAGGCAGGACTCATTACGATCCAGAATTTGGAGGGCGTCATCAATTATGTGTGTCATAGCTGTTTCCGTGCTATGTTTCGCTCTGAAACCTGATTGATGAGGGTTGAGGAGGTCAAATTTATCAATGTGTTTTGTTAGTTGGAGTTGGACACATTTCTCCAACAGTTTGGCCAGGGTGGGGATATTGGTGATGGGCCGATAATTGTTTAGGTCAGACGGATCAGCTGTAGGTTTCTTGAGTATAGGCGTGACTTGCCCCACCTTAAGGGAGTCTGGAATGTGTCCTTGTTGCAACGAGCTGTTAATGATCTTGGTCCAGAGAGGGAGGAGCAAGGGGATAAAGTCTTTTACCGCATTAGCAGGTAGAGGGTCTGTGAGGTGATTAGAGGGCTTCAAAGTGCAGAGCAGTTTGTGTATAGCTTCTTCCGAGTAGGTGTCGAAGTACTGCCAGGATGCCTTGTTTTTAGTTTGAGTGTCAGCCATTCTGGTGTAGTTGGAGTATCGATTTACATCCATTATGAGGTCATTTCTTATGTTGTCAGTCTTATGTTTAAAGAAAGCAGAGAAGGCTTCACAGTGTGGAGTGTCATTTGTTGTGCTATTTGATTGTGTGGGTTGTGCCTTTGTTTGGGTCTTGATTAGCTCGAACAGTTTTCTTGGCCTATTCTTCGCTTGGTCCAACTGGCGGCTGGTTTCACACACTGCAACTCAACCACTAGTTGGATAACTCTACCTTGCTCCTTTTTACGTTAAAAGGGCATTGCATTTTTTTTTTTTTTTTGCCTCGGTAGCTACCAGAAGCCACATTAAAACTCCGCTTCAGCTGAACAGCGCAGTGGCCGCGAGACCAGTGCTGCGCTGAGGGAGAAATGAACGCCTGAAATGTGGCGGGAAAAAGTTACTGAACTGCACGGCGACTATGAGATGGGTGCCGTGCAGAAAGAAAGAAACGTCTTAAATGTGTAAAAAAGAACTTTCATGACCGGCATGGCGGTTGTGAGGTGGGGGCCGTGCTGAGGGAGAAATGAACGTCTGAAATGTGAAACAAGAAATGGCCACGATTGCTCCCGGGAGTGCGGTTTAATGGAATAAATAGTTCTCAGGAGCTGCTAATGAAAGCTACAGTGTAAGGACACAAGTAAGAGGGGCTGTCCTTATGAGAGGTAATAACAGGACTAAGGAGGGACTACGAATCCTGTTGACAAAGCCATAATTTACAGAGGACGGGAAGAGGAGCCAATTGTAAGGATGGGCGGAGCTTAATGCCCCTATCCTGAATACAGCATGCGTTCTCGACGAGACAGCGCAAGCGCTGCCGAGGCGAGACCTAAAAATGGAGGTTTGTGCTTTGCTGTTACTTCAAATGGCTAAGTCGAGTTAGTAGTTTTAACCAACCTTCCTGTCTGCAGTGGCAGACTGGGAGCCATGATTTACCTTGTACCACTCAGGAGGGCACAAGTCCTGCTGTCCCGGGGGATGCTCTAAGTTACAGGTACTGTGTACCCTGGTACCGTATACTAGGGACTTACACGTAAGTTAGGCAATGCCAATTGGGGACAAGCCAATTAAACCTGCACCATTTTAAGGGTCAGAGCACGTGCTTCGAGTCCTGTTTAGCCGGGCTCAGAGTATTTCTGAGCCATTTCACCTGTACTTAGTAATCTAAATGGATGCAGAAGTCTGCGTAAACCTGAAAAAATCCTATTTCCTTACAAGGGCCTGGGAGACGTCTGTTTTCCAGTCTAAGTTCACTAATACACCGATGTTAAATGGGCCCATTAATGCGAGACCCTGACTTATGCCCACTGACTCCAGATAGTGTGGTCTTCCCAACCTCGTCGCTGGATACATCACCGTGTTTTGAGTCTGTTTCAAGAATGCCAAACGTGGTCTGAAGATGGATCCAAACCTAGGACATTGTGGGGTTAGACGTGATTTACCATAGTGGTGCACTAGATAGCCTGGTTGGCCACTTGTAAATGGAAATCGGATGATAAGCTGCCGAATTATTGCAACAGGTAAGTAACACACCCTTTTTCAGCCCTGAGACGCTTCCAGCAGTCATTGTCCAATAGCCCAGGTCTGATGGCAGCCGGTTCTCCTGCACCTAAGCCTGGGCTGAAGCAAAAATAAATTAACTGGAATACATCATAAGAGGAAGGTCAGTGCGGTGCCAGGCTGCCTTGACAACTCAAGCCCTGTTGGTACAGTCTTGCCCACGACCTCTTCCTGGTGGCATCAGGGGCAACCAGCACTCGGTGTCAGAACACGCATGTGCCGCTCCCTGTGCCCTGCTCAGACTCCTTGATTCCTAGTTCCTAAATATTTAAGTTTGTGATTTTTCCAAAGCTCTCCGAACTTTCCTCTTAAAGGGTTTAGTTCGGAATTGATTAAAGGTTCTAACACAATAAAATGGCCATTTGTCTCTCTCCAGGCTGTGGATACCGCAGAGCTGCTCCGCTTATACCTGAACTATGACCTCCTGAGCGAAGCTGCAGAGCTGATCTTGGAGTACGTGGACGCACTACTGGGAAAAGGACATCAGTATTTTGGAATCGAGGTGAGTGCCTTCACGTGTTTCTGTCGCTTATCCACTGTGCTCTATCGTAGGAATGCTTTGCATGCTAAAGCCGGCCCTGTATAAGGTAGTGTCCCGGGTGAGTTGGTAAAATAAGGCCGACTTGCTCCAAGATTAAGCACCCTGTACCGGACTTAAGGAAATGAGCAGGAATTTCAGAGCCCCAAGACCCGATTGGCTTACAGAAGATGGAGCCTCTCAAGCACTTCTACGATGCATACATCTGATCGCAGATTACTGACCTTGTGAATATCCCCCCGGGTGCCAGATTGGGTCTGGTAACTCAAAAAGCAGTTCTCCTGCGCAGCTCCGCGCCATTCCCCTCCACCAGTGCGGAATGGAGCTGCATTCAAACGCACCCCTCGTTTTCTTCACTCTGCGAAGTAATTTTATTCTCTTCAATCATTTTCTAGTGCGCATGGTAACATGTCACCCGTAAGGATGCAGGATGTAAGCCTTGTAGGGTCTGTTCCAAACCTGTGTCTGTGACAGATCCCCATAAGTTGTGTTTCTGGTGTTTGGGTTCAGTGCACTATTCCAAGGCCTGCGGCGGCTGCACCCAGGTAAATCCCAAGGCCATTCGTGGATGCAAAGCTTTACGTAGCGAAGCACAGCAGGAATCCACACTGGCCCTGCCCCAGGTCAAAGTCAAGAGTTTGGACCCAATGCCAAAGTTGTTCCCACGCAGATATCATCTTGGCGGTGGAAGTATTTGAGTAAGACAAGGAAAAAATACAAGAAGTCCAAGCCCCTTCCTGCCACTCTTGCTCTCCAGAGGAGAGGCACGGTTGGCGCTGTGCCTCCAGGTTCCACTCTCCTCTGAGGAGCCGATTGATTCCAATGCCCTCTGAGTTCCAGGGTCTGGTGGAGACATTACAGCAGGTTGAAACCTTTCGAGAGGCCATGCTGCCCATCCATGGCACGCTTCCGTCTCCCTCTGGAATGCTTTCGGGCCCTAAAGATTCGCAGGGGCCTCTATTTGGGCTACAGCTGGTGAGCTAACTCTTGGCTCAGTCTTTGCCCCTTGAGCCTGCTCCGGTTTCTGTACCAGCGTCCGTGGGGAGTTCGGTTTCAGAGGTGAGCTCTGCGCTGGTCCAGGGATGCTGGTTCTGGAAGAACAGCCACAATGTGGTCTCTTACTGTGAGCCAAATTCATCTCCACCTCGACGTGACGCAGGCAATATACTCATTCCCTCATACACTAGTCCTGTACTGTGCAGTTGTGCACACACTACACTTTTTATTTTTTTACTTTGACCAGAACCAGCCAGATGGAGACCTGGACACCAATGATTGGTTCAAAAAGGCTACTGGGACACGTGCTGCTCAGGCGCCACACCTAGATGAAATCCACATCTTTAATGGACTGGCCTTCCAATGGTATCCGTGGCATACTCGGCCCTGTAGTGTTTTAAGGAGAGCCGCCCAATGTTCCTAAACCCTTTTGGCACCATTCCGGCAAACCCCCAGTGCAGGCCAGGAGGTGCAGACTCTTTTATTTAGCCAAAGGAGCCATAGAGAGGGTGACGCCCTCGGAAGCAGGAACTGGATGTTATTCTTGCTACTTCCTTTTGCCGCAAACGGATGAAAGCCTTTGTCCTCTTTTATACCAGTCCTGCGCAAGAACAAATCAAAATACCTGCGCTAGCCCGGGTCTGTCTGCCCTGGATCCCAGAGGCTGGATGGTGGTGTTGAACCTGCAGGACGCCTATTTTCTCCTCCCTGTTCTGCAGGCTCACCTGAGCTCCCTGCAGTTCAAGGTGGGCCGCAAGCTTAGTCCGTGTGCCGTGCTCCTTTTCAGCTTCACCCATGTCCTCTAGTGCTCACAAACATGGTGGCATTGGTAATTGCCCGTGTGCATAAATGGTGTGGATGGTGGGGGGAGGCGGGCTCTTCCCTAACCACGATGACTGGCAGTTGAAGGAAAGCTCCCCACTGTCAGTGGACCACCTCTAGACAGCAACAAACCTCATGACATCTTTGGGGTTCTCAATCAAGATGCCAAAGTCACACCTCACTCTTTTGCAGCGACTCTACCTCATCTGAGCCGTCCTGGATACGGTCTGCTTTCTGACCTTTCCTCTGGACCAGCGACTCCAGGACATTAAGTCTATGATCCAATGTTTCAGACTCTATCCTGGGTCTCGGTGCGGATGAGTCTGAGGTTTCCTGGCCTGCCTGCCCCCTGTATCCTGCTTGCTGATCACACTCCATAGCCTATGCAGGCTCTGGAGTGGGATCTTAAGTCGTAGCGGGCCCAGCACCAGGGTAACCTGTCTGATTTCCATTCAGGTGTCTGAGTGGACGGCAAGAGTTCTGCAGGGGTGAATGCTGGACATGGGGCAGACCCCTCTCGCTAACCCGCACAGAAATGATTATGGTAACCGTCTCATCAATACTGGATTGGGAGGCCATGTGGGAGAGATTGTGATCAGAGGAATCTGGTCTCCGGCGCCCCGTCTCCAGTTGGAGCTGTGAGCGATTTGTTTGGCATTGAAGTCCTTCCTGCTGCACTCCAGGGGCAGGCTGGTTCAGGTTCTCGTGGAGAACACCAGAGTCATGTGGTGCTTCGACAAGCAGGGCGGGTGAGGTCTTGGGTCCTGTGCCAGGAGGCTCCGCCCCCCCAGGGCGGGTGAGCTCTTTAGTCCTGTGCCAGGGGCCCCGCCCCAGGGCGGGTGAGGTCTTGGGTCCTGTGCCAGGAGGCTCCGCCCCCCCAGGGCGGGTGAGGTCTTTAGTCCTGTGCCAGGGGCCCAGCCCCAGGGTGGGTGAGGTCTTGGGTCCTGTGCCAGAAGGCTCTGCCCCTGGGCGGGTGAGGTCTTGGGTCCTTGTTCATCTGGTTGCGATGACATTAGCTCTTCTTGTACGTAAGTTCAGGCCCTCATAGTCCAACCACTTTATACCACTTTTTTCAGACAAACTGAAGTTAAGAACTCAAACTGCGTTCCTGCCGAAATAAGTGAAGCCTTTTCATGCAGGGCAGGCTATCACCCTGCTGGCATTATTGGTCCCACCTGACCTCTCAAAGAGGAGCAGAGACCCCATCGAATAGACCCCTAACGAGCCCTCTGTTTCTACATTGACCGGACCAGAGACCAACTGGTGGACGTTCAGCCGTTTGTTGGTTTCTCGGAGGAAAAGAAAAGAACCATCTCAAAATGTATTGTCCTTTGCATTAAAATGTGGTTCGCACTGGCCATGAAGGCGGCGCTCTGAAGGGATGAGGGTTGATTCTACTCGAGCCGAGGCTGTTACCACGGCTTTCACACACCCAGTGCTAGTCCTGGATATCGGTCAGGCTATTACTAGCGCCTCCGTGATCACATCCACAAAACACTCGCCTTTACAGTACCATTGAGATGGGTAGCGAGGAACATCTGTTCAGCGCCAAGAGACCTCTGGGTGAACGTTCGCTTTACAAATACACATGTTATGTCATGTTTTCAGGTTTGACAAGATGGGCATTTTGCCAGTTTGGTCCTTCGGGATGTTTCGGTTTGAGCCATTTCACAGACCCACCACCTTGGGAGGTTCTGCTTTGGAATCTGTTTAAAAAGTGAGGAATCTGTGTTTAGAAGCATCCTTCAGAAACAGTGTCCCTACATCATATTCTGAAATGGTGATGTGCAAGACACAGGTGGTCAATACAAGTCGCTTACCTTCGATAACACTCTTTCTGGTGGATACTCTGTCTAACCACAGATTCCTCACAGCCCTCCCGCCTCCCCCTTCTGCGGAGTGTAATAAACTGGGCTATTGTTGCATTTGTTCCCCCTCCCCCCCCACACATGCCCACTTATTGCCCCCTTTTTAGCTACTAAATGCTGATTTACGACTGGCATTGCACCGAGGCCTGCTAACCAAACCTCCATGCCAGTCCTCCGTCCCTAAAACAAGGTGATGCCTAATTGTTCTAAGGTCCTTAGCACCCTTGGAAGTCCCTAGCAAATGGTACCCCAGGTACCTAGGGCACGGGTACTAAAGACGGTCCCTAAGGGCTGCAGCATATCTGATGCCACCCGAAGGGATCCACACAGACTGCCAGTGCAGCTGCGTGATATGACGCAGACCATGTTTGAAACACATGAGACGATCCTTCGTGCCATGCCAGTGACACTCCATGGGCTGTATGTGTAGCACCCCCGGCCTTGGAACCCTAAGGCAGGTGCATTATAGCATGCGAGGATAAGCTGCATGAACAGATATGCCCCTGTGATGTCTAGCTTCACTGCTGGATATTACACCTGAGCAGGGAAGCCATCTTTAGGTATGAACTGGGCACTGGTCAAAAAGAGTTACCCAGCTACATAACGGCCTCACTGAAACATATGGTGTTTGGTATCAAACACCTCGTATAAATAAACCCACACTAATTCCAATGATGGATTTATTAACGCATGCCATTAGCGGTACCCCCTGAACCCTACTAGTCCTCTAGTGTGTTGGCTGACTGGTTCAGTCCAGCCTACAACCACAGGCGAGTTTCTGACTCTCTAGGAAGTGAGAGCCTCGCTCTCCGAGTCAAGAGACAATGTCTACTCTAGTGGGAGGTGTTTACACCTCCCCCAGGAAGGCTAGTGAATCAGCATATCAAGGCAGGAGGCTTCAAAGGCCTCAGAGGGCTTTGATGTGCGAATAAAGACTTCCCCAGACAGGGAAGAAGCCAACCCCTGCCCTGGTCCTATTTGGCACCAGGACATCCAGGAAAATTGTCTTTGCAGGAGGGGTGTTGCCCTGCCGGACTGGACATACCTCTAGGGTGGACAGTCTAAAGTGAACACAAAAATAGGAATGTCCCCATCTTAAGTGCGGTTGAATTATAAATTCTGGGACAGGGTGATGCCCACTCACCAAAGGAAGTGGTCATTAAGGGGGGTGTAGTTACCCCTGGGGTGAGTAGCCCATTGGCTACTAACCTTCCCCTCCCCTTAACGCCACTAAATTGTGTATTTAGGGGATGCCCTGACACCAGGAATGTTGATTCGACTGATTGAGAAGAAGACGACACAGAAAGCCGCAAGAAAAAGTGAGAACTGAAGACTGCTGTGGACCTTTGGCGCCGAACACTGCCTGCTGTCGACAATCGCGACCCATTGCCTTCATCCTGCTGAGCATCTTCCAAGAACTCCAAGAGACTGCCCGCCCTTTGCAAATTGCCTGTAAGTCTCCCTTGGAGTAGTGGAGCTACTCCCCTGCAGTATACAGGCACCGAAAGAGCGAAGTCCAGTTCACCGAGCTGCTGCCCCCTGGCCAGCTGAGGCGGCATCCCCTCCAGTAAGAGCAACCAGTGCCTGCAAAGGTCCAGTCTGTCCCTCCACCAAGTGAGAGGACACCAGGACCAACCGAAGCAGCACAGGACCAATACCTGGTGTACCAGACCCCTAGCAGCAAACAGACCGTGAGAGTCCAATCGAAACTCCAACGATTCTGAGACCAAGCATCCGTCGAGGGACGTCCGCACAGCAGAGACCCACTTCCACAGTGATACACAGAGCCAAGCTGACATTTTTACTCTGCACACGAGCGCCCCAGCCCCGGTACCGATGAACCGGCTGTGCCCCCTTGTCCGTAGGGCCCTGGTTACTCTAGCCCCCCATTGGGAGCTCCTAGACTTGTCCCCAAGATTCCCTCTGCAGCCGGTTTCCAGGGGGCCCCCTTCATTCTACCAGCTTAGCGTGCACAGTTACTAACTCTACCAGCACCTCTGCACCCGGACTACTCAGGGCAGGTAACGAGTAACTGCTGGTGGCACGTTGGACCTTGCCCCCCTCCAAGTATCAAAGGAGACCCCCAGAAAACGATCAAACAATTGTATGCAATATATGCCTTTTCTCCCATAGGAAAGCGTTGCCACGTAAAAACGCATTTTAAGTGAACATTTTACATACATGCTAAAATAGATATTTAAAAAAATACTTATTTGATCACGAGGTGCTTGGTATCAAAATGTATATTAAAATGCCTCCTGTTTTATTCTAAATTGGTCTCTGATTTATCCGTGTGTGTGCGCGTGTGTGCGTGTGTGCGTGTGTGTGTGCGTGTGTGTGTGTGTGTGTGTGTGTATGTGTGTGAGCGAGAGAGAGAACACAAAAAAAACAAATGCTTAGCGCTGCCCTCTGATATGCTTAGATGCTTGCTCATAACTACCTCAAAAAAAGAGTCCATTTGGGTCATCATTTCTGCCTCTCTGAACCAGCTAGGGTTTGCCGGGAGTCTTCACAAGGTCTACCTCATTTTGGTTCACTATATAAAGAACCAGCTCCCTACGAAGTGCTTTTTTCTTTCTAAAAAAAAAAGTCCCAATCAAAGATGGGAAAACTGGTCATACCAATATTCTGATGGGCTCTGTCGCTAAAGGCACAGACACAACTGTCTGACGCAGCACGCAAGGGTGGCTCGTATCTGTGGTTCCATCACCACTTCTGGAACAAAGTCTGTACCGATTCACCCAACGCCACTTACAAGTTCACAGAAGTTCTGCTTGAGAGTTTTCTGAATCCAGTCTCACTTCTGGCAATATTCACAAGGTGCGGGATCTGCAGGATGCACCAGAAATCGCATCATCCAAGGGAAGCGACCTGTGCAGCTGGTATTACCGAGGTGTGAGTCAAATCAAATCAAATCAAAAGAAAACTTTATTCGATTGAATTTACAATCATAAAAGTGCATTTAAAAAACAGATAATTACAACAATTTATAAAAGTTTCAATTTAAACGTTTTTTAACTGAAGGATGCACGACACTGTAAATCAATACATTAGGAAATCATTAAAAAAGTTGTCTGTGCGGTGTCACTCTGTAAAGGAATGAGACAACAGGTTGTTCATACAAGTTATTCATACAAAACTGAATATGATCTTATAATGCAGTAAGCCGTAGTTGGGAATGAATTTTCAAGCATGCTTTAAGGAAGCAAGCTACAGATTTGGCGACAGACGGGGTATCTAGGTACTGAAGAGCCAAAAGTGCAGGTCTGCATCTTCTCAGACCTAATTGTCGGAGAAGTGGAACCAACCAGCGTTTACGCGGGGTCTCGTAAAAGTTGCAAAAGAAGGTTACATGCAAGGTAGACTGGCAGGTACAACCATCACAGGGGCAACTGGCTAAATCACGTGACCAATCAGAAGGCTCAGGAAGTGAAACAAGACGATATGTCGAGGTGTGAGTCTAGATTCAGGGACTTACAGTGCCCCTCTAGGGTATTGGTTGAGCGAATATTAGGCCCTACAACGTAGTCTCAAGGATCACTCTGCTTAAACCCTGGTAGGATGTAGCTGTGTTCTGTAGTCTGGACACCTGAGAAGAATGGTGGGGTCTCTTGGTGGACACCTGGATGGGCGGAACGATGATGTCCCTGTGTGGACTTAGTTGGTGACAGAGGGAGGTAATAGTGCTGATCCCTGGTAGACTCCTGGGGGGAGGACGCAGCAGTATCCCAGAGTAGGAATCTGTAGAAAAAGAGCAGTAGTTTGCCAGAGTTAACACTAGGATGGGACGGAACACCCGTGTCCACAGGTGCACCGCGAAGGAACTGAACATTGGTGAATCTGAACGGACAATTGAGGCGAGGGAGCAGTGAACCCCGGGCTGGACGGCAGTGTGGTGTCACTGTGTGGACACCTGCCTGGGGTGGAGCGGTGACGTACCAGTGTGGACAGACCAAAAAGACGGAACGGTTGTACCCCTTTCATGGTCATCTGCAAGATGTAGTTGTGTTCCTGAGAGGATACTTCAGTGGTAAGGGCGGTGGGCGTTTGGACTGCGATTTTCTTTTTTGGTGGGGGTTAGGGCCATGTTTCTCAAGGGGACGCTTGAGATACAGGGCCTTGTATGGACCTCTTGGACTCCTTGGGGGTGACCTGTGTCCCATCAAATGGACTTCTGGAGAACAGAGCTGTGTGCCCTTACTGAACACTAGATGGATTCCCTGTGTCCCTCAATGTACCCCTCGGTTGGGAAGTGCTTCTTATTCTTGCATTTACTATTTGATAACGGTCACTGTTGCTTGCTCTTTTTCAGCGTCCTCTCTCTGGTGCTTCACCCATGGTGTGGTTACCCTACTCTGCCATCGACCATCTGCTGCAAGCACTGAGTGAGAATCCTTCCAACCAGCACAGCGTTGCGGTAAGTGTGGTGCTCACATTCTAATCAGCCGTGCAGTGGCTTTCACTCTGTACGGTTCAGTTAAAAAATTCAAATAAATATAAAAATCTCATCCAAAATTAAATTGCCCTAAAAAAAGGTATTACATCAATAATTCTGGCATTTGTCAGTGCTACAGACGTCACGTTGCCAAAGAATTGTACATCATGTAGTCTAAATGTATGAAGATGGTACTTCTGAAGCACAAACCTAGCCAAACGCCAGCAGAGCACTGTACAGGGTCAAAGGTGAGCATACCGTCAGTGAGCAGGAGGAGAGGTAGCTGGTCTGTGGATCAATAGGTCGAGATGTGTTCTTCAAATTGGTGGCTTGAGTTCTTAAACTGGAGCAGCGTTGGGGCGGTGCTGATGGCGAAAGGTTTGTTTTTCCAGATCCTGGCCGCATAAGATGGGAAAGTTCTGCTGCTTTGTTGTTTTCCTTTTTGGTCTTTAGTCCGCAATCTGGTGGTGTACTGGCGGCTGGCGTGCCGAGAACCACCAGATAAAGCAAGCTTCTCTGCGTGACAAGCAGTGGGTTCCAGTGGCTTTTTTTAATTATGAGGCTGGTTTGAAGATGTGTGGGCAGCAAAGGGCAGCCAGAGGCGTTTGTAGAGAGACTTTAAAATATGGAACAGGACGTGACGTGAGAGTAGATTTGTAAAGGGGATTGCATCTAGTTACTACAAATATTGGCAACGAGAAGCTATGCGCAGAGGTCAGAGATTGGCGAAGTAACCTCCACCTCTGGAAAAGTGATATTTACAAGTTGAGGGAATAACACTACATGAACATGTGAAATTCTGGTACTGTAAGCGGTGAACAGTACATTTTTGTACATATTTTTAGCACTGCACTATTTGCGTTTAAGTGCCTGCGTTTATAAGCGCTAATTTAAGGATCTAATCGGTACGGAGTACCAACAGAACGCCGTGCGACACCCTTGAAACTCACCAGGGCTCTTTGAAAGCCGCGTTGCTAAGGCCTAACACTGTTGCTAGCAACGCGCATAAGGAAAGTAGCATTGCCAAAGCCCATCGGAAATGCTGCGTTGCTAGAATACGCCATATGTTCTGCCTCTGTCGCAGTACACGTCAAGAAGGCAGCGTGCTGGGGCTTGTCACACGTTAGTGCCTCTACAGCAGTGCGTTAGGAAGGCCGCGTACTAGAGACCAACTCACGATGTTGTCTTTGAACACAGGCACTACAGTTTGACAAAGTTGCTTGGCTAGGAAATTTGTGTTCGAGGCATGTATGCTGTAGATACACATGCTTTGCATACTCTTGCCATCTAGTGTTGGGTCTGGATGTTTGCAAGTAGTTTTTCTTCGAAGAAGTCTTTCAAGTCACGAGGTAAGGTGACTCCTCCTTACGGTGATAGTGCGCATGGGCATTGACTCCATTGTTAGATTATTTTTTTCTGCCATCGGGTTCGGCTGTACATTGCTTCAGTTCGAAACCCTTCTTCGGGTTCCCCTCGGTGCGCAATCCTCCCTACCCTTGACGGTATTGTTTCGTACGCCTTTCCTACTTCTCTGCGTATTGTTTCGGTCAACAAATCCTTTATTTTGGATGTAAAACTTCATGGGTGTCCTTCGGGCCTAACTGCATTGTTCTGGTCTTCTGTTGATGGAACGGAGTCCATTTAAATGCTGTCCTCGGCGCCACGCTAAGTATCCTCGCTCCGACTCACATAAAGTACATAACTTGTGCTGGTCTCCGGAGCACAAGGAAGACGACTGCGCTTGTAAATCGTTTTGGTCCAATAAGACTTCGAGATCAACAGGCTTGACATTGTGAAATGCAACATCAGAATATGCAATGCACTCCGGATATCTTCAGTGAAGAATCCAAGCATGAAGACGTCTAGGCGTCAGCGGCAGAAGAAGAGTCCATCTCTGTTCCAGGGTCGGATTCAAAACTCTGGGTAGACATGGAGTCTGAAGACGTGCCTCCGGGACTGGGTGCTGGATGGAGTCTGAAGAGGTGCCTCTGGGACTGGGTGCTGGATGGAGTCTGAAGACGTGCCTCTGGGACTGGGTGCTGGATGGAGTCTGAACACGTGCCTTTAGGACAGGGTGCTGTGAGTACCAATGACCCAATGCCCCTTAATCACATACCCAAAACTCATAAGGCTTCGACACCAGCTCTGTCTTCTAGTGAAGGTCGGCACCGAGACGATGTTTCCGATGCCCCACCTTCCGGCTCTGCACCGAAACAGTCAAACCTGTCGGATCGGGACCGAGTCGACCAAATCCTATTCGGATCTGAAACCTTCCAGTTCAAACCCAAATCTGGGACAGAGACGAAATCCTCCACGCCGAAAGAACGGCATGTTGCGGAGCCAAAACCTTCCGCTCCTAAAAGCAAGCCCATCCCGGCATCTAAACCTTTGGTGCCAAAATCAAGACAGCAGTTTTGAACCTTCTGACTCTAATTTAGACATTGTTCAACCCAAACTGGATCCCAAACAAGAATTATATCAATCCTGATACAGGACATGTTCATGCTAAATCTCCAGTTAAACGCAAGCTCCCTTCTGAGGACTCACTGTAAGAGTCCTTTAAAGAAGGAGGAGGATGTGGCGACCAGCCCTGTTTATCCTGCTCCACCATCCCCTCCATTTCCACCCTCCTCTCCACATTTAGATCCTTTACACATTTCACCTCCGGGGTCTCCACTCTCACAGCCTGAAGAGGGAGATATTGATGAGGAAGATATTTGTTTGCCTGTAGAGCCATGGAAGGATTACACCAGTGACTCCATTAGACAACGACCCAGACCTTTACCCTGCAAAGCCCTCCCCACCTGACGGAATGCTGCTCATCAGGAACTCATTGCTAGAGCAGCAGAGTACCATGGCGTGGGGTTACATAAAGAGTCGTTAGAAGAGGACTTTTTATTTGAGACACTTGGGGCCACACACCGGTCAAGTCAGACACTCCCTGTGCTGAAGGGCATGATGAGGCACGCAAATGACCTTTTCAAAGACCCCCTGCGAGCACCCATTTTCACTCCTAGAGTTGATAAAAAAAAATACAAACCTTCGCCATCAGATCCTATCTTTATTAAAGCTCTGCTGCCTCTTCACTCCCTTGTAGAGTCCAACGCTCGCAAAAGAGCGAAGTCACAACGTCTGGTGATGCTCCTCCCCCGATAAAGAATCTAAGCTCATAGATGCTTCATGCAAACCTGTAGCCGCTCAAGCTGCGAATCACTGGTGCATCGCAAATACACATGGCCCGTTAACTAGGTACGACAGCACACTGCGATGAGATGGAGGAACTGCTCCAATATCTCCCAGAAGAACACAAAACCAAGGCACACAAGTTCGTTCAGGACGTCAAACTTATTTCTAACTCTTCTATCAAATGAGCCCTGGATGCTGCCGACACCGCTGCTAGGGAGACAAATACCAGCATTCTCCTCAGAAGGCGTGCTTGGCTTAGGATTTAAGGTTTTAACACCTTGCGTGCAGCGCAGATTTCCCCTCGGTGCTGGACATTCCATAACTGGGTGTGGTCGTGACGGAACCATTCTGTCATCCGCACAGCTCAACCGTGAGGCAAGACGGAATGGTTCCATCACAAGCATCGAAGGGGTTAAACCGGAGGATCAACAATCCATTTTAACGCCCCTTTTGACAAAGAGCACCCGTTTGATCCTGTAGTCCACCAATCCCTACATAAAATGAGAAAAGATACCGAAGTGGCAGAGTCCATGGGAGCGCTCCAGTCCCCATCAAATAGAGGCTCCTTTCGTCGTCCTTCGTCGCCCCAGGGGAGGGTCTAAGACAACAACCTTGGTCCAAGTGCTTCCTCTTATAATACCAAGACCCAATACTCTCCCTCTAGAGGTTTTTATAAAGGAGAGTATAGAGGAAATAATTCCAAAGATAGGGGTAGAGGCGCCTCAACATGTAACACCCCTTTCCCTAACGGTGATTTGCCCACACTTTCGCCCAATTACTTAATACCTGTCGGGGTAAGACTTCCACAATTTCTCCTCATTTGGCAATCCATAACAAATTGGTGATCGACATTATCCGTCATGGTTATTGCCTAGAACTTACCAACAATCCACCAAACATTCTACCTCTCACTTACAAACTGTCGTCAGACCACTTAATTACTCATTCAAGAGTTGCAATCCCTCTTACAGAAAGGAGTAATAGAGCCATTTCCGTTCCACTGCCAAGATTCAGGGATTTATTTTCTATTTCCTAATTCCCAAAAAGGCCGGCTCCTTAAGACCCATTATGGATCTCGTAGTGTTAAACCAGTGCATAATCTTAGAACATTTCCATATGGTAACACTTCAACAGGTGCTTCCACTTCTACAGCAAGGCGATATTATGTCCACACTGGACTTAAGACTCTTATTTTCACATTCCCATACATCCAGCTCATTGCACATTCCTCCGAATTGTGATAGCAGCCAAACACTAACAGTTCAAAGTACTTCATTCGGAGTAACTACTGCCCCAAGAGTGTTCATCAAATATCTAGTAGTAGTGGCAGCTCATCTCAGAAGACAACAGATCCACGTCTTCCCGTACCTAGACGACTGGCTCATCAAAGCCGGCACACACCAAAAGTGTCTACAACACACTCTGGACTAACTCCACTGTAAGAAGTTGGCCTGATATGCAGTGCTCACTATTCTAGTGATCACTATGTATCAGTCCAAACAACCCTTATTGATGATTGGTTGTAAGTCAACCTTATAGACCAGCTATCCTAGTAGCATGGATACGAGCAGTCTAAGGCTAAGACTCTAGAGGGCGTGTTAAGCCAGCTGTTTTACCATCACATTACCCCTTGAACACCCAGTGAAAGGACACCACACAAGTTGTTATGAAAATAAACAGATATTTATTTATAACAAGACTACCCTGGCTCTTTATGAGTCAGGGAGCTAAGCACACAACAAAACTCTTACGAAAATACTTTTAAGTCGCACAATTTACACAAATGCCCTAGGGGCACGAAAAACCATATACACAGTAAGTGGAATGCGAACTTGCTAGCAGGTAAGTAATACGTTTCTAGACTCTGGAATCGCTAGGCCTACAATTCTAAACACTGGGATTAGATGCAGGAGGCCTGTGGACGTCGTGTGCAGAGTGGGAACTCTCACGCGTAAGGCGGGAAAAAGTCTATGGAGGCTAGCAGTTGCAAAGTTCCTGTTCTCGGGCGAACCCGACTAGGTGGGTCAAAAACAAGAGTGGATCCGAACACTAGGAGTGTTGGACTATGCTGGAGCACCGGAGTACTCGGTTTACCTAGCCCAGGGGCTGCGGCTGCATAGGGTTGAAGTCACGTCGGAAACCCTCGTTGATGAACCAGGAGCCTGAAGTGGAAGTTGCTGGCAGGCGGCCAGTGAAGAAAAGTTAGTGGTGATCCAAGCCTGGATCAGGGAAGAGGAAGACCTGAAAGCAGAGGGGACCAAGTTCTGAATCACTAGCCAGTGATTAGATGGGCACCAGAGTGGCACCGGACGAGGTCACCTCGACCAGGTGAGTGGGCGCTGCTGGGCTCTGCAGTCTCTCGGACCAGGAGGCGTTGTCGGCGACCAGGATGGAGGTGCGAGCTGTCCCACGAAGGTTCTTGCTGTCGACGTCGCTGGACCCAGGATTGGGCAACAAGTCTTGGCAAATGCAAGGCCCACGCGGTGGACCTAAAATGGCGTCTTGAGTGGACCAGGAGGGTCCAGGGTGCTCCTCTGTTGGAGGGGAGCAAGGGCTAGTCTGGAGCAACCAGACCAGCAGTAGTTGTCGTCGTGGAGCATCGTGAGAGGGCCACTAGCCAACGGGCAAGCGACCTGGACAACGCGGTGAGCAGCAAAGAGCAGAAGGGCCCCACGCAGATCTCGTGGATGCAGGGGGGCTGAACTTCGGTGCTGGAGCTGCTCAGGGTCGGGGCTTCTCTTACCCCAAAGCACTCAGTCGAGGGTCACTCGGTGGTCGTGCTGGACAAGCGTCGTGCAGTTCTGAAGATGGCCGGTCCCTCGAGGTCTCGTCGCACCCACGGATCACAGCTGGGCTGATGATGTAGGTTGAGGTCAGAGGTGCCAGGGAAGCCGGTTCTCGTCGTGCTGGAGCAGTCTTGATCCGAAGGAGAGACTGGCAACAAACCGCGATGCTTGGTTGGTGCCTGCTGCTGCAGGGTGACTACTCCTTAGTCACAAGGGAGAATCTTGGGAAGAAGTCTTGAGTTCCTTTCGTGGAAAGTAGTTTCAGGATTCAAAGATGATCTGATTTGGAAGGGGGCCAGTTCCTACCTTTATCCTGAAAAAGGGGTCTGGCACGCGACTAAGTCCTGCCCTATGGGTGGGACCAGGAGGGGGGTGGCTACACCCCTCTCCTTTGGCGGGCTTTTCCCCAGCACAGGGTCTGGAGTGACCCTGGAACTGGTTCCAGCCAGCCTATGCACAGTGAGCACCGGGGTGCCACTTGCAGTCACCTTCCTCTAAAGCCCTGCCTACCTAGGATACACAAAATCCTGTCTGGGACGGTGCTGGCACCGCCCCTGGCAGGAAACCCTTTGTCCTTGCCTCCTGCTCTGGGAGGACTCCCAGCAGCAGGAGGGCAGACTTGTGTCTCGGTGGCAGCATCCATTTTGTGGAGCTAAGGCTATGTCTGACTTTAACCGGGGTTACAGGTTACATACATGTCGTGTCCCTCTAGAAGGGTGGAATGCTAACCCCGTCGCCAGAATTGGCGAGGGGTTAGTATTCCAATTCGTATGACACCTTACTCGACATGTTTTGATAAAGCGATACCAGAGTTGGCATATAACCACGAGGATTATAATGCACTTAAGAGTATATGGTATGCGATATCATGGAAACGGCTAAGGGATGGATCCCGAAAGCCGCAGACAGGCTCAGCTCATGCCAGAGCACCATCTCACACGATTCCAAGCACTCTGCCTTCAGGATTGTTAAGGCCTGCCATAGGAGTGACTGATAGGAGATCTGTGTGTCCATTTAGGTTTAGATATAGGAATACTATATCTAAAGCAAAGGGTGAGTACACCACCTGGCCCCAGCTGTCAAGCAGCCAGTTGTGTCTGTTTGGTTAGTCAGTCCAGGGGTGGCATAATACATGCTGCAGCCCCTGGGAGACTTCTGGGTGCACCTCAGCCCTGGGTACAGGGAGTTAGAGAGGGCCCAGTGCCAATTCAGTACCTGGGTACAATTTGGATAGAGAGAACAGCTAGGCTGTGGGTCTGATTAGCAGGCCCACAGCCAGGGAAAGTCGTAAACCAGTGAAGCAAAAAGCAAAAATCTGGGTGATCATAGGATTGCAGACCCTACTCTCCTACATCCACCAGTTGTGCTTCACAGTAAACGCATCAGTCTCACCTGCGGCCTTCACAGACACTATCTTATCTGGGAGCCACTCAACACTCAAAGCTCTACTCTCCCAATGAAGCCAGAATTCGCAATATTCATGCTCTGTTACTTCAGTTTCAGGCCAACCAAAAATTACCAGCCAGAACCTTCATGCAATTGGAAGGGATGATGGCGTCATGCAAAGCAATAATGCCTCTTAAGACTACACATGCGTCCCCAACAAGAGTGCTTAGGACATCAGTGGAATCAATGTCAGGGCCAGTTGACAGATCTAGTGTTGGTGGACAGCCGCACCCATCGCTCTCTGCAGTGGTGGAATCCACAAGATTGTGCTAACTGCAGATGCATCTCTCACAGGTTGGGGTGCCCATCTTCACGATTATACAATCCAGGGTCTCTGGGACACTATGCACAAACATCTACACATCCACTGTCTAGCGCTTCTAGCAGTATTTCTAGCACTCAAAGCTTTTCAGTCTCACCTCATAGGCAAAGTTGTCTTAGTCCGCACGGACAACATGACAGCTATGTACTATATACAAAAACAGAACACCTCCCAGGAGTGAACAATCAGATTGCCGACCTCCGCAAAAGTAGACAGCACATACATGAGTGGGAACTTCATCCCTAAGTTCTCCTTCCATATTTTCGAGAATGGGGATTTCCACATATAGATCGGTTTGCCACAGTGAACAGTGCAAAATGCTCAAACATCTGAAAGAGGCTATTAGTTATCGATTCCTTACCTTAGAGCCCCAGGTGTCAGAATGGATCAGGAAAATGTTATCCTCCACAGTACCCCTGCGCATCAGTAGGTGGCATCGGTAGACTCTGCGTTCGGCATTGTGGTCGCCAGGATGGCATTGCGTTGCCTACTTAGACGCCACCCCTGCTCGCTGACGTCCGTTCTGTCTTTTTCAGTGCCAGCCAAGCGCAGACCCGGAGGGAGCTTGCCCCTTAGTCAATTTTTGACGAAACTTTTTTCGAGTCTTCGACACTTGGTGAGCAAGAGGTGTGTCCCATTGCAAGACCGTCTTAAAGCCCTGTACGGTCTGTCACAAACTGATGTCAGTGACAGGTCCGCACCTCATGTGCCTCTGGTGACTGGAGCGCGACCACGACCCAAAGTCGTGCTCCGACTGCCGGGCCATGAATCCGTAGTCTTTGTGGGAGCGGTCCCGAAAGCTTTTGGAGGCCCTGGAGTCTGCTCGGCGTCGCTTCCGGTCTCGCTCGAGAGGCAGGTCTCGAGACTGTTCACGGAGCCACCACCCCTTGTCCAAGTCTTCACACTCCTCGGGTAAGTCGAATCACAAGAAGTTAGAGGCTCCGTCGCTCTACGCCTTCTCCCTGTCGGTCGGCTGATACGTTGCGGGACTCTGAGTGTCGTCGCTCTAAGTCTCCGTCTCCGGTGCCTGATTCAGGGATGACTCTGCGCCTCTCCCCGGAGCATCCCGTGCCCAACTTCGTACTTTCTACAAAGCCCTCCACCGAATCTTTGGGCATCCAGGCCTGGATCCATATCGGCGCTGGTCGACCTGACTTGACCTTTCCCTGTAATGACGCCCCTGTCCTGCATGGTTCTAAAATCAAACATAAGTATATCTTTTTTTTTTTTTTTTTGATAAACACATGTTCGAGGCATATGAGCTGCAGATTGCACACTATGCATAGATGGCCACCTAGTATTGGGCCTGGATGTTTGCAGTTTGTTTTTGTTGTAGAAAGTCTTTGGAAGTCACGGGATAGGTGACTCCTCCTTTGGGTGATACTACGCATGGGCATCGGCTCCATCCCCAGATTGGTTTTTTTCCGCCACCGGGCTCGGATGTGGTTCCAGCGCTACGTGTTGGAACCAATTACCGTCGGCACGCAATCCTCATCGGCTTCAAGAAACTACTCTAGAAAGCGTTTTCTTGTCGACACTACTCTTCGAGACCAAGAACGTCCATTCCGGTCGTCTACTACGGCCTTCTGGCCCAACTAGGCCTCGACACCAGCTAATGGAAAGGACGCCATTTAAAAGGTGTCCTCAAAGTGGGTTGAAGTTTTCCCATACCGACCTTCACGAGGTCTGTAACCTCTGCCTCTCTCCGGAGCACGAGGCCAAGGACTGTTCAGCCAGACGAACAATGGCTCAAAGATCTTCAGGTTCGATTCCAGATGACATTTTCCAGGAAGGCGTCGACGTCCCAGAAGAAAACTACGTCAACAGCAATTCGGAGGAAGAGGATTCTGATGTAGAGGACGTAACCCCAGCGCAGCCGGTCGTAAGTAAGACCGTCGACCCCAGCCCTCCCTCTACGCACACAAAAAAGGCTACGGTCACACCCTCGCCCTCGGGTGCACCCCGAGACTCTACTTCCACTGCCCCACCTTCGGGCTCGGCCAAGAAGTCAATAAGGCCTTCGGGCGACTCGGGCTCGAGTCGACCCCCACTCAGTGCCGACACACACACTCCGGCACCGAAAAAAACGCCTGGTACCGCTCCGAAGCCATCGGCGCCGAAGCACTCTGTCCCCTCGGCACCCAAACCAACTTCAGAGCCGACAAAACCTTACGGCACCAAAAAAGCACCAGAGCCGAAGCACGCACCGAAGCCAAAAAAAAGTATCGGACTCGAAAAAACACCCAGAACCGAAAAAGACTTCGGAACCGAAAAAGACCCCGGCTTCCCCCGTTAAAGATAAAAAGTCGAAAGAATCTGCTGCGGTGCCGAAACAACCTTCTACGCTGAAAGGTCACACTCCTGAAAGAGACTTGTTTGCTCCGGACCCAAAGCAAAAGACTCTCATAAAGGATCCCAAAACTGGTCGATTGACATTATCAAAGAAACTACCAGCAGAGGCACCAGCACCAGCTCCAAAGAAGAAAAAGGACATTGCTACCTCACCTATGCATGTACCTTCCCCGCCTCCTGCACCCAACTCCCCCCCACATATTTCACCACCTCTCTCCCCTACACCATCTAGCACACATGATGAAATGGGGACGACATATCAGATACAGCGGCTGATCCACAAGACCCATATTATCCCCCAGCCTCACCAGACCCATGGGAAGACTATAATACACCAGACGTCCCAAATGTACCACAAGATGACATATACCCCTCAAGGCCCTCACTACCAGAAGACACAATGGGGTTCACCCAATTACTGACTAGAGCAGCACAATACTATGGGGTAGACCTGCACTCTGATGCAATAGAGGAGGACTTCCTGCTAGACACATTTGACACCGCACAAAGGTCTTCAGCAATTTTGCCTCTCAGGTCTTTAAAGACCCTGTCAGGACACGGGTTATAAACCCAAGGGTGGAGAAAAAGTATAAAGCTGCGCCATCTGACCCAGCATATATAAATGGACCAGTTCCCCTGGACTCTAGTGGTGTCTAACACACGTTAAAGAGCTAACTCTCAAACATCAGGCGAAGCTCCCCCACCAGACAAGGAATCTAAACTCCTTGACGCGTCAGGGAAAAGAACAGCCTTACAAGCAGCAAACATGTGGCGCATTGCACACACGCAAGCCTTGCTAGCACGATACGATAGAGCACATTATGATGAGCTCGAGGAAATAATGTGACATCTTCCTGACAAATTTAAAGATAGAGTTAGTGAGCTAATTCAAGAAGGGAAAATTATCACTAACACATCTATCCACTGTGCACTAGATGCAGCAGACACAGCCTCCAGAGCCGTCAACACTAGCGTCCTGCTACGCAGGCAGGCTTGGCTACGTTTATCTGGATTCAAGCCAGAGGTCCAAAGTGCTATACTCAATCGACCATTCGATGAGCAACACTTATTTGGACCCGAGGTGGATGTCTCCCTCGAAAAAATGAAGAAAGACACCGACACAGCAAAATCTATGGGAGCCCTGCAGTCACAGGCTCCCAGACGTTCATTTCGTCGCTCCACATATAGAGGTGCAAACAGAGGGTACTCATCAGACACACCTTCCACAGCATATGAAAGCCCCACTCAGTCTACCTACAGTAAGGGCTACCAAAGGGGAGGTTACCGCGGTAACAACAAGGGCAGAGGCAAGAACAACAACTCACGCTCTGCCTCCACCCCTACCCAATGACTCCCCTCCCCCCGCCCATTCCACTCCTGTCGGGGGAAGGATACAGCAATACCTGTCAGCCTGGGAAGACATCACATCAGACAGGTGAGTGCTTCAAATAATTCTGTCAGGTTACTGTCTAGAGCTAACATTCACCCCCCCCCCCCCCCCCCCCCCAAACATACCACCCAAACAGCACCCAATGTCACAAGATCATTTAACGTTGCTCAGACAAGAAGTACTTTCTCTCCTGCAGGAAAAATGCAATAGAGATAGTTCCAAAACATCAAAGGAACAAAGGAGTATATTCCCTGTACTTCTTTAATTCCAAAGAAGGGCGGCTCTCTGAGACCTATTCTAGACCTCGGACCTCTCAACGCTTACATACAATCAGACCACTTCCATATGGTATCACTTCAGCAGGTCCTTCCACTCCTGTTGCAGAAGGCCACTGCGCGGCCGCGGGCTGCGGGCGCGCCGCTGGTGCACCGAAGGCGCGTCAAAGGCAAGCACGTCTGCGCCTGTCTGCGACCCGTCCGCGACCAGCACCAGGAACCCTGGACCTCCGCCCCGCCAACGCTACGACCCAGCAGCACTCCACGCACTCAACCCAGGCTGCAACAACAACTGCAAGCTAGCATCACCAGCCGACACCCATGGACCCTTCAGCTGTCACCGCTGCCGGCACACCTGCAGCACCGCCAAGAACACGGATCCAGCACAACCCGCCCACAAGAACACAACCGAACCGAAGACCCTACAATGCATCCTCCTCAACGTCCGATCCCTCCACAAACACGCCACAGAAATCTGGGACCTCCTCGACAGCACAACCCCAGACGTAGCATTCTTCACCGAAACCTGGACCAACACCACCTCAGGACCGGACATCGCCATTGCCATCCCCCAAGGATACAAGATCTCCAGGAAGGACCGCCCCATCCACCCAGGAGGAGGAATCGCCATCGTCCACAAATCCAGCCTCCTCCTGAGCACACTCCCTGACGTGTCCACAGAACTGATGGAACACCTTCACTTCAAGATACTGGCCAGCCCCACCGCCGCCCTCCGAGGAACCCTCATCTACCGACCCCCTGGACCCCGCGGACCCTTCGCCAACTCCATTACGGACATTATCTCCCCGCAGGCCATCGCATCCACCAACTACACCCTGCTGGGAGACCTCAACTGCCACCTCGACAATCAACTGGACCCCAACACCACATCCCTCCTGGACAACCTCCACAACATTGGACTCCGCCAGATCGTGACCGAGCCCACGCACTCAGCAGGACACACCCTCGACCCCCTTTTCACTACAGGAAACTCCATCACCTTCAGCCACACCACCGAACTCCCATGGACCGACCATCGTTGCGTCCACTTCACCTTCAGAACACCCACCATCCACAGACACCAGCACCTGCTTCCACAAAGAAACTGGACCAAAATCACCGATGACCAGCTCACCTCCTCACTCAACAACTCCACCCCAACCATCGCGGAAAACGACGACCCCAACACCGCAGCCCGAACCCTGCATAGATGGATCTCGGACAGCACCAACACCATAGGCCCCCTCAAGAAAAACAACAATACCCGTGCCAAGAAAGCCAGATGGTTCACCACCGAACTTCGAGAGTCCAGGCGCACATGCCGCCGCCTCGAAAAGGCCTGAAGAAACACCAAATCCACAGAAGCCCACAACAACTTCAGAGCCGCCACCAATGCCCACCATCAACTCATCAGAGAAACGAGGAAAAAAGCGATTGAAGACAGAATCTCCACCCACGCACACAACAGCAAGGAACTCTTCAGCATCATCAAGGAGTTCGCCCAACCCACCAGCGAGTCTACCGACATCCCTCCCTCACAAGACCTCTGCGACAAACTCAGCATCTTTTTCCACCACAAAATCAAGAGCATCTACGACAACTTCGACGAAGACAACCAACACACTGAACCCTCACCAACCACCCCCAACACCCGGAAACCAGCGATTGATGACTGGACAGCCCTCACCACCGAAGACACACTGAAGACAATGAAGTCAATCCACTCAGGGGCCCCCACGGACCCCTGCCCCCACCACATCTTCAACAGAGCCGCCAACACCATCGCACCCATGCTCCGCCAAACCATCAACCGCTCCCTGGCGACCGGCTCATTCCCCGACGACTGGAAACACGCCGAGGTCAACCCCCTCCTAAAGAAACCCTCAGCGGACCCCACCGACCTCAAAAACTACAGACCCATCTCCCTGCTCCCGTTCCCAGCGAAAGTCATCGAGAAAGCCATCAACAGCCAACTCGCCACATTCATTGAAGAACACAACATCCTCGACTCCTCCCAATCCGGCTTCAGAAAAAACCACAGTACGGAAACTGCCCTCCTCGCCGCAACAGACGACATCCGCACCTTACTGGACAAAGGAGAAACAGTAGCCCTCATCCTCCTCGACCTATCAGCAGCGTTCGACACAGTCTCCCACCGCACCCTAATACGCAGACTCTACGATGCAGGAATCCAGGATAAGGCCCTCGACTGGATCTGCTCCTTCCTCTCCAGCAGGACGCAGCGGGTCAGACTCCCCCCTTTCCTCTCGGACCCCACACCTATCACCTGCGGAGTCCCCCAGGGCTCCTCCCTCAGCCCGACGCTCTTCAACGTCTACATGGCTCCACTTGCCCCCATCGTCAGAACCTACGGACTCAACATCGTGTCATATGCAGACGACACCCAGCTCATCCTCTCCCTATCCAACGAGCCCAACAACGCCAGACGCAACTTTCGAGAAGGCATGGAAGCCGTCGCCAAATGGATGAAAAACAGCTGCCTACAACTAAACACCAACAAAACAGAAGTACTCATCATGGGCCCAAACCCCAACGCCTGGAGTGACACCTGGTGGCCCACCGCCCTCGGAAACCCGCCAACCCCCACAGACCACGCACGCAACCTGGGAATCATCCTGGACTCCGAGCTCAAAATGGACCGCCAGATCAACTCTGTCTCATCTTCCTGCTTCCACACCCTCCGCCTCCTTCGTAAGACCTTCAAATGGATCCCCCTCGAACACCGAAAGACAGTCACTCACGCCCTGGTCACCAGCAGACTCGACTACGGCAACGCACTCTACGCCGGAATAAACAAAAACCTCATCCGCAAGCTACAGAACATCCAGAACGCCGCCGCAAGACTGGTCCTCAACCTGCCAAAACACTGCCACATCTCCCAGCACCTGCGCACACTCCACTGGCTCCCCGTCGAGGCGAGAATCACCTTTAAGATGCTCACCCACGCACACAAGGCCCTCCACGGCACCGGACCAGCATACCTGAACAGCCGACTCAAATTCCACGCACCCCAAAGGACCCTACGATCAGCCCAGCTTTCCTACGCTGTGGTCCCCCACACCAGAGAGACCAGATCGGGAGGCCGCTCCTTCTCCTTCCTCGCGGCCAAAGCATGGAACGCCCTTCCGCTCCACCTCAGACAGACAACATCGCTCCCCATCTTCGCAGGAAACCTCAAAACCTGGCTCTTCGACAGACCCCCTCCTTGATGGAATGGAACCTGCACCCCCCCAACCCCCCCCCCCCCCCACCCCTAGCGCCTTGAGACCCTTACGGGTGAGTAGTCGCGCTTTAACAAACTCCTGATTGATTGACAGAAGGACTTTCTGGTCACACTAGATCTCAAAGACGCCTACTTTCACATCCCAATTCACCAGGCGCACAGGAAGTATCTAAGATTTGTGCTAGAAGGACAGCACTACCAATTCAAAGTGCTCCCATTCGGAGTCACAACAGCGCCAAGAGTGTTCACCAAATGCCTAGCAGTGGTAGCACACTTAAGAAGACCGCACATCCACGTCTTCCCATATCTAGACGACTGGCTCATAAAAGCACAATCGTACAACCAGTGTGTACAACACACTCACAACACAATGCTGTTACTCCACGACTTAGGCTTCACAGTAAATTACACCAAGTCACATCTGCTACCATCGCACACACAACGGTACCTAGGAGCCACAATCAATACTCAACTAGCACGAGCTTATCCCTCTCCAGCAAGGAAAACAAGTGTGCAAACACCCCTAACAAAATTCAAATCACAACACTCGCTTCCAGCTCGAGCGTTCATGCAGCTCATAGGAATGATGGCATCTTGCATATTCATAGTACCTCACGCAAGACTGCAAATGCGTCCACTGCAGGAGTGCCTAACACGTCAATGGAACCAGGCTCACGGTCAATTAACAGACCTAGTGTTGGTAGACAGTCGGACTCCTCGCTCTCTGCAATGGTGGAACACAAAAAACATGTCAAAAGGCCGACTGTTCCTAGAGCCAGTTCCACAAATCATACTAACAGCAGACGCATCGCTCTCCGGCTGGGGAGCCCACTTACTGCATCACAGCACGCAGGGAAAGTGGACACCAATGCAAAAACTACTCCACGTCAACCATCTGGAGCTATTAGCTGTGTTCCTAGCTCTGAAAGCATTCCAAACACAAGTGCCATACAAGACTGTCTTAGTCCGCACAGACAATATGACAGCCATGTATTACATAAACAAACAAGGAGGGACACGCTCTCTGTAGCTCTCTCAACTAGCACAGCAGATATGGAGGTAGGCTAGACCCCAGAACATCTTCTTAATAGCCCAGCACGTCACAGGAGTTCAAAGCACCATGGCAGATCTGCTAAGTCGGCAAACTCAGCAGATGCACGAGTGGGAACTTCATCCACAAGTTCTTCATCCGTTCTTTCAAATGTGGGGACAGCCTCAGATAGAGCTCTTCGCCACCCACGACAACGCAAAATGTCCACACTTCGCCGCCAGATACCCACACCCATTGGCCAAAGGCAATGCGATATGGATGAACTGGTCAAGACTATTTGCGAACGCTTTTCCTCCTCTATCAATGATTCCTTTACTAGTACGCAAAATGCAACAACACTCGCTGACGCTTATACTAGTTGCTCCAACGTGGGCCAGACAAGCGTGGTACACCACACTGCTACAGCTATCTGTGGTACCACACCAAAAACTAAACCTATCTCCACATCTTTTAACTCCGAGCCATGGAGAGATCAGACACCCAGACCCAGCTCAGCTCAACCTTGCGATCTGGCTCCTGAAGTCATAAAGTTTAGTTATCTTAAACTCCCTCAAGAGTGCATGAATGTTATCAAGGAAGCAAGGCGTCCCACCACTAGAGCATGTTATGCAGCTAAGTGGAAACGTTTTGTAATATACTGTCAAAGCAACAACATAAATCCCCTAGATGTATCCATCCAACACATTATAGGCTATTTACTGCACCTTCAAAAGTGTAATTTAGCCTACACATCGATCAGGTTGCACTAAGCTGCCATTGCATCTTATTTACAAAACACAGCACCTGTCTCTCTTCTGAGTACCAGCCATTAAAGCTTTTCTAGAGGGTCTCAAAAGAATAATACCTCCAAGAATGCCACCTTCACCTGTGTGGAACTTAAACATAGTGCTCACACGTCTCATGGGACCTCCATTTGAACCTTTACATAAATGCGAATTGCAATTTCTCACATGGAAAGTAGCTTTCCTAGTGGCCATTACTTCGTTAAGAAGAGTTAGTGAAATGCAACCATTTACCATCCAGGAACCTTTTCTGCAAATGCATCACAATAAGGTTGTTCTTCGTACAAACCCTAAATTCCTGCCAAAGGTAGTTTCTCCTTTTCATCTAAACCAGTCTGTGGAACTGCCAGTTTTCTTCTCGCTGCCACAAACAGTAGCAGAAAGAGCTCTGCACACCCTAGATGTCAAAAGAGCATTACTGTACTACATAGAGAGAACACAAAGCTTTAGGAATAGAAAACAGCTTTTTGTATCTTTTTCACCACCACATAAAGGCAACCCAATATCAAAATCTGGTATTGCCAGGTGGATCATTAAGTGTATCCAAATATGTTATCATAAAGCTAAGCGTACACTAACAATTCCTCCAAAAGCCCATTCTACAAGGAAAATAGGGGCTTCCATGGCATTCTTAGGGAACATTCCCTTAGAAGACATCTGCAGAGCAGCTACATGGTCTACACCGCACACATTCACAAAACGCCATTGTGTAGATGTGCAAACCAAGCAACAAGCTACTGTGGGCCAGGCTGTACTAAAACACTATTTCAAACAACTGCAACAGATACTGGTGGTCGCCGCTAGGTGTGTGTGCTGCTATACAATCTATGCATAGTGTGCAATCTGCAGCTCATATGCCTCGAACGGAAAATGCTACTTACCAGTGTGCATCTGTTGGCATGTAGAGCTGCAGAGTTGCACACGCCTCCCCGGCTACCTTTATCTGTTCCAGTGTTATCGTCCTTAGATACAAACGCACATGGTCATCACTATCTCTTAGCTCCATCACTATCCTAATGGCGAAAAACAATCTGGGGATGGAGTCGATGCCCATGCGCAGTATCACCCAAAGGAGGAGTCACCTATCCCGTGACTTCCAAAGACTTTCTACAACAAAACAAACTGCAAACATCCGGGCCCAACACTAGGTGGCCATCTATGCACAGTGTGTAACTCTGCTGCTCTACATGCCAAGAACAGATGCATACTGGTAAGTAGCATTTTCCTTTTATTGATTTTGCAAAGAAAGAACACCAGCATTGCATCACACACCCATGAGAGTATTGAATTACAGAAGGACTCTGTGCAGCCCATCGGGCCAATACCGTTGAAACATAAGTGTTCGGCGATTGAACAAACCCTTGACAATCCCCCCAACCATTTCCCCTATACTCTGCTGTGTTTCTTGGGGCACCCACGTGCCTCATACATAGCTTCTCCTGCATGGTACACCAGTCCCCCCCAGCCCGCCATCGTCCAACACTCGGGGGCTCGGGCGTTTCCACCAGGCCGCGATATCTCTCTTAGCGACCACCAATGCAGTAGTTGGAATACCTTCTCATTCCTAGACCCGTCTAACCCGTCGGTAATGCCCAGAAGTGTGTGCTTTGGTTCATGGGGGACCTCCCACCCCAAGGTTTCAGTAAGCGCGACCTCCATTACCCTCCAGAATTGCGCTAGGTCGGGACAGGCCCAGACCATGTGAAGGAAGTTTGCCGGCTCGTGGCCACATCTAGTACAGGCCTGGGTTGGACTAAACCCCGCCGGGGTGAGATATGCTGCGTGTAAATAGTATAGCTGGACCAGGCGCAAGTATATCTTTTTTATACTTACCTCATTAGTCTGGATTCTGTCTCTGAAAGTGTTTATCAGTCCTTGATTGAGTAAATACAATAAATGCTTAACACACCCTCTGGATAAGCCTAACTGCTCTCCCACGCTACCACAAAGAGAGCGGTTAGTACTGACCTAATTTAGCCTCTGCTATACCTCTGGGAACTTCGTGGACTCTGTGCACACTGTACCTTACTTTGGTATAGTATATACAGAGCCCGCTTCCTACAGGGTTCACGCTCCAAAACAAAATGCTTACTTAACAGTAGTAGTACTTTTGCAGCTTGAAGAGTTTTCTGGATTCACATGCTGTGCATTTATTCCATCTAGTGGTTCGATCTGGAATGGTCTTTTTTTTTTTTTTTCCTTTAGGGCTTCGTCAATTACCATTTGGCACTAGGGGGGTTGAGGTATTTGGTGATGCATCTGTTGATTTTCTGTAAGACCTTGTCCGGGAACAGTAACAGGAGATCAGTCTGTGGTTGGTGAGCGTTAAAAGGTCTGCAGAGGGTTTCTTCAGCAATGGGAGGACAGTTGCATGTTTCCAAGCATTTGGGAAGGTTGCAGAAGAGATGGAGGCATTCAAAATGCGTGTGAGCATAGCAGTGATGCGTTGCCGCCTTCTGGATTAGGCGTGGTGGGGGCATGGGTCCGATGGGGCCCCTGAGTGGATGGACCACATGGTGGCAGTGGTTTCTTCTGGGGTGATGATGGGCCATGTGGTTGGCATTGGTTCTTTGGATAAGATTGGGAGGCATTTGTCGAGGTATGTCTGT
Organism: Lissotriton helveticus; assembly: GCF_964261635.1. Classification (NCBI taxonomy): domain Eukaryota; kingdom Metazoa; phylum Chordata; class Amphibia; order Caudata; family Salamandridae; genus Lissotriton; species Lissotriton helveticus. Next base: position 499,205,486 of record NC_136062.1, read on the forward strand.
TCCGATTTCAGACTGAAGCTGCTGTAATTCAGTTGTTACACACTTGCTTTCTAGTAACAGGCTTAGCCATTTTCTTGTCTCCTCAATATCTGCTGAATCTGTACATCAACGCTGACACCAAATCTTATTCTGTCCCCAGGTGCACAAGAAGCTGAAAGACAAGCTTGATGACTACCTTCAGAAGGTGGACACAGCGACCCGTGACCTGCTGTTTCGTCGCCACTAGCGCGGTCCCGTGGGTCCGTATGCTGCATGCACCTGGTGCTGGAAGATCTTTATATCAATCTCGATGAACACTGCCCCCAGGGGACGTTGGTGCCCGCTCCAGTCTGTAGTAACATGAATAAAAATGAAATCATGAACCGATGTTATATGAAACTAGCAAAAGTTGTATCCTGCTCCGTGGTGGCAGCCGCTGGTGCTAATTGTTTTACAAATTATATTTTTTCATGAAGATCCTGAAAAGACTTTCAGTGCGTGATTTTCAGATGCCCGTCAAGTATATTTTTGAATTCATTACAGATGTTCATGATCCGCTCACAAGAACGTTTGAATTTGTTTGCAAGCACTGCGTCGCCATTTTAGATGGCATCTGTTCAACGCTGTCTCCGTTTTCTTGGTTGTCCTGAGCTGTAAATAGAAACAAATTTTTGACTTTTCATCTAATATTTATTCTGGTGTTTTGAATGATCTTTATTAAAAAATACTTTTTTCAACTAAAATGTTTCTCCTGTGTTGGTACTGGGGTGCAAGTTCTTAAAGGCAGCACAGTGGTGTCATTGCCTCGTTAGAGGGGCATCTGCTTTATTGTGCATAAATATTCTGTCATTTTTCGTTTTCAGCCTGCTTCAAGAAAGATGTCTGCTCTCAACCATTGATGCACGATGACCTGTCGCATCATAAATGCAGTCTGAGCGCGTGAGACCCACCCCTGTGTGTTTCATTGTCCACTTCTCTGCTTGGTAGGACAGTGCCTGCCACCATTCAGCATTTCTAGGACCATGCATTTCTTTTTAAATTTACTATTCTGATCATCAGACGTGTCTGCATAACTTCCTTGGTATGAATTCTCTCACACGTCAAGTTTTAGGGCAGCCATGTATACTGCCTTTCATGTCTGAGTTAAAGATAGCAGATGTGTGGGTGACGCATACAACCAGTTTGTCAGAGAGGATCGCACACTGGAGAATAGGAGGCAAAAATATTTTTGCCATTTTGTCACCCCCCCCTCAGTGATGACACCAGGTGCAGCTCGCACCCACCACACCCCCTTCCTACGCCATTGGTGAACATTGAGGGAGAATGTAGAACACTAGACTCTAAAAGATCAAGAGCTGTCTCTGCTTTGAAACAAATCGCCGACCAACGGCAAGAAAACACTAAAAGAACTCCTCGGGTCCTACAGCAATGACACAGCAGGCAGCGTAACACCCGAAAAGACGTGTCCAAAGATTATTGAACTTGAGAATTCTACTCCAAAAGAAGTCTGGAAACCATGAAAATAATTGAGCGATACACCGTCGAAGGAAACTTCAACTGCGAAATGAAAATGTTCGATGCTCGACCCTGAAGATCGATCAGCCGAAATGGAGCAAAAGAAAAAACATCTTGAGATAGAAATGGTTGCAATTCTGCTGAAGAAAAAGCATTTCAATGCAACCCTTTGGGAACGCCAAATCTCTCTACAGATGCTGACATCGAAAGAACAAATGGAGCAGGGCACTGAAGAACTGGATCCCCAAATGAGAAGAGAGCCACAGGAAGAAGAACAAGAGTTCTTCCTCGACGAAGATGATCCTAATCCTATCAGTATGGGCATATTTCACGACTATGAAGGGGATGGAGTACGGGGAAAGCTCAGTAGCAAGACATCGAAACAGATTCCCCAGAAAAGGGAATTGACTCTTATCTGTTGAGGCCATTGCCTACGTGTGGTATTACAATGTATGGACAACTCACGAAAAGAGCAGCAGATAAACATGGAGTGAAATTGGAGGGAGATCAAACACAATCCTGCTACCGCCTTGAGGACACTGCCGCCTTCTCAAACCAGGAACCAGTTCCTGCCAATGTAGCCCGGAATTCTGGATCAAGGGAGCCAGGCCCTCAAGGAAGCTGCAATGTGCAGAGCGGTTACGAGGGCCGAGACAAAATACAAACCTGTGCAGAGGATCTTTTGACAGATAAGATGAACAGTCCCAGCTGACTCCATCATTGTAGCTACAGCCAGGAGAAGGGCAAATACCCCAACATCATCTGGACCCCACCAGTTGGAGACCGTAAGAAGATGGATATGGTGGGCAGGATATCTGAGAGAGGGGGGCAACCTAGGGGAGAATAGCCAACTTGGAGGTAAACAACGTTTACCATGAAACTTTTTGCCCGCAGGGAATTACAACGCGGTCGTTACCACGACTGCATTTTAATTCCGTATACCATTACTCCGCAAGTCGGAACAACGACTAGTGGAGGGGGGAGAAGGTGTTGGATTTTAAATCCAACACCTTCCCTGATGTCCGCACATACTGGAGTTGGAATAGTACATTTTACTATTCCAACATCCAGCGCCCCCCCTCCGTAAGTCGGTGTTACGACTTGCGGGGTAATGGTATGCGGAATTACAACGTGGTCGTTGTAACGACCGTGTTGTAATTCCCTGCGGGGAAAAAGTCTGCGTGATAACGAGGTATATTCCAACTTGGACACTTTCCTCAATAGATGCACATGGGCTGAGATGACAGAGCACTTGCCAGAACAGTACTGCAAAAGAGCAGCTTCCCTGGCAGGAAGGGAACAACATTGCGAATACATACCTCCGGTCTGCACTAGATGCTGCAGACACTGCAAGTTGGCAAATGATGGCTGGAACAATAAGACGCCATGCATGGTTAAGGTGTCCGGTTTCAAGCCAGAGGTACAGGTGAACATCTTCAATGCGCCGTTCGCCAGCAAACAACTGTTGGGTAGAACAGTGGGTGAAACCCTTCAACAAGTGAAAAAAATAGAACAAGATGGCAAAGTCAAAGGGAGCATTCAAACTCAGAGGAGACATATGGAGAGTAACAACACCACACCGAAGAGCGGCAGGAAGAGGAAGTTCCTCATCAAGGGTTCCTGGGCACAAGCCAAGCTCAGACACCATCACAACATTGACAGTATCAGACACAAGGATACCAACCCTTTCGGGGACATGCGTGAAGAAGAGCACAGCCTTACTGGCTGTGCACGGAGACCCCCCCCAACCACAAGTGGCCCGGTAAGGTGAAATTCAACCTCAAAAGGCACCCCTGCATCCAGCCGCCATGCGACCTGGAGAAGAGGACCTGAGCCCTCCAACTTACCTGCCCAGTTATTAGTTCCTCCCGGAAGACTACCTGGACTGAGCCTGCAGCCACTGACTGGGTACTACAAGAGGTTTCTGAAAGGGTATGGATCCATTGTGACCCCCCTCACAGAACTCACCTCCAAGAAAATGCCCTAGATCATAAACTGGACAGTTAGCTGTCAAAAGGCTTTTGACGCCCCAAAAGAGCCAATGTGCTCAACACCAATTCTGAAGGCCCAGAATATACCAAGCAGTTCATTGTACAGACTGATGCCTCTGAGCTGGGGATAGGAGCGGTCCAATCTTAGACCAATGATGAAGGCCAAGACCAACCTGTTGCTTTTATAAGCAGAAGGCTTCTCCCCAGGGAGCAGGGTTAAAGTGCCATTGAGAGGGAGGCCTTTGCTGTGGTCTGGTCCCTGAAAAAGTTGAAACCATACTTGTTTGGTACTCACTTCACAGCTCACACTGATCACAGATCTCTCAAATAGCTAATACAAATGAAAGGTGAAAATCCCAAACTCTTGAGGTGGTCCATCTCCCTACAGGGAATGGACTTTGTAGTGGAATACCGACCTGGGACTGCCCATGCAGATGGACTTTCCAGGTTCTTCCACTTAGACTATGAAGACTCTCTAGGGAAAGGTTAGTCTCATCGTCTTTCATCTTTTTGGGGGCGGGGTTGTGTAGAAAAGTACCCCTTTTTGCATGGTTGCCCCCACTTTTTGCCTGATGTTGATGCTCTTGACTAACTGTGCCCTGGGTTCCTGCAAACCAGGTACCATGTTCTTTCTCTAAAACTGTACTGTTGGAAACCCAATTGGCAACTCCCTGAGCACATGTAAGTCCCTCGTAAAAGATGCCACAGGTACCAAGGGCACTGTGGCCAGGGAAGGCTTCTAAGGGTTGTAGCACATATTGTGTCACCCTTAGATGCCCTGTACCTTAACACACACACACTGCCATTGCAGGCTGCGTGTTTTGGTGCAGAACAAAGTTATGTGTCGACAGGCACACATTCCTGCCAACCAGATGCGTATGCCCCTCTCCCACTGGAGGGTAGTATAATAGAGGGTAAACCCACCCCAAGGAATGGACCTATTGATCCCAACCTGTACCTACCTAAATTTAGTATCATGGAGCAACCCCGAACCTTGCCTCCTCAGACCAGAAGGAGGACCGAAGAGCCGTGCTGAAGGAAGAGGAGGACACCAACTGACTTGGCCCCAGCCCTACAGGCCTGTCCCGAACTTGACCAGCTTCCCCGGAATCCCAGTGTGTCCTGCAGCCAGCAGCCCCCCTGAACCTGGAGGACCTGCCATGTCTACCCTGAAACGACTTTGCCTCCTGTGAGCAGCGGATTCGCTCACCAACAGACTGCGTTCAGCCAAATCTGCGAGTCTGCAACCGACGCCCATGTCCCGAGGTCGAGTGGCCAAACACCATGAGGAGGTCTCCCCGGCAATGCTGACCTGGGATCTGGTGATCCCTGACCTACCTAGAGTCTCACGACGCCTGCAGTCTCTATCTGGAGTACCCCCAACCGTGACCGGATCTGGTAAGGAAAACAAAACGCCCAAAGGCACCCCTGCACCTGACACACCACGAATTTGGGTAGCCCAAATGACATCCCTCAACGCCCCAAATTACCTCTCCAACCGGTGGTCACCTTCAGATATCTGAAAGAAACAGGTTACTGTTAGATTCCTTACCTTAGAATATCCCCAGGCGCCAGACTGAATCCGGAAAGTTTTGCGTAGCAGTACCCCTGTGCGTCGGTAGGTGTCGTGGTCGCCGGGATGACGTCGTCAGAGTACTTAGATGCCGCCCTCGCGCGCTGACGTCAGTTCTTTTTTTTTTTCCACGCCAGCAAGCGCAGATCCGGGAAGAGCAGTACACCTTAGTCACTTTTTTATTTATTTTTTTATAAACTTTTATTGAAACAGAAACAGAAATACACAACAAACATCACAAGGCAATAAGGACGATCCATCAGCATGCCATGGGTCCGCCCAGGAGGCGCTCCAATGCAACATCACGTATCAAACCAGCAGGATACAAAGGAAAATGGGGGGGGGCAGCGAGGAGAGAAGCAGTAACACATAGAACCAATAAATGGAATGTCAATCATGGGGACAAAGCGACATCCGGATCCAAAGCATGTGGGGGGGTGCAAATATCTCCACAATAGGAGTTCCACTGTGACCAAATTCTACTCCATTTCTTGGGTCGACCCCGCGACAGATAGACAGTCTTCTCCCTAAACATGCACCAGTCCATGTTTTCCTTCCAGGACGAAACTGTAGGAGACCTGTTGGAACTCCACAGCTGTGCAATATCACGTTTCACAATCATACTCCCCAGGGTCGCCCAGGTAACCTGGGCCGTATTGTAGTCATTTGGTTCCCAGCCATTGAGAAGGCAACGCCTGGCTTCGGGAAGCAGGGCGACACCAGTCACCCTTTCCATCACAGAATGTACACCAGACCAAAATGTACACACCACCGGGCATTCCCACAGAATATGGAGGAAGGTGCCTTGCATACCGCATCCACGCTTACACCGATCATCCTCAGAAAAACCCATGCGAACCAGACTCGGACCAGTGACATACACACGATGGAGGATCTTGAGCTGAACAAATCGGAGGCGAGCTGGGATGGTGACCTCCTTAGGAGAGGACAAGGTAGATTGCCAGTCCTCATCATCCAATTCCAGACCATCAGCGGTCCACGAGGCCCTGAGGCGCACAAGCAGGTCGGCCCTATTGTTTATGAGCTTCTTAGAAGTCAAGGAAATCGTACTGTCAGGTACATGTCCGTCAAGTAAACTATCTTCAAGGGGAGAAGATTCAGGTAGATCCGTACCCACAGTGAAAACCGACAAAAGAGCATGTCGGACCTGCAAATAGCGGAAATATTCTCTATCCCCTAGTTCGTATTCAGCCTGTAGCACCGCAAAGGACTTCACATCTCCTTTGGACCAAAGATCCCCCACCTTGCTAATACCAATCATGTCCCATTTATCAAATCCTTTCGTTCGCCACAGATTGCCCAAACATTCAGAATCATACAGGGGGGTCGCTCGGCTGAATCTGTCACGCCATCCAAGAGCCGCAGTCGCATCATGCCACACTCTCACCGCTATCCTAGTGGGTCCAGTCAGCGAGCCACAAAGCCTACGGGAATAAAGCGCCCTGGTGAAATCCCCACCCGACAAAAGGTGTTTATCCATTTCAAAAGCCGGGGCCGGGCCGGGGGCATACGTCGCGTGGTTAACCGCGCTCAGCTGGGAAGCCCAATATTAGCGCCTGATGTCAGGAAGTGCGATACCTCCGTCGTACCACGGTAAGGTAAGCTTAGACAGGGCAATGCGCACACGTCCGTCCCAGACCAGTCGCCTCTGTAGGCCCTCCACCTCACGAAAATACCGAGAGGGAACAATATCAAACGAGTTCTGGAGAGCATACAGAAATCTGGGCAGCGACATAATTTTAAATAGAGCCGCACGACCCAACGGGGACAACGGCAACTTACGCCAGCGAGCGACATCCATCTTCAATCGTTGAAGAGGAGGTAGCAAATTGCGTTCATAGCGAACGGTGGCATCCAAGGAGATGTAGATCCCCAAGTATTTAAAACCAGTCTCAGCCACTTGAATAGGACATCTACGAGGCAAGGGGGGGAGACCCCCAGCCAAAACGTAGACACAAGATTTGGTCTAATTAATGACGAGACCCGAGTTCTTCCCGAAGGAGGTAAGAACATCGAAAAGCACATTGAGATTTCCGAGGGGAGGTAAGATATAGAAGGATGTCGTCCGCGTATAGCGAGACACGATCCTCAAAGTCAGGAGACCACCTAATGCCCTTTAAGGAAGGCTCCCAACGGAGCCATTCAGCCAGCGGTTCCAATGCGAGGGCAAAGAGTAACGGAGACAGTGGGCAGCCGTGCCGGGTACCACGCCCGAGCGTGAAAGTCCCGGACACCTTACCATTGACCACCACTTGAGCCAGGGGCTTCTCATAAAGAAGTTTAACCCAAGCAATGAACCCCGGGCCGAACCCAAACTTCGAAAGGGCAGCCCAAAGATAGGGCCACTCAATGGTATCGAAAGCCATCGTAGCGTCAAGGGAAACCAAAATGGCCGACTCAGTGAGCGTCGCAGCCCTCGCGAGAACTCCATGGAGTCTCCGCAGATTAAGGGCGGTGTTGCGATGCGGGATGAAACCGGACTGATCAGGATGGACCAGGTCCCCAATCACAGCAACCAAGCGATTAGCCAACAATTTAGCGAGAATTTTGGGTTCGGCGTTAAGTGGTGAAATGGGTCTGTACGTAGTACAGCGATCACGAGGCTTGCCCTCCTTATGAAGAACCACAATGGTAGCAAGTCGCTGATCTGCGGGCAGGGCGCCAGAGTCCAAAGCCCCCAGAAACATCTCCTTCAAGCAGGGCGCCACGGTATCGGGTCGTAGCTTATACAGTTCAATAGGTAAGCCATTGGGACCCATCGCCTTACCAGATCGAAGGGAACGGATAGCACTCGCGATCTCATCAACCGTGATAGGCGCGTCCATGAGGTCTCTGTCGTCCTCAGAAAGACAGGGCAACGCAATGTCCCAAAGAAGTAACCGGGAATCATCCTCGTCTCTGTCCGAGACCGAGGCGTAGACAGTCTGAAAATGGCCAACAAAACAATCAACGATCCCCGCAGGCTCCGTAACACGCTCACCATCCAGCCGCTCAATCACCGGGACCACACGATTCTCTCTCTCTTTCTTATCCAGCCAAGCAATCAATTTACCAGCCTTGTCCCCCACATCATACAGCCGGCCCTGTTTCTCACTGTACATCGCCTATTCCGCATCAGTGACCAGGGCTTTGTAGTCACCCTGCTTCAAACTGAGGGAATGCGAAGCCAAACGTGTCACCCCAGAACCAAGTTAATTCTCAAGTGCAGTGATGTCATTTTCAATACGCACAATTTCCTCATTTTTAGCCTTCTTAGCAGCAGCAATAAGCGACAGTGACTGCCCTCGGATAACTGTCTTGAAGGCCTCCCACAAAGAAACAGATGAAGAAACAGACCCCACATTGTCATTGAAATAATGGTCAATAGTTTTCACTAGTTCAGAACGGGTCTTAGGGTTACGGAAATACCAAGGGTTGATGGGGGCCACCCTACCCGCATTACCAACTCCAACCCGAAACCGAAGCCACAAAGGAGAATGGTCAGATATACCCCTAGGAAGATGACAAACCTCATCAATGCAGGAGGACTGGGCTGATGGCATCAGGAAATAATCGAGCCTGGAGAGACTACCATGCGCCCCGGAATGGAAGGTATACTGAAGCTGTGTGGGATGCATCAGTCCCCAGCTATCGATAAATCCAAAAGTCTCCAGTAAATCACTAAGCCACATCTGAGACCTGACCAACTCCCGGGGGGGGGGAGAACGGTCAGCAGTACCAGAGACCACGGAGTTAAAGTCCCCACCGAGAATAAGAAGACCCTCAGGTAGCCCAAGAATAACCGTACCCAAATCAACATAAGTCGGGGCCTGCAGGCCCGGAGGGACATAGATCGAAAGAATGGAGAGAGTCTTAGCCTCCCATCTACCCGTGAGGACTGCATAGCGCCCCCTATCGTCAAGTATCACGTCATCGATCTCAAAAGGGAGAGAGGACCGGATAAGGACGCCCACCCCCCGGGAACCAGAAGTGAAACCAGAGTGAGCGACTAAGCGATAACCCCGCCTATTCAAGGCGTGACACACGTTGCCAATCAGATGTGTCTCCTGCAGGAGAACAACATCAGGAGAATGGCGTCTGAGGAACTGCAGGACCACCCCCGCTTTATTCTGTCTCCCAACCCATTAACATTCCAGGACAACAGTTTCAACTCACCACCCCCCATCCCCGAGAAAGAAGCAGGGAACCCCACACACAAACCCAAAATACATGAGCAAAAAAAGAGAAGCAATACGAAGCCTTGTGACAACAAAAAACACGCACATTCCCCCCCGCCACCCCCCAACTGAACCCCGTTACAACGCCCCCGACCCTGCACCCCTGCTAACGACTCAGAAGCCACCCCAACTTGCAGTGTGCCTGTCGCCCCATAGTAACTACTCTACACAAAGAACCCAGGAGGAGAATGAGTTCCCAGTAACCCCGCCACCCTCAGGCACAATCAATAACATAGAAACAAAAGAACCAAAGTCCAAACTCAGCTGAAAGGATCGAGAAGTTCAAACACCAGGATCCACAGCATCATTCCTGTTCCGACACGCCACCTTCGGCACCACCGGGGTGCTCAGTTCGATCATCCCTTTTGGGCAAGGAGTCAAGCCAGTCATTGACACTGTCCGGTCGATCAAAGAAAAACGTTCGTTCACCATGTTCCACACGAAGCCTGGCCGGAAACAACATGGCGTACTTGAGTCCCAGGTCCCTCAACCGCCTCTTGGCTCCCTGAAACCCCATCCTCTGCCGTTGTACAAATGGAGTAAAGTCCGGATAGAAGTTGACTGTGGAATTTTCGAACTTCAACGGGCCTTTGTCCCGGGAAGCCTGCAGGATAGCGTCCCTGTCCCTGAAGTGGAACAATCTGGCCACAATGGGTCTCGGGGGGGGCCCCGAGCTGAGCCCTTCCCCCGGGAACCCTGTGAGCTCGCTCAACCGCAAAGAATTTGGTGAGCCCGGGGGGGACAAGATGGTTAGAGACCAGATCTTCCACTAGGAGGTCAGTAGCAGTAGGATCGGAAGTCTCAGGAACACCAATAATGCGCACGTTGTTGCGACGGGACCGATTTTCATAATCCTCCAGACGACGTGCCATCATGTCCCGAGAGGAACGCAGGTTTCCGATCTCCGTTTGGATCTCCGTGACATCAGTGGTCAGACTAGAAGTTTTTAAATTCAACTCTTTGACCCTCTCATTGGTCTTCGCCAAGTCTGCTCTGATTAACGTGACGTCCACGGCCACCGTGTCTATCTTGGAGGCAAGCGCCTCATATTGCTGTCCCATGGAGGCCTTAATGCCGGAGATGGCGCCCATAACATCCTGCAACGATATTTCCGTCGTGGCGGAGACGGCCTTAGGATCATCGAGTGAACGGCCAGCACTTCTGGGGGATCCCTTAACTTGGGAATAATGGTCCATGATGTTCGTCTGAGATGGGCCCCCACGATGCAATGTCTTGGTCTTACGTTTCTCCGGCTCGTGCCTAGCGGCCATATTAGAATAGGGACCCCGAAGGGGCCCGCGCGACCTGGTGAAAATGGCCGAGCGCGGTGAGGCCAAAAGCCACGAAACTGGACAAAATGGGCGCAAATGGCAATAACGGTGAAGACACGGTGGTCAAATGAGACGGCTGGCAGCAATGCCGCGAAATCAGGCTGCGGCAGAAGGCGAACCAAGCCGTAGTCCGGTCAGTCGTGCCGGGGAGAGAAAGTGAAACCGAAAGTCCAACAGAGGCCGCCCAGGGGGAAGAAACCCCTCGGCCGTTGTTGTTCAACTACTCCCCGGCCAAAAAATCAACTGAGCTCCCGGTGTCGCCTCGAGGCGGGCCGATAAAGTTCCAGACGGTGTAGAAATGGACCCAAGCGTCCGATTTCGATTTTTCGAAGGATGATGAAGTCAGCCGAAGTTAGTCTTCAAAAGCCCATCAATAAATTCAGGATTTCGAAAGGATAGGCGCGAAGGGCGGCGCGGGTCTCGGGAGCTCTACACTCACGCGACCATCTTGGATGCCCGCGAAGCTCCTACCCCTTAGTCACTTTTTGACTAACTTTTTTCGATCTGTTTTGGTTTTCGTTTATCGACTCCGGTGCCGGTAGGGATGCCCGGGTTCAAGCCCTGTGAGGAGTGTAACCGACTGATGTCAGTTACCGACCCCCACCGTCGGTGACTTTATTGCCTCGGACCGACCATGATGACAAGTCGTGCCCCGACTGCCGGGCCCTGACGTCGAAAGCTAGGTGGGAGCGGTACCGTAAGCGACTGGAGATCCGGCAGTCGGCCCCGCACTGCTCGAGGTCCCGGTCCAGGACGAGGTCGAGGGCCACAGTCGTAATAGCTCGGCGAGTCAACACAACTGTCTTAGTGGAGTAAAACCCAAGCCTCCCCTCTTGCCTTTGAAGAGCGTAGTGTACGACGCCACCTCCTGGCCCGGTGTTGGACTTTGGCCCTTAGGGCAGGTTCACCCCTAGACTTTTTGCTTGAAATGGTGACCTGGAGATGGTGATTTTTGGATTCTGCGCACTTTCACTGTGTCCCAGTGGAAAGTGCGTGCACACTCTGAGTGCAAGTGCTGAGCTAGGCCTGCCCGCCCATAGGAATGCATGGGGAATGTATGTGTCCCTGGTAGTTCCTGATGCGTGGGGTGTACAGGCTTGAGTCTGGTATGTGTGAACTCGTGTGAGTGAATGCTGCGCAACGGTGTATGCAGCATGTATGTGTCTAGTATGGAAGCGCCATTTCTAGACATGGCTGTACGTGTGCTGTGAGGGTGCTGGCGTGTGATTGGCTGGAGCTGGCTGGCATGCCAGGCTCCAGGAAGTCTGGATGGGTCTGCCCGGTGGTGAGTGGGAGATTAGCATGAGTGATGTGTGGGAGGAGTGTACCTGTGTCCTGGATGGGCTGGGTTTTCCCCACACAATGCTGGCTCCGCCCCCCTGTGGTGTGTCTAATGACCCAAGCCCTGCCAGTGAATAGAGAGGGTGGTTGAGGTAAACAGAGTACTCAAGAACCAGCTGCGACTGGTTCCGCCCCCACTCTGCACCCTTGAACAAAGGAATGCACTGTATAAAAATGGGGCTGTGTCCCCACTGAAGTTGTTCTTTTCCAGGATCCTGAGGGGGCTGTTGCTGCTGCTGGGCCAGAGGACCGCCACTTGGGGTGTCTCCCTGCCTGGAGACCCAGTGTGCTGGCTCTGGGCCCAGCCTTGTCCCCCCTGCCTGCCCAAGGACTGCTGGGAATCTGCCCTGCTTGCTGAGGGCACCTGGGAGCGCTTTATTTTACTTATAGCGCTTAAGAGCGCTTTATTTGGCTTGTAGCGCTTGGGAGCGCTGTGCCTTCACCCCAGCGCTGAGAGCGCTTTATTTTGAATTATAGCGCTTGGAGCGCTGTGATTATCTGCCTAGCGCTTGGGAGCGCGCCAATTGCTGTGCAGGTGCCCACCCTGCTCGTGGTGGCCTAGCGAGTGCCTACCTCGCTTTATATTTGCTTTGACGGCGCGGGTGCCACCCCGCTCATTGCCGCTTTGTTTGCCCGTGATTTATTGGATTCACGAGGGAGCCCACTCCTCGGATCCTGGGAAGCCGCCTGCCTGCCTAAAAAGCGAGCCGCCGCGCTGCCCGCGGCGACCCGGAAGCACTGGGCCGGCTGACCAATCGCAGCGCGGCCCGAGACAGGCAACCCGGAAGTCCCACCCCCCGCAGCAGAGAAGCTGCCGGCCGGGTTCCCGAGGCTCCCCGAGTGGAGAGGAGAGCCCCGGGACGAGAGAAGAGGAGCCCCGCCGCCCAGGAAGAGTCCTGGACCTTCAAAGCCCGGAGCAGAGAAGACTGAGGCTGACCGGCGAGGCCCCGGAGAAAAAGAGTCCCGCAGCCTGCAGAAGCCGGTGAGTGCACCAGACACGGGAGGGGCGCCGGGACACATTGTCGGTGTCCGCCCCCCCCCCCCCCTCGGCAGCGCGACCTCGCTCTTTGTTCTCTGAGCCCAGAGGAGGCTCACGGGGGCCTCTGTCTTGCTTCAAGAGCCCAGAAAGGCTCATAACGGCGGCATTTGTTTGTTGGAGCCACGAGGTGCCCCGGGGGCACCAGTTGTTTTGCAGAGCCCAGAGAGGCTCGTGAGCCCCCCCCCCTTTTTGTGTTTTGAGCCCAGAGAGGCTCAAGAAGGGCATTTAGTGTTCGATGAGCCTAAGAGAGGCTTGAGGCACTCCCAGTGTTCCGGGTCCCCCGTGAGGGACCCCCACAGCCCAGTGAGGCTGCATCTGTGATTCATTTTGAGCCCAGAGAGGTTCTAGGGGAAATTCTATTTGCCAGAGCCTGCGAGGCTCTAGTGGGTGGCCACATCCTCCTCAATTGCACCAGTTGCCCAGCACTTTGTGGGCAACTGCTACGTTTAGGACCCTGACTCTGGACACAGGGCGTCCTAGCCCCAGAGAGGCCAGTTGGCCTAGGGACAGTCACAGGTGGTGACTTACGTGAGTTTGGCGCAATTGTTATTGTTTTTGCACCTCTGAATGAATGTCATGCATTGCATCATGTGTTTTCCTCTTACACCCCTACAGGTATTGTGATACATAGGTGGTTGTTTTCTCCCTAGTACAGGTGGTGCTGGTGAGGTCCTGGTTACCAGTAATTACTGGTTGTGTGCTATTTTGTGCTACATTCTATGTACTAAGTGCTATTTCTGAAAGTGCTACTTCTGATTCCTGACAGTGGTCCAGGTGGCCCTGTCTTGTAAATATCCCCTTGTAAATTCTGCCCGTGCCTCTGGCACATTGTAAAGTGTGTGTTTTATCTAATGTGTTTTGGTGTAATACAAAGGCTATTTTTATATAACCTTGTGTGGAGTTTCCTTTGTGGTGGGCCTTTGGTTGTTGTTGCTGGGGTGCGTGCGCAAATACTTAGCCTACATCGCCTCCAAGTTTAGCCTTGCTGCTCGCGCCACTTTACCTAGAGGGTGAGTAGGGGTTATCTTGGCGTGTAACTCCCTTGCCCTGACTTGGGTGTGGTGGTCTCTGACTGACTTTGGCGAAAGCCCTGGCCAGCCAGGGATCCCATTTCCAACATTGGCGGCAAGCGGTGGGATAAGGATTTGTGTTTGCGTTGTACCTTAGTAGTAACTGGCCATACCACAAAACTCTGCATTTTAGATGACCACATTTTAGGGGATTGTTTTTGAAATAGGGATCCCATTTCCAACACCCGGCATTCCTATAGAACAGATCACTGCCCTCCCAGCAGCCTGGCTAATCCACTTAAATCTGACCAATTAGGGTAGACCACTGAAAGGCTGAATTCGGACTTACAAACAAGAAAGTCTCATAACTTATTGTATGTACACTTTAGGAGAAATTCAACAATATAATATTGTTGGATTTACTACGACCATTCTGGGAAGTCTTTGAATGGTCCGGCTAGTCCTATCCTATCAATATTTATTAATCAATCACTTCCTACCATGTTAACCTATGGGCCAAGTGGTTTGCAATGGGAAAAAATGACTTGCGCCACTTGTGTAGCACCAGGGCTTATAAAACCATATTTTATAAGTATTTCCCAAATTTCTACCGGACCCCCACCCCCTGAGCAACTAGGGGAGACTTCAGGGGTTCTGAATCTGCAGAAATATTGCAGATCACCCTTACCCAATTCTTCCAGCATCAAAGTCGAATTTGAGCACCTCTTTAAGACAATGTGGGAAGTGAAATGGAAAATTTCACTTTCCCCAGGCTTCTAAAAACTCATTTTATAAGGGTGCTCCTTATAGATAACTGACCCCCCACCCCTGGGATACCTAGGGGTGACCCTGGGGGTCCCTAATATGCAAAAACATGGTAGGTTTTTAATTTTTAAGGGCCCCTACCCCCCAAGTCGAGTTTGGGCACAATTTAAGGTTTAAAAAGCTGTCCTGGCCACCAGTGCAGCTTTTAAACTGACCTCAGGCTTCAGCACTGCACACATGCTGGTGCAGAGAATCTGCTGGCCTCTAAACTGCCATTCCCCAGGATACTGGAGACTTCTAGGTAGTTTCAATCCCCTGCCCTATTACATACTAGGGGCTTAGGTGGTAGGTCATGCCAACTACAGGGGTACCCCACCATACTATAGTGTACCCTAGTGTATGTTGGGTGTCTTAACTGTATTCTAATGTGTTCCTTTTGGCTTGGCACTGGCCCTGGTTAAACAGAGCCCAGGGTCAGTCAGTCAGTCAGTTACCACCAGTTCCAGTCAGCAAAAAGGTGGGGGGTGCCCAGGGCACAGGATGACTTTGCAACAGTAGTGCAGCCCCCTTTAGGAGAATAAAGGTAGGAATTGGTCCCATTCCAAATTAGATTATCCTGAACAACTTTACAAGAAGAAACTCTGGACTTCGACGTTCTGCTCCACAGAAGACTGAAGAATCTCCCTTGTGGGCAAGGAGTGTCCACCCTGCAACTGCAGGCACCATCAAGCGTCCAGCGGCTTCACTTTGTCCTCTTCCCTCGAGGATCCAGACTTCAGAGCCCGACGAGACCCGGATTCCCAGACCTCTCCGACCTCAACTCACATCTGCAGCAAAGCTGAGACCCGTGGGTGCGACGAGACACGTGGGACCGGCCATCTTGAAAGAACCTGCACTTCGCTTCCAGCACGACTCCCGAGGTAAACTCGACCAAGTGCTTTGGGGATTGAGAAGCCCCAGCCCCGAGCAGCCCCTGCACCGAAGATCAGCCCTCCAGCTTCCACGAGATCTGCGTGGGGCCCTTCTGCTTGTTTGCTGCTCGACGCGTTGTCTGGTCACTTGCCGGCTGGCTAGTGACCTCCCAGACGACAAACCTGTGAATTTCCACTGCTGATCTGGTTGCTCCAGACTGGCCCTTGCTCCCTTCCAAAAGAGGAGCACCCCGGACTCTCCTAGTCCGCACCATTTCTTTTCCATTCACCGCGTGGGTTGCCTTTGCCAAGGCCTGTTGAATCCAATGCCGGATCCGACACCGCCGACAGCGAGAGCCTGCGTGGGACAGCTCGTGCCTCCATCATGGTTGTCGAAGACACCTCCTGGTCCACGTGGCTGCAGAGTCAAGCGTCCACTCTTCACCTGATCGCGACGACAACAGCTGGTTCCTTCCTGGTGCCACACCGGTCACTGGCTAGTGAATTTGAACACTGTCCCCTCTGCTTTCAGGTCCTCTTCTTCACCGATCCACCCTTGGATCGCACCGGACATCTTCCTCCTGGTCGCCTGCAGCATCTTTTGCTCCAGGCTCCATAGACTTCAACGCGAGAACCCAACACACTTTGACACCTATGCACCCGCAGCCCGTGGGTAAGGTAACGAGAGCATTTCGGCGCTCAAGGGTAGTTTAACTGTCCTAGTGTCTAGTTCCACAGTCGTTTTTGTCCTAACTAGTCAGGATTGTCCGTACTCACCTTTAAACTTGAACTGTACTGTCCATAGACGTTGTTACGCATCTCGCGTGTGAGTTCACACTCTGCACACGCGTTCCGTGGGCCTCCTATTACTTACCTAGAGTTAGTGTAGCGTGGTCCCAACGATCCTACAGCCTCTGGACAGCTCCATTCCTTCTATCGACTTTCACATTCCACTTACTTAGTATATGGTTTGTCGTGCCCCTAGGGCACCATTGTAATTTTGTGCAACTTGTTGTATTTTTTGTAAGAGATTGTCATGTGCTTAGTCCTCTGACCTCATAAAGAGTTCAGAGGTGTTGTTATTAATAAATATAGTGTTTATTTTCATAACAACCTGTGTGGTGTCCTTTCATCTGGTATTCAAGGGGTTATATTGTGGTAAAACAGCTGGCTACACATGCCAAAAGAGTTTAACCTAAGACTGCTTTGTCCATGCTACCATTAGGATAGCTGGTCTATAAGGTTGACTTACAACCAATCACCATAAGGGTTGTTTGGACTGATATATGATGCTCACTAGTTCTAGTGATCACCTTGTATCAGGCCAACTTCTCACAACTAGCTCCGGGGTGAGTAGGGCCAATCTGGTCGCGAGTACTTTTGCGTATATTTTGGTGTCAACATTCAAGAGTGACAGCGGCCTATATGAGCCGCATTCGTCTGGGGGTTTCCCCGGCTTCGGGATGGCCACGATCAGTGCCTCTCTCATTGAAACAGGCATGACTCCTGCCTCCCTCATGTCCGCATATAATGCAGAGGTGTGGCAGCAGCAAGTCTAGGAAGGCTGAATAAAACCCCACCGTGAGGCCATCTGTCCCCGGGGCGCTCCCTGCTCTCATTCCGCTGAGGGCCTCTCGAATCTCATCATATTCTATCGGGAGCATTAAAAATTCTCTGTGTGAGGAGGAGCTTAGCGGGCATCCGAGATGGCGGCGTGAGCACAGAGCTCTCCGGACCCCCGCCGCTCCCTGCATAATATCCTGAAAATATCCTGGATTCTTAAGAGGATTATTGAAGAGGAACCTGGGCTGAACTCAATACTGGTTTCAGATTTTGATTTGGACCAGGGGCACCGGAGCTACGTCGAATCGGACTTCCGAGGCCCGCCTTGGGACACACCGGGGACTTGGCGAAGCTCTGATGCCGTGTCTGAGTTGAACAACAACGGCAGTGGGACTCGACTCATGAGTCCCCCACTTAACTTTCGGTTTCGATTCTGACTCGGACGACGTCTTGGCCGGCCCCATATTGGAGAAGTGTAAGGGAGGGAAAAGGGAAGAGTGATCAAAAGGATATTGAAGCACTCAGTGTTTGATAAAATACCCCTCACACACCAAAAGGCCCCTTGGTGTCATGCTTCATCATTGGGGTCTTCGCACCCCTCTATCGGGATGCGGCGTGCTGCGACCTACGGATACGCGGGAGCACTTTCAAGTTGGCTATGTGTGGTGTGCAGTGTGTGGGGTATGTGAATAAAGTGAGTAGGGAACGTAGTGAAGGATTTAAAAAGTACCTGGCACTTGAGAGAAAAAAGATTTTTATTCCGAACTCTGGCTGGTACTATTAAAAATAAGTGCAGGGCGAGATCAACCTGTTGTGTTAATAAACAGGATCTCTGGTGTGCTATGTTGTCGACATGTTTCGGAGACTGGCTCCTTCTTCAGGACAGGGGCACAAACTCCCTTCCCTACTCACGTCTTCTTCTACAAAAAAAGTGTGATTTTTACAGAAAAGTGAAATTTTTGTAGGAATAGGCTAAGTGTGCCTACAGCGGTCTGCTACAAGTACAATGACTCCGCGGAGTAGCGCGAGGGGTAGGCGGCGATCAGAGTGTCCAGACCTTATAGCCATTGGAGCAACACCCCTACACGCTGTTCATGAAGCCCACCAACCAGGCTTCACAAGTCATTGTACTTGTAGCAGACCGCTGTAGGCACACTTAGCCTATTCCTACAAAAATTTCACTTTTCTGTAAAAATCACACTTTTTTTGTAGAAGAAGACGTGAGTAGGGAAGGGAGTTTGTGCCCCTGTCCTGAAGAAGGAGCCAGTCTCCGAAACATGTCGACAACATAGCACACCAGAGATCCTGTTCATTAACACAACAGGTTGATCTCGCCCTGCACTTATTTTTAATAGTACCAGCCAGAGTTCGGAATAAAAATCTTTTTTCTCTCAAGTGCCAGGTACTTTTTAAATCCTTCACTACGTTCCCTACTCACTTTATTCACATACCCCACACACTGCACACCACACATAGCCAACTTGAAAGTGCTCCCGCGTATCCGTAGGTCGCAGCACGCCGCATCCCGATAGAGGGGTGCGAAGACCCCAATGATGAAGCATGACACCAAGGGGCCTTTTGGTGTGTGAGGGGTATTTTATCAAACACTGAGTGCTTCAATATCCTTTTGATCACTCTTCCCTTTTCCCCCCCAAAGTTGGATTTTCTTTGTTTATGTAAGTATCAGAGTGGAGCACAAATCCGACGAATAGCTCTACCTCCCTTTTTTGGTTTAAACTGAAGTGTAAGGGAGCCTTTCGTTCGACTTGGATCTGTTCGGGCCGTCTCCCACCTTGACTTGCCCCCGCCGGTGACTTTTGTACGGTGGTGCCCGGTTCTCCAGCGGCCATTTTCACCAGGTCGCGAGGGTCCCTCGGGGGCTCATTCTCCAACATGTCTGGCAGAAGGGACCAAGAGAGACGGAAGACCAAGACGCCCCTTCGTGGGGGCCCGGTCCAGTCTAACATCATGGACCGGTATACCCTGTCTAAATCGTCCCCAGGTGCCATCATTCCTACCCCGAGTGCAATGGGAGACCCGATGGCTGCTTCGGCGGAGCTATCCCTACAGGACATCATGGGCGCCATCTCCAACATGAAAGAGACTATCGGCCAACAGTACGAAGCTCTGGCTCACAAAATTGACACGGTGGCCATTGATGTGAACTTGATTCGGGCCGATCTGTCTAAGACCAATGAAAAGGTGAGGTCATTGGATCTCAAGACGACTAGTCTCACGGCCAACGTATCGGAGCTCCAGACGGAGATTGGCAATCTTAGATCGGCGAACGATCTCATGTCTCATCGTCTGGAGGATTTTGAGAACAGGGCACGACGCTGTAACGTGCGTGTAATTGGCGTACCGGAAAATCCTGATGCCCACTCCGTTGATCTCCTTGTCGAGGACCTGATTCAGAATTACCTTGCTCCGTCTGGCTTGAGCAAATTATTTGCGGTGGAACGTGCCCATCGTGTTCCGGGTGGAAAGGGCAAGCCGGGCACTCCGCCGAGGCCCATCGTTGCCAAGCTTTTTACTACAGGGACCGAGACGCTATCCTGCAGGCCTCGAGGGTAAAGGGCCCGGTGGCCTTTGAGAATGCCACTGTGAATTTCTACCCAGACTTTTCCCAGCTTGTACAGAGACAACGAATGGGCTTCCGTGGAGTCAAGAAGCGTCTTCGAGACTTGGGACTGAAATACGCCATGCTTTTTCCTACCAGGCTGCGAGTTGAGTATGATGAGAGAACATTCTTCTTCGATCGACCTGAGATCGTAAGTGACTGGCTGGATTCCCTACCGGACCGGACGAATCGGACCGATCACGCCGAGCACCCGGGTGGAGCTGAGGGTGGCGTGGAGTGATGAAAGCGATCTCTCGGCCCTTGTCTCCGTATCAAGACACTCTCTGCTGGGGTTCCGTAATAGTGTAGATTATGTTCTCCGATGACCCCCCTTTTTCCTTTTTCGGGGTGGCGGGTGGGACTGGGGCCCTTTCCTTCTCCGGGGTCTTTCTGTAGAATAGGGGTGTTTGGGCGACAGGCACACTGCATGTTGGGGGGGCTTTTTAGTCTACTGCAGGCGTGCAGGGAGGGGGGTGTTGCATTGGGTGTTGGGGGGTGGGTAGATGGGGTGTTTGTGGTGGTGTTTTATTCTCTTCTTCAAGGCGATGTAATGTTTGCAATTTTGTTTCCAGTGGCTTGCTCTTTGTGGGGTGGCTCCTGCGCTACATGTTGGGATGGGGGGTAGTGGGTTGAGGTTCGTTTCGTGGAATGTCAATGGTTTGGGGGATCGTATAAAACGGGGGGTGGTGTTGCGATATCTGCGACGACTGTCTCCTGATATTGTGTTTTTGCAAGAGACACACCTAGTGGGCAACACTTGCCACGCGATGAATAGGTGGGGCTATCGCCTTGTTGCACACTCGGGATTTACTACGGGTTCCAGAGGGGTTGGCATCCTTGTCCGGTCTTCCCTTTCCCTTGAGATTGATGAGATACTCCTGGATGATAGGGGGCGTTATGCCGCCCTCATGGGAAGATACGAGGGCAAGACCCTTTCGCTGCTTACTGTTTATATACCCCCGGGCCTACAGACCTCCACCTTTTCAGATATCGGCCGAGTGCTGTTGGGACTTCCTGATGGTGTTCTTTTCATGGCTGGTGATTTTAACTCTGTTTTCTCGGGTTTGGTAGATCGTCACCCTCCCAGGGATACTCCTTCGGCCCAATCGTGGCTGGGTGGTTTCCTGGATACCTTTGGTTTGGTGGACTGTTGGAGACTCACGCATCCCACCCAGCTCCAATATACTTTTCACTCCGGGGCTCATGGGAGTCTGTCTCGACTTGATTACTTCCTCATGCCAGCTGCTCAGTCTTCCTCGGTCCGGGAGATTAGACACCTGGCCCAGGGCATCTCTGACCACTCTCCGCTTTGGCTCTGTTTTGAGATGGGTATAGAAGCAGTGGGGCGGGTGGCGCCTATCAATCCTTGGTACTTGAGCTCTCCTGGGACCCGTGATCAATTAATTAAGTCCTTAGACCTCTACTTCTTGGACAACGAAGGGTCCGTCTCCTCTGCAGTGTCTCTATGGGAGGCCTTTAAGACTGTGATCCGTGGGCAGGCCCTATCTCTTATCGCTGAAACTAAGAAAGTAAGGAATCGGGAGGTGGTGGATCTGGAGACTGAAATCCTTGGTTTGGAGGCCGACCTGGAGTCGGGTGTTACTCGTGATAAACTCCATGCCCTTGGTCTGAAGCAATTTGAATATAAGTCCCTGGTCACGGACGCTGCCAAGATGATGTACAGGGAGCAGCAGGGCAGACTTTACGATGTTGGGGATAAGGCGGGTAGTATGCTTGCCTGGTTGGACAAGAAGGAAAGAGCAAATCGTGTACTGCCTGTGATCCAGACTTCGGATGGTGTGAGTGTGACTGACCCGGTTGAGATTGTGGAATGTTTTGCGGACTATTTCCGTATGGTTTACTCCCTGGTGTCGGACAGGGACGAAGACGACTCCCACTTCTTGTTGCGCGACATAGATCTACCCCGCCTTTCCGAAGTGGAGCGGGTATCTATGGAGGCCCCGTTCTCCACGGACGAAATAGCGGCAGCAATTCGATCTCTCCGTTCGGGCAAGGCTATGGGCCCGAACGGCCTGCCGATTGAGCTGTATAAACTGCGACCTGATAAGATTGCGCCCTATCTTCGTGCGATGTTTCGGGAATCACGTGATCTAGGCACACTCCCTTATGACCAACGCTTGGCCACGATCGTGGTCATTCCCAAGGAAGGTAAACCCCGAGACCTTTGTGCGTCATATAGGCCCATCTCCCTGTTAAACGCTGAGCCTAAGGTTCTCGCTAAGGTTCTTGCCACTCGTTTGCTTGCGGTCATTGGTGACTTGATCCATCCGGACCAATCCGGATTTATCCCGCACCGGAACACAGCCCTTAACCTACGGCGCCTTCATGGAGCCCTCGCGAGGGCGGGGTCTCTGACGGAGCCAGCCATTTTGGCCTCATTGGACGCCTCGATGGCCTTCGACACGATAGTGGCCCTATCTTTGGGCTGCCCTCGTGAAGTTTGGTTTCGGCCCAGAGTTTGTCGGGTGGGTGAAACTGTTGTATACAAACCCTCTAGCACAGGTAGTTGTTAATGGTCGAGTGTCCGTACCCTTCTCCCTTGGTAGGGGGACCAGACAGGGATGTCCTTTGTCTCCTCTGCTTTTTGCTCTCGCACTGGAGCCGCTAGCTGCGTGGCTCCGATGGGAGCCGTCTATCAAAGGTATACGGTGGTCCCCCGACTTCGAGGATCGTGTCTCGCTTTACGCCGACGACATTCTTCTCTATCTTACCTCCCCGTGTAAATCTTTAAATGTCCTCTTTGACGTCCTTACCTCGTTTGGCAAGAACTCTGGCTTGGTTATAAACTGGGCAAAATCCTGTGTGTATGTTATTTCTGGCGGCTTGCCTCCGCTACCACGTAGGTTTCCCATCCAGGTTACTCAATCGGGCTTTAAATACTTGGGGATTTTTATTACACTGGACTCGTCGGTCCGCTTCGAACGCAATCTTCTTCCCCCACTTCGTAGATTGAGGCTGGACGTGGCCCGGTGGCGTAAATTACCTTTGTCGCCGCTTGGCAGGGCCGCCCTCTTCAAGATGATGTCCCTCCCCCGATTTCTTTATGCACTCCAGAACTCCTTTGATGACATCCCTACTAGTTATTTCCGGGAGGTAGAGGGTTTGCAGAGACAGTTGATTTGGGACGGGCGTCCAAGCATCGCCCATGCGAAACTTACCATCCCTTGGTACGATGGGGGCATGGCACTTCCGGACATCAGAAGATATTATTGGGCCTCCCAGTTGTCCGCTATCAACCATTCTGTGTACTCCCCCGGCCCGAATCCGGCTTTTGAGATGGACAAATACCAGTTGCCGGCTGGAGACTTCAATAGAGTGCTTTATTCCAGGGCATCTAGGCTTCACCTTACGGGACCAACAAGGATTGCTGAGAGTGTGTGGCGGGCTGCGAATGTGAGTATGGGCTGGGATGATCGAGTTACGCTGGCGACTCCACTTTATGCGTCTGAACGGTTGGGATGTCTCTGGAAGACGAAGGGGTTTGAAAGGTGGGACATGATTGGTATCGGTAGAGTGGGTGACCTTTGGGTGAAAGGGGCAGTGAAGCCCTTTGAGACACTTCAGAATGAGTATGAACTGAGTGACAGAGAGTTTTTTAGATACTTGCAGGTCCGTCATGCTCTGACTTCGGTTCTGGTTTCCGGTACCGCCGTCCCTCAATCCTCTCCCCTTGAAGACCGTATACTTGACGGTCATCTACCTGATAGTACGATCCCTTTGATCTATAAGAAATTGATCAACAGTCGAACGGATCTGCTCGGCCGGCTTAGAGAACTGTGGGCCGGAGACGGGCTGGAATTGGACGACGAAGACTGGCAATCGGCACTGTCCTCTCCGAAAGAGGTCGCCATTCCCGCCCGTCTCTGACTCGTCCAGCTTAAGATATTACACCGGGTGTACGTTACTGGTCCCCGTTTGGTTGCAATGGGTTTTTCCCCGGATGGGCTGTGCAAGCGTGGGTGCGGGATGAGTGCTACGTTTCTCCATATCATTTGGGAGTGTTCGGAGGTGGCTGATTATTGGACTAGAGTGCTTGCGGTGATGGCTGATGTTACTGGGATTGCCCTGATGCCTGAGGCCCGGAGGTGTTTGCTGAACGTGTGGGAACCTAACGATTACACAGTTGCCCAGACGAGATGGGCGACCCTGGGGTATATGATTGCAAAACGAGACATAGCGCAACTTTGGGGCTCGCAAAGACCCCCCACCGTGTCCGTGTGGGAAGAAAATATGGATTGGTCTATGTTTAGGGAAAAGACGGTATACTCAGCCAGGGGCAGACCAAGGGCATGGACGAAGATCTGGTGTCAGTGGAACACCTATCGCGGGAACATCTGTACACCTCCACTGGTGGAGACCCCTGATGTCCTCTTGTCCCCTTGAATTGGCACTCCCATATGTTCGAATTTTTTTTATTTCTATGGCTTGCCCGACCTCCCCTCTGTTTCCCCCCGCCCTGACTTGATCCATTGATTGCAATTTTGTGTTTCTCATCAGTGAGCTTTTCCCCCCCTCAGGGGCTGACTCTGTCCATGACGCTATTCGCCTTTGTTTTTGTGTTTGTTTCCTTTTGGTTTTCTCTAAAATAAGAAAAGTTTTCTATCCTGCTTCTACACTGTGTGCGGCATTTTGCATCCTGTCCTTGCCTGACCGCTGGGTTTTCGGCCACTGATTCTCATGTATCGCACTATGCCTTGCGTATTAGCGGCCGGCCCGTGGGGTTGTAGGCCCGTGTTTGTAACTATAATTTTTGCTGCTCAATAAAAGTTTTTAATCAAAAAAAAAATAATAATAAAATAAAATTCTCTGTGTGCATCCGATAAAAACGGTAGCTTAATGTGTTTCAGATAGTCCTGGATCTCTTCCTCATTGCTCGGCCCCCTCGCCTCATAAAGCTCTGTGTAGTAACTCCGAAATCGGCCTGCTATTTCTTCCTCATCTGTGAGGAGATCACCCTCCGTTGACTTTATGGCCGTGACCGTTATTCTACGTCTCTGTTGCTTGACCATATTGGCCAGAACCGAACTCGGTCTGTCCCTTTCCCCATACATCCTAGCTGTCGCGTATTTCCCCAGGTGTTTCAGTTCAGCATCCGCTTCTTCCTGGTATTCAGCCACTAATTTCCTGAGCTCATCTCACACGTCTTCCGAGGCACTACCCAGTAGCCGTTCCTCGCAGTCCGCCACCTGCCGCTCCAGAGAAGTTGGTCGTTGTCGAATAGATCGAAGTACCCTAGAGTGTTAACTCATAACCTCACCCCTAATGTAGACCTTAAATGCTTCCCAAACCGTAGAGAAACTGTTCACTGATCCAATATTAATGTCAAAAAAGGTCTCTATCGCTTTGTGTATTTCTTCTCTGAATTGTGCGTCTTGTAGTGAATAAGGCGGGAATCTCCACATGAATGGGGAATCAACCTCTGTGGTGTTGAGTGTGAGCAGGACCGGGGAATGATCAGAAAGGGTTCTAGGGAGCACCTGGCAGCTGCGCACTAGTGTAAAAAGTCTGGAGGAGGCAAGCCAATAATCTATACGAGTGTGGATGTTATGAAAGGCAGAATAGTGTGTAAACCCCCCTCGTTCCGGGTGCAAACTGCGCCACACATCCATGAGGTCCTCACTAATTAACAACCCATCCACTTCCCTGCCTGCAAGGGCTTGTCTTCTATCTGGGCCGCTCGATCTGTCCAGTTCGGGGTTCCTGGTCATATTAAAGTCTCCACCCCAAACCACTGGGAGGTCTGAGAAGTCCCGCACCACTGCCGCCAAACTTCTGTAAAAGTCAGGGCTATCGAAGTTAGGTCCTTAGACATTAACCACTAAGATGTCCATCCCCTTGCCCGTAAAGTGCGATATGACATACCTCCCACCTGGGTCAGCGCCTAACATTTGCAATGAGTATTCCGATTTCGGATTAACCCAGGTGAGTACTCCCCGAGCATGTGTTGTAAAACCAGCTGCATTACTCTGCCCTTTCAGCCCCCTTCCTTGCAACCGAAAATGAAGACAAATGTACAGGACCTGGCATGTCGTTAAACTTATCAGACACATGAGTGCTGTGCGTGGTTAAAACCTGCCCACACTCCAATATTTTGGAGGAAACATCCTGACTCACAAGGGCATCACCATGTTCAGACGATATCACAGGTGCTAAACCCCTGTCTAGCTGAACTGACTGTGAAAGACCAATGTCTCCTGACTTAAACCTGCCGAAAATACAACATTTCTTGCTGGCATCCACTGTAGCAGCAGGCAAGGTGGGCCTATTCTCAATATGGCCACCAGTTGGAGTATTTTGCCTATTATCAGCCGTCTTAGAGCAAACCTGCGTCAAAAGCTTGCTCTTTTTAAAATTGTACCGTCTATTTATAGTGATAGTAGGTACTGTACGTGTGCGCACTTTGCCGCGCCTTCCTTTCAAAGTGTTTGCCTCATTGGTGGCAGTCTGGGACTCAGGAGCCGGTACCTGCATAATAGGAGAAATCTTGCTCTTCACGTCCTGTAATTGAGAGGGCTCGCCTTTATCTGATGGCGACTGCGAGCCCTCACTAGACAAACATTCAGCAACAACTGCTGAAACGCCGCCTGCCGCTCCCCTCGCTCTAAGCCGACCCACGCCTGTGACCGCGTGCCCGGCATGAGCAAGTCTTCTCGTCCTGCAGCGGCCAGCATACGGAGCGCTTCTCGCACCGAAGCGGAAGCGTGCTCCATAATAACGAATTTTAAAAACGCCACAAATGTTCGTTGCTCCACCAAACTTCAGCCGCCTCTCTCGCCTTCCCCTGTCACACGCACGAAGACGCTCGAGCCTAACGATTGCGTCTCGTGTCCCCTGGCCAATCCCCACAGCCCCTGCCCCGCACGCGACGTAGGGGCGTACCACCGCCCGAAACTGCCCGGGGGTGAACACTCTGCGAGTGTCACCCCCAGGAACCCATTGCTATCTGTTGCATCTACAGCTTTCCAATTTAGCGCACACATCCATACGCTTACATCTTGCGGCAGTAGCTGCATATCTGCAGAACAGGCAACATCGGTCTTTTTTTAGAGTTCCTTATATTTAAGCATTTATGGAAGGACTTAAGAGTCATTCCCCCAAAACTTCCATCTGCTCCAGTGTGGAACCTCAACATTGTCCTTACCAGACTCATGGGTCCACCCTTTGAGCCATTGCACAGATGTGAACTACAATTTCTCACTTGGAAGGTAGCTTTCCTCATAGCCACCACATATGAGGGGAGTGGGTGAGCTTCAGGCACTAACCATAGGTACTTCCTGATGCAGCGGGGCAGGTAGGCGAGCCGTACTGCTCTGATCGGGCGCAGCGACACTACGTTGAGTGTCTATATAGTCCGCTGCGGTCTGATGAAGCAGCACTTCAATCCTTAAGAGGTTGGCTGCTTTTCTCCGGGGCAACGTCCTACCGACAGAAGAAGTGGTATGTAGAACCACACCACACACTGTAGATAGTTTTAATTTAGCCACTAGGTCCTGAGGAATGGCCAACTTATCTATTAGAGACATTTTATAGGCGAGAAACATGTTGACCACAAAGGAGTAGAGTGTACGTTTTGTCAGATTAAAACAAAATAGTGGCTGTTGGACTTGGCCCTTCCCCCCAAATTTTTTGCTTCTCGCCCCCCTGATGTAGGATGTCTCCCCCATGGTAATAAACCTGTATAGGCCATGTGTGGTGTTCAAGTTCAAGTTCAAGGATTTATATAGCGCACTACTCACCCAGAGGGTCTCAAGGCGCTTGGGGAGGGGGGATTATTATTTATCGAATAGCCAGGTTTTGAGTTCTTTTCTGAAGGGGATGTGGTTCTGTGTAAGGCGGAGGTGAGTGGGGAGTGAGTTCCAGGTCTTGGCCGCCAAGTAGGAGAAGGATCTACCTCCCATGGTGGATCTTTGGATGCGCAGAACTGCGGCAAGCGCTTGGTTGGAGGATCTTAGTTGGCGGGTGGGTGTGTAGAAGGACAGTCGAGTGTTGAGGCATTCGGGTCCTAGTTTGTAGAGGGCCTTGTGAGCGTGGGTGAGGAGACGGAATGTTATTCTCTTGTTGACGGGAAGCCAATGGAGGTCTTTCAGGTGGCCGGTGATGTGATCTTGACGAGGGATGTCCAGAATGAGTCTCGCTGAAGCGTTTTGGATGCGTTGGAGTTTTTTCTGTAATTTGGCTGTAATTCCGGTGTAGAGGGTGTTTCCGTAGTCTAGTCGACTCGTAACCAGTGCGTGGGTGACAGTCTTTCTTGTTTCGGTGGGGATCCAATGGAAGATTTTTTTGAGCATACGAAGTACGTTGAAGCAGGAGGATGAGACTGCGTTGACTTGTTTGTTCATCGAGAGTGAGGAGTCTAGGATGAAGCCAAGGTTACGTGCGTGGTCTGTGGGTATGGGTGCTGAGCCCAGATCCGCAGGCCACCATGAGTCGTCCCAGGCAGAGGGGGATGATCCTAGGATGAGCACTTCCGTTTTGTCTGAGTTGAGTTTTAGGCGGCTGTTTTTCATCCAGACGGCTACTTCTTTCATGCCTTCGTGAAGATTGGTTTTGGCGGTGTTGGGGTCTTTGGTGAGGGAAAGGATCAGCTGGGTGTCGTCAGCGTAGGATATGATGTTAAGGTTGTGTTGACGCGCGATGGAAGCGAGTGGACTCATGTAAACGTTGAAGAGGGTGGGACTGAGTGATGATCCTTGTGGTACACCGCAGATGACTTCTGTTGCCTCTGATCTGAACGGGGGAAGTCGGACTTTCTGAGTTCTCCCCGCTAGGAACGAGGTGATCCAGTCCAAGGCTTTTCCTTGTATGCCGATGTTGTTGAAACGTTGTATGAGGGTGCTGTGGCATACCGTGTCGAAGGCGGCGGAGAGGTCGAGTAGAATGAGGGCCACTGTTTCTCCGTTGTCCAGTAGTTTTCGGATGTCGTCTGTTGCAGCGATGAGGGCGGTTTCGGTGCTGTGTTTGGCTCGAAAGCCGGACTGTGAGGGATCGAGGGAGTTGTTGGATTCGAGGAAGGCGGCGAGTTGGCTGTTGACGGCTTTCTCAATGACTTTGGCCGGGAATGGGAGGAGGGATATGGGGCGGTAGTTTTTAAGTTCGGAGGGGTCTGCAGTTGGTTTTTTCAGGAGGGCGCTGACTTCGGCATGTTTCCAGCTTTCTGGGAAGGTAGCAGAGTTGAAGGAGCAGTTGATGACATGACGGAGATGGGGTGCGATGATGGAATCAGCTTTGTTGAAGATGTGGTGGGGGCATGGGTCGGTTGGCGAGCCAGAATGGATGGAGTTCATCAGGCGGATGGTGTCTTCAGTGGAGATTGGGTTCCAGGTGCTGAGGTTGTTAGAGGGCGGTTTAGGTTCTGAGGGGGGTGGAGAGTATTGTTCGTTGGAGCTGTTTCCGAAACTTTTATGTATGTCTGCAATTTTGTTGTAGAAGAAGGAGGATAACGAGTTGCAGAGGTTTTGGGAGGGAGTGATGTCGTTTGAGGCTGCGGTGGGGTTGGTGAATTCTTTGACGATGTTGAATAGTTCCTTGCTGTTATGGGCGTTGTTGTTGAGTCGATTCTTGAATGCAGATTTCTTGGTGGATCGAATCAGCTGGTGGTGCTTGCGGGTGGCTGCCTTGAGGGTGGACATGTTGGTGGTGGTTGGGTTTTTTCTCCATGTTTTCTCGAGAGTACGGCATAGCTTTTTGGATTTCTTGAGGTCATCGTTGAACCAAGGGGCCTTTTTGCAGTCTTGTTTGGTGCGATGGATTTTCAAGGGTGCTAATTCGTCAGCGCTGTGAGTGATCCATTGTTTGAGTTTGCTGGCCGCTTCGTTTGGGTCCGATGAGAGGGCGGGTGGGTTTTGGTTGAGCGATGTGAGGAGTTGGTCGGTGGTGATTTTGTTCCATTTCCTTCGGGGAATAGGTTGTGGGGGGTTGTGGGTCAAGGTGGTTTTGTAGCTGAAGTGAACACAACTGTGGTCCGTCCAATGGAGGGCTGTGGTGTGATCGAAGGAGATATGTTTGCTGGAGGAGAAGATTGGGTCGAGCGTATGTCCGGCTACGTGGGTGGGGGTGTCGACAAGTTGTTTGAGGCCGAGATTGGCCAGGTTGTCAAGAAGGGTGGTGGTGTTGCTGTCGTTCTTCTTTTCCAGGTGGAAGTTGAGGTCTCCTAGTAGGATGTAGTTCTCAGATGCGAGGGCATGTGGACTGATGAAGTCAGTGATGTCTTCGCTGAATTGTTTACGGGTTCCTGGAGGTCTGTAGATGAGGGTGCCTCTAAGTGTGGTCCTGGGGTCGGTGTGGAGGTGTTCGGCGGTTGTGAGGTTATCGTCTGAGTTGGTCGTGATTTTGATGGTGTTCTTATGGACGATGGCGATGCCTCCTCCTGTTTGGATGCGGTCTTTTCGGATGATTTTGTAGTTGTCCGGGATGGCTATGGCGATGTCGGGTGTTGATGATGCGTTCATCCATGTTTCGGTAAGGAAGGCGATGTCCGGTGATGTAGTGTTCAGTAGATCCCAGAGTTCAGTGGCGTGTCTGTGGATCGAGCGGGTGTTTAGCAGAATGCACTTCAGGTGATAAGAGTCGGATCTGTTTTTGGGGTTAGTGGATGTGGTATGGGTCTTGATGCTGGTATATTTGCAGGAATGGCAGGCGAAGGGACCGTGGGTACGTCCCGGGCCGGCTTCGTAGCATTGCGGTGTGCGTCCGGGGTTAAGGGCTAGGATGGTGGCGGCGGCATATGTTATGCGGGTGGAGTGGGGTTTGCGTGGGCCAGGGGGTCTGGGGCTGGGCGCGGTCCAGGCGCGGACGGGCGTAGACGGGCTTACCTTTGGCGCACCTTCGGCGCGCATGGGGCGCGTCCGCTGCGCGTGAATGCTGCGCGCAAAAGCATCTGTCATAAATGGATAGGGGGAGGGGGAGGGGCGTGGGAGGGTCAGCTGGGAGGCGGGGGCACAGCTCCTCGTCTCGCGTTACCGGTGTAGGTATGTTAGTGGGAGGGAGGGTCAGCTGGGAGGCGGGGGCGGGGTAGGATGGCCAGTAGGAGCTGGAGGGAGCGGGGGTGGGGCTGCGGGGGAGCAGTGGCGGCGTGGACAGGCTCAAGGCACAACAATCACAATTTAAATTAAAATCAATGCGGTCGCAGGCACAATGCAGGCAACGATACCAGGCACAGTGGCAGGGTGCAAGATGGCAGGGCAGTAAGGCAGGGTAGGAAGGCAGGGCAGGATGCAGGTCGCTGGCACCAAATGGCTGGGGCGAGCTGCGAGAGGAGCGACCAGTTCTGACTGGAGTCAGGCTGGACACAGCTCCTCGTCTCGCGTTACCAGTGTAGGTATGTTAGTGGGAGGGAGGGTCAGCTGGGAGGCGGGGCGGGGTAGGATGGCCAGTAGGAGCTGGAGGGAGCGGGGGTGGGGCTGCGGGGGAGCAGTGGCGGCGTGGACAGGCTCAAGGCACAACAACAAGGCTGGGAGGTCGTGGGCACGATCGCTGGCACTGTCAGGGGCACATAATGCGGTAGCAGGCACAAATTAGCTGGCACACAGTTGCAGTAGAATTAAAATTAAAGTTAAAGTCACTGGCACACAATCACAATTTAAATTAAAATCAATGCGGTCGCAGGCACAATGCAGGCAACGATACCAGGCACAGTGGCAGGGAGCAAGATGGCAGGGCAGGAAGGCAGGGTAGGAAGGCAGGGCAGGATGCAGGTCGCTGGCACCAAATGGCTGGGGCGAGCTGCGAGAGGAGCGACCAGTTCTGACTGGAGTCAGGTGTGAGACGCCTTGTTAATGTTAAATGTCATGCAATGGTGTGCGCACTTGTCAATTCCCCCCAGTGTGTAAATGTACCCTGGTGAACTGCTATTTTTAAAATGGCTGCCATGGCTGGGCGTTGTGCCACCTAACTGCAGTAGGTTAGCGGTCTACTCGTTAGGTACCCAGCCACCCCTGCATTTGGAGGGAAAACCTGGCACCCAGGGTGCTCTACTTCTCCCCCTGAGCCAGTTTAAACCAGTTCCCCAGAGAATTCCAGAAGCTGCTGGCACTGTCTGGGGGGTGGGGTGAGGAAGTTATAAATAAGGGGGAAGTGCCACCATGTGCTGAGACAGAGCTGGGACAGGAACGTGAGGGGACCTGCTGCCAGGGGATACCGCCACTTGGGCCTGTGTGCTGGACCCTGCACCCATCCAGAACCCCCCTACTGTCCCCAGGGCTAGTGGAAGCCCCACTTCAGGAGTTCAGGCTGCTGAAGGAGGAGGACCACACTACAGTGGGGATGGTGAAAGCCTACTGCCCTGTTTTGATGATGCCCCTGATAGAGCAAGGTTTCGCATCGCGACTTGCTCGATTCATGAACCTCGAATGTGTTGTAACCCCATAAAATTTGTACGTTTTACTAATCTCTTTTATTTTTGATATACATGTATCTTAGAGAAGCTTGCCTATGTGTTTTACTAATACGAATAACTCTCGTACTCTAAAATGGCCGCTGCTTGCATTTCTGTTTCTGCGCATGCGTTAGGTATAATCACGTGTCGTGACGCAGTCACCGTTTGGAGGGAAAGGGTGCGCATGCGTAATAGCCATAAAATGGTCGTGCTTGTAGTAACGTGGTGAAGCTCGTGCTGTTGCTCATCGTGTCGTTATGTGTTGCACTTATCATTAACAGCATAGTATATTTTATACTGATAAACCTGAAGTACAAAATCATGACATGTAATACATTCATTTATTCCTATGTGCTAATTTGTTTTCGCTTACTTTTCATGTATCGCGGGAAATGGGGGTTCGAATGGGTCGTGAGCCATCTTGAAGGTCCCTTCCACGCATGCTCGAGATGCGAGGCAAGAAACAACCTTGGGCAGTGGAACTCAGCCAGCTGGCAGCCACAGTCAAGATGCTCATGTGAAAGCAACCTCTGACCCAGCAAGATGGAGTTTGAATGTTCTTAAACTGTTACAATGAAATTATTCCTATTGTATTCCGCATACTCTCTCATGGGAACCCCAATCTTGCTAGGCAGTACCTTAGAATGTAAATTAGGACTTGCAGAAGTCGGTTCTGATTGGTGTGTTAACCAAATCCTACCTTAGGACCAATCGAAATTGGGGATTCTGACACTTTGCAACATTTGGAGGGTGGTACACTGTCCCAAAACAGTATATCTAGCCTAGGTTCACCTAGGGAATTTGTCCGACTTGTCCGAATAGCAGACCTGTCACTGACCCAACGCACTCAATAGGTGACCTGATACAGTGGTGCTGCGGAGCACTCTGTTCGAATTTGACCATAGACTGAAGGTTTTACTAAACCTTAAGTGCTGGCGGAGCACTTTGCTGGGGAATTCGCTAACCCAATCGGGGTCCTGACTGATAGCTGCAGAGAGGGTGGAGCGCAGGCGTTGCTTCCAAACTGCGGGTGCTGGTCGTATCCTGGTGGTCCTATCCTGATCCTAATCTGGTTTTCCTGTCCGGTCCTGGGGTGTCCAGTCTGCACCTGCTGTCCCATTGAGGGTTATCCGTCCTTGAGGGTTTTCCTGTCCTTAACTGACCCGTGGGCAGGGTTGGTTTTCACACCAGTCTAGGTAAATATCGTACCGAAACCCTTTAAACTGCACCTTTCTATTTTTCCTGTCTTGGCTTCAATAAAGACATACCTTTGCATATGATAATTTTCCATGCTTTTCCGCAACTATTTCATATCACAAAAGTCGATTTGCATTTATTTTTCTTAGCGTGTTCCTATGTTACCCTACCTTCTAGAAATCATTTTTCTCCATTGCAGTCTCTCTCAAAGCTGAACTTTGATTTATAGCGTGTTTCACTTTTGCTAAATTCAATAGCTGTTTAAGATTTCCAGAGTTCTTATTTAGGTTTGTGAAGTATATCCAATAGCTTAATTCTAATTATGCATAAGTTTGTCCATTTATAAAAGTTTATTCTTGCATTACCATTTTTACTCCACTTAGCGTGTTCCCTGTTTCACTATTACTTAGAAAACTTAAATGATTGCCCTTACACTGTTCTTTTATAGTTATATGCTTTCCGTTATCCTGATCATTGATTGTCTCCTAACTGTAAGTCTAATACTTTATGAAGATGAAATCTAGATAAATCTTTTAAAACTTCCAGTTGTCCGTGGTCATGTTATAGAAAATTAAATTTATATGTTGGGTTTGTATTTCTTCTGCCTTTCCTTTTACAGCTAGCTCCCTGACCCATCGTGGTCATAGGTACCCGTATCGGTGGATGGTAAGTCGGGTACACTAGAAATAGTAGAAAGGAACTCATGATTATTGGTAGTAGGTTGTAGGGTCATCGGATCAATGTATGTGGTGATTTGAATTATATGGGCCCGAGACCGAAGTGGTGAAAATATTGGTCGGGTGACCTGCGATCTCTATCAGTAATTTTCTGGTAGCATCGAGGATGGTTAGGGAATAGTTAAAGGTTAGGTAGGATTAGTTAGGCTAACTAAGTTGGATACTGCTAGATAGGAAATCATATTTGCTGCTACGAGAATAGGTAGTTCAGGTGATCTGATCACTCACTTGAAATGCTTGTTTTGTAAAATTATGAAATGTTTTAAAATCGTTATTCTTGTTATTATACTGTTATATGTACTAATCCATTCGTATATAAAACGTTGTGTGTATTGTCGGAAATCCCCGGGGAATTGAATAGCGAGTGGTGAATAGAATCCATTCGTTTTGAGGTCACTGGCTTTCAAGGAAAGTTGGTGCAGGTTAGGCAGAACTGGAAGCACTAACTAGGGTTTTTTTTTCCTGAATGCATGTTTGAATAAATGTTAGCAACAAGGTTCATTGACAAAATTCCTATCGTGACATAACCTAGTGAGGGTCATACCGGTCTGGTGACCCGCGATCTCTATCACCCCCACTAACTGCTGACCCGGCCTAGTAGTGCCTACTGCTCTGTCCCCCGGGCCCCAGAAGTCGGGGCACAGGGTCGGTGCCTGCCCCCAGGAGGACTATTATTGGGCCCCGTTGGCCCGGGTTGATTGTGAGGACCCCCCCCCCCCCCCATGAGCTAAAGGGAGGGGGAGAGGGGATTACAGGCCTGCAAAGCCCCTGAACAGGGCCAGAACAGTGCTGAGGCCCCAGGAACAGTGTTGCTCTTCAGGTGCCCCAGTGGCAGCGGGCACCTGCAACGTAGGGTCCTGACTTTCACCCCGATATGTTACCTGCCTCATGGGTTAGGCCACTATTGATGGGGTGCCTAATGTTTCCCCCACCATGGCCCTGCAAAATGTTTTGATGCCTTGTGGTTCTCTGGTACCTTTGTATGCCTAATGTGCGGGAGAGCCTCCTGTATACCTGCAGAAAGTTACGCCCAGGGTGTTTAGGCCGTCCTTATGGCGGGTGTTCCTGCCTGATGTTACTACTGATGCTCTAGGCCTGATGTCAATGTTTTGCACCTAATGTTTTATTTGATAGTGTACTTATCTGCCCCAGGGTTCTCCAAAGAGTTATGGATGCCCCATGTTTAATGTGATTATGCCGCCCTATGCCAGATGCTGATGCTGGGTGTTTAATGTTCCTTTTTGCAGGAGGTGCTAATGCCCGGCCAGCTGTGTTCAAGCCTAATGTTTTATTTTACACTTACAGCCTACTACTAAGGTGATGCTAAGGATTAATACCGGTGTTTGCCCTGCAATACTGACCCGGAGTTTCATGCATTTGATCATGTTCTTTTGATTTCAGCTGGACACTAATGGACTTACCTTTTTCTTACTTTTCCCATTTTTCCTTGTAAATAATCCCCCTGGTATCCATGGCATTGGCGCCCGTTGGCGCCCTACTGTGCATTACTGTGTTTGCCTTTACAGGTTGGAGACAATACATAAGTTATTCTTTTACTTCCAACCCAGTGTCGTGCCTCTTTTGTAGTGTACCTGGTGTGTTGTTTGTGGGTACTGCGTGGATGCTTCACACATGTCCTCAGGAGTTTGGCCTGCCCGCTCTGCTTCATGCTACCCCCTGTAGAATTGGCAACCCCATTTCTAACAGTGGCCCTCCTTCTTTTTACTTTTTAATCAGGTTGTGACCTCTCCAGAATAAAAATAATTATAGAGGATTCCCTTACCTGTTGTAACTCACACAATACATCTACATCTTACCAGGCCCCTCACACCCACGGCACCTATACCGGAAGGAACAAAAGCTCTCTGACAAAGAGTCCCTTTATGGGTGCCCGTCGAGCATTGCAGCGCCGGCTCGTCGAGGAGCAGACCCATATGATGAAGCGCGACACCTAGCTTGCTGGGTGTGTGAGGGTCCTAGATCCGAAAGAAGGTATTCCCCACCTCCCCACCACTCTGAGTACTCACCAGGTGGCCAACTTGCCACCCAGGAACACCGTACCTCTTTTGTCTTCTAGTTCTACCGAGGGCAAGTACGGTGGACCTTTATCAAGCCCTCATTGTCCCCCTTGTTGTTTGCTAACCATAGAGAACCATTTTCACAAATAAGGCAAAACAAAGTGGGTCTTAGGACTAACCCCAAATTCCTACCTAAAGTAATTTCTTACTTTCATATCAACCAATCTGTTGAGTTGCCTGTGTTCTTCCCTCAACCAGATTCCATGGCAGAACGTGCTCTTCACACCGTAGATGTGAAAAGAGCATTACTATACTACATTAAAAGAACAAAACCTTTCTGTAAGGCTAAGCAACTCTTTGTTGCTTTTGCTCCACCACATAAAGGCAATCATATATCAAAATCAGGTATTGCACGGTGGATAGTCAAGTGCATTCTAACATGTTACATTAAACCTAAACGCACATTGACAATTCCCCCTAGAGAGCACTCCACTCGCAAATTAGGGACCTGTATGGCATTTTTAGGAAATATACCCATAGATGACATCTGCAAAGCTGCAACATGGTCTACACCGCACACATTTACAAAACACTATTATGTAGATGTGTTAGCGAGACAACAAGCTAATGTGGGCCAAGCAGTTTTACGACCACTATTTCAGACGGTTGCAACGGCTACAGGTTAGCCACCGCTTTGGGAGTTACTGCTATATAGTCTGTGCACAGCATGTGATCAACAGCTCACATGCCTCAATAGGAAAATGCTACTTACCCAGTATGCATCTGTTCTTGGCATGTAGAGCTGTAGATTCATTTGCGCCCACCCGCCTCCCCGGCTACCTACACCTGTTGCAGTACTATCTTACTTAGATACATACATTCATGGACATCTCCTTTTACTACTCTTTCTGTTTATTGATTCAAAGCACAGATATACAGCATATACGTGGACAACGTATTACAATCTTTCAGATGAAGGATCCTACACAAAATCATTAATCATAGGTGCACCTCACATTCTTTCCTCATGTCTCCCCTGTCGACGCATCTCCATTTCCACCGTTGGTGACACGCAAAGGTCTCCCCTGTACTTGTTCCACTTTGACCATTTCATGTCCCACTTCTTGGGGCATCCCCGAGCCCTGTAAACTTCTGTATCCGCCAGCATGCACCTGTCCATTTCTGCCATCCACAGGGCAGTGCGGGGCGGGGTTACGCTCCCCATCCCTTGGCCAGTTCTCTCTTTGCTAGCGTGTATCCCAACGTAGTGGACTGTTGTTCAACTTCGGTCAGGTCAGGTCAGAGGCCTCCCAGATATTCAAAAGTCCCAGTTGTGGGGTCAGATTAATAGTTTTCCCCAGAGCTGTGCACATACGGGTCGTGGCATCCTTCCCTTGTATGAATTGATGTTGGTGCTGGAGCTCGGTAAAGGTCATTATCGCCCCTTTTTTAACCAAATCTTTGACTGTGGATATCCCAAGCAAATCCCACTTATCAAAACCAGGTTGGTAACCCAGTCCTTTTACTACTCTTACTAACGCCATCATTACCCTCTGCGACTATCACCAAAAGGAGGAGTCACCTACCTAGTGACTGGAAAGACTTCTTCCAACAAAAACAAAGTGCAAACATCCGGACCCAAAACTAGATGGTGAGCTATGCACAGCATGTGAATCTACAGCATTTTCCTTTCTTCCATAGGACTGAATTGACTGTTTTCCTGCGGGAAAAGTTCTAAGTGTGGAGTTGAAAATTGTATGAGAACCTAGGAAACTGACAGCCTGATTCATCATTCTCCCGTTTTGCGAGCCCCTAATAGCGATTCATAACGAATCGCTATTAAGGACTTGCAAAACGGGATTCATGTAGGAATTGCAATAAATATTGCGATTCCTACATGTTCCTTATTTGCGAGTAGCAAATTGCTAATTGCAAATAAGGAATAACTCCCCATTCATTCCTATGGGCTAAAAGGCCCATAGGAATGAATGGGGAGTATTCCTTATTTGCGATTAGCAATTAGCTATTCGCAAATAAGATAGCGATTGAAAGGGTGCCAGGGGTGTCCAAAGGACACCCTGTAGCACCCCTTAAATGCAAATTGAAACAGGTGTTGCGCACACACATGTCCAAAGGACATGTGTGTGTGCAACATGCAACTTAGAAAAATGCTTTTAAAAGCATTTTTCTAAGTTTTCGCTATTTACCACGAGGTTTGACCTCGCGGTAAATAGCGGGCCGAAATTGCGAATTCGCAATTTTTAAATGGATGATGAATTGCATTTAAGGAATGTCAAATAGAGATTCCTTAAATGTAATTCCTCGCAAAATAGCGAAATCGTTTTTACCGATTTTTGCATTTGGGATGATGAATCCCAAATGCAAAAATAGCGCTCGCAAAGGGCCAGATTCTCAGAATCTGGCCCTTTGCGAGCCGATTTCGGCTTGATGAATCAGGCTGTGAGTGTTTACAAAAACTGACTGACTTACCTTTTATCTAGGAAATGTTCCATATCTAACAGAACGCATAGGAACCCTATTCGGTGCTGCACAGCTGTGTCGCTGAATGAATCCAATCAAACATTATTCTTCTATGAGTAGAAAATGTAATCCTGCACAGTAATACGTATTGGAGAGTGTCTGCCCATCTGCAAGGTGGCGGGCACAGAAGAGTGGGCTGGTGTGTACCAGAGGCTGGTTGTTTTTCTGGGGGCATCTATAAGATGCTCTCTGAGTGCATTCTATAACAAATCCCACACTGGCATCAGGGTGGGTTTATTATGCTGAGAGGTTTGATACCAAACTTCCCAAGTACAAGAATTTTATACAAAGGGGAACATGGATTCCTAACAGACAGTACAGCTGTAGCTGCTGTTGATATACATCATTGTGTGGTCATCGATGGCGAAGGGAAATCCAACCATTATGTTCAGATAAGGGATCCGGTCCTTATTGTATTGTAATATTGTGAGTGGGGGGGGGGGAACTGATCTGTATCCCTCTATAGCTCCTTTTTGTAAATGGTCTGTATATACTATACCAAAGTGAGGTATAGTGTGCACAGAGTCCAGTGGAACCCCAAAGGTAGGTAGAGGTAAAGGTTAATCGCACCTCACTCTCGATTTGCGGTAGCTTGGTCGAGCAGTAAGGCAGAATCAGAGGACAGTGTAAAGCATTTGTTGTACACACTCGGTCAGCAAATGAATTCACACTCAGACTGAAGTTCAGACCAATTATTTTTGTATAAAAATATTCTTTTAGTTATTTTATTTTCTAGAATCAACCAAGCCTGGCACAGGTAAGCAATAAATACTTTACAGTAGTAATGCAATTAAAATACAGTTTGAATGAAAATTGTATATCCACTTTGATTTGATTTACAGTATGGATGCAGAGAAATACAATACTTACTAAATGCAGTACATAGACTTTAATAGACTTATCTGATAGAGACATCCAGCTGCAGATTCCTTAAATTAGAATATCCCCAGGCGTCAGTCTGGATCCGTAATTTTTTTGCAGCAGCACCTCTGCGCGTCGGGGGACGGCGCCTCACGACCCCGCTCTGAGGTCGTCCATGGTCGTGACATCAGCGAGGTCATATAAGTCCCTCCCAGCGCGCAGACATCAGTTTCCTTCTTTTCCGCGTGCAACGCGGATCCGGAGTAAGCGGTTCCTCTGGCCTGTTTTGAGGCCACCTTTGATGCTTCGCGTCTGGAACAATGTGTGATGCTTTTGGGTTTTAAACGTGTACCTCCTGTTCGCGGAAAATGTCCGCAACAGACCCACACCTTATCTGCATGTGGTGTCTGGGCGAACACCACGACTCGACGGATTTCAACGCCTGCCAACACCTCAAGCCGATGTCCCAGATGAAGCTGCTTTCGGCTTGTCTGTCCCGGCGGCAGTGGGTTCTATTTGTGGCGTTGATCCCTGTCTGGTTCCCGGGTGCGTTGTTCGCCCCTTCCGGGTAAGTCAAGGCGCATGTCGCCGATGTCCTCGACCTACCTTCCTTCTGTTGTTGGGGGCGCTAGTTCCTGGAATTCTCTGGACGTGCGGCCCCGGGAGTTGTCCCTCCCCTATCTGCCTTATCCTGGCACGGGGCGACTCGATCCCAAATAGAGGCCTATGCCGCTGCCCTGCAGGCCTCCCTTGGGTCCCCTCCTCTCCCTGGGGTGTCCTCAGAGCTTCCGCTATGTGCGGGGTCTCTGGTAGGCTTGCCGGTGGGTTCGCTCTCGGTGCCGACTGTGCGCCTTGCCTCTAGGGATGATGGAGAAATGGTGTTGTCAGGGTGTGGCCCAGCTGTGTCCCCCTCTTCGACCTATAGCACTCCTAATGCACTGCATAGTCCAGTGGGGCTCCCTGTGACATCGCAGGTGGTTGCTGGTGCTCACAGCTTTGTTTCGAGTCCACCTCGGCCTTCCGGACAAGCTGATGCCTGTTTAGAGGCAGGGTCGGCGCTGGTTCAGCGCCTTAGACTTTTCTCCCCGCTCCGACTGCATTCCTTTCTTCGGAGTCGGAGCCTCTTGTGGTGAAGGCTGAGTCGGCGCCGTAGGCTTGCCACCCCGGCACTATTTCCTTCTTCAGAACCGGAGCCTGTCGCGGTTGAGGTCTAGTCTGTGCCAGGGTGGCAAGCCTACGGTGCCGACTCAGGGTCGAGTGGCGCTGGACGAAGCCGAGTCAGTGCCAGATGAAGAAGAGTCGGCATTAGACGGGGCAGGGTCGACGCCAACAGAGGTCGCCCTGTTGCCGCCTCGATGGCGGATCATTGACTCCTCTCCGGAGGCTTTCAGCGGGAGTTCGGCGTCGCCTCAATGTCCGGCGATACCGAATCTGTCCTTGCCTCTCCTCCCCTTGGAATTTGTGGCACCGGTGGACTCCCCACCTCCTCAGGAGCCTCATTGGGACCCTCATTCGTCAATGGTGATTCCTTCTTTTGGACATTGGTCTCATCCTCAGTTCATTGGACAACCCCCTTGGGGTGGGAGGCTTAGTTAACAGCCCTCATGCACGGATGAGTTGCTGTCCCCTCCTCGGAGGGCTAACGAGGCCGGTGCAGCGTTCATACGAGTTGTCTCCTTGGCAGCCTGTGTTCTAAATATGCAAACACCTTCCGTCCCCCTGCCTGTTGACCCTTTGCTGGATGTCCTCCACCATGGGTTGGGGAATGTAGAGCCACTTCTGCCCTTTGAAGCTTCTATTTATGATGCCCTTTTGGGCACCTGGGCTCGGCCAGCTTCCGGTGATCCGGTGGCTCGTTCTATCTTTCGCGCCACCGTCCTGCTCCACACGATCCCATTTGCGTGTTCACCCAGACATTCAGGGGCTTGTTCTGCAAGCTGCTTTCCCTTCCTTGCCTCAGCTGCTGCTTCCTCCCTCCTTGGAGTCCTGATGGCTGGAGTCGTGGGGTCATAATATTTTCGCCTCCACTAGTGCAGCTCTTCGCTCACTTAATACAATGTGTGTCTTGGCTCGGGCTACTTCTGCCCTTTGGGACTCTGCTGAGTCTCTTCTATCTTCCACCTCTGAGGGCGCTTGTGTTGACCTCCTCCATCTTCTCCGTGATCTGGCGGAATTTACAATCCGCTCAGCCCTGGATACGGCGGATTCCTTAGGCCGTTCTATGGCTGCTTCGGAGGCCCTAAGGCGCCATGCTTGGTTGCGGGATGGCGTCTTCCGGGAGAATATTCGGGAACACCTTGTTGACCTATCCATTAATGGAGTCTTTTTGTTTGATGCCCTCGCCGATTCAGCTGTTCAGCACCTTTTGGCGGGCTTTCGCCCTCCCCCATAGGTCTGTACTTTGCAGGTCCCAGTTGTCATGTTCTGGGGTGGTTACCCTTTCATTTAGTATTCACAAGCTGCACTATGCATTTTTGGGTTGGCAGTAAGCCTACTGTGGTGGTGTTCCACAGGTTGTTTGTGTTCTGTCCTCTGACTGTGATTTACCCTAAGAGGTATTCCCCCATTTTTCTTGGGGGTATGCTATACTCTAAGTGGAGTACCTGTATGCTATTGTATAGCTCTGCTGTGCGCCAGGTGGGCATGGAGGTCCACTTGGGCTCTCTACGTCCACTGACACCATTATCTTACCGTTGCACGGTATTCATGTTATGTCTTTTGGAGCTGTCTCCTATACCAAAGGAAATGATGGATGGAGCGTTGACAATACAAGCACTCACCCCCAGTCAACTGATCTGGGTTTAATCCATCACCGTTCTTTAGCCCACTCTGCCACCCCAGTTCAGACATGGCCATATGCAAATCAGTCTGACCCTGTGCCTCATGGGAACTGTCCAGCCCGAACTGCCAAGCCATGCCTTCCCTAGTCCCTTGCTCACTTGGCCACTGGATTCAAGATAGCCTGGCTGATGAGGATTATGAATCCGATACCGGTCCAGGGAAGACATGGCTTGGCAGTTCGGCCTGGACTTTTCCAATGAGGCACAGGGTCAGACTGATTTGCATATGGCCATGTCTGAACTGGGGTGGCTGAGTGAGCTAAAGAATGGTGATGGATTAAACCCAGATCAGTTGACTGGGGGTGAGTGTTTGATTTGCTCAAACGCTCCGTCCATCATCCCCCTTTGTATCGCTTTGTTCGCCCTAAGTGTGGCAGGGTATGCTCAGACGTGAGTCCCTTGCTCACTTGGCCACTGGATTCAAGATAGCCTGGCTGATGAGGATTATGAATCCAAACCGGTCCCAGGATGCTTGTTTCCGGTCCAGGGAAGACATGGCTTGGCAGTTCGGTCTGGACTGTTCCCATGAGGCACAGGGTCAGACTGATTTGCATATGGCCATGTCTGAACTGGGGTGGCTGAGTGAGCTAAAGAATGGTGTTGGATTAAACCCAGATCAGTTGACTGGGGGTGAGTGTTTGATTTGCTCAAACGCTCCGTCCATCATCGCCCTTTGTATAGCTGTCTCCTATACGCCATGGGTCTCGCCTTCCTTGAGCCTTGCATATATGCCTCATTTTCCTCTTTGGAAGTTTTCCATGTATTTCAACACGCTTTACAATGCGGCTTCTTCCTACCATGGGTGCACTAGGTTGTTCCTCCTATGGCACCTGTGGCTTTGTGGTCCTGGTTCGCCCCTTTTGCTATATATATATTTATATCCACGTATTTCCAGTGGGGTATCCCTTTTTGTACACCTCCACCTCTCTTCCCTATGCGAGGTCTGGGCCTATATCTCTGTGTTTCAAGGAGCAATTCAGTGTTTGTACTTGAGCGTACCCTTGTTCTGCACGACGGCGTTTATAGGGCACTTCGGTGCCCTTTTCCTGCATCTTCAGCAATAAGGGTTCTTTGCATTCCACTCCCTG
The DNA here is from genome assembly GCF_964261635.1 of Lissotriton helveticus. Lineage (NCBI taxonomy): Eukaryota > Metazoa > Chordata > Amphibia > Caudata > Salamandridae > Lissotriton > Lissotriton helveticus. The sequence continues at coordinate 499,249,038 of NC_136062.1, forward strand.
GGGTGGTCCCCCGTTTCAGGATACTCTTTTCTTGAAGCTCAAGTCCTACACAGTCCCACTCTTCCGTGCGGGGTTCACTTCCCCCTCCCAGTCGGAGGCGGTGGACTGGAGATCTGAGCTTCTGCTCAACCGTTATGCGGGTACCTCTTCACAGCTCCTGTTGGCACCTTCAGTGCCTCTGCTGCCACTCCCTTCGGATGGGTCTTTTTCTTTAGGTGTCACCCTATTCTATGCCTGCGGGACAGCTCCTCTGAGGCAGGTCGTCCCAGGTGCTACGCCCTGCGTCTGTCTCTCATGGGTGAGTTCTCACCATGGCCTTCAAGATGCCTTGTTGGGCAGCCCCATGCTCATTTTGGCTATGCCACCTTGCTGTCTCTGTGGCTGGTGGTCCGCATCAGCATGCTTCAGCGTGATTGTGACCAGGCGTGTACTTCAATCAATCAAGATATTTGTATAGCGCGCTACTCACCCGGAGGGTCTCAAGACGCTTGGGGAGGGGGGTCCGCTACTGCTCGAACAGCCAGGTCTTGAGTTGCTTCCTGAAGGAGAGGTGGATGGGGAGGGAGTTCCAAGTCTTGGCTGCCAGGTAGGAGAAGGATCTTCCTCCCATGGTGGCTCTTCGGATGCGTGGAACGGCGGCGAGGGCGTGGCTGATCAATCGTAGCTGGCGGGTGGGAGTGTAGAAGGTCAGGCGGTTGTTGAGGTACATGGGTCGCAGGTCGTGGAGGGTGCGTGGTCGCCTTGTGTGCGTGGGTGAGGAGTCTGAACGTGATTCTCTTGCTGACGGGGAGCCAGTGCAGGTCTCTCAGGTGTCCAGAGATGTGGCTGTGTCGGGGGATGTCCAGGATGAGTCGTGCGGAGGCGTTCTGGATGCGTTGGAGTCTTTGGTGAGGGAGAGGATTAGCTGGGTGTCATCGGCGTAGGAGATGATGTTGAGGTTGTGTTGGCGTGCGATGGCTGTGAGGGGGCTCATGTAGACGTTGAAGAGGGTGGGGCTGAGTGATGATCCTTGTGGTACGTTGCAGATGACTTCGGTGGCCTCGGATCTGAACGGGGGAGGCGGACTCTCTGGGTTCTTCCGGCAAGGAAGGAGATGATCCACTCTAGTGCCTTCTCTTGGATTCCGATGTTGCTGAGGCGCTGCACTAGGGTGCGGTGGCAGACAGTATTGAACGCTGCGGAGAGGTCCAGGAGGATGAGGGCCGCTGTTTCCCCGTTGTCGAGCAGGGCTCGGATGTCGTCAGTGGCTGCCATGAGGGTGGTCTCGGTGCTGTGGTTGGCTCGGAAGCCGGACTGCGAGTGGTCGAGGGATCCGTTCGTCTCGAGGAAGGCGGCAAGCTGTCTGTTGACGGTCTTCTCGATGACTTTGGCAGGAAAAGGGAGGAGCGAGATGGGGCGGTAGTTCTTGAGGTCGGTGGGGTCTGCAGATGGTTTCTTCAGGAGGGCGCTGAGTTCGGCATGCTTCCAGCTCTCTGGGAAGGTGGCGGTGTTGAAGGAGCAGTTGATGATGTCCCGGAGTTGGGGTGCGATGACGGAGTCGGCCTTGTTGAAGACGTGGTGGGGGCATGGGTCGGTAGGTGATCCGGAGTGGATGGTGTTCATCGTGTGGATGATGTCTTCGGTGCTGACCGGGTTCCAGGCGTGGAGGGTGGTGGTGGGGGGTGTTGGTTGGGTGCGTGGTCTGTGCGCCGAAGCTGTTGTGTATGTCGGCGATCTTGCTGTGGAAGAACGAGGCGAGGGAGTCGCAGAGGTCTTGAGAGGGAGTGATGTCGTTGTTTCCGGCGCTGGGGTTGGAGAGCTCTTTGACGATGCTGAAGAGTTCCTTGCTGTTGTGTGCGTTGTTGTCTATTCGTTCCTTAAATGCTGTCTTCTTGGTGGTGTGGATCAGCTGGTGGTGTTTGCGGGAGGGGTGCTTGAGGGCGGTCATGTTGTCTGTCGTCGGGTCTTTGCGCCAGGCTTTCTCGAGGGTACGGCAGTTCTTCTTGGAGTTCTTGAGATCGTCATTGAACCAGGAGGCTTTCTTGCTGCCGGGCCTGCTGGGGTGGTTTTTCGGAGGTGCAAGGTTGACAGCGCAGTTGGTGATCCACTGTGTGAGGTTGTTGGCTGCTTGGTTGGGGTCCGTTGATCTGGTGAGCTGGTCGGTGGTGATCTTATTCCAGCTTCTGCGGGGAACCTGTTGCGGGTGGTGGTGAGTCGTGGTTCTTCTGAAGCTGAAGTGGACGCAGCTGTGTTCTGTCCAGTGGAGTCCGGTGGAGTGGCTGAAGGAGATGTACTTGCTGGAGGAGAAGACTGGGTCAAGCGTGTGTCCGGCGTAGTGGGTGGGGGTGTTCACCAGTTGCTTGAGTCTGAGGTTGGCTAGGTTGTCCAGCAGGGCGGTGGTGTTGCTGTCGTTGTTGTTCTCCAGGTGGAAGTTGAGGTCCCCTAGGAGGATGTAGTCAGCGGAGGAGAGGGCGTGTGGGCTGATGAAGTCTGCGATGTCTTCGCTGAATTGTGTGCGTGGTCCCGGGGGTCTGTAGATGAGGGTGCCTCTGAGTGTGGTCTTGGGGTCGGTGTGTATCTGGAAGTGAAGATGTTCGGCGGCTGTGAGGGTGTCTTGGAGTTGGTCGTGATGCGGATGGTGTTCTTGTGGACGATGGCGATGCCTCCTCCTGTCTGGTTGACGTGGTCCCTCTGGGTGATCTTGTATCTGTCCGGGATGGCGATGGCGATGGCGATGTCGGGCGCTGAGGAGGCGTTCATCCATGTTTCCGTGAGGAAGGCGACGTCTGGAGATGTGGTGTCGAGCAGGTTCCAGAGTTCCACGGCGTGTCTGTGGACGGAGCGGGTGTTGAGCAGGATGCACTTCAGGTGGTTGCTGTTGGTGCTCGGCTTGGCGGGTGCGGTGCAGGTCCGGATGCAGGAGAATTTGCAGGTTTGGCAGGTGAAGGGTCCGTGGGTGCGTCTTGGGGTGGCTCGGTAGCAACCGGGGATCCGGCCGGTGTTGAGTGCGTTGAGGGTGGCGGCGGTGTAAGTCCGGCGGGTGGGCTGGCGTCTGCAGGGGCCATGGGTTATGGCGCTGGGCATGGGCCAGGCGCGGATGGGCGCAGACGGGCTTGCCTTTGGTGCAGAATCGGCACGCCCGCTGCGCGTGGACGCTGCACGTATGCGCGGACTCTGCACGGACTCTGCACGTATGCACGGACTCTGCCATAAATGGAGAGTGGGGGGGCGGAGGGAGGGAGGAGCAGCTGGGAGCGGGGTGGCGAATGGGAGAGGGGAGCGGAACCAGATGGAGAGGGGGCGGGCCGCGGGGGAGCAGCGGCAGGGAGCGGGCTGGAGCAGCGGGGAACGGCGGCAGAAGCGCTGGAGGGCTGAATACAAACAAAGGCAGGGGGCTAAAAAACGGCAGACAATCAGGGGCACAGCACAAGTACAGAGACACTAGCCAGGGGGCTAAACACAGCGGACAAAAAACGGGGGCACAGTACAAGTACAAGAACAGCAGAAGTCCCAACAATGATCAGGGGTACAGCGGGCAAAAACGGGGGCACAGCAGAAGTACAAGGACAGCAGAAATACAAACACAGTCAGGGGCACAGCGGAAAGCAAGGCGGCAAACGAACAGGCGGTGGCAGCAGGGGGACCGGGAGACCTCGGGAGGGGCCACGCGGCGGGTTGAGCGACCAGCACTGACGAGGTCAGGCTAGGTCACAGCTCCCAGTCGCACGGTCGATTCCTTAAGTGCCCAGTGGGAGGGAGGAGCAGCTGGGAGGTGGGAGCGGGGTGGCGAATGGGAGAGGGGAGAGGGACCAGATGGAGAGGGGGCGGGGCCGCGGGGGAGCAGCAGCAGGGAGCGGGCTGGAGCAGCGAGGAACGGCGGCAGAAGCACTGGAGGGCTGAATACAAACAAAGGCAGGGGGCTAGAAAACGGCGGACAATCAGGGGCACAGCACAAGTACAGAGACACTAGCCAGGGGGCTAAACACAGCGGACAAAAAACGGGGGCACAGTACAAGTACAAGAACAGCAGAAGTCCCAACAATGATCAGGGGTACAGCGGGCAAAAACGGGGGCACAGCAGAAGTACAAGGACAGCAGAAATACAAACACAGTCAGGGGCACAGCGGAAAGCAAGGCGGCAAACGAACAGGCGGTGGCAGCAGGGGGACCGGGAGACCTCGGGAGGGGCCACGCGGCGGGTTGAGCGACCAGCACTGACGAGGTCAGGCTAGGTCACAGCTCCCAGTCGCACGGTCGATTCCTTAAGTGCCCAGTGGGAGGGAGGAGCAGCTGGGAGGTGGGAGCGGGGTGGCGAATGGGAGAGGGGAGAGGGACCAGATGGAGAGGGGGCGGGGCCGCGGGGGAGCAGCAGCAGGGAGCGGGCTGGAGCAGCGAGGAACGGCGGCAGAAGCACTGGAGGGCTGAATACAAACAAAGGCAGGGGGCTAGAAAACGGCGGACAATCAGGGGCACAGCACAAGTACAGAGACACTAGCCAGGGGGCTAAACACAGCAGACAAAAAACGGGGGCACAGTACAAGTACAAGGACAGCAGAAGTCTGTGTCTTTTGTTCCCACCCTCCATTTCGTAGGCTAACCTGGTAGGCTCTTGTTACTTCTCTCCATGTTGTCTTTTAGCTTTGGTTGGTGTCAACTTAGTGCGCCATTGAGCAAGCGGAGTAGTCCTTCTTCCTCCCTTCGTTGTGCCTCTCCCTTCTGTTATGGGATATGGCTAGTGCCGTTTCTTCACCTCATACTCACACGCTTATGGTGTTGTGCCATTCTGGCAGTTTTGTGGTACCTTGTCTCCAGTTGTCTTTTGCTCTTCTCAGCCCCTTGGGTTGCTGTCTGGCTGCTCCGCCACACCCTTCCCCATAGTCCGTCACTGTAATCTTCCCAAGTTCCCGGGATCGGGGAGACACAAATGACCACACAACAACAGTGTTTTCGGTGTGCTTCCCTGCAACCTTTAATAAAGAAAGTATAGAGGACAAAGGAAACAGCGATAAACAGTCTCGCAGTGTGTGGAACCCCCACTATCGATAGTCAACCAAGAAAGAAACAATATGCATAACGATACTGTGAGAAGTTGGCCTGATATATAATGTTCACTATTCTAGTGAACACTTTGTATCAGTCCAAACAACCCTTATTGATGTTTGGTTGTAAGTCAACCTGATAGACCAGCTATCCTAGTAGCATGGATACGAGCAGTCTAAGGCTAAACTCTAGAGGGCGTGTTAAGCCAGCTGTTTTACCATCACATTTACCCTTTGAACACCAAGTGAAAGGACACCACACAAGTTGTTATGAAAATAAAGTATATTTATTTATAACAAGACTACCCTGAACTCTTTATGAGTCAGGGAGCTAAGCACAATACAAAACTCTTAAAGAAATACTGAAAGTCGCACAATTTACACAAATGCCCGAGGGGCACGAAAAACCATATATTACAAAAGTGGAATGCGAATTACTAGCAGGTAAGTAACTATTCTCATAGGCTTTGGGATCGCTAGGACTGGACTACTGAACCTTTAGATTACGAGCAGGAGGCCTAGGGACGTCGTGTGCAGAGTGGGAACTCTCACGCGTAAGGCGGGAAAAAGTCTATGGAGGCTAGTAAAAGCAAAGTTAGTGTTCTCGGGCGAACCCGACTAGGTAGAGCTGAAACGACAAAGGATTCTGACACTTAGATAGTTAAGCTATGCTGGAGCACCGAAATGCTTAGGTTACCTAGCCCAGGGGCTGCGGCTGCATAGGTCTGAAAAGACGTCGGGAATCCTCGTTGCAGTCTATGGAGCCTGAAAGAAGAAGTTGCTAGCAGGCGACCAGTGAAGAAGTTCGTGGTGATCAAAGCCTGGATCGATGAAGGAGACCTGTAAGCAGAGGGGACCAAGTTCTGAATCACTAGCCAGTGATTAGGTGGGCACCAGGGTGGCACCGGACGAAGTCACCTTGACCAGGTGAGTGGGCGACGCTGGGCTCTGCAGTCTCTCGGACCAGGAGGCGTTGTCGGCGACCAGGATGGAGGTGCGAGCTGTCCCACGGTGGTATCTGCTGTTGACGTCGCTGGGCCCAGGATTGGGGCAACAACTCTTGGCAAATGCAAGCCCACGCGGTGGACTCAAAATGGCGTCTGGAGTGGACCAGGAGGGTCCGGGGTGCTCCTCTGTTGGAGGGGAGCAAGGGCCAGTCTGGAGCAACCAGACCAGCGGTGTTGTCGTCGTAGTTCGTCGTCGGAAGGGTCACTAGCCAACGGGCAAGTGACCTGGACAACGCGGTGAGCAGCAAAGAGTAGAAGGGCCCCACGCAGATCTCGTGGATGCAAGGGGGCTGTACTTCGGTGCTGGAGCTGCTCAGGGTTGGGGCTTCTCGGTCCCCAAAGCACTTAGGCGAGGGTCACTCGGTGGTCGTGCTGGGCAAGCGTCGTGCAGTCGTGAAGATGGCCAGTCCCTCGAGGTCTCGTCACACCCACGAATCACAGCTGGGCTGATGATGCAGGTAGAGGTCAGAGGTGCCAGGGAAGCCGGTTCTCGTCGAGCTGGGCAGTCTTGATCCGGAGGAGAGACTTACAGCAGACCGCGATGCTTGGATGGTGCCTGCTGCTGCAGGGTGACTACTCCTTAGTCACAAGGGAGAAATCTTGAGAAGAGTCTTGAGTTCCTTTTGTGGAAAGTCGGTTCAGGATTCAAAGATGATCTAATTTGGAAGGGGGCCTGCTCCTACCTTTATCCTGAGAAAGGGGGCTGGCACGCGACTAAGTCCTGCCCTATGGGTGGGACTAGGAGGGGGGTGGTTACACCCCTCTCCTTTGGCGGGCTTTTCCCCAGCTCAGGGGCTGGAGTGCCCCTGGAACTGGTTCAAGCCGGCCTATGCACAGTGAGCACCGGGGTGCCACTTGCAGTCACCTTCCTCTAAAGCCCTGCCTACCTGGGATACACAAAATCCTGTCTGGGATGGTGCTGGCACCGCCCCTGACAGGAAACCCTTTGTCCAGGCCTCCGTTGCTGGAAGGACTCCCAGCAGCAGGAGGTCAGACTTGTGTCTGTGATGGCAGCATCCATTTTGTGATGCTGAGGCTTGAGTTAACTTTAACCGGAGTTCACAGTTATATGCATGTCGTGTCCCTCTAGAAGGGTGGAATGCTAACCCCGTCGCCAGAATTGGCGAGGGGTTAGTATTCCAATTCGTATGACACCTTACTCGATATGTTTTGATAATGTTATACCAAAGTTAGCATTTGACCGCGCGGTACATAATGCACTTAAGAGTATATGGTATAGCGTTATCATGGAACAGCTATTGGGACTTGGTTCCGCAAGCTGCAAACGGGCTCAGCTCATGCCAGAGCACCATTTCACATTATTCCAAGCACTCTGCCTTCAGGATTGATAAGGCCTGCCATAGGAGTGACTGATAGGAATATATGTGTCCATTTTAGGGTTAGATATAGGAATACTATATCTAAAGCAAAGGGTGTGTACACCACCTTGCCCCAGCTGTCAAGCAGCCAGTTGTGTCTGTTTTAGTTAGTCAGCCCAGGGGTGGCATAATACATGCTGCAGCCCCTGGGAGACCTCTGGGTACACCTATGCCCTGGTTACAGGGACACAAGAGAGGGCCCAGTGCCAATTCAGTACCTGGGTACAATTTGGAATAGAGAGAACAGCTAGGCTGTGGGTCTGATTAGCAGGCCCACAGCCAGGGAAAGTCGTAAACCAGTGAAGCAAAAAGCAAAAATCTGGGTGATCATAGGATTGCAGACCCTACTCTCCTACAGATACCCATTAGCCGCCCTGTTCCTCCTGTAGGGCTTCGATCCAACCGTCCTCCGCATGAATACCGGCCCCGGTATTCCCCAGCGGAGGGCACTGTGCAGAACAACGGCCGACAATACCGTTCAAATGGCTTATGGGGTTGACTCGTTACACAGGACAGTAGCGCAGGATATCATTGGAACACACCCTCGGGAATGCCCAGCCGGGCACTTGACCGTAGGGCACAGCGAGCAAGGAAGGGAACAGCCGCTCTACCTTCAACCACTTCTCACTGTGGCTAGCGTGATGTTGGAACACCCCTTCGGGAATACCCAGCCGGGCACTCGACTGTAGGGCACAACGAGCAAGGAAGGGAACAGCCGCTCCACCCTCAAGCACTACTCACTGTGGCTAGCGTGCACTTGTCTTTCCGGTGGAGATTGCCTCTCGGTTGTACACCAGAATCCGATAACCCCAGCAGAGACGCGGCAAACACCTCCGTGGTGTGCGTCTCTGCTCAATCCCGTCCACGCGTCTTACCTCCGTCGCAGATCTGTTGCTTCGTAAACAGGTTCTTAGGAAACACGAACAAAGTCGGTCCGGCGTCCACAAACAGCAAGGTCCAAACAGGAAACAAGGAGGCCGGCAAGGATCTCAATATCCGACGCCTTCCCTTGCTCCTGTGTGCCTTATGTAGGCGTTTCTGGGTCGCGCGCTGATCGCGCTACGCATTCTGGTATCGGTAGTCCTGGATCCGCTAAGTACCTCCGGACTTCTCTGCCGTTCTGTGTGGCAGTACCACATCGCGCCACCGGAGACCGGGAGTTCCTTGACAGTACATCCTCCTCCCATCAACCCCTCCCCACGGGGCCCGCGCAGGCAGGATGCTTCCTATGGAACGCAGACACCAGACGAGGTGCATGAACACCAGCAGCCGGTTCCCACGACTGTTCCTCCGGGCCATACCCCTTCCAGACCACAAGATACCACAGCTTGCCACTCCGCCATTTGGAATCTTGTATGCCAGCCACTTCATACTCCACATCTGCGTCCACCTCCACCGGCACGGGCGGCGCACGTCGACGAGGGGCCGATGGCTTCAGCAGGGAAACGTGGAACACCGGGTGGATCCGCATGTGTCCAGGAAGACCCAACTTCATGTTCACAGGGCTGATGCATCGAGTGATGCGGTAGGGTCGGATGTATCGGGGATGAAACACGCTGTGTTTGCGAAACCACAGGTTCCTGGTGGACACCCAGAGGTAATCCCCGACAGCATACAGAGGCCCAGGCCGCCGCCTCTTGTCCGCCGACATTTTCTATGCGGCCTTAGCTGCTTCCAAGCATTTCTTTGACATCAGCAGTGTTTCCTTGATGCGCGTCACCCTCTCGGAAGTCTCAGGCACCCTCCGGTCCCTGACAGGGTGCAGAAACAGCAATAACCTCGGGTGATGGCCGTAGTTGCTGTAAAAAGGGGATGCCTTGGTAGAGCTATGCGTAGCGTTGTTATAGGCTATCTCCGCAAGCCACAGGAGATCCACCCACTCTTTCCCCTGATCCACAAAACAACACAGGTACTGCTTCAGGGACTGGTTCAGGCGTTCCGTCTGGCCGTCTGTTTGAGGGTGGTAGCTAGTAGACATAGCCGAGGTGACGTGCAACGCCGAACACCACGTCCTCCAGAACTGGGCAGTGAACTCCGCTCCCCTGTCAGACACGGTCAGGCTGGGCAGACCGTGCAAACGCACCACGTTCCTCAACAGGAGCAAAGCCAGTTGGCCAGCGGAGGGCACCTGTTTACAGGCTATGAAGTGCCCCATATTGTTAAGGTAGTCCACCACGACTAAGATAGCTGTACAGCCTTGGTCCGCCGGTAACCCCACGACAAAGTCCAGGGAAATGTTCTCCCATGGTTTGGTGGGTGTAGGAAGAGGCCGCAGTAAGCCTTGCGGGTGACTGTGATACGATTTCATGGCAGCACAGATGGTGCAGGCATCACCCCACCGTCGAACATCCGCTCTCAAGGACGGCCACCAGAAATGCCTCCCTAGAATGGCCACAGTTTTCTCGAACCCAAGGTGGCCAGCACAGGGCGAGACGTGACACCACTTGAAGGCTTGCTTCCGGAGCCGGGGACTTGGTATCAGCAAGCGGCTCCCGTTGACGGGTATCCCGTCCTTCACCTGCCACTCTCCGTGTCTCAAGAGCCAGCTTCTCCAGGTAAACGAACGTATCCCCCTCTGAATCCCTCTTAGGAACATGTCTGGCTGTATCACCCCTAGCACTGCCTCCGGACGGATGATAGAGTGCACCGGGGTCGTCCTTGGTACCGCAACAGAGGATTGTCGAGAGAGGGCGTACGCTTTCCTGTTTTCGGTGCCAGGCCGATACATGATGTGGAAGTGGAAGCCGGAGAAGAAAAGCATCCACCTCATCTGCCTAGCCGCCGTCATGAATTGCAGGTTGCGGTGATCTGTGTACACGGTTACCACATGCCTGGCTCCCATCAACAGGTGTCTCCATTCCGTGAACGCCTCCCTGCTGGCTAACAACTCCTTCTCTGCGATGTGGTAATTACGTTCCGCGTCGTTCAGCTTCCTGGACATGAAGGCCACTGGATGGAGTGCTCCGGTGTGTAGGTGCCGTTGTGACAGAATGGCCCCCACGGCGACTTTCGAGGCATCTGCTTCCACAACATAGGGTAACTCCGGGTCGGGATGAGCTAGGATGGGTGCGGAAATAAACGCCTTCTTCAGCGCCACGAAGGCTGCCTGCGCCTCTGGAGTCCACACGAAGGACTGCGACTTCCGCAGAAGCTGAGTAATCGGGGCCACCAGCCCGGAGAACCCGTCGATAAATCGACGATAAAAATTGGCAAACCCAATAAAGCATTGTACGTCCTTCACTCCCCACGGTGTAGGCCACTCCTCTACAGCCCTGACCTTTCGCTCGGCCATCTCCTGTCCCTCCGGGCTCAGCATCACTCCGAGAAACTCCACGGACGTGACGTGGAAGTCGCATTTGCTGAGCTTGCAGAACAGCATGTTCTCTCTGAGTTTTCGGAGTACCGTGGACACATGTTGTACGTGTTCCTCCTCCGTGTTGGAATAGATGAGGATATCGTCAATGTACACCACTACGTACACATCCAGAATGTCACGGAATACCTCGTTTAAGAAGAACTGGAAGGCCGCAGGGGCATTGCAGAGTCCGAACGGCATGACGAGGTATTTGAAGAGGCCGAATCTGGTCTTAAACGCCGTCTTCCACTCGTCGCCTTCCCTCATGCGCACTAGATGGTACGCCCCTTTGAGGTCGAGCTTTGTGTAGACCCTGGCTTTCTTTACTTGTTCCAGCAAGACACTAATGAGTGGCAAGGGGTACCGATTTTTTACGGTAATAGCGTTCAATGCCCTGAAGTCCACACATACCCTCAGTTCTCCGTTGGCCTTAGGGATGAAGAAAAGGGGCGAGGCTGCCGGGGATTTGGAGGGTCTGATGAACCCCAACCCCAGGAGTTTGTCGAGGTAGGAACGGAGGTGGTGGTTCTCTGGCTCCGTTAAGGCGTATAGCCTACCACTGGGTACACAAGCACCTGGAACCAAGTCGATTTGGCAGTCATACATCCTATGTGGAGGAAGGACCTCTGCTAGCACGTCGTCGAAGACGTCTGTGTAGTCGCTGTATGCTCTGGGTAGGACTACCTCTTTCTCCACCGCCGTGGCGACTCTGCGAACCAACCATGGTCCGTTAGCAGAACCCTTCTGCAGCCCGCAATGCTGATGACAATGCGGAGATGTCATCACAACCGTGTGCGCTACCCAATCGACAGAAGGGTTGTGTTTTTCAAGCCACGGTAAACCCAGTATGACCCTATATTGCGGCGCTCTGATGATACTGAAGTCTATCCCCTCTTCGTGCAGTTCCCCGAATCTCACGGGTATTACCCCGGTATGATATCCGATAGGTCCGGTCACCAGCCTCCTCCCGTCCACTGCATAGACCTCTTCCGGTGTCTCTTTGGGTATGAGGGCAATGCCCAATCGCAGAGCCTCCTCTTTATCCATTAAGAGCCCCGTGGCCCCTGAATCGACCATAGCTTCTACCGGAATCCACCGTGTATCCACGGAGACCATAACAGTGATGTACAGGTGCTGCTGCCGTACTCGAGCAAGGCGTGATAAGGAAGGGATATATAAAAGACTCCTAGAGGCCCCTTCTCTGTTCTGGGAGTCTGTTAGTTTTCCGCCGGGACGTTAACTGCTGCATTTACAGTCCTGTTGGCCCTGAATCGGCTATTCTTTGGTTTGGCCGGGCACTCGCGCACATAGTGCCCCTTCTTGCTGCAGTATAAACAGAGGCCTTGTTTGCGGCTTGCTTCTTTTTCTGTGGCGGTTAAACTGGCCCGAATGGCTCAAATATCCATGGGTTCAGCCTTCGCGGGGATGTTGGATTCGGCGTTTCCTTGCGACACATAGGAAGGAAGCGATTTCCCTTTCCTCTTGTGGTCCTCTTTAGGTTCTCCTAAGCGGTGATCCAAGCGAAGTACTAAGCTGATGAGACCTTCACAGGTCTTGGGCTGTGGGTCAATCTGGGCTACAACGTCTTTGAGATCATCGCTCAACCCTTGATGGAACAACGCCGTTTGTTTTGAGAGCGGCCATTTGGTCTCGGCCACCAAACGTCGGAACGCATTCAAGTAATGAACCAGATCATTGTTGCCCTGGCGCAGCTCCAGCAGTTCTCTGTCAGCGGTAAAGGAATCAGCACGCCTATCGAACACTTTCAGGAACTCTTCACGAAAGACCCCCCAGTCGCAGAGGAGAGGGTCATCTCTGCCCACCAAGGGAACAGCCCATGGCGCGGCGTTCCCCGCCAGATATGAAATGAGAAAGGCTACCCTTGCCTGGCTGGTGGGGAATGCCTTGGGTTTGCAGGACAGGTGCAATGCCACTTGTGTTAGGAAGACTTGTACGGTATCAGGGTCTCCGCTGTACCTCTCAGGTGTGGCCAGGGGCACAGCGACGGGCATTTCCACCACAACCGCAGGAGGCGGGGACACGACCTGGCTTCCCGCATCAAAGGGATTCCGTTGACCGGCATCTAATCTGGCCTTTAAATCCGCGGTTTCTTGTCTGGATGCGTTCAGTTCAGCTTGGACAGACGCCAATGTTGAAAATTAGTACGTTTTGGTGAACATTATCTGCGCCATCTTGCCTCTTCCCCTGATGCCACACTTTTGTCGCGCGCGCCCGCCATTTTTTTAAGATGCCCCGATCAGAACGAACCCTTTTGCACGCCGCTGGCCCCTGACATAGCCCTTCGCCCTCACTAAGCCTGCACGCTGACCACCCCCCCTGCTTGCACCTGCCTTGAGTCATAAACCCCTCTCCGGCGCTGCTCTGCCCCAGGCCCTCATCCTGTTCCCAGCGCGACACCCCCCTGCCTCCCTTTCATGATCTCCGGCCCTTAGATGCAAACCCCCTTCTTCCCCGTGTGCCCGTTTTGTCTTCCCCGTTCCCAGGCCGACACCCAGCTCTGCCGATACCATTCCTTGCCCCTCCCCGTACAATAGAAAGCTTCCCCCATCAAAGGATCCCCGGGTTGATCAAAGCCCCCACTCCATGAGATCCGATCAACCCCCCCACATTCCGTGAATCGGCGGAATATCCAGCTGCGTGACACTCATCACCTGTTATGACTAGGGTGGGGACTTCAACTGTAAATGTGTGTGGGAACGGGCTCAAAGGGGAGTTCCGGGAATGTCTTTCCGTATATCAAAGCTTTGTCATATGTATGTAAACTGTAATAAAAACCACAAACACTGTATATAAGGGGCCAGGCCTCAAACGTAAGTTAGAGCACCTCAGAACGATACCTTCTGTCCGTTTCGTTGTGTTCTCCTCCGGAGAGAATAAAATCCTTGTTTCCTGCCTTCCAGTCTCCAGCGCCTGCCTCTTCAATAGTTTAACTTCTTTGTGGGTTCAAGAGGCGACACCGCCGGGCAAATACTTAAGGATCTTATATTCTGGTTGGTAGTGCCCCCCAATTATTTTCTACAATTGGCGTCCCAAGCGTGGGGCCCATCAGCGACCCATGGATCCAGTGGGAGAGGTCCTGACGACAAAGTGAACGACTGCAACGATCGGGAACGCGTCTGTCCGATAGACCCTCGTCTGACAGCCGATCATCCGAACTTCACTGGTTCCGAACAGACCTCTCTCGAGTGATCTACGGTCCTGACTGGGAACCATCAGGAGTGCCGCGAGGATAACGGAGAAGAGAGGACGATCGGGCGCTGGATTCGGAAGACAGGAAACTGTCCATGCGGTCCGGGTAAGGTCGTGTAACCACGACAAGTCACGAAATAATTGCTTGATTGCTTGTTTGTTTAAAAATACTAGTATTGCTCTTTTTATTTATTTGGAGATTCACTGTCTGCAAACGGAGAAACAACGGGCTCTCTCTTTGCAAGCAGTGGAGGATAGGTAGGGCAGCAGCCGTGCTTATTTTTTTCTCCCCCACTCAATAATCACTTGAAACTGAACTGTTGTTCGCAAAACTATTGTTTCCTGGAGATTCCCTGTCTGCAAACAGGGAAGAGACCACCCTTTTTGCAGACAGTGAAAAGGGTAGGTGACGCAGATCTTTGCGGACCTGCTCATTCTCCCCATTGTTATTTATTGGTCTTTTGTTATTTTGATCCATGAGGTATTCACTGCCTGCAAACAACGTAGAATAGAAATATTCTGTCCAGTCTTTGCACCTAGTGATAAGATAGGCAGTGCTGACTTTTTAGTCCCTCGTTACGAGCCGTCATGTCTGTCTTCTCCCCACTGATTAGTAGCCTGTTTAGCCCGGACCGCCTATTAGAGATGGACCATCCAGCCCCACTGGAAGGCACCCCTAATAAGGACATGTTCATGAAGCATGGATTGACCGCTATAGCCTATAGTAAACTATGGCATAAATATACAAAAAAGGGTCAAGAAAGTCAATGGCCCCTGATAGGATCCTTTGACCTTGATAAAATAGAAACGTTAGAAATAGCCCTTCGAAATAATAAGACAACGCCAATTATGCTCGACAGTCTCGGTATGTGGCGCAGAGAGGCTATGCAACGACAGAGAAAAGACGAGGACAAACCAAGTAGAGAAATATACCGACAGGACAACCCCAGGACATCGCTACCCACAACTTATCCCCCGACACTATGCAAAAGACGACCAGACTTAGGGCCAGACCAATGCGCTTTTTGTAGGTATGTCGGACACTGGAAAGCCCAATGCCCGACTCTACTGAGCGTGAGTAAAGGCAAAGGGCCGACAGGAACGACAGACCGGCAGTACGAGAAAAAGCGCGAGACAAAGAAGAACCCGACTTACATAGACAGACCAGACAGAACCACCACGTTCGATTATGCCCGATGGCACAGATTTCGCCAGGACAATTTCAGCGGCATGCTCAAGTTCTCCTAGGTCGGGCAACGTCAAGACGGGAACCCAGCCTCGTTTCAAATCCGCAGACGGAAAGAGATAATTATGACCAATAACTGCTTTATATTCGTCTTGGGTCTTCGTATGTCTTACTTGTACTGTCCCCCGTCTGAGTTTGTGTGTATGTAATGTACAAATCTGCGTCATCCCTCTACACGTGTTTCCGTGTTACTCAACCTCTGTTAGCAGAAACTTAGCATAAAAGCAACCTAGAAAGAAAGAAATGGTAAAACAAAATCCGTAGACCATTAATGAACTTGAACTTTTAATTTAGCACAACAAACAAGGAATAATAACGGTAAACTGTAGAAAATGAAAGTCAAACAGAACATTCGCCCCCCCCCCATTCTGGAACCTTCCAAAGTAGGGCAGGGTTACGGCTACGCCCAACCAACGGCAACCCATATAAGGCGGGCCCGGCCGCCAACTCTTGGTCAGGAAATCTTAACGTATGGGGGAGCCGGAGGAGAGGCAGGAGCCAGCAGCCGGGGCAGTTGTAGGTAGTCCCGCCACATGTCTCCTCGGCCAGCCGCAACGGGCCTGGATAGACTTAAGTAGTCCCGCCACATGTCCAGAGAAGAACGAGGCACCTCTTCCTTTTCTCTTCCGTAACAGCCGCAGCAGCTCTGGACGGCGGGATGTCCTGCACGTACCTCCACAACAATTTGTCCAAGTTGGGCTGGGAGGGAGAGGCGACGCGGACGAGCCTCTCCCACCTCCACCGATAGGAGGTCTCCCAGCCCCCGGCCCGACGCCGAACACCCCCAGTCAGGCGATGGTGCCAATACTTCCACAGCACCGAACACACCATGGTGGCACCCCAGTACTTGCGCAGCACCGAACGTGCAATGGTGGCCATATTTTCGGAACACCGAACCTGCAATGACTGCACTGATACTCGTGCCGCGCCGAATGCGCGCCACAGGTGGCCATACTCCCACAGCACTGAGCACAGGACTTGGGGAACACCGGATGTGGAGAGACCTTCATGCGGGGCGATGAAAAGGAGCGGCATGGGGTGCACCGGGAGAAGGAGACGATGCGGACGAGTCTCCCTCGCCCCCCCCCCCCCCAGGTGGGGGCATCACAGCTGCACCCCAGCTGAACGTCCCGCTTTCACACAACAGGGACCTCTTCCGTTCACTCCGAAGGATCTCTCCCACTCTTGCAAACTCGACGAGAGTGGCCCCTGTAGGGCCTCAAAATGGCGTCTGGGTCCACTGGAAGGCGGGCCCCGGCCGCTAGAGTAACTTTGACCAGCAATATAACTCGAACATTTGCCCCCTGGAGCACGAGCCCCCATCTCCGACAGCATCTCCGCAGCCTTGAAGATCCTACAAAGGTCCCCGGCGGAACCTTCGGCCTTTGCAGGTTTCCGGTAAGGGACGGCTGCCTTGATCGCCAACGAAACAAACATGACATTGCCGCTCCTTCTGTTAGCATGAATTCTAGAACTGCCGAAAAGGACTCTGGTCCAAACTGCCAGTAATGGGAAACATTTCCCCCTGATGCTGCTTCCGGACTGAGCCGGCCCCGCCCAAAATGGCGCTGGTATCAATCGGAACTTACGAACACCTCGTGGTGTTCCTTCGCACTAATATAAACCTGATGTTCTGAGATTTTATATGATCCTTTGTACACTTGGCTAGAAAAGACAAGGAGAACTCACTCTACGAACAGTATGAAAGGATCCCCGTTACAAATGTTGATTACAAATGTACAATGTATTATATTTTTATAACTGATGTAAACCTCATTTACGACGCACACGTACGGTATGCATATAAGAAATCTAATTACCACTATTATGATTATGCTTCTAAATTATGAAAATAAATGCCCCCGAACCCCCAGCCAATTAATAGACGTTTTAGTCTCTTACAAATGAATAAGTAAAACTTTCCGATGTTTTTTATTGCTGCAAACGACACCCCCCACTGTACGCACTTTAGCCATTGCCACGACCGGCCAAATACGACCGCACCCTCATAATCCAAATGCTGAAATGATTTTGCAAAATAAAGTTTTTGAAACTATGAACGGGTATTGCATGCTTTATTTTAAAAACGTGGGATCGGTGGGAAAGTTCTTTTCTGTGCACCCTACTCTGCTCTCTCTTTAAGGTTAAAAGAAGATGGTTGCCCAGCCCTGGAGGACGGATCGGATCGACAACACGACACTCCGCCTTCAAAGTACGCGACTGACTCATGAACTCTCGCGTAGAGGAAGACCTTGACTTCCAAGGATGGGTAAAACGAACGGTGTAAATGAGAGAATGTAAAAGGAGGGTGAAATGAAATAATGTAAATGTGATAAAGTACAACGTTCCAAAGTATCAGGGAACGGAGCTGACCCAAGAACCGAAGAACCTTAGAACGCCACAGCGTTGAAAGAGGTTTAAGGATCCCGATAGTGAGATACGTCCTTTTGACTAGATACCTCGCACTAAGCACCTCTGGTTTCCTTTTTACGTTTCCCCGCACACGACCTATATGGACACACTACCCCCCCCTCGACTCCAGAAACCATATCCCCGGGGACCCTGCCCCGAGGAGGAAAGACGAGTAAGAGGTAAGTAAAGAACTTCTGAATCCATGTATTTGAATATGCGCGAATGCTGTCTCCCCCACCCCCTTTTTTTCCTCCCTCTGCAGGTTACATCAGAGATTACAGCCGAGGTGTGGCGAAGATCTGAAGCCTTGCCATGTCTAATACACGAAGCGGACTAGCGCCGCAAGGTGGTGTCTAAGCACGCCTGCAAACTGCTCACGTATCGAACAAACCCGAAAAATTAGCACAACCTGATAAAAAGTGATCACCCTTAAACCAGACCGGACGAATGAACCCATGTCACGTATGATGCGAAACTATGAGGGAATGTGTGTGTGTGACTGAGGCGTCGACCCAACTGGTCGAAGGACCAAGAATGCGAGAAAGTGCGACAAAATGGTACCTCCTTTCTTCTTTCCTTTTTCTCAAGGCACGTCCCCTCTACCCTGTCTAATGCTCAAACTGCATGATTACAAGATTCTAACGCAGACCCGTGAATGCCCTTTACTGTGTAATGCACTAAATAGCCTTTCTTGAATACACTGCCACCCTCTCTGTTGCACGTGTACTATTTAGCCTGCCGTTGCACTCTCTCTCTCTCTCTCTCTCTCTCTCTCTCTCTCTCTCTCGCCCTCTATTTTTGCACTTCCACTCTTCCGAGTGATTAGCCCCGAAATTGGCAGACTGCCACCCCTAGCACACCACCTAATTGGCTTCAAATACCGTCAGTATTTGCACAAAAACTTGTCTTTAATACAATCACCCTGAAGCCGCGTCATTACCTCTCCTTTTCCGCTAGAAGTCAATGAACCGAGGTTGGGCCGTAAGGGAAAGGACAGGTAAGACGACAGAGGTTCCCTGATCTGGCCCGAAATAAGGGAACTACATGTCAACGGCTCCTATGGTATAAAACAAGAACCTCAGAATACGCGACCCTCCCCTCCCCGAATTGTCGCAATACCCAAACCGGAAAAATGACCACCCCTGCTACCCCCCCTGTATCAGCCGCCCAAAAACTGGAATTATGAAACTACCCCTCATTTCCGGTTGTGAGAGATGGGTCGATTTATGCCCTTACCACAAGTTTCCTATGTCCCTGGTTGTTTCCCATAAAACCCCTGTCCTTCCTAATTAAGTAATCGGGCTGTAAAAGGTTACGTAGGATCCAGAATGATGTTTTACAAGGTTAACAGACTAGTCCAAGGTAAAGAAATCATCGAAATAAACCACGTAGTAGTTGAAAAGCAGGATGCATCGATAGAAAGGAAATGTTTAGCCATGATCGTCTCTCAGCAAAATACCTGTGTAGTACCATGTTGACGACTCACAGTACCCTTTTGTAAATGTAAAACTCTAGAGAACAGCATATCTTTGCCAGGTTCGTCTCACGAAGGTGGGTCACCATCAGATGAACTGTCGTGACTGTAATAAATAATTGTAAAGGAAAGTCATAGTAAATCCAACAGGCCCGTCACCGGTCATTCATATGCCAGTTGTGAACACTAATATAACGGGCATTTTTATTCTTTGCCTGGAGCTGGGAGAGAAATAGACTTTTTGATTATCTTCATCTGCAAATTCTCTAAAGACTGTCTTTTCAAACTTGTTTAAGGGTACTGCTGTTGGAGGAGAGAAGGACCGGATGTGGGAGCACGAGGCCTGACTGCAGACTAAGGAACACCTGCGACATTAGCCAAGGCGAGACCACGACAGAAAAGAGCTGCAGGACGAGGCACTGTTTTCGACAACATGAGAAGAAAGGGTCGACCTGATGCCCCTGCTCGATGTCCAGTGTCTGTCGACAAGTCCCCGTTCTCTGAGTTCGGTCACACGCCCGCCTATTTGAAGTCTCTCGTTCCCCTAGTTTGTTCCTAATTTGGCCTTGCTCCATCCCCCTTTTCCTCTGACCTACCCTATGGACTGTTTTGTACGCTCTTCTTCCATCTGAACTTTCTGACAATCACCTCAAAGGACACAGGGCGAAAAGGACCTTTCCGACCAGAAACGCGAGGAAAGGGTCGTGCCCTGCAACGCAGAACTTAGAACAGAGCTGGACTTGTAGCTCCACCGCCGGTGCTCAACAGCGCCAACGAAAGGCAACAAAGATTGATGAGAACTCGTTAATCTTCGAACATTTGACATCCCCAATCGCCGTTCCTGCTAGACCTCATTTCTCTCCCAGCCGCCATTGTATTGATCATGCTCCGATCCGAACCTGATATATATGTAATCACCTGCCAGTATGAAATCGCTACAGAATCGTTTTTGTATTACATTCCTATGACTTTCCTGCTAAACAAATTGATCAAAGTTTATCAAATAGGCCCACCTCCTAAAAACTAGAAATGTTAAAATGTATTGTTTACAACTCTTTTCATCTAGGGTTCCTACCGTTTTCTTTCTCATGCCCACCACAATAGAACCGAGTAGAAAATGAACCAGCAAGATGTCTTGAATATGTTAAAGGGAGGACTGTTGAAAATTAGTACGTTTTGGTGAACATTATCTGCGCCATCTTGCCTCTTCCCCTGATGCCACACTTTTGTCGTGCGCGCCCGCCATTTTTTTAAGATGCCCCGATCAGAACGAACCCTTTTGCACGCCGCTGGCCCCTGACATAGCCCTTCGCCCTCACTAAGCCTGCACGCTGACCACCCCCCTGCTTGCACCTGCCTTGAGTCATAAACCCCTCTCCGGCGCTGCTCTGCCCCAGGCCCTCATCCTGTTCCCAGCGCGACACCCCCCTGCCTCCCTTTCATGATCTCCGGCCCTTAGATGCAAACCCCCTTCTTCCCCGTGTGCCCGTTTTGTCTTCCCCGTTCCCAGGCCGACACCCAGCTCTGCCGATACCATTCCTTGCCCCTCCCCGTACAATAGAAAGCTTCCCCCATCAAAGGATCCCCGGGTTGATCAAAGCCCCCACTCCATGAGATCCGATCAACCCCCCCACATTCCGTGAATCGGCGGAATATCCAGCTGCGTGACACTCATCACCTGTTATGACTAGGGTGGGGACTTCAACTGTAAATGTGTGTGGGAACGGGCTCAAAGGGGAGTTCCGGGAATGTCTTTCCGTATATCAAAGCTTTGTCATATGTATGTAAACTGTAATAAAAACCACAAACACTGTATATAAGGGGCCAGGCCTCAAACGTAAGTTAGAGCACCTCAGAACGATACCTTCTGTCCGTTTCGTTGTGTTCTCCTCCGGAGAGAATAAAATCCTTGTTTCCTGCCTTCCAGTCTCCAGCGCCTGCCTCTTCAATAGTTTAACTTCTTTGTGGGTTCAAGAGGCGACACCGCCGGGCAAATACTTAAGGATCTTATATTCTGGTTGGTAGTGCCCCCCAATTATTTTCTACACCAAGGCAGCCAAGACGTCATCCAAAGTGGCCATGGTACTCTCACCCCGATCAGGAGAAGATGGTTTGTTTATGGTCGGATATTGTGTAATCTTCTCAAGTTCCCGGGATCGGGGAGACCCAAATGACCACACAACAACAGTGTTTTTGGTGTGCTTCCCTGCAACCTTTAATAAAGAAAGTATAGAGGACAAAGGAAACAGCGATAAACAGTCTCGCAGTGTGTGGAAACCCCACTATCGGTAGTCAACCAAGAAAGAAACAATATGCATAACGATACCCATTAGCCGCCCTGTTCCTCCTGTAGGGATTCGATCCAACCGTCCTCCGCATGAATACCGGTCCCGGTATTCCCCAGCGGAGGGCACTGTGCAGAACAACGGCCGACAATACCGTTCGAATGGCTTATGGGGTTGACTCGTTACACAGGACAGTAGCGCAGGATATCGTTGGAACACCCCCTCGGGAATGCCCAGCCGGGCACTTGACCGTAGGGCACAGCGAGCAAGGAAGGGAACAGCCGCTCTACCTTCAACCACTTCTCACTGTGGCTAGCGTGATGTTGGAACACCCCCTCGGGAATACCCAGCCGGGCACTCAACCATAGGGCACAACGAGCAAGGAAGGGAACAGCCGCTCCACCCTCAAGCACTACTCACTGTGGCTAGCGTGCACTTGTCTTTCCGGTGGAGATTGCCTCTCGGTTGTACACCGGAATCCGATGACCCCAGCAGAGACGCGGCAAACACTCCGTGGTGTGCATCTCTGCTCAATCCCGTCTTGGGAGTGTAGAAGCCAACACTCTACCAAGACTCCTCTCGAATGTCGGGAAGACATGCAGCCGCGCGACTTACCTCCGTCGCAGATCTGTTGCTTCGTAAACAGGTTCTAAGAAAACACGAACAAAGCAGGTCTGGCGTCCACAAACAGCAAGGTTCAAACAGGAAACAAGGAGGCCGGCAAGGATCTCAATATCCGAAGCCTTCCCTTGCACCTGTGCGCCTTATGTAGGCGTTTCTGGGTCACGCTCTGATCGCGCTACGCATTCTGGTATCGGTAGTCCTGGATCCGCTAACTACCTCCGGACTTCTCTGCCGTTCTGTGCGGCAGTACCGCATCGCGCCACCGGAGACCGGGAGTTCCTTGACAGTCACTCTGTTGACAGCTCAGTGCTTCGGGCACTTTCTGTTGTTTTGTCACAGACCCATATTCCCCCTGGGGTATGTCTGTGGTATCTATTTTAAGTTAAGGAATATGAGGCTAGATGTCTCTATCAGATGTACGAGTACTTACCTTCCGTAATGATGTATCTGGTAGAGACGTTGTCTAGCTGCAGATTCCTTAACGTCCACCCATCCTCCCTGTTCTGCGAGGACCTTGCCAGGTGGGCTTCTACACTTTGCCTCTTTTCAGTTGCCATTGGTTTTCTTCCGGGTGCTCACCTTGTAGCGCCCCCTTTAACTCCTTGGCTGCTCATGACGAGCTCAGCTCGTCATGAGCGATGGCGCTCCGGTGCTCATGACGAGCTGAGCTCGTCATGACCGCGCCCGTTCCGTGGAACGCTCGCACGCTGGGCTGATTCCCCTGCTGTGCTGAACGTTCCATTGGAACGGGCACGGTCATGACGAGCTCAGCTAGTCATGAGCACCGGAGCGCCGTGGCTCATGACGAGCTGACCTCGTCATGAGCATGGGGGCGCTGTACGTGCCCCCCCCCCGCCACCCAGCACAGCGGGGAAATACAGCGAGCAGCGAAGGGGTTAAGAATTGCCATATGCGGCTGTTTCCCTCTAACTGGCTACTTTCCTGTAAAACTGTGCTTTTTGGTTCACCTTCCAAAGGAGATTCTTCTTCTCCTGTTGCCTTCCCTCCCTTCCGCCTTCTCCCTTAACTCAAAACACTTGTTTCCTCTATAGTCGTCTTCTTAGGGGAAGCCGCTCGGTTGTGGTTCGGCCTTCCATTACTATAGGGGAAGTGCCTTTCTTTTCATACCTTCTCACAGAAGATTGTTGTTCTTACTGTGCTTCGTTCTTAATGGCCGGCACAGTTCTACGTGGTAGTCACAGTCTACCTTTGTCTGAGATATTCTTCCCTTTTCCTCAGCCTTTGGGAAGGGTCCACGCTTCTCTTTGCGTGGTTCTTTCTCAGAGCTTGCTCTACCTTTACTTCTTCACTTATATTGAAGACAGTGTCTGTTACGGTCTTTTATGATGGTGTTTTGCACCATCCGCCTTCTTTATTTTACAGATTTTTCATCCTTCGCACACTGTTCCCATACTTCACAGTTTTGTTGGCGGCTCCGCGTTGTGCCAAGGAAACGTTTCTCTGAAGAAAACGGACATCAGCGAGGCGGGAGGGACTTATATAACCTCGCTGACGTCACGTCTGTGGACGTCAGGGCGCTATCGTGTGGCGCCGTTCCATGGCACGCAGAAGTGCTGCTGCAAAAAAAATCTGGATCCAGTCTGACGCCTGGGGATATTCTAAGTTAAGGAATCTGCAGCTAGACAAGGTATCTACCAGATACATCATTACGGAAGGTAAGTAACTCGTACTTTAGTAAAATAGCAGGTAAGTAACTTTTTAGATTACTAGGCTTACACAGAGAAGTATACCTAGATACTTTGGGACATTTCCTGAAAACAGGGAAGTAAAATCGTGTTTGTTAGATTATGCAATTTTAAAGAATTTCTTTAGTTTCTCGAACTCCACACTGAGAAACTTTCCACAGAATAACAGTCAATGTTTTCCTATGGAGGTAAATAGTGTTATCAGTTTTGAGGTAAGCACCTGGTTGTGGAAGTTGCTTATCTGCGGTTAGACTCGGGGGTCCCCCAGAGTCAGTGATGCACTCTTGTTAAACCCTCAGCAGCACTAACGCGGCCGGGTGCAGAGTGCTGAGGCCCAATGTTATCCTACGGAGGATAGGGGGCCTCCGGTTAGTGGCTGCAGGCAAGCAGGCCACACGGCTGTGGGAGCCAAGCTCCTAGGGTTTAGGTCAGGGCAAATAAAGAACCAAATTAGCACCAAAGGTGTCCCCTCAGCGGCACTAGGGCGGACAGGTGCAGGGTGCTATTTCAATGTCGGGCGCCCTGTTTTCAATGGAGAATCTCTGGTTTGCAAAGACACTGCAGGCTTGGGGACAAAGGTCTTCTGGGTGTGACCACCAGTTGGAGACGTAAGTTAAGAAGCTAGGAGTTGGTTAGGCACCGTCAGTTTGGGCACACAAGGCCTTGGGGCGTCGGGTGCAGGGGTGCCTTCTGGGGTCGGACCTTCTTACCAGCTCCTGGTCGCGGTTAGGGGGGCCTTCTGGATTTAGACTGCAGGCGTCAGCTGGAGGCTTGAGGCAGGTCAGGGGTCGCCAGATCTCAGGTCAGGATCACCGGGGTGACCACCTCGTGGTGTTTGCCCACTTGAGTTCGGGCCGTGGGGGCAGAGTGGTGCGGACTTGCGGTTTCCGGCCAAGGCCAGAGGATGCAGATGAAGAAATCCGGTGTTCACTGGAAACAAAGGGGCAGATTTACAAGCCACGTACGGCACATTTGCTCCGCCGTTGCATCACTTTTGTGACGCAGTGGTGGCGCAAAGCCAGCGCTATGCTGCGGGGTATTTACAACGTGACGCACCTAGGGAGATGCGTCCTGTTGTAAAGCCCTGCGCCACATGTGGGCGTTCCTGCACAGGAGGGGATGGGGGGACGTTTCGGCGCAGGAACGCCTCCGAAAAGTGGCTGAGTGAAATCTACAAGATTTCACTCTATCACTTTTACGGCCATGCTGCGTCAAAACCCTGCGCCTGCTTGAAGCCGGCGTAAGGATTGATGCAGCATGTTGGGAATAGGGGCAACCCGAGCCTTGCTAGAGCTGTGTCGCGCATGCGACGCGACTCCAGCAATGCGCCGCCTTTCCACCGGGGGATGCGACATGCATCTGCCCATCCGTGCACATCAGTGGTGGCACACGGGTGGGCAGATGCGTCGCACCTCTTATGGCGCATCCCTGCCGATTAGCAGAGATGCGCCAGAAATTGTAAATCTGCCCCAAAGTGTTGTGGAAAAAGGCAGGCAGGTCCTCGGGGGTTTTCAAGGTTGCTGGCTGTAGGACACACCGGGATTTTGCAGGAGCAGGTTCGAGGTGGAGACAGGCCGGTAGGGCTGGGGCCAAGTCAGTGGGTGTCTTCCTCTTGTAAGCTGCTGCACGGCTGTCCGGTCCTTCTTTTTCTAGTTTCTTCTTGTCTGAGGAAGCAAGGCTCAGGGGTGCCCCTAAATACTAGATTTGGTGACGTTACAGGTAGGTAAAAAGCAGGGATAACAAACAAAAGGAGCTCAAGGGGGAAAAGCACTACGAAGGAGGAGGCAGCCCCCCAGTCAATCAGTGTTCAACAATAAATACCTCCTCCAACAAACACCAACATGTCAGAAAGACCTGGGGCCGAGTTGCACAATCGGTCATACTCCAACTCAAGATGTGTTTACTTCACACTAGTCTACAGGTCGTGGTGTGTATACTACAAAGTTTACTACGGTCCTATCTAATTCCCACTGGTGAAAAAAGTGTGAAGAGAAAGCGCCTCACGGTAGTAACACCCGAGGGGGTTCCTGGCATGAAATTGCCAGTTTACCCACTTCTCATCATTGGTCGCTTTCTCTTCGTAGTGAGAAAACAAACAGAGAAAAACACCCAAATAATTATGGAAGTGGAATACCAATTTATACAAAGTGCAGTGTATATGAACAATATAACTAACCACTCATCTAAATCAAAGATAACAAAAGTGAGTGTGTGCACCTAAAACCCCTGCAATGGCCAGAGTGCGAAAGAATGGCCACCGCTGTTAAAATGTGGAACCACTTGCTGGCTGTGATAACTTTATTCTGCTGCTGCAAGTAGTCCAGATTAAAATGGTTCAAATTATACCATGCTTGAATGATGCCGACATGTTTCATTGCTATTACTTCAGCAAATTCGTCAGGGCAAACTCGGGGTTTTGAATTCAGGTTTTGTTTTTCTCAATTCAGACGACCTGTAGTAAGATTAAAAAAACACACCCATACAACACAGCGAAAAGATAGTGTAAATCATCAGTATATAACTGCCAGAATTTCAACCTGTATACACACACCAGCCCAAGTGAGGAGCACATATATAGTGTATTACCTGATGGCTGCCAAATTGCTGCATACCAGCAACCATCAGTGGTTAAGAGCAGAATGTCACAAGATCACGCGCTCACAGGCGGTGCAATTTGAATAAGTGCGACCTGCGAACATAAAAAACGCACATCAGTGCAAACAGGGCGTTGGTCTCATTATCTAAATAGTCGCCCTTCCTTATGTCAAAAAATGTCCATCCTAGATTCCCGGGATGGTATGGCCGTGTGCATTGCCTTGCCTTACTGACGATAATACAAACATTCACAACGCTGTTCAGAGCCGCCTGAAAGAGTAGAGAAAAGCTCAAACTCCCCATATTTACAAAGCTCGACAACCCAACGGGGCAGGTTCTGTAGTCTAAGACGTTACACTCCGCTCCCGCTGGGAGCCTAAAAGTGAGGACACCCTCTTGGACGCCCTACCCACTGGCTGCCTTACTGCTACCGGCTGTGCTCGGTCCAAAACGCTCCCGGTCAAGAATCCCGCTAGCGTATCAACTTAAACCGGCAGTGTGGAATGTCACATGGGCATATGCAATGACACAGAACCCGCTGCGTGCTCCAGCGTCAAGTGGCCATTTTGGAATGGGAAGAGATGTCCGTATAAAGTTTCGATTCAAATGTTCTGCACCGCATACAAGGCAGAAATGCGCCATTGTGAATAATGTTATAAAACCGGTCTCCCACATTTGTATAAATGTATAATTAAGGAGTCCATTTCCTCCACCAGGGGGAAGATGAGCGAAAATGTGTGGTATAACACTGGGCTCTAAGAGTATCGGGGGGACTAATCTGTAAGTTGAACCCAATAAACAAACATCTTGATTAACCATAAATAACTTGAACACAATCAGTGAAATGGCGTGGCATCGATCAGTTCATATAATGGAAACATTGAGGGGGACAGTTTCTATATCGTTGGAAACACCCACAATCACACCACTGGTACGGGAGAAGGCACATAGATGGAGGTGCCGAAATATTAAACTCGCATATGAACATCCAAAGAGAGGGCGACTCAACGCCTGCTCACTTTGTTCCATTCAATGGTGTCATTCAGCCCAGGATTGGAGCAACAAGCCTTGGCAAAGTCAAGCCCACGCGGTGGACTCAAGATGGCGTCTGGAGTGGACCAGGAGGGTCCAGGGTGCTCCTCTGTTGGAGGGGAGCAAGGGCCAGTCTGGAGCAACCAGACCAGCGGTGAAAGTGTTGTGGTTCGTCGTCAGGAGGGCCACAAGCCAGCAGGCAAGTAGCCGGACAACGCGGTGAGCAGCAAAGAGCAGAAGGGCCCCACGCAGATCTCGTGGAGGCTGGGGGGCTGTACTTCAGTGCTGGAGCTGCTCAGGGTTAGGGCTTCTCAAACCCTAGTGCACTTACTCGAGGGTCACTCGGGGGTCGTGCTGGTGAAGCGTCGTGCAGGTCTTGAAGATGGCCGGTCCCACAGGTCTCGTCACACCCACGAATCTCAGCTGGGCTGGATGATGTAGGTAGAGGTCAAAGATGGCGGGAATCCGGGTCTCGTCGAGCTGGGCAGTCTTGATCCGGAGGATGGACTTACAGCAAACCGCAAGAGCTTCGTGCAGGGTGGCTACTCCTTAGCCACAAGGGAGAGTCTTCAGAAGAGTCAAGAATTCCTTTCGTGGAAAGTAGTTTCAAGATTCAGAATGATCTAATTTGGGAAGGGGGCCTGCTCCTACCTTTATCCTAAGAAAAGGGGTTGGCAAGCGACTAGGTCCTGCCCTATGGGTGGGACCAGGAGGGGGGTGGTTACACCCCTTTCCTTTGTCCAGTCTCTCCCCAGCTCAGGGGCTGGTGTGCCCCAGGAACTGGTATGAGCCGGCATATGCACAGTGAGCACCGGGGTGCCACTTGCAGTCACCTTCCTTTCAGCCCTGCCTACCTGGGATACACAAAATCCTGTCTGGGATGGTGCTAGCACCGCCCCTGACAGGAAACCCTTTGTCCAGGCCTCCGTTGCTGGAAGGACTCCCAGCAGCAGGAGGGCAGACTTGTGTCTCGGTGGCAGCATCTATTTTGTGGAGCTGAGGCTAAGTCTGACTTTAACCGGGGTTCACAGTTACATACATGTCGTGTCCCTCTAGAAGGGTGGAATGCTAACCCCGTCGCCAGAATTGGCGAGGGGTTAGTATTCCAATTCGTATGACACCTTACTCGACATGTTTTGATAAAGCTATACCAAAGTTAGCATTTAACCGCGAGGATTATAATGCACTTAAGAGTATATGGTATAGCGTTATCATGGAACAGCTATGTGGACTTGGTTCCGCAAGCTGCAAACGGGCTCAGCTCATGCCAGAGCACCATCTCACATAATTCCAAGCACTCTGCCTTCAGGATTGATAAGGCCTGCCATAGGAGTGACTGATAGGAGTATATGTGTCCATTTTAGGGTTAGATATAGGCATACTATATCTAAAGCAACGGGTGACTACACCACCTTGCCCCAGCTGTCGTGCAGCCAGTTGTGTCTGTTTGGGTGGCCAGCCAGGGGTGGCATAATACATGCTTCAGCCCCTGGTAGGCCCTGGGTACACCTATGCCCTGGATACCGAAGGTATGCTGTACAGGGACTGATAAGGTGGCCCAGTACCAATTGGTAAGATGCACCTAAGGTACATGGTTGTAATTTAGAGAGAGAACAGCTAGGCTGTGGGTCTGATTAGCAGGCCCACAGCCAGGGAAAGTCGTAAATCAGTGAAGCAAAAAGCAAAAATCTGGGGTGGCCATGGGATTGCAGACCCCACTCTCCTACACAGGCCTTGTGGTCTTTGGTACTGGTACCGTTATCGAAGATTTCGGCGTGGAAACAGGTTTTGTTGGTTCTGTTGCACCGGAGTCTATCTTCCCTTCTTTGTTTTTGGAGCCGGATGGTTTTGGAGTCGAAACTTTCGGTTCCGTTATTGTTTTTGGTTTCGGCACCGATGCCGGTTTAGGTTTGTGTGCCGAAGAGTCTTTGGGCGCCGAAGGGTGTGTTAGCTTCGGTGCCGAAGAGTCCTTCGGTGTCGAAGGGTTTTTCGGTGCCAATGGAAGAGGTGGAATTGGCATATTCTTTTTCCTCGGAGCCGAGCCCGAAGGCGGGGCGTTAGAGGGTAGATGTCGGTCTCGACTGGGCCCCCTGGGCGGAGTGCTGACCGTTGCCTTTGGTTGGGGCAGTGTCTGTGGTGCAGGGGCAGAGGTACTCACGGGTTGTAGAGATGGAATCGAATCGTCCGAGTCCTCTGCTCCCGATATGACCGGGAGATCAGGCGAGTCTTCTTCGGCGACAAGTGGAGCCTCGTCCTCGGAGATATCTTCAAGTGGGTTCTCGTCCTCGGAGACGTCCTGTTCGACTATCTCCTTCTCTAAGATGGCCTCCGGTGCTGATCTCCTCATCTCATGTCGACGGGCCCTCCGATCCAGAATGGTCTTCTTCGATCGGAAGGAGGCACAGGCTGTGCAGGTCGACTCGTCGTATTCTGGCGAGAGAGAGGTTGCAAACCTCGTGATGGTCGCTATGAGGGAATTTTGCTCGACATACCGGGCATCTCTTGAAAGGAGTTCTTTCCATGAGGCGTAGGCCGTACGGCGCCGATGGGCCCAACAGCCCGCGTCGATGCACCGGGATGTCGAAAAGTGTCTTCGATGTCGAAAGTTGTTTGTCTAAAGTTTTACGCTTCAAAAATGCCGAAAAAGTCTTTTCTAGCCGGAGCGGAAAACTTTCATCCGAACCCAGTGGCGGAAAAAAACAATCTGAGGATGGAGTCGATGACCATGCGCAGTATTGTCCAAGGGAGGAGTCACCTATCTCCTGACTACAAAGACTTCTTCCAAGAAGACAACAACAACCTGCAATCATCTGAGCCCAACACCAGGTGGCGATCTATTGCTAAATGTACAACCTGCAGCTCATATGCCTCGAACACATTCTTCTTGTGACAAGATCAAGCCGAGGTCTTTTTGTATACGATTTTCTTTTTATTCACCAACGTCAAAGAAAGAACCAGCCAACACGTGTTTCGTCGGTACAGAGTCCATCCCACGACTTTCTGAAAGCTAAACAATGCAGAAATCGAACATGCCGTACGTAAATGTGGTATGATAACCTCAAAGAATAGGTCAGTCACTGAGGGATGTGGACATAGTAGTAGGCGCGAAAATGTATATAGCAGCCCAGGCCCGAACTAAAATAATATCCAAGAACACAGTTCACAGATGCCGTAGGAAGAAAGAACCTCTTGACAGTGGCAGACTATGGTTGTACGGGTTGTATCCCAATACTAATATGACGGGGCAGCTTGTCTGCTGGATCAGAAAGAAAGCAGCAACCTAAGTTATGGAACCTGGAAATACTAGACAACCTGTTCCCCAAGTTCAAAGAGCACCTACCCAAGTTGCGGACTTCCACCCGTAACTCCTCCAGCACTATAACTCATGGCGTCACAGCCCCCACCCACAACACTTCTAACTTAGCGCAGCATCACATCCACACGCACCTCACCCCTACACCCAGCACCCCAGTCAATAGCCTACCTGCTGCTACTACCCCACACTCCCCAATCACAGCCACAAATATCTCCCCTTCATATTCCAGCCGCCCCACTCACACTATCCCTCTGATCCCCACTCATACCACACCCATTCCTCGCTCCCCTGACATAACACCCACCCACAACCCCTCTTACCTAGATCAGCACCAGATCGTCACGCATAACGACAAATCCCACCCTTTGTACCGCCACATCCTCGATACCCCCACGCTACCTCCCCCCACCTTACACCCCCCACGAACGCCTCTGAACACCCCACCCTCCGGAGCTTATCTCCCCCCACCTCCCCCTCGGCAGATCCTTCTCCCTCCCCACTCTCACTCACCACCTCCTCACCATCCCTACTGGACCCACAGAACATACCACCTCCCAGACCTTAGCATCCCCCCCTCTCTCCCCTCCCATTCTCAGCCCACACTACCCTCCTGTCACCCCCACTGTCTTCAGCCTTCACTCACTCTTCAATTCACCTGCACCGTCTCCCACTGACATCTCTACTTATGCTTCCCACCCTCCCCTTACCTCACCCACACGTCTCGCCCACAAAGGCTCCCAAACAACGAATTCCATCCCACTCAATATCACCGCAGAACACCTCAATAACGCTAGCATATCCCCCCCCGCGGTACCCGGCTCACTTTCCAGCTCACTACTCAACCACTCGCCAACGGCTCTCATCACCAACACCATCCCCAACCCACCTCTGGACTTGACTTCTTCCACCCTCCAACAACTCAGAGAGCATCTCCTACAAGTCAAAAAAGATCTCCACGCAATCAAAGAACTTCTCTTCTCACAGCCCAGTCAACCTCCCACCGCCCCACTACCCTACAAACGACGCACCCTCCCCACACATTTTCGCCCTCGGCGATCCCCGCGTTGGCCGACTATCCCCGCTCGCAATAACTCCCACCGCCCCCGTCGTGTCCTCAACTCCCTGTCGGACCGCGACTTATGCTCCCTCCTTCGCTCTTATGGCCCAGGTCCGATAAAACACATCCATCACGCACATCCCCATACCCACAATTCTCACAAATCCTCCGAGGCTCCCAACCCTAAGCAACAGAGGTTCCGTCCCTAACAATCTCAGAATAGTCCCCCTCTCTAGAAGGCACGACCACCCACCCTTCTCATTCCCAAACTTAAATGCATCCTACTCAATTGCAGATCGGCCCAGAGACACGCCTCCGACATCGCTGATCTCGTCTCAACAATGGATGTGAACCAAGCCATTCTGACAAATGTGGCTAACCGAAGCCTCTACACCGATAATGGACATACTAGTCCCCCCTAATTATCACATCATTAGACTGGACAGGCCTGTCAAGACGGGCGGGGGAATTGCATGCATCTTCAGGAGCAACCTCTCCGTCACTAAAGCCACCTCCCCCTCCCTTACTTCCTGTGAACTCCTCTGCCTCGACATCGCCAGTGAGGGCAAACAAGTTTGTGCCTTACATCTCATCTACCATCCGCCTGGTGACAACCTCACATTCACTCAACAACTCATGGACACGATCACATCCAATGCCGGTCGGCAGACCAGCCAAGTCTACCTGGGTGATTTTAATCTCCACTGGAACGATCAGAAAGACGCAGCGGTGAATAGCCTCAAAACTTTCCTTAATGCGCTTGACCTCACCCAAATATGCGATAGACCAACACACGACAAAGGCTCGATACTTGATCTCATCATCGCCAAAGAGGACTCTAACCAACTGGAGGCGATCCAACCCTGTGACTGGTCAGACCACCACATTATCACCTTCTTTATCAACAAAAAAGTTAAACTTAACGCGGCTCAACCTACCAAATCCAAGACCTGGAAAAGGGACATGATCTTAACGCCAATTCACTGCCTCCCCATATCGGCAGTCTCCTCCTTCCCCCGTCAGGTGCCTCGGACGTTCAATCATTGACCGATCACTACCTTGACTCGATGAATTCAATAGTCAACGAAGTCGCCCCATTGCAACTGAAGAGTCTCCACCAAGATCTCCAACCCTTCGTATGACGACACTCAATGACGACAGGCGTACTATGCGAATGGCAGAGCGCACCTGGAGATCCGACCCCTCATCACTGCATCTCAAAACGCGTAAGAACAAGAGAAATGCCTACTTTAGGAAAATAAAGCGCGCAAAGTCTGACTTCTTTAGCCGCCAGCTGGACCAAGCAAAAAACAGGCCAAAAAAGCTGTTCGAACTAATCAAAACTCAAACAAAGACACAACCCTTACAACCAAAAAGCACAAGAGATACCCCACACTGTGAAGCCTTTTCTGCATTCTTTAAGCTAAAGACCGACAACATAAGAAATGACCTCATCATGGATGTAAGCCGATTCCCCAGTCACACCAGAATGACTAACACTCAACCTAAAAATAATGCATCATGGTTGTCCTTCGACACCTACTCGGAAGAAGCAATACACAAACTGCTCGGCACCCTGAAGCCCTCTTATCACCTCATAGACCCCCTACCTGCCAATGCTGTAAAAGACTTCATCCCCCTGCTCCTCCCACTCTGGACCAAAATCATTAACAGCTCCCTTCAACAAGGTCTCATCCCAGACTCCCTCAAGGTGGGGCAAGTCACGTCTATACTCAAGAAGCCTACAGCTGACCCGTCTGACCTGAACAATTACCACCCTATCACTAATATCCCCACCCTGGCCAAACTGCTGGAAAAATGTGTCCAACTCCAACTAACAAAACACATTGACCAATATGACCTCCTCAACGCTCATCAATCAGGCTTCCGAGCGAATCATAGCACGGAAACAGCTATGACGCACATAATTGATGACGCCCTCCAAATTCTAGACCGCAATGAATCCTGCCTCCTCATCCTTCTTGACCTCTCTTCAGCATTTGACACGGTCAAACACGAGAACTTACTGGAGCTGCTAAGCACTAGAATGGGTCTATCGGGAACTGTTCTCAAACGGTTTACTTCCTTCCTTTATAACCGGACTCAGAAGTTCAAGATTGACAATGTGCTATCTACACCTGTGCCAGCAGATCTAGGTGTCCCACAAGGATCATCCCTCTCCCCCACACTGTTCAACCTCGTCATGGAACCGCTCGCCACCTTGCTCCAAGCATCCAATGTTCAATTCCATATGTACGCCGATGACACAACTTTACCTAAAGCTACGATCCCCGGAAGATATCAAACTTCTGAATTCTACACTTAGTAACACTCCATCCTGGTTGGCCGTTAATCACCTCAAACTAAATGCTCTGAAAACTGAGTTCCTACTCATCTCACCTCCGGCGAAAATTACCACCACCCAAACCTGGCTCAATAACCTAACAGCACTCAATGTCCAACCTACCATCGTGGACTCTGCGAAATCCCTAGGCATCACACTCGACGCCAAGCTCAACATGCAACAGCACGTTAGCAAAGCAACAAAAGGAGCTAATTTCCAAATCAACACACTGAGGAAACTTAAACCCTTCCTCCCAGCCAAGGACTTCCAAACGGCTGTACAAGCGTTAGTCATCCCTCGCATAGACTATGGAATTGTGGCCCTCAGCGGACTCCCGTTAGCCACAACAGCACCCCTAAGAGCCTCCCTGAACGCTGCCGCGAGACTCATCACTGGCTCACGAAAACATTCGCATATATCCCCAGACTTAAAATCTCTAAAATGGCTACCTTTTGAAGCCAGAATACAGCTAAAAATTGCCGTTCTGACACACTCGGCCGTGCACCACAAGGCACCCAACTACCTCGCTCAAAAGTTGTCTATATCAGGTGGCTCGAGATCCAATAGAAGTACAAAAAACCTACTCCTGAAACCTCGTAGATTCCGGAAGGAAAAAACATACAAGCGCTCCTTTTCAGGAATGGCACCCAGGATCTGGAATGCACTCCCTCCTGAAACCAGGCTTATCCCCTCCACTGCATTCTTCAAGAAAGAGGTGAAAACCATCCTCATGGCCAAGTTCACCTGAACTCTATAGGTGATGGATCAGAGTCTCTGCATCGCCGTGTATTTTTGAACTTTTGATCTCCTGATTGCCTCTTGACACTATACTCTTATGTGATTGTGACACTATTATGCTACTCTACTACTACCGACCACTATATGATACACTTTAGTTTGTTGATTCACCCTCACGTTGCCCCCACCACTTGCTCGCTCTATCCTTAGAATTTGGTATAAGCCATCCCTACATCCAAAGTTTACCTGAACTCTGTTGTAGCGTGATCAATGTTTTTGCGCCGTCTTATACTACTTGTTACCTGGATGTATATTGGTATGTTATCTGTACACTACTGTTTTCCTATTATGTTTAGTGACTATTTTATTGTTCCCATTAGTTCTGTTCAGTCCTGTTGCCCCTACCCCTCTCTCTGTGAAGCGCTCTGATATCTGTAAAGATCTTGTTCGCGCTATATAAAACTTTGAATAAATAAATAAATAAGTTGCATGTTAGATGCAGCCCGCTACTTGTAGAGATAAACGGTGTAGTGAAGACCAGAACATTGGCATCTATAATCCCATTTATTAGCTAAAGACCTCGGCTTGATCATCTTGTCACAAGAAGAATATTTTTGACGTATCACGCATGTATTAGGATTGTATTGTTGAAGAAATGGTTGTGACCAATAGGTCATTTTTAACATTGCCATCAGGACAGTGCTGAATTGACCCTTTAGTGCATTTCTGTTGCGGCGGGTCCCTTAGATCTGCTTGAGTCATCCTTGGTAGTGAGTGACGGTGGTCTCCCTGGCACTCCTACTGTATTGTCAGTAATTGTTACAATTATGTGCCCTAACTAACAAGTTTCTTGATATTTATTTGAATGTGTGGTTACTCCCTTTCAGGGAACACCACTACCAACTGCTTCTGTCACTTTGTAGAATCGCTGTAGTGCACCCGTCCTCGTGCCTTACCCTTTGTCTTTTTACAGTGAAACGCTTGGCGACCCAGACACTTCAATTCACTGTGAAAATGAGGCTTTGTCTGTCAGAGATAAACGGTATTGCACTGAGAACATTTAAAAGGGAAATTTCAACATGAAAACTCCCTCCCGGAGGCATTTGCAGAGGAGAACAGACGCTCGAAGATCTAGCTTCTAAGATGTTTCACTTTCCCTCTTGGTCCCCAGAGCTGAAGTCCTTTTATGCCCTTGTGTGTTCCCGTGCCAAAGTCACCCACATCATTCAGCTGCATCAAAGCATAAAAAAGCCTAGATGCAATAGTGAGGGGAAAAAATAAATCCTAAGTGGAGTCTGGGTGCACTGAATGTTTGAGGGTACTTGAGTCATTCTAGTTTACGATTGAAGTGAAAAGAATGTTTCCTATTTCTTTTTCCAAAAACCAAAGGGTTAAGTGTAGAAAGTTATGGCTTTACCCCCTTAGCAGTTGTTAATAAAAGTAGTGAGGATACCTTCCAGGTCTAAATAATTCTCAAGAGTCAAAAACCTCTGGGTGTACATTAGGACTTTACCAAACAATATAAGAAATACATTTATAAAACAAATTCTACTGTATCTGAAACCGCAAACAATAGTATTCCCAGAGACACTGCCGGCAATCAATCTGACCCAGGACCACAGAACATGACACATGTAAACAAAAACCTTCTAGAAGGTGGCGGCCTGCGGAGCTACTTCTTGGTGGTGATCAGCCTAAGTTACATATTGTCACCGTCTCACACTGTACCCCGTTTTGCCACATTCATGAAATATATATTCAATGGACCTAGACGGCCAAACAGAAGCACAAATACAAACAAGTTAAAAAAAAGGAAATTTTATTAGTGAATATGTACAAATTTACAAAGTCACAAGTGAAGGAGTACAAACCACCAATTGCTTTTCTGGAGTTTACCAGGTGAGTCCTCAAACGACCCAGAGAATCAAGAGATTGTCAGAAAACTACAACTGGGAAAAGCTCCACATACCCTGCTTCTTCGGACCTAAATACTGAAAAGGGATGCGCTGTTCACAATTAGAGACGGAGCTTCAATAAAAAGCCCATCAGCATTGGGGTACGGAGCTCCACATGGGCAAGGCACACTGGCCATACAAGACTTGCAGTGCAATTGTTAACGGAAGAGGCAACACTATTTCCAATGGGCCAAATAAGGTCATTTAATATGTAACCGTTGCGTAAGGGACAGGCTGCTTTCTCCTCCCCACTGTGAGGCAGGTTGTCTTGCGTCACTTAAACTCAGCCAAGACTGCTCTTAGAGAAGAGCCTAACAAATACCTATATTTTGGAAACAGGGCAATTTTGTGGTCTCCAATCATTCATAATTCTAACTTGAAGTGAAAGTTGGAAAAGGTTCTAGGAAGCGAGAACCAGATGTTCAGTACAAATTGAACACAACTGGAAGAGATGAAGGACTGACTTCAGCTGCAGACCAGAGGCCAGGAGATACTTGGGGCATGAAGAGCAGATTTGGAGGCAGGAAGTTGTACATGTCTGGTCAATAACTAGGTGAGAATTATTCGAGACCAATCACACCATTCGGTGTGAACAGAGCATCCGCTTGGAATATTCAAGGAAACAAACACTTATAGTCTCTCTGGCAATATTTATAAAAATAATAAACTGTACATGTGTAAAAAAAGTGCCACATCTCATGTACTCGAAGCCATTTTCTTTCTTTTGATTCGACTTCTCCAGTCTGTAGGAATCGCCTCAAAGTTAGCATTCTTTTCGGCCAAGCCACTGAAAAAAAAGAAAAAAGACAATGTGTCAAAAAGTGTTCTTTGTGACAGAAAGCAAAGGGCTAACATGCATCCTCACAATATGGATGAATGAGCGCAACAGCCCTTCCCTACAATAACGAGGACTAATGAGCATTAGTGTTCTATCCACAGTGACCAGAGCTAAAGCACGCTGCCCGTAGCAACTGTGGACTACGGAGGTAAAAAGCGTTCCACAGGGTAACCAAGTACCGCTGTGCTAGACCGCACTCCTTAAGCATTTAACAGTATCCAAGGACTGTAGGAAGCTGGCTTTGTATATACTATATGTGCACAGAGAAGTGGATGCCCACAGGCTTAGAGGTAAAAGTAAATAATGTTAAAAATTCTATTTGTGGCAGTGTGGTCGAGCAGTTAGGGTCATCACAGGGCTGCGTTAAGCATTTATTATACACACTCGGGCAAGTAATGATCACACGCACTCAGACTGAATCCAAGACCAATGGTTTTGTATACAAAAACACTATTCGATTTTTAGAACCAAAAAGAACTCAATTGCAGGTAAGTAACAGTTTCAAGAATAGCAATAATACTGTTCAGAATGCAGTAGTAATTGGTTTGTAAGGCAGCACTAGAAATACTTTGGTATTGTTAATCAGCAACAGTAGAAGTTAGAAATTGTAGACGATAGACAGATGCAATAGGCAGAAATGCAATGCAATTCTATAGAAGGAACAGTTATATAAATTTACAGGCAAGTACTCAACTTACACATCCAGTTTTCGGGGTTTTGGAGCCAACTCTGGGCAAGGGTCAGAGCAAAGTAGGAACGTCACCACCAGCACTGGGGCGGCCGGGTGCAGAGGTCACAGAGTCCAATGTTAGTTGGAGACTGGGGGCACCTCAAAGGAGCTGTTTGCAGGTAATTACCTGTGGTTTCAGGGCACAGACCCCAGGGTTAAAGCAAGCACAGGGAGAGCCACAAGGCAGCACTAACATTACATCATCAGCAGCATAGGGGCAACTGGGTGCGTCGGGCGCCCAATGCGTTTCAATGGGGAATCTCGGTCGCACAAAGAGGCTGCAGGCTCGGACCAGGTGGCTGGATAAAGGCGACCACCGGCAGTGCAAGTAAGATGAGATGTAGAAGGAGGGCTGGGCACCATCGGCTGGGTGTTGGATTTTCTTTACACAAAGGATCCCCTTGACTGTGACCGGCTCCAGTAGAGACTGGAGGCAACTTTGTGGTGTTCAGAAGAGGCCAGCCACCGATGAGTCTTGCTCAGGATTGCTGGGGAGATTTCACTGGACAGGTAAGCCAGTCAGACTTGGGCCGTTGGCATTGGTATCACAATTCCGCCTGGATCCAGAGTCCTTGTAGTTGAAGCTTCCTGGACACAGCCGCTGCCCTCTGTAGATCTGGTCATTGTTGACTAGTGGCAGACTTCCTGGGTGTTAGAAGGTGGTTCTGACACTAGGGCCGCCCAGATTTTTCGCTTTTTGAGCACCTAATTATGGAGCTTTTACTGTGGGGGAGACTCATAATCTGGGACTCATCCACAGTGAACTCATAATGAAGGAGACTGCATGGAGATTTTACTGGTGTCCGCCTGGCTTGACTAGGCCGCTGAGCAGCAGCCGGAGTATGGGACACCGTGCTGGTTACATGCAGACACTGGTGTACATGCGTGTGCACACGTGTAGGAGCTGCACAGGGGAGATTCCGAGCGTGCGCAGTCCAGGAGCAGCTACAGAGTGAATGGTGTGGCAGGACTTATGCAGAATTGGGTGGTGACATGGAATAGGCTTTATACCCTGGGAAGGAACATGCCAGGGAAAGTCAGTGTGTTTTACTGTGTTTTCACTTCATTATTCCCCTATGGGGATGTGGGGCCCATGGCTAAAATGACTTCCACAAAGCCTACAGATTCCAGACACGCACAAAAGTCCATTGTAGCAGATGTGAAAATGAGTATTCTGCAAAGTATTTTATTGTTTTGTGTATCCTCTGAGGCGGAAGCCGGAGGACTGCCTTTTGCACCTTGATTTTAAAAACTGTTATTTGTCTGTTTTGATTCTACAAAAGCATTGACTATACCTGCATTTGAAAGCGCCAGCTACACGCGCTAAAGCAGCCCTCCTAAGACCCCCCCTGACACAGCGACATCCAGCGCTGACACAGGGGAAATTGCCCATACCGCCAGCGCGGTTCCAAGGCGGAGCCACGCCCACTGCGAGGCCACGCCCGTAACTCTCTCCACAAATGTGCCGGCCTTACCAGCGCAGCGGACGAGCGCAGCGGGAGCGCCGTTTGCGCGCCTAAGGCAAGCCCGTCTGCGCCCGGCCGGGCCTAGGGCCAGAACCCCTGTCAGACAAAGCTGCCTGTAAGGTAAGCTACTCACGTCGGGACCTCCTAAGTCTCAGACCTACCATCGCGTCTCCCTGTGAGTATGTTCACGATCTTGAGGGACCTTTCATTAGCTGCACCTACTGCCACCCAGCCCAGCTCAAACTCCATAATCGACCCTACAAGCCCCCAGCCCTTAAACTCGCTACTCTGAACTGTCGCTCTCTCCCTAAACACGCGATGCTAATTAATCATCTCATAGAGGACCATGAGATCGACATTCTGTTCTTGACGGAAACGTGGCTTTCCCTACATTCTGAGGCAGATATGGTCCTAGCCACCCCACCGGGCTTTCTCATCCAGTCCCTACCTCGCCCCTCAGGGAGGGGTGGTGGTGTCGCCATCATTCACCGCGATTATCTCCCCTGCAAAACCAACGATGCGCAAATCCTTAACTCTGAAAGCCTCCAGTTCACAATTAAGTTGGACCCGACTAACTCACTTACAGGCCTCCTAGTGTACCGCCCTCCCGGCCATCCATGTCCTTTTTCCAATGCTCTCCTGGACACGGTAGCATTACAGGCCCACTCTATCACCAACTTCTTGATCTTAGGAGACCTGAATATTCATCTTGATGACCCTCTTGATACTGGGGCAGCCGACCTGATCACTGACCTGGCGGCTTTCGACCTCCACCTCTTAAACTCCGGAGCCACACACAACAAAGGTCACTTGCTGGACCCGGTGTTCACGAGCACCCTCACCATGCAAGCTAGCGAGTCCATCCCCCCTCCCTTGGACGGACCATTTTTTAGTCCCCTTCCAACTACCAGGACCTTTCAGGAAACTTCAAAAACCTCCCACTTACACCAGAGACAGGGCTTGGTCCAAGCTCCCCACGGAAGACTGGGCCAGGACCCTAAAGTCAACTACCCCTGCCTACTCAGTAGATCCGGCTATCGCCGATAGTAAATTCAGAGAGTGGATCACTACTTCCCTGGACTCCGTACTCCCATTTAAAACCCGGGAGGATAAAAAGGGGAAACCAGGATCCGCCCCGTGGTACACCCCGGAACTTCGGATGCTACGCAAAAGTTGCAAGAGGTACGAGCGGCTATGGAGGAAAGACTGGCAGCACGCCAGCAAGGAAGCTTACCAGAACTCAGTTAGAATTTATAAATCTGCCCTTAAGCGCTCCAAAGCTTCCCATTACGACACTCGGATAAAAGAATCCACCAACTCAGCTAGGGAATCTTTCCTAATAGTAAAAGAGCTATTGAAAATACCAACCACTCCCCTCTCCAACACCCCCCCCGTAGACCGAAGCAACGAACTAGCCACCTTCTTTAATGACAAAATTGTCCGTATATTAGCATCCCTTCCCCCTCCCTGTTTCTCTAACCACATGGACAATGAATCACCCCTCAGCCAGACAGGAAGCTGCATGCGCCCCCAACTAGCAACATTCAGGGCAGTAACCTGCATCGAGGTAGACTTAACCATGGCCAAAATGAAAAGCGGATCACCTTTGGATCCCGCACCCATTAGATTTCTTAAAACCGTAGCCCCCGTCATCGTTCCTACGATCACAGAGCTTATTAACAGCTCGCTTGCCCAAGGATCTGTTCCCACCAGCTGGAAGAGCGCAGTGGTGAAAGCACTCCTAAAAAAAACCCAGCTGGACCCAGTAGACATGGCAAATTACCGGCCAATCTCACTCCTCCCTGGCATTAGCAAGGTAGCTGAGAAATTGGTTAATGGACAACTGTCTCAGTTTCTTGAGGTGAATAACATCCTACGGCAATCCCAAACTGGGTTTCGCCCTGGCCATGGCACAGATACCGCCCTTCTTGCCGTCATCGAGGAGGCAAGGCGCATCTTGGATTCAGGAGGGTCAGTGGCAGTGATCCTCCTGGATCTCAGTGCAGCCTTCGACACAGTTAACCATCGTGTCCTTCTCCATCGGTTGGCGGCAGCAGGGCTCACTGGGACGGCGCTCAGGTGGATAGAGTCCTTCCTTGCCGGGCGCTCGTTCCAGGTATGGGACGGCAATCACCATTCGTCCACCCTCCCCCTCACGAGCGGGGTTCCCCAGGGATCATCCCTAAGCCCTACGCTTTTTAACGCCTATATGGCCCCCCTTGAAGATGTGGTGACACCCTTCGGGATCAAAATAGTGAGTTATGCTGATGACACTTCATCACTCAAATTAAACGGGTCAAAGACTGAAGTTATGCTCAGGGGAAAGCAATGGGTGACCATCCCCCCATCGGTCTGGCCAGACGTGTTCGGGGAAATCCCCACCCCGAAACAAGAAATTAAGACCCTAGGAGTCTGGCTAGAACCCGAGCTTTCAATGAAAACGCAAGCGGCCAAAACAGCAGGAAGGAGTAGTTTCTGTCCTGTAACTCCAGTTCTGTAGTAGGGTATCTCTGTTATAGTCATAATCTAGTGAATAGTCCCGCCCATGTGCGAGGACCCCGGCAATCAAAAATAATCTCTTAAGTTGTCAAAAAATTGCAGAACTGCAAAGACACTTAAGAGAAAATTTAAAGACAAATAATGCAGCCTATATTCACAGGCTACACTGTCCAGTACTTCAACCAGAAATTCCACCAAAAAGCCACAAACAGCAAAGCCTGTCCA
This sequence comes from Lissotriton helveticus, assembly GCF_964261635.1. Taxonomy (NCBI): domain Eukaryota; kingdom Metazoa; phylum Chordata; class Amphibia; order Caudata; family Salamandridae; genus Lissotriton; species Lissotriton helveticus. Next base: position 499,291,549 of record NC_136062.1, read on the forward strand.
GATTTCCCTTGCTTTTACTGCAAAAACCCCTCAGAATGATAGAGAGGAAGGCCTGGACAGACAAGCCCCATAGGCTGCCATTATGTGGTTTAAATAGGATACTGTGCCTTTAAGAGAATCTTCCAGAACTTTCTCCCAGTATCCCAGAATGCATAGCAGGTCCAACTTACTTCAGTTCTTTTTGAAGGCGTAACACGCCCAGACCTGTCGCATTCCGTAAAGGAACATTTTCTCTCTCTCTCTCTCTCCACCGGGGAGGCGGGAGGGCGCTTATGACTATAACAGAGATACCCCTACTACAGAACTGGAGTTACAGGACAGAAACTACTCCTTCTGTAGTAGGGGATCTCTGTGTATAGTCATAATCTAGTGAATAGAATGGCAAGCCCATCCCCACACCAAAGCGGCGGTGGATAAGAGAGAATTAACACCACTATTGTGCGAACAGATTTCGCAGCGAAGCCTGTCCAACTTGAGCATCTGCCCTGGCATCAGTGTCCAGGCAGTAATGCTTAGCAAAGGTATGAACCGACTTCCAAGTGGCCGCCTTGCATATTTCTGCAATCGGAACATTACGGAGCAAGGCTGTCGTGGCAGCTTTGCCCCTGGTGGAATGAGCCTTAGGCTTACCCCCTAAGGTCTTATTAGCTTTTTGGTAACATAGCTGTATGCAGGACACAATCCACCTAGAGATAGACTACTTAGAGGTCGCAAGACCCGTCCTGACTGATCCATAATTGACAAACAATTGGTCAGACCTACGAATATCTTTGGTCTTATCAAGATAAAATTTCAACACCCTCCTCACATCCAGGGAATGTAAGGACCTTTCCGCTGGAGATGAAGGATTCTGAAAAAACGTAGGCAAAGTTATGGTCTGGTTAACATGAAAATCAGAAATAACCTTGGGAAGAAATTTAGGGTGAGTACGCATAACAACCTTAGCAGCATGAAATACAGTATAAGGTTCTTGGCAACACAGCGCCTAAATTTCACTCACCCTGCGGGCCGATGTAATGGCCACGAGGAACGCCGCCTTCCAGGACAGGTGCTGCAACGAAGCCTTATGAATAGGTTCAAAAGGCTCCTTCATCAATCTGGACAACACCACGTTCAATTCCCATGAAGGCGAAGGAAGCCTGACAGGAGGGAACACTTTCTTCAAGCCTTCCAAAAAATCTTTGATCACAGGGATCTGGAAGAAGGAAGTCTGTGAAGGGCATTTCCTGTAGGCAGTCAAAGCAGCAAGATGAACCTTAATAGAGTGGACATTAAGGCCAGACTGCGCCAACTGTAGAAGATAAGGAAGGATGACATCTTCCTTACAAGTCGTCGGATCATAGTTCTTAGACTGACACCAGATACAAAATCTCTTCCACTTGTAAGCATAGGAAGTCCTAGTGGAAGGTCTCTTAGACTCCTTCAGTATGTCCATACAATCTGCAGGGAGATTCAGATGACCATACTGTACTAACTCAGGAGCCATGCTGCCAAACTCAACGACGAGAGGTTGGGGTGCAACATCAGCCCCCCGAACTTCGTCAGAAGGTCTGGCCTGCACGGCAGCCGAATATGAGGAAGTAGAGACCGGTGAAGCAGGTCCGTGAACCACCACTGCCTGGGCCATTCCGGGGCAATCAGTATCATCCGAGCCCTGGACTGTGACAGCTTGATGAGAACCGTCGGAATCAGGGGAATGGGTGGAAAAGCGTACAGAAAGCTGTTCGACCAGTTGATCCATAACGCGTTCCCCAGCGTCCCTGGCTGGTAGTACCTGGAGGCGAAGTCTCGGCATTTGCTGTTGTCGGCGGTGGCGAACAGATCTACGTCTGGAGTTCCCCACCTTGCGAAGACTTCTCCTAGCACTTCGTCGTTTATGACCCATTCGTGGTTTTCCTGAATCAGTCTGCTCAGTGCGTCTGCCTGAACATTCTGCACACCTGGCAGATGGGTAGCCGTTATCGTCAGTCCTCGAGCCAGAAGCCAGCGCCAGATCGCCTGCGCCTCCTGCGACAGGGTGCGTGACCTCGATCCTCCCTGCTTGTTGAGGTAATACATTGTGGTCGTATTGTCCGTTTGCACAAGTAGAGAGTCGGTCCGGAAGGACGGGTGAAAGGCCTTCAGCGCCAAGTGAACAGCTCTGAGTTCCAGGAAATTGATGTGGTACGTGGACTCCATCGGTGACCACGTCCCTTGAATCTGTAGGTCTCCGGAATGCGCTCCCCAGCCCTGGAGAGAAGCATTCGTCACGATAACCTGAGTGGGAATGTCCCTGTGGAAGGGAACCCCTCTGAGGAGATTCTCCGCTGAGCACCACCACTTCAGGGACTGAAGAGCATGCAGAGATAGATGTATCTTGTCGTCCCAAGATCCTCTCCTCTGATCCCACTGATCCTCCAAGCACTCCTGCAACGGTCTCATGTACAGCCGTGCCTGTGGCGTCAGGAAGATACAGGAGGCCATCGATCCCAGTAGAGAAGACACCGTCCTCACTGTCGTGGATGGAGCGGCCATGAGAGCCTGAGCCTTCCGAAGCAGTGATAATCGTCGCTCCTCCGAAGGAGACACGCTTGCTGACAGCGTATCGATGGAGGCTCCCAAGTACTGAATGCACTGGACTGGAGTCGGAACCGACTTGGTCATGTTGATGTGCAACCCCAGCTTGTTCAATAGAACGCACGTATTCTGGAAGTGTGCTTGCGCTTCTGTGAAGGAGGAGGCCTTGATCAACCAGTCGTCCAGGTACGGGTAGACAAACACCTTGTTCTTCCTTAGGTGTGCTGCTACCACAGCCATGCACTTTGAGAATGTTCTCGGCGCAGACTTCAGTCCGAACGGCAGTACTGTGTATTGATAGTGATTGGCGCCGACGTGGAACCGCAGGAACTTCCTGTGTTTGTGTGCAATGGGCACATGGAAGTAAGCATCCTGGAGGTCGATGGCACACAGCCAGTCTCCCCGTTGCAGCGGAGGATAAATCTGATGCAACAACAGCATGCAAAACTTTTCTCTGCGAATCCACTTGTTTGCTTGTCGCAAATCCAGAATGGGCCTGAACTCGTTCTTGTCCTTTTTTCGAACCAGAAAGAACCGGGAGTACAGACCCCTTCCTCTTTGAGACAGAGGTACGACTTCGATAGCCCTTTTCCTTAACAGGATATCGGCCTCCGCCTGGAGCTCTCGCAGCTGATACTGTGAGCCGGCCGGAGGAATCGATGGGGGAGGGCTGATGAACCGAAGACTGTATCCATTGCAAACAATATTCAGCACCCACTTGTCCCGAGTAATTTTTCTCCACTCTGCCAGAAAAGATTGAATGCTTCCCCCCACCGGAGCGGGTAACAGTTGACGGGGAAGTAAGTGCTCAGGGCCTAGACCCGGCCTGGCCCTTAGTCGCTGGTGCCGACTGATGGCCTCCTCTGCCCCTCTGGCGTTTCTGGAACGGTCTTCTGAACTGCTGCTGTTGTTGCTGCTGTTGTCCAGAAGATTGGCCACGCCCTCTGCCTTGACCACCGAACCGCCGTTGGAACGGGCGGTACGTCTTCTTGGTCGCCTTGGGCTTCTCTAAACCCACCGCCGTGAGCGTCTCAGCTTCCGCCTTCATGCGGGCCATCTCATCGTCCGCGTGCTTCCCGAACAGGGTTTCGCCAGAGAATGGCAGATTAGCAACCCTCTGCTGAGCGTCCGGTTTCAAAGACGTAAGGCGGAGCCATGCATGTCGTCGCTGGTTAATTCCGTGGCAGAAACCATGCGCAGCCAGAAGAGAAGAGTCAGCTGCGGCGCTGATGATTTGGTTCGACACCAACATCCCTTCGTTAAGCACCTCCTGGAAGTCTTCCCGCTTGTCCCGCGGAAGAAGCTCCACAAATTGTTGAAGTGATTCCCAGAGGGCTCTGTCATACCGACCCAACAAGGCAGTGGCACTAGCTGCCTTCATTGAGGTCGCCGAGGTCCCACAAACTCTTCTACCAGACGAATCCAACCACCTTGATTCCTTGTCTGGCGGAACCGTGGAGGACGGTCTGGTGGCATGTTGCTTGCGCGCCGCTGTCACAATCACCGAGTCTGGAGGAGGCTCCAGCCTCAGAAAGGCCGGGTCCGAGTCAGGAGCCCGGTATTTCTTCTGCAGCCTCGAAGGTGCTGCCTTAGTCACCGCTGGCGTGAGGAAGAGGTCCAGGGCCGGTTCTTCCAGGCCCGGCACCAGTGGCAGTAACGGCCGAGACAAATGCTTCTGGTGGAGCGTCTCGAAGATGATCGAAGTCTTCGGAGTGGGCACCGTCAGAGTAATGCCCAATTTCGCCGCACCCCGTAGCAGCACGTCCTGGAAGGACACCAGATCGTCGACCGGTGACACCCTCGTGTCCGGAGAATCCGACAAGGTCGGGGAGTAGTCCCTGGTCCCAGATGACCTGGTCCGTGACCGAGACCTGTGCCTCCTGTGGCGCAGTCTAGATCGAGTCGAAGACCTGTGACGCGAACGGTCCCTTCTCCCGGAGCGGGAGCGCAATCTCCCATCGCGTGGGCGGTCCACCGGTTTCCGCGGAGGAGTCTTCTGCGGCCTCTCCTGGGGTTTCGAAGTAGGCGTACCCTTAGGAGGTGTCGGAAGCAGAGGCAGGGACACCGACCTCGGTGGTCTATGAGGGACCGGCGGCAGAGGCTGCCCCGCAGGAGAAGGAGGAGGCATGGAGGGGAGCGGCGGCTCAGCCGGAGGAGCCTCCTTCGGTAGAGGAGGAGGGGTCACAGGCCTGGCAGGCGTATATACCACCGAGTACACCGTGCCCGATGAGTTCTTGGAGGAAGGGGCCTTTGATCCAGAGCGTGAACGACGCCTCTTACGTCCTCCATCAGATCCAGCGTGACTTTTGGCGCCAGAATCCCTCCTGCGCCTTTTAGAGGAAGTTGAGATCCTAGGCGACGCCGATCTCTTCCTGCTCGACGTCGAGCGTCGTTTTCCAGGCGCGGAACGGCGATCCCTTGACTCTGGCGTCGAACGCAGTCTCCTCGACGTCGAGTGTCTCTTCCTCGACGCCGATCGTCGCCCCCTCGACGACGAGCGGTCAGACCTCGACGGTGAGCGTCGACCCTTCTTCGACGACCGTTTCCTCGCGGTCCTCGACGCCGAGGAGCCCCTCGACATCGAACTGGTCGACGGCGACCGGCGGTGTCGCCTCGACGGCGAGCGCCGGTGTCTGCGTCGACGGCGATGCCTCGACGTCGTCGACGAAGCCGTCGGCGGTGACTTCGACGGCGGCCTGGCCAGGCCTCTCGACGTCGATCTTCCACGCTGTCTCGACCCGGAGCCCCGGGGAGAAGGGGAACACACCGTCGTCATCCCTCTCGACGTCGTCGTCGATGCTATCGACGTCGACGGAGACCGGGACCTTTTGCTGGTCTTCCTGCCTCTGGGGAGCCCCCCAGAGGCCTCAGCAGGGGCAGAGGGAGCCTTCCCAGCCTGCCCAGACCCACCTGCAGCCTGCAGACGCCTCTCTTCTAGGCCTTGGAGCCTAATCTTCTGCCTTTCCCTCAGGGTCCTTGTAGAAAAGGCCTGGCAGATGTCACAATCTTCAGGGACATGTTCATCAGGGAGGCAGATAATGCAGACGTCGTGTGGGTCAGTCTTGGCCTTCTTCCTTCCACATGCTGGGCACTTGTCGAACAAAGCAGGCATTTTAGATCCCTAAAAGCCTGAACAAACACACACAGAAGTGAAAGGCAACACCAAGAATCAAATGAGAACACTTTTAAAACCAAAAAGTGTCAAAAAATCCAATAAACCCTTGAAAAAGGGGGAGCTCAATGCACAGGGTCCTGTAAGCAGGAGCCGGAAAAAAGAACTGAAGTAAGTTGGACCTGCTATGCATTCTGGGATACTGGGAGAAAGTTCTGGAAGATTCTCTTAAAGGCACAGTATCCTATTTAAACCACATAATGGCAGCCTATGGGGCTTGTCTGTCCAGGCCTTCCTCTCTATCATTCCGAGGGGTTTTTGCAGTAAAAGCAAGGGAAATCTGGACAGGCTTTGCTGTTTGTGGATTTTTGGTGGAATTTCTGGTTGAAGTACTGGACAGTGTAGCCTGTGAATATAGGCTGCATTATTTGTCTTTAAATTTTCTCCTAAGTGTCTTTGCAGTTCTGCAATTTTTTGACAACTTAAGAGATTATTTTTGATTGCCGGGGTCCTCGCACATGGGCGGGACTATTCACTAGATTAGGACTATACACAGAGATCCCCTACTACAGAACCTGTTTTGGGCTCATGCGCACCACCCGCAGGATTCTCCCCTTACTCCCGCCCGCATCCAGAAAACTCCTAGTCCAAGGGCTAATATTGTCACGGTTGGACTACAGTAACATGGTCTATCTGGGAGCCCCAGAGGCCACCATGGCTAAACTGCAACGAACACAAAATGCAGCAGCCCGACTACTTATGAATCTTCCCCCCAGAGTGTCAGCTAAACCAGCCATCAAGGCCCTGCACTGGTTACCAGTGCGCCAAAGGGTGGAATTCAAAGCCATGTGCACTGCATACAAACTGATTAATGGAGCTGGCCCTTCGATCCTCAGTGACCTGATAACTCCTTATAAAGCCCCCAGATCCCTTCGGTCTGAGAATGAACATCTGGCCAACATCCCTAAATTCAAAAAGACACGTACTGGAGGCTGACGCTTCTCCGTGAAGGCTTCCACCGGATGGAATGGCCTCCCCCGTACCCTCAGATTGGAACCCAGTTATCTGATCTTCAGAAAAAAATTGAAAGCACTACTATTCCCTAAATAAACGTCCCCTCCCCTACCTTCCCTCTCCTCTGGATATCACAACCATTACAGCGCGGGGATGCCTTCGGGTCACCAGGCGCTCTACAAATTGTCAAATAAATAAAATAAATAAGTCCAAAGTCATATTTGTACTGCTTTTGGGTCATACAGAACTGTCATATTTCTCTGAGCCAGCCATGACCAGACCCAGGCTGAGGGTTGACCTCAGCTGGATGGATTGATAACCTTTCTTCCACAAGCTAAGGCCTCCTCTCCACAAAGAAGAAGATGGGTGGGGCTACAGGCTCATCCATTAGCAGCTGTCACTGGGTGCCAGGCACCAGTTTGCACCCAGGAGAGAAGGCAGTGAAGGGGGAAGGAGTTGGGTTTCAGAGGCCATGTGGCCAGAGACACTGGACGACTCCATTTTGAACAAACCCAGAGGCTGGACAAGAGGGAGGGGGCAGGGAAGTGATGTGTCGCTGTGTGATAGGACACACAGAGACTTCCTGCCAGCCCCCTACTCAACTTTTAAAAAGTACTTGCACAGGAAGAGAAGCTCTCTCTGGGGTGTGGTCTGTGGAGGCGAAAGGTGCTGGAGCCTGGTGCAATGGGCAGTTGGAAGGAGAGACCCCCTGACTGCCCCCCAGGGCACTAACAGCGCCAGGAGAAGAGCCCAGGACCGGTGCGCAGAAGCAGGGGCCTCTGCTCAGGGAGAAGAGAGGCGCAGGAGGAGAGCCAGGCGAAAGGCTGGTGCAGGGAGCCAGTGCAGACCGCTCCCTGTAGAGTGCACCCTCTTGGAGTCCCGGAGAGTGAAGGAGTGCGCTCCCAGTGGCTGGGGGCGCCGCCAGGAGCAAGAAGATGCGAAAATGGGGCAGATCGGACCTCCAGGGGCTGAGATATGGCCCCCAGAAGGTGAGCAACCGTGGACCTGTGGCCCCCTGGCGGTGAAGCGCGTGAGGCTCTGCCGCTGGTCCAGGAAAGGCCCCCGGGGTGGGTCAGGTCCCGGGGACTGCCCTCCAACGTGGAGAGCCTGCGGGGGTCCCGGGTGGGACCGGGGCCCCGAACAAGGAAGGAGGAGCCAGGGGCCCGAGGGGACCGGGACCACGACCAAAGCGCGGAGCGGCCGGGTGTGGGCTCCCCGCGTCGCATACCTTTACCCGGGGGTCCAGGTGGGACCGGGCCCCCCACCGAGGCCCCAGTAAGCGGCAGGAGCTTGAAGCGCCCCATGATGCCTTGCAAGGCATGAGGAATGGATTGTTTTTGGCGTTTTGGTGGCCCCCAGAGGAGAGGGGTCACCCTTGAGTGTGAAAAGGTGCCGGGGGGAGCTGCTGGAGCAGCGCAGTCTCTCCCCCAGCACAAAGCTAAGTCCCAACCTAAGTTTCTTGAGGATTTAAAAAGAATAACCCCTCAACTCTCAGCGAAGATTGCATCACATCCTAGGCTGGAACTTTTGTTCTACAGCTGGGGGTTCATGGAGAAGTGCATCAAAGATTGAAGGGCTGAGTTGGAGATGTCTCGAGAAGGGCATCCCCTGGAGGTGAAATGGCGTAATTGCACTGAAATGCATTTATTAATGGTTATTTCTTTTAGAGGGACTGATGTTCAATGTGAAGCACTGGTGTAAGGTGATGTCACAAGCAAAGTGGATTTAAGTGGCTAGACACTCCTGCTAGGGTGTCTGACGGTATTTACAACTTTATCCTGTGATCATCTGTGATGCCTTTAGGGGCTGTAATTGCAATGCATTTTTAATGATATCCAAATGTGCGGAGTACTGTCATTCTAAAGTGTGCGTAAACATGTAGTCTTGCTGCTGCGCTTAGGTGAAGACCCCAGACTGTTAGCCCTTAAGATGTAGAGGTGTATACTTTAGGGTCAGTAGGAGATGCTTGGTCAGGGTCATGTGTCACCAAGGCAGGTGTATCCCTGTTTAATGCTTGTTGAGGTAATGGGTGGGAGACGGCACTGGGATGGTGCCAGTGCGCAGGGCCCTCGCTCCAGGATAGGTTCAACTAATTGCATTGGGGGCAAGATGATGTGCATACATGGGAGTGGTGGTACTAGACCCCCCCTGTGGGAGGGGTGGAGATCTTATGCAATGTCACAAAGTAATTCCATCAGCTTATGTATATTTGTAAATTGGTGCATAGTATTGAGTGATGTGTGTGTTTAATAAATGTACTCTTACTTTTATAAAGCAAAGTACAGACTGGACAATCAATTATTGAGTGTTATTTTTGCGCACCTGCAAGTGGCAATTACTAGCCCACAACACCTCCCTTGAGTAAGCCTAAGACTGCTCTGCAAGGCTACCCTCGGAGAGTCAGGCGCTGCCCTAGGGTGTTTGGTTCCCAGTGAAGGACAAATGTGTCATGTTATTTGTGCAGGCCTCACAGATGCTGCCTCGGTTTCCAACACTGGGGTTCTTAGAAGTCGCTGGCCACAGGACAGGAGTCTTCTCCGCAGCCTCTTTAGCTGGAGATCAGCCGGTGGGGCTGGGGCTGAGGCAGTGGTTGTCTTCAGGATTTGCTTCACAGCGCTTTCATCCTTCTCCATAGGTTGCAGGAATCTGAGGATCAAGGTTCAGTGGTGACCCTAAATACCAAATTTAGAGGTGTAACCGTTACTGGCAGATGATGGACAATGGGCTTCTTGCCATCAGGGTGACTCCACCCTTTGAATGTCCCCTCCCGTTGGGGAGGAGACATCCTCTAACCTGATTGGCTAAAATCCTTCCATTCAAGAGGGAGGATTTTTTAAGGAGGGGGTCACCTTGGGCCAGGACACCTTAGGGATGGTTCTGGTAGAGAGGAGAGACCTCCGACTACTAATTGTCCCATAGACAATGCTGCCAAAAGTGGGGCATGGTCAGTGGGTCAGGCCTCTCCACTAGCTGGTAAGGCCCAGAAGCCTTTGAGGCTCACCGCCCGGAATGCTGTTCCTGCTTGGGGGTAGGTGTGACACCTCCACCCCCAAGCAGCCGTTGTCCCTGACCCACGAGAGCACCAGGGCTCCTGTATCAGGGGTCAGAAACAGGACTGTGCGTGGCAGGCCAGTGCAGACCGGTAAGTTGGACATGAGGTACTAGGCCGTTTTTCAGGGCCTTTCTAAGATTCCCTCTGAGTGCATCTGAAGTTTGATACCAAACCTTTTAGCATTCAGTGAAGCCATTGTGGGGCTGTGGAGTTCGTAATGAGAACCTCCCAGCCCATGTACTCAATATGGCTTCAGTACACTAGCAATGTCTAAAAATAGACTTGCACTGTAGGGGCACATTGCTCATGTAGCTATGCCCTCCCCTGGGGTATAGTGCATCCTGTCTTAGAGCTAAGAGGCCTGCTAGAGGGGGTACTTACCTATGCCACAGGCAGTGCTTATGGACATGGCACACCAGGATGTGTCTCATGTCGACTATTCGGTTTTGTCAGCACCAAAACACAATCTGCCATGTCATGTAGGTTTGTGTGTTAGCTGAGGGGTCTCTGAGGGTGGCACAATACATGCAGCAGCTTTTAGAAACCCTCTCTGGTCACAAGGCTTGTGGTACCACTGGTATCTTTTGGAGGAAGCTGGGTTTCTGTTGCAGTAACCCCCCACCCACCCACCCCCCCACACACACACACACTTTTTGCCAGACTACTGAAGAACTTTGACTTGATGTGCCCTGGTTCCCTGCCAATCAGGTTCCCAGGGCCTGTGTTCTTTTCCAAGACTGTACCCTGTACCCCAATTGGCACCTCTCTGGCCACATGTCAGCCCCTGGTAAATTATACCACAGCTACCTAGGGCACTGTTACCAGGCAAGACCTCTAAGGGCTCCAGCACTTATTGTGCCACCCTTAGAGGCCCTGTACCCTGACCCACACACACTGCCTTTGCAGGCGGAGTGTCTTGGTGCAGAACAAAGTGAAGCGTCGACATGTGCCATGCCTACAACCCACTCCCCTGGCATAGGTCAATCACCCCCCTAGCTATCCCCCTTCAGCAAGGACCTCAAAACCTGGCTGTTCAGTCTAGCGGTGAGCTGGTGCTCTCTCTTTTCCACTTTCCGGGGTATGTACGGCTGGTCTCTAGCGGCTTGATGCCTTCGGGTGAATGCTGGGCTTTATAAATATCAAATCAATCCCATAACTTTGAAATATACCTAGGCATCAGAATGGATGCTTTTGTTCGAACAATATCCTTGCGCGCCAGTAGGAGGCGTCGGTCGGCTCCGCATGACTTAACCATTGAGACGTCTGCGTCACCTATCTAGGCCCCACCTCGGCGCGCTGACGAGAGTTGCCTTTCACCACTTTCAACGCCAGTGGATCGGAGCCATGAAGTGCACTCACACTGGTGTGTTACTGAACCAGGGCCCTGAAAGGGAACAGCCCCGACCCTAAACACCAGTCCGCAGTGCGGAGAGGATGGGTCGAAAAGGAATCTGCGGCTAGATCAGGTCTACCAGATAAGGCGTTACTGAAGGTAATTGACTTGTCCATCTGATAGACATCTAGCCGCAGATTCCTTACCTTTTAATAAATACCCAAGAAATACCATCCCCGGAGGAAGGACTGCAGAACACAGCAGCAAAAAAGGCCATCCTGCGGATTGGACTGTCCAGATAGTAGTGCTTGGTGAACATGGGCAGTGATGCCCACGTTGCTGCCAGACAAGTGTCGGGGACTGGAACTCCGCATTGCAACACCCTAGTACCGGCCTAGCTCTGGTAGAAAGAGTCCTTAAGCAGGCTGCTTTTCGGCCAGAGCTAACAGGATTTTGATACAAAAGACGACCATCAAGAGATGGTCCTTTTCTGCACCCCACAACTGTAGGAAAGTGGGTTTCTGTTGCAGTAACCCCCCCCCCCCCCAACACTTTTTTGCCAGATTTCTGATGCACTTTACATTGGTGTGCCCTGGGTCCCTGCCAATCAAGTTCCCAGGGCCTGTGTTCTTTCACCGAACCTAACCCAATTGGCATCTCTGGCCACAAGTCAGACCCTGGTAAATGGTACCACTGGTACCCAGGGCACTGTGACCAGGGAAGGCCTCTAAGGGCTGCAGCACTTCTTGTACCACCCTTAGAGGCATGTACCCTGACACACACACACTACCTTGGCAGACTGCGTGTCTTGGTGCAAAACAAAGTGAAGAGTCGACAAGGCACATCACCTGAGATCCAGCAAACCCTGACCTGCCTCAAGCCTCCTGGCTACGCCTGCAGCCTCAATCCAGAGCAACCCCCCCAACGCGATCAGAGCGGGTTAGAAAAACTGACGTCCCAAGGCACCCCTGCACCCGGCGCCCCACGGCCTTGTGTGTCCAAACAAACATTGCCTAACCAACCCACAACATCCCAACTTACCCCTCAAAGTGGTGGTCGCACCGAGTAGATCCTCGCCCCCAAGCCTGCAGTGTTTTTGTCCCGGAGGTTCTACATTGGAAATAGGGCACCCGACCTCAAAACAGCACCCTGCACCCAGCCGCCCTAGTGCCGCTGAGGGTGCACCTTTGGTGCTACTTTGGTCCCCAACTTTTCCTTAGCTAAACCTTAGGAGCTTTGCTCCCACAGCCGTGCGGCCTGCTTACTAGCAGCCACCAACTGGAGCCCCCCTATCCTCCATAGGATAACATTGGGCCTCAACACTCTGCACCCGGCCACCCTAGTGCCGCTGAGGGTGCAACAACAGTGCATCACTAACCCTGGAGGACCCAGAGTCTAACCCCAGAACCTTAACTCCCACAGTCGATTACTTACCTGCAAACCGATAACCTGTTTTTCCTCCATAAGATAACAGACAATTTTCCCCTTAAAAAAAAACGACTAAGTGTGGAGTTTTGAAAACTAAAGATATTCTTTAAAAATCGTACAAATAATCAAAATGTGTTTGCAGGACATGTCCCAGTGCTGAATCTAGGCATCCAGCATAGAGTTAGAAAAAGTAACGTAAAAGTAACTTACCTGCAATTTGTTGACAAAGCCCATTTATTTCAATGTACAGCTCCAAAAAGTTTCAAAGTGTGGAGTTTTGAAATCTGAAAATATTCTTTAAAAATCGCACAAACAAAAACACATTTACTCACCTGCTTACTGGAAATGTCCCAGTGCTGAATCTAGGCATCCAGCACAGAGTTAGAAAAAGTAACGTAAAACTTAGCTGCAATTTATTGAAAAAGCCTGTTCATTCCAATGTACTGTATTTGCTAAGTGTACTACTGCTCGCCTGTAAATCACACAAAGTACAACTGCCATTGCATTTTCAAACTGTTCTATACCCAGTACCGAATTACTGTAAAGTATTTAATGCTTACCTAAAACAGGCTTGCTTGGTTCTAAAAATACACAGTATATTTTTATACCCATGACCTTCCTGGTAGGTCCAATCCCCCCCCTGCACCCTCTGCAGCTCCAACCAGCGCTTTGTGCCCTTGGCTTGCCCCCCTGCCCACTCACTTTCCCGCTGCTGCTGCCCCCGCTGCCCCACCCCCCCCACGCCCACTCGCTGACCCCTACCTCCCGCCTCCAAGCTGCTCCTCCCTCCCAGCTCCCCTTAAAATGGCAGCGGCCACGCAACGGGTGAGCCTAAGGCAAGCCAGTTTGCGCCCATCCGCGCCTGGACCACACCCAGCGCCAGAACCCCTGGACCCCGCGAACGCCACAACACCAGACTCCACTACAAGCAGCCTCCACACACTCCACGCCGGCCGAAACCACATCTGCTTTCAAGCCACCCCGAAATGGACCCACGGACCCTTCTCCTGCCGCACCTGCAGCTTCACCTGCAACAGAACCACCAAACCTCCAAGGACTGGACCCAACCACCTCCGCTGCATACTCAACACCCGCTCCGCACGCAAACACGCCGTCTAGCTCTGGGATCTGCTCGACACCTCCGCTCCAGACGTGGCCTTCCTGATCGAGACCTGGTGGAACGACTCCTCGGCGCCCGACATCACCATAGCCATCCTGGACGGCTATAAGATCACCCGCAGGGATCGCTCCAACGGAACCGGATGAGGAATAGCCATCGTCCACAAATCCACCCTCAAGGTCGCCACCCACGCAGACGCCCTCAACACCGCCGAACACCTGCACTTTCGGATCCACCCCGACCCAAACACCACCCTCAGAGGAACATTCATCTACAGACCCCCCGGACCCCGGGCTCAGTTCAGGGAATCCATCGCTGACCTCGCCAGCATCCACGCACTCGCCTCCAGGGACTACATCCGCCTCGGGGACCTGAACTTCCACCTAGAGAACAACAACACCAACTCCGCCACCCTAATCGACAACCTCGGCCTCAGACCACTCGTCACCGCACCCACCCACGCCGCCGGCCACAAGCTGGACCCCATCTTCTCCACAGGCACCCACATCGCCTTCGACCACACCACCGAACTCCACTGGACCGACCACCGCTGCATCCATTTCACCTTCAAGAAACCAACCACGCACCACCGCACCCAACAGCTGCCTCGCCGCTGCTGGAGCAAAGTCACCGAAGACCGGCTGACCACCACCCTCGCCCAGAACCCACCCACCGACACCACCAACCCAGACACGACAGCCAACAACCTCAGACAGTGGATCGACGACTGCGCACACACCCTCGCCCCGCTCCAGAAACCCACCAACAATCACGCCAGCAAGAGAGCCACCTGGTTCACAGACTAGCTCCAGACCTCCAAACAGCAGAAAATATGGCTCCTAGGACGCCACCCGCAGACACCACCACCTCATCCGATTAGCCAAGAGATCCTCCTTGAAAGACCACCTGTATAACAACGCACAGGACAGCAAAGAGCTCTTCAGCATCGTAAAGGAACTCTCCAACCCCAGCCCCAACGACATCCCGCCCTCACAAGAACTGTGCGACTCACCAGCCATCTTCCACTGCAAGATCGCTGACATCCACGACAGCTTCAAAACCACGACCGCCCCGACTACGCCAGACCCCACCTCCTCTGTGAACACCACCAGCGTCATCCGCTTGACCTCCTGGTCAAACGTCGAGACACGCAAGGTCATGAACTCCATCCACTCAGGATCTCCGTCAGACCCGTGCCCACACCACTTATTCAAGAAAGCAGACGGAGCCACCGCACTCAAACTACGGAAGGTCATCATATCTCCTTCTAAACAGCGACATTCCCGGAAAGCTGGAAGCACGCCGAAATGAACGCCCTCCTCAAGAAGCCCAAGGCGGACCCCAAGGACCTCAAGAACTTCAAGCCCATCTCCCTGCTCCCGTTCCCGGCAAAGGTCATCGAGAAAATCGCTGACAATTGGCCCGCCACCTGGAAGACAACATCTTGGACCCGTCCCAGTCCGGATTCAGACGAAACCACAGCACCGAGACAGCCCTCATCGCAGCCACAGACGACATCAGGTGCCAACTAGACAATGGTGAAACATCAGCCCTCATCCTCCTGGACCTGTCGGCCGCCTTCGACGCGGTCTGCCATCGCACTCTAAAGACACGCCTCCTAGAAGCCGGAATCCAAGAGAAGGCCCTTGACTGGACCACGTCCTTCCTCTCTCTGGCAGAACCCAGAGTGTCCGCCTCCCACCCTTCCGATCCGAAGCTACCGACATAATCTGCGGCGTCCCCCAGCCCGACGCTGTTCAACATCTACATGGCCCCCCTCGCACAAGTGGCCCGCCATCACAACATCTACACCGACGACACCCAGCTCATCCTCTTCCCTCACCAAAAACCCACACACCGCCAAAACCAACCTCCACGAGGGAATGAAGGCCGTCGCCGACTGGATGAGGAGCAGCGGTCTGAAGCTGAATTCTGACAAGACGGAGGTAATCATCCTCGGACCCACTCCCTCAGCCTGGGACGACTCCTGGTGGCCGACCACACTGGGAAACGCACCAACACCCACAGACCATGCACACAACCTAGGATTCATCCTCGACTCCTCCCTCTCCATGTCTAAGCAAGTCAACGCCTTCTCCTAGTCCTGCTACAATACCCTCCGCATGCTCCGCAGGATCTACAAGTGGATCCCAACGAAACAAGAACGGTGACACAGGCCCTAGTCAGCAGCAGACTGGACTACGGCAACGCACTACGCAGGAATCCCAGTCAAACACCTACGGCTACTACAACGCATCCAAAACGCCTCCGCCCGACTGATTGTCAACGTCCCCCGCCGTAGCCACATCACCCCCACCTGAGACCTACACTAGTTTCCATCAACAAGAGGATCACGTTCAAGCTCCTCACCCACGCACACAAAGCACTCCACAACGCCGGACCAGCCTACCTGAACAGCAAACTCAGCTTCTACACCCCCACCCGCCAGCTGTCCCCCGCATCCAACAAACAACCTCCGGCGGCAGAGCCTTCTCCTACCTCGCCGCCATGACCTGGAACACCCGCCCTACCCACATACGGCAGACCCAAGACCTACTTGCCTTCAGAAGACTCCTCAAGACCTGGCTCTTCGAGCAGTAGCAGCATCCCCCTCCCCTCAGTGCCTTGAGACCCTCATGGGTAAGTAGCGCGCTCTACAAGTACTCCGATTGATTGATTGATACAAAGAGAATTGGCCTAGAGTTCATTTGCTGCCAGTGTGTACAACAAATGCTTTACACTGTCCTCCGATACTGCCTTACTGTCCGAACAAGCTACCATTTCCATATCCAATCTTTATTTCGGCCATTGGCCATAAAAGGTAACAATACACAAATACATCACAATACATCGATGAATAAAAGATAGTACCATTGGAATATGTATACAAAATACTTGAACTGTACATCTTAAAATTTTTTAAGAGAGACCCAACGTTTTTAAAATGCGGTTACGTGTATACCAAACCTTAATAAGAAATTTTGTTAATGCAAAAACTATTGGGGCAGAGACATCAGATTTTAAAATCCTGTACATTGGTGCATATTCCCTGCAGCCCATGTTCCTTATCAATGGGAGGAGCCAATATTTTCTAGCTGCCTTGTAAGCAGGGCAGAAGAAAACCACATGTAGATCGGTTTCCTCTGTGGCATCACAGGCCGGACACTGCTTTGTGATGGAGCAAGGTGACCAAGTGCTTGTGAAGGACCGAAAGGGCAGCGTGCCGTATCTCCATTGGAGAAACAACTTCCTAGCTAAAACAGGAGAGATAGGATCCAGTACCTTCTCGAACCTATAAAGGTCCTTGCTTTGCAAAAACTCAGAGGATAAGGACCCTTCTGGCTGCATTGATCGGGCCCTGGTTAGTTTGTATTCGTAGTATATGTTGGCCAGGGACTTTTTAGAAATGCTTAATGCAGCATTCGCCGGGTCCGTCCATAAATCAGGGAGCCCTAGTTCCATACAGGTAGTTTGAATGTTTTTGACCCAGGGGATATGGAGCGCTTTTGGATGGTTCAATAATTCGGCCAATTCCGCCCTATATTCTGCGAGATCGTTACTGCTCCACAACCTACGCCAAAAAGCTATAGGTCTCAAGCTTATTTCGTCCGCTAACGGTCGTAGGCCCAAATCCAGCCTCAGGGGGAGCAGCGGAGTACTGGGCGGAAGTGCGGCTATCCGTCTTATAAACTTGTTTTCCGTAAGTGTCATACTCCGGCAGGGTGTATGACCCCACAATTCCGCCCCATACATGATCACACCCCTAGCCTGGGCCTTGTATATCTGGATTAGTGCCCCCAGTGGGCGGTATGATGAACCGGTCATCATCCGGGCAATACCTCCAGTAGTTTGTGTAAGTTTGAGGTTTGCCCTAGTCTGATGGGCTCCCCAAGACATGGTTTCGTTAAGAGTCACACCAAGATATTCAAAGGTGGATACTCTCTCGAGTCGCACAGCTCCCAGTTGCGGATTCGGCCGCAATTTTTGACTCGGATTCAAAACCATGAATTTAGTTTTTGCTGCGTTGATTTCTAGCCCTCTGTCGGTGCAGAAGGCCAGAAATGAATCGAGGATCCTCTGTATCCCCATTGGGGTTTTGGATAGCAGCAGGGTGTCGTCCGCAAACATAATTGCGGGCACCCTGCTGCCATTCAATTTGGGAGCGTCAGTATAGTCAGTGGCATTTAGGTGGGCGATTACCCCGTTGACGAAGAGGCAGAACAGGGTCGGTGCCAACACACAACCCTGTCTTACCCCGCGGCCAACGGGGAATCTATCCGTCAGTTCCCCCGAGCGCCCACACCTCACTCGGGCATAATTATTTTGATGGAGCCTCCGTAGGATTAGTAGGATGTCCGGGGGAACGCCCATCTCTGCCAGGACGCTCCAAAGTTTCCCCCTCGGCACCAAATCGAAGGCGGCTCGTAAGTCCACAAAAATTGTGTACAAACTGCCGCCCTCGAATTTTGCTGCCCTCCAATAGATGAGATTCAATCTAAAGACCTGATCCACTGTGGATACCCCTCTCCTAAATCCCGCCTGGTAAGGACTAAGGGCACCCACCTCCTCCATCCAGTCCTGGAGCCGATTCAGCAAGACCCTGCCAAACAGTTTCTGTGCCACGTCTATTAAACTGATGGGTCTATAGTTGGCTGGGAGCAGAGGCGAGCCCTTTTTAAAGATAGGGACCACCTCTGCCCCCAGCCAAGTACTGGGAATTTCCATGCCACCAATGACTCCATTGAAGAGGGCAGCAAGGTAAGGCGCCCAGACAATGGGCTCTTGTTTAAACATATCTCCAGGTAAGCCATACAGTCCCGGCGCCTTTCCAGAAGCCAGGGCTGAAATGGCAGCAGTGACTTCACCCAGCGTTATAGGCTCACCCTCATATCCCGGCCAGCCCACCTCAGTAACTGCAGAAGATTCTTCCAGCTCGGAGCTATATAAGGACTGAAAGTGTGCCTGCCACACCTCTGGAGCGATGTTGGGCTCCAGTGCCGAATGTAGGTTCCCTGACCCCCCGCACACTATCCTCCAAAACAAACGATGGTTTTGGATCGCTAGGGCCTTAGTGAGTTCTTCCCACTGATTTTCCTCCCATTCAGCCTTAGCATGGGCAACAAGCTTCTTGTAGGCTCTCCTACTTTGTTTTAAGCTGTCCCCCCCTAGCCCCTCCTTAATTAGTCTGAACAAGCCACTATTAGAGGGTAAGGTTCTTTCTAACTTTAACCTCTGCCATCTCCTGATGAGCCCTGTTTGTGACAAGCATTGGATCCTCCCAACTTCCTGTTGCCTGTGACCATTGTGTCTGGAGCCATTCTTGAAATGGTCTCATATGTAGCCGAATGTTGGGAATTAAATGAAGGCATGAGGCCATCCATCATTCCCAGCAATTTCCCCACTGTTCTCACGGTCAGAGGTTGCCCCTTCTGATATATGCGAGTCTCCTTCAATAAGGCTGATCTCTTTTCGCTTGGGAATGCTCTCTTTAATACTGTATTTATTTCTGCGCCTAAGAACACCTTTATGAGTTCTGGCTCTGGTGATGATTTTTCCCAATGAAGGGCGATGCCCAGTTGAACTAGTGTCGCCATCAACCATTGTATATGCTGTTTGCAGAGACTGTACGAGTTAGCTCTTACTAACCAGTCGTTTAAGTAGGCGTAAACACGAAACCCCTGCCTTCTGAGATGTGCTGCTACTGCTGCTAGGCACTTTGTGAACACTCTTGGTGCAGATTTTAGACCGAAAGCGAGTACTTTGAATTGGTAGTGTTTTTTAAAACCACAAATCTTAACAGCCTCTTGTGTTTTTTGTTCATAGGATGTGTAAATATGCATCCTTTAGGCCTATGGCGGTCATGTAATCTCCTTCTTGCAATTGAGGTATCACCTCTTGCAGTGTAGTCTTTTTGACTATTTGTATCCTTATAAATTTGTTTAGAAACCTGAGGTCTAATATTGGACATAATGTTTTGTCTACCTTTGGAATTAGAAGTATGTAGAATATACTCTGTTCTTTTCCTTGTGGTACGTGCTCTATTGCATTTTTCCACTGAAGTTCCTGCACCTCCGACTAGCTGAGAATTCAGCTTTTGAATGTATCTTATGTTTTTATCTCCTGTTTGGAGATTGTTTCGTTAACTATGCTATAACCATACTGTATTATGTTTAAAATAAATTTGCCTGAGGTTATTTACCTTCATTATGCAGGAAAAAAACTTAGTCTGCCTCCTACTGGGGTGGTATGTTGGAGGAACTGTAAACTGGTTTGTTTTTTTCTTTGTAATTGTTGTTTTTCTGTGTGTACCCTCACTGCTGTGTACCTTTTTGTGAGTGCACTTGGTTTGTTGTCTACCGCTATGTGGCTGACCTCTGCCAAGGGAACACTCTCGAAAGGATTCTCTTGTGAGAAAGTGCCCTCTTTCGTGCATTGGTATGCCCCCACGTTTGGCTGAATTGATGATGTGCTTTGACTGAGTGTGCCCTGTGCTCCTGCCTATCAGGTACCCAGGGCCTGTGTTCCTTCCAAGAAGCTGCATTGAAGCCTGAACCCAATTGGCATCTCTGGCCAAAGGTCAGCCCTGGTAAATGGTACCACAGGTACCCAGAGCACTGTGACCAGAGAAAGCCCCAAGGGCTGCAGCACTTATTGCGCCACCCATAGAAGCCCTGACACACTGCCTTTGCAGGCTGCGTGTCCTGGTGCAGAACAAAACAAAGTCGACATGGCACACATCCCTGTGTGCCATGCCCACAAACACTGCCTTGGCATACCTCAGTCACTCCTCTAGCTGGGTGCCCTATGCCAGTGGTGTGGGTGCAGGTGCATGAGCCCTGTACCCCTTCAGTACCCAGGTCCATTCCTGGGCACTAAGTGCAGTGCTGCCATTAAGAGTATATGGTGCTGGGAGGTTGTCATCACGAACTCCACAGCACCACGATGGCTACACTGAAGACTGAAGTTTGGTATCAAACTTCTCGGCACATTAAATCCACACTGATGCTAGTGTGGGATTTAAAATGCACGAGAGGGCAACTTAAAGTTGCCCCCTGAAACTAACCCACAACCCGCGTCCTGACTGAGAGGTTGCTTAGGCTGCCACCCAACAGACATGTTGCTGGACCCCTGGGTGGAGAGCCCCCCCGCTCTCGTGGGCCTGCAACAATGCACATCATGGGCGAGGTGCTAGGCCTCCTCTCCCAGGAACGGCAGGGGAAGCTTCAGAGGCAAGCCGCCTTTGTGAGCTTCTCCAGACCACTTGCTGTACTCAGCAACTGGCCCCACCAGTTCTGACCCCCACTCTGGCAGGAAGACTGGCGGGAAAACCAAAGTGAGGAAAGGAGGTGTGCCAACCTCTGCCTTCCCCACCCCTCAGGTGGGGGAGGCGAGGTGAAGCACTACTCCGGGCTCTCGCCATCATGAGGATGGGGAGCACTACCCAATCAGAGACAGGCCCCTGCCTCCTCCCACTGGAGGGTGGCAGAATAGGGGGTGTACTCACCATATGGGAGGGACCCATTGGTCCCTGACTTTCCCCTACCTGTAATGCCCCTAAATTTAGTATTTAGGGGCACCTTGAAACTTCCTTCCTCAGGTCCCAATTCCAAAACTACAAAGAAGACCAAGAAAACCTGCCATGCAGCTGCTAACAAGGGGACGACACCAACTGACTTGGCCCAAGCCCTACCAGCCTGTCGACCTTTGAACCTGCTCCTGCTAAACCCTGGCGTCTC
Organism: Lissotriton helveticus; assembly: GCF_964261635.1. Classification (NCBI taxonomy): domain Eukaryota; kingdom Metazoa; phylum Chordata; class Amphibia; order Caudata; family Salamandridae; genus Lissotriton; species Lissotriton helveticus. Next base: position 499,312,900 of record NC_136062.1, read on the forward strand.
CTGTGGTCAGCAACCTCGAAAACCCCGGAGGACCAGACTGCCTTGCTCATCTAAAGACTGGGACTCCCACAAGCAGTGGTTCTGCTCAAACATCTACAGCTCCTGGTGCCAGCCAGGAACCGCGAATCCAGCATACACTGCACCCAGTGAGCCCGGCCTGTGCCCGAGTGGACAAAGACCACGAGGACATCCCCCCAGTGACTGGGACCAAGAATCCAGCACCCAAGGACCTTCCTCCACGCTCCTTACGACGCCTGCAGCCTCAACTCCAGGGGCCCCCACGCCCCTAGCAGAGGGTAAGATTTCCCAACGCCAAAGACACCCCTGCACCCGGTGCCCTGCGGCACCCTGTGCCCTGCTCTTGGGTGCCTACCTAAACTACAGCTTCCCAACTTACCTCTCGAAGTGGTGGTCGCACCTTTAGAATCTCCGTCCCAAGTCTGCAGCCTTTGTTCATCTTCAAAGTCTTCCATTGAATAACAGAGCCAGACATCTCAAAAGCGCCCTGCACCCAGCCGCCCGAGTGTTGCTGGGAGTGCAACATCTGTTCTGTTCGACTTCCCCACTTGCCCTGAGCAAGTGACCAGGAGCCCAGCTCCCACAGCTGCGTGGACTGCCTGCTAGCAGCCACCAACCAAAGGCCCCCTACCTGCCATAGGCTAACATTGAGCCTACTGTCTCTGCACCCGGCTGCCCGTGCCGCTAATGGTATAACTACTGTACCTGGGAGACCCCGAGTCTTACCCCAGAACCTTTACTCTGCCAGTCGAGTACTTACCTGAGAGACGATAACTTACATTTTCTCCATAGGGTAACATTGACTGGTTTTCACTTGGAAATTCCTTTAAGTGTCGAGTTTTGAAACGTTCAAATATTCACTAAAAATCATCCGCTCTACGAAACCAAAATTACTCACCTGTGACCAGGAGAGATCCCAGTGCTGGATCTTTGTGCCCAGCACTGACCCTAAAAACTGATTTTCCGATAACCTGATTTTCCTTCATAGGATAACATTGCCTGGTTTTTACCAGAAATTCCTCCAAGTGTCGATTTTTGCAATTAACAAATATTCCTTAAAAATTGCCTGTTTAACATAAAAGATTTCCTTCAACAGTTTTCAGAAGATGCACCAAGGCTAGTCAACTTTTAAAATACAATAATATTCCTTAAAAATCGTTACTGTAACCAAAACGCTTTTACTTACCTGTTTACAGTGCATGTCCCAGGACTGAATCTAGGATCCAGTCCTGTGGTTAGAAAAGTAATCTACAAAGTAACTAATTGTATTTAACTAGAAATTCCCATTGAACTCAATGTTGCATTGTGTTTGAAATTGTGTTGCCTATTGCAACAACTGTAGCTATTGTAATCAAAAAGTCTACTGCCTATTTGAAAAGTATTTAAAGTAATTCATTCTTAAAAAGTATATTTTGATACCTTGTTGGTTCTAAAATAAAACTATAGTTTGATACAAAATAATTGGCCTAGACTTCAGTTGTGTGAAACCTTTTGCTGACTGAGTGTGTACAACAAATGCTTTACACTGTCCTCTGGTGCTGCCTTACAGCTCGACCAAGCTACCACTTTAGAGAGTAAGGTTGTATCTAACTTTAGCCTCTGGGGACTGTTGGACTCTGTGCACACTGTACTTTACGAAAAGAAGGGGTCAAGGAGAGCACAATCCTAAACCATATGAAAGCAAAGACTAGTACGTTATAATGTCCACAATATCTGAACTGTATATATGATGTACTTTAAATTTCAGGACAAAACAAAGGAGTAGATGAAGTTCATGTTCATATTTTCATTTTTCTTTATTTGAAGGTCCAAAAGAAAGATTCAAAGTTGGTAAAAACAGCCGACACGTGTTTCGTCAGTACTAACAATCAGTACTCTGACTTTTTCAAGGCTATGAGGCGGAAAAGTCACGGCGCGTGTGACCTAGTGTCATATGCATATGGCAGTAGTTATCAGACTCAGGAATCAGGGTTGTAAATAAAGCTCCATATCGTCCACTAGGGTGATCCAACAATGTAAATGAAAAACTGTGGCTAAAAGGAAGTGTCCGCTCGAACTCAGCAAACATTAACCACTTGGATGCTAAGGCCTATTCCATCGTTGCCATGTAATTTCCATTGAAATGAATGGCATTTCCATGACGAGCTGAGCTCGTCATGAGCGTCCAAGGGGTTAAACAGAATCCGCAAGCATTTAAGTATTTCCACTAAGAAAAACCAATTTGGGCTCCCTTTAGGCGTCATTATCATATGGTGCCGTCGGTAACACAACCGCTTCCACATCGTTTCGAGGCCCTATTACAGAAATCGCGTGACTATTCGTGCGCTGTGGTCCATGTGTGTCATTATCCAGACTCAGGAATTAAACTACTTATCTTACTGTGCAATATCGTTTGCACATTTTCTAAAGGGAGCCCAAATTGGTTTTTCTTAGTGGAAATACTTAAATGCTTGCGGATTCTGTTTAATGTTTGCTGAGTTCGAGCGGACACTTCCTTTTAGCCACAGTTTTTCATTTACATTGTTGGATCACCCTAGTGGACGATATGGAGCTTTATTTACAACCCTGATTCCTGAGTCTGATAACTACTGTCATATGCATATGACACTAGGTCACACGCGCCGTGACTTTTCCACCTCATAGCCTTGAAAAAGTACTGATGTACTGACGAAACACGTGTCGGCTGTTTTTACCAACTTTGAATCTTTCTTTTGGACCTTCAAATAAAGAAAAATGAAAATATGAACATGAACTTCATCTACTCCTTTGTTTTGTCCTGAAATTTAAAGTACATCATATATACAGTTCAGATATTGTGGACATTATATGACGTACTAGTCTTTGCTTTCATATGGTTTAGGATTGTGCTCTCCTTGACTCCTTTTCGTCTGTATATTTGTCATTCTTTTGAATTGACATTGATCCCTCTTGGTAGTGGGGGATAGTGGTCTATGTAGCACTCCGCCCTTAAGAATACTATAAAGAGTCTTTACAATTGTTTCTTTCTAGTACTGTGTCCATTTCACTTTCATTTGTGCATGTGCGGGTCTATCCATTTTGGATACACTACTACCAATCTTCTTTTGCACACTACCTTACTTTGGGGTAGTATATACAGAGCCACTTTTTTTACCGCTCTTCCTTCGTACTGCCAGCTTTGCTGCAGCCCTTGTGGAGCCTGGTTGCCGGATTGGTACGATTGCTGGTAACCTTGGTTGGTGTGTCCCTCTCCCCGCTGATCTTGAGGGTGTGCCTCTACGCATGCCTCTGAACTGTAGAGCCCCATGGACCTTGCTGTTTCATTATCCTTTTTTAATTGATTGAGCTTTTCTTCAACCACACTTTCAAACAATTACTCCCCATTGAATGGTGAGTTAGGAAAATGCTTCTTACCAGTATGCCTCTGTTCTTGGCATGTAGAACTGTAGAGTTGTACACTATGCATAGATCGCCATCTGGTGTTGGGCTCGGATGTTTGCATGTTTTTGTCTTCGTAGAAGTTTTATTTCTATTTTATTGTTTTATAGAGCACAAACTTGACCCGAGGGGAACAGCGCTTTACAGGGTTAACATAGCAGTGTACAATAGGCAAGGAATCACAGACAGGTAGCGGACACGTATGAACAGTTTACAAATAAGTAACTCCAGATAAGGACCCAGATTTCTTGATGAGGTAGGTCGGTATTCCGAAGGCAGGCGCTACAGCGTATTAGATAAAGGTCTGTGTATTGGTAGGAGGCAGCATTTAGGAGAGGAATTTACCCATAAGGAAGGTTTTAGCCTCTTTTTTGAAACTGGACAGAGAAGGGATTTGCCGATGGCGGGCGGGAGTTCCATATTCTAGGAGCAGACCCGGAGAAGGCCCGGTTATACGTTGTTTTTTTCTGGAACCGTGCAGGTTGGAGTAAAAGTTTGCTGGCGGAACAGGAGTTTCTGCTACCGCCGGATACCACAAGTTTCTGTGCGAGGTAGCATAAAGCTTTGTGTGTGATGCAAGCCAGTTTGAGTTGTATTCTGGCCGTGAAAGGAAGCCAGTTCAAAGCTTTCAGGTGTGGAGAGATATGGTCAAATTGTTTTTGAGCTTGTAAGAAGTCTGGCGGCGGCATTAAGGCAGGCTTTTTAGGGGTGACAGGGAGATCTTGGGTAAGCCTGAGAGAGTGGAACAGCCATATTCCAGTTTAGAGATTATTACTTGGACTGCGCTTTTTAGGTCGGTCGTGTCAAAGAAGGGTTTCAGTTTCCAGAGATCGCTCAGGTGGAATCTGGCTGATTTGGCCATTGAGTTGATGTGGTCTCGCATTTTCAAATTACAGTCGAGGGTTATTCCGAGAGATTTTGCGGAGTCCACGATGGTCGGTGGTCCATCTAAGGCTGTGATAGCCTTGATCCATATCTGCATCTCGGGATTGGTTTTTGGAGGGGAAATTAGGAGAAGGAAAATGCTACTTACCAGTATGCATCTGTTCTTGGCATGTAGAGCTGCAAAGTTGCACACTGTGCATAGATCGGCAACTAGTGTTGGGCCCGGATGTTTGCAGTTTGTTTTTGTCCTGAAAAGTTCTTTGGGAGCCACGAGGTAGGTGACTCCTGCTTTGGACCACATTGCGCAGGGGGCATCGGCTCCATCCTCAGATTGTTTTTTGCCATTAGGTAAATGGAGCTTTGCAAGAAAAGGAAGGATGCCCATGTAATCAGTATATAATTAAGATAATACTGGAACAGACAAGGGTAGCCGGGGAGGCTTTTGAGACTCTGCAGCTCTACATGCCAAGAACAGATGCATACTGGTAAGTAGCATTTTCCGTTCGAGGCATATGAGCTGCAGATTGCACACGGTGCATAGATTATATAGCAGTACCCACTCTTAGCGGCGATCACACCTATCTGTTGCAGTAGTTTGAAATAATGTTTTGAGAACAGCCTGGCCCACAGTGGCTTGTTGCTTGGTTTGCACATCTACACAATAGTGTTTTGTGAATGTGTGCGGTGTAGACCATGTAGCTGCTCTGCAGATGTCATCAGGGGAATGTTCCCTAAAAATGCCATTGAAGCCCCTATTTTCCTTGTAGAGTGGGCTTTAGGAGGAACAGATAACGTGTGTTTAGCTTTGTGGTAGCAAATCTCTATGCATTTGACAATCCATCTAGCTATCACAGATTTTGATAGGGATTACCTTTGTGTGATGGTGAGAAAGACACAAAAAGTTGTTTGGTCTTACGAAAAGGTTGTGTTCTTTCAATGTAGTAAAGCAATGCTCTTTTGACATCTAGGGTATGAAGAGCTCTTTCTGCTACTGTTCGTGGCTGCGAGAAGAAAACGGGCAGTTCCACAGATTGAGGTGGAAGGGAGAAATGACCTTAGGCAGGAGTTTTGGATTAGTACAGAGAACGACCTTATTATGATGCATTTGCAAGAAAGGTTCTGAATGGTTAGTGCTTGTAGTTCACTAACTCTCCGTAGAGCAGTAATAGCTACTAGAACGCAACCTGCAATGTTAAAAATTGTAGTTCACATTTATGTAAAGGTTCGAAAGGAGGTCCCCTTAGCCATGTGAGAAAAACGTTCAAATTCCACACTGGTGAAGGTGGTACTCTGGGAGGAATTATTCTCTTAAGGCCTTCCATAAAGGCGTTAATAGCAGGCACTCTGAAGAGAGATAGATGCTGTCTGTTTTGAAGATAAGCTGCTATGGTCACAAGATGCAGTCTAATAGACGGGTAGGCTAAGTTACATCTTTGGAGGTGTAGTAAGTATCCTATGATGTGTTGAATAGACACGTCTAGGGGATTAATATTACTGTTGTGACAATATATCACAAAACGTTTCCATTTAGCTGCATAGCATGCTCTAGTGGTTGGACGTCTAGCTTCTTGAATGACATTCATGCAGTCTGGAGGAAGGTTAGGATATCCAAATTCTAAGATTTCAGGAGCCAGATCGCAAGGTTGAGCTTGGCTGGGTCCGTGTGCCTGATCGCTCCACGGTTCTGTGTTCAAAGGCGTGGAGACCGGTATAGTTTTTTGGTACTACAGACAGTTGTAGCAGTGTGGTGTACCACGGCTGTCTGGCCCACGTTGGAGCAACTAGGATGAGGGTCAGAGAATGCTGCTGTAGTTTGCATACTACTAGTGGCATGAGTGGTAGAAGTGGAAAAGCGTACCCAAATCGGTTTGACGATTTCATCCATATTGCATTGCCTTTGGACAGTGGGTGTGGATATCTGGCGGCGAAGCTTGGGCATTTGGCGTTTGTGGGTAGATAAGAGGTCCATCTAAGGTTGTCCCCACATCTGAAAGAATGATTGAAGAACTTGCAGATGAAGTTCCCACTCGTGGGTCTGTTGTGTTTGATGACTTAACAGATCTGCTATGTATTTTGTACTCCTGGGACATGCTGGGCTAAGAGGAATAGGTTTTGAGGTATAGCCCACCGCCATATGTTTTGTGCTAGTTGAGAGAGCTGCAGGGAGTGTGTGCCTCCCTGTTTTTGTATGTAATACATGGCTGTCATGTTGTCCGTGCGGGCTAACAGCTTTGTTTGATACTTACCCTTGGAAAGCTTTCAGTGCTAGAAATATTGCTAGTAACTCCAGATGATTGATGTGGAGTAACTTGTTGAGGTGTCCACCTGCCTTGCATGGTGTGTTGCAGTAGGTGGGCTCCCCAGCCGGAGAGCGATGCGTCCACAGTCAAGACTATTTGAGGAACTGGCTCTATAAACGGTCGGCCCTTTGAGAGGTTTTTGGTGTTCCACCATTGCAGAGAGCGAGGAGTCCCACGCCTACCATCACTAGGTCTGTTAAGTGACATTGAGCCTGGTTCTATTGACGTGATAAGCACTCTTGGAGGGGACGCATTTGAAGTCTTGCATGGGGCACTATGAAGATGCAAGAGGTCATCACCCCTATGAGCTGCATGAACACTCCTGCTGGGAGGGAGTGTTGTGGCTGAAACTTTGTGAGAAGAGCTTGCATGCTGGCTATCCTTACTGGAGTGGGATAAGCTAGCGCAGTTGAGGTGTTTATTGTGGCACCGAGGTACTGTTGTACTTTGGATGGTTGCAGAGGAGACTTGGTGTGGTTTATTGTGAACTCCAAGTTGTGGAGCAGTTGGATAGTGGCAGGAGTGTGTTCCACACACTGGTTGTAGGAGCTGGCTTTTATGAGCCAGTCGTCTAGATATGGGAAGACGTGGATGTGCTGTCTTCTTAAGTGTGCTGCTACCACTGCTAGGCACTTGAATACTCTTGGTGCTGTTGTGACTCCGAATGGGAGTACTTTGAATGGATAGTGCTGCCCGTCTATTACAAATCTGAGATACTTCCTGTGAGCCTTGTGAATGGGAATGTGGAAGTATGTGTCCTTCAGAGCTAGAGTAGCAAGGAAGTAGTTTTGTAACAGGAGAGTAAGGACTTGTTGGAGTGTGACCAGGTAAAAATGGTCTGACTGTATGTATATGTTTAGCGATCTGAGGTCCAGAATAGGCCTCAGAGAGCCGTGCTTCTTTGGGATAGTTAAGTATAGTGAGTAAGCCCCCTTGTTTTGTTGGTGCAGAGGAACTGGTTCTATTGCACTCTTTTGTAGCAGAGATATCACTTCTTGCTTTAACTGTGATAGATGTTCTTGTGACATTGGACGCTGTTTGGGTGGTAGGTTTGTGGGGGTAATTGTTAGTTCTAAACAGCAACCTGACTGAATATTTTGTCACAACCACCTGTCTGATGTGATGTTGGTCCAGGCAGGAAGGAATTGTTGCAGTCTTCCCCCCACAGGAGTGGAATGTTGGGGGGGAAGGGGAGGAAAGCCATTGGGTAGGGGTGGAGGCAGAGCGGGAGTTACTGGTTTTGCCTCGGCCTTTGTTGTTGTTACCCCTGTAACATCCTCTTTGGTAGCCCTTAGTGAATGTGGATTGGCCAGGGGTCTTGTCGGAAGTGGAGGGGCTTTCAGAGGAGTAGCCTCTTGCGTTGCCTCTATATGATGAGCGACGAAAAGAACGTCTGGGAGCTTGCAGCTGCAAGGCTCCCATAGATTTTGCCGTGTCGGTGTCTTTTTATTTTCTCTAAAGGTACATCGACATTAGGGCCAGTGTCATCAAATGGCTGATTGAGGATGGAATTTTGTACCACAGGTTTAAAACCTGAAATACGTAGCCAGACATGTCTGCGCAAAAGTGTGCTGGTATTGATTGCCCTTGAGGCGGTATCTGCAGCATCTAGGGCACAACGAATGGAAGTATTAGTGATATTTTTACCTTCTTGTAGGAGTTCATTGGCCCTATTTTTATATTTGTCTGGTAGAAGCTGCATTATGGGCTCCAGTTCATCATAATGTGCCCTGTCATATCGTGCCAATAGCGCTTGGGTATTGGCAATGCGCCATATGTTAGCTGCTTGTGGCGCTGTTAGTTTGCCAGAGGCGTCAAGGAGTTTAGATTCCTTGTGTGGTGGCGAGGCCTCACCGGATGTTTGTGAATTAGCACGTTTCCGTGCGTTAGAAACTACTAAGGAATCTAGGGGTGCTGGGCCTCTAATGTAAGCTGATCTGTAGGGGCAGCTTTGTATTTTTTCTCAAAGCGGGGGTTGAGGACTCTAGCCCCGACAGGATCTTTACAGACCTCTGTCGCGTGCTTAATGATCCCCTTAAGCATTGGCAGAATGGCGGTGGACCTTTGTGTATTGTCAAACGTGTCCAATAAGAAATCTTTCTCCACAGTGTGTGTGCAAATAGACTCCATATTATTGGGCAGCCCTCTGGACTAGTATAAAACCTATAGTGTCCTCTGGGAGGGAAGGCCTGGAGGGATATACATCGTCTTGAGGGACGCAAGGAACATCAGGGGTGTTGTAATCATCCCATGGATTAGGTGACTGAGGGGGACTAATGTTCCCTACTGGTTCATAGGCACCCCCACCTGTGTCATCAGAGTGTGTCTACATCATCATGAGGAGGAGGGGATGGTGTAGGAGAATGATGTGGTGGAGAAGGTGGAAGAGTATGGGGAAGTGGAGAATGAACCCTTAATGGAGAGGTTGCAATGTCTCTTTGGAGGAGGAGGAGGTGGTGGTGGTGCAGGCACCTCTAGTGGTCTCTTCTAGGAGCTAAGAGACAGTTGTCCAGTCTTAGGATCCTTTACAAGAGTCTTTTGAGTAGGATCTGGTAGAAAAGGCTCTTCTGTGGAAAGAAAGTCCTTCGGTGTCGAAGTTCTCAGTTCGGGAGGTTTTTCCGACACCGATTCGGTAGCTGGTCTAGGGTCTTTTGGCTTAGAACTGTGACCTTTTGCAATGTCTTTAACCGGAACGTGTTTTTTCGGTTCCGAAGCGTGGGAGTCGGGACGTTTAGGTAGTTTTTTTTTTTACTCGGCTCAGAGTGCAGTTTTGACGTCGATGAGGCGGTGCTAGTCTTCGGCGCCGAGTGCTTGGGTTTCGAAGCAGCGGTCCGCGTGGGTGAGGAAGATGGCTTCTTTTTCGGTGTCGGTGTAGGATCGACACCGGGAATAGGCTGACGAGCCCGAGCCGCCTGAAGGCTTAGTAGGCTTCTTTGCCGAGCCTGAGGGGTGGGGCGTGGGAAGCAGTCTCGGTGTGCACCCAGGCCGGAAGGTGAGGGTGTGACCGAAGCCTTTTTGGGGGGAGTCAAGGAAGGGTCGGGGTCGACGTTCTTACTTACGACCCGTTGAGCTGGAGTGATGTCCTCGACGTCAGAGTCTTCGGCATCGGAGGAGCTGGCGCTTGTTTCGGCCCGCTGCTGTTCTGGCACGTCGACTCCCTCTTCGAAGATGTCATCCGGGATCGATGCTGATGAGTGAGCCATAGTTCTTCGAGCTAGTCTGTCCCGAATTGTCTTCTTGGAGCGGAAGGAGGCACAAGCGGAAGAGTCTTTGGCCTCGTGCTCTAGTGAGAGGCAAAGGTTGCACACCTCATGTAGATCTGTGTGGGGAAACTTCGACCTACATCGAGGACACCTCTTCAATGGCGTCTTTTCCATGAGTCAGAGAGTATGGCCTAGGTAGGCCTTCGACCGGAATCGAAGACTTCGAAGTGGTGAATAGCGCATCGATGGGGACCGCAATCGAAACAATACCATCGAACTGGGTGAGGATTGCGCACAGAAGGAAAATCTGTTCCAAACTGGAGTGCCTGAAACACATCCGAGCCCGATGGCGGAAAAAAACAATCCGAGGATGGAGCCGATGCCCATGTGCAATATGGTCCAAAAGGAGTCACCTATCTCGTGACTTCCAAAGAACTTTTCAGGACAAAACAAACTGCAAACATCCGGGCCCAACACTAGGTGGCGATCTATGCACAGTGTGTAATCTGCAGCTCATATGCCTCGAACATTCTGTTTTCTTGGCGTTGAGTTTAAGTTGATTTGAGGTGAGCCAATGGACTGTTGATTTTAGGGCCTCGTTGAGAGAGAGAATATCCTTGAGAGAGGCGGCTTTGATGTAGAGCTGGGTGTCGTCAGCACACATGGTAGGAAATATTCGCTGAGCATAGTACTTCCGCCAGTGGTTCAAGGTAAAGGTTGAAAAGGGTAGGGGACACTGTTGATCCTTGAGGGACTCCGACCTTGACCGGGGAGGGGGCAGATAGGTTGCCATTGATTAGGAATCGCTGCGATCTATTTTGGAGGAAGGATCTAAACCATTCCAGAACAGAGCCGTCCAAGACAATCCTCAGTTTGAGGCGTTCGATTAGTTTTTCGTGGTTGACCGTGTCAACAGCATAGGATAGATCTAAGAGGTTTAGAAGGCACGTTTTCCCTTGGTCCAGGGCTTGGAGGGCATCGTCAACGATGTGGAGCATGGTTGTTTCAGTGCTGTGCCCTGGTCTGAATACAGATTGGAAGTCGTCGAGAAGGTGGAAGTTGTTGATGTGCTGACTTAGTTGCTGCTGTGCACACTTCTCTAACACTTTGGCTAAGAGGGGGATGTTGGAGATCTGAAATTTTCAGGGATGGCTGGATCCAGCGTCGTTTTTTTCAAAATGGGGAGGACTTGGCCGGCTTTCAGAGAGTCAGGAATGGAACCCTACTGGAGCGAAGCCTTAATTATTTCAGTCCAGCTAGGGATAATGAATTGGGCGACAGCCGCTAGGCAGTTGGAGGGGAGAGGGTCGTTGAAATGGTTATTCGGGTTAAGGGACGATAAGATTTTAGATACAGAGTCTTCGTCATAGAGGATGAGGTCAGTCCAAAGTGCTTCATTTTTTGGGGATGTGTGTGGGGACGTCGCAGGAGGAGGGGGCAGGCCAGGAAGGGATAGAGTGTGTGGCGGCACTAAGTTAATTTTCCAAGATGATATTAAAGCCTTGGGGGTTTCTTTCGAGGTTTGGACCAGTTTGTTTGATTGGTGTTTGCCCGGATTGAAGAGCTTACGAGGTATGTCTTGGCATTTTCAAGTTCGGATCTAAAAAAATTCTTTTTTTGAGTTCAGGATGTTCTTGTGTAGGCATTTCTGGCCCGGCGGAGAAGTTTTAGATTTGCAGCAGAGGGGTTCGGTCTCCAGATTCTTTAAGGTTGCTGGAGGCATCGACTCATTGTTGAGCGGTCCAGTGAACCAGGGGTTCCTGTCTTTGATTTGGGTTCTTTTTAGCTTTAGTGGGGCTAGGTCATCCATAATGTATGAGATGGCTGCAGAGTAGTGGTTATTGAGGTCATTGATCGTAGAGCAATGTGCGGGGGGGGATGGGGAGGGTTAGACTTGCAGCGAGCCTCCAGTTCATTGTGGTCTAGGTTTCTAGTGTCTCTAATCCAGCGTTTGGTAATTACTGGTTGAGGAGCCCTTATCTTGCAGGTGCAGGTAGCAGGAATGCGATGGTGTGGGGGTCAGATCAGTCGCACGGGTCTATGGAGATAAGCTTGACCGTTGATTCCTTGGAGATTATCCAGTCAAGGATGGCCCCTTTTGCGTGAGTTGGGAGAGAGCAGGCTTGGGTCAGGGCTTGATCAGACAGGTCTTAGATGACGTTGACATGAGGGTCCTTGGGGTCATTCCAGTGCAGGTTGAAATCACCCAGGAGGATATCTTTAGAATTGGAGGAGAACTTAGCAGTAATAAGTTCCATGAAGTGGTCAGTGAAGGAGTCATTTGTGCCAGGGGGATGATAGATGATGTGTAAGTTGCACAGTAGGGTGGAGTTGCTGCAGATGGAGAGTTTGAGGTATTTGCAAGAGTCGGTGGAGTCAGCCATACGTTCGGTGTCACTGAGGTTAGATGCAGGCGATGCCCCCTCCTTTCTTGCTAGAGTGCCTGCCCAGCCTGGCCATGTTAAGCCGGGAGGGACTAAACGGTCCAGGCAAGGAGATGAGGAATCGTTGAGCCATGATTCTGTTAGAATAGCCAAGTCGAAGTTTGTGTTCAGGATGAGTGCAGCAATGTCAACGGCGTGCTTGAACGCCGATCAGCAATTTATCAAAAGGTCAGATAGAGAGGACTCAGCGGGAGTGTCGGGAGTCAGAGTGGATAAGTGTACAGGCGCTAGGTTGCTCTTGACCACACTTCTGTTGCGGAAGGTAGCCGATTTGTTGGCATTGATAGAGACTGTGCGGATGGCATGTTCGGCTCTCATGCCTAGCGGGCAAATGGTGGTTGGGGCCAAGATGTAATCGCTAAGGATGGCAAGGATTTCCTCTTCAGTGAGGTCTAGCGGACTAGGGGTGTGCTTGCGAGGGCGAGAGTGTCTCAAGGGTAGTCGTAGAGGGTGCTTGGGGAACTCTTGTGTGGAGGGGGGGGGATTCCATTGATTTTTGATGTTGTGGAGGGAGAGTTCGGCGAGGTGAAGGATGTTCATTAGATCTCATATGGAGATGTGGAGAGGCAGTTTGCCTCTGTTCTTGGCCTGTAGAGCTGTAGAGTTGTACACTATGCATAAATCGCCATCTGGTGTTGGGCTCGGATGTTTGTATGTTTTTGTCTTCGAAGAAGTCTTGTAGTCACGAGGTTGGGGACACCTTCGGTTGACAGTGTGCATGGGCATCGGCTCCATCGTTAGATTGTTTTTGCCACTTGGGTTTAGATGGAGTAGCGAGAAGTAGAAAAATACAATGCGTGATGTATCTAAGTAAGAATACTGGAACAGATGGAGGTATCCGGGGAGGAGGGTGGGCGTGTACAACTCTGCAGCTCTACATGCCAAGAACAGATGCATACTGGTAAGTAGCATTTTCCGTTCGAGGCATATAAGCTGCAGATTTTACACTATGCGTAGACTTTACAGCAGTTAGTTAGCCATGGCTACCTGTATCTGTTGCAGAGGTTTGAAATCGTGTTTTTAGTACAGGCTGGCCCACACTAGCTTGTTTTGCCTGCACATCTACACAATAGTGTTTTGTGAAGGTGTGTGGTGTAGCCCAAGTAGCTGCTTTGCATATGTTATCTAGGGGAATGTTCCCTAAGAATGCCATAGAAGCAAACGAACAAAAAAAGAAATGAATATGCTACTTACCAGTATGCATCTGTTCTTGGCATGTAGGGCTGCTAACATTCATATCTTAGCATTAGATCGCCGCCTAGTGTTGGGCTCGGATGATTGCACATTGTTGTCCTGGAAGAGTCTTCGAAGTATCCTGAGATAGGTGGCTCCTCCCCTGGACTACAGTGCGCATGGGCATCGGCTCCATCCCCAGATTGTTTTTCGCCATTGTGGCAGGAGATGGAGTGAAAGTGTAAAGGATGTCCATGCTAATGAATAAATACAATAGTATATCTGCAGCTGCGACAGGCACCGGGGAGGAGGGCGGGCGATATGAATGTTAGCAGCCCTACATGCCAAGAACAGATGCATACTGGTAAGTAGCATATTCAGTTCGAGGCATGTGGGCTGCTAAATTCATATCTTAGCATAGAATACATAGCAGTCCCTCCATCAGCGGCGGTTGCCCGTGCCAGCTGCAGAAACCTGAAAAAGTGTCTTGAGAACAGCCTGTCCTACAGCTGCTTGCTGCTTGGAATGCACATCAACACAGTAGTGTTTTGTGAAGGTATGTGGTGTGACCCACGTGGCTGCTCTGCAAATATCCTCTAAAGGAATGTTCCCTAGGAAAGCCATGGATGCCCCCAGTTTGCGTGTGGAGTGCGCTCTGGGGGGTATTGTTAAAGTGCGCTTGGCTTTCTGATAACATATCTGGATGCACTTAACAATCCACCTGGCTATCCCTGCTTTAGAAATTGGGTTGCCTTTGTGTTGTGGTGCGAAGGCAACAAAGAGTTGTTTTGTCTTTCTAAAGGGTTGTGTTCTGTCTATGTAGTACATCAACGCCCTCCGTACATCTAAGGTATGGAGCATTCTTTCCGCCACCGTTTGCGGGTTTTGAAAGAATGCTGGCAAGTCAATAGTTTGATTAAGATGAAACTGTGACACCACCTTAGGAAGGAATTTAGGGTTAGTGCGTAGCACCACCCTATTTGGGTGAATTTGAATGAACGGCTCTTGTATGGTGAGCGCTTGCAGCTCACTGACACGCCTCAGAGACGTAATAGCTATCAGAAAGGCCACTTTCCACGTAAGGAATTGGAGCTCACACGAGTGCAGTGGCTCAAATGGTGGCCCCATCAGTCTGGTGAGAACGACGTTGAGGTTCCACACCGGAGCTGGTGGAGTTCTTGGGGGAATGACTCTCTTCAGACCTTCAAGGAAGGCTTTAATGGCGGGCACCCTGAAGACAGAGAGGTGCTGCCTGTTCTGAAGATAAGCCGCTATGGCTGAGAGATGTATCCTAATGGAAGTGTACGCCAGATTGCACTTGTAGAGATGTAACAGATAACAGATGATGTTGGGAATAGATGCATCTAGCGGGTTGATGTCATTGGACGCACAGTAGATGACAAAACGCTTCCACTTAGCAGCATAGCATGCTCTAGTAGTAGGTTTCCTCGCCTCCTTGATGATACTCATGCATTCTGGAGGTAGGTTAAGGTATCCAAACTCTAGGACTTCAGGAGCCAGATCGCCAGGTTGAGCTGTCGTGGATCTGGATGCTGAATGTCTCCATGGTTCTGCGTCAAAAGACTGGGTGTGAGGCGCAGTCTTTGATGCGGCACCACCGAGAGTTCGAGGAACGTGGTGTACCAAGCTTGGCGCGCCCACGTTGGAGCAACCAGGACGAGAGTCATGGAGTGCTGCCTTAGCTTTCTTGCGACCAGCGGTATTAGAGGGGCTGGCGGAAAAGCGTATGCAAATTTGCCTGACCAGTTCATCCATATCGCATTCCCCTGCGACTGTGGGTGAGGGAACCTGGCGGCAAAGAGTCGGCATTTTGCGTTCTCCTTTGTTGCGAACAGGTCTATCTCCGGATGACCCCACTTTTGGAAGAACGGGTGGAGAACAGAAGGGTGTATCTCCCACTCGTGCATCTGATGGCTGTATCTGCTGAGCAGATCCGCCATCTGATTGTCCTTGCCCGGGAGGTGTTCTGCCATGAGGAAGATGTTCCTCTGAATGGCCCACTTCCACATGCTCTGAGCCAGATGAGACAGCTGTGGCGAGTGGGTGCCTCCCTGCTTTTGAATGTAGTACATCGCGGTCATGTTGTCCGTCCGGACTAGCACGACCTTGTTGCTCAGATGTACGATGAAGGACTTGAGCGCCATGAAGATTGCCATCAGTTCCAGATAGTTGATGTGCATCTTCTGTTGCTGCGTCGTCCATAGTCCCTGCACTGTGTAAGTGAGCACATGAGCTCCCCATCCCTGGAGAGATGCGTCCGTTGTCAGGACAATCTGCGGCACAGGCTCTTGGAACAGTCGGCCCTTGCAAAGGTTGTGTGGAGTCCACCAATGCAGAGAGTCGTATGCCCGACTGGTAACCAACACTAGGTCTGTCAATTGCCCACGAGCCTGTGTCCACTGATTCGCTAAGCACTCCTGGAGCGGGCGCATATGCAACCGTGCGTGAGGGACTATGAAGATGCAGGAGGCCATCATGCCTATCAACTGCATGAACACTCTCGCTGGCAGGGAGTGTTGTGGTCTGAATCGTTGGATCAGCGACTGAATGCTGTCGATTCTGACTTGGTTTGGCTGAGCCATGGCTGTCAGGGTGTTGATCGTAGCACCCAGGAACTGCCGGACATGTGCCGGCTGGAGATGCGATTTTGGGTAGTTCAGGGAGAAACCCAGATCGTGAAGCAGGCGAATTGTAGTCGACATGTCTGCGGCGCACTGTTGCTCCGACTTGGCTTGTACGAGCCAGTCGTCTAGGTAGGGGTAGACATGGATATTCTGCCTCCTGAGGTGCGCCGCCACTGTCGCTAGACACTTGGTGAACACCCTCGGGGCTGTTGTGACTCCGAAGGGTAGGACTTTGAACTGGTAGTGCCTGCCTTGAATAGTGAACCTGAGATATTTCCTGTGTGACGGGTGTAGTGGAATATGGAAATAAGCATCCTTGAGATCTAAGGTTGCTAAGAAGTCTCCCTGGTTTAGCAAGGGAAGAATCTGCTGCAGTGTAAGCATGTGGAAATGTTCCGATAGTATGTACAGGTTGAGGGGACGTAGATCGAGAATGGGCCTGAGAGAACCGTCCTTCTTTGGAATAAGGAAGTACAGGGAATATACCCCTGTGCCTTCCTCCCCCACCGGCACGAGCTCGATTGCGCCTTTTTGCAGCATCGCCACTACTTCCTGCTGCAATAAGTGCAAGTGCTCTGCGGACATAGGCCTTTGCCTTGGTGGGATGTTGGGTGGAGTGGACTTCAACTCTAGGCAATAACCATACTGAACTAATTGTCGCACCCACCTGTCTGTGGTGATGTTTCTCCAGACGGGCAGGAACTGCTGCAGTCTCCCCCCGACAGGTGTTAGGTGGTCGGGGGGCAGTGACAGAGAGTCACTGTTTGCTCGGAGTAGAGGTGCGGGAGCTGTTGTTTCCTCTGCCGCGACCTCTGTTGCTGTTGTTCCTATAACCTCCCTTGGTCTGCTTAGTGAACGAGGCTTGCGCCCCACCTTTGGAGAACTGGGATTGTTGACCCATCTGTCCTCTGGTGACTCCACGTGCACCTGAGCGACGAAAATTGCCGCCACGAAACTGTTGGGACTGCAGAGCCCCCATAGATTTAGCAGTTTCCGTGTCCTTCTTTATCTTCTCTAAGGTGGTGTCAACATCCGGACCAAACAGACTATCAGGATTGACCGGCTGATTCAGAATTGTCGTCTGAATATCCTGCTTGAACCCTGAGATGCGGAGCCAGGCTTGTCTTCTCAGCATAACGCTAGTGTTGATAGCCCTAGCAGCTGTGTCCGCAGCGTCAAGTGCACACTTGATGGCTGCGTTTGATATTAGCTTCCCTTCCTCAATAAGCATCTTGGTGCCTTCTTGGAACTGTGGGGGCAGGTGTTGTATAATTTGTTCTAGGGTGTCGTAGTGCGCCCTATCATAACGCGCCAGGAGCGCCTGTGTATTTGCGATGCGCCAAAAGTTTGCCGCCTGTGCAGCCACTCTTTTGCCTCCTGCCTCAAGCACTTTGGACTCCTTGTCCGGGGGAGGAGCTTCACCCGTTGTCTGGGAGTTGGCACGTTTCCTGGCATTGGCAACCACAAGAGAGTCCAGTGGCAACTGTCCCCGGATGTAGACGGGGTCCGCAGGAGCAGGCCTGTACTTCTTTTCAATGCGAGGGTTGACCACTCTAGCCCTCGTAGGCTCCTTAAAAATGTCTCCAGCATGTTTGAGAACACCTTTCAGCATAGGAAGTGTTTTTACTGTCCTCTCAGATATGGCAAAGGTGTCAAAAAGGAAGTCTTCCTCAACCGGGTCGGCATGCATGTCCACATCATGATTGGCCGCCGCCCGTTCAATTAGTGCATGAAATCCTGCTGAGTCCTCAGTCGGGGATGCACGTGCATTAAAGGTCTGCGGGTCTTGGCCCGCCCCCTGGGTGTTTTGGTCACCAGAGTCGTCGTATGAATCTGGTTGTACATCAGGGTCATCGATGGGGAAATTGTACTGTTCATCCTCATCATCTTCCTCACCCACAGAGTGTTCTGGGGAGGGAGTAGGGCTCCGTCTTGGAGGAGGCTGAATCGGCTCCGTGAGGCCTACGGCGTCAAGGGGCACCCTCTTCTTCTTCCACGGGATGACGTAGGGGTCCACCGGCTCCGAAGTGATCTTCCGTTTATAGAGGGTCAGCTTGCCGGTGGCAGCATCGATGAAATGCTCTGAATCGTCCACCGATTCGAGTACACGACGTGGAAGAGGGTCTGGCAGTGAGGAAACCTGCTTCGGAGCCGATTTCGTCGAAAACGCTTTCGGCGCCTCCTTAGGTGGCAAGAGAAAAAGGAGTTTCCCCGAAGGCTTAGCCGGAGCGTCCTTTTGCGGCTGCGGTGATGGCATCGGAGCCGATGGAGCAAGGGCCTTCTCCCTGATTCTCTGCAGTGACTCCGCAATAGGGGACGGTACACTGCCAGTTGGTGTTGTCGCCGACAAGGATGCTTTGAGCGGTCCCTCGGATCCGACGCCCTCGCGGGCCTTGTGCGGTTTGGGCGCGGAAACCTTCTTCGGGTCCTCCGAATCTTGAGGCCGGGGCGCCGACTTCTTGGGCGTAGCCTCTTTGGAGCCGACCTTGGCGGGCTTGGACGGCGCCGGAGCCGTTGATCCGAGCCGACTATCTTTCTTGGGGGCCCCTTCATCGGGCGTCGGCTTCGATTTCGGAGCGTCGGAATCGACCGACTTCCTCGGCTTCTGCGGACCGGAGGTCGACGGAGCCGACGGGGTGACGGGCACCGACTTCTTCACAGGCACGTCAGCCATCTTAGGAACACTCGAGTCCTTTGGTTTCAGTTTCGATTTCGGGTCGGCCATTTTAGGTGTTGACGACCCCGACGGTTTCAGTTTCGGTTTCGAAACATCGTGCCCAGCAAGTGAGTCCGAAGCCGGGCCTGAAGGCGGGGCTGTGGCTTGCGGCAACGGGTCCAGGGTAAGGCCGACAGGCGATCCCGTGTCCCGGTCGTCCTCGAAACTGTCGGGGCAGAGCTCGTCCGCAGAGCTGTCCGCCGCGGCCCCATAAATTTCATCGTCGTCTCCTACCTCTTCGACGTACTCGAGGACCGGACCCGCGACTCCGTCGTCGTCACCCGGATCCGCCTCGACCTCCGACTGTGAGGGGGAGATTTGTAGAAGGTGACCCTGGACCTCTTCTTCCGGGTCGCCGAAGATGTTCTCCGGATCCGGGGCCGCTTGCCTAGCTTCCAAGCGCACCGCGCGCCGAAGCTTGAGAGTTTTCTTGGAGCGGAACTGTGCACAGGCCTTGCACTTGCCGTCGTCGTGGTCCGGTGAAAGGCACTTGTTACACACAGGGTGTAGATCGATGTGTGGGTACTTAGACCCACAGAGCGGGCAGTACTTGAACGGGCTCCGCTCCATGTCCGTAAAGGCTTGCTGTCGTGTCGCGATGAGAAGGCCTCAAAGTTTAGAAAGCGAAGAAAACTCCGCTTATTCCGGCTTCAAGAGACGGAAGACTCGAGACCGAGCGCAGACAATACCGACGCAAGAAAATCGAGGCCTTTTGGCCGGTAAAAGATAGTTTTACTTGGTTCCGACAGTAAGACGTCGAAACCACATCCGAACCCAATGGCGGAAAAAAACAATCTGGGGATGGAGCCGATGCCCATGCGCACTGTAGTCCAGGGGAGGAGCCACCTATCTCAGGATACTTCGAAGACTCTTCCAGGACAACAATGTGCAATCATCCGAGCCCAACACTAGGCGGCGATCTAATGCTAAGATATGAATTTAGCAGCCCACATGCCTCGAACCTGCACTTACCTGCTAGACACCGCCACTACCAGGAGCCATTTACAGGCAGCCAGGTACCTTGAAGCACTCCGCCACCGCCAGGAGTCAATTTACAGCTGACTACACGCGCCGCCGCTCCGGGACCACAAATCCCGGCAGCCTACGCGGCGGCGCACTTTCCGACACCGCGAGGGCGCCAGGAGGCGCACATAAGCGCCACAGAAACCGGCAGAGCGGGGGAGACGAATAAAAAAAGAAACTGCACTTACCTGCTAGACGCCGCCACTGCCAGGAGTCATTTACAGGCAGCCAGGTACCTTGAAGCACGCCGCCACCGCCAGGAGTCAATTTACAGCTGACTACACGCGCCGCCGCTCCGGGACCACAAATCCCGGCAGCCTACGCGGCGGCGCGCTTTCCGACACCGCGAGGGCGCCAGGAGGTGCACATAAGCGCCACAGAAACCCGCTGCGAGGGACGCCCGGGGCTAAGCCCGGGCAAAGGGCGGGCCCTCTACGGCCCTCATCGGCAGGAGGAGGCAGGGACAGGGCCAGAAACGCTGCAGGAAATATTTGCGTGTCCCTTACCCCAAGTAAGACTTTTTCATTTTAAGATTCTGCTACCTGACAGGCGATCTATTCATAAATGTAACATCTGCAGCCCATATGCCTCGAACACATGTCTACAAAATCTAAGGAAGCCCCCCTAAACACTCTTGACAATTACCTTGTCCAAACTGTTAAAAAAATTAATACGCAGAGGAGGAATTCTCTGGGGCTGAGCCAATCCCCAGACTTACGATGTTTGTCCCCCTCCGCATCTATTCTGATTGACGATACCATACTGCAGGAAGCTGATCACGAGGTTATAACTAGTGGCCCTATTTTTCAAGGAACAAGTGGCACATCTGTTAATGTAGCTCCGGCCTCTGAGGTACCCAATGTAGAGGCTGAGAGCGACACTGACATTGACTCCGATCAGGAGAAACAGACTTGTGTCTCATCTGACGAGCAGTCGCCCAAAGGACGTGCCACCAGGCCAAGACGATTATGCACCAAAAACCCACCAAAGCAGGGTGGACCACGATCGGGGATAAGAAGGAAGAGGGCCATTACCCCAAAGTCAAAGCAAGTGAATACTGTGGAGGACAAATCAAATCATACATCTGAGGATGCTTTTTTTGAAAGAATTGCTGATTTTCTTGAGATAAAAATTAACGCTATTATTAAACCCCTAATATCAAAAATTGATAAATTGCAAGCGGAGATTAAAAAGTTGGGTGGTCTTCATACTAAGGTTGCAGGTGGGGTAGAAAATATAACCATGTTAGTTACAAATTTGAGCAATAACAGGGGGAAATGTAGTTAGAGAGGTTGCAAGTGATGGCGTAGGTAATCAGTTGCCAGAAGAGAATTCGCCACCTCATCCCTCAACATTGACTGCTAACAGAGAGGGTTCTCTATTAGTCAACATTCCAACAGATATAACCCCTTCCGTCACCATCCCCCTAGTACAAGCTCACTCAATGGACCCCCTACAATTTATAGCTGAAGCCACACCAGTGGTTTTAGTTTTAGCAAATGTCCCTCCTCTGGAAGGGGGAACAGCGGAAAGCTCCACTTCTCTCACAAGTAAGGCCTTACACTGGTAAACCAGTAACATGCGGTTAGCACCAGGGGGAAAGCATCATCTGGCAAGTGTAATTAAGTCAGCAACTAGGGTCCCCTGGTTGGGAAACCGGCCGAAAAAGTTTAAAGGGGACTGCGTGGCAGTAAACTTTTCAAATCAAGACGTCCTTCCCAACATTCTTGTTAACTTATTCCCTCCCCAACGCAGACAGGGTACTGTTGTTCCCTTAACCCTAAAGTCCTTTTATGGGGAACAGCAAAATGTTACCTACTCAAGGACTCCCGCGCTGGGGTGGGATAGAAATTGGGATTCAAACTTTAGATGGGGGCAGGACCCAAGGCATAACGTAGCAGTCCATCATTCCCATTTAGCACAGCACAATCCTTTTGCAGAACCCCTTCAACTGTTCAATCGCTATGCCCCGTTATCCTTCATGGACCAAAACGATTGACTGTCCCCTGGACAAGACAATAATGGTGAGGGTCCTCAGCCTGCTTCCAGTTCACTAGTTCGGAACTCTGCATGCACTAGGGTCTGTAGAATCATGAGCTGGAATATCGCTGGCCTCAGAGCCAAATACAACGATAAGAACTGGCTGGAGATAATTAGATCCAACGATGTTCTTGCCTTTCAAGAAACTTGGGAAACGTCAGACAGACTGGCTCTGGACGGCTTTTCCCACTTCACTGTACCGGCAGATCCTAGTAAAGCTGGAAGGGCAAAGGGGGGCTTGGCTATATACATCTCACTAGATATTCAAGGAAAGCCAAGACAGATTAAAACTAACTCAATAAACGTCTTAGCGGTTGAACTAACTATACCAAATTCTCAGCCCAGATTATTGGTTAATTTTTATAATTCTCCTGTCAGTCAAACCCCAAATGAGCATTTGGTAAATCTAGAGGAATTCCTGTCTACCCACAGTGAGAATAGTGCCCATGGGTATGAGGTGATCCTTATGGGCGACTTTAACATCCATCCATGCCATGTGGATTGCCATGTGGAACATGAGGAATTTTCCCCCTATTCCTCTACACCGCATTTTGAACACTCATCACGTGGAGAGGCTTTGGAATCGCTCCTAGCAACTTTTAATCTTTATGAATCTCATAGTTGCCCCACAGGCCCGAGGTTACCAACATACGTGGGCAACAACACAGGTACAATTGTAGATTATATCTTTTTATCTTCTAGTATTCTGCCTGAAGTTATTATTTATAAGGTAGAAACTACAGTTTTTAGCGATCATAACCCTGTAATTTTAGAGATCGTATCACAGGGAGTTTTGGGAAAAAGGGAGATTGATGCTCTATGTGTGACAGAATTAGTCCTGAGAGATCAGAATCGCAGACTGAAATGGGACCAAGTAACCCCAATCACCTTTCTACAGGATACCCTGGCTAAAGTTGAGGGGGAGGTTGCCATTTGCTTGGATAATAACAACTCTGGTTCTACCATGATAGAGGCCTTCAATGTTATCTGCCGTCAGGTCAATCTAGACCTGACCGTAAAGAAAAAGCCTAATATGCTTAGGGGCCCCAAATGGTTTGACTCAAATTGTTCCAAGGCTCACTCAATCCTCCTAAATGCTCTAAAAAATAAACCCAGAGATAAAGAGCAGATAGCATCACTGAGGAAACAATACAGTTATGCTATCAGGACGAGGAAATCTGAGATTAAAAAGGAGGCCTGGAATGACTTACTGTCGCCTGATATACTGAGAGATAGTGCTAGATTTTGGGCAATAATAAACCATCCATATTTCGTGGGACTAGAGAATCAGAGAGCAGACTGCATCATACCTGATGAACAGTGGGTCACACATTTCAGTAACATCTATAGCTGTTCCGATACTACCCCAGGCTGTGAGATGCAATTCACACAAGCAGTAACTACCATCTCTCCTTTTAGTTTAGAGGAGGTGAAAAAAGCAATCAATGACACACTCTATAAAAAGGCACCGGGGCCCGATGGGGTTCCCGCAGATTTCTTTAAGAGCGCCCCTGAACTAAGTGCCAAAATTCTTAGAAACATTTTTAATGTTACAAGGGAGTTCATTTTTCCCACTAGTTGGGCCAAGTCCACGATAATACCGATCTTTAAAAAAGGTCAGAGAACAGACCCGGCCTGTTATAGGCCAATCTCTCTCATTGATTCCAGCGTTAAAATCTTGGTAAGAGTCCTTTTAGGAAGACTGACTCAGCTTTTAGAAGGGAAGGGTGTCCTATCAAACGCACAATATGGTTTTAGAGCCAAAAGAGGAACCTTAGATCAGTGCCTAAACCTAGAACTGATCATAAATAAATACGCAATCGCCAAGGGGGGCTCTCTGTACATGGCCTTTATGGACCTCTCCTCAGCCTTTGACCTGGTCAACAGGGCTAAGCTGTGGAGGGTCCTTTTGACCATGGGTATTGACCCCCCTTTGGTCGGTTACCTGGCCGAGTTACATAGGGACCTTATGACCTCGGTCAGAGTGACCAGGGAAGGGAGATGCACTTGCCACTTTAAGTCAGAGAGGGGGGGTTAGGCAAGGGTGTATCCTTGCCCCCCTCCTCTTTACTCTTTATATAAACGATCTTGAGGCAGTCTTGGCAGCATCCCACACCGACATCCCGCGTGCAGGTGAGACAAAGATACCTGTCCTCCTGTACGCGGACGATGCAGTCCTCTTGGCACGCTCCGGAGTGGCACTAAATAAACTCCTTTCATCTTTTGGGGATTTCATGTCCTTGTTGGACATGAGAACCAACACAGATAAATCTCATGTAATGATTGCAGGAGCTGCAGGCAGGAAAAGAAAGTCGAAAAAAATTTTTTGTGCTGGGAAAGAGGTCAAGAGAGTTCCATCATTTCCATATCTAGGGGTGACCTTTGATGAAAAGGGCACGTGGGGGCCCCAGCATTCCGTCAAATGCAACGCTGTGGCAAGAGCGGCAGCCGGGTTGCTTGGCTTTGCTAAAAAAACTTGGAGCCCGCCCCATGGAATGCATTATAAAGGTCTATAAAGCAAAATGTTTGTCTGTTGCCCAATACGGTTCTGTTATTTGGGGGTACACTAATCATGACAAAATCCAGAAAGTAGAAAATAAATTTCTGAGAACTCTGCTTTCTGTCCCCCAATCGATTTCCACCTATGCAATACATACAGAGCTTGGATTGGGCTATATAACCGACATTTTAAAACTAGCCCCAGTTATTGGATGGATGAAAATTTGGCTTAACCAGGAGCTTACATTAAATCATATCATCTTAAAAGATTGTTTAGCCCTGGATAGAGCCCAAAACATTCCATGGGTAAAATATGTTCATAGGCAGCTAATTTTAGCCGGTCGACCTGAGCTTTTCTCATCTCCACATCTGATAAAGCAGGAGGATTTAAAAATAGTAAAAAATACCCTGACAAATTTATATGTTATGGAGAGGGAAGCCACAGAGCTAAATAAACCCATGGTTAGGAAACATTGTATGTTGACATCTGTCCCAGGAATGGAACCATATCTTTTCCTGGTAACTAAACCATACCATCGTTTCCTTCTAACGAGATTTCGTTTTGATTTGATTTACTTCATTCTGGGCAATTTTAAAATATGGAATAGACCCGATAATGCTGAACCATGTGATTGTGATCACTTTTCCATCCAGGACACAACTCACTTTACCATGTTCTGCGGCTGAGATTAGAAAAAGATATTTGCGTCCAATTTTTTTTTTTTTTTGTGCAATTTGGGTTTTACTCAGGTAAAACCAGCTTTGATGTTCCTGCAACTACTTCCTAATGTAAAAGTAGCTTTTCATGTTGCTAGTTTTCTAGTCGCAGGAGCACGCATAAATAAGCACCGCACAAGAACTAGGCACCTTATTCCTGAATATTGATTACCCTTTGTTTTTATCTCACTGATTTTAATATTCTGAACATTTTTGCATAACCCATTTTTATACATTGTGATTTTAGAGTTTTTAAATATTGACTGAATTAACTGTGTTCTGATGAAATGTTGCTATGTACTAATGCTCGTTCTTTTATGATTTTTAATAATCGAATAAAGATAATTGACTGACTGACTGGCCATAGAAGCCCCTAGTTTGCGTGTGGAATGAGCTCTAGGGGGAATGGTTAACATGCGTTTAGCCTTGATGTAGCATATTTGTATGCATTTTACAATCCACCTTGCAATTTCCGTTTTGTATATAGGATTACCTTTATGAGGTGGGGAGAAAGCCACAAAAAGTTGTTTGAGTTTCCTAAAGGATTTTGTTCTCTCAATGTAGTAGAGTATTGCTCTTTTAACATCTAAGGTGGGTAGAGCTCTTTCTGCCCCCGAGTCTGGTTGAGGAAAAAATACTGGGAGTTCAACAGACTGGTTTAGATGGCAGTTCGGGCTGGACTGTTCCCATTAGGCACAGGGTTAGACTGATTTGCATATGGCCATGTCTGAACTGGGGTGGCAGAGTGGGCTAAAGAACGGTGATGGATCAAACTCAGATCTTTTGACTGGGTGTGAGTGTTTGATTGGTTCAGATGCTCCGTCCATCACCACCCCCTTTTGTACCGGTTTAGCTGGAAGGCAGATACGACTTTGGGTAAAAATGTTGGGTTAGTCTGGCCTCTTTGATAATGTTCATACAGTCTGGTGGGAGATTGAGGTAGCTAAACTCTAAGATTTCAGGAGCCAGATCGCAGGGTTTAGTTGATTGGGATCTTGATGTCGTATGGCTCTGAGTAAGCAGTTTGGGCGAGAGGTGTAGTTTTTGATGTGGAGCTACTGATAGTTCCAGTAGAGTTGCGAACCATGGTTGCCTTGCCCATGTTGGAGCAACTAGGAGGATTGTGAGGGAACGTTTTGAGTTTCTTCAACAATAACGGAATGAGTGGGAGAGGCGGAAAAGCATAGGCAAATTTGCCTGACCAGTTCATCCATTGCGCATTGCCTTTGGACAATGGGTGTGGATACTTGGGTGCGAAGTTTGGGCATTTTGCGTTTTGGTGTGTGGCAAACAGATCTATGTTGGGATGTCCTCACATGTGAAAGAATGGAAGAAGAACTTTGGATGAAGTTCCCATTCGTGGATCTATTGTACTTGACGTCTGAGCAGATCCGCTATTTGATCGTGTGCCCCTGGTAGATGTTCTGCTAGGAGGTATATTTTTAGCTGAATGGCCCATCTCCATATGCTATGAGCTAGGTGTGATAGTTGTAGTGTGTCCCCCTAGCTTTTGTCTGTAATACATCGCTGTCATGTTGTCTGTACGGATGAGGACCACGTTGCCTAGAAGGTGGAGTTGAAAAGATTTCAACGCTAGGAAGATTGACAACAATTCCAGGTAGTTGGTGTGAAATGGTGTTTGGAGGGGAGGGGGGGGTCCAGATACCTTGAATGGTATGGGTTTGAAAATGCGCTCCCCAGCCAGAGTGATGCGTCCGTTAGCACAATCTGTAGAAGTGGCTGGAGGAACGACCGCCATTTGGAAAGGTTATGAGTTCCACCACTGCAGAGAGCGAAGGGTGCGGTCGTCCACCAACACCAGATCTGTTAGCGGACCTTGAGCCCGGTTCCACTGAGGTGCTAGGCACTCTTGTAATGGACACATTCGAAGTCTTCCATTTTTCTCGTTCCTCATGCAAGAGGCCATCATCCCTATTAGTTGCATGAACACTCGTGCTGGTAGTGAGTATTTTGGCTGAAATCTTGTAGCTAGTGTTTGTATAGCGGTTATCCTATCTGGGTTGGGATATGCTAGGGCTGTGGAAGTATTGAGTGTAGCGCCTAGATATTGTTGTATTCTGGACGACTGAAGACGGGATTTGCCCATATTTACTGTGAATCCCAAAGTGTGAGGCAGTTGTATTGTACGGAGTGTGTGTGTCGGACACAGCTGTTGTGAGACTTTGCTTTTATGAGCCAGTCGTCCAGATAAGGGAAGACATGAATCTGCTGACTTCTCAAATGGGCTGCAACCACTGCGAGGCACTTGGTGAAAACTCTGGGTGCCGTGGTAACCCCGAATGGTAGAACTTTGAACTGGTAGTGTTGACCATCTATCACAAACCTGAGATTTCCTGTGAGCAGGATGAATGGGAATGTAGAAGTAGGCATCCTTTAGATCTAGCATGGAGAGAAAGTCGCCTTGCTGAAGTACGTGTTGTAAAGTGACCATGTGGAATTTGTATTACCTACTTGTCTGTTGTGATGGAATTCCAGACAGGCAGAAACTGTGAGAGGCGTCCCAACAGGAGTGGGGTGGTGAGGGGGTGGGGAGTGCAGGGAAGTCACTGTTTGGTATTGGGGGGACCTGTCTCTGCCCTTGTTGATCCCCCTATAACCTCTATTGTATCCTCTGGAAAAGGAGCGCCGGTTGGGACTTTTGTAGGATGAGGAAGGGTGCTCTGGTGTATTTGTTTTGGAGCCTGCTCAATAGAAGGAACGCCGAAAGGAGCATCTGTTAGCGGACTGTGGAACTCCCATAGACTTGTCAGTTGGTGTCATTTTTTTTTTACCTTTTCCATAGATGTGTGCACTGCGGGGCCAAAGAGGAGCTCTTGGTCAAAAGTTTGATTAAGGATGGTATTTTGTACCTCTTGTTTAAAACCAGAAAGCCTGAGCCAGGCATGTCTGCGTAGCAAAACACTGGTATTTACTGTGCGGGACGCGGTGTCTGCTGCGTCGAGCGCGCATTTGATGGATGTATTCATAATTAGTTTGTCTTCCTGTATAGGGTCATTGGCTTTGTCCCTTTGTCCTTTTGTTGAGGTAAGTGTTGCATGAGCTTTTTCAGCTAGTCACAGTGAGCCCTGTCATACCTTGCTAGGAGGGCTTGTGTGTTGGCTTTTTTCCATGAGTCTGCAGCTTGAGTCGCCATACGTTTAGCGGATACGTCTAATAATAAAGATTCCTTATCAGGAGGTGGTGTGTCACCTGACCACAGAGTTTGCTCTTTTACGTGCATTGGCTACAACCAGGGAATCTAAAGGAAGTTGACCCCTGATGTGCATGGGGTCAGTGGGAGCTGCCTTGTTTTTCTTCTCTATTCTAGGATTAAGAACCCTAGCTCTAACTGGGTCTTTGAACACTTAAGGGCCGTTTCTAAGAAGCCCTTAAAGCATTGGCAAGACGAGAGTAGATTTTTGTGGCTGGTCAAAGCTTTCTAGAAGACAGTCCTCTTCTACATGGTCGTAGTGTAGTTTGACTCCATGGTAAGTTGCGGCCCTATTAATTAGTTGCAAAGAGACGAAACAGTGGCGTGGAGGAAAGGATATCTCTCTGCTTACATAGGGTACAGCATATTACCCTATTAACAGTACATAGTCCTGTCATCGATTCATGTTCCTTAATTTCAACAAAAAATCACATACCGAGGACACATAACTACATAACTTTGATTTAGTTCATCATACTTTTTGAAATTATTTTATCATTAGTAGCCATGTGCATTTTCTTTAGAGGAACTGGTGCTTGTGGTAAATGTTCCGGTTTCCTCTTTGTAGGTAGCTTGGTAACTAGATGACCAGTCTTTGGATAAATTAAGATGGTGGTTTGCTTTGGATCGGGGAGCAAAAGTTCTTCGGTATCAACAGTTTCCTTTGTTTGTGGAAGATTTGTCCTTGGAAACTGGTTTTGGCTGTTTAGTGACCGTGTCCGGTAGTGAAGCTTTCCCTGGCTCTGAGGCCTTTGGTGCGGGTTGTTTCGGTTCCGGAGGAGTTTTTGTTTCGGAGGCATAGTCATGGGAAGGTTATCTTAATATTTTCGGCTCAGAGGTCTTTGGTGCTGCGATCTTATCCGGCTGCTTCAGTGCCGCGATCTTATCCGGCTGCTTCGGTGCCGCGA
This sequence comes from Lissotriton helveticus, assembly GCF_964261635.1. NCBI lineage: Eukaryota > Metazoa > Chordata > Amphibia > Caudata > Salamandridae > Lissotriton > Lissotriton helveticus. Next base: position 499,342,099 of record NC_136062.1, read on the forward strand.
TCTTATCCGGCTGCTTTGGTGCAGAGATCTTATCCGGCTGCTTTGGTGCCGAGATCTTATCCGGTGCCGAGATCTTATCCGGTGCCGAGATCTTATCCGGTGCCGAGATCTTATCCGGTGCCGAGATCTTACCCGGCTGCTTCGGTGCCGAAGATGGCTTTTCGAGACTGGGTGGCTGGCTCGAGCCAGAAGGCTTTTGTTGTCCTTCGCGCTGGGCTAGAAGGCGGGTCGCTCAAAGTTTTTGTATGGTGTGGACCTGAGCCCGAAGAAACACCGGAGCCTTTGTTATGGGCTGGGGTAGGGTGGGGGTCTCAGTACTCGCGTCCCTTTGAACCGGGGTGATATCTTCAGCATCGGAGAAGTCTTTTCGGAATCTGAGACCTGTTCTTCCTGTTCGGGTTCAGATAGGCTATCGGGGCCTGTATGGAGGATGTACGGAATGGAACCTGTGCCGCGGGACATCTTGTGGCGACACCAGATGGCAATCTATGCAAAAGTGTACAATCTGCAGCTTGTATGCTTTCGAACATGTTAATTTGCATTTCTGGCTTGAAGCCAGGAATTCTAAGCCATGCGTCCCTCCTTTCTGGGATAGCAAATATCATTTGTCTGCTTGATGTTTCAGCAGCATCTAGAGATGATTTTAAACATGTATTTGCAATGTTTTTACCCTCTTCCACCAGGTGGCTAGCTCTTTTTTAGAATTGTTCAGGTAGATTTCTTAATTCTCCTACCGAATACCAATGCTGATCAGCATGTCTGTTAAACAATGCATTTGAATTGGCTATGCACCATTGATTTGCTGCACTTCTTTCCACCTTCCTTCCTACCAGGCCATCCTCTTGCTTTGTTTGTCTGGAGGGGGTCCCACTGTAGTTGGTACATTTGCTCTTTTCCTTGCTGTTGAAGTAATAGAGTCCGCTGGTACAGATCCCCTGATGTATATAGGATCCTTAGAGGAGTGCTTATACTTCTTTTCTGCTCTTGGTGCGATAGCCTTGCACGCAGCAGGCTCTTTGAATGCCTTTCCCCATGTCTAGTACACTTGGCAGCATTGGGAGGAATTGATTTCTGGATTGTGTAGGCATCAGTGTCTAATAAAAAAACAGTACTGGTTTTTCATCCTCCAGTTGAGACCAATAAGTTTCAGCAGCTTTTTTAATCACCCGATTATACGTGCCAATGTCACCTGGGAGTGTTTGGCCTCGAAGGATATGTATCCACAGCCTGCTTAGGTGATTCAGCGTATAGATCTTGCCATTGGAAGTCTGGATTCTCAGGGATCGCAGATTCGGTATAGGTCTGTTCGCCTTCCTTGACGTCTTCTCCGAAGAATGATTCCTCTTCTTTCGATCGGTTCAGGGGTAGTCGGCGGTATTCTTAGAAGACCTTTTCGCCTACCGTATTTTTTGCTTACTGCGGTATATTTAATTGCTTCAAGCGGTCAGTCTTTTACGTTGCAAAATATTAGCCATTTCAGCTTCGGAATTTTGCTTCAAGCCTTTTCCTTTCTCTATCTCGGCCGCATCGAGATTTTCACCGGTTGACGCCAAACCGGTCATCGACGCTTGTTTGGGCCTCTTTTTTCGACGCCAACGTGTCCTTTTCCAGACTGTCTTGACTTTTTGTCTTTAAGGACCTTTGCCGTTCGAGTCCTTATCCAAGGATCCTACGGTGTATTTGTTTGGATGCAGCTGGGGTCACCGAATGCTTTAACGCCGAGGCTCCCTTTGGTGGTCTACAGTCTGATTTTCGAGACTAGTTTTTTCGGGGTCGACGACTCATACCTCCTTCGAAGCCTTCTCGACCTCCATGACCAAAACATCTGCCCTAGTCACCCTCTGGCCCTTCAGCGACGTGATCTTCCTCCTCACTGGTGAGGTCCAGGTCTTGCAGCAAAGGCGGTGTTCCTAGGCCATGCAAGTTGTAGTTGGCTCGTCGCTGCCTCTCTCTCTCTCTCTCCCCCTCAACGTCTTCTGGGTGAAGACGGAGCAGGCGTTCTAGTCGTCGCTCTGATGATCCAGCGGCAGGCATAGGTTGCAGACCGGGTGGTGATCCTCCTGTGTGTACGTGGTGACCGTTCTTGCAAAACGCTGTCTTATCCATTATCACGCTCAGGGAGTCCCCTGCATGCTCATTCTCCGCTCAAAGATCTCGTTTTTCGACCCTACTTCAAACTCCGGTCGTCTTGGGTTGAAAGTTGAAAAAAACAACGCCCTACTTGTGTTTTTGTTTTTCCTTTATTTTTGTAGATTCTTCTCTCCAATCTTGGGAGCTCTTTCTGCATAGATCCAGACTAAAAGGCGGAAAAAACAAAGAATCTGAAGATGGCAACAAAAGGTGGAAGCTTCCGGAGGAAGCACGTCGACGTCACAGAAGGACACTAAATGGTGGTAAGTCGACGCCCAACAAAAAAGAAAAAGAAATACTACAGTTCCGGACCCAACCTTTAGATGGCAGAATAATGCACAGCATGTGAATGCAGAATATATTCAGGCTGCAAAAGTAGCTTTAGGAACCACTCCCTCAAAGCTTTCGGAGCCAGTGTCCAGCAGTAAGAGCACGACTACAAGTTGTGGTTGTGCTCCAGGCACCAAAGAAACCATGTGTGGATCACTTAGGGACATGGCGCGGTCACAGTCGCCGCACGCTTGAATACAGAAATTGTCTTGGACATCCTACACACCCAAATATTCGACAAACATCGAAAAAAGCCTAATAAAAAAAAGTGACAGATGCTCGCTTCACGGAGAAGATGCCAACATCGTCACGTGGAGCAGACGGACACCACGTACCGGCGCGCAAGGATACTGTTTAAAGAAAAATCTTCCGGATCTGGGCAGCACCTGGGAAATTTAAATGTAAGGAATCTGCAGCTAGATGGCTTTGTCAGATATAGTATTATAAACCCAGGACAACAGTAGTAAACAAGAGTACACACTGAGCACTAAAAAAGAAACCTCTGACTGCCCTAGAGCCAACAGAGCTTGGGTTCACAAGTCTATTCTATTTAAGATTGTGTGAGGTTAGGACTTACGTAACCAGCTGCTGCTGCTTCCACTCTTCGATACGCTTGTGGGACATCACCTCCCGGTCCTCCTCGCTGGAGCTAGAGTTCTCTTCTTCATCCAGCTCCCGCTGGATCGTCTGCCACTTCTGCACAAGGGAAGGCATCTTCGTTTTGCTCTTTTTTATCTGAAAGAGATGGATCAGTAGTTAGAAAGATGCATGCTCAGGGATAAAGAACAGGAACCACCATTAGGTCAATGGGGGTGTAAAGGGGGCTGAACCCACTCGCATTGGGTATGGCAAGGCAGAAAACAGCATTTCAGAAATTAAAAGTGTGGGCATGGGGGATAGTACGAAACTACCAAGGTGTTGGAAATTTAGGAGAGGTGGCGCAACATTAATAGCTTGTAGGTTTATAACTTGGGCCCAGAAGGTAAACAATTCTGGTTTTAAATGTGTATTCTAATTCTTAGGGTCAGATATTTTATTTACCTGTAATATAGTTCCTTTATTTCTAAAAAGAAAAAAGTAAAAACAAGTAGTCTGTCCAGTCTATTTATTTCTATCTAATGTGTACACTACTTGAGCAAATCCTGCTGCCTGGCCAAAGTATTAAGAGCGTCAAGTGCTTAAGAAATTTTTTAGCCATACGGTTTGAGTGTAACAGTATTTAGGCACACAGAAGGTAAGTGACTGTTCAGTAACCAGACTACCCTCAGAGGACACTAGTGTGTGAGATGCTTATGAGCCACCAAGATCTTGCATACCATCAGATCAGTGTGGGCACAAACTGTGTAGTTTAACTGCGGGAGGCGGTACCTGCCCTGGTGAAGCCTCACAGAGCATGGGTGAACGGGAGGGAGGTCACAACTGGTTTTTGTGGGAAACTCAGCTACATGCTCACTTTACTTACCTCCAAGCAAAGACCTTCTCAGTAAAAGTTCTGACTGGAGATTGATTTTGTTGCTCCGTCAGTTTCTACAGTAAGGAAAGGTTCATTTTTTCAAGGATATTTCTCAGATTCATAAAGTTCGAACAATATCCGGCCACCAGGCTGGACACATCCTTATACTCTTAGATTGAGCTTATTTCAAGAAAATGTTTATTTTCATTTCTAACGTAGGAACATTTTCTAATAATGATAAACCTAAGTTAAACCAGGTTTACAAATGCAGTACCCAGAAAAAAATGGGAGGGCTGCTTCTTTAAATGTGGTCAGTTCAGCCAACTTCAGCTCAGACAGCCATTAAAGAGAAGTTCTTTACCTCTGGCTAATTTTATGTAAATTGTAAAATAGCAGGAAAAGGACCGGGTCAATTATGAATTTGTGGCGGATAGTCAGGCTAGGAAAGGAAAAGGTTACTTACCTGCAAGCAACTGTAGATCACATGCTGAAACTACTCGGGCCACCTAGTGTTGAGCACGGATGTGCAGGACTTATTTTTATATAAGACAACTTTGGGTAGGAATAGTGTCTCCTCTATCACTGGTAACGCACATGGGCATCGGTTCTCAGGCTAAAAACATTTGTCACATGGTGGGTGGGGATGAAAATTGAGAGTAAAGAAACAGAAGATGACCATGCAAAAAAAGAGACATCTGCAACAGTCCGAAGCTTCCAGGGAGGAGGGTGGATACATGCGAATCTAAGCACCACATGCGACTAAACAAAGCTTACCAGGTGACATTTTCAGTTTGTGGAATGCGCAGCTGCACATAAACATGCTGTGCATAGACTGCAAAGCCGTACTCTCCTACATGGTGGCTAACCGAAGAGGTCACTACGTTAACCAACCTACAGCCATGCTGCTTTGAGTACCCAGGGGCTGAAGCGCACCGCCCCACCCTGTGCAACCACAAATGTTATAATCTGTCGCCAGACGCATGAATGTACTTACTTTGTCTCAATATTTGACTCTGCTGTGACTGCAATGTGACATTTATGTTACAATTCATGTTATGTTTAAAATGATAAATAAAAATTCCCACCAAAAAACCCGAGGATGTTCGAGGACTGGAAAGGTGTAGGAAGTACAGCCCGCCCACATATACTTGTTGGTGTGATAGGAGACCCACACAATAGAGCTTGGTGAATGTGTGGAGTGGACCAAGTAGTGGAGCTATAAGGATGTTCACCAACGAAGCCATACCTGTAAGGAAGTGGGTTTCTGTTGCAGCAACCCCCTCCCCCCCACACTTTTTACCTGATAACTGATGCACTTTTCCCTTGATGTGCTTTGGGTCCCTGCCTTTCAAGCCCCTTTAATACTGGGCCATCTTTCCTATACACAGGAAAGAACATTATGTGCGAGGTCACATAGGAATGAATCACTGTACTAGGACTTCTAATGCATTACTAGTCAGGACACTACAGATGCTGAATCGGATCATTATATTAATACAGAATCATCCACGATATGCATCCAGTGCCCCTGAGCTCCCGCGGTCGTTATCAATACTAAACCATAAGAAGCTCAACGGATTACAGCTTTGATAGGAAAGATTGCCATTGTGCACCCTCCGTGAATCGCTAGACACACCCTCGTTAGGGGTAAGTGGACTTATTAAATGAAAAGGAATAGTATATATAGCATCCTTTTTCCTACTACTTCTTAAATACAGTTTGATACATGCCCTAACAATGACCGTATATATTGTTTTCTCCGAACAGAACCCGGCTGGGTTGCCTAGTGAGTACTTGTACGTTTATTTTAATCTCGCACGGTTTTGCACGTACACCATCAGTGATCAGGCGCTCCTAAAAAACAGGTATAATCAACAATGACCCAATATATTCCCAAAAAAACTTAACTTACACTAGAGGCAAATCTAAAACACATTTTTCTTCTTCCCAGAGGTCCCACATCGTAGGTCCTGAAGAGACCCTACAACCATATTAGGGTCGAAACGCCGTTGACTTGTAAAAAGCGTACCTTCTGAGAACGAATAGTTTTCTTACCTGTCGGTGTAGTTTTGCAGCTTGAAGATCTTTCTGGATTCACTATGCTGTGCATTATTCCGCGGTCTTGTGGTTGGGTCCGGATTCGTAGTCTTTTCTTTGTTTTTTTTTTTTTGTAGCCCAGGTGGGCGTCGGCGTCACACCCCTTCGGGTGTATTTCCGGTGACGTCGGCATGCTTCCTGCGGAAGCTCCCACTCTTGGGCGCCATCTTCGGGTTCTTTTTTTCCGTGTTTCTTTCGTTTCCGAAGTAATGGCAATGTTCTATTCAGGTGATATTTTACCGCTTTGTACCTTCAAAGTCTTTTCCACTTTTCTATTTCCACCTCTTCTCTCTCCAGCCTCATCTTTCTGGCGGAGGTGGGTGGGTTCGCTAGTGAATCCAGAAAGATCTTCAAGCTGCAAAACTACACCGACAGGTAAGAAAACTATTTGTTTTGCAGCGTGAATCTTTCTGGATTCACTATGCTGTGCATAGATTTTGTAGCGGTTTCTCATCTCTGTGGCGGTTGGGTGGAAGATGAGCGTTGGGTATTGAATATGTGCTGTAGCACCTTCTGTCCAACTTGAGCTTCCTTGTTCATCTGTATGTCCACACAGTAGTGCTTCGTGAACGTGTGCACCGAAGCCCATGTTGCCCCCAGGCATATGTCTTGTATGGGTGTGTTAGCCAGGAAGGCTATTGTAGCCCCCTTTTTCCTAGTGGAGTGGGCACGTGTCCCCTCTGCTAGCTCTTGTCCTGCACGCTTGTGGCAGAGTTGAATTGTCTGTGCGATCCATCGTGCAATGGTCTTTTTGATTACTGCCTTTCCCATGTAACTGTTGGCGAATGACACAAAGAACGGTTTTGTTTTCCTGTGTCCCTTCGTGCTCTCAATGTAGTGCATGACTGCCCTTATGGCGTCCAGGGTGTGCAGAGCTCGCTCTGCGGCAGTTGTCGGTTTTTGGAAAAAACTCGGTATCTGTATAGACTGGTTCATGTGAAATTTAGATACCACCTTCGGCATGAAGTGTGGGTCAGTCCTCATCACAACTCTATCATTGTGTATTTGTATGTAGGGCTCTTGTAGCGTCAGAGCCTGAAGCTCGCTTACTCTGCGTAAGGACGTTATTGCAACCAGGAAAGCTGTTTTCATAGTTAGCATCTTCAAGGACGCCTTGTGGATTGGTTCAAAGGGCTCCTTCATGAGTTCCGTTAGGACTACGTTTAAGTTCCATGCAGGTGGTGGCACCCGCTTGGGTGGTGCGATCCTTTTCGCTCCTTCTAGGAATCTCTTCACCACCTGTGATGTGAAGAAACTCCTGCAAGTTTCTCCCCTTGTGTAGGCGACTATCGCTGCCAAGTGAACTCTCAAGGAGGATGAGCTAAGGTTCTTCTCTAGCAAGTGCGTCAGGTACTTTAGCACTGTGGAGTCCTTCATTTTATTGTGAAGTCTTTCTTGTCTGCACCATATTGTGAACCTTTTCCATTTCGCAACATAGCACTTCCGAGTGCTAGGTCTTCTTGCCTCCCGAAGTACCCTCAGGGTACTTTCTGGCAATCTTAAATGTGCGAACTCTATGTCCTCAGGAGCCACGCTACTAGGCTCATGTTCTCTGGCCCTGGGTGGAGCACCTCTCCGTTCTGCATGGAGAGTAAGTCTTTCCTCCTGCTGAATCTGTGGGGTGCACACTGTGTCATCTCCATGATCTGCGAATACCATGTCTGCCTCGCCCACTGTGGTGCGACCAGTATCAGTGTCATGTTGCTCGCTCTGCATTTGCTCAGTACTCTGTGCATCAGTGGTATCGGGGGAAAGGCGTAGGCAAATGTCCTTGACCAATCTATCCATAGGGCATTCCCTAGTGATCTTTCCTCGGGCTGCCTGGATGCGAAGTTTTGGCATTTTGCATTCTGGCGTGTGGCAAACAGGTCCACCGATGGAGTTCCCCACCTGTCGAATAGGCGCCTTGTCTCCTGAGCATTGAGCTCCCACTCGTGGGATGCCGATGTCTGCCTGCTGAGCCAGTCTGCTTGTATGTTGTCCTTCCCTGGCAGGTGTATGGCTAGCAGGTCTATCTTGAGAGGGATGGCCCATCTCCATATCTCCTGCGCCAGCGTTGAAAGCGGGGCTGACTGTGTGCCCCCCTGCTTGTTGATGTAGAACATCGCAGTGGTATTGTCGGTTTGTATCAACACCTTGTGTTTGTACAGTCTTGTTTGAAAGGCTTTCAGTGCAAGGAAGATTGTCTTCAATTCTAAATAATTGATGTGCTTTGTCGCATCTGTTGGTGTCCATAGACCCCTCACCTTGAGCTCCTCCATGTGAGCGCCCCATCCCTTCAGGGATGCGTCTGTGGTGATGGTCACTGTTGGCATTGGTGGCTTTAGAGGCTTTCCCCTTGCTATGTTCTCCATGGTCCACCATGTCATCTCCTTCTGCACTGCGTGCGTTACAACCACTAGATCCTCCCAACTGCCTGTAGCTTGTGACCATTGCTCCTGTAGCCATTCTTGAATGGGTCTCATGTGGAGTCGTACATTCGGTACCAGGTGGATGCATGATGCCATCATCCCCATGATCTTGCTCGCAGTCCTCACTGTCTGAGCTTGTCCCTTCCGGTAGAGGCGAGTTTCCTTCACCAGCGCCCTCGCCCTCTTCTCGCTGGGGAACACCTTGCCCTGTAAGGTGTTGATCTGTGCTCCCAGGAAGATCTTCACTTGTTCTGGCTCCATTGATGATTTCTTCCAATGGATGGAGAACCCCAGGCTTATGAGCGTGCTGGTCACTGTATGTGCGTGCACCTTGCATTTCTGGTACGAGTTTGCTTTCACCAGCCAGTCGTCCAGGTAAGGGTATACGTGTATCCCCTGCCTTCTTAGGTGCGCTGCGACTGCTGCGAGGCACTTTGTGAAAACTCTTGGCGCTGATTTTAGACCGAAGGCCAGTGTCGTGAACTGGTAGTGGCTTTCTCCGACGGTGAACCTGAGCATGTGCTTTCTGTTCATTGGAATGTGCAGGTATGCGTCTTTGAGGTCTATTGTGACCATGAAGTCCCCGATCTGCAATTGTGGGAGCACCTCTTGCAGGGAGGTCATTTTGAATTTTTGCGTTCTTATGAATTTGTTCATGGACCGTAAATCGAGAATGGGTCTCATTGTTTCGTCTACTTTTGGTACCAGGAAGTACGTTGAGTATACTCCTGTGTTTCTTTCCTTGAAGGGTACCCGTTCTATGGCCTGCTTCTGCAGGAGTTCTTTTGCTTCTTCCTGAAGGCACTGCAGCTGCTTGCTTGCTAGTGGCTTTCTTTTTGGTTTTCTGCTTGTTGGCCTCCCCTCCAACTCTATGCAGTATCCGAATTGGATAATGTAGAGGATCCATTTGTCTGATGTGATTCCTCTCCACTCCTGGAGGTGGAATCTTAATCTTCCTCCCACTGGTGTCCTGTGGTCGTAGGTGTCTAGTTTGTCTTGACCCATCTGTACGTGCTGCCCCCTGGGGTCTTTTTTGTGGGCGGGCACACGGATTTTTTTGAAGTCACTTGGAGGTGGGCTGCTGCCCCCCTCTTCTATTTTGTCCCCGTCCATTTCTCCCTCGAAAGGACTGGCCTCTTTGTTGGTACTGCCAGGACTGCTTCTGATGACCCTGCCGAGTCTGCGAGTCTGCCTGGTGCGTTTGCTGGAAAGCCTGGTGATGTACCTGGCTGGTTTCCGCCTCTCCCGCCGGGCCTCCGTGACGGGGTGCCCCTCTTGTTCCCTCTGAACTGCAATGCTCCCATGGATCTTGCCGTTTCGTTATCTTTCTTCAGTTGGCTGAGCGTTTCATCAACTGTTGATCCGAAAAGCGTGCTGCCGTTGAACGGTGTGTTCAGGATGCTGTGTTGCACCTCCGGTTTGAAACCGGATATCCTGAGCCAGGCGTGCCTCCTTTCCGTGACGCCCATCATCATGAGCCTGCTGGCGGTGTCTGCCCCCTCCAGGGCCGTCTTAAGGCAAGAGTTTGCCGCGTTTTTTCCCTCTTCAACCAGCTTTTCGGCTTTCTGTCTGGCATCCCTGGGGCAGGTCCTTCACCAACTGCCCCAGTCCCTCCATGATTTGGTACATGTGCCTGTTTATCAGGGCGTTTGAATTAGCCATGCGCCAGTGGGTCGCGGCATTCCGTTCGATCCTTCTGCCCACCAGATCCATCCTTTTGCTCTCCTTATCCGGTGGTGGGCCCGAGGTAGTGGGTACGTTAGCCCTCCTTCTTGCTGTGGCCGTGATAATGGAGTCTGCGGAGACCGTGCCCTGAATGTAGGCCGGGTCCTTAGTGGCATGCTTGTACTTCTTCTCAGTTCTGGGAGTTACTGCCTTGCATGTTGCGGGCTCCCTGAAAGCTTCCTTCCCCTGAGCCAAGACGCTCTCGAGCATTGGAAGGAACTGGCTCCTCGTTTGTGTTGGGAGCAATGTTTCTAGAAGGAAGTCTGCTTTCTGCTTCTCTTCGTCGAGCTTGAAAGCTGCTGCGGCAGCCTGTATCACCGAGTTGTAGGCCCCGATGTTGTCCGGCGGCGAGGGCCTCGAGGGGTAAGTGTCGACCACCTCCTCGGGGCTGTCGGTGTCGACATCTATGTAATCTACCTCCTGTAGGTCAGAGGGTGTCGAGTCTGCGTCTGTCCTGCTTTCTTCCTCCCCATAGTTGTAACTATCGTAGGGATTCTCGTACTCCTCCTGGTCGTCGATCACCTCGACGTCCTGGTCTTGTTCCTCGACGACTTCGGCGATCTCTTCCTCCTCCTCGACTGCCTCCCCCACCGGTGGCTTGGTCTTGTGAGGGATCGTGAAGGCCTTCATCTTTGCATCGAAATCTTTCTTCCGCTGCATGATGTTCTCCATTTCGGCCTCGAGGCGCCTTCTCTTCTTCTCCATCTCTGCCGCGTGTTCCGCGTCGGATGGGTCGGCCGTTCTTTTCGGCGGATGGTTCGTCGCCGTACCTTTCGGCGTCGAAGGTTTCGACGTCGGACCGGATCTTGGGTCTCTGGTCGTCGTCGTCAGTTTCGGGTCTTTCTCCCTCGGCGTCGATCGATCCTTTTCGGGGACGATTTTCGAAGTTTTCTGCTGATCAGCAGCCCTCGGCGCCGGGGACTCCTTCTCGGAGGATCCGCTGGGCCTGGGAGTAGTCGCGGACGCCACCTTTTTTGGCGTCGGCGCTTTCGGGGTCATGCCCTCGATTTTTCTAGACTCAGAGTCTCTCGGGTTCTTGGGGGCCGAAGAGTCTCCTACCTTGTCAGAAGTCTTCGTGTAATCGGTCTCTACGACCGTGTAGCTGTCGTCTTCGGCGGCAGCGTTGTCTTCTTCCTCGGAGGACATCCCCAGCTCGTAGAGGGACGGAGTCGGGGCCTTCCCCTGCAGGGTGGCGTGTGCTACCCTCTGCCTCTCTCTCACACGAAGGGTCTTCGGGGCGAAGGCGGAACAGGCGTTGCAGTCTCCGCTTTCGTGGTCCACCGGTAGGCAAAGGTTGCATACCGGGTGCTGGTCCTTCTGCGCGTACTTGTGGTGGCAGTTACGGCAGAACTTGAACGGCGTGTTGTCCATCATCGAGCGTCCAGGGCCTCTCTGGTCGCGTGTTCGTCGACGGTCGTCGATGATCTCGATGAAAAACACCTTCTCCTCGCCGGCTTTTCGTCGATGAAGTCCCCTGTAGTCTTCAGATGACTTCTCCTCGTCTTTTCTGTATTTTCTTTCTTCTTTCTCCAAAAATGTCTGGAGCCCAAACGGGAACGATCCAGACCCGACCGCGGAAAAAAAGAATCTGAAGATGGCGCCCAAGAGTGGGAGCTTCCGCAGGAAGCATGCCGACGTCACCGGAAATACACCCAAAGGGGTGTGACGCCGACGCCCACCTGGGCTACAAAAAAAAAAAACCAAAGAAAAGACTACGAATCCGGACCCAACCACAAGACCGCGGAATAATGCACAGCATAGTGAATCCAGAAAGATTCACGCTGCAAAAATAGCATTCTATGATTGTATAGATGTTATTTTTTGGGGGGAAAAACAGTGGTTGCTTTTGTAAAACGAACAAAATACTGAAACCTTGCACATATCTTTTCACTTCTGTTATTTGAATGCTTTAGTTCATTTATTCACTTGGGACACTTTACACAACTGTAAAAATGTTTGCTTTATGTATGAAAGTATTTAATACAATTTGAAATGTTTTTCAATACAACTCATTGAAAGCCTATACTGGTGTATTGGAAGTTCTTTCTCTTTGGCATCTCAACTTAATCCTGTTTTAAACCACATAGCTTACGCCTCTTTACCACTATCAAGTATTTTTTCCCCCACAAGAACCAATGTTCTTTATTTAAATACTTAATCACCTGGGTTCCGTTGTGAGTAGGGTTCCCTTGTCCTTCCTTTACGACTTTCAAGTACCCAGGGCCTGTGTTCCTTCCCTAAAAACTGTACTAAAGCCTAAACCCAATTGGCATCTCTGCCCACATGTCAGCCCCTGGTAAATGGTACCCTAGGTACCCAGGGCATTGGGACCAGAAAAGACCCCTAAGGGCTGTAGCACTTATTGTGCCACCCTCAGAAACCTTGTACCCCGACACCCACACACTGCCTTTGCAGGCAGAGTGACCTGGTACAGAACTACACAAAGTCGACATGGCACACATCCCTGTGCGCCATGCCCACAATTACACTGCCATGGCCTACATCAGTCACCCCTCTAGCTGGGTGCCCTATGCCAGTGGTGTGGGCACAGGTGCATGAGCCCTGAGCCCCTACAGTACCCAGGGCCAGTCCTGGGCACTGTAAGTGCAGTGATGCCATTAAGAGTATATGGTGCTGGGAGGTTGTCATTACGAACTCCACAGCACTATAATGGCTACACTGAAGACTGACAAGTTTGATATCAAACTTCTCAGCACATTAAATCCACACTGATGCCAGTGTGGGATTTAATGTAAAATGCACTACAGAGGGCATCTTAGAGATGCCCCCTGAACCTAACCTGCAATCCACGTCTTGTCTGAGAGGCTGCCTAGGCTGCCACACAGCAGACATGTTGCTGGACCCCTTGGTAGAGAGCTATCCACTGTCCTGGGCCTGCAATAATGCACGTCCTGGGCAAGGTGCTAGGCCTCCTCCCCCAGGATGGGCAGGGGGAAGCTTCAAAGGCCTGCTGCCTTTTATGAGCTTCTCCAGGCCACTTGCTGTACTCAGCAACTGGCCCCACCAGTTCTGACCCCCACTCTGGCGGGAAGACTGTTGGGAAACCCGAAGGAAGGAAAGGGGGTGTGCCAGCCTCTGCAAACCCCACCCCTCAGGTGGGGGAGGCGAGGTGAAACAACTCCGGGCTCCGGCCATCTTGAGGTTGAGGAGCCCTGCCCAATCAGAGATTGGGCAATGGTAGCAGAGTGAAGTAGAGATGTAGGGGGTCATAGGGGCACCGGTGAGTCAGCTCATCGAGGCCCAGGGGCTTTGTGTGCATGGGCGCCAGATGTCAGACGTCAGATTCTTCTTATCGGAGCCAGTCGAGTCAGTGGGAGCCTCTGGATTCAGGCTGCAGGCGTAATCGTGGAGTCCAGGAGGGATCAGCCAACGCTGGACTTTGTCAGGCTCACTGGGGAACCTGTTCTGGGTCGTGGCACGGAGGCAGAGTGGTGAAGACTCATTGTTCCGGAGGGAGCCAGAGTCCTTGGTAGAGATTTCTTGAAGTTCGGTCCGCTGTCGTTGGGAGTTCGGGTCGTTGTCAAAGTGCAGGAAGTCTTCCATGGGTTCTGGAAGTCGCAGGCTGCAGGCCATGCGTCTTTTCTGTAGGCTCTTTAAAGTTGGAGACCAGCTGGGCCCAAATCGGTCCTCTTCAGGCTTTGCTGCATGGCGTCTTCGTTTTTCTTCGGTCAGCAGGAACTAGTTTGCAGATCTAGGGGAGCTACCTAAATACTACATTTAGGAGTGTTTTAGAGGAGTAGCCGTTAGGGCCAATGGGCACCTTAACTGGGAGGACTACACCTTCAATTATGCGCCGTGGGAGGGTGGGGGGGATGAGACAGACCTAGCCCTGATTAGAGGAGTCTCCCCCATCTTTGGTATGGCGGGGACTGAAAAATGTGCTTTGTGACAAAATGCCCTCTTTCTGCATGGTTGCCCCCCCTTTTTGCTGAATTGCTGATGTACTTTGAGTGTTCCCAGGGCTCCTGTTAATCAGGTACCCAGGGCCTATGTTCCTTCCCTAAAAAATTGCATTGAAATCTAAACCCAATTGGTATCTTTGGTCACAGGTCAGCCCCTTGCAAATGGTACCCAGGGCATAGTGACCAGAGAAGGCCTCTTAGAGCTGCTCAATACAACAGGGCAACCCACTATTCCCCTAGGAACTGGGTATATTCAATAAAGAAACAGAAATCCTTGAGGAATCATTGAACTTTGGGTAATAATTTTGCAATTCGTCACAGCAGTGAGCGTAATTCCACACAAACTCAAGGAATTTTTTTATCAAAACATTTGTTTTTTTATCTTTGAAAACATTCTTTGAAAAAAATGCAATTATCCTTTTGTCTTATTTACAAAAGCAGTACAAAAGGGGGTGGCGATGGACGGAGCATCTGAACCAATCAAACACTCACACCCAGTCAAAAGATCCGGGCTGGACTGTTCCCATGAGGCACAGGGTCAGACTGATTTGCATATAGCCATGCCTTATTTACAATAGAGCATAGGATATTTCTCCATGAATCACATCTTATAAAGCAACAGAAAAGTCTACTGCATCATCATTTTCAACCTATACAGTAGCATTAGACACCTCTTGCACATAACTATATAAACTTAATTCTTTGGTATACATGCAGTTCACAAAACAATCACCGATGACTGTATACGCAAAAGAAGTGTCAGTACGTCGACGTTTCGGTCTCTCAAACTGTCAATCCACGAGACCATCCTCAGGACATATGTTGCATCATGAATCGAACATAAAACAATGTTTATATATTCAGCATACATGCATACATGTTGATAAACATTTATAAAACTATTTATAAAAAATCCTTGAGTACTAAATATATGTATCGTCTGCTCTCACCAAAAGAAACAAATGTGCTCATTAGTGTCCACTACACCTAAAGATAGTGAGAACCACTAATTTCGTCACCAACCTATTCATATATATACCACCAGTGCACCACACTGCTCAACAAAGGTGGCCCGCCCAAACAGACGCAAACAAACCAAAACAAAATACTCACAAACGCCAGGTAATTAAGACCTCATACGTAGGGCTGCATCACTTATTGCGCCACCCTTAAGAGGTCCTGTGCCCTCACACACACACACTGCCTTTGCAGGCTGCGTGTTGGTGCAGAACAAAGTGAAGAGTCGACATGGCACATATCCCTGTTTGCCCTGCCTACAACCCACTGCCGTGGGAGAGATCAGTCACCCCTCTAGCTTGGTGCCCTATGCCAGTGGTGAGGGTATAAGTGCATGAGCCCTGTATCCCTACAATGCCTAAGCTAATTCTTAGACATTGTAAGTGCAGTTCTGTTGGTCATTACAAACTCCACAGCACCATAGTGGCTACATGGAGAACTGAGAAGTGTGGCATCAAACTTCTCAGCACATTAAACCCACACTGATGTCCGTGTGGGATTTAATGAAACATGCACGCAGAGGGCATCTTCGAGGTGCCCCATGAAAACTAACCTACCACTAGTGTCCTGGCTTATTGGCTGCTTTCAGCTGCCACCACCAGACACGTTTCTGGACCGAACCCTGGGTCGAGAGACTGCTGCTCTTGGAGGCCTGAAACAATGCACATCCTGGGACGAGGTGCCAAGCCTCCTCTCCCAGGATGGGCAGGGATCACAAAGGGGAAGCTTCAAATGCTTGGCGCCTTTGTGAGCTTTCCTAGGCCTGTTGCTTTCAGCAACTGGTCGCCACTGGTTCTGACCTCCACTTTGGGTGGGAGAACCGGCGGGAAAAGTAAGTGAGAAAGAGAGGTATGTCCACCTCTGTCAACTCCATCCCTCAGGTGGGGGAGTGGAGGTGAAGCACAACTCAGTCTCCGCCATCTTGCAGATGGGTGGACACAGCCAACCAGGGAAAGGCATATGCCCCGCTCCCACAGGAGAATGGCATAATACGGGGTGTACCCACCCCAGTTAAGCAGCCACGCTAGAGTCAGGACATTGAATTGAGGTAACATTTATCCTCATCTCTCTCCCACTAAGGATATTTTTAATGGGCAGAATTAAAGTTTAAAGCTCATGAAAATGATTTTTTTGGGGGGCGTGGGTTCGCCACGGAGCGTTATTATTTATTTATTTATTTTATTTTGAAAGTTTTATATAGCGCGAACAAGATCTTCGCAGATATCAGAGCGCTTTACAGAGGAGGGGAGCATATATACACAGATACATCATAGTGTTAAAAGTACAGTGAAGTGATATCATAAACAATCAAGTAAGTCTATTTCAAAGTCAAACAAAAATGCAAAGGGTTCGAACAAGTAGTACAGATCAGTATCGAGTCTTTGAAGTTGATCCCCAGTAGTGGTTCAAGTGTATTTAGCCATGAGGATCGCTTTTACTTCTTTCTTGAAAAGTATGGTAGAGGGGATGAGCCTGGTTTCAGGGGGGAGTGAGTTCCAAATCCTGGGAGCCATTCCTGAGAAAGAGCGTTTGTACGTTTTTTCCTTGCGGAATCTTTTAGGCTTTAGCAAAAGATTGTTTGTGCCTCTAGTGTTTCTGGAGTCTCCAGAAATCGTCAGCTTCTGAGCGAGGTATCTAGGTGAACTCAGGTGGACAGCCTTGTGCGTCAAACAAGCGATTTTCAGGTGTATTCTGGCTTCAAAAGGCAGCCAGTTCAGGGATTTAAAGTCAGGGGAAATGTGTGAGTGTTTTTTTGATCCAGTGATAAGTCTCGCTGCGGCGTTTAAAGAGGCTCTTATGGGTGCCGTAGTAGCTAGGGGGAGACCGCAGAGGGCGGTGCTACCGTATTCTATTCGAGGTATGACTAGTGATTGTACCGCAGTTTGGAAGTCTTTGGCTGGAAGGAAGGGTTTAAGTTTCCTAAGGGTGTTGATTTGGTAGTTCGCTCCCTTAGTTGCCTTGCTGATATGCTGCTGCATGCTGAGATTGGTGTCAAGTGTTATGCCCAAAGATTTTGCTGAGTCCACGATGGTGGGTTGAACATTGAGTGCCGTTAGGTGTTTAAGCCACATTTGTGCGGTAGTGATTTTCGCGGGAGGTGAGATCAGAAGGAACTCTGTTTTAAGGGCATTGAGTTTGAGATGATTAGCGGCCAGCCAGGATTGGGTGCTTCTGATCGTTGAGTTCAAGAGCGTGATGTCTTTGGGTGATTGTAGTTTGAGATAAAGTTGGGTGTCATCAGCATACATGTGGAAGTGTACATTGGATTCTTGTAGCAAGGTGGTGAGAGGTTCCATAACTAGGTTGAACAAAGTTGGGGATAGGGAGGATCCTTGTGGTACGCCTAGCGATACAGGTCTTGGCGCGGACATCAAGTTGTTGCTCTTGAATTTCTGCGACCTGTTATGCAGAAAGGACGTGAACCACTTGAGCACAGTTCCAGATAGGCCCATGCTTGTGTTTAATAGTTCAAGTAAATTCTCATGTTTGACGGTGTCAAATGCGGAGGAGAGATCAAGGAGGATGAGGAGGCAGGTATCGTTATGATCTAGGATTTGAAGGGCGTCGTCAATTATGTGAGTCATAGCAGTTTCAGTACTGTGATTTGCTCGGAAGCCTGATTGATGAGAGTTGAGGAGATCAAACTGAGTAATGTGTTTAGTCAATTGTATTTGTGCGCATTTTTCCAGCAGTTTGGCAAGAGTCGGAATGTTGGTAATGGGACGGTAGTTGTTTAGGTCAGAGGGGTCGGCTGTAGGTTTCTTTATCAAAGGTGTGACTTGTCCAACTTTGAGGGAGTCGGGAATGGTCCCTTGTTGAAGTGAGCTGTTAATGATTTTAGTCCAGAGTGGAAGGAGCGACGGGGTAAGGACTTTGACAGCGTTAGCAGGAAGGGGGTCCGTGAGGTGATTGGATGGTTTCAGAGTGCTGAGCAGTCTGCGAATTTCTTCTTCCGTGTAGGTGACAAAGGTTGACCAAGTGGCATTGTTTTTTGGTTTAGTGGGTGCTATGCAGTGGGGTTTGGGATAGAGGCTTGCGTCCATGAGGAGATCATTCTTTATGTTGTCAGTTTTTTGGTTAAAGAAAGAGGCGAAGTCTTCGCAGGAGGGAGCTTCGCACATAGTGTTGAGAGGTTGGGGTTGTTCTTTGGATTGTGTTCGGATAAGCTCAAACAGCTTTCTCGGACGATTTTTGGCTTGGTCGAGCTGACGGCTGAAGAAGTCTGATTTTGAGCGTTTTATTTTTCTGAAGTAGGCATTTCTCTTTTTCTTCAGGGTTTTTAGGTTCAGTGCAGAGGGAGCTGATCTCCAGGTGCGCTCTGCCATTCGCATGGCGCGTCTATCGTCATTGAGACTCCCGTCGTACCAGGGATTGGAAATTTTTGCGGAGGCTTTTTTTAGCTGCAAGGGTGCGACTTCATTAATTATTGAGGTCATAGTGTTAAGATAGTGATCAGTCAAGGATTGGACGTCCTTAACGCCAGTAGGAGGAAGCAGTAAGTTGCAGCTGTTGGGGGGCAGAGAGTTTGAGTTTAGTTTTTTCATGTCTCTTTTCCAGACTTTGGGCCTGACTGATTGAACAGGGTTAAATTTAACTTTTTCATTGATGAAGAATGTGATATGATGGTCTGACCAGTCACAGGGTTGGATAGATTCGAGTTGGATAGAGGCCTCTTTGGAGATGATAAGGTCGAGGATAGAGCCCTTCTCGTGTGTCGGACTGTTGCAAATTTGAGTGAGGTCAAGGGCGTTAAGGAAATTCTTCAGACCTTTTACCACCGCATCATTATGATCGTTCCAGTGGAGGTTGAAGTCACCAAGGTATATTTGTGTGAGTTGTCGCCCGGAGTTGGTTGAGATCATATCCATGATTTGTTGGGAGAAGGTAAGGTTGTCGCCGGGTGGATGGTAAACGCCGTGAAGAGTGCAGATCGGTTTGCCCTCACTGATAATAATCGAGGCAGATGTATTCACAGGAGGTTGGGGAGGGTAGGGAAGGGGAGTTTACTTTCAAGACAGAGAGGTTGCTCCTGTATATACATGCGATTCCGCCACCTTTTTTATTGCCAGACCTGTCAAGTCTGGTGATGTGGTAGTTGGGGGGAACCATAATGTCCATAAAAGGTATAGAAGATTCTGTTAGCCACGTTTCAGTCATGATGATTAAGTCAAGATCCAATTTTAGGATGAGATCGGCGACAGCGGAGGAGTGTCTAGCGGCTGATCTGCAGTTGAGGAGAGTGCATTTGAGACGGGGTGTGTCGAGGGTGGAAGGGGGTTCTAGAGCGAGGGGGACTTTACTCAGGTTACTATGGATAGCGATTCTCTTGTTCAGTGTGGGGGGTCTAAGGGGATTGGAGTGAATCGTAGGAATGGCAGTGAGAGTGTCGGGTGTGTTGCTACGGGGAGCTGAGTCGTAGGAGCGGAGGAGGGTGATTGTGTCGAGGTCCGAGAGAGGGTTGCAGGAGCGATTTTCGCGGTTGTGAACAGGGATTGAGGTCCAGTGTGGTGGAAGTCGAGTGCAAGAGTTCGCCGCCCGGGTGGAGGACCAGTTGGGAGGGGAGGTGATGGTGGAGGCGCGTGAGGGGTGTCTGGGGTGTGTGCTGAGTAATTGTTTGATGATGTGAATGTCTTGTTTGATCTGGTGGAGGGTGTTGGGTGAGGGGTGACTGGAGTGTGATAGACAGAGTAGTTGTTGTTTGATGATGTGCATGTCTTCTTTGAGCTGGAGGAGGGAGGCCGTAATGTAGTCCAGTGTGGGAAATGTGTTGGAGGTGGGGATGGGAGGGTCGGGCGTGGATGACATAGGGGAGAGGTTGGTGGTGTGGATGAGGGTATTGGTGGTAGGCGGTGAGTGCAGGGTGGAGGATGGGCGTTTATTAGTGGTGAAGGGGGTGGATGTTGGGTAGTGGGGGGTGAGACTGGGGGGAAGTGGGATTGTAGATGGTTCTTTTTTGAGGGGGTGTAGTTGAGTTGATGGAGGTGGTGTGTTCTGTGTGATTAGTTAATGGGTGGAAGTGGGGGCTGAGGATGGAGGGGGATAAAGGGTGGGGTTTGCCTTTGTGTGTGTCGGTCTGATGCTGATCTAGGTTAGGCGGGTTTTGGGTGGGAGCTGTGGTATCAGGGGTGAGAGGAACGGGGATGAGGGCTGGTGTGTAGGGGGAAGGGGTGAGGTGGTTGGTGTATGAAGGAGAGAGATCTATGTCTGTGCTTGAGGGGAGTGGGGTAGCTACAGTAGGTGGGTGAATGACTAGGGTGTTATGGCTGCGAGTTAGAGCAGCTCCTGAAACAGTTTCCTTCCTGCTACCCGCAACATTAATCCGAATCCCGAGGGACGGGGAGCCGTCTGAAACCATGAGGGTGCTGCTGCTCTGAAAATCTCCACTGTCGGTCACTAATTCACGGAGATCTAGCCGTTATGATCTGTGGCCTTCTCTGACTCTGGAGCCGGGAACTGCCGTGATGATGATGATGATGATGATGATGATAATCCACATTTGTAAAGCACGAACAATCACCCGTAAGGGTCTCTCGGCGCTGGGGGCAGTCTGGAAGATTAAGCGAGCTATTGCCCAGAGTCACATGGTGCTGGGCTAATCTGCCGATGGTGCCGGGGCTCGAACCCTGATCCCCAGATTCCGCCGTCCGTCACCCTGGCCGCGGCACCACACCTCTCCCTCTTTTGCACGGTCACGCTATGGAATAGACTTGCGCCCGACGCGAGACCGAGGTCTGAGTCCTCGGCTGGAGATGGAGGGGAAGCCACGGAGCGGCGGCTCCAACAGAAGCTGGGACGATCTAAGCGTGGCTGCCCTTGAAGCCTGGAGGGTAAGCGGGACCTCGCCGGGGGCGGACTTTTTACTCTGCTGAGTCCTGTCTGTGGAGAGCGCCCCCATGGCTCCGTGAGAGCCTTTCTGGCCCGGGGGGGGTCAGGGCCACAACTGACCACCATGGTCACTGGGAGCAGAACGCCGGCCAGCTTGGAATCATTGAGCAGGGGGTGCCTGGAGGCCCCCGGAAGGGCCATGTCTCCCCGGTTGGCCGATGATTGAAGTGGGAGTGCCAGAACAGCAAAACTGGCACGGACCCACGAACAGGTGGGAGCGGCTGCTGAGATCTGTGTTGCCCTGACAGTACATGGGTACCCCGGGTCCGGCTTGCCCTGGTGGGCTGACTGGACCCCAAGGCGGACATTCCATTCCTTATGAGGGCTACACTTCGCCCTATTAAGCAATAGTGAAGGGGCAATGCCCGTATAAACGCCTGGATACCGCTCCCTGCAGAATGGGACCCTCTTGAAGACCCCGAGGGCGAAGTAGGGAGCTCCCTGTGGCTGGGGGGCGCCACCAGGAGCAAAAAGACCCGAAAATGGAGAACTCGGACCCCCAGGGGCAGAGATATGGCCCCTGGAAGGTACGCAACCTTTGAACTTTCATGAGACCAGTGACGACGCGCGTGGGGCTCCGCCGCCGGTCTGTAATGGGCCCCCAGGGTGGGTCCGGTCCCGGAGGCTGCCCCTAAAGAAGTAAAGCCAGGGTATGCCCCCAGCACAAAGAAAAGTCCCATCCTAGGGGTCCTGGGAAATTGAAAGAATAACCTCTCAAGGGCCCAGACAGCAATTCAACACCTTCTGGGCTGGAACTTTTGTTCTTCAGCTGAGGGCGTTTTCATAATTACCTTAAGGAGTGAAGGGCTGAGGGGTGGGTGTCTTAAAGAAGGCATCCCCTACCGATGAAGAGGTAATTGCACCAAAAATGCTTTTACTAAGGTTATTTCTTATAGTGGGACTGAAGGTCACATGTGTAATGTGAAGTACTGGTGCCAGGTGATGTCATAAGCAAAGGGGGGTTATGTTATCAGACATTCCTGCTAGGGTGTCTGGCTGTATATGCATAATTCTGTGATCTGTCTTGCCTTTAGGGGCTGTAATTGCACTGCATTTTTAATGATATCCAAATGTTATGAGTACGATCATTCTAAAGTGGAGCTTAAACATGTATTCTTGCTGCTGCTGTTAGGTGAGGAAAACCCCAGACTGTTAGCCCTTAAGGTGTAGAGGTGCATACTTGGTCAGTAGGAGATGCCCAGTCAGGGTTATGCGTCACCAAGACAAGTATACTCAATTTTAATTTTGGCTGACGTAATGATGTGCATACCTGGGAGTGGTGGTACTAGACCCCGCCCCCCCCCCACGGGAGGGGTGGAGATGTTACGCAATGTTACAATTTAATTCCATCAGCTTATGAATATTTGTAAATTGGTGCATAGTATTGAGTGGTGTGTGTGTTTAATAAATGTACTCTTACTTTTATAAATCAAAGTACAGACTGGACAATCAATTATTGAGTGTTATTTTTGCGTACCTGCAAATGGCGATTACTAACCCACACCACCTCCCTTGAGTAAGCCTCAGACTGCTCTGCAACGCTACCCTGAGAGTCAGGCGCTACAATTGGGTGTTTGGTTCCCAGTGAAGGACAAATGTGTCATGTTATTTGTGCAGGCCTCACAGATGCTGCCTCGGTTTCCAACACCAACTAAACAAGTTGGACAGATATACTCTATCGAAGTCAGCGCTTTCAGAGCATCACTCTAAGGACAAAATGGCAGCCGGACCAGAGGAAGAACTCCCTTAACTTACCCTAAAGGATGTCATGGAAGGAATCTCGGGAGTCAGATTGTCTATGGAGCAGAGAATGGACGCAATTACATCAGAGGTAATGCTCATCAGGGCAGACCTGACCAAAATCAGGGAGAAAGTTAAACAGATGGAGATTACGACCTCCAGTCATGTTGATGACACTTCACAATTGCAGCAAGACATTAAAGAACGGCAGACCTTCAGAAAGTTTGGAAGACCAGCTCCACGACTACAAGACGAAATAACGTACGAATTATTGGGGTGCCGGCAAAGGCGGTAGGGCAAGCGACAGACTTATTAGTCGAGGGCCTGATACTTAAACACCTAAAACCCAAAGGAGTGTCAAAATTCTTCGTGGGCTAAAGGGCACAGAGTCCCTGGGGGTAACCGAAACCTGGTGCACCTCCACGTCCTACCCTGGCAAAGTTGTGGAGTTTCCGGGACCGAGATGCCATATTTCAAAATGCCCGGGTGGCCCCGCATCTACGCTACGAAAATGCAGAAATCTCATTATTCCTGGACTTTACCCTGACCGTGCAGAGACAACGTTAGTTTCTCGCAGTGAAGAAAAGACTAAGAGACCAAGGGATCAAATACGCAATGCTGATTCCGGCCGTCTCCGGATGGAGGTAGATGGTAAAGCCTGGTTTTTCAATCATCCTGAAGTGGCTGCGAACTTACTGGAGGGTTGGAGAGAAGCAAGAGAACACAACACTCGCTGAATGTCAACCCTATCCAGATCAAAGGCTGAAACTGTGCAGAAAGTATGGTGTCCTAGACTTATCTTGAATCTTTCAGTATGTAAATGCCTCCACGTTGAGCTGCGATGTTCTGTCAGCAGTTTTATTTGCCCTACTGTACCTTATTGCTGTTGGCCAGCCCCAGATCCAGGGAGCCTAATTAGCTCATCAGAAAGTGGTGGGGGGCTGGGATGGCGGAGCGTTTCACCCCCACACAAGTCCTATTAGTTTGTTTGGGCGACAGGTACTCTGCATAGTTTGTCAGAAGGGCAGTTTCAAGAACAGAGTGCAGCGGAGCAGGTGCGGGGGGTTGGGATAGGGTGGTTACTACAAGCACAGGGTACATCGACATAGTCTATCCGCAGACAACAAGAGGAATGCACAGATCATACAAGTGTTGATGAGCGCACACTGGGACAAAGGTTTTAAACTCCTGAGTTGGAATGTCAACAGGCTTGGGGACAAATTAAAATGTTGCATAGTACAACACTTTAAAAGACACTCACCGGATGTAGTACTCCTTCAGGAGTCCCACCTGGTAGCAAATTCCTGTAAAGCCCAGAATAGATGGGGCGATAGGCTGGTGGCGCACTCCGGCTTCACCAAGGGCTCCAAAGAGGTGGGTATCATGTTCAAACACTCCTTCCCGCTTTCCATACAGCACACCTGGATTGATGAGATGGGTAGATATACTGCGGTCTCGGGACAGTGGGAGGGGCAGATGCTCACGTTGATGGCGGTGTATGTCCTGCCGGTTTTTCTGGGCTGCACCTTCAACGACTTCGGTACGGTCATGGTTTCGCTCCCGGAGAGCCACCTAGTTGTGGGAAGAGACTTTAATTCAGTAGCGTCAGGATCTCTCGATCGCCATCCCCCAGACAATGGCTCCTCATGTAGATGGCTCCCAGACTTCCTGGTAGCCTTGGGTCTTGCGGATGTGTGGAGGGCGTACCACCCGGAAAGTATTCAGCACACCCTCCACTCAGGGGCACTCAGCCTTTCCTGGATAGATTACCTCCTGGTTCCAGCATCTCAGATAGCAAACATCCGTGAAATTAGACACATGGCACGAGGGATATCCGACCACTCTCCAGTGTGGGCTCAACTGGTCCTGGGTGAGAAGAGGGTGGGAAGCAATGCACCCATCAACCCGTGGTACCTTCGAAACCCCGTGGTCAAAGCACTCCTATAAGCCCTTGATAATTATTTCCTGGAAAAAGAAAGGTCGGTAAGGTCATCCCAAACTATATGGGAAGCATTCAAAACAGTACTGAGGGGTAGGCACTCTTGCTAACAGCTGGACCACGCAACAAGCAATTAAAGGACCTGGTCCACTTGGAGAATGAGGTTCTACGTCTGGAGGAGGAGACGGGGGAGGAGGTCACGCAGGAGAGACTTCACGCCCTGAAGCTTAAAAGGGACGAATATAAAGCCATTGCTACGGACATGGCCAAAACACTAGAGAGGGATAGTCTCGGCAGAGTGTATAACTTGGGGGATAATGCTGGGAAATTGATTGCCTGGCTTAACAGAAAAGAAATGGCGAGCAGACTAGAGCCAGAACGTATAGAAGACTCGGGTGGGAAAATAACATATCCACAGGCAAACTCGAACGAATTTGCTGAGCACTATAAGCTCAGATGTACCATAGGAAGACTTTTGGGTTCTACTTCGATATTCAGCTGCCCACTGTCATACGAGGAAAAGCGCACGCAAGATAGTGATTTCACGAACAACGAAATATCGCAGGCTCGGGCCCCAATGGTCTACCCATTGAGTTATACAAGCTACACCTGGATAAAATAGCCCCATAACTCCAGGCCATGTTCGAGGAGAGCCGGGAGTGGGTTTACTTCCACAAGACTAGAGGGTTGCAACACTGGTCACCATATACAAAGAGGGAAAGCTAAAGGGTAAATGCTCATCTTACAGGCCAATCTCCTTACTAAAGGTGGAACCAAAAATACTAGCTAAATTACTGGCTAGCCGCCAGACCCAAGTTATAAACAATCGGACTTCATGCCCCCATCGCAATACCGCATTAAACTTCCGACGACTGCATGGCGTGCTGGGAAGACTGGCAACGATTCAGGAGGATGCCAGTTTCGTTGGACACCACGATGGCGTTTGACACCATTGAATGGCCATACCTCTTCGCAGTCTTAGCAAAGATGGGTTTTGGGCCCTGCTTTATCAGGTGGGTGAGGCTCCTTTACACTGCACCCCTTGCTCAAGTCGTGATTAATAAGAAATCAGAGGTGTTTGTGCTGAGTCGTGGGACCCGCCAGGGCGGTCCGCTATCGCACTTACTCTTCGCCCTCTCCCTGGAGCCCTTGGTGGCATGGATCTGTAAAGATCCAATAATACAGGGGCTTAAGTGGACAGAAGGATGGGAGGACCGCATCTTTGTACGAGGACGATATCCTCCTGTATCTTGCCTCCCCGAAAGCGTTGCTCCATAGAGTGCTAAACATCTTCACAAACTTTGGTAAATATTCAGGGTACACGATTAATTAGAGCAAGTCCCTAACGTACGTCCTTAGCGGAGATCCTCTGCCCCTGCCCAGGGGTTGTCCTATTCAGGTAGCAAGGGTATTTCAATATTTGGGTGTCTTCATCAGCACAGACCCCCAAACTCCGATATGAACGTAACCGGCTTCCCACCCTGCAGAGACTGAGGTGCAACCACTTTCGCTGCTGGGTTGGGCAGCGCTTTTTAAAATGTCATTACCGTGCTTCCTCTACGCCTGGCAGAACTCCCCAGATTTTGTTCAAGCATGATATTTTAAGGAGATAGAGGGCCTGCAGAGGGAACTGCTGTGGGAAAGTAGACCCCGCATAGTTTAGCAAAAACTTGTACTGGGTAGGAATGACCGGGGGTGGGGGTGACGGGGGGTTGGGGGGGGGGGGGGGGGGGGGGAGGAGCGGGTAACGGATGGAAAATGTTCTTCCAGACATCAGAAAATACTATTGGGCTGCCCACCTAGCCGCAATCAACCATTGCACCTTCTGCCGTGGGGACGACCGAGGGTACATAATGGATAATTGGTTACTGCCGGGTGGCAATTACAACAGGGCCCTATACTCTAGATCCCGACGGTTTCCCTTAACAGGACAGACTAAGCACTCAGTACAGGCCTGGCAAGCAGCAAACAGAAGCCTTGGGTGGAACCAGAAACTCACGCTAGCCACGCCATTGTGGGATACAGAGCAGTTGGGCACCCTGGGGGCCTCAAAGGGGTTTGATAAGTGGGACTCTCATAGATTGGGGACCAGTGGGTGCAGGGCGAGGTGGTGACATTCGCTTCGCTCCAGCAGGAATACGCACTAGCTGACGGTGAATATTTCAGATACCTGCAAGCCCGGCATGCGTTCCTGTCAAATTTACCAAAAGGACTCCTTCGGGGGGAAAAAAACTGGAACTGCCAACTTGGTAATGTGAGATCAATGCCTAAACATGCAGTGGAAATCTGGGACATTCTTTCTAACAAACTCTGCCATATTGGTTTCTTGACTGAAAACTCTGTGATATTGGTTTCTTGACTGAAGTGTGGCTTAAACCTAACTCCACCCCTGCAATAGCACTACCAGAGGGTTATTGCATCCTAAGGCCTGATAGGCCAACTAAGGTGGAGGGTATAGCTATAGTTTATAAGGATTCCATTAAAATAATACTGGAGCAATCAAGTAACAATAGCATGGAAGTTCAAGTTTTTAGAATTTAGCTGCACTCGCAACGCAGCTGGAAAGACGCCTTGGTCTACCAGCCTCCCCGCCCTCTCCGGGATTTCTCACTTCAAGTAATGGAACTAATCTCTTCGCATGTAATTTCCACAACACATTTAGTCCTTCTGGGTGCCTTTATTCTCATAGCAAAGACAACATGACTCAGGATGCTTTGTCCTTTCTAATAGATCTACTAACATTAGATTTAAATACGATCAACGAAGGCCCCACTCACTCTGCGGGACACAAGTTAGATCTTATTTTCACCAACTCTTCTAATATGCTGTGCGGAGAAACCAGCCCTCTCACATGGACCGACCGCTCACTGATTGAGCTCAAACTCAAGGGCCCGAGGGCACATGACACGCGGTCTTAAACATCCCTGAGTGGGCGCAGACAGTGGCATAAAATGACTCCTGATCATTTTCAGGATTTAATTCTCACTCCTTGGAATCTCTATACAGAGAATAGAGGCTGGCCTAGCCTGGCCTGATACAACTTTACTATAAAAACAGCCATTGATCTCCTGGCCGCTCTAAAGCAATGTATCAGCTCCGCCAGGCGTACCCAGACCGCTCGGTTCTCTCCAATCCTCAAGACAGTAAAGCGTCTATAAAATGCACTATACAAAGCACACTATAAAACGGCATGGTCTAAATATCATAAAAACATCGAATGCTCGCAAAGCCCATATTGCACAGCAGCTAGAGCAGGCTGGGTATGCCCCCAAAACTATCAGATTCTTAAAACATTTACTCATCCAGAGGCATGTAATGAGCCAGCTCCCACGCGAGCTCTGACGAAATAGAAACGCATTTCGCAAGAAAAATACTTATAATTTATGATATTATCCTAGGCGGAAGCTACACACATGAACCCTCTGCTGACCACTTACCTGACCTGCCTAACGAGCAGAAGCTGTTTCCCCTTGCTTACGCCCGACGCAGTAGAGTCTTTACTTAACACGGTTTAATCTGGCTCCCCTCTTGATATCATCCCGGCTAAGACCACCTTACTGCTGGCCAAACCGCTTGCTACCCTCATCGGTTCTATTCTTAATCTTTCGCTGGAAAAAGGTCAACTCCCTACTGAGTGGAAGGCAGCACAAATAATTCCGATATGTAAGAACCTTAAGGCCCCTATGGACGACCTTTCCAACTATCGACCTATCTCGCTGTTCCCTCTTCTGAGCAAGATTTTACAAAAACATTAAAAAAACACCTTTCGGACTTTGCCGAAGCCTCCAGTTGTCTTGATCCTTCCCAGTCAGGTTTTAGACCCAGGCATAGTACGAAGTCAGCTCTGATTGCTGTCACTGATAACATCCGACAGTCACTAGACAACTGTCAGGCAGTTCTACTGGTGCGGCTTGATCTGTCGGCAGCTTTCAACACTGTCATCAAATCGTGCTCAGGAGACTCAGTGAAACAGGTATTCAAGGGGCAACCTTACAATGGATGAGGAGCTTTCTTTCACAAAGAACTCAGACTATCAACTTGGGCCCCTTCGGCTCGGAGACCGTGGAACTGCCGAAAGGAGTACCTCTGGGATCCTGTCTCAGTCCCACGTATGTTGCCCCATTGGCAGGATTACAGGAACTTAGGTTTCATATCCATCTCATAAGCTGATACTCCGCTCCTACTTTCCTTCGATAAAAACAACCCCAATGCTCAGTCCATTGTCTCAGAGGTATGAAGACCATCGCCTGCTGGATGAGAATTTTCTCCAGCTCAATGGCGGAAAAACTGAAATTATGCTGTTCGGTGACGCATCTATGAGGTGGTCCCTAAGCTGGTGGCCTTACGTTGTGGCGAACATTGTGACACCCCTCCCCGCCCCCATCTGCCCTTCCACCCGAGCTGTAGAAAAGGTCTCAAAAAGGAAGTAGTCCTCTCTAGGGTGTTCATGAAAGCTGCTGTTCTGGCTATTTGGTCTGGATGGGAAGAACCGTCATCTGGTGATGGACGTGTGGGATAAAGATCCGGGTTTATATCCCCCTGTGACTAAAGCACAAGCATCCCGCACATCTCCAGGATGTGGGTCATCTGGTATATTATGCTCATCTAGGATGGGCGAGTGAGGGGACATGCAGCCTACTTCAGAGTGCTGTGGTGAAGTGGATGGTGGGGGTGGTGTTGGTGGATTTAGAGAGGTAGGTACAGGAATGTGTGAAGGACTAGTGGCAATGTACTTTTTCTTGTTCTGGGGGGGCTGTATAGGAATGTCTATAGCTTTGTCGAAAGTGACCTGTAGTTTAGAGGGATGAGGCTTTGCTGGCTGAAGAATTATCTTCTTGGTTCAGGGTTGAATTTGTAACGTTTTCTGCCTCGGATCAAGCCGTTCCTCCATCACGCCGAGGATTGGTTTGGGAGGAGCGCCGAGGATTGGTTGGGAGGAGTTTATCGATCTAAAGGTTAAATACTTGGGAGCAGTGAAAAGTTTTGATCTCTGTGCCAGTGTGCTCGGAGACGAAGCACTGTGGCCCTTGTCTTTGGGAACAGAAGTGACTGTTCGCTGTATCTGTGCCGAATGAGACTTGGGGGAGATGAGGCCCATGCTGTAAGGCAGACTTTTCAGTGCAGAGGATGGTGGGCTTCCTAGCCAATGTCTATGCGCGCCATTGCTTCTATGCAGTGGTGGACCGTATGCAGCTTTTTCGGACAGAGCCAATTTTTTGGGCTTCGAATTGGGGGCAGTTGTACTCCCGACACGACTTAGTTTGGCAGACTCCAGGCTGGCCGAATCATGTTCGATGTTGCAGTCGGAATCTTGGATGGAGAGGGATTCCTCTGAGGCCAAAGTTTCCTCTTACTACTCTTGTTGACCAAAGATGTCAGGCGAGTCGTGTGCGCTGCATTTCTTGGCAGCGTGAACGTCAGTCCCATTTCACTTTATTCTCACAGCTGGCTGTGATCAACGAGCCACCGAGGATTCACCACCAAGAGTCACAGGCAACTTTCAACGTGCTGCCACACGACACCGGGCAATAAGGGAGGGTCTCCCCACCTTGAAGTGTAAGTTAGAAGTTCATAGCTTAGGTGGCAGCACCAAGTCTCTCATACAATGTTAATTTTTTAGCTCTGCTCTATTTTCTGTAGCTGTTGTCACATCTTTTGCACTTTGATTCCTGGGTGCAAACCAGTCATTTAAAAACGTGAAGGGAATAGCGAAGGACAGCTGGTATCATGGTTTCTTTCTGGCCAGCCTATTGGGTAAGAACGGTGGGTGTCCTCAGAGAACTGCAGGCCAACATCGACTTTCTTCACTGAAAACACTAGAGGCCTTTATGGACTACCACTAAAGATACAACGGAAGGAAATGGGATTTTAATGCCATTAGGTCAAAGCAGATACAACTGCTCAGATACGGTGAAGTTACTTACCTTCAACAAGCTACTCTAGATTTACAAGATGTGCATCTCAAATGTTAACTGTGCAACATAACTGCAGATAATTCAACTGCACCGAAAGTCAGATTTGGTGACAGCTGTGCCCAACAAGGAGATTTGTAGGATGAACCAATGACCCACTTCTAAAAACAGTCTTCCAACAAGAGCTATATATAGTAGCAGTCCCCGGCAAACAAGTATGGCATACCTTCTCTTTTTTCACTTTCTTGGTTCTTTCAAGCGGCGGCGGCTTTGAGGATGGTGGTGGAGGGGATGACGGTGGAGGTGGTGGTGGCGGCGGCGGTGGAGGGTCAGCACTAATGATCGGCAGTAGTCTCTGGGTGGGGAGTGGCTGTGTGGGCACAGCGACACCAACACTAGGGATCACATAGTCCATGCCATGTACTGGGGAATGCACAGTGGAAGGTAGGGCCTGCTCCAGATAGGCCATCTGATTCACCGCAACTATCGGAAGGCCTGTGAGGACAGAAGAAAAAACAGGAAAGAGGAGTTGTGTAGGCCCAATATATTTTTTTTTGTTCTTTTAAAGTAAACTCCAAAGTCCAGCTGTTGTATCACAATTTAAAGTCATTCACCCATGCATGCAGATCTCATGAATGTAGGCATGGATTCAAAAGGGAACACCATGTTAGGAGGGATCTCGTTTAGAAACTGTTCAGGAAACGCATCCTAACCATGTGGGGGTGTAATAGTATTTACAGAAGACACACAACCTTGGCATATATTCTGCAGTAAGTGGTTTGTTTTGAACATTATTCTACGCTGGAAGAAGGACATTCATGGTCCGTGTTTGCCCAACATGCTATTATTTCTAAAACCACCATGAAGAAAGGGGGGAAAACCTGTGTGTAAGCCCACGCCTCACAGAAGGAAGGGAGCATGTTTATTATGTGTAAGGCTTCTATGACACCCAGGATGAAGAGGAATGAACAGATTCCCTGGAAAGAAAGAAATGGAGAATATGCTGCTCACCTGCAGGCATGACTGGCTGGCTGTAGAGAACAGGACAGCTGCCGATGGTCGCAGAGCGCTGTTCAGAACCCGCAGACATTTCCGCAGCTTTCCTTTTATGTGCTTTACTCGAGGTTGTAGTGGACTCAGTAGAACTCTGAAAGCATTAAAATAGGAGCATCTTCAATTATTCAGAATTCTAAATGCCATCAACAATAAAAGTAACATGCAATGTCTGGAGAGGGTAAGGAGAAGGGAAGTCTAATTGCCACAACCCATGGGTTATGAGCAATGAAAGTAAAGGTGGGCGAAGGGTTCCTCGTTCTTCAGAGTACTAACATCAGTCATTAGTCCTACACTTTGTATGTGAATGAATGATACAGCTTACAAAGCGCCGGTCTTGGCACTGTGCAGAGCAATAAGGAGCGAGAACTAGGTAATATCAGCGAGGATCACGGACTAACCAGCTTTGAGGCTTCTCCTGAAAATCAGTTCAAGTGGTAAACTGTTCCAATGAAGACCCGTAACACTGAAAAAACTATTAAACCCCTTTCCCCCCTCAACCCCCCCACCCCCAAGGTGGCAGGTTTGAAGGAAGCAACCCTCTAAAGACTGGCTGAACATGAGCCTAATCTCCTACCTGGGATGTACTGCACAACATTTGTTTTAAAGTAACCTGGGACTTTTCCATGGAGAGATTTATAGGCTAAACAAAGAGCCTTGGAGGTAATGCGGTGGCAGACCGGGCGCCGCGACAATTGTCTGATGGAGGTCCAGACAGAAATTTAGCAATTCTTAGAAAACGTGCGCCCGCATTTTGAATGGTCCGTAATTTCTTAGGTGAACCTTTTGGTATGCGGATATAAAGACTATTACAATAATCCAGCTTCGATAGAACTAAAGCGATAACCACCGCTTTCAACAGATTTGCCGGGAGAAAATGTTCTTTTTTTTACAATTCTAATCCAGTAAAAGGCAGAGGAAGTAATCAAGTTGACTTGTTCTTCGTATTTTAGCTCCTTATCCAACAGAAACCCCAGGTTTTTTACTTTGGAGGTTGGGTAGGAGCCATACCCAAGTCAGAAGGCCACCAGCTAGAAGACCAGACGGCCAGATTATTGCCAAATTGAATTATCTCTGTTTTTGAGGAGTTGAGCTCCAGGCAATAATTGGCCATCTGTAGGAAGCTGGCTCTGTATACACTATACCAAAGTGCGGTATAGTGTGCATAGAATCCGGTGGAACCCCAAAGGTAGGCAGAGGTAAAGTTAGATCGCACCTCACTCTCTATTTGTGGTAGTGTGGGCGAGCAGTAAGGCTTTATCAGAGGACAGTGTTGTACACTGAGTCAGCAAATGAATTCACACACTCAAAGACAACTTCAAACCAATTGTTTTTGTAAAAAAATATCCTTTTAGTTATTTTATTTCTAGAACTAAGCCAAGCCTGGCACAGGTAAGCAATAAATACTATACATTAGTAAATGCTGCAGGAAAGTGGGTTTCTGTTGCAGTAACGTTCCCTGTTTTTGCCAGACTACTGATGCACTTTTTCTTGGTGTGCCCTGGGTCCTACCAAGCAGGTTCCCAGGGCCTGTGTTCTTTGCCCTAAACTAACTGGGAATCCCGGGCCACCTGTCAGCCCCTGGTAAATGGTACCATAGGTACCCAGGGCACTGTGACCAGAGAAGGCCTCTAAGAGCTGCAGCACTTATTGTGGCACCCTTAGAAGCCCTGTACCCTGACACAGACACACGGTCTTTGCAGGCTGCGTGTTTTGGTGCAGAACAAAGTAAAGAGTCTACATGCCATGCCTACAAACGCACTGCTCTGGCATAGATCAGCCACCCCTCTAGCTGGGTGCCCTATGCCAGTGGTGTGGGCACAGGTGCATGATCCCTGTGCCCCTAAAGTACTCAGGTCCATTCCTGGGCACTGTAAGTGCAGTGATGCCATTGAGAGCATATGGTGCTGGGAGTTTATTTATTTATTACAGGATTTGTAATGCGCATGGCTGCCTCAGCGACGAGGCGTCCCAGCCCAGCCAGAAACCAGACAGGAAACAGGGAGACACAGCGAGCGACATATCAGATAGTGGGGAACAGCCAAGTCTTCAAGATTTCCGAAATGTTAGAAGGTTAGGGGTGGCTCGGATGCTTGCTGGAAGGGAGTTCCACAGTTTGGCCGCCAAGAGGCCAAACGAACGACCCCCTGCCCTCGCTTTCTTAACTTGAGGCACACAGACCAGACCTTGGTTTGCCGAACGCAGAGCACGTCTAGGCAAATATGGCTTCTGTAGACCTAATAACCCCAAAGGGGCATGGAGCCGCAGAATTTTATGCGCAATACATAGCACCTTAAACTGAATGCGGGCTTCGATTGGCAGCCAGTGCAGCTTCAAAAGCACCCGGGCCTCTGAGTGAGATCTTGTGAGTGCCGCTAGCATACATGCTGCTGCGTTCTGGACCCTCTGCAGCCGCTTAATGCTAGCTTTATTGGCACCTAGGTATAAGGTGTTGCCATAATCTAGCCTCGCAAGGATGGAAGCCTGCAGGATGGTCTGGCGTACTCTGGGAGGGAAGAAGCCAAGCAAGGGCCTTAATCCTCTCAGAAGCCCAAAGCAGACTGCGGCTACTGCTCTTGTCTGCTTATCGAATGTTAGTCCGGTATCGAACCAAACACCCAGGTTCTTCACCATCTCCTTCGGCAACAGCGCGGGTTTCAGGTGATCAGGCCACCATTGCTCTGACCAGAGTCCCTGGTCCTTCCCATATAATAGAATCTCTGACTTGCTGGCATTTAATTGAAGGCAATTAGCCTTCATCCAGTCCGAGATAATCGATCAATCCTCCTTAAAGTTCTCCAGGTTGGTACGGCATTTTTGGGAGAAAGCGATCACCAGCTGGGTGTCGTCAGCATACGACACCAAGGACAACCCCCGGCCTCTGGCCACCTCCGCCAAGGGTCCCACATACAGATTGAATAAAAGTGGGCTCAGGATTGAACCTTGAGGAACAACCCCCTGGCCCAGGGCATGTTCCTGAGAATGGAACGGCGGCACGGACACTTGGAACGACCGCCCAGCCAGAAAGGACCGGATCCATTCCAGGGCAACATCCCTAATGCCGACCATCCAGAGACTGAGAAGAATCTCATGGGACACCGTATCAAATGCGGCACTTTGTTTCAATAGGACCAAGGCCGCAGAATCATCTACATCCAACCTACTACGGATGGATTCCGTGACCACCAGAAGAGCGGATTCCGTGCTGTGGCGGGGGCAAAACCCTTGTTGGGATGGGTCAAAGATGTTATGCTCATCGATGTAGTTAGATAAGATGGAATTTACATGTGCCTCCACCACTTTCGCCATGAAAGGGAGCTGAGATAAGGGGCGATAATTGCTGGGTCGTCCGGGTCAAGTGATGGCTTTGTTAACAATGGAATAATCTTAGCATGCTTCCACGCCCTTGGGACGGAGGCTGACTTCAATGAGAGGTTAGCCAGTTCTAAAGCCACTGGGGAGATAAGAGATAGAAGCTGCCGAAAATGACTCGCCGCCAGCGGGTCTGCCGGCGAACCAGACTTGATCTTAACACTGTCATTACGAACTCCACAGCACCATAATGGCTACCCCGAAAACGGAGGAGTTTGGTATCAAACTTCTCAGCACATTAAACTCGCACTGATGCCAGTGTGGGATTTAATGAAAAATGCACACAGAGGGCATCTCAGAGATGCCCCCTGAAAACTAACCAACTCCTAGCGACATGACTGAGTGGCTGCCTAGACTGCCACCACCAGACATGTTTCTGGACCCCTGGTTCGAGAGCTTGCCGCTCTTGGGGGCCTGAAACAATGCACATCCTGGGACGAGGTGCCAAGCCTCCCCACCTCCCCCCAGGATGGGCAGGGTTCACGAAGGGGACGCTTCAAAGGCTTGCCACCTTTGTGAGCATCTCCAGACCATTTTCTGTATTCAGCAACTGGTCCTCATTGGTTCCACCCTCCACTTTGGGCGGGAGAACAGGCGGGGAAAAAGGTGTGCCCACCTCTGCCAACTCGACCCCTCAGGTGGGGCAGGCGAGGTGAAGCACAACTTTCAGCCCACGTCATCTTGAAGATGGGGGGGGACTCAGCCAACCAAGGACAGGCTCATGCCCCACTCCCACTGGAGAGTGGCATAATAGGGGGTTTACTCACCCCAGGGAAGGGACCCATTGGTCCCTGCCCGTTTACCTACCTGTAATGCCCCTAAATCTAGGGGAACCTTGCTTCCTCCGATCCAGACAAAAAACAAGAAAGATGATAAGGACTGAAGAGCTGTGCAGAGCTAACGAGGACGACGCCCACTGACTTGTTCCTAGCCCTACCAGCCTGTCTCCCCCCCTCGAACCTGCTGCAGCAAAATCCCTGTGTGTCCTGCAGCCAGCAACCTCAAGAAACCAGGAGGACCTGCCTGCCGTCACTTCCAAAAACTGCATCTCCAGTGAGCACTGGATTTGTTCAACTGCAATTTCTGGCACCAGCCAAATACCGCGAATCCAGCCCACTCTGCACCTGCCAAACCCGGCCCAAGTGGAAAAACACCACAAGGTCACCCGGCAATCCTGACCAGAGATCCGGCGACCCCTGACCTGCCTCAAGCCTGCAGCCTAAATCCATAAGGCCCCCCTAACCGCGAGCAGGAGCTGGTAAGAAGATCCGACCCCAAAAGGTAGCCCTGCACCCGTAGCCCCACGGCCTTGTGTGCCCAAACAGATTGTGCCTAACCTCCGGCTAACTTCCCAACTTACCTCTCCAAGTGGTGGTCGCACCCAGAAGTCCTCCCTGCCTGCAGTGCTTTTGCAAACCGGAGGTTCTCCATAGAAAACAGGGCGCCAGACGTCGAAACAGCACTCTGCCACAGACACCAGAGTGCCGCTGAGGGTGTAACAAGAGTGCATCACTGACCCCCGGGGACCCCCGAATCTAACTCTGGAACCTTACCTGTCGCAATAAATTACTTACCTGTGAACCGTTAGCCTGTTTTTCCTCCATAGGATAACTGACAATTTTCTTCCAAAAAGTTTCGAAGTGTGGAGTTTTGAAATCTAAAAATATTTTAAAATCGCACAAATAACCAAAGAAAACAAGTTACTTACCTGTAACTTTGGTTCCCCAGTATTGGTAACTTTCATAGATTCCCATGCTTTGTATCATTCCCCGTCGTCAGAATGGGAGCCTCAGTAAATAAAAAATGCCATAGTAGTAAGCACAAAGTGAAAAAATAGGCCTAGGCCTCATCTCATTTTGTAGCTTATCCGCCTCTTTTTGTAAAAGAGACCAAATTCTTGCAATAGCCAATCAGAGTAGCCTCACCCCATTGAACCTTCCTGAGAGAGCCTCAGAGCCTCAGATTTTCGTAGCCGTTGTGAACAGCAACATCATTGGATAATAAGGCTGAGCTTTCCCAGGGGAGGAGGGTGGGCGCATGGGAATCTATGAAAGTTACCAATACTGGGGAACCAAAGTTTCAGGTAAGTAACTTGTTTTCTTGCCCCAGTATTGGAACTTTCATAGATTTCCATGCTTTGTATCAGAATAGCCAGCAGTAAAGAGAAAAGCATATTTTGTAATATATATATCTGTAAATATCATACGTAATCCTGATAAGAAAAACAGAACACATTTGCATCACAAAGCAGAACAACAACAAGCAATACAAAATATGCAATATAGGAAGGCGGGATAGTAAGGAAAGCTCACCGACTTATTGGAAAAGGTTCAAGACCGCCTGGCCCACTGCCGCATCCTCTTTCACAGAAGAATCCAAGCAGTAGTGGCGAGTGAAGGTGTGGACACTGCTCCATGTCGCCGCTCTACATATGCCCTTGATCGGGACACCTGAGAAGAGAGCCACCGATGAAGCCATGGATCTCGTAGAATGAGCACGAACCGCTCGCTGAAGAGGTTTCCCCGCTTCTCGATGGCAAAACTGGATTGCGCTGGATATCCAGCGGGAAATGCAGGGTTTAGAAATTGGACAACCCTTACGTGGAGCACTGTATGAAACAAAAAGCTGGGAAGATTTCCTGAACAGTCTTGTGCGCTCCAAGTAGAACTTGAGACATCTGTGAATGTCCAAAGAATGCAGAGCCCTCTCTGCTGGCGTGGAGGGCCGCGGGAAGAAGGACTTAAAGATCACCGGCTCATTCAGATGAAATTCTGAAGGGACTTTAGGAATAAATTTAGGATTTGTTCGTAGGATGAGAACCTCATTTTTAAATTGCAGAAAGGGTTCATCAATTGTGAAAGCCTGGTGCTCACTAACCCTTCTAGCCGATGTCAGGGCCAAAAGAAGAGCCAGTTTCCAGGAAACAAACTTCATGTCCGCCCTATGAATAGGCTCAAATTGGGCCTTCATTAGATGTGACAGTACCAAGTTAAGATGCCAGGCTGGCGGTGGAGGCCGGACTGGTGGAAAAACCCTGAACAAACCTTTCAGGAACTGTTTGATGATCCTTGCAGACCAAAGGGAAGGACCTGATGATCGTCTAAATCTAGACATGGCCGCTAGATGTAATTTTATAGAAGAATGAGCCAATCCAGATTTTGCAAGAGAAAGGATGTAAGACAAGAGTTGGTGTGGTGCAGAAGTATACGGATGTAGACCTTGTCTCTGACACCAAAGGCAGAATCTCTTCCACTTTGCCCGATAGGTCTTATTCGTACTAGGCGCTCAGGCCTGAGCCAAAATGTCTTTGCATTCTCCTGAAAGATTTAAACCCCGGAACTCTCTGAACTCAGGAGCCACGCTGTCAATTGAAGTGACTTCAGGTCTGGATGCAGAACCTGCCCGTGGGCCATTGTTAACAGTGATGGAACAGGACGCAGGAGAATCGGTTGATCCTGGGAGAGGAGAAGAAGCTCTGTGTACCAAAACTGCCTGGGCCATGCTGGTGCAATCAGAATCATTCTGCACGGCTCCGCCTTGAGCTTGCGGATCAGTCTCGGGATTAGCGGAATAGGAGGAAAGGCGTAAACAAATGCGCCGTACCAGGCAATCAAAAGCGCATTCCCAAGGATACCTGATGGTGAAGCCTGCTTGCGTAGGACTGGCATTTGGCGTTCTGAGGAGTCGCAAACAGATCGATGGGTGGGGTCCCCCAACGATGAAACAGTTCGTTCAGAATGGTCTGATCCAGTTCCCATTCGTGGCTGATGTTCCTTTAGCGACTCAAAGCGTCTGCTGTGGCATTGAGTGTGCCCGCCAGATGTACCGCTGATAGAGTGATATTGTGTTGGATCACCCAATTCCAAAGCCTCTGTGCTTCCTTTGACAGGGTGCAAGATCTCGTGCCGCCCTGCTTGTTTATGTAGTGCATGGCCGTGGTGTTGTCTGTACGAACCAGCACAGCACGGTTGCGGATCCTCGGAAGGAAAGCCTGTAAGGCTAGACGAATGGCCATAAGTTCCAGCAGGTTGATGTGAAACTGGACTTGGACTGCGCTCCAATGACCACTGACTTTCAGTTCTTGGAGGACCCCATCCCTCCATGGAAGCATCTGTTGTTAATACCATGGGAGATGGTGGAAGTTGGAACGGTAATCCTACTGAAAGATTGTCTTTTAGCAACCACCAGCTGCTTGCCTTTCGCATTGCCGGAGTAATGACTATCTTGTCGTCGAAGGAGCCTGTCACCTGACGCCATTGTTTGTCCAACTGTTCCTGCAGTGGACGCATCCGCAGCCTGCAGTGTGGTATTAATGGTATGCAGGATGAGATCGATCCGAGAAGCGATTTGTATTGGCGAACTGACAGAAACTTCCTTGTCTGTAGGAGGCGAGCTGAGAGAATCAGTTTGGACTGGCGCTCTTCCGAAGTAAAAGCCAGGCAGCACTCCGTATCGAGGATTGCACCCAAAAACCTCGCTGTATTGGAGGGGCGCAAAATCGATTTTTCCCTGTTGACCCGAAGGCCCAGCTGGTCGAACAGTTGACTGCAGCACATGACAGCCCTGGACACTTCCTGGAACGAAGGAGCCTTTACCAGCCAATCGTCCAGATATGGGAAGACTTCGAAAGACTGCCTCCTGATAAAAGCTGCCACAGGAGCCAGTACCTTTGTAAAGATCCGCGGTGCGGACCGGAGACCAAAAGGCAGTACTCTGAACTGAAAATGGCTCTTGCCTACTGTAAATCGAAGATATTGCCTGTGAGCTGGATGAATGGGCACATGGAAGTAAGCATCCTCCAAATATAGGGTTGCCATGTAGTCCCCTGGATTGAGAAGGCGTAGGATGTCCTGAAGAGTGACCATCCTGAAGGACAACTTGATGAGATAAGTGTTGAGCTGCCGTAGATCTAAAATCGGACGCCACTTGTCCTTTATTTTCCGAACCAGGAAGAACCTGGAATAGAACCCTTTCCCCTTTTGGGAGAGAGGTACAGGCTCTATTGCCCCCTTGGTGAAGAGTTGGTGGGACTCGAGACGAAGGAGCCTTAGATGTTTGGGTGTAATAGCGTCTGGAGCTCTCGTTGGAGGAAGATCTTGAAACTCCAACGTGTGTCCTTCCTTGATGTTTAGGACCCACTGGTCTGTTATGACCTTCCAGCTGTTGAGACAATGGGCAATCCGATGGTTGGATCGTCGACGGGATCGTCGACGAACTCGAAGCCAGGATCATGGTCACCGTCGTCGTGGGAAGTGGTCCTCGTCATGACTCTCGTCGACATAGTCGTCGAAAAAGTCAGTTTCGTCGACGAGGAACAGGCATCAGGCATCTTAAACGTCGTCGACTGTGTAGATGCCGTCGAAGCCATCGTCGACGAGCCCGTTGACGAGGCCAATTTTAAAGACAAGTCTGTTTTGACAGGAATCGTCGACGCACCTGTGGTTTTCACCGTCGACGAACGCTGTTTTCTGTCAGAAGCAATCTCCTGAGGTGCAGTGGAAGACTTTTTCACCCCTCTTTCCATCTCAGAGGGTGGTGAAGTCACAGGGACGATCTTTCTAGCCTTTTTTGAAGGTTGCGACTCCTCAGGCTGTCCCTGCCTCCCCTTTTCACCGCGGTGAGGAGATTTTAGGGA
This sequence comes from Lissotriton helveticus, assembly GCF_964261635.1. NCBI lineage: Eukaryota > Metazoa > Chordata > Amphibia > Caudata > Salamandridae > Lissotriton > Lissotriton helveticus. Next base: position 499,382,722 of record NC_136062.1, read on the forward strand.
AGCAGGCCTATCAGAGGTCCCGGGCAAGGCTTTGACATGGGGCTCATCAGAAGTAGAAGGAGGAGACCTACCCCTTTTCTTTGATTTCCTGGATGACACCACCAAAGAGGAGCCCTCACTGTCAGAAGACAGAACCTCCTTGCGGTCCTTCATCTTTTGCAGCCAAGTCAGCAGGCGTCCTTCTCTGTCCCGCAAGATCTTGGTGGAAAAGGTTCTGCAAATCTTGCAGTCCGTGGCCTTATGATCCGGATATAAGCAGTATATGCAGTCTTTATGTTTGTCTTCAACAAACAACCTCTTTTTAGAGCAGGTAGCACAGGCTCTAAAAAGTGCTTTCTTGTCAGACATGACGAAAAAACAGGCAAAAGTTGTAGAAATGTTCTCAGAATTGAAGAAAATTGAGCAGAGCTCAATGGAGACTCCCTTGCACAACGTGCGGTAGAAAATCTGAGGCTCTCTCAGGAAGGTTCTATGGGGTGAGGCTACTCTGATTGGCTTTTGCAAGAATTTGGTCTCTTTTACAAAAAGGAGGTGGATAAGCTACAAAATGAGATGAGGCCTAGGCCTATTTTTTCACTTTGTGCTTACTACTATGGCATTTTTTATTTAGCGAGGCTCCCATTCCGACGACGGGGAATGATACAAAGCATGGGAATCTATGAAAGTTCCAATACTGGGGCAAACATATTTACTTACCTGTTTCCAGGAAATGTCCCAGTGCTGAATCCAGGTATCCAGCACGGAGTAAGAAAAGTATTGTACAAAGTAACTTACCTGTCATTTACTGAAAAAGCCTATTCATTCCAATGTACTGTATTTGTTAAGGGTTGCATAATACTGCTCCCCTGTAAACCAAAGTACAATTTCTATTGCATTTTCAAGCTGTTCTATGTCCAATGACTTATTCTGAAAAGTATTCATTGCTTACCTGTACCAAGCTTGCTTGATTCTAAAAAGAAACAGTATATTTTTATACAAAGTCAATTGGCCTGGAGTTCAGTTCTTGAGTGTGTGAGACCATTTGCTGACTGAGTGTGTACAACAAACGCTTCACACTGTCCTCTGGTGCTGCCAAGCTACCACTTTATCCTCTACCAAACCTCTGGAGACCCTTGGACTCTACACACACTGTGGCTCTATATATACTGCAACAAAGTGAGGTAGTTTCCTACAACGTCCGAGGGCGAGTGCAACTTGGAAAGTCTGATGTAGGACTCCCCCCTCCCCCCCCCCCCCCCCCCCCCCCCTAGGCTGCCCTGGCAGTCGACAGATAGCAGTGCTATAAACAAGCCATCTGGCTGCAAGTACGCTCGGATAAGCTGGGCTCCACTAGAGCACCACACACAGCTAGCTGTAAGGGGGCGGAAAATGTGAGAAAGGCTGAAAGATTCATGGTGTGTGATAATGTATGCATAGATTGTCAGTATGTGTGTATGTTTCTCAGCATGTTTAACTTTGTCTGCAGGTCTCTGCAAGTGTATGTAAGAGTAATATCGTGCGCATGTGTGAAAGTACTTGTGGTAGATTGTGTACGTGGCTGTATGTGGGTCTGAGCGCTTGTAAAAGTGTGTGTATAACATGATCTACGTCATCTTCTATACAGTGAAGTCAAACAGCGTTTTGCTTCCGATGTCAGACATTTTCTATGACCTCATTCATTGTCTGCTGTGTCATCCTTTGGGAAGTCAAAAAAAGTGTACCCTTCAAATGCTTTTACCGAGCTCAACTGTCCGATAAATGACGGTTCTATTAATCTGTCAAGTATGCTATATGGTGTAAACGTTCTTTATCTCTAACATTGGACCATGTCCTCAGAGCACCCCACAAATGGCTTATTGGGAAGAGGTATTTTTGCACAAGGTGTGGACTGATTTCATCAACACTATAAGAATGGAAGGTAGAGTTTATTCTGCCAGGATTTAAACCTTTGACCTCAAAGTTACATACAGATCTTTGCAGCAGGCACTCAGACTGAGCTACCTTGAAAGTGCTGTAAAACCATCTTTAGAAAATTACACAGAGCCGCAGACTCGTAAATAGGCAGACAAATGAAGCCAAGACACGAGGCAGCTGCCTTCATTCAGCCTTTGGAATAACTGCAGTTTTAAATATGCTTTTACATCCTCAATCATATGGTAAATTATATTTAAAATGTTGAAACATCCACTTTAATACGCAGTAGAAAACATACATTTTCCATTTACATCTATTGCTTACTCGCTGGCTGGATTGAGAACGGGCAGAGGCCTAGTGTTTAAGCATTTTCACTCTAGCTGGCAAGCAGGCCTAGCAGGTGTTGCAGCAAATGGCAGAGCTGCGATGTTTGCCTTTCGTGCCCTGTGGACTGACACAGCAGCCTACCACCACCACTCCAATCCCGTTAGTCCCAGACTGATAGGAGTTGCAGATGCGGAGACCCTGGTGTTCCCCAGGGTGTGAGGTATTCACATTTTAAGGGATCTGCAAGGTGAAGAAGCTTTGAGGTTTAGAGAGAGGACCTGGAAAGCAATTTAAAACAAAACTGGCTTAGGCCTCGTCAAAATGTACCAAAAAGGGCCTTCAGACCTTGGAGATGACCCTGGAAAGTGTTTGCAATGGGGGTATCTTTAACAAGGGAGACCGCTTCCTTCAGGGCTGTTGCCATCACTGGCGCAGCAGAATCAGTAGCACCGGGGCCCCTGGATGGAAGGGCCCCACAGATCACAACAGTGGCTCTCTTGCTCTCAAGAATGAGCAAAAGGGATAGATTTGATTTGCTTGCATTAGAGGTCCGGGTCCCCCTACTGTGCCAGTGTTGGTTTGGGGCTCACCGCTATGGCCCAGGAGGAGGTCCGGGTCCCCCTACTGTGCCAGTGTTGGTTTGGGGCTCACAGCTATGGCCCAGAAGGAGGTCCGGGTCCCCCTACTGTGCCAGTGTTGGTTTGGGGCTCACAGCTATGGCCCAGGAGGAGGTCCGGGTCCCCCTACTGTGACAGTGTTGGTTTGGGGCTCACAGCTATGGCCCAGAAGGAGGTCCGGGTCCCCCTACTGTGACAGTGTTGGTTTGGGGCTCACAGCTATGGCCCAGGAGGAGGTCCGGGTCCCCCTACTGTGACAGTGTTGGTTTGGGGCTCACCGCTATGGCCCAGGAGGAGGTCCGGGTCCCCTTACTGTGCCAGTGTTGGTTTGGGGCTCACAGCTATGGCCCAGGAGGAGGTCCGGGTCCCCCTACTGTGCCAGTGTTGGTTTGGGGCTCACAGCTATGGCCCAGAAGGAGGTCCGGGTCCCCCTACTGTGCCAGTGTTGGTTTGGGGCTCACAGCTATGGCCCAGGAGGTGGGGTGAGAAGATGTAGACGTCAGAAAGCCTAGTTTGGGTTTCAGACAAATGTCCCAGGGAAGACGGCAAGATGTGGGGCTTATTTCTTCGCTACAGAATTATGGTGGGGTCCAGCTTATTTTGTTATGAAACACTATGCAAACTTTTTTGAAGACCTTTGCCCAAATGGAACATGCAGAGTCCAATTCCAAGGAGAGTGAGCGTGCCGTTCCAAAGGAGCACGCACATGTGAAGGTTCCTTCCTCCCCATGTGCCTGCCCACACGAATCTTTAGCATGTTGCTACCTCATCACTCATGCACACAGTGGTTAGAAAGCATCCTTCTCAAGAATGATCCAATAAATACACTACTACACCCCCCCAAATGTACATGATCAAACTGCAGTCGACTGTCCGGGCGCTCACCTTAGTGCTGGAGACCGGCGGACGCAGAGGCTTCAGAAGCGAGCGATCCTCGGTCCCAGGGGCTGGAGGCTCCTCCCCATCATCATCCTCCATGGCTACCACAACATCTTGGAGGTCTACCTCTACCGGAGGAGGTGGAGGAGGTGGTGGCGGAGGTGGAGACTCAGGTGGGGGTGGAGGAGGGGGTGGAGGATTGTCCATTGGTAAAGGGGGTGAATGCAACGGACTAGTTGTCTGAACTGGCCAGTACGAAGTCAACGCTGCAGCCGGACTTGAAACAAGCTCCTTAGAAACTGAAACAGAAGTCAAACGTTAGACACAAACCGACAGAGGAGCATTAACATCACTTGAAGCCCATCTAAAAGTACTACTTGATCAATATCCCAAATGGTGACCCAGTGAAATACCTTGTCAGCAGGGATGCTGCAACTAATGCACAGCATTTGGGACAGCCATCTTGCACATGGCATTTTTGATAACTATGGCATACTGATATTTCAATGCTGGAACTCACATTTCAGACCCTATGTCTACATTTAATATTGGTTGAGGTCTGTTCGTCCACAACATGGTCTTAAGTACACTAAAGCACCAGAAAGCCTTACTCAGAGCACCAAGAGCTGCTTCATAGGAAAGAGGCTTCTGAATGAAATGAAAAGTGACATTGGCCAAATGAAACGAACAAATCCATCACAATAAAACAAATGTTAAGCACTTTGCCCTCCCCAAATGCATAGAAAAGTAACATCAACTCTCCTCACGTGGAAACGTCTACAATCACCACCTCATAGGGAATCCCCTACTCTGCTTCTTTGTAACTGTACCCAGATTTAGTTGTCATCACAAACATCTGTGCAGAGGCCATCAGGGCTCTAGCGTGCATTAATGCCACGGGGAGACATCCCGTAGGCCACTGTCAGAGTAGGAGAGCAACGGAGGGGCACAATAGCCCTACTTGTACCAAGGGAAGCCCAAGCACCAAGCGAAAAACCAATCACGCCACTCTTTGGCCTTCAGTGACCACTCAAGCGTCCCGTTACGCATCATGATAGTCTGATGCCAGCAGAGGTCTACACTTCAAGAAATATAGTAGAAAACCAGGAGCCAAAAAAACAGGTGTAAGAGACGCAAGCGGTAGTGGCGAATTATTGTACAAGGACTCAAAGCGACAGCACGTTCATCTGCTTTGGCTCCTTCATGGAAAATTTTGCACGGATCCATCAAGCCTGGAAAAGGGAGGGGGGGGGGTGCAAAAAAACAAGCATTGGCATAGCCAATAGGTCTCGCTTTTGGGACCTTATAAGTATTAAGTAATGCACGCCGAGGGATGACGGGGTGGCGCCGAGGGATGCCGGGGTGGCGCCGAGGGATGCCGGGGTGGCGCTGTGAGTCAACTGGGAAATAAATTCCTCAAATTATTCCTTACTTCTAATTAAAGTAAACAAAGACAAAGGTCAATACGGACTTTTTCTGCAATAATTTCTATTTAATCGCAATGTCTTTGTAGATTCTTTAAAATATGAACAGAGGGCCGGTATTTATATCTGGAATGGTAACTAACAACTCTGGCTGCTGATGAGACCGGTGGCAAACAGAAAACAAACGCTTGACTTCTCAAAAATTCACGGTTATCTTTGCATACTACCGTCTATCGTTTAAGGTGTAGTAAGCGATATATATATATACATATAGATATCATTACAATGTTTAGCCTAAAGGACGGAAAGGGCCAGAGGTAATTCAGTAGTAGGCAAGCGAACATATTAAGTTACATGAGCGTTCCACACATAATACAAAATAGAGTACACTTTACGCCTGTAGGGGCAAGAATCTGCAGAGCAGCTGATGCGCAAGGCGCTACCCGACATGGCTGTATAGGGTTTGAACCTCCTATCTCGCAAGGGAGACTATTTCCGGTTGGAGCACTTTCAATTTAACACTCAGTTGAAGTTCCCTGTTTGAGATTCTCAAGTGTCGCAGAGAGCCAGGTTGTAGAGAAGTGGCAGGAGGGGAAGAGATGGGAAACTGGTTTTAGGATGCCACGGCTCGCAGATCTGGATCTGATAGGAACTATTGGAGAGGAGCAAGATGTGCCGGAGGAACCCAAGTCCGATACTGGCAGAGAGGAGATGAGATGGGTGGAACAAGTTGGCACGGGCAGAAAGAGTATTTTTTAATTTTGAAGGGTAACATGGCAACTCGTCCGATGGGGTGAGCTTAACTTCCAGGTACTCCTGATTAAAAGCCCTCAGCGATACTGATCCTTGGTGGAGTAGGCAGATGTGTGGCTATTTAGTCAGTCGATAGATTGTGAGGTGGTGTGGTGATAATATAAATGGCGAGGCAGAAGGACAAGTGATAGGCTGCGGTTGTAAATAAACTGTGGTCCCAGGCAACATAAAAATGATTGGTAGCGTATTTGAACAAGCATTGGCCACGCGGCTGTGAAAGTGACACAGCCGAGAAAGTTAGTGAACACGCGCTGTGGGCGAGAAAAAAAACATGCATATATAACCACAGTTAAAGCTCAATGTTAAAAGGAACAAGCATTGGCCGCGCGAGCGGCCGCGAGAAGCGATCTGTGGTGGGGGAGAAGCAGGAATTGTGTGACGGAAGAAAGAGATGGCGGATGCACGCAAGTTTGAGGCCACCAAAAGCCGGTGGTGGCACTTTCAAAAGCCGCTTCCTAAATGTCTCGCAGAGCATCGCATACGCTGGCTCAGGCGAGACCTAAAAATAAGATTTCAGATTTTAATTTCCATAGGAAAATGTGCTCACCAATACACAAAAAAATTGCTGAAGGGAATTTAATCAGATTTGGCACTAAGTTAGTACGTTCCTCAGAAAGCATGTCTTTTGTAATTAGATTTAAATCCATTCAGGTATGCGAGAAACAGGAGTTTAAAGAGGAGCTTGAACTTTGTTAACCTCAAAAACAGAAAGGAGTTACTTACCTGTAACTCCAGCTCTTTAAGATTGGTATCTAACATGCGTGAATCGTGCTGGGAATGCCTGGTACATTATAAGAGTCGTCACCACTACTGCCTCCTACATCCAGACCTGCTCCTCGACCACTGGCCCCAGCTACTCCCAAAGACAGAATGAGGAGGATTCCAAGAGCTTGAAATATTCTGATCTAGAGGAGGGAGGGGATTTCATTGTACTAAGGGGGAGACCGATGAGATCTCTACCTTTCATTCCTTAATGGATAGAGCTGTCAAGAAATCTAATCTACCAATAACGTTTGTGGATCCGCAAGTTTTCCTTTACGACTTCAAAGATTAGCCACAGAAGTCTATAAATAAACACCAACTTTGGCTTTTGCCCCGTTGTAGGGCCTAAAGCTAATGAAACACCATGATAACTTGTCTAGAGAAGAGGTATGAAGCCTTGGATCCAGCTGCGGCTTGCCTCACTGGGCATTCTAAACCAGATTCGGTCATCTCCTCAGTGGCTCAGAGAAAACCAAGAATGAAATAGTTCCTTACCGAGGGGACTCATTTTCCAGCCTAAAGAGTCTACTAAATTCGCATGCTGTGCATCTATTCTAGTGGTTGGAGCCGGAATTGTGTTTTGTGTGGGAGTCGACCACTATTTGGTGGTAAGTTCATCCCTTATGTGACGGCAGGCAGCTCCCCAGAAATTCTTGTGCTGTCCCGCCATCTTCAAATTATTTCTCTCGTTTTCCTTTTTTTTTTTTAAATTACTCTGTTCTGGAATCGTTCTACTCACCGGTTTGCTTTTCCCTCCATTTCTGGAGCAGGAGGAGGGTCCCATGTGAATCCAGGAAAAACTTCAAGCTGCAACATTACTCCTACTGGTATCTAATCATTTAGTTTTGCAGCATAAATCTTTTTCTGAATTCACATGCTGTGAATCTGATTACGTAGTGTTTGGTTCTCTGGGAAGAATGGGTCACAATGTGGGTGAATTGACAAACAGGTGTCATAGTATTGGGTCCCACCTGTGCTTCCCTGATGACATGGAGGTCCACACTGTAGTGTTTTGTGAAGGTGTGTGGGAATACCCAGGTTGCAGCCATGCAGATGTCGGCAAGCGGAACATGTGCCATGAATGCTAGGGTTGCCCCATTCTTCCTAGTGGATTGCACCCAGGGGCATGTGGGTAAGGCCTACCCCGCACTCACAAATTGTTTTGATAGTTTCCACTATCCATTGCGTAATTGTCACCTTGGTTACTGGTGTACCACTGCTAGTCCTGGGAAACGACGAAGAGCTGGTTGCCCTATCGGACTGCTTTGGTCTCCTGTAGGTAGTAAAGGAGTGTTCTTTGCACATCTAAGGTATGAAGAGTCCTCTCTGCTCGACTCCTTGGTTCCTGAAAGAAGGCTGGCCGTCGGATGCTCTGGTTGATGTGGAACGGTGACACCACCTTTGGAAGGAACTGTGGGTTTGTTCTCAGGACAACCTTGTTCTTGTGGATTTGAAGGAATGGTTCTAGGATTGCCGGTGCTTGCAGCTCGCGGACCCTATGGAGTGACGTGATGGCTATCGGGAACACCGTCTTTAGGGTTAGGAGCCTCAGTTCAGTCTTGTGCATCGGTACAAAAGGCTCTGCCATGAGTTGAGTGATCACTGTATTCAGGGGGCGCAGGTTCTGCTCTTGGTTGCGTTTCTCTTTAGTCCTTTCAGGAATTTGTTTAATTACTGGTAGCGTGTTCCCCTGGTGTAAGCAGCTATGGTGGCCGTGTGGACCTTTAATGATGCGCAGGTCAGGCCGCAGTCAAGTAGGAGGGTAAGTAAAGTTAGAACAGTCACATGCTGGGTCCTGGTTTCTGCAACAGTGCTGAATCTGGTTCACTTGGCTGTGTAGCTCTTTCTGGTGCTCGGTCTTCTGGCCTCCCTCCGTATTTCCATTGTCCCGGAGTTTAGCTTTAAGTGCCCAAACTCTAGGTATTCAGGAGCCATGCCGCTAGGATGAGCTTCTCTTGTTCTGCATGGTTAAAAGGCCCTGAATTGCTTCGATTGGTACGGTGACAACTTTAGTAGGTCCGAATACCAGGTCTGTCTGACCCATTCTGGGTGATGAGTAGGAGTGACGTGCCTGGTTGTCTGACCTTGTCCAGTACTCTTGGGATGAGGGAAATCGGTGGATAGGCATAAGCAAATCTCCTTGACCTTTTTATATATTGGGCTTTTCCCTCGGACTGGTGGTGTGGAAATCTGGACACGAAATATGGGCATTTTGTGTTTTCTGGGGTTGCACTGAGATCTAGGGTTGGCGTTCCCCACTGTTTGAACATTCTATCCAGCACATCGCGCTTTATCTTCCATTCGTTGGAGGTGTTCTTTTGCCTTCTAAGTCTGCTCGCTTCTGTGTTCGGTTTCAAAGGAAGGTGCATTGTTATCAGGGTTGTGTTCAGTTAAATCACCCACGTCTATATCTCCTGTGCTGTTTTTGTCACTGGGAATGAACGTTGTTCTACCTTAACAAGCAGAGGGGGAACATAGTTGCTATGTTGTCCATCTGTTTAAGCACTGTCCGCCCCTTAAACATGCACATGCATGGCTTTCAGCGCTAGAAGACAGACTTTTGTTCCAAATAGTTTGTGCTTCACGGCTTCCTCAGGCCTCTGATCTTCAGATTCCCCATGTGAGCTCTCCTGCCCTCCTGGGACGCATCTGTTATGGTCGCTGTGGAAGTTGGTAACTTGAAAGGTCGCCCTAAAAGCGCGTTCTTCGGGTTTTACCATTCTATCCTCTTCTGAATCTTATTTATTTATTTATTTATTCAAAGTTTTATATAGCGCGAACAGGATCCTTACAGATATCGGAGCGCTTTACAAAGACAGGGTAGGGGCAGTAGGAGTCAACAGAGATAATGGGAACAGCATAATAGTCAATAGCATGGTAATAACAAGGTTAATAAAAACATACATAAAACCAATCCATATACAGTCAGATAAGGAAGTAATATAGGACAGCACAGGTCATTGATCCCACTACAGAGGTGTACAGGTGAATCAGTAAACCAACGTGTATCACATCTTGGTCGGTAGTAAGAGAGTAGCGTAGTGGCGCCCCCAACAAGTAGAGTATAGTGCCAGGGGATATTGCGCAGTGATACAAGCAATGAAGAGTCTCTGAACCAGCATCTATAACGATCAGGAGATCTTGGCCAGAAGGATGGTTTTCACCTCTTTCTTGAAGAGTGAAGTGGAGGGGATCAGCCTGGTTTCAGGCGGGAGCGCATTCCAGATCCTGGGTGCCATTCCTGAGAAGGAGCGCTTGTAGGTTTTCACTTTCCGGAATCTACGAGGTTTCAGGAGTAGATTATTTGTACTCCTATTGGATCTCGAACCTCCTGATATAGACAGCTTTTGAGCGAGGTAGTTGGGTGCCTTGTGGTGCACGGCCGCGTGTGTCATAACTGCAATTTTTAGATGTATTCTGGCCTCAAAAGGCAGCCATTTTAGAGTCTTTAGGTCTGGGGATATGTGCGAATGCTTTCTAGAGCCAGTAATGAGTCTCGCGGCAGCGTTCAGGGAGGCTATTAAGGGTGCTGTTGTGGCTAGTGGGAGACCGCTGAGGGCCGCAATTCCGTAGTCTATTCTAGGGATGACTAAAGCTTGTACAGCAGTTTGGAAGTCTTTGGCCGGGAGAAAGGGTTTAATTTTCCTCAGCGTGTTAATTTGAAAATTAGCTGCTTTTGTGGCTTTGCTGACGTGTTGCTGCATGTTGAGCTTGGCGTCGAGTGTGATGCCTAGGGATTTCGCCGAGTCCACAATGGTAGGTTGGACATTGAGTGCTGTTAGGTTGTTGAGCCAGGTTTGGGTGGTGGAGATTTTCGCCGGGGGTGTGATGAGTAGGAACTCAGTTTTCAGAGCATTTAGTTTGAGGTGATTATCGGCCAGCCAAGATTGGGTGTTAATAAGCGTGGAATTCAGATGTTTGATATCTTCCGGGGATTGTAACTTTAGATAGAGTTGTGTGTCATCGGCGTACATATGGAATTGAACATTGGATGCTTGAAGCAAGGTGGCGAGCGGTTCCATAACGAGGTTGAACAGTGTAGGGGAGAGGGTGGACCCTTGTGGGACACCTAGGTCTGCAGGCACAGGTGTAGATAGCACATTGTCGATCTTGAACCTCTGAGACCGATTGTGAAGGAAAGACGAAAACCACTTGAGAACAGTTCCCGATAGCCCCATTCTAGTACTTAGCAGCTCCAGCAAGTTCTCATGTTTGACCGTGTCAAATGCTGACGAGAGGTCAAGAAGGATGAGGAGGCAGGACTCATTGCGATCCAGAATTTGGAGGGCGTCATCAATTATGTGTGTCATAGCTGTTTCCGTGCTATGTTTCGCTCTGAAGCCTGATTGATGAGGGTTGAGGAGGTCAAATTGATCAATGTGTTTTGTTAGTTGGAGTTGGACACATTTCTCCAGCAGTTTGGCCAGGGTGGGGATATTGGTGATGGGCCGATAGTTGTTTAGGTCAGACGGATCAGCTGTAGGTTTCTTGAGTATGGGCGTGACTTGCCCCACCTTAAGGGAGTCTGGAATGTGTCCTTGTTGCAACGAGCTGTTAATGATCTTGGTCCAGAGAGGGAGGAGCAAGGGGATAAAGTCTTTTACAGCATTAGCAGGTAGGGGGTCTGTGAGGTGATTAGAGGGCTTCAAGGTGCAGAGCAGTTTGTATATTGCTTCTTCTGAATAGGTATCGAAGTACTGCCAGGATGCCTTGTTTTTAGGTTGAGTGTCTGCCATTCTGGTGTGGCTGGGGTATCGGCTTACATCTATGATGAGGTCATTTTTTATGTTGTCAGTCTTTAGTTTGAAGAAAGCAGAGAAGGCTTCACAGTGTGGGGTGTCGTTTGTTGAGCTGTTTGATTGTGTGGGTTGTGCCTTTGTTTGGGTCTTGATTAGCTCGAACAGCTTTCTTGGCCTGTTCTTCGCTTGGTCCAACTGGCGGCTGAAGAAGTCCGACTTTGTGCGCTTTATTTTCCTAAAGTAGGCATTTCTCTTGTTCTTAAGCTTTTTGAGATGCAGCGCTGAAGGGTCCGATCTCCAGGTGCGCTCTGCCATTCGCATATTACGCCTTTCATCATTGAGTCTGTCATCGTACCAGGGGTTAGAGATTTTGGTGGAGACTCTCTTCAGTTGCAGAGGGGCGACTTCATTGACTATTGTGTTCATAGAGTCAAGGTAGTGGTCAGTCAGTGATTGAACATCTGAGGCCCCTGAAGGGGGAAGGAGGAGGTTGCCGATGTGGGGAGGTAGGGTAGAGGGATTCAGATTCTTCAAATCCCTTTTCCATGCTTTGGTTTTGATTGGTTGAGTAGGGTTAGGTTTAACTTTTTCGTTGATAAAGAAGGTGATAATGTGGTGATCTGACCAATCGCAGGGTTGGATCGCCTCCAGTTGAATAGCGTTCTCTTTGGCAATGATGAGATCGAGTATCGCGCCTTTGTCGTGTGTTGGTTTATCGCATAATTGGGTGAGGTCAAGCGCATTGAGGAAAGTTTTGAGACTATTCACCACGGTGTCTTTCTGATCGTTCCAATGGAGATTGAAGTCACCCAGGTAGACTTGAGTGGTCTGCCGACCGGCATTGGAAGTGATCAGGTCCATGAATTGTTGAGTGAATATGAGATTGTCACCAGGCGGGTGATAGATGAGATGTAAAGCACAGACTTGTTTGCCCTCACTGGTGATGTCGAGGCAGAGGAGTTCATAGGAGGAAAGGGAGGGGGAGGTGACTTGAGTAACGGAGAGGTTGCTCCTAAAAATGCATGCAATTCCCCGCCCGTCTTGCCAGGAGACCTGTCCAGCCTAATGATGTGATAATTGGGGGGGACTAGTATGTCCATAATCGGGGTAGAGGCTTCAGTGAGCCACGTTTCCGTTAGAATGGCTAGGTCCAGATCCCTATCTGAGACGAGATCCGCGATGTCGGAGGAATGTCTCTGGGCCGATCTGCAGTTTAGTAGGATGCATTTGAGTTTGGGAGAGAGAAGGGTGGTCGAGCTTTCTAGTGTGAGGGGAACTTTTCTGAGGTTGTTAGGGACGGAGCCTCTGTTGTTGAGTGTTGGGGGCCTTAGAGGGTTTGTAAGAATTGTGGGTATGGGGATGTGTGAGTTGGAAAAGTCTTTTACCGGACCTGGGCCATAAGAGCGTAGGAGAGAGCATAAGTCGCGGTCCGACAAGGAGTTGAGAACACGACGGGGGCGGTGGGAATTATTGCGCACGGGGATAGTAGGCCATTGCTGGTGTCGTCGGGGGCGTGGGATAGTAGGCCATTGCTGGTGTCGTCGGGGGCGAGGGTATGCAGGGAGTGTGCGTCGTTTGTAGGGTAGTGGAATGGTGGGAGGTAGACTGGGCTGTGAGGAGAGAAGGTCTTTGATTGCGTGGATGTCTTTTTTGATTTGTAAGATTTCCTCTTTGACTTGTTGGAGGGTGGATAAAGTCAGGTCAGGAGGGTCATTGGGGAAGGTGTTGGTGGAGAGAGCCGTTGGTGAGTGGTTGAGTAGTGAGCTGGTGAGCAGGCTGGGTATCGGGGGGGGGGGTATACTAGTGTTGTTGAGGGGTTCCACGGAGCTAATGGGTGGGATGGTATTCCAGGAGTGGGCGTGTTTGTGGGCGAGGGGTGTGGGTGATGTAGGTGCGACAGGCGGTGGGTGAGAGGCATAGGTAGTGACTTCAGTGGGAGACGGTGCCGGTGAGTAGAATAGTGAGTGAAGGCTGAGGACAGTGGGGGAGACAGGAGGGTAGTGAGGGCTGAGAATAGGAGGTGGGAGAGAGGGGGATGCTAGGGTAAGGGAGGAGGTATGTTCTGTATCTTTTGTTGGGAGGGAGATAGAGTTGTGAGTGGGAGTGGTGAGGGAGCAGGGAAGGGAGAGGTGTCTGCCGTGGGGGAGATGGGGAGGATGGGTGGATAAACTCCGAGTGATGGTGTGTGCAGATGTAGGCGTGTTGTGGGCGGGAGTTGTTGTGTCAAGTGTGAGAGACTCGTGGGTGGGAGTGTGAAGGGAGATGGGGAGGGAGAGGTGTCTGTCGTGGAGGGGATGGGAGGGGGGGGGTGGATAAACTTTGGGCGGTGGCTTGTTCAGATGATGGTGTGTTGTGGGTGGGGGATGTTCTGTCCGGGGGGGGAGGGATGGAGGGGATATGGGTGGGGGTAAGAAGGGTAGAGGGGTTGCTAGTATGTGCGGTGGAGTTATTTGTGACTATTCTTGGGGAGTGGGGGGCGTTAACAACAGGTGGGCCATTTACTGGGGTGCTAGGGGTAGAAGTGTAGTAGGTGGTGGCTGCGACGTCAGGGGTGATAGTGCCCGCGGAGTTCTGAGTGGGGGTCCGCAGCTTGGAGAGGTGCTCTTTGAACTTGGGGAACAGGTTGTCTAGTAATTCCAGGTTCTTGTCCGTGGATTGGATTAGGACAATCCCGTTATTGTAGATGGTAATGGTAGACCTGCCCGGGAAGAGGTGGGAAGGTGTGATGGTGAGACTTAGGCCATGAGTTGTTTTCCTGGTGGTGGAGACTGTGAGTAGGGATAGGAAAGTTTTCCTCCATTGGGCTCTGCGTGAGGTGTGGAAGATGATATCAGTATTCAGGGCTCCATTGCCCAGTGAGAAGTAAGTGTCAGCAAAGGGTGTTTCTGGGTGTGACCTCAGGAAGTTGTGTTTAAAACGTTTAGTGGCATTTTTGGAGAGAGGAGTGGAGGGGTAGTTAATTCTAAAGGTGTTCTTGCCGTTGAGCTCCATTTTATAGAGGCTGTGGTGATAGGGGTAGGAAATAGGCCGATAGTACAAACTGTCAGCCGCTAGTTACAGGGCCAAGGAAGACACTAGTGAGTGTCACTAGTGATAGCCTATAATATAAATAATATACTGGAATAAAATAGAATACCTATGCAGGCAGTAAAATACCTGAATCAAAAGTGACAGTAGTGTGTAGTCAAACATATGTGAGGTACATGTGCCAGTAACAAAAAAACAATTACAAACAGCAGTCAAATGCAGAAAAAAAGTATTCACATTCAGTGCATTACAAATGTTCAAAATAAAGCTAGGGGTGTAAGTGTAAGAACCAAATAAATGAGGTAGCGAACAGTGAATGATAGGGATAAAGGTGAGATAGGTGCAGGTGCAGCATGAGGTAGCGTTTGGTGCCGCACCGGTGAGGGAAAAGTGAGATGGGTGCAGTTTACTCAGAGTGTATAGAGTACTAGTAGAGGTATAAAGCTGCAATATAGAGCAGTCACTTAATCGCACGAAGATACATATACACTACAAATACAAATACTAGTATAATACTAACAGAGTCAGGGTGCAGACAGAGGCTGCTTGAGTCATAAATGACACTAGTGAGCATCCAAAAGAAATATGAGGTAGCGGTCGGTGCCATACCTGTGAGGAGAAAGTGACATAGGTGCGGGGTACAAAAATTCTACAAAGTACAGGTAGGAGTACAGTATTGCAATAAGGGGCAGATACTTAATCACACATATCACACATATATGAGGTAGTAATCGGTTGTATAAAATACCATTAAATATATGATACTGCAATAAAAGGTAGACACTAAGTCACAAGATAATTAGACGTGGCGCTCTGTACAGTCTTGGATGGGTACGAATGGCCTGTTCTTAGGTTATGTACAACTGGTGGGAAAGACTAGTCCATGATGGCCGCCAGAGCGAGGGAGAGACTGGACCAAGATGGCCACCAAATAGGGGAGATCGAGATGGTAGTCCTCTTTTGTTGTTGTTCCTTTTAGAGCAGGGGAGGGTGGTTTCATTTCCTGTATGAGCCAGCCCAATTCCTAGCTTACTGGGAGGGAGTCTTATCTCTCTTTTGCAGATTCCTGACCGCTTAGGTAATAGGCCTCATGGTCAGTTGTTAGGCTGGAGGGCGATTTATGGCTCCAGTTTATGGCCCCCAGTCATATTGACCAATGGTGAGTGAGGAGACTGCAAAGCCCGCGAAAATGTAAAGCTTACAGTGCATTCCGGGCATAAAATGGAAGATCAGCCTGAATGTTTGAATTAACAACTTTGCTTGTAAAGTTCCAGGCAGAAAGTGAGAGAAACTGTGAGATAGCTTAGCTTAATTACCTTCTGGTCGTCAAGCTGCCCAAGGCTGTAAGAAGTCCTTTACAAGTCAGGCACCTCCAGCGTAGAGCTGCGCGGTGGGCACCCAAACACGTAAGCAGGGCACACCGGAGACGCTCTAGAAGTCGCTTGCGCCGTTTTTAATGATGATCAACCGGGAGTGGGGGAAGGGCGGCATCCAGCTATCATCTTGCTGGGTCGGGCCGCTTCAAATCCCTTCCGCTTGCCCCCCTCTCCGCCCGTTTCAGTGATGTATATTGTGGTGGGGTGAAGGTGGGGCATGAACTCACCGTTGCAGCAGTGGTGTCTCCTCTCCGTGATCCAGCCCCCGGGCCGAGGCTACAAACAGCCCAGATAGCCGGGACCCACCGATCCAGGCACGCCAAGACAGGCACACCGACCGTCCAGCTCCGCCATCCCGGCCCCCGGTAGACAGACCTCTCTGCCACGAAACAGCGCGGGTCCCCGGGTAGGGCGGGGGACAGAAGCGTGCAGCGCCGAGGGCTGACCAGCTCCCCACCCGCGCCTGCAAAGGGCTTCGCAGTCCGTCAGGCAGGAGCCTCCCGGGCGTCTCAGGCGTCCACAGCACTGATCCGAGCCTAGGTGCAGGACCCCTCCAGTCGGCGCGTGTGGCGGAGACCCCAGGCTGGTCGGGCAGCTCCGGTGGCAGGGAGCAGCCCAACTGCAGGCGGAGAATGCAGGCAGCCAGTGGCAGGCGGTGGCGAACGCAGTCAGGCAGATCCTCTCCCCAACCATGCGGGAGTTGGGCTCCGTTGGTAGGTGCTTCCCGACTTCAGCAGCAGTGCCCCGGACTCAGGGACCTGCCCCTCTAGTCCGGAGAAGGCTCGTTGCGGACACCGGTGGCAGGGGTCAGTTGATCTTCACTTCAGCACTTCAGATAGCACTTCAGGCGTCTGCCATGAATCCTGTCCACTTCACCAAGATGTCCCGTAGTCAATCAGTTTTATTCCGCTCGCTCCACCACATCCAGGCCGGGCTCTAGGCAGCAGACATCCTTATCGTCAGCGGGGGGAAGGCGGGAGCGGCTCGGTCCTCTCCAGTGAGTCTCTGCTTCCAGGCAAGTCGGGGATCAGCAGCAGTTTTCCGGTGCAGATATCTCGGCAGGCAGGTAAGCAATCCAGTTACTTATTCCAGTTACTTGATCCAGTTACTTTTGTGTAGCTTTGCACGATGCCGCTCTGCGCTATCGGGGGTAGTACCTGAGAAAGTGATCCCCAGCACAGGAGCTCTTACCGAGAGCTCCTACTCGGCGGCCATCTTGTTCCTTTTCTTTGATGTGACAACCACTTGACCCCCACAGCTTCAGACCATCTCTTCCATTGAAGATCCTTTTCTGTACGGGTCACACACGGAGTCGTGCACATGATGTGAGGGGAGGTCCATCAGCTTTAGGATATTCCTTACGGTCAGACGGTCCCTTCTGGTAGAGGGGAGTTTGCTTGACTATTGCTGATGCTCTCTTGGGGACTGGGTATGCTCATGCGGTCACCAGCGTCTAATGTTGCCCCCAGGAACACCTTCACCCTCTCCAGGAGAGATGTCTTATCGTGGTTTATAGTAAAATCGAGACTTGGGAGCGAGCTGATGTCTATATGTCCCTGTGACCACCACTGGGTTGGGCCAAGAGCAGTAAGGCCAAGCCTCAATGAACTATACAACAACAACTGCCAATACGGCCACTTCACTTCTGCTCTTATTTGTGAAACACACATTGATCTGAAACTATGTTTTGTAGACTTTGAAATAAACCTCATTTTTTTATTTTAATTTTTTACATATAAAAATTTTAACTTTTAATACAAATTTGACACAATTAACATTTGCACCTGATTAACATCAAGTCAAGTAAAACAGTCTTTGTTTTTATCAATCTCTTATTCTACATACTCCAACATTCTCCATTCAACCTTTCCATACACACTAAATTTCAAATTCAACAAGAAGAACTTTTGCTTGCATTATTTACAAAAACCAGCCATGGGAAACAAGTTGCAATAACTAAAAAAAAATTGTATTTAAAACATCATTGAGAATTCCTAAGACTGGAAGAAGAACTGGTCTACGTGTTTTGAACTCTCAAAAATTTGAAGAGTTCTCGTCAGGACCACGTAGCTTAGCACTGTGTAATTCAACGAATTCTCAGTTGGAACAACAAATGTGATCTCGAGGTGCCCGTCTATTTTGAAAAATAGATTAGTAGGCGCCTACTGCGCTTGGACGCGGAAGCAAGGATCGAGTCCTGAGTGCGTTTGACTCATCCCGATTGGATTTTATCCAAGATAAAAGAAACTGGCCCCTAACGACCGGAAGACAATTTCCAAAAGAAGCCTCTGTACAAAGATGGCAGCCTTCATTTTTCAAAATAGATTGGCACCTCAAGACCACATTTGTTGTTCCAACTGAGAATTCGGAAAAGGAAGTATAGGAGAAGAAGGGTGCATAGGAGATGTGGCAGAGTCCTTCTTGACAGGTACTACAGGTGTGGGTGTTGTATCTGCCTTCCTCTTCTTGTGTGGTATAGTGGATACAGCACCTGTTTTTAGGTCAATTTAGATCTTTTGCAGAGGATCTGGTTGGAAAAGTTCTTGTGGAACCTTTGTCGGCGCCGATTTTTTCGGTTCCAGACGAGGTTGCTGCTTATCTTTAGCCTTAGGAGGTGTTACATTGTCCTTTGGCATAGTTTTCGGTGTTGTAGGCTGTTTCGAAGGCTTGGGCGCATCGAAATCAGGCCTTGTCGGTTTTGGTACCGAAGACGATGTCTTCAGAGTGGAAGCTGGTCTCGTCTGCTTCGAGGTGTTGGACGCTGGCTTCGCACCTTTGTCTTTCGAAGTCGACGGTCTGAGCCGAGACTTCTTTTGGTTTCGGTGCCGAGGGAGCTAGTGGGATCGGCACGTGTTGCTTGCTCGGTAAAGAGCTACCGGAAAGCTCAACTGCTTTCTTCGGAGCCGGGCTCGATGGCGGGGCTTTCAAAGTAGTTTTTTGGTCGCGAGTGTTGACCTTGGCCTTCGATCTGAGTGCTGTGTGTGGTGCAGGGGAAGTAGTACTCACGCGCTGACTCGATGGTATGGAGTCATCCGAGTCGTCTGCCTCTGATAAGATTTGGTGATCGAAATCTTCTTCGGGAACGAGCAGAACCTCGAAGATGTCCACCAGTTCCGGAGCTGATCTCTGCATGTCTCGTCGACGGGCCCTCCGATCTCGGATGGTTTTCTTGGATCGAAAGGACACGCAGGCTGTACAGCTGGATTCATCGTGTTCTGGCGATATGCACAGGTTGCAGACCTCGTGGTGGTCCCTGTGTGGAAACATCGCTCCACACTCTGGCATTTCTTAAATGGCGTTCTTTCCATGAGGTGTAGGCCTCACAGCTTGGATAGGCCCAACGGCCCGCGTCGATGACCGGAATCGAGCTGATGGAGTCGAAACGATGTTAGTTGATATCGAAAGTAGTTAAGTAAAGTTTTAATGATTTTTTGCGCTTCAAAGTACTTGAAAAGTAGATTGCGGAGCGGAAAAAGTCATCCGAACCCAGTGGCGGAAAAAGACAATCTAAGGATGGAGTCGATGCCCATGCACACTATCGTCCAAGGGAGGAGTCACCTATCTTGTGACTACAAAAGACTTCTTCCAAGACGACAACATGCAATCATCCGAGCCCAACACCAGGTGGCGATCTAATGCAAAAGTGTAGTATCTGCAGCTCATATGCCTCGAACAGTGGGTTTCTGTTGCAAATTTTTTTAAGGGTTGATCTGTCTCGTAGTGCATACAAAGTAACCTATTGTGAGTAAGTGCCCTCTTTCTTGCATGGTATGCCCCCACTTTTTGCTGAGTTGCTGATGTACTTTGACCGAGTATGCCCTGGGTTCCTGCCAACCAGGTACCCAGGGCCTGTGTTCCTTCCCTAAAACTGCATTGAAGCCTAAACCCAATTGGCATCTCTGGCCACAGGTCAGCCCCTAGTAAATGGTACCATAGGTACCCAGGGCCCTGTGACCAGAGAAGACCCCAAGGGCTGCAGCACTTATTGTGCCACCCTTAGAGGCCCTGTACCTTTATATATACATACACACACACACAGCCTTTGCAGTCTGCGTGTTTTTTGGTGCACAACAAAGTGAAGAGTCGACATGGCACACATCCCTGTGTGCCATGTCTACAACCCACTGCCCTGGCATAGATCAGTCACCCCTCTAGCTGAGTGCACTATACCAGTGGTGTGGGCACGGATGCATGAGCCCTGTGCCCCTACAGTGCCCAGGTCCATTCCTGGGCACTGTAAGTGCAGTGCTGCCATTAAGAGTATATAGTGCTGGGAGCTTGTCGTTACAAACTCCACAGCACCATATTGGCTACACTGAAGACTGACAAGATTGGTATCAAACTTCTCAGCACATGAAACCTGCACAGATGCCAGTGTGGTATTTAATGTAAAATTCACAGAGGGCACCTTAGAGATGCCCCCTCAAAAACAACCAGCTTTTGGTGGGTTCCCTGACTGGTACACACCAGCCTGCACTACAAGACATGTTTCTTGACTCCTGGCGTGGGAGCCTTCGCTCCCTGAGCCCAGAAACAGCCTTTCCTGGGAGGACGTGGTCACACCTCCCCCAGGCCAGGAAGTGCAGTTTGTGGCTGGCGAGGTTCAAAGGCCTGCCAGCCTTTGTAATGACACCCAGCCTCTCTTGCTAGCAAGAGCAGGTCCCCTTCCTGTCTCCCCTCCTTTTAGGCAGGAAGACAGGCGGGAAAAACTAGCCAGCCCAGAAGGTGTGCCCACCTCTGCCAACTCCACCCCTCAGGTGGGGGGAGGCGAGGCCCCCTCTTCAATGCCCACCATCTTGCAGATGGCAGGTGTGAGAAGTTGGCCTGATACAAAGTGCTCACTAGAATAGTGAACATTATATATCAGGCCAAACAACCCTTATTGATGATTGGTTGTAAGTCAACCTTCTAGACCAGCTATCCTAGTAGCATGGATACGAGCAGTCTAAGGCTAAGACTCTAGAGGGCGTGTTAAGCCAGCTGTTTTACCATCACATATACCCCTTGAACACCAAGTTAAAGGACACCACACAAGTTGTTATGAAAATAAACGTATATTTATTTATAACAAGACTACCCTGGCTCTTTATGAGACAGGGAGCTAAGCACACAACAAAACTCTTAAAGAAATACTGAAAGTCGCACAAATTACACAAATGCCCTAGGGGCACGAAAAACCATATATTACAAAAGTGGAATGCGAAATTACTAGCAGGTAAGTACTATTCTCATAGGCTTTAGGATCGCTAGGACTAATCTACTGAACCTTCAGATTGCAAGCAGGAGGCCTAGGGACGTCGTGTGCAGAGTGGGAAGTCTCACGCGTAAGGCGGGGAAAAGTCTATGGAGGCTAGTAAAAGCAAAGTTAGTGTTCTCGGGCGAACCCGACTAGGTAGGTCAAAAACGAAAGTGGATCTAGACACTTCGAGAGTTGGTCTACGCTGGAGCACCGGGGTACTCGGTTTACCTAGCCCAGGGGCTGCGGCTGCATAGGGTTCAAGTGTCGTCGGATTTCTTCGTTGACCAACCAGGAGCCTGAAGTAAGAGTTGCTGGCAGGCGACCAGTGAAGATGTTCCGGGCTGATCCAAGGACTGGATCAGCTGAAGGAGGATACCTGTAAGCAGAGGGGACCAAGTTCTGAATCACTAGCCAGTGATTAGGTGGGCACCAGGATGGCACCGGACGAGGTCACTCAGCCAGGTGAAGAGGTGACACTGGATTCTGCTGCTGCACGGACCAGGGCGCTGATGTCGACCAGGCTGGAGGTCTGCGAGCTGTCCGTCGGATGTCTGCTGCTGGCGATGCTGGATCCGGTGAAGGAGGCAACAAGCCTTGGCTAAGGCAAGCCCACGCGGTGACACAAAATGGCGTCTGGGGTGGACCAGGAGGGTCCTAGGAAGTTCCCCTTCAAGAGGAGACAAGGGCCAGTCCAGAGGAGCTAGACCAGCGGTGAAACAAACGTAGGACGTCGTCTGAAAGGTCACTAGCCAACGGGCAAGTGACCTGGACAACGCGGTGAGCAGCAAAGAGCAGAAGGGCCCCACGCAGATCTCGTGGATGCAGGGGGGGGCTGAACTTCGGTGCTGGAGCTGCTCAGGGTCGGGGCTTCTCTTACCCCAAAGCACTCGGTCGAGGGTCACTCGGGAGTCGTGCTGGGCAAGCGTTGTGCAGTCTTGAAGATGGCCGGTCCCTCGAGGTCTCGTCGCACCCACGGGTCTCAGCTGGGCTGAAGATGCAGGTAGAGGTCAGAGGTGCCAGGGAAGCCGGTTCTCGTCGTGCTGGGCAGTCTTGATCCGGAGGAGAGACTTACAGCAAACCGCGATGCTTGGTTGGTGCCTGCTGCTGCAGGGTGACTACTCCTTAGTCACAAGGGAGAAATCTTGAAGAAGAGTCTTGAGTTCCTTTCGTAGAAAGTAGTTTCAGGATTCAAAGATGATCTGATTTGGAAGGGGGCCAGTTCCTACCTTTATCCTGAGAAAAGGGGCTGGCACGCGACTAAGTCCTGCCCTATGGGTGGGACTAGGAGGGGGGTGGTTACACCCCTCTCCTTTGGCGGGCTTTTCCCCAGCTCAGGGGCTGGTGTGCCCCTGGAACTGGTTCAAGCCGGCCTATGCATAGTGAGCACCGGGGTGCCACTTGCAGTCACCTTCCTCTAAAGCCCTGCCTACCTGGGATACACAAAATCCTGTCTGGGATGGTGCTGGCACCGCCCCTGACAGGAAACCCTTTGTCCTTGCCTCCTGCGCTGGGAGGACTCCCAGCAGCAGGAGGGCAGACTTGTGTCTCGGTGGCAGCATCCATTTTGTGGAGCTGAGGCTCGAGTTAACTTTAGCCGGGGTTACAGCTACATACATGTCGTGTCCCTCTAGAAGGGTGGAATGCTAACCCCGTCGCCAGAATTGGCGAGGGGTTAGTATTCCAATTCGTATGACACCTTACTCGACATGTTTTGATAAAGCGATACCAGAGTTGGCATATAACCGCGAGGATTATAATGCACTTAAGAGTATATGGTATGCGTTATCATGGAACAGCTATTAGGACTTGGTTCCGCAAGCTGCAAACGGGCTCAGCTCATGCCAGAGCACCATTTCACATTATTCCAAGAACTCTGCCTTCATGATTGATAAGGCCTGCCATAGGAGTGACTGATAGGAATATATGTGTCCATTTTAGGGTTAGACATAGGAATACTATATCTAAAGCAAAGGGTGTGTACACCACCTTGCCCCAGCTGTCAAGCAGCCAGTTGTGTCTGTTTTAGTTAGTCAGCCCAGGGGTGGCATAATACATGCTGCAGCCCCTGGGAGACCTCTGGGTACACCTCTGCCCTGGTTACAGGGACACAAGAGAGGGCCCAGTGCCAATTCAGTACCTGGGTACAATTTGGAATAGAGAGAACAGCTAGGCTGTGGGTCTGATTAGCAGGCCCACAGCCAGGGAAAGTCGTAAACCAGTGAAGCAAAAAGCAAAAATCTGGGTGATCATAGGATTGCAGACCCCACTCTCCTACAGCAGGCACGCCCCAATCGGGTTAGCGATTGTGCTCACTGCCCCACTTGGGGTGAGCACACTAAGGGTGTAGTCACCGTAAGGTTAGTAGCCCATTGGCTATTGACCTAGAGACCCCTAAACGCCACCTAAATACATTATTTAGGGGGCAGCCCTGAACCAAGAAGGAATATGCTACTTACCAGTATGCATCTGTTCTTGGCATGTAGGGCTGCTAACATTCATATCTATTGCATAGATCGCCGCCTAGTGTTGGGTCCGGATGATTGCACTTTGTTGTCCTGGAAGAGTCTTCGAAGTATCACGAGATAGGTGGCTCCTCCCCTGGACTACAGTGCGCATGGGCATCCTCTCCATCCTCAGATTGTTTTTCGCCATTGTGGCAAAGATGGAGTGTAACAGTGTGAGCGATGGCCATGCTAAGAGTAAGTGTAAATTCTGCAGCCGCTACAGGGGCCGGGGAGGAGGGTGGGCGATATGAATGTCAGCAGCCCTACATGCCAAGAACAGATGCATACTGGTAAGTAGCATATTCCGTTCGAGGCATGTGGGCTGCTGAATTCATATCTGTGCATAGACTGTATAGCAGTACCTCCTCTAACGGTGGACGCCTGTGTCAGCTGCAGCAGTCTGAAAAAGAGTTTTGAGGACAGCCTGGCCGTACAGCAGCTTGCTGCTTTGCTTGCACGTCTACACAGTAGTGTTTAGTGAAAAAGTGTGTATGGTGGACCATGTGGCTGCCTTACAGATGTCTTCAAGAGGAATATTTCCTAGGAAAGCCATGGATGCCCCCATTTTCCGTGTAGAGTGTGCTCTTGGGGGGGACAGTTAAAGTGCGTTTAGCCTTTTGATAACATATTTGAATGCATTTAACTATCCATCTGGCTATTCCTGACTTTGAAATGGGATTCCCTTTATGTTGTGGTGAAAAAGCAACAAATAATTGCTTTGTTTTTCTAAATGATTTCATTCTGTCCACATAATAAAGCAGAGCTTTTTCCATCTAGTGTGTGGCTCTTTCCGCTACCGACTGTGGATTTTGGAAGAACACTGGCAGTTCTATTGATTGATTATTATGGAAAGTGGATACGACCTTTGGCATAAACTTAGGGTTTGTTTTAAGAACTACCCTGTTAGCATGTATTTGCATGAAGGGTTCTTGAATTGTTAGTGCTTTTAGCTCGCTGACTCGCCTGTGTGAGGTAATGGCAATCAAGAATGCCACCTTCCACGTTAGAAATTGTAATTCACATGTGTAAAGGTTCGAAAGGAGGTCCCATAAGTCTGGTAAGTACTATGTTTAGGTTCCAGACTGGGGAAGGTGGGTGCATTAGAGGAATCACCCTTTTAAGACCCTCCATAAAAGCCTTGATTGCTGGGACTCTAAACACTGAAAGGTGTTGCCTGTTTTGAAGGTATGCTGCTACAGCAGCGAGGTGTAGTCTTATAGAAGAGTAGGCTGGGTTGCATCTTTGAAGATGCAGGAGTTAACATATAATGTTCTGTGTGGAAGCATCTAATGGGTTGATTTGGTTATTGTTGCAGTAAATAACAAATCTTTTCCATTTAGCTACATAGCACGCTCTTGTAGTTGGTCGTCTTGCCTCTTTAATGATGTTCATGCAGTCTGGAGGCAAGTTAAGGTATCCAAACTAAGACTTCAGGAGCCAGATCGCTAGGTTCATCTGGTTTGGATCTGGGTGCCTGACTTTCTTTTTCCCAAGATCCTCTAATTAACGGTTCCTCTCCGAGTTTTTCTGTTTTTTGTTGGGTTAGCGCTGGGACGCTCTAGGGCAGCCATGCGCTTTACAAATTAAATTTCATTTCATTTCATGGTTCTGAGTTAGAAGATGGGGTGCGAGGCGCAGCCTTTGATGAGGAAATACTGAAAGTTCTAGGAACGTTGTGTACCATGGTTGTCTCGCCGATGTGGGAGCAACTAGGATCAGTGTGAGTGACTTGCCGCAGTTTGCGTGCCACCAGCGGAATCAGTGATGCTGGGGGAAAAGCGTACGCAAATCTGCCTGACCAGTTCATCCATATCGCATTGCCCTGTGACAACGGATGTGGGAACCTGGCGGCAAAGGACCGGCATTTTGAGTTTTTGTCTGTGGCAAACAGGTCTATCTCTGGATGCCCCCACTGATCGAGGAATGGTTGGAGAACGTGGGGGTGAATCTCCCATTCGTGTAGTTGTTGGCTGTGTCTGCTGAGCAGATCCGCTATTTGATTGTCTTTCCCTGTGAGGTGCTATGCCAGGAGAAAGATGTCTTTAGGAATTGCCCACTTCCATATGCTCTGTGCCAAGTGGGACAGCTGTGGGGAGTGCGTTTCTCCCGGTTTCTGGATATAGTACATGGCTGTTATGTTGTCCGTCCAGATCAACACAGTCTTGCTGTACAGGTATTTTTGGAATGCTTTTAGAGCTAGGAATATTGCTAGCAACTCTAGTTGGTTGATATGCAGTTTCTTTTGCTTGACTGTCCAGAGCCCTTGGACTGTGTATTGAAGTAAGTGGGCTCCCCAACCTGTCAGTGATGCGTCCGTTGTCAATACTACTTGTGGAACTTGCTCTTGGAACAGTCGCCCCTTGGAAAGGTTTTGTGGGTTCCACCACTGCAAAGAGTTGTGAGCGCGACTGTCTACCAACACTAGGTCTTTTAGTTGTCCTCGAGCCTGGTTCCACTGCCGTGCTAGACATTCTTGTAATGGACGCATTTGAAGTCTGGCACGGGGGACAATGAATATGCAGGAGGCCATTATGCCTATGAGCTGCATGAAGACTCGAACTGTCAGGGAGTGTTTTGGCTGAAATTTGAGAATAAGCATCTGCTGCTGGTTATCCTCGTTGAGTTTGGATATGCCTTTGCTACCGAGGTGTCTATAGTGGCTCCCAGATATTGTGTGTGGGATGGTTGTAGATGCGATTTTGGGTAGTTTATCGAAAAACCTAGGCTGTGTAGCAGCTTAAGTGTTTGAGACGTGTCTCTTGCACACGGTTCGTAGGATTTTGCTTGTATTAGCCAATCGTCTAGGTATGGGAACACGTGGATGTGTTGCCTCCTGAGATGTGAAGCTACTGTCGCTAAGCATTTTGTAAACACTCTTGGAGCCGTGGTTACCCCGAAGGGGAGAACCTTGAATTGGTAGTGTTGACCTTCTATTGTAAACCTGAGGTATTTCCTGTGAGCCGGATGGATGGGTATGTGAAAGTACGCATCCTTGAGGTCCAGTGTTGCTAGGAAGTCTCCTTGCTGGAGCAGCGGGAGCACTTGCTGTAGTGTAATATGTTATGTTAAAATCATTTTTACCGCACATGGTCACCAGACGGTTTCATGGCGCTCATAGACCGTAGCGGACGGGCCAAACAGCAGAATTACACATAGGCTAATTGAAAAAGGTGAGTTTTGAATAGTTTGCGAAAGCAGGTGTAATTGGGACAGAGTCGAAGTGAAGTTGGGAGGGAGTTCCAGCATGAGGGGGCAAGAAAAGAAAAGCACGAATGTAGGAGAGTAGGGTCTGCAATCCTATGATCACCCAGATTTTTTGCTTTTTGCTGCACTGGTTTACGACTTTCCCTGGCTGTGGGCCTGCTAATCAGACCCACAGCCTAGCTGTTCTCTCTATCCAAATTGTACCCAGGTACTGAATTGGCACTGGGCCCTCTCCAAGTCCCTGTACCCAGGGCTGAGGTGCACCCAGAAGTCTCCCAGGGGCTGAAGCACGTATTGTGCCACCCCTGGATTGACTACCTAAATCTGACACAACTGGCTGCACGACAGCTGGGGCAAGGTGGTGTACTCACCCTTTGCTTTAGATATAGTATACCTATATCTAACCCTAAAATGGACACACAGATCTCCTATCAGTCACTCCTATGGCAGGCCTTAACAATCCTGAAGGCAGAGTGCTTGGAATCGTGTGAGATGGTGCTCTGGCATGAGCTGAGCCTGTCTGCGGCTTTCGGGATCTATCCCTTAGCCGTTTCCATGATATCGCATACCATATACTCTTAAGTGCATTATAATCCTCGCGGTTATGTGCCAACTCTGGTATCGCTTTATCAAAACATGTCGAGTAAGGTGTCATACGAATTGGAATACTAACCCCTCGCCAATTCTGGCGACGGGGTTAGCATTCCACCCTTCTAGAGGGACACGACATGCCTGTAACCTATAACCCGGTTAAAAGTCAGACAGAGCCTTAGCATCCACAAAATGGATGCTGCCACCGAGACACAAGTCTGCCCTCCTGCTGCTGGGAGTCCTCCCAGAGCAGGAGATAAGGACAAAGGGTTTCCTGCCAGGGGCGGTGCCAGCACCGTCCCAGACAGGGTTTTGTGTATTGTAGGTAGGCAGGGCTTTAGAGGAAGGTGACTGCAAGTAGCACCCCGGTGCTCACTGTGCATAGGCCGGCTTGAACCAGTTCCAGGGTCACTCCAGACCCTGTGCTGGGGAAAAGCCCGCCAAGGAAGTGGGTGTAACCACCCCCCTCCTAGTCCCACCCATAGGGCAGGACTTAGTCGCGTGCCAGCCCCTTTTTACAGGATAAAGGTAGAGACTGGCCCCCTTCCAAATCAGATCATCTTTGAATCCTGAAACTACTTTCTGCGAAAGGAACTCAAGACTTCTTCCTAAGATTTCTCCCTTGTGACTAAGGAGTAGTCACCCTGCACCCGCAGGCACCATCTACAGAACACTGCGGTCTGCTGCACGTCCTTCCTCCGGAATCCGACTGCCCAGCTCGACGAGACCCGGCTTCCCTGGCACCTCTGACCTCTACCCACCTCTACAGCACAGCTGAGAACCGTGGGTGCGACGAGACCTCGAGGGACCGGCCATCGCCAAGACTGCACGACTTCTGCACAGCAAGCCCGCCGAGTATTCCACTGGTGAGTGCTTTGGGGTCCGAGAAGCCCCGACTCTGAGCAGCTCCAGCTCCGAAGTGCAGCCCCCCAGCATCTCCACGATCTGCGTGGGGCCCTTCTGCTTTCCGCTGCTCACCGCGTTGTTTGGCTACTAGCCCGTTGGCTTGTGGCCTCCCTGACGACGCCCGACGACATTTCTGCTGCTAGTCTGGTTGCTCCAGACTGGCCCTTGCTCCCTCCCAGAAGAGGAGCACCCTGGACCCTCCTGGTCCACTCAAGACGCCATTTTGAGTCCACCGCGTGGGCTTGAATTAGCCAAGGCTTGTTGCCCAATCCTGGGTAACTTCGACGCCAACGACTTCATCCTTCGTGGGACAGCTCGCACCTCCATCCTGGTCGCCGACAACGCCTCCTGGTCCGAGAGACTGCAGAGCCCAGCAGCGCCCACTCACCTGACTGCGGTGACTTCGCCCGGTGCCATCCTGGTGCCCACTTAATCACTGGCTAGTGATTCAAGAACTTGGTCCCCTCTGCTTTCAGGTTTCTTCTTCCTTGATCCAGGCTTGGATCCATCGAACTTTCCTTCACTGGTCGCCTGCCAGCAACTTCTTCCTTCCAGGCTCCCGGTCCGGCAACGAGATCCCCGACGTCTTTTCAGGCCTATGCAGCTGCAGCCCCTGGGCTAGGTAACTTCGGCACTCCGGTGTCCCAGCATAGCCTCACTATCCAAGGGTCAGGATCCACTGTCGTTTTCTTCCTACCAGGTCGGGTTCGCCCGTGAACACTAACTTTGCCTTTACTAGCCTCCATAGACTTTGTCCCGCATCCCGCGTGAGAGTGCACACTCTGCACCCGAGTCCCCTGGGCCTCCTAGTAGTAATCTAACGATTCCCTAGTCCAGTCCTAGCGATTCCAAAGCCTATTAGAACTGTTACTTACCTGCTAGTAATTCGCATTCCACTTTTAGTGTATATGGTTTTTCGTGCCCCTCGGGCATTTGTGTAACGTGCTAACTTAAAAGTATTTTCGTAAGAGTTTTGTTGTGTGCTTAGCACCCTGTCCTCATAAAGAGTACAGGGTTGTTGTGATCCTAATAAATACATTGTTTATTTTCATAACACTTGTGTGGTGTCCTTTCACTGGGTGTTCAAGGGGTAATGTGATGGTAAAACAGCTGGCTTAACACGCCCTCTAGAGTCTTAGCCTTAGACTGCTCGTATCCATGCTACTAGGATAGCTGGTCTATAAGGTTGACTTACAACCAATCATCAATAAGGGTTGTTTGGACTGATATATAGTGATCACTAGAATAGTGAGCACTGCACATCAGGCCAACTTCTCACATTGGTGAGCAGCGGTTGGGATTTGAGCTTGCTGTTGTTTTACCACACATGCCCTAAGAATATCTTGTGAAAGATCACATAAGTACTAAAGGTACATATAACTTAGCTTAGAATACTCTGAGTTCTACTGAACCAGCTGTTGTAGCTCCTAGGGCCTAGCACACCCTAAACTACAACTCTAGCAAGGGATCAGTAGGCAAACATATAGTGTAGGTAAGTGCACCACTTACACCTCACTAGAAAAGCATGTCGACTCAGGGGGACTCTGCCGAGACTCCCCTGGTCAGTGTTGACCCTCCACAGGTCACTTCAAGATATGCAGCTCTCAATTTTCAGGAGATGAGGCAACTCTGTGTCTCCAGGAAACTGAAACAGGGGTCTAACCCCACCCTACCCTTTCTGATAGGTCTCTTAGAGACATATGATGCCAGAAAGCTCTCTCAGTTACATGAGAGCATGCCAGCCTTAGAGGGAACCTCTGGGGATCCAGACCTCCCCAACACTGATTCAGCAGTTGAGGAGGAGGATGAGGAGGTACTCTCTGGGGATGAGGTAGACAAGGGTCTTGAGGTAGTCAGAAGGCTAACTAGGACCAACTTAGACTTACTTGGGCTAGGATCTGGGGGCCCCCCAGTACTAACCCGAAGTGGGCCTAACCTTGGAGTTAGGAGAGATAGATCTCTTTCTAGGGACTCCAATAGATCTCTGCACTCTAATGCCTCTTCTCAGGGGAGAAGGAATCCTCCACAGAGGAGATTTACTTCCCCTCAGAGAAAGGAGCATGAAGCTAGGATGAGACAAGCTGAACTGAGGATTGAAAGGGAAGAAATTGCCCTGGCCAAAGAGAAGCTTGCCCTGGCAAGAGAGCAGCAGATGAGTGGGCTAGCTCCCACTGGTGGCAGCAATCTCCCAAGAGATAGAGAGAAGGGTTTAGATACTAAACACCTGACTAAAATAGTGCCCCCCTTTAAGCAAGGGGATGACATCCAGAAATGGATGGCTGCTCTGGAGAGGGCCTGCACTGTGCAGAACATTCCCCAGAGTCAGTGGGCAGCTATACTGTGGCTCTCCTTTGATGGTAAAGGTAGAGATAAGCTCCTCACTACAAGAGTGGAGGATGCTAACAATTACCAGGTCCTGAAGAATACACTGGTTGATGGGTTTGGTTTAACCACTGAGCAGTACAGGTTGCTGTTCAGAGACACCCAGAAAACTCAGTCTCAGGACTGGTCTGATTTTGTGGATTGTGCCACTAAGGCTTTGGAGGGCTGGTTGCTGGGTAGCAAGGTTACAGATTACACAGGATTGTATAATCTAATGATGAGAGAACAAATTTTGAACAATTGTCAGAACCAGTTGCTGCACCAGCACCTTGTTGATTCAGATCTGACCTCTCCCCAAGAATTGGGAAAGAAGGCAGACAAATGGGTCAGGACAAGGATCAAGCAGAACCAGAACCAGAACCAGGGTGGTCAGAAGAAAGCAGACCAGAAGGGTAATGTTAAGAATGAGCAAAATGACCAGAAGTCTTCACCAGGTCCCCAACAAACCAAAGAGGGTGGGGGTCAGGCTTCCCAGAAGAAGAAGACTCAAGAAGGCCAGTCCAAAAGGTGGTGCCAGTACTGCAAAAGTAAATCTCACTGGTTTAGTGAGTGCACCAAAAGAGGAGGAGGACAAACTCCTGCCACTACAGCTCCTAAAGCAACTGCACCCCCTAGTACAGTCAGTAGTGGTAGTGTCACTCCCAAGGCATTAGTTGGGTTAACCTTGGGTACTGAGGGGTCTGACAACTTAGTTGGCACACTCACTCAGGCTGTCCTTGTCTGTACAGGGGATATGGATATGTCCCCTGAAATAAGTCCCAATACTTTGGGAAAATACAGGCAGACACCTTTGATTAATGGCAAAATGGCTCAGGCCTATAGGGACACTTGTGCCAGTGTCACCATGGTGACACCTAACTTTGTGGACCCTGGACAGATCATGCCAGGTACTGATTTCCTGGTGACCAATGCCAGCAATGTCACTACTAGTCATAGTGTGGCAATTGTAGCTTTCTCCTGGGGTGGAGTGAAGGGACAAAAGAAAGTTGTAGTCAGTTCAGACCTCCCAGTTGATTGTTTGTTGGGCAATGATTTGGAGTCATCACAATGGTCAGAAGTGGAGCAGAGGACTCACATGGAGATGTTAGGCTTACCAGCACATGTGCTTGCTGTGACTAGGTCACAGGCCAGAAGATGCCCCACTGAACAGGTGCTGGATCCTGAAATTATGGACCAGACACCTCCCAAGAAGAAGAGCAGTAAGGGTAAGGCTTTGCCTTCCCCCTTGCCCCAGGTTGAGGATCAAGTCTCTGAGGAGGCTGATCTAGCAGAGCTGAGGGAAACTGAGCCTAAAGAGCTTGAACTTGATCAAGTTGAGTTTCTGGGCTCAGGGGGACCCTCCAGAGCAGACCTGGGGAAGGAACAGTTGAGCTGCCCTTCCCTTGAACCCCTCAGACAGCAGGCTGCTGCTGAGGCTGCAGGGAATGCCACAGGTGCCCACAGGGTATACTGGGAAGATGGACTCCTGTACTCTGAGTCAAGAGACCCCAAGCCTGGTGCAACCAGGAGGCTGGTCATCCCCTTGTCTCTGAGAGGTTTCCTTCTCACCTTGGCCCATGAGATTCCCCTTGCAGGTCATTTAGGTCAGACAAAGACTTGGGACAGGCTTGTCTCACACTTTCACTGGCCCCATATGAATGAGAATACCAAGGAGTTTTGTCGCTCATGTGTCACTTGCCAAGCCAGTGGCAAGTCAGGTGGCACAACAAAGGCCCCCCTCATACCACTACCTGTGGTGGGGGTTCCCTTTGAAAGAGTGGGGATTGACATTGTTGGTCCAATGGAACCCCAGACAGCATCAGGACACAAGTTTATACTGGTGGTGGTGGACCATGCCACCAGGTATCCTGAGGCTATTCCCCTTAGGACCACTACAGCCCCTGTAGTGGCAAGAGCCCTAGTTGGAGTGTTCTCCAGAGTGGGTTTCCCTAAGGAGGTCGTTTCTGACAGAGGTACAAACTTCATGTCAGGATATCTGACTGCCATGTGGAAGGAGTGTGGTGTGAACTACAAGTTCACCACACCCTATCATCCACAATGCAATGGGCTTGTTGAGAGATTCAACAGGACCCTGAAAGGGATGATTCATGGACTACCTGAACCTCTTAGGAGAAGATGGGATGTCCTGATCCCCTGCCTCCTGTTTGCTTACAGAGAGGTCCCACAGAAGGGGGTTGGTTACAGCCCTTTTGAGCTTCTGTATGGGCATCCTGTAAGAGGACCCCTGTGTTTGGTGAAGGAAGGATGGGAGAGACCTCTCAAAAAGCCTGCAACCAACATAGTGGACTATGTACTTGGTCTCCGCTCCAGGATGGCTGAGTATATGGAGAAGGCATCTAAAAACCTTGAGGCCAGCCAGGAACTTCAAAAAGCTTGGCATGACCAAAAGGCTGTACTGACTGTGTACCAGCCAGGACAGAAGGTGTGGGTGCTGGAGCCAGTGGCCCCAGCAGCTCTGAAAGACAAATGGTCTGGGCCCCACACCATCATTGAGCAAAAGGGAGAGGTTACCTACTTGGTGGACCTTGGAACTCCCAGGAGCCCTCTCAGAGTGCTCCATGTTAACAGGCTCAAAGCATATGTTGACAGGAAGGACATGAGCTTGCTCATGGCCACAGATGAGGGACAGGAGGAAGAGAGTGACCCTCTCCCAGACCTGCTCACTCAGAATCCTGATGATGGGTCAGTTGATGGTGTTGTCTTTTGTGGCAGCCTCACTGAACATCAGCAACAGGATTGCAGGCAAGTTCTGCAATCCTTTCGACATATGTTCTCTCTGACACCCAGCCAAACTGATTGGTGTACCCATGATGTTGACACTGGAGACAGTCTGCCTGTCAAGAGTAAAATCTACAGGCAGCCTGATCATGTTAGAGACTGCATCAAAACTGAAGTGCAGAAAATGTTGGAACTGGGAGTCATTGAGCCCTCAGATAGCCCTTGGGCTAGCCCAGTAGTTCTAGTGCCAAAGCCTCACACCCAGGGTGGTAAGAGAGAGATGAGGTTTTGCGTAGACTACAGAGGCCTCAATGCAGTCACTAAGACTGATGCCCACCCAATACCAAGAGCAGATGAGCTTATAGATAGATTGGCTTCTGCCAACTTCTTAAGCACATTTGATTTGACAGCTGGGTATTGGCAAATCAGGTTAGCTGAGGAAGCCAAACCTAAGACAGCATTTTCTACCCCTGGAGGGCATTATCAATTTGTGGTAATGCCCTTTGGACTGAAAAATGCACCTGCCACCTTCCAAAGGTTGGTGAATCAAGTCCTCACTGGGCTGGATGACTTCTGTGCAGCTTATCTTGACGATATTGCTGTCTTTAGCTCCACCTGGGAGGATCACCTGGTCCACCTGAGGAAAGTGTTAGAGGCCCTGCAAAAGGCAGGCCTCACTATCAAGGCCACAAAGTGCCAGATAGGGCAGTCACAGGTTGTATACCTGGGCCACCTTGTAGGTGGAGGCCAGGTTCAGCCACTGGAGAGTAAGATACAGGCCATCAAGGACTGGACTCCTCCAATCACCCAGACTCAGGTTCAAGCTTTCTTGGGCCTGACTGGGTACTATAGGAAGTTTGTCAGAAATTATGGGTCCATAGTGACCCCCCTTAATGACCTGACAAGCAAAAAGATGCCAAAGAAAGTTCAGTGGACAGCAAGCTGTCAGAAAGCATTCAATGACCTAAAGCAGGCCATGTGCACAGCACCTATCCTCAAGAGTCCAGATTACTCCAAGCCATTCATTGTCCAAACAGATGCTTCTGAGTTGGGTGTGGGAGCTGTTCTGTCTCAACTGAATTTTGATGGTAATGATCAGCCTATTGCTTTCATTAGTAGGAGGTTGACACCCAGAGAGAAAAATTGGTCAGCTATTGAGAGGGAGGCCTTTGCTGTGGTCTGGGCCCTGAAGAAGCTGAGGGCCTACTTGTTTGGCACTCACTTCACCATTCAGACAGACCATAAGCCCCTCTTGTGGCTAAATCAGATGAAGGGTGAAAACCCCAAACTGCTTAGGTGGTCCATTTCCCTACAGGGGATGGATTTTACAGTGGAGCATAGACCTGGGACTGATCACAGCAATGCTGATGGGCTCTCCAGGTATTTCCACTTAGAGCAAGAAGACTCACCTGGTCAAGGTTAGTTTATTGTCCCAAAGTTTGGGGGGGGGTCATGTAGGAGAGTAGGGTCTGCAATCCTATGATCACCCAGATTTTTTGCTTTTTGCTGCACTGGTTTACGACTTTCCCTGGCTGTGGGCCTGCTAATCAGACCCACAGCCTAGCTGTTCTCTCTATCCAAATTGTACCCAGGTACTGAATTGGCACTGGGCCCTCTCCAAGTCCCTGTACCCAGGGCTGAGGTGCACCCAGAAGTCTCCCAGGGGCTGAAGCACGTATTGTGCCACCCCTGGATTGACTACCTAAATCTGACACAACTGGCTGCACGACAGCTGGGGCAAGGTGGTGTACTCACCCTTTGCTTTAGATATAGTATACCTATATCTAACCCTAAAATGGACACACAGATCTCCTATCAGTCACTCCTATGGCAGGCCTTAACAATCCTGAAGGCAGAGTGCTTGGAATCGTGTGAGATGGTGCTCTGGCATGAGCTGAGCCTGTCTGCGGCTTTCGGGATCTATCCCTTAGCCGTTTCCATGATATCGCATACCATATACTCTTAAGTGCATTATAATCCTCGCGGTTATGTGCCAACTCTGGTATCGCTTTATCAAAACATGTCGAGTAAGGTGTCATACGAATTGGAATACTAACCCCTCGCCAATTCTGGCGACGGGGTTAGCATTCCACCCTTCTAGAGGGACACGACATGCCTGTAACCTATAACCCGGTTAAAAGTCAGACAGAGCCTTAGCATCCACAAAATGGATGCTGCCACCGAGACACAAGTCTGCCCTCCTGCTGCTGGGAGTCCTCCCAGAGCAGGAGATAAGGACAAAGGGTTTCCTGCCAGGGGCGGTGCCAGCACCGTCCCAGACAGGGTTTTGTGTATTGTAGGTAGGCAGGGCTTTAGAGGAAGGTGACTGCAAGTAGCACCCCGGTGCTCACTGTGCATAGGCCGGCTTGAACCAGTTCCAGGGTCACTCCAGACCCTGTGCTGGGGAAAAGCCCGCCAAGGAAGTGGGTGTAACCACCCCCCTCCTAGTCCCACCCATAGGGCAGGACTTAGTCGCGTGCCAGCCCCTTTTTACAGGATAAAGGTAGAGACTGGCCCCCTTCCAAATCAGATCATCTTTGAATCCTGAAACTACTTTCTGCGAAAGGAACTCAAGACTTCTTCCTAAGATTTCTCCCTTGTGACTAAGGAGTAGTCACCCTGCACCCGCAGGCACCATCTACAGAACACTGCGGTCTGCTGCACGTCCTTCCTCCGGAATCCGACTGCCCAGCTCGACGAGACCCGGCTTCCCTGGCACCTCTGACCTCTACCCACCTCTACAGCACAGCTGAGAACCGTGGGTGCGACGAGACCTCGAGGGACCGGCCATCGCCAAGACTGCACGACTTCTGCACAGCAAGCCCGCCGAGTATTCCACTGGTGAGTGCTTTGGGGTCTGAGAAGCCCCGACTCTGAGCAGCTCCAGCTCCGAAGTGCAGCCCCCCAGCATCTCCACGATCTGCGTGGGGCCCTTCTGCTTTCCGCTGCTCACCGCGTTGTTTGGCTACTAGCCCGTTGGCTTGTGGCCTCCCTGACGACGCCCGACGACATTTCTGCTGCTAGTCTGGTTGCTCCAGACTGGCCCTTGCTCCCTCCCAGAAGAGGAGCACCCTGGACCCTCCTGGTCCACTCAAGACGCCATTTTGAGTCCACCGCGTGGGCTTGAATTAGCCAAGGCTTGTTGCCCAATCCTGGGTAACTTCGACGCCAACGACTTCATCCTTCGTGGGACAGCTCGCACCTCCATCCTGGTCGCCGACAACGCCTCCTGGTCCGAGAGACTGCAGAGCCCAGCAGCGCCCACTCACCTGACTGCGGTGACTTCGCCCGGTGCCATCCTGGTGCCCACTTAATCACTGGCTAGTGATTCAAGAACTTGGTCCCCTCTGCTTTCAGGTTTCTTCTTCCTTGATCCAGGCTTGGATCCATCGAACTTTCCTTCACTGGTCGCCTGCCAGCAACTTCTTCCTTCCAGGCTCCCGGTCCGGCAACGAGATCCCCGACGTCTTTTCAGGCCTATGCAGCTGCAGCCCCTGGGCTAGGTAACTTCGGCACTCCGGTGTCCCAGCATAGCCTCACTATCCAAGGGTCAGGATCCACTGTCGTTTTCTTCCTACCAGGTCGGGTTCGCCCGTGAACACTAACTTTGCCTTTACTAGCCTCCATAGACTTTGTCCCGCATCCCGCGTGAGAGTGCACACTCTGCACCCGAGTCCCCTGGGCCTCCTAGTAGTAATCTAACGATTCCCTAGTCCAGTCCTAGCGATTCCAAAGCCTATTAGAACTGTTACTTACCTGCTAGTAATTCGCATTCCACTTTTAGTGTATATGGTTTTTCGTGCCCCTCGGGCATTTGTGTAACGTGCTAACTTAAAAGTATTTTCGTAAGAGTTTTGTTGTGTGCTTAGCACCCTGTCCTCATAAAGAGTACAGGGTTGTTGTGATCCTAATAAATACATTGTTTATTTTCATAACACTTGTGTGGTGTCCTTTCACTGGGTGTTCAAGGGGTAATGTGATGGTAAAACAGCTGGCTTAACACGCCCTCTAGAGTCTTAGCCTTAGACTGCTCGTATCCATGCTACTAGGATAGCTGGTCTATAAGGTTGACTTACAACCAATCATCAATAAGGGTTGTTTGGACTGATATATAGTGATCACTAGAATAGTGAGCACTGCACATCAGGCCAACTTCTCACACGAACCTCCATGCTTTTTGTGTTTATACCTGGGAATAATTAGGAGGTTGTGGGTAGTGGACCGGACATTTCTTAAAGAAGTGTGGCGCTTAAGGCTGGAAGAAGTGAAGGCCGGGGCAGGAGCAAGGAGGGACTTAAAAACAGTACAGCCCAATTTGAAAATGCAACGAGAAGCCACTGGGAGCCAGTGCAATCTCCTCAAAAGAGGCGAGACATGTTGGTATTTGGGCTGTTGGAAGACCAGTCTGGCCGCCTGATTTTGTACCAGCTGAAGCCGATGAAGATGATAAGCAGGAATCCCAACGTAGAGGGAGTTCGTGTAGTCAATGCGGGAAGTAACAAGAGCCATGATGATGAGTACGAGAGCCTCAGTAGTAAAAAACCTATGGATTTTGCAGATCCTGCGTAGATGGAAAAAGCAGGAAGATGCTACTGCATTAATTTGAGGCCTCATAGATAAGTCGCTAGATATAATTACACCAAGGCTCTTCACCGAATTGACCGGGCAAGGTGGAGGGCCGAGAGAGGGGGGCCAAAAACTAGAGCTCCAGCAGTTAAATGACCCTCCTGTCAATACTAACTCCGTCTTGTTGGGATTTAGCTTCAGCTGGCTAAAGTGCATCCACTGGCTAAAGTGATCATATGGAAGTGCTCCGACAGTATGTATTGATTTAGGGGTCTGAGGTCTAATATTGGTCTGAGTGAACCGTCCTTCTTGGGAATAAGGAAGTATAGGGAGTATACTCCTGTCCCTTGCTGGTGGAAAGGGACTGGCTCTATGGCTCCTTTTCCAGCATGCATTTCACCTCTTGTTGGAGCAGGGTGATGTGTTCTTTGGACATAGGGCGGTGTCTAGGTGGTATGTTTGTTGGAGTAGAAGTGAGTTCTAGGCAATAACTATACTGGATAATTTGTCTCACCCACCCGTCTGTGGGTGGGTGAGACAGGTAGGAATTGTTGGATCCTGCCTCCGACCGGTGTTAGGTGGTTTGGAGGTAGCGTGATGAAGTCACTGTTTTGCGGCAGTGGAGGCTCTGGTGTTATTGCCTCCGTGTCCTCGTCCCTTATTTTTGTTGCCCCTATAAGCTCCTCTGTTGGAGTTCTTGTTAACCGCATGCGCGCTAGCGGATTTTCCCGCTGCTCGCTGGATTTTCAAAAAACCCGCGTTACGTGACAAAGCCAGCTCGTCATGCGCGTAGCGCAGGTAACGCCCATGACGAGCTGGCTTTGTCATCCGTGCTGAAGGGGTTAAAGGAACCTTGGGTGTTGCTTTTGTATGTAGATGGGCTTTGTGAAGTATTTCCTCGTGTAGTTACTCTGTATGAGGAGCGTCGAAAGGAACCTCTGTTGTTGAAACTGCAATGCACCCATTGATTTTGCGGTTTCTGTATCCTTTTATATTTTGTCTAAAATGGTGTCGACTGCAGGGCCGAAAAGGAAGTCTTGATTGACTGGTTGGTTAAGAATGGTGGATTGCACCTTGTTCTTAAAGCCAGAAATGCGCAGCCATGCATGTCTTTTTTTTTTTGCAGAGTTTTATATAGCGCGAACTAGACCCGAACCGATTCAGGTATCAGAGCGCTTTACATATTTTGCCGTTAGGCCAGCTAATAAGATGCTAGTGTTAATCGACCTGGCTGCAGTGTCCGCTGCGTCAAGTGCACATTTAATGGAGGCGTTTGTAATAAATTTCCCCTCCTGTATGAGGTCGTTCGCTTGTGCTTTGAAAGGCTCAGGCAGGTGTTGCATCAAACTTTCAAGCTGGTCATAGAGTGCTCTGTCATAACGAGCCAGTAGAGCTTGTGTATTTGCAATTCTCCATGAATTGGAGGCTTGTGATGCTACTCTTTTACCTGAGGCCTCTAGTATTTTGGACTCCTTATCAGGAGGTGGAGCTTCTCCTGTTGTCTGTGAGTTGGCCCGTTTGCGAGCATTAGCCACTACCAGTGAATCTAATGGCAACTGACCTCTGATATAAGTAGGGTCTGTAGGGGCCGCTTTAAATTTCTTTTCAATCCTGGGATTGTCAGTCAGTCAATACATCTTTATTTCGGTTAATAAAAACCATAAAAGCAATGCAATACAGAATTCATTATATACACATTATATACACATTAAAATTTGTACAGAAATAAGATACACATGATTGCAGTTCAAACAATCTAAAAACAGTTAAAATCTTTGATGCAAAGAGAAAAGAGACAAAATCTGTGTCATGAATATAAAGGCCCAACCCTATTTTCAAACTATCCTTATTAACACCTTCAATGCGGCTGATATTCCCCCCCGGTGCTGAGCCCTAATGAAAACGGGCGTGGTCATGACGGAACGGTTCCGTCATGAGCATTGAAGGGGTTAAGTTATGTGTCCTCCTAATAGTGAATTCTTTTTGGGGAGTCTAATTTTATTTATACGGGCTGCCGCTACCAAAAAACTGGCTCCACTATAAGTATTCTGCATAGAGTCAAGCATTTGTAAGTGTAGGAGGGTAGGCCTCACCTGGAGGAATTTTAGTTCCTTCAGAACAGGGTATAAATTTTTTTTACGGGCCACCAGATATTGCTCGCAAAACATCACTAAGTGGAGCGTGTCCTGTCTAGAAAAACTATCACAGGTGCAGGGTGGAGTATCTTCAGGGGTCCCCCACTTCAGATAGGTACCAAGTGTGAGGTGGATGAGGTTGAACCTGAATCTGACTAAAAGGAAACTATGGTGGGAGTTGGTCACGTACTTCAGATAGGGTTCCATGACTGGGGAGATCACAAGTTGATAGATTGATCTCACCGTAGGTTTCCTGAGTTCAACCTCCTCCCTTTCTGACTCAAGTAAGTTGAGGAAATTGCGCTTAATCCACCCTACATCCTCATTGCTGAGACCCTGTGGTGATAGATACATTTCCGGACGCCCCAGCCTCACGCATGCCGCTCTAACATACGCAAGCCAGGGTATTCTATCCACTCTATCCAGGGCCATACAGTCCTTGAGTATCAGGTGGTTAAGCGTGATCTCATTTAGCCAGGTTTTAACCCATCGTAGTAAAGGGGCCA
Source organism: Lissotriton helveticus (assembly GCF_964261635.1). Lineage (NCBI taxonomy): Eukaryota > Metazoa > Chordata > Amphibia > Caudata > Salamandridae > Lissotriton > Lissotriton helveticus. The sequence goes on from NC_136062.1 coordinate 499,423,330, forward strand.
TTTTTAAATGATCAGAAATATACCCCAAGCCTACTTCACAGTGGATGGAATATGTAGGGGATGATTGAGGGAGTGACAGAAGGGATCTTATGAACTTATTGTCTATAATTTGGATCCCTGTTGTTGGAACATAGCCCCAAATATCGGCCCCGTATGAGGAGATTGCTACGCACTTTGATTTATAGATGCGGATCATAGCCTCCATGGGTCTCGCACCCAATCTTTTTGAAAAATTCATGAGGGCTGTGGTAGATCTTGCAACCACGTTACCCTTGAGTTTCAACTGGGGGCCCAGTTCCCTCTTTCATCAAATGTAACACCTAAGTAACAAAAGAAGGGTACCCTTGAGATTGGCGTTCCATTGCATCTAAAGGTTTTGATCTTCACGGTTTTCCTGCGTAAACCAGCCACCATTACGTGGGATTGCGAGGTGTTCATTTTTAAATCTAAGGCCTCCATAAAGGAGCCAAAATGATCTAACAATCTTAGTAATCCAGTACCAGTTCGAGCAAGTAGGACGGCGTCTTCCGCGTACAGGAGGACCGGTATAGCCGACCCTCCCATACGCGGGACGTCCAGGGTGGCCAGATCTAGGGATTTACCCAAAGAATTAATGTAGAGCGTAAATAGGAGAGGGGCAGAATGCAACCTTGTCTGACCCCTCTTCTTGATCTAAATTGCTCGGTACATCTGCCCTCCCTTGTTACCCTAACAGAAGCCAACAACTTCTGGTGAAGATCATTTAAAAAATTAACCAACCTGATGTCCAAACCCAGATCCCGCAAAATAATCCATAATTTAGAACGATTGACCAAATCAAATGCGGAAGAAAGATCCATAAAACCTAAATATAGAAGCCCCTCCTTCACCACTGTGTACTTGCTAATAATAAAGTGAAGGTTTAGGCATTGATCCGTAGTCCCCCTGTGTGCCCTAAAACCGTACTGGAGATCAGAAAGAACCCCACTCCCCTGAAGCCAATCTCCCAATCTCTGTAAAATAACTCTGCCTAAGATCTTTACGGCAGAGTCCAGCAGGGAGATTGGCCTGTAGCAAGCGGGGGCCCCCCTGTTCCCTTACTTGAAAATCGGAACAATAATGGAGGTTGACCAAGAGGATGGGGAGCCTGCGGTGGGTATTGCGTTGAAAACATTTGTTAGAATTTTGGACCAGAATTGTGGGTACAAGATGTAAAGATCTGCAGGGACCCCGTCAGGGCCAGGGGCCTTATGTTTACTGGTGTCTTTGATCGCCTTTTCCACTTCAGAGGTGTTAAACTTAATGGACATATTGTTTCGAGGTACAACTAAGTCTGGGGGAGTAGGGACCCCTAGCTCAATGTCAGAGGTTTCTAAAGTGGTTAAGCCAACTCTCATCTTCAATTACGCAGTCGATATCTGATTTCCCCTCCTCAGTGAAAAACGACTGGTTGATGATAGCCCAACATTTTTTGCTGTCTCAACACATCTGCAGATTGTAGATGATCCCAGGCTTCTTCCTTGATTTGGTTCTTGCGATTTGCAAGTGGCAGTTTGTATTCCTTACGAAGGTTCGCCACAATTAGCCTATCCCTGGGTCTAAGTTTTAGCGCTTTAAGTAGGGCACTATGGGAGAGTGAGCACTTTTTGTCAAACCATTTATACACCTTCTCACAATGTGAGCCATTCCTAGACTCCAAGTTCTTGGAAACCCGTGAGCATATCTCTACGTAGGCATCCACAACATCAGCCCCTGATGCACTGGAGTCTAAGCAGACAGCCATATTGTCCTCGGTTTCCTGTGCAAGTGTTTTAAAAAAGGTTTCTGGAATAATCTTCTCCCACTTTACCCTCCTGCCCTGCTCCCCAGTTGACAAGTCTTTTGAGGCCACCACGCTAGAGTTCCTTCCGTGTAAAAAACTCAAGATCCATGGCCAATAAAACGGGGTTATGGTCACTAAAAATTGCGGTCACGACACTGTACTCCTGCGTTTTGGCTAGCACCCCAGGGGAAACAAAAATATAGTCGATAACTGTGTTTGCGTCCCTCCCAATAAATGTAGGCGCTCTAGACTGGTCATTACCTAAGCCTGGTTCGAATAAGTTTGAATTGGCAAGGAAACTCTCAAGGGCATCACCCTCCTTACTATGTCCAAAATGGGGGATCCCCTCCCAGGTGATCCTCCGTGTACATCATTATAACAATCCCCCTCGCAAGGGTGAATATTAAAATCTCCCATGATAACCATCTCTGGGACAGAAGTGCGATCATGTTTGTAGACTGACAGAAAATCTGCCAGGGCAGTCAAATGCTCATTCTCAGATGAGCCCGCCCTGGGATTAGAAAAATTAATAATTAGAAATTTTTGTTGGTCCGGAATGGTCCATTCAATTATTAATGAATTCAGAGGGGTAGGATCTACTTTTTTTAAAACCCCAACCAAGTTAAGTGAGAACAGTGTAAGCAAGCCCTCTTTAACTCTGCCTCTCAGCCCCGGTACTGCTGGGCTTGAGAAACTGAGAAAGCCATTTAATGAAAAACTGGGCGATGTATCCCATGTCTCTTGAAAGGCCAAAATATCACACTGCCTAACAAAGCCCTGCCAAAAAGGATCAGAAGTTTTTGCGCTTAGTCCAGCCACATTCCAAGTAAGAATTTTGCAACATGGTCTCTGTATGCTAGGTAACCCTTTGTCCTCACCTGGGGCGTCTGGGAGTCAATCATTCGTCTCCATTGAGGTCAGAGGGGAAAAACGGTTAGTGAGACGAATGGAAGATGGGCCTAAACTGTCCTGTGATACATAGTCAACTATGCTAAGGGGATCACTTCCCGCCCCGCATGGGAGCTCTCGGGCAGGTCTTTGTTGTATCATCTTAAAACGCTGCTGGTAAGATGGGTATGTGGTAGCTCGAAAAGTTCCCGCTTTATATATTAACAAAGCTGAGGCATCCCAGAATAGTCGATGTGCACTATCGTAACTGTTAAAATTCACTACTAGGCAATCCCCTGGGATGGTTTTGGGAAGTTGCCCCACCCAGCTCACCCTTCTTGCTGCAATGACCGTACGTGTGATGTCTGTACCTCCAGAGCTAAACTCTGCACAGAGTTCCTTGGCCAGGTTCATCGGGTCTTTGTCTCACTGTAGCCTGACCTCCGTGGAGTAATCCCTGTAAAGACGGCCACCAAAGGGGCCGCCTCTGGGGGGAGGTGCAAACATTTCGGTCTACGAGGGTGATCACTGGGGACATGATTGATGGAATTGTTTCCCCCCTTTTATATTTTTGAGCCCCTCCTCAGTACCCTCTTTAGCTCGAGAACTCCCACTCGAATTTCCGTCTGCTTACTTGAGATATTACTGCATGTATGACTGGGGATAACGGGTGAGGGATTAACCACCTTATCATTCTGCTTAGCGAATTGTTTGAGAAGGATGTCAATTTTTTTTACACTTAGCCAGTAAGCCCGATACACATTCATTTAATGTATCCACTATGTCCTTCGCTACAGCTTTCAAAGCTGGTTCCAGTCTTTTTATAAATAGTTCTTCCACCATGTCCCCCACATTGTCCCTTGAGGTAGCAACTTGATGGATGAATTTCCCCTGAGTGAGTTTCCTTCTGACGCCCTTTACATGAGTTCTTCGTCTTCGTGCTGTCGTAGGCAGTGAAGCTTGTGGGTTATCAGTTGTTTGGGTGGGGTTAAAAGAAAGTGGGGGAGTTGGAGATGCAGACTGCGGAGGAGCAGCAGGCATCGGTGTTTTGATAGTGAGAACGAATAGTTTTCTTACCTGTCGGTGTAGTTTTGCAGCTTGAAGATCTTTCTGGATTCACTATGCTGTGCATTATTCCGCGGTCTTGTGGTTGGGTCCGGATTCGTAGTCTTTTCTTTTTTTTTTTTTTTGTAGCCCAGGTGGGCGTCGGCGTCACACCCCCTTGGGTGTATTTCCGGTGACGTCGGCATGCTTCCTGCGGAAGCTCCCACTCTTGGGCGCCAACTTCGGGTTCTTTTTTTCCGTGTTTTTCGTTTCCGAAGTAATGGCAATGTTCTATTCAGGTGATATTTTACCGCTTTGTACCTTCAAAGTTTTTTCCACTTTTTCTATTTCCACCTCTTCTCTCTCCAGCCTCATCTTTCTGGCGGAGGTGGGTGGGTTCGCTAGTGAATCCAGAAAGATCTTCGAGCTGCAAAACTACACCGACAGGTAAGAAAACTATTTGTTTTGCAGCGTGAATCTTTCTGGATTCACTATGCTGTGCATAGATTTTGTAGCGGTTTCTCATCTCTGTGGCGGTTGGGTGGAAGATGAGCGTTGGGTGTTGAATATGTGCTGTAGCACCTTCTGTCCAACTTGAGCTTCCTTGTTCATCTGTATGTCCACACAGTAGTGCTTCGTGAACGTGTGCACCGAAGCCCATGTTGCCGCCAGGCATATGTCCTCTATGGGTGTGTTAGCCAGGAAGGCTATTGTTGCACCCTTTTTCCTAGTGGAGTGGGCACGTGTCCCCTCTGCTAGCTCTTGTCCTGCACGCTTGTGGCAGAGATGAATTGTCTGTGCGATCCATCGTGCAATGGTCTTTTTGGTTACTGCTTTTCCCATGTAACTGTTGGCGAATGACACAAAGAACTGTTTTGTTTTCCTGTGTCCCTTCGTCCTCTCAATGTAGTGCATGACTGCCCTTCTGGCGTCCAGGGTGTGCAGAGCTCGCTCTGCGGCAGTTGTTGGTTTTTGGAAAAAACTCGGTATCTGTATAGACTGGTTCATGTGAAATTTAGATACCACCTTCGGCATGAAGTGTGGGTCAGTCCTCATCACAACTCTATCATTGTGTATTTGTATGTAGGGCTCTTGTAGCGTCAGAGCCTGAAGCTCGCTTACTCTGCGTAAGGACGTTATTGCAACCAGGAAAGCTGTTTTCATAGTTAGCATCTTCAAGGACGCCTTGTGGATTGGTTCAAAGGGCTCCTTCATGAGTTCCGTTAGGACTACGTTTAAGTTCCATGCAGGTGGCGGCACCCGCTTGGGTGGTGCGATCCTTTTCGCTCCTTCTAGGAATCTCTTCACCACCTGTGATGTGAAGAAACTCCTGCAAGTTTCTCCCCTTGTGTAGGCGACTATCGCTGCCAAGTGAACTCTCAAGGAGGATGAGCTAAGGTTCTTCTCTAGCAAGTGCGTCAGGTACTTTAGCACTGTGGAGTCCTTCTTCATTTTATTGTGAAGTCTTTCTTGTCTGCACCATATTGTGAACCTTTTCCATTTCGCAACATAGCACTTCCGAGTGCTAGGCCTTCTTGCCTCCCGCAGGACCCTCAGGGTACTTTCTGGCAATCTTAAATGTGCGAACTCTATGTCCTCAGGAGCCACGCTACTAGGCTCATGCTCTCTGGCTCTGGGTGTAGCATCTCTCCGTTCTGCATGGAGAGTAGGTCTTTCCTCCTGCTGAATCTGTGGGGTGCACACTGTGTCATCTCCATGATCTGAGAGTACCATGTCTGCCTCGCCCACTGTGGTGCGACCAGTATCAGTGTCATGTTGCTCGCTCTGCACTTGCTCAGTACTCTGTGCATCAGTGGTATCGGGGGAAAGGCGTAGACAAATGTCCTTGACCAATCTATCCATAGGGCATTTCCTAGTGACCCTTCCTCGGGCTGCCTGGATGCGAAGTTTTGGCATTTTGAATTCTGGCGTGTGGCAAACAGGTCCACCGATGGAGTTCCCCATCTGTCGAATAGGCGCCTTGTCTCCTGAGCATTGAGCTCCCACTCGTGGGATGCCGATGTCTGCCTGCTGAGACAATCTGCTTGTATGTTGTCCTTCCCTGGCAGGTGTATGGCTAGCAGGTCTATCTTGAGAGGGATGGCCCATCTCCATATCTCCTGCGCCAGCGTTGAAAGCGGGGCCGACTGTGTGCCCCCCTGCTTGTTGATGTAGAACATCGCAGTGGTATTGTCTGTTTGTATCAACACCTTGTGTTTGTACAGTCTTGTTTGAAAGGCTTTCAGTGCAAGGAAGATTGTCTTCAATTCTAGGTAATTGATGTGCTTTGTCGCATCTGTTGGTGTCCACAGTCCCCTCATCTTGAGCTCCTCCATGTGATCGCCCCATCCCTTCAGGGATGCGTCTGTGGTGATGGTCACTGTTGGCGTTGGGGGCGTTAGAGGCTTTCCCCTTGCTATGTTCTCCATGGTCCACCATGTCATCTCCTTCTGCACTGCGTACGTTACAACCACTAGATCCTCCCAACTGCCTGTAGCTTGTGACCATTGCTCCTGTAGCCATTCTTGAATGGGTCTCATGTGGAGTCGTACATTCGGTACCAGGTGGATGCATGATGCCATCATCCCCATGATATATATAGTTATATACCTATGTATGCTGCTCCCTTTGCCTTCTATGCCTATAATGCACCTAGTTGCTAATACATATTGAGCTCACTCACTAGTGCCTCCTCTGTCCCTGTAACACATGGTCTGCAGCTATCTCATGTGACCCATGTAACATACTGTCCCACTAGTGCCCTTTCTGACACCTGTAACATATGGTCGGCAGTCGCCTCTTTTGACCTATGTAACATACCGTATACAGGCATTGGTATTTTGTTTGCATCCATCTGCGATCCTGCACATCTCCCCTGCTTAATCTCCCACACCCACCCTGCACCTTCCTAACATGGATCACTGCGGCAATCACACATTTAAAATAATCTACCCACCCGCACTCACAAAAAAAGCTGCTAAACGCTTTAAACACAACCTCCTGAGGTCCCACCCTGAAAGACCCTTTGCCGACACCTACTTCTCTCCGGCTAAGGGATCCCTGAACACCGATATCATCTTCCACACCGCACGTAGAGCTCAATGGAGAAAAACCTTCCAGGCCTTGCTCAACGTCTCCACCATCAGGAAATCCGCTCATGGACTATCACTCTCCATCGCTCCATCCAATCGCTTCCCTGGCAGTACAGCCATTACTATTTACAATAACGGGATTGTTCTAATTCAAGCCACAGACAGGAACCTGGAACTACTAGACGACCTGTTCCCCACTTTCAAAGAGCACCTCTCAAATCGGCGGCCCTCCACTCATACCCCAATACAACTGAACCAGAGCCCCTCACGTCCAACTAACGTCTCAGAACGACCCACCGCCTCTGACCCTCACAACGCGACTCTATGTCCTCCCAACTACCCCTCCAATCTCCCCACCCCCGCCACCCCCCACACCCGCGCCGCACCTAGCTCCCCCACCCGTGTCCTCTCTCCCCCCACTCCCTGCGCCCCCCCTCCTGGCCCCCACTCCTCCCTCATCACCCCCCACCCTACTCTTTGCACTCAAACAACTCATGTCAGACACACCTCCTTCAACATCTCCCCCCTCACTCCCTGCACTCCCGCCACCCCTAGCCCGCACTCCTCACTCAACGGCGCCCCTTCCAGTCTCTGCACTCATCGCACTCCAGACCTACACCCCTCCCTCAACATCTCCCCCCCCACCCCCACCCAAAGAAATACTGACATACACCCTCCCTCGACATCTCCCCCCTCACTCCCTGCACTCCCGACACTCCGAGCCCCCACTCCTCACTCAACGGCGCCCCTTCTAGTCTCTGCACGCAACGCACTCCAGACCTACACCCCTCCCTCAACATCTCCCCCTCCACCCCCACCCAAAGAAATACTGACATACACCCCTCCCTCGACATCGCCCCCCTCATTCCATGCACTCCCGACACTCCGAGCCTCCACTCCCCCCTCATCAGCGCCCCCCGTATGCCCGACACTCAACCCAGGCCAGACATACACCCCACCCTTAACATATCCCCTCCCGCCACCCCAAGTCTCCACCCTTCCCTCAACAGTCCACTCCCTCCCACCCTTAGCCCTCCCTCCACTCCTGGTACCCACTCCCCCCACTCTCACCCCCCAGCACTACACTTGCCCCCCCACAACGACCAGTCTCCACTCGTCCCGCATCTGCCTCACCCCGCCTGTCGCTGATTACCCTGCCAATAACTCTAACCCCACTCCCAACGTCACGCTGGATATAATTATGACCGCCCTCCTCCAAGTGAAAGAAGAGCTTCACTCGCTCAAAGAATTACTCCTCCCGCACCCCTCCCGCACGACCACATGTCAACGAATGTACAACACCCCCCCACATCTTAGGCACCCCTTACATGGGATTTCTATCCCCTCTCGCAATACCTCCAACAGGCCTAAGCGCACTATCAAGACACTTCCGAACCACCCCTCACATTGGACATCTATCCCCTCTCGCAATACCGCCAACCGCCCCCAGCGCGCTATCAAGACTCTCTCGGACCGCGACATACAAACCCTACTCAGCACATATGTCCCGGCAACCCAAAAGAGCTTAGCCACCACGCACATGTCCATTTCTACGATTCTCTCCAAACCCAGTAGGCACCCCACGTATAGCAACAGAGGCTCTGTTCCCAACAACCTCACCGAAGTCCCTCTCACTACGGAACCCTCCACCTCCCCCTGCACCCCCAGTCTCAAATGCACACTTCTCAACTGTAGGTCGGCCCAAAAACACTCAATGGAGGTCGCTGACCTCATCCGGTCTAGGAACCTTGACCTGGCCATACTAACTGAAACATGGTTAACTGAATCCTCCAGTCCTATCATGGACATCCTAGTCCCCCCCAACTACTACATCACTAGACTTGACAGGCCCAACAAGACAGGTGGCAGAATCGCCTGCATTTACAAGAGCAACCTCTCTATTAATAAAGTCACCGCCCCTTCTCTTACCTCCTGTGAATACTTCTGCCTTGATGTCACCAGTGAGAATAAACCTGTATGCTCGTTACACATCATGTACCACCCCCCGGGGGACAACCTCGTCTTCTCCCAACAACTCATGGACACAATATTAATCAACGCAGGACGGCTACACACACAAATTTACCTTGGTGACTACAATCTCCATTGGAATGATGGCAGTGACGCAGTAGTGAACAGCCTCAAAAGTTTCCTTACCGCGTCTGACCTCACTCAAATTTGCAACACTCCGACACACGACAAAGGCTCGACCCTCGACCTGGTCATTTCCAAAGAAGGCACCACTCAACTCGACTCAATACAACCTTGTGACTGGTCAGACCACCATATTATAACATTCATCATCAAGGAAAAGGTAAAACTCATCCCGGTGCAATACGCCATGCCCAAAGTCTGGAAAAGAGACATGAGGAAACTCAATCCAAACTCTCTACCCCCCAACAGCTGCAATCTCCTACTCCCCCCTACCGACACCTCTGATGTGCTGGTCCTAACTGACCACTATCTCAACTCCATGGCCACAATAATCAATGAGGCCGCTCCAATGCAATTGAAAAGAGTTTCCACGAAGAAATCCAACCCCTGGTACAACGGGAGTCTCAATGAAGAGAGACGGGCTATGCGATCAGCAGAGCGTACCTGGAGATCAATTCCCTCGACATTGCATCTCAAAACTCTTAGGAAAAAGAGAAATGCATACTTCAGGAAAATAAAACGTTTAAAGTCAGAGTTCTTCAGAATCCAGCTAGACCAAGCTAAAAACCGTCCAAGTAAACTGTTCGAACTAATTCGATCTCAATCTAAGGAACAACCCCCAGCTGTCGACATTATCAGCACTACCCCTTCTTGTGAAGATTTCGCAGCTTTCTTCAACAATAAAACTGACAATATAAAGAGAGACCTCCGCAATGACGCAAGCCTGTACTCAATACCCAACTGCATAACACCCATTGAACTAAAAAACAATGCGACATGGTCATCCTTTGACACCTACTCTGAAGGAGAAATTGGCAGAATACTCAGCACTCTAAAACCATCCAATCACCTCACTGACCCTCTTCCTGCTAACGCCGTAAAAGACTTCATCCCTCTGCTACTCCCACTCTGGACTAAAATTATCAATAGTTCGCTACAACAAGGAACCATCCCGGACTCCCTCAAAGTTGGTCAAGTTACACCTTTACTGAAGAAACCAACAGCCGACCCCACCGATCTAAACAACTACCGTCCGATTACCAACATTCCCACTCTCGCCAAGCTGCTAGAAAAATGCGTCCAACTGCAAATGACAAAACACATAGAACAGTTTGATCTCCTCAACCCACACCAATCAGGCTTCAGAGCTGGGCACAGTACTGAAACCGCTATGACTCACATTATCGACGACGCCATCCAAATGTTAGATCAAAACAATACCTGCCTCCTCATCCTTCTTGATCTCTCCTCGGCATTCGACACAGTGAAACATGAGAGCTTACTCGAACTCCTAAAATCAAGAATGGGCCTATCTGGGACTGTGCTTCGCTGGTTCACTTCCTTTCTACACAACAGGTCTCAAAAATTCAAGAGCAAAAACCTAATGTCTTCCCCAGTACCGGTATCGTTAGGCGTCCCTCAAGGATCATGCCTATCCCCTACTTTGTTCAACCTAGTTATGGAACCTCTCACCACTCTGTTACAAGCATCCAATGTACACTTTCACATGTACGCCGATGACACTCAACTATATCTCAAGTTACAATCCCCCAAAGACATCCTGAGTCTGAATTCAACGATCAGAAGCACCCAATCTTGGCTGGCCGATAACCACCTCAAACTCAATACTATGAAGACGGAGTTCCTCCTAATCTCACCTCCCACGAAAATATCTTCCGCTCAAACATGGCTTACGCACCTTAGAGCACTCAATGTCCAACCGACCATAGTGGATTCAGCTAAATCCCTAGGCATAACACTAGACACAAACCTCAGCATGCAGCAGCATATCAGCAAGGCTACTAAGGGTGCGAACTTCCAAATAAACACCTTGAGAAAACTGAAACCCTTCCTCCCAGCAAAAGACTTCCAAACAGCAGTACAAGCTCTAGTCATCCCTCGCATAGACTATGGCAGCGTGGCCCTCTGCGGCCTCCCCCTAACGACAACTGCACCCCTAAGAGCGTCACTAAATGCGGCAGCAAGACTCATCACTGGATCAAAAAAGCATTCGCATATCTCTCCTGACTTCAAAGCCTTGAACTGGCTGCCTCTGGAAGCCAGAATTCAGCTGAAAATTGCCTGCATGACGCACAAGGCTATACACTTGAAATCACCCAGCTACCTCACTCATAAGTTGACAATCTCAGGTGGGTCCAGAACCACCAGGAGCACGAACAATCTTCTGCTGAAACCGCGAAGATTCCGGAAGGAAAAAACCTACAAACGCTCCTTCTCTGGTATGGCGCCCAGGATCTGGAACGCACTTCCTCCTGAAACAAGACTCATCTCTTCCTCCCTTCTTTTTAAGAAAGAAGTTAAAAGTATCCTTATGGCTAAATACACTTGAACAATTTCGCGTGTTTTACATTAAGAACAGTATTACCAGTCTGGCGCTATGATACTGCCTATATATTCCTATGCACGTGTTTATTTACAGCGAGTGGATGGCCGACGCTCCAATTTTGCCTGCTACCTCGTACCTGTACTATACGTTACATGAGTACTATGTTATATACTATATTGGTGCTATGTACATGAACCTGGTGATGACTTACGCTCCAACTATGCCTGCTACCTCATACCTGTACTATACGTTATATTGGTACTATGTTATATACTGTATTGGTGCTATGTACATGATCATGTTGAGCTACCTCCCCACTATGCCCCCTTGTTCCCCTGCCCTCCACCTGCCTTTGTAAAGCGCTCTGTTATCTGCAAAGATCTTGTTCGCGCTATATAAAACTCTCAAAATAAAATAAATAAATAAATGATCTTGCTCGCAGTCCTCACTGTCCGAGCTTGTCCCTTCCGGTAGAGGCGAGTTTCCTTCACCCTCGCCCTCTTCTCGCTGGGGAACACCTTGCCCTGTAAGGTGTTGATCTGTGCTCCCATGAAGGTCTTCACTTGTTCTGGCTCCATTGATGATTTCTTCCAATGGATGGAGAACCCCAGGTTTATGAGCGTGCTGGTCACTGTATGTGCGTGCAGCTTGCATTTCTGGTATGAGTTTGCTTTCACCAGCCAGTCGTCCAGGTAAGGGTATACGTGTATTCCTTGCCTTCTTAGGTGCGCTGCGACTGCTGCGAGGCACTTTGTGAAAACTCTTGGTGCTGATTTTAGTCCGAAGGCCAGTGTCGTGAACTGGTAGTGGCTTTCTCCGATGGTGAACCTGAGCATGTGCTTGTGCTTTCTGTTCATTGGGATGTGCAGGTATGAGTCTTTGAGGTCTATTGTGACCATGAAGTCCCCGATCTGCAATTGTGGGAGCACCTCTTGCAGGGAGGTCATTTTGAATTTTTGCGTTCTTATGAATTTGTTCAGGAACCGTAAGTCGAGAATGGGTCTCATTGTCTCGTCTACTTTTGGTACCAGGAAGTACGTTGAGTATATTCCTGTGTTTCTTTCCTTGAAGGGTACCCGTTCTATGGCCTGCTTCCGCAGGAGTTCCTTTGCCTCCTCCTGCAGACACTGCAGCTGCTTGCCTGCTAGTGGCTTTCTTTTTGGTTTTCTGCTTGTTGGTCCCCCCTCCAACTCTATGCAGTATCCGAATTGGATAATGTAGAGGATCCATTTGTCTGATGTGATTTCTCTCCACTCTCGGAGGTAAAATCTTAATCTTCCTCCCACTGGTGTCATGTGGTCGTAGGTGTCTAGTTTGTCTTGACCCATCTGTACGTGCTGCCCCCTGGGATCTTTTTTGTGGGCGGGCACACAGAGTTTTTTGAAGTCACTTAGAGGTGGGCTGCTGCCCCCCTCTTCTATTTTGTCCCCGTCCATTTCTCCCTCGAAAGGACTGGCCTCTTTGTTGGTACTGCCAGGACTGCTTCTGCTGACCATGCTGAGTCTGCGAGTCTGCCTGGTGAGTTTGCTGGAAAGCCTGGTGTGATGTACCTGGCTGGTTTCCGCCTCTCCCGCCGGGCCTCCGTGACGGGGTGCCCCTCTTGTTCCCTCTGAACTGCAATGCTCCCATGGATCTTGCCGTTTCGTTATCTTTTTTCAGTTGACTGAGCGTTTCATCAACTGTTGTTCCGAAAAGCGTGTTGCCGTTGAACGGTGTGTTCAGGATGCTGTGTTGCACCTCCGGTTTGAAACCGGTGATCCTGAGCCAGGCGTGCCTCCTTTCCGTGACGCCCATCATGAGCCTGCTGGCGGTGTCTGCCCCATCCAGGGCCGTCTTAAGGCAAGAATTTGCCGCGTTTTTTCCCTCTTCAACCAGCTTTTCGGCCTTCCGTCTGGCATCCTGGGGCAAGTCCTTCAACTGCCCCAGCCCCTCCATGATTTGGTACATGTGCCTGTTTATCAGGGCGCTGGAATTAGCCATGCGCCAGTGGGTCGCGGCATTCCGTTCGATCCTTCTGCCCACCAGATCCATCCTTTTGCTCTCCTTATCCGGTGGCGGGCCTGAGGTAGTGGGTACGTTAGCCCTCCTCCTTGCTGTGGCCGTGATAATGGAGTCTGCGGAGACCGTGCCCTGAATGTAGGCCGGGTCCTTTGTGGAATGCTTGTACTTCTTCTCAGTTCTGGGAGTTACTGCCTTGCATGTTGCGGGCTCCCTGAAAGCTTCCTTCCCCTGAGCCAAGACGCTCTCGAGCATTGGAAGGAACTGGCTCCTCGTTTGTGTTGGGAGCAATGTTTCTAGAAGGAAGTCTGCTTTCTGCTTCTCTTCGTCGAGCTTGAGCTTGAAAGCTGCTGCGGCAGCTTGTATCACCTAGTTGTAGGCCCCGATGTCGTCCGGCGGCGAGGGCCTCGAGGGGTAAGTGTCGACCACCTCCTCCGGGCTGTCGGTGTCGACATCTATGTAATCTACCTCCTGTAGGTCAGAGGGTGCAGAGTCTGCGTCCGTCCTGCTTTCCTCTTCCTCCCCATAGTTGTAACTATCGTAGGGATTCTCGTACTCCTCCTGGTCGTCGATCACCTCGACGTCCTGGTCTTGTTCCTCGACGACTTCGGCGATCTCTTCCTCCTCCTCGATTGCCTCCACCACCGGTGGCTTGGTCTTGTGAGGGATCGTGAAGGCCTTCATCTTTGCATCGAAATCTTTCTTCCGCTGCATGATGTTCTCCATTTCGGCCTCGAGGCGCCTTCTCTTCTTCTCCATCTCTGCCGCGTGTTCCGCGTCGGATGGGTCGGCCGTTCTTTTCGGCGGATGGCTCGTCGCCGTACCTTTCGGCGTCGAAGTTTTCGACGTCCACGTCAGACCGGATCTTGGGTCTCTGGTCGTCGTCAGTTTTGGGTCTTTCTCCCTCGGCGTCGATCGATCCTTTTCGGGGACGATTTTCGACGTTTTCTGCTGATCAGCAGCCCTCGGCACCGGGGACTCCTTCTCGGAGGATCCGCTGGGCCTGGGAGTAGTCGCGGACGCCGCCTTTTTTGGCGTTGGCGCTTTCGGGGTCTTGCCCTCGATTTTTCTAGACTCAGAGTCTCTCGGATTCTTGGGGGCCGAAGAGTCTCCTACCTTGTCAGAAGTCTTCGTGTAATTGGTCTCTACAACCGTGTAGTTGTCGTCTTCGGCGGCAGCGTTGTCTTCTTCCTCGGAGGACATCCCCAGCTCGTAGAGGGACGGAGTCGGGGCCTTCCCCTGCAGGGTGGCGTGTGCTACCCTCTGCCTCTCTCACACGAAGGGTCTTCGGGGCGAAGGCGGAAAAGGCGTTGCAGTCTCCGCTTTCGTGGTCCACCGGTAGGCAAAGGTTGCATACCGGGTGCTGGTCCTTCTGCGCGTACTTGTGGTGGCAGTTACGGCAGAACTTGAACGGCGTGTTGTCCATCATCGAGCGTCCATGGCCTCTCTGGTCGCGTGTTCGTCGACGGTCGTCGATGATCTCGATGAAAAACGCCTTCTCCTTGCCGGCTTTTCGTCGATGAAGTCCCCTGCAGTCTTCAGATGACTTCTCGTCTTTTCTGTATTTTCTTTCTTCTTTCTCCAAAAATGTCTGGAGCCCAAACGGGAACGATCCAGACCCGACCGCGGAAAAAAAGAATCTGAAGATGGCGCCCAAGAGTGGGAGCTTCCGCAGGAAGCATGCCGACGTCACCGGAAATACACCCAAAGGGGTGTGACGCCGATGCCCACCTGGGCTACAACAAAAAAAAAAAAAAAAACAAAGAAAAGACTACGAATCCGGACCCAACCACAAGACCACAGCATAGTGAATCCAGAAAGATTCACGCTGCAAAATAGTGGGTTCTAGTGGTATGCGCTGTACTGGATCGGGAATAGGACCATTGTCTATAACAGAGGTGTCACTGATAGATTGCAAACCAAGTTCTTTTTCAGCATGGGCGATTTCCTTGGTTAAGACCCCCACCGCGGAAGTTAAATATGATATTATAGATTCTGATTTGTGTGGGATCTTGGCGACTTCTTGCTCGCCTCGACATGTCTGCTTCCTTTTCCCCATATCAGATGGAAGGGGGGTGGCCCGACCCGACCACTGCTGGCCACAGATGGCCCGCCCTCTGCCCGGGCTCCGCCCGCCAGCGTCCGCGACGTGGAGGGAGCGTCCGTGATTTGTAGCGCCTCCGGGCGCGATCAGGGCGGGTGGCCGGAAGTGGCCGCTGAGCTCACTGGGAGCTGTAGTCTCTAGCCGCGAGGATGGCACAGCGGCGGCGAGACACAGCGTTCCCCACCCAGGAGCAACTCGGCATCTGTGTCTGCAGGTATGTCCCCCCCCTGGGATTGATTACACGTGCCTTGGCTGTATCTTTAAATATATCTGGCGCGTGTTTTAGCACCCCTTTCAATATTGGAAGTGTTCTGACATTTTTCTCGGAAGTAGGGAATGTGTCAAATAAAAAGTCTTCTTCTATAGGTTCATTGTGCATGTCTACGTTGTGGTACTGCTCTGCCCTATCTATTAGCTGGTTGAAGACAATGGTGTAGTCAGTAGGTGACGGCTTTGATGGGTATGAGGAGGTGTCAGGGACGGGATGCGTGTCATATGGATCAGTCGGCTCTACCCATGGTTCATTTTGAGGATTAGGATCCTCTGGATAGTTAATATCATATTGAGGATCTTCCCGTGTGTCGCCCTCATTGTCCCCAGAGTGCGTAGGAGAGTAAGGAGCAAAAGGCGTAGTAGGTATAGTGGGATAGAAAGGAATGAAGGGTCTAGAGGGAGAAGTCTCAAAGTCCTTTTTAGGTCTCTCCTACGACAAACGCGCTGAAAGCGCGTTCTCGCAAGCGAGAACTATAGTCGTCTGAGACCGACGAAGCGAGACAAGACCTGGCCGCGCGCGTTTCTCCATAGGATAACGTTGTGCGCGCGGCCAGGTCTTGTCTCCACAGCATGGCAGGAAAAGATCGGATCGCGCGCCTCTCTGGAATGCAGGGGAGTCTGCAGAGAGGCGCGCGGCGCTGATAAAAGGTTCCATGAGTGGCCCCCTCCTTCCTGTTGCGTTACCCGCATGGCAACATCTGTTTTCAATTAGGAAAACAGATCGCTCGCTGCTGCGAGCGCCCTCAGCACTTCTGGGCTTGTTGTTGCTGAGCAGTGTATCTTCCCGAAAGGGTTGCCGTTTTCCCCTTGATGGCGTGCTGGGTAGCAAGCATTTGCGTTTCATTTCAAAACCTTGAACATTGACATTTATCTACTGATGGTAAAGTGTATGTTAAAATAGTAAGGCTATTCAGTTAGAAGTGGTTTAAAAAAAAACGATCAAACGTAATTATTTGTCAGATTTCTTACATTCTATATGTTGCCAGAGCAAGGACAAAATGACATGAAAATTATCCTTTTAGCAAACAAACAAAAAACGAGGTTGAAAACTTTGTTTTAAAATTATCAATGGTTGATCTGTTAAAATTATGGTCGTTGTGAGGGCAGCAGTTATAGTTATTCGGAATGGTACTTTCTCAGGTGGATAGTTGAGCACACCGGGAGAAATGAGCTAGAAAAACGTGATGTTCGCATGTATGAGTTGGTTTACTTTGAATTCTTAAAGGAAATCCGTGATCATTGGCACAAAGAAAGAGAACTGAGATTGCATTTTCTTGCATGCAGTAATTGCAGTCATGTTTTAAAAAAAAAAAAAACCCAATAGAAATTCATATACTTTGTAGGAAGGTAGATCCCTGACTATGGTTGCCCCCAACTTTTTGCCTGGTGTTTTGCTGGTTTTCTGACTTAGTTGACCTGGGGCCCTGCTATTCAGGACCCCAGGCCTACTGCTCTCTCTGTAAAATGGATTCCATGTACCTTAGGTACATATCTAAATTGGATACCGAGTCACCTTACCAGTCCCTGTACAGTGTACCTTAGGTACCCAGGGCATAGGTGTACCCAGGGCCTACCAGGGGCTGCAGCATGTATTATGCCACCCCTGGCTGGCCATCCAAATCTGACACAACTGGCTGCTTGACAGCTGGGGCAAGGTGGTGTAATCACCCTTTGCTTTAGATATAGTATACCTATATCTAACCCTAAAATGGACACACAGATCTCCTATCAGTCACTCCTATGGCAGGCCTTAACAATCCTGAAGGCAGAGTGCTTGGAATCGTGTGAGATGGTGCTCTGGCATGAGCTGAGCCTGTCTGCGGCTTTCGGGATCCATCCCTTAGCCGTTTCCATGATATCGCATACCATATACTCTTAAGTGCATTATAATCCTCGCGGTTATATGCCAACTCTGGTATCGCTTTATCAAAACATGTCGAGTAAGGTGTCATACGAATTGGAATACTAACCCCTCGCCAATTCTGGCGACGGGGTTAGCATTCCACCCTTCTAGAGGGACACGACATGTATGTAACCCCTAACCCCGGTTAAAGTCAAACAGAGCCTCAGCTCCACAAAATGGATGCCGCCACCGAGACACAAGTCTGCCCTCCTGCTGCTGGGAGTCCTCCCAGAGCAGGAGATAAGGACAAAGGGTTTCCTGCCAGGGGCGGTGCCAGCACCGTCCCAGACAGGGTTTTGTGTATTGTAGGTAGGCAGGGCTTTAGAGGAAGGTGACTGCACGTGGCACCCCGGTGCTCACTGTGCATAGGCCGGCTGGAACCAGTTCCAGGGTCACTCCAGACCCTGTGCTGGGGAAAAGCCCGCCAAGGAAGTGGGTGTAACCACCCCCCTCCTAGTCCCACCCCTAGGGCAGGACTTAGTCGCGTGCCAGCCCCTTTTTACAGGATAAAGGTAGGAACTGGCCCCCTTCCAAATCAGATCATCTTTGAATCCTGAAACTACTTTCCACGAAAGGAACTCAAGACTTCTTCCTAAGATTTCTCCCTTGTGACTAAGGAGTAGTCACCCTGCATCCGCAGGCACCATCTTAAGAACACTGCGGTCTGCTGCAAGTCTCTCCTCCGGATCAAGACTGCCCAGCTCGACGAGAACCGGCTTCCCTGGCACCTCTGACCTCTACCTGCATCATCAGTCACGCTGAGATTCGTGGGTGTGACGAGACCTCGAGGGACCGGCCATCTTCAAGACTGCACGACTTCTTTCCAGCAAGCCCGCCGAGTAATTTCCTGGTGAGTGCTTTGGGGTCCGAGAAGCCCCGACCCTGAGCAGCTCCAGCACCGAAGTGCAGCCTCCCAGCATCTCCACGATCTGCGTGGGGCCCTTCTGCTTTTTGCTGCTCACCGCGTTGTTTGGCTACTAGCCCGCTGGCTTGTGGCCTTCTGAACGACGCCCGACGACATTTCTGCTGCTGGTCTGGTTGCTCCAGGCTGGCCCTTGCTCCCTTCCAAAAGAGGAGCACCCCGGACCCTCCTGGTCCACTCAAGACGCCATTTTGAGTCCACCGCGTGGGCTTGAATTAGCCAAGGCTTGTTGCCCAATCCGGGGTAACTTAGACGCCGACAGCTTCATCCATCGTGGGACAGCTCGCCTCTCCATCCTGGTCGCCGACAACGCCTCCTGGTCCGTGAGATCTGCAGAGCCAGCGTCGCCCACTCACCTGACTGCGGTGACTTCGCCCGGTGCCATCCTGGTGCCCACTTAATCACTGGCTAGTGATTCAAGAACTTGGTCCCCTCTGCTTTCAGGTTTTCTTCTTCCTTGATCCAGGCTTGGATCCATCGAACTTTTCTTCACTGGTCGCCTGCCAGCAACTTCTTCCTTCCAGGCTCCTGGTCCGGCAACGAGATCCCCGACGTCTTTTCAGACCTATGCAGCTGCAGCCCCTGGGCTAGGTAACTTCGGCACTTCGGTGTCCCAGCATAGCCTCACTATCCTAGGGTCAGGATCCACTGTCGTTTTCTTCCCACCAGGTCGGGTTCGCCCGTGAACACTAACTTTGCCTTTACTAGCCTCCATAGACTTTGTCCCGCATCCCGCGTGAGAGTGCACACTCTGCACCCGAGTCCCCTAGGTCTCCTAGAAGTAATCTAACGATTCTATAGTCAAGTCCTAGCGATTCCAAAGCCTATTAGTACTGTACTTACCTGCTAGTAATTTCGCATTCCACTTTTAGAATATATGGTTTTTCGTGCCCCTCGGGCATTTGTGTATAACGTGCTAACTTAAGTATTTTCGTAAGAGTTTTGTTGTGTGCCTAGCACCCTGTCCTCATAAAGAGTACAGGGTTGTTGTGATTCTAATAAATACACTGTTTATTTTCATAACACTTGTGTGGTGTCCTTTCACTGGGTGTTCAAGGGGTAATGTGATGGTAAAACAGCTGGCTTAACACGCCCTCTAGAGTCTTAGCCTTAGACTGCTCGTATCCATGCTACTAGGATAGCTGGTCTATAAGGTTGACTTACAACCAATCATCAATAAGGGTTGTTTGGACTGATATATAGTGATCACTAGAATAGTGAACACTGCACATCAGGCCAACTTCTCACATACTTTGACTCACAAGCAGGAAGAATGACATCCTATTATTGCATATAAAACTATCTGGAGCGTTTCTTGGCCTTGAAATTTCCCGGGCAGTGAGCCCTGCTGGGACCTCAACCTGTTAGATGCACACAACTGTTTGAACTGGGATCTTAAATGAGAGCAGTTTTACTCGAGCAGCGCGATGGCAGTAATACAAAAAGGCCGTGTGTATGTATATGTATAGATGTGTGTGTGTGTGTATACACACACACACACAGTTCCAAATAGGATTCCCACCGCTTGCCGTAACATGGACACAGACCCAAGGTATGTGCTTCAAAGTTCTTTTATTCCTGCGGTGTCAAGACGCATTTCGCAGCAACAGCTGCTTGTTCACCCGACAATGAGTGCTGACGTGAAATAAAATACACTGAACATAATCTTCCCAAATGTTTATTTACAAAAGTTTAAGCTATTGCCATTTTATAAATTACAATAACTTATTTAATTAATTATAAAAAAATTAAAAGGCATTGTTATTTGTAATATTAATACATCTAAGTCATGTAAATACAACACATATTGCATTACAAATGCTATAGGGGTCACGTTTGCGAAAATTAAAACTATTGGCATTGTAAATGACAAAGCTATTAATTTCGCGATTTTCAAAACCAACACAAATACAAAATTTGTCATTTACAATACCAATACCTCAACCTTTCCTAATGCGAGACCTATTGCATTGCAAATGCTTGTTCTTTAGAGGAATGGGGGAATGAGAGTCCGTGTCCAATGGCCTCTTTTTCCTGTGTAGGATTGTGACTTTACCAGTCTCAGGGTTGATATATATATATCTTTGCCTGATCCTCTGATGGCTCTGGGTGGAAGAGTTCTTCTTCCACTGTCAGTTGCTGTGTCTTCGAATTTTTGGGCTGTCTTTTTTGGATCGACCGTTGCCTTTGGGTCGACAACCTTTTTTGGTTCAACGACTTTCGGTGCCTTATTGCTCTTCCTCGTCTCGGTTTTTTGTCCGGGTCGACGAGTGATTGCGGATCAACCGGATCTTTAGGTTCGATGCGCTTTCTGTGCTCGACAGGTTTTTTAGGTGTACTGTCTTTAATCGAGTCAGCGGTTTTTCTCGGATCGACCGGTTTATTAAGAGCACTTGTCTTTGGGTCGTGCCTTTGTTTGGCTCGATAACCTTCTTCGGCTGGGTCACAGGCTTCGGTCCGACGACTTTTGGCGCAGCGGCCTTCTTTTGGGTCGACGGCCTGCTTCGGTTCGGCGGCCTTCTTTGGCTCGACGGCCTTCTTTGGTTCTGTGCTTTTTGGCTCGACGGCCTTCTTCGGGTCGACGCCCTTAGGCTGTACGGCCTTCTTTGGGTCGACAACCTTTTTGGGTTCCAGAACCTTTTTTGGGATAACGTTACTTGGACCTGGGGGGTCTGAAGGCTTAGTCTTTGTTTTCAGAGCCGAGCCGGGCAGCGTGGCTGCTGAATGATGTTTTGGATCTTGGCTAAGGCCTTTAGGCGATGCCTCGATCGGAGCCTTCTGTAAGGGGGTAATTTCTGTCGGGGGCAATGTACTCACGATTTGCCCCGGTGGGATTTCATCATCGGAGTCATAATGGTCCTCGGCGGTGACGATCTCTAGATCCGAATCTTCTCCTTCTGGAAGATCCTGTTCATCCTCGAAGATGTTGTCTGGTTCCGGTGCCTGTCGCTGCATCTCTTGCCTAGTGGCCCGTCTAATCCGGATAGTTTTCTTCGAATGGAATTGGGCACAGGCTGGGCAGGTTTCTTCCTTGTGGTCTGGTGTTAGGGACTTGTTGCATACTGTGTGTCTGTCATTATGCTGGAACTTGGAGTGGCATTGTGGGCACCTTTTGAACGGGCTCCTTTCCGTCGACAGCAGGCCCACATGGCGTCAAAAAGGCCCAACAGCCCGCGTCGACGACCGAGTCGAGAGGGAAAGCTTGATCGAGTCAAGAAGTACCGAGCGAGAACAATACCGTCGAAGTCGAAGGCCTTTTGGCCTCTAGAAAAGTTTAGTTTCGATTCCGAAGTTGGTGTAGGAAAAACATCCGAACCCAATGGCGGAAAAAACAATCTGAAGATGGAGAACATGCCCATGCGTACTATTGTCCAGGGGAGTCACCACCTATCTTGTGATACTTCGAAGACTCTTCCAGGACAACAAGGTGCAATCATCCGGACCCAACACTAGGCGGCGATCTATGCACAGAAGAATTCAGCAGCCCACATGCCTTGAACAGGAGATTCCCGCAACCTATGAAGGATGAAAGACGCCGCCCAGCAGAGGAGACTGCAGAGAAAAACTGACTTGGCCCCAGCACTACCCGCCCGTCTGTAGTTTTCAGAGATCCTGAGCTAAAAATCATCTTGTCCTGCAGCCAGTGACCTCCAGAACCCCTGGGAGGACTGACTGCCTTCAAGAAAGACCGGATCACCTGTGAACAGCAGCTCTGTTCAAAAGAAACTCTAAGCAAAGACTCCGAGCCAGCTGAGGACAAAGAAACCAGACGCCTGGAACTACCACTGCCCCAGCCGCATACGGCCAGGGTCCGAGTACACCGTGGGTTGACCGCTCCAGGATTCCCCGATATCACCTGCAGCCTCTGCAAAACATTCGCAACAGAGTTCTGGGATGCTCCCGGACCTGAAATCTATCCCCAATGATTAAAAGTTAGTAATGTTTCAGGACGAAGAGCCACATATTGCTCCTCATGGCATTTAGCAGACCGCCACGAATTTTTTGCACATAATTTGCTCACGTCACGCAGCTGTGACACCACATGAATACAACAAATCCAATGTAGGCCCTGAAAGATTTCTTGCACTGCGGCCTTCTCCAGTGCTGCGTGCACGTTAATTACATCTTTGTAGGCATCAACTGCTACCATTCACAACCATTACTTTTGGTCAAGGGTTTGTTGACAAATATTTGAACGCCCAGACACAAGCTAACAAGATACTGGCTACTGAGAGACAGAAACCTCTAAAACCCCATGTCCTTACCTGCGGGGCTGTTGGTTGGGTCAGGCAGAGGAACGGCCACTTTCGGGGCGGCTTTAGGAGGAGCTGCAGCCTTAGCTTCCGGGGCTGTAGTCACCTCTGGTGCCTCCTCTCCATCCTCGTCTACATCAGGGAACTCCCACTGGGATTCACCTGTCTGTTCATTTAGATAGAAATAACGCCTATGCTCCCTAAAGCACAAGAAAAAGAAAACGTATTTAAGCCTCCTATCCCAGCAGGGAGAAGCACACCTGGCACTCCCCGAAGAGCACGAGACTCTTCAGGGAGCCAGTCACTGATTCACTGCCAAGAACAGATGCACACACAAACTTTAAGACAACAAGGCACACAGCAGGATTGGGGCGCCCTGTGAATAGCTACAGCCCTAGGCTGACAAACAAAGCAGAAAGAAACCAGCTCTGGGGCAATATCAAAACTCAAAAGTGGGTTTGGCCACTTAACAGATGGGAACATTTTCTTATGCAGACTACTGACAGAAAGCTGCCTAGACGAGCAGGCCGCCTACTTCCCAGAGGGACTGCCGAGACCACAGTTAGGATAACAGCAGTGAAAACTAAGTTGTAAAAGGATCTGGGAACTGAAAAATAAGAGCAAAAAATTTAAATTACAAAAAATAATCAAGGCAAATAAAAATCTTAAGATCTGACCTGATGTAGGAGTCTCTTATCTTCATGTTGAGTCACAGCTGCTGCCACGGCGATCCTGTAAACTTCGCTGACGTTACTCGAGAGGTTGAACCTTCCAGAAATCCTGCAAAGCGTACAGAGCTTTCGCAAGCGCTCCCCCCATTCCTGCCCTACACAATCAATTACACCCTGGACAGGAAAAATCTGCTCAGTCCAATCACGAAGCTACTTTTAACATTTACTCATTTGGCTCCAGTATGTGGCTGGCCCAAAGTGTGCGTGTGCGGCAGGCTGGGCCTGGTTAGCACCTCTCTCCAGTCTCCAGACAGAGGATGTCACGGCGTCAGGTGGCGGTGGTCACAAGTCATGTTTGAGAAGTCAAAGGTGAAAGGTGAAAAGGGTAGAAGATGCGTACCTGTCCCAGTGGCAGGACCAGCCCTTTGGAGTGGCGTTAATTTCATACTGTCTTATTTGTTCGGCTGCATCTTGGAGTTTTTGTTTGAGGTAATTTCCGTTGAGTGCTCCTTCTCGCCAATCCGAAATTCGAGTCTAGAAGCAAGCGACAATAAGCAGAATACAGGTGAGATACAATCAATGTACTATCCCTTGAGGCACAGACCTACGTGGAGCACTGGGGGCGGGGAGGGGGGTAGGAGAGGAGGATAGGAGACTAAGGTCGCACGGCCAGAAGAGATGGAAGGATCAAGCTGGCAAATTTACTTTATTTTGTTCTTCATTTATGTGAAGTGAAACGACTGGGAAGGTGTCAGCAACATGGAAAGCACAAGGCGTTGCATACAAAGCATACTACTTACTACTACATCTAAAAACAAAGGAAAGCTTAGGAAAAATGGGTAGCAGAATAAAGAAATCAAACATCAAAAAAGTAGGAATACAAATCCGTAAGTTAGTGTTGGAAGAGGCTGTGAGTGACCAGAACAGACTACCAGTAGCACGACAATTTGGTAACATCTCTGGCTACGAAGTAAATGCCACCAAGACCGAGGTTATGGTGTGGAACAGCGCAGTAACGGGGCTTCCTGTGCAACTCTGTGATAACATGAGATATCTAGGTATAAGAATTGTCAAGGATATCAACGTGATTGCCTCTATTAACTTTACCTTAGTTGCTAAAGAATGTAGGAAATTAATGGGCTCTTGGGGACATCTTCCATTAATGCTCCTGGGTCGGTCAAATTTAGTTAAGATGTCCATTTTACCTAAGTTGACTTTTATTTTTAATAGTGTACCATTATATTTTGATACATCATTAATTGCGAAGATGCAGAGTGACATCACCTCATTTGTCTGGAGGAACAAGAGTGCAAGAATAGCTTGGAGGAAACAGACGTCGCAGGGAGAAGGGTGGTTTGGCTGGTCCAGATCTCCAGATCTATGCTTGGGCCTTTCAGATGACACGCCCGAATGCTACTTAAAACCCCATCAGATCGAGGCATCGGGTTGATGTTTACAACATTACTACAGTGTGAAGGTCTAGGGCAGTTGGGGTTTCTTTTCAAGTTTGGAGACCCCAAATTTTTCAAGAAGATCAAACTGAAGGTGTTGCAGGGCCTAGCAAGAACCTGGTACAATCTCAGAGTCACCACTAAAATAGGTTATCATTCAAACAGATCTCCTATATGGGATCTCCCTGCTCCTCCTGGCTGGGCTAACGACGTACTGATAAGTCCATTAAAAGATGCTGGAATCTCTACATGGGGAGATTGTTTCTGGAAGGGGATATGCTCTCCTGGGAACATTTAGTAAGTATGGTGGGCCCTAATTTTTCTAGATTAAAATGTTTACAAATATCAAGTTGGTCACAAGCACAAACAACTGGGGCTTCTCGTCGCCCTCAATTGCCCCTTGGAGGAAGTAGCCAACTGGAATCTTCTTTAGTTGACAAGACACCTGCACCCAAGGAGGTTTCCTTTTTCTACAACCTAATTTTAGAGGAGATCGACGGGGAATTCCATCTTCCAGACCAGCTGTGGGGCTCCCAGTTGCCTTCTATAAACTTGCATGAACTATGACTAGCTTCCTGTAATGTTCTCTGGGATATTGTCAAACCTGCTTGGCTTCGTAGAAACCATCTGTATACCCTTCACAGGGCTTACTACTCCCCTCAGAGATTGTCTAAATTTTCAAATGGGAGAACCGGTGGCGTGTGCCGGTTGCGGCCAAGTGGCGGCCTCAGACACACATGTTTTAGGATTGCCCACATTTAACATCTTATTGGCAACAAACTAACAACTGCAATAGGCTCCACCGTGAATATAGATCTCCGGCTAGTAATATTCGGAGTAGTGGACAAAAAGCAAAGCCTAACTAACAACCTTTTGTTCTACTCTATGTTGGTGGCCCGACGTGAAAACTGTAAGCGGTGGAAAGAGGCTTCTCCTCAGTCGTTACATGACTGGTGTTCCTCAATGTTACCAATATCAAAAATAGATCTTTCCAGGGCTGGAAAACCAGACAAGAGCTTTTTGGCGGAAACTCGTTTGGTCCCAATAATTTGCGCTGGTTTTTTTTTCCCCCCCCAGTTCCAATGATTACGATGCCATGATATACTCTTTTTGCTATAACATCTTCACCCTTTCCATTAGGCGAATTGGTGGTAACAGCAATGGTGGAAATTGGTTAATGGTAATAATCAGTCCAACAACATACAAGGGGTAAAGATTGGATGGGAAAACGACATTGCTGTAGGGTTTTGACGGATCCGTACATCGACTACACCCCAACCAGTCTTGGACTGAGACAGCATGTCAACTCCCCACATTCCATTCTTCCCTGTTCGTGGGCCTGACAGATTAAGCCATGGTGGAGATGAGGAACAAAACAACAACAACAACAAAAAAACAACAGAACAGACTACCAGTCACACAACTGAGGAAACAAAAGAATTAATCACAGAGGTAGAGGGAGCAATGGGACTGAAAGCAGGCTTTAGCCTGAGGAATGAAAACGGACACGTTTGATAAGGGTAAATCTGAAAGCGTGGCAGTAACTGGGAAAGAGGGAGAATCAAAGAGAATAGGTAAATGAAAAGCCCTAAAATGGAAGTTTTAGTAAGGCTGTGCGTGAATGGAGAAAAGGTACAGAAAAGTAATGGAGTTGGAACGGTGGCAACAACAACTTCTTTGAGACTGCAGGATTGGGGAAT
Source organism: Lissotriton helveticus (assembly GCF_964261635.1). Classification (NCBI taxonomy): domain Eukaryota; kingdom Metazoa; phylum Chordata; class Amphibia; order Caudata; family Salamandridae; genus Lissotriton; species Lissotriton helveticus. Next base: position 499,449,931 of record NC_136062.1, read on the forward strand.
GCAACCAACAGGAGCATGGGCGCCGTGCAGCTCTGGGCCGTGTAGGTAACACCGGGGGTGCTTCCTCCAGCTATAGAGATGGGATAAGTGCACTGCTAAAGAGCTGCTTGATGGAGGTGGTCTGGTAGCTATCATTCTCTTCGATCTAGTGCAGCGTTTGACATGGTTAACCTAGCTATCCTTATAAATGAACACAACATAATAACAAACAAAGGACTACTATACTCTTTGCTATCTCTCTATCTTGGCGGCCATCTTAGACTAGTCAACCCTCATTGCTTCACCATGCCTAACGAAGCGGCCATCTTAAGCTAGTCAAAATCTCTACCCTTCCATACACACTTCTTGACTTTTTCACCCACACCTCCCTGGCACACACCATAGCTCTTTTCCTACACCTACCCACACAGCCCCCCTCATCTACCTCTTCCCCTTCGTCCAACATGGAACCCACGGGCAAACACACATATAAAATTAATTACCCCCCAGAGCACTCCAAAAAAAAGCAAAACGTTTTAAACAACTTCTTAAAGTCCCACCCTGAAACCCCCTTTTTAGACAACTACTTCTCTCTTATCAATGGAGCTAAGAACACTGATATCATTCTATACACTATACGCAGAGCACAATGGAGAAAAGCATTCTTCACCCTACTCACCATCTCGACCACCAGGAAAACTGCCCATGGCATAACACTTTCCACCACACCATCCCAACTCTACCCAGCTAGAGCAACCATCCCTATCTACAACAACGGCACTATCTTAATTCAATCCACAGACAGAAACCTTGACCTATTTGACAACCTGTTCCCCACTTTCAAAGAATACATCTCCAACCCTCAGATCCCACACCATCCGGCCTCCAATCCCAACATCCTCGACTGCACAGAACCTCCTATCACTAACACGCACCTCCTCCCTCCCCCAAGTACTCTACTCTATCACCCCCCCCCCGGCTACAGACACTTCACACTCCTCAATCCCAGACGCGGATCTCCCCTCCTCCACCAACACCCCCACCCCCACCACCCCACCCCACATAACCAGCACCCCACACTTCCGACTACCTTCTCAGAACAACCCACCTCCCCTGACTGCACCCCACACAACATGACTCTCTCCAACCCATCTCCCCCCCACTCTTTGCCCTCCCGCCACTCCTAGCCCTCACTCTTCCCTCAACCTCTCCCCCCACTCTCACTCCCCACTACCACACAGTCACCCCGCAACCCCCAGCCTCCACACTTCCCCCAATTGCCCTACCCCTCCTATCACTGATTCCCTGTCCAATAACACCAACACCATCATTAATACTTTCACTCCCCTCCTTCCCAACCTCCCTACCTACCCGAATATCAACACACTCACTAACACCTCCAACTCCAACCACTTCACTAACACCCCCACCCCCCCCCTACTCCAGTAACTTAGACAGCTGCACTCCTTCAGTGCCCACCCCCAACTCCTTACCCAACCCCACGCTGGATATGATTATGTCCACCCAACTCCAAGTGAAAGAAGAACTCCACACCCTCAAAGAGTTACTCCTCACACACCCCAGACACCCCCTTCACACCACCACTTCTCCACCCAACATATCCCCCTCACATCCTACTCACCCCCCACATTGGACCTCTATCCCCTCTCGCATTACCTCCAACTGCCCCCGACGCACTATCAATACACTTTCGGACCTCGACATACACACCCTACTCCGCACATATGTCCCGGTTCGCCAAAACCTCTTAGCCACCACACACCTGTAAATTCCTACGATTCTCCCCAACCCCCTCAGGCACCCCACGCAAAACAACAGAGGCTCCGTCCCCAACAACCTCACAAAAGACCCCCTCACTCTAGATCCCTCCTCCTCCCTCTGCACCCCCAGACTCAAATGCACTCTTTTCAACTGCAGATCGGCCCAAAGACACTCCTCGGAGGTCGCTGATCTCATCATTACTTTGAACCTTGACCTAGCCATCCTAACTGAAACATGGTTAACTGAATCTTTCACGCCTATCATGGATATCCTAGTCCCCCCACCCCCCAACTACTGCATCATTAGACTTGACAGGTCCAGCAAGACAGGCGGTGGAATCGCATGCATTTACAGGAGCAACCGGTCAGTTAATAAAGTCACCGCCCCCTCTCTTACCTCCTGTGAATACATCTGCCTTGATGTCATCAGCGAAAACAAACCTGTATGTTCACTACACATCATCTACCACCCACCTGGGGACAACCTCACCGTCTCCCAACAACTCATGGACACAATCTCAACCAATTCAGGACGGCAAAACACTCAAATTTTCCTTGGTGATTACAATCTTCACTGGAATGATTGCAGTGACTCATTGGTAAATAGCCTCAAAAACTTCCTTAACGCTTTTGACCTCACCCAAATATGCAACAGTCCGACCCATGACAAAGGCTCTATCCTCGACCTTATCATCTCCAAAGAAGGCACTATTTAACTTGATTCAATACAACCCTGTGACTGGTCAGATCACCATATTGTCACATTCTTCATCAATGAAAAAGTTAAACTTAACCCGGTTCAATCCTCCAAGCCCAAAGTTTGGAAAAGAGACCTGAAGAAACTCAACCCAAACTCTTTACCCCCTATCAGCTGCAATCTCCAACCTCCCCCTACCGGCGTTACTGACGTTCAATACTTAACTGACCGCTATCTCAACGCTAGGACCTCAATAATCAATGAGGCTGCACCGATGCAACTGAAAAGAGTCTCCACTAAGATCTCCAACCCTTGGTACGACGGGAGTCTCAATGAAGATAGACGGGCCATGCGAATGGCAGAGCGCACCTGGAGATCTGCTCCCTCGGCACTGCACCTAAAAATTCTGAAGAAAAAGAGAAACGCCTACTTCAGGAAAATAAAACGCTCAAAATCAGATTTCTTCAGGCTCCAGCTCGACCAAGCAAAAAACCGTCCAAGAAAACTGTTTGAGCTAATCAGAACACAAGCCAAGGAACAACCCCAATCAGTCGGCACTCTGGGCGAAGCACCCTCCTGTGAAGACTTCTCTGCTTTCTTTAACCAAAAAACTGACAACATAAGGAGCGATCTCCTCATTGACGCAAGCCTTTACTCCAAACCCTACTGCATAACACCCATTGAACCAAAAAACAATGCTACATGGTCATCCTTTGACACTTACTCTGAAGTAGAAATTGACAGAGTACTCAGCACCTTGAAACCATCCAATCACCTCACTGACCCTCTTCCTGCCAGCGCTGTAAAAGACTTCACCCCTTTGCTCCTCCCACTCTGGACTAAAATTATCAACAGCTCACTTCAACAAGGAACCATCCCTGACTCCCTCAAAGTTGGACAAGTTACACCTTTACTAAAGAAACCAACAGCAGACCTCACCGATCTAAATAATTACCGTCCTATTACCAACATTCCCACTCTCGCCAAACTGTTGGAAAAATGCGTACAACTGCAATTGACTAAACACATTGATCAGTTTGATCTCCTCAACCCTCAATCAGGCTTCCGAGCAGGACACAGCACAGAAACTGCTATGACTCACATAATCGACGACGCACTTCAAATCCTAGACCAAAACGACACCTGCCTCCTCATCCTTCTTGATCTCTCTTCAGCATTCGACACTGTTAAACATGAGAACTTACTCGAACTCTTAAACACAAGAATGGGTCTTTCTGGGACTGTTCTCCAGTGGTTCACTTCCTTTCTACACAACCGGTCTCAGAAATTCAAGAGCAACAACTTGATGTCCTCTCCAGTACCTGTATCGTTAGGTGTCCCCCAAGGATCCTCCCTATCCCCAACTTTGTTCAACCTAGTTATGGGACCTCTCACCACCCTGCTACAAGCATCCAATGTACATTTTCACATGTACGCCGATGACACTCAACTATATCTCAAATTACAATCCCCCAAAGACATTATGCTTCTGAACTCAACGATCAGAAACACCCAATCCTGGCTTGCCGATAATCACCTCAAACTCAATGCTATGAAGACTGAGTTCCTCCTAATCTCACCTCCTGCGAAAATCTCTACCACTCAAACTTGGCTTAAGCATCTAACTGCACTCAATGTACAACCGACCATCGTGGATTCAGCAAAATCTTTAGGCATAACACTTGACGCCAATCTCAACATGCAGCAGCATATCAGCAAAGCAACTAAGGGAGCGAACTTCCAAATAAATACCTTGAGGAAACTTAAACCCTTCCTTCCAGCCAAAGACTTCCAAACTGCAGTACAAGCACTAGTAATCCTGCGAATTGAATACGGCAGCTCCGCCCTCTGCGGTCTCCCCCTAACTACTACCGCACCTTAAGAGCTTCTCTGAACGCTGCAGCGAGACTCATCACTGGGTCAAAAAAGCACTCCCATATTTCCCCTGACTTTAAATCCCTGAACTGGCTGCCTTTTGAAGCCAGAATACAGCTGAAAATTGCCTGCATGACGCACAAGGCTATCCACCTGAACTCACCCGGCTACCTCACTCAGAAGCTGACAATTTCTGGCGGGCCCAGAACTACCAGAAGCACAAACAATCTCCTGCTGAAGCCTTGAAGATTCCGGAAGGAAAAAACTTACAAACGCTCCTTCTCAGGAATGGCGCCCAGGATCTGGAACGCACTCCCTCCTGAAACCAGGCTCATCCTCTCCACTACTCTTTTTAAGAAAGAAGTAAAAGCTATCCTCATGGCTAAATACACTTGAACTATTACTTTGGACCTTTTAAGACTCTGCGTCGATCTGTACTACTTGTTTGATCTCTTTGCCCATTTGTATTACTTGTATTATTGACTTACCTGATTGTCCATGCTCCCTCTTATTTGTACTATTTGTATTACTGACTTACCTGCCTAACTATGCTCCCTCGTGTACCTACCCTACCACTCACTTATTACCTACAATTACGCTATGCCCAAATGCCTGTTAGGCACTCTCCTGTTCCTACCCCTTGCCTTTGTAAAGCGCTCTGATATCTGCAAAGATCTTGTTCGCGCTATATAAAACTTTCAAAATAAAAAATAAAATAAACAACAATAGTTTCCAGTGTGGACTATACGCAATTGGTTCTCTCCCCCACTCAGAATCACATCCATGGGCCCTTGTCTAGAAAAGGTGGATACCAGGATAAACAGTTACCATCTGAAACCAAATGGTAATAAAACTGAACTCTTGGTCCTCGTTAACACCTATCCTTCAATGGATTTAGGCCGGAAAAACAGCCTTTGACACCCTCCCCGAACTACCCCCCCACCCCCACCCCTTCCCCTTCCCCTTCCCCTTCCCCTCACCTCCCCATCCAAAAACTGCCCTAAAAAGCCTGGGAGTCTGGTTGGAGGACTCCCTTAATGGGGTATCGACAGCAGCAAAGCTGGCGAGAACCTGTTTTGGCATTCCCAGGATGCTCAGAAAAATTATTTATATGCTTCCTCTCCCTCCAAGAGACTTGTAGTCCAGGCCCGTATACTGGCTTGATTAGACTATAAAAATCCTCTCTAAGACGAGCCCCAAACAAGACATTACATAAATTACAGACTGTGCAGAACGCAGCTGCCAGAGTTCTGCACAATGTTACTAGACATCATTCTGCCCCAGTCAAAGCCTCAAGGCTCTTCATTGGCTCCCAGTGGCAGAGCGAATCAAAATTAAATCTCTGCATCCCCACAGGGCCCTCTTGGAAAATGGCCCACTGATCACAAAAGACGACGCTCCGCAGAGGAGACTGCAGAGAACACCTTACTTGGCCCCAGCCCTACCGGCCCGTCTGCAGTTTCCAGAGATCCTGCGCCAAAAATAGTCTTGTCCTGCAGCCAGCGACCTCCAGAACCCCTGGGAGGACTGACTGCCTTTAACAAAGACCGGATCTCCTGTGAACAGCAGCTCTGTTCAGAGGAAACACCAAAGAAAGACTACGAGCCCGCTGAGGACAAACAAACTGGACACCTGGAACCACCACTTCACCCATCGAATACGGCCCGAGTGAGAGTGGCCCTCCAGTCCCAGCGAGGTCCCCCAGCTCTCCAGAGCCCGAGTCCACCGTGGGTGGACCCCTCCAGGACTCCCCAACGTCACCTGCAGCCTTTGCACGGAGACGCTACCCTATCTCCCAACCACAAATTGCCCAGGAAGGTGAAATCCGACCAAAAGACACCCCAGCATCCAGCTGTCCTGCGCCCTGGAGAAAAGAACCAGAGGTGCCCCTACGTCCCGAGCCCTCCAACTTATGTGCCTAGCTACAAACTACTTGGTAACCAGGCACAAAAAAGGGGGGTGGGGGTACTGGCGCACTACAGACAAATCAGGCTATATAACAAACAAATATTCAATGACGGTGCTCCAATGGGAGAGAGGTTAGTTACCAATTTAACCTCATAATGCCCCACAATGAAGGGGGTACAACAGATACAAAAGGTCCACCCAGAGCACAGGTTAATAATTATTTCAGAGTCTAATAATTATATTCAAATCTTGCAGTGTCATTCCAAAATTCAGTAGTTTTATTGATGGTATTTCCACAGCTTGATGAAGTAGGTTGTCACAAACAGCCAACACGTGTTTCGTCGTGCGGAGTTACGCACAGTTGACTTCTGCACGCCAATAGATTTGTATGGAGGACGGGAAACCACGCGTGGAACAGTCATGGACTCGTGATCTTTCTGGGCATTTACAGTACTCTTTTCTCACTGGTTGGATTCTGATGCACCATTTTCTAGATTTATGTGCGGCTGCGCCGGATACATATAGCGTGTGGAGCACATGTATGTGAAACGCATAATACTATCCTTGGAATACCTACCAGAACCTTACTTGCATTGATTGATATAGTAAGTCAGAAGGTTATTCTATAGACTGCTGTCTAAATCTTCGGCCCTGAAAAAGTTAATAGTGCGTAACTCCGCACAACGAAACACGTGTTGGCTGTTTGTGGCATTATACTTCAAGCTGTGGAAATACCATCAATAAAACTACTGAATTTTGGAACGACACTGCACGATTTGAATATAATTATTGGACTCTGAAATAATTATTAAAGTGTGCTCAGGGTGGACTTTTGTATAACCTATCTGCGTAACTGTTGATTCCTCCCAGAACTCTTCCTGGACAGAGCCTGCAGCTGAAAACCAAAACCGGGAATCCCCATTAAAAACAGGGCACCAGACGCCAAAACTGCACCCTCCTGCCCCGGAGTTGCTTCAGGTGCGCTAAACCAGACCCCCCTTTACCCTGAGCCTAAAACCAAGAGCTTTGTTCCCACGACCCTGTGGTCTGCTCGTCAGCGGCCACCAACCGGAGGCCCCTATACTCCATGGAGAAACATTGGGCCTCTGCACCCGGCTGCCCTAGTGCTGCTGGTGGTCCCTCGAGTGCCAACCTGAACCTTGGTTCTAACTCCCCCAAAACTCCAATCCTAAAGGCGTTTTACTCACCTGTAACTTAATGTTTTTCCCATAGGACCGAGTGTTCATCTGTCTCGTTCTGCATAAAAAGTAACCTATTGCTGGCACAAGAGTTAACCTGATTACACATGTCCAGTGTTGTGTAAACTGTTAGGTGTGCATTTCATACTAAAAGCATTTTTGAACAGTTTGCAAATTCCTTTCTCGTTTGAAAAAGTAATCTGAATGTTCCTACAAAACCAGTACTTATTGCATTTTAAAAAGTCACATTGTATGTAGTTTAACTTGCTTGCTACAAGCAAATCTTGGTTCTAGAATTAAAACATAACTTTTTATACAAACCATTTGGCCTGGAGTTCAGTTCTTGATTGTGTGAATTCATTTGCTGAGTGTGTACCACAAATGCTTTACATTGTCCTCTGATACTGCCTTACTGCTCGGCCACACGACCACGAATGAGTAAGGTATGATCTACTTTAGCCTCTGTGTACCTTTGGGGATCCCCTGGACTGTGCACACTATACCTTACTTGAATCAGACATACTTGAATGATTTTCTTCCAATGCCTGAATATATACAAATATACCTGCTATTTTTGGACATTGGTGTGGATCTCCTTCGAGTCGTGTGTCATTTATTGGCTGTTGTGTGTATTTGCAGTTGTCAACCACAGAGCACTATGGGATTGCCACAGGAAGCCCTGGTCCACTCTTAAGGGAACCCCTGGACTCTACACTATGCATCTCATTTTTTAGATCATAACGAGCCACTCTGTGATGGAGACCAATAGCTGGATCAGCCCGGAGGTCCTCCATGCTTAAGAAGCAGGAAGGAGCCACCACCAGGTAATGACCTGACAAAAAAGAAGAAATCAGTCACTTCACTACTGAGCTGGAGATCGAGCTGGAAAAAGTGCTTTACAATGGAACGTCAGGCAGAGATACAATAAACAAGGTGGCACAGTCTCCACCATCTAGAATCGATAGACGTTAGCTCTGTTACGGAGACTAGAGCAGTTTCAGTGCTATAGAGTGCCCTGAATCTCGATTGAGATTCGAAGTTGGTAGGTGTTCAAAAGCTGGAGGGTATACAGCCTTTTCCATAATCTTTGCAATTAGTAAACGTCACATAAGGCAGACGTTCGCCGTCACCGTGGGATCTGCAGATGGCATCATTAATGGAGGAACCAAGGGTATCCGTTTCTATGACAAAGGAACTATAGGAGAACCATTGGATCGTTTAAAAACGAATATAATTGCGGTCCAATGAAATATCGACCCCATATCAAAATGAAGAGGGGACGGATCGTCTGGTGCCCCTGAGGTACAAATTTTAAGCTAGTTATGAAAGTGATCTGGCTCAGCCCGGGAGGTACATTTGCTGAAAATTACTCAATTTTATAGTGAAATTAAAAAGTTGGTTCTGTATACATTTGTGATAAGGGGCCTCTCTTGCATGGTTAGCCCCCACTCTTTGCCTGGTTTTGATGCGGTTTCAAATGTAGTGCACAGGGTCCCTACCATCCAGGTGCTCTGTGCCAGTGCTCCTTCCCTAAATCAAACTCTAAATTAGTACTTCTGCCGCCTGTAAGCCCCTAGTAAGTGGTACCCTGGGTACCTGGGAGCTGAGGATGGTCCTTTGGGACCCCCCCCAACCCACATTGGAACCGTGCCACTGCCCTTGCAGCCTGTATGCCCCTGTGAGGGAGAAAACGACAGTCGACATGGCACCGTCTGGGTGCCATGCCAGCTAACACTGCTTGGCAGCATAGGTAAGCCACCCCTCTACCAGGCCTCACAGACCAAAGGCAGGGTGCACTATACTTCAGGTGAGGGCATAGCTGCATGAGCAGTACCTATGCCACGGCAGTGGGTTGTAGGCTTTAACACATGGATGTGTGCCATGTCGACTTCACTTTGCTCAGCACCAAAACACGCAGCCTGCAAAGGCAGTGTGTGTGTGTGTGTCAGGGCACCGGGCCCCTACGGGTGGCACAATAAGTGCTGCAGCCCTTAGGAGTCTTCCCTGGTCACAGTGCCCTTGCTACCTTTTACAAGGGACTGACCTGTGGCCAAAGAGTGCCAATTGGGTTTTGCAACAGAACATAGGCCTTGGGTCCCTGGTTGGCAGGAACAGATGGCACACTTAGTCCAACAGCATCAATATTAGGCAAAAAGTGGGGGGCAACCATGCAAAAAGGGGCACTTTCCTACATTCACTGCCTAATTTTTGCAGTTGTACTTTACGCGCAAGGACAGTGCACATCCACAGGGTTGTGCGCAGTAAAAATGAGCCTGGGAGCATGGAAAAACTGAGAAACAAAACAAATGTGTGCATTCTTCTTTCTTGATGTGTACACAGGGCTTTGTGTCAAACACGCAGCCTGCAGTGGCAGTCATGCATGTGCTTGGTGTGGGGCCCCTTAGGATGGTACAATTCGTGCTGCAGCCCTTAGGGACCCTCTTTAGTACCCCGGGCCCTTGGTACTGGGGTACTGTTTACTAGCGACTTGCAGAGGGTGCTGAAGGTATCGCCAATTTGGGGGGAGGGAGGGCGGTACAGTTTTTTGGAAAGCGATGGCACGGGGACCTGGTTAGCAGGGACCCAGTGCACTTCCAGTCAAAATCACATCAATGACCAGGCAAAAGGTGGGGGTGACCAAGTCAAAAAGGAGCACTTTCCTACCTGAAAGGATGGTGCCACATTATCGGATAAATAGTGAGAAGGAATGATAGGTTAGAGACAAACAAGGCTACATGAAGGTATTTACAATGGCAAATATTTCCTTAGTGAAGTTTGAAGGGGCAAGCTTAGCATAATATGTAGCTCAAGCTCTCTAACGAGCTTGAAGTAGTTTAGCGCAATCTTTTTGATATCTTTTGAACCTTGTTTGCACTTAGTTCATATACGTTTGAACGCTTGATAGTGCAAACCACGAAGCGATAGGAGTGTACTGAAAGGATAAAGTACAAATCTGCTGCTGCGACCCATTAATTAAAAGTCGAATCATGATCATCTTCCTTCCCTGAAACCAGGAGGGCAGCAGCAGATCAAATCAAAGGAAACCAGGCTGGGGAATAAATATTTGGAGGAACACATTCCTTGTTTGGTCAAATACTCAGACGGTCTAAAAAATAAAGTCCTGATCCAACTACTATCTACTACAGAACCTGAAAAATCACATACACCAATGAGGAGAGAGGCTCAAATGGAGAAGAAAAAAACCCACAGAAGGTTGATAAAGAGGGGCAGGATAGACAGGATGTGAAACCCCTTGTGCTACGGATAGCAGATTACACAAATGTCATTGCGACACTACTGGCAACAAACCATGCAGTACATCTCACCTCAGTCTGGAACAGCAGCACGTGGAAGTTGGACACAGACTGCCGGTTTATACCCAGGAACTCGAGTTTACTTGTGAGAATATTGGCAAGCTCACCGATCTGAAACTGGCAGAAAAGAAACAAGGCGCATAGTGATCAGAGAGCAGTTCTGAACACAGCGTAACACTACATTCAATCACATACAGCCCCTGTGACGGAGAAAAGCACCACCTCCCTCGTCATGAAGCCAATCCTCCCCCCTCGCACCATTTCAGGTCATTAATGTGCAATAACTCCCAGAAGTGAGGTCATTCTTTGGCTCTGGCTTCATAGTACAGCTGTCGGAGAGAACTACATGGATTGGCTTCCACTTCACCCAGGAGAATCTCTCACCTCATGCCCCTGGCTGTTTGGTGTGTACCACAAAGATGAAAGAAAGTTCAAACACAAACACCACAAAGAAAGTGCAAACACTCAATTTTATACGTAAAATACGAAGAAAAAAAAATTCAACAGGGAGCAAGAGAGATTAATTTTTAAGACTTAGGTGAAAATAGCGCCAAATATCACAAAGCGCAAATTACAGTCTATAGAAGTAGTGGGCTGGAAGCTAGGAGGAATTTGAGGCAGACCGTAATGAAGCCCTCGATGGTTGATTTGGTTGCAGCGATAGTTTAAGTCCCAATGCTGGAAGTTATTTTGTGGCCACTGATGAAACTCTAGGCCCAGCCCTGGAACTGAAGGCAGGACACTTGAAAGAGGCTGGGACGGCTTCTGGCTCCTGGGGATTTCTCACTGATAATATTGTAAGTCCGAGCACAGAACGGGCCAGAGCCCATTTTTGGGAAGTGATGGAAGCCTTGAAGGATTAGTTACTTACCTGTAATCCTAATTCTCATCCAGGGGATACTCAAAGTCATAATCTATGAATAACCCCCGCCTATGTGCGGGATCCTGGAGCATGTAGAAAATACATATAAAAAAAAATATACAAGGGCTGCAAAGCCCGAAACACGTCATGGTTGGTTGGTTCATGAAAAAACTGAAAAAATAAACTTACCTGGAAAGAAGTTGTGGTCTGTCTCCTGCTTCGCCGGTCCTGAGGGATTGGAGGTGGTATTGCGGAGTTCCTGCTGAATATATATATATATATATATATATATATATATATATATATATATATATATATATATTGTTGCAAAGTCATCCTGTGCCCTGGGCACCCCCCAACTTTTTGCTGACTGGAACTGGTGGTAACTGACTCTCTGACTGACCCTGGGCTCTGTTTAACCAGGGCCAAGCTAAAAGGAACACATTAGAACACAGTTAAAACACCCAACATACACTAGGGTACACTATAGTATGGTGGGGTACCCCTGTAGTTGGCATGACCTACCACCTAAGCCCCTAGTATGTAATAGGGCAGGGGATTGAAACTACCTAGAAGTCTCCAGTATCCTGGGGCATGGCAGTTTAGAGGCCAGCAGATTCTCTGCACCAGCATGTGTGCAGTGCTGAAGCCTGAGGTCAGTTTAAACCCTAAATTGTGCCCCAAACTCGACTTTGGGGGTAGGGGCCCTTAAAAATTAAAAACCTACAATGTTTATGCATATTAGGGACCCCCAGGATCCCCCCTAGGTATCCCAGGGGTGGGGGGTCAGTTATCTATAAGGAGCGCCCTTATAAAATGAGTTTTTAGAAGCCTGGGTTAAGTGAAATTTTACATTTCAGTCCCCACATTGTCTTAAAGAGGTGCTCAAATTCGACTTTGATGCTGGAAGAATTGGGTAAGGGTGATCTGCAATATTTCTGCAGATTCAGAATCCCTGAAGTCTCCCCATGTTGCACAGGGGGTGGGGGTCCGGTAGAAATTTGGGAAATACTTATAAAATATGGTTTTATAAGCCCTGGTGCTACAAAAGTGGCGCAAGTCATTTTCCCCATTGCGAACCACATGGCCCATAGGTTAACATGGTAGGAAGTGATTGATTAATAAATATTGATAGGAGAGGACTAGCCGGACCATTCAAAGACTTTTTTTTTTTTTTTTTTTTAAACATTTGTAGAGCGCAACGTCCACCGAGCGGTTTCTTGGCGCTAACAAGGTCCGGTTCACTGAGGATTGCAGGGGTAAGCAAGTTTATAAAAGGAAGGCCTGTCTAAACAGGAACGTTTTGAGATCCTTTCGAAAAGAGACATAGTGGGTGGCAAAACGTAGGTGATCAGGCAGAGAGTTCCACAAAGCAGGGGCCAGGGTGGAAAAATTGGCACCACCCCACTTTTTCCGCTTAAAACGGGGGGTTTGGAGGAAAGCTTTGGAGGAGGACCGGAGCTCTCTGGAGGGAACATAGTCGCTAATCAGCGAAGCGATGAAGGCCGGGGCAGTACCTTGCCGGGCCTGGAAGGTCATACAGGCGGTCTTAAAGAGGGAGCGCTCCCTGATAGGCAGCCAGTGGAGCTCCCTAAGAAGGGGGGAGGAGTGATGGTAACGTGGGAGACCGTAGATAAGCCGGGCCGCGTGGTTCTGCACCACCTGGAGCCTCCGTAAGCTGTATGCCGGAATGCCATTATAAAGGGCATTGGCGTAATCCAGCCGTGAGATTACCAATGCGGCCATGATCAGTTTGAGAGCCTGGGGGGAGAAAAAACGGGAAACAATACGGATTGTCCGAAGGGTGAGGAAGCAAGAGGAAACTACGGAACTGATTTGGGAGTGAAGAGTGAGGTGACTGTTCATTTTCACTCCCAGTGTTTTTACTGTGGCTGAAGGGGTAGGGGCGGGACCAAGAGAGGGGGGCCAAAAGTGGGGGTTCCAGGGACTGGATGAACCACCAGTGAGAACCAGCTCGGTCTTCTTTGGGTTCAATTTGAGGTGGTTGTGGTTCATCCAATCCCTGATGAAAATCATAATGGACTGAAAATTAGAAACAGAGAGAGAGGAAGAAGACAGGTCGAAGATGAGCTGGAGGTCATCTGCATAATTAAATACAGTGACCTCCAGCTGCTGAAGAGCGAAAATAAGAGGGGAGATGTAAAGGTTGAAAAGTAAGGGGGAAAGGGAAGAACCTTGGGGGACACCACAAGTGACGGGGAGTGGGGTGGTCGTGAAGGCTCCCAGCCGAACCGCCTGGGTACGGTCCCTCAGAAAGGAGGAAAGCCAAACCAGGGCTGTTCCCTGGATTCCGGCCGCCTTGACACGGGACAAGAGGATGTTATGGTCAACCGTGTCAAAAGCGGCGGAGAGGTCCAGGAGCACCAGCGCCTGGTGTTGGTTGTGATCCATTCCCTTCCTGAGTTCATCTAGGACCGATACCACGACTGATTCGGTCGAGTGCCTGGGACGAAAGCCAGCCTGGCGGGAAGCCAGCCCCCCATTTGCCTCTACGTGGGCACTGAGTACCGCGGTGACGTGGCGCTCTAGTACCTTGGCTAAATAGGGCAGTAGGGAGATGGGGCGATAATTGGCTGAGATGGTTGGGTCCGCGCCAGGCTTTTTCAGTATGGGCACTATGGTGGCAGCTTTGAGTGCGGGTGTCACGACTCCCTGGGCCAGAGAGTTGTTCAGGACAGTGACAGGGGGTTCAGGGCAGCAGGAGTAAATTTGCTGCAGAATGCGTGCAGGGCAGACATCTGCAGGGGAGCCCGATTTAACCTTAGGTAGAATCTCCAAGAACACTTCCTGGGTAAGGGGGGGAATAGAGGTAAGACAACTTGGGACGGTCTGAGGGGGAAGATCGACGAAGGCAGATGAAGGGGGAGGGATGTTAGCCTTGATGGTAATAATCTTGTCTAGGAAATATGAGTTAAGTTGGGTACATAAAGACTGGGATGGAGGAATTTGGGGTGAGGCTCTGTCAGAGAAGGCTAGATCATTCACAATGTTGAAGATCTCCCTGGGCTTGTTTTCGGCTGACGTGATTTTGGTGGAAAAATAGGCGGTTTTGGCATCAAGGATTGCCGTTTTATATTTGGCAAGTGCAGAGAGGTAGAGGGTTTTTAATGAAGGACAATAGTCCTTCCTCCAGTGTCTCTCTGCTTGACGAACGGTCAATTTAAGTTCTTTTAAGTTGCCATCAAACCATCTATTAGAATCCTTGGGTCGACGGATGGAAATACGGCGCAAGGGGGCTTCAGAGTCACAGCCTCTGGCTAGCCAGGCATTAATTGCCTCGGCTTGAGAGTTTGACGAGAGGCCAGCAAGGGTTGGAGGGGAATTCCGGAGCAGGGAGGTCAAAGCAGGGAGGTCAACTCTATTCCAATTTCTGGCCCATGTGTTTTTGGGGCGTGGGATTTTCGGCGCTGGTTCAATTAAGATGAAAAAGGAAATGAGGTCATGATCCGACCAGGGGCAGGGAGAGACAGTCACCGGGGAAATTGGGAGGTTGAGGGACCATACCTGGTCGAGAATGTGACCGTGAGAATGGGTGGGAACCGAAATATGCGGCACCAAGTTCAGGGAGAGCAGAGAATCTGTGAATTCCTTCGAAGTGGCGCACTCGGAAGGGTCGGAAGGCCAGTAATTAAAATCACCGAGGACCAGGATCGAAGCGTAGTTGACCACCAGGGTGGCCAGTAGGTCCTGGAACGCAGGTAGGAATAGGGGCGAGGGCTGGGGTGGGCGATACATCAAGAGGCAAGTGATGGGGGGAGAGAAATAAAGGGATCGGGCAACAAGGAATTCAGAGGAGGAAATAGGGGAAGATGGAAGGATCTGAAAATTAAAGTCCGCCCGGGCAATCAATGCCACACCACCGCCTGTCCTGCCCGCCGGGCGGTCAGTGCGTAGGGCAACATAGGTAGGGGGAAGGGTGGCCAGGAGAACGGGGAGGGACGAGTCACAAAACCAGGTCTCGGTCAAGAGCAATAGATCCGGTTTCTCAGAGTCGAGGAGGACGGATAGCTCATGGTGGTGTTTGACCGCAGATCTGGTATTGAGTAAGATGACAGATAGCGGAGGAGTAGAGGGAGGGGGGTCAGGTACGGAGGGGCAAAGCAGCGGTGGGGCCGGCAATGGCGGCAGCGGTATAGAGGTAGAAGAGGGAGTGAGTTTTAACGATGCAATGTGCTTTCCGATGGATTCAGAGAGTGGCCAGTGGCCCTGGAGAGAGGTCAGCTCCTCAGAGGAGTAGCACATAAAATTGGCATGGGGACGTGCCCCTAGCCCCGTCCGGCCGCGGACGGGCGCAGACGGGCTTGCCTTAGGCGCGCCTTCGGCGCGCAAACGGCGCGCCCGCTGCGCACGTCCGCTGCGCGTTCTGGGGTTGCACATTAAAATAGGGGATCTCTAGGGCGGGTAGGGGGCGTGGCCTCCGGGTGGGCGTGGCCAGGCGCCAAGGAAGCGGCGTGGAGGGTGACACGTGAGCGCTGGATCCGCTACACGGCGCCCTCGGGGGGTAAAGTGCAAGCAGCAATCAGGTAGGCTTCATAAAACACAGGAAATACACAAAATACACTTTTAAAATCAAGCTCCCGGCTGTTTTGCCTCAGGAGTACGAACCAACTGAGCGCTTGTGTGACAGCGCTTTAAGTAGGGCGGGTAGGGGGCGTGGCCTCCGGGTGGGCGTGGCCAGGCGCCAAGGAAGCGGCGTGGAGGGTGACACGTGAGCGCTGGATCCGCTACACGGCGCCCTCGGGGGGTAAAGTGCAAAGTGCAAGCAGCAATCAGGTAGGCTTCATAAAACACAGGAAATACACAAAATACACTTTTAAAATCAAGCTCCCGGCTGTTTTGCCTCAGGAGTACGAACCAACTGAGCGCTTGTGTGTCAGCGCTTTAAGTAGGGCGGGTAGGGGGCGTGGCCTCCGGGTGGGCGTGGCCAGGCGCCAAGGAAGCGGCGTGGAGGGTGACACGTGAGCGCTGAATCCGCTACACGGCGCCCTCGGGGGGTAAAGTGCAAAGTGCAAGCAGCAATCAGGTAGGCTTCATAAAACACAGGAAATACACAAAATACACTTTAAAATCAAGCTCCCGGCTGTTTTGCCTCAGGAGTACGAACCAACTGAGCGCTTGTGTGTCAGCGCTTTAAGTAGGGCGGGTAGGGGGCGTGGCCTCCGGGTGGGCGTGGCCAGGCGCCAAGGAAGCGGCGTGGAGGGTGACACGTGAGCGCTGGATCCGCTACACGGCGCCCTCGGGGGGTAAAGTGCAAAGTGCAAGCAGCAATCAGGTAGGCTTCATAAAACACAGGAAATACACAAAATACACTTTTAAAATCAAGCTCCCGGCTGTTTTGCCTCAGGAGTACGAACCAACTGAGCGCTTGTGTGTCAGCGCTTTAAGTAGGGCGGGTAGGGGGCGTGGCCTCCGGGTGGGCGTGGCCAGGCGCCAAGGAAGCGGCGTGGAGGGTGACACGTGAGCGCTGGATCCGCTACACGGCGCCCTCGGGGGGGTAAAGTGCAAAGTGCAAGCAGCAATCAGGTAGGCTTCATAAAACACAGGAAATACACAAAATACACTTTTAAAATCAAGCTCCCGGCTGTTTTGCCTCAGGAGTACGAATGGTCGTAGTAAATCCAACAATATTATATTGTTGATTTTCTCCTAAAGTGTACATACAATAAGTTATGAGACTTTCTTGTTTGTAAGTCCAAATTCAGCCTTTCAGTGGTCTGCCCTGATTGGTCAGAGTTAAGTGGATTAGCCAGGCTGCTGGGAGGGCAGTGATCTGTTCTATAGGAATGCCGGGCCAGGAGGTGGCGTCGTACACTACGCTCTTCAAAGGCAAGAGAGGAGGCCTGGGTTTTAGTCCACAATGACAGTCGTGCCCCAGAGTCAGGGCTAGGCTTAAGAAAGGAATTTGCAGATGTTACTGGGATGGTCCATGGAAATGAGATATCCCAGGGGGTGTGTTTAGCCAGCTCTTACCTCCTTGCTGGAAAATCAGCCATTATGGATTTGGAAGGATGATGCATTCTGGGCCAAACTAATGACACACTCCACAGGATGTGGTCATAACTGTAAATGTAAATGTAAATGTACAGGAATTTATATAGCGCAAATCACCAAGCGGTTTCTAAGCGCTTGCTTAGGGAACCCGTCCTGGTATTCCCCTGTGAGATAACCCCAGCAGGGTATCCGCAAGGTGAAAGCCAGGCATCCCACCGCGAGGGGCCGTTGTGGAGATTAAGCAAGCTATTGCCCAGAGTCGCAGAGTGTGAACCCGTGAATTGAGTAGGCACCGGAGTGAGAATTGTCGAGTCCATGGACATTTTAGGACTCAAGACCCCGCCAAGTCGGGAATTGAACCCTGGTCCCGGGCTGACCTCTGCTTCCAGGTCTGCCTCCTCTAACCAGTGAGCCACACTTCTCCACATAACTAGGAGGAGTTGCCCTGCTCTCATTGGTCAGCAGTGACCTGGTGCTTGACCTAGAGAATTTTGAATAAGTATCTGAGAGGGGCAGAGCCCTCAAGATCTGCTGCTTGAAACTGAATGAAGCAAGAAGTGCCCTGCTGAAGGTTTTGCTGTGTGCAAGGAACTCTAAGGCATGCCCTATGAAGACTGCACCCTCTGAAACTACAGCCCTGTGGATTACCTTGCTGCCAAAAGACTCAAGAGTGGAAACTCCCTGCAAGCTACAGGTTAACAGAGCTCACCTGGACAGCCCCACAAAGAATTCCCAGCCTGGAGCACAGTGGATTTGTAAGGGGTTTTGTTCAAGTGGATTGCGGAATTGAAGTTTCACACTTTCAAGGACCCTCTTGGAGATTCAAGAACCTTGGATTGCATGTTGGATACTTTGGGACCTGCAAGCAGAACGCCAGGAAGGTGTTCTAACTGGACCCCGCTTGCTGAAGAAGGCGGCCCACTGCAGTGGTGAGAATTCTTCAGAACAATTTATAAAGGTGTGTCCCTGACAGAGAAAAGAAAAAGACTTA
This sequence comes from Lissotriton helveticus, assembly GCF_964261635.1. Taxonomy (NCBI): domain Eukaryota; kingdom Metazoa; phylum Chordata; class Amphibia; order Caudata; family Salamandridae; genus Lissotriton; species Lissotriton helveticus. The sequence goes on from NC_136062.1 coordinate 499,468,549, forward strand.
AAGGGGCGCTGTTGGTTTCTAAGCACTAGAAAGTGACTAATCTTTAAAAATTCATATCTCAGGTTCCCTACAGTGGATTATTTTCGTTTTGGTGTCATTTAAAAGATAAAAATATTACCTATTTTAGGTCGAGCTGGAGAGCATCCGTAGGATGCGTCCAGTCTCGAGAACTTTAGTGATCAGTCTGGGGGGAATGACGGACAAAAAGGTGTTACGAGCTTGGATTTGGGTACGCGAACGCGCACGCCCAGCCCGGTGCCGTGCACGTCCCCTGCCACAGATTCCCTGAACACAGACATACACACATGCACACGCAGGCAGGAAGGCACACACGCGCGCACCCCTCCTACTTTCCCCGACTCACCGGCACCCCGCACCCCCCTCCCCCCCGCCGGACACACACAGGAGGGCACCTACACACACGCACACATACAGAGACCACCGCCATACAAGCCCCCCGCCCCCCTGCTCGCTCTCACCGCTCCCGGTTTCCTTCCCGCTCTGGCTCCACAACCGGACTCCAGAACCCAATCAGAGGCCGATCACCCTGCGCAAGATAGCGGCCGGGACAAAGGACGACAGACGAGAACGTTGCGAAGCAGTGCGCGTGCGCAGCTAAAGGTCACGCCTACTAACATGCCGCCCTCCGGTTGCGTCCGCCACCGCCATACAAGCCCCCCCCCCGCTCTCACCGCTCCCGGTTTCCTTCCCGCTCTGGCTCCACAACCGGACTCCAGAACCCCAGAACTCAGAGGCCGATTACCCTGCGCAAGATAGCGCCCGGGACAAAGGACGACAGACGAGAACGTTGCGAAGCAGTGCGCGTGCGCAGCTTAAGGTCACGCCTACTAACATGCCGCCCTCCGGTTGCGTAAGCGCTATGTGACGGACTACGGTTTGCCACGATCGATTCCCCAATGAGTTTGTTTCTCATCTTGTAATGGTCTTCCTACACGGAGCTAGTTCCAAACACTATGCTTATTTTGCAACAATTATTTTAGAATATCTGAAATGCAGCTTTTTTGGCTGCTCTAAAAGGAAAGTTTAGGCGGTACTAGGGAAGATAACTAACAACTCGCTTAGCACCTACCAGCACAAACACTACGTACACATATTTTGTCACGGGACATTAAGCGCATGCATTCTACCAGCACCCTGCAACACTGGGGATTTACAGGAATCCAAACACCAGCGTAAAGTACTCGAACAACAATGACGTCTGTCTTATAAATGTCACAATTTTTTTTTAATATTTCCCTTCTGTTCTTGGATTTTCGTGAAAATACAACACATATTGCATTACAAAAACTATAGGTGTCACATTTGTGAAAGCTAAAACTATTGGCATTGTAAATGACAAAGCTATTACTTTAGCTATTTTCAAAACCAACACATAAATTAAAAAAATGTCATTTACAATACCAATAGCTCAAACTTTCCTAATGCGAGACCTATTGCATTGCAAATGCTCGTTATAAATTGGTGTTGGATTTTTATTTTGTGTTGTGTCTTAATTATTTACTGAAATTGTGTTTTTAAATGCTTTACATACCTGTCTTTGAAGTTGAGCCTGTCTGCTCGCAGCCACGTTACCAAGGGTTGAGCAAAGGAATAATTTTCTAAGACCTATGCTGAGTCCTATCGTGTGTTAGTGGCCTTATTGCCAGTGGCAGACCTACATTTGCCCCCACCAATAACCCACTTTCCAATATATATATATATATATATATTTTCAAGATAAGAAATCCATTTTTGTTCATCAAGGAAATCATCCGGCACTCGTACGCAGGTATCAGAAACTTAGGCTTTTTATTTATTTAAGTTACAATCATCAACGCATTTCGGGAGTCAAGCTCCCTTGAGATAGATAGATATATATATATATATATATACATAAACATATTTGTAGCCTAAAACATTTCCCAACTGGCAAATCTGCCGCAAAATTACATGGATTTGCATACACACAGTAGTACTCTCCCAACTCAAGGAAGAGAGAGAGAGAGAGAGAGAGCAGTAAACATTTGCATACATCAATGCTTTATTGAAAAACCTGTAATTTCGAGAGTATGACTCAGGCTTTCGAGAGTCTGTCGGGGTTTTAGGGGTTGACATCGCTCCTACCTATTTTGTAGTTTTCTTAACGGTCTCTACGACCGTGAAATCATCTGGTCCCTTGGCGATGTTGTCCTCTTCATCGCTGGAGAGGCCCAAGTCTCGAAGAGACGGAGGTTGGCCTTTGCCTTGCATGCTGTAGTGGCTCTCCTCTGCCTCTCTCTAACCCCGAGTCTTCTGGGTGAAGATGGAGCAGGCGTTGCAATTCTTGCTTTCGTGGTCGACCGGCAGGCAGAGGTTGCAAACCGGGTGCTGGTCCTTCTGCGCGTATTTGTGGTGGCAATTGCGGCAGAATTTGAACGGAGTCTTGTCCATTCCTGCGCTCAGGGGGCCCCCTGTGTGCGCATTCTGCGTTGGACGTCGAAGTCTTCGATGTATTCTCCAATCTATTTCGGTAGATTTTCGTCTTTTCCTTTTATCCAAAAAATTCTGGAACCTCTCGGTGACGATCCAGACCCAACGGCGGAAAAAAGAATCCGAAGATGGTGCCCAAAGGTGGGAGCTTCCACAGGAAGCGCGCCGACGTCACAGGAAATACACCAGAAGGTGGGTTGTAGACACCCACCTGGACTACGAAAAAACCCAAAAAACTACGATTCCGGACCCAACCACGAGACGCGGAATAATGCACAGCATAGTGAATCCAGAAAGATTCACGCTGCAAAACTGCATACGCAAGGCAAAAAGGAATATTTTCAGAACTCATAAGCTGCGGTATATTTTGATTGAAAAATCATGCGGCGCTGGGGAAACGGATTACTAATTATTTCTTGGTGCCAGGGGCATCTTTGCTCTCGCTGTTATGTATTACCCATGATTCACATAGATGTTAACCTGTCCTGGTAATCTTGTATATGGTTACCATCAATGTAATTTTGTAGCTCTTATTAAATAAAAGGTTGGAGGCCTCCGCTCTGGAGTAAAGTTTTTTTTAAATTTTTTTAAGAGCCTGGACATTTTCTTCCGATGCCCAAAGAACCGCATGAGTGCATTTCTTCATGCCCCTCCCCCTCCAGGACTTCAGGGGGTCTACTTGGAGACTCTCAGGGTGTCAGACAGCAGCTAAGAGCAAAGTCCAGTCCAAGTCCAGTGTTCAGCTTGGGACTTCCAAGAAAAGACCTCTTGCAGCCTGTGCCCCCGTAGCCACATAGCAGGGCAGCCACCTGCCCCTAGGAGGCCACTTCAGCCTGGGTATAAGAGGGCGCAGGGATAGTTCTCCAGGGCTATGCTCAGGTCACAGAGGTGGCCTAGTAGTCTTCGGACGTACTGAAGGTCCAGAAAGCATTATGAGAAGATTTTATGAAGTGCCACAGATATGCCGGCCATCAGCTGGGGGGGGGGGGGGGGGGGGGGGGGGGGGGGGGGGGAGGATGCTGGGCACGCCATAAGCAATTGAGTAAAGGTTCAGATGGTGGTGCCCCCTTTAAAAACTACCAGGGTCTACTGTGCTGACCAACCAGCCCCCACAGACAAGTTTGGGGCAGGATCATACAGGGAGTGTAGTAACCTCCCCCCAAAGGATAAGTAGCCCATTTGACCACTCCCCTTAACACCCCTAAATTAAGTATTTAGGTGGTGCCCTGACACCAGGAACTCAGATGCATCTGACTAAAGAAGAACAAAGAACCAAAGACCACAAGAACTGTGGACTAGTTGTGGACTTGGTGCCTAACCCAGACTGCCTGCTCACGTCTCGACAGTTGCAAAGACCCAACTAGTCCTGCAGCTGTGAATCCGCCAGAAGCCTCGGAGGGCCGCCAGAAGCCTCGGAGGGCCCCCAGCACTCTGCCAACCCGTTAACCTCTCCCTTGAAGTGGAGGAGCCAGTTCCCTGCAGCCATCGACCAGATACACTGCCCTGTTTTCGATGGGAGTTGCCGGTTTTGGATGTTGGCTGCAGGTTGGGTCCAGTAAGACTTCTGGGAGGAACCAACAGCTGGGAGGTAAGTTGGAGAACTAGGGGTGTCTTGAGGTCGGATTTCATCTTACCGGGCCACTGGCAGTTGGGGGGTCTCGGTGCAGAGGCTGCCGGCGACTCTGGGGAGTCATGGAGGGGTCACCCCACAGTGGACTCAGGCTCTGGAGCGCTGGGGGACCTCGCTGGGACCAGTGGACCACTCAAACTCGGGCCGTAGGCGACTGGTGGTTCCAGGCGTCTGGTTTCTTTTTCCTCATCAGGCTCAGAGTCTTTGTTTAAAGTTTCTTTTGAAAATAGATGCCGTTTGCAGGTGATCCGGTCTTCGTTGAAGGCAGTCAGTCCTCCCAAGGGTTCTGGAGGTCGTTGGCTGCAGGACAAGGCAACCCTTGGCGCAGGATCTCTGAAACTGCAGATGGGCCGGTAGGGCAGGGGCCAAGTCAGTTCTTCTCTGCAGTCTCCTCTGCTGGGAGTCTTCTTTGGTCGTTATTGATAGGTGGCGGGAATCGGTCTTCTTGGTTTAGGGCTGCCCCCTGCATACTGTATTTAGGAGGTGTTTTAGGGGTTTTGATGTCAGTAGCCGATTGGCTACTGACCTTAGGGTGACTACACCCTTGGTGTGCTCAATCCCTAATCCTCATTGGGGAGTGCCTGCCATCTGCAAGATGGTGGGCATTGAAGAGGGGGCTTCACCTCGCCTCCCCACCTGAGGGGTGGAGTTAGCAGAGCTGGGAACACCTTCTGGGCTGGTTAATTTTTCCCACCTGTCTACTCGCCAAAAAGGAGGGTAGACATGAAAGGGGACCTGCTCCTGATAGCAGGAGAGGATGGGGGTCATATTATAAAGGCTGCCAGGCCTTTGAAGATCTCCTGTTACAGGTGGCTCTTCCTGGCCCGGGGGATGTGTGAGCACCTCCTCCCAGGAAAGGCTGTGTTTCTGGGCTCAGGGAGCGAAGGCTTCCACCCCAGGGGTCCAGAAACATGTCTTGTGGTGGCAGGCTGGTGTTTACCAGTCCAGGAACCCATAAGGGGCTGGTCGTGTTTCAAGGGGCATCTCTAAGATGCCCTCTGAGTGCATTTTTTATTAAATCCCACACTGGCATCAGTGTGAGTTTAATGTGCTGAGATGATTGATGCCGAACTTCTCAGTTTTCAGTGCAGCCATTATGGTGCTGTGGAGTTCAAAATGACAACTCCCAGCACCATATACTCTTAATGGCAACACTGCACTTATAATGTCTAATGTGAGAAAGTGAGTTCCTATTGCAGGACCCCCCCCCCCACTTTTTGCCTGATACCTGATGCACTTTTCCTAGGTGTGCCCTGGGTCCCTGCCAATCAGGAACCCAGGGCCTGTGTTTCTTCCCTAAAAACTATACTAAAGCCTAAAACCAATTGGCATCCCTGGCCACATGTCAGCCCCTGGTAAATGGTACCCCGAGTACGTTCCCCCGGCCATTCTGACTCGGAATCCAGTTCCCAAAGACCCTCCTAGAGGACCTCGACGACGCCTGCAGCCTCAGGACAAAGGACCCCTCCGACCGCGACCAGCAGAGGGTAAGATTTCCCAACCTCAAAAGACACCCCTGCACCCGGCGCCCCACGGCCCCCTGTGCCCAAATCCTGGATGCCTGCCTATCCTCCAAGATCCAAACTTACCCCTCGAAGTGTTGGTCGCTCCTGAAGATCCACCATCCCCGAGCCTGTAGCCTTTGTTCCCTTTTCAAGATCCTCATTGGATAACATTGAGCGCCCGACGGCTCAAAAGCACCCTGCACCCAGCCGCCCAAGTGCCTCTGGCCGTGCAACCTTTGTCCTATCCTGCTTCCCCCCTTGTCCTGAGCAAGTGACCAGGAGCCCAGCTCCCACAGCCGCGTGGCCTGCTTGCAAGCAGGCACCAGCCGAAGGCCCCCTGCCTCTCATTGGATAACATTGGGCCTAAATACCTCTGCACCCGGCCGGCCCTGTGCCGCTGAGGGTGTACTAACTGTACCAACCTGACCCTGGGGGACCCCTGAGTCTATGCCCAGAACCCTAACTTCACCAGTCGAGTACTCGCCTGTAAACCGATGACTCACTTTCCTGCCATAGGATAACATTGACTGGTTTGACTCGAAAAATCTTCTAAGTGTGAAGTTTTGAAACTTTAAAATATTCATCTAAAATCAGCCGAATAACAAATTTCGAATTACTCCCCTGTGATCAGGAGAGAAGCCAGTACTGTACCTGGTAGCTCAGTACTGAACCACGAAAGTAATCACAACCGTGTTTGCTAGTAATCTAAATTTCTGCCGTAGGAAACCATTGACTGCTTTTCTGTGAAATTTCTTCTAAGTGTGAAGTTTAGAAATGTTAAAATATTCACCTACAATCAGCAGAATATCGAAATCCGAAGTACTCACCCGTGATCAGGAGAGAAGCCAGTACTGTACCTTGTAGCCCAGTACTGAACCGTAAAAGTAATCCCTAGCGGGTTTACTCGTAACCTGTGTTTTCTTCTTAGGAATCCATTGTCTGCTTTTCTTTGAAATTTCTTGTCTACTTTTGAAAACTTGAAATATTCTTTTAAAATCATACGAAATACTGAAACTCAATTACCTACCTGTTTCAAGTTGAGACCCCAGTGCTGGCCCTAGGAGACTAGTGCTGGGTTACAAAAGTAACGCGATCGTACTTTACCTGCAACCTGAATTTTCTCCCATTGAATAACATTGTCAGAATCACCTTGAAAAGTTTCTAAGTGTGAACTTTTATAACAGCTTTATATTCATGAAAATTCACTACAGTAACTAAAACGTTTTTGCTAATTTAGTTTCAGCTTAGACCCCAGGACTGAATCTAAGATCTAGTCCTGGAACTACTAAAGTAATCTATATAGTAATTAACTGTACTAACATGTGGAAAGTTCATTGAGCTCAATGCTAGAGTGTGTTTTAGGATTGTGTTGCTTACTACCAATACTGTATTATGTGCACAAACTTTATTGCTTCTTTGCAAAGTAATTACATGAGAGTACTCATAACGAGAACAGTATATTTTTATAACTGTTGGTTCTAAAAATAAAACATCTATATCTTTGGATATAACAATTGGCCTGGAGTTCAGTCTTTGAGTGTGTGAAACCTTTTGCTGACTGAGTGTGTGCAACAAATGCTTTACACTGCCCTCTGGTACTGCCTTACTGCTCGACCAAACTACCACTTTGGAGAGTAAAGTCAGCCCTGACTTTAACCTCTGGGGTTGGTGGACTCTATACACTGTACCTTATTCTGGTCCAGTATATATAGAGCCGCTTTCTCACATCTAAGAATTGCCTTAGACACTGTAGGGCTACAGGACTCGTGCACCTGTACCCTCACCACTGGTACAGTGCACCGAGCTAGAGGTGACTGATCTATGCCAGGGCAGTGGGTTGTAGGCATGGCACACAGGTGTGCGCCATGTCGACTCTACTTTGTTCTGCACCAAGACACGCAGCCTGCAAAGGCAGTGTGTGAATGTAGTGGTACAGGACCTCTGCGGGTGGCACGATAAGTGCTGCAGCCCTTAGAGGCCTTCTCTGGCCACAACGCCCTGGGTACCCATGGTACCTTTTACAAGGGACTTCGATGTGGCCAGAGAGGTGCCAGTTGGGGGTACAAGGTACAGTTTTGGGAAAGAACACAGGCCCTGGGAACCTGATTGGCAGGGACCCAGGGCACATCAAGTCAAAGTGCATCAGTAGTCTGGCAAAAAGTGGGGGGGGGGGGGGGGGGGGGGGGGGGGGAGTATGCTTCTTGTAAAAACTACATGTAGGTGGAGTCAGTGTTCCACATTTTTTCCTACCATTCACAGCTGGTAGGCCAGTCTTGGACCGAAGTAACAAGAATACTACCTGGACAAATGTTATCCGTTTAAGACTTGCAGCAAACATTTACTCAACCTGGAGTGCTGGTATCATCTAACTCGATGCAAACAGACCAGGCACAAATAGCGAGTCTCTGCCACAATCGGATACAATCTTTCTAAACCCATTAGGAGGACTTTCTTCAAGAAGTTATTCTCATTCAAGGCACAGCTCCTAGAGGTGAATCGGAGTGGTTACCTTCAGATCCACCTCCTCCTCCGGTTTTGGAGGAACACTTTTGTCATGGACTGGAGGCACTTCAGTTTTCTTCACGATCTCCACAGCAACTTCTGAGGCAATCCCTAAAAATGTAAACAAAATCAATAGAAGTCTAATTCAGAGAGCTCTGCAAGATCGCACTGCACCTGCCACCCCGCCGCGTGCTCAGATACCCACATAACGCAGTCACAGATACTAGCAGTCCGAAGGAAGCATTACTAATCATGGACAAGGTACTCTTTCTGATTCAACCGCCTGCAGGGAGGGTGGTGCACCTACATGGATTGAAAACCCTGCATACACGAGTTACTATAGTGTCGAACATGCACTTACAGTTCAAAGTCAGCTCTAAAACAAGCATTGACAAAGACAATAGGGTATGCCTTTCAATGCAATCACCTCACCTGGACACATTACCAAAAAGAAAAATTGCTCGTTTGCAAATTTGGAACAGACGCAGTAAATCAAGCTGATGAAGCGTACATATGCATCACGAAACAAGAGTCATTTTTTGGTCTGGCTTATCAGACAACACAAGCTTTGTGATTGCAAAAGACTGATGGTGAACTCGCAATGGGCTTCAGCCCGGCCCGCTGCTTACCTTTAGTGGTCTTGTTTGCCTGCCTTTCCTTGTCCCATCTTATCCGGGCCCCCACCCCCTCACCAGAGCATAGTCATGTATTCGTCCTCTTGCTTGGCTGCCCTGCATCGTTCCACTGCGCACATTTAGGGAGCTTCTCTTCCTCCCACCCCCCATGTCTCCTCCGCGCTGCACGCTGCTCTCACAGGTATGCACAACTGCAGTCCCTCAGCTCTGCTCTCACCCAGAGCCCCGGGAGGACGCGCTCCGGGATGTGCTTCTCCCCAGTTACCTCCCAAGCCTGAGCTGCTTTCTCTTTCGTGTCCTTCACCTTCTCCTTGTGGCGCCCTCACTATGGTTTCCCCTATCGCAGACCCTCAAGCCCTGGCGCTGTGTTGCTCTACCTGGTGCGCTTTCCCTGCTCTCCACCATGTTGCTCTCTCCCTGGTGTGCTTTCCCTGCTCTCCACCATGTTGCTCTCTCCCTGGAGTTCTTTCCTTGCTCTCCACCATGTTGCTCTCGCCCTGGAGTTCTTTCCTTGCTCTCCACCATGTTGCTCTCTCCCTGGTGTGCTTTCCTTTCTCTCCATCATGTTGCTCTCTCCCTGGTGTGCTTTCCTTTCTCTCCATCATGTTGCTCTCTCCCTGGTGGGCTTACCTTGCTCTCCACCATGTTGCTCTCTCCCTGGTGGGCTTACCTTGCTCTCCACCATGTTGCTCTCTCCCTGGTGTGCTTTCCTTTCTCTCCATCATGTTGCTCTCTCCCTGGTGTGCTTTCCTTGCTCTCCACCATGTTGCTCTCTCCCTGGTGTGCTTTCCTTTCTCTCCATCATGTTGCTCTCTCCCTGGTGGGCTTTCCTTTCTCTCCACCATGTTGCTCTCTCCCTGGTGTGCTTCCCTTGCTCTCCACCATGTTGCTCTCTCCCTGGTGGGCTTACCTTGCTCTCCACCATGTTGCTCTCTCCCTGGTGTGCTTTCCTTTCTCTCCATCATGTTGCTCTCTCCCTGGTGTGCTTTCCCTGCTCTCCACCATGTTGCTCTCTCCCTGGTGGGCTTTCCTTTCTCTCCACCATGTTGCTCTCTCCCTGGTGTGCTTCCCTTGCTCTCCACCATGTTGCTCTCTCCCTGGTGGGCTTACCTTGCTCTCCATCATGTTGCTCTCTCCCTGGTGTGCTTTCCTTTCTCTCCATCATGTTGCTCTCTCCCTGGTGTGCTTTCCCTGCTCTCCACCATGTTGCTCTCTCCCTGGTGGGCTTTCCTTTCTCTCCACCATGTTGCTCTCTCCCTGGTGTGCTTCCCTTGCTCTCCACCATGTTGCTCTCTCCCTGGTGTGCTTTCCTTGCTCTCCACCATGTTGCTCTCTCCCTGGTGTGCTTCCCTCTCTCTCCATGTTGTTCTCTTGCACGTACTTCTCCAAACACCCTCAAAACACTCGCAAAGCCAATGGGTACAAAAGGCGAGACCTATTGGCTTTGCTAATTCGTTTTTCTCTTTATTTTATCTTCTAATTTACTGTTCCAAAATGGCAGACGCCGATCCTGAGCAATACAATTTGAAGATGTGCACGAAAGATTAACGAAAATGGAGCAGCCTCATTTGAACCTCTAAACGGACAGGGTGGGGGTGGGAGGGAGAGGGGCACGAAAACACAGGTGCTTTCATCAAGTGCAGGAATGCAAAGAAAAAACAATCCTTGACAAAAACCAATTGGTCTCACCCATGTGCAAGCTATTGGCTTTGCTAATGTCTTTTAGCCAATGTGATGAAATAGGGTGTACTATATGTGTGCTTTTACGACCTCATCACATAATACACCCACCAACCCCTTAAGGACCAGCACGAGAAGCTAAAAATAGGCAGCGATTTGCCTACATGCAGGGGTCTGATAACATTTATATTCTAATGCTCACATTTACCTGAAGGTGTAGCATTTTGCTATAGTTGGCTGCTTAATTTGCTACAACGTGACAGCAAAGTATGAGTGCATGTTTATCAGTTAAATAAATGTGGAAATATACCATTTTATGACTCCATATATTCGCAAAACACAAAATAAATATGGATAAATACCAATAAGATGGGCAAAAATTAAATGTTAAACTTTTTTTAAAATAAATAAATACCACAAAACTGCGAGCCCTAGTTGTAATGTGCCCCGTGTCAGATTTTATATGAATTTTCTTTTGTTTTGGATCCAGCTTTTGTTTAATTGTTTACAAAATAGGCTCCGGTGGCTTGAAAGGAGCATTTTTACGTTTCAGTGCCAACGTTTTTGGTGCTGAGCTGGATCTGTCCTTTTTAGGTCTCGCCTGAGCCAGTGCATGCGCTGCAAGACATTTAGTATACAGGTTTTCAAAGTGCTACCAGACGGCCTAACGCTTGCATTCACGCGCGCGTGCATGCGCGCAGGGTGCCATCTGCCTCCCTTCCAGCGCGATCACTGCTGCGTGCGCACCACTCCCGTGCTTTGCGATCACTTTTGCTTTGATCTATGTGCATTCCTCGCTGCACCCGTTTCTTGCTCCCTCAAGCGCCTCGCTCCGCCCCTCCCCACCACAGAGCGCGTCCCTGCGATCGCGATCACTTCTGCGCTACTTTTTTTCTGGTTCTTAGTACAGCCGCCTGCTGTTTCAACAAACCCTCTGTGCACTGAGTGCAGCAGATACCCCCTCCCATGAGCGATCCCGCTGCCTCCGCTCTTTACCTTTCAGAGCGCAGCCAATGCTAGTTTACTTCGCAATCACAACTTTATTAGTAACTCGTGTAATCACAGCACGATCTATCTCTTTAAATCCTCACAACCAAAGAGGATGTTAAACACGTTCAAGTCACTTCCTTTGGTAACATCGGCACCGCGATTTTGAGGTTATGGCCGACGGATCGCTGGTAAGCATTCAGCATTATTGTTGAGCCCGGTAGGCTTTCTTTTGATACTGATCGATATGGTATCGCTTCTTTTGACACGGAGCAATTTGGCACACAGTTAATTGCATGTGTATTTAGATGCAGTCTTCGAGTGCACAGCATTTAGATGTTTGAGCCTTGGTACGTAACTGAGTAAGCAGTTCGTACGCTTTACAAACCAAGCACATTTCCATAGATCATGTGAGCACCTATGCCGTGCGCTGAGTTTCATGGCCACATCAGTTTTATATTTTTTCCCCCAAGTCCCAGTTTGCATGCTTCATACTTACACAGAGCATTCATTTTTAGCGGTTTGACTTATTTAATCCGTACAACCTCCGCATTCTTTTTTTAATTAACTTTTAGCGCGAGGCACGCGGGCTTGTTCTCTCTAATATCACTCCGTTTATGGGTACTTTAAAAAGTAATACTCTATTGTGTGCGACGTCCACACATGAGCCAACTGTTAGGCCTTTTTGTACCAGGAGTTTGTGCCACTTTTAAACTTGTTGCAGTGCTTTGTTTTGTAGTATGTTTTGCTTTGCGGCAGAAATATTGGGCCTCGCTTAATAACCAATACCTTTTCCTATTTCACAGCTTAGTTTATAAATGCGCCAGCCACGCACCTTAAACCAAAATATAAGCACACTTATGAGCACGGCTCAAACTACAAAGATGGGACAAGGAAAAGGCAGCCCGTACAGGCTCAGATACATGCAAGGTCGCTCAGCTCATCAGCTTCCTAATGTCGGGAAATCCACAGCAATTTTTCAAACCCGCTTTTGTGCATCATTTATAATTGTAGCACGAGAAGAGTAGGATTGCACTTTTAACACAAAGTGTTCAAAATTGCAGAAGTGTGTCTTGCAGCTTTGCGTATTAAAAAAATTAATTCCCAGGCTTGTGAGCTGCAAAGGCTGGTCAAATCAGGTTTTAAGCACAGGTAGAGAAGAGATCACGTTCATTTGCCCTGGATGGTAGTAAGATACCACTTTCACCCTGGTCCATATGGGGCAGTGGTTAAACCACGGCTTCTCAGCAACCGCACACTGCTACTCACACCAGATGCTAAACCCATTACGACTCTGAAGCAATTGTAAGCGAATACTTAGTGCTTTATAAAACTTATAAATAAGCACACCATTCTGCCTTGAATGCCATGTACTGTCTTTCTTCTCTTTAGTTTATCCATGGACTCATTACTTCTGTTCTAAAATAGGCGCTACTTCCTTTATTTTGTATTTAATACATTGATCTTAACAGTGGAAATAGGTTTGCATTTTGGTGCATTGCATCACAATGCTCTTGAGTACAGCAAGTATCCCGTCTCACTGCCTCCCATATCTTCTGCCATCACTCTTTGTGCTGTGCCCCCGTGGCCCTCCTTGCACCGACTGCTTTGCGGCCATCGCACGGACTCTGCACTCCCTCCCTCGCACCATCATAGCTGCAAATAGCAGGAATATCATCCCAGGCCTGAGCACATGCGGCGCCTGTCAACCTGCATCATATTCACACTGTCACTCCCGGCCCCTGTCAGCCTTTCTCCCAGTTGCGGTCATCATTTCTCTCTCTGTTCCTACACTTCGTAACTGTCTTGCTCAGCTTTAACTATCTCCAACAGGGTCTCTTTCGCTCACTTTCCTCTCAAAGTCGGTCTTTCGCTCTCAAGTTCTCACTGCCTCTTCCATTCTTTTTACCACTCTCTCGCATACTCTCGGTTCAAGGCACGTTTCATACAGTGACTCCCTCTCCCTGTGCCGTCACCCCATCACCTCTCCATCCCTCTTCCCAGGCTGGAGCTAGACTCGTGGCTGCGACTCAGCTCGTGCGCTTCTGGGGGCCTCGCGCCAAAAACAAGCAGAGCTTTCAGGGAGGGGATGTTCCCTGGTGCTACATCTGTCACCCGTGTACGATCTGGTTTGAATCCCGGCCTCGGCTTAACATCGGCTGTTCAGACTCAAATTGGCTTCAAATGCTGCTTTTTATAACAAGCATTGGCATAGCCAATAGGTCTCGCATTTGGGGCCTTATAGCCATGCAACACTTGATGTTATTGCACCAAGGGTATTGTGCTGGATAACTAAATACTTATAAGGTCCCAAAAGAGAAACCTATTGGCTATGCCAATGCTTGTTCGCTTTGGTCTCAAATGTTTCGGAATTGAAGGGGTATCATCTCGGCCCGGAAGGCTTGACTTGCTGTCTCGTTGCCGAGCCAGAATGCGGGCATTGGAATCAGAGTCTTGGTGCCTATCATGCCCTGTTGGCATTGGTAGCCCAAAGCCTTTTGTTTGGTTGGAGAAGGTTTGGTGAGCAAAGGGACTTTGTTATTTACGACACCCTGTTCAGCAGGAACGTCGCAGGACTCTAGTTCGATTCCCAACTCTGAATCCGAGTCCTGGATGAAGGCCTCTTCCGCTACCATCACATCCATGTCTTCTTTCTCTATATCTTCTCTGAAGATATGAGGGGTGTTCTCTGCCGCTGCATTTCTCTTCGTCGAACTAGACCGACCCGTACAGTCTTTTCGGATCGAAACAAGCGTCGCAGTATTCCTCTTTATGCTCTTGGGAAAGAGGTTACAGACCATATGAAGGTCGGTGTGCGAGTATTTGGAATGGCACCAAGGACAGAACTGAAATGGAGTTGTTCATTCGTCAAAAGACTGCAGTTGAACTTTGAGTAGAAGTAGATCGAGGAAAACGAGCGACGCCCGAAGGCCGCGGTTTCCCAACTGAATAATGAAGGTTTTCCAAATTTGACACCCAGAAGGCGGAAAACATGATCGAAACAATACCGATGAGGGTAGAGTGGATCGCGTACCGAATGGATCCAGATTAACGGTATCGGAGCGCTGCAATACACGTCCAAACCCGATGGCGGAAAGAAAACAGTAGAGTCGACTCCCATGATCCCCGAAAGGAGGCACCTTACCTCGGGACTGGAAAGACTTCTTCTTTGCAAACATCCGGATCCAACACTAGACGGCAGGAGTATGCAAAGCATGTGCATCTACAGCACACAAGCCTTGAACACTGATTAAGAAAGCATTAATTAGCACTCGACAACATCAACATTCAGCGAGTACTTTAGCTATAAAAAAAAAATTAAGAATTAAACAGTAAGAAAATTGTTCCCCAAAAGAGGATATGCAGCACAACATCAGATGGCGCTAGCACGCTCTGAGGCTGGAATCTACAGACATGTGGGATCACTGCTTCGGGCTACCGCAGGGAAGTTCAGGAGCATTATGATCCACCGGCTTGAACAGTACCTACAATCTCTCAAATGTTCCTCGCTGCTTACTGATTATTATATTTTTTATTTGAGGAGTAAAAGGAGTGGGGGGTGGGGGGGGGGGCATTTATCGTCATTAATTCCTTCTGCAGGGCAGCATCCACCAGGGTCATCCTGCTACTTGAAAAACGTAGCCTTGATGGCGAACCCATCCTAGGCTTTCCCACCGCTTGCTGTCTCCTCCATAACACCCCCCACCCCCCATTCCTACTCCCATAATATCACCCGGAGAGTGCCTACTTCCAGTGCCATCTCCTAAGCTGCTCCATATCCAGTCTGCTTCCCGTGCCGATTTCTGTACATTGTACCTTGTGCTCAGTACCCGCCCCTTTGCTCTCACTGCGGTCTCCTCCACCAGTGCCACCCTGTAATTTCACCCCCCCCCTAATTTCTAGTCCAGCTCCATTAACTCCGTCCCCAGCTCTGATTAAATGAGACAACGAACTAGAAGATCCTGCGGTCCTGAACACCAGTGGCAGTAATCCAAGGGAGTTGGAGAGAGGGTTTGGAAGGGAATTGAAACATCCCCTACAGTCTCGGATACCACCTCCACCCTCCAGGACACTGACCTAGTCTCTTCCAAGCCTTGAACAGAAGCAGCACATTACCATTTTCCAAATGTTCCGGAGTCTCCCTGCCGGTCTTGCTGGAACTTCGGCTGTTTGATTCCGGACTCGCTGCTGGAACAAAGATCTTCCACTTAGACTTAACTGGTGTCAGTCCAGCTATGCCATCCCGCGAGGCCGACTGGCTTCCATCGGAGCAGGGACTGGAGCCCCCAGCACTGCCATCTCCCTCTTCCAGGGCTCGCAGCTCCGCCTGCAAAGAGCACTTCATTAGCAGCGTGTTCCTATGATCTATTAAACGGATCCAATTTGGCTCTGCGGTCACATGGCCATTGCACAAGGGTGTATAACTAGAACTAGTTAAGGGCCTGTGTAAGAATGGAATGAGTGGGTTTAGAAAATCTTTACCAAACTTCTTCCAGTCAAGTCAGCAAGAGATGGGTTTTGGGGATATAGAGATAATGGGAAGTAAAAAGAGAAAACAATCAAACAGAAAGCAGCAAAACAAGTTCCAGATTCTAATTAGCAGATTGGTGACAGGCAATACACCAGTCGTGTGACAGGTTTCAGCTGGCCACAAAATCTTTCGGCTAAGAGTCAGCAGACATGGCGGTAGATTCTATCAAGACTAATCCACCAGTCAGGGGGTGGGGGGGACGGGGGGGGGGGGACATGTTTAGGTCCAACCAGCAGCAAAAAACAAGGGGGTGCATTTCTTCAGTTAAGAGTCACTACTCATGACCAAAAGAATAGCAGGAGAGGTCTCCTTGTCCTTACCCCAAGTCAAAAGCAGACGACTCTGGGGAGGTTCTCCCTGTCAGCAGGCAGAAGATGCGGAACAGACCCTGCCTTCCAGGCAGCAGATACGGAATCCAACAACGAGGGGCAGGAGACACGGGAAATTCAGGGCAGTCAGGAGCAAGAGACACTGGAGAATTCCCTAAGTGACCAGCTCTGGGTATTGGGGTAGAGCTCCCAAAGTCAGGGGCAACAGACGCTGGTTCAGAATCCCTGGCAAGGGGAAGTCAAACTAGTTCCAGCTTCTAAAGTCAAGAGACAGATCCACATTAAACAATCCATACCTTCTTTCTTTCCAAAACCATCTCCAGCTCAAGGGTGTCTTGCTCTTCCTCATCACTTTCGCCGGACTGTACAGTACTGCAGACATCATCCCTGGAGGGGTCCTCGAGATATTCACTGGAGACCAGAGGCATCCTTTCCGGGACTTCCTCGTCATCCTCTTCTGCCCCGAGGGGCACGTCCTCTTTAGCCAGAAGCCTCATCCGCCATCGCTGCTCCTCCTCCTTCACGTTCTCCGGAAGAAGTGGCGCGAGGAGAGAAGCAGCCACTCCTACTTTCTCCTCTTCAAGACTCGAAATGGCCTGGACGGCTTCATTCAGGTCCTGGAAAAGAAAGCGATGCACGTTTGAAGCTTCAACCAGCCTTACACGCTAGCGTAGAATGGCGAGGGTGCGAGGGAAACTGGGTGGAGGTGGCTGACGAGGAGGGGGTGGGGGGGTAAAGGGGGTGGTGGGTATTACAGGGTCCAAGTTGGACTCTTTGCAGTAATGGCAATTTGCTGCTGAACCCTGGAAACCCCTTCAGAGTGAGATGGTTCAAAGCAAGTCAGGTAGAGGCAAAAGAGTGGAAACAGCACAAAGCAGGCTGAAGGACCATTATACTGGCACCAGCAGAAGAACAACCCCCTGCCCCCATTCCCCCCACCCTTCAGGGAGCTAGAAGGGAAAACAATACCAGAGCAGATAGGGAGTGCCCTCACACCATAAGAAGCAGCCATCTCTTCTAAGGAAGGCTGTACAGAATGGGCTCTGGGAAGAGACGGTGCTGACCTTCTTGCTCTCCTTATCAAAGCTCACAGTCCCTGCCGTCTTCGGAACGTCATTCAGGTCATGGGGCTGGAGGTCCAACATCGGGTAACTCTGCTCAGCTTCTCCCAGTGCAGAACTAGAAGGATCAAATCAGGAGCAGAGGAATGATTTATTTATAAAGTTTTATAGAGCGCGAACAAGATCCCGGCGGATATCAGAGTGCTATACAATCAGTAAAGTTACTTATACAACAAATAGATGCAAATCAGAGCACAGATACAGAACCTTTTGTAAAAGCAACATATTAAGGTGCAACACAAAACCTATCTCGTTGAGTGAGACAGAGGAAGGTATAATGTCTAGGTTGCTTAGATGGTCCTTTATCAAAGTAAGGTTAGGAGCGCGTGTGCGGTTGGTCTCGAGATTTCTATAGACCATTCTCAGGAATGAGTCAGAGACCTTCCCAAGAATGAGTAACGCACAAAGTTCCTGATCTGTAGACTAGAAGGTATCAGAACTCTCGTGGAGAAACAATGGACCCGATCCTCCACGACATCTCTGCGGCGTTCCCCAGTCTCCCATAATCCCATCAACAGACTACAACAGAAGCATACAATAAGACGCCCTCAAGCGCATCGCCTCCTTCCTTACAGGACGCACTCCGAGCATCAGACTGCCTCCCTTCACCTTTGCACTCAAAGACCTCATATGCGGCGCTCCACAAGGACCATCCATCAGCTCCAACCTGTTCAACATCTACATGACGCCCACCGCGTCGATGTCGTCAAATCCCAGAATCTCCTACACAAACTACACTGATCCTCTCGCTCACCGAGGATCCCGCCATGACCAACGGAGCCAAACGGATGTAAGAGAACTGCCTCCAACGAAAACATCTCCGCATGGAACCACAGCTGGTGGCCTGAGGAACTCCGACCCACACGGACAAACCATGCACGCAGCATCTGCATCCCCTCGACAGCCACCTGACCATGAAACGACAAGTCAATGCAGTCGCCTTCTTCTGCTTCCACATACTCCACAGAATATGGAGATGGATCTCAACCAACATCAGAAAGTGTCACTCAAGCCCTCATCACCAGCAGCCTCGACTACGGCAAAGCCCTTTATGTCGGCATCGCCACTCCCCCTCAGAAGACTCCAGACCATACAGAACGCTGCAGCCAGGCTCACCCTGGACCTCCCCAAACAAATCCACATCGCCCCCACTGAGACCGCCACTGGCTCCCCATCCAGAAAAGATGCCAGTGCAAGTTCCTCACACACGCCTGCAAAGCCCTCCGCCCTATGACCTGCCTACCTCAACCATCGACGGAACTTCCACCCACCCACTAGACAACTGCCCTTCATTCGCACCCCCGTCCCCCCGCATCCATTGCAGCAACAGTGGTGGCAGCACCTCCTACATCTCTGCCAAGACCTAGAGCGACCTTCCCCTCCAGCTCCGCACAACCCCCTCGCTGGCAGACTTCAGAGACTCACGACCGGACTCGAAGAGACGGTGCCAAGATACCCCTAGGAGCGACAGTGCCGTGCTTTATAAACGCGCTTGGATTGAAAGGGGCGTTAAGAGTAGTGGACACGTGCGGCTGCTACTCGGGTGAAAAGGAGGAGGTGGAAGATTAAGGAGAACAGGGAGTTCATAGAGTTCAGAAAGGTTTGGGATGAGTCAAAGAGAAGAGGGATAGGACAACAGTTAATGGGAATCAAGATATATTTTATTATTAAATGTTTATTCTTTTAACGTTTACCTGAAATTAACACATGTATACAGACATATCCTCACTTCTATGCATGCATATACACATGACTTTTGTAGCGAGCATAAGTCTCTCTACATGTACACCCATATGTACATGGCATGGTAAACACATGTACGCTGTGGCCAAGTATACAAAGTGTTTTGTTTTTTCCCTACCCCTATATTCATGGTTTAGCTTATAAAATGGAATAGTTCCAAGTACAGGGACGCATGTTTAACAACCACCTCACCGTCATAATTGGACATGCATATTTTGTCATATCCAACACAGGTTTCGTTTCTCCAGGTTCACCTGCACTTTTAGATGTCTATAGGTCCTAGTGTAGGGACGGCACACTGGGACGCTGCCGTCCAGCGCCCACTGAATGTGCTCTAAACCCTAAAAGCGCACACCAGTGGGTACAAATTGACATTCCTGATAATGGTTTCTTTAAGTAGGAAATTGGGCTAGCTCCACTGCTGGATAATACAAGGGCGCAGGGAAGCCATCTTAAGGGCTGTACTGGGCACTGGTCAACCCGAGATCCCCAGATACATAATGGCCTCACTGAAACTTATGGTGTACCAAACACCTCGTAATAATAAACTCGCTCTGATTCCAGTGATCGATTTATTTTAACATGTGCACTTAGAGGTACCCCCTAAACCCTTCTAGCCTAGAGTGCTGGCTGACTAGTCCTGCCCCGCCTGCCACCATAGGCCAGTTTCTGACCCCTAGGAGTGAGAACCAGCGCTCTCAGAGGCCAGAAACCATGCCTGCTCTGGCAGGAGGTGTTTACACTGCCTCCAGGAGGATGGCTCTTAAATTAGCATGTCGCGGCAGGGCGCTTCAAAGAGCCCACCGCCTTTGATATGCAAGCCTGGCTTTCCCCAGACCTTGTAGATGTTACCCCCTGCCCGAGGCCCATTTGGCACCAGGACAGGTAGGAAAATAGCTATGTAAGGAGACGTGCTACACCTGCAGGCTAGTCACACCCCTAATGTCAGCCACCTGAAGTGAACACGGAAATTAGGATTCAACAATCTTGGCTGTTGTAAAACTAGGAACTCTGGAGCAGGGTAATGCCCATTCCCCACAGCAAGCTTCCATCTAGGGGGTGTAGTGACCCCAGGTGTGAGAAATTTGTTTGTGTAATACACCCACTTTTTGCCCGGCTTTGATGCAACTTTGACTGTGGAGTAGTGGACCCCTGCTGCCCAGGTGTCCAGTACCAGTGTTCTGTTTGTAAAACGATTCCACAATTGGCCGTTCAGGGCCCCTGTAAATCTCTAGTAAACGGTACCTAGAACATTGGGACAGAATAGAGTCCCTAGGGATCCCGCATCTAGGCCCAGCAGACTGTAACTGCATCATGCATGGCCTGGTGCCGACAAAGTCGACATGGCACACTGCCTTTGTGACATGCCAGCTAGAACTGCCTAAGATATAGGTAAGTCACCCCTCTAGCTGGCCTTACCAGCCCTAAGGCAGGGTGTGGGATATCCCATGTGTGGGCATTATCTGCATGAGCAGGTCTGACCCTACAATATTGGGCTTTATTTCTTGAGATTGTAAATGTCAGCGAGGCCAAAGAGAGCACATGGGCTGGAAACTCGACACAGAGTTCACTGAACACAGGAGTGGTTGGTACCAAACTGCTCTTCAAAAACCCATACGGATGCCAGTGGGGGAATTACTGTAACATGTGCTCAGAGGGCACCTCAAAGGCCTGTAGACACTACTTGTTTCAACTATTTGCCTGTCTGACTCAATCTATAGAGGAAATTAATCACACGTGATCTGTGTTCTTCTAGCATGAAGGCAAGACTGAAGAATAGGCCAAGTTAAATTGTTAAGTATGGATGTAAGCAACCCGAGTGTTCAATCACCAACTAATGTCCAAACCAAAACACTTGTAATTTGCATAATTGCACGGAAGCTTTTGAATCTTGGCTACTGAACACTGGCGGCCCTTGGGTCCGACATCGCCACAATGTCAATGACGGCGAGGACTTATGTACAATTATAGAAAGAAAAGAACCTGACAGACACCAGTCCAGAAGGAGCACCGTCTGACCGTCTGACTGTACCTCTGCGGATAATTCTGCAGCACTTGGACTTGAGTGGCGAGGTCCGGCGGGAGCTCCCAGGTGACCTCGTTGCTCTGAGTGTTCCAGTAATAATAGCAGCCGGTGTTTTCATCCCAAACTTCTTGCCAGTCGCCCATCTCAACCTCAACTGAGAGAAAACAAATAAAGGTAAAACAACAAGAGCAGTAAAGGCCAGCCAAGGCCCTGATCCCCTTGGAACCAAGCTACTGTAGAGGTGGCCTGGAGGCGGACACACCAAAGGCTGTGCCAGCATCCTCCTCTGGATCAAACAGACGGAAGGACCACAGAGAGAAGGAAGGAAGGACCACCGAGGGAAGGAAGGATGGAGGACAGAGGGAAGGAAGGACGGAGGACAGAGGGAAGGAAGGACGGAGGACAGAGGGAAGGAAGGACGGAGGACAGAGGGAAGGAAGGACGGAGGACAGAGGGAAGGAAGGACGGAGGACAGAGGGAAGGAAGGACGGACCACCGAGGGAAGGAAGGACGGACGACAGAGGGAAGAAAGGAAGGACCACCGAGGGAAGGAAGGAAGGACCACCGAGGGAAGGAAGGACAACAGAGAGAAGGAAGGAAGGACCACCGAGGGAAGGAAGGACCACAGAGAGAAGGAAGGAAGGACCACCGAGGGAAGGAAGGACCACAGAGAGAAGGAAGGAAGGACCACCGAGGGAAGGAAGGACGGACGACAGAGGGAAGGAAGGACCACCGAGGGAAGGAAGGACGGACCGCCGAGGGAAGGAAGGACAACAGAGGGAAGGAAGGAAGGACCACCGAGGGAAGGAAGGACGGACGACAGAGGGAAGGAAGGACAACAGAGGGAAGGAAGGAAGGACCACCGAGGGAAGGAAGGACGGACGACAGAGGGAAGAAAGGAAGGACCACCGAGGGAAGGAAGGACGGACGACAGAGGGAAGGAAGGACAACAGAGGGAAGGAAGGAAGGACCACCGAGGGAAGGAAGGACAACAGAGAGAAGGAAGGAAGGACCACCGAGGGAAGGAAGGACAACAGAGAGAAGGAAGGAAGGACCACCGAGGGAAGGAAGGACCACAGAGAGAAGGAAGGAAGGACCACCGAGGGAAGGAAGGACCACAGAGAGAAGGAAGGAAGGACCACCGAGGGAAGGAAGGACGGACGACAGAGGGAAGGAAGGACCACCGAGGGAAGGAAGGACGGACCGCCGAGGGAAGGAAGGACAACAGAGGGAAGGAAGGAAGGACCACCGAGGGAAGGAAGGACGGACGACAGAGGGAAGGAAGGACAACAGAGGGAAGGAAGGACAGACGACAGAGGGAAGGAAGGACGGACGACAGAGGGAAGGAAGGACGGACGACAGAGGGAAGGAAGGACGGACGACAGAGGGAAGGAAGGACGGAGGACAGAGGGAAGGAAGGACGGAGGACAGAGGGAAGGAAGGACGGAGGACAGAGGGAAGGAAGGACGGAGGACAGAGGGAAGGAAGGACGGAGGACAGAGGGAAGGAAGGACGGAGGACAGAGGGAAGGAAGGACGGAGGACAGAGGGAAGGAAGGACGGACCACCGAGGGAAGGAAGGACGGACCGCCGAGGGAAGGAAGGACAACAGAGGGAAGGAAGGACCACCGAGGGAAGGAAGGACGGACGACAGAGGGAAGGAAGGACAACAGAGGGAAGGAAGGACAGACGACAGAGGGAAGGAAGGAAGGACCACAGAGAGAAGGAAGGAAGGACCACCGAGGGAAGGAAGGAAGGACGACAGAGGGAAGGAAGGATGGAGGACAGAGGGAAGGAAGGATGGAGGACAGAGGGAAGGAAGGACGGAGGACAGAGGGAAGGAAGGACGGAGGACAGAGGGAAGGAAGGACGGAGGACAGAGGGAAGGAA
Organism: Lissotriton helveticus; assembly: GCF_964261635.1. Lineage (NCBI taxonomy): Eukaryota > Metazoa > Chordata > Amphibia > Caudata > Salamandridae > Lissotriton > Lissotriton helveticus. Next base: position 499,491,596 of record NC_136062.1, read on the forward strand.
GGACGGAGGACAGAGGGAAGGAAGGACGGACCACCGAGGGAAGGAAGGACGGACGACAGAGGGAAGAAAGGAAGGACCACCGAGGGAAGGAAGGACGGACGACAGAGGGAAGGAAGGACAACAGAGGGAAGGAAGGAAGGACCACCGAGGGAAGGAAGGACAACAGAGAGAAGGAAGGAAGGACCACCGAGGGAAGGAAGGACCACAGAGAGAAGGAAGGAAGGACCACCGAGGGAAGGAAGGACCACAGAGAGAAGGAAGGAAGGACCACCGAGGGAAGGAAGGACGGACGACAGAGGGAAGGAAGGACCACCGAGGGAAGGAAGGACGGACCGCCGAGGGAAGGAAGGACAACAGAAGGAAGGAAGGACCACCGAGGGAAGGAAGGACGGACGACAGAGGGAAGGAAGGACAACAGAGGGAAGGAAGGACAGACGACAGAGGGAAGGAAGGACGGACGACAGAGGGAAGGAAGGACGGACGACAGAGGGAAGGAAGGACGGACGACAGAGGGAAGGAAGGACGGACGACAGAGGGAAGGAAGGACGGAGGACAGAGGGAAGGAAGGACGGAGGACAGAGGGAAGGAAGGACGGAGGACAGAGGGAAGGAAGGACGGAGGACAGAGGGAAGGAAGGACGGAGGACAGAGGGAAGGAAGGACGGAGGACAGAGGGAAGGAAGGACGGAGGACAGAGGGAAGGAAGGACGGAGGACAGAGGGAAGGAAGGACGGACCACCGAGGGAAGGAAGGACGGACCGCCGAGGGAAGGAAGGACAACAGAGGGAAGGAAGGACCACCGAGGGAAGGAAGGACGGACGACAGAGGGAAGGAAGGACAACAGAGGGAAGGAAGGACAGACGACAGAGGGAAGGAAGGACGGACGACAGAGGGAAGGAAGGACGGACGACAGAGGGAAGGAAGGACGGACCACAGAAGGAAGGACCACAGAGGGAAGGACGAGGCAGGCACGATGCACAGATGAGTCTGCTGGCGGCGGCTCACCTCCGGCCAGCGAGCACTGCGTATTGTACTGCCAGGCTGGCTCTGCAACAGGTGCGTTTCCATTCTCCGACGAGGCAGGGATCACAGGTACGCCGTCTTTAGGTTCTGGGCGTGGAGGGGTTGGCGGTGGAGCTGTGGAAGTGGCAGTGGCGGATTCCTCCGGTGGGGGAGGGGCTGTGATGGCATCAATTTCCTGCAGAGACATTTTGAATGATTTATTGCAAGAGAATAAGAACAGTTACCGGGATAAAGAAACAGTTATTCCCTGAGCTCAAAAGCAAGAGTAAAAAATTGGTTATGAACCTTTTCAGTGAGAGGTAAAGTGGTCCTTAAATTGTTTTTTGATTGACCTCATGTATAAGCTTAGGATGCTAGGACTATACATGCACTGCCTTCCTGGTTTATTTACTAACAAAATGAAAAAAAGTGTTGTCCTTAAATAGCTAAAAACCTCGAGTGCTTAAGAAAAAATTCCTACTAACAATGTTTAAAATCCACTGAAATACATTTAAGCTGAAAACAATTCCAGAAAAGTTTATGCTCCCAAACTTGTGATTACTGCGTTCACAAAAAGAATCAACCTTGCAGCACACATGGGCCGCCAGGAGAATTCTGGTCACTTACCAGTAACAATAGTTTGCTCGCTTGAACACTTCTGGATGCACACACTGGGCATTATGCTGCAATCTTGTGGCTGGGTCCGGAATGTTCTCATGTCTTCTTCTGGAAGTTGAGAAGTGGGTGGGATTAGCCAGCCTCCTACGACGTCTTTCTTGGTGACCAATACAGTGCCAAAGCGTGGTATTCATTTTTTCCAATGTTGTCCTATTTTACTATTCACCCTCTGAATAGGCTCGCCTCTCCTTGCTTGTGGAGGCAGCAGGGTCAGATGCGAACCCAGAGAAGCCTCCAAGCAGCAAAACTATTGGTCCTGCTAAGCAGAACTTTTCTTTTGCAACAGATCTTTTCTGGGCGGTTGGGTGGAAGAAAGTCTGACTTTGCAAACAGGAGCTTCAATCCCTTCTAACCGGCCGGGACCCCAGTTAGCATGAATGTCCGCAGAGTAGCGCTTGTGAATGTGGGCTCGATGGCCGTGCAGCTGCAATGCTAGTGTTCATGGGGACCTTAGCTGGAGGCTTCAGGTTTTTGGTAGAGTATGCTCCTGGTCTGAGATCTAGCATTTTCCCAGCTACACTAGGACATCTTCGTATGGCCGGACGCATCCATCTTGCAATAGCTCGTTTTGAGACCAGGCACTCAGTTTACTGGTATGAAAACAGAACAAGTCCCCTTTTAATAGTCTTGTTTCTGATAGGAGGCGAGCATTGGTGTATTACCCATCTAGTCTTTGAGATGCTTTCTCTGCTTGTGTCTGGCTATTGAAAGGACGGAGGAAACTGAAGACAGATCTTTCAGTACACCTGGGCTTTTGATCTCACCGTCATCCTGTCCGCACATAGGAGCAGGTAAGATTGCTGAACTGTGAGCGCTTGTAACCCACTAACTCTACCTAGTGATATGTCAAGGGGGAATGCTGGTTTCATGGTCAGGAGTTGGAGACTGTTGGGATCAAATTTTGATAACACACATTATTGGCCTAATATATCCAATATAACCTCGGAATTATATAATCGTGTAGTTAGAATGCACTATGATCACCTAGTAACCTATGATTCACTTTTGACTTGTTTACTCCTATTGATATAACCGGAGCCATTTTGTTTCCTTGTGTGCAGGTGCTGTTTCCCTGAAATCACGTGATTACGTTTGCTGCTCGAAACTATGACGGCAGCCAGGCCGCCTGCTATAATTGATAGCCGGTAGCTCAAGGAAACCCAAGGTTACGAATGAATTATGGCCACTAGCCCCTCGGCGATATGTGGATAATATGCATTTATTTTCCGGATGGTCCATCAGAGTGAAGGTGGCATTCGTTGCTTTCATCGTTATCATTACAATAATTATGATGAGTGTATTTGTATATTTAGAGTTTCAGCATCCAGTACAGAAGCTGTTAGGAACCACTGTTGCCCCGGAAGAGCATCTCTTCTATTCTTTGCCCCCTCATGAGGCCAGACACAGAGAAACTTATATGAAAAATGCTTTTATTGAAATGTTGCACCAGACACAGCACTACGAATAAGACGAATTGTTGGGTATGTGGGTTACTTCCTTCAGTAATGCACCAGCACGAACTGTTTATCTTCTTGCCAATGTCTTATTTAGCTAGTTGTGAAGCCTGGTTCCAATGGTTATCTTTGATGTATTCACATTATGTAGCTGAACCGAAAATATATACTGAAAAAGATTATGAAGCCATCCTGAGGTACATAGAAACCCATCAAGGATTTGATGCAGTAGGAAACGGGGGAGAGGGCTCTTTGGACCCCAATGCTTGCATGAATGTATAAACAGACTATAAGAATGTTACATGGTTAATGGAGGAAATGCAGGATTTTGAACTTTTTAATGACACTATGTACTTCCAGCATTTTAAAGAGAAATGTTACGAATGATAAAGCCTTGCCGATCCCCATCATTGATACTACCTCTCCCTTCTGCATACAGGGAAGAGGTCCTGTTAAGGTAGGAAAGAGCAGATGCAATTACACCTACTCTTTACAGGTATATAGTACCCCACCTATGATTACCCCACCAGATGTCTATTTCGTCTGTGGTGAGAATGCCTACACATGGCTTCCCCGGGGGTGGGTGGGAAGTTGCTATCTCTCATTTCTCTACCCTCCTGTGTATATTGCTCCGCCCAATTATCACCGAACTCAGTTAATTCAGAAAGGGGTAGTGGTTGGCCGAAATATTAGGAGTTATGACACCGACAGTACTGACCAAACAGATACCTCCCTGCAGCAATTCGAAGATTTTGCTAAGGGTCTCACTCCCTTCTGGGGACCCATACTCAATAGTCGTAGTATAAGGCGCCTGTCCCGAATAGTTGAAAACGTGGTCCAGACCACTACTGGGATCTTATCTAATATCACTGTAGAGCTTGCAGCGACGAGGCTTGTTTCGCTCCAGAACCGGATGGTTCTTGACGTCATCTTTGCCGATAGGGGAGGAGCCGGTCGTGTGATCGGCAGCTCTTGCTGCGTGTTTATTCCAGATTCAGCCCCTAATATTCATCTTGCTATACAGAAACTACATCGATTAGCCAGTGAGGCACATGTGGATAACGGCACCTGGTCCCTTAGCAGTTGGTTCTGGGGCCTTTTAGCTACCTGGGGTTGGAAGATATTCATGGTGCTGGCTGGAGCCTTTGGAGTAATATTCACGTGTTGCCTGTGTCTCCAGTGTGGCCCGGCCTGTTGTTCGTTTTGTGCGACCAGGATAACATCTGCTTTGAACTTTTCTCGACAAGTCAAGGTAGAGAAGCAGATGATCCAAAAGGAGGTGTCAGACCTCATGCAGATCGATGAAGGGGTTTTCGTAGAATGAATATAGGTGTATTGGCTATAGTAGGCCAAAAGGGCCATCTGTTGGGATCAAATTTTGATAACACACATTATTGGCCCAATATATCCAATATAACCTCGGAATTATATAATCGTGTAGTTAGAATGCACTATGATCACCTAGTAACCTATGATTCACTTTTGACTTGTTTGCTCCTATTGATATAACCGGAGCCATTTTGTTTTGTTTCCTTGTGTGCAGGTGCTGTTTCCCTGAAATCACGCGATTACGTTTGCTGCTCGAAACTATGACGGCAGCCAGGCCGCCTGCTATATTTGTTAGCCGGTAGCTCAAGGAAACCCAAGGTCACACCTGCCTTTCTTGTGGGATGCGCACTTTCTAGCAGGGCCCGTTCTTGTACTCCACGGGCTACAGATAGACAAAGAGGCACCTTGCTGACCTGCCGCCGGAATAGCTTAGGCCTGAGCTACTAGCAAATCAATTGTGCCTTATATGGGTATTCCTCTTGGCAAACCGACAAGTTGCATCTTTCCTTTTAGGGTGTCATCTTGAACGCATGAAACGTATATATGCTTTGTATTTTGAATATGTAATCAGTCTCCTCTGCGCACCTCCGAGGGTCGTGTAGACTGAGGCTCCCCTGCTAGGGCTTGTATTTTACTGAATAAACGATTGAACCGTCTCCATTGCCGACTGAATTATTATTATGAGTAAAGGTATATGGGCTATTGGTAAGTATAGCCCGATAGATTAATTTTGAATCCTTCAGAGACCTACTTGTGCATTGATTTGAATGGGAGCTTTATTCACTGAATTAGAACCAGTTTCATGTTCCACATGGGTGTGATCACCAAAGATCCAATTCTTTATATCCCTTCTAACTATCTCTTGATAACTGGTGTGTATGATAGTTCCACTGATGGATGTGGCAGTTACTGAATGGTGGCGGTGGTGTACGTGTGCGACTGGAGAGGATATACTCCACACGACTGTACGGCATGCATTAGTTGTGGCTTCTCTCAGGTGGCCCGATTTCATGCCCTAAGGAGCCATGCCACTAGGCTGGAGCTTCATGGTTACAACCAGTTTGTCCACTCTACACAATTAGCAGGTTGTCACAGGAGGGTGACAGTATGATGGCCAGTGCCATTTCCATCAGATCTGAAACCTATGTTTATCGTGCCAATTTTAGGGCCATGAGAATGATTGTCATGGGCATCTGAGCACCAGGTTATCGATGCCAACAGCTGTTGGCAAGGAATTCCTTAGACCGGTGCGTTTTTCATTTTTTGTGGAGTGCGAACTGGTCTGTTTGTGGTGTTCCCACAGTGCTGGCTAGGGCAGGATGTATGAGCACGTTACCTCTGTTTCCTGATGCAGAGCCACCTGTCCCCTGAAGTGCTGGTGGAATGCTTTTAGCACCAGGAAGACTGTCTTTACATCTAGCACATTCATGTGTTTCGCTGCGCCTTGTGGGTTTCCATGGTCCCCGATGTTGATAACCCCCCTATGAGCGCCCCATCCCTTGTGAATGCACCTATTGTGATGTCAGCGGGGGTGGTTGTTTGAAAGGTTTACCTCTTGTGATTTCTACCTTCCACCCTTTTACCGCTCTCTATCTTCCCTGTAACAACCTTTAGAACAGCCCAGACCCCATTTATTGTGACCACTGGCTTTGCAATCATTTTGGACTGGTCTAGTAGGGAGCCGGCAAAAGTGATGAATGGACTCATGAGACCATCTTACCAGTTGATTGCATCACTGTTCCCCTTGTACGAGACAAGCCCCCCACCCCCTTCAGATTGCGGCGCATCTGCTGTGTCAATGCAAGAACTTTGGTATCTGGAATGCTTTCACCTTCCGAGTTCACTCTTTCATGGTGTTTCAGTAGGATGTCTCTGGGTTCAGGGCGCCCCTAGTGTGTGTAGACTTCATATTACGGTCTGAATGCTTCACGGGCACTGTGTAAGTGAGCTCGCATTTACGAGCCACCCCTCTAGATAGGGGTATACGTGCATCTCCTGCCTTCTCAGGTGAGCGGCCACCACGACCGGTATTTTGAGAGCTCTTTGTGCAGATTTGTATTCCAAATGGAAACACTTTGAATTGCTAGAGGTTTACGGTCACCTTGTAGCCCCTTCTTTCAAGAGTGTGAGGACTTCTTGGAGAGCGGCCTTCATGAACTTGTTCAAGAGTCTGTGGTTGAATACGAGCTTTGGTACCCGGGTTTTGTGTTGGGATCTGAAAGTTTACAGGTCACACTGTGTGTTCCTGTCTTGGCTCTTACTTTTGCAGGACGTCCTTTCGCAACAATCAAAGCTCTTTACTTGGAGTCCTTTCCTTTTGTTTGACATTTGGTGGCATTTTGTTATAACTGCAGTATCTGTGCCTTATGTTCAGGACACATACGTCAGACGAGATGGCCTTCCATTTCTAGATGAAACCTCTGAATCTGATGCCTTGAGGTGTTTACTGAAGGCCCTGGATTACACATTTTTGGCTAGAGGCCGATCCAGAGTCTGTACCTTACCAGTGGTCGTGATCCACACAGGCTGCCAAAGTGAGGTTGGAAACAGACTCCAAACTTGTCCTGCGAGCGGTCATTGCATACTTAAAGTCTGTTGAGAATTTGGTTGAAACTCCCCTCTTCTTTTGCAGAAAGTGTAGTTCCTCTCAACTGTATGGACATCATTGTCTTTGCTATACAATCTTATTCTGGAGCATCAGTTGCAGGGGAGCTTTAAAGGCCTTGCCGCCTTTTTAACGTGACCCCCAGCCTCTCTTGCTTTCAGGAGCAGGCCCCTTTTCCGACGGGAAGACAGGCAGGAAAAATTAGCACACCCCAGAAGGTGTGCCCCCCTCTGCCAACCGCGCCCCTAAGGTGGAGGAAGCGAGGTGAAGCCCACTCTTCAGTGCCCGCCACCTTGCAGATTCTAAAATTAGGATTAGGGATTATGCTCCCCCTCCTCCATGTGGGGCGAGCACACAAAGGGTGTAGTCACCCTAAGGTTAGTATCCCATTGTCTACTGACCTCGAGACCCCTTAAATGCCCCCTAAATACAGTATTTAGGGGGCAGCCCTGAACCAAGAAAGGAGATTCCCGCAACCCAAGAAGGACAAAAGAACACCCAGCAGAGAAGAACTGCCTTGGCCCCAGCCCTACCGATCTCTCTCCAATTTCCAGAGATCTTGCGCCAAAAATAGTCTTGTCCTGCAGCCAGCGACCTCCAAAACCCCTGGGAGGACTGACTGCCTTTAACAAAGACCCGATCTCCTTTGAACAGCAGCTCAGTACAAAGGAAACATTAAACAAAGACTACAAGCCTCCTGAGGACAAAGAAACCCACCGCCTGGAACCCCCACTGCCCCCGACGCCTACGGCCTGAGTGGCCCACCAGTGCCCGTGAGGTCCCCTAGCACTCCAGAGTCAAGAGTCCACCATGGGTTGACCCCTCCATGACTCCCCCTGCAGCCTCTGCACAACCGCAAGTGACCCAGCAAGGTAAAATTCGACCTCAAAAGTCGCCTAATGTTAACAAAAGAGCCATTACACCCTGGAGATGAAGCTTTTACTTTTCAAACAAGCATATCACTCAGTACAGTTTCGTGAGCCTCTCTTCAGCAACAACATTTTCCACTCAGTTTCCTTCCTTTGATCTTGTTCCCTCCCTTCGGCTGCCAATAGTTTCCACCTTCGAGGGGGTTTCAGAAATTCAAGACCGTTCAGGCTCAATCCCACTACAGCTCAGACACATTTAGGCAACGCAGATTTTCGATTTTGATGGGTCTTTCGGTGTCTTTGGCTTCTCTTCCTTTTTGAGGTCTACGCCCAGTTCTTCGATGTCAGATTCCATTTCTCTCTTGTTCCACTTCCGTCTGCTTAAGCGTATTTTACCACCACACCGCCCCAGGTCCTCAAGTGAGCACAGTTGGTCTGTGACTATCTCAAGGTATAGTGTACCTACCACTGCCTCTCCATTACTTTTAGAGTCCTAACAGACCTTGCACATCTTGAACTTTTTTTGTTTGGGTAAAATCTGATTTATTTTCCTCCCCCAATCTCTCTCTGGGTTTTCAGAATCTCCACAACGTCTAACTTATCAGCCTAGAGTAGTCTGTATTTCCAGGGTTTTGTTCACTCTTCAGATTGTGTTTTTACAAATCTGGAGCCCGGAGCCCTGGCTTGTGCTTCCAAGCCCACAGGGGGGCCCAAAAAAAATATAAGATGGTGACCCCACACAGGGGCATTGCTCTGTCCTCAGAGGGAGGAGCAGAGAGAAGAAACTAAATGGAGGGCGGCAGGGGAATGAATTGGGCGAGAACAGGGAGAATCAGCAAAATGGGAGTGAAATGCAGTGGGAGATAGGGAGAAGAAATACACAGCTACTAGAGGGCGATCACATGCTAACACCCAAACAGACGCTTTAAAATAACCCATAGAAGCAATGGAAACTGTGCTCCCCAATCCGATATAGTTGTATCACTCGCTAAAAAGCACAGGCCCTCTGACACATTAGTTCAAATCCATCCTCAACTGGAAAGGATTACACTGTTAGAATAACCATCCGACATGTGTGTGAAAAAAGCGGTACAAAAGGGGGTGGTGATGGACGGAGCATCTGAACCAATCAAACACTCACACCCAGTCAAAAGATCTGGGTTTGATCCATCACCGTTCTTTAGCCCACTCTGCCACCCCAGTTCAGACATGGCTATATGCAAATCAGTCTAACCCTGTGCCTCATGGGAACAGTCCAGCCCGAACTGCCAAGCCATGCCTTCCCTGGAACGGAAACAAGCTTCCGAGGACCGGTTTCTGGCATTACAGCAGTCTTCAGCCCGGCTTGCTTGAATCCAGTGGCAAAGTGAGCAAGGGACTCACGTCTGAGCATACCCTGCCACACTCATGGCGGCCAAAGCGGTACAAAAGGGGGTGGTGATGGACGGAGCAGTTGACTGGGGGTGAGTGTTTGATTTGCTCAAGCGCTCTGTCCATCATCCCCCTTTGTATCGCTTTGTTCGCAATAAGTGTGGCAGAGTATGCTCAGACGTGAGTCCCTTGCTCACTTGGCCACTGAATTCAAGATAGCCTGGCTGATGAAGATTATGAATCCGAAACCGGTCCCAGACGCTTGTTTCCGGTCCAGGGAAGACATGGCTTGGCAGTTCGGGCTGGACTGTTCCCATGAGGCACAGGGTCAGACTGATTTGCATATGGCCATGTCTGAACTGGGGTGGCTGAGTGGGCTAAAGAACGGTGATGGATTAAACCCATATCAGTTGACTGGGGGTGAGGGTTTAATTTGCTCAAGCGCTCCGTCCATCATCCCCCTTTTGTATCGCTCTGTGAAAAAAGTGGCATCCCTTCCATGAGAAGGGCTGGTCACATGTACACATCCATAAGATTACTCACAGTGGCACGGACAAAATATAGGGTCACAGGTCAGAAGCAGGTGCCTGCTCTGCGGCGGAGGTATTAACACGGACTGAAACAAACAAGGAAACATCAGAGACCAGCAGTGATCATGTAAACGATATCCATCCACCTTTGGCTGCCACCGTGAGAGGATTCACAGCCGCTTCTGCCACACGAAACACCAGGCGAGTCACATTATTAACCTTATACTAACCGCTAAGAAGTTAGCCAGGGTGCTAGCGATGTCACCAGACGCGCTCCCATTTGCCCTCCCTGGTGGTTTTGTTTTTTCTGTCGTGCCACCAGCATCATCGTCTTCCTCATCATCACTGTCTGCGTAAGCGCCAAGTAAACACAATCCGCCTGGCAAAATAAAAGTAAAAGTCATTTGCAGAGGTTCTGTTTGCAGATCCTAACATTCTTGAGCCAATGTTAACTCACAACCCAGAGCACCCTAGAAAACGAGCGATCCCTCTATCACCCTCCTTTCCAACCTTCTCGAGATCAATGACCTAGAGCAACTCTGTCACTCCCCGACCCATTCCAAAGGAGCTATCCTAGATGCAATAATTACTAGCAAAGATCTAGCCCTCCAATCCAACATTGTTCCCATCGACTGGTCCGACCACCATCTCATACTGTTCTCTATAGCGGTCTCTGCCACTCCCCCGCCCACGAAAACCACTAAACCCTTGAAACTGACCAGAAATTTGAATAATATCCCCCCGGATGTACTGGAATCCAAACTCCATGCCCAACTTCTCGCCATTCCGCCCTCAATTAACGCAAATGAACTTACTGAACACTACAACAAAGCAGTTATTGAAACCCTAGACCTCCTGGCCCCGCTCAAGCTCAAAAACCAAAGAACCGTCCCTTCCAAATCATGGTTTAATACGGAGCTCAACAATGAAAGACGCTCACTGAGACAGACGGAAAGAACATGGAGACTGCACCCTTCCCCCTTGCACCTAGCTCGCCTCAGACTTGCAAGATCCTCTTACAAAAAACACATCCTTAAACAAAAAGCATCCTTTTTCAGAACACAACTTGACCAAGCCAAAAACAGACCCAGAGAACTGTTCAACATTGTTGGCAATCAAACCTCAGCCGCTCCGCCTGTACTTATGGCCTCGACGTCCAGATGCGAAGAAATAGCCCTCTTTTTCTCTGAAAAAATTACAAAAATAGAGCAATCCTTCCTGCCGACTCTGACCCCTACCTCCATACTACACATCCCCCCTACCGCACCTGCTTCCTGCCCACTCCCCCCCGCCCCCTCCACAATACTGATCTCACTCCCCCCCCCCATTTCCCTCCACCCTCCAAGATTCTAATCCCCCCAACACTCACCCTAAAAATAACGCCGCTTGGCATAATTTCCAGCCAGTCACTGAAAGAGATGTCTTTGACATCATTGCAAAACTTAAACCCTCCTCCCACACTAAAGACCCCCTCCCTTCTAAACTTGTCCAAAACCTCAAACATATCATCACACCTGCCTGGACCTCGATCATTAACACCTCCCTAGCCACCGGCTGTGTCCCCACCTCCCTTCAACTGGGACAAATCACCCCCATTCTTAAAAACCCTACGGCTGACCCTAATGACCTCAACAACCTCCGTCCTATCTCCAACTTGCCCCTCCTCTCGAAAGCCCTTGAAAAATGTGTCCTTCTTCAGCTTGACAGACACATTGAACTTTTTAACTTACTTGACCCTCTTCAATCTGGCTTCAGGAAAGGCTGCAGCACCGAAACCGCCATGCTTAACATTATAGATGACATTCACCACTCCCTTGACAATGGCGAATCTAGCCTACTGATCCTCCTTGATCTCTCCGCAGCGTTCGATACCGTTAACCACTCTGTTCTTCTCAAAGTCCTTAAAGAACGATTCGGCCTTAATGGCATGACTCATAATTGGTTTGTCTCATACCTGCAGCACCGCGCTCAGCAAATTAAAATCCACAATTGCCTTTCGAACCCCTCCCCCATCTCTCTAGGAGTTCCACAAGGATCCATACTATCTCCCTCTCTCTTTAACCTCTTCATGGAACCTCTCACCCTCATTCTCAAACAAGCAGGGATTAACTATCACCTCTACGCTGACGATACACAACTCTACCATAAGATAAAAACCCATGCTGACATCCTCCACCTCAACAACACCCTCATCAAAATTCAAGCCTGGTTCCACTCGAACCATCTCAAACTTAACCCAAAAAAAACTGAAATTATTCTTTTCTCCCCAAAAAACAACCAGCTCCCCATTCAAAAGTGGATCACAGACCTTAACGCCCTCAACTGCTCCCTGTCCCTAGCCACCTCAGTCAAATCCTTGGGCATCTCCCTTGACAACCGACTAACTCTCAACATTCACATCAACAACTCTGCCAAAGGAGCCCTCCTTACCCTCCGTAACCTTAAGAACATTAAGCCCTTCATCCCAATTGATGACTTTAAACTGGCAGTCCAATCGCTTGCTCTATCGCGCATTGATTACGGCAATGCCATCCTCACCGGAATTCCCAAAACCCACCTGGCACCTCTTAAATCTGTGCTCAACCTCGCAGCTAGGCTTATCACGGACTGCAAACGATTTGACCACATCTCTCCCGCCCTTAAATCCCTTAAATGGCTCCCCATTGAAGGTAGATCCACATATAAAACCGCCTGCATTACGCACAAAATCCTCCACCAAAACACACCGGCATACCTCTCCAATAAACTGACCAGAGCAGGCTGCACGCGATCACTGAGAAGCTCCAACACCCTCCTACTTATTCCCCCCATTCAGAAAAAGAATTCCACACAGTCACGCTCATTTTCAGGCAATGCAACACTTATTTGGAATGCCCTCCCTAAAGACCTCCGCTGTAACCAGTCCTACCCCAGCTTTAAAAAAGAACTCAAACTTCTTCTCCTTAATAAATACTGGGGTTTCTAATCCCTCCCTGGTAGCCTCGCCCCTCTGCATCACCCCACCTATCTGCTCTGCATATGACTTGTGACCACCCGCCTGGCCAACTCCCTTTCCTTCTATCTGATCACCTTACCTCCCCTCCTCATGACAGTCAGTTCTCTTGCATGTTTTTGTATACCTAAGTGAGGCTTCCCGCCAAACTGTGACCGCTATTTTGTATGACTCATAGTGTCTAGCAATTGTTTTTACTTTTTTATCTAGATGTCATGTATCCTATGTGGACTTGTTCTTTTATTATTCCGTTGTCTGTGCTTATACACACTGTACCTGTATGGAAACACCTTGTAAAGCGCTCTGATACTCCTGGGTCCAGCCAGCGCGATATAAAACCTCTTAAATAAATAAATAAAAATAAAACGAGAGCAGGCATCCTTCCACGAGATCGGTAGTGCCGGAAGGAACAAGGGAAAGGTCAAATATTGGAAAGCAGAACCAAAAAGTCAAAATGGACTACAGCCACGGTAGTGACTGCCGTCTAACCCAAGGCAGAATTTATCTATTGCGACCACTGTGTCCACCAGGGCAGGAGTCCTTAACACTTCTGCACAAGTAGACGCCTTGTACTCTACGTGCATTAGTTCTGACTGCGAGTGCTTTACTAAACAAGCATTTGCAATGCAATCGGTCTTGCAGTTAATTAAGTTTGAGCTATTGGCATTGCTTAATATTGCAAAACCAATTGCAACAAAAGCACGCCATAATTATGGAGTGCCGTTAGAAGGGAGTTTAAAAAACTGTGTGCATATTTGGGGTAGCGACAATAGTTGTCAGCTGTGCCAAAAGATAGCCCTACCCCTGTGCTTAAGTGCCACTTCCCTTCACAAACCTAAAAGGTCACTGCGTCCAGGAATCGCAGCCTTGGAAGGTATTATGGAAATGACAATGCCGTCTATCTATGTTTTGGGTTTTAAAACATAAGTACACAAGTACAAGGGAACTTTCAGAGAAGCATCTGAAGGCTCTTCAGCACTCGGAGTGGGTGGAGTGGTGTCTGGCCCCAGGGCATGGGTGAAGGATTTCCTTTGCTCCTTTGGCCTTTAGTACAACAGAGGTTATTGAGTGTGGAGTTCAAGTGAGTTCATCTGGTTTGCCCCATGGCAAAGAAAGGGATTAAATACCGATTTGATGTTTTTGCTAGACTCATGTTTGGGTGCACCTACTGACGGAGCAGTAAACAACAATATTTGTCTTTCTTAAAATAATCCACATGTGGTATATGCGCCTGGAAATGTTGAAAATGCTTTTGATAGGGTAATGCAATATATCTACCTCCAAGTTCTCTTAAACTTAATATATTCCTTGTAAATTAGACCTTACATTTAAAGTTTAAATAAGCAGATCGAACTTAACGTAGATTAATCACTATTTCCTTTTCCTATACTGTATTAGTTGTAGCATTATCTGCAGCCAATCTTTTTATTGTTGTGATTTTATGAGAAATCAAAATGGGATGGCATAGAGGCTGCCACTGCATAATGTCACTCTGTCTCACCCGTTTCTCAATCTGTGTGCATTTCTGTAAAAAGGAGGGGTCAAATGTTAGACACTCTGGGTAGTGTGTATGTCAAGAAGCTAAAGATCCTTATCTCACTGCTAGTGTTGGTGCCCCTTACTAGCCAGTCAGGAATGTATATGTAATGGGGCAGCGGGCGGAGATCATTCCCGAAGACAGAAGCGGGTTGGTCTATGTGTGAGGTGGAAATCTAAGTATACACCTGAGCTTTGTGCAATAACCAGTGCCATATTCATTGGACTGTGCATAATGTGTGTGTATAATATATATATATATATATATATATATATCAAATCACTTTCTCCTCCGTTACGAGTAGACCACAAGGTACACAGCGAGACTTCAGCAGTTATTTATTGGGAACATAGGCATGACCGGTTTCGGCGGATTGCCTTTCTCAAATGCCACAGTCCGTTTGAGTAATGCGAACACCCACTCCAAAGTTGTAAAGTGCAGGCTCCTCCTTCCAAGTGGCAAGTGGGCTCACCTGCGCTGGACTACTCTCTGCTCGCATCGATCCCAGGGACTACCAGTCCCATAATACAGCGTGCTGGAAGTTCAGTGCAGTGTAGTGGGGTATCACAAATTGTTTTTAAATGTTGCAGCTGAAGTCCCATACTTTCTGCCACGAGCCTCTGAAGCAGCAAATCTGAAGGCGCAGGTACGTTAGCAGCGTTTCTCTGCACGATCTCCGCCTGTTGTAATCAGCTGCTTGATTATGCCTCAGGGGATGCAGTGGCGGGTCATGGAAGATCCGACTCCTCGGTAACCTCACAAAACTTCCCATGTTTCCATGACCTCTAAGCGAAAGGGTCCCTCGTGCGCGCCACAGGGAACGCGCTAAACACCAAATCACTTTCTCCACCGTTACGAGTAGACCACAAGGGACACAGCGAGACTTCAGCAGTTATTTATTGGGAACATAGGCATGACCGGTTTCGGCGGATTGCCTTTCTCAAATGCCACAGTCCGTTTGAGTAATGCGAACACCCACTCCAAAGTTGTAAAGTGCAGGCTCCTCCTTCCAAGTGGCAAGTGGGCTCACCTGCGCTGGACTACTCTCTGCTCGCATCGATCCCAGGGACTACCAGTCCCATAATACAGCGTGCTGGAAGTTCAGTGCAGTGTAGTGGGGTATCACAAATTGTTTTTAAATGTTGCAGCTGAAGTCCCATACTTTCTGCCACGAGCCTCTGAAGCAGCAAATCTGAAGGCGCAGGTACGTTAGCAGCGTTTCTCTGCACGATCTCCGCCTGTTGTAATCAGCTGCTTGATTATGCCTCAGGGGATGCAGTGGCGGGTCATGGAAGATCCGACTCCTCGGTAACCTCACAAAACTTCCCATGTTTCCATGACCTCTAAGCGAAAGGGTCCCTCGTGCGCGCCACAGGGAACGCGCTAAACACCAAATCACTTTCTCCACCGTTACGAGTAGACCACAAGGGACACAGCGAGACTTCAGCAGTTATTTATTGGGAACATAGGCATGACCGGTTTCGGCGGATTGCCTTTCTCAAATGCCACAGTCCGTTTGAGTAATGCGAACACCCACTCCAAAGTTGTAAAGTGCAGGCTCCTCCTTCCAAGTGGCAAGTGGGCTCACCTGCGCTGGACTACTCTCTGCTCGCATCGATCCCAGGGACTACCAGTCCCATAATACAGCGTGCTGGAAGTTCAGTGTAGTGGGGTATCACAAATTGTTTTTAAATGTTGCAGCTGAAGTCCCATACTTTCTGCCACGAGCCTCTGAAGCAGCAAATCTGAAGGTGCAGGAACGTTAGCAGCGTTTCTCTGCACGATCTCCGCCTGTTGTAATCAGCTGCTTGATTATGCCTCAGGGGATGCAGTGGCGGGTCATGGAAGATCCGACTCCTCGGTAACCTCACAAAACTTCCCATGTTTCCATGACCTCTAAGCGAAAGGGTCCCTCGTGCGCGCCACAGGGAACGTGCTAAACACCAAATCACTTTCTCCACCGTTACGAGTAGACCACAAGGGACACAGCGAGACTTCAGCAGTTATTTATTGGGAACATAGGCATGACCGGTTTCGGCGGATTGCCTTTCTCAAATGCCACAGTCCGTTTGAATAATGCGAACACCCACTCCAAAGTTGTAAAGTGCAGGCTCCTCCTTCCAAGTGGCAAGTGGGCTCACCTGCGCTGGACTACTCTCTGCTCGCATCGATCCCAGGGACTACCAGTCCCATAATACAGCGTGCTGGAAGTTCAGTGTAGTGGGGTATCACAAATTGTTTTTAAATGTTGCAGCTGAAGTCCCATACTTTCTGCCACGAGCCTCTGAAGCAGCAAATCTGAAGGCGCAGGAACGTTAGCAGCGTTTCTCTGCACGATCTCCGCCTGTTGTAATCAGCTGCTTGATTATGCCTCAGGGGATGCAGTGGCGGGTCATGGAAGATCCGACTCCTCGGTAACCTCACAATACTTCCCATGTTTCCATGACCTCTAAGCGAAAGGGTCCCTCGTGCGCGCCACATGGAACGCGCTAAACACCAAATCACTTTCTCCTCCGTTACGAGTAGACCACAAGGGACACAGCGAGACTTCAGCAGTTATTTATTGGGAACATAGGCATGACTGGTTTCGGCGGATTGCCTTTCTCAAATGCCACAGTCCGTTTGAGTAATGCGAACACCCACTCCAAAGTTGTAAAGTGCAGGCTCCTCCTTCCAAGTGGCAAGTGGGCTCACCTGCGCTGGACTACTCTGTGCTCGCATCGATCCCAGGGACTACCAGTCCCATAATACAGCGTGCTGGAAGTTCAGTGCAGTGTAGTGGGGTATCACAAATTGTTTTTAAATGTTGCAGCTGAAGTCCCATACTTTCTGCCACGAGCCTCTGAAGCAGCAAATCTGAAGGCGCAGGTACGTTAGCAGCGTTTCTCTGCACGATCTCCGCCTGTTGTAATCAGCTGCTTGATTATGCCTCAGGGGATGCAGTGGCGGGTCATGGAAGATCCGACTCCTCGGTAACCTCACAAAACTTCCCATGTTTCCATGACCTCTAAGCGAAAGGGTCCCTCGTGCGCGCCACAGGGAACGCGCTAAACACCAAATCACTTTCTCCTCCGTTACGGTATATACACACACACATACATACACACACACAGCTCCAAAACTTCTTCAGCCCTATGGAAAGAACAGCACACGCGGGGGCAGTTTACAGATGTTTTTATTGCCAGCGCAACAAACGCGTTTCGAAAGACTCCTTCAGTGTTTACACACCACACTGAGAAGCACCATTTTAAATGCCATTCCTCATCGACAACAACACTGAAAACGGACCAATCCCATATTGCTGTATAGCGAGCGCTATAATACTGGTGTTCATGTACTTGTCTCTGATATTACAAATGTATACATCATTTCGGTAACAAAACCAATTCCCATATGACATGGTATAATTGTATGTTTTATGTACAATTAATTTTGTTATAACTATTCCCGCCATGTATCTGCATATTCCAGACTTATTCTGCCGCATATATTGTATGTTTTATGTACAATTAATTTTGTTATAACTATTCCCGCCATGTATCTGCATATTCCAGACTTATTCTGCCGCATATCGGCACATTCAGCCATTCTGCCCATGCAGCGGAGAATTCTCCAATCGTTATTTCATAATATCAGGCATTATACATGCATAATGCTTAGACAGGGAACACAATATAATAACTTATTACAAGATATTCAATTATGTTCAGATACTGGTAGGTATTCACAATTGTACATGCATGGTAAGCCGTAAATTAGCACCCGCTATACTTGACTTCCTCTACCATAAGCTTTTACATAGAATACTCATCAAGCAGAGTATCGATAACAACGTTGTGATTACATCTCTATTTAAAGAGAAGAAATCATTTTCTCATACAGCTTCCTTACTGAAGAAATCTTCCAAACGCGTTTGTTGCGCTGGTAATAAAAACATCGGTAAACTGCCCCTGCGAGTGCTGTTCTCTTTCCATAGCGGCTGAAGGAGTTTTAAAGCAGTTCTTTTTTGCCTGAGAGTGAAACGAGACGCCATCGCAGCGAGCCCTAACAATTGCAAGATGAAAAAAAACGAAGAACTGCGCGTGACGAAAACTACCGTGGGGCGAGACTTCCGTTTCGTGCTGGAAGCTCGCGCCCATGGAGTGGCTAGCCAGGAGAGGAGCTGTGGTGACGCGGGGCTCCCATGCCCGAGGGAGAGCCCCGCAGTGGCGGCTGAAATCCGGAGTGGCGGTAAGTGGGCCTTAGTTGTAGGAGGGGGTCTTGGTGCACTTGTGTGTGTGTGTGTATGTATATGTGTGTGTGTGTGTATGTATATGTGTGTGTGTATATGTGTGTGTGTGTATGTGTGTGTGTGTATGTATATGTGTGTGTGTATGTATATGTGTATGTGTATGTATATGTGTGTGTGTGTGTATATGTGTGTGTGTGTGTATATGTGTGTGTGTGTATATGTGTGTGTATATGTGTGTGTGTATATGTGTGCGACGGGGAGCTCGGTGCACTCGTGTGTGTGCGCGCGGGGGTGTGTGTCTGTATGTATGCGTGCGTGCATGGGCGCTCGTGTGTGCGCATGCGTGTGTGTTGGAGCTTCCCAGGAGACAGCCACAGCGAGCGTGTGGCCCGCTCCGATCGCCATGCGCGTGGCCAGGTCCTGTCTCCTGGAAAGCTGCGTCGATAACAATAGGTCTCTGGCGAGACCGCGTTTTCGCGCGGTTAACGCCACGAGACCTAAAAAGGAGCTTAACACCCTTAACTAGAAGTAACCTGCAGTCATCCCTGGGGCAGTGAACTAGCCTTCTTAAAACAAGTGTATCTGATTTCTACAATGAAGACACTCACCCAAGCTTCTCGTAATCTGTAAGCTTTAGTTGAAAGTGCATCAAACAACCTCTGTCATGTTTGCATTTCTTAACTAAATCACAATTGGGGCATGCAAGGAGGCTCGTCACACAATCACTTTTGCGTTGCTAGGGCGGAATATTGTCAGATGACCAACGTGATCACGAATGCAGAACAGACTAATGAGGCTCCCTGAAAGGTAAAGAGCGGGTGCCACTTGACACTGAATGAGTACCTGTGGGTTTTACCACAGAAGGCAAAGGAGCCACGTTTGTTACAGGGACGACTTGAGGAATATGTGGTACTTCAGCAACCATCTCAGGCTCATCTGCATTGGAAAAATAAAGGACAAACATTGCAAGAAAAATGAATACCAACATGCAAAATTAATATCAATGTAGTACAACAAAAAATACATTTTACATGTGCAGTGTATATAGCTCTCTCCAGCCTGACTAGGAAAACCTTCAATGGAGGCAAAGCTCTACCGGACCTGAAACTAGATTACTGGGCACCCGACTGGTGGCAGTCACGGTTCATTTGCAGAGTAAAAGCTGCCACCGTCGACACAGAGGGCTTTATTATGGACGGGGTAAACACACTGCTCTGCTGTCGGACGGTGATCAGGGCGTGGAGAAGGATAACCCACTGGATGGGATGACACGGTAAAATGACATTAGAAATGCAATTATGAGATACAGAGGCCCTGGTGCCTCTGCGAGGTGTGGAAAGATACAGAGAATGGGATGTGGGGCATCTCCAAGCTAGGAGATATTTGGAATGACAAGGGGATAGTAACCTTTGCCGACCTTCAGGCGCAATATGAGCGAACAGTGAGTCAATACCTGCGGTATTTACAGATTAGGCACGCAGAGTGCCTGCATGGACATGCTGAAAGACATTCCTCACTAGAGCCTCATGGAGTACAAAGGACGAAATGCCCACATATATATTAAGGATATTGCCTGTTGGTGTAATTCACGGCTTACAAATTGCCTGCCACCACTGAGGGCGTTGAGAGAAGTGGGAAGTGTATCTGGGTAGACAGAAAGAAGACAGGGGAGCAGCCTGCGGGTACCCCACGGAGAAGGCTCTCTGGGTTGGGTTCCATCTGATGCTCTTGCAGAGTTCACTACACCAGGACTAGGCACTGGTCCGTTCCTGGGGGAACGCTCGTACACACAGGGGGCCACTCCTACACATGATATCTGGGAATGGATCGATCAAAGAAGGTCCCAGAACCTGCGGCAGAGAGGTGGACTACAATGGAGATATCACGAGGGTGATATGGAGACATGGTTGAGCCTTATGGGAAGGGGTCAGATTCCTGGAAGATATGAACCATTATCATGGTGGACCTCCCACCCTAAAACCTAGAGTTCCTCCTCAGTTTCCCCCAGAACTGCTCCCAGCAGGGACATACCCACACCATATGAAAGAAATCAGCGGGTCGAGACTGCATCTGGCACAAGCAGAGGTTAGGCTAAGTCCTGCCCGGCGAAGGCGCATCGGGGTGAGATATGCAGCATGTAAATAGTATAGTAGCACTAAGCAGTGTCTAGCAGAGGCCGTCCAAGGGGCCATAAAGGCGTCGCGCCAGTCCTCGTCTAAGGTGCCCACCCAACCCTCCCTCTGAGCCCGTAGTCGGTCCAAGGAAGTGTGGGCATTATTGATCAATGTACGGTAGAAGCGGGAGATGCCACCCCTCCCTAGGTCACCGAACATTATCTGGGCCTCAGACAGACTGTGGTAAGGAAGGCGTGTGCCAGTCGCAAGGTGGATGTGAAGAGTGTGGCGCAACTGTAATTACCTATAGAATTGTGACCGGTGCAAGGAATCCCTGCTTTGAAGGTCCTCGAAGATCAGCATGTGATCCCCCGTCCATACATCGCCTAGCTGCCGAAATGCCTATCAAGTACCAGGCTCTAAACCCTTGTAGTGCGTTGACATCTAAGCCAGGTCCCGTGCCACAAGGGTGTGCATTGGGTTAACGTGCGTGTCCATTTGGTATGGCGCAGTGCTGCCCGCCACCCACAAACACTTTTAACTCACAGGATTACAGAATGAGTAAGCCATGAATAGACTTGCAGAAGATGTAGCAACTTACAAGGCCAGTGCTTAAGCTTTTGACCTCTGTGAACCCCCACTTATTCATTACTGGAATCAGAGGTCCTCCAATGAACGATTAGCATCCGGGGATCCCCTGAATCATTACTGGAATCTGGGAAGCTCCAACAAGTTTACATCACTAATCAATACACAGAGGCAAGAATTCACACCAATGCAGAAATGATTAAATATTTTATTCAACTGACAAACAAAAAAAATAAACTAACATTTTAGTGTTAAATGGAATGTTGGCGTTTTTCTAAATCCAATCGAGGCCACCCATTGTCATCAGGAGGGAAACATCCTTTACAAAGAAACTTTTACAACGCAGTGCTTTTACAATGCAGGTTTTACAACGAAAACCATTACAACACATTGCTCTGGGGGGGGGGGGTGCTCTAGGATTGGGAATAGATTTAATTTACTATCCAACACCTTCCCTAGTGTCCAAGGGGACTGGAGTTGGAATAGTAAATTAAACTATTCACTATCCAGCACCCCAAAGCGCTATGCGTTGTAAAGGTTTGCGTTGTAAAAACTGCGTTGTAACAGCATGCGTGGTAAAAGCATGCGTTGAAACGTCATACATCCTCCTCAGGGTATTATGTTAGGATACCAATATAATGTTTGCCTCCAATTTAAAATTCCGTAACATTTCCACATAATTCTGTTTCACATTTTGCCTTTTACATTGTTTTATTAATCTTTTATTTCTATGCATTTGCAGGCCCCATGAGTAGGTGTTGAGGGCCCCCAGACATGCCAGACCACAGGTTACGAACCGATGCACTAACGGATAACCATGTGCCCAACACACCTCAATCATCCTCCATAAACCTGAACTGGGAGCAGAAGGAATGAAATAAGAAGGTTAAACAGGCCATAAATCACACACAAAGAATCGTCAACTGTACCTGCTGGATTGACCACAGGCTTAGAAAGAGTTACAGCCGCAACCACGGGGACTTCAGCAGCCAACTCCTGCTCTCCTAGACAAAACAAAAGAAAATACATAGATCAGGTAACTGAGTAACGGGAATCCACACCTACGCACGAGTCTTTGCTCATATGGGACTACTACATATGAACAAACTGCTTGCATCGGCCAAACACTCAGCACCGTACTGTAAAAGCAGTCGGGGTTCCTATTCGGAGGGCTCAGTCCTCGGAGGATTATTTATGTATTATTAAAGGGCATTACTCTTTCCTCCACTGTATTCAGAGGGATCATCTAAGAAGGAAAAGTATTATCAAAAAGAGCATTCTGAAAATCATTACTTTATCTTGACATCACGGTTAGTAGAATTTCTCTTTGCGTAGTACTCATGTGAAACGTATTTCTGTTAGCAACCTACTTATTCAAAAAATTTCTGGACTAATAAGGAAAACATCAAGCATTGGCAAAGCCATTAGGCATCGCCTATGCAAAAGCTACTGGCTTTGCCAATATGTTTTAGCCCTAAAAGTGCTATTCAGCATGGCTGACAGAGGGGTAAAGGAGAGGGCGCTGAGCAGAACGTCATAGGGTGGAGTGTCATGGAGAGTTGTACACTTATGTTGTGTTCTTCTAGAGAGCTGTAATACCAATAAGGTGTCTTCGATAGCTAGTGAAGCAGAAACTGTAACAACCACCTGTAAACAAGTAGATTTCTATTGCAGGTCACCCCAACCCCCCCCACTTTTTGCAAGATTTGATGCACTATGAAGGGTTGCCCTGGGTCCCGGCCAATCCGGATCCCAGGGCCTGTGTTCATTCCCAAAACGGCACCTTTGTTTTCAAAATTGGTACACCTCTGGCCCTCATACAAGTCCCTTGTAAAAAGTACCACTGCTACCAAGGGCATTATGACCAGAGAAGGCCTCTGAGGGCAGCCGCATGTATTGTGTGACCCTCAGAGACCTCTCACCTAACACACACACTACCATTGCAAACTGTTTTGGTGCAGGCAAAACTTATAAGTCGACACGGCACACAGCCTACCTACCACTGCCTGTTGCATAGGTAAGTCACCCCTTTAGCAGGCATGAGAGCCCCAAGGAAGGATGACCCTACCACCAGTGCGGGCATAGCTGCATGAGCAATATGCCCCTACAGTGTCCGTGCCATTCCCAGACCTTGTAAGTGCAGTGAAACCATATTGAGTACATAGGCTGGGAGTTTGTCATTACGACTCCACAGCTCAATGATGGCTATACTGACTGCTAAGGGTTTTGGTATCAAACTCTTCAGCACAATAAACACGCACAGATGCCAGTGATGGAATTATTATAAAATGCACTCAGAGGGCATCGTAGATATACCCCCTGGCAAACAAACAACTCTTACTGTATTGGCTGACCGGTCCCTGCCCGCCAGCCACAACCAGACAGGTTTCTGGCCTCATGGGGTGAGAAACAAACGAATGTCCCAATGTTTCACGTGCAAATATTTAAGTACAATTTTAGCAAAAGACATGTATATGTAACCACAGATTAGAAATGAGAACGACTAAACATACTTTGAGTCAGCCAACACTTGAATAATACACGAGTATCCAAAGGTTTGATATATCAAAATTTACAAATCATTTATTTATACATACATATTAAAAAACAATGTATTCATTAAAAACCATAAAAAGTCATGGACAGTTAAAATACATTTCAATACAAAGGACTTTGGATGGATGCAGGGAGGCCGGAATTCATGGTAAAGGCCGACCCAAGGGGAACGTATAAAGCGAGTGCGAACACCAGTGTGCAATAGCAGGCCGTATACGTAGGTAAAGCACACCAGTGGTTCAGTGCAGCTTCTTTTCAATGGCTGTTACCAGTGGTTTCTTTTTTGTTTAGTTTGTTTGGCTAAAAAAAATATAAAGTATTTTTCCAGTCTGAAAAGCCCATATTGTAATAGGGGCTCCTAGAGGTGAATGGGACAGCTTCTTGCGAAAGAATAGAATGCAATCACTCACAGCAAAGTTACCCAGGGGTTGACCCTCTTCCCCATGCTGTAGTTGGTAGAAGACATTTGAATGACAACAGCAGACAAATGAATGAAGAGGCCTGGATGAAAGCCCATATGTGTAAAATTAATATAACTTTAGTAAAATCAAAAGGCCGTGGCATATGGGGGACCTAAAATAGTAAAGTCTATCAGTGCTTCCATGGAGGCTGCAATCTTTACTGCGAGGTGCGTACTGTTCTACCAAACCTGCTGACAGCAACTGGAAAATTATTCATCTGCGCTAGCGGACTTTCTGCGACAAAGAGATTTAAATAATGGGACTTGCTCAAACGTGGATGCTGTTCGAAAGCCGTTTGCACCAGGCACAGAGCACATCTTTTTTTAGATGTGCCAGTCAGCATAAGCAGTCGGTTTGGAAAGGAAATGGCCTGCTTAAAGCCCACCCACTGCTTACTAGTGGTTGGCTTGGTTGTCACACAGTTGCTTGTTGCATATTCAAATGACTTTCTTTGTCCATCTGGTTCCACCTTAAGTTTGCCTCTACCCAGAAAATATCCTCTTTAAAAATCTTTGGCTTGACTGGCTTGGATCCTTCCACTGCTCACTTTTCGGGAACTACTTTTACTTCTAGTTTAAGCACCCCACGAGTGCAGGTGTTTTTCGGCTCTCACCCCCGTCTGCCTCTCCTCCAGCAGAATATGCCTCCCCTGCTCTGTCGCTGTATCGGTCGCCTGCTTCTCCCAGCACCAACCAACCATCCGGTGTTGCTTTTTAACTTGTGTGCTTCTGTCTCCGGGGACCAAACAGCTACAAAGCCCTCTGAAGTAAATTAATTTAAAATATATTTTACACTATTCGTCGCACAATGCATGCTTGTGGGTCATCCCTGTGTTGCATTTTTTAATGTACTTTTATTGTCAGATTGGCCAAAATAAAGTAATATTGAATTGGATCATCCCTCAGAAATGTCCATGCAAGTAAGAAGTTTTCACCATGTTCAGTTGACTCCTTCAAAAATTAACCGCAAACATCGGTCTTCTGCAAACCACCTTCATGTCCCCCTATATCCATGCACTTAAACAACAGTTAACACTCATTCATCAGCTTTAAAAGAGAAATATATCACCGTCCTTCAGGAAGGACTTGGCCTGGTCTGCCCGTCCCACTGAAAACAACGAACTTCAGTTATCGAACGAGATTCATACAACTAGTGCGAATATCAAACCTCTTTCTACAGACAAAATGAGGCTGGATTAAGATCGCTCTCTTGGCCCCCACAGGATCTACTTACTGGCTTTCCCAAAGATTGTTTTTCCCTTTAGTGATGCTGCATAGCATCAAAGCCAACACTCTGCACTGGCAGCCAAAAGTGGAAACCTACTGGCATTACTGTGTCAGGAAGCATTGGAGCTCGCCATAAGAGAATTAGAAGGCAACCACCAGAGGGACATGATCTTGAGCATTTGTCGATATATAAAAATATTGGACCGCAAGCAGACTTGCTAATAGAAGTAAGCGATCCGTAGCCTAGAAGAAGGTTGATTTGCTTTACGCAGATCTTCTGTGGAAGACTGGCATCCAAGCATTTAGAACCAAGGTCACCCATCCCTCCATTCAGATTTCTAGTTTCCTACCACCATTTAATACAATACACAGCATCCAGATAATCTAATAGGATAACATCTGAAACTTCGAGACATTTTCTAAACTTGGTCTGTTCTTCCTAATTCTGACAGCACAGAATTTACCAGTGTCAATTGGGATCTTTCTATCCTTCAGAACCCTTTTTAAGCACACTGCTATTCTTTGACAAAAAAGTTATCCGACTGATTTATACAAACAGCTCTAACATCATTGTACAGTTATATTGGTTACCACTGGACCCATTCAACTCAAAACCAGTCTTTTCCAATGGCATAACATCTGATTTGAAAAAGAATGGTCCGTGGTATATTAGGTCACAGAAATCCCCTGCACATGCAACAAACTCATTTGTCTGACACCTTCTAGTGATCTCAATACGGTGCTGCTCGCTTTCCACGCAGTTCAAAAGATCTCACCAAGGCATGCAAAGACGGGCCAGTGAGAAAATGAATAATCAATTAACACCAGTGCATCGCACAACTAAATCCATACTAAGAACTGTACGGTCCAAAATATCTTTATGCTAGAGAAAACTCAATCAAAAGAGAACCATGTTTGTGTCTGCTAGGCAGAAAATAGCAATCAACAGGGATATGTCCAAAGTGCAGGTGGACAAAAATTGACTAGGAAGATTTCCAATGGATTCCAGGCCATTAAATGGGATGAGAGGGGGGGGGGGAGAATCAGAACAGATACCACATCAAAGAACTTCTGCAAGACGCTCCCCTTCATCCTTTGCCCCCACTTGATTGAAAGTTGGCAGCGACTCGCAAAAAAAACATATTAACTACCAATTTGCTGAATAGAACTCCAGGATGTCAGGCTAAGGTGAGCTATCAAACTTTTCATGGTGACTGGAGCGGCCACGACATAGTCATCTTGTCCAAGAGCTGGCTTTGTAACCTGCTCATCGTGCCCCTCATCCATGACCCAGACTGATTCATATAAAATTAAAGTCAGAGGGGGGCACCCCACACAAATTATTTCCCCTCAATGAAACACACAACCGACCCACTACTCAAAATAATCACTTTCTTCGAACTCTGGGTTTTGGGCCTAAACGTCAAATTGTGTATTTACAAGCTCTGATGAACAGTATTGTACAGTTGCATTTATCAATCACTTTCAAGGACACCTCTGTACCAACGTTGGCAAATCTAGACTTGTGTATTTTAAATTCCTTCACAAATACATTATTCCAACTCTGCTTTGCCCTCTCCCCCAACCTCTAGAGCCATCCTCCACGTCGCATCAGAAACGAGGATTGATTCCTGTTTACAGACGCTTCTACGGTCAGGACTTACAACGGCCGTTGGATGTATCTTTTCTACCGGCTTAATCGAGAGCCCGCTCCGAAGACGCCAGTCTACAAAACTCTACACTGCAAGTTCTGGCAGCTCCTGAGAAACCGAGACTAACCCCGATTCATGGTCACGTCCTAAAGTTCCACCATTGAAATTGACTACAACTTTATCAACCGCTTATCCATTGGTCTTATAGGTGATTAAAACTCCATTCACTGAAATTGCTCTACCTTTGGCTGAAGGACACTTTTTTTACGAGCTTACTGGCCCTGATGAGAATCCTGTTAGCGCGCGTAGGCCTTCCTTGGTCTGCTATTTAGGTCTTGGTGACAAATGTAATTAGTGCATCTTGATTTTTTTTGTACACTTGAACTGTATTGACAAAGTAAATTGTAGTACTAAATACATTGCATCGAAGTGTACTGATGTATACTACATGAATAGCGATTTAGAAACACAGCAGACCTGTTACTCACCCCACTGGTTTATACATTTCTCCTAGTGGACGTTGGGTACGTTGTTTGAGTGTTCGAATGAGAGTGGTATGACTGAGATGTTTGAATATTATGAATGATGTTTGTATGAGGTGTTTTATCTCACTTTAGTGTCCTTCTTTTGATTATTTCTCTGTATATATTGTGTTGTCCCTTTGAACTTCATAACTAACCCAAAAGTATGGTCAAATGAAATATTTTCAAAATAAACAGCTATTTAGTAGCACACAAGTATTGAACTGGTGTTTTTACATATGGAATTTATTTTGCTTCAACTAAGTATCAGTATTGGCAATTTCCTTTTGTTACATCCACCGCACCCAGCAGTTTCATAACCCACTGGCGCCCCAGCAGACTTGGGGCGTATTTATGACTTTGGCACCAAAGCCGTTTCGACACTGCTCGCCAGAATGCCACTTTCCTAGTCTCCGGTGGGAGCTTCTTTGATGGTCCCACAGTGGTGCCAATGAAAAAGGCGCCGCAATGGGGGCATCAAAGGCAGATCCTGCACGGCGTGGACTGCACCCGTCCGTGCCGGGTGGACTGGACTGCACCCGTCCGTGCTCGGCAGGGTGGGCTGCACCCGTCCGCGCCCGGCAGGGTGGGCTGCACCCGTCCGCGCCCGGCAGGGTGGGCTGCACCCGTCCGCGCCAGGCAGGGTGGGCTGCACCCGTCCGCGCCCGGCAGGGTGGGCTGCACCCGTCCGCGCCCGGCAGGGTGGGCTGCACCCGTCCGCGCCCGGCAGGGTGGGCTGCACCCGTCCGCGCCCGGCAGGGTGGGCTGCACCCGTCCGCGCCCGGCAGGGTGGGCTGCACCCGTCCGTGCCAGGCAGGGTGGGCTGCACCCGTCCGCGCCCGGCAGGGTGGGCTGCACCCGTCCGCGCCCGGCAGGGTGGGCTGCACCCGTCCGCGCCCGGCAGGGTGGGCTGCACCCGTCCGCGCCCGGCAGGGTGGGCTGCACCCGTCCGCGCCCGGCAGGGTGGGCTGCACCCGTCCGTGCCCGGCAGGGTGGGCTGCACCCGTCCGCGCCAGGCAGGGCCCGGGGTGCACGGACACGGAGGCCCCTTGTGTTTCCGCACTGTCATGAATACTGCGACAGAGAAGAAACTCGTATTAAACGTGGCGGTGCCGCAGCAGCATATTGTGGCCTCAAGACCGCCGCACCACCACCCGGGATCGCTGATTCGTGGCGGTCCGGCCGCCCAACTCGTAATAGGGCGTTCGGACTAATGGTGCCCGCGGCTACGGCGGTCCGGTAGCCTGCGATAACCCCAACCCCCCCCCCAAACACCTGGACCCCCCTCCACCACAGACCCCCCCAGGCTCCACCATCCCTCTCCCGGCCCCTGCCGCTCACTCCTCCCCCCAGGCTCATCTTTACCTGCCACCCCCCTCCCCCTCCCACACTCCGGGGCCATAGGCCCCTCCCCCGTGAAGGGCCCTCCACCCCTCTCCCCCTCACCTTCCTCGTCCCCCGGCTCCCCCCGGCTCCCCCCGGGTCCCCTCAGGCCCCTCCTCCCCCCAGGGGCCCCTCTCCCCCTCCGGTCCTCAGACCCCTCGCCCCCTCACCTTCCTCGTCCCCCGGCTCCACCCCCGGGGCCCCTCTCCCGTTGAGGGCCTTCTCTACCCCCCTCTCTCCCCGCCTGTGGAGGGCCCCCTCCGGTCCTCAGACCCCCCGGGGCCCCCTCAGGCCCCCCCGGGCCCCTCACCTTCCTCGTCCCCCCCCGGCTCCCCCCCGCGGGGCCCCGGCGGGGACAGCTGCAGGATGGGCCTCCGCCCCGGCGCCGCGCGCGTCTTCTTCCCCATCGAGCTCGAGCCGAACCGGATCCGCGCACAGACTCCACCGGTGACGGGAAGACTGCGGCGCGCTGACGTCACGCGCACGGGGGGCGGGGCCGTGGCGGCGCACTCGGCGCGCGGCCGCCATCTTGGCACGGGCTGACCAGAGGACACCCGGCTGAAAGGAGACACGGAGCCCTAGCGGTGGACACAAAGGAAGGACAACACCGGAAACGCGTCATGAGATAACGCCGGAACCATGGACTTAGAAATGAGACGATCGCATAACTTTATTGACACTTTAGGAAACAAGCAACAGTCAGCTGTCAATAAATGGCATCTGCATACCGGCCCAAATAAAGCACATCCTCGAGGAAAGAGCAGCCCTCACACCCATCAGCACACCTTCTACTTATATCTACTGTATTAAAGGCATGTTTCTGTTTGTTTTAAATGACAAACTTTACATTTACAAACACTCCTGACGAGAATTTTCAGATCTATTAAGGAGACAGAGGCAGGATTATTATTCTCTTTTCTTACTCACTTTTACTGCACCAATCACAATAACATTTTAAACAGTACTGCGTTTCCCATGAATGACACATATCGCGCCCAGCCACAGAGCCGCTGTGCTATATGAGCCCCTCGCAGCGGTTCCGTGGCCGCTTTCTTTGCTGCTTCGCAGCCGGTTGAGTGCATCTCAAATGTGCCTTAATTCAGGTTAATGGTCTATTCTGACTGATGGCTTGTCTGCTTTAATAGAGCAACGCACGCCGCCCTGCTGACTCATTGTGCATGTATGATCGTGATAATTTTAAAGACATTTGAACATTGTTGCGCAACGCGCGTGACGGAAAGCAGCGTACAATAGGCGCAATTGATTCCAGTGTGTGGGGAGCGCTTTGCCTCCTGACGGGGTGCTCGGCACCCGCGTCTTGTTACAGGTGGAGCAGGAGAAGGGAGCGAGGATGCGCGTCTGCCTGACACACAGTCCTCTTTTCATGCCAATGAAGGGCCGGCAACGTGCAAGCGCAGCGGGCATTTTCTCTGCCTTTCTCCAGTCCGAACTCTTGAATAGAACGGGGGGAGCCGCGTATAAACGCTCCGATTGCCCAAGACCCTCGTGGCTGCTCTCACCTGACACCCTGCATATAAATAATGAGCAGGATGGAAAATTGAGCATAGGCACTGCCTAGAATAACAGGCAAGCCCTCCCTCCACCATATATAAATATATATATATACATTGAATTGTATTTCACTTGTAGTGCTGATGATAAATGTCACACATACGATATCTGAAAACTTGGCAGCTGTGACTCAGGCTCCTTTGTAACGAACCAGGAAGTTCGAGGTTAAGATGTGCCTAGTCTAGTCTAGTCACTCCATGGACTAGTTACTGTCAGCCGTAAATGTGCCCCTTCAGGAAGCACACATAGCCAAAGGGCGATGAGCATTCCCAAAACACTCTAAAGTCAGTTGCAACATGAAGTTAGGAACACATAGCCAATCAGGACAAAGCACACATAGTAAACGCAGTGCTCACGCGCTCCCCATGCTGGAAATCTGAACCTGTTACCCACTGGCCGCACTGTGTCCACTCAAGGGCAAGACCCCCTGGATTCCTCATTGAATACATTCATTTATGGCTCCAAAGACAAAGATACATATGCCTTACCCAAAAAGAAACGCCAGAACTAATATGGCGTTCAATAAATTGTATGAAAAAACATGTCAGATCGATTGTAAGTTGAGACAGTCCTCAGACCTTCTGTCTTGTAAACTTGTAAACTTGGGGATTTATAGAGCGCAGTTGTTGCCCATGGGCGTCCAAGCGCTAGGGAAAACGTAGACCTACAGTGCACATGGAGAGGAGAGAAAGATAGCGGAGTTTAGCAAACAGATGCGAAGAGATGAGTCTTCAGTTGTTTGCGGAAAGTATTAAGGTTCTGGATGGCTCTAAGATGCAGTGGTAGGGCATTCCAAGCCTTCGCTGCGTTGTACATGAACGTTCTTCCGCCTGTTCTGGATCTCTTTATTCTTGGGACGACTGCCAAGAAGGTCTGGCTAGAGCGGAGATTCCGTTTCGGGATGTACTGACAGATCAGGTTACGGGTGATGATAGGACCCATGTTCCAGAAGGCTTGGTGGGCTATACATAGCGCCTTGAATAGAACCCTTTGTCGGACCGGTAACCAATGAAGGCTTATTAAGCCGGTCCTAACTGAGTGTCTGTGAGGGATTTTAAGTAAAAGGCGAGCAGCGCTGTTCTGAACAGTTTGCAGCCTACGAAGGGTATATTCAGGTGCACCCAGGTAGAGTGCGTTGTTAAAATCGAGCCGGGAGTGGATGAGTCCTTGGATGGCTGCCTGTTTGGCTTCCAGGGGGAGGATGGGGAAGATTTTGTTTAATACCCTCAGAATGGAAAAGCAAGTAGCTGAAAGCTTAGTGGCTTGAGTATTGAAGGAGAGTGTGCTGTCCAGCCATACCCCAAGACTTTTGATTGCGTTTTTAGGGGTTGGCGGCGGACCTAGGCTGGGGGGCCAAAGGGGAAGGGGGAGTGCCGGTTCTGAGGGTCCTAGGAGCATTAGCTCGGTTTTGTTTCCGTTCAGTTTCAGGGCTGATGCCGTCATCCAGCTCCTCACTTCCTCTAGGCATTCTCTGAGCCCGCCTGGCGCTGTTCGGGATGACTCTTGCGCCAGTGAGACCACCAGTTGTGTGTCGTCCGCATATGAGATGATTTTAACTCCAAAAGGGCGGACGACACTGGCCAGTGGCCTCATGTATAGGTTGAACAAGGCCGGGCTCAGAGAGGAGCCCTGAGGAACTCCACAATTTAGGGGTCTACTGGAGGAAGCTGAGTCGCCGTCAAAAACCCTGAAAGACCTGTACCTCAGAAAGGACTCAAACCAGGCCCAGGCTCCATCCATGATCCCCACACTAGACAGGCGGCTTAGTAAGGTGTCATGACACACAGTGTCGAAAGCCGCGCTTAGATCAAGGAGGATCGCTGCCACTGATCCTCCCTGATCCAAGATTTTTCTCGCTTCCTCTACGACCATGAGAAGGGCGGTCTCTGTCCCGTGCTTGGGTCTGAAACCCGTCTGAGTGGGATCCAGTATATGGTGATCCTCTAAATAGGACACCAGCTGTTGGTTCACATATTTCTCCAAAACCTTGCTCAGCCATGGGAGAAGAGAAATAGGACGATAGTTCGCCAGATCAGACGGGTCCAAATTGGGTTTTTTGATCAGAGACCTGACCATGGCCTGTTTCCACTCGGGTGGGACAGTGCCGGAGGAGATGGAGGAGTTTAGAACCTCTCTGATGACGGGCAAGGTAGTGTGGGATGCTGCCATTAAGATGTCAGGAGGGGCAGGATCGGACGGGGAACCTGATTTAACACTGAGGGCCAGTGATTCTAAAGTGGAGAGATCTAACGGGGAGAAATGAGTTAGTTTGTGGGGGGTAAGGGGAGGCGGCGGGCTGGAGGGGTAGTTAGGTTGGGTAGGCGGGTCGGCGTTTAGAGGAGAAAAAGCTGAATAGATTTTGTTTATTTTCTGGTAGAAGAAATCGGCGATGTCATCACACTGGGTGACCGATTTCTCGACATACACTGCTGGGGCTGGGTTAGTTAGCTTTTTAATGATTTGAAAGATCTCTTTAGGTTTAGATCTAGCATTCTACATGTCTGTAACTGTCTACATGTCTACATGTCTGTAACTGGTCTCTGGCCAAACTGTTCCTGTTTTGCCAAACACCTCTTGTTCTTGTTTTTTCAAGGTATTTCATGTTCAAGCATCATTTTGGTGAGCCAGATAGAAACTGATTGGTATCTCGAACCCGACTGCAGCCAAAGGAAGGCGAACCCACCTGGATGGATTCACATTTGCACATCAAGGGTAGTGAGCAGACACTGTAATTTATTGGAAGTTCTGCTAAATCCGTTGGGTGGAGGTCCGTTCTGGAGCAGCCATCAGAGAGAATACCCTACCCCCGCCTGAACACACGAGGCCCCTCAGCAGCCCCTCTTCAGATAACAAATCAGAGATAAGACTCCCTTTGGTATGCAGGACCCTGAGACAGCCGGAATTGAATGTGAAACTGCTCTGCCCGGCTATCAAAACAGCAACAACTAAAAGAGGACTAATGACTACATCCTCCCTACTTGGTGGCCATCTTTAAAACTACTTTTGTTCTCTCTGGTGGCCATCATGGACTAGTCCTTTGGACTATTATTTACTATCGGTACCAAGGTCACCACTTAGCCCCTTCTTTAAATCTATGTGTTTTTAAGTGTCTGTCTTTTACTGCGGTATTTATTACCATTGTATCTTACACTTCATGTAACCTAGAGCTCCTGATGTGCTTAAGGATCCGCCTTTTACTGCAGTATTATACTACCACTGCTACCCTACACCTTAGGCAACATACACCCATCTTCACTGTTACTCACTGACAGTGCACTGATTGCTACCTCATATCCTACTGTCGTATTTTTTATTGCTGTAACTTGTTTTGCACATATATCGGACTCAGTAATTCATTAATAGTTTAGCGCTATCCCCATACTGTATATGTGGTAAGCTGCACCTATCTCACCCTTATCCCTATCACTCACTGTTCACTACCTCATTTATGTGCTGGTTCTTCGATGTATGATACCTCACGATGTTGCACTGATTATTATTACTACCTCATTCACTGCGTCTAGTCATGTAAGCTGCACCCAACCACCTTCTACACCTCGACTACACCACTGTTACCTCATACATTCTGATGTGTAAATCTGATTCCACCTAACCGGGTCTACCTCTCATATTTTCTACATGGTGTAAGCTGACTGCTACCCCGCATATAGGATACATTGTGTAAGCTGCACCTACGCACTGTTGTTCCTGGAGTGCACTGACTTCTACCTCCTACACATTGGTAACTCCCAAGTGTCTCTCCTCTGCACTGTAACTAGCGGCTGACAGTTTTGATTGTCGTCCTATCACCTACACCCAACATCACAGCCTTTCTAAAATGGAGCTCAACGGCACGCACACTTTCAGAATTATCTACCCTCCCACACTCACTAAAAAAGCCACTAAACGTTTTAAACATAACTTCTTGAGATCGCACCCTGAAACACCCTTTGCCGACACCTACTTCTCACCGGGCAATGGAGCCCTGAATACTGATATCATCTTCCACACCTCACGCAGAGCTCAATGGAGAAAAGTGTTCCTATCTCTACTCACCGTCTCCACCACCAGGAAAACAACTCACGGCCTAACTCTCTCTATCACACCTTCCCACCTCTTCCCTGGCAGGACCACCATTACTATCTACAATAACGGGATTGTCCTAATTCAATCCACGGATAAGAACCTGGAACTACTAGACAACCTGTTCCCCAAGTTCAAAGAGCACCTCTCCAAGCTGCGGACCCCCACCCAGAACTCCACCAGCACTACCACCCCTGACGTCGCAGCCCCCACCCACAACATCTATACCCCTAGCACCCCAGTATATGATCCACCTGCGGTTAACGCCCCACACTCCCCAAGAATAGTCACAAATGTCCCCACCTCATATACTAGCCGCCCGTCTAACAGGCCCCCTCGTACCCCCACTCACACCCCCTCCACCCCTCTCCCCCCTGACATAACAACACCTACTCACAACACGCCACCATCTGAACACACCATCGCCCGGAGCTTATCCACCCCCTCTTCCCCTCCCCCCCACGGCAGACCCCTCTCCCTCCCCAGCTCACTCCCCACTCCCACCCACGAGTCTCTCACACTTGACACAATAACTCTCACTCACAAGCCACCATCTGAACACACCACCATTTGGAGTTTATCCACCCCCCACTCCCATCCCCCCCACGGCGGACACCTCTCCCTCCCCAGCTCCCTCCCCACCCTCACCCAAGACACTTTCACCCTCCCAACAAAAGATACAGAACACACCGCCTCCCTTACCTTAGCATCCCCCTCTCTCCCACCTCCTTTTCTCAGCCCTCACTACCCCCCTGTCTCCCCCACTGTCTTCAGCCTTCACTCACTCTTCTACCCACCGACACCGTCTCTCACTGATGTCACTACGTATGCCTCTCACCTACCGCCCACTTCACCTACTTCACCCACACCCCTCGCCCACAAAAAGGCCCCCACTTTGAATGCCGTCCCACTCTTTAGCACTGCAGAACAATCCAACAACGCCAGCATATCCACCCCCTCGATACCCTGCCTGCTTTCCAACGCACTACTCAACGAGTCACCAATGGCTCTCACCACAAACCCCATCCCCAATACACCTCCTGACCAGACTTTATCCACCCTCCAGCAAGTCAAAGAGGATATTCTACAAATCAAAAAAGATGTCCACGCAATCAAAGAGCTTCTCTCCTCACAGCCCAGTCTACCTCCATCCATTAATCAACAAATGGTGTACGGAGGGTCAAAAGGGGTTGTTTATCGACCTGTCACCTTATGCCCCTAATATTAAGCTTACAAAAACAAGAAAAGGTGACCAGGTCGGGGGAAGTGTGCTGTCGTGAAGATGACTAAGAAACGGAGAGCAGCATGTGTGAAAGGGTCACTACTGGCTATAGAAATTCCCATCTGACCACCCTCATGGCGGAATATCATCATGTGGGAATTGTAAGGGAGTTGTACCAGACTTAGACACCATCCAGACCCAACAGTATCGGTGCGGAGGTGAATGTCGCTTATCTTAGCCAAAGTAGTGCTCAAGAAAAGTGCTTATGTAGTGCAGTGCTCAAATAATAATGCTTGAATAAAATTGGCTACCTAGATCTATGGGGTTGGTAAGGAACGTCTAGGTGTCAAAAAATAAAAACCCGCCTAGTCATCAAAATATGGGACAACTTTATGGCGATGTGAAGATGGTCAACATGTTTCAGCCGAGAAGAGCATTGCTCCGGCTTTCGTCAGGACCTACAAAAAATATTGACACCTAGACGTTCCTTACCAACCCCATAGATCTAGGTAGCCAATTTTATTCAAGCATTATTATTTGAGCACTGCACTACATAAGCACTTTTCTTGAGCACTACTTTGGCTAAGATAAGCGACATTCACCTCCGCACCGATACTGTTGGGTCTGGATGGTGTCTAAGTCTGGTACAACTCCCTTACAATTCCCACATGATGATATTCCGCCATGAGGGTGGTCAGATGGGAATTTCTATAGCCAGTAGTGACCCTTTCACACATGCTGCTCTCCGTTTCTTAGTCATCTTCCCGACAGCACAATTCCCCCGACCTGGTCTACCTCCATCCATCCCTCTACCCTACAAACGACGCACCCTCCCTACATACCCTCGCCTCCAACGACACCCGCGATGGCCAACTACCCCCGTTTGCACTAACGCCCACCGCCCCCGTCGTGCCCTCAACCCATTGTCGGACCGTGAATTATGCTCTCTACTACGCTCTTATGGCCCAGGTCCGGTAAAACACATATCCAACGCACACATCCCCATACCTACAATTCTTACAAACCCTCTGAGGCTCCCAACACTCAACAATAGAGGTTCCGTCCCTAACAACCTCAGAAAAGTTCCCCTCACACTAGAAAGCCCGACCACCCTTCTCTCTCCCAAACTCAAATGCATCCATACAAGCAGCTAACAGAGAACTCGTGAAATTTGAGATAACTTTCCAAACCCTAAAGGAATCCATAGAAGGTACAAGCCACCAACAACACATGACCCCACCAGATGTCACCCCCGACATCAACGACCCTACCACTAGTAACTCGAACCTAACGGTCGGCCAGAACAATCTAACCTCCAACCCCGGAGATGTCACTGAAATTGAAATGGCAATACCAGAGATTGTGATAGAAAGGATTGTGAAGTCTACTAACATCGGAAACAAAGTGAAGAATCTGGCCCTAAGGGAAGAGCAGATGCCGCCAGCACAAGTTGTCACCGCGCTTGAAGAGGCTACCTCAGCTCCAAGGGAACCCCCCATGTAGATAACCACGTCCTTCCTCAACAACCCGTGAATGTGAGACTTGAATCCCACAGATCCTTACCCACATATTCACCCCCAACACCACACATCTTAGGGAACAATGAGTACACCTCTAATAGAGGCAGTAATGCCAACGAAAGGAAGGACAAAAAAGAAAGATCTATGGCAATGAGAACAGATCAATCATGGAGAAAAACAAAATGCAGAACACAGACAATCAGGGCTACTGCACTAAAGATACCATCCCGAACTCAGAAAGAAGTCAAGGAGCTCCAGAAACTAGTAGGCAACCTGGTGCAAGTCTCGATGAAATTCTCACAGACAATTGGAAAAATTTGGGAGATGATGATAAGTACACACACTAAAGTCTCACACATCCAGAATGTTGTACTCAGGCCCAACAGACCAAACAGGACCGATCCCTTATCAAATGAAGAAGCCTTGGCCTTACTCCGATCTTATGAACAACCGGTCCGTGGAAGAGAGGAGAGCATCAAATTAGTACCTATTGACTCTAATAGATTGTCCAGAAAGAATGACAGGAAAGCAATCCACCACAACCTACGACATATCCAGGTAACGGCAACCGAATCCGATAATGGAAACCTCCCTAATTCACAGGAACCCCTGAAGTGCCTATTACTAAATTGTCGTTCGGCAACGAAACATGCATCAGACGTAGCTGCTCTCATCATTAACAAGGAAATCGACCTGGCCATCCTCACTGAAACCTGGCTCAGTGAATCATCTTCACCTAACATAGATCTCCTAGTTCCACCACAATATAATATTGTCAGGTTAGACCGACCAAAGAAAGTGGGAGGAGGTATAGCTTGCATCCACAGGTCAGAGATTGAGGTCAGCCAATTCCAATCTGACGCCCTAGAGTCTTGTGAATACCTTGGTCTTAATATAAGATCAGCAAACAATCAAAGATGCAACATGCATGCGTTCTACCACCCACCTGGAGATAACGCAAAGTTCACAGAGCAACTAATGGAGATCATAACAGCCAACTCTAACTCGGATGCCAACAATATATTCCTAGGTGACTTTAACCTCCACTGGGATGACGGCAATGACAAACTGGTTAACTCACTTAAAAATGTCCTCATCGAGCTAAACCTTACACAAGCCTGCACACATCCCACTCACTCACAAGGAGCGACCTTAGACTGGATTATTTCAAGGAATAAAGAGGCTTCAATTCTCGCTATTGACCCGTGTGATTGGTCCGACCATCACGCCATAACTTTCGCGATACCTACAATGAAAAAGGGCAGGACCATACAACCCCGCAAATTAAAAAAACTGATCCGAGATACAAAAGAGGCCAATATTGAACTATTGGTTGAAAGATGTGAGAAAGTCTTGAAGCCACCAAACAACAGACTGAATGTCAGTGAGTTGACGGAGCACTACATAACCTCAATAGGAAATATCGTCAATGACACCATGCCACAGACACTGAAAAGAATCTCAAAGAAGCCTAAAAATCCTTGGTTCAGTGAGTCACTGAATGAAGACAGGCGTAAACTGAGAATGGTCGAAAGGAAATGGAGGCAACATCCCTCCTCTCCCGAGCTGAAAGCCCTCAGGAAAACCAGAAGCCAATATAACAAGAAGATAATTAAATCCAAAAAATAATTTATAAAAGCTGAACTGGACAATGCCACAAACAGACCACGAAAACTCTTTGAGATTCTAAAACAACAGTCGAATAAACTAGCTAAAACAGTTCACGAGAATCCAAAAACTCCCTTAAGTTGTGAGGAATTCTCTACATTTTTCACGGAAAAAACCAAATTGCTTGAAGCGGAGCTCTCAACTGCCGCGATTAACCTCTCGACCTTACCTCACCTATAAATGAGGCCAACGCGTCAATAGAGAGTCCCCAAACAAAAAATAAGGCAAATTGGGACACATTTGAATTATATGACCAGGAAAAGATCGCCAAAACGCTAACGGAAATCAGACCGAACAACCACTATCAAGACCCTCTACCGGCAAAGTGCGTAAGAGAAATCAGCCACACCCTAGTTCCGATCTGGACCGAGATAATAAATGCCTCACTTGCACAAGGGACCCTACCTGACTGCCTAAAAACAGGTCAGGTTGTGCCTATCATCAAAAAACCGACAGCGGATGCAACAGACCCGAACAACAATCGACCAGTGACCAACATACCTTTACTGGCCAAACTTATTGAGAAATGCGTACAGGGCCAACTGAGTCAACACATCGCTAAGTTCTCATTACTAGATGACTGCCAATCGGGATTCAGAGCTGGGCATAGTACTGAAACTGCGATCCTGCATATCGTGGACGACGCCCTACAAGCCCTAGACAGAAATGAAGCATGCCTACTGATTCTCCTAGACCTGTCTTCTGCATTTGACACGGTAAATCATGAAATGCTGATGACCAGGCTACAAGACAGGATGGGTTTGTCTGGAAATGTGCTGAAATGGTTTAAATCTTTCCTGCAGAATAGGACTCAACGTTTCCTGGTCAACCAAGCAATCTCTTCCCCACGCCCTACTGCTGTCGGGGTCCCACAAGGTTCAACGTTATCCCCAGATCTATTCAACTTGTATGTTGAACCTCTCACGGAGATCCTTCGGAAATCACAGATACCCTATCACATGTATGCAGATGACACGCAAATATACATAAAGATCGCCTCCCTTGATGACATTGACCTAATGAACAAGACACTAAAGAGAGCTCTACAATGGTTAACCACGAACCATCTGAATCTAAATGCCCATAAAACAGAATTCCTGCTAATTTCACCGACAAGGAACCAACCCGAAGTAAAGGAATGGACGAAACTGGTGACTGCGCTGAACTGCACCCCGACCCTAGTTAATTCCACTAAATCACTAGGAATTACGTTAGATGAGAACCTTGACATGAAAGACCACATTAACTCAATGGCCAAGAGCGCCCGTTTCCACCTGAACTATTTAAGAAAACTGAAACCGTTCATCTCAGAGGCGGACCTAAAACTGGCTGTACAATCCTTAGTTATTTCAAGGATCGAATACGGTTGCACCACGTTAGCGGGTCTACCGAAAACATCCACAGCACCACTAAAAGCCTGTCTCAATGCAGCGGCAAGACTGATCACGGGATCGAAGAAATTCGATCACATATCTCCTCACCTGAAAACACTAAACTGGCTACCTTATGAGGCCAGAATTCAAATGAAGATGGCTTGTATTACCCACAGAGCAGTTCACTACAACACGCCGAGATACCTTGCCAAGAAAATTAAGCTATCAGGAGGCAAACGACCAACTAGAAGCGCTAAAGAGCTGCTATTGATGCCAGCCTTTTTCCGTAAGAAAAAGACCTATGACCGAGCGTTCTCAGGAGCCGCCCCCAGAGTCTGGAATTCAATAC
Source organism: Lissotriton helveticus (assembly GCF_964261635.1). Lineage (NCBI taxonomy): Eukaryota > Metazoa > Chordata > Amphibia > Caudata > Salamandridae > Lissotriton > Lissotriton helveticus. Next base: position 499,532,481 of record NC_136062.1, read on the forward strand.
CTCCTAACATCAGGAAGATTCAAAATACGGTAACATTCAAACGTGAACTGAAGAGCCACATGATGAGCAAATACCTTTCATAGAGAAGCTTACTGATCACTGATGTGAACATCGACGCCAAAGAAGGATGGCCTCGGCTAGAATTTCTCGAAGATCAATTATCTGACAATTGACTGATTTCATGTTTAAACCTTGGCCCTACCCTTTACTACTACCTCACAGCTATGTGATCTGATAACTGTAACTCACAGACAATACTATATATCCTCTACCTCACTTTGTTTTATTGCCTAAGATCCTGGATACATGTCAACCTTTTTCAATTCTTAATGCTAATTACACATGTTATTTGCACTGTTATGCTATATAACCCTACCTCACCGAGCTTGGCCATATGCCTATGACTCAAGCTAAACTTATTCACCTCCTAATACTAATTGCATAGGCTGAAGAACACTTACATATAATCACCCTTATAGCCTATCGCCTTCTACTTTATATATGTCTGTTGTTACAATTGCTATTATAATGTCTGTAATCTATCTTACATGTGAAGCGCTCTGATACCCACGGGTCTTGTCCGCGCTATACAAAACTCTAAAAATAAAATAAAAATAAATAAAATCCTACTCAATTGCAGATCGGCCCAGAGACACTCCTCCGACATCGCTGATCTCGTCTCAGCTAGGGATCTGGACCTAGCTATTCTAACAGAAACGTGGCTTACTGAAGCCTCTACCCCGATTATGGACATACTAGTCCCCCCCAATTATCACATCATTAGGCTGGACAGGTCTCCTGGCAAGACGGGCGGGGGAATTGCGTGCATTTTTAGGAGCAACCTCTCCGTTACTAAAATCACCCCCCCCTCCCTCTCCTCCAGTGAACTCCTCTGCCTCGACATCACCAGCGAGGGCAAACAAGCTTGTGCTCTACATCTCATCTACCACCCGCCTGGTGACAATCTCATTTTAACTCAACAACTCATGGACATGATCACTTCCAATGCCGGTCGGCAGACAACCCAAGTCTACCTGGGTGACTTCAATCTTCACTGGAACGATCAGAAAGACACAGTGGTAAATAGTCTCAAAACTTTCCTTAATGCGCTTGATCTCACCCAAATATGCGATAGGCCAACACACGACAAAGGTTCGATACTCGATCTCATCATTGCCAAAGAGAACTCAACACAACTGGAGGCGATTCAACCCTGCGACTGGTCTGATCACCACATTATCACCTTCTTTATCAATGAAAAAGTTAAACCTATCCCAGCTCAACCAATCAAATCCAAAACATGGAAAAGGAACATGAAGAACCTTAACCCCTCTACCCTGCCCCCCCACATCGGCAATCTCCTACTTCCCCCTTCAGGTGCCTCGGATGTTCAATCACTGATGGACCACTACCTTGACTCTATGAAATCAGTAGTCAATGAAGTCGCCCCACTGCAACTGAAGAGAGTCTCCACCAAAACTTCTAACCCCTGGTATGATGATAGACTCAATGACGACAGGCGTACTATGCGAATGGCAGAGCGCACCTGGAGATCGGACCCTTCTGCACTGCACCTCAAAAGGCTTAAGAACAAGAGAAACGCCTACTTTAGGAAAATAAAGCGCACAAAGGCGGACTTCTTTAGCCGCCAGTTGGACCAAGCAAAAAACAGGCCAAGAAAGCTATTCGAACTAATCAAGACCCAAACAAAGACTCAACCCCTACAATCAAACAGCACAACAAGCGACACCCCACATTGTGAAGCCTTCTCTGCTTTCTTTAAGCTAAAGACTGACAACATAAGAAATGACCTCATCATGGATGTAAGTCGATTCCCCAACAACACCAGAATGTCTTACACTCAACCTAAAAACAAGGCATCCTGGCTGTACTTCGATACCTACTCGGAAGAAGCAATACACAAACTGCTCTGCACCTTGAAGCCCTCTAATCACCTCACAGACCCTCTACCTGCTAATGCTGTAAAAGACTTCATCCCCTTGCTCCTCCCTCTCTGGGCCAAAATCATCAACAGCTCCCTGCAACAAGGCCTCATTCCGGACTCCCTCAAGGTGGGGCAAGTCACACCTATACTCAAGAAACCTACAGCTGATCCGTCTGACCTAAACAATTACCGGCCCATCACCAATATCCCCACCCTGGCCAAACTGCTGGAAAAATGTGTCCAACGACAACTAACTAAACACATTGACCAATTTGACCTCCTCAACCCTCATCAATCAGGCTTCCGAGCGAAACATAGCACGGAAACAGCTATGACACACATAATTGATGACGCCCTCCAAATTCTAGATCGCAATGAGTCCTGCCTCCTCATCCTTCTGGACCTCTCGTCAGCTTTTGACACGGTCAAACATGAGAACTTGCTGGAGCTGCTAAGCACTAGAATGGGTCTATCGGGAACTGTTCTCAAATGGTTTTCGTCCTTCCTTCACAATCGGTCACAGAAGTTCAAGATCGACAATGTGCTATCCACACCTGTGCCTGCAGATCTGGGTGTTCCACAAGGATCCTCCCTCTCCCCCACACTGTTCAACCTCGTCATGGAACCGCTCGCCACCTTACTTCAAGCTTCCAATGTCCAATTCCATATGTACGCCGATGACACACAACTCTACCTAAAGCTACAATCTCCGGAAGATATCAAACATCTCAATTCCACGCTTATTAACACTCAATCTTGGCTGGCAGATAATCACCTCAAACCAAATGCTCTGAAAACCGAGTTCCTACTCATCTCACCCCCGGCAAAAACTTCCACCACCCAAACATGGCTCAATAACCTAACAGCACTCAATGTCCAACCTACCATCGTGGACTCGGCGAAATCCCTAGGCATCACACTCGACGCCAAGCTCAACATGCAGCAGCACGTTAGCAAAGCCACAAAAGCAGCTAATTTCCAAATCAACACACTGAGGAAAATTAAACCTTTCCTCCCTGCCGAAGACTTCCAAACTGCTGTACAAGCTCTAGTCATCCCTCGAATAGACTACGGAATTGTGGCCCTCAGCGGACTCCCGCTATCCACAACTGCACCCTTAAGAGCCTCCCTGAACGCTGCAGCAAGACTTGAGGTTCCGTGACAATTGTAAGTGATGTTTTCGACTCGCACGAATATGGTCGAGTCTGGTATCTAAGAACCGCAAATGACGAGTTTAGTAAGTATACGCAGTTCCGCTGTGCTAACTTAAACCGTTCGTTTGATATGTGGGTTTTTCATCTGTACCCACGGGTTCCATCTTAGATACGGCATCCATTTTGTCTCTTGCCCTCAAGTAGCCAGCGAACGGACACTGTCCGCTTCGTTACCTTGGGACTCTCAAGATATTTGTGGAAGACACATGTTCTTTGTAAATATCTTTTACGATGAGGGGGATGATACTGTAAGGCAGATGGCCCCGCTTTTGCCGTGCCGGTTTATTGTCTCAGCCGTGCATCTCATTAGGCACGTCCCTTTGATGCCTGTATCTCGTGTTTCCCGATACCTCCCCTTTTACACCCTTTTCGATCTCCCCACTGTCTCCATCTTCCTCTGCACCTGTCTTTGTCCCTATTTCGATCTGTTTTACTGCCGATCGGAATTCACTAATGTTGGGAAGATGGGTTTTTACAGTTGGGAACCGCCAAATGTTTCCGCACTTATGTTCCGGACCTTATGTGTACCAAAGTGACCAAAGCGACCCCTCTGGGGGATAATTATGGGAACCAGGTTGTAAACTTTTGTGTACCATGTTGTCCTATGAGTAAATTCTGTATAAAAGGAGCGCTCCACAGAACCAATTTGAAGCAGTCTCCCCAAGTTGCACGTGTTGTACTTGTTGTGACTTCTGTGTTCCCTGCAGTAAATAAACCTTGAATCCTTGACGCCAAAGGAAGTGTCCCGTGTCTCTGTAGTTTGTGCGCCGAAACAGGTATCCCATGAAGGTTATAGGTGTTGTTCCCTGGCACCGCTGGTACTGTTAAAAAGTCCAGTCCTTCAGTTGGCGCCCAACGTGGGGCGACTTCAGCGGTACCGGTCCAAAGCCTGATGATCGTGAGGAACTTCGTGTGAAATCTCCGAGGGAAGGTGCACCCCGCTTCATCGATCCTGTTGTCGAAATAAGTGGCCCGAAGTTTTTCCCTGCGAAGATTCCCGCCTCCTGACGGCTGCGACGGACCGATGCCCTGACTGTCGACCTGTCTTCGACGCCCGGCGTAGACCTTATGTACAAGCGAGACGACAGACGGGCCTTCCTGGTGACGCCATTGAAGTTCTGAGTTAAGTATTTGTGAGTCGCTCCCAGTCCTTAGTGATTGTTCTAGCTTTTGAAAGCTTTGTGGTTAGCCTTTAAGGCTTTGTGGTAATAGCTCACTGAGCTTTGTAATAGCCTCCTCAGGCTTTGTGGTTAGCTCTCCGAGCTTTGTAATAGCCTTAAGGCTTTGTTGTATTGCATGGTTCCATTGCATTTGTGGTTCTTAGTATTGGTTTTTAGTATTATTTGACAGTTGCAATTGCCAAAAACCGAGGGTTTTGACTTACACGAGGTTTTATTGCTTCGGTAATCCTTGAAGTTTGATACTAGGTTAGTGTGCACGATGCCTAGCCATAGTGATTTGTTTCGTATTTTCAAATGTTGCGCAATGGATTCCCGGTTGGAGGACTCATGTCCGATACCTCCAGTTGGAACTCCGATACATGATCTTTATAGTCGACATGGTGTGGGTCCTATAATCTATAATGATTACTGGGTCCGTTATACAAAGAAAGACGGTGACCTTAGATGGCCACCACATGGAACTTTTGAACTTTCGATTTTAGATAATCTTGAGGCTAAATTATTTTCAAAGAAAGCTAGGCCAGCTATGTTTGATTCTTTTCGGATATGGCGTAAAGAGGCCAAGCAGAAAGAAATCAAACAACTTAAAAAGGATCAAAAGCAAGAGTTCGTTCCTGTAATGCAAGCTATAAAAGAATGTAGACAAGACAAAGAAGAAAAAGACATGGAAATCGCTACTAGATTGCATCACATGAAAATAGATAAATGTTACCCAGTTTTACCGAATAAATCAGAAAAGAAAGAAGAAGATTTGAAGGAGGATTCCTTGCTGTCATACTTGATGAAATCACCACCTCCTTATGTACAGGGTGCTACTGCTCCTGTAGTTGCTCCTGTAGTACCTCCTGTTGTACCTCTTGTTGCTCCAGCGGCTGCGGGTCAGCCCGCTGTTAACCCTACGTTTGTTTCACCACCTGTCCTCGTTCCTACTGCTCCTGTACCTGTACCTTCGCAGACTGTTGTTTCTGCCACTCCAACTATCTTGTCCGTTCCTACTATGCCTTCCTTCACCTCCAGTGTTGTTGCCCCTGTTTTTCTTTCTCCTTCTGTTCGTAAGCGTGTTCCTAACTCTGTTGCTACCCTTTATTCACCTCTTTCTGGTCCGTTATTTTCGTCTAATTTATCTGAAACTCCTCAGAGACGGAGTCAGATCCCTAGTGGTAGGGAGAAAGAGACGTTAGTAACAATGGCACATAGGTGGATAAGACATCCTGCTAATTACACTCCACGTGTAGTCTTTGATACGTTTTCTCAGTTTAATGAGCCTACGCAGAGATTCGTATTTGAGGAGATGTGTAACTTTTTGAGAGAAGAATGGTATAATGATGATGTAGATAATGTACCGTCCGACATAATTGAACTTCAGAGTCACTTTTCAAATGGTATGATTATAGGAGACGATGTACGACGTGCCGTGGAACGCTTATTAGCATTCAGACCCACAGCACATTCTCGGGTATTATTAGATGATACCACTGAAAACTGGAAAGCGGTTCCTGGTCAGTATCCTATGAGAGAAGTCCCGCCACTGTGGGTGCCTGGAGATCCGCAGGGTAACCCTGTGGTGCTACCGCATTTTCGAAGAGTGTGGATACATCTTCCATGGAAACGATCGGAAGTTTTGCAAGTGAAGCAATCCTTACCTGATCCGCGTAAAAATCCGGCTGGTTATTATAAGGAGTTATCACAACTGATAGAAGCTTCTATTATGAACCTTGCCGACATCGACATGTTGTTTGGCAACGTTGTACCGCAACCAGTTTGGGCTAAAATTCGTCAAGCCAATCACGCAGCTGAATTAGGGGGTGATTGGGCTGCACTGCTAGCAGCTGATGCATTACAAGTCGGTGGGGCCAAGCCTGAACAGTTGATCTTGGATTTGCCTCAGAAAATCATTACGCTCATGAAAACTCTCATGCCAGCGATGAAGGTGAACTGGGATAAGTTATCAGCTTGTAAGCAAAAGAAAGACGAGAGTGTCTCGGATTTCTTTACAAGGTTTGAGGAAGCGTTTGTCGACCACAGCGGCCAGGACATGGGCGCTGAGGGAGGCCAGCGGTTATTCGTTGACAAATTCGTGTCGAATTTGTTGCCTGAACTAAGCAACAAACTAAAGAATTCAGAAAGTGCATGGGCAGTTTCAACCACTGCGCAAATACTAGCAACGGCTCAGTATTATGAGAATAGGGAAAAGGAAGAAAGTGATCGTGTAGAAAAGAAAACGAAGGAGCTCAAAACGAAGGTTTTGTTGCAGCAAGCATACCCTCCACGATCAAACCAAAATGATGCACAACAGCAGTATCGACCACGAGCACAGCTCGATAGAACACAGCCGCGCTCTGACAACTTTGATTCCAGATCTTCACTTGGGTATAATCAGTGCGCATATTGTAGGAAAGAGGGGCACCTAAAATATGATTGTCTTGCCTTACGGGACCGTCTGAATGGTGTGTCGACACGTGGAAACCGTGGTGGTGGTCCTCAACAGGCACTTCGTGGTAGAGGTCGTGGTTCATCCCACAATCAGAGTGATCGTTATCAAAATCAATCGGATGTAAATAATTACTTTGATCAGCGAAATGCGGGGTCAGTTCGATCTGCACAGTATAATGTTGATGATTATTATGCAGAGTATGAAACTGTTGTAAATGACCATTACTAGGACAGCCAACGACAAAGAGAGGGAGTAGTGTCAGTTCCGGTCGATCAGAGTGGGCCTTACGTTGCAGTGGCTACATCGGGTGTAGTTGAGCCTTTTCTGTTAGACACTGGTGCGACAAAAAGTTCCATCATGCATTCAAAACTCCCTGGCGCACCTTTGTCTGGCTTAACGAACGTTTCCGTTGGATTCTCTGGCGCCCCTGTTAGTAACCCAGTCTCTAATCCTTTGCCTCTTATGATTGGACCCCGTGAGCTAACCGCTCCACTGATTCTATCTACAGGTTGTGGTGAAAATCTTTTGGGTCTGGATTTGTTGAAACGATTATATGCAACATTGTATTGTTCCCCCGAAGGAGTGAAGCTTACATTGGGACGGAGAGTGATCTCTCCCATGTATTTGTCAGTCGATAAATTCCCACCGGAGTTGAGTTCCCTCCCTGCGTCCTTATGGGCCACAGGTCCCAATGACGTGGGCCTGTTAGACATTCCACCCTATGTGATTCAATTGAAACCAAATGCGCGATTACCGCGTTTACCTCAATATCGTATTTCTCTCGAGGGCGAACGAGCGCTGTTAGCAATTGTTTATGATCTCATTGGAAAGGGTGTTGTTGAAGAAACTCGTGGAAATATATGTAATAGCCCTGTATTGCCAATTCTGAAACGAACTGACCCAACTAAACCTCCTGTGTACCGTTTCGTTATAGATTTGAGAGAGGTAAACAAAATAGTGGTTCCACAATTCCCCGTGGTCCCTGACATTACGGCTTTATTAACCACTTGGCTGCTAAGGGGTATGCATGTAGGTCCATTGACTTTCCATTGAAATCAATGGGAACTACATGACGAGTTACCCTTGTCATTAGCACTGAAGGGGTTAACAATGATCCCGGCATCTGCCTCCTGGTTCACAGTGATCGATTTAAAGAATGCTTTCTTTAGCATCCCAATTGCAGAGGAAAGCAGAGACCTATTCGGATTTTCATTAGGTGGTCGCAGTTTTAGGCTAAAACGCGCTCCACAGGGCTACTGTGAGAGTCCGTCAATCTACAGCCAAGCACTTAAAGGTCAACTTGATGACTTTGTATTACCAACGGGTGCAGCTTTGATTCAATACGTTGACGATCTTTTAGTGGCAGCTGATACAGAAACTATTTGCAAAACGGCTACAGTATCATTGTTACACTATCTACATGACTTGCACCACACGGTATCGCCTTCAAAGCTACAGTATTGTTGTCAAGAAGTTACCTATTTAGGTCACTTATTGTCAAAAGAAGGGAGAAGGTTGACCCCAGAGAGAATTGCAGCGATTTCCCGAATGACTGTGCCAAAAACCCAGAGAGATGTTCGCGCCTTTTTAGGTATTACGTCCTACTGCAGACAATGGATTCCAAATTTTTCATTGTTGGCGAAACCATTGATAGCCCTTACGTGCAAAGATGTTTCATCCCCAGTACCTTGGTCTGAAGAATGTCAGAAAAGTTTTTCTGAATTGCGTGATGCGTTGTGTTCGGCTCCTGTGTTGAGCACTCCTGACTACAGTAAGCCGTTTACACTATACGTTCACGAGAGGGATGGTTGCGCGTTGAGTGTTTTGACACAACCTTTTGGTGGTAAGCAACGCCCATGTGCCTACTTTTCTTCGACTTTAGACCCAGTAGCAAGAGCTTTGCCAAGTTGCTTAAGGGCAACAGCGGCAGCTGCGGCGTCCATTCGACAGTCCGCAGGTCTAGTCATGGATAATATGCTCACGGTAATGGTTCCGCATGCAGTCGACACTCTATTGAACCGAACGAAAACTCAACATCTGACAAGTGCAAGATTGTCTGGATATGAGTTGACGTTGCTGGCCAGTCACATACGGATAAAACGATGTAATGTGTTGAATCCAGCAACATTGCTGCCGATCGACACAGAATCAAGTGGTGAAGCAGTACATGACTGCTATCTCAGAACTGAAGAGGAAACCAAGGGTCGCATTGACCTAAAAGATACTCCATTGACAGATCCCGATGGTACTTTGTATGTGGATGGTTCTTGTTTCAAGTTGCCGAACGGTGATGTGACAACTGCGTATGCTGTAGTTACATTGAGAACGATTGTGGAAAACGCAAGGTTAAGTCAGAATTCGGCTCAGGCTGCTGAGTTAATTGCTTTGACGAGAGCGTGTGTGTTGTCTAAAGATAAACGGGTGAATGTGTTTACAGATAGCCAATATGCGTTTGGTGTGGCACATAGTTTTGGACGACTGTGGAGAGAGAGAGGATTCCTTACGTCACATGGTACGAAGATTCAGCATGGCCAGCTTGTAAATGATCTTTTGGATGCACTTACGTTGCCTAAGCAAGTGGCGATTGTTAAATGTAGTGCGCATGGTAAGGTGACGGATGATGTTGGTCGTGGTAATGCGTTTGCGGATGAGACTGCTAAGGAGACTGCCCGGAACCTTAGCACTCGAATGTATGTGACGAGTTCGGTTAGGTGGCCTGCAGAATCAAGTATGTGTGAAAACACTATCGAGAGTGTGAAAGCAATTCAGAATGAGGCCACCGAGACTGAAAAGACGAAGTGGAAAGAAAGTAAGGGAAAGTTGGATGCGAATGGTTGTTGGATTGACTTATCGGAACAGAAAAGATGGATGTTGCCTGATGCATATGTGCTGGCTGTTGTGACTATGGCACATGGGTTAGCACATATCAGCGCGAAAGGTATCTGTAAATTGCTGTTTCCTGTGTGGAAGAATGATGGTATTACGAAATGTGCTGAACGCTTGGTTAAGAATTGTATGGTATGTATGTTGTACAATCCTGGTAAGGGAACCCCAACTCCTCCTGGTAGTTTTGCTCCCCCTTCATGTCCCTTTGAGGTGATCCAATTGGACTTCATCCATATGGAGCGATGCAATAACTTGAAATACGTTTTAGTTGTTGTTTGCGCATTCTCCCGATGGATTAAGGCCTATCCTCTCAAAGACAATACTGCTTTGTCCACTGCGAAAATCCTACTGAAGGAATACTTTCCTCGGTATGGAATGCCTAGAATTGTGTGGTCAGACAACGGAAGTGAGTTTGTGGGGAGTGTGATGAAGAGTGTGTGCAAGGGCCTTGGAATTAATCAGAAATTCCATAGTGCCAATCATCCTCAGTCAGCTGGTTTGGTTGAAGGGTACAATGGTACCCTTAAACTAAAACTAGCAAAGATTCAGGCTACGACAGGTCTTTCATGGCCTGACGCTTTACCCTTAGCATTACTGTCAACAAGGGCAACTGTACACTCCCGAGTAGGGCTCAGTCCCTATGAAATAGTGTTCGGTCGCCCTGCCAATGTTTGGGGGGTCCCTAGACCGGGTGCCTTTTGTGATCTTGAGTATCCAATGTTGATCGATTACCTTCATGACTTGACTGCTAAACTGAGGTTAATTCACCAACAGGTTCACGAAGCATTGCCGACGCAGACGGAGGGTCCAGGCCACCAGCTCCAGCCCGGAGATTGGGTGGTAACGCGAAATTTTTTGCGCAAGAACAATTTGGATCCCAGATTCACTGGACCCTATCAGGTCCTCCTTGCCACGAGAACTGCAGTTCGTCTTGAGGGGCGAAAGAATTGGGTGCATGCCACCCATACCAAGAAAGTCCCCATCCCGTTGCCAGCAGACTCGTGGGTGAGGAAAGGCATTGCATCAACTGAAACCGAAGGATTGTCAGCGTTTGTACCTTTCAGCGACGCACAACCTGTCGGAGAATCCTCAGTGCAGCAAAAAGGCATTGTTGAACACTTGTCATCAGAAGACTCAAGACCAGAACATTCAGCTGATCAACAGGGCGTTGTCCCTTCGACGGATCTTTTGTTTAACGAACAGACACGTCCTGGGAAAACCCGATATTTTTTGCGATCCAGCACTAAAGACTAATAAAAAACCCCGTTCTGTCCCGTGACAAGTGCATTATCCCGTTTTCCATGATCAGTTTGAACACTCATACTATTGTAATTATTTTGTACATATTCATTGAGCTTCGTTCCTTACACTTTTTGTTTCCACAGCTGAGAGACATTGTTTTCGCATATATATATATATTTGTGAAATGAAGGCCGTAGGGCCGCGCGCGTACTTCCTTCTGGTTAGTAGGTCTTGACGCTAGGTTAAAGACCGTCGGTTCCTGGGAACTCCTAGGAATTGACTATTGCTACACAGAACGAAGTGCGTCAAGAAACGTTGCGGACGGTCATAGGGAATGGCATTTTCAAAGCTGATGGACTTGGAAAGAGCTCAAGCACAAAGATTCAAGCTGCAGCAACTCAGTCGTACCAAATGTTTTGTGTTCCAAATATTCGTACTGTTTGTGACTGTTTCTGCGTTATTGGCGGGTGGAGTATATTACACGATGTCTTACTTCTTGCCTTCTATCATACCTACTCCTACCCCTGACCTTAAACTCATCTCCACTGATTCTCCTCATTCTTTTCACATCTTACCTGAACACGAGCAGGCTAGACGTGCAGAATTCCGCAACAATTCCTTTATTCAGCTCCTTCATCAGCATCAGTTAGTGGTTAACACTACTAATTGTTGGGTGTGTGGGTTGATGCCGCATACTACGGATAAGGGAATTCCATATCTGGTGTTACCGTATAGCTCCCAAGGGTCTGCTCGAGCATTTCAAACAATGTTTCAAAGCGCACTGGGTTTCCACCCCATTCGAGAACCACGTTCCCCCTACTCTGGTCCTACCTCGTACCAAAAACCTTTGTCTATAGCAATAGAGGATTTAGATAGCGATATCTATGATCCCTCGCTTATCCCTGAAGAAGAGGTACAAGCCTATAGGGTCCTAAGTAGAGGCGAATATAGTGTGTTTACTGGTGAAAAACAGCTTAAAAGCTCGCCTCCGATATGGGTCGTACCCCACATTGGTAATTTTTGTTTAATAGGTCGCGGCCGTAGATCGAAAGCCCGACTTGGAGAGAGTGCTTGCACTGAAAATTATATTTTGCCAATGGTCTCGTCCCCTGTGTTTTTGGCTGCCAAGGGTACATACTTTATTTGTCATGATCGTGCGTATGCATGGTTGCCCTCTGACTTCATGGGCTCATGTTTTATCGCAAACTTGTTGCCTCCGACGTTTACTGTAGATGCAGATTATCACAAAACTAGAGTTGTGAGAGGCGTAATTAGCGAAGAGGATACTGCCGGTCAAGAGGCAGGAGACTTTTTCAAGGGTTTCCTCCCATTTTGGGGACCTATGGTTAATAGTAGGAACCTGAGACAGTTGACTCGAGTGGTAGAATCGACAGCTAATATTACTGCCAGTGCCCTTGGTAATATCACCACAGAACTTCAGGCGGATAGACTTATGACGTTACAAAACCGTATGGTTTTAGACGTGATCTTAGCAGATCGAGGTGGGGTATGTAAGGTGATCCATTCGAGCTGCTGTATTTTCATTCCTGATAACGCTCCGACTGTCTATCAAGCCATCTCGAAGTTGCATAAGATCTCCGAATCCATACACGTGGATGTAGGGGATTGGACGCTACTTGGATGGTTTTGGGGCCTGATGTCGACTTGGGGTTGGAAGATTCTGATGATCATTGGAGTCGTTGTAGCGTTCCTGTTCACGTGTTGCCTTTGCGTGCAGTGCGGTCCTGCCTTATGTGGCCTCTGTGCTACAACGTGTATGAGACAGCCACCTGTTACCAAAGGGTCTCGGTTGAACAGAGCTATGCTACAGCAACATCTCGAGGGTCTGATGAATATCGAATATGATTCCGACTAGTGCTTGCCTACATGAGGGCAAAAGGAGCGTCTGAGGTTCCGTGACAATTGTAAGTGATGTTTTCGACTGTCACGAATATGGTCGAGTCTGGTATCTAAGAACCGCAAATGACGAGTTTAGTAAGTATACGCAGTTCCGCTGTGCTAACTTAAACCGTTCGTTTGATATGTGGGTTTTTCATCTGTACCCACGGGTTCCATCTTAGATACGGCATCCATTTTGTCTCTTGCCCTCAAGTAGCCAGCGAACGGACACTGTCCGCTTCGTTACCTTGGGACTCTCAAGATATTTGTGGAAGACACATGTTCTTTGTAAATATCTTTTACGATGAGGGGGATGATACTGTAAGGCAGATGGCCCCGCTTTTGCCGTGCCGGTTTATTGTCTCAGCTGTGCATCTCATTAGGCACGTCCCTTTGATGCCTGTATCTCGTGTTTCCCGATACCTCCCCTTTTACACCCTTTTCGATCTCCCCACTGTCTCCATCTTCCTCTGCACCTGTCTTTGTCCCTATTTCGATCTGTTTTACTGCCGATCGGAATTCACTAATGTTGGGAAGATGGGTTTTTACAGTTGGGAACCGCCAAATGTTTCCGCACTTATGTTCCGGACCTTATGTGCACCAAAGTGACCAAAGCGACCCCTCTGGGGGATAATTATGGGAACCAGGTTGTAAACTTTTGTGTACCATGTTGTCCTATGAGTAAATTCTGTATAAAAGGAGCGCTCCACAGAACCAATTTGAAGCAGTCTCCCCAAGTTGCACGTGTTGTACTTGTTGTGACTTCTGTGTTCCCTGCAGTAAATAAACCTTGAATCCTTGACGCCGAAGGAAGTGTCCCGTGTCTCTGTAGTTTGTGCGCCGAAACAGGTATCCCATGAAGGTTATAGGTGTTGTTCCCTGGCACCGCTGGTACTGTTAAAAAGTCCAGTCCTTCAGACTCGGTCCCCACCCAAGAGCTTTGCAACTCACTTAACTCTTTTTTCTTTGAGAAAATCTGCACTATTAAACAAAGTATTCCTATCAATCAGCCCCCTCTTCTTTTTGCTGACACTTTTTACAACTTAGTCACCCTGGATTCCTATCCCCTCATTGAAAATGTTAATGTGACGGGGAGGACTCGGGTCCACCTGGCTTACCTGTCTCACCTCTCTTTGACCAGCATGCAGGGGCCTGGAGAGGAGCAGAAGACCAGGACGACACGGATACGGACGATATTGGAGGTCCCTGTTTCTTTCATTGGGCGGAGCTGGACAGCGATATCGTCACCGGACACGCCCCCTCGACTCAGGTAAATGCCGCACAGGAACACTCACAGGTGTGTTATGCACTCGGAGGAGACAGAGCTGAGAGCGACGGCGAGCGAAGTGAAGAGGAGGAAGAGCGAAGATCAAGAGCGGAGACGGAGAGGCGGGAGCAGAGGAGAGAAGGAGAAGGAGGAGCGGAACATCGGAGACAGGAGACGGAGACGGGAGAGGAGACGAGAGACCATCGGAGGCAGGAGACGGAGACGGGAGAGGAGACGAGAGACCATCGGAGGCAGGAGACGGAGACGGGAGAGGAGACGAGACCGGCGGAGAGAGTACGACGGGGAAAGCCAGGAGGCCAACAAGAAGGCTCTTCGCCCAGCCACACTTCATCGAGGGAAGTGTGGCTACCAGAGGTACGGTCACGGCTTGCGGGCTGGGCGGGCTTTAAGTGGACGAAACCCCCGTAGAATTACCGCACTCACACTCTAAGCACTACCCCCCCCTCACTACCCAGCACCATAGAGCCGAGACGGAGAGTTGTGCACGTGTGATTCCTCACTCCTTTCCCCTGTGTTAATCGGTCTGACCAGTAGACTAAAACGCTGTCATCTTTTCTTCCTACACGGACGAGACGGCACGACACCGTGGAGGAAAAGGATCGGACCCCCAGTCCCAGAAGACACCGGGACGAGAGAAGAACAGCGTCAGAGAAACGCCTTCAAAGACTCACTGAAGAGGCAGAGACAGCACTTCCTTACTATCGCAAAACCATACATCGTAAACGCACTTTTAAGCTAATAAAGCCTGCGTTGCCCAGAGTACCGGTGTCTGTTAGTCTCTTTGAGGGGACAGTACCCCCGCCCACACACACGCCCACACCCACGCCTGTTGTCATCGCTCAGGGCAGCCCCGAGGTGCCACAGTTAATCTACTCAAACTCCTTACCAAAGTTAAATCTGGTTCCCCTGATGACATCTGTCCCCCCCACATTCTGAAAGAAGTGGGCACCAGTCTTCCTGGGTGCTTACTTTCCATACTGAATGGATCACTTATACAGGGCAAAGTCCCAAATAATCTTAAAAAGGCCCTTCTCATCCCCCTCATAAAAAAGGCAGGAGCCAACCCGCTAGATCCCCTCAATTACAGACCTATATCGTTGCTGCCATACTGTGCCAAATTGCTGGAGTCCCATGTTTGCGACAGTATTTCCACCTTTTTGGAAAAATCAGAGTATCTGGCACCCAATCAGGCTGGCTTCCGCCCTTGCCATTCTACCGAGGCGGTCATTCTTTCGGTGCAGAACACACTGAGGCGGAACGCGGATGCAGGAATCCATCAGGCTCTGGTGCTATTGGACCTCTCTGCTGCGTTCGACACGGTCGACCACACCATCTTGGTCGACCGTGTCGAGCAGGCAGGTCTTAGGGGCCCTGCACTGAGCTGGATCCGCTCATACATCACGGGCCGAACACAATCGGTCAGACTGGGCTCCTTCTCGGCTCCTACTATACCCACGACCTGCGGGGTACCACAAGGTTCCTCGTTATCTCCCCTGCTTTTTAATGTATACCTACGCCCCCTTCTGTACTCCCTTCGGAACGCAAAGGCAACCATTTTCAACTATGCTGATGATTTGCAGCTCATCTTTCCCCTTAACACCAAGGATTCTGTGGTAGAATTTCAAAGAACTATGTCCCACATCCTGAGTTGGATGAGCTGCAATCATTTGAAACTCAACCCAGGCAAGACCGAGCTGGTCCTGCCTGGACAGAGTACACTTAGTTGGAATTCTAGCTTTTGGCCCCCCAGCATGGGCGTTCCTCCATCTAAGTCATCTTCGGTTAAGAGCCTAGGTATCTTCATTAGTGAGGATCTCTCGTTGAAAAGACAGGTTGGAGCAGTTGTATCCTCCAGTTTTTTTCAGCTGAAGAAAATAAAAAAAATCGCCCGCTTCTTTTCCTCAACAGCCCTTACACAAATTGTCATCTCCTTGGTTCTGTCCAGACTGGACTTTTCTAACAGTCTTTACCTCGGCCTCCAAATTGGAGAGCTCAAACGTCTCCAGCTGGTTCAGAACCAAGCAGCCAGGCTCCTTCTGAACATACCTAGGAGGCAATCAATCAGACTTGGTCTGAAGCAGCTACATTGGTTGCCGGTTGAGCAACGCGTGGCCTTTAAAGCCGGGTGCATTCTGTTTAGGTCTCTGAATGATACTGGCCCGTTATTCATTAGAGACTTATTTAAAAGATACAGTCCCTCCCGCCACCTTCGGTCCACCTATAAATCACTTTTGACTGTACCTCTGTACAAAAGGAAGCGTCTCGGAGGCAGCTGCTTTGACCATCTTGCAGCTGTCCTCTGGAACTCTTTCCCCCTTCATCTAAGGCTGAATGACAGCACCCTCAGCTTTAGACACTCTCTGAAAACCTGGCTCTTTTCTCAAGCACACTACTGAGCTGCTCCAGCTCTACTAACTGACTGTCGCGCCTGGTTCTTTTCTATAGCGCCATGAAGCCCCCGGGCGTACGAGCGCTCAATAAATTCTGACTAACATTAACATTAACATTAACTCGTTACTGGCTCAAGAAAACATTCGCATATATCCCCAGACTTAAAGTCTCTAAAATGGCTGCCTTTTGAAGCCAGAATACAGCTAAAAATTGCAGTTATGACACACGCGGCCGTGCACCACAATGCACCCAACTACCTCGCTCAAAAGTTGTCTATCTCAGGAGGCTCGAGGTCCAATAGAAGCACAAAAAACCTACTCCTGAAACCCCGTAGATTCCGGAAAGAGAAAACATACAAGCGCTCCTTCTCTGGAAGGGCACCCAGGATTTGGAACGCGCTCCCGCCTGAAACTAGGCGGATCTCCTCCACTGCACTCTTCAAGAAAGAGGTGAAAACCATCCTTCTGGCCAAGATCTCCTGAACATGATTGGTGCTGGATCAGAAACTCTGCATTGCTTTGTATCACTGTTCACCTTGTCCTCTGGCACTATACCTCTAACTTGATGTTGTCACTACCAATATATGATACACGTTGATTCACTCTCCCGATGCCCCCACTCAGTGATCTCGCTACACTAAGACTTTGGTATAAGCCATCCACACACCCAAGGAACACCTGAACACCCCTGTAGTGGGATCAATGACTTGTGCCGTCTTATATTACTTGTTTACCTGAGTGTATATTGATATGTTTTATATATGTTACTATTACCCCACCATGTTAGCGACTACTATACTGCTCCCATTATCTCTGTTCACTCCTACTGCCACTACCCTGTCTTTGTAAAGCGCTCTGATATCTGTAAGGATCTTGTTCGCGCTATATAAAACTTTGAATAAATAAATAAATAAATAAATAGTAAATCATGTGGCATATGGCAAAGTAGAGAGAAGTGTAAAACATAACCTAAGTGCCCTGCCACTAACAGCAATTTGGCATATTACCTATTTTATATGTCCTAGCTGAGTAATTGTAAAGTCGCCTCGGAGGCGATCACACTGAAGTCACCTTTTTCCAATAGTCGACACGCTAGGGAGGAGGAATATTTATATATTTATTGTATAACCCCTTAAGGCTCTCAGGACACTATTTATTTTGGTAAAACTATCCTAATTGGGCCGAGTTGGCACCTCAATCTTATTTTTAAGTCGAAAAGGGTTTCTCAGTGTCACTGGTTTCTTAACACTGTTGGTATCTGAAAGGAGTGAAAGGTGTTGGTAGCTTGGACTGCTCGGACCGCTGGGTGTGCCACAGATGATATGCTTGGCCCCTCGGTGTGATACAGGGTGTGTTTTTGACATTTAGGGAAAAAGATTTGGACCTGGGAGATTAGGAGTAACTTGTGTTTTGCCAAGAGAGGTCTATGGTTCTCGAGTAATTCCCTTTTTCCACTAACTATTCTCATTATCTTTCTCCCGGACCCGATAGTGACAGGCTATCAGGCTCACTAAATCCTGTGTACCATGCACCGCTTTCCGTGTTCACAGGATAGCTTGTGCTAGGAGTAGATATACCTGATTGTTTTTTACAACATTATTTGCTCATTAATAAACAGGAACTAGTTTGTGTTTCAGGGAGACAGAATCAGTTAGTTATTGATTAGATTTTGGTGATGTTTTATCACGTTTTAGTGCATATCCATTTAGCTGAAATGATTATAGCGGGTTCTGTGGTGATTGAGATGCATGAAATTGAATTTTTCTTTGGCTTCAGTATTACACTCCCCTGTCCCTTTTGGCAGTGAAGGGTAACTCTCCCCGGTGTGAGATTAACAGCATCACATCCTCACTTATACCGTACATCAATCTGAACAATAAAAACTGACAGAGAAAAAATGATGACTTTGTTTAAAATCTCTTTGCTAGCATATGTCAGATATTATGCACAATTTAAAAACCATACAGAGTCATTAATATACAGTGTCTATACAGTTTCAGATACCTCTCTCATTCATTCATTAATCCACAAGGGATGTTTTTAATCTCTTGAATCCAAAAAAAAAATGATCAAATCATTTTACAAACACAAATCAAAATGCAATACATTAAAAAATAAAAAACGATTTTGTGGATTCAGGTTTTCGGTGGTACTTGCAACGGTTCACCCCACCTTCTTCAGGACTGTGAGAAAGTAGCTCCATATATGCTGGACAATAAGGCAGTACAGCGTGTATAGAGTCCACAAACCCCAAAGGTATAACAGAGGTTAAAGTCAGAACTGATCTTACTCTCCAAAGTGGTAGTTTGGTCGAGCAGTGAGGCAGTGTAAAGCATTTGTTGTACACACTCAGTCAGCAAAAGGTTTCACACACTCAAGAACTGAACTCCAGGCCAATTGTTGTTATATCCTCAGATATAGTTGTTATATTTTTAGAACCAACAGTTATAAAAATATACTTTTCAAGGTACGAGTACTCTCATGTAAATACTTTGCAGAGGAGCAATACGTTTGTACACATAATAATCACAGGATAGCTAATAAGCAATACAGTTCTGAAACACACTCTAGCATTGAGCTCAATGGGTTTTCATAGGAAAGTACAGTTGATTACTTTATGGATTACTTTGGTAGTTCCAGGACTAGATCTTAGATTCAGTCCTGGGTCTAAGCTGAAACCAAAATAGCAAAAACGTTTTAGTTACTGTGATGAATTTTCCTGAATATAAAGCTCTTTTAAAAGTAGCACCCCTGTAATGAGCGATACTGATGCATCTTCAGTGATATCCAGTAGTGAGAATGGAGATGCACCAGAGATAGTCCCGACTACTGAGAATACTACTTTTTTTGGGGAGGTTCAGAGATTAAGGAAGGGAAATCGGGACTTAGAGATGAGAAATCGAGATACACAAGCAAAAAGACAAGGAGAGGCAGTAGGGGGGGCAGGAGATCCAGGTGCAAGAATAAGGAGCCTGAGATCATGGAAACAATGATAACTAATGATGAATCCATTGCATGTGACATAGAAGTGATCAATCTATCTTCTTGTGAATTGTCTGATAATATGGTAACTGTCCTAAAAAAAGGTTTAGGTTTTTGTCCAGCAACGAATTTAGATTGGTGTATGATTAAAATAGATCTTTTTAAATTTGTAAGAAACCTTAAAATCAAGAAACATTTTGCTAATGTACCAGTGAAAGACAAACAATCGTCTAATAAAGTTCTTAGTGAGATCACGATACAAGAATTGAAAGATACTCAGCTTCTTTTATCACTTACTGAGAGGGAAGATGATCCAGTAACTATGCAGACACTTATTGAGGATCTCGAGATATCGAGATTTCAGAGGGAAGGGAGTGGATTGAAAGTGAAGTCAAAATGGACCCCACAACTTATACCAGGGAACACCATTGATACATTTTTTAAGATGGTCTGCACAGATATAGATAAGGTAATTGACATGTCAAGACTAGGAGGTACTAGAGTACTTCGAGACAATCTTACATTTGGAGAGAGAGAGGCCTTACATGAGCTCATTAACAATAAAGCAATAACAATACGTAGTGCAGACAAGGGTGGGAATATAGTTGTGTTAAATACTATTGATTACAATAATGAGATCTACTCCCAACTCAATGAAATTTTGTATTATGAGAAATTGACTACTAATCCTATTCCAGACTTAATTGTTAGAATCAATGGTGAAATTAAGCAATGGTACGAGCAAACATTGCTAGATCATGACGAATACCTTTACCTTATGCTAAGTACACCTAGATCACCGTGTCTATACACTCTCCCAAAAGTCCATAAATGCCGGGACAAACCGCCAGGGCGGCCTATTGTCTCCGGCATTGGTGGCCCAACGGAGCGATTATCTGAGTTTATTGATTGCTTTTTGAGACAATATGTGTATAATTTACCGTCTTTTATTGAAGACACTAAGCACATACTGAATTTACTTGAAGACATTGTATGGGAGGATGGTATGTTACTAGTTACATTGGATGTGGTATCCCTTTATACCATCATTGATCACAATATGGGTATACGTGCTTTGGACCATTTTCTTAGCGCAAGATCAGCTGAAATGTTTGACCACACTCAAATGCTATTACGGATGACTCAATTGGTATTGGAAAACAATGTGTTTTTATTTGATGGCCAGTGGTACAGACAACGCCTTGGGACGGCGATGGGTTCTAGATTTGCTCCGTCTTTCGCCAACCTGTTTATGGGTTGGTTCGAGGCGGAGCGAATCTGGGGCCCTGAGGGAACTGAATGGACCCCATATATACACTACTGGGGCCGATTCATCGACGATTGCCTGATGATATGGACAGGCACAGTAGAGAAACTTAAAGGTTTTTTTGACTATCTGAATGAAAATACATATAATTTGAAATTTACAACTTCTTATGACATGCAGAGGATCACTTTCTTGGATGTGGAGTTGTATGTGGAGGGAGTAAAGATTCAAAGTCGGATGTATCGAAAACCTACAAGTTGTAATTCAATCTTGCATGCCGGGAGCTGTCACCCCAATTATCAGAAAAGAGCTATACCTTATGGGGAACTAATTAGAGCTCGACGCAATTGCTCATCAGATATAGAATTTGAGCACAATATAGTAGACATGTCATCTAGATTCCTTAATCGAGGATACAGACAAAATGTAGTTACTAAAGCTGTATCAAGAGTAAAGAAAGTGAAAAGAGAAACTACACTGATAAGAGAGAGTAAAGATGGTAGAACATTAGATCAGAAGGTTAGACTAATAACCAATTATGGAATGGACAGCTCGAAATTATTTACCATCCTGAACAAACATTGGCACCTACTTTGTATAGATAACAATCTGAAACCGTATATTTATGATAGGCCTAGTGTGACATTTAGAAGAGGAACAACTCTGAAGAACATGTTGAGTCCCAGTTACCCGATCAAACAGAATAAAGCTGATTGGTTGAACAGCTTTAAAGGCTTCTACAAATGTGGAAGATGTATATCATGTAGATGGGCAATGAAGAAGGTTCTGTGTTTCGAATACAATGATTCTGGTAAATATACTATTGGCATGTTTATAAATTGTGACACAGCATATGTGGTATATGTGATTTCATGTAAGTGTGGCAAAATCTATGTAGGGAGTACCAAGAGAAGGCTCAGAGATAGAATCGCTGAACACTTTAGGGCATTAAAAAATGGAGATACACGGTACCCAATTGCGTCACATTTAGTTCAGAACTTTGAAAATAAGGACCAACATGTCTTTTTCTACCATGGGATTGACCACATAAAACCAGACCCGCGAGGGGGCAACAGATTGTTAGCATTGAGGAAGCGTGAGGTACTTTGGTTGATCAGATTGAAAGCGGTTGAATGTGGCCTTAATGTTGACCATGAGTATGAGTTCTATCTAGGAAACTGAGAGTATATGGATAATAGTAGAGTGAAAACTATAAGAAACAAGGCTGGGGCCATTTGTTTCGTTCTACATTTTGTATATACTAATGTCTCCCAACACTGAAAACTCTATATAACGGGAAAGGACAGTGACTTATGAAGTGAGTACATACTTGTGTATTGTTTTACTGAGGTCGATAACTAACTGGACTATAATTTTCGAACCTACTACCTCTCTAAATTGTTTTTATGCTATGAACACGTAAATTTGATGGACAATAGTTAATGCTGACAACAGGGAAAAGGTGGTGGTATACCGGAAGACCCCTGTGGTTTGCAGGTTCAGGAGAGAGCTAACAAGGAATAGACACCGTAATTACTTATGTAATATTGAGATAACGATTAATATATAAGTATCTGTACAACCTAAAACAATGTTTGTAATTATGCCTATTACTTTAGGAGTTAATAACAACAACGATAAACACAATAACAGGACCGATTAATTAATTATGTATCAGTATGTGCAATAACTCAATTCACATGATGTTGATATTTGATCATAAGTTGACGGCAACATAGTATCAACAGATAACAATAACTTGACTTAATATCTACAGTCCTCAATTGTACCCATATAAATATGGCGGGACTGTGACTTTATAGTAAATCCGCCGGGTTTGTATTAATACTAAGACATTACAAGATGGCGCCCGTACGAATTACTATAAATTGCCACTCCAAGATGGCACCCGTGCTGAACGCCAAAGTCGGAACGCTTCGGACTTACAAACGGTGAGCACGTTGAACTGATTATAACTTTATGATTACTTACTAGGGTAGATTTGGAACTTATAAGTGTACCCTCTTGTTTTTACTAGACACAAACACGTGTAGAGGCCACTCAAGAATATAAGAGTTACTAGAAGATTTAATATTAAGGGGACGCGCAGATACTGAAGTGCAAGGTGAGACATACATAGTTGACATATACAGCTGGTTGTTGATACTCTGCTTAAACCGTCACATGGCTAACAAAGAGTACTGACATCGATGTCAATTTACTTTAGGAATTTACTCGATCAATCCGCAGATATTTGGATGATATTTAACTTGGAACTGAAGACTATGGGAGGACCAATATACGTTTGAATTTAAAATACAATAAATTCTTTACGAGTTGGTGAGTGTAATTATCGGTCCATCAATAATTAAACTGGTTAGATTTGACCTATACTGGCTATTACTTGATCTAACAAATATTGTGTATTTAGCATTTGACAGCACCATTTGTTAACTTTACTTATAGGTGTTGGTATATATGAGACAATCTACAAAAATAGGACGATATCTGATATCTATCAAATATACTACGTATGGACGATTAGAGTGTAGATACCTATCTGAAAATAGGTGAGTTATTGACAAGTGATTTGTTATTACAAGTTGGAGAATCTATTAGCTATGGGTGTTATCAGGGACCATAACCTTATACCCTATATTCTTTCATATGACTCGTATGGAATTAGAGCTTGTGATGCTTTGAAATGTAAATGGTTTACATTTAAGTAATGTGGAGATCATGTTTTTGGCACATTTGTTCCTTCTTTATGAAACCAGTGTGTTAATACTTGTAACCATATATCAGACCTAAGTTAAGGTTGAAGAAGTAATTTTAAGTGATTTACTGTGATTTTCATGTTGAGAAATGTATAAATTGTTTTTGCTTTGTAATTTCTAATTTGGGTAAATTAAGACTGATTGTAAGTATTTGGGTTGCAGCCCTGAAGAAGTCATTTGTCCTATACGGACTTGACGAAACGTGCGTTGGCTGCGAGTAATCGTTTGATGAAAACTGGATTTGAATTTGAAGGAAGATTGGACATTAAAAGAAACAGTGAAAACTATATAAAGACTTTTTGATATTTGATTGAGTGCTCGGAGGATCACAGTAATTGTTTGGACCATTGGTTTGTCTTGGAGACTGTGGTAACCAGTCCCCCACCTCTTCCTGAGCACCATTTTGACATATTGTTCTATTACGTATACCTGGACTCTGTGCTGTGCGCTCTTTTAAGCCGTTACCATTGTTTCTCTTTTAAAAGTTCACACTTAGAAACTTTTCAAGGTGATTCTGACAATGTTATCCAATGGGAGGAAATTCAGATTACAGGTAAAGTACGATCGCATTACTTTTGTAATCCAGCACTAGTCTCCTAGGGCCAACACTTGGGCTTAACTCAAAACAGGTAGGTAATTGCGTTTCAGTATTTCGGACGATTTTTAAAGAATATTTGCAGTTTACAAATGTAGACAAGAAATTTCATAGAAAAGCAGACAATGGGTTCCTATGGAGAAAATACAGGTTACTAGTAAACCTGCTAGGGATTACTTTTGCGGTTCAGTACTGGGCTGAAAGGTACAGTACTGGCTTCTCTCCTGATCACATGTGAATATTTTCGAATTCGGACTTTGGCTGATTTTATAGGAATATTTCCAGTTTTCAAAACTACACACTCAGAAACTTTTCTAGTCAAAATGGGTCAATGTTATCCAAAGGCAGGTAAGTGAATTACCGGTTTCCAGGTGAGTACTTGGTAGGTGAAGTTAGGGTTCTGGGCATAGACTCAGGGGTCCCCCAGGGTCAGGTGAGTACAGTTAGTTCAGTCCCAGCGGCACAGGGGCGGCCGGGTGCAGAGGTAGGTAGGCCCAATGTTATCCAATGAGGGAAAGGGGGCCTTCGGTTGGTGGCTGCTGGCTAGCAGACCATGCAGCTCTGGGAGCTGGGCTCCTGGTTACTAGCTCTGGGCAAGGGGGAAGTAGGATAGGGCAAAGAGGTCATAGCCAGCGGCACTCGGGTGGCTGGGTGCAGGGTGCTTTTGAGCCGTCAGGCGCTCAATGTTATCCAATGAGGATCTTGAAAAA
The DNA here is from genome assembly GCF_964261635.1 of Lissotriton helveticus. Taxonomy (NCBI): domain Eukaryota; kingdom Metazoa; phylum Chordata; class Amphibia; order Caudata; family Salamandridae; genus Lissotriton; species Lissotriton helveticus. The sequence continues at coordinate 499,557,291 of NC_136062.1, forward strand.
GGAACAAAGGCTGCAGGCTCGGGGACGGTGACTCTCCAGGGGCGACCAGCACTTCAAGAGGTAAGTTGGGATGATGGAGCACAGATAGGTACCCCAAAGGGAGGCACAGGGGGCCACGGGGCGCCGGGTGCAGGGTTGTCTTTGGGGGTCGGAAAAGCTTACCCTCGGCTGGTCGTGGTTGGGGTGGCCCCTGGTTCTGAGTCTGCAGGCGTTGGCTGGTTCATTGAGGAGGGTCTTTGGGCACTGGACTTCGGGTTCCAGTCACCAGGGGGACGTCCTCGTGGTCTTGGTTCGGGTTGGCCCGGCCCGGGCTCGGCGGGTGGAGAGTGGGCTGGTCCGGAGCTTCCTGGCTGGCACCAGGGGTTGGTTGTTGCAGCAGAGCCTCTGCTGATGGGAGTCCCAATCTTCGAGAGGGTCAAGGCAGGCAGTGTTATGCACCCGTTGAGCGCCGCTGTCAAGAACAGGAGACGGCGCAGATACAAGGGGACTACGTATCCCAGAATCCTTAGCGAGAAGCAGGAAGTGATATAGTAGACTCGCATTCTGCAGAGGGCGTCGGATATTCTTTGTACTAGCAGCCGTTGGTGTAGACTGCTTTTGGATGTTTCCTGTCTCCTTGCCGATCCGCCTAGCGTATCTTTGATCCTACAGTCAGACGGAGGTTTGATTTGTTTTCTGTTCGGATTTGCCCTCCGTTGGAGAGCTGGTCTGGCTCATGCGGAGGACGAATGCTATGGTGATATAAAGAGGATCAACTAAACCGCCTGTGACCTCCGTTAGCTGAGCTAAAACCGGCTCGTTGAGGAGGACATTTGTATTTCGTTTTCTTCTTAACGTGGGTTGTTGCAACTATTGCCCTCCGTTAGGGAGCCGCGTACTACGGCTCGTGCGGAGGACGAAATCGCTCCAAGTACCCACCGACATTACCAGGCTTGGTAATCAACCTATATACTAATTGGGAACATTACGTCTTGCCACCCCGGCTGGGGTTATTCCTTGATTTCTTCAGTATACTGGATTTTGTTTTCAAGTGGTTGAATATTGATATTATCCAGTTCTTCGTGCCGTTGCACAAAGGATCCACAAGGTACTGTGTCTTTATATACTGAGAGGGTGATTAGAACCCAGCAGGATTATTTTTTGAGTTTAGACAGTGCCACTGGCTACGCTATCCATTCAAGAAGCCCCTTTAGATGTGCTGTCTACTTATAAGGGGGTACGTGCACGATCAGTGTATTTGTTGGTTCATTCAATCACTGTTGCATGAGTGTTTGTAAGAAGGTGTGCTTTGTATTCCCAGGTGTGGATAGCGTGGTCCCTGTAATTCCCGACGAGGATAAGGGCGAAGAGAGTTATCTTCCAGTGAGGCCATACGTTGTTTATCATTTACAGGTAGATACTGGGTCAGAGTCACTAGCAATTTGAGGTCTTGTCATTTGTGTGGGATTGGAGTAGAACGGAAGAAGGGGATACTCACCTTCCTTTCTTTTGTCGTTTCAGATCTCCCTCCCTGCTGTTCCCTCCCCTTCCCCGCGGGCTTTATTGCCCTCGTCTGATCCTTCCTGAACCTTTGGCTATTGTAGCAATCAAGGTTTGGATAGATCAGGAGGTGGCTTATCTTTTGCATCACGCTGATCCCGATGACTTAGCCGGGTAACAGGCAGGTCCTCTGGGTGTCCCAAGCTTGCTGTCCGCGGAGGTCACCGGGATTAGGCAGGAGCAGGTTGCAGGACCAACAGGCCGGTAGGGCTGTGGCCAAGTCAGTTTTTGTTGTCCTGTTGTTAGCAGCTGTGCAGCAGGTCTTCTTCTTCTTAATATTTTTTCTTCTTTTGATAGCGGGATCAGAGGAAGGAAGGTTCAGGGAGCCCCTAAATACAAACTTTAGGGGCGTTACAGGTAGGGCAAGGGCAGGGACCAATGGGTCCCTGTACTTGGGTGAGGAAACCCCCTTGCCTGATCCTCTCCTGTAGGAGGGGGGCAGGAACTTAGCTGGGATTGGGCAGGGCTCCCATCTACAAGATGGCCGGGGCACGGGGTCGTGCTTCACCTTGCATCCTCCATCTGAGGATTGGGGTTGGCAAAGGTTGGCACACCCTCCTTCCTGACGTAGTTTTTCCTGCCAGTCTTCCCGCCAGAGTGGGGGTAGAACGGGTGGGGGGCTGGTTGCTGGGTACAGCAAATGGTCTGGAGTAGCTCTCGGAGGCAGTATGCCTTTGAAGCTTCCCCCTGTCCATCCTGGGGAGGGGACATAGCACCTCGCCCAGGATGTGCATTGTTGCAGACCCAGGAGAGTGGGGGGCTCTCCACCCAGGGGTCCAGCAACATGTCTGCTGTGTGGCAGCCTCAGCAGCCACTCACCCCAGATGTGGATTGTAGGTTAGGTTTCAGGGTGCATCTCTAAGATTCCCTCTCATGCATCTTACATTAAATCCCACATTGGCATCAGTGTAGGTTTAATGTGCTGAGAAGTTTGATATCAAACTTGTCAGTCTTCAGTGTAGCCATTATGGTGCTGTGGAGTTCGTAATGACAACCTCCCAGCACCATATACTCTTAAATGGCATCACTGCACTTACAGTGCCCAGGAATGGCCCTGGGTACTGTAGGGGCACTGGGCTCATGCACCTGTGCCCACACCTCTGGCATAGGGCACCCAGCTAGAGGGGTGACTGAGGTATGGCAGGGCAGTGGGGTCTGTGGGCATGGCACACAGGGATGTGTGCCATGTCGATGCTTGGTTTAGTTCTGTACTTAGGCACTCAGCCTGCAAAGGCAGTGTGTGTGTGTCAGGGTACAAGGCCCCTAAGGGTGGCACAATAAGTGCTGCAGCCCTCAGGGGTCTTCTCTGGTCACCATGCCCTGGGTACCTAGGGTACCATTTACTAGGGGCTGGCAGGTGGCCAGAGATTCCAATTGGGTATTTTGTTTCAGCGTAGCTTTTCTTTTTAGAGAAGGAACACAGGCCCTGGGTACCTGATTGGCAGGGACCCAGGGCACACTCATCAAAAGCACATCAGCAGTTCAGAAAAAAGTGGGGGCATACCATGCAAGAAAGATGGCACTTTCTCACAAGGACACCTTAACATTAAAACTCAATGCATATATTCTAGAAGACAGGGAAACATGTATTCAATCTAAACTGTATATCACAATGAATATCACAGTCATTATATTACTTTGATGTTAGGGCACACCATTAACTTATCCAAAGTTAAACACCCTTACTCAAGTGCGTCTTATCATGTAGGTTAATTATATTCTGGTGTGTTACCAAGTCTATTATCCTCATGCAAATCACACTATTTTAATCTACTGTGTAATTCAGGATCACTCCCTATCTATTCATTTCCTCTTTTAAATCTGTTCAGATACCCAGGATCTCTTTTCTTTCAGTTCCTGTAAATATTACACACCTTCCCCAGGGTGTGGTTTCATTTTAAAACTAAACTTACTCTGATAATGTGCAAGTCTATAATCACCAGTTTTGGTCACTCACAGTTGTATATCGGGCGTCCTCTCTGTAAAAGTATAACAATAGACATGAAATCATTTATTTTCCACTTTTATTGACTGTGTCTCTTATCAATTCCTTATCTATCTGGTGTACATGCCACCGTCACTTCGTGGAGTGCACCTCTCTATTATATTATTCCATGGCCCGCTTCCCTCTTTCTTTTATTTCTTGATAAGGGTATAGCTGTATCGTCGCGTGCCCTTGGGTAATTAATTGTCCAGAGTTTCACCGTGAACAAGTTAGAGTTCAGGTTAGTACCCGTGGGTTAAGCATAAGATTTATAAACACATTCCCTCTTTCTTCCTCATACAGCACGGGTTCTAGTGCACAATCGCAGGGCACCAGGCACTTTAAATAGAGCTCTATGCACTTGTGTCACATAATAGTCATTCATAGAGTCAACACCTTGCCCGTCTCTGCCATAATAATGTAAGTATTATATCTATAATGATCATGCCTACTAGCTTCTCAAACAGGCTACGGTGCTGCTGGATATTTTCACCAGTAAATTACACACGCCAGGAGATCTTTTACTCACTCGGGGTAATTTATCCCCAATTATTGTTTCCGACCCGCCACATAGCTTTTATTTTTAACACAGCATGTTTAGCCATGCATTGCTAATCCCTAATAACAAAAACGTTAATCATGGGTAGAGATCAGATTTCAAACTACGCTGCGTGGCGACAACCGCCCCTAATCTTTCATGAGATGATAACTAGAACTTAGATCTGTGGTAACTCTGGCTAAGGGACATTAACCGCCCTTCAATGTCAGGGCCCCAAATGCTAGTAATAGATGCATTTAGTCTATCGTGCAATAGCAACAATCCAGACCGCTATTGACTTAGCAAAAAAGGTCAATTTATTAAGACAGGTAAACAGATAAAAACTCTTTCTTAAAGCAAAACCTTGTTATAACAAAATCTACATTGTCATTACGCTTTAAAACATTTTATCATAAATCGAAACCAAAATATTCCCAACCAGACTTTCAGAAAATACCCCGTGTACTGCACAATCCCATAATTTCCTTTCCCTCCTTGTATTTTTCCTATCAAGCTTTTCGTCCACCCTCCCTCTACCCCAGAGGGAAGGATAAGCCCGCTCCAGACTATCCAAACCCCCCAAAAAGCGCCTAAGTAAAAGAACAACTTACGGAAGGAATAAAACTGTTACCTGTCCTAACGTGACGTAAAAACATTTATTTTCTATTTTTTACATGTGTTCACAAAGTAAGAAATAAAGGGTGGGTCAATAAAACTTTCACCTAAAACAAATCTCCTCAGTGTGAAGCTTCCCGCCCAAAGCCCTTCTATATATAACCTACCCACTGAACCCGCCCCTTACCTGCCTAAACCTATCGCGCTGGGTGGATTGTTCCACCGTGCGAATCACCCCAGGGAGACACCGGCTCACACCAAGGTCCCCCTCGGTCCCCATTGTCAAGCACTGGTATCATCATAAGTCTTTTGACTCGCCTTCCATTTGGAAGTTGTTCATCCCACATATTGAAGTAGCGGCCATATTGTTCTCCCCCTCCACCTATTTATACCAGAACACCACACGTTACGACAACGTCATGCAGCAGAGCATGCGCTTTACTGACTGGTCTCATGAGGGGCCATATTGGCTCCAGGCATCACGTGATATGGTAGAATCCATCTCACATGTAAGAGAATTTCTGTGAATGTAGGCGGATGTGCTATTCTGGAATTGGACCAAATACCCCCGTTTGTGGGTATTCTCATTACTTATCTTGGTATGTTGACCAATAACCGGGTCATGTATATTCCTGCTCACTACAAGATCCATACACTATTGATCAGCTACAGTGCATACATAAAGGCACAGGCACTGGTGCCACCTCGTATCCTGATCGTAGGCTTATCATAAACAACGCACCCATCATCGTAGTATTCTCTCCCACTCCTCTCTGTTTTTAGCCCATATTTATTGTTCCCTCTTCTTCCTCTGACTGTCCAGATCTCCCCCTCTCATTGTACATTTAATACTCTCTACCACAAACCATTTGATTTATGTTATCTTATGTCTATGTTCGAGTTCTAGCCAATCTTCCACTAAAGGGGCATTTTCTTCTCATGGTCCTAATGGCTGATCTCTGTTCATTAAGTCTTACTGGCATTTCCCTGCCTGTCTCCCCTATGAAGCCTTTATTGCCGGAGCAGACAATCAGGTATATTACATTTGTTGTTTTGCAATTTACCAAATCATTTATGTAGGGGGTAATGCCATTAATTTCTATTTTATCGCGCCTGACAATGGTTCCGCAATTGGCACAGGAGCCGCATAGATAATTTCATATTAGTCTGCTACCACCCAAAACACTAAGGGGAATATTAGCAAGAAATAGCGATATTTATCGCAAATCGCGCTTAGCGCATTTTTTTTATATCGCTGCCTATCGCTGGACATGTTAGCGGAGAAAACATGCTATTAGCAACGTTTTTCTCCATTGTGCTAAAATATCCAGCAATAGCGGCGAAATGCGTGAATATCACTGGAAATCCACGCAATGGGGACATAACCTGACAATCCACCTCCTATTGAATACACAGGTAAGTCATCCTATTAGCAGGCTTAAGATTCTAGCGATAATCGCGCTTAGCGCAACTTTTTCTATTGCTAAGCCTGCGTTGCTAATAGGTGATAGCTGTGTTAGCGACTGCTTTTAGTCGCTAACAGTTTGGGTACGCCCACTTTGCATGTCATTAGCGATAAATATCACTGACATGCAAAGCGGGCCCCAAACAGGTCGCAATCACCTAAAAGCTGTCGCTAACTGCTGTTAGTGACAGCTTGCTGATAGGGCCTGGCATTGGCTCCCATGGGTTGGGTCCTGCTCCTGGCAGCCACGGTGACCCCTCAGTGGTGAAAACTGCCCCAGAGGCCAGACCATCCATGGGATACTGCCTTCTTTGACGGCCTGTGGGAGAGCTGCACGGAGACCAGCAGCGCGGGGACGAGCCAGCGCTGAGGGGCGCTCAGCCAATGGCGTGCTAGCAGGGCGGAGCCTCGGAGGCGGCCGAAGGGCAGGGGCTACGAATGCCGCGCAGCCGCCATTCTGCCCCGCCCGTGCACCACAGCGCCGCTCCCGCAGCAGAAAGTTAGCAGGCTGGAAGTTGTCAGCCTGTCCCTGGCCACGGAGCCCCCGCCCGCCCACCCATCGGAAGCCGAGGACCCGGCGCTCCAGAAATGACTGTCCCCAACAGTAGCGGTGAGGAGCGGCTATCGGAAGCAGGTGAGAGGGATGCCCCGCGGGGGCCCGTGTAGGAGCGGACTCCCATAGACGTAGACTCCACCCTCCCTCCGCGCACATGTGTATGCCTGCGTGTGTGTGTGTGTGTGTGTGTGTGTGCCTGCGTGTGTGTTTCTGTGTCTGCGTGTGTGTGTGCCTGCACGTGTGTGTGTGCCTGCGCGTGTGTGTGTGCCTGCGCGTGTGTGTGTGTGTGCCTGCGCGTGTCTGTGTGCCTGCGTGTGTGTGTGCGTGCCTACGTGTGTGTGTGGGCATGCGTGTGTGTGTCTCTGTGTGTGCATGCATGAGTGTGGCTGTGTATGCGCGTGCGATTGCGAGAAGTTGACTTGCAGTGAATGTTGAACAGGAGATGTGCACGGTGCCGGGCTGGGCGTGCGCGCCCACGAGATGAAATCGCCGAAGGAAAGCGCGTGCCCATCCCCTGTCCAACATTCCCGGCAAGTCGGAAACAATAGGTCTTTCGCTAGACGCGAAACCTAATGAAATCATTTTTAGCGGAGAGGGATCTAAAACTAGCAATGCAATCACTGGTTATCTCGAGGATTGAAAATGGGTGTACAACGCTAGCAGGACTACCAAACATTTCCACAGCACCACTAAAAGTATGCCTCAATGCAGCGGCAAGACTTATCACAGGAACAAGGAAATTTGACCATATCTCCCCTCATCTGAAAGCTTTAAACTGGCTACCTTACGAAGCTAGAATACAGCTAAAAATGGCATGTATCACCCATAAAGCGATTCACTACAATACTCCTAGATACCTCGCCCAGAAAATAGAAATTTCAGGAGGAAACAGACCTGCCCGGAGTGCCAAAGATCTGTTGCTGAGACCACCTATCCAAATTCAAAAGTGCTTTATTCGAGTATTACTCATAAAAGCAGACATACAAACACATAATAAAATGCAATTAAATTACAAAGATCGAATATAACATAAGCACATGAAAAATAAAAGAAAAATACAATACATTTCAGCATACTTCATACAATCACAGGTGCAAAGTTCATTTAATAAAATCAGGTTTAAAAACAATCCAATATCACTATTAAAAGTCTAAAATTCATAAAATTATTCATCCAAAAAGACACCTCGCGTGGGAACAGAACAGAGAATAGATAATCTAGCAGTCTCTGTTCAAGTAAGCAGAGAGTAGTTACCCTACTAGCAATCTCTGCCTAATTACCCACGCCCACCCCAAGTACTTTGCAGTCGCTATTATAATCCAGGTTAGGGAGGTAGATTTTACAATACGCAAGGCTACCATACTACTTTTAGTACCCAGATTTCTACACATGGGAGCCAACCAAACACGTCTGGGAACGGAATATACATGACAGGAGAACAAGAAATGACCTAGCGTTTCCTTTCCTTCCCAACATACTGGGCAAGTAGCTGGACCTCCATCTCTCCACTTTGATGTTAAGTTGCGTAGAGGTAGAGAACCAGCCCTCATTTGGAAAAACAGCTTCCTATCCATGGGTTTCGTTATAAAATCCCAGTACATTTCATACGTAGGAAACAGCTTGACTTCAAGGAAAGCAGTAGTCATAGACCCATTGTTAGTACTAAGCAAACTCCTGTTTTCCACCCGTTCCCAGAAAAGATTTTTTATAAATAGCTTAGATGGGAAAGATGACCCGGCTGGATCGGACCACAGTTCATTTAGTCCTAGTTCACATAATGCTAATTTTAATGATTTAAACCATCTAATTTTGTTAAATCGGTCCGCTTTGATAACATCAGCAAACCCTTCTGCATAATGTGACAACTCAGGGGTGGTCCAGATTCTACGCCAATATAATATCGGACGAAGTTTACACATTGCCGAGATTTCTTTCCTGCCAAGGTCATATCTAAGAGGGAAAAGGTGACTGCTCTGTGGGGTACCTGTAAGTTTCCGAAGGAAGTTATTTTCCGATATCTGTAACTCCTGGAGATTTTCTTGCCCCCACAATTCAGCCCCATACAATGCTGACCCTATTGCCTTAGCCTCGTATATATCAAGGGAGGTTTAATCGGTTTGGTCAATGATTTACTGTGCTCCTTAATGATGGTACCAGCCAATTGCTTATGTCTTAATACTGCAATGTTTAAATGTTGGTTCCATCTATTATCATTAGAAATAAGAATCCCCAGGTAAGTAAAAGAATTTACTACTTCAAGGTAACGCCCACTCATGGATATTTTAGATTTGAAATTTCTATAAGGGTTAAAAACCATGAGTTTTGTTTTAGCTGCGTTTACCTCCAAGCCATGGTCACTACAAAACTTGTCAAAAATTACCAGTGCCTTTTGCAGGCCACTTGGGGATTTCGATAAAATTAAGGTGTCGTCGGCGAACATTAAAATAGGAATTTTTACACCTGCGAGAGAAGGAGCATCCACAACCTGAGATTGCATACGGGAAACAATGCCATTAATAAAAAGGGTAAACAATGTTGGTGCCATCGAACAACCCTGTCGAACCCCACGCTCAACAGGAAAATCGACAGTGTCGTTTCCATAGCCACCCCATTGGATTTTAGCGTAAGTACCCTCATGGAGAGACCTATCTTCAGGAAGAAAAAAACCTATGAGAGGGCGTTCTCAGGAGCGGCCCCCAGAATCTGGAACTCTCTTCCCCCGAACATCAGAAAAATTACAAACACCGTAACATTTAAAAGGGAAACTAAGATCTTTCTTATGACTAAGTTCCTTCCATAGGCGAGACAATTCCCCAACTAAGACTTGACATTGAGGAGATTAGTAGATGTCAACTTGGGAAATATATAGAAAATCACCAACGATAAGATGATACCAGCGATCGGCACAATGCCAACCCTGGGACTAGAGAAGATAGAGATCTAAAGAAAAGTCACTAAAACAATCATATACGGAAAGACCTCGTACATCTATATAATATAATTACTCCCAAACCTACCTCAGAGCATTATATATTCGTGTTTAAACATGTTCCGGTCCTTATTTATCTTTATCGTTACATTATCTTCCTAAATCGACCTTGTTGGAATTATGCCTAACTAATCTCTTTACAGTCATATTGTATATTATATATGTTTGTGTTTTTAATCTATTTCCATATGTTGTTAAGCGCTCTTATACCCAAGGGTCATGTTCGCGCTATAGAAAACTTTTCAATAACACCACCGAAGCAGTCCAGCAGTGCGGTACCAAGAAACAGCCCCCAACAGCGAAACGAACGCGCGCTGCGAAGTAGCCGTGAGCACGCCGGATGGGATGTAGCTCAGTGGAAGAGTGCATGCTTCGCAAGAAAGAGGTCCCGGGTTGCAACCCCGGCATCCCAAGGAGCCGCTGCTGCCCATCTTGGATATTTCAGAAGGCCAACCTGCCATTCCCCTGAAAAGAAAACAGCCAGGAAGTCACAGCACAGAGCCATGACGCACCCAATGCAGGGAGAGTGAAGAAGCAAAAAAACGCTATGCGGGACTCACCTGGGGCAAGGGCCGGACACCACCAGCAGCAAGGCCCCCACCCCAACACCGGGAAGGCACGGCACACAGGAAACGCGGCACGTCTCCCAACACGTCCAGCTGCAGGAGACGTGCACGCGACCCCATGTGAGAAGTTGGCCTGGTATATGATGTTCACTATTCTAGTGGGCACCTTGCACCAGCCCAAACAACCTTTATTGATGGTAGGTTTAAAGTCAACCTTTATAGAAAGCTATCCTAGTGGTAGCTGCGGAGAGCAGCCTTCAGGCTCAGACTTAGAGGCGAGTTAAGCAAGTTGTTTTACCAGATATAATCTCTTGAATGACCAAATGAAAGTACACCACACAAGGTATATATCAAATATATATGTATTTATTTTAAACACAACCCCTCTGGAATCTTTATGAGGTTAGAGGTAAAAGTACAATACAAGGAACTTAATTAGCATATGATAAGTTGCACGTTTTGCCCTAGGGGCCTCATAAACCATATACTAAAATAGTGGTATAAGAACCACGTGGGAGTTAGAAAGCAGGCCTGGGGCCTGTGGAATCACTGGGGCTACTCTAAACAACTAAAGGTTAGGAAGTAGGAGGCCCACAGGTGACGCATGCGGTGAACAGACATAATATCGAGGTAAAAATATAGACTAGACAAAATATCGACTGGACATAATATCGAGGTAAAAATATAGACTAGACAAAATATCGACCAGACATAATATAGACTACAAAAATATCGATTACTATCGATATTAATAGCCAAAATATTGAATCAAAAATATAGACTAGACATAATATCGACTAGATAGAATATAGACAACAAAAATATCGAAAATAAGGTAAGTGTTTTATAATTTGTAATAATTGTGTAATATAAATCTGTAGCGGGTTGTGGGTTTATAGGGGAATAGGGTGGGAAGTAATTTAAATATAATTAATTAAATCTGTAATATAATAGTAATTGTTAATTAATTATTAATTGTTAATTAATTAAAATATAATTGGTAATTAATAATAATTGATTAATTGATCAATAATTACATTTTCGTAAAATATTTTCTGTAGCGGGTTGTGGGTTTATAGGGGAATAGGGTGGGAAGTAATTTAAATATAATTAATTAAATCTGTTATATAATAGTAATTGTTAATTAATTATTAATTGTTAATGAATAAAAATATAATTGGTAATTAATAATAATTGATTAATTGATCAATAATTACATTTTCGTAAAATATTTTCTGTAGCGGGTTGTGGGTTTATAGGGGAATAGGGTGGGAAGTAATTTAAATATAATTAATTAAATCTGTAATATAATAGTAATTGTTAATTAATTATTAATTGTTAATTAATTAAAATATAATTGGTAATTAATAATAATTGATTAATTGATCAATAATTACATTTTCGCAAAATATTTTCTGTAGCGGGTTGTGGGTTTATAGGGGAATAGGGTGGGAAGTAATTTAAATTTAATTAATTAAATATGTAAATTAATAATAATTGTTAATTAATTATTATTTGGTAAATAATTAAAATATAATTGGTAATTATAAATATTTAAAGAATAAATAAATAATAATTAGTAAATTAATTTCTGTAGTGGGTTGTGAGTTTATAGGGGGATAGGGTGGGGAGTAATCTAATAATAACTAATTAAATATGTTAATTAATTAAATGTGTTAATTGATTAATAATTGAGCATTAAATAAAATTTACTTTGTAAATAAAAGTAATTGGTTTTGGAAATTAAATTTAAGTTTTGGGTTTTTGGGTAAAGGGGTATTTTTAGGGTTCAGGGTCAGTTTGGGGTTTTTGGGTAAAGGGGTATTTTTAGGGTTCAGGGTCAGTTTTCAGTTTTTGGGTAAAGGGGTATTTTTAGGGTTCAGGGTCAGTTTTCAGTTTTTGGGGTAAAGGGGTATTTTTAGGGTTCAGGGTCAGTTTTCAGTTTTTGAGTAAAGGGGTATTTTTAGGGTTCAGGGTCAGTTTTCAGTTTTTGGGTAAAGGGGTATTTTTAGGGTTCAGGGTCAGTTTTCAGTTTTTGGGGTAAAGGGGTATTTTTAGGGTTCAGGGTCAGTTTTCAGTTTTTGGGTAAAGGGGTATTTTTAGGGTTCAGGGTCAGTTTTCAGTTTTTGGGTAAAGGGGTATTTTTAGGGTTCAGGGTCAGTTTTCAGTTTTTGAGTAAAGGGGTATTTTTAGGGTTCAGGATCAGTTTTCAGTTTTTGGGTAAAGGGGTATTTTTAGGGTTCAGGGTCAGTTTTCAGTTTTTGGGGTAAAGGGGTATTTTTAGGGTTCAGGGTCAGTTTTCAGTTTTTGGGTAAAGGGGTATTTTTAGGGTTCAGGGTCAGTTTTCAGTTATTGGGTAAAGGGGTATTTTTAGGGTTCAGGGTCAGTTTTGGGTTTTTGGGTAAAGGGGTATTTTTAGGGTTCAGGGTCAGTTTTGGGTTTTTGGGGTACAGGGGTACTTTGTAAAAATAAAGTAAAATAAAGTAAAATTACATTTAAATTAAATTAATTAAATAAAATTAAATAAAATTAAATTATATTGTAATAATTTTCATTAAAAAAATTATTATATACTTACCAATACTTACGTTGTAATGGTATGCGTTGTAAAGGTATATGCGTTGTAAAATCTTGCGTTGTAAATGTATGCGTTGTTAAAGTTTTTGCGCTGTAAAAGTTTCGTTGTAATGGTAGGCGTTGTAAAAGTATGCGTTGTAACGTCATACATCCCTGGAGTGGGAATAGTAATTTTAACCCCTACGCTATCCAGCGCTTTCCCTACTGTTGCACCCACTGGAGTGGGAATAGTAATTTTAACCCCTACGCTATCCAGCGCTTTCCCTACTGTTGCACCCACTGGAGTTGGAATAGTAATTTTAACCCGTATGCTATCCAGCGCTTTCCCTACTGTTGCACCCACTGGAGTGGGAATAGTAAATTTTACCTCTACGCTATCCAACACTTTTGCTAATGTTGAACTCACTATAGTTGTAACAATAAATTGTAACCATTTTCTATGCTACGCTAAAAATGTTATATATGTTTATTTAATAATATGTTTTTATATATATATATATATATGTATTCTTTTTGGTGATATAATTTTTTTAATTATATTAATTATTTATTAATACTACATTTATTTAATAATTATTTCTAAGTTTATATTAAATATATTTATTACTATATTAGTTTTAACTTAATTTTAAAACATTTAAAAAAATCGATATTTTGACTGTCTATATTTTTGTAAGTCGATATTTTGGTACTTACCTGTTTGAAGATAGGGAGTCGATATTTTGTCTCTCGATATTTTTGACTCGATATTTTTGTATCTCGATTTTTGTGAGGTCGATATTATGTCAGTGATCCGACGCATGCAGTGTCTAAACACAGCCGCGGGTCACCATTGACTTTGTATGGAAAACGAACAAGTTAAAATGTTAAAGATTAATGACACTTCTGGATGAACGACGATGGAACCCTTTTAGACTAGGACACTTCGAGAGTCAAGACCCACGGGAGCACCGGAGTACTCGTGTTACCTCACCTAGGGAAGCCGGGTGCATAGGTGTCTTTTGGTCTCTGGTTTCGTTGTCGATTCCTATGGAGAGCTGCGAAGAAATGCTGCAGGCGACCAGAGGAAAAGTGTCCGGGTGGATCCAAGGGTGGATTGGAGATTTGAAGAACCTGAAAGCAGAGGAGACAGAGTCTGGGTCACTAGCCAGTGACCAGGAAGGCACCGGGACGATGCCAACCAATGCCGTGCGCTTTCAGGTGAAAGAGGGGAAGCTTGACTCTTCAGCCATGAGTACCAAGAGGTGTCGACGACGACCGGGAGCTGGATTTGAGCTGTCCCACGAAGGATGTCCAGTGCTGCAGCGAAAGAATCCGGATTGGATCTAACAAGCCTTAGCAACAGCAACACACGCAAAATGTCGAGATTGGCTTCGGTTCAGACCAGCAAGACCTTGGGGACTCCTCCTTTGGAGAGGAGTGAGAGCACATCTGGAGCAACCAGGAAAGCTCAAGAAAGCAAAGATTGTCCTTCGTGGGGGCTCACTAGCCAACGGACTAGGAACCCCGAAGGGGCCTCGAGCTGAAATGCACAAAGCAGGCCCACGGGACACTCGTGGAGTGTAGGCCTCTGAGCTTTGGTGCAAAAGGTGCTCGGGGAAGTGGCTTCAAATACCCCAATGCACAACTTCGGGATACCTCGGGAAGTAGGTGCAGTTGCAAAAATGCAGGATCTCCCGGAGTTCCGGTCCCACATCTCTTGTGTCTGCTACTGGTCTCAGCTTTGCTGGGAGCTCGGGTCAGCATCAGAGATGTCTGGAAGTCCATGTCCTGTGTCACAGATTCTTCGGGATCTGGCAGGAGCCTTGAAAATGCAGACTGGCAAAGATGCTTCTTGTTGCCTGTTTGAACAGGGTGGTCACTCCTTGACCACAAGGGAGATTCTTCCGTCTTCCAGTCGATATGGAATGTCGAAGGTCCAAGATTTATGTATCAGAGTTTCGTCCAGGGTAATCTAAAGTCCTAGAGACTGGGATTCTATACTTATACCAAGTTTAGGGGATGGACTAGCTCTATGGCCCAACCTATGGGAGGGCCAGGGTTGGGGGTGGTTACACCCATTTCCCTTTGTCCAGTTTCGCGCCAGAGCTGGGGCAGAGTGCCCCAGCAACCGGTTTGAACTGGGAAATGCATGGAGCTCCTTGTGTGCCTCAGGCAGTGTTTCAAAAGCATTCACTGAATGCAACCCACACAGCCCCAATACACTAAAGTCTGTCTGGGGAGGTGCTGGCACCTCCCTGGACAGGAAACCTATTGTCCAAGCCTCCCCTGCCAGAGTTTCATCCAGCAGCAGGAGGTCAGACTCGTGTCTGTGGCAGCAGCATCCATTTTGTGATGCTGAGGTTCTTTTAAACTTTAACCGGGTATACCAGCGTGTACATGTCTTCTCCCTCTAGAAGGGTGGAATGCTACCCCCGTCGCCAGGATTGGCTTGGGGTAGTATTCCAAAGTGTTTGACACCTTACACAACATGTCTTGATAAAGCCAAACCAAAGTTAGCATTAACCGCGAGGATTATAATGCACTTAAGAGTATATGGAATGGCTATATCATAGAACAGCTATAAGGAGATGGTTCTGAAAGCTGCAGAGGGGCTCAGCTCATGCTAGGGCACCCTCTCACATAAAACCAAGCCCTCTGCCTTCAGGATTGTCAAGGCCTGCCATAGGAGTGACTTATAGGTTACTATGTGTCTATATTACCTACTGGCGGTCGCCAGTAGGTATATATAGTTAGGATTTTTTCTCTATGGGATTTTTGAAAATTCTATGTCTAATAACTTTGGCGTTTGTGGACGGAATTGGCTGAAATTTTCAGGAAAATTGCAAATTTCGTTTCTGAGCAGCCCTTGAAGATTTGGGGGGGGTTCGTCCAGGGGGGGCCGAGAAAAAAGGGGGGTCCCAAAACGTGTTTTTAACATTGAGTTTTCCATAGGGCGGTTGGCCTCACTTTTAGCCCGAACGGCTGAATGGATTTGCACGAAACTTGGCAAAATTGTAGGGACTGGTAGCCCGATGTGCCTTTTGTAGGTCTCAATATATGTGCTCCAGTGGATTTTGAGAAATTAACGTTTAAAAAAAGATATATATCTGTAACAGCGGACCGGGCAGCGCTCCAGTTCGCGTACTTTTCGCGCAACGGAGCTTTGTGAAGCGAAGCTGATTGGTTCTCCGGCGTCTGTCAACATTCCAAACAGTCCGTAGCGGCCACCATCTTGTCTCTCGATAGGATCGAGAGACAAGAGGAGGCGAAAGCGAAGGGGCAAATGACCATAAGGGGGCATAGTAGATCCTCCCTGACCTCTTAGGTTTGATGTACCATTTTGCCAAGTTTGGTGTAATTCCGTTCAGCCATTCAGGCTGTAGACGTATCTAAATGTCAATAATCGAACGGCTGAATGGATTTGCACGAAACTTGGCAAAATATTAGGGACTGGTAGCCCGATGTGCCTTTGCTAGGTCTCAATATATGTGCTCCAGTGGATTTTGAGAAATTAACGTTCAAAAAAAGATATATATCTGTAACAGCGCTCCGCTTCGCGTTACGGAGCTTTGCGAAGCTGATTGGTTCTCCGGCGTCTGTCAACATTCCAAACAGTCCATAGCGGCCGCCATCTTGTCTCTCGGTAGGATCGAGAGACAAGAGGAGGCCAAAGCGAAGGGGCAAATGACCATAAGGGGGCATAGTAGATCCTTCCTGACCTCTTAGGTTTGATGTACCATTTTGCCAAGTTTGGTGTAATTCCGTTCAGCCATTCAGGCTGTAGACGTATGTAAATGTCCTATGGAAAATTGCATGGGGAAAACACATTTGAAAGTGTTGAAATTTAGAACCAATTAAAATGTTACTTTGGTTTTGTATTTGTGTGTGATGAAAGTTAATTGGTTATGTATATATGTCAAATGAGAGGAAACCACAGCCATTTTGTGATACTACTGTCTGAGGTACATTTGTGAGGAATTTTTGGTGGTGAATTTCTGGTGTTTGATTTACACAGTACTAACACTTCTCCTACTTTTAAAAAGGTGAGTTGTTAATTTGTAAGGGGAACTATGTTGTACACTTGAAGATAATTTGAAAAATGTTTTCTGTTATTTATTTGCAGTGCTTCTGTTATACTAAATACTTGATAAAGTTAGTTTTATATTATGTATTACTAAAAACGATAAATGAAAGTGATTATTTTTATTCTGCAATTTACAGCAAGCAATTTCAAAATAAAATGGCTCACAATGAAGAGACCGTGGCAATTTCTTTTGAATTGTCCACTACATTGATTGAAATTGAGAGCACCAATAATGAAATATTGTCACAAGGAGGAGATGACTTGTATGATTCCATTAGATTAATTGAAATGGACAGCACCAATAATGAAATATTGTCACAAGGAGGAGATGACTTGAATGATTCCACTACATTGATTGAAATTGAGAGCACCAATAATGAAATATTGTCACGAGGAGATGACTTGAATGATTCCACTACATTGATTGAAATTGAGAGCACCAATAATGAAATATTGTCACGAGGAGATGACTTGAATGATTCCACTACATTGATTGAAATTGACAGCACCAATAATGAAATATTGTCACAAGGAGGAGATGACTTGAATGATTTTTTTGATCAATCTGTTGATGGCGAATTTATCGAATGTTTGGAGACCATAGAGTTACAAGAATCATCATTGCAGACTTTTCATGAGGAAATTGCTGATGAGGACATGTTACTAGTTCTTTCAAATTTAGAAAATTCTGAAGAATAAATTTATATTTAGAAATCAAAAATTGTTTGAGACATTATTCATTTTTATTTTTAATTTATGAGGTTGTAGCGAAGTGATTGTAGTATAAAATGAGACTTATAGTATAGAGTGCAACATTTTTATGTTACATGGTAAGTTTACTCATATTTACTTCCCTTCTGCCACTATATTATCTCCAATGTGTATTTGACATCTCTTCTTCATCTCCGGCCTCCTTTCTCTCACTGTGTGTCTCCGATGCATCTTATCGCTGCTATTTTGTGTAATTACAGAAGAGAGTAAAATAAAATAGTTCGGAACGTGAAAAGGGGGCAAAGTAGAGTACCCCTCACCCCCTAGGCCTTTTCAGGCGGTCCCAAAAGGATCAGTTTCTGCTTTCCTGAGAGATTATGGTATGAGTTCCATATACCACAATAATTTGCATTACAACATGCAAGATATCTATCTCCTATTACCAACTTTTGGAGATATTCGCGCTAAGCGCGAATATCTCCAAAAAGTAACACCTGCCCTGAGCAGTTCTTAGCCATGTTATCCAATGGGAGGTGGATAACATGGCTAAGAGCATTAGCTCGGTAATGCATGAATATCGCTGACTTTTTAGCGATATTCATGCATTGCGGCCGTTTTTTATCGCATTTGCGATAAACCTTGATAATAGCAAGGTTTATCTTCGATAATTTCTGACGATGCTTAGCGGTAAAAGATTCGTTGGTAAGCATCGTTAGCGATAAATATCGCTTAACTTTGGTAATATGCACCAACGTCTGTTAACGTTCGATTCGAAGGAAATGAGGAAGTGTTGAAAAACATTGTTTGCGCCATCTTGCCTTTTTTGAAATGCCACACTTTTGTCGTGCACGGCAGCCATTTTATATGCCTTGACCAGACCCACTCTCTGCACGCTGTCGATTCGTAGCATGGCTCCCCACCCTCGCAAGCATCTTCCCCAGGCACTGGTCACCCCCGCTCTCTGTCTTATGCATGGGCAATAAACCTCCCCCCATCTGCGCTGCTCTTCCCTGAGAATCACACTCTGTGCCCGCCCGACACCTCCCTTTCGCCCTATTCACTACCGCACCCTCTGACACTCCTCTTCCTCTGTGTCCGATTGTCCAGGCTATCAGCTAGCCCTGCAGATGTAGTTTATGGCCCCAGCTGTAAAGAATCACCCCTCTTCAAAGGAGTTATAGTAGATCAAGGCCCACACCCGATGAGATCCGTCACACCACACGTGTTCCTACTAGAGAAGTGTGGCTCACTGGTTAGAGGAGGCAGACCTGGAAGCAGAGGTCAGCCCAGGACCAGGGTTCAATTCCCGGCTCGGCGGGGTCTTGAGTCCTAAAATGTCCATGGACTCGACAATTCTCGCTCCGGTGCCTACTCGATTCACGGGTTCACACTCTGCGACTCTGGGCAATAGCTTGCTTAATCTCCACAACGGCCCCTCGCGGCGGGATGCCTGGCTTTCACCTTGCGGATACCCTGCTGGGGTTATCTCACAGGGGAATACCAGGACGGGTTCCCTAAGCAAGCGCTTAGAAACCGCTTGGTGATTTGCGCTATATAAATTCCTGTACATTTACATTTATCTGAAAACCATCCTGTATTGTGATTGGGGAGGGGACCGAGCCTGAAGCGGAAGATTCCAGGAATGACTCTTTGTACATCAAAGTTTTTACAATTATGTGTCACATTAAAAATATATAGCACTCCAACAAAGTAGTAGGAATATAAAACTTTAATAACATATAAATATATACAACAAAACAAAAACAGTAAAAACATTTAAACAACGAAGAGACAGTGGCAATTTCTTTTGAATTCCTGATGAGGACATGTTACTAGTTCTTTCAAATTATGTAAATTCAGAAGATGTTGCCTGGGGGTGGGTCGTCAGTAGCAGTCTGTTGTGCGAATAGTTCCAAGGCAGCAGAACGCGCTGAAATCTGGATGTCACGAAGGTGATGTCTACTAAGTTGCCGCCCAGCAAATAACGGCGTGGGGCGCCGCGGGGGTGAGTGAGTCCAGTAGGCACCACAGCTATACTTACCGGCATTGCAGAATTACTGCTGGGGACAATGCCTGTGCTGTAGCAGGGTCACAGCAGAAACAAAAAGGATTCTGTTGAAGATGTTGTTGGTTTTCAATTTGAATACAGTTCTGGTGTCAACTGCTATGCTAATGTAGTGGTTAATGTTTTGTTTTCTCTAGAAAATGTAAAAGAGGGGGAGGCAGTCCAAAGTTCCGTTAAAAGGGCAAAGGAAAGGATCGGTGGTTTGAACTATCAGTCAAAAAGGGGAGGGGGTGCAACAATTTTTCCTACCGGGTCACAGTGTGCTTTCACCGGAACTGAGGTCTGCAGGATTCTAGTAATTCAAAGTGAGGCTGGCGCCAGCATGGGAGCGCCGACGTCCCGCGGATACAGTTTCGTCACTCCACGGGCGATCATGGCAGTCATTCCCCATCGGGGGTGTCTGCGGGGGTCGGAGACTCCCGCGGCTCCTCTAGAATCTTCAAGGTCATGGAGGACTACGGTGGTGGAGTCAACCAGTGACCGGGCCATTTCTTTATGCTGGGCCCGCTCTTGCCAGGTCGACCGCCATTTTGAGAGTTCGGTAGCTACTGGCGATCGCGGGGTCAAATGAGCGGACGGGCTCCACCCTGCCGGGCGAGACGTTGCAGCATCGCCACAGTGGAAGAACCCTTTTCCGGGCGCTTGGAGCGCTGAGGGTGCAGGTGGGAAGCCTCCACTGGGGAGGCGGGAGAGGCCTGTTCGCATCGTCTCTCCGTCCCAGTGCACCCCACGGCGTCTCGCTTGAGATTTGTTATGGCCGGACCAGGCGATGAGGACGAGGGGGGGGGGGGGGGTCGGAGGCATGTGCAAGACATCCCCCCCCAGTGTTGTCGCAGCCATTATTCAAGAAAGAAGAAGTGTCTTCGGGTCGGGCTTCCGGTGGATGTCGGACGGACGCCCCTGGCTCTGGCCCCATGAACGGGTTCCTTGGTTTATCGGCTGCAGCCGGATCCCGTCGGCCTCGGCCCCCCGACCGTTGGTGGCCGGACCGGAAGAGCATGTGGCGGGACTACCTGAAACTCTCAAGGGCCACCGCGGCCGGACTGGGAGAGAGAGGGGAGGGTCGAGGAGACATTCCCCCCCCTGCAACTCTTCAGCGTTGTAAAGGCAATCCCCTGGCCGGGTCCCGCTGGCCTCGGCCTCTCCTCCGGCTACACCCTACGTTAGGATCTCCTGGCCGAGGCGTGGCAGCAGGACCCGCCTTATATGGGCTGCTCCCGGCTGGGCGTAGCCGCA
The DNA here is from genome assembly GCF_964261635.1 of Lissotriton helveticus. NCBI lineage: Eukaryota > Metazoa > Chordata > Amphibia > Caudata > Salamandridae > Lissotriton > Lissotriton helveticus. The sequence goes on from NC_136062.1 coordinate 499,578,198, forward strand.
ACCCTGCCCCACCTTGGAAGTTTCCAGAGTGGGGGCGGATGTTCTACTGACTTGCATTTTCCCTAGTCTATCGATTTTTTTGGCGTGGCAGGCGGTGGGACAGCGAGGGGTGATTTGGTTTCTCTTACTGTTTTTCTGGTCTCTCACCACTGGCATATTTCTAACGTTTTCTTGTTTCTAGGACATTAATAGGTTTTATCATTACGTTATGTTATCGTTTCTTTGTTCGTTGTTTAATAAAAGTTCATGTTCATCAGTGGCCTACTGATTTTCGTTTTCCTATTCTTTTCTTTCCAGGTTGTTTCATGCTAAAGTTTCTGTTAACAGGATACAGTGATCACTTCGTTATTATTGCATATGTCCTTTTCACTAGGGGTGCTCTCTGGTCGGGCCAGATGACGTATCTCTAGTAAATGGTCCGGGTGAAACAGGTGCATCAATCAGTGGGGAGTAGATAGGCATGACAGATTACAACGGGGGAGAAAGGTCCGCATTACGTACCCTTTCACTATTTGCAAAGATTTTCCTACGTATATTTGCAAACAGGGAATACCTCCAAAAAGAACCAATTCCCAAACAGTCAATGTTTGGGGAAACAATCAATCAATGAGGAACGAAATAGGCACGACGTGTTAAAGGTTTGCGTTACCTACCCTTCACTATCTGCAAAGGGAGAGAGAATATTCCTATTCTTCCTCGTTTGCAGGCAGAGAAGATTCTTAAGAGAACCAACTTCGAACAATTCAATGCTCGATTCAAACAATCAAGAAGGGGTACTGTGAACACAAATGAACGCCGCTTATGTACATACACATTGGTATTATCAACAGGTTGTTCCTAATGTTTCTATTTTAGGGAGGTCAAAAAGAGATCCCATTAGTGGCCTACTGATTTTGCTCGATTCCTTTTGTTTTTTTACACGATTTTTCGCTATCTGCAAAGACTAAACAGAGTATTGCGACTCTGTGCTTGTTTGTAAATAGAGAATGAACCAAAGAGAACAATCAATCAAATGGAGAGAGAAGCAGGCACGACGGATTACAACGGGGGCAAAGGCCTGCGTTAACTACCCTTCACTATCTGCAAAGAGAGAGTACTCCTAATAGAAATGAGGGGTGGGGGGCAGCATTCAAAACAGATCAGTGTGCATAAACACGAAAATGTTTTTACTTACCACGTACTTGACATTCGACAGCTTATGATATTTGCTATTAAAAAACCATTGAAATTCACTGAAAAAACCATAGGTTATAGACCATATATAGTTAGGAATTAGCATTTAAAAAACCTTATTTTACTCACACAAAACCATTGAAATTCCATATATAGTTAGTTGCACTAACTATATATCGCGCACCCGCAATCCACTGCTGATCATGTCACATATTACATCATTCATGACATGGTCAGTGACATCACTGATGACATCACTGATGACATCTCAAATGACATCTCATTTGACATCATTCTTGTGCTAATACGATAAACCTCTTCAGACTCTAATATAACCTTAGATACACTCAGTGTATACAGACACTCACACACTGCCACTCATCCATGGAGTTACTCACACACCCAGTCAGTCATGCAAAGAAACAATCTCACCTCCATTTCTTCAACTATACAGTTAAATACACCTTACTTATTGAAACATATACTAACACATATTTACTCTCTTATACAATCCCTGATACAAGTTCACAATGATCGATACAACCACTCACTCATTCAGTGGCTCTCATGCACAGTTATTTATATATGCGAACTCTCACATGTACTGTGTTTTACATATGTACTTACTATGACATGTAGCATTGAGATATCCATTCACTCATCAATACACTCATGCACACAGTCAACTGCCCATGTAGCTGTTTCCACATGCACTCTTGAACTCATACACCTAGTGAATCAACTGCTCACACATCTATGCACAGAGTCCCACACCTCCCAGCCACCCCTAAACAAACTCAATCTCCCATACAAATATTTGGGCAACCAATCAATAACACATATAGCCTCTCGTATAGCTAATGATCAACACATGCAGCAGTTTACATCACAACAGACATTATGATGCACAAATTACGACAGTTTAGTCACTAACCCATGCATTCAGTGAGACACATTTAATCACTCACTCATACAGTCAGTCACGCACCTACTAAATCCTTCATCCAGACACTTATACATCCACTCATTCTTCAATATGTAAGACATATTTTAACTTTACAGAAACATACAGTCACTGGATGTTGTCATCAGTGATGTCATCAGTGATGTCATTTGAGATGTCATCAGTGATGTCATCAGTGATGTCACTGACCATGTCATGAATGATGTAATATGTGACATGATCAGCAGTGGATTGCGGGTGCGCGATATATAGTTAGTGCAACTAACTATATATGGAATTTCAATGGTTTTGTGTGAGTAAAATAAGGTTTTTTAAATGCTAATTCCTAACTATATATGGTCTATAACCTATGGTTTTTTCAGTGAATATATATATATATATATATAGGTGGGTATAGGTATACTATATCCCAGTACACCACCTTACCCAGGCTGCAAGTGCAGACCTGTGGTGTCAGTTTGGAAGGCTGTCCAGGGGTGGCATAATACATACTGCAGCCCCTTGTAGGCCTTTGGGATACCTATGCCCTGGATACCTAAGGTTCCACCTACAAGGACCCACGAGGGTGACCCAATACCCAATCTGGTATGTATCTAAAGTACATGGTATCAATTTAGAGAGAGATTAGCAGGGCTCCAGCCAGTCTAAATTCGAAAACCCAGTAGAGCACAGAAAAATGTGGGGGTAACCATAGGATGCAGATCCTACTCTCCTACACCCGGAAGCACCCGGAAGGTGCACCAGCCGCAAAGGGCCCACAGGCCAAGCAGAACACCGGCCATCACCGTAATGACCTCCAGCAAGCCCGGCAGGCCAGGGCACAGACCAGGAAACCCCCTGCCCGCACAGCCAGGCAGCATGGCGGGGGGAGGAAGAAAGGCACGCCAATCCAGCCCAGCAGGAGCAGCAGAACAGCGCACCAAGTCCATTCTGTCGACAGAAAGAAAAAAGAACAGACGGGATGCTGGGTAAGTACTGCTTCTGTACTCCCGGTGGGAGGGGCAGTATTAGGGTCCCAGCATGACACTGCTCTTTTTTTCTGTCGGGAGATGGTTATTCCAATTTGTAAATGAATGGGACGAGGACATAAGGGACCTGGGGGTAATGACCCTGACCCCACGTCTCTATCAATCAGAGGCTATTAGTCCTTATATAATCTCCTGCAACCAATGTCGTACTCTTACTTTGCTGCTGCAGCAACAACAGATAAGGGTTCATTACTTTTTTCACTGGTATATGATTGATATGCTTGTTATCGTTGTATTTCTATGAGAATCGGCTTTGGGCCGCAGTTGCGAGGGACTACGCCCCTCTTTCTCTGTTTCATGTCAGTAAGGAGCAGGAGAATGGAGCAATGAGGAGTTCAGGCCTCGTTCGAGCCTGCGTTAGAGACTTTGTAACGCACTGTTCTTAAATTCCTCAATCTGCTTGCTGGACTGTTTTCAATCTGACCGAGTGTCCCTGAATTACCACGCTGTCCCCCGACCCCCCGAAGGAGCGGTAAGAGTGGTCAGGAACCTGCCCTTGTGGAGTGAAACAGGTATCTTACTCCACTTTTAAATTACTGGCTGAGACAAACAGTGATCACTGCCATCAGATATTCACCTGTGGGCACGTTCTAACTTCCTCCTTCAATTTTACTCTCATTTCAACTCAGTCGGTGTGATACAGCATTATGGCCCAATATTTTCATGAGGATGAGACCTTTGGGGACTATGCTGATGTCTCATATGAACACCAGGTGGAGGAAAGGTTGGTGGAGGAACTGGACAACAATGTGCAAGACTCTGAGAACAGCTTCTTGGCTCAGGCACTCTGCCCATTTATGCACCCTCTCTTTAGTTATGGCAGAGGAGAGTAAAGCACTGGCTCATTGGGGGAAATCCCTCTGCAGGTGAACACCACTACCACTGGTAGACCTGGAAAGAGTCTTTCTTGATGGCCTCCGATAGAGGCGGGCACAGATGGCCTCTTTAGTTCAATTGGACCATCAGTATTGGGTCTCATCAGACGGGACATTCCAGAGTTCCTCGTAGAAAGGACGAGCCATAGAAGACTCTCCCTCTCAATCTTCTCAACACTCCGATTCTGAACACTCAAGGAGAGTCTCAACAGGCACGAAAGCACAAGCGTAAATCACATCACCACGATGCCTCCTCAACTGAACCAGGTCATCGGAATCTCCTTTTTAACCCGAATGACGTCATTCATCCACGCTCTACCTACTGGATACCCTTCACTGAAGCAGCAGACTATCTCCAAGCTTGATTACGCAATGGATTCGAGGAGGAGATGCGCAGCACCTTACGTTCTGAGTGCTCACGACTGCTATTTATAGGCATGGTCACAGACACCCCTGAGCTAGACCCTAATATGGCAACGTTCCTAAAGAACTTCGCTAAAGATCCTTAAAAAGGGATTGGTCATGCCAGGCGCAGCTATCAGGGTAGATTATCAGACCTCTCCGTCCCACTTACAAAAACTTTAGAGCTGGCTGTTCAAGCCAAAGACTCAAATTCCACTATTGATCTGGACGTATTGCTAGAATGGTCTCAACGTGCTCTCTGCCTTCTAGGTAACACAAATTCACCATGTCAGCCAAACGCCACAAATCCGTGTTAATGAGAATTAACCCTAAATTGGCCGACTGGCGTCTACTAAAGCAGGCCCTTCGTTGAAGGGTCTTCTGTTTGGTGGGAGGTTTGTGAAGCATCTGGGCAAGTACGTTGTCACCTTCCTTGCGTTGGACAAGGCCCAGTCCTCTACAAAAAAGGTTTTTCACTCTGGCCTTTTTATAACGGCTGGGCACTTCAGATGTCGGGCGCCAGGCCGAGGTTACTCACAGACTTCCTTCAGAGGATACTTTAGCAGAGACAGAGATTCCATGTCGACTCAGGATCAAATAACTTCTACCCATCATGCAATAGAAGAGGTCAGGGACACCCCAACACAGATGGCTACCATGGTGGAAACACATCAGGAGACGCATCCGAATCAGGTAAAGCTAATTCCTTATTTAGATGTTGCATTGTAGGGCAGGGGCAGGTATTTTCTGCACAAATGACAGACAATCACTCAGGACCACTGTGTTCTGGAAAAAGCGCAGGGGTTCAAACTAGATTTTATTGTAACTCCTTCTCAGGAGAGCATTCTTCCCCCTCTCCTTTTTACCCAGTACGAGAAACTTTTTATTGATGCTGAAATTTCTTGTGCCGAAAAAGGGCGAAGGTTTTTGCCTTGTTCTCAATCTCAAGCAATTGAACTCTTCGGTGGTAGATCGCTATTTCAAAATGGAGGGCATTAACATTCTGCAAGACCTTTTGCAGGGAGGATATTGGCTGGTGCGGATCGACCTGAAAGATGCCTATCTGTCAATCCCTATATTTTCCCCACACCAGGGATTTCTGCAGTTTCGTTGCCATCTCCGGTGGTACAAGTTTACCAACTTTCCCTTTGGACTATCCTCGGCGTTTCACCAAAATACTTCGTCCAGTGGTGCAATTCCTCATGGAACAGGGAGTGTGCAAGATTACTTACCTGGATGATATTCCCATTATGACACAAGGCAGGGAGACTGTCTTGACCCACCTTTCGTGGGCAGCGCAGCTCCTCCAAGATTTGGGCCAAATAAACAATTGGGAGAAATCTCTACTAGGATTCCAAGTAGATCCAGTTTTGGCTCAACTTAAATTGTCCATCGCGAAGATGTTGTTCATCACTAAAGAGATGAGGAAAGCCTTTGCCTCTCAGACTATATCATTGAGGATGTTGGCCGGGTTGCGTCTTCTATTCAAGCCATGTTTCCAGGTCCCCTTCCCTACCGAGTGTTACAATGCCTCAAGATACTACATCTCCAGAAAGGATTATTATATTTAGCCCACATAGTGTTGCTGAAGGAGGCCAGAATGGAAATCTACTGGTGGTTGGATAATATGGACGCCTGGAACGGCAAGGCCATTTTTGCCTCTATTCTGGAGATGGCCATAGAGTCGGATGCCAGCAGATGGGGTCGGGGTGAGATGTGGCCCAGTAGAAACAGGGTGCAGATGGTTTCCAGAGGAGCTCAAACTTCATATCAATTGCCTGAACCATCTGGTGGGGGCATTTGCAGTCAAACTTTGACTGCACACAAGGTGAAATGTTGCATCCTGCTTCAGATAGACAATGTTTCAGCGGTTCAGTACAAAACAGACTCTGGAGGACGAGATTGTGTCTCCTAGCAGAGTCTGCCAAAGACTTTTGGCATTATGGCCTGCAACATCAGATATGGGTGAAGGTGGAATACATTCTGGTTTAGGCGAATGTTGTGGCGGACTGGAACTCTCCCAGCGACTGGAGGCTCCATCCTCGCATTTTCAGAACCCTCAACGATGTTAGTGGCCCTTGCAAGACGGAACTGTTTGCGTGATGCCTTAACACACATGTAAAGATCCTCTAAAAAGTCAAAGCTGGGATAAAGGTTCTTTATTTAAGTAATAGGTAACACCTCAGCCTGCTAGTACCACCTTCAGAGCAGACAACAGGATAACTGTTTCACTAAATCAAAGATATACATTCCATGCTGAAGCTTGGTAATCAGAGTTCCAGAACTCTGAAGTATGACAGGCAGAAATAAACTTACAATGGCTGACAATATAAATAAAGCGAAACACACATACAAAAGGTACAGAATATCACACATCTTCCTCTCAATAACTAAACATAAAAAGAAAAAGAAATACCATTATAAGTTAACACTTAATAATGAACAAAATCATCTAGATATTTTGGCTTGACACGTGTTCTCACACTTCTTTTAAGTACCACATCTTTTCCACCAATTTCTTTGTTACATTGTGAACCATTATTATGAGTAACATCAGAAGGAACATTAGGAAGTTTTGCAACTCTGTTCAAGTTCCATACCCTATGGTCTTCTGTTCTTATGGCATTCTTGAATACTTTGATGACTCTCATGGGATGTAAGAACTTAGAACCCCCAGAAACAAATGTCTTGCGAGGGCTGCGAATCTTAACCAAATCTCCAACCCTCACAACAGTTTTCCTTACTGCTTTTCTTCTGTCAAAAATTCCTTAATTCATGTACATATTCTTGATCTCTTTCTTGATCCGTTCTTTGTCTTCATTTATGCACAAAGAATCAGACAGACCTCTGGGTATCCAAGAAGGACACAACAAGGTGGAAGGTTTACGCTTTCGAAAAAGCTCAAAGGGTGTCCTACCTGTCGAAGAATGAGGAGTTAATCTGTAATTTTTTACTTTATTATGAATTTCTACTTCCCAAGGGATATGATTAGAAAGAGCTCTCTGAATAGTCTCTTTGAGAACACTGTTGAACCTCTCGACGATACCGTTGGTTTCTGGAGGCTGACTTTTTGTGCACCATCCCTTTATCATCTAAGAAGCTGACCATATCCTTGGACGTGAACTGGACACCATTATCCGAAAGTAGAGTCGAAAGAAAACCCTCCCTTTTGAATATGTTCTCAAGAAACCGTATAACGTTTTTGGTTTCTATTGAATTAGTAATTATTATCTCAGGCCATCTGGAATAAACATCAAGAAGTACTATAACAAACGTATCTACACCTGTGTGTTTGATAGGCCCCAAGATGTCGATAACCACTTCCTCCCAGACATTTTTAGGAATAGTTCTCAAAGACATAGGTTGCACACTTGGTTTTAAAATCTTGTCACATCTGTTACATTCATTAAACTCTCTAACAACCCTCTCCTCAAAAGTGTCCATTCCAGGCCACCAGCAGGCTTGCCTAAGAATCTTCTTGTTTTTGAGATTCCAGGGTGGCTCTCGTGAGCAAAGTCTACAAGTTGTGACCTTAAAGAGGTTGGTGGAATGAGTCTTGTGCCGCTCATCAAAATTCCATTCTGACATGCCAGTTCATCCTTAACACAAAAGAAATCACTAAGGCTTTGTCTACCTTTGCATTCTTATCCCAATTTCCGGCAATGCCCTTACAAACAGATAGAAGAGACACATCATTTGAGAGCTCATGTTCCCACACTTCCTTCTTGATGATACTGTCATTTACAAGGCAGACAGCAAAGTCCTCAAAATCATCACTTTCATCCTCAAAATCATCACTTTCCTCCTCAAAATTACTGTCCTTGGTATCTTCGGTGTTTACCAAAATTGAACAACAATCCGCTAAATTGTCTTTGCACCAGGGACATAAACAACAGCAAAGTTGAACTCTTGAAGAGCTACAACCCATTTTCTTATTCTGGAGGAGACGTTGTCAAGACCCTTTTTTGTGAAAATTTCCTTCAATGGTTTGTGGTCTGTCTTTATAGTGAAATACGTTCCCCAAAGAAATTTGCGCAATTTTCTTGTTGCCCAGAATATACCCAGGGCCTCCTTCTCAACCACAGAATAGTTGTGTTCAGCTCCCCTTAGACCTCTCGATAAGAACAAAATGGTTTTCTCTATACCTCCATGGTTTTGTAACATAACCACACCCAAACCTGTAGAGCTGGCATCTGTCATGATAACAATGTCGTGACTAGGTTCAAAACTGCTCAAACAAGAAGCTTTAGATAACAATTGTTTGATCAAAACAAATTATTTTTCACACTCATTATTCCAAGTAAAAGTTGTTCCTTTCTTTAGAAGCAGCCTCATATTTTGTGTCTGGTGTGCAAAGTTAGGGATTAATTTTGAATAATATTCGGTCATACCTAAGAAGTTTACCACTTGTTCTTTATCGCTGGGACTGACTAAGTGACGTATAGTGTCTACAAGCTCTTTCTTGGGCTCTATACCTGAACCAGAGATTTTGTGACCAAGATAATCTATTTCATTGAGATTGAATTTATATTTTTTTGCTTTAGGGTGAGACCATTAGTCTCCAGTATCTTAAAACCCTATCTCACTCTGTCATCATGCTCTTTTTTATTGCAACCATAAACAAGCATGTCATCTTGGTATATTTTTATGCCTTTGACCTTACTTAAAATGTGCTCCATCATCCTCTGAAAGACAGCAGCGGCAGATTTTAGCCCAAAAGGCATTCTAAGGAACTTGAAAGTGCCGAAGGGCGTAATAAATGCTGTTAAATCTTGTGACTCTGAGTGTAATTTCACCTGATGGTAAGCTGGAGCCAGATCTGACGACAAAAAGAATTTGGCTCCTTCTAAGAGGGACAGCATCTCAGAGATGTTGGGTAGAGGATAATGGTTAACAACAACACACCTATTAAGCTCTCTCAAGTCTATACAAAGTCTTAATTCTCCATTGCTTTTAAGTGCCATGACCACTGGAGATAACCATTCCGAAGCATCAAACACAGTGATAATACCAGTATTGAGTAGTTATACTAACTCAACCTTCATTTTTTTTTTACTTTGATAGGAACACCTCTAACGTTACCGATGACAGGCACAGCATTTTTCTTCAAGATGATTTTGTGTGAGTAACCTTTTAGGCAACCCAAATGTTCATTAAAAACTAGTGGGAATTATTTTTCAAATAAAATACCAGAATTACACAAATTAACCTGACCCAACGGAAGTTGTACATCGTTACTGTGATACGTTTTCAAAAAGCCCGATAGTGTTTCATTAGGATCCAAGATAATTCTAAGATCTCTTTGGTGAAGCCAACTAACTAATGAATCACCCCTTTTGGAAATATAAACTTTCCCAGTGATACTGCAATCTTTGAACCCAATAACACCATTGAAATAGCCAGAGAGTTTAATAGGTTCTCCTCCATATCCTTTGGCTTTGATGTCTGGTTCGTTTAAAATTACAAAACCCTTTAAATGTTTATCAAAAATGTATTTGGTAATAAGGGTAATTTTTGCCCCGGAGTCAAATAGCATCCGTACAGGAGTCTCATTAATGTGAGCAGTCTCAAACTGGCCACTTTTTTCACCATCAGAGGTTCTGAGTATAATGTCTTGCACATCACAATCTTCAGTGTAACCAATTTCATGTACCTGTTTTTTGCTTATATTAGAGCGACAACATTTAGTTAAATGACTTTTTTTTACATTTCATGCACGTTGCCTGCTAATCCAATGCACCCTTTAAAACGGCTACATGACCATGTTCCCCACATCAATAGCATGTAACTTAAAATTTTTCAGTGTAAGGGACATTTTTGTTGGAATTATTCTTGTTGGACAATGATTTGTTTGAGTCATTTTTGTTTTAGTGAGTGTTCGTAAAATAATTCGGGGTGTTCTTTGAATTATAAACTCTATCTACTTTATCTTCCTTATGTCCCTCTCCATTTCCTTTCTTAGGTTCCGCAACACATGCCTTGGTGTGTTCACATGATTTGGCAATGGTAATTCCTTCAGACAAAGAAAGGTTATCTTTATCCCAACAAGACTCATTTGCTTTATCTAATGAAAAACCTAGCATAAATTGATCTCGAAGTCTCTCCTCATAATTAGCTCCAAAATTGCACGTGGAAGCTAATTTTCTCAGTGTAGTGACACATTCTTCTACACTTTCTCCAGGTCTTTGCATACGATTCCCAAAATGATGTATTTCTAAGAAAGTGGAGACTTTAGGTACAAAATGTAAATCTATTTTTTTAAACAAATTTCATATTCATTTACATTATCTGCTTCTGATGTGGGTAAATCTGGTTGATGTTGAAAAACCTCTTGTCCCTCAGGGCCTAGACAATGAAGGAGAAGAGACATTTTTCTTACTGCACTGTGACACACCACAAACACGAGAATGTTGTGCAAATACGTTTTTCCATTGTTTCCAATGAATATTGGGTTCACCTGGACTCATAAAAAAGAATGGAGGAGTAGGAACGTTTTGCATTTTGTTAATCGTGAAGCCTGTAAAAAAAAAAAAAATAGATGAGCTTGCCACTGTGAAAATAGCCAGAATTCAAGTAAACGTGTTGTCAAAAACCTATAAAAGAAATAAGATTAAAACACAAATAATATGACCAGAATAATAGAGGTGAGCCTGTCACCGTGAACACAGGCAGGAACAAGCATTTACAATGCAATGGTTTCGCCTTTGCAAAAGTTAGAGCTATTGGCATTGTAAATGACAATTTTTTTTATTTAGTTATTGGTTTTGAAAACAGATAAATAAATGGCATTGTCATTTACATTGCCAATAGCTTAATCTATCGCAAATGTGAGACCTATAGTACCCAACTGGACGAGCTCAGCAGACAGCAATTACTGCCACACACACACACCCAGAGCCACACACACCCAGAGCCACACACACCCACCCAGAGCCACACACACACCCACCCAGAGCCACACACACACCCACCCAGAGCCACACACACACCCAGGAGAGCAAGCACAGCGAGGGGGCAGGGAAGCAAGCAGAGCGAGGGGGGCATAAAGCAAGCACAGCGAGGGGGCAGGGAAGCAAGCACTGCGAGGGGGCAGGTAAGCAAGCACAGCCAGGGGGCAGGTAAGCAAGCACAGCCAGGGGGCAGGTAAGCAAGCACAGCCAGGGGGCAGGTAAGCAAGCACAGCCAGGGGGCAGGGAAGCAAGCACAGCCAGGGGGCAGGTAAGCAAGCACAGCCAGGGGGCAGGGAAGCAAGCACAGCCAGGGGGCAGGGAAGCAAGCACAGCCAGGGGGAAGGGAAGCAAGCACAGCCAGGGGGCAGGGAAGCAAGCACAGCCAGGGGTCAAGGAAGCAAGCACAGCCAGGGGGCAGGTAAGCAAGCACAGCTAGGCCACCGGAGGATTCTGGGACAGAATTAATTCAGACTAAACGTATGGCTTGTCAGATCCAAGCAAACTATGTGCGTTATCTTCTCTCCGAGCCTTGAGAAGTAAGGCCCCCTTGACAGGACAGCATGCCTCTGGGGACCTTTAGCTCTATTCCCTAGCCTCCCCCTAGAGGCCTGGAGCACTGCACCCACAGAAAAGGTGCAACTTGTCCCTCCTGAAAGGCACTCGAGAAATCTAAAACCGGACCAGCCTGTCCTTTGTGACCTAGAAAGACGCGCCTCGGGACTACAGCTGCCGGACCCTTGTGGCTTCTTCCTTACGGGGGACTGGGGCTGTGAGTCTCTAGCGCCACCTACAGTTCTAAAAACACTTAGGTTAGCTCCTTAGACTTGACTTTATCCACTAGGACAGTGTTTCCGACCCGTGCCTTTCTGCTGTAAATCGTTATCAGAATCAAAACTACAGCACCCAAAATGCACTAGGTACGATCGAAAATGACAGCGCAATCTTCACATCTTACGGCCCTAGCCCATGAGTGCCATGCTCAACTACATTATTTTATTTGGACTTTGATGTATCCAGTACTGCTTATGTCATCTAGACTAACAATATACAGCCGGTGAATTCATTTTGCTCTCCTATGAAGTTTTTCAGGCACAAATTGCATGACCCAGAGTACATTCAAAATTCATATGGAATTTGCCTACACGTTGTAGTCAAAAGGAACAGGTGGGATTTTATAAGAAAACTGTCATCTTCTGGTTTTTCACAGACCTACAAATCTTGGTTTCATACATCTGTAGAACATGGAGCTTCCAACAGTTTGGCCTTTGCCCTGAATCTTCCAATGGGTGTTGTGCGCCTGCTACTTAGTCTCTGGTTCTACATTTCTCAAGACCTACTACAGCCAGCATATACGGTTGTCGTTCACGTCCGGGTGTTGGTTTGAGTCAGGCCTTTGTTTGGCCACGTGACGCAGGCTGGGCGGACAACTAGAGTGGTGGGGGGGGGGGATGGGGCTACAAGCCGTGAATACTGATGCAGTTCGGTGGGGGGAGGGTCAGAGGTGTTTGACCTCAAGCTTGCAGTACGTGCAGGTTGTGACCAGCGCCTCAATTTGGAAACAAACTGCTATCGCCACACTGCAGCTATGAAGTTGTGATGATACTACACCATAAAAGGGGCTTTGGGTGCGGGGATGTGTCCGGGCCTCAGAAGTGCCATTTTCCGCCCCAACCTCGCGTTTTTAACCTTCCAAAGGACAAATTGGGCCGAGATTCAGGCGGCGAAAGCTGAGAGTGAGACCTGTTTAAAAAGGGCAATTAACTCTCCACAAACGAGCCTGGCAGCGTGTGCAGGAACGCCATTAACTGCCTTTAGTGGCCCGCACCTGACCAGGATGTGACCATGGGCCAAAGTGCGGGTAGGGGGCGGGGGAGGGGTAGCTGGAATTTATCGTACAGTAAGAACAGGCACAGGATTAAAGTAGGAGCGGCTTGTCCACTCCAGTCTTTCTATTATGTGTACACTTTTCGGCGCCTAACAATATTCCGAACTACCAGCCCCAGAATGCAATGTTATAACACAGAGCTGGGTCAGATACTCAGACCTGGCATAGGAACTTAAGCTGCCTGGTGAACTTGTTTCCGATATCTAAAAATCCTCCAGATCAGTTGTGAATAGAGATTCAAGAGATGATGTTTTGCTTTGCATTATGGGACATGTGGTTCTTGAAGAGATGTAAAGAAGTGTCAGCGCAGCGCTTGTGTCGCTGCTCACACCTAGGCAGGGACCACTTCTGATGTCCAATGTTAGACAGAGTCTGCATGGATCGGAAGCCGGGTGTGGCATAATGAAACAGTAGTCTTGCCCGCCCCCTGCTCTCTCCAGACAGTACTTAAGTGCCTTTCACAAACACACACTCACTATCCACAGTACCATGAGGCTATTGAGTTCACGTGGGCGCTGTTTAACAAATCATAATGAGGACAAAGCAAGACACATACTGTTTGCTGTGTGCTTCTGCCACACACCCCCGTGTTCCTGCGCACTGCTCTGTAAAATCACATTGTGATGCAGAAGTGATGTAGCGTCCAGTTCATATGTTTTGTTTAGGCGCTTTTAATTTTATCAAACCGGAGATGTGCGGATTATGTGATTTGGCCAGGATCACACTTTGCTGCTAAGAAAGAAAGTGCACAATTATTGTGCAGGTTCCTCGGATGCCTTTTTCTCCCTCGACACTACTGGCCTCATTGCCATATTAGATAGCACTGGTTGTGCAGTATTACATAGCGCTGGTTGTGTAGTATTAGATGGCCCTAGTTGTGCAGTTTTATATAGAGTGGTGGTGCAGTATTAGACAGAGTGGTTGTGTAGTTTTAGCGCTGGTTGTGTAGTATTAGATAGCGCTAGTTGTGTAGTATTAGATAGCGCTAGTTGTGTAGTATTACATAGCGCTAGTTGTGTAGTATTAGATAGGGCTGGTTGTTTAGGATTACATAACGCTGGTTGTGTAGTATTAGCGCTGATTGTGTAGTATTAGAAGGCGCTGGTTGTGTAGTATTAGATAGTTGGTTATGTCTGTGGGTAGTAAATATTTTTCAAACCTTTTTGTCTATACTGAATACCATGTTTGGAGTGGACAGCCCTTTAAAAAGCGTCATTGTGCTTTTGTTCAGCAGGCTGAAGAGCAGACCGTGTGAGATTGGCTGCTTCTTGCAGCGCCTTGAGGCGGGGGAGCGCAGTGAACAGTTTAGTCCAAGGGACGTGTGCAGTGACTGTTAGACCTGTCTGCCTCTGGGAGTGTCCTACCAATTATATTTATTTTCGTCTCCCTTGGCTTCCTGATGTTTCCTTCTTTTCTTGGGTCTACCAGGATTCTTTTTCAATGTTGACAGGGGACTGGGTGTTCCTTGGCTATGATGTTTTTCTTTTCTTACCTCTGAGGCCTAGTCAGCCTCTTCAAAATCTAGGGCCGCCTAAAATGGTGCCCAGTAACTGTCACAACTGTCACCGCGTGAGGTCACCCCATTGGACTTCATGGGGAAAGTTCTGGAACCTCCTAGTAGGTTCTGATGGTCAGAGGCTAGCTTATAAAAGGCCGGTGACAGAGCGGCCATTTTCTGTAACAACAGTAGTGACCAGTGAGGAGGGAAGCAACTACAGGAGGAGGGCTGTGCACTGATGGGGACAAGATCGACCCGTGGGCCGGCTGTGAACCTGCTTGGATGTGACCACTCTTGAGCTGACCGAACCCCACTGAGGCAGAGATCCATCTGTGCACCAGAAATCTATTTTAGCACCTTAGAGGCACTGAAAAACCTAACGGTGTGAAACCAGAGAGCAGCGGGGGATTGAGCACACCTCAGAACCCCCCCCGACCAAAAGTAAACACGTTCTACCCCATTGGTGGCGCTGCAGGAGAAAGGACCAAGCGAGCTGTGAGCGCTGCCTGGTGAGACCAACTCACTGTGGGAAGAGCGGCGGAGACTGCGGCAGCTAACCTGACAGAAGTTGGCCATCGCACTTTGTCGTCCCTAAAGTGGCGTTGATGGAGCGGAGGCCCAGCTGTTCCGCGCTGACGTCATGAGAGGAGGCGGACCAGCGTTGGAAGAGGCCGGGTGAGGGGAGGAGCGTCCGTCCGGAGGTATCGTCAGCGACAGGGAAGAAGGCGGGTCCACGTCGAAAGAGGCCGGGCGAAGGCGGGACTTCCTGTGGTGATCCCCGCGGCTGAGGTGAGAGCAGCAGGCACTGTGCCGCGCCTCCACAGCATCGAGGGAGAAGACAGCTGATCCGAGCGAGCCGGCGACGGGGAACCCAGACCACTCCCAACCGCTTCCCCAGTGCAGCGGCAGATCGAGACTTCAGCAGAGTTTAAGTAAGCTGGGTCTTGTGCGGGCAGAGGGCGGAGGCAACACCAAGGGAAGCCAAACTTTGGAGGGTGTCAAACGTGGCCAGAGCTCATTTCCCAGACCATTGATGACTTTAAAGTGCCTAATGATATACGAATAAACAATCTTCACAATGGAACTGAGTAACTATTGAACTGCCAAGTAAACGGAAGGGAAAGCTAAACGTGGGGAGTAACGAACCACAATTAGTGAACAGTCTGGTAGAAGCAAGAGAGAACCAGGCTGCAGTAGGAGTTAAGGGTGGTATGAAGAAGAGAACAAACCAGGCATTAGCGTGTTACTAGAGCTGTCCAAACCTTATTCTAGAAGGAGGGGAATTTAAGTAGGATTAAAGGAAGTGAAATTCTAACCTACTTATTCTTTTCTAGTGGTGCAGCTGTGAAAAGTACCGACAGAGTTAATGATCTTTTAGCCTGTGTGTGTCCCTGCACGCCTGGGGTAATGTATTGACCAACAATCGTGAAGAATGTTTCAAATTGAATAACCCTTGTGCATTAAATATTGTTCCACTCTCATAAGGCAGGGGGAGAGGCAAGTTACCTTGTATTGTGACAGGGAAATGTTCGGGATGGTGATGTAAGAATATGAAATGTGATCTTACTGTATCAAATTGTAAGGAGTTGTACTTAAAGTGAAGCAATTATTCAGAACCACAAAGAAAACAGATGCAATTTTTATAAAGTACGAACCGTATTTTTCTAAGAACTGGTGTGGAGTCTTTATTTTAGTGTTGAGTCATTGAGTTACTTGGAGTGGTTGTTAAGCATTACACGCCAGCCTTGGGGATTTTAGCGTATCCCCGCTCTGTGCCAGGATACCCTATGTAGTCTAGGCTTCCTAGGTCTAACATAATTGGTGTGCAGCGGCGGGATCCGGGTTTGTGCTTACAACCACTTATTAGTAACGCAGTGCTTACCACGGGCCTACACCTGGAGTTTTCTCCAAGCGGACTCCCTAATTAGAATTTTGCTTTTCCCAAATTCCTTCCTGGTGGTGGGTAGAGGTGAACCTTGTGTACTGTCCTTACCTACCTCGGAGTGGCTATCCACAACCCCACTGTTAAGATGGAGTTCAATTATGAGGGGTTGGAGACCTATACTGTGGCGCAACTCAAGGACTTCTGTCAGGAGAGGGGGTATTCTACAGACGAGGGGCCAAGAAAGAGGAGCTCCAAACTAGTCTGAGGGCATGGGTGGAAGCGCACCCGGAGGGAATGGTTGAGGAGGACGAGTCAGAGAAGAACACTGTCATCGAGGTAGATGGTGTGTGCCCACTGGGGGTGGGGGATATGTCAATTAGCCCCAAAGTAACCTCCCGGGAGGGTAGCAGTGTCTCTTCACAAGGATTAACCGAAACTGAACTAGCTGACCCGAGGGAGGAGAGACAGTTAAGGTGGGAGTTAGCTAAGTTGGAGATGGAGAGGGAGGACAGGAGGTTAGCTCATGAACTAACTCTTAAGGAGCTGGAATACAAGGCCCAGCACATAGGGACTCCCAATCCAATCAAAGGTGGCAGCGAAAACAAAGAGATCACCAGAGAACCCAGACCCTACTTACCAAAGGATGTCATTGCTAGCTACACCCCAGGTGATGATATTGCCAAGTGGCTAGCCGCCTATGAGGTCTCCTTAAGGGCCCATGGGATCTTGGAAACCCACTGGGGGGGTGGGCTGTATAAGTACATGCCACCTGCTGGCAGGGATACCTTGTTGGCCCTGGAGCGGGATGAGCAAACCCACTACCCTACAATGAAAGTGGCGCTGATAAGAAAGTTTGGACTAACTCCCGAGAAGTATAGGCAGAAATTTAGGAGTAGCCACAAACTAGGCACACAGAATTGGGTGGATTTCCTTGATTACACAAAAAAGGCCTTGGAGGGTTGGGTGAAAGGCAGCGAGGTAGGGGACTATGAAGGTTTATATGACCTCATAGTCAAAGAACACCTACTCGAGAAATGTTTTCCCGAGCTGCGTCAACACCTGGTGGACAGTAAGCTGACCAGCCCCAGGAAGCTTGCTGAGGAGGCGGACATCTGGGCTAGTACCCGGGTGTCCTCGAAGGGGACTGGAGGGGATTCCCAGAAGTCTGGACAGGGCGCCCCCCAGAAGAAAGAGGTGGGAGATAATAAGAGGGAGTTCTCAAAAGGTCCACAAAATACTTCTCAAGGAAGGGGCAGAGGATTCATCCCTAAGGCTATCCCACCCCGAAACCCTAATCCTGGCCAAAGCCAGCAGCCAAGGGTTGTCCATTGCTTCGAGTGTGGTGGTGCGGGACACTATAAAGGAGACGTGAGATGCCCAAAAAGACCACCACCTCCCACTGGAGGAAAAGCCCCGGGAATAACTAGTGTAGTGCTCGGGGAGGAGATGCCTCTGGGTAAGGGGGGGAGCGGGCGGGTGTCGCTTTAGTGTCCCTGGGAGATAAGGAGATGGTTCCAAAGACCCAATTGCCCTCAAATACTACCAAGTATGAGCAATGGGTCACCATCAATGGCTATAGAGGGGAGGCTCTGAGAGACACAGGAGCCAGTATGACTATGGTAAGGAGTCAACTGGTGTCTCCAGAGCAGGTACTTCCAAATGTACTCCACCCCGCTGTGATGGCTGACAGCATATTGGGTCACTATCCAGTGGCCGAGGTTCCCTTTGAGTGGGGAGGGGTTGCAGGTTCACTTCGAGTTGCCGTAAGCCCTGCCGTGCCTGTTGATTGTCTGTTAGGAAATGACATGGAGCACAATGCTTGGAGGGAGGTGGAATACCAGACTCATTCTGAGATGCTGGGTACACCTGACTGGGCCTGTGTCAGCACAAGATCCGCGACTACCCGGAGGGGGAGTTCGCTTACGCTGGAGCCTGGAACAATGGCCCAGCCCGCTGCCAGAGAAGAGAAGGACAGTAGGCAGGAGGAACCTGCCTCAACATCTCTACCTCGTGAGATAGATAGGCCACCTGCGGAGGTGGATCTGGAGTCCACGGAGGAGAATGTTACTTCCTTGGAGAACCAACCCATCCCTGCTGAGTGGCATGTGGAGGGAGGTCCTTCCCGGGAAGAGTTCTGCAAAGCACAGAAGGAGTGTCCTACTCTTGAGGGGCTGCGGCAACAGGCCAAAGCCCAGGCCGCAGGGAACGTTGTAGGGAACTACCAGATTTACTGGGAGGATGGACTCCTCTACAGTGAGCCCAAGGCACCCGGACATGGTTCATCCAGGGCCTTGGTTGTCCCTCAACGTTACCGAGCCTTTCTTTTAGAATTGGCTCACGAGATACCCTTGGCAGGTCACTTGGGTCAGGACAAGACCTTTACCCGGCTTGTCCCCCACTTTTACTGGCCTCGGATGAGAGTGGCGTCTGATACCTACTGTCGGACGTGTGTGACTTGCCAAGCCAGTGGGAAAACAGGGGTGAAGCTGAAAGCTCCCCTGGAACCACTTCCTGTCGTTAGCACCCCCTTTGAAAGGGTGGGCATCGACATTGTAGGGCCATTGGATCCGCCAACTTCAGCTGGTCACAGGTTCATCCTGGTACTGGTGGATCATGCCACCCAGTACCCAGAGGCAATTCCTCTGAGGACCATCACTGCACCTGCAGTGGCAAGGGCCCTGATGGGGATCTTCACCCGAGTGGGTTTCCCCAAGGAGGTTGTGTCCGACAGGGGGGCCAACTTCCTATCAGCTTACATGCGGGCTATGTGGAAGGAGTGTGGTGTCACCTACCGGTTTACCACTCCTTACCACCCACAGACCAATGGTCTTGTGGAAAGGTTTAATAAAACCCTGAAAGGCATGATAAGACGTCTGCCTGAGAGCCTGCGGAGGAAATGGGACGTCCTCCTACCCTGTCTCTTGTTTTCCTACAGGAAAGTGCCACAGAAGGGAGTGGGCTTCAGCCCCTTCGAACTTCTGTATGGGCACCCTGTACGGGGACCTCTCAGTCTGGTGAAGGACGGATGGGAAAAGACTCCCAGGAAGCCTCCCCAGGACGTGGTGAGCTACATGCTGGCCTTCCGGAGCCAAATGGCCAAGTTGTGGAAGCAAGCTTCTGACAACTTGGAAGCCAGCCAAGTTGTAATGAAAGAGTGGTATGACCACAATGCTCACCCAGTGGAACTGGAGCCTGGACAAAAAGTGCGGGTGATGGAACCTGGAGAGCTAAATGCCCTCCAGGATCGCTGGACAGGCCCCTTTGAGGTATTGGAGAAAAAGGGTAAGGCCACTTACTTAGTGGACCTTAAGACCCCGAGACAACCCCACCGGGTGCTTAATGCCAATCGCCTCAAACCACACCATGAGAGGCCCGAGGTCGTCTTAATGATGGTGACCGATGGAGCAGAGGAAGAGGAAAGCGAGCCTCTCCCTGATCTTTTCTCGTCTCAAGAAAAGGATGGGTCGGTGGAGGGAGTAATTCTCTCACCATCCCTGACTCCTGACCAGCAGAGAGATTGCCGCCAGATCCTGGAGCAATTTTCCTCACTGTTCTCCCTTGTCCCGGGAAGAACCCACCTGTGTGCCCATGATGTGGACACAGGAGACAGCCCACCTGTGAAGTCTAAGATCTACCGGCTGTCAGACAAGGTGAAGGCCAGCATCCATGGCGAAGTCGCTAAGATGCTGGAGCTAGGAGTGATCGAACCTTCCAGTAGCCCTTGGTCCAGTCCGGTGGTTTTGGTACCAAAAGCTGCCCCGCCGGGCGCCACACCCGAATTGAGATTCTGTGTGGATTACCGAGGACTGAATTCAGTAACAAAGACTGATGCTCATCCGATCCCAAGGGCGGATGAACTCATTGACCGGCTGGGAGCTGCCCAATACTTGAGTACCTTTGACCTTACTTCAGGGTACTGGCAGATTTCCCTTACTGATGGAGCAAAGGAAAGGTCAGCCTTCTCCACCCCTGAGGGTCACTACCAGTTCTGTGTGATGCCCTTTGGGGTTGATGGAGCGAGATAGAAAACAAAATTTTGTTTAAACTCGCAAAGTCACATTTCCATAACATGAATAAAATTATTAATGATTTGTGATATGTTGTGCTAATACAACCTAGATTAAACTTTACACGTGGGGGGACTAACATGTGTGCTCATAAAAGTGCATAAATGTTGCATCTTTTTGTTCGTGCAAAATAATAAAATAAAATATTGTTTTCGTTTTTTTTGTCATTACTAACTGCTGCAAACTTAAATAAGCATGTGCTTGTTTTGCTTTTCTTTGTCTGTGTAATGTCATTTCTACTGTTCTAGGTGCATATGGGTCTCATAGAAAAACGGAGACTGGTAAATATAAACGCTGCTTTATCTGTTTGCAATGGCTAGGTAACATTTTGATTAATAGGGTGGGTTAAATTAATTAGTAAACCATGGGGTGGATACAGAAAATACTTTATTTCTTACATTAATACTTTTCTTGTGTTTGTTTTATACTAGAAATCATAAGTTGCCTGCTTTTGAGGCCTAGCTATTTGAGCCGCAAAATTAAAGCTGATCCATAATTCTGCAGAAAGTCACGAGACGCCCATTCCGAATTAAAACGTTTATTGAGGCTGCATTCACAAAGCAAAAACTGATGAGCTGACATCATTCTGTCGGACATGGCCAAGGTCGAAAGTGAACTTTTTGTCAGTCCTTAACTTGGCATCCGCGGAAGTTGCACTGAAAAGACTATGGAAGCTGCGAGGATGACTTAATACAAAGTTGCAATCGAAGGAAGCCTCTGGCTTCACGTGGAAGAGACAATGGTCTTTGTAAGACATGATTTGTGGAACTTTTTAAGAAACGGGTGACATGTCACTTGTCACTCTCAGCCAATGGGACGTCGTAGATTTCTGAAAACTTTCCTTTGCTAGTTTAGTTAGCGTAGAAAGGTATAAAAAGTCATGCCCTTAGGGTTGGGCTGGCTGCTGCTTTCTGACTTTCCGATGAGGGTGATGTGCTGCTGGACTTTGCGTGGAGCACGTAAGAATCCTCAAAGATCTTTACTTTAATTTCTGTCTATTTAGCTCAGTTAGGGAAATAGGTTTTAGAAATGCTAAACTTTATATAATTTCCTTTAAACTGATTCAATTGCTTAAATTGTATTTTTTTTCAATTTCCTTACCATCATGCTTGCTTTATTGCAAATAAATTTCATTTATAAAACTTACAACTTATATACCATAATTTAGAAAATAAAAACTTACTTTTGACAAACAAGCTGGTCTTGGTTATTCAGAAGTATAGGTTACCATTAGCTAGATCACGTCGCCTATAGTGGTCGTCTAAATGGTTGGGTTTTATTCTAATGACAATATTCTTTCTGCAAATGTATAAATATGTATATAGTGTGTAGATAATGTGTATATAGATTTATTCTGACCACCTGATTCAGTAGGCCCAAAATATATCAGGTTCATAAATGGGTCCATATTTAGTATAGAATTCTGTTTATAGGTTATGAAGTTGGGTAGCGTAGTTTATGATATATTTTCTATAGCCCGCTGGATCAATTATCTGGTAGCAGAAATTAATGGTTGCTAAGGGGTAACCAAGGTAACATGTTGGTTGCTAAGGGTTGCGTCATGGTATGCAAATAGGATCGATGTTTTAACACTTGTTAAGTTCGTTTTTCGTGTCTATCTGTAAGCTATACCGGTATAGATTGTGTGGCGAGAAATTAGTCACGCAAGCCATCTGTTCAGTTTGTAGTGATATCGCCGAGTATCACAAGAGGTATCGCCGTGTACCATAGTGTTGTCGCCGAGCAGCACAGTTTTAGGGCTAGGTCTGAATCTTGTATAGTGAAGATTTTCTAAGAAATCAAAGCAGCATGAGAATAGGGACAAAGCGCCTTCCATAAAACTCACTGTGATGAGAGTATTAGTTATATCCGAGCTTGAGTGAAGGGTAAATTTAACGTCGGTACATGATTATCTATAAACAGGTTAGAGTCCTGTACGGGTACATGTTTCATATCTATAAACAGGTGAGAGCCCTGTACGGATAACGTCGTTATTTTGCTAACGGTGCATGATTTCTATAAACAGGTGAGAGTCCTGTACGGATTTCATGTGTGTTTGAATTTAGGGAATTTTCCGTGTAAAAGTGCGAGTTTGAATTGTATTTTATGTTCAAGTGGAACTCTTAGAACTTTCACTTCGCGGTGGGTTCAGAGCAAAGCGAGTTCATAATTATACGTGCTAGAAGGGTGGGGTAAGGTTACTCTACTGACAATTGAATATTATCCTTAGTGTGAATAGCGCCGTCTATTCCGAAGTGTGGATACTTGAATGTGTGTAAACTATCCTAATTAGTGAAACGAACAGATGTTGTCTTTATAGTCATTGTTAAGAATTAATTTACACTGAGAAGTGTTCTTAAAATGGCGCTGTGAAAAGATTTTGTGAAGGAGGGGTAAGCGCCAGGAGTGAGAAGCGAGAAACCGCAGCTGCTGTGTACGTCACAGAGCCGCGCTGGGATTGGGTGACCTACGTCACAAACTGTATTCTGATTGGCTCCTGAGTCTCTGACGGCCTGTGAGCTGATTGGTCTTTCGGAAATTCTCCAAATTTATTGGTTGAGCAGAAAAGTGACGCAGCTCAACTGCCATTGGCTTGTTGGTGTGTTTCGCGCACGGATTGGTTGTTTTGCGGAACATCCCGGAAATATTTTACGAACGATTTTGTGAATTAAATTTTACTTTTGAAAATGAGTTATCATTTTAAACATGTTGAGAAAAAGACAACATTATTTCAGAAATTTAAGAATTTATTTTCACCTGACAAGAAAATCGAAACGCGAGGTGGTAAACTACTTCATAAGTATAAAACACCTGCAGCGTACATGGAAGGTGAATACGGATATCATACTGTCTTATGGTTCGACAGTTGGAAACGTTATACTAAAAACGATGGTGTTTTGGCTTGGCCTGATGATGGTTCATTTAATGTAAGAGTTTTAAGAAATTTACGAGAGAAAATGAATGCTCTTGTTCCAAAACCGAGACCAACTCAATTTGAAGCTTTAGTTGAGTGGGAAGATGAGATGTATCAGTTACAAAGAGAAGCTAGTGGAATTAAAAGACCTTCTAAAAATCCATCATGGAAAAGAGAAACTCATGAAGATAGATTGCGAATGTGGAGACAGGGAAACATGAGTGAAGGATTGTATTTAATTCATGAAATGGTAATGGGTTCTCCTACAGGAAAATCTATGGAAAGTGAATCTGAGGATGCAATCATGGAAGAAATATATACAACTGCTAGAAATAAACAGCCTAATCAGCCTTTGAGACCTCCTAGATCATGGTCTACTCCGGTGGTTTCTACTGAAACTTCACCGAGTGCACCTCCAATTAGTGAAGCTCCTAAACTTTATCCAAATAATTGTGAAATCACTGAAACTCCTAGAAGACCAGAATTTGAGAATGCTCGAAATGAAGGTAGACATTTTTCAATGACTCCAAGAGCAAGGGAACCTCCAAAAGATTATGCAAGAGAGACAAGAAATGTTGAGGATGTTGATTATAATGAATATTTAAGGTCTAAAGAAGAATTAATTAAAAGAATGACAAAAAGCATGGAAGCTGTCACAGTTCCAGTAACAATAGGTCCTGTTCAACCTGTATTTGATCAAAGAGATACAAACAAAAATGGATTAACTATTCCTTTAAATACAGAAATTCAAAAACCTGCTGAAAAATTTTATTCAGACTTGACTGAATTAAACACTTCTAGATCGAGAATGCCTGATTTAACCTTTAATGAGGATTTATCTCCAAAAACACCAATGGGTGCTATGTCAGATGTAGGAAGTCCTGAAGTTAGGGTAACCACACCAAAACTTGATGTGGCCAAATTAAAAGCGAATATAGAAGAATTAATAATTGGAACAATTGGCCCAGATAGTTTAAATTACTATCGAGATGATGAACTACTATTCATTTGCAAAAGTATTCAGTGGAAAACGAAAAATAAATATGATCAATTAGAGGATTTAGCTGCAGAACTTGAAATCGATGTAAGTAAACAAAAGAATTTTGCAAAGCATTACAGATTAGATTTTTCAGAAAGTGACATTGAGAGTTTAAACTCAATGGGAAGAATAGTTCACATTAAAGATTTAATTGTTTATATCAAAAAGCTAGGAGAACTGAACAAATGGAGAGTGAAATGGACCAAAAGGAAGGAAGATGAAAGATTAGAAAAATTGTCAAAACAGTTTCCAATGAGAGAAGTTGCAGGTGGAGGATATGTTCATGTCCCATGGTCAAGACAAGACATTCTGTTATTCACAAATGACTTTCCAAAATTAAGAGAGAAACCTGTTGAGTGGTACAGGCAAGTCGATAGATTTATCAAAGTGTCAAAAGTTCTGTGGATAGATTTAGATGGATTTTTTGACATTGTAGTTCCATCTGATCTTTGGACAGAATGTAAAATATCTATTAGTTGGCCAAAAGCAGAACCTGAAAGAATTAAAGAAACAGGTGCCCCAAATCCACTTGTAATGGATTTTTACGAGAAAGTAATTGTTTGGATGAAAAACAAAATTCCACCCAAAGAAGTTGATTGGGTTAAAATAGAAAGAACAGAGCAGGAAACAAAAGAATCAGTTCATTCTTTTTATGAAAGACTATTGTTAATCTTTAAACAATACAGTGGTTATGAAAAATTAGATGAAAAAGACATGAGTCATTTTATCTATAGATTTGTTTATGGACTAAAACCTGAAATTGGAGAAATGATCAGAACTAGTATTGTCGGATGGCAAGCACTATCTATAGATGATATTCTGAGAAAAGCAAAATATTGTAGCGATGAATTAGAAGTAAAACAGAAGAAGCTGAAGGAGAAAGCCATGTGGGCTCAGGTAAAGGTAGCTGAGCAACAGATTGCCAGCATGGGAAACAAGAACACTAATTTTGTTCAAACTGGAAATACAAACCAGATTCAAGGAAAGTTTAAAGGTAATAATAATTTCCCAAAGAAATTTAGCCCAAAGATAGAAGAACTGAAACAAAGATTACCTTGTTTTAATTGTGGCGAAATTGGACATTGGAGGGACGAATGTCCTCATCCTCCTAGAAACTCAAAGAATCCTTTATTGAATCCACAGATGCAGAATGGTGTTAGCCTGCAGCAACAGCTACAGATGCAACAAGGGTTAAATGAATTTAATATTCAGCGACAGTTACAACAGCAACAGCAACAACAGGTGAATAATCGTCAAGACCAGTTGCCACAACCACCTTTTCCGAATTGTGGGGGAGTTCAAAAATATAATCCAAACGTGGGATTTCAGGGATGTGAACAGGTAATAAAACCACAAAAACAGCAAAAGCAGCAAAAAGTTCAAATGCAAAATGCTTCACAACAATTTTTATTAACAGAAAGCCAAGACAGTGATTCTGATGATTATTGCTGACGGTGCCCGAGAGAGGAGGAAGAGTGTGTTGTTGGAGCCACTCTTGAGGTTGACCAGTCTGGTCCTTATGTAAACGGGAAAGTTAATGATGTAGACATCACTTTTCTAGTGGACACTGGTGCTACCCGTTCTACTGTTAGATCAGTGGAAATTGAAAACCTACCTCTCTCTGGGGATACCATCCAAGTTGTGGGAGTAAGTAATCAGCAAATTAAAACAGACTTAACTGATCCAGTACCAGTTGAAATTGGAAATTACAGAGACAAACACAGATTTGTGGTTTGTAATAGTAGTCCAGTAAATCTATTAGGTAGAGACATCCTATGTAAAATGAATTGCAGAATATATTGTTCTCCTGAAGGAGTTGAGTTACAAACAATGGAGGAAGATGGTTTGTATAGAATGACAATGATGATGATGGAAGCAGAAGAAACAAAATTGTTTCCTGCATTTGAAGAAAAGGATTTACCTGAAGAGCTAAAAGAAACAGTGAAATCTGAAATATGGGATTTTACTGGAAATGAGATGGGTCTAATGAAAAACGTAGATCCTGTAAAAATTGCATTGAAACAGGGAATAGAATTTCCAAACACTCCACAGTATAAAATGAAAACAGAAACAATTGAAGGTATTACACCTATAATTGAAAAGTTAATCAAGCAAGGTGTATTAAAGGAAATGAAGAGTAGCTCTTGTAATTCACCAATTATGGGAGTTAAAAAGGCTAACGGAACATTTAGGATCGTACAAGATTTGAGGAAGGTTAATCAAATTGTTATTCCTTGTTGTCCTGTGGTTCCAAATCCAGCAGTAATTCTATTTCAGATTCCACATGATGCTGAGTGGTACACAGTCATTGACCTTTGCAATGCATTCTTTACTGTTCCTTTACACCCAGACAGTTATGAAATCTTTGCTTTCAGATTCCAAGGTAAGACCCTTGGATGGACAAGAATCCCTCAGGGCTATACAGAAAGTCCTTCAATCTTTAACGAACTGTTAAAAAGATCATTAGAAAATTTAGACTTACCAGGTAGGTCTACACTGGTGCAGTATATTGATGATTTGTTAATAGCTGCAAAGACAAGAGAAAATTGTGTAACAGACACAATAATTCTGTTAAATCGCCTTGCAGAAGAAGGACATAAAGTGTCCCCAGCAAAACTACAGTTTTGCAAACAAGAAGTAAAATATCTTGGTCACAGAATTGCAAAGGGAAAAAGACAAGTAACTATAGAGAGAATAAAAATGATTCAAGCAATGTTACCGCCAAGAACACAAAGACAGGTTAGAATGTTCCTGGGAATGGTAGGTTACTGTCGACAATGGATAAGTGGATTTTCAGTAATTGCGAAACCACTACAAAGACTGACCAAATCAGATGTAAAGGATCCAATTATTCTCAATGATGTTGAGATGGAATCTTTTGAGAATCTGAAAAAGAGCTTATGCCAAGCTCCTGCTTTGGGTATGCCAAATTATGAGAAAGATTTTGAACTGTATTGTAGTGAGAGAGAAGGATGTGCATTATCTGTGTTAATTCAAAGACATGGAAATTTAAAGAAACCTATTGCATACTTCTCTGCAGTTCTTGATCCAATTGCAAAAGCACTACCAGGTTGTTTGAAAGCAGTTGCAGCTACAAGTATTAGCCTAGAACAAAGTGAAGGAATCATTATGGGATTTCCTGTGAAAGTTTTTGTGCCTCATTCAGTTGAAATATTACTGACAAGAGGTAAAACTCAACATTTAACAAGTAGCAGATTGACTAAGTATGAGAAAATCATACTAGGAGCAGATAATGTTTCGATTTCAAGATGTTTGAATCTGAATCCTTCTACATTACTGCCTGATTCCGAAATTGTTGATGACATTGAGACAGAACATGAATGTTTAGATGTCACGGAATTCTGCACTAAACCCAGAAAAGACATCAAAGACAGACCTTTGCCTGAATCGGATTTTGTCTACTTTGTAGATGGCTCATGCTTAAGATCCGAAGGTGGTGTCCTAAAGGCTTCATACTCAGTTTGTACAGTCGAAGATGTTGAAGAAGCATCATGTCTTGAAGGAGTTCGTTCAGCACAAGTGGCTGAATTGATTGCTTTAATTCGTGCATGTGAAATATCAAAAGATATAAGAGTTACCATCATTACTGATAGTCAGTATGGATACGGAGTTGTGCATGATTATGGACAACTCTGGTCACAGAGAGGATACATGACATCAACAGGATCACCAATTAAAAATGCAGTTTTCATTAGAAGATTAATTGAAGCAATACAATTGCCAAAAGAAATTGCCATAGTCAAGTGTGCAGCGCACACTAGAGGAACTGATTATATTTCCAAAGGAAATGCCTTCGCAGACGAAACAGCAAAGTATTGCGCAAGGAAAAATTATTCTTACAATCGGAATAGAAGTACAGAAACTGATTCAAATTCATTAATGCTAACAACTGTTATAGAAACATGGAATGAGATTAGAGATTTACAAAACGAAGCAGATGATGAAGAAAAAGACCTATGGTTAAGATCAGATTGTAGACCACGTGATGAAGATGGAGTGTGGGTTTACAAAGATGGCAGAGTAGTTTTACCAAATTGTTTGATTTCTGACATGGCCAGATTATATCATGGTCCTGCACATTTAGGAAGAGATTCAATGGTCAGACTTTTTAGAGAAACATGGTTCAATACCAAATTTAGAACGATTGCAGAATCTTTTTGTCAAAGGTGTTTGTCATGCCAACAAATGAATCCAAACAGAAAATCAGTGGTGGGGACAGGAATAATTGGTCGAGAAGGTGGTCCCTTTACCAGGTTACAAATAGATTTCATTGAAATGCCCTTACACAACTGTTTGAAATATGTACTTGTAATTGTATGCTTATTCTCAAGGTGGGTAGAGGCTTTCCCTACACGACATTGTGATTCAATTACAGTAGCAAAACTAATGCTCAGAGAAATTATCCCAAGGTACGGTTTTCCAGTCACTATTGAGAGTGATGGAGGAAGCCATTTTGATAACAAACTGTTGAAGTTAATTTGTGAAGCTTTGAGCATTGAGCAGAAAATACACTGTGCATACAGACCAGAGGCATCAGGTGTAGTTGAACAAATAAATGGAACTATCAAAAACAGAATTGGGAAAATGTGTCTTGAGACAGGAGTTAAGTGGACTGATGCTCTTCCACTTGTTTTGATGTCATTAAGAAGTACACCAGATAAAAAGACAGGTCTGAGTCCTCATGAAATTTTAATGGGAAGAGTTATGAGGCAAGCTTTTGTACCTGTAGGTAAATTGTTGAGCATAAATGACAGTGCAATTTTGGATTACTGTAAAAGGTTATCTGATATGGTAACTTCTGTGTCTAATCAGGTGGGAACTGAAGCACAATCAAATGACAAAGTTTTGACTCATGATCTGAGACCTGGAGACTGGGTCAGAACGAAAGTACATCGGAGGAGGAATTGTCTATCTCCTAGATGGCAGAAACCTAGGCAGGTAATCTTGATCACTACTAATGCTGTAAAGTGCAGAGGATTGAAGCGCTGGATTCATCCAAGTCATACTATTCCAATACCAACTCCTGAGAGTTCTGATGTTGAAAGTGATACCACAGATGATTCTGATTCTGAAGCAGAAGACAGAACAGAAGGTGAAGTAATTCCAGATTCTGAAGATCGACAAGAAAGTCGACATCTGGAAACTGTGCCAGTGAATGGAAATCTGACAAGAAAAGACTTAGAAATAATTGAAATAGATTCTGAAGGTGAAGAGAATCTGTTAAAAGGAAAGATAACTGAGGATTCGGTTGTCTATATTGAAGACAAAGAAGCTGAACCAAAAGAAGTTTCAGACCAGGAGAGTATCGAAAGGCAGAGAACAAGCTCTGAAGTAAGGAACAGAAATCCGAAATCTGGGAAGCTAGAGGTAATTGAAGAAGAGGAGGAGAACGAATTACCGAGTACCAGTGATGGAAGACAAAGTGAAGTTCCTGAAGGAGTGAAATTGCCGAATAGAGAAGTTCCTGAGTCAATTGAAATTTCAGATTACGAAACTGAAGAAAGTGACGTGGAAGGTGGAAGTGAAAACGGAAAGAAAAGGACTTGGAAGTCAGAATCAAATAATTCTGAACCAAGGAAAAAGTACGTGAGAAAAGCAGACTACTGGCCTGGTGGAAGATTGAGAGTGAGATTGATTAAAAAGCCAATAGAACAAGTTGAAGAAATCAGTAGTCAAAAGAGTCCAGGAAAAGAAATTGGAGTTGGAAGAAAAATAGAAGTGATATCGAGAAAAGGGAAGAGAATAATTAGACCAAACCAGAAATACAAGTCTCCTGAGTGGACTTACTTAGTAATTCCACCTGTTATTGACATATATGATAGTAGTGAAGAAGAAAACGAAATCCAAGAAATTAGTGACAATGATTGAAGTACAGATTTATTAAATTGGCAAAAGGCTGAAGAAATCCTGTTAGTTGACACAAGGTCGAAGAAAAACTGTTTAGTAGAAGAAAACTTATGTATGACATAAGGTCGAAGAAATCTTGTTTAGGGTCATAAAAGAAAAATATATTTTAAAAAGGGGGGTGTATATAAAATTTAAAATTTATTTTTATTTTTGAGGCTAAAACTAACCTAAAAATGCCTTACGTTAAGGAGAACACTTCAAAATGTTCTGTTTTTAAGAGATGCTGTAAGATGACTCTGGTGTGTCTGCTCATTTTAGTTCTGCTCTGGTTAGTACTAGCTGTAATTATACCTTTAGAAATGGATAGAGAATTACACAAAGTTAACATAACAAGCAAAGCTCTGGTTAGCCAAACTAAACATAGTGCGTCTGCAAAAGTTATCGATCATCAGCCTAACATTCATCAAGATAAATCAATAGGTGATTTTTCAAGCAATACATTCACAAAGCTTTTGAGTGAATATGTAAAAGTGATGGATGCAAAGGACTGTTATGTATGCGTTAAATTACCCGCTTCTGTTTCTGAGGGAGTAACATATAATATGCTTCCTCTCACTTATGCTGTTACATGTAGTGTATTAACTAGTTTATTTTATCAAACTGGTCGTTTAGAATATTACTATTCAAATTTTGATGAAATTTTTGCTAATGTTAAGATTGATAATGCTTTAAATAAGCATAAGAAAGCAAAACAAATGAGAGAATATTTCCTTGTTACTAACGAACTCACTTATGAGTATGCTTATAAGAATAATCTAACATGTAAATTGAGTGCTGAAGGAAAGAAATTTCTGAATATGGTTGAGGAGAGAAGAGCAATTTATAAGAGAAATGAATTAGTCAAGCAGACTAAGTCATCCTTCTGGCAAAAAGAGGATGAGAAATTAAATGGCAAAATGCTTGAAAATATTGCAATTCACATAGACAAACCTGTTAGTGGAAAGCTTTGCATTAGAAGAGATAATACACTTTTTGATAATTATTTTGTAGGTGCAAGCAACTGTGAAGATACTTATCAGATTATGGGAGGTTGGGGATTTAAAGGTGGAAAAGATCCTATCTTCCCTGGAATTTATTTTGTTTGTGGTGACAAAGCCTATTACAACCTTCCAGACCATTGGTATGGAACTTGTTATGTGGGAATTGTTTTTCCTAAAGTGTTTCATGTTGACAGAGATTCAGAAGGATTGTTTAAAATTCATAATTATGTAAATAGAGCTAAAAGAGAAACTTTTACCGAAATTCTGGGAGATATTTTCCAAGCTGTAATACCTTTTGTTGGTATAACCCTAAATGCAGGGAGAATTAGAAAATTGTCCACTATAGTTGATAGATTATCAACTGACACTGCTGATGGATTTCAATTAGTGAATGTTGAAGTTATTGCAATTAGATCCATGGTAATTCAAGATCGTCTTGCTTTAGACATACTCCTAGCAAAAGAGGGAGGAGTCTGTGGCATTTTACATGTCCAACATTGCTGTACATATATACCGGATGAAAGTAAGAATATTGAAATGTATATTAAGAATATTACACAAATGCATTCAGAGATAATTCCTTTAGAAGAAGAAGATTTTACTGGGAAACTTTCAAAAAGGTTTCAAGCAATTAAAAACTGGTTTCTTAATATCGGAAGTTCAATTCTTGGCAAGATTTTGGCACCTTTGATTATAATAGTATTCATTTTTATTTTGACTAAAATAGGTTGTTTGTTGCATAAAAGAAAGAAACATTTGAGAGAAAAGAAAAGAATCTATAAACTCAGAAAAGAAGAGGAAAGGGAGATCGAGTTACAGGAGTTACATAGAGAGCGTCATGTTAATTGCAAAGATTATGCTGAAACAGACTTTTAGGTTTACTGATACAAATGAATTTGAATCGATTTCTAATAAATTTAGTTTATCAAAATTTTGAGTGCTGGTGTGGTGATTTGTTAATCACCAGATGAGGGAGTTGATGGAGCGAGATAGAAAACAAAATTTTGTTTAAACTCGCAAAGTCACATTTCCATAACATGAATAAAATTATTAATGATTTGTGATATGTTGTGCTAATACAACCTAGATTAAACTTTACACGTGGGGGGACTAACATGTGTGCTCATAAAAGTGCATAAATGTTGCATCTTTTTGTTCGTGCAAAATAATAAAATAAAATATTGTTTTCGTTTTTTTTGTCATTACTAACTGCTGCAAACTTAAATAAGCATGTGCTTGTTTTGCTTTTCTTTGTCTGTGTAATGTCATTTCTACTGTTCTAGGTGCATATGGGTCTCATAGAAAAACGGAGACTGGTAAATATAAACGCTGCTTTATCTGTTTGCAATGGCTAGGTAACATTTTGATTAATAGGGTGGGTTAAATTAATTAGTAAACCATGGGGTGGATACAGAAAATACTTTATTTCTTACATTAATACTTTTCTTGTGTTTGTTTTATACTAGAAATCATAAGTTGCCTGCTTTTGAGGCCTAGCTATTTGAGCCGCAAAATTAAAGCTGATCCATAATTCTGCAGAAAGTCACGAGACGCCCATTCCGAATTAAAACGTTTATTGAGGCTGCATTCACAAAGCAAAAACTGATGAGCTGACATCATTCTGTCGGACATGGCCAAGGTCGAAAGTGAACTTTTTGTCAGTCCTTAACTTGGCATCCGCGGAAGTTGCACTGAAAAGACTATGGAAGCTGCGAGGATGACTTAATACAAAGTTGCAATCGAAGGAAGCCTCTGGCTTCACGTGGAAGAGACAATGGTCTTTGTAAGACATGATTTGTGGAACTTTTTAAGAAACGGGTGACATGTCACTTGTCACTCTCAGCCAATGGGACGTCGTAGATTTCTGAAAACTTTCCTTTGCTAGTTTAGTTAGCGTAGAAAGGTATAAAAAGTCATGCCCTTAGGGTTGGGCTGGCTGCTGCTTTCTGACTTTCCGATGAGGGTGATGTGCTGCTGGACTTTGCGTGGAGCACGTAAGAATCCTCAAAGATCTTTACTTTAATTTCTGTCTATTTAGCTCAGTTAGGGAAATAGGTTTTAGAAATGCTAAACTTTATATAATTTCCTTTAAACTGATTCAATTGCTTAAATTGTATTTTTTTTCAATTTCCTTACCATCATGCTTGCTTTATTGCAAATAAATTTCATTTATAAAACTTACAACTTATATACCATAATTTAGAAAATAAAAACTTACTTTTGACAAACAAGCTGGTCTTGGTTATTCAGAAGTATAGGTTACCATTAGCTAGATCACGTCGCCTATAGTGGTCGTCTAAATGGTTGGGTTTTATTCTAATGACAATATTCTTTCTGCAAATGTATAAATATGTATATAGTGTGTAGATAATGTGTATATAGATTTATTCTGACCACCTGATTCAGTAGGCCCAAAATATATCAGGTTCATAAATGGGTCCATATTTAGTATAGAATTCTGTTTATAGGTTATGAAGTTGGGTAGCGTAGTTTATGATATATTTTCTATAGCCCGCTGGATCAGGCTCAAGAACGCTCCTGCCACGTTTCAGCGACTGGTGAACGAGGTCCTCTCTGGAATGGAGGCTTTCTCTGCTGCTTATCTGGATGACATTGCTGTATTCAGTAGCAGTTGGGAGGACCATTTGTAACATTTGCAAGCCGTTCTCCAGGCCCTGAAGCAGGCTGGCTTGACAATCAAGGCCAGCAAGTGTCAGATTGGGCAGGGGTCGGTGGTGTACCTAGGCCACTTGGTGGGCAGGGGAACGGTGCAGCCCCTCCAGGCGAAGATCGAGGCTATCATGGCCTGGGAGCCCCCCAAGACTCAAACTTAGGTCCGAGCCTTCCTGGGCCTCACTGGATACTACCGTCGCTTTGTGAAGGGGTATGGCACCATTGTGGCCCCCCTCACTGAACTTACTTCTAAGAAACAACCCCGACGGGTAGTCTGGACGGAGGCTTGTCAGCGAGCCTTTGTGACTTTGAAACAAGCATTGTGTACTGCTCCAATACTTAGGGCACCTGATTTTTCCAGAGAGTTCATTGTCCAAACAGATGCATCAGAACATGGCATTGGGGCAGTGTTATCGCAACTAAATGATGAGGGCTTGGATCCACCCGTGGTCTTCCTATCCAGGAGACTACTCCCCAGGGAACAGAAATGGAGTGCAATTGAAAGGGAAGCCTTTGCGGTGGTCTGGGCACTGAAGAAGCTGCGACCATACCTGTTTGGCTCACACTTCCTGGTACAGACCGACCACCGACCCCTTCGTTGGCTGATGCAAATGAAGGGGGAAAATCCCAAGTTGTTGAGATGGTCTATCTCCCTACAGGGAATGGACTTCCGGGTGGAACATCGGCCTGGAGTGGACCACGCCAACGCAGACGGTCTCTCTAGGTATTTCCGCCTTAGTGAAGAGAACTCCCAAGGGGTTGTGTAGCTCTCCCCACTTTCAGCTGGGAGGGACGCGTGTTAGACCTGTCTGCCTCTGGTAGTGTCCTACCAATTATTATTTATTTTTGTCTCCCTTGGCTTCCTGATGTTTCCTTCTTTTCTTGGGTCTACCAGGATTCTTTTTCAATGTTGACAGGGGACTGGGTGTTCCTTGGCTATGATGTTTTTCTTTTCTTACCTCTGAGGCCTAGTCAGCCTCTTGAAAATCTAGGGCCGCCTAAAATGGTGCCCAGTAACTGTCACAACTGTCACCGCGTGAGGTCACCCCATTGGACTTCATGGGGAAAGTTCTGGAACCTCCTAGTAGGTTCTGATGGTCAGAGGCTAGCTTATAAAAGGCCGGTGACAGAGCGGCCATTTTGTGTAACAACAGTAGTGACCAGTGAGGAGGGAGGCAACTACAGGAGGAGGGCTGTGCACTGGTGGGGACAAGATCGACCCGTGGGCCGGCTGTGAACCTGCTTGGATGTGACCACTCTTGAGCTGACCGAACCCCACTGAGGCAGAGATCCATCTGTGCACCAGAAATCTATTTTAGCACCTTAGAGGCACTGAAAAACCTAACGGTGTGAAACCAGAGAGCAGCGGGGGATTGAGCACACCTCAGAACCCCCCCCCCGACCGAAAGTAAACACGTTCTACCCCATTGGTGGCGCTGCAGGAGAAAGGACCAAGCGAGCTGTGAGCGCAGCCTGGTGAGACCAACTCACTGTGGGAAGAGCGGCGGAGACTGCGGCAGCTAACCTGACAGAAGTTGGCCATCGCACTTTGTCGTCCCTGAAGTGGCGTTGATGGAGCGGAGGCCCAGCTGTTCCGCGCTGACGTCATGAGAGGAGGCGGACCAGCGTTGGAAGAGGCCGGGTGAGAGGAGGAGCGTCCGTCCGGAGGTATCGTCAGCGACAGGGAAGAAGGCGGGTCCACGTCGAAAGAGGCCGGGCGAAGGCGGGACTTCCTGTGGTGATCCCCGCGGCTGAGGTGAGAGCAGCAGGCGCTGTGCCGCGCCTCCACAGCATCGAGGGAGAAGACAGCTGATCCGAGCGAGCCGGCGACGGGGAACCCAGACCACTCCCAACCGCTTCCCCAGTGCAGCGGCAGATCGCGACTTCAGCAGAGTTTAAGTAAGCTGGGTCTTGTGCGGGCAGAGGGCGGAGGCAACACCAAGGGAAGCCAAACTTTGGAGGGTGTCAGACGTGGCCAGAGCTCATTTCCCAGACCATTGATGACTTTAAAGTGCCTAATGATATACGAATAAACAACCTTCACAATGGAACTGAGTAACTATTGAACTGCCAAGTAAACGAAAGGGAAAGCTAAACGTGGGGAGTAACGAACCACAATTAGTGAACAGTCTGGTAGAAGCAAGAGAGAACCAGGCTGCAGTAGGAGTTAAGGGTGGTATGAAGAAGAGAACAAACCAGGCATTAGCGTGTTACTAGAGCTGTCCAAACCTTATTCGAGAAGGAGGGGAATTTAAGTAGGATTAAAGGAAGTGAAATTCTAACCTACTTATTCTTTTCTACTGGTGCAGCTGTGAAAAGTACCGACAGAGTTAATGATCTTTTAGCCTGTGTGTGTCCCTGCACGCCTGGGGTAATGTATTGACCAACAATCGTGAAGAATGTTTCAAATTGAATAACCCTTGTGCATTAAATATTGTTCCACTCTCATAAGGCAGGGGGAGAGGCAAGTTACCTTGTATTGTGACAGGGAAATGTTCGGGATGGTGATGTAAGAATATGAAATGTGATCTTACTGTACCAAATTGTAAGGAGTTGTACTTAAAGTGAAGCAATTATTCAGAACCACAAAGAAAACAGATGCAATTTTTATAAAGTACGAACCGTATTTTTCTAAGAACTGGTGTGGAGTCTTTATTTTAGTGTTGAGTCATTGAGTTACTTGGAGTGGTTGTTAAGCATTACACGCCAGCCTTGGGGATTTTAGCGTCTCCCCGCTCTGTGCCAGGCTACCCTATGTAGTCTAGGCTTCCTAGGTCTAACATAATTGGTGTGCAGCGGCGGGATCCGGGTTTGTGCTTACAACCACTTATTAGTAACGCAGTGCTTACCACGGGCCTACACCTGGAGTTTTCTCCAAGCGGACTCCCTAATTAGAATTTTGCTTTTCCCAAATTCCTTCCTGGTGGTGGGTGGAGGTGAACCTTGTGTACTGTCCTTACCTACTTCAGAGTGGCTATCCACAACCCCACTGTTAAGATGGAGTTCAATTTTGAAGGGTTGGAGACCTATACTGTGGCGCAACTCAAGGACTTCTGTCAGGAGAGGGGTTATTCTACAGACGAGGGGCCAAGAAAGAGGAGCTCCAAACTAGTCTGAGGGCATGGGTGGAAGCGCACCCGGAGGGAACGGTTGAGGAGGACGAGTCAGAGAAGAACACTGTCATCGAGGTAGATGGGGTGTGCCCACTGGGGGTGGGGGATATGTCAATTAGCCCC
The DNA here is from genome assembly GCF_964261635.1 of Lissotriton helveticus. Taxonomy (NCBI): domain Eukaryota; kingdom Metazoa; phylum Chordata; class Amphibia; order Caudata; family Salamandridae; genus Lissotriton; species Lissotriton helveticus. The sequence goes on from NC_136062.1 coordinate 499,615,695, forward strand.
AAAGTAACCTCCCGGGAGGGTAGCAGTGTCTCTTCACAAGGATTAACCGAAACTGAACTAGCTGACCGGAGGGAGGAGAGACAGTTAAGGTGGGAGTTAGCTAAGTTGGAGATGGAGAGGGAGGACAGGAGGTTAGCTCATGAACTAACTCTTAAGGAGCTGGAATACAAGGCCCAGCACATAGGGACTCCCAATCCAATCAAAGGTGGCAGCGAAAACAAAGAGATCACCAGAGAACCCAAACCCTACTTACCAAAGGATGTCATTGCTAGCTACACCCCAGGTGATGATATTGCCAAGTGGCTAGCCGCCTATGAGGTCTCCTTAAGGGCCCATGGGATCTTGGAAACCCACTGGGGGGGTGGGCTGTATAAGTACATGCCACCTGCTGGCAGGGATACCTTGTTGGCCCTGGAGCGGGATGAGCAAACCCACGACCACGACCATACTGAAGCATTGGAAGATTTTAAATACAGCGGCAGGTGAAATACCTCGCCCATTGTTTGCATTTAAGAGAGGACCATCCATTCGTGACAGCTTGGTTCATACCAGACCACGGAGTGATATGAAACAAATCACGAACACTCTCTGGAACACCAACCCAGTACAAGGCCATTACCCTTGTGGCAATTGTGCTGCCTGTCCACAGACACGCAAGACCCTGACGATAGACATTGGCACCAATAGACCGTGGAGGCTAACAAGACATACAAACTGTAATTCAGAAAAACTAATCTATTTGATCACCTGTCCCTGCAAGAAGCAGTATGTGGGCCATACAACGAGGATGATCAAGTCTCGCATCAGCGAGCATAAAAGCACGATCCGTTGTAGGAAACAATCAACAGGCCTTACGAATCACTTCTTGGAAGCTAAACACAAAGCAGAGGACTTAATATGGGTGGTACTGGAACAGCCATACATCCCGCCACACATTGCTGATGTCTCGCTTTTTCTTTTTGTCAAGGAGCAACGGTGGATTTTTAGACTGAAGTCTGACGTCAATGGGCTGAATGACAACATTCCGTGGCTGTCGATCTGAGTGCAACATTTGCCATTGGGTGCTCCTTTTCGTTACCATACCGTGTGTTGATCCCAAACCTGTACAGACTGAGGCCTTCATATTATCTGTGGTAATTGTAGCGTGATTCCACCTACAGGGCACTTCAAAACTACATGATTAGACCACTGAACATTGAGGGTTTCAAACTCTAACCCCTGTGTTCTGATAAGCATCTGTACCATATGCTAGCCAACATCTTACAGGTATTTATGTGTTTGTAAATCATAATTTGGTCCTTTTTTTTGAGTATCCAGAGGTGCCTAATTTGGTACCCATTGCATTGTATGGTGCTCTCGTTGTTAAGGGATTAATTTGGCCTTAATCCATTTTGCCAACTCCAAGTTTCACTGGGGGTTATCCATCTGGGGTCCAGTAAGGCTTGATTATTATTTCCCCCGTCCAACACCCAGCACCTGCCTTGTTAGGCCGTGCAGCATAATCCTCGCAAACTATCTAGAGCTGAATACTGCTCGGTTTCTATTGGCTCTTATTGCCGAATAGAGGAAACCAGACAAAGGATCCCTCTTAGACCTTGGGTATATAGTGACACACCCACGCTCTCGCGCTGCGGCGCTCTTTGCACACGCGAGCGATCATACGCACTTACTGGGCATGCGCGACTCACGGAGGTGAGTGTCTATTCATCGCGCATGCGCATTGCCACAACACGCATTGTTCAGGCATGCGCGTAACACGGAGCGGAATGTGATTTCACCGCACATGCGCGTCAGACGTCCCCTATTATCGGCGCATGTGGAGCCTTTAGTGTCATCATAGGGCGCATGCGCAGCGGCACCGCTGAGAGGTCCAGCTGAGCTCAATCAGTGACTCAGCCTTACTATAAAATTGCGTCCGACCTGCCCGTCGGTGCCTCCTCTTCGGCTCGAGATCCTGCCGCGAGGTACCGACGGACAGGTAAGATAGGACCAGAGTGTTTGCATGGAGTGTTGGTTATATAGCTAGCATGCTGGCCCTACAACATTGTAGTTGACTGGAGGGATAGATAATAGCGCGTGGGTTAATTCTCACTTGTTTGAACCAGCAATACTATACAGCTGATTCATGTACATGAGAGGGGTGCTATTTTAACATCATGGAGCGCCTTTCTTAAATTTGCTAAAGGGGGTTGTAGATGCAAGTCGTTTGATGCCTCCATCTGGTTCACCGTGGGGGTGGGACCAGTTTTAGACAGATCAGAAAATAATTGGGTTCTTTAAACAGTAAATAGAGTTAAATCCTTACGACATTTATCTACTAAAGGAACTGTCTTCATCTATATGTTTAGAGCGGTGCCTTATTCGTCCGAGCAGTTGCCGGGTGAGGTGAGGCTTACTTCCCACATACTGATGGGTAAGTGTTATACTAATGTTTTTGAATAGATATACAGATTACCTGTTGGTGACGTAACACAGGGCACCTTGGATGTGGCTATCACGAAGTAGTGATGGTTTTGTCTGAGTCTAGTTTAATTATCACTGGTTTTGCACAGTAATAGTACTTTCTATGAAGCACATATTTAAGTTGTAAATTTAGTTTATTCCTTCTCTAGCATCATGTGTTTGCATTTTCTACATGGTTTTCTCTTTTTCTATATTTACTACAGGGAAGACCAATTGCATCTATTGAGCAATATTAAGAAGATGTGGTAGGATGGTCTTGAATGACCACTCTTATTCTACTTTGACAATGGTCCACCAATTTTTCTATGTTTTCATCATTTTAACACATATGATAGTGTAATTGCAGTAGCAGATAAGAGCTTGGCCCTGACGAATGGCAGTGAATATTCACATAAAGGCAGAAACATGTTGGCCCTATATATATTTTTTTGATTTCTACCAAGCAAGTTAGACAGTGATTTTGTCACACTGTCACCTCACTATCTTTTAATATGACGTCCAGGCAAACACTATTAAAGGTCTTTGTTTGCTTTGACAGCCATTTTAGACACTTCACTTGATTTAATTTTTGCACTGCACACATCAGCCTTACCTTTTGTCTGAACATTTGCGGTGACCGGACCATGGCCAAGTGATGCGATGCTAAAATACATCTGGGCGTTCGCACACAGACCAAGGTTTGGGTGTCCTACATGATGAGGCTCCGCCATAGGGTTGGGCTGATAGGACTCAAACAGCTTTTGTTGATAGCCTATCTGATTTCTGGTTACTAAAGTAATCCTTTCTGTGCATTCTTTCCAGTGTTAGTTCTTGTATCTCAGCGTCACTCGACCTACAGGCTTTGTTGTTATTGATGTAGTTACACTGGGGGTATTTACCTGTTTGGTCGTTAAACACTTCCCTCGGACCCTCCCTTACGAGTTGTTGTTATAATATAACAAACCCACTACCCTACAATGAAAGTGGCGCTGATAAGAAAGTTTGGACTAACTCCCGAGAAGTATAGGCAGAAATTTAGGAGTAGCCACAAACTAGGCACACAGAATTGGGTGGATTTCCTTGATTACACAAAAAAGGCCTTGGAGGGTTGGGTGACAGGCAGCGAGGTAGGGGACTATGAAGGTTTATATGACCTCATAGTCAAAGAACACCTACTCGAGAAATGTTTTCCCGAGCTGCGTCAACACCTGGTGGACAGTAAGCTGACCAGCCCCAGGAAGCTTGCTGAGGAGGCGGACATCTGGGCTAGTACCCGGGTATCCTCGAAGGGGACTGGAGGGGATTCCCAGAAGTCTGGACAGGGCGCCCCCCAGAAGAAAGAGGTGGGAGATAATAAGAGGGAGTTCTCAAAAGGTCCACAAAATACTTCTCAAGGAAGGGGCAGAGGATTCATCCCTAAGGCTATCCCACCCCGAAACCCTAATCCTGGCCAAAGCCAGCAGCCAAGGGTTGTCCATTGCTTCGAGTGTGGTGGTGCGGGACACTATAAGGGAGACGTGAGATGCCCAAAAAGACCACCCCCTCCCACTGGAGGAAAAGCCCCGGGAATAACTAGTGTAGTGCTCGGGGAGGAGATGCCTCTGGGTAAGGGGGGGAGCGGGCGGGTGTCGCTTTAGTGTCCCTGGGAGATAAGGAGATGGTTCCAAAGACCCAATTGCCCTCAAATACTACCAAGTATGAGCAATGGGTCACCATCAATGGCCATAGAGGGGAGGCTCTGAGAGACACAGGAGCCAGTATGACTATGGTAAGGAGTCAACTGGTGTCTCCAGAGCAGGTACTTCCAAATGTACTCCACCCCGCTGTGATGGCTGACAGCATATTGGGTCACTATCCAGTGGCCGAGGTTCCCTTTGAGTGGGGAGGGGTTGCAGGTTCACTTCGAGTTGCCGTAAGCCCTGCCGTGCCTGTTGATTGTCTGTTAGGAAATGACATGGAGCACAATGCTTGGAGGGAGGTGGAATACCAGACTCATTCTGAGATGCTGGGTACACCTGACTGGGCCTGTGTCAGCACAAGATCCGCGACTACCCGGAGGGGGAGTTCGCTTACGCTGGAGCCTGGAACAATGGCCCAGCCCGCTGCCAGAGAAGAGAAGGACAGTAGGCAGGAGGAACCTGCCTCAACATCTCTACCTCGTGAGATAGATAGGCCACCTGCGGAGGTGGATCTGGAGTCCACGGAGGAGAATGTTACTTCCTTGGAGAACCAACCCATCCCTGCTGAGTGGCATGTGGAGGGAGGTCCTTCCAGGGAGGAATTTTGCAAAGCACAGAAGGAGTGTTCTACTCTTGAGGGGCTGCGGCAACAGGCCAAAGCCCAGGCCGCAGGGAACGTTGTAGGGAACTACCAGATTTACTGGGAGGATGGACTCCTCTACAGTGAGCCCAAGGCACCCGGACATGGTTCATCCAGGGCCTTGGTTGTCGCTCAACGTTACCGAGCCTTTCTTTTAGAATTGGCTCACGAGATACCCTTGGCAGGTCACTTGGGTCAGGACAAGACCTTTACCCGGCTTGTCCCCCACTTTTACTGGCCTCGGATGAGAGTGGCGTCTGATACCTACTGTCGGACGTGTGTGACTTGCCAAGCCAGTGGGAAAACAGGGGTGAAGCTGAAAGCTCCCCTGGAACCACTTCCTGTCATTAGCACCCCCTTTGAAAGGGTGGGCATCGACATTGTAGGGCCATTGGATCCACCAACTTCAGCTGGTCACAGGTTCATCCTGGTACTGGTGGATCATGCCACCCGGTACCCAGAGGCAATTCCTCTGAGGACCATCACTGCACCTGCAGTGGCAAGGGCCCTGATGGGGATCTTCACCCGAGTGGGTTTCCCCAAGGAGGTTGTGTCCGACAGGGGGGCCAACTTCCTATCAGCTTACATGCGGGCTATGTGGAAGGAGTGTGGTGTCACCTACCGGTTTACCACTCCTTACCACCCACAGACCAATGGTCTTGTGGAAAGGTTTAATAAAACCCTGAAAGGCATGATAAGAAGTCTGCCTGAGAGCCTGCGGAGGAAATGGGACGTCCTCCTACCCTGTCTCTTGTTTTCCTACAGGGAAGTGCCACAGAAGGGAGTGGGCTACAGCCCCTTCGAACTTCTGTATGGGCACCCTGTACGGGGACCTCTCAGTCTGGTGAAGGACGGATGGGAAAAGACTCCCAGGAAGCCTCCCCAGGACGTGGTGAGCTACATGCTGGCCTTCCGGAGCCAAATGGCCAAGTTGTGGAAGCAAGCTTCTGACAACTTGGAAGCCAGCCAAGTTGTAATGAAAGAGTGGTATGACCACAATGCTCACCCAGTGGAACTGGAGCCTGGACAAAAAGTGTGGGTGATGGAACCTGGAGAGCTAAATGCCCTCCAGGATCGCTGGACAGGCCCCTTTGAGGTATTGGAGAAAAAGGGTAAGGCCACTTACTTAGTGGACCTTAAGACCCCGAGACAACCCCACCGGGTGCTTAATGCCAATCGCCTCAAACCACAACATGAGAGGCCCGAGGTCGTCTTAATGATGGTGACCGATGGAGCAGAGGAAGAGGAAAGCGAGCCTCTCCCTGATCTTTTCTCGTCTCAAGAAAAGGATGGGTCGGTGGAGGGAGTAATTCTCTCACCATCCCTGACTCCTGAACAGCAGAGAGATTGCCGCCAGATCCTGGAGCAATTTTCCTCACTGTTCTCCCTTGTCACGGGAAGAACCCACCTGTGTGCCCATGATGTGGACACAGGAGGCAGCCCACCTGTGAAGTCTAAGATCTACCGGCTGTCAGACAAGGTGAAGGCCAGCATCCATGGCGAAGTCGCTAAGATGCTGGAGCTAGGAGTGATCGAACCTTCCAGTAGCCCTTGGTCCAGTCCGGTGGTTTTGGTACCAAAAGCTGCCCCGCCAGGCGCCACACCCGAATTGAGATTCTGTGTGGATTACCGAGGACTGAATTTAGTAACAAAGACTGATGCTCATCCGATCCCAAGGGCGGATGAACTCATTGACCGGCTGGGAGCTGCCCAATACTTGAGTACCTTTGACCTTACTTCAGGGTACTGGCAGATTTCCCTTACTGATGGAGCAAAGGAAAGGTCAGCCTTCTCCATGCCTGAGGGTCACTACCAGTTCTGTGTGATGCCCTTTGGGCTCAAGAACGCTCCTGCCATGTTTCAGCGACTGGTGAACGAGGTCCTCTCTGGAATGGAGGCTTTCTCTGCTGCTTATCTGGATGACATTGCTGTATTCAGTAGCAGTTGGGAGGACCATTTGCAACATTTGCAAGCCGTTCTCCAGGCCCTGAAGCAGGCTGGCTTGACAATCAAGGCCAGCAAGTGTCAGATTGGGCAGGGGTCGGTGGTGTACCTAGGCCACTTGGTGGGCAGGGGAACGGTGCAGCCCCTCCAGGCGAAGATCGAGGCTATCATGGCCTGGGAGCCCCCCAAGACTCAAACTTAGGTCCGAGCCTTCCTGGGCCTCACTGGATACTACCGTCGCTTTGTGAAGGGGTATGGCACCATTGTGGCCCCCCTCACTGAACTTACTTCTAAGAAACAACCCCGATGGGTAGTCTGGACGGAGGCTTGTCAGCGAGCCTTTGTGACTTTGAAACAAGCATTGTGTACTGCTCCAAAACTTAGGGCACCTGATATTTCCAGAGAGTTCATTGTCCAAACAGATGCATCAGAACATGGCATTGGGGCAGTGTTATCGCAACTAAATGATGAGGGCTTGGATCAACCCGTGGTCTTCCTATCCAGGAGACTACTCCCCAGGGAACAGAAGTGGAGTGCAATTGAAAGGGAAGCCTTTGCGGTGGTCTGGGCACTGAAGAAGCTGCGACCATACCTGTTTGGCTCGCACTTCCTGGTACAGACCGACCACCGACCCCTTCGTTGGCTGATGCAAATGAAGGGGGAAAATCCCAAGTTGTTGAGATGGTCTATCTCCCTACAGGGAATGGACTTCCGGGTGGAACATCGGCCTGGAGTGGACCACGCCAACGCAGACGGTCTCTCTAGGTATTTCCGCCTTAGTGAAGAGAACTCCCAAGGGGTTGTGTAGCTCTCCCCACTTTCAGCTGGGAGGGACGCGTGTTAGACCTGTCTGCCTCTGGTAGTGTTCTACCAATTATTATTTATTTTTATCTCCCTTGGCTTCCTGATGTTTCCTTCTTTTCTTGGGTCTACCAGGATTCTTTTTCAATGTTGACAGGGGACTGGGTGTTCCTTGGCTATGATGTTTTTCTTTTCTTACCTCTGAGGCCTAGTCAGCCTCTTGAAAATCTAGGGCCGCCTAAAATGGTGCCCAGTAACTGTCACAACTGTCACCGCGTGAGGTCACCCCATTGGACTTCATGGGGAAAGTTCTGGAACCTCCTAGTAGGTTCTGATGGTCAGAGGCTAGCTTATAAAAGGCCGGTGACAGAGCGGCCATTTTGTGTAACAACAGTAGTGACCAGTGAGGAGGGAAGCAACTACAGGAGGAGGGCTGTGCACTGGTGGGGACAAGATCGACCCGTGGGCCGGCTGTGAACCTGCTTGGATGTGACCACTCTTGAGCTGACCGAACCCCACTGAGGCAGAGATCCATCTGTGCACCAGAAATCTATTTTAGCACCTTGGAGGCACTGAAAAACCTAACGGTGTGAATCCAGAGAGCAGCGGGGGATTGAGCACACCTCAGAACCCCCCCCCCGACCAAAAGTAAACACGTTCTACCCCATTGGTGGCGCTGCAGGAGAAAGGACCAAGCGAGCTGTGAGCGCAGCCTGGTGAGACCAACTCACTGTGGGAAGAGCGGCGGAGACTGCGGCAGCTAACCTGACAGAAGTTGGCCATCGCACTTTGTCGTCCCTGAAGTGGCGTTGATGGAGCGGAGGCCCAGCTGTTCCGCGCTGACGTCATGAGAGGAGGCGGACCAGCGTTGGAAGAGGCCGGGTGAGAGGAGGAGCGTCCGTCCGGAGGTATCGTCAGTGACAGGGAAGAAGGCGGGTCCACGTCGAAAGAGGCCGGGCGAAGGCGGGACTTCCTGTGGTGATCCCCGCGGCTGAGGTGAGAGCAGCGGGCTCTGTGCCGCGCCTCCACAGCATCGAGGGAGAAGACAGCTGATCCGAGCGAGCCGGCGACGGGGAACCCAGACCACTCCCAACCGCTTCCCCAGTGCAGCGGCAGATCGCGACTTCAGCAGAGTTTAAGTAAGCTGGGTCTTGTGCGGGCAGAGGGCGGAGGCAACACCAAGGGAAGCCAAACTTTGGAGGGTGTCAGACGTGGCCAGAGCTCATTTCCCAGACCATTGATGACTTTAAAGTGCCTAATGATATACGAATAAACAACCTTCACAATGGAACTGAGTAACTATTGAACTGCCAAGTAAACGGAAGGGAAAGCTAAACGTGGGGAGTAACGAACCACAATTAGTGAACAGTCTGGTAGAAGCAAGAGAGAACCAGGCTGCAGTAGGAGTTAAGGGTGGTATGAAGAAGAGAACAAACCAGGCATTAGCGTGTTACTAGAGCTGTCCAAACCTTATTCTAGAAGGAGGGGAATTTAAGTAGGATTAAAGGAAGTGAAATTCTAACCTACTTATTCTTTTCTAGTGGTGCAGCTGTGAAAAGTACCGACAGAGTTAATGATCTTTTAGCCTGTGTGTGTCCCTGCACGCCTGGGGTAATGTATTGACCAACAATCGTGAAGAATGTTTCAAATTGAATAACCCTTGTGCATTAAATATTGTTCCACTCTCATAAGGCAGGGGGAGAGGCAAGTTACCTTGTATTGTGACAGGGAAATGTTCGGGATGGTGATGTAAGAATATGAAATGTGATCTTACTGTACCAAATTGTAAGGAGTTGTACTTAAAGTGAAGCAATTATTCAGAACCACAAAGAAAACAGATGCAATTTTTATAAAGTACGAACCGTATTTTTCTAAGAACTGGTGTGGAGTCTTTATTTTAGTGTTGAGTCATTGAGTTACTTGGAGTGGTTGTTAAGCATTACACGCCAGCCTTGGGGATTTTAGCGTCTCCCCGCTCTGTGCCAGGCTACCCTATGTAGTCTAGGTTTCCTAGGTCTAACAGTGACCACCTAACGTGAGTGCAATAGTGAATCACTTATTTCTGCTCGTGTGCTGCATGCACAAACAAGAGAGCCTGAGCTGGCCGGACACCCAGGCCGCGCCGGCCGGACATGCAGTGAGCGGTCTGCAGGGGGGACTGGGGGGCAGAGCCCCACCGTGGTTGAACCTGTGTGCATTGCAACACTTTGATGTTACTCCTCGCCCCTCCCCCTCCCCCGGATTCCTGGCAGCAGAGTGACCCGCACGTATCCACCCTGACCCCCACGAGGTTCTGATATTATTGTTGTGGGGAGGTGAGGCCGGGGGCAGGCCCAAGGGAGGGACAACTTCCGCGCACACCCACTAAAGACTGCATGGTTAGTTTGGAAACTAAGGGCCACGGTACCGCCAGCACCACTATAGTGAACAGTGATAACAGTAACAACGGAACCAACAACTCTAAAACTAACAGGAAAATAAAAGAACAAAGGTAACCACAACGGTGACAAAAAAAATTCAAAATTAGAACTGCAAAATAGAACATAACGTATATTTACATAATATAACAGGAAATATAACAGAATATCATGTAAATAAAAGATCTCACAGACGGAAGCGCAAGTAATATTAGTAACAACTAAATAAATGGGGGGGCGGGAACGGGATAAGAAAAAAAAGAAAAAAATGCCGCTTACCTCCAAGAAAAGTGAAATGGCGCAGCCCACCCCTGCTCGGAGTAGGGAGCGGGTCGGGTCTGAGTCCTCACATGGAGAGCGAGCAGGCTGGTGTGATGAAGGATGCCAGCCTGAAAAAAAGAAAAAAAACGTCCGCCCACCGCCGCATGACGTGAGCAGAAAGCCTAAAATTCTCAGGAACGCCCCCGAATCTGCTCCGCAATTGACGGACAGATCTCTGTTCCAATGGCTAGCCTCCATTTATGGAGCTAGCCAATGGAACAGAGGGCGGATTCCCAAGCCACATACTGTAGACATAAGATTTCGGCTACGCCGAAAAGCTGCGCAGTGCCCAGCTTTCGGCCAGTCGAAACCTAAAAATGAAACATAAAAGTCTTTACAAGATAGAGTGTGCCTGTCACTGATCAAAATGAAATGGTTTCCACGCTGAATGGAATCTATATTGTTGATGCTGAATTGAGTAGAATATCTTCTTTAGAAACTTAGAATTCTAGGCTTATTGTTCAAAGAATGAGTAGTTCCAATGTAAAAATTGTTTGAAGAACGTTGACACAATGGAAAGAAAATCAAAAGAAAAGGTTCCACATTTCTAAGAGACAAGTTAGCAGTCTAGTGTTCGAATTTCTGTGGTTGACAGGAAATGAGAAACTAGAGAAACAACAAACTTCCTGTTTGGAATCCGAAGAGTTGACAGTCTAGTGCTTGATGACAGGAAGTGAGGCAATGAATACTTCCTGTGTGGCAGTGTGACGCTGAGAAAAGCCTCGCGGATGTTTGGAATAAAAAATTTGCTAGCATTTGCGCCAAGAATTTTCAATTCTATTACAGGACCGGAGGCTTCGTATTATGCTTCTCTTTCTTTTATTTGCTACTCACAGCAGCCAATGAAAACGTTTTGTATGCAAATAAAACTGCACGCTTTCCAGCTACAATTTATGGGTTTACTGTTGCTAGAGATCGCGGGTCACCCGACCAATAATTTCGCCACTTCTGGCTTCGGGCCCATATACTTTACTTTATCATATACATTGATCAGATGACCACACAATCTACTACCAATAATTGTGAGTTCCTTTTCGATTTATTTTCAGTGTACCCAACTTACCATCCACCGTTATGGGTACCTATGACCACGATGGGTCAGGGAGCTAGCTGTAAAAGGAAAGGCAGCAAAATACACCATTCAAAATATGACTTTACTTTTTATAAAATGACCACGGACAACTGGAAGTTTTGAAAAGTTTATCTTAAATTCAAATAAAGGGCAGTCATACAGCTTTATCAATAGAATACTAGTGCGACAGGGAACCCGCTAAGTGAGAGGAAAACTAAGATAAGGGGCAAGATGAACACGCTATAAATCTGAGTTACTTAGTCAGTTTTCGAGAGAAAAAACCAAGACCATATCAGGAAGTTGTAAACTGCAATACAGAAAATGATTTCTAAAAGGTAGGGTAACATAGGAACACGCTATGAAATCAAATGCAAATGACTTTATGAAATGCAATGGTTGCAGGAGAAAGCATGGAAAATTATCACGTGCAAAGGTATGTCTTTATTGAAGCAAAGACAGAAAAAATAGAAAGGTGCAGTTTTAAGAATTTCAGAGCAATATTTACCTAGACTGGTGTGAAAACCAACCCTGGCCACGGGTCAGTTAAGGACAGGAAAACCCTCAAGGAAGGATAACCCTCAGTAGGACAGCAGGTGCAGAATGGACACCCCAGGACAGGACAGGAAACCCAGATTCGGATCAGGACAGGACCACCAGGATACGACCAGCACCCGCAGTTTGGAAGCAACGCCTGCGCTCCACCCTCTCTGCAGCTATCAATCAGGACCCCGATTGGGTCAGCGAATTCCCAGAAAAAGTGCTCCGCCAGCACTTAAGGTTCAGTAAAACCTTCAGAGTCTATGGTCAGATTTCGGACAGAGAGCTCCGCAGCACCTCTGTATCAAGTCACCTATTGAGTGCGTTGGGTCAGTGACAGGTCAGTTATTCAGACAAGTCGGACGATTTCTCTAGTTAAACCTAGGCTAGTTATACTGTTTTAGGACAGGGTACCACCCCCCAAATGTTGCAAAGTGTCAGAATCCCCAATTTGGATTGGTCCTAAGGTAGGCTTTGGTTAACACACCAATCAGAACAGACTATTCTAAGGCCTAATTTGCATCCTAAGGTGCCGCCTAGCAAGATTTGGGGTTCCCACGAGAAGTCGCACGGAATACAATGCAAAAGAATACAATGTGTTACAATATAATACAATCTAGATGCTTCTGGCTGGGTGAAGGTGCATGTTCTCATGCAGGCTCTGCCAACAACCTTCTTTGGCTTGGTTTCAATGCCATCTTCACCATCGATTGATTCTGCGCAGAAGTACCCTCCAAGATGGACTCCCAAGCCCCCATCACCCCTCAGTGCCGAGGATACATGAAAAGTAAGCGAAAACAAATTAGTACATAAAAATAAATGAATGTATTACAGGTCATGATTTCACATTTTAGGTTCATCATTATAAAAATATACTATGCATTATTGGTAAGTGCAACAAACAATTTCACAAGAGCAGCAGCACAAAGCTTCACCACGTTATAGCCATCTTATTGCTTATTACGCATGCGCACCCTTTCCCTCCAAAACTATCTCTACGCGAAGTCACGTGAGTGTGACTGACACATGCGCAGAAGAGGAAAGTCAAGCAGCGGCCATTTTAGAAACACGGATTAATCGTATTAGTAAAACATATAGGCAAGCTTCTCTATCATACATATATATCGGAAATAAAAGATATTAGTAAAACATACAATTCGTTACGAGGTTACAACGGTTTCGAGGTTCATGAATCGAGCAAGTCGCGATGCGAAATCTTGCTCTATCAATCCCCTCTTTGATGATATTTACTATCATCACAAAAATGGAACCAGATGCCAACTTTTCTTTCACACCTTGTACATTTCTATCTCTTCCAACAAGCGATTCAGCTTCTCTTTCTCAGTTTTGGTAGGGTGAGAATTTTTCACCTTTTTATAAATCTGATTATTCATTTCTTCCAATTCAAGCTCATCCGCACTCCGGTTCACTCCTCTCGCATTCACTTGGTATTTCTTTCGGTGTTGGCGACATTTGCAACAGACGAATATGAGAAATAGGGTAAGACCTATCACTCCAATTGGCATCAGTACCTTTAACAATAAGCTTTTACCTAAACTAGCAAACCAATGACCTACATTGGAGAGACCATCAACCAGTCTCTTCCAGGCACTATCAACCTCGAGTGGTTTGAGTTCCTTTTCCAAATTAGTAATGTTTTTCACATATCTTTTGAGCTGTACGCTCTTGTCCGGAATGTAAGTGCAACAATGTTGCGCTTTCAACATCCGGCAGACTCCGCCCTCTTTTGCTAATAAGGTGTCAAGAGCAAGTCTGTTCTGCAAAACCATTGATCTGATCGCAACCATTTCAGTATTGACCAGCAGAAATCCATGAGCTGTGTCAGTAGACAACACATCCACTATAGTGGATAATTTGCAAATTCTGTGAGTGTTCAGAACCACTCCCACTCCAGGTATCAGTGCACTAAAAATACTACCCATTATTTCACCTACGCTTTCTCTTTTACTACGCACTAAGCCATTAGTATTTTCACTGCTTCCAGCAATTTCATTCACATGGTATATTCTCGGGAAAACAATGCCAAAATAGCAGCTTCCATACCAGTGATACGGCAATTTGAAATAAGCCTTGTCTCCACATATATAATAAATTCCAGGAAACACAGGCTCTGACCCATTTTTGAATCCCCAACCTCCAATTACCTTGTAATTATGTTTACATTGACTGGAACCAATGAAAATGTTATTATAATAACTAGTCTTCTCGCGATGAAGACAGAGTTTCCCTTTCTTCTCGAAATACAGCAACAAAGCAGGCCCTGCCCCGCCATTTGAGGTGCTTTCCATGTTTTCAGCCCATTTAGGTGTTTTCTGCCTTTTGTCATTTGCCTTCCTTTGGAAACTCTCCCTTCTCTTCTCTGCCATGTTCAAAAATATCTTTTCTTGTTCATGTAATGTACAGGTCAAGTTATCTCTGTGTGCTTCAGCTATGTCTATATTGCCTATAGTCAGAAAATAGTCTCCCATATATCGTATTACGTCACTTTTGGTATGTACAGGATTCAGATTTCCACGAATGGGAAGTTCAGAAAAGATCACGTCATTGTTAGAGTAATAGTACTGTAACGGTCCTCTTTTGTAAATTAAGCTTGCTAAAATACTACAGGAAATTCCATAGGTCAGAGGTAGGTGATGATATGTCACGCCTTCAGCCACAGAAGTAGGTAGCTTCATGCAGACATAGCAATCTTCTATTTCCATAGTTTCTACATAATGCACTAACAAATTTGCGAAAACATTTAAATGTGTCTTGTTTCTAACTCCGTGGTAATGTAGTCCTTCCTCATCTGATGCTTCTAAGTCACGTTTTGTCTGTCTGAGTGCTTTCTCACGTCTTTCTACACTTCGTGTTGTCAGTTCTTCAGTGTCGGTAATCTGAGTAGGGTCAATATTAGTATTTTTGCTAACCATAAAGGGAATGAAAACTGTTAATCCTATCCAAATTAATATTACTATAACTATACTACATATACACACTTTGCAGCATGTTTTGCAACAACTACGGCTAGGTCTACCACTCACGTTTGTATCAGACATTTTGGCTCAGAAGGAAATTTTAACCCCTATTTGCAGCTCTTCCCAGGTAATTTTATTGCTGAGCAATTTCACGGAGGTTCTTCCTCTTCCTCTGCAGAGTAATCAGTAATCCGTTCTCCGTCGCTTTCGTCAGTAATATCAAGATCCTCAAAGTTTTCCAAGATTAAGTAGGTCCACTCCGGATCCTTGTATTTTTCGTTTTGTCGTTTTATTCGCTCACTCCTTCTCATGGAGCTATCTTCAGGTATTTCTGCAATTCGGGGACTTCTTCTTATGTCTGCAAGTTTCTCTTGGACGGTTTTTATTCTTAATCTTAGTCTTTTAATATACCTTGGCTCAATGTGCTTCTTTTTCTTGAGTCTTTTAGCTGGCACTGTTATTTGGCTTTCTTCTAATGTCCTTTTATTTTCACTTGTTTGTGGTACTTCAATTTCTGTCTTCTCCCTTTCTGTCTGACTAGTCCCAGGTCTTGTATCTATTTCTTCTGCCTGGTTACTAAGCTGGCCTTGTTCAGGTGTATTTTGTGTTTCGCTTTCAACTGTCTCTGTTTCTATGTCCTGAACATGTTCTCCTAGTTCTGTCTGATCCTGCTCGAGCGCTTCGATCCCTTGATTTTATTCTGCTCGAACTATTACACTATGTATAGTCTGTCCCTTTTCGACATCAGGAGTCTGTGGAGGAGTATCGATCACTTGTTCTGTCCCTGTCTGACCTTCTTCTTCGTCCTCAGTTTTGATGTGAATCTCAATGATCTGAGGGTCTTCACCTGTGCCTTGCTCGACCTCTCTATTCCACTCTCTATCTTCTCTTATTCTCTCTCTGTTTCTCAGTGGATCTCCAGTAAGATCGATTATGGGTATCCAATCCTCTGGCCAAATCCTCTGCAGCTCGTCATCAGCTACTTTCGGACCAACGTCTGTGGGCTCCTCGGCAGTACTGGTGCTTGGCCATACGTCATCGGCTGCCTCTGGACCAACGCCTAAAGGACCCTCAATGGGACTGGTGCTCGGCCGTCTGATATCAGCTACTTCAGGACCAACGTCTGTAGACCCCTCAGCGGGACGACCTTCAGCTCCAGGCTCCTCGTCTGGTATTACCTTCTGGGTATGGCTGGCATGGATCCACTTGGGAACGCCTGCACACTTCACTGCTGTCGTCGTTACCAGGATTACTTGGCGCTTTTTCCCCCACCTTGGCGCAAGGCAACGAGTATGCTTCTTTATCTTAACCCAGTCACCAGGAACCAATTTGTGAACTGGAGTTGTCGGGTTGGCGACGGCGTCTGCCCCAATCTGGAGAGAGATAGAACGCACTTGGTCACCCAGTTGCTTGCAGTATTCAAGTACCAAATCATCAGAAATGCTTAACAGTTTGTATCCTGGTACCCATGCTTGTCTCATCACTCTTCCCATCAATATTTCATGGGGGCTCAGGCCTGTTCTTCGATCTGGAATGCTTCTGAGTCCCATCAGAACAAGAGGCAGGGCTTTTATCCAGTTCAAGCCGGTATTTTTGCCAATCTATTTTTTATAGTGCCATTTATTTGTTCTACCACTCCAGAAGCCTCTGGATGATATGCACAGTGCAGCTTTTGTGTGATGCCAAATGCTGTACAAAGCTGGGCCAAAATTTCATTCTGAAAATGAGTACCTCTATCTGAGTCAATAAAGACTGGAACCCCGAATCTAGGTATCAACTCTTTTAGTAGGAGCTTAGCTACTGTTATGGCGTCATTCTGTGTGGCAGGGTAAGCTTCCACCCATTTTGAAAATAAGCAGACAATGACAAGGACATATCTTTTTCCCTCACATCGTGGCATGGTAATGAAATCAATTTGTATTCTCACAAAGGGATCCCTGATCTCCCAATTTTCATCAGTTCAACTTCTGTTTTCTTGCCAGCGTTAAACTGCTGACATGTCAAGCACCTCTGGCAAAGGGACTCTGCTACCTTCCTGAACTTCTTGTTGTACCAAGTCTGTTGAAATACCAGAACCATGGCGTCCCTCCCAATGTGTGATCCCTCATGTATCAATCGAGCCATTGGGGCAAGCAGGTGTCTTGGTAACACAGGCATACCATTTGGGCCCACCATGACACCATCCTCACGTCTCGGTTTACAACCTTGTTCTTTCCATTTCTCTTTCTCTTCCCAGGGCGTCACATGCTGCCATTCTCTCACTTCATCCCAAGTAGGCACTTCTTCAAACATTCTAAGTTGGCAGCTGTTTCCAACCCCACCCCGATTGGGATTTATTCTCAGTCGATCCATAGCACATTGTTTTGCCACCCGATCAGCGAAATCATTTCCCAAAGATACAGGGTCAAGGCCCTTCTTATGAGCAACACATTTGACCACTGCCAATTCTTTTGGTAATTGGATTGCCTCTAAAAGGTCTTGGACAACTTTTCCATTTCGAATGGGGGTACCTGAGGAAGTCAGGAATTCTCTTTGTAGCCATAATTGGCCAAAGTCATGCACAACCCCGTAACAGTACTGACTATCAGTATACACTGTTACTTTTTTGTCTTTTCCCAATTTGCAAGCTCTTATCAGGGCGATCAATTCGGCTACTTGTGCAGACTTTACTCCAAATAGATAAGATGCTTCTTCAATTTTGCTTAACGTGACCACAGCGTAGGCAGCACTTAGGCCTCCTAGTTCATGTCTTAGGCAGGAACCATCCACGAACCATTCCACATCATGCACAGGCAAAGGAGTTTCTTTAATGTCTGGGCGAGGTTTGGTCCTGAACTCTGTCAGGTTAATGCAGTCATGCTCATTATCTCCTTTCTCTTCCATTACCATTGAGTCAGGGAGTAGAGTGGCAGGGTTTAAAATGTTACATCGGGTAATAACTATATTTGCAGCCCCCATGAGAATCCTCTCATATTTAGTCAGCCGACTAGGGGTGAGATACTGAGTTTTTGTATGAGTCAATAGTATCACAGCTGCATGTGGAACATTTACAGTTACAGGATGTCCCATAATGATAGACTCACTTTGTTCTAAACTGGTGCAAGTTGCAGCTACAGCTTTTAGACATCCAGGTAATCCAGCAGCCACTGGATCCAAAGTGGCAGAAAAATATGCCACAGGCCTTCTGGTCAACCCATGCTCCTGAGTCAGGACTGACAATGCACAATTGTCACGAGTGTCACAGAATAAGCCAAACTCCTTGGAGTAGTCAGGCATTCCTAAAGCAGGGGCTGTGCACAGGCAATTTCGCAACTGTGTGAAAGCTGTTAGGCTCTCGTCATTCCATTCAACTGGGTCCTTTGCTCCTTTCTTTGTCATTTGTATCAAAGGCTTTGCAAGAACTGCAAATCCCACAATCCATTGCCTGCAATAACCTACAACTCCGAGGAACATTCTGATTTCTTTCTGAGTACGGGGTAACTGCATATTTTGAATTATTCTAACTCTCTCTGAGGTGACTTTTCTGATACCTTTTTCTATCTGGTGTCCCAGATATTTCACTGATTTCGAACAGAACTGTAATTTTTCAGGGGCCACTTTATGTCCCTTCTCACTCAAGTGATTTAGTAGGGCAATGGTGTCAACCACGCAATCCCTATGGCTTTTAGACGCCACCAATAGGTCGTCAATGTACTGTACCAAAACAGATTTTCCAGGTAAGACTAAAGTTTCAAGGCATTTTTTCAAAATCTGATTAAAGATAGAGGGGCTTTCTGTGTACCCCTGGGGGACCCTGTTCCAGACATACACGTTACTGTTGAAAGCAAATGAGAAAAGAAATTTGCTATCTGGATGCAATGGGATCGAAAAGAAAGCATGACATAGGTCTATCACAGTGAACCATTCAGCATCCCAGGGAATCTGATACAGGATGACTGCTGGGTTTGGGACAATGGGACAGCAAGGAACCACAATTTTGTTTACCTTTCTCAGGTCCTGCACTACTCTGTACTTGCCATTAGGCTTTTTGATGCCCATAATGGGTGAATTACACGGGCTACTCATTACTTCCTGTATGATGTTTGCTTCTAGCAATTTCTGTACTTCAATGGCAACACCTGCTCTCACTTCGGCACTCATTTTGTAAGGCTTAGTGTTGGGGTAAACTGCATTTTCTTTCATTGTTATTTGTATGGGATCCACGTTTTTCATCAACCCTACATCCTTTCCAGTAAAGTCCCACACTTCTGACTTCACTGTCTGCTGGAGTTCTTCAGGTAAGTCCTGCATAGTCATTCGTTTTATTTCTGAGTCAGGTCTAATTAGCATTAGCTTGTAGATACCGTCTTCATCTGGTGTTTGAATTTCGACGCCCTTTGGTGTGCAAAAGATGGTACAATTCATTTTGCACAGCAAATCACGTCCCAGTAAATTTACCGGACTGGTATCACAGACAACAAATCTGTGCATTTGTTTAAAGTTTCCAATTGAGATCTCCATGGGTTCGGTAACAGGTGTACTAATCAATTGATTAGATACTCCTACTACTTGGATTGCTTCTCCCGAGAGGGGTAGGTTTGGAACGTCCACTGTTCTCACAGTAGAACGGGTAGCACCAGTGTCCAATAGAAAGGTGACATCATTTCCATCAACCTTTCCTTCAATGTATGGCCCTGACTGGTCTACCGGCAAAGAGGCGCCAAGTACGCACTCCTCGTCCTCCCCTCTCAGGCCCCGTCAGTATTGGTCATCACAGAAAAAGGTGTCGTTCAACAAATACTGCGAAGTTGCTGTATTTCTATCCTCATTGCCTCCCCAGACTTCTACATCATCCCCCTGTGGTGACTTCCCTTTAAATATAGGCTTTGGCGCTCGTGGCACTTGAATCGTTTTTACCTGTTGCTGGGTCTTTCTTTGCTTTTCATTCTGCGTCTGTGGAATTAAATCAGGTGTTTGGGCATTATCAACTTGTAAATACGGACACTCGTCTCGCCAATGTCCAATTTCTCCGCACTGATGGCAAGGAAATTTCTTTTTGGCTTCCTCTCTACTCATTTTAGGTCGGGGCTTTCCTCCATTCCCTCCCCCAGGACCTTGGTTCTGAGCAACTTTATTTAATTTACTCAGCTGCTTTTCCTGTTGTTCTGCGAGCTTTACTTGAGCCCACATCACTTTCTCCTTCAGGGCCTTTTTCTTTTCTGCCATTTCGTCCTCACAGTGTTTTGCGTACCGTAGGACCTCATCTATCTTTTTGGTATGCCAACAGATTTTATTATCCTTTATCCACTGACAAATTTCGGGTCTTAAACCGTTTACAAACCTGTAAATGAAGTGGGTCATGTCCTTCATCTCGATGTTATCTATACCACTGTATGTTTTGAACACCTGCAACAGCCTTTCATAAAAAGAGTGCACTGTCTCGTCCCTTTCCTGCGTGGTTCTATCTATTTTGGTCCAATCAGTTTCCTTTGCAGGTACTTTTATTTTCAAATGTTGAATTACCTGTTCATACTTCCTCATCACTTCCTTTGATGGTTCCCCTGTTTTGTCATCTCTCGGGTATTCCTCACTAGGCCAGGCAATGGCTATTTTACACTCAGTCCACAGATCTACAGGGACCACTATGTCGAAGAACCCATCCAGGTCTTTCCATAGGCATTTCTGCACTTTCACGAATCTCTCTACCTGCCGGTACCAGTCGACTGGTTTTTCTCGTAATTTTGGGAAGTCATTTGTGAAGGACACAATATCCTGACGGGACCATGGGACATGTACATATTTTCCCCCTGGTACTTCACGCATAGGGCATAACTGTTCTGGCTTCTCAGCTTCTCTTAGAGCGAATTCGGGAGTTACCTGCCTAGACCTGGCCCCATCCTTCTTCCTAGCCCATCTGGCTTTCCATTTTTCCACGTCTCCCCATTTCTGCAATACTGTCAATAGTTCCTTGACCTGTGCCTTTTTCCCTGACACATTCAGGTTTTCCAAATCTTTGTCTGAAAATTCTGCTCGGTAGGGTTTCTGCAAGGGTTTCGATTTTGAAATGTCTATTCCCATACTAGCAGCAGTATCGGTCAATTTTTCATGAAGTACTCGGACATTGCGGGTAAGACTTTTGCACATAAACAACAGTTCTTCTTCAGAGTAGGTATTTAATCTGTCTAATCCCACGTTTCCTGCCATTAATTCTTCTATTTCTACTCTCAGTTTGTAGAGGTCTAAAGGTTTCGTTTGCAAAGTTTGTTTCTCTAATTCCTGACTCCATCTTTCGATTTCCTCAGGTGTGACCAAAGTGACACTTCTAGTACCTGAAGTTGATTCCATTTGAATCTCCCTCGCATTGAAAGGATTATGTCTTTTCTGCATTCTTTTCCCTGTATTTCTACTGGGCAGATCCAGCAGTGAGACTTCAGACTCACACTCACTCGTCTGTTCATCTACAATTAAGGGTTCTGGTCTGGGTTGTGCTATTACGGGAGTAATAACTGGAGGTTTTGGACTTTCATGCCGATCCCCGTACAATGAAACTACGGGTCCGATTGTTACTGGGATTGTCAATGCTTCAGGACTGGTGTTTAACTGGGTCATTTTCTGAATGATCTCGGCTCTCTGTTTTGCTAGAACCTCCCGCTCCTTTTCTTCCAGTAATCTCTCTATAGATGTGTCATGTAACACCTGCGGGGTTAGTGTGGGAGCATAACTTGGGGCAGTAGGATGAGTCTCACTAGGTCCTTCACCATAATTTGGTCTTGGGAATAAACTTCCTGTACCTAGGGATCTTCTTTCTTTCTCATACTGTGACTGTAATAACGGTACAAAAGGGGGTGGTGATGGACGGAGCATCTGAATCAATCAAACACTCACACCCAGTCAAAAGATCTGGGTTTAATCCATCACCGTTCTTTAGCCCACTCTGCCACCCCAGTTCAGACATGGCTATATGCAAATCAGTCTGACCCTGTGCCTCATGGGAACAGTCCAGCCCGAACTGCCAAGCCATGTCTTCCCTGGACCGGAAACAAGCTTCCGAGGACCGGTTTCTGGCATTCCAGCCGTCTTCAGCCCGGCTTGCTTGAATCCAGTGGCAAAGTGAGCAAGGGACTCACGTCTGAGCATACCCTGCCACACTTATGGTGGCCAAAAGCGGTACAAAAGGGGGTGGTGATGGACGGAGCATCTGAATCAATCAAACACTCACACCCAGTCAAAAGATCTGGGTTTAATCCATCACCGTTCTTTAGCCCACTCTGCCACCCCAGTTCAGACATGGCTATATGCAAATCAGTCTGACCCTGTGCCTCATGGGAACAGTCCAGCCCGAACTGCCAAGCCATGTCTTCCCTGGACCAGAAACAAGCTTCCGAGGACCGGTTTCTGGCATTCCAGCCGTCTTCAGCCCGGCTTGCTTGAATCCAGTGGCAAAGTGAGCAAGGGACTCACGTCTGAGCATACCCTGCCACACTTATGGTGGCCAAAAGCGGTACAAAAGGGGGTGGTGATGGACGGAGCATCTGAATCAATCAAACACTCACACCCAGTCAAAAGATCTGGGTTTAATCCATCACCGTTCTTTAGCCCACTCTGCCACCCCAGTTCAGACATGGCTATATGCAAATCAGTCTGACCCTGTGCCTCATGGGAACAGTCCAGCCCGAACTGCCAAGCCATGTCTTCCCTGGACCGGAAACAAGCTTCCGAGGACCGGTTTCTGGCATTCCAGCCGTCTTCAGCCCGGCTTGCTTGAATCCAGTGGCAAAGTGAGCAAGGGACTCACGTCTGAGCATACCCTGCCACACTTATGGTGGCCAAAAGCGGTACAAAAGGGGGTGGTGATGGACGGAGCATCTGAATCAATCAAACACTCACACCCAGTCAAAAGATCTGGGTTTAATCCATCACCGTTCTTTAGCCCACTCTGCCACCCCAGTTCAGACATGGCTATATGCAAATCAGTCTGACCCTGTGCCTCATGGGAACAGTCCAGCCCGAACTGCCAAGCCATGTCTTCCCTGGACCGGAAACAAGCTTCCGAGGACCGGTTTCTGGCATTCCAGCCGTCTTCAGCCCGGCTTGCTTGAATCCAGTGGCAAAGTGAGCAAGGGACTCACGTCTGAGCATACCCTGCCACACTTATGGTGGCCAAAAGCGGTACAAAAGGGGGTGGTGATGGACGGAGCATCTGAATCAATCAAACACTCACACCCAGTCAAAAGATCTGGGTTTAATCCATCACCGTTCTTTAGCCCACTCTGCCACCCCAGTTCAGACATGGCTATATGCAAATCAGTCTGACCCTGTGCCTCATGGGAACAGTCCAGCCCGAACTGCCAAGCCATGTCTTCCCTGGACCGGAAACAAGCTTCCGAGGACCGGTTTCTGGCATTCCAGCCGTCTTCAGCCCGGCTTGCTTGAATCCAGTGGCAAAGTGAGCAAGGGACTCACGTCTGAGCATACCCTGCCACACTTATGGTGGCCAAAAGCGGTACAAAAGGGGGTGGTGATGGACGGAGCATCTGAATCAATCAAACACTCACACCCAGTCAAAAGATCTGGGTTTAATCCATCACCGTTCTTTAGCCCACTCTGCCACCCCAGTTCAGACATGGCTATATGCAAATCAGTCTGACCCTGTGCCTCATGGGAACAGTCCAGCCCGAACTGCCAAGCCATGTCTTCCCTGGACCGGAAACAAGCTTCCGAGGACCGGTTTCTGGCATTCCAGCCGTCTTCAGCCCGGCTTGCTTGAATCCAGTGGCAAAGTGAGCAAGGGACTCACGTCTGAGCATACCCTGCCACACTTATGGTGGCCAAAAGCGGTACAAAAGGGGGTGGTGATGGACGGAGCATCTGAATCAATCAAACACTCACACCCAGTCAAAAGATCTGGGTTTAATCCATCACCGTTCTTTAGCCCACTCTGCCACCCCAGTTCAGACATGGCTATATGCAAATCAGTCTGACCCTGTGCCTCATGGGAACAATCCAGCCCGAACTGCCAAGCCATGTCTTCCCTGGACCGGAAACAAGCTTCCGAGGACCGGTTTCTGGCATTCCAGCCGTCTTCAGCCCGGCTTGCTTGAATCCAGTGGCAAAGTGAGCAAGGGACTCACGTCTGAGCATACCCTGCCACACTTATGGTGGCCAAAAGCGGTACAAAAGGGGGTGGTGATGGACGGAGCATCTGAATCAATCAAACACTCACACCCAGTCAAAAGATCTGGGTTTAATCCATCACCGTTCTTTAGCCCACTCTGCCACCCCAGTTCAGACATGGCTATATGCAAATCAGTCTGACCCTGTGCCTCATGGGAACAGTCCAGCCCGAACTGCCAAGCCATTTCTTCCCTGGACCGGAAACAAGCTTCCGAGGACCGGTTTCTGGCATTCCAGCCGTCTTGGGCCCAGATCTTTGGACTGGGGGGAATGTGTGACATTGATCCACATTCTGTCCATCATTGTTGTGTTTGCAGTTACCGCTCTAAGTGTACTGGGGATGCTCAGACGTGAGTCCCAGGCACTCCACACCACTGGAATCAAGCTAGCCGGGCTGAAGAGAGGTGTTACCTCGAAACCGGGCCGGTCCTCGGATGCTTGTTTCCGTTCTGGGAAGGACATGGCTTTTGTAGTTCGGACTGGACTGTTCCCATGGGGCACAGGGTCAGCGCTGATTTGCATATCGCCATTGTCTAACCCAGGGTGGTGTGGAGTGGAAAAACGATGGATTTGGGCCCAGATCTTTGGACTGGGGTGAATGTGTGACATTGATCCACATTCTGTCCATCATTGTTGTGTTTGCAGTTACCACTCTAAGTGTACTGGGGATGCTCAGACGTGAGTCCCAGGCACTCCACACCACTGGAATCAAGCTAGCCGGGCTGAAGAGAGGTGTTACCTCGAAACCGGGCCGGTCCTCGGATGCTTGTTTCCGTTCTGGGAAGGACATGGCTTTTGTAGTTCGGACTGGACTGTTCCCATGGGGCACAGGGTCAGCGCTGATTTGCATATCGCCATTGTCTAACCCAGGGTGGTGTGGAGTGGAAAAACGATGGATTTGGGCCCAGATCTTTGGACTGGGGTGAATGTGTGACATTGATCCACATTCTGTCCATCATTGTTGTGTTTGCAGTTACCGCTCTAAGTGTACTGGGGATGCTCAGACGTGAGTCCCAGGCACTCCACACCACTGGAATCAAGCTAGCCGGGCTGAAGAGAGGTGTTACCTCGAAACCGGGCCGGTCCTCGGATGCTTGTTTCCGTTCTGGGAAGGACATGGCTTTTGTAGTTCGGACTGGACTGTTCCCATGGGGCACAGGGTCAGCGCTGATTTGCATATCGCCATTGTCTAACCCAGGGTGGTGTGGAGTGGAAAAACGATGGATTTGGGCCCAGATCTTTGGACTGGGGTGAATGTGTGACATTGATCCACATTCTGTCCATCATTGTTGTGTTTGCAGTGACTGTAATAACGGCATTCCTGAACTTGAGGGTCTCATCTCGCCTCCGTAGGGAGGTCGAGAACAAAAATCTCCTTCACGGGAATATCCTGTCTCCCCACTAGCTGACATCCTGGGGTAAATGTTTCTTGTATCCACTGGTCCTAGACTCTCGGTATAGGGAGGAATGTGGTAACCCCCTCCTACACTTGCGGACCTAACTTCTTCCTGAGGAGGAAGTCTTCGGGAAATATCTCCTGTACTGGAAGGTCGATGTCCCTCATTATAAGGAGGCGGACTTCTTGTACATAGGTCATCTAACAATTCATCATCTGACTCTCCGATGGGTACCCAATGTTTAGATTTTTCCAACCGTTTCTGTCCCCCAGAAGGATCATCTGCTGGCATCATGGGAAACAATCCCTCCACTATCATATTCTGTCTCCACTGTTTCATCTTTTTAGCTCGTGCTTCCTGCTTCAACTTTGGATAAAATTTAGTTAACCCTTTGTCCATCCGTGGCTTATCTCTTTCGAAAGCCTTGATTTCCCATTCCTCTAGCGCTTCATACTGCGTTAATCTAGGTCTGGGATGTAAATCATTCATTCGGGTTCTCAAATTAAATAGAATTCTGCTGTTAAATGTTCCATCTAACGGAAAATCCAATACTCCGTCATCTTTCGTGTATTTCACCCAATTCTCCAACCATACACATGTGTTGTACCCTTTATCAAACATCATGAAAGATGCGGGAGTGTTGGGTTGCGGTATGACAACACCTTCTCTAGTTTTAATCGGCTTGTCCTTTTTGAAATAATTCTTCACCTTATTTACAAGAGATACTTTTCTCTTAGTTCCGTACATAATGTCGTTTTTAACTCCTTTCCACTGATCGTTCTCAAATCCCATATAACGTGGATCAGGTCTGGTATGCGGTCTATACGAATGCCACATACGATTTTATGAGTGATTTTGTTTACAAAATCACTTCCAATCCGAGTGCGTCTTTTATTTTCGTGTGACCAATGAAATGCACGAGTTCAAATAATCTCGACCAATGGGTGCGCGGCCCTTTCGTGAGACAGTTCCCACGCTCCGGCGCTCGCCCCTCCTTTACAATTCCAGCTACGCTAGCAGCCCGCTGTGTCTACCAATCCCAGCGCGGCACGGAGTGACGTCAGAGCCGCTTCGTGACTGACTCCCTCCTTCACAAGGTAACGGAAACTTTCTTTCCTTTTAAAGTGCTTAGTGCTTGGTTAT
The DNA here is from genome assembly GCF_964261635.1 of Lissotriton helveticus. Classification (NCBI taxonomy): domain Eukaryota; kingdom Metazoa; phylum Chordata; class Amphibia; order Caudata; family Salamandridae; genus Lissotriton; species Lissotriton helveticus. The sequence goes on from NC_136062.1 coordinate 499,642,219, forward strand.
TTTACAACGAATACACATTCGCCACCGTGCTCAAGTGTCTAGACAGGAAAGAATTTGTTTCGCTGCAAGTAAACTACTTCCATTTACTTTTCACTCACTACGGGTAGATCTCTTCTGCCTACCCTTCACACTAGCATTGGAGAACCTGTTACTCCCCTAGACTCATCCACTTCTCCGGGATATATCTGAGACTAAGGTTTCCCTAGCGAACCCCTTTGCTTTCACTCGAGCTCCGATGAACCTGCTACTCTTCCGGTGCGACCCTCACTAGGTTATGCCACAGTAGGAATTTTGCCAATGAACCTCGTTACTAACATTTATTCAATCATACATTCAGAAAAACCCTAGTTAGTGCTTCCAGTTCTGCCTAACCTGCACCAACCTTCCTTAGAGCAAATGACCTCAAAGCAAGTGGATTCTATTCACCACTCGCTATTCAATTCCCCGGGGATTCTTAACAACATGCAAGACGTTTTACGTATGAATGGATTAATACATATAACAGTATGATAAGAAGAATAACAATTTTAAAACATTTCATAATTTTTCAAAGTAAACAATTTTCAAGCGAGTGATCAATTCTCTTGAAGCGCCTACTCTTATAGCAGCATCCGACTTAGCTAGACTAACTAGTCCTACCTAACCTTTAACTATTCCCTAACCATCCTCTTCGCTACCAGAAAATTACTGCTAGAGATCGCGGGTCACCCGACCAATAATTTCGCCACTTCTGGCTTCGGGCCCATATACTTTACTTTATCATATACATTGATCAGATGACCACACAATCTACTACCAATAATTGTGAGTTCCTTTTCGATTTATTTTCAGTGTACCCAACTTACCATCCACCGTTATGGGTACCTATGACCACGATGGGTCAGGGAGCTAGCTGTAAAAGGAAAGGCAGCAAAATACACCATTCAAAATATGACTTTACTTTTTATAAAATGACCACGGACAACTGGAAGTTTTGAAAAGTTTATCTTAAATTCAAATAAAGGGCAGTCATACAGCTTTATCAATAGAATACTAGTGCGACAGGGAACCCGCTAAGTGAGAGGAAAACTAAGATAAGGGGCAAGATGAACACGCTATAAATCTGAGTTACTTAGTCAGTTTTCGAGAGAAAAAACCAAGACCATATCAGGAAGTTGCAAACTGCAATACAGAAAATGATTTCTAAAAGGTAGGGTAACATAGGAACACGCTATGAAATCAAATGCAAATGACTTTATGAAATGCAATGGTTGCAGGAGAAAGCATGGAAAATTATCACGTGCAAAGGTATGTCTTTATTGAATCAAAGAAAAAATAGAAAGGTGCAGTTTTAAGAATTTCAGAGCAATATTTACCTAGACTGGTGTGAAAACCAACCCTGGCCACGGGTCAGTTAAGGACAGGAAAACCCTCAAGGAAGGATAACCCTCAGTAGGACAGCAGGTGCAGAATGGACATCCCAGGACAGGACAGGAAACCCAGATTCGGATCAGGACAGGACCACCAGGATACGACCAGCACCCGCAGTTTGGAAGCAACGCCTGCGCTCCACCCTCTCTGCAGCTATCGATCAGGACCCCGATTGGGTCAGCGAATTCCCAGAAAAAGTGCTCCGCCAGCACTTAAGGTTCAGTAAAACCTTCAGAGTCTATGGTCAGATTTCGGACAGAGAGCTCCGCAGCACCTCTGTATCAAGTCACCTATTGAGTGCATTGGGTCAGTGACAGGTCAGTTATTCAAGTCAAGTCAAGTCAAGTCAAAAAATTTATATAGCGCACTACATACCCAGAGGGTTTCAAGGCGCTTAGGGAGGGGAGGAGGATTATTTGTCAAATATCCACGTTTTAAGTTGCTTTCTGAACGCTAGGTGATTCTGGGTGAGGCGAAGGTAAGCGGGAAGTGAGTTCCATGTTTTGGCAGCCAGGTATGAGAAGGATCTGCCTCCCATGGAGGTTTTGTTGATGCGAGGGACAGTGGCGAGGGCTTGGCTGGAAGAGCGAAGATGGCGGGAGGGGGTGTAGAAGGACAATCGAGAGTTGAGGCAATCTGGTCCGATGTCGTAGAGTGATTTGTGTGCGTGGGTAAGCAGTCGGAAAGTAATCCTCTTATTGACGGGTAGCCAGTGGAGGTCTTTAAGGTGACCAGAGATGTGTTCGTTGCGTGGGATGTCTAATATGAGCCTGGCTGAGGCGTTTTGGATTCGTTGTAGTTTCTTCTGGAGTTTAGCGGTGGTACCTGCGTAGAGGGTGTTTCCGTAGTCCAGTCGGCTCGTGACTAGAGCGTGGGTGACTGTTTTCCTTGTTTCGGAGGGGATCCAGCGAAATGTTTTTCTGAGCATGCGAAGGATGTTAAAGCAGGAAGAGGATACGGCGCTGACTTGTCTGTTCATTGAGAGTGAAGAATCCAGGATGACGCCAAGGTTCCGTGCGTGGTCTGTCGGTATGGGTGCATTTCCGAGGGCATCCGGCCACCAGGAGTCGTCCCATGCAGAGGGGGATTTACCTAAGATGAGGACTTCTGTTTTGTCTGAGTTCAGTTTCAGACGGCTTTGTTTCATCCATTCGGCGACTTCTTTCATTCCTTCGTGTAGGTTAGTTTTGGCGGTGCTGGGGTCCTTGGTGAGAGATAGGATCAGTTGGGTGTCATCCGCGTAAGAGATGATGCTGAGGTTGTGTTGGCGGGCGATGGCCGCGAGGGGGCTCATGTATACGTTGAAGAGGGTGGGGCTGAGTGAGGATCCTTGTGGTACGCCGCAGATGATTTCAGAGGCCTCGGACTTGAATGGTGGGAGGCGGACTCTCTGGGTTCTTCCGGTGAGGAACGAGGTGATCCATTCCAGTGCCTTTCCTTGGATTCCGATGTTTCTGAGGCGTTGTAAAAGGGTGCTGTGGCATACTGTGTCGAAGGCTGCAGAGAGGTCGAGGAGGATGAGGGCGACTGTGTCTCCATTGTCCAGTAGAGTTCGAATGTCGTCTGTTGCTGCGATGAGGGCGGTCTCAGTGCTGTGTTTGGCTCGGAAGCCAGATTGTGAGGGGTCGAGTGATTTGTTGGCTTCGAGGAAGGCGGCGAGCTGGTTGTTGACAGCTTTCTCGATGACTTTGGCCGGGAATGGAAGAAGCGAGATGGGGCGATAGTTTTTGAGTTCGGTGGGGTCTGCTGTTGGTTTTTTCAGAAGGGCGGTGAGTTCCGCGTGTTTCCAGTCTTCTGGGAAGGTAGCGGAGTTGAAGGAGCAGTTGATGACGTCTCGGAGGTGCGGAGCTATGACGGAGTCTGCTTTGTTGAAGATGTGATGAGGACATGGGTCTGTGGGGGATCCAGAGTGGATGGAATTCATCAGGCGGATGGTGTCCTCAGTGGAGATTGGGTTCCAGGCGTTAAGGGTGTTAACGGGGGGAGGATAGTCAGCTGATGGAAGGGTGGGTTGGCTTCCGGGTTGGTTGTCAAAGCTGTTGTGGATGTCAGCAATCTTGTTGTGGAAAAAAGAGGCTAGGGAGTCGCAGAGGGTTTGAGAGGGGGTGATGTCGTTGGAGTTGGCCGAGGGGTTGGAAAATTCCTTGACGATGTTGAAAAGTTCCTTGCTGTTGTGGGCGTTGTTGTCGAGTCGATCCTTAAATGCTGTTTTCTTGGCTTTTCGGATCAGTTGGTGGTGAGTACGGATGGCGCTTTTGAAGGCGTCCTTGTTGCTGGTGGATGGGTCTTTTTTCCAGGCCTTTTCAAGGGAGCGGCATAGTTTCTTGGATTTCTTGAGGTCCTCGTTGAACCATGAGGCCTTCTTGATGCCAAGTTTGTGTTGGCGTTTTTTCAGTGGTGCTAAGGTGTCGGCGGTGTTGGATAACCAAAGGGTGAGGTTGGAGGCGGCTTCGTTGGCGTTAGAAGAGAGGGCTGGGGAGGTTTGAAGGAGCGATGTGGAGATCTGCTCCGTGGTGATTTTGTTCCAGTTTCTTTGTAGAGTTGGTTGGAGGTGGATGATTGGTTTCGGCTTGTTGTAGGTGAAGTGAACGCAGCTGTGGTCAGTCCAGAGGAGATCCGTAGTGTGGCTGAAAGAGACATGGTTGCTGGAGGTGAAGATGGGGTCGAGTGTGTGACCTGCGATGTGGGTGGGGGAAGTGACTAGTTGTTTAAGTCCGAGGTTGGCGAGGTTGTCCAGGAGGGTGGCGGTGTTGCGGTCGTTGATCTTCTCAAGGTGGAAGTTGAGGTCTCCCAGAAGGATGTAGTCTTTGGAGGGGAGCGCGTGTGGGGTGATGAAGTCCGTGATGTCTTCACTGAATTTAGCGCGGGGTCCTGGTGGTCTGTAGAGGAGGGTGCCTCTGAGTGTGGTCTTGGGGTCGATGTGGATCTGGAAGTGAAGGTGTTCGGAGTTGGCGAGGTTGGCGTCAGAGCTGGTTGAGATGCGGATGGATTTCTTGTGGACGATAGCGATTCCTCCTCCTGTATGGTCGATGCGGTCCTTGCGCGTGATCTTATAGTCATCAGGGATAGCGATGGCGATGTCAGGGGCGGAGGAGGCGTTCATCCATGTTTCCGTTAGGAAGGCGACGTCTGGAGAGATGGTGTCTAGTAGGTTCCAAAGGTCAATGGCGTGTCTGTGGACCGAGCGGGTGTTGAGAAGGATGCATTCTAGGTGGTTGGGGTCGGGAATCTGTGGTGTGGTCGGGGCGGAGATGTCGTCGGTGCCGCTAAATTTGCAGGAGAAGCAGGAGAACGGACCATGGGTGCGTCCAGGAGCGGCTTGGACGCAGTTGGGGGCGCGACCGGGGTTAAGGGCTAGGAGGGCGGCGGCATCGTAGGAAATGCGGGGGGGTTGGGCAGCGCGAGGGGCAAGGGGACTGGCGCTGGGCGCGGTCCAGGCGCGGACGGGCGTAGACGGGCTTACCTTTGGCGCACCTTCGGCGCGGGTTGGGCGCGGTCGCTGCGCGTGAACGCTGCGCGCGGGAACTCCTGTCATATATGGATAGTGGGGGGGAGGGGCGAGGGCGCTTCAGCTGGGAGGCGGGGCGGGCTAAGGAGGACGAAAACAACAACAAAATGGAGGTGGAGGGGTCAGGGCGGCAGGAGAGCTTGGGGGGGAAACGCAAGGACTGAAACAGGGTCGCGCTGGTAAACAGAAAGCAAATTAGCAAAAGCGGCGATAAGTAAATAAATTAAACTGCAGAGTCACGCTGGCAGAATCACACTGCGAAAGGGCAGATCGTCAATTTCAGCAAGTAAAATGGGCAAAGCAGCGAACAAAATGGGCAGAGCGGCAGGAGCAAAACGCGATTATTTGCAGTCTGGAATAGATCAAAAGCGCTGCACAGACGGTACCTTATCAGCAGGGGAGCGACCACTCAGCTCGGAAGCGACCACTCAGACAAGTCGGACGATTTCTCTAGTTAAACCTAGGCTAGTTATACTGTTTTAGGACAGGGTACCACCCCCCAAATGTTGCAAAGTGTCAGAATCCCCAATTTGGATTGGTCCTAAGGTAGGCTTTGGTTAACACACCAATCAGAACAGACTATTCTAAGGCCTAATTTGCATCCTAAGGTGCCGCCTAGCAAGATTTGGGGTTCCCACGAGAAGTCGCACGGAATACAATGCAAAAGAATACAATGTGTTACAATATAATACAATCTAGATGCTTCTGGCTGGGTGAAGGTGCATGTTCTCATGCAGGCTCTGCCAACAACCTTCTTTGGCTTGGTTTCAATGCCATCTTCACCATCGATTGATTCTGCGCAGAAGTACCCTCCAAGATGGACTCCCAAGCCCCCATCACCCCTCAGTGCCGAGGATACATGAAAAGTAAGCGAAAACAAATTAGTACATAAAAATAAATGAATGTATTACAGGTCATGATTTCACATTTTAGGTTCATCATTATAAAAATATACTATGCATTATTGGTAAGTGCAACAAACAATTTCATAAGAGCAGCAGCACAAAGCTTCACCACGTTATAGCCATCTTATTGCTTATTACGCATGCGCACCCTTTCCCTCCAAAACTATCTCTACGCGAAGTCACGTGAGTGTGACTGACACATGCGCAGAAGAGAAAAGTCAAGCAGCGGCCATTTTAGAAACACGGATTAATCGTATTAGTAAAACATATAGGCAAGCTTCTCTATCATACATATATATCGGAAATAAAAGATATTAGTAAAACATACAATTTGTTACGAGGTTACAACGGTTTCGAGGTTCATGAATCGAGCAAGTCGCGATGCGAAATCTTGCTCTATCACTGTCTTACAATTTACAAGAGGTCCTAGTTACAACCTGTGACTGCGGTCTCAATAGCCACTGGTTCGCGTCTGCTATAAAGCAGCAAGGGTTCCTACCCAAATGTTTGGGGCACATTCTGTTCCAGGTGCTTCAGTGTCCAAGATATAATTAATGGTTGGTTGTGTTACAAAAAATCTTTTAACATGTGCCAGCGACTATACTAACCACATGGTTGAGGACGATTATGCCAGGGAATAATTTCATACCAAATGTTCGGTCACAGTCTGTTCATGATGCCATGGTTCGTAATGTTATATGATTATTTCTGAATGTTCAAACACCTCAAGGTCTCGATTTCTGAATTTCTGTTTCAGCCATTATTACAAATCGGTGGGTGTTATAAAGGTTGTTGTGTATTAAAAGTGTTAAACTAGCATAATACAAAGCCTCCGGTCCTGTAATAGAATAAAAAATTTGCTAGCATTCGCACCAAGAATTTTCAATTCTATTAAGGACACGGAGGCGAGGATTATCCCACCCGGTTTTATTGCTATATTGGTAATAATTACCCACATGCATGTATTTGATATTCTGTTTAAGCAAAAGTTACGGGTTTTTCCTGTCTCATTCCTTTCAGGTTCAGGAAAGACGACGGAACAGGTGTGCTTCTGGTTTCAGACGTAAACTTCCCAGTCGGAATGTGGTTCTTCCCCGTTGGAGGATGGTTGTTGGGATTCCCTCTCCTTGTTTTTGGACTGCAATTATTAATGTTATTGACTGTTAAGGTTTGAGCAAAGAAAGAGGAAGAGAAACAGGATGCAGTGGCTCTTATAGGGCTGAACAGGATGTGATGTATGAACAAGCATCATGGGAAATGTAGTTTTATTTGCATACAAAACGTTTTCATTGGCTGCTGTGCGTAGCAAATAAAAGAAAGAGAAGCATAATACGAAGCCTCCGGTCCTGTAATAGAATTGGAAGTGAAGAAGCGAGGAACACCTTCAAAGGTAAACACAGTTGCGCTACTAATGACAGTTGAATAAACAGCTGCTCGAATGTAAACACAAGACTGGCGAGCAAATGGAGCGTGAGTGAACAGTTATTAAGCTCCTCTCCAGACACTTTTCAAGTAAATTAAGCGTGAATAAACAGTAGAGCCGCTTTTCTCCAGATAATTGTTTAACGAATGAAGTGTGAACAACACTGGCGCCGCTTTTCTTTAAGCCAAAAGACAAGTGCCAAAGTAAACAGTCACGCTGTAGGAGACAGCAGAAAATATTCCATCAAATACTGACAATTAAATAGATGAGCATTGAAGAGAACAATTACGCCGCTTTTCCAAATAATCAAACGACGAGCGTTAATGTAAACAGTCATACAGTCGATGGCAGCTGAATAAAATTCACTAAACGCTGCGCAGTTGATAAAACATCTCCCAAACAAACAGGCAGTATTTTAAACAAAAGTCGCTTTGTTAAAGCTAACAAGCTCATTTTCGAAAGGCCACCAAAATGAAGAGATGCAGGAAAGTAGTTGCTAATTAGCAAATAAATTGGTTCAAAAGTTTAAATGTTCAAGTACTCGGTAGGGGAAAAAAGAATGTCAGAGACATGAATACGATACCAATAAGTTGAGGTGGTTGAAGATTAAATCCAAGGTGGGTTCTTTAAGATCGTCGCCATTGTAAAGATCCTCCAAAAAGTCAAAGGTGGAATAAAGGTTCTTTATTTAAGTAATAGGTAACACCTCAGCCTGCTAGTACCACCTTCAAAGCAGACAACAGGATAACTGTTTCATTAAATCAAAGATATACATTCCATGCTGAAGCTTGGCAATCAGAGTTCCAGAACTCTGAAGTATGACAGGCACAAATAAACTTACAATGGCTGACAATATAAATAAAGCGAAACACAAAGGGTACAGAATATCACAACACACCTTCTAAAATTTTACAGTTGGAGACCGGACCCGTGAGTGCAGATGCCTTTCTCCAGTCTTGGTTGGGTAAATTGCTTTATGCATTTCCCTCTTTCTCGATAATCCAGAGGGTCTTATCTCAAACGGGTCGTCACAATGCCAAAATGATTCTTGTGACCCCCTTGTGAATGGCTCAACCTTGGTTTCCGGTGGCGATGATGCAGTCTTGTGCTCCACCGGTTCGGATTCAAACATCCTGGAACCTTCTTGCGGATCTGTTGGGTCTCTCACATCCGTTGGTGAGTCAGGACTGCTCACAGCGTGGAGGATTTCAAGACCCACTAGCAAGTGCTGGGCGGTTGGGAGTAGGCTATGTTCGTCTTGTCTTTGTCTTGGGCCCCGGGCACTGACAAGCGATATGCTGCCTCCTGGCACAGATGGGTACATTGGCGTAGTGAGCCGGAGACTGATCATTTGGGGGCAAGTGTTCTAGTAATCGTTCATTTCTTATCAGAGTTGGCTACACAAGGTTTAGCCTACAGAACAGTTAATCATTTTCATTCTGCTATTTCTGAAGGTCATCCGCCTGTTGATGGTTGTGAGAAAGTGGCTCTATATATACTGGACCAGTATAAGGTACAGTGTGTATAGAGTCCACAAACCCCAGAGTATAACAGAGGTTAAAGCCAGGTGTGATCTTACTCTCTAAAGTGGTAGCTTGGTCGAGCAGTAAGGCAGTACCAGAGGACAGTGTAAAGCATTTGTTGTACACACTCAGTCAGCAAAAGGTTTCACACACTCAAGGACTGAACTCTAGGCCAATTGTTTTATATCAAAAGATATAGTTGTTTTATTTTTAGAACAAACGGGTATAAAAATGTACTTTTCTCGATATGAGTACATATAATTACCTTGCAAAGAGGCAATAAACTTTGTAAATACAATGGTTGCATCAGGCAACACAATTCTAAACAAAATTTAATTTTGAGCTCAATGGGTTTCCTACATAAATGCAGCTAGTTACTTTATCGATTACTTTTGTAGTCCCAGGACTGGATCCTAGGTTCAGTCTTGGGGTCTAAGCTGAAAAGCGTTTAGCAAAAACGATTTGGCTATTGCTATGATTTTCAAGAAATATAAAGCTACTTCAAAAGTTCACACTTAGAAACTTTTCAATGAAAATCTGACAATGGTATCCAATGGGAGGAAAATCAAGTTGCAGTTAAAGTACGTTCTCGTTACTTTTGTAATCCAGGACTGGGCTCCTATGGCCAGCACTGGGGTCTCTACTTAAAACAGGTAAGCAATTACGTTTCAGTAGTAGGTACGATTTTTAAGGAATATTTGTAATTTTCAAAAGTATACAGAAGAAATTTCACAGAAAAACAGTCAGTGGTTTCCTATGGACTAAATTTAGATTACTAGTAACCACGGTTGTGATTATTTTTGCGGTTCAGTACTGGGCTAAAAGATGCAGCACTGGCTTGTCTCCTGATTACAGGTGAGTACTTCGGATTTCGATATTCAGCTGATTTTAGATGAATATTTTTTTTTTTTAAACCATATTTTATTGAACAGAAACATTGCAGTACAGAATCAGACAGTGCATCACCTCCAACGGATCATGACAAGATAGGACGCAGATCTGCAAGGAGACCTGGCTATGTATTACATCTTCGTACCTCTCTTTTGAGGGCAACACATCATGCATAAATCAACCATCCAGTCCAGTAGTACTGCGGCTATACATCACTTCGCAATTGAATTTTAAGAAACCTAATAGGGAACAAAACCCAGCAACCACCCCCCCACCCCCTCCCCCCCTGGCTCATCCAACACATAAATACACAGCATAGCATGTAGTAGATTCAACCTTATTTCTCTGTGTGCATCTGCTTTAGGAACCAAAATAAATGGAATACATTCCTGGCCAATAAAGTGTCTTGTTTACAGTACTCATCCAAAGGCGCAGGGCTCTGTACACCAGAGACCACTGCCACAGCAATATATGAAGCGCAAGCGGGCATTGAGCTTAACAGAGAAACAGATCCCGGCACCAGAGAACTAAGTCAAACGAGCCAATTAACCTACCTCTCCCCCGCCACCCCACCCCAGATTGCGCTACCAACCACCGAGTTCAAAGCATAGACTACCAATGAATCACCCATTGAAGGCTACACATACACAGAGGAGCACCCGTAACAGAGTCCCCCCCTGGCCCCGCACCCCTCGGGAGCACCCCTGCCAAAAGGATCCTATCTCTCCAGGCAGCCCCTCTCACATCAAGCACCAGAGGGATCATCCGATTTACCTGAGGGATCCAGCCACAATCCTCTATAATCTGCCCACCTCTTCCATATTTTATAGTGCTTCCGCGGACAGCCATGGGCAACGAAGATGGGTTGTTCGAGCCCCATGTTAAAATCCAGACCATTCCTCCATGCAGAGAGCGGGGGCCCCCGATCATTCTTCCAGCCCCTGGCGATGTCCCGTTTTGCCAGGGTGAGCCCCAGGAGCAGCAGATGCTGTTTATAGGCGTTGCCACCGATCCCATCCATCACGTGGAGAAGAGCCAACCGCGGGGTGCGCGGGAGCATCCACCCCAACACCTCTGACAAGCATGCGAAAACCCCTCGCCAAAAGCGGTCCAGTGCGGTGCATGACCACACCGTATGGAAAAAGGTGCCCTCCTCCCAGCCGCAGCGAAGGCACTCCGGGGAGGCGATCAGACCCGCCCGCCACAGCCGAGTCCGGGTGAAATAGACACGATGCAGAAATTTTAATTGAATGAGCCACAGACGCATGGCTATCGCGGCCCCCCGCGGGGCCGCTAGGGCCTCCCTCCAATCCTCTTCCTCAAGAGCGCCAACGTCCTCCTCCCACACTCCCCGCAATTTGTCCGTCGTCTGGGCACTATGAGTGACCAGGGACTGGTAGATCCTCGAAATCTTTTTAGTCTCCAGGTCTCCCATAAAGACCTAGGCCTCCAGGGGGCTAAACTCCAGGAGCGCCTCAATGCCCACCAAGCTAGGGGAAAGGGCGTGTCGGAGCTGCAGGTAGCGGAAGAATTGAGAGCGTGGCATGTGGAATTCTTTCTGCAGATCTGTGAAGGACTTAAGCGTCCCATTCCGCACCACATCCCCCAGGGTCGAAATGCCTAAGGAATCCCAATCCCGAAAGCCCTGTAAGGTCGCGAGCTCCGGCAATCGCCAGTTATGCCACAATGGGGTCTCATCCGTCAACTTATTCCACCACCCCATGCGCTTCAAGGAGTGTCGCCAGACACGAAAGACTAGTTGCGTAGCCGGCGGTAGATCCCTCCGCAACGGCGCTGTATACAGCACCGTGTGCAGGGTGTGTGGCTCCATCAGGAGCCGCTCCAGTGCGTACTCTGGGTCTCCTCTGTCCCCATACCACCACTCATTCAAGATCAGGAGATGGGAGGCCTGATAATAGGACAGAATATCGGAGGTCGCCAGTCCCCCACAGTATGTGGACCGGAAGCACGTACGAATCGCTACTCGGACCGCCTTTCCCCCCCACAAGAACTGTCCCAGCGCCAAATTTACCTGTGAGAACCATCTGGCCACTATCGGATATGGGTGGTTCTGCAGCTGGTACAGCAACCGCGGGAGTGTGATCATCTTGAAAATCGCCGATCGGCCATAAATCGTGAGAGGCATACGGGACCAGAGTTTCATGTCCGATCTCGCGCCCTCCTAAACCGGTGCCAAGTTCCTCTCCCATGATACCACGGGCATGTCGGTAAGAAACACTCCCAGGTATTTGAGCCCTCCATCCGCCCTCTGCAGCGTGTCTGCCCAGGGCCCCACCGCTTCGGGATATCCCAGTATCTATATCGTGGACTTTCGGGGGTTCATGTACAGTCCGGAGGACTCGCCAAAGATCCTCATGACTTCCAATATTCTCGGCCCCGACCTGTTCAAGTCCGTCAGAAAAAAGAGGACGTCATCAGCGTATAACGCAATTCTATCAGAGGCCCCCGGAGCCCACTCAAATCCCTTCAACTGCGCGTCCATGCGAACCCATGCCACCAACGGCTCCATTGCCAGGGCGAATAGGTACGGGGACAAGGGGCAGCCCTGCCTCGTGCCACCCCCACCGAGAAACGGGAGGACACTCCCCCGGACACCCTCACCGACGCTGTCAGTTCGGTATACAGGAGGCGAACATATGACAAGAAACGTGGGCCAAAATTGAGTCTGCGCAAAAGGGCGAAGAGGTAGACCCAGTTGAGGGAGTCAAATGCTCTATCTATGTCCGCTAGAAGAAGGGCAGCCGGAGTCCTGGACCGCCGAATCGCCGCCAGCGCCACATGTGCCCACCTGATGTTGTGGCGCGTCGCCCGTTGGGGCATAAAGCCCGCCTGGTCTGGGTGTACTAGGGCCGATATATGCGGCATGAGACGATTAGCCAGCGCCTTGGCCAACACCTTGACATCCACATTTAGGAGCAAGATCGGCCGGTAGGAGGCATGCTGCTCCGGGGGCCGATTCGGCTTCAGAAACACCACCACCTCCGCATGCCGCCAGTCCGGGGGAAGCTTTCCAGCCTCCCTGGATTCCTCAACTACCGCACGATAATGCGAGGCCAGCTGGAGATGGTATCGCTTGAAAAATTCGCTCGGAAACCCGTTAGGGCCCGGCGCCTTCCCAGAATTTAGCCCCCCTAGAGCCCCTGCCAGTTCTTCATCCGACAGTGGTAGGTCCAATTGCCGCTGCGTCTCATCAGACACAGCCTTCGGCGGGAGATCCCCAATGAATCTCTCCACCCACTCCTCCGCCAGGTACTCCCGCGTGGCATAGAAGTCGGCATAGTACTCTGCGAAGCTATCAGCTATTGGCTGGGGGCCTACCAGCGGTGAACCGTTCCCGTCTAGTATTCCCAGAAGGGCCTGGGGGCGAAGGGTCCCCTGACAGAGCCTGTGCAGCATTTTGCTAGATTTATCTCCCCATTGACAGACTCTGCTACGCGTTGCCAACCACGCCTGTCTTGCCTCATCTAACAGAAGAGAGGCATACGACTGCTGAGCCAGCAGCAGGTGTCGCACCCCCACACCCCCACTGTCCTCCCTGCTATGATGCTCCAGTCTCTCCACCTCCGCCTCTGCCTCAACCAAAGCCTCCCTGCGCCATTTACACGCAGCCGCGCACCAGGCGATGTCTGCCCCTCGAAGGGTAGGCTTCATCGCCTCCCATAATGTCTCCGCGTCCGAGACCGAGCCCAAGTTCGTGTCAAATAATCCGCGATCGCCACCCTCATATGCGTGTCATATTCCGCATTTTGTAGATGCCACACCGAGAGGAGCCATCGGAACTGAGGCCGCGCCCCGCCCAGCTGCAAGTCGATGTACACTGAGTAATGGTCCGATAACCCTCTAGGGTGAATACCAGCTGACACCACTCTCGAGACCACCCCCCCTAGGAACAAACACATAGTCAATCCTTGAGAAGGACGCATGCACTGCCAACAAAAATGCATACTCCCTCCTGGTGCCATGGTGAAGTCGCCACGTGTCCACCCAATCCAGACTAGACACCAGTGCGTGTAACTTTGAGGGCTGGGAGCCCCCCCGGATCCCTCCCGTTCTGGACCTATCCTTACTGGGGTCAATAACATCGTTCCAATCACCTCCCACTACAGAAACTATGTCCAGCATATCAGACCACAGTGCCAACAACCTCTCCACCAGGGACCATTGTAAAGCAGGGGGGCATACACACATCCCAGCACCACCGGCTCCATTCCAATCATACCACGGACAAAGACATAGCGCCCCTGTCCATCCAGCACTGTTGAGCATGCACATAAGGAACTCTACGATGGATAAGGATAGCCACGCCCCTGGACCCCTGTGTGAAGCCAGCATGGAACACTTGTTGATAACCATACCGCTGTAGTCAGAGCACCTTGGAACCCATCAGATGGGTTTCCTGCAAAAGGAGAACATCCGCCCCCACCCGCTTGGCCTGTCGCAGGAGCGCCCCGCTTGATTTTATCTAGTAGCCCACACATATTCCAGCTTACTACCCGAAGGGCGCCCAGGGATCCCTGGACCGCTGTCAACCCACTAGCCATCTAGGTGTGTCTTGTGTGTGGGCCCCAAATAATAATTGTTGCAAAGTGTATGTACTGTATGTGGTGCTCGGTGTGAAAGCGCAATCGAATCCCCGAACCAAACTACCCCAACCCCCAACAAACCCCCCACCCCATACCTCATGAAACATTCAAGTACCTGTCGCGGTCGGATTGAAACCAGGCCCCCTTCGGGGACCCGGACCTCTCCCACCAATGGATCCCTAACTTACCACCCATTACAGTTCCTCTCGCTACCTATAGGCGTGAGAGCTGCAGGGTCTGAGCCCACGCAGGGCTCCCTCGTTATTACAGCAAACATTATTGCACATGGTCCAATTATGAGGGTTCTCCAGTACTATCTCGCCCAGCCGGGTCTGAGGATCCAGTCTTCTGTGTCCGGGGCACTGCGTCTCCCCCAGGCCCCGAACTGCACGATTGTGACCGCCTCTGAGACCGGGACCTCCGAGAGCCCCGCCGAAGCCGTCTCTGCAAGGCCTGCTGCGCCCCCTCACTCAACGATGAATCAGAATGCAGACCTGGGGGGGTATGGGCCCTCACCCGCACAGTTTCATCTGTCGATTTGAAGACGTCCTCTGGAGAATCAAAGAAAAACGTCTGTGACTGAAACACCACACGAAGGCGCGCCGGAAACAACAGGGCATCCTGGAGCTTAAGTTCTCTTAGCCGGGCCTTAGCTGCCTGAAACGAATGGCGCTGCTGCTGTACCAAGCGTGTGTAATCCGGGAACACCATGATCCGTTGATTTTCAAACATGAGAGGTTCTTTTGCTCTGGCCTGTTTTAGGATGGCATCGCAATCAAAGTAATTCAGCAGCCTCGTGATTACTGGACGAGGCGGGCCCCGGCCGGTGGCTTCTGTACTAACGCCCTATGAGCCCGTTCGATGATAAAGCAGCGGGAGAGGGCGTCTGGAGGCATCCAGATCTCGAGCCACTGCGTAAGGAAGCGCTCCATGCCACCCGACTCGCACCCCTCCGGGAAGCCCACGAAGCGCAGATTGTTCCGCCGGGCCCGCCCTTCAGCGTCCTCCACGCGCAGTGCCAAGCCTTTCTGGGTACTTTCCAACTTCGCCACTTTCTGCTTAAGGGACACAACATCGTCGTCCACCCCCGATACGCGTGTTTCCACTTCTGTTATGCGGGATACTGCATTCCGCAAATCCTGCCGCAGCAACATCACATCGGACCCAACAGCGCCTATCTTGGCATCAAGCAGGTCCCTGGATTGGGTTATGGCGGACAACAGCGTCGCGTTGTCCGGCGGGCCCTCTTGCGAATGTCCGGCTGCACCACTCGCCACCCCATGGCCAGTAAACTTGTCGATGGGCCCGTGTGTAGTAGGGCCACTGCCCCCCTTGCCTCTAGTCATGGCCAGCACCGGCACGCTCCTCACAGCCCCCCCAGGGGACTCCGCCAACCGTACCTTCACGTGGGACCCCACTGGTTGCACCACCACAAGCGTCTGCGGGTAGGTCGCCTACAGCGGGGGGCCGCAGGACCTAAATCAGCATGGGCAGGGCCAAGGGGCACAGTCAATGGGCATAGGCTCGTAATGTCTCGCCCCTCACCGCTGTAGGCCCAACCGTTACTCCTGAGGATGCGGGCCAACTCCACCCAGGCCGCAGCGCAGGCCCGGGCTTACTCCAGCTGCCACGTGGGCTCCCCCAACGTCCGGTCCACACTCGCTTGCTCCGCCACTCCCCCCGTGTGACCCGGCCACCGATCTCTCTGGGGGAAGGGGGGGCCCACACCGTCCACTCACCGTCCAGTTGCCTTCAAAAAGGGGGGGCCCACAGGTCGCCGGGCCACAACCAAACCGCCGGTGGAGCCGGGGGAGGGGGCAAACAGTGTCCACTCTGCAGGGCCACCTCAATGCTGTGACGCACACCGCCGACGGTCAGCCACGGCTCCCAGGAGGACAGGCCACCCCCAGCAGGCCCCGGCATGCCTACCGCCCGCACCTCGGGCGTCTCCGCCGTCCAGCCAACACCAACTGCGCCACTGCACCCCCCACACAGCCCGGCCAGACTGCCGATCTCCCGATGGACATTGGGAGGGGGGGTTTGTTTTCTCGTCTAGGAGGGGCCCCGTGGGCAAAATGGAGCCCCAGGCACCCCTCCAGGTGCCGCTGCCACCAATTCAAGGCCCCCGGCAGCGGGATGCGGGTGCAACCACCCGCACTGCAGCAATGCCTGGAGCAACCCGGCAGTTGGGCCGGAGCACTCCCCCTGTCGTCTCCTCACCGGGGGGGCCACAGCCAATGTCGGTCCTGGGCCAGTCTGCCCTGCCCACAGCCTCGATCCCGGTCGGAGCTCCTCCACCATGCAGAAGCCGACCGTCATCAGCCGCACAGTCGCGGGCACTCCAAAATCGAGGTCCCGGCACCTCGGACACTCACTAGGCCGCAGCACGCCGGACTAGCCACCTCCGTCTACCGGCACCGCAGCCACTCGGCAGGGGCACCGGACCGACCCAGCCGGCTACTAAAGGAAGGATATCCCCTCAAGGACCAACAAAGCGTCCGAGGGAGC
Source organism: Lissotriton helveticus (assembly GCF_964261635.1). Lineage (NCBI taxonomy): Eukaryota > Metazoa > Chordata > Amphibia > Caudata > Salamandridae > Lissotriton > Lissotriton helveticus. Next base: position 499,658,991 of record NC_136062.1, read on the forward strand.
AAGGATAAATGCCGGATCAGTGCTGGGCTGGATGGAGCTATCTAGCACACGTCCGCCATGATGGCCTGCTTAGCCACGTCCCCTTTAGATGAATATTTTAACATTTCAAAACTTCACACTTAGGAGAAATTTCACAGAAAAACAGTCAATGGTTTCCTATGGCAGAAATTTAGATTACTAGCAAACACGGTTGTGATTACTTTTGCGGTTCAGTACTGGGCTACAAGGTACAGTACTGGCTTCTCTCCTGATCACAGGTGAGTAGTTCAAAATTCGTTATTCGGCTGATTTTAGATGAATATTTTAAAGTTTCAAAACTTCACACTTAGAAGATTTTTCGAGTCAAACCATTCAATGTTATCCTATGGCAGGAAAGTGAGTCATCGGTTTTCAGGTGAGTACTCGACTGGTGAAGTTAAGGTTCTGGGCATAGACTCAGGGGTCCCCCAAGGTCAGGTAGGGACAGTTAGTACACCCTCAGCGGCACAGGGGCGGCCGGGTGCAGAGGTAGTTAGGCCCAATGTTATCCAATGAGAGGCCGGGGCCTTCGGTTCGTGGCTGGTGGCTAGCAGGCCACGCGGCTGTGGGAGCTGGGCTCCTGGTCACTTGCTCAGGGCAAATGGGGAAGTAGAATAGGGTACAGGTTGCACTGCCAGGGGCACTCGGGCGGCTGGGTGCAGGGTGCTTTTGAGCCGTCGGGCGCTCCATGTTATTCAATGAGGATCTTGCAAAGGGAACAAAGGCTTCAGGCTCGGGACAGTGGATTTTCAGGAGCGACCAACACTTCTGAGGGGGAAGTTGGGATCTTGGAGGATAGGTAGGCACCCAGGAGTTGTGCACAGGGGGCCGTGGGGCGGCGGGTGCAGGGGTGTCTTTTGAGGTCGGGAAATCTAACCCCCTGCTGGTCGCGGTCGGAGGTGTCCTTTGTCCTGAGGCTGCAGGTGTCGTCGTGGAGGGTCCTTGGGCACTGGATTCCGAGTCAGAATCGCCGGGGGGATGTCCTCAGGGTCTTGGTTCCCTCCAGCACAGGCCAGGCTTGGCGGATGCAGAGTGTGCAGGGTTAGCGGTTCCGGGCTGATGCCAGGGCTTGTTACTTGCTTTGAGCAGTACCACTGCTCGTGGGAGACCCAGATAGTCAGAGTCACAAGGCAGTCAGGTCCTCTGGGGTTTTTGAGGTTGCTGACCATTAGAGACGCCGGGGTTTAGCAGGAGCAGGTTCGAGGGTCGACAGGCCGGTAGGGCTGGGGCCAAATCAGTTGGTGTTTTCCTCTTTTTAGGAGCTGCACAGCAGGTCTTCTGTATCTGGATCTGTGGAAGGAAGGTTCAGGGAGCCCCTAAATACTGAATTTAGGGGCGTTACAGGTAGGGCAAGGACAGGGACCAATAGGTCCCTGTCCTGGGTTGGGTACACTCCTAGCCTGCTCCTCTCCTGTTGGACGGGGGCAGGAGCCTAGCTGTGATTGGGTAGGGCTCCCCATCTTCAAGATGGCCGGAGCCCGGGGTCGTGCTTCACCTCGCCTCTCCCACCTGAGTGTGGGTCAGGACTGGTGGGGGCCAGTTGCTGGGTACAGCAAATGGTCTGGAGAAGCTCTCAGAGGTGGCATGCCTTTGAAGCTTCCCCCTGCCCATCCTGGGGGAGGAGACCTGGGCATTGTTGCAGGCCCAGGAGAGCGGGGGGGCTCTCCACCCAGGGGTCCAGCAACATGTCTGCTGTGTGGCAGCCTCTGCAGCCACTCAGCCCAGATGTGGATTGTAGGTTAGGTTTAAGGGGGCATCTCTAAGATGCCCTCTGTAGTGCATTTTACATTAAATCCCACACTGGCATCAGTGCGGGTTTAATGTGCTGAGAAGTTTGGTATCAAACTTGTCAGTGTTGAGTGTAACCATTATGGTGCTGTGGAGTTCGTAATGACAACCTCCCAGCATCATACACTCTTAATGGCATCACTGCACTTACAGTGCCCAGGAATGGTCCTGGGTACTGTAGGGGCACAGGGCTCATGCACCTGTGTCCACACCACTGGCATAGGGCACCCAGCTAGAGGGGCAGCTGATGTATGCCAGGGCAGTGGGGTTGTCGGCATGGCACACAGGGATGTGTGCCATGTCGACTCTTTGTTTAGGTCTGCACCTAGACACTCAGCCTGCAAAGGCAGTGTGTGGGAGTCAAGGTACAGGGCCCCTAGGGGCGGCACAATAAGTGCTTCAGCCTTTAGGGGTCTTCTCTGGTAACAATGCCCTGGGTACCTACGGTACCATTTACCAGGGGCTGACATGTGGCCAGAGATGCCAATTGGGTTTAGGCTTTAGTATCGTTTTTAGGGAAGGAACACAGGCCCTGGGTCCCTGATTGGCAGGGACCCAGGGCACACCTAGAAAAAGTGCATCAGGTATCAGGCAAAAAGTGGGGGGTACTGCAACAGAAACTCACTTTCTCACAATGATACACTTGTAGGAGAACATCCGTTAATTTGTAAACTCCTTAGGGGTATCAGTTTGGTTCGTCCCCCTCAATCGAAATATTATATTTTGTGGGATGTAAATGTGGTCCATTGATTTTTAAAAGCTTGGCCAACAAATGAAGACCTAACGAGAAAACAACTGTCAGCTAAATTGACTCTGTTTCTGGGCCTCATTACTTTTTTTTTTTTATCTGTTTATTAATTTTCAACCATCATCAACACAGTCATAGTTTAGTATTAGCAAACAAGCACTACTGTCTCGATTGAAATAGTAAGAAAGGCACATGCCATTCAATAATATAATCCACGCGTGGGGACAGGATAGTTATGAACAGCTGTCCAAGAACATTTGGGCAGTCCCAACATCCTCCTGTGTCTAACAATGCAGCCAATTGCAGCCTATAATTACATGTGCTGAAGAGTTATACAATATTAATGCAACTATTCTTCCCCGCCCCGGTAGCCCTCCCTCGTCCACCGGCGTGCCCACTACAGCGAAACCTATCCCAGTAATCATTGGAGCTCCATGATTGTTCAGGGAAGTATACATACAGATATCAAAAAAGATCATGACCATGACAAGGAAGGGGGCACACTCATACCCTTCGTTCCTTACATTGCTGCTGTCGCCTGCGAAGACCCACTCCCCGAGCGCACACTCAGATCCGACCCAGAGTCCGCATCAGTAGCCTTCAACTCTGTAACCAGAGCTTCCCACGCCCGGGCGGCCTCCAGCGCTTTCTCATTGTGGGACCTCTGAGCCTGCTGCAGACGAATCACACTCTCACTCCCCGCCCACGTGACAGTGCAGTCTTCCATCTAGCATAACTAGGCCCCCCTGCAGCCTTCCAATTCATTGTGATTTCTCTTTTGGCTAACACCAGCCCCAGGTCCAGGAATGTACTCGTTATTTTGGTCTTAGTGGTATGGGGGAACCAATGCAATAGGCAAACACCCTTATCCAGTGCAATCTGCCGTTCCGTGACCCTGCCTAGTAGCCCCATCACTTCCTCCCAGTATGTACCCAGCTGCGGGCAGTCCCACAACATATGTAGCAGGTCCGCGCCCGCAAGCCTACAACGAGGGCACTGCGCTGTATCTACATGAAAGTATCTGTTGATCCTCGCCGGGGTGAGGTAGGCTCTATGCAGTATGTAAAAATGGACCAATTGGAATCTGGCATTTCGGGTACTCTTCCATGCCCTCTTAACGATCTCTGACCAGGTTGGGTCCGGTATGTCTCTACCAATGTCTGTCGTCCAAAGATCACGCAGCTTCTGTAAAGGCTGTGATCCCTCTTCACGCATGCGCCTATATAAGCAGGTGACGGCCTTGTAAGTGCGGGCTGCCATCACCGCGTATTGGCATGCCGTGCTTACCGGTGGCCCCGAAAGGCCCTCACCCCAGTACTTTCGAAACCGCAGCCGCCAGGGCCGAATGGAGTAAATAGTAACCGCGTGGAAGCCCGAATCTCTCCTGCTACTCGTTATGGGGCAGCAACGTGCCACCCTCATACAGATCACCCACTACGTGTAGGCCAAGGGTCTCCCACTCCGCGAGGGCCAGCCAGTTCCCTCTGTGTGGCAGGGCGTTACACATACCTAGTGGTATTTCCAGGGCATAGGGGGTCCGCACTTTGATTTTACCAAAATACCGTTTCCAGCAGAGTTGTAGGGTGCATTCCTCTATGGACAGCGAATTTACATGCAAAATCTGCTGGTGTATAAGAAACGACAGCACATGCCGACGTATCTCCGGTTCGTGGTCTCTTTCAGGGCCCCTGAATTCCATCGCCACCGCCTGAGTAAGCACCTGGAACTGTGCGGCCAGATAATATAATTCAAAGTCGGGGACCGCAAGACCCCCCTCCTCTCTCGAGCGTGTCAGTGTGTCCAGGGCCACTCATCTAAAGATGAAGCCACCCACCATGGACCTAAGCTGTCGAAACAAGGAGGCGGGTATCCACACCGGCAACGTCCTAAAGTAATAGAGTAGCCAGGGAAGTGCTACCATTTTTAATAGGGCCACCCGACCTGCTACTGACAGGGCACAGTGGCAGGATAGTTGGGGACTGGTGGTTGTATGGCGGATGCAACATCCGAATGAACGTGAATACTCCTTTTTTTCGGCATTGCACAAGCTACATGTGAGACTTGACGCGGTGCTGTGTAGCTCCAGCCTAGCTGCTATAGTGGTTCGAAGTCAATACCTGGCGCGCACTATATCTGCCCTGACCTTGGAAAGCCTATGAATGTGGGCACCAGGCAGTGGGGGATGGGATCTGTCCCTGGTCACATCCACTATGGAGTTGAAGTCTCCCCCCCATTATTACCGAGGTCGTGAAGTAAACTGCCAGTTGTTCAGACATGCGGCTGAAAAAGATCGCCTGCTCTACGTTGGGAGCGTAAATACTGCAGAGGGTCACGTCCCACCCGTGAAGGCGTACCGCTACCACTACGTAGCGGCCCTCAGGATCAACCATTTGTTCAGTCATTTGGAAAGGAACCCCGGCCCTAATCCAAATCAGCGCTCCCCCCGCAAAGGCTGAATAGGTAGTATAATAAAGTTGCCCACGCCATCTACGCTGCAGCGCCACTCCCTCAGCCCTAGTCAGGTGCGTCTCTTGCAGGAACACTATCTGTGTCCCCCTGCGTACCAAATAGGAGTGGACCCTATGCCAACGCCACATCATATGCAAGCCCCTCACATTCCAAGTCATACATGTAACATCAGGTAATGTCTCCATAGTCAATACGGAAAAGCACAGTGAACCCCTGGTCACTACAAGGCACGCCGGTGAGTACCATCCCCAAACCAATTCCTCCCATATCCCCAACTCCCCCAGACCTCCCCAAATATGACCCACCCTCCCCAGAACAGGCACTTACATAGTGAATCCCATCCAAACTGTTCCCAACAAAGCCCTTACAAGATGTCAAGGCTTACTAACTGCGGACCATCCGGCGGGGATTAGTTAGAGCCTAACGAACAACAACAATCAACCAGGCCCTTCAGCTCCAGCCCTTTTTCAGCAAACAAGCCCCCAGCGGGGAAAGCGGCACCGCCCCCCTATCAATGATTAACAGTTCCAGTGGTGGCCAGGCTTCTCCCCCAGAGCCCCAGCACCCCAGGCCCCAGCCCCCCACCCCCCAACATTCCAGGAAGCTCAAAGCAATCAATAGCTACCACCATAGCAGGTCCAGAGTCTTGGAGCCACCCCATCTTCATGGAGCGTCCACCATGTCATCCGCCGTGCCCGGTGTCACCTTAGGGAGGACCTGGCTGACAGATTCCAACAGTTCTGTTTCAGTTCCATCAGCCTCTTCTCCAGATCCCGCAGCCAGCTCCGGGGACGACCCCTCCGCTCCAGCAGTTACCGCCACCGCCTGCAGCGCCACCAGTCGCTCCGCCTCCATTTGGGATAATGAAGGGCACCCAGGCAGCGTCGTCTCCGGGTACGGCAGTGTGAGAAGTTGGCCTGATATATAATTTTCACTATTCTAGTGAGCACTTTGTATCAGTCCAAACAACCCTTATTGATGATTGGTTGTAAGTCAACCTTATAGACCAGCTATCCTAGTAGCATGGATACGAGCAGTCTAAGGCTAATACTCTAGAGGGCGTGTTAAGCCAGCTGTTTTACCATCACATTACCCCTTGAACACCAAGTGAAAGGACACCACACAAGTTGTTATGAAAATAAACAGATATTTATTTATAACAAGACTACCCTGAACTCTTTATGAGTCAGGGAGCTAAGCACACAACAAAACTCTTAAGAAAATACTTTAAGTCGCACAATTTACACAAATGCCCGAGGGGCACGAAAAACCATATACTACAAAAGTGGAATGCGAATTACTAGCAGGTAAGTAACTATTCTCATAGGCTTTAGGATCGCTAGGACTGTTCTACTGAACCTTTAGATTACAAGCAGGAGGCCTAGGGACGTCGTGTGCAGAGTGGGAACTCTCACGCGTAAGGCGGGAAAAAGTCTATGGAGGCTAGTAAAAGCAAAGTTAGTGTTCTCGGGCGAACCCGACTAAGTAGAGCTGAAACGACACTGGATTCTGACACTTGGATAGTTAGACTATGCTGGAGCACCGAAATGCTCAGGTTACCTAGCCCAGGGGCTGCGGCTGCATAGGGTTGAAAAGACGTTGGAGATCCTCGTTGCAGTCTATGGAGCCTGAAGAAAGAAGTTGCTGGCAGGCGACCAGTGAAGAAGTTTGTAGTGATCCAAGCCTGGATCAGTGAAGAGGAAGACCTGAAAGCAGAGGGGACCAAGTTCTGAATCACTAGCCAGTGATTAAGTGGGCACCAGAGTGGCACCGGGCGAAGTCACCTCGACCAGGTGAGTGGGCGCTGCTGGGCTCTGCAGTCTCTCGGACCAGGAGGCGTTGTCGGCGTCCAGGATGGAGGTGCGAGCTGTCCCACGAAGATCTATGCTGTCGACGTCGCTGGACCCAGGATTGGGGCAACAAGTCTTGGCAAATTCAAGCCCACGCGGTGGACCTAAAAGGATGTCTGGAGTGGACCAGGAGGGTCCAGGGTGCTTCTCTGATGGAGGGAAGCAAGGGCCAGACTGGAGCAACCAGACCAGCGGTGTTTGTCGTCGAAGTTCGTCGTCAGAGGGTCACTAGCCAACGGGCAAGTGACCTGACAACGCGGTGAGCAGCAAAAAGCAGAAGGGCCCCACGCAGATCTCGTGGATGCAGGGGGGCTGAACTTCGGTGCTGGAGCTGCTCAGGGTCGGGGCTTCTCTTACCCCAAAGCACTCAGTCGAGGGTCACTCGGTGGTCGTGCTGGACAAGCGTCGTGCAGTCTTGAAGATGGCCGGCCCCTCGAGGTCTCGTCACACCCACGGATCACAGCTGGGCTGATGATGCAGGTTGAGGTCAGAGGTGCCAGCGAAGCCGGTTCTCGTCGTGCTGGGCAGTCTTGATCCGGAGGAGAGACTTACAGCCGACCGCGATGCCTTGGATGGTGCCTGCTGCTGCAGGGTGACTACTCCTTAGTCACAAGGGAGAAATCTTAGGAAGAAGTCAAGAGTTCCTTTCGTGGAAAGTAGTTTCAGGATTCAAAGATGATCTAATTTGGAAGGGGGGCCAGTTCCTACCTTTATCCTGTAAAAAGGGGCTGGCACGCGACTAAGTCCTGCCCTATGGGTGGGACTAGGAGGGGGGTGGTTACACCCCTCTCCTTTGGCGGGCTTTCCCCAGCTCAGGGGCTGGAGTGCCCCTGGAACTGGTTCAAGCGGCCTATGCACAGTGAGCACCGGGGTGCCACTTGCAGTCACCTTCCTCTAAAGCCTGCCTACCTTGGATACACAAAATCCTGTCTGGGACGCTGCTGGCACCGCCCCTGACAGGAAACCCTTTGTCCAGGCCTCCGTTGCTGGGAGGACTCCCAGCAGCAGGAGGGCAGACTTGTGTCTCGGTGGCAGCATCCATTTGTGGAGCTGAGGCTATGTCTGACTTTAACCGGGGTTACAGGTTACCAACATGTCTTCTCCCTCTAGAGGGGTGGAATGCTACCCCCGTCGCCAGAACTGGCGAGGGGGTAGTATTCCAAAGCGTATGACACCTTACACGACATGTTTAGATAATGTCAGTCCAAAGTTACCATAACCGCGAGGATTATAAGGCACTTAAGAGTATATGGTCTGACGCTATCATGGAAACGGCTAAGAGATAGATCCCGAAAGCCGCAGACAGGCTCAGCTCATGCCAGAGCACCATCTCACACGATTCCAAGTACCCTGCCTTCAGGATTGTTAAGGCCTGCCATAGGAGTGACTGATAGGAGATCTGTGTGTCCATTTGAGGGTTAGATATAGGTATACTATATCTAAAGCAAAGGGTGATTAGACCACCTTGCCCCAGCTGTCAAGCAGCCAGTTGTGTCTGTTTAGTTAGTCAGCCTAGGAGTGGCATAATACATGCTGCAGCCCCTGGGAGACTTGTGGGTGCACCTCAGCCCTGGGTACAGGGACTTGGAGAGGGCCCAGTGCCAATTCAGTACCTGGGTACAATTTGGAATAGAGAGAACAGCTAGGCTGTGGGTCTGATTAGCAGGCCCACAGCCAGGGAAAGTCGTAAACCAGTGAAGCAAAAAGCAAAAATCTGGGTGATCATAGGATTGCAGACCCTACTCTCCTACAGGCAGGATCTACGTAGTCGTTGCTCCAGCGCCGGCCGCCTCGAGGGCAGCCCAGACTCGCCCCTGCCAGCTTTATACTCCTCCAGCCAGGACCAAGCTTCCTCCGGAGTACCGCAAAAGTGTGTCTTGCCATCCAAGGCTATCCGCAGCCGAGCCGGGAACATCAGAGAATATTGCAAGCCTTTGTCGTGTAGTGCTCTCTTGACCGCCAAAAAGGAGGCCCTAGCTCGCTGCACCTCCAGCGTGTAATCCGGAAACAGCGTGACTTTGCTATTGTCCACAGTATAGGGGCCAGATGTCCTGGCCCTCCGAAGGAGCAGATCCCTGTCTCTATAGTGGAGAAGACGTGCCACCACCGGTCGTGGCGGGCGTCCCGAGTCCGGCGGCCGCGCCGGCACCCTATGAGCTCTTTCCAGTGTGTAGAACTGCGACAGACCTTCCGGCGCAATTACCTCCCGGAACCAGCGCTCCAGATAAGCCACCATATCAGTCCCTTCGATCCGTTCCGGCAAGTCCACCACTCGGACGTTATTCCGCCGATTGCGGCCTTCCGCATCGTCCGCCCTCTTCTCCAAGGTCTGCAACCGGGCCACAACATCCACCATCTGGGCGTCCAACTTATGCTGTGCAGGGCCCACGTCCTTCAGTGTGAGTTCTGTTTGTCGCACTCTGTCCGATAGTTTAGCATGGTCAGCCCTCAAGAGCCCCAGGCCCGTCGCGTGCTGAAGGGCCGTTCTAGTGTCCGTTATTGCCTGTAGAATCTGGTCCACCTGGTGCTTCGGGAGCAATCCAGGAGGGTCGGCGTCCGGGTCCCCGCTCCACATGGTTCCACACCGGCCGAGGGGGTCCCCCAGTCTCCCCCGAGGCTTCCCCATGCTCAAGGGCTCAGGCAGTCTAGGATGCGGTCTCCCTCCTCCGATCCCGGGATAATCTGTTGCGCACACCACTGAGGGGGCCAAGGGACCGCCAAGCACCACCGCTTTACACCCGGTTCCCGCGGCAGAAAGTCCCCAAAGCCAGGCAGGGTCTAGCCCGGCAGGGTCACCACAGCGACTCAGTTCCTCCCGGGTGGTCCAGCAACTGTAGGGTCCCCAACAGTCTAGCCATAGGCGGACCTCTCCGCTCCCGTTCCGCGCCACCCAGCCACGCACTCAAAGGCCCCCCGCTGAAGCCGCCCACCGCAAAGCAGGAGGCAGTCGGCCCGCGGCTCCACAGGTCCCCCGAGGCCGGGAGGGAGAACTCAGCCGCAGCGCAGGGTCCCCTGCAGGGGCCCCGCCCATGTCTCAGCAGGTCAGGCACCAGGTGACCTCAATAATCCAATCCACCGACTGCCCCAGTGTCTGCGTAGGGTGAGGAGCCGCCCCGCCCCAGCTCTGGCAGTGTTGCCGCCTCCACATGGGCAGCGGGAATGGACCTCCGCCGTCCGTGCCCCAATGAACCGCGGCTTCCTCCCGGTCTCGGGCCGGCCGCACCTCCGGCCGCTGCCCCCCAGAGGTCCGCCGCCAAGGTGGGGGCAAAAGGGATCCCAATAGAAGACAGGGGGAGGAGGTGCTCACGATCCTCCGCGCCACACCCGCACCCCCAGCTCAGCTTTGCCTCCGCTCACCTTCCGGCTGCCCCCCGGGTTCCCGCATTCAGCAGGAGGCAGTATCTCCGGGCCCACCCGCTGCAAAGGGAGGCCGCAGGCCACCACCGCGTCGCCGCCGATATTCCGCAAGGCACCGGGTAGGGCTCCACTCCTCAGACAGTCCTCCACCTCCGCTACTAGTCACTCTTACAAACGGTCTCCCAGGTGCGCCGAAGGAGGATCCGCGGAGCTCCGGCGCTCCGCCCGCCGCCATTTTAAATCCCAGTCGTGTCTCAGGCCCGGGGCCGCAGCTTGGCTCCCAGCACGTCCGGGGGGGAGGGGTCCCGCGGGGGGCGCCAGCCTCCCGAAAGCACCAGGGCAAGCGCCGCCGCCTCTCACCAACGCTGGGGGCCAATTTGGGAATCCACAGCGTTCCCCCGATCAGGATAACCGGCGGGCTAGCGGGCTCTCGCTTCCTCCAGCATCGGCTCTCAAGCCACGCCCCTTCTGGGCCTCATTTCTTGTAGGCAAGTTTCCAAAGTGAAAACTTTGAATATAGCAGGTAGAGTATTTACTCCCACAGGAGTTTCTTTCTGGATAATCAAACAAACTAAGACAGATTCACGTAGTGTGATTTATCCAGCTTTTCCAGATTACCAAACAATTGTGTGTAGGGCAGTGCCTTTCGGCTTATTTATGAGGACTACACCCACGAATTTTGCTTATGTCTCTGAAAAAACCTTTTCTTCAGTAAAATTGGCTCGTTGAGCCACAAGGCTGTTGGCCGAAGCGGGAATCGATGTGCTCCCGTTTGGGGCCCATTTGGTCTGAGGTGTCTTGGCATCTCAATCCTCTTCTACTGGCTCTCGGTTAGAGGACATTATGGAACCGGCAGATTGGTCTTCAGATTTCACTTTTAAGGTGTTTTATCACAAGCGCAGCTTTAAACTGACACAATCCGAAGCCTCTTGTCCTGACAAAGAAAAAAATAATTTCTAGTTAACGTGTCAAGATTTTTCAGGTCTAATAACACAGAGGCAAGGAGTATACCACCCAGTTATGTTTAATAATGTGTATTTTAGAGCATATTGTTGGTATTGTTACCATGATGGTTATCTATTTGATATTATGTTATCTACTAAACCACCCTTTGGTTTCAGCTTCCTCTTTGAGGAGGCATGGTTTTATGATTACTTTCTTATTGCCAGGTGCAGATAACAAACCAGCGTAGATGACGTTGGGGCACATGCGGTTGAAGATTGATAGGGAAGGATAGCTGTCGATGGTACACCTCTAGAGTTGTGACGCTTGGACTCACCCGTTGGCGTGAGCTTGCAGTTGGTTCCTGTTATCCACATTAGAGAAAGGTTGTTGGTGCACAGTTTAAGTTGTTATGTGTTCGCAAAGTAAGAGGACAGAGATTGGTTGCAGGAGATTATATAAGGACTGATAACCTCTGACTGATAGAGAGACATGGAGACAGGTTCATTGTGGCTCATGTGATATGTAGTTTAAAGCAATTTTTTTATTGGCGGCTGTAATTTTGCTAGTAAAGAAAGAGAAGGTTAATCCTCACCTCCGTGTCCTTAATAGAATTGACGGCCTAGCTATAAAATATTTTACCTTCCATTCACTACAGAACAGATCCGGCAGGGCAGATTAGTACAAGCTTTCATTGCACACAGACCTTGCACAGCTAAGGCAAGAGCGAGATGTAGCTTACAAATCAGTCTCTGGAGCAGGTGACTAATTCAATGTGAGGAGCATGTAGGTGGATTTGTGAGCGACTATGTGAGGTCTGACCTTTCTCAATTTGAGATTATATCACCCCTCATCCTAAAAGTCCCAATGCTATTACTTTGAGACTTGTTGATTGTGTTGATTCTTTGATTTTCCAGATATTGAGAATCAGTCGCTACCCATGAGGCCATTGTTATTTGACTGGGGGTGAATGTTTACATTGTTCAGCATTCCATTAATAATTTGTTCCTTTTGCTTATGTCGCCCTAAGTGGGAAGGATATGCCCAGACATGGGTCCCGTGCTCAATACACCACTGGATTCAAGCTAGCCTGGTTGATATGGGATGATGCCCAGAAACCGGTCCCAGGATGCTTGTTATCTGATCCAGGGAGGACATGGCTGGGCAGTTCAGGCTGGACTGTTCCCATGAGGCACAGGGTCAAGGTTGATTTGCATATAGCTGTGTCTGAACTGGGGTGGCATGGTGAGCTAAAGAACGATGATGGATTAAACCAATATCCTTGTGACTGGGGGTATGCATTGTCCAGCATTCCGTTTATCATTTGTTCCTTTTGCGATTGTTATTTGGAGCAGCTGAGCCACAGTCTTAGTAACGATGCTTGCGATAGGTACACAAGTGCTCCTTCTTTGAAAAGGTTTCGACTGAGCGTGCATCACATGCTGCGCCATCCCAGCTGCGGTGCTGCAAACACTTTAAAACATTGAGGGCCGCTCCTGCACTGTGGTGAGGTCTGGGAGGCAGTCCTGGGTTTGATCCCATGTGATTTGTTGTTCAGTGGCGCATACCTTGGACAACGACCACTCCACGGGCCACGGCTGCCGACTCTGGGGCCCTAAACCCAGGTTCGAGCTTCGTTGGCGGCTCAGCATCCATGCCTGCCAAGTATCCCGCATCGGGTGTGACACTAACGCATTTCAGTGTGGTGTTCCGCATCACCGCACTGAAATGCATTGTCACGCATTTTTAATCATGCTAGTCTGAAACTGGCTACATGGTGGTGCCCTGGCTCTGCTACTTCTCACAGACTTGCGTTGCCAGCAGCGCTCTCCTAATAGTTAATCTGACCGCTCAGCTCTGGAGTCAGAGTGCTACAATGTTACACTCTGCCTCCCCTGCTGCCTGGCTGCATTTCATTTCCTGCCGCGGCGGCGCGGCTTTCAGATGCCATTGACTCGCGCTCTCATCAGACCCGGGGGATTCCGGGGCCTGCCCTCTGCAGTGGTTGCTACTGGCAGCTCTGGGGGTCCCCGGGATTGAATGTGACCTTGGGCCTCGCCGTGACGTCCTGGAGGAGCCAAGAGGATGTGAGGTGAGGTGGTTGGCAGTATCAAAAATATTTCCTTTCTGTGTATTGATCTTTCAGTTGGTGACCATACGGCCTACACACTTCAATTATTGTCACGTTGTAATTACCATTTTTTGATTACCAATAGTACGCCACACATGAATTTCATTCTTTATAACTCTCAAAGTTTTATTTTTATATTTTTTGTAAAAAGGTTTTTATAAAATGAAGAACATATTACATCAGTACACCTTATGGATACACCTATATTTGTAAAAAATGTGCTCTGTTACAATTTTAACCACTGTCTAACAAATCCAAATTACGGTATCTAGTGCAGAGTCACACCACAGTTTAAGAATCCTGGTGTAATCAAATTAAATACATTATACAAACAACTTATACACAGTAAAAAGTCCCATTGTCGACGCGTTTCGGTGCGTAGAAATACATTTGTGGCACCTTCCTCAGGACAGACGTAATATTAAAACCAATGATTTAAGCTTCTTTCTACAAAAAAACACAAATAAATATAATCAGTACTTTATACCTATAGAGAGTTTTTTAGACTAAGTGCGGGCTCTTTTTGGTACAATTTACTTTTGGTATATTCCAAGCCCTTACTTGAAGTTTCGGGTTTGTGGTCCTTATATTAATCTTTCAGGACTTCTTCGCTTTTCATTTAGCGTTAGCATAAGCTCGTTCGCACCATATAGATTTTCTTCCAATGGCCTTTCTATGGATGGAAAGCATGGAATTATACACCATCCTAAAACTAAGTATTTGGCTGGTTTATTCCAATCTCATACGCTACTTACTCATAGGGTTTTTGAATGACCCCTTAGAGAGAACGTCTTTAAATAGCAGCAGCCTTTTTCAAAGTAAGGTCCGTTTCAATTCTGCAATTTGCCGCGCCTATAAACAGTGCACAGTTACTTTAGGGTTTTTTTAAAAAAATTTTAAAACTTCATTTGCAGTCAGTCGTACTGCATAGGATTGATAACACCTATACGTACCAGTAGCTTTTGTTAATATAGCCGACACCCAGGCTTTTCTTGCTCATACCACCTCCCAGAGTCTAGTGGCACCTGTACTCAAATGACATAGGCTTATGCTTTAGAGATTTGCACTTCACTTTTTTCGACCTAGATGATAAATACAACATATTTTAAGTGAAGGTCGCTTTTATGTTGACACTCTCTCACTGACTGGTCGCTGCTTTAGGGCTTTTAGCAAGTCTAGGGCTCCTTCCCGTGGTGCATATAAGACTCCCAGTTTAGATCTATGTTGGTGCCATTTGCCCACAAACTATAATAGTTTGTGGGCAAATGGCACCAACATAAAATATGTTGTATTTATCATCTAGGTCGAAAAAAGTGAAGTGCAAATCTCTATCAATCAGTGGATACTAGTAACGGCTAAAGAATACTAACAGCTGCAGCCTGGGCACTTTAAAGAAACCTTCACCCCAACTAGGTATGTATGGCACAGCCCGAGTTAGGGTATAACAGCTAGAAACGAAGACATTGGACTTACTAAAGCATAAGCCTATGTCATTTGAGTACAGGTGCCACTAGACTCTGGGAGGTGGTATGAGCAAGAAAAGCCTGGGTGTCGGCTATATTAACAAAAGCTACTGGTACGTATAGGTGTTATCAATCCTATGCAGTACGACTGACTGCAAATGAAGTTTTAAAATTTTTTTAAAAAACCCCTAAAGTAACTGTGCACTGTTTATAGGCGCGGCAAATTGCAGAATTGAAACGGACCTTACTTTGAAAAAGGCTGCTGCTATTTAAAGACGTTCTCTCTAAGGGGTCATTCAAAAACCCTATGAGTAAGTAGCGTATGAGATTGGAATAAACCAGCCAAATACTTAGTTTTAGGATGGTGTATAATTCCATGCTTTCCATCCATAGAAAGGCCATTGGAAGAAAATCTATATGGTGGGAACGAGCTTATGCTAACGCTAAATGAAAAGCGAAGAAGTCCTGAAAGATTAATATAAGGACCACAAACCCGAAACTTCAAGTAAGGGCTTGGAATATACCAAAAGTAAATTGTACCAAAAAGAGCCCGCACTTAGTCTAAAAAACTCTCTATAGGTATAAAGTACTGATTATATTTATTTGTGTTTTTTTGTAGAAAGAAGCTTAAATCATTGGTTTTAATATTACGTCTGTCCTGAGGAAGGTGCCACAAATGTATTTCTACGCACCGAAACGCGTCGACAATGGGACTTTTTACTGTGTATAAGTTGTTTGTATAATGTATTTAATTTGATTACACCAGGATTCTTAAACTGTGGTGTGACTCTGCACTAGATACCGTAATTTGGATTTGTTAGACAGTGGTTAAAATTGTAACAGAGCACATTTTTTACAAATATAGGTGTATCCATAAGTTGTACTGATGTAATATGTTCTTCATTTTATAAAAACCTTTTTACAAAAAATATAAAAATAAAACTTTGAGAGTTATAAAGAATGAAATTCATGTGTGGCGTACTATTGGTAATCAAAAAATGGTAATTACAACGTGACAATAATTGAAGTGTGTAGGCCGTATGGTCACCAACTGAAAGATCAATACACAGAAAGGAAATATTTTTGATACAGTTATTATTACCCAGTCCTTTCTGGTCCCTGGGAGACTCTCTAATTTTGGAGAGGTGGTTGGCAGGTCAGAGAAACGGCGGGGGATTCAAGAGTCGGCGAGTCCTGTTAGTAGTTTGCTACTACTGTCTGCCCAATAAAACCTGCGTTGGACCGGTGGGAGGCAGCCAGCATCGAGTGACTTGACTAGTCACTCACTTGAGTTGAGTCTGTCATGGCCGCCGGCCGTGGCGCATCATCTAAGGCGCCATCAACATCGTTGTGATGATCGCCGCGGGCGCAAAACTAGAAGTACGGGCGGCTACAGTTCAATAAACTCATGGCAGGCTGCATGCAATGGCAGCGCTGCTCGCAGCATGATAAAGTTGTACAATGGTTATTTTCTCAAACAGGCAACGGACCCGACCAGCGGCTTAGCTAAGACCCCAGCACAGACTGGGGCAGCCATTGGAGTTGCTGAGCCACACCATCATGCCCAGGCCGGTGTTTGCTGCTGCTGGAGTCATTAGGCAAGATGTGGCCCGCATGAAGAATCGTGTCGCAAAGTTATTAAGTAGTGCCTCGTGATGTATGGCGCTGTGCTGCAAATTGTTTTATTAATGGTGCGCTGCTGTGCTGCCGGTCGACTTGGAGTTGGTCCACGGTCGCTGCAGTGCTGGGCAAGCGGGTTAAGTGGTGTCTGCAGCCTCTGTTGATGCTGTGCGAGTCAGGATGCTGCAGTCGAGTTTGGGGCCTGCAGACTCTAATGATGAGCTGGTCGATGATACCGTGCCTCGCCCTGAGAGATTGCCACTGATGTTACTGTCGTGAGCAATGTAATTGGTATTATTCATTTATAATGCGCCATGAACATACCTGCTGAGAGATGGGTTTTACAATGAACATAATTCACTCCACACAACCACCAATCAGAGGCAGCCTTTCAAACGAAAATGTATATTCTTTGGGTAGAAGGCTAAATTGCACTCTGATGATTTGGAAATTTGCTATTGAAAATGATTCAGAGTGGAAAGGATTCGAATTGTGGCTGATGGCTATGTTGCCAGCGCAGAGCTATGGCTTCTTGTATAATGGGTGGAATTGCTTTATGTGCGGCGTGATTTCAGACATAACTGCTGTTGGACCCGGCCTCGTGGCGTGGTCATACCCCTCCCGCATGGCGGGCCCCGGACGACATCGGCCCTCCATCCAGCCCGGGTCGGTCTCGGGCACACCTCTGCACGCCCTCCAAACCACCAGATCCGCCACCCGGCGGCCCACAACCACGGACACGGCACACTCGGGCCGCCCCAGCATTACCGGTCCGGTGCCCACCCCGGACCCACATTCCAGGCCCGACGCCATCTTGGGCCCATCACGTCACAGACACGTGGTCCCGGACCAGCCGCGGCCACGGCCCCAGCGAGCCCGCCATCGAGGCACCAAGAACCCTCCGGGTGGTAGAGTGGCCACTCAACCAGAGACAAGGAAAGGGGAGTTTCGATGGCTCTCCAACCGTCCCCGGATGCCTGGTTTCGATCGACCTCCGGCCTCCCTGAGCGCTGGCCCCAACCCCTGCTAGGTGTCTGGACACCATCATCCCAGCCCCTCTGACCCCCAGGCGAGAGGGTCGGGACATCAAAGGACTCCAGACCTATATCTGGGCCAGCCCTGGAGTAGGACGGCAGTTGTATCCCGGAGTCGAGGAGCCCTGCTGACGCTGTCGCGGCTGACCCTGAGACGAACTCCTTTTGCTGCTCTACCTGGAACCTGCTGGCACTGCCGCGGTCCATCTTCGCTGTAACCACCTTGGAGCCTGCTGGCGCTGCCGCGGTCCATCTTCGCTGTAACCACCTTGGAGCCTGCTGGCGCTGCCGCGGTCCATCTTTGCTGTAACCATCTTGGAGCCTGCTGGCGCTGCCGCGGTCCACACTCGCTGAACCACCTAGGAACCTCCTGGCGCTGCCGCGGTCCACACTCGCTGAATCATCTTGGAGCCTGCTGGCGCTGCCGCGGTCCATCTTTGCTGTAACCATCTTGGAGCCTGCTGGCGCTGCCGCGGTCCACACTCGCTGAACCATCTTGGAACCTGCTGGCGCTGCCGCGGTCCACACTCGCTGAACCATCTTGGAGCCTGCTGGCGCTGCCGCGGCCCAACCTTCCGGAACCCCCCAGCTCGAGGATTGAGAGCTGTGCGTAGGGTCTCCTTGCAACCGACCATCTATAAGACTGTCCCGCTACCTTGCCCCTTGCCACGAGACTTTCCAGATCTCGGGATCTGCTGTACATATTGAAACGATACTAATTGCCCGATAAAGATTGAAAACTCTATCTACGTGTGGTGTATATTTGTAGTGGTGTGGTTACTCTGCTGTACGATTCTAGGAGAGGGCCCTCCCGTCGGAGGCCTCTCGACATCGCTCGGTCCCTTCTCTGAAGGAGGGGTAGACCTAGGGGTGGTCAGTCAGACACCTTCTGCCTCCCCCGGGTTCGCTTTTCTAACAACTGCTGAACTCTAAGTGTGCTGAGTCTAATTTAATTCATTACTGAAAGCTAAAATACACAATCTAAATTGCCTCTTGCAGTGTTTTATTTTGTATGGGTTTGAATCTATCGGGGAGTTATGGGAAAGCCATAAATCTTGGATGGAAATTGCAGGCTGTGGAAAACAGGGAGTCCCATTGCATTATGTTTATGGAAAGACACAGTGTACCTTCAGTGAGCAGAACTGGTTTCAGATTTCATCTGGCCACCTCTTATTTTTTTTAACACACTGCAGGTGCAGAGCAAAATGCTCTTGCCAGTGCAGAGGGTGCTTCAAAGAAGGTGTACTTTGACATCATCGAACTGTATCTTATGTAGACAGCTCAGCGCGTTAATGCTTTTGCCACAGAGATCCTTTAGTTACTTGTGGTTCAGCCGCACCTGCTGAGCTGAGGGAGGGGGCTGTGCTTAGACATAACTTATGGGTGTAAAAGCTCCTGTTGGAGAGTTACTTATCTAGTAGCAGTTTTAACTCACCAAAAAGTTGCTCAAATGGGTGTCATTTCTGATATTTATATGTTTCCCTCCTCTTCATTGCGCCATTTTGCCCACGAGAAAGTGTCGCTCATAGCCATCTGAAACCATGGCAGCTGTGGGCCTGCTGTGATGTCGGGCACTTCTCACACTCTTCACTGCGCCTCTAACCACATCGCTGCTTGCTAGTTTCCCCTCCTGTGCTGGACAGCAACGAAAACGGGTGTGGTCATGACGAGCATGGAAGGGGCTAAACGTGAGTGTGACCGAGGGTAGAGGGACCGGTGCTCATGCAGACATGCCAACCCTCCTGATTCAGGCGTGCGACTACCGATTTCAAGGCTAGTCTCATGCCTCCCGATTCCTGCAAGCAAAAACCCGATTCTTCGGGGGTTTCAGCTGACAGGGCTTGGTATTGTGTAAGGTGTTAATTCTTCCAGTGATGGTCAGAGTGGTGATGCAGGGGCTCTAGAAGGGGTGAAAAACCAACAAAGACTCATTAACAAGGGAGTGGTCTTTTAAAGACCTGTGAAGTACTGGGGTGGGGGCGCGCCTGTGTGTGTGCCAGGGAAGCTGTTTCAGCACGGGCTGCCACACAGGGGATGGGGCGGGGCATGCACTGCCAACAACCTTCCAGGCCAGTGCACAACACTTGCATCACCCTCTCTCTGCCTGCCATTGCGCACCTTGCTTCTGAAAGGTGAGAAAAAAACGTGCATTTGCGTTTCAAATGTCCAATCCTGCAGCAGCCACTTCTAAAGCCCACACATGCCAGTAATTCGATTCAAGGCCCCATTCTCCCGATTTTTTTTTTTTATCTCCCACTTTGCTCTCCTGAAATGTTGGCATGTATGCTCGTGTGCAGCGCTCCAACGCCCCTGGCAGCTTTCCACTGTAAAAAAAGCAAAAATAACAAACATGGCAACATTAAAAAACAGGAAGGTGGGAGACACTGAAACACAACTCAGGGGATTCATCTCCCTCATGGACCTCTCTCTATTCAAGCAGGGTCAGGGGCGGGGGCAGGGGCAGGGGCAGGGTCGGGGGCGGGGGCAGGGGCGGGGGCAGGGGCAGGGGCGGGGGCAGGGGCAGGGGCAGGGTCGGGGGGCAGGGGCGGGGTCGGGGGCGGGGGCAGGGTCGGGGGCGGGGGCAGGGGCGGGGTCGGGGGCAGGGGCGGGGTCGGGGGCGGGGGCAGGGTCGGGGGCGGGGGCAGGGGCGGGGTCGGGGGCGGGGGCAGGGTCGGGGGCGGGGGCAGGGGCGGGGTCGGGGGCAGGGGCGGGGTCGGGGGCGGGGGCAGGGGCAGGGGCAGGGGCAGGGGCAGGGGCAGGGGCAGGGTCGGGGTCGGGGTCGGGGGCAGGGGCAGGGGCAGGGGCAGGGGCAGGGGTGTGGGGTCTGCTGACAGAAATCAATCCAGCCCCCATGGACGGCGCGAACGTCTCCTGCCCACGCGGCGCGTGCGTGCCTGTGACTGGCGTCACGTGCGTGAGCCCGCGCCGCGCACGCGCGCTAGGATAGTATGCTTCTTTGGAGCGTGCGCAGACACAGGCCCTGCTCCCGGAGCATGCGCACTCAGGTGCTTTCATTTCAAGCAGTCTCGTGTGCTGCTTCCGAGCACGCGCAGATGTAGTATCTGTACAGGAGCATGCGCACACGAGTGGTTCTGTTTTTGCGTACACACCTCCTTGCGTCTGAGCATGCGCACTTCTAAGTATTCGTTCACTGCGCATGCGCACTTCTAAGTATCCGTTCACTGCGCATGCGCACTTCTAAGTATCCGTTCACTGCGCATGCGCATGTGTGGGGAGTGTCACGGTTCTGCGCATGCTCAGTCGGCTCCCGTCAGACCTCTTGTTTTTCGCTTTCTCGCTGCGGCGTCAGGTGCGAGGGGGGGCCCTCCTAGGCGGGGCCAGACCCCCCCCCCCTTACTAACATGATGGAAGCTGGAGGGAGGGAGCCCCGGCCGGAGGGGAAGATGGTGAGAGAGAGCCCCCGGGCCCTGTGTGCACCGTGCATGAGGAGGGGGGAGCATGAGGGGGGGAGCATGAGGAGGGGGCATGAGGAGGGGGCATGAGGAGGGGGGAGCATGAGGAGGGGGGAGCATGAGGAGGGGGGAGCATGAGGGGGGGAGCATGAGGGGGGAGCATGAGGGGGGGGCATGAGGAGGGGGGGGCATGAGGAGGGGGGAGCATGAGGAGGGGGGAGCATGAGGAGGGGGGAGCATGAGGAGGGGGGAGCATGAGGGGGGGAGCATGAGGGGGAAGTATGAGGAGGGAGCATGGTGAAGGTGCTTTGTGAGGAAGCATGAGGTGGGAGCATAATAAGGGTCCATGGTGAGGGAGCATCATGAGGCAGCATGAGGAGGTATTATGGTGAGGGAGCATGAGGAGGGATGAACAGGGAGCACGAGGGAACATGAGGGTGTGCAGTGAAGGAGCCTCCTGGGTGAGCATGGTGAGGGAGCGCAGTGAGATAGCATGAGGGGGGAGCATGGGGAGGAAGCATGAGAGAACATGAGGGAGCATTAGAGCATCATGAGGGTGCATGGTGAAGGTGCTTGGTGAGGGAGCATGAGGAGAGAACATGAGGGGGGTGCATGCTGAGGGAGCATCATGAGGGAGCATGAGGGTGTGCAGTGAGGGAGCCTCTGGGTGAGCACGGTGAGGGAGCATGGTGAGGGAGCGCAGTGAGATAGCATGAGATGTTGCAGGTGCATGGTGAGGGAGCATGGCGGCATCAAGCCTGCACCCTCCATTCCCGGCACGTTGAGGGGACTCAGCAGTAGGTGCCATAACCAGCCCAGCACCCTCGAGCTGCTGCTCCAGTCCCCCTCCTGCATGTCCCAAAAATAGAGTTATTAGATATATATATATATATATGTGTGTGCGTGCATGTGTGTATATGTGTGCGTGAGTGTGTCGATTCCCGAGTGACCGTTGCCCCTGGGTAGTTCTAGTTAGGTCAGCGTTTCCATAGGAAATATTTTTTGTGTGTTACTGATACCTTTGGCGCCGTTTGATGAATCCCATGAAATATTCTAAAAAGGGTTATTTATTTAGGTCTCACCTGGGCAGCGCATGCACTGTCTCCAAGAGACATATTTGTATCATAGAAATCTTTTTCATTGGTTTCCCTTACTTTGCTTTAGAAATGCTGGCTTTTCATTGGTAAATACACTTAGTAGTCCCTCCGTTTGTTCCGCCTTGGAGACTGCCCCTGCTACATGAATCCTATCACCATGGGCCATATGTTTTCCTTAAGTGCCCTTCTTTGCCCTTCTCTCTGTCCTCACTGCTGCTCCGAGTTCACTCAATCTCCCATGCCATTCCCAGAACAACACCTCTCACTCCTCGCAGCTGGTTTGTATTCTGAACAGCTGCTCTTCACTCCCTCACATGGGCTGCAGCTGCCTCCTCCTCCTCCCTACGCCCTCCCCCTGTTAATCACATGAGGAGGAAGCTGGGAAATTGTTATAATCAAATACTTCCTTGTAGTAGGTGTTACAGTAGTTCACCTCTCGCACGACGTGTAAACTATATCTGTGTATGTTTTATTTAAGTGCTTCATCTTTAATAATGGTGGGCCCGTGCTTTTCTTCTCTTCTGCGCGGCTCGCCAAACTCTACATTTATTCCTGGTTTTTTAAAGCAGCGCGGCAAGCCTCGCTTCAGCAATGGTGTCTGCTTCTTTTATATCCATCCAAAGAGAGCACTGCGTCTTTAACCCCTTCCACACTGATGACGAGCTGGGCTCGTCATGAGGTAGCCTCCTCGCACGCTGATGACGAGCCCAGCTCGCCACGTAAAGTGCGCTTTTAAAAATCTCAGCGTACGAGCGTAATTCCGCCCGCACGCATGCGGTTAAAGCAGCGCGGCATGCCACACTTCAGCAAAGGAGTAAAGACAGATGACATACCTGCTCACACCCACTCCCCTCCCGCTTGGAAATGAAGGGGGCTGAACATAACGCATATTTCCAGACATCGAACTAACATAATTGTCTCATTGGACTAAGATCTAAGCCTTCCACAGCTAACGTACGTGGCACACCAATCTTAGGGAATCATGTTGTTTCATATATTAGTTGTAGTCACTCTACTGCGCATTCTAAACCATGCTTCACCACCTGGTTAGCTGCTCGCTTTACTAGAACAAAAAAAGTATTATTTTACTAAACACTGCTCGTGGTTTTGTTTGCCATCCATTGCATAATGCTTGTAAAAATGCAGGTTGAGTCGCTCACTGACAACTTTGCATCCTTAACAGCGCCCAGGCCAGCACTCTTCTAATACAGTCCACAAATTACATCATGCTCAACTTATTGTGTCACATTTTATCAAGTACAAAATCTATGCAAAAAATGCCAAATAATCCTGTGACTGCAAACAAAAAACACAAGTACAAAACATTATAATTTACAAAGACAATAGTTCTAACTTTCACAAATGTGAGACCTATTGCATTGCAATGCGTGTCCTAGTTTGTGTGTGACAAAGAGGGAGGTGGGTATCAAAATGCAAAATGCCCATGCATTTTCCATAGACTTCTTTAAGAAGCATTACTGCAAAAACTGTTTGGATGGCATTACTCCAAAGCTAGATTTTGGTCTGCAGATTGTTTTATTTGTGATTTGGTGTAATTCTGTTCAGTAGTTTTTGAGAAATTAAGGCTTACATTAATATTTGTATAGCCTGAGGGTTGGGTCTGTGAGAGTTTTGTGAGAGTGCCAGTTTAAAAATAGAATGTTCCGATGGGCCCAGGGAGTTTTTTTTCCCTTGGGCCATCTTGCTCCTGTGGAAGTCAGACTCCAGTGAGAGCGAGCCCTCTAATTGGCTGCCAGCGACTTAGGACAAATGTTGCTGGCAGCCATTAACGGACTCGGGAACTTTGTCCTCTGTCTTAAACATGAAACAAATAATATAAGGGAGCAAGGTACGATACCATGCCCCCTTAGCTGCTCCTGTCCCCCCCCAAACCAGGTCCAAAATAATTTTAAAAAATTGACAAATTTTGCCACAATCCCATTGGAGCCACCCAGGATTGGGGCAAAAAAATAAAATGGAGGCCGCTATTTTATTATCTATGGGAAGGAGGGGGGCTTCAGTAGGGCCCCCTCCTTTCCATAGATAATAAAATATCGGCCTCCATTTTATTTTTATGCCCCAATCCTGGGTGGCTCCAACGGGATTGTGGCAAAATTAGTCAATTTAAAAAAATTATTTTGGACCCAAAGATCCCATCCCCTAGGGCATGGTATATTTAAGGACAGGGGGCGTGCGGCCCCACTCCCCAAGATGTTTTCAGCCTTGGGGACCCTATACCCTGGCACCCAACATATTTTTAAGGGAGGGTGACTGTGTAGTCCCACTCTCTGAGCCTTAAAAATGCCCAGGGGACCCCATCCCCCAGGGCCGTAACGTATCTTTAAAGGGAGGTGGGCCACGCAGCACCCTTCCCTGAGCCTTTAATAACCCCTAGGGCCCCACCCTCTTGGACCGGCGGACTTCCTGTGACGCTCTACAGCGGGCAGGGGAACGTGTTTGCTCGTGTCTGGTGGGAGCATTATTACATTTCCTGCCAAACAGGAGCAAACACAAAGCCAGCTGGCACTAGCTTTTGGGAGCAGAATTGAGATATGTTTCCCTGCCTGCACTGTTGCGGCCAGGGAAACAGAACAACTTATTGCTCCTGCCTGGACAGAGCAGTATAAATAGCTGCTCCCTCCAGATGGGAGCAATGCCGGCTCCCACACAATGTGGGGAGCCAGCTAGGGTCGTGGGCGCTCTGGGGCTTCCCACGTGAGCCAGTGTGTTTGATGGGTGCCCCAGATGAGCACCGGGGCACCCACCTTCAAATAATGCTGTCCCCGGTGCCAAAGTAAGCGTATGGCCCGTTACCCTTTTTAAAAAAAAAAAAAAAAGGCAAGCTCCATGACATGGGTGCCCTGGGGCCAAATGGTCTTGGAGAGTGGGTTGCCTACCCCTCCTCTTTTGAATCGGCTAGGCACCTGGAAATGGGGTTCTAGGTGCCTGATAAGACTCAGGGAGGGGTGCCATGTGCCCCCCCTCCCCATATTAATATGGCATAGCCCTGGGGGATTGGGTCCATGGGGCCTAATCAGGTTCAGGGAGAGGGGGCTGCTTACCCCCGCCCTTTGTTAATTACTTTGCCCTGAGAATGTTGGTCTCTGGGCTCAAAAATGCTCAAGGAGGTGGTCTGTATGCACCCTCCTCTTATTAATTGGCTTTGACCCCGGGGAATGGGGTCCCTTAAGCCTGATAAGGCTTGAGGAGGGGGCTGCCCAGCATCCCTCCCCTTTTTAGGTCGAAGCCGACCTGCGCACATGCGCAGTCTCGCTCGCGTGATTTAGTGTTTTCAGAAGCTAACACTAGCAGGCTTTAAGCCCCGCCCCTCTTTCCCATTGGCCGGCGTCACCGTTTATGCTAAACGGTGGCCAGCCATTGGGAAAGAGCACTTGGTGATGTACAGTTTTCTCTATTTCTGCCGTCCCACTTGGACGGACTGCCCTGACTTCCTGCTGGCGCAAAAGGTTTGTTATCTTTTTGGGGCCAAACAGATGGCCCCATAAAGAAGATAATAAACCTTTTACGCCAGAAGGAAAGCAGGCTGAGGCCGTCCAAGTGGGACGGCAGAAAAACAGAAAAGTCCACGTCGGTGCGAGCGCTAAAAGCACATCGCATCCAATAATGAATTGTTTCCTTGCGACAGCCATGATTTACTTCTTGAGTTAGGTACTGTGGATGGTGCTCTTCGTTTGCAATTGTCTATATGAAGTGCTGAGGATCACCAGTGAAAATCCACCTACATAGTAGCCGGGACACTGAGCTTACGATTAAACATCATATCCATGCCCCAATTCTTCCTCCTCCGGTTTGCCACCAGTGGACGGGGTCTCCTGTCGCCTCCATCCTTGATGGACGCCAAAGCTCCGCTTTGCAGATTTACTTCCCTGTCTCCGGAGTCGATGAGAGACGGAACGAGCTGTGCAGGCCAAAAACCTGCGCCAGAAACACGTGCGAGTTCAAAGCGGAGGTAACACAGACATACCTGGTCTCTTCTCACTAGGGGCACAGGAGACCGGAGCCATCAGCGCATACCAAAGCTTGGCGACAAAAGAGAAGGATCTCATGGAAATTATTCCTCATCCCAGCGCGACCTGTGGCAGCTGAGCCCTAGGGAAGGCAGCAAGATGACCTCCCTGTGGGTGTCCTCGGATGCTTGATTCCGGTCTGGGAAAGATATGGCTGTTGTAGTTCGAACTGGACTGTTCCCATGGGGCAACAGGGTCAGAGCTGATTTGCATAAAGCCATTATCTGACCCAGGGTGGTGTGGAGTGCAAAAAAACGATGGATTTGGGCCCAGATCTTTTGACTGGGGGAGTGTGTGACATTGATCCACATTCAGTCCATCACTTGTTGTTTTTTGCTCCCTGTGGGTGTCGGCATCACTCTTTTCAAACATTCGCAATGTAAGGAATTAAAAAGCAATTCTTCTCCAAGGGTGTGTGCTCGCTGGCGCTGGCGCGGGCCCTGTGTATGTACCCACCCCGGTGTGTTATGTGCTCGGCCCGGGTGTGTTATGTGCTCGGCCCGGGTGTGTTATGTGCTCGGCCCGGGTGTGTTATGTGCTCGGCCCGGGTGTGTTATGTGCTCGGCTCTGCCATTGTAGTTGCTTCACGAGGATCTGTTACTGCACAGCCACAGCAAAGGCCTCATTGGAAATGTAAAGCTGCGGTCTGGGGGTAGGGGATACCAAAAGTGTAAACAAATGTGTGCCAATACTCATCATCTCAGCATTCCACGAGTGTGGTTGCCCCTCCCCCACCCAGGCCCACATTACGGTCCATTCAGGCTGAAAGTGACCGGGTTCTGTCCTCGGTACAGAGGCTTGGCACTCTCCCCGGGGGCGGCCGAGGGGTTCGGGAGCCCATCACAGGGGGTGGGGGGTGCTCCGCAGCTTCGGAACAATATTCACCTCTTGTGCTTGCAGAGGCCTCACCACCGATGTGGACAAACCGACAGGCACTTCAGAGGGCGGGCACTGCTGGAGGAGAACTTTTCGAGGTGTGAGAGAGAGGAGCTTACTTATTTGGTGTTGTCAGAACAGCCATAAATAACCGGAATGCCTCAAATGTTTAAACACTTGACTCAGAGTGCAGTTTTGCCCACCCAAGAGCTGCATGGAGGGGGGAGGGGAGAAAGGATACGGACGTCATAGAAGACAGACCCCGTCCATGATGTGTTTAATTAATTTAAATATGCAGATTGATCTTTAAAAAGTGCACAGAATCCCACTGCATTCACTAGTGAGTTTTTGTGTGTTTCCCTGGCCAGTGCAAATTTTGTTTAAACACGCATACAACCACTCTCTTACTGCAGAGATAAACGGACAGGCAGTAAGTAACAATAAAACAGGCCCACCAGGCACAAAAAACACACCCACAGACTGCTAAAAATAAACTGCGCACACGCGGATTGGTCGGGCCAGTCCAAATGCCAGTCCTACCTTGCCTGCAGCAATGACCCACAGAAGAAGGACCCCACTTTGCCAAAACCCACAAGGACTGAAATGCTGCATTCTTCCACAAAAAAACAACAAAAAGAAACTCTTTGTATTCATCAATACCTACTTGACATATTTCCATCTCTTTGTGCTCTCCTCAAACACCAATAACACTGCTGCATTCCACATTACCTCACCAAGGTGCGCTTCGTAAAGCCCCTTATGCAAATGATCTGGGATCATGGCCCAGCGGCTTAAATGACCACTTAATACAGCTGTCAAAGGCAGGCGCCACGTGTGAAATCCTGAGAGGGTGGGGAAGGGGGGTAGGCTCTCAGCCCTTTACCCTGCAGAGATGTATTTGCACACCAATTGACAACACGGTTTATTTGAATTCTAATCCGTGTAGTTTAGTAGCTGCATTTTTGCTTCAACAATTCCCCCCGTTCTTATACAAAAATTGCCATTTTAACAACGATATGTTTTTCTTAGATTTTTGCACTCTTAACTACAAAACGAAGCATTTTTCTCGTCATTTTTTGACAGATAACCAAACGGTATAGTCCAATATTTCACTTTCTGTTCTAATTTTAATTCCTGTTTGGAAGAAAAACACCTTCCTGAAAATCACTGCCCCAAAATAAACTGTTGTATAAAAAAAAAACACAACATACCAGGTAATGTATAATATCCCTTCAGGTTTAGAATGCAATCAGAAACCCTTGATGGCAATAAAGGATCATATTGTGAAACCACATCAACTGTTGCATGGCTAAACACTTATAAGATCCCAAAGGCGTGACCTATTGGCTATGCCAGTGCTTGTTTATTATATTTTGCCCTCAGGGATGGGGTTTCCGGGACCAAAGGCTTGGTAAGGTGGATGTACACCTCCCTCGCCTTAGATTTTAGCCCCGGGGAACAAGAAGTCTTTTGGGAGGGGGGGAAATGTGCCACCTCCCATGTTTTATTGTATTGAGGCACACTGTGACGGTTGCCTGTGGGGGCGGGCGGGTTGGCTGTTTCCATGTGGGTTGGCCAGAGGACCTGGTCCTGTCGCCAACGCCCTGCTGTGCATGGTCAAAGGGTGTGCGCCGTGTGGGTTTGGATGCCTGTGGGAAGTTTGGGCAGGCCCTGCGGACAACTCCCTGTATCACACGACCTTCATATTGATAAAGAACAAATTGATATCTTGATGTCAGCATCTATATTGATAATGGTGAACTAGAGACCAAGCTATATCAGAAAGAAACACGTACCAGTTCTACACCGGGTGTCTCTAGTTTTCATCCCAGACGTTACTCAACAACATTCCATGTGGTGAATTTTTGTGACTAAAAAGAAATTGCTCAACACAGGATAACACAGAAAAAAATTGTAAAGAAATATGACAAAGATTCCGTAAGAGAGGATGCTAACAAAAATATATCCAAAGAGGATATGAAAGCTGTGAACTCATACATTGAGTTGATACTCTTATTACTAAGAAATAAAACCTAATTGAAAATTGAAAGACAATGATATCAAGACTGATATTGACATATAATAAAGTCTACAAATCAAAAAGATATTTAAAAAATACTGGAACATCCATAAGGAAAAAGACCCTGATAGAGGCCCTAAACTCATAAGGCAGCTGGCATGGGTAAAATTCCCTCAGATGTTTTCTGAAATCAGCTAACATTTTGCTCTTCAGTTCTAACTTGCACTTTCAATAAAATCTGTTCTTTAGGAGAAATCCCTCCATCATGGGGAAAATCAATAATCGTGCCCATTCACAAAAAAGGCCCAGGAGACCCTGTGTCTAACTACCAGCTGATTTCGTTGCTTGGTGGTGTGCGCAAAAAAAATCGAGAAAACTGCTTCTATCTTATTTAAGTCCGTGGTTGGAGGAAACGGATCTGATTTCACCGTATCAAGCAGGCTTCAGGAGGGGTCAGAGCACCATAGACCAGGTCTTTAGATTGAACTTAATCTGCTCTAAATATATTTTTGCTTAAATTATCTGGTCTTTATCGATCTCCAAACAACTTTTGACTGAGTTGATCACTCTATATTATGGCGAATTCTAAGGGGAATGAGTATCCCAGGCAAAATCCTGGAGCTCTTAATTGCATTGCATTCTGGTAACACAGTTTCAAAAATGGCACCGAAGCACACACTTGTTATTCAAAAACAATTCCTTGCTAGAACAAATTTCAAATAGTCCTTTGTGGATTGAATGAAGTGTCTCCATTCATTATTCCATACACGTCGTGATGTTGACAGGTGAATTATACAGACATCCAACACATGTTTCATCCAACAGTATTATACAGACAGACGACACGTGTTTCGTCCAACAGGACTTCTTCAAGGCTAGAATATATTCCTAGTTGCAACCACAAGATGCTCCAGAACATTGGAGTTATCTCAGAACGAAGTCGTGGTCTGGGCGGGAAATCGTATAGGATCCCGGCACTCAATTGTGGGGAAGGTATGTATATTGCGATATGTATGTATGTATGTATGTATGTATGTATGTGTATATATATATATATATATTACCTACTGGCAGTCGCCAGTAGGTAGTTATAGTTAGAACCTAGTTTCCATAGGAAATCCGGAACATTCTATTTGGAATAACTTTGGCGCCGGTGGACAAATCTTCGTGGAATTCTCCCAGAAGATGGCCTGCTCCGCTCCTTCCCTGAAAGTTTCGGGTTGATCCGTCAAGCGGGGGCCGAGAAAAAAGGGAGGTCCCAAAACGTGTTTTCCCCATGCAATGTTTCATAGGACCTTCAGCCGGGGCTACAGCCCGAATGGCTGAACAGAATTACACCAAATTTGGCAAAAAGGTAGAGTTTGGTTCGCCGATCATGCTTTTTGTTAAATGGCGTAAATCCGTTCAGTAGTTCCAGAGAAAATCAAAAGTAAAATCATAAGTATATCTTGAGGAGCTTACCGTACGCTTACAGTACGCGTACCTTCCCGAGCACGGGCTGAAAGCTAATTGGCTGTCAACACACCAAACCAGGAAGTGTTGGCAGCCATACAAGAAAGCAGAAAAACAAACGTGCAGAACGCAAAAAGAGGGCAGAGTAGAAACACAGTGACCCCCCTAGGCTTCTAAATCACAGGGTAGGCGTAGGTACGCATACCCAGCAGGAAAAAAAATAACCCGGTCTGCTTTTTTCAAATTAGCCCCCGGGGGGGACCCATTCCAGGGGGCATAATGCAAAAATGTGTGGGGGGGCCCAATCCCCTCCCACACTGCCCCGGGGACCGCCACTCCCCGGGGCAAAGTAATTATAATAGCGGGGACCCCCACCCCAGGGCTTTTTTACCAAGTATGCGGGGGGGCTAACGGCCCCCCGCAGCCCCGGGGACCGCCACCCCCCGGGGCTTTGATATCAATGATGGGGGGCCTCTAAGGCGCCCGGGGACCGCCACCCCTCGGGGCTTTGAATTAAAAAAAACACCTGTGTGGCGGGGCTCAAGCCCCCCCAAACGCCCCCGGGACTGCCACCTCCCCGGGGCACTGTTATTTAAAATTCGGGGGTCCGTGATGGACCCCCCAGCCCCGGGGACCACTACCCCTGGGGCTTTACAATTGTTGGGAGTGGGATCCGCGCGGCCCCCCTCTTGGAGCCCTTGATGGCCCTGGGGACCGCCACCCCCCAGGGCCGGCTCCTGCAGTGTCCCAGGGTGCCCACCCCCGGGACACTGCTGTTTGGTTTGGTAAGGGAGGAGCCTCGCGTCTCCCGCCCTACCATAGCAAACCTCTTTGGTTTTTGGAAGAGAAAGCAGGAAACCTGCTCTCTCTCCCAAAAACCAAAGACTTTTGCTTTTCTGCATGGGAGCAGCATGTTAGCTGCTCCCCATGCAGTAAAGCAATGCCGGCTCAGGATGCGGGGAGCCGGCAGGGACCGTGGGGTGGCTTGGGGACCCCCCCACGGCCCCCAACGAGGAGGGCCGGGCCCCGGGGAATGGGGTCCCTGGGGACAGAAGTGGCCCGGGAGGGGGGCCACATGGCCCCCTCCCCCAAAAAATATGTAAATAAATAAATAAAAAGGACAGCCCCGGGGGATGGGTTCCCCGGGGCCTTAAGAGGGGGGCTATGCAGCCCCCTCCACAAAAAAATATCAAAGATAAGTTGGCCAAGCCCCTGGGGATGGGGTCCCCCGGGCTGGAATTGACCATGGGAGGGGAGCCATGCGGCCCCCTTCCCGTTAAAAAATTAAAAAAAAAGAATTGGGGGCAGGCCCTGGGGGATGGGGTCCCCAGGGCCCAAAAAAAAAGAAAAAGAAGGGGGCTACACAGCCCCCCTTCTTAAAAGTATTTTTTTAAAAACGGGATCGGGAGGAGGCCACGCCCCCTCCCTGCACCTCTCTGCAAACGTGCCCCTGGCGCGTTTGCAGAGGGGGAACTAATTCCCCTCGCATACTGGTGGTCCCTGGGGGCTAACTAGCCCAGCAGGAGCCTCCAGTATGGGCCAGGGGCCTGCATTGCAGAGAGATGTAATGAGGCCACGCCCCTTTTTACACCTCTCTGCAACGCAGCCCCCTGGCGCATACTGGAGGTTGCTGGTGGGCTTGTTGGCCCCCAGGAACCCCCAGTATGCAAGGGGAATTAGTCCCCCCTCTGAAATAACGCCAGGGGGCTGCGTTGCAGAGAGGTGTAAAAAGGGGCGTGGCCTCATTACACCTCTCTGCCACGCAGCCCCCTGGCGCATACTGGAGGTTCCTGGTGGGCTAGTTGCCCCCCAGGGACCCCCAGTATGCAAGGGGAATTAGTTCCCCCTCTGTAAACGTGCCAGGGGGCTGCGTTGCAGAGAGGTGTAATGAGTCCACGCCCCTTTTTATAACTCTGCAACGCAGCCCCCTGGCGCATACTGGAGGTTTCTGGTGGGCTAGTTGGCCTACATGGACCCCCAGTATACAAGAGGACTTAATCCCTCAACTTAGAACGCGGTACGGGACGTGTTTGCACAGTGGTGAAGGTAGGGGGCGAGTTAGAGGTGATATGTGTACAAACACGCTCTGTGGCACGTTTTAAGCTGGGGAATTCATTCTTCTTCACTCCAGAGGTCCCCTAGGGGCCAACTAGTCAAACAGGTATCTCCAGTAAGCACCAAGGAGCTGCGTTGCAGAGTGTTGTAAAAAGGGGGCGTGCCCTCTGAACACCTATGTGCAATGCAGCTCCCTGGTGCATACTGGAGGTTCCTGGTGGGCTAGTTGGCTCACAGGGGACCTCAGGATTGAAGAGGAATTAATTCCCCAACCTAAAACGCACCACAGGGTGTGTTTGCACACGTGTTACCTCAGGCCCCTGCCCCTTCCTTCACTATTGAGCAAAATATTCCTGTAAAATCAGCCGATCTACGAATTTTGATTTACTCACCTGCTATCACAAGAGACGTCGGTGCTGCATCTTTGAGCCCAGTACGGTCCCTGAAAAGTAAATCTAAGCGTACTTACCAGTAACTTGAATTTTCGCCATAGGCTAACATTGACTAGTTTCACTTGGAATTTCTTTGAAGTGTGAAGTTTTGGAACTTTAAAAGATTCCTCTAAAATCAGCCAAACTACGAATTCCAATTTACTCACCTGTTATCAGGAGAGACCTCAGTGCTGCATCTTTTAGCCCACTACTGATTATGAAAAGTAATTCTAATCGTAGTTACAGTAACTTGAATTTCCTTCCATTGGAGATCATTGCCTGCTATATAAAATATATCTACATTAAAAAAATATATAAAAAAAAAATATTACACTTTCAATATTTTTTAAAACATTTATTTTTCAATGTATTAAAAAAATATATAATGTAATTTAAAAAATAAAATATCTAAAAATAAATAATTTTAAATAATGTGAATCAGTATAAAAAAATATACCAATACATTTAAAAATTATCATATACAAAACCTTTAAAATTCACTGAAAAAACCATAGGTTTCAGCCACGTTATAGTTAGGAATTAGCATTTAAAAAACCTTAGAAATTCACTGAAAAAACCATAGGTTTCATACAGGTTATAGTTAGCTGGGCATTTCACTCATACAAAACCATTGAAATTCCCCCGTTATAGTTAGTTCAGCTAACTATAACTCGCGCGCCCGCAATGCACTGCTGATGACGTCACATATTACGTCAATCATGACATGGTCAGTGACATCACTGATGACATCTCAAATTACATCACTGATGACATCATCCTTGTGAAAGAGTGGCAGACCTCCTCTCAGCGTAATATAACCTTTGATACACACATTCAAAAATAGAAACTAAAAATTTCAAAACAATGGAGATACCTATACCAGTTACAACAACCTATTCAGTAATTTAAAAATCTACATACACATCCACTCATTCATCAACAGTTCTATATAGTCACTCATACATGTACTCACTCATCATATGTACTCATACACCTATGCATCCTGTTACACACCGACAGTCATCCATAGAGTTACTCACACACATATTCACACATGCAAATAAAGTGTCAAACATCCATTTATTTGCATATACAGCTATACACACACCACTACACTTACTTCTACAGAAACCTACACATACTTACTCTCTTAAGGAATCACTTGTAGAAACTCATACTTATTTATACAGGAACTCTTCTAATCTCTCACTCTCACATATTCTCACTTATATACATGAATACTCACATATACTAGTTTAAAACATGTACTTACTCATAAAGACACTATTGAGACAGTCATTCACTCACTAACGCACCCATACACACACTCATCCACCCATACAGTCCTGCACACATGCTGTCTTCAAAACACATACAATCAGTGAGTCACTCATTCATGCATCTATACGCTAAGTAATACCCCCCACCAAACCATACAGACACTCATACCGATACTCAAAAAAACAACTAATAACCCATATACACACTCATGTAGCTACTCACCAACCCATGCAGCCACTTATAGACAAAGTGAGACACAGATACATATATTTAAATATTTAAACATTACTCGCTAATGCATATATTCACTAAGATACACTTAATAAGTCAGTTATGCAATCATTTTTACAAAAAAACATCCATGTAAACACTTATTTACCCATTTATTCTTCCATCGACCTTTAGATATACATATATAAAAAATATTTATTTTTCAGAAAGACACACATTCACTGGATGATGTCATCAGTGATGTCATTTGAGATGTCACCAGTGATGTCACGAGTGATGTAATATGTGACGTCATCAGCAGTGCATCGCGGGCGCGCGAGTTATAGTGAGTCCAACTAACTATAACGGGTGAATTTCAATGGTTTTGTATGAGTGAAATGTCCAGCTAATATATATATACACTCCTTTTCAGCAAAGAATGCAGACAGGTGTTCCCTCAGGTGCAAAAAACACATTCATTTATGGGTGGTGGTACCACGTTCGCAGTGGAAATGCACTTTTTGTATCAGAACGTGGCTGCATCCACTTTATTTCAGAGCAGTGAGCATTGTTTCTCTGAACACATTTGGGTGTGTACTGCACATGTGGTCCACATGTGGTGAGGCATGACCCACAGCCAGACTGACGGGAGGATGTTGGACTGAAGGGTTAGGAGGGATGTCGAGCGGACATCGTGTGAATCCTACAACCTGAGTATGTGGTCCACGGTGAGCCAGGTAGGTGCTTATTCTGATTTAGGGATGTTACTCACTGGGACAGTCTGGTATCGGGGGTTTTACTGTTGGCATCCTCTGTGACTTTACGTTGCTAATACATGTTCCATCTCCATGAGGTGCACACGAAGGAAGACTGGCCATAAGTATAGACATTCTGTGACCGACTATCATTGTAGGAGCAAACAATGTGTAGCAAAGAGAACTGATTTTACAGAGTCGTTTGAAGGGAGTAATCGGAGTGGTTATTCAGACACTACTACTGATCATTGTCCTCGTTATCTTTCTTCGTTTCAGAAGAACCAAAAAGAGCCAAACCGGGTAAGAAGGGGAAGATGCCAGTAGGACCAGCACGGCCGGGAACCAAGCAGACGCTGATGCTGGGGAAAATGCCCCAGACACAGACGGCCTTACTGCTGATGCTGGTGAGTAATGTCCATTTTTTATTTATGACTTTTTATTGTTCTCACATAGCGTGTATTTTGGAATTCTGTATTTTTCATCTTCCCGTCTTCCCGTGCTCTTCTTTAAGTTTCAAATGTGTTATCCCCGCATATTTCCTTCTGGTTTTTTTATATTTCGAGTTTCCGCAGATGGCTTCCTCCTGTCTGCAGCTTTTTTCCCCAACTAAATGTTACAGTGACAGAAACCTTATCTCAGCCCTCTTGTACATATCTGTGATCCGTCTCTGTGTGTTGCAGTGCATGAAAGGAGACTGACTTTGCCATAGCTTTCAGAGTGTCAAAATAATTCAACACACAGTTATGTGTTAAGCAACAGGGAGAAGCAATGTACTTTTTTATTTGAAATTAAGAGTGCTTAGTCAGGCATTATATTTGTTTACCTCTACAATGCTCTTTCTTTTATTTAAAGAGTACCTACTAATAAGTACTATTCGGTCTCCTCTTTATTTTTTTTCGCTTCACAACAGTTGATCACCACCGACCCCACCTGCCCCATAGGACAGAAGCAGTCGCCACCTCTGACATTCTTCCGGTGGTGCTGGTAAGTCGTGTTGATTATTTTCTAGTTTGCATCAGCGTTTTCTGTATTTTCTATAATTTCCCCATCTATTCTACTTTAGCGTCCGCTTTAACCACGCAAACTTGCAACATTGTGGGTTTTTTCTTTTATATTCCCCTACTTTCTTCATGTTTGTAGCTTTCTTCCCCAGCCTTTTTAGTCACCCTTCTCTTGCTCCTTTTTTACATGTCTTGTGCTCACAGAAGATTGTTGGTTTCGTATAGAGGACACAGGCCTAAAAATTCACACCATGTAACTTGACAGAAGGCGTTATTGATAGTAAAGAGACGGGTAACACCCCAAGAGGGTGTCATGTCATACAAAGATCCATAATGTCATGGCAGCGCAACATGGCAGGATACCACTAGGCGTCCTTTCCATTCCCTTCCGCCCCTTCATTGTTTGCTTTTCTGATCCTTTCGGAGCTCTGTCCCTCCATTATGAAAAAAATATAAAGCATTGAATTGTGGACTACTTAGTTACTAGGTCCATTAAACCTCTCAGAGTGACAGTAGTTACGAATGGATAACCCAAATTAGTGATGTATTGCTTTCGTAATTGCTGGAAAATGTGATGGTTATAGCAATGGTCTAATATTTGTGTTATGTTTTTGTCTAAGACCCGAAGTACTCCACGCTCCTACGCAGGAGGGCAGGGACCACCACCCAGTGGAGTGGGAAGGAGTGGCTGCTGGGACAAGTGGTAAGTCACTTTCCTCTCTCAGTAAAATCTGCTGCATTTGTTAAGGCAGTCCTCCCTTTTTCCAGGCCTTTTTTGCAGTCCTTTTATAAATTAACCAACAGCTTATGTCTCTAGCTCATCCTCTGCACCATTCAGTTGTTAAAAGAAAAGGTGTGGTAGGTCAGTGCGCACTCACCCCATTCTTCCTCTCCCACTCAGCCCATAAGTTACAATCCCTTCCCAGCATGTGCCACATTTCGCCCACAGCTTTTACCTAAGTGACTACTTTCAAGGCTTAGTTACTATTCCTTCTTCTATCTCCCATTAACCATGTAACTAAGCCCATTAGTTAGTATTTGACACCAATCCAGTCTACAGCGAAACCTAGCCCTAGTCCTGCTGTGTAGCTTACCTAACCGTACCCTGCACTGTCCCTTACTTGCCCCATAGTCATTGGAAAAAGTATTTGTGAGCGTTATTTTGGTGGAGGGTGTAGGGTGGATTAGAACTCAGTCTAGAGTAATATTCAGAGTGGGGCTCGGAACGGAGGAGGAAGAGTCGGAGCGGGCCATTGGAAATCATGACGACTCACCATGAGCATAAAGCATGCTGCTCCTCCAGGATGTCTCCATCACTGCTGCACGTTCTAGTCAAGCACGCTGTGCAGTAATAATTAAATGCCTCATATTCTTCAACGGCCCGATATATTTATATTTGGCAGCTCGTTCTTTAATTAACACACAGTAAGCATCTTGCAGGTGTCACCCTCACCACGTGAAATCGTTTTCATCCTTTTAAGAAAAAAATATCTATTTTTGATTATGGGGGTGATCACGGATTCATTCATGTCGCGCATTGCAACTGCATTGTGGGAACTTTGCGTGGAAAGAATTTGCTCTCTGACTAAAAATCACATCAGAAAAATTCCAATGGCGCTAGGGGAGCAGCTGTGTTATGCTTCTGTACAATGGGTTGAGTGCTGCAATTCATGTTTTTTTCTTTGGATCATATAGCTACTCCTGCCTGAGGCCCTGCCAGGAAGCCCACTCCCGGTGGGACACAGCGGCTCGACTGCACCTCATGAAAATGGAGGCAATTGCAACGGAGTACCGCTGGCTATTGGTGCTCGATGGGGAGGAGAAGGAGGCCGCCTCTGCTGCCTCAGGCCACCAGCCAGAAGGACACCAGCAATATCGCCCCACCGCAGGCAGCCGAGGTCCCCAGCCACCGAACTACTTGCCAACCACCACTACTACCACCACTGTAGACTCTGCTGTCATTCAGAGAATTGTGCAGGACCTGGCGGAGATTAAGCACTTCCAACAGAAACTTTTGCACCTGTTGGAAATTGTGGTGGCCTATTTTTAATGAGGTGGTGAGACTTATTGTGGGAGATGAGGGTGGGAAGGACAGTTGTGGACAAGGTATTTTTTGAGGTATGTTGGGTTTGGGTGAGGGGCTGGGCCTGTTTTGGGAGGAAAGGGTGGGCCTTTTATGCATTTTCTGTCCAATTAAATCAGTGAGTTTTTATGTTTGTTTATCATCATGCTAATCTGTCTTTGCGTTACTGTTAGAAGAATGGCATCATACACAGTTGAAAAGGAAGCTCTACTAACACAGAGGCCGTCCTTTGCCGCACCTGTCCCATTGCGAGCGGTTGTCCCGCTGTGTCCATCACATTCCCTTTTCAAGTTTTTATTTCCCTAACTGATAACGTTTTCCATTTGTTAACTACTCTACTTAACCTCATCCAGTTAAAAAAAAACCTACAAACAGTGTTGTAAAACAGAATATGAGTGACTTGACCATGCACAACCTTCCCATCCTTGTTTGATGAGACTGAGCAGCAATCGCCCTCCCAGTGTCAATAATATTTATATACTACGTACTGCCCTTGCCCTACCCTTTGTAACTAATGACCGCTAATGAGGTCCTTCAATATACATAAAAACCAATCCCTCTTCCCAGGGAGCTTCTTTATTTATCTGAACAGATAAAGCGATGTCTGCTGCCTCTCCTTTAATCAGACTAGACCTTAATGCAGGGCCTTGCAAACAGCCTTCTTAATGTTTGTGGTGGTAAACTATCAGCGCTAACAGGCACAACATCACAGCGAATGCAACAGGACATGGCAAATTAACCTGGTGAGATGAATTAGTGAATCACAGCCCCAACTAGACTGAGAGAAAACAGAATGAGTAGAACACCCAAGATTGGGGCTACCATTATAAAACAACAATTAGCAACACAGTGTTAAGTTACTTGCTAAAGTAAGCATAATAAACCCTCAGTTCTCACAAGAAGCCAGTAGGACTCAGTTGAAGGATACTTCAGAAGAATCGTAATACATGGGGGTATATTGTGGGAAAGTGCACACTACCTATGCAATACTTGGCCATACATCACTAAGATGTCCTTTTCATGACTGGGTCAGAGGGGTGGTGTGGGCAAATGTCAGTTTTGGTTCTAGCCAGCTCCTGTTACAGTTGACGTCACTTTAACCACATCCCCCACCAAGAGTGAGATCTGTTAATGGTGGAAATTAACAAACAACTCAACTGACCCCAGAACCTGGAGGGAGAGGGTTAGGGGTTTTATGAATGGATGGGTAGAGGGAGTTAGGGAAGGATGAGAGACAGACACACACACCATTCATCAAGTCGATGAGCCCATCACATCTGTTGGGGAAGGAAGATGGCTGTTCGGTTACCAAAAACAAACAGTCCTTCAGCTCCCAGACTCCCAAGTTAGCTAATAAGTTTGTTACCTATGACGTGAAAAATGCAAAATAGGGAGGATCCACGCACACATAATTATAGGTAGTTAAGAATAGAAAAAGTATAATGTATACTGGTGGATGGTACATCGGCATTCTTCTAGCTTTGTCTGTTTGGGTGCAGGTATGAACCAAACAGCCAGAGCATTATGGAGCCCTCTTCTGACACAAGATGGCCTGCTGGAGTTAAAAAATAAAATGTCAACATTAGAGAGTCGAGTTCAGGTATGATGTTGCCTGAGGAGCAAAGGGGCAGAGGCTGGTGCAGTGGTGTGCCAGTCACTAAGAATGGAGATGAACCAATCTCATATTAACACCCACAACAAACTAGTTTCATGTACCTGGCTGATCCCTCCTTAACAATTGTTTTGTAGTCCTCCTCTATGTAACTTCTGTTGTATTAGTCTAGAAAGTATAATCCAACCTCACTCAGGGAAGTATTCAGGAGAATAATCACTGACCAAACTTCAGATGACAGGCCAATTGCCCACATCATCCTCTGTTGTTTCAGGAGGAATATAATCCCTTGGGATGAAGTATTTGTTCATTTTAATCATCACCGGTCTCTTCATGTTTTGAGGCAAGAGACTGGTCCTTCAGACTGTGATAACTGCGCCAGCTGTACTGAAAGTACGCTGTGAAGAAACACTGGCTACTGGACATGCAAGATATCTTATTAGAAGCCTGCTGAGTTCTGGCCACTGTGCCCTCTTGCCATACCAATAGATCAATGGAATCTTTATCCAGGTACACCTGTGTTGGGTCGTCCAGTTAGTAATGGCCCCTCTTTTGAATTGTCATTGGTGATGCCACTTGCTGGGTCTACACCTCTGCACTTCCCTTAAGTCCTGTTGATTTAAACCATCCCATTTCAGAAGTTGGCCGTGTGCTAGAATCGGTTGTTGCTGTGGATTATGGAGTAACTGGCAATGGTGCTGGCTGTTGCTGCAGAGACTGAGCCACCAACACTTGAGGTTGAAGGCTGCACTTTAGAAATTCTGCCCCAGCCTCCAATTTGCTGCTATTCTTCTTCTGGATCAGTCCCTTTGCTGACGATTCAAGTCTTATAAACTAAGGCATCCCTTTCAGTAAAATGATTCAAGTGGCTAGTGATTTTTTGTAAGGTGGATCCAGTATGGTGGCACAGATGTAGGATGGAGGATGCAATCTCTTTTTGCAGCCTTTGATTAGTGTTCAAGTACATAATTGAACAAACCACCAAAGATCATGCTTCTTTTTCGACACTTGTGAACGTTTGTTCCACCCTTTTCAGCTGATCCTGTGGCTGATAAAACAATGGGATTGCTTGGCTCATGGTATTGTCTTCCTTGCTGACTTCCTGTGTCTTAATCTCGAAAGGGAGTAGAACAACATTGTCATGGGTTTGGTAGATGCGCCCGCTCCTCTGAATGACATATTCGTTGCTAGATTTGTGTGACTAAAACAGGCGTTGCAGCATGTAGTACGGTGAGTTCGAACGTGCTGGCACCTCCTGTTCGAGGGCTTTTACAGGTAGTCTATAAGCACTCGGAAGGATCCTCTACTGCTTCTGGGCTTTGAAGAATGACAGAAATAAGTGCATATTCTTCAGCAGAGGACCAGTATGTTGCAGGCTACCTCTTCTATTTTTTAGAAAGTCCGGCACAACTAGACTGATGCAATACGCCAAACAAAGGACTCTGAAATATCCACCATCAGCTATGGCTTTAACTATTTTACTGCCATTGTTGGTGGCAACAAATCCAATTGTGGGACCTTTGGGTTTAAGCCATTCTTAGACCTTGGTATTTACCTCTTCGAAGACGGTGAACATCGCAACTGTTGCGTGCTGCCGAATGCCCCGAAAAGCATAATTTGCAATGAGACCAGCAGCTAGCTTCAGCCTAACTTCCTGGAAAGAGACCCAGTATGTCGTGATGCACAATTCATCTCTTGCTTGACAACTGGTCCTCATGCCCATTGTGAGATGGATGGACTGAGCATCGCTCTGCTTTATAAAGGTACCAGCCAATTATAGCGCTTCATGATGCAGCTTTGGCACAGCCGCTATAGCAAAACCACTCTGGCTGGGAACCTTCCTTTTTGGGCATAGAGCCCCTACAGATTCTAGTAAGCCCACTCCATGTTCCTATGGTCCAGTGACTCCTTAGTAAACGTAGCCTGAATAGTTGGCGGTTTGTCTTGTGCTACTACTGCCAAAAGCGACCTACGGGTACCAGCAGCAGGTAGAGCCTCAGCACATTGGGGTGGGAGTTGCTGTATCCTCTTGTGTCATGCAGAGGTTGCTGATGGTGAGGTCTGTATACCCTGGGTGAGGCTTACGGGGTTGCTTTCCAAGATGGTGCTGGCATCCTCTTTTTCCTCCTCTTGACCACCGCCTTCTGTCATTTTAGCTGCTGGTTCTCGCTCACCACCAGCAGCTATGCTTTTGAGTGTGTATTATTTTTTCAAAAGAGACATTTGGTCTCCAGTACTGTAGTGCCACAATTAACTTTCTTGTGGCAAACGGAGCATCTTGCAGTGTTATCCTCTTGTGGGCAAAGCTTGACGAAGTGCCAAACTGAAGAGAAGAGCTTTCTTATTGTGCCAACGTCTGAGGATCTGGAATTGAAGCTAGCTTGTGGTGTTTTTGCCTGCCTTTCTGTAGGGTGTGCTGCGACTGTGGTAGGGGCGGTGGTGGCAGCAGGTCTCTGGAGACTTGCAAATATGGGATCCGGCGGTGGTGTTTGAACCGCATACCTCTGAGCAGGTTGAATAGAGGTGATCTGTACCTCCTCTGTGCCACTCCCCATGCTGATGATCACTGTCCTAATTTTCATGGCCATCTTCTTCGCTTGTAAGGCTCTCGGGAATCTTCCTTTTCACTTGCCTCTCGGACTCACCAGGGTCCATTTCTTGGCCAGATCATCGGAAGAGGGGCTTTGGAGAAGATGGGTGAGTACTCTTTCTTCTCCTTGCTGGTGATGGTGAAGCTGGCGGGGGAGGAAGAGCCGTCTTCTTAACAATATCTTGCTCAGCTACAACCTCCACCTTCCTACGTCCGGAAGATCTGTTACTGCAGCTCCTTTTTATATACTTTACTGTAAAAATAAGGTTTTGGGCTGAGTTGATTCCATTTCAGATTCACTGCTGTCCATGACTGCAGCGCTGAGAGACGTGGCCTCAGGTTTTGGTTGTGCTGTTGAGGCAGGAATCTCAGCCTCTTTATACACAGAGGAAGCGGCTGCAGGTAAGTCACTTTTTCTGAAAAGGGATGATGGCTTGATGCCAGTGGTGGCGACCTGCGTCCTCTCCTCCCCACTGGCTACTTTCTTGACAGGGGCTTCCTTCTTTGGGGGTCATCTTCTTAGCACTAGAAGCACTTACAGTGAAGGGCTCTGGTGTCACTGTTAGCTGATTCATTCAGGTACTTCAGTACTATGCAGGATGTCTTCTGCTCCACCTGCAATCAAAGCAACAAAAAATCCAATCTGTGAAAAGTGGGCAATCAGAAGAATTTAGCCAATGTAACACAAGGAAATCATTACCCTAAAAGCTTAACAATAGTGTGCCCAAAAACATGCATACAATGTTTTTTCACATGATAACGTTACACAGAAAAGGTTAGTTTGTGTCCCCCAAGAGCCATCGTGGGAGGCGGGAACCCTGTAGGAACAGAGGGTGTAGGGAAAAAAATACATGAAATATTTGCTGGTGCCCCAACAGTCCTTAGACCCCATGGGAATATATGGGAGGCAGGGTAAGGCAGACAAAAAGAAATCCATCAAATAATTGCTAGTACCCCACCAGGGCCTATAGGAAGTCTGTAGGAGGCAAGGAAGTTTAAGAAAAATTGAATAGAAACAACGATAATACTGCAATTAGCCACAAAAATGTCATGGTCCTCTTCTATTAATGGCTTCTAAAAGTAGAATAAAGGGCTTGAAGACGCACTGGCTACACAAAATGGTGGAAGCTATCTCATCCACCACATGGCCACTGAAGAAGGAGGCATGGAAAACAAAGACAAAATGGCCACCAAAGACACGCACAATAACCAACTGCATAAGGTGGTGGTTGCCACATGGCCAGCGAAGAATGAGGCATGGAGAACAAAGAGAAGATGGCAGCCTACAGCATCGCTAAACACACACCCTGGCAAAAATCAAACACGATACATCAAATATTTGCTGGTGCCCTACAAGAGCTCATTGAGACTCTATGGGAGACAGACGAAAAAAATCACAAAAATAAATAAAAACACTGTGCTACAATCAGCCAGAAGCACAAATGAATATATCGGGGGGGAATATGATAAACGTCTTCTAATTAATGTTCCTAGGAAATGAATTTTTACAGTAGAATGAATGGATTGGGGCACAGCTCATGCACCACATGGCCACTAAAAACGGAGACATGGAAGTCAAAATGGCCACCCAAAAACAAACCCGCACCCACATCCCCCACCCCCAAAAAAAGTTAATCACACTTGGCCCCCCACTTCAGCTCAAACTCCAGACCACCTACCAACAAAGATACAAAATGAAACCTAAAAAAGGAACAAAGGATACTGGTGCATACCCTCACGTAAACAACAAATGTTTTCCAAAGTGTTACATAAGATAGTAATTGAGATAACTACGGTGCGGATACAACAGGGATTGCAGATAAAGAGAGAGATTGATATTTTCCCTCCAAAATCCAAATCAAAGGGCTGGACAAAGCACTGCGAGGAGGCTTCAGGCGGTGAAGAGGAAGTTGCTACTGTATGTACAGTAACCTCCTAGTCTCACTAGAAGTTCCTTCCTGTTTTTTTTTTTAAAGTGAATTTTGCTATGATAAAATACCCAAAGGGTCCATTCATTTAAAAATCTCAACTTGAAAATATATTTCAAGTTGATTTTTCGGCTACTCGAGTAAAAAATCTACTTGAAATGCTGACTGGCGACCACTCGCGTTAAGGTATTTCATCTCATGTTTGAAACAATGGCTGAAATGGTCTTTTGGCAAACATGAGTGTTCACACTCTCAGGTTGTTTCAGTGCGTCTTGCGATCCGATATTCCCTGTGTAGAGGGATAACTGAATGACTCCAGTTACTCTGGAGTAATTAAAATCACGCCCAGGCCTACATTAAAGCAAACCTCTTGCTTTCCGAGGATAAGAATTGTTGGTTTAAGCTTCCCAGGAGATTCTAAGGTGAGATCAGAAAGATGGATGGATGAACAAGACTGGTGTAGGAGCAGGACGTAGGACAACCCAGGGTGAGTTCAGAAGGATGAATTGTCTAGAGTGGTGGAGGAGTGCAGGAGGCCATTCTAATGTAGGATCAGAAGGGTGAATGAATGAGCCTGGTGGAGCAGCATTCCACTGGTGGAGCAGCATTCCACTGGTGGAGCAGCATTCACTGGTGGAGCAGCATCCACTG
This sequence comes from Lissotriton helveticus, assembly GCF_964261635.1. Classification (NCBI taxonomy): domain Eukaryota; kingdom Metazoa; phylum Chordata; class Amphibia; order Caudata; family Salamandridae; genus Lissotriton; species Lissotriton helveticus. The sequence goes on from NC_136062.1 coordinate 499,703,894, forward strand.
GTGGAGCAGCATTCCACTGGTGGAGCAGCATTCAGTGGTGGAGCAGCATTCACTGGTGGAGCAGCATTCACTGGTGGAGCGGCATTCCACTGGTGGAGCGGCATTCCACTGGTGGAGCAGCATTCCACTGGTGGAGCAGCATTCACTGGTGGAGCAGCATTCACTGGTGGAGCAGCATTCCACTGGTGGAGCAGCATTCACTGGTGGAGCAGCATTCACTGGTGGAGCAGCATTCACTGGTGGAGCAGCATTCCACTGGTGGAGCAGCATTCCACTGGTGGAGCGGCATTCCACTGGTGGAGCAGCATTCCACTGGTGGAGCAGCATTCACTGGTGGAGCAGCATTCACTGGTGGAGCAGCATTCCACTGGTGGAGCAGCATTCACTGGTGGAGCAGCATTCCACTGGTGGAGCAGCATTCACTGGTGGAGCAGCATTCACTGGTGGAGCAGCATTCACTGGTGGAGCAGCATTCACTGGTGGAGCAGCATTCACTGGTGGAGCAGCATTCCACTAGTGGAGCAGCATTCCCCTAGTGGAGCAGCATTCCACTGGTGGAGCAGCATCCCACTGGTGGAGCAGCATTCACTGGTGGAGCAGCATTCCACTGGTGGAGCAGCATTCTACTGGTGGAGCAGCATTCACTGGTGGAGCAGCATTCCACTGGTAGAGCAGCATTCACTGGTGGAGCAGCATTCACTGGTGGAGCAGCATTCACTGGTGGAGCAGCATTCACTGGTGGAGCAGCATTCACTGGTGGAGCAGCATTCCATTGGTGGAGCAGCATTCACTGGTGGAGAAGCATTCCACTGGTGGAGCAGCATTCACTGGTGGAGCAGCATTCACTGGTGGAGCAGCATTCATTGGTGGAGCAGCATTCACTGGTGGAGCAGCATTCCACTGGTGGAGCAGCATTCCATTGGTGGAGCAGCAATCCATTGGTGGAGCAGCATTCACTGGTGGAGCAGCATCCACTGGTGGAGCAGCATCCACTGGTGGAGCAGCATTCACTGGTGGAGCAGCATCCACTGGTGGAGCAGCATTCACTGGTGGAGCAGCATTCACTGGTGGAGCAGCATTCCACTGGTGGAGCAGCATTCACTGGTGGAGCAGCATTCCATTGGTGGAGCAGCATTTACTGGTGGAGCAGCATTCACTGGTGGAGCAGCATTCCACTGGTGGAGCAGCATTCCAGTGGTGGAGCAGCATTCCAGTGGTGGAGCAGCATTCACTGGTGGAGCAGCATTCCACTGGTTGAGGAGCATTCCACTGGTGGAGCAGCATTCACTGGTAGAGCAGCATTCACTGGTGGAGCAGCATTCACTGGTGGAGCAGCATTCCACTGGCGGAGCAGCATTCCATTGGTGGAGCAGCATTTACTGGTGGAGCAGCATTCACTGGTGGAGCAGCATTCCATTGGTGGAGCAGCATTCACTGGTTGAGCAGCATTCCACTGGTGGAGCAGCATTCACTGGTGGAGCAGCATTCCACTGGTGGAGCAGCATTCACTGGTGGAGCAGCATCCACTGGTGGAGCAGCATTCACTGGTGGAGCAGCATTCCACTGGTGGAGCAGCATTCACTGGTGGAGCAGCATTCCACTGGTGGAGCAGCATTCACTGGTGGAGCGGCATCCACTGGTGGAGCAGCATTCCACTGGTGGAGCAGCATTCACTGGTGGAGCAGCATTCCACTGGTGGAGCAGCATTCACTGGTGGAGCAGCATTCACTGGTGGAGCAGCATTTCACTAGTCCCCCATGAGGCGCTCCTCGCCAGACTTTATGACATCGGTCTGAGGGGGACGGTGTTCAACTGGTTTACATCTTTTCTTGAGGGTCGCCGACAAACGGTCTGGGCCTCCCCGAGCTCCGCTGAGATGCCGCCATTGGGAGTCGGAGTTCCGCAGGGCTCTGTGTTGAGCCCGACTCTTTTTAACATCTTTATGACCCCTCTGGCGGCACTGGTGGAGCCCTTCGGGGCCCAGATCGTTTCCTACGCTGATGATACCCAGCTGCTTTTCACGTGTAGGAAAGATCAGGTTTTTGATGGAGAGAGCATTCGGGGCTGTTTAGGGATGGTCTTCAACTGGTTTCAGCAGAACAGCCTCAAAGCTAACTCTAACAAATCGGAGGTGCTGTTCTTTGGTTGTTCCTTAGACCCTGATTGGCGGGCTTGGTGGCCAGTGGATATGTGCCCCCCTGCTCAGGCTGCCCTGGTGGCAAAAAATCTGGGAGTCAAGATTGATAATAATCTGACGCTGAGATCCCATATCCTTGGTCTGACGGGCACTTGCTTTGGCATTCTTAAGATGCTCCGGAAGTTCTTGCCTCTGCTCACAGAAGAGCATAGAAAGATCACTGTGCAAGCCTTAATTGGCTCCAGATTGGACTATGCCAACGTCCTCTATTTAGGTCTCCCGGGCTATCTTGTGCAGCGGCTGCAGGTTGTGCAGAACTCTGCGGCTCGCGCTATTTTTGGCCTTCATAGGCGAGCTAGAGCGTCCGGTTTGGTGCAGTCGCTTCACTGGCTGCCCATCTGGAAGCGGATTATGTTCAAAGCATTGACCCTGGCTCACAAAGCGCTTTTTGGCTTTGGAGCAAAGTACTTGCAGCGCAGGCTTGTCTTTTATCGCCCGGTTCGATCTCTGCGGTCGGAATCTTTGTTTCTGGCTGTGGTTCCCCGAGTGACAAAGGCCCGTATCGGGGGGCGCTCCTTTAGTTTGAGGGCCCCTCAGCTTTGGAACACCTTACCTCTGGCCCTGCGACGTACATCTAATCTGCTCTTGTTCAGGAAGGGCCTTAAGACCTGGCTTTTTAACCTTTAGTTTGTCTTTTTGTCTCCTGTTTATGTTTGTTTTTATGGTGTTATGTTTTTTTCACTGAGCTGCCTAAATAAAGCGCCGGGACACTCTTATTGAGTAGCCGTGCGCTATAGAAATAAAATTTAACATAACATAACATAACACTGGTGGAGCAGCATTCCACTGGTGGAGCAGCATTCAGTGGTGGAGCAGCATTCCATTGGTGGAGCAGCATTTACTGGTGGAGCAGCATTCCACTGGTGGAGCAGCATTCCACTGGTGGAGCAGCATCCACTGGTGGAGCAGCATTCCACTGGTGGAGCAGCATTCACTGGTGGAGCAGCATTCCACTGGTGGAGCAGCATTCACTGGTGGAGCGGCATTCACTGGTGGAGCGGCATTCCACTGGTGGAGCAGCATTCACTGGTGGAGCAGCATTCCACTGGTGGAGCAGCATTCCACTGGTGGAGCAGCATTCCACTGGTGGAGCAGCATTCACTGGTGGAGCAGCATTTCACTGGTGGAGCAGCATTCACTGGTGGAGCAGCATTCCATTGGTGGAGCAGCATTCACTGGTTGAGGAGCATTCCACTGGTGGAGCAGCATTCCATTGGTGGAGTAGCATCCACTGGTTGAGGAGCATTCCACTGGTGGAGCAGTATTCCACTGGTGGAGCAGCATTCATTGGTGGAGCAGCATTTCACTGGTGGAGCAGCATTCACTGGTTGAGGAGCATTTCACTGGTGGAGCAGCATTCACTGGTGGAGCAGCATTCCATTGGTGGAGCAGCATTCACTGGTTGAGGAGCATTTCACTGGTGGAGCAGCATTCACTGGTGGAGCAGCATTCCTCTGGTGGAGCAGCATTCACTGGTGGAGCAGCATTTCACTGGTGGAGCAGCATTCACTGGTGGAGCAGCATTCCATTGGTGGAGCAGCATTCACTGGTTGAGGAGCATTCCACTGGTGGAGCAGCATTCCATTGGTGGAGTAGCATCCACTGGTTGAGGAGCATTCCACTGGTGGAGCAGTATTCCTCTGGTGGAGCGGCATTCCACTGGTGGAGCAGCATTCCATTGGTGGAGTAGCATCCACTGGTTGAGGAGCATTCCACTGGTGGAGCAGTATTCCACTGGTAGAGCAGCATTCACTGGTGCAGCAGCATTCCACTGGTGGAGCAGCATTCACTGGTGGAGGAGCATTCCACTGGTGGAGCAGCATTCCACTGGTGGAGCAGCATTCTACTGGTGGAGAACATACCATGGCCAGAGCAGAAGGATTAGGAGCCGGCCCTGGGGCACTTCGGTGGCCGGTTAGAGGGATGATGCAATGTGACCTGGACCGTCCGAAAGACATCATGAGTCTCAGAAGGTTGTATCAGTCTTGATGGAGGAGAAATGAGGACAGAGGCAAGGATGTGAGGTGGGAATGAAGTATAGAGAGCAGGACTGCTTGTAGAAGCATGAGGAGAGATGAGGTAACGTGAAGAGGGGTGGAGCCAACGAGGCTAATGAACTGGAGATTAGGTGTGCTTTGACTGATGACAGAAAGAATTATGTAAGGTTGTAGTTCGAAAGTAAGAGGGTTTTTTGGGTGGGAGGTGTAGAGGGGATGGTGTTCGCCTCTCTGGTCTTGTGACTGAATAGCCCAACGGTGACAGATAATATGTAGCTCTAAGAACACGCCTTTACCTGCTCTGCGCTTTCATTTCTGCTGAGGCACCAGGTCTATGGGGGGAAGAGTCCCACCTTGTCGCGAGCGTCTGTCGTGATGTGCCCCCATGATGCTCTGGCCTGCAGTGTCCGCGCATGCTTCTGACCACTCCCAAGCTCAGCATGGCGGTGCGCAGTCGCTGCGGTTTGAGACGCTTCGCTGGTGCAAGGCCCCTTCAGGGGGGCTCTGCCCACCCGTAGCTTGTTCTACACTGTGCTGAATGGTCATTACATCTGATGCTTCTCTTGCAGGCCCCTGCTTTGCTCCATGACCTTGCAGCGCGATTGTCCGAAGAGGACTGGACGCTCCTGCGCGAATGGCAGACGGAGCTCTATGAGGTTGTGATGAAGGAGCTGCAACAAGCCTTGACATCTCTGGGTAAAGTGACCGTTTGAATTGCAGTAACTAGTACTAAGTAAGTGTGATCCCTGGTGGTCAGGCGACTCACTAATGTTTGATGTCACATGAAACTCTGGAGGGGTTACTTTAATATCTTGATGTTATCTGCCGTCATTAAAAACATTGCCCATGTGCCAAGGTGAGACCTATTGGCTTTGCTAATGTTTGTTCATTTTAAGGTCAGTTCAGATAAGTATGTTCCTACACAGTTAGGTTCAATGACCTGTTTATTGGCAGCTCACTGTCTCCCGGCCCTTGGATTGGATGAGAGGGAAACAGAGCTCCAAAGATGAGCAGGGATCACACAGAACCTTAGGAGGACATGAGATACCCTCCTTACAGCACAACACACATCCACACACAGGGATATAGCATTAGAGAGCTGTGGAGGGAACACACAGGAGGACATGAGACACCACACTGCCCTTCTTACAACACACATCACAAACAGGGAGGTGGGATTCTAGACCTGAGGAGGTACACAGGAGGTTTCTGCATGATACTCCTCTCTGCTTGCAGCACAGCAGAAGTCTAAACTCCATGTGACAATAGAACATCTCACCTTACAACATATCACAACACACAGAAGATGCCAGGGAACCCACAGGGGCAAAGGAGAGCAGACACCCCAGCTGGGGCTGACCAGGGAACCCACAGGGGCAAAGGAGAGCAGACACCCCAGCTGATCAAGAAGGGGTGGGCCTATTGTCTCAGGTGCTGCTGGTGGCCTGCATGTTCTTTTGATGGAAATAAACCCTGTTGGAAGTTCTTCTGGGGCTCTCCCTGCTATACATTGGATGTAGGGGAACCATAGAATCACAGCAGGTGTAGCCAGACGTCTAAACAACGCGTGGTGGCGTAAACTGAGCACCATGGGAGGTCACCCTGGTGGGCCGGGAGACAGTGAGCTGGCAATAAACAGGTCATTGAACCTAACTGTGTAGGAACAGAAGTATCTGAACTGACCTTAAAATGAACAAGCATTAGCAAAGCCAATAGGTCTCACCTTGGAACATGGGCAATGTTTTTAAATGTACTTGCGAGCAGCAGTAGTAATGATTTAATTTGTATTATTTATTTATTATGCAGTTTCATTTTACTCTATTCAGCCCTGTGAAAGGCGTCACAGCGAGTACTCCCCTATGTCAGTTCTATTGGCATTCTTACCATTTTTAAAAGTTATTTTATATGGTATGTTCTGGCCAGTTATTCTATAGTATGATATGGTCTGGCCTGTGGTATAGTATGGTACAGTATGGAATGGGGATGTGCTGTATGGCTTATCAATGTATGGTGTGGTATTGTATGGCTGGTCCTTGTATTGTATGGTATAGTATCTCCTGTTATTCTATGCTATAGTAACGCCTGTTATTATATGCTATGGTATGGTATACCCTGTTCCTCTATAGTGTGGTATGTGCTGTCATTGCATAGCACTAATATTTCAACAAGGGATACCCAAGGATCACTGGGGACGTGGGGTAATAACTATAAAAAAACACTGGTCCCTGGTGACACTACTCTAGATGCAAAGACCCAAATGGCGAATAAAATGTATTTAAAGGAGCTTATGAAAAACAATTTTAAGACACACTACGCGCCATGAATATTGGTGCAAGATGAACGTGCTCAGTGCTTTCCCTACACGTGACACACTCAAGTGATAAACCGGTATAAAAAATCCAGGTGTATCAACAAACGTAAGATCAGCAAAGCCCTTCACAGCAAATTCTCAACAATCATAGAGTGTCCGTGTTTTTAAAGGCGATGGTGTTTCCATCTCAGTAAAAATGACCGGATCATCATCAGAATTCCAGGCTACAACGAGAGAGAGATAATGAAAAGTAATACAGCTGCAAAAGGAGGGTGCTTGGTTACAAGCCTCAGGAACAGGGGATATAACACAATTCACAAAATTATTAATCAATTAAATAAATAATTACACATTTATATTAATTGTTTTTTAAATAATACTTAACTTCCCGTCCTATCCTAGAAACTCAATACCTGCTACGAATCTATAGATTACTATTAGAAGTAAAATAAAAAATTCTCAACCACTTAAAAATCCCAAACTATATTTGACAAAATGAATAACAATTATACAAACAATAATAACACATAAAATAAATATATTAATTAAAACAAGTCAAAATAATTGAAAATCATATTCTTTACAACTATAATATTGAAAATATTACAAACAACAGTATTCTTAATAACAATATTAATTACATGGAAAAAACAATATTTTTGACAATAATATTTCTGCATCACGATATTTCTGTCTCTTGATATTGAAATCTCAATATTTTGTCCAAATACTGATTCAAGCCTAGTGAAGGAATCCAGAACTCAGACTTGAGACACGGCCCCACGCGTGCTTCCCAATGCGGCTGGTTAGAGCCCCGTATGGGTATCGAGCATATTTCCAGCCCAGGCCATTCCCGGGCACTCTGTCCCCGAGGCTTGTCACCAAGGACCCCCTCCTTTAGCTGCTGTATTACTTTTCAAAATCAGTCTCTCTGGCTCGTTGTATCCCCTGAGTCCTGATGAAGGATCCCGCCATTTATATTGGGATTGAAACACATTCGACTTTAATAACACAGACTCAATTGAGAATTTGCTGTAAAGGGCCATGCTGTTCTTGTGTTTGTTGATACATTTCTTGATCACAATTTATCACTTGAGTGTCTCACCTCTAAAGAGTTCTCCTGAAATCGGGAGTGATTCAGTTGTGGACTGTGGAGGCTGGAATCAATACTTAACGAATCTACATGAAGGAAATGCCTCCCCAGACCATTGATCAAAAAGCGATTCACGTAGGGAACCCACGTGTTGTTCCTACAGTTGTTATTAATTTGTCCTGTTATTTACAATTTATCTTCCAGGGTATACACTCTTATTTATCACACCCGTATTGCTGGTTTTCTTTGAAATAATTAGTTATCGTTCAATGAATTACAAATCTTTTTTTCTTTGATCACAGTATATTTTTCCTTTTTGCAAAAGTTTTGAAAAAGCCTGCTATACATTTGCACACACATAGACATAGGACAAAACTCAAAATGAAACAAAGCACACTTTACATGACACCACTTCATACAGACATATGGTGACGTAATCAATAAACACAATGCATGTACAACAAAACAAGCACTATATCTTGAGTACAGTTCAAAAACCTTTGTTTGCAGACAAGCAGCTGAATGAATGCAGTTGCCTGACTTGTGTCCTGTCCTTTATTGTTTTGGGGTCTGTTGCCCCTTCAGTCCTCTTGTGTGTAGCGTGTAATGCTACTACTGGGCCCTGTAGGAAATTGGAGTCATAGCATGAGTTAAAGTCAAGGTGGGATCCTAATTACCCGCTCTCATATTGCCACAACTTATGTGCATAAGGTGACCCTGATGGTGGTTGCTCTTGGCCCCTTGTATATGTACGTCGATGCGTTTCGACCTTCAAATATGGGCTTGTGCTGTAATTCGTGGAAGGTCTTCTTCAGGGTTAGTTGACTTTGTGGACACATGATCCTGGCTGTTTGCTTAACTCATTATATGTTGTATCTAGTCAGTTTATTGTTCCTTGTTCCTGATTTATAGGAAAGTCCTGCGTGGTTGTCAAACCTTAGCGTTTGTAAGGCTAGGACCATCTGTCAGTCTTGGTCTCAGAACCTTAGTTGTGCAGCTCATTGTATTAGTTCCCGGCGGTGTTGGTCTGTGTAATCCGGACTACTGGAGTTGGTTCTGCGAGTTTCTTGTTCATCTAAGGGCGGATTCCAAACCGAGAGCAACAGAATGAATAATTAACAGTTTTTGTGGTCATCTCTAAATTAACCAGACAGCGCCACCTTGTGGCAGACTGTCACAAGCGGTGGTGTTGACAATTAAGTGCCAGTGCCAAGCACCAGACACCATCGGTTCAAATTAAGCACTGAAGGTGAAGTATTTACAGGGAATATTCTTCTGCTTTTCATGCAGAAGTCAAGAGGTGCAAACACAAGTCTTCTCTGCGTTTTAACAAGAAATGCAGAACCAATAATTTAGAGAAATGAAAACCTCATACCCCAGACAGCCGAGACCGTTAGGAAAGGATAAACTTGACGGTCACAGGCGCATATTCAAAGGACAGAGGGCAGGTGCAGCCCAGTATTGTGGGAAGAAACGAGTCAGGCCGAGCACTGTTGCTGCTCAGACAGGGAGTAAAAGGAATGCACTTGCTTACACAAACATGATATGTGGCATGCAGCAGTGCTCTGTGTGCTCTGTTCTGCCTGGCTGCAGGTGTGAAGTGATGGTGAGTGGTGATGCTGAGGCATTTAGCAAACAACAGTGTTTGGTGCACCTGGTCTGCCTGGCTGCAGGTGTGATGTGAAGGCGAGTTGTGATGGTGTGGCAGGTGTTGGGCTGTAGTTGCTGTGAGGCCCGCAAGGCTAAGTGACAAGTGAGGCAGGTTTGTGACGTTGTGAGGCCTGACCTGGAATAAAGGATTCTCTTATCTTTTTAGGTCGAGCCTAGGCAGCACTTGCGCTGTCTCTTCGAGACATGTTGTATATACTTTGTGGACTTACAACCCGGCCATTGCCTTTCTATTTGTTTCTTTGATTAACCTTTAAATACACTTGATTTCTAGAGATTAATCTTTCCTCTTTGTTGTCATTTGTTTCCTCAGTCGCAGCAGTGCTGGTATCTTTCCTGCTTATGTGTTATTCCTGGTGGACTCTTTTTTTCTTTGTTTTCTGCTCGTGGCAGCATAAAGGCGTGATTCTGATGTGAGGATGTGTTTGTGAGCCCTTTTTAAAATTCCTTTTTTAATAAAGAGTAGGCAGCATGTGTATGCGTGTTTGAAAAGCACAAACTTTGTTATATGATTTTGGAGGCAACACAGCTTTTAATTTATCAGCACGTGCCCGCGTGACGGACGCCGCACTTCATGTTTCAGCATGGCAGCCACGCGCCTAACTTTTATCTACACAGTGCACACTTTTATTTCTGTCTGGACATTAAAACACAGAAGGAGGAATCTCCATAGACCCTCCTTTTAAAACAGCCCAAGGATCGTCTCATCAGCGCAGTTTTCCGCAAACAGCATGGTGTACTGCCGTCATTTCTGCGACCACCGAATATGCGTTGTGTTTGAAACACATTGCATTTCACTAACGGGACCATGTTTCGAGTTGTGGCTCAGCTGCAGTTTTACCAGTGACTTGTAGTGGAGGTGCTGTGTAAGATTAGGTATCCTGTCAGGTTCATGAAAGCTACTTTTTGGCCTCCTTCCTCCCTATCAGTGGCGCCAACCTCAGCACTACTATATGCACAAATCTCTTTCCAAGCCCGCCCCTCACTGATAGGAGTGCCTTAATCTTCCAGTTTACTGTTTCATTAACAGACCAGGGCAGCGGGACACTGACCTAAGCTGGCTTAAAAAGAAAACGGCGATGTTTCTGTGCGTTTTAAACCGCATTTGTTTTAATAGCAACTATATGCCAAGATTGCTACTAGGCGCTTGTTCGAAGGATCGTCTTTTCCGAAGAGGCGTGTTTTTGTCTGGAGGTCAGTTTGTGCCGATTTACTTTTCCACTAAGTAAACAGAAGCCATTCTATGAGTAGCCGCCATATGATGTGGATGACAGTGCTGAGTTTGTTCTCTTTCTACATTTGCAGCTTATCAGCACAATGCGTTGATTCTATCGGACTGGAAATGAACTGTGTTTTGCAAAGTAAAAAAATCATCATTTATGAAACATCCCGCGAGCAGAAGCATTGCTTTGTCATGACTCTGGACTGCTTTGTGTTGTTTCACTTTTATTGAATATCAAGGTTTGAGTCCCCTCTCTGATAGAGTGCCTCTTCCCATACTTCCGATGTTTCGAAGCACTATAAGCACGTTTTTTTAGCTCAATTTAACAGCTCTCATTTGAGCAAATTCAAAATGAGGAAGTCAGAACTGATTCGAATGGGTGATCTGTGGGTGACCGCTGATGCCAGTGGCGAGCGTTTAAATCAGCCACTTTGTCAGCGTATCAGGATTGAACTCTTCACTAGAATACAAATGTGGTTGGCCTCCTCACTACAGTGGTCTTTGTTTCCCCCACCTGCTGACATACAACTGCAGCACCAGGACTGCGGCCCTCCTCTGACCAAGAAGTGTTTATATGGCTGGAACAAACACACGTGTGCGCCTCAACACCCCCACTTAGACTGCTGAGCGCTTCATGCAATGCGGCCCCCACACTCGGCCCTGACACCCACCAGCTGGCTTCCAATACTGCCGGTAGTACAAGGAAATGTTCCACCGCCCTCAGCCTGTGCTTCTTGCAGGATTCTTTCATTCTATTCTACCTGCCCATATGCACTATTCATTACTTGTTTCCATTTATGGACACACTGATGTGACTGTGTCTCTTTAGCAGAGGCCAGTTAACAGGGCAGATTGTACTCGCCGGTCCTTCCACCTGGCCCGTGACATCAAGAACAGTCATTATTGAAAGCAGGCGACCCTTCATAGGTAAGTTCCAATGCCTTTAGTGTCTTTTGACATTGAGTCTGTATGTTGCCTCTGTCATCCAGCGGGAGTTAGTTGAGGGAAGCAAGAGACCCAGGATAATATGCTGCATGCCTAAACACGTATAAGGTCCAAAAGACGAGGCCTATTGGCTGTGCCAATGCTTGTTATAGTAAGAGTTTATCAGTGCTTTACACTGTATCCAGTCTTAGTGACAGTTGGGTCATTTTAATCGAGGAAGCCTACCTGTGCATTTCTTTGCTGCTAATCCCGCCGCGACCAGGACTTCAAGCCCCAGCACGACCGACGCCAGGCGAAGCCCGGGCCACGGCGGGCCCGTTAGGGGCCGGAGGAGGCCGGGCCGGGCCGGTCTCAACCTCTTTCTTGTGCTCTCTTGAGGTACTGTACAATCACTTGTAGGAATTTAAAAGCGTCCTGTAAATTGCCTCTTTTATTTTTCTTTCTTTTTCCTTTGGCATTGCCGCCCATCATGTGTGCCATGGTGATTAAACCGCGTGGGGTACAGGGGACCTTGGATGCCTTCATAAACAGGGCGGAATTGATCATATGTCACAAGATTGAATTAACGGAGAGGAGACTCTCACTGGAGCCACTTACTGCGCAAAGCCGAGCCTCCTGGGCCTGCGGAGCTCCGACAGTATCCAGAAAGAGCCAACCTTATCTGTGTCACCATTAACTTTGAATGCCCTGATTGTAGCCCAACCCTATTAAAGAACGAGAAAAATAATGACTCAGTATCCACGCCTCATATGGAGAAAAATATTGCCGGCAGAACCAGGACATCGAGACTAACTTTAGGAGGAAAGCATAAGAAATGTGAGAGTCTGCCACCACGAAAGGGGAGGGCGACAATGGCGAAGACAGAGTCAAAACAAATAAAAGAGGCCAAGACTACATCAACATCGGTTCAAATTACTGTCGACCTTGGAGGATATAGATTGACTTCACGATGAAATCTGTCACACTCCGATGGCCAGTCAGGCAGGAAATATAACTATTAATTACCCTGCACCCAATTTACCTTTGCAGATTATGGATATGAAGTTGGTGGCATACCTCTAACAGTAGGCAATGCTAGGACAGAGGGGCTGCATCAATTGTTACCTATCACACAAGCTGTAACTCTTACTAATCCTCTCTTGCATAATTCCACCATTAATGAAATACAATCAGAAAATAGACCCAACATTATTAAAGTTTTATTCTGGAATGTGGCAGGGTTAAAAACTAAAATATCAAATCCTGCATGGGTAGAATTAATTGAGGCTTATGATGTGCTCTGTCTTCAGGAGACATGGAGTGATGAGGCCCTTCATATAAATGGATATAAAACGTTCTTTACACCGGCAATAAGAAGTAAGCACGGTAGAAGCAAGGGTGGCCTAAGCAGCTATGTTTCGCATAGAATAAATATACTCAAGGGGAATCATCTTACGAGGATTACATAGCTGCCTTCGGACTGTCAACGCTGGGAGTTTGATCTTCACCGGGACTTTCACCCACGTCTGGCAGGACCCGCTTCGTGGGTCCCGCTGCGTTAAGAGGAACTTTGGGGCTGTGCGGAAAGTAAGACCTATAGCAACTTTAGGCACCGGCAGGGCTGCGGGCAGTACGGCAGGGACTCTACTTCCCAGGAGTCCCTGCTCGCCACACCTGAGGCTGCTCTCCCTGCCGGTAACGCCCCACGTCTATATAAGTGATAGAGGTCGCCGCTGTGCGGAAGCGCGCGGGAGCGCCCGGGGCTAAGCCCGGGCAAAGGGCCGGCCCTCTGTGGCCCTTCGAGGCCTGTAGAGCCTGGCCTGGGCAGGTTTCTTTACCCTTTTACTTGTTATGGTCACCTCCTCTGGGTTGAATGATAAGTAATCACTCATTTTTCATTCTGATTATATATATATAGCTAGTCCTCCACGACATATATATTTTAACCAAATTGCTGTTTGAAATTTGTCTAGCATTGTTATTCCTCTTTCTACCCTGCCTCCTCCTCTAGTTTAGGAGCGATATTCGATTAATTATAATGTCTACCTGTAAAACACGAAGCCAGAGAGCGGGTAATGCTAAAACTAAAAAAGTTATTGGTACTCTAGATAACTTCATTTCCCGCACTAATTCTCTGATTGATCAGGGAATCTCACTTATGGAAAGGAGGGTCTCGATGGACCTTGTCCAAGCCAAAAGATCATCATTAGGCAATATTGCTTTAGCCCGCTCCCCGATCCAAGGATTAAATAATTCTGCTCCTCTCTCCAGCCAGTTTGCTGCCGGCCCACTTCCCGCTATTTGCCCACCATCATTACCCACTGATCCTCCCCCCTTGAGTATACCATCTATCGTTACCCCTATTGTTACCCCCATGTTGAATAATATAGTATCAACAGCAGTGGAAATCCATCGAGAGAATGAATCCCTACAAGAGGGTAGCTCGGAAACTACTCTGTCAGTTCTAAATACTCTGAACACTATAACTGACACCCACATTACTAATGCACAAGAGGCCATAGGTCCAATTGATGGGGAGGTTAACCCGGGTGTTCGGGTGGTAGAGGAAAGGATCCCCCTGGTTATAAATGACCATTTGGAGATTGATATGCTGGATTCCACCCCTCATTTACTATCATTGGGCGTCCCAGATGACACAACTCCTGATAGTAGTTTGGCCAGTATTCTGGACGCTAGCGGCAGCAATGATTCTTCAATTGACCCAGAGGGTGGGAATGATTCTTTAATTAATTCTATGTCCATCCTTATTAAATCACTACTTTTGCCCTTAGAGACTAGACTAGCGAACATCGAACATCAATTTGAGTCTATTCTCTCAATACAAGTTTCTAAGACGGACAATCCCATTCCTTCTACCTCTGTTGTAACATCATCTGTTCCTAATAAGGTGCCTAGTATCACAAACCCTCCTACAGGGGCCACCACTGTACTTACAACTTGTTTGCCTAATATTCCATTACTGGTGAACAATACTACTAGTACCATTAAACCCCCTACCTGGTAGTCCCCGTGTTGTGAAGGGTAAGGCTCCTAGTATCCCAGCTCCCATTATTCCACCACCACAGCCAAGAAATTCCAACATACGCCGAAGCATCAATTTACCATCTGATGCTTGTCCATTTGTGGTTGTTTTGACCGGCATTCCTGAACTGGCCCCTTCTGTTTCAGAGCCCTTTTGGGCAAATAAAAACAAAATCTGCCACTGGCTTGACAAAAATTATCCGCCTCCCCCTGGATTAAATAAGAACATTCTTATGGTAGAGAGGGCCCCCTGGGTAGGTGGGAATAAGAAAAGTATAAAGGGTGATTGCGTCGTTATCACGTTTGAGGACCCACGATTGGTAGAATTCATTTGCTCCTTTCCTCCTTGTGATAACAAGTCTGTGGTATCAGTCAAACCATTGTCATTTTTCTACACCCAAGAGGGCCATCAAGATACTAGGTGGAGCTGGCTGCGGCCGTCTAATAGAGGGTCAGGGAGAGGGAGTAATAGGAGGGAGAATCTTACCTACCAGATCCCCCAAAAGTGGGGGGGGGTTGAAGAGGAAGGCTGGAACCTAGTTCCCGGGAGGGCGGGGAGATATTGGATGGATGATCCCCAGCCGAATGGAGAAGGGTGGGGTCCGCAGCTTAACCACCCCCTATTCCCCTGCTATAATCGTTACAGTGGGCTAGAAGGGGTGGACTGACCATCATCTCAGCCCCCTGAACTCCCCAGTGAGAGAGGGGTACTTACTTCCCCAGGCACCGGACCTAATAATAACAGCAGGGAGGTACTACTCATCCAGGCCAGTACTAGTTCAGATATAATAGTAAGGGAATTTGATACTGTGACACTATCCAAAGATCTATCACCATCCCTTTCCCCAATTAAAATCCTGTCTTGGAACATAGCAGGTCTAAAAAAAAATCTTGTCAACCCTGCTTGGAATAATTTTTTTAATGACTACCATATTTGTATGTTCCAAGAAACCTGGTGTGTCCGGCCAGAATATAAAAATGGATATTCTACATTTTTTGTTCCTGCCGTCTCAATGGGGAAGGGACGTCCTTCGGGAGGTTTACTCATCTGGGTTAGGATAGATTTGAATTGTGTCACTATTGTTAATCATATCCCTTCAGAAGATATTCTGCACATTACTGTTAAAAGTCCGTCTGGCAATAATGTTTTAGAACTTTTTTGTGTTTATGCCAGAGGTTCACCGGGTGGTCAAACCTCACCCATACTGGAGTTGTTGGATAACAGGTTATCCTCCCTCCCCACTAAATCCAAAATATTGGTGGGGGGTGACTTTAACTGCACCTTTGAGCCCCTGGATGAGGAAGATCTTTTGGGTTTATATAATAAAGGTGGGAACCAGTTTATACCAACTTTAACTCTGGCTCCAATCAAGAAGTGGTCTGCACGAGCAATTCAGTTAAATGCCCTGGTTTTAGATCATGACCTACGGCCCTAAATGGTCGTACTTTATCAGATCGCGCGGGCGCAATGACTTTTAATCGATTAGGCAGCCCATCTCGGATTGACTACATCCTTTTGGATGTTCAATCATGGGCTAACCTAGTGGATATGAAGGTCAGTCAAAGGACAGATAGCGACCACAATCCCCTATGTATGGGAATATACTGGGGAGACAAGTTTAGCAATAGTGGTCCTAAAGAGATGATCACCAAAGAAGTAGTTCCCTCTAACTGCAATCGTAGGCTCAAATGGAATGCAGTCAGGTGTGATGAAGGGATATTAAATAACATCAAGGTTCTAGTCCTGGCCGCATTGAGTGACCTGTCACCAGTCACTCCAACAGTCCCCTATTCTCACGGGCCTAACACAGCAGCCAAGTATACGAATCTAATAGGTGAGATTGGTATGTTTTTCATTAAAAAATCTAAGGGGCAGAAACAGATCAAGCACACTCAAAGTAAGGGTAATCCCTGGTACACAGTTAATTGTAGAGAAAAGAGAAAGGCTATTTCCATGGCCATAAAAAGTAAGGATCCAACAGCTGCAAGAGTTGCAAGGCATGACTATCGCAAAAGTATTGCGACAGCTAAAAAGAAATGGGAAGAGGACCATTGGCAGGCGCTAAAGGATGCAGCATATGGAAAAACCCCCACTATGTTCTGGAAACTAATAAACACCCTCGACAGGCAAGGGGCTGAGCCTATTCCCAATCACATCACTGAGCACCAATGGCATTCTCACTTTTCTAAGTTATACGGTGAAGGCAGTATGGAAGATGTGCCAACATCTCCTGCTCTGGGCATTGGCCGTTTGGTTCAATCAAATTGTGACAGTGTAGATGAGTTGTTCACGCCCCGCGAAATCCAGGATGTAATCCACAAAATAATTCCGGGTAAGGCTCCTGGCCCTGATGGAATCCCGGGGGACTTATTGTCGTATGACCCCATAGTTTGGGCAGACTATATTGCTAAAATTATGAATCTCATCCAGCCCGGCCACCAAGTACCCGATTCCTGGAAGGGCGTTGAGGTCATCACTATTTTTAAAAAGGGTGAAAGAGAGGACCCTGCCAACTACAGACCAATTAGTTTAATTGATACTATTCAAAAAGTAGTTGGCAGGGTCATTATAAACCGAACTGAGTGTTGGCCAATGGAAAACAACATTTTGTCTCACTTCCAGGCAGGTTTTAGAAGCAACGTAGGTGCTATGGACCAGGTTTTTAGATTTTGTGCGGCCTTTTGGAAATCGGTGCCAATAGCCAGAGGGAGTCTTTACCTGGCCTTTATAGATTTAAAAACTGCGTTTGATGTAATTCCCCGCGCTAAACTCTGGGAGGTTTTAATGGATATGGGATTCCCGTCTTATTTGTTGCAATTCATAATCAAACTACGTGAGGGCAATTTTGCTAGGTTTTCTCTGTTCATAAATGGAGTGGTGGACCATCTGAGAGAAATACAAGCAGACGCTCCTATTATTGCCGGGGAGAAAACACCATCACTCCTCTTTGCCGACGACACCCTTCTGTTATCTAAAACCCCTAAAGGTCTGCAAATCCTCCTTGATCGTTTTAGTGTTTTTTGTCAAGTTCGGGGACTAACGATAAATACCACAAAAACGAAATTAATGGTTATGACTGTTAAAAGAAATCATAGGAAGATTTATCTTTCCTTGAATGGGTCGCCTCTAGAGGTTGTGGAAGAGTTCGACTACCTTGGGGTTAGAATCAGTAATAAAATGTATTGGGAATCCCATTTGAGCAAAAGGACATTAAATCTTAAAAGAGTATCCGGCGCTATCCTAAAGAACCAGCGCCTTTCAGTGAGTAGACCAATAGCTCCTGCCCTGTCGGTCTACGAGGGAAAGGCGTTAGCATCAGCAGTCTACGGTTCAGAAATATGGGGTACTGAGAATACTAAAGCTCTTGTGTTAGCTGAGAATAAGTTTATGAGAGACTTGGTTTCGCTTCCAGTCTCAACTCCATTAAAAGCATTATTTGCCGATCTGGGTAGGAGGTCCATTTGTGACATTGTTCAGCTACGTCCTCTACTATTTTGGGTGCGCCTCAGGAGGACCCCGGAATTAGCTAATTATGCTTTAGTGTTTGACGAATTATTAAAACTAAACATCTCGGGCAAGATCAAGTGGCTAAATGATTTAAAGAAGCTCAAAGCTTGCGTGGGTTTAAGCGACGCTTGGGCTTCCCAATCTCCCCCACCGAAAGGTATACAACCTTTACAACGCAACTTTTACCACGACCTACCATTACCACGCATTTTTTACAACGCATGGATCCATGACAACGCATACCATTACCACGCATGTATTTACAACGCAGGTACTTTTACAACGCATACCATTACTACGTAAGTATTGGTAAGTATATTATTTTATTAAAAATGTTATTTGGTTTTTTTTGTAAAGGGGTATTTTTTGGGTTCAGGGTCAGTTTTGGGTTTTTGGGTAAAGGTATTTTTAGGGTTCAGGGTCAGTTTTCAGTTTTTGGGTAAAGGGGTATTTTTAGGGTTTAGGGTCATTTTTCAGTTTTTGGGTAAAGGGGTATTTTTAGGGTTCAGGGTCAGTTTTCAGTTTTTGGGTAAAGGGGTATTTTTAGGGTTTAGGGTCAGTTTTCAGTTTTTGGGTAAAGGGGTATTTTTAGGGTTCAGGGTCAGTTTTCAGTTTTTGGGTAAAGGGGTATTTTTAGGGTTCAGGGTCAGTTTTCAGTTTTTGGGTAAAGGGGTATTTTTAGGGTTTAGGGTCAGTTTTCAGTTTTTGGGTAAAGGGGTATTTTTAGGGTTCAGGGTCAGTTTTCAGTTTTTGGGTAAAGGGGTATTTTTATGGTTCAGAGTCAGTTTTCAGTTTTTGGGTAAAGGGATATTTTTAGGGTTCAGGGTCAGTTTTTAGTTTTTGGGTAAAGGGGTATTTTTAGGGTTCAGGGTCAGTTTTGGGTTTTTGGGTAAAGGGGTATTTTTAGGGTTCAGGGTCAGTTTTGGGTTTTTGGGTAAAGGGGTATTTTTAGGGTTCAGGGTCAGTTTTGGGTTTTTGGGTGAAGGGGTATTTTTAGGGTTCAGGGTCAGTTTTGGGTTTTTGGGTAAAAGGGTATTTTTAGGGTTCAGGGTCAGTTTTGGGTTTTTGGGTAAAAGGGTACAGTGTAAAAATTAAATATAATTAAATTTAAATTACATTAAATTAAATTGATTAAATTAAATTAAATTAATTAAATTAAATTACATTAAATTAAATTAAATTACATTACATTAAATTAAATTAATTAAATTAAATTAAATTAAATAAAATTACATTATATTAATTTTAATTAAATTAAATATTAAAAAATATTATATACTTACCAATACTTACGTTGTAATTGTATGCGTTGTAAAGGTATATGCGTTGTAAATACATGCGTGGTAATGGTATGCGTTGTCATGGATCCTGCGTTGTAAAAAATGCGTGGTAATGGTAGGCGTGGTAAAAGTATGCGTTGTAACGTCATACATCCCCACCGAAACAAACGGTAAAAAAACTCTATTGGGTCTGGATAGAGGCTAAGGCTTTGCACAACCCAAACTGGGGCCAATTAACTGAGAACTTTTTATCCCACAAGCCTACCACAAAGTTAGAACCACTTTTGGATTTTATCCAGATCCCCTGGGATAGGACTCTCTATCTGAAATTCAGATATGGCACTCTCCCTCTTAAAAATGTTATGTCTGGGTGGGGTAGGAGGAGGGAAGAGGACAGGAAGTGTCCGGGTTGTTCCTGCCCAGAAGAATCTTTAGGTCACTTTCTTTTCGCCTGTAAAACTTATACTCAGGTTAGGAACAAATGGTTAAAGCCAGTTTTTAAGAATCTTGGAGTAAGGGATTATAAAACAGCCCTACGAATTATTGTCTCCAATACCACATGTATGGTTACTGTTTGTGGGGTTGCAAAGTTTTTAGCATGTGCGTGGATTATTAGGTTAAGGTTGTTGCAACACACGTCTACAGTCAATATCCCCATTTGACTCTTATATGCATATTCCTACTCTGTTTTAATAATTTTTCCTGTAATGATGAAGTGGTTCTTCTTTTTAAAAAAAAGTGTAATCTTTGTAATATGTATGTATGTATTTTATGTTTGTACTTTTTATGATACATGTATCGAATAAAAGTATAATGAATGAATATAAATATACTCAAGATTGAAATGATAGTGTCTACCACGTTTTACCAGATGGTGTCAATAGTCACTGATAACTCACATGGTATAATCTTTTTTAATTTTTATAATAATATACCAATAGGCGACGTTGGGTCAGTGTTAAAGGATCTCTTGCAAGAATTACATTTGATTAGTGATAAAACAAAGAGGGAATTATGCCTAATCTGGGGCGGCGATTTTAATTTGGGCCCCTGCTCCGGAAATTACAGAGCAAATTGTGGCATAACAAGTGAGGATGACACTGACGCTAGTCATTTTCCCCATACTATTCTGGGATCACATCTAAATTGTATAAAATTTTCTTTGGACATGGGCTTCGCTAATGACCTCTGTGAGCCTCAAATTGAATTTGGTGGTACTTTTAATGGACGAGGCGTCTCCACTTGTATCGACCACATCCTGATCTCTAACCGATATGCAGATAAAATACTGCTTTTTAAGATCCTCCCAGTCGTTTATAGCAACCATTTTCCAATCACAGTTAGTATAGACTTACCTGTAAAAGTGATGAAATCAACAAGTAGGGAGGGTGCCCCTTTGGACAACATTACTCTAAATAGATTAAATGGTTTTACTGTTAGATGGGCAGGCGTGGATCCTCTAGAATTAAATAAGGAATTGATAATTGAATGCAAGAAAGAATTGAATGCATGTCTGGATACTGCTGCCAAAGAGATAGATATACTAAAAGGATTTACATCCATAGCGACCTTTATTAAAAATAGACTATCATCAAAGAATAAGAAGGCATTAAATTCACCTGGCTGGTTTGATTCAATCTGCTCAAAATCACACGCCGCACTGGTAAAAGCTTTACATACACCCAAGCGAAACCCTGTTATAGTAAAATAGGCCAGACTGGCCTATAGGACAGCCCTCAAGCAGCGTAATAAGTCTATCAAAGTGGAATCATGGCAAAATTTGAAAGTAGCAGCCAGGGAGAATGACATGAGAGACTTCTGGAAGGCAGTAAATGCCCCCTTCCTTGCATCTAAAACTGCACCTAGTATTGTAATTACTATAAGGGGGGATTTGTAGGTCTCGCATTTCAGTAAACTTTACTCTAACCTCGCAGTGGCCCAAAATGCTGATGAGGAAGATAATAAAATCCACAGCTACTTCCCAATAGATTTAGATATCAACATAGATGAGGTTATACTTGCCATCAATGCCAGCGCAGGAGAAAAGGCACCTGGCCCAGACTGTATCCCCATTGACTTGTACAAGTCGTGCCCAGAACTTTGGGGTGCGGTGATAGCAATGGTCTTAAGGGCCTGCTGCCACTTAGGTTTTACTCCCACCTGGACAGTATCAACCGTAGTGCCCATCTTTAAAAAAGGAGACCGAAATGACCCTGCCTGCTATAGGCCTATTTCTATTATGGACTCAATAACTAAGATAGCAGGGCGAGTTGTATTAGAGAGGATTCAACTCTGGGTCGAAGAATAGGACATCATCTCCGAATGCCAGTACGGTTTTCGCAAAGGGCTGGGCACTGTAGAACAGAGCCTAAATTTAAGTCTCTTGGTGGGGAAATACCTACAGGCCAAACGTGGGAATTTATTCCTATGTTTTGTAGACCTAAGTTCGGCGTTTGACTGCGTTGATCATGACAAATTATGGGGGATATTAGAATGCCTGGGAATAGAACCTACAATACTTGCCTTCCCGAAAGAATCTTATAGGGGAGCGCAGGCACAAGTGCGATGTGGGATAAACGGCGAGCTGAGCACGGCATTCCCGGTTAGGAAGGGGGTGCGCCAGGGGTGCGTGCTAGCCCCCCTTCTATTTACATTGTATATTAATAGTCTCGGGGAAACCTTAGTTAAGGAATATGTGGATTTGCCACGTGTTGGGACTAGGTTCATTGGGGCTTTATTGTATGCCAACGATGCAGTGCTTTACTCCCGCACCCCCCTTTGCCTGCAAAAACTCGTAACGAGCTTTGTCTCCTATATGACGAATTTCAATCTCTCTGTTAATTTAAAAAAATATATACCATGCGATGTTGTAAACCTAGTGTTAAGAGCAGAGATGTGTTTATTGACAAGTGTAAACTTGATTGTACGGACTATTTTTCCTATTTAGGGATCGTTTTTGAGCGTAGGGCTCATTGGTCTAAAGCTATTGATACTAGACGGCTCCTATTTTGTAAAGCCATAGGTGCCTTATTAAACTTTGCTAAAAAATTGGGAGGTCGCCCGGTCCAAGAATTGATTGCAATTTATAAAACAAAATGTATACCTATTGCTCTCTATGGGGCTGGTCTCTGGGCTTATGAAAGTATTGTGCCACTACAATTGGAGGTAAACAGGTTCTTGAGATATCTGCTAGCAGCACCGAAAGGTACAGCTACGTATATTTGTCATAGTGAGCTTGGCTTGCCTTATTTGACCGATCTTGTGAAAACTGAACCCATTTTGCTATGGCACAAAGTCTGGACCTGCACCTCCTCAAGACTAAATAGGAATGTGATAAATGACTGTTGTTCTCTCCATGGCGCTGCCCGTATTCCATGGATTACATATGTAAAAGTGTTTTTAACAAATATTGGGCACCCTGAGTTTTTTAATAAGCCTGAAACCCTGTCAACAGTTTCTAGGAAAGAGTTGAGATCTACCTGCATGGAATATATGGCAGATAGTAGGTTTACAGGTAACATCGATAAAGCTACAGTAAGATCCCACCAGTTACTGCTGAGCATGCCTGGGCTACAAGCTTATCTGAAAGATATAGATGGATCTTATGATAGGACGCTGCTTTTATACTTACGCCTTGTGCACATATGGGTTACCTTTCCTAATACAAATGATTGGTCACGTCACCTTTGTGTATGCCCCTGTGACCATATTTCTGCCCAGTGGACTATTCATGTTGTACTATTTTGCAAGTATTATAGCATAATTAGGAAAAAGTGGATCCTTCCAATTTTAAGACAGTTTGACCTTAGACAATGTCGCCCTGCTTTTATCAAACTACAACTGTTGGCAGATAGATCACAGACTGTGCAAATTGCGAAATTTCTGAAATTGATGGTCAAAACTAGGAAAACAATGGATGGTTTTTAAATATCCTGTAATTATTAAAATGTTTATACTGCTAAATTTTATGCTGTCACTTATGTGCTTTTATGATTAATGGATTTTTTACCGAATAAAGCGTATTCTGATTCTGATTCTGATTCTGACAGAGGGTGTGGTGAGGTATGATGCTGTGGCATGTAGTGCGCAATAGGTCTTTGTGTGAACACGCCTGTGTAAGTGAGGGTGTGGTGACTTTTGTTGCCTTGACGTGGTGTTTAGTCGGAGTTTGTGTTTCAAAATGTGCTTATCAATGTGGGTGACCACTGATGCTGTGGCTTGCGCTGTTCAGTAGGCGTCTGAGTGGCCAAGTCTGTGGGAATGATTGTGTGGTGAGCTGTGAAGTTGTGGCTTGTGCTGTGCAGGAAGGTTTGTGTGCCCAGGTCTGTGTGTCCAGGTCTGTGTGACCAGGTCTGTGTGACCAGGTCACACAGACAGTCCTGCACAGCTCACCGCATGCAGGGGCACCAGAGAACAATCTCACCGCCACTCGCACAGACAGGCAGACCTGCGCACACAGACCTAGACACACAGACCTGGACATACAGACCTGGACACACAGACCTAGACACACAGACCTAGACACACAGACCTGGACACACATACCTAGACACACAGACCTGGACACTCAGACCTAGACACACAGACCTGGACACACAGACCTGGACACACAGACCTAGACACACAGACCGGGACACACAGACCTGGACACAATGACCTGGATACACAGACCTGGACACACAGACCTAGACACACAGACCTGGACACACAGACCTGGACACACAGACCTGGACATACAGACCTAGACATACAGACCTAGACATACAGACCTAGACACACAGACCGGGACACACAGACCTGGACACACAGACCTGGACATACAGACCTAGACACACAGACCGGGACACACAGACCGGGACACACAGACCTGGACACACAGACCTAGACACACAGACCTAGACACACAGACCTAGACACACAGACCTGGACACACAGACCTGGACATACAGACCTAGACACACAGACCGGGACATACAGACCTAGACACACAGACCGGGACACACAGACCTGGACACACAGACCTGGACATACAGACCTAGACACACAGACCTGGACACACAGACCTAGACACACAGACCTAGACACACAGACCTGGACACACAGACCTGGACACACAGACCTAGACACACAGACCGGGACACACAGACCTGGACACACAGACCTGGACATACAGACCTAGACACACAGACCGGGACACACAGACCTGGACACACAGACCTGGACACACAGACCTGGACACACAGACCTAGACACACAGACCTAGACACACAGACCTGGACACACAGACCTGGACACACAGACCGGGACACACAGACCTGGACACACAGACCTGGACACACAGACCTAGACACACAGACCTAGACACACAGACCTGGACACACAGACCTGGACACACAGACCTAGACACACAGACCGGGACACACAGACCTGGACATACAGACCGGGACACACAGACCTGGACACACAGACCTGGACATACAGACCTAGACACACAGACCGGGACACACAGACCTGGACACACAGACCTGGACACACAGACCTGGACATACAGACCTAGACACACAGACCTAGACACACAGACCTAGACACACAGACCTGGACACACAGACCTAGACACACAGACCTAGACATACAGACCTAGACACACAGACCGGGACACACAGACCTGGACACACAGACCTGGACACACAGACCTGGACACACAGACCTGGACACACAGACCTAGACACACAGACCTAGACACACAGACCTGGACACACAGACCTGGACATACAGACCTAGACACACAGACCGGGACACACAGACCTGGACACACAGACCTGGACATACAGACCGGGACACACAGACCTGGACACACAGACCTGGACATACAGACCTGGACACACAGACCTAGACACACAGACCTAGACACACAGACCTGGACACACATACCTAGACACACAGACCTGGACACTCAGACCTAGACACACAGACCTGGACACACAGACCTGGACACACAGACTGTCCTGCACAGCTCACCACACGCAGGGGCACCAGAGAACAATCTCACCGTCACTCGCACAGACAGGCAGACCTGGACACACAGACCTAGACACACAGACCTAGACACACAGACCTAGACACACAGACCTGGACACACAGACCTGGACATACAGACCTAGACACACAGACCGGGACACACAGACCTGGACACACAGACCTGGACATACAGACCTGGACATACAGACCTAGACACACAGACCGGGACACACAGACCTGGACACACAGACCTGGACACACAGACCTAGACACACAGACCTAGACACACAGACCTGGACACACAGACCTGGACATACAGACCTAGACACACAGACCGGGACACACAGACCTGGACACACAGACCTGGACACACAGACCTAGACACACAGACCTAGACACACAGACCTGGACACACAGACCTGGACATACAGACCTAGACACACAGACCGGGACACACAGACCGGGACACACAGACCTGGACATACAGACCTAGACACACAGACCTGGACACACAGACCTAGACACACAGACCTAGACACACAGACCGGGACACACAGACCTGGACACACAGACCTGGACACACAGACCTGGACATACAGACCTAGACACACAGACCTAGACACACAGACCTAGACACACAGACCTGGACATACAGGCCTGGACATACAGACCTAGACACACAGACCTAGACACACAGACCTGGACATACAGGCCTGGACACACATACCTAGGTGTTTGTGCGAGGGTGAGGTGGGCAGATCGGAGGTTTCTGGTTTGGTTGGTGGAAGTTTGGGTGGTGGTTCATGTATGCTGCTCCTTGGTCGTGGAAGGTTTTGTAGGCGTGGGTTAGTAGTTTGAATTGCCATCTTTCCAGGATGGGGAGCCAGTGGAGGTCTCTCAGGTGCTGGGAGATGTGGATTCTTTTAGGCAGGTTGAGGATCAGTCTGGCGGCTGCGTTCTGGATCGTCTGTAGTCTTCTAATGAGTTTGGTGCTGGTGCTAACCTACAGGGTGTTGCCGTAGTCCAGACAGCTGGTGATGAGGCCTGCATCACTGTTTTCCTGATACTGATTGGGAGCCATTTGTAGATTCTGCAGCGCATGCGGAGAGTGTAGAAGCAGGTCAAGGAGACGGCGTTCACCTGATGTTTCATGGAGGGTTACTGACTAGGATGATGCAGAGGTTGCGGGCGTGGTCTTTCGGAGTGGGGGTAGGTCCAAGTTCCGATGGCCACCAGGATTCGTTCCAGAGGGAGGTGTGGTGCACACTGATGTATCCCCCTCTCTGAGGACTTTAGTGAGTGCATAGTGATGTATCCCTCTCTCTGATGTCTCTGGTGAGTGCAGAGTGGGTTCAGAATTTATAATTCACATCTTTTCCCTTTCCATCACAGGTCCTGTGATTGCCTCATCTATCTTTGCTTTAAGACCGAAAGAGAAGCCAGACCTCTTCTGTGCGGAGCGCCAGGACTCGGAGTCGCAAAGCAGCGGTGCTCCTTCTCCAGGTGAGTGAGAGGTGCTCAGGTGGATATGTGAGTAGTGGTTATGTCTGACTCCCACACAGCACCCACACTGTTTCAAACAGGATCAGAAGCATGAATGTCTTGCGTGCCCCATCGGCTTGAGTGTCTGCACCCCAACTCCTGCGCCATGTTGTAGGCTGCAGTATAAATACCCATGGCCCGGTGAGTCCACAAATGAACTCTCGCATAGATTAAATGAAATGAAATGAAAAGGCGATTTATAGAGCACGATACAATCACCCGAGGGTGTCAAGGCGCTTGCTCATTGAGACCATAGATGGCTAAGGGTTCACAGGCACTTTAGTGAGTGAATAACCACGTTTTTAACGCTTTTCTGTAAGCTGACAGATGTGTCTCCTGTTTCAATTTTACAGGTGGAGAGTTCCACAATTTAGCTGCGCCCAATACAAAGCTTCTACCCGCCAGACGCATCTTTGCACCCTGGGAACAATAAGATCATGTGCAGAGGATGAGCGAAGATTGCGTACTGGGGTGTAGGGAGTCAAATTCCGTTTTAAAAATCCTGGCCCTATGTCCTGTGTGGTCTTAAAGAAAATACATAGAGCCTTAAACTCAATACGTTTGTTTATTGGCAGCCAATGTAAACCTTCGAGAGTCTTTGACACTGATTTGTGTCTTGGGATATTCAGCAGGAGCCCGGCCGCTGCATTCTGCACAACCTGCACTTTCGTTCGGCACTTTTTCTGGAGTTGATAAAGAGCCCGTTACAGTAATCGGTCCTGGAGAGGACAAGCACTGTGAGCACTAATTTACGAAGCTCAACCGGGATGAAAGGGAGGGTTTTTCATAGGAGTTTTAACGTATAGAAGGAGAGGGAGGTGACCGGGTTGACATGGTTTTCAAATGAGAGTTTGGAGTAAAAAGTGACTACCACGTTCTTAACCTTGGTCACTGGTGTCAGTAAAGGTCCAAATTCCAGGGGCCAGAGGTCAGGTGACCAAAAAATAGTGTGCGCACCAAAGGGTTAAACCTCCGTCTTGCTGGAGTTAAGTTTTAAAAAGTTAGCAGTCATCCATTCCCCGACCTGACGGAGGCAGGTATGGAACTGTAACATGGTGACAGAGGGGGATCCTGATACAGAGACGATAATTTGCGTATCATCTGCATAGGAAACACCCGAAAAGCAAAAGATTTGGGATTCAGTCTGTGGATGAAACATACAACAATCGCAGACTGTGGGTCACGCATAAAACAATCAGCTGATCTAGAATGTTACATCCCAGCGCAGTCCAGAGGAGGGCCGCCCCGGCTCTCCAGATCAGATGATTTAGGACGTCGCATCCCTGTGCAGTCCAGAGTAAGTAAGTAAATTCTTTATTGCATGATTAATAAAAATCATTGCAATCAAAACGTCTTCACAATCCTATGATATATAAAAACTGCAAATATTATCAGCATTTGTTCCAATCCATTCATAAATATTTCATCAAATCAAACATGGATCCGAATCATGCAATAAATAGTAATTCCATCGAAGAAACATAGTTTTTACTTTTAAAAACCTCAATAATTACTGTAACAAGATCTTGCACATATTGCATGTTAAAGTGCCATCGTGCCATAATTATGAATTCCACAGCTCAAGGACAATAATAACGTGCATCACTTAAGCCTGACCCAGGTTCGTCTCAGTGAGTTCATTACTTAATTATTACCCTAATACCATATACACTTTGTTCTATGAGGTATCAAACTGTTCAAAGGATCTCTTAAGATCAAGTGATACAAATTTAATACATCTCCGGCTGACGATACCAAACACTTTTCAGCTGCATGTAAAATGTTATCAGCTTGCATAGCAGCGGAATCGACTCACCAGATAAGGACTTAATAAGTGCCTGGCGTGCGGATCTAACCCCAATCTGCAAAAATAGGGGGTTAAAAAACATACGCCAAATAGTAATGAAATTAGGACGCGCAAATGCTATATGTACTAATGATTCTTGTGGCCATCCGCAGAGTCTGCAATTGGTATCCACTCACTGCTCAATCCAGGGCAGTCCAGAGGAGGGCCGCCCGGCTCTCCAGATCAGCACGACAACGATCCTAGGTCTGGCTTTTCTCTCACTCGTCATTCTCATGTTACTCCAGTTGGTTTAACTGGAGCAGATCAAGACACTGTCACCTCCATCATCCTTCTGTTGTCACAAACTAAAACCCACACCAGAAACATGAAGTCCCCTAGATGGGTCTGGGATCAGGGCGGATCCTCGAGACCTGGGAACAGGAGGGTGTGTGGGAGGGTATTGCAAGCGATGGGCTCCGCGAACCATGTTGGATCACCTTTGGTATCAACCAACAATGCAAGCGCAAAGAAACACCATCACAGCAGCAAAACCACGGAGAGCGACAAAGAAGTGATGTGTAGAATGTTTGATTTTGTGTCTGCCACGGGTGCTCATTCTTGCTTTGTGTGCCACCAAAGACAGGAACCAACTGAACAGGAAGATAAGCAGCCGCAGACCAGTTTCAGCCTCGCTGGGACTTATCAACGACCTGCAGCCTCAGTCCTGCTGCACAGAGAGGTTAGGAAACATGTCTGGGCATACCCAATACATTTAATGCATCTCCCAGAGGAGTAAACAAGGGTTGGAATGTTTGCGTAATGGGATCCATTGGTCATTACTCTTGGCTGATCTGCATATGGTTGGTCCCTGTTTGCGGTGGTGCAGGGAGGAAGAAAATGGTGGACTAGAATGTGACAGACTGCTAAGCACTCGCAGAGGCCAATGAAAGCCGTACAGTATATTGTGCATTTTGGAGCATGTGGTCTATGGTGTAAGATCCTTACATCTTTAACCTACAGTGAAGAAAGAGGACCTTCTGCGATGGTGTGAGCCGGGAGAAAGAGGACCTTCTGCGATAGTGTGAGCCGGGAGAAAGAGGACCTTTAGCAAAGATGGGAGCCGGGAGAAAGGGGACATTCTACACTGGCATGAGCTGGGAGAAAGAGGACATTCTACAATCGTGTGAGCCTTGAGAAAGCGCACGTCCTGCAATACTGTGAGCCGGGAGAAAGAGAACCTTCTGCAATGATGTGAGCCGGGAGAAAGAGAACCTTCTGCAATGATGTGAGCTGGGAGAAAGAGAACCTTCTGCAAGGATGTGAGCTGGGAGAAAGAGAACCTTCTGCAATGATCTGAGCTGGGAGAAAGAGAACATTCTGCAATGATGTGAGCTGGGAAAAAGAGAACCTTCTGCAATGATGTGAGCCGGGAGAAAGAGGACCTTCTGCAATAATGTGAGCCGGGAGAAAGAGGACCTTCTGCAATAATGTGAGCCGGGAGAAAGAGGACCACTGAAGGACTGGACTATTTAATGCCCAGCGGTGCCAGGGAACAACACCTAAAACCTTCGTGGGATACCTGTTCTGGCGCACTAAAGACAGAGACACGGGAGACTTCCTTCGGCGTCAAAGATCAGCGTTTATTACTGCAGGGATGCAAAAGTCATGAGAAGTACAACAGAGTGTAGGTTCCAAGAGTCTGCTTCAAATTGCATTTGTGTGTCGCTCTCTTTTATACAAGATCTTGTCATTGCACAATATGTAAGCAAAAGGTTACAGCTCAGTTCCCACAGTAAAATTCAAAAGGATCGCTTTCATGTATTCAGAACCCCGGAACATAATTACATTAACATCACCAGTTCCAACTGTAAAAGCACATCTTCCCACCATTAGGTACATTCCACTTAAGTTGTAAATAAGCAAGAGAAAGAGACAAGAACAGCTGCAGGGAAGTCCGACAACAGGGAGGAGAGAGTGTGAGGATAATATTGGATGCGTAATCGTAGCTTAAAAGGGCTTGATCTCAGCACGTGCGAGGCTGAAACAATAGACCGGCACGGCAGAATCACCTTCGAGCGGAGGCAACTGCTTTAGCAGTTTCCTCCCCCTACTCATAAAAGACGCATGAAAAAGGCATATGCTTCTTCCGTGAAGCTTGGGAACAAAAGGTCACGATGCGGACAGTTGCCTGTTCGCTGACTACGTGAGGGCAAGAAACAAAATGGATGCCGTATCTACAATGGAACCCGAGGGTTCATTGGAAAAAACCTGTAAATGAGACGAACTCTTCTGGGTAGCATGGCGATACCGTGTACACTTACTAAACTCGTCATTTACGGTTCATAGATACCACACTCGTCCATATTCGGCGATGCCCAAAACGTCGTATCGATTTTCACGGAACCTCAGACGCTCCTTTTGCCCTCATGTAGGCAAGAACTAGTCGAAGTCGGAGTCAATCTCGATTCTCATCAGATCATTTAGATGTTGTTGGAACATAATTCTATCCATCAATGCCTCTTTGGTAACAGATGGCCTTCTTATACACGTTGTAGCACAAAGGCCACATAAGGCAGGACCACACTGTACACAAAGGCAACACGTGAACAGAAACGTCACAACAACCCCTATAACCATGAGAATCTTCCAACCCCAAGTCGACATTAGATTCCAAAACCATCCTAGAAGCGTCCAATCTCCCTCGTCCACGTGTATGGACTCCGAGATTTTGTGCAACTTGGAGATGGCTTGATAAACCGTTGGAGCGTTATCCGGTATGAATATACAGCAGCTCGAATGGATGACTTTGCACACACCACCTCTATCTGCTAGAACAATGTCTAGAACCATACGGTTCTGTAACGTCATAAGCCTATCCGCTTGAAGCTCTGCTGTCAGATTACCAAGGGCGCTTGCAGTTATGTTAGCGGTTGACTCTACTACACGAGTTAACTGTCTCAGATTTCTGCTATTGACCATAGGGCCCCAAAACGGTAGGAAACCCTTGAAGAAGTCTCCTGCTTCTTGACCGGAAGTATCCTCTTTACTAATGACGCCTCTCACAACTCTGATTTTGTGATAGTGGGCAGCAACAGTGAAAGTCGGGGGCAAGAGATTTGCAATATAGCAGGTACCTGAGAAGTCATGAGGTAACCACGTATATGCTCGGTCATAACATACAAAATAGGTACCCTTGGCAGTCAGAAAGACAGGGGAAAAGAGCATCGGTAGAACGTAAGTATCCACACAAGCACTCTTCCCAAGCTGGGCTCTTGGATTTCGGCCACGACCTTGCAGACAAAAGTGGCCTAGGTGAGGTACAATCCAGATCGGAGATGAGCTTTTAAGCTGCCTATCACCCACTGATATACTATACTCAGCCTCACTAAGGTACTTATAGGCCTGCACTTCCTCCTCTGGGATGAGCGAAGCATCAAAAATGTCTCTATCTAGATCAGCCATCGCTATCGCCAGAGACTTATGGTATGGGCCAGGACCAAAGCTTGCTGAGCGTGGCTCTCGATGGGGGTAGGAATCTAGTGCACTACGGACATGATTTGAAATGCCCGAGCTGACCCTTGGGGGCTGTACGGAAGAACCAAATATGGGATACCCCTGTCCATGGTATGTGGCATTAGCCCACACACCCAACAATTTGTAGTATTTACCACCAACTGATGCTGATGCAAAAGTTGCACAAAGGAATTGTTTCTAAATTCCGCACGTCTGACTTGCTCATGTTGGGGCAGTAGGTGAAAAGAATGTGGAGAAACAGTATAGACGAAATTTAGATCGTGAGAAGGAGAGGTAGGTAAGGCAGAAGGCAGTAATGATTGAAAACCAAAATATACTCCACCCACCAGCAGCATAGAAACAGTTAGGAACAACATGAAAATCTGTAATAAAAAACATTTTGTTCGAAATGTGCTGTACAATTTAGATCTTTGCGCTGCCTTTTCCTCTAGCTTCGACAGCTTGGAGAACTCCATCCTCTAACAACCGTCCGCAACGTTCTTGACGCACTTCGTTCTGAGTAGCGATTATCAATTCCCAGGAGTTCCCAGAAATCGACAAAAGAAATTGACCTAATGTCAATAACTGCTAAACAGAAAGAAGTACCCGCGCGGCCCTACGGCCAACCCAGATGGCAGGTTTTAATCAGTTAAATAATCAATTTTATATACGTCTCCTAGCTGTTCTGGAAAAGAAATACATACATAATAAAATGTCCACAATGGTCAAGGCAAAATGTGAGGGGGTATTTTGAAATCAAAATAATAAAAAATGTATTCATCTTTATTGCGTGTAAGAAGAAAGTATCGGTTTCTTCCGGGTCGAGTCTGATCTTCAAACAGTGGATTGGATGGCGAAAGAGTGTTCGATTGTTCAGGCAATTGTTCAGTACTTGAATTCTTCAATGGTGAAGGAAAGGAAATTGTTTGAGAGGAATCAACAGGGGTGTCAGATAAAACTGAAGTGTTCCCTATGAGCTGAGCTTCGCTAAATGGGACAAAGCGCTGGGGAACGTCAGTTTCAGACGAGGAAAAACCTTTACGTATCCATGTGTCTGCCGGCAGAGGAAGAGGAAGCGGAACCTTCTTGGTGTGGGTGGCATGCACCCAGTGTTTTCGTCCCTCCAGCCGAACCGCCGTCCTCGTGGCTAGTAGCACCTGGAAGGGTCCCACAAATCTCGGCTCAAGGTGACGTTTTCGTCCGAAATTACGGGTGAGGACCCAGCCCCCTGGTTGGAGCCGATGACCAGGACCCTCTGTTTGTGACGGCAGAGCCTCAAAGACCTGTTGATGAATCAAACTCAATTTAGCAGTCAGATCATATAGATAATCAATCAACATTGGATATTCAAGTCTGTTCAATTCTTTAGGTCTCGGAACCCCCCAAATGTTCGCAGGACGGCCGAACACAATCTCATATGGGCTAAGCCCTACTCGAGAGTGTCAGTAGCCCTGGTCGATAAGAGAGCTAGAGGCAAAGCGTCGGGCCATGATAAACCAGTCGTTGCCTGGATTTTAGCAAGCTTCAATTTCAGGGTGCCATTATATCCTTCCACCAAACCTGCTGACTGAGGATGATTAGCACTATGAAATTTTTGGGATATTCCTAAACCACGACACACACTCTTCATCACACTTCCACAAACTCACTTCCGTTGTCCGACCATACAATCCGAGGCATGCCGTACTTGGGGAAATACTCTTTGAGCAGAATTTTAGCTGTGGATAGAGCAGTATTATCCTTAAGAGGGTAAGCCTCAATCCATCTGGAGAATGCGCATACTACGACCAAAACATACTTCAAATTGTTGCATCTCTCCATATGGATGAAGTCCAATTGAATAACTTCGAAAGGACATGTAGGAGGGGCAAAATGACCAGGTGGAGTGGGGGTGCCCTTACCGGGATTATGCATCAAACATACCATGCAATTCTTAACCACTCTCTCTGCACATTCAGTAATCCCATCATTCTTCCATACAGGAGACAACAACTTGCATATGCCCTTCGAGCTAATATGTGCTGTGCCATGGGCCATTGTAACAACAGCAAGCACATATGCATCCGGTAACATCCATCTCTGTTTCTCTGACAAGTCAACCCAACATCCATTCTCGTCTAACTTTCCCGTTCTTTCTTTCCACTTAGTCTTTTCCATTTCAGTGGCCTCATTCTGTATTTCCTTCACACTTTCAACTGTGTCCTCACACATGCTAGTCTCGGCTGGCCATCTTACCGAATTCGCAACGTACATTCGATTTGTCAGATCTCTAGCTGTCTCTTTAGCAGTTTCGTCTGCAAACGCATTACCATGACCAACATCATCTGTCACTTTTCGGTGCGCGCTACATTTAATTATGGCCACCTGTTTAGGCAATGTAAGTGCATCTAAAAGGTCATTCACAAGCTGTCCATGCTGAATCTTCGTACCATGCGACGTAAAAAATCCTCTTTCTTTCCACAATCGCCCAAAACTATGTGCCACACCAAAAGCATACTGACTGTCTGTAAACACATTCACCTGTTTTCCTCTAGACAACACACACGCTCTCGTCAAGGCAATCAACTCAGCTGCCTGAGCCGAGTTCTGACTCAATCTCGCAGTTTCCACAATCGTACTCAACGTCACTACAGCATACGCAGTCGTCACATCACCATTCGGTAACTTAAAACAGGAACCATCAACATACAAAGTACCATCGGGATCTACCAATGGAGTATCTTTTAGGTCAATACGACCCTTCGTTTCTTCTTCAGTTCTCAGATAACAGTCATGTGGTGCTACATCACTTGACTCCGTGTTGATCGGCTATAATGTTGCTGGATTCAACACATTACACCGTTTTATCCGTATATTCTAGGTCTGTGTGTCCAGGTCTGCCTGTCTGTGCGAGTGACGGTGAGATTGTTCTCTGGTGGCCCTGCATGTGGTGAGCTGTGCAGGATGGTCTGTTTGTCCAGTGTTGTGTGTCCAGGTCTGTGTGTCCAGGTCTGTGTGTCCAGGTCTGTGCGTCCAGGTCTGTGCTTCTAGGTCTGTGTGTCCAGGTCTGCCTGTCTGTGCGAGTGACGGTGAGATTGTTCTCTGGTGCCCCTGCGTGTGGTGAGCTGTGCAGGACGGTCTGTTTGTCCAGTGTTGTGTGTCCAGGTCTGTGTGTCCAGGTCTGTGTGTCTAGGTCTGTGTGTCCAGGTCTGCCTGTCTGTGCGAGTGACGGTGAGATTGTTTTCTGGTGCCCCTGAATGTGGTGAGCTGTGCAGGATGGTCTGTGTGTCCAGGTCTGTGTGTCCAGGTCTGTGTGTCCAGGTCTGTGTGTCTAGGTCTGTGTGTCTAGGTCTGTGTGTCCAGGTCTGCCTGTCTGTGCGAGTCACGGTGAGATTGTTCTCTGGTGCCCCTGCATGTGGTGAGCTGTGCGGGACGGCCTGTGTGTCCAGGTCTGTGTGTCCTGGTCTGTGTATCCAGGTCCATGTGTCCAGGTCCGTGTGTCCAGGTCTGTGTGTCCAGGTCTGTGTGTCCTGGTCTGTGTGTCCAAGTCCATGTGTCCAGGTCTGTGTGTCCAGGTCTGTGTGTCCAGGTCTGTGTGTCCAGGTCTGTGTGTCCAGGTCTGTGTGTCCAGGTCTGTGTGTCTAAGTCTGTGTATCCAGGTCTTTGTGTCCAGGTCTATGTGTCCAGGTCTGTGTGTCCAGGTCTGTGTGTCCAGGTCTGTGTGTCCAGGTCTGTGTGTCCCGGTCTGTGTGTCCCGGTCTGTGTGTCCAGGTCTGTGTGTCTAGGTCTGTGTGTCCCTGTCTGTGTGTCCCTGTCTGTGTGTCCCGGTCTGTGTGTCCAGGTCTGTGTGTCCAGGACTGTGTGTCCAGGTCTGTGTGTCCCGGTCTGTGTGTCTAGGTCTGTGTGTCTAGGTCTGTGTGTCCAGGTCTGTGTGTCCCGGTTTGTGTGTCCAGGTCTGTGTGTCCAGGTCTGTGTGTCCTGGTCTGTGTGTCCATGTCTGTGTGTCCAGGTCTGTGTGACCACGTCTGCCTGTCTGTGCGAGTGACGGTGGAATTGTTCCCTGGTGCCCCTGCATGTGGTGAGCTGTGGAGGACGGTCTGTGTGTCCAGGTCTGTGTTTCTAGGTCTGTGTGTCTAGGTCTGTGTGTCCAGGTCTGCCTGTCTGTGCGAGTGACGGTGAGATTGCTCTCTGGTGCCCCTGCGTACGGTGAACTGTAGAGGAAGGTCTGTGTGTCCAGGTCTGTGTGTCCAAGTCTGTGTGTCCAGGTCTGTGTGTCTATGTCTGTGTGTCCAGGTCTGTGTGTCTAGGTCTGTGTGTCCAAGTCTGTGTGTCCAGGTCTGTGTGTCTAGGTCTGTGTGTCTAGGTCTGTGTGTCCAAGTCTGTGTGTCCAGGTCTGTGTGTCTAGGTCTGTATGTCCAGGTCTGTGTTTCTAGGTCTGTGTGTCTAGGTCTGTGTGTCTAGGTCTGTGTTTCTAGGTCTGTGTGCCTAGGTCTGTGTGTCCACGTCTGCCTGTCTGTGCAAGTGACGGTGAGATTGTTCTCTGGTGCCCCTGCATGTGGTGAGCTGTGCAGGACGGTCTGTGTGTCCAGGTCTGTGTGTCCAGGTCTGTGTGTCTAGGTCTGTGTGTCTAGGTCTGTGTGTCCAAGTCTGTGTGTCCAGGTCTGTGTGTCTAGGTCTGTGTGTCTAGGTCTGTGTGTCTAGGTCTGTGTGTCTAGGTCTGTGTGTCCAGGTCTGCCTGTCTGTGCGAGTGACGGTGAGATTGTTCTCTGGTGCCCCTGCGTGTGGTGAGCTGTGCAGGACGGTCTGTGTGTCTAGGTCTGTGTGTCTAGGTCTGTGTGTCCAGGTCTGTGTGTCCAGGTCTGTGTGTCTAGGTCTGTGTGTCCAGGTCTGCCTGTCTGTGCGAGTGACGGTGAGATTGTTCTCTGGTGCCCCTGCGTGTGGTGAGCTGTGCAGGACGGTCTGTTTGTCCAGTGTTGTGTGTCCAGGTCTGTGTGTCCAGGTCTGTGTGTCCAGGTCTGTGCGTCCAGGTCTGTGCTTCTAGGTCTGTGTGTCCAGGTCTGCCTGTCTGTGCGAGTGACGGTGAGATTGTTCTCTGGTGCCCCTGCGTGTGGTGAGCTGTGCAGGACGGTCTGTTTGTCCAGTGTTGTGTGTCCAGGTCTGTGTGTCCAGGTCTGTGTGTCTAGGTCTGTGTGTCCAGGTCTGCCTGTCTGTGCGAGTGACGGTGAGATTGTTTTCTGGTGCCCCTGAATGTGGTGAGCTGTGCAGGATGGTCTGTGTGTCCAGGTCTGTGTGTCCAGGTCTGTGTGTCCAGGTCTGTGTGTCTAGGTCTGTGTGTCTAGGTCTGTGTGTCCAGGTCTGCCTGTCTGTGCGAGTCACGGTGAGATTGTTCTCTGGTGCCCCTGCATGTGGTGAGCTGTGCGGGACGGCCTGTGTGTCCAGGTCTGTGTGTCCTGGTCTGTGTATCCAGGTCCATGTGTCCAGGTCCGTGTGTCCAGGTCTGTGTGTCCAGGTCTGTGTGTCCTGGTCTGTGTGTCCAAGTCCATGTGTCCAGGTCTGTGTGTCCAGGTCTGTGTGTCCAGGTCTGTGTGTCCAGGTCTGTGTGTCCAGGTCTGTGTGTCCAGGTCTGTGTGTCTAAGTCTGTGTATCCAGGTCTTTGTGTCCAGGTCTATGTGTCCAGGTCTGTGTGTCCAGGTCTGTGTGTCCAGGTCTGTGTGTCCCGGTCTGTGTGTCCCGGTCTGTGTGTCCCGGTCTGTGTGTCCAGGTCTGTGTGTCCAGGTCTGTGTGTCCCTGTCTGTGTGTCCCTGTCTGTGTGTCCCGGTCTGTGTGTCCAGGTCTGTGTGTCCAGGTCTGTGTGTCCAGGTCTGTGTGTCCAGGACTGTGTGTCCCGGTCTGTGTGTCTAGGTCTGTGTGTCTAGGTCTGTGTGTCCAGGTCTGTGTGTCCCGGTTTGTGTGTCCAGGTCTGTGTGTCCAGGTCTGTGTGTCCTGGTCTGTGTGTCCATGTCTGTGTGTCCAGGTCTGTGTGACCACGTCTGCCTGTCTGTGCGAGCGACGGTGAGATTGTTCCCTGGTGCCCCTGCATACGGTGAGCTGTGGAGGACGGTCTGTGTGTCCAGGTCTGTGTTTCTAGGTCTGTGTGTCTAGGTCTGTGTGTCCAGGTCTGCCTGTCTGTGCGAGTGACGGTGAGATTGCTCTCTGGTGCCCCTGCGTACGGTGAACTGTAGAGGAAGGTCTGTGTGTCCAGGTCTGTGTGTCCAAGTCTGTGTGTCCAGGTCTGTGTGTCTAGGTCTGTGTGTCCAGGTCTGTGTGTCTAGGTCTGTGTGTCCAAGTCTGTGTGTCCAGGTCTGTGTGTCTAGGTCTGTGTGTCTAGGTCTGTGTGTCCAAGTCTGTGTGTCCAGGTCTGTGTGTCTAGGTCTGTGTGTCCAGGTCTGTGTTTCTAGGTCTGTGTGTCTAGGTC
Organism: Lissotriton helveticus; assembly: GCF_964261635.1. Classification (NCBI taxonomy): domain Eukaryota; kingdom Metazoa; phylum Chordata; class Amphibia; order Caudata; family Salamandridae; genus Lissotriton; species Lissotriton helveticus. The sequence goes on from NC_136062.1 coordinate 499,742,428, forward strand.
TGTGTGTCTAGGTCTGTGTTTCTAGGTCTGTGTGCCTAGGTCTGTGTGTCCAAGTCTGCCTGTCTGTGCAAGTGACGGTGAGATTGTTCCCTGATGCCCCTGCATGTGGTGAGCTGTGCAGGACGGTCTGTGTGTCCAGGTCTGTGTGTCCAGGTCTGTGTGTCTAGGTCTGTGTGTCTAGGTCTGTGTGTCCAAGTCTGTGTGTCCAGGTCTGTGTGTCCAGGTCTGTGTGTCCAGGTCTGTGTGTCCAGGTCTGTGTGTCTAGGTCTGTGTGTCTAGGTCTGTGTGTCTAGGTCTGTGTGTCCAGGTCTGCCTGTCTGTGCGAGTGACGGTGAGATTGTTCTCTGGTGCCCCTGCGTGTGGTGAGCTGTGCAGGACGGTCTGTGTGTCTAGGTCTGTGTGTCCAGGTCTGTGTGTCCAGGTCTGTGTGTCTAGGTCTGTGTGTCCAGGTCTGCCTGTCTGTGCGAGTGACGGTGAGATTGTTCTCTGGTGCCCCTGCGTGTGGTGAGCTGTGCAGGACGGTCTGTTTGTCCAGTGTTGTGTGTCCAGGTCTGTGTGTCCAGGTCTGTGTGTCCAGGTCTGTGCGTCCAGGTCTGTGCTTCTAGGTCTGTGTGTCCAGGTCTGCCTGTCTGTGCGAGTGACGGTGAGATTGTTCTCTGGTGCCCCTGCGTGTGGTGAGCTGTGCAGGACGGTCTGTTTGTCCAGTGTTGTGTGTCCAGGTCTGTGTGTCCAGGTCTGTGTGTCTAGGTCTGTGTGTCCAGGTCTGCCTGTCTGTGCGAGTGACGGTGAGATTGTTTTCTGGTGCCCCTGAATGTGGTGAGCTGTGCAGGATGGTCTGTGTGTCTAGGTCTGTGTGTTCAGGGCTGCCTGTCTGTGCGAGTGACGGTGAGATTGTTCCCTGGTGCCCCTGCGTGTGGTGTGCTTTGCAGGAAGGTCTGTGTGACCAGGTCTGCCTGTCTTTGGGAGTGACGCTGCTTTAGCCATTGAGGCTGAGTTGAAACCGAGCACCAAGGACTCCCACCGGGTATATTGATGCTTCGTCAAGGAGGCAATGATGGTTAAATACTCAAACCAGAGTCAAACATAAGAATATTAGTCACTAGGGGCCAGATGTAGGTAATTTTATTTTACCACCTCTTAAATACCGAATCATACCGATTCGGTATTTAAGAAGTGGTAAAATAGAAGTACCGAGATGTAGGTAAATACAGATGTGCATTTACCGAATCGGTAAAATTCGATATTTACCGATTCGGTAAATACCGACCGGTAAATGCCCATTCATTCCTATGGGCCTTGAAGCCCATAGGAATGATTGGGCATTTACCGGTCGGTATTTACCGAATCGGTAAATACCGACTTTCACAAGGGTGCAGGGGGTGTCACTTTGACACCCTCTAGCACCCCCAAAACGGGTTCAGGTGCCATGTGGCAGGCATACCTGCCCTAAGGGCAGGTCTGCCTGTCATATGGCACAGGTGTGGATGCACACATGTGCATGCACACCTGAATCGGTATTTTACCATCAACTTGTATTTGATGGTAAAATACCGATTTTGTAGGGCTTGTGGGACTCAGAAGAGTCCCACCTACATCTCGATTTTACCGATTCTGTAAAAATACCGGTCGGTAAATTTACCGACCGGTATATTTACAGATTCGGTAAAATTACCGAAATAGGAGGCTGCCCGGCCTGGCTGCGCTCCGGGGCTTTGAGGGCTGGGATGCCATAGGCATTTCGGCGCTGGGTCACGTCCTGAAGGGCACAGTCCTCAAATCGTTCCAGATGTTGCAGGATGAATTCGATATGCACCGGTCCCAATTCTTCAGGTACCTACAGCTCCGCCACGCCCTGACCCCCACACTAGCGGACTTGTCGTCCTTGCCGGAGTTTAGTCCCCTAGAAGCAAAAGTCTTTATGGGGGAATTGGAATCGAAAAAAATCTCAACCATATATCAAACATTAGTTACGCATTGTTCCCCCTCTCTTGATAAGTTGCGGGCGGTCTGGGAGAGCGATCTGGGAGACTTGGAGGAGGAGGACTGGAGAGAAGCCCTGGAGGCCCCTAGGGGAGCAGCGATAGCGGTGCGCCTGCGCTTTATTCAATTTAAATACCTGCACAGGGCATACTTCACGAGGGAACGGTTGTGGAAGGCGGGGCTGATAGCCTCCCCGGATTGTTTGAGGTGTGGCAGTGAGGTAGGCTCCTTCTTACATACAGTATGGGGATGTGCACGGCTGCAGAGGTTTTGGACCGGTGTGTGGGAATGCTTGGAGGAAGTGTTGGCATGGGAGCTCCCTCGCACGCCGCAGCTGGGCCTGCTCCACGTTATGGAACAAGTGGGGGGTAATCTGTATAAACGGCACTTGCTCCTTCTGGGTCTTACAATAGCCAAACGGGATATAGCCCAAGCCTGGAAAGCCCCCAAGGCTCCGTTAGTGGGGGTGTGGAAGCGGGGCATGGACTTTAGCATGGGATTGGAACGCCCGATCTTTGAGGCCAGAGGCTGCCCCAAGAAACATTATAGGATTTGGAAGAAATGGGCTGATTATAGGGGCCTATTGCTGGACCCCCCGGCGCCACAAGCCTCTGATATGGATCACGTCTGTACTACCCCCATGTGAACTGACCACCTGTCGCTACCATGCTGCTTTGGCTCCTGTTTCTGGACAGTATGAACACCGTGCAGGGAGGGGGGTGGGAACCGGGTGGGGATGCGGGAGGGGGGTGTTGGATAATGTTGACTGAATTTCTTGAACACTGTTGCTCTTCTATGCTCACTGTCTTTCTGCAATCTTGGAAGCAGTGTTTCTTTTGTATTCTGTCAACTGCCATAACACTAATAAAATCTGTTCTGAAAAAAAAAAAATTACCGAAATGGCCTGTTTTCAGGCACCTACATCTCAAAAGCCAAATACCGGTCGGTAACGGCCGAATTCGGCCGTTACCGACCGGTATTTGGCTACCTACATCTGGCCCTGTGACTCCTGCATTAGTCAGTGCTTTACTTAATAAAAAATAAAAATACATAATTTCATATAAGAAATTACTTGACTGTAGCTCCATCCTATCTTGATATCAGACCTCGTAAGGTTATTCTAGTACCTGCCACTAAGCGCTAGAATCCCCCCTACCATGTGATGTATTGGGCAGTGTCTTATCACCCTTGAGGGTATCCAGGTGCTGAAGAGCCAGGTCTTGAGTCCGTTCCTGAAGTCTGTCTGCGATGGTGAAGTTTGGCGGTGTAGCGGAAGGAGCGCCCCCCTAGTGCGGCCGTGGCAGCTGCGTGGTGTTTGTGCGAGGGTGAGGTGGGCAGATCGGAGGTTTCTGGTTGGTTGGTGGAAGTTTGGGTGGTGGTTCATGTATGCTGCTCCTGGGTCGTGGAAGGTTTTGTAGGCGTGGGTCAGTAGTTTGAATTGGCATCTTCCCAGGATGGGGAGCCGGTGGAGGTCTCTCAGGTGCTGGGAGAGGTGGGTCCTTTTGGGCAGGTTGAGGATCAGTCTGGCGGATGTGTTCTGGATCGTCTGGAGTCTTCTAATGAGTTTGGTGCTGGTGCTAACCTACAGTGTGTAGCCGTAATCCAGACAGCTGGTGATGAGGCCTGCATCACTGTTTTCCTGATACTGATTGGGAGCCATTTGTGTATTCATCAGCGCATGCGGAGAGTGTAGAAGCAGGTCAAGGAGACGGCGTTCACCTGATGTTTCATGAAGAGTTCACTGACTAGGATGATGCAGAGGTTGCGGGCGTGGTCTTTCGGAGTGGGGGTAGGTCCAAGTTCCGATGGCCACCAGGATTCGTTCCAGAGGGAGGTGTGGTGCACACTGATGTATCCCCCTCTCTGAGGACTTTAGTGAGTGCATAGTGATGTATCCCTCTCTCTGATGTCTCTGGTGAGTGCAGAGTGGGTTCAGAATTTATAATTCACATCTTTTCCCTTTCCATCACAGGTCCTGTGATTGCCTCATCTATCTTTGCTTTAAGACCGAAAGAGAAGCCAGACCTCTTCTGTGCGGAGCGCCAGGACTCGGAGTCGCAAAGCAGCGGTGCTCCTTCTCCAGGTGAGTGAGAGGTGCTCAGGTGGATATGTGAGTAGTGGTTATGTCTGACTCCCACACAGCACCCACACTGTTTCAAACAGGATCAGAAGCATGAATGTCTTGCGTGCCCCATCGGCTTGAGTGTCTGCACCCCAACTCCTGCGCCATGTTGTAGGCTGCAGTATAAATACCCATGGCCCGGTGAGTCCACAAATGAACTCTCGCATAGATTAAATGAAATGAAATGAAAAGGCGATTTATAGAGCACGATACAATCACCCGAGGGTGTCAAGGCGCTTGCTCATTGAGACCATAGATGGCTAAGGGTTCACAGGCACTTTAGTGAGTGAATAACCACGTTTTTAACGCTTTTCTGTAAGCTGACAGATGTGTCTCCTGTTTCAATTTTACAGGTGGAGAGTTCCACAATTTAGCTGCGCCCAATACAAAGCTTCTACCCGCCAGACGCATCTTTGCACCCTGGGAACAATAAGATCATGTGCAGAGGATGAGCGAAGATTGCGTACTGGGGTGTAGGGAGTCAAATTCCGTTTTAAAAATCCTGGCCCTATGTCCTGTGTGGTCTTAAAGAAAATACAAAGAGCCTTAAACTCAATACGTTTGTTGATTGGAAACCAATGTAAACCTTCGAGAGTCTTTGACACTGATGTGTGTCTTGGGATATTCAGCAGGAGCCCGGCTGCTGCTTTCTGCACAACATGCACTTTCGTTCGGCACTTTTTCTGGAGTTGATAAAGAGCCCGTTACAGTAATCGGTCCTGGAGAGGACAAGCACTGTGAGCACTAATTTACGAAGCTCAACTGGGATGAAAGGGAGGGTTTTTCATAGGAGTTTTAACGTATAGAAGGAGAGGGAGGTGACCGGGTTGACATGGTTTTCAAATGAGAGTTTGGAGTAAAAAGTGACTCCCACGTTCTTAACCTTGGTCACTGGTGTCAGTAAAGGTCCAAATTCCAGGGGCCAGAGGTCAGGTGACCAAAAAATAGTGTGCGCACCAAAGGGTTAAACCTCCGTCTTGCTGGAGTTAAGTTTTAAAAAGTTAGCAGTCATCCATTCCCCGACCTGACGGAGGCAGGTATGGAACTGTCACATGGTGACAGCGTGGGATCCTGATACAGAGACGATAATTTGCGTATCATCTGCATAGGAAACAGCCGAAAAGCAAAAGATTTGGGATTCAGTCTGTGGATGAAACATACAACAATCGCAGACTGTGGGTCACGCATAAAACAATCAGCTGATCTAGAATGTTACATCCCAGCGCAGTCCAGAGGAGGGCCGCGCCGGCTCTCCAGATCAGATGATTTAGGACGTCGCATCCCTGTGCAGTCCAGAGTAAGTAAGTAAATTCTTTATTGCATGATTAATAAAAATCATTGCATCAAAACGTCTTCACAATCCTATGATGTATAAAAACTGAAAACTCCGTACTGCAAATATTATCAACATTTGTTCCAATCCATTCATAAATATGTCATCAAATCAAACATGGGCCGGATCATGCAATAAATAGTAATTCCATTGAAGAAACATAGTTTTTATTTTTAAAAACCTCAATAATTACTGTAACATGATATTGCACATATTGCATGTTAAAGTGCCATTGTGCCATAATTATGAACTCCACAGCTCAAGGACGATAATAAAGTGCATCACTTAAGTCTGACCCAGGTTCGTCTCAGTGAGTTCATTACTTAATTATTACCTTAATACCATATACACTTTGTTCCACTCTGTATCAAACTGTTCAAAGGATCTCTTAAGATCAAGTGATACAAATTTAATACATCTCAAGCTGACGACTCTAAAAAAAAATTTCAGGACTTAATAAGTGCCTGGCGTGCGGATCTAACCCCAGTCTGCAAAAATAGGGGGTTTAAAAACATACGCCAAATAGTAATCAAATTAGGACACACAAATGCTATATGTACTAATGATTCTTGTGGCCATCCGCAGAGTCTGCAATTGGTATCCACCCACTGCTCACTCCTTTGAACTGATCGCGGTAGCAAGTTCTTTACGACCTGTGGACCGGTTGCTGTGACGGGCTCACTATTGATAAGTCCTTGATGGAGGATTGACATTTTATTTCCTCCTGATCCAAAACACCTTTCAGTGGAACAACGCTAGTTATATCTGACTTATATGGAATGGTAATTCCCTTTTAATCATTCAAATTTGGAAATTACTTTATATACACAAATTAAGAACGTGATAGTTCCCGCTTGGATTTTAAATAACTTTGATGCTCAATGAATTGTTCTTGTTCTGATGATGACCGCAACTTCTGACTGCGGTCGAAACGCCGTCGACGCTTCTGTGGCTTATAAATTTTAGCGAACACATAAGTTTTGTATATGTTGTACACCCTTTTCCTGTAACATAATTACGGTTTGCCACATGTTTGGTTTCCCCTGTATGTCTTGTATTTTTGCATAAACCAACAATTATATCTTTTGAGCGCACTATTTATAATACATTTGTGATAATTTTTCAATCCTTGGTTGACAGTTTTTGATTTGTGTCTCCCTTCCCTTATTCTTCCTCCTCTCCCCCCTTTTTCTTTTTTTAAAAAAGTGAAATTTGTTTGCAATTGATTATTCTCACAATTGCGATCTGTTATTGGTCTCCTGAACTGTTGTTTGGAATACTAACTGCTCAATTCAGGGCAGTCCAGAGGAGGGCCGCCCCGGCTCTCCAGATCAGCATGACAACGATCCTAGGTCTGGCTTTTCTCTCACTCGTCATTCTCATGTTACTCCAGTTGGTTTAACTGGAGCAGATCAAGACACCGTCACCTCCATCATGCTTCTGTTGTCACAAACTAAAACCCACGCCAGAAACATGAAGTCCCGTAGATGGGTCTGGGATCAGGGCGGATCCTCGAGACCTGGGAACAGGAGGGTGTGTGGGAGGGTATTGCAAGCGATGGGCTCCGCGAACCATGTTGGATCACCTTTGGTATCAACCAACAATGCAAGCGCAAAGAAACACCATCACAGCAGCAAAACCACGGAGAGCGACAAAGAAGTGATGTGTAGAATGTTTGATTTTGTGTCTGCCACGGGTGCTCATTCTTGGACTTGTTCCAGTCCATCGTGTTTGCTCTGTGTGCCACCACAGACAGGAACCACCGTATGAACGGAGGCCTTGGCCTGGCCCAGGCCCCTTCTGAACAGGAAGATAAGCAGCCGCAGACCAGTTTCAGCCTCGCTGGGACTTATCAACGACCTGCAGCCTCAGTCCTGCTGCACAGAGAGGTTAGGAAACATGTCTGGGCATACCCAATACATTTAATGCATCCCTCAGAGGAGTAAACAAGGGTTGGAATGTTTGCGTAATGGGATCCATTGGTCATTACTCTTGGCTGATCTGCATATGGTTTGTCCCTGTTTTCGGTGGTGCAGGGAGGAAGAAAATGGTGGACTAGAATGTGACAGACTGCTAAGCACTCGCAGAGGCCAATGAAAGCCGTACAGTATATTGTGCATTTTGGAGCATGTGGTCTATGGTGTAAGATCCTTACATCTTTAACCTACAGTGAAGAAAGAGGACCTTCTGCGATGGTGTGAGCCGGGAGAAAGAGGACCTTCTGCGACGGTGTGAGCCGGGAGAAAGAGGACCTTCTGCAATGATGTGAGCTGGGAGAAAGAGGACCTTCTGCAATGATGTGAGCTGGGAGAAAAAGGACCTTCTGCAATGATGTGAGCTGGGAGAAAAAGGACCTTCTGCAATGATGTGAGCTGGGAGAAAAAGGACCTTCTGCAATGATGTGAGCTGGGAGAAAGAGGACCTTCTGCAATGATGTGAGCTGGGAGAAAGAGGACCTTCTGCAATGATGTGAGCTGGGAGAAAGAGGACCTTCTGCAATGATGTGAGCTGGGAGAAAGAGGACCTCCTGCAATGATGTGAGCTGGGAGAAAGAGGACCTTCTGCAATGATGTGAGCTGGGAGAAAGAGGACCTTCTGCAAAGATGTGAGCTGGGAGAAAGAGGACCTTCTGCAATGATGTGAGCTAGGAGAAAGAGAACCTTCTGCAATGATGTGAGCTGCAAGAAAGAGGACCTTCTGCAATGGTGTGAGCTGGGAGAAAGCGGACCTTCTGCAAGGATGTGAGCTGGGAGAAAGAGGACCTTCTGCAATGATGTGAGCTGGGAGAAAGAGGACCTTCTGCAATGATGTGAGCTGGGAGAAAGAGGACCTTCTGCAATGATGTGAGCTGGGAGAAAGAGGACCTTCTGCAATCATGTGAGCCGCGAGAAAGAGGACCTTCTGCAATGATGTGAGCTGGGAGAAAGAGGACCTTCTGCAATGATGTGAGCTGGGAGAAAGAGGACCTTCTGCAAAGATGTGAGCTGGGAGAAAGAGGACCTTCTGCAATGATGTGAGCTGGGAGAAAGAGGACCTTCTGCAATGGTGTGAGCTGGGAGAAAGAGGACCTTCTGCAAGGATGTGAGCTGGGAGAAAGAGGACCTTCTGCAATAATGTGAGCTGGGAGAAAGAGGACCTTCTGCAATGATGTGAGCTGGGAGAAAGAGGACCTTCTGCAATCATGTGAGCCGCGAGAAAGAGAACCTTCTGCAAGGATGTGAGCTGGGAGAAAGAGAACCTTCTGCAATGATGTGAGCTGGGAGAAAGAGGACCTTCTGCAATGATGTGAGCCGGGAGAAAGAGGACCTCCTGCAATGATGTGAGCTGGGAGAAAGAGGACCTTCTGTGATGGTGTGAGCTGTGAAAAAGAGGACCTCCTGCGATGGTGTGAGTGGTGAGAAGGAGGACCTCCTGCGACGTTGTGATCTGGGAGGTGTCACCTGACGTTCCTATCATATCAGTTGTTACTTACGCTCCAGGATGTTGGGGTCCACAGTCTAGGAAGGATCGCCTCTGTTGGCTGCTTCCGTTTGCAGTAAAGCGGGTTTTGGTGTTGCGCTCTTCTCCGGTCATTGGGGCTTCAGAGGAGTTGTGGACTAGAACATCTTAGAGAGGACTTGTCCAGGATCCCATTTGATATCCATGAATGTGTGAGGGGTCGCAGACCCCAAGGCCTGGGAAGAGAAGAGGCCCCTGTGTGCTCCAAGGGTTAGTGTAGAAAGGGAGGGAGCTGGCACGAGGCGGCTGTGGGGGCTGGAACGTCCTTCTCTCAGGATCAACCACATGAGAGGAAACTAGAGAAATGCATTGATGTTTTGGGCAGAGGGGGCTGACTGCACATGTGCAGCTGTCTTTCAACATTTTACCCCATGTCTCCGATGTTTCCCCGTTATTACGCAACTCTTTACCGGACTCTGTAATGTAATGTAATGTAAATTGATACTTTTATAGCGCACTACTCACCCGCAAGGGTCTCAAGGCGCTTGTACGAATACCGCTGTGGAACCCATCCTGGCTTTCCCTGTGAGGTGTCCACTCCTGGGCACCCCGAGGTGGAGGCCAGGCATCCTTAGCGTTGTGGGGGCCGTTGTGGAGATTAAGCAAGTTATTGCCCAGAGTCACAGAGTGGGACTCCATGATTGGAATAGGCACCGAGGCGAGAATTATCAGGTCCGGGGAATTTTGAGCCCAAGACGCGCCGAGGCGGGAATTGAACCCTGGTCCCGGGCTAGACCTCTGCATCAGGGTCTGCCGCTCTAACCATTGAGCCACACTTCTCTGACCTCTGACCTTGAGATTTGAAAAAACTTTTCAAGAAGGTTTTTATATGAAAAATACCTTTCAATAACAATTGCATGTAGATGTGTCTGCAGATCTGTGCTCCTCTCTTCCTCTGAACACTCATTTATTGTCCATTCCACCGTTCCTCCTCTTGTTCTTCACTGTAGGAAAGTGAGGCTCGTTCGGCTTCACCGTGCGATACTCTCGCGGACCCCAAAGATGTTCCTTGGACTCACACTGATGAATCTCTAGCTCAGTCTTGGTGAGTGGCACTGAGCAGGCAGGCTTTACGAGAGGAACACGTGTGAAGCATTTCAGAGAACAACATGGACAATAAGTACCTGACACGACTCAAAAGAAACTCAACACCAATTTATAACAATAAAGCTGATTTTTAAATTAATTAAGACACCGAAGTAAAGATTACCAGAGACATATATCAGGAGATATTGATTTTAGGAGAAAACATAAGTGACAGCAATTCAATACTGTAGAACTTTTACATTGCAGTCAATGGGAAAAAGTGGTAGTGACTATCGTCACTTGCTGGTCGAGTTGTGTGGAACCCACGGAGGGTAAAGGTTGTGCGAGTTTCAGGACCAAGCCACGATAGTCAGTTCAGTCGTACCTGGCCCGTGGAGCCGGTGCAGAGTTGTCCTGGCTGTCCTAGGGGCTGAGGGGGAGCCACAAGAGAGCTGCTTCTATCGCTTACATGGAGCAGGGTTCAACATCCCAACAACCGGTCCTTTGCTGACTTCGAACGAGTTGTATAGAGTACCCTCTAGATGCTGCATTGAACAATAGGGGTCATTTGCCGGGCTGGCCACAAACATGCTTTGGCAGAGGTAAGCACAGCAGGTGGTTATTTCAACGTCTGGAGGTCCAGGGGAACTTGGTAGCAGCCTGAAACGTTATGGAGGGTAGGACTACAGTTCCCACTATGCCCTAGAACATCTGGATTTGAGTGATTCCTCAGAGCTCCTGGTGGCTAGCGATTCTTGAGATCCAGTGCGTTTTTACCTGTAGTTTGCAGGGGACTAGTGCTACAAGTCCAGGGGATTGTGAGGTTGCTTCTGACTCTCACAGGGATCCCTCTGTTAGGGGATACCGTGCTTTAGCCTAGGATGAACAGCGTTCGTGCAGTTCCAGGAGTGCTGCCACAGGTGCAGAGTATCGCTCCTGTTGTCGTCAACTCTGGTCTTTTCTTTTACCTCTTTGATGCAAGTTGAATTAGAACTGAGGTTCTGGTGCCAGGGGTAGACCTTAAATCCAAGATTTTGGGGCTTTAGGGGTATGGGTGTAAGTTGCCAATGGGCTACTATACCCAGTGGCTAATCTACCCCTGAGGTGACTACATTCGGGCGACCCCGACGACGCCTGTAGCCTCAGGACAAGGGACCCCAGCAGGGGGTAAGATTTCCTGACCTCAAAAGACACCACTGCACCCGTCGCCCCACGGCCCCCTGTGCCCAACTCCTGGGTGCCTACCTATCCTCCAAGATCCCAACGTACCCCTTGAAGTGTTGGTCGCTCCAAAAGGTCCTCCGTCCCCGAGCCTGCGGCCTTTGTTCCCTTTTCAAGATCTCCATTGAATAACATTGAGCGCCCCACGGCTCAAAAGCACCCTGCACCAGCCGCCCGAGTGCCTCTGGCAGTGCAACCTTTGCCCTATGCTACTTCCCCATTTGCCCTGAGCAAGTGACCAGGAGCCCAGCTCCCACAGCCGCGTGGCCTTCTCGCCAGCAGCCACCAACCGAAGGCCCTCTGCCTCTCTTTGGATAACATTGGGCCTAACTACCTCTGCACCCGGCCGCCCCTGCGCCGCTGAGGGTGTACCAACTGTACCTACCTGACCCTGGGGGACCCGAGTCTACCCCCAGAACCTTAACTTCACCAGTCGAGTACTCACCTGGAAACTGATGACTCACTTTCCTGCCATAGATTAACATTGACTGGTTTGAAATTTTGAAACATTAAAATATTCATCTAAAATCAGCCGAATAACGAATTCCGAAGTACTCACCTGTGATCAGGAGAGAAGCATGTACTGTACCTTTTAGCCCAGTACTAAACCACAAAAGTAATCATAACCGTGTTTACTAGTAACCTAAATTTCTTCCATAGGAAACCAATGACTGTTTTTCTGTGAAATTTCTTCTGTTTTCATTTGAAAATTACAAATATTCCCTAAAAATCGTACCAACTACTAAACCGTAATTACTTTTGGTCTTAGGTAGAGGTCCCACTACTGAACCTAGGATTCCAGCCCTGGATTACAAAAGTCACGAGAACCTACTTTACCTGTGACTTGAATTTCCTTCCATTGGATAACATTGCAAGTTTTTCACTGAAAAGTTTTTAAGTGTCAACTTTTAAAATACCTTTATATTCTTTAAAAATCATTTCAACAACTAAAACGTTTTTACTAAACTGTTTTCAGCCGAGACCCCAGGACGGAATCTAGGATCCAGTCCTGGAATTAGAAAAGAAATCTATAAAGTAATCAACTGGATTTATGTAGAAAATCCCATTGAGCTCAATGTTAGATTGTGTTTAGAATTGTGTTGCCAACTGCAACCCCTGTACCTATTGTGTTTACAAAGTTTATTGCCTATTTACAAAGTAATTACATGAGAGTACTCATATCGAGAAAAGTACATTTTTGATAACTGTTGGTTCTAAAAATAAAATAACTATATCTTTTGATATAAAAACAATTGCCCTGGAGTTCAGTCCTTGAGTGTGTGAGACCATTTGCTGACAGTGTGTACAACAAATGCTTTACATTGTCCTCTGGTACTGCCTTATTGCTCGACCAAGCTACCACTTTGGAGAGTAAGGTCACACCGGGCTTTAACCTCTGTTATACCTCTGGGGTTGGAGGACTCTATACACACTGTACCTTATTCTGGTCCAGTGTATATAGAGCCGCTTTCTTACAAGTGCATCATCACCCTAGACACAAGATTCATGTCAGAGATGAAAAGGCACTGTCCCCACAGTCAAGAGGGAGTCTTTGCACTCGTGGCGGAGCCCCCACTGTCAAGAGAGAGTCTTCGAACTCGTGGCCGAGGCCCCACAGTCAAGAGGGAGTCTTTGCACTCGTGGCGGAGCCCCCACTGTCAAGAGAGAGTCTTCGCACTCGTGGCGGAGGCCCCAGAGTCAAGAGGGAGTCTTCGCACTCGTGGCGGAGGCCCCGCAGTTAAGAGGGAGTCTTCGCACTCGTGGCAGAGGCCCCACTGTCAAGAGGGAGTCTTAGCACTCGTGCCAGAGGCCCCACAGTCAAGAGGGAGTCTTAGCACTCGTGGCGGAGGCCCTACAGTCAAGAGGGAGTCTTCGCACTCGTGGCGGGGGCCCAACAGTCAAGAGGGAGTCTTCGCAGTGGTGGCAGAGACCCCACAGTCAAGAGGGAGTCTTCGCAGTGGTGGCAGAGACCCCACAGTCAAGAGGGAGTCTTCGCACTTGTTGCAAGGGCCCCACTGTCAAGAGAGAGTCTTCGCACTCATGGCAGAGGCCCCACTGTTAAGAGAGAGTCTTCGCACTCGTGGCGGAGGCCCCACAGTCAAGAGGGAGTCTTCGCACTCGTGGCCGAGGCCCCCCAGTCAAGAGGGAGTCATCGCACTCGTGGCGGGGGCCCCACTGTCAAGAGAAAGTCTTCACACTCGTGGCAGAGGCCCCACAGTCAAGAGGGGGTCTTCGCACTTGTGGTGGAGGCCCCACAGTCAAGAGGGAGTTTTGCACTGGTGGCGGAGGCCCCACTGTCAAGAGGGGGTCTACGCACTCGTGGTGGAGGCCCCACAGTCAAGAGGGAGTCTTTGCACTCGTGGCGGAGGCCCCACTGTAAAGCGGGAGTCTTCACACTCGTGGTGGAGGCCCCACTGTCAAGAGGGAGTCTTCGCACTCGGGGTGGAGGCCCCACAGTCAAGAGGGTGTCTTTGCACTTGTGGCGGAGGCCCCGCAGTCAAGAGGGAGTCTTCGCACTCGTGGCGAAGGCCCCACTGTCAAGAGAGAGTCTTCGCACTCGTGGCGGGGGCCCCACAGTCAAAAGGGAGTCTTCGCACTCATGGTCGAGGCCCCACATGTCAAGAGGGAGTCTTCACACTCGTGGCGAAGGCCCCACTGTCAAGAGAGAGTCTTCGCACTCGTGGTGGAGGCCCCACAGTCAAGAGGGAGTCTTTGCACTCGTGGCGGTGGCCCCACTGTAAAGCGGGAGTCTTCACACTCGTGGTGGAGGCCCCACTGTCAAGAGGGAGTCTTCGCACTCGGGGTGGAGGCCCCACAGTCAAGAGGGTGTCTTTGCACTTGTGGCGGAGGCCCGGCAGTCAAGAGGGAGTCTTTGCACTCGTGGCGAAGGCCCCACTGTCAAGAGAGAGTCTTCGCACTCGTGGCGGGGGCCCCACAGTCAAGAGGGAGTCTTCACACTCGTGGTCGAGGCCCCACAGTCAAGAGGGAGTCTTCACACTCGTGGCGAAGGCCCCACTGTCAAGAGAGAGTCTTCGCACTCGTGGCGGAGGCCCCACAGTCAAGAGGGAGTCTTCGCACTTGTTGCAGGGGCCCCACTGTCAAGAGAGAGTCTTCGCACTCGTGGCGGGGGCCCCACAGTCAAGAGGGAGTCTTCGAACGTGGGGTGGAATCTTCTCAATGAGAATTCTCAATTTGGAAATATGCTACGACTTTACAGCTCCTTTCCGTATTGCTGACGTCACTTTGAGCCTCCTCCTCTTCTAAGGAATGCGCATGTTCAAAGGCTCCATTGTTAGAGTTTTTTATGCCATCAGGTTCGGATGGACTGCGCCAGAGCTCTATGCATTCTGGATGCCTAATGGATTCGCAGCGGGTTCTACTGAATGCCAGTCGTCGGATCCACTTTTTCAGCAACCGCTTTGTTTCAGTTGGCTTCTACGTAACAGCCCCCTTTCATGGTCCGCCAAGAAGGTTCGGCTCCAGGTGATGGAGGGGAAAAGGGACGGACTTTTTAGGAAATTGCCTTGATAAGGGGCTAAATGCACGTACTCGATCCAGCACAACGTCTGCCACCTTTGTTTGTGGCGGGAGCATAAAGAACAGGACTGTGCAGCCTGTTCAAGAATAAAAGGTCTCTGCGCTCACAACGTGACCCACGCCTAGCACATAAAATGGAGATGGCGGTGATTTTAGGATGCCAAATATCCCTCGATGACTGACCTGGTGCGTATATGTGCCCTGTGTACTGCCTTTCAGGTGCGTTGGTGGGAGGAAGGTATGGTGTGAGGATCCATGGACGCAGGGCATACGCACTGGCACCTGGGGGGAATATATGATGGTGGGACAACAAGCTTTCAGACATCATAGTGCAATTACATTTCACTGTGGGCATGGGAATTCAGTACCTAGTAGGTATTCTTCATCAAAGTCACCTCTTTCTAATTTCTGGTATATGTCACTGGGTCAGAAGATGTATGAGTCAATCATTCAATCAATCAATCAATGCATTTATAGAGCGTGCTAATCACCCGTGAGGGTCTCAAGGCACTAAAGGGAGGGGGGTGGTGCTGTTACTGCTCGAATAGCCAGGTCTTGAGGTGTTTCCTGAAGGTGAGGTGGTCCTGGGTCATTCGTAGGTGGGCGGGGAGGGAGTTCCATGTCTTGGCGGCCAGGGAGGAGAACGATCTTCCTCCGGTTGTGGTTCTGCGAATCCGTGAGACGGTGGCGAGGGCGAGGCTGGCGGAGCGGAGCTGGCGGATCGGAGTGTAGAAGGTGAGGCGGTTGTTGAGGTATTCGGGGCCCATGTCGTGGAGCACTTTGTGTGCGTGGGTGAGGAGCCTGAACGTGATCCTTTTGCTGACGGGGAGCCAGTGCAGGTTTCTCAGGTGGGCAGATATGTGGCTGTGGCGGGGGATGTTGAGGATGAGTCGTGCGGAGGCGTTCTGTATGCGCTGAAGTCGTTTCTGAAGTTTGGCAGTGGTTCCTGCGTATAGGGCGTTCCCGTAGTCCAGTCGGCTGGTGACGAGGGCCTGGGTGACCGTCTTTCTGGTTTCGGTGGGGATCCACCGGAAGATTTTTCGGAGCATGCGCAGGGTGTTGAAGCATGAGGATGAGATGGCGTTGACTTGTTTGGTCATCGAGAGTGAGGAGCCCAGGATGAATCCTAGGTTGCGTGCGTGGTCCTTGGGTGTCGGTGCGGTGCCCAAGGCTGTGGGCCACCAGGAGTTGTCCCAGGCGGATGGAGATTGTCCGAGGATGAGGACCTCCGTCTTGTCTGAGTTCAGTTACAGACGACTGAGTTTCATCCATTCCGCGACGTCCTTCATTCCTTCCTGGAGGTTGGTTTTGTTGGTGGCTGGGTCCTTGGTGAGGGAGAGTATCAGCTGGGTGTCGTCGGCGAGAGATGATGTTGAGGTTGTGTTTGTGTGCGATGGCGGTGAAGGGGCTCATGTAGATATTGAAGAGGGTTGGGCTGAGCGAGGAGCCTTGGGGTACGCCGCAGATGATCTCGGTGGCCGCGGAGAGGAAGGGAGGGATACGGATTCTCTGGATTCTGTTGGAGAGGAATGAGGTGATCCAGTCCAGGGCTTTTCCTTGGATCCCAGTGTCGTGGAGGCGGGTTATTAGGGTGCGGTGGCACACGGTGTCGAAGGCGGCTGAGAGGTCGTGAAGGATGAGAGCGGTTGTTTCCACGTTGTCAAGCAGGGTCCTGATTCGTCGGTGGCTGTGATTAGGGCGGTCTCGGTGCTGTGGTTGGCTCGGAATCCGGACTGGGATGGGTCGAGTGAGTTGTTTGCCTCAAGGAATGCAGTCAGCTGTTTATTGACGGTCTTCTCGATGACTTTTGCCGGGAAGGGAAGGAGAGAGATGGGGCGGAAGTTCTTGAGGTCTTTAGGGTCCGCTGTGGGTTTCTTCAGAAGGGCGTTGATCTCTGCGTGCTTCCAGCTCTCTGGGAAGGCGGCGGACGTGAAGGAGTTGTTTATGACGTTCCGGAGGTGGGGTGCGATGATGGTGCCGGCTATGTTGAAAATGTGGTGAGGGCATGGGTCAGAGGGAGAGCCAGAGTGGAAGGTGTTCATGACGTGGTTGGTGTCTTCCGTGCTGATGGTGGTCCAGGCGCTGAGGGTGGTGGTTGGGGGCGTTGATTTGGTGAGTGGAGGCGGAGTCTGGGCACCGAAGCTGTCGTGTATATCGGCGATTTTGCGGTAGAAGAACGTGGCGAGGGAGTTGCAGAGGTCTTGCGACGGTGTGATGTCATTGTTGCTGGCGCTGGGGTTGGAGAGCTCTTTTAAGATGCTGAAGAGTTCCTTGCTGTTGTGTGTGTGTTGTTGTCCAGCCGCTCTTTGAAAGATGTCCTTTTGGTGGTGCGGATCAGCTGGTGGTGTTGCGAGTGGCATTCTTGAGAGCTGTCATGTTTTCTGTTGTTCGTTCGTGGCGCCAGGTTTTCTCGAGAGTTCGGCAGGATTTCTTTGATTCTTTGAGGGCGTCGGTGAACCATGTGGTTTTCCTTTTGCCGGTCTTGCCTGGGGGTTTCTTCATTGGAGCAAGGCGTCGGCGCAGTTGGTGATCCACTGTGCGAGGTTGCGGGCTGCGTCGTTGGTGTCAGGGGTGTCGGTTGGTGGGTTCTGGCTCAGTGATGTGGTTAGCTGGTCTGTGGTGACTTTGCTCCAGCTTCTGCGGGGGATCTGTTGCGGGCGGTGGTGGGATGTAGTTTTCTTAAAGGTGAAATGGATGCAGCTGTGGTCGATCCAGTGTAGTCCGGTGAAGTTGTTGAAGGAGACGTGGTTGCTGGCGGAGAAGATGGGGTCGAGTGTGTGGCCGGCGTAGTGGGTGGGGGTGTTCACCAGTTGCTTGAGTCCGAGGTTGGTGATGTTGTCGAGCAGGATGGTGGTGTTGTTGTCGTTATTGTTCTCCAGGTGGAAATTCAGGTCCCCTAGGAGGATGTATTCTGATGTGGCGAGGGCATGTGGGCTAATGAAGTCAGCGATGGTTTCGCTGAATTGTGTGCGCGGGCCCGGGGATCTGTAGATGAGGTTTCCTCTGAGGGTGGTCTTGGGGTCAGTGTGGATCTGGAAGTGTAGGTGTTCGGTGGTGGTGAGGGTGTCTTCGGTGTTGGTTGTGACGCTGATGGTGTTCCTTTAGATGATGGCGATTCCTCCTACGGTTTGGTTGATGCGGTCCTTAGGAATGATCTTGTAGCCGTCCGGGATGGCTATGGCGATGTCGGGGGCTGAGGAGGCGTTCATCCAGGTTTCTGTGAGGAAGGCGACGTCCGGTGCTGTTGTGTCGAGGAGATCCCTGAGTTTGACGGCGTTCTTGTGGACGGAGCGGGTGTTTAGTAGTATGCACTTGAGGTGGTTGTTGTTGTTGCTTGGTCCGAGGGGCGGGGTGCAGGTTCGGAGGCAGGTGAATTGGCAGGCTTGGCAGGTGAAGGGTCAGCGGCACAAGGTGGACCGTGTGGCGGCCGAGGGGGGCGACCTACCTGGTGGCAGGGTCAGGGGTCGCTCTCTTCACCGCGGCACGGCCTCCCTATGAGGGTCTGTGGGAGGGAGGAGAAGCTGGGAGGCGGGCGTGGGGCGGCGAATGGAAAACCAGGGGGCAGGGACGCAGCGGCGGGAAAGCGCGAGGGAGGGGAGCAGGAGACAGAAGGCAAACGGGGGTCGGGGGGGGCAGAAAGCAATGTCAATGTGAACAAAACAAAATCACAATAAACTCAGGACAAGAGAGGCAACAGTTCAAGAAAGAGCGACAGAGTCAGACAGGACACAGATCAAAACGAGACAAGTCAAAAACAAATCAAAACCAGCACAGTGGCGGCGGGACAGCGGCACAAGGAGGACCGTCTGGCGGCCGAGGGGGGCGACCTACCTGGTCGCAGGGTCAAGGGTCGCTCCTCATGTGTGCTTCCAGGATATATAGCAACAATGTCTGTGATGATGTTGTTTGTGTCACAGACAACTTGGATGTTGAGGGAATGTGGGCTTTTTCTTAATGAAATATGTATTCTATGCATGAGGGGGCACATATGTGCTCCTGGGTCCAATCTATGCACCCTCTGACCTTTGAAAACCTTGCTATTCTATAAAATTGCACTTTTGTATTTTATAGATCCACATCATTCCTTGACAGGTAGATGTGTTAATGGATGTGGTGTAGCATGGCATCTAGAACATGTTATTAGAAACTCGATATTGCACTCTGCGACACACCTCCGGCCAATGCAATGACATCTTGGTAGCTACCAGTGGCCAATAGGTGGAGGGAGCACAACACCGGCACATGTGTGGGAATTGCATTGCTGCACAGGGTTCTGCTCTCAAGTTGTGGCTTCAAGGTGTCTATGAGGTCCTCTGTCTTCTCAAACAATGTTAGCCTGACTCTGAAAATCCTTTCCTGTCTCCGCCTCCTCTGCCGAGCAGCCAGTATCCGCATCCTCCTCGCTATCACGTACAGGGCAGCCATTGTGGAAATATTTCAGATGCATTCTGGGCCTCTTTTTATGGGTTGGGCCTGTTTACCACATGTTCTGATAAGTGGTAGATTTCATGCGCAAATGGGCCAATTTGCGCTATTGCACAATTTGCGAATGGCCTGTACGTTGTCATTTGCGACTTGGTAATTGTGAGTCGCAATGACTCAGAACGCAAACACCTGTCGCATTTTTTGCGAGTCGACATTTCTTCGTATTGCAGCTTTGTGATTTGCAAGTGCATTTCGTACATTACGCTCGACCATTTCTGCATGCGCAAATCAGTTTGCGACCGATTTTGCACTTGCAAAATGTTGGTACATCTGCCCTTTGGAGGACTCTTGAAAAGTAGAGAGCACAATGTCCAGACACGTCTTGTGTATCCACTGCCGGTTGCTGGAGGACCCTGCTTTTGTCCTACCAGACGTATTTCTTTTTTTAAGAAAAATATTTTTTTGTTGCATTTTCAATATACAGCACAGCTTATATCAATTACTTACTTTTGGAAATGAGGAATAATCAGACTAAATTTTACAAAACGACATTACATTTGGGAATATGTAGTAAGGGTAAACCATAACTAAAAGTTTTCTTTAGTGAGAGAGTGGAAACGCAAAGAGAAGAAAAAGAAGAACAACATTTCCATCATATAACCAATAGGAAAGATGATTCAAGTGGACAAATTAGCAACAAAGTTGTAACTCAACTACAAATTACCTGCCTTTCTAGTACATAGAGCTAAGGCCCAGTATGATTCGGCGCTTCCTTCCAGCTGTAAATAGGAGCCCATATCCGTCTACCGAGTGATTTCCCTCTCGTGCCCTTCCTTTCATATATTCCCCTCTCAAGATTGAATACGTGGAGGAGCCGAGCAAACCATAGCTGGAATGTTGGGGCGGCCTGGTCAAGCCAGACGGAGGCAACACAGATTCGTAGCACTGCCAAAGCGAGGAGACGAGGTTTGCCCCTGACTGTTATCAACCCCAAAAAGCATTGAAGCTGGGGTTAACTTAACTTTTTACGACCCAGGGTAGATTCAACGAATACCGTAATAGAGGATTTTATCATATAAGTCAGTCAGTCGAACTTGCTTTATTCGAGGTAAAAACTCATAAAAGCACAGTACATTTAAAACCGTTTTCATTCTTGATAAAAGACATAAAATATATTTACAAACTCCAATACATTTCCTTGTTAACCATGTTACATAAAAGGAGCAGTAGTTACATATTGGGAATTTAAAAAAATAAAGCATTTTGGCTTTACTAATATTAAAAAACCAACAAAAAACCATCAGTACATATAATAGTACGACCAATGAGGACCCATCAACATGGTCAAAACATTCCTTGTAACTAGCACAGAGACCTAGAAATGAAGGCTTGATCTCAACTAACCTACTATCATGCTATCAATTTCCTTCTGATAGCCCATGCCCATCCCAAGAATTTTGCAACCGCCACAGATACAACCGGCTGAGTGTTAGTACAGATTATTCTTAAAGCCACCTTACTCTCTCTCATGCCAAGCAGTTTGCACATCGCCCTTAACCAGACACGACGGGGTGTTGAATATACCCCACAAACAAAAAGAAGGTGGGCAATGGACTTAATGCCATTGTTACAAGCTGGGCAGATATTAGAATTGGCTTCTGCCCATCTTCTTGTTAGCGATCTAGTTGGGAGCGACCCCACTCTGAGCTGGAAATAGAGTTTCCTGTCCTGGGGCCTAGCTATAATGTCCCAATAAGGGATATATGACGTTAAAACGCATACTTTTACAACGCCTACCGTTACAACGGGACTTTTACAACGCAAATACTATTACAACGCATGTATTTACAACGCATTTTTTTACAACGCAGGTACCTTTACAACGCATACCATTACAACGTAAGTATTGGTAAGTATATATAATTTTTTTAATTGTATATTATTTTAAATTATTTTTATTTAATGTAATTGTATTTAATTTAATTTAATTTTATTTAATTAATTTAATTTATATTTATTTTTATTTTATTTTTTTCTTGTACCCCTTTATCTAAAATTCCCAAAACTGACCCTGAACCCTAAAAATACCCCTTTACCCAAAAACCCAAAACTGACCTTGAACCCAAAAAATACCCCTTTACCCAAAAACTGAAAACTGACCCTAAACCCTAAAAATACCCCTTTACCCAAAAACTGAAAACTGACCCTGAACCCTAAAAATACCCCTTTACCCAAAAACTGAAAACTGACCCTATACCCTAAAAATATCCCTTTACCCAAAAACTGAAAACTGACCCTGAACCCTAAAAATACCCCTTTACCCAAAAACTGAAAACTGACCCTAAACCCAAAAAATACCCCTTTACCCAAAAACTGAAAACTGACCCTGAACCCTAAAAATACCCCTTTACCCAAAAACTGAAAACTGACCCTGAACCCTAAAAATACCCCTTTACCCAAAAACTGAAAACTGACCCTGAACCCTAAAAATACCCCTTTACCCAAAAACTGAAAACTGACCCTGAACCCTAAAAATACCCCTTTACCCAAAAACTGAAAACTGACCCTGAACCCTAAAAATACCCCTTTACCCAAAAACCCAAAACTGACCCTGAACCCTAAAAATACCCCTTTACCCAAAAACCCAAAACTGACCCTGAACCCTAAAAATACCCCTTTACCCAAAAACCCAAAACTGACCCTGAACCCTAAAAATACCCCTTTACCCAAAAACCCAAAACTGACCCTAAACCCTAAAAATACCCCTTTACCCAAAAACCCAAAAATGACCCTGAACCCTAAAAATACCCCTTTAAAAAAAACCTAACATATAACATTTTAAATATAATTATATACTTACCTATACTTACGTTGTAATGGTATGCGTTGTAAAAGTACCTGCGTTGTAAAAACATGCGTTGTAAATAAATGCGTTGTAATAGTATTTGCGTTGTAAAAGTTCCGTTGTAATGGTAGTGCGTTGTAAAAAATGCGTTGTAATGTGTGTTTACCCCCAATAAGGCTCCAGGGATGGGGAGTCC
This sequence comes from Lissotriton helveticus, assembly GCF_964261635.1. Lineage (NCBI taxonomy): Eukaryota > Metazoa > Chordata > Amphibia > Caudata > Salamandridae > Lissotriton > Lissotriton helveticus. The sequence goes on from NC_136062.1 coordinate 499,764,611, forward strand.
TTTGCTTCCAAGAAGCGACCTTCCAGAGAGGTGGGATCTGCATCGTTCCAGTCTCGGTGTGCTACCATTTCCCAATACCTTGTTTTTATGGTTTCTTTAGTCGGGAATTGAGCCAGCTCTGGATTCTCCCATAATCCCTTCATGCCCATTTTTTCCAGTGTTCTACGCAAATCCTTTAGCCAGCCTATCTTATGGAATTTATCCATTTTAATTACATCCAGGAAGCCCCTCGCATAATGCGCAAGTTCCGGGGTAACCCAGATGCGCCGCCAGTATAAAATTGGTCGTAGCCTAGCCATATCAGATATGGCTTTCCTACCTAGATCATAGCGTAGTGGCTTCATGGGTATGCTTTTAGGGAGGCCAATAAGGTTTCGCAGGAATTTGTTTTCAACAAGCGTTAAAGGGGCCGAGTTGTCGTAGCCCCATAGTTCGGCGCCGTAAAGCGCCGCGCCAAGAGCTTTGGCCTCGTACACCTGGAGAGCTGGCGAAATCGGTTAAGTCAGGGATTTCTTGTGTTCAGCACTTATAGCCCCAGCATTTTGGCAAAGTTTAAGGGCTGCCATTTCAGTGTGCTTCCCCCATTTTACGCCCTTAGCTATGTGGGATCCCAGGTAAACGAAGTCCGAAACCATTTCCACTCGTTGGCCATCCATAAAGAAGTTCCCTTTAAAGCTAGCATGAGGGTTAAATACCATGAGCTTCGTTTTAGCTACGTTTACGTCAAGCCCACGATCAACACAGAAACCCTCAAAAAATTTTAAGGCATGCTGCAGACCACTAGGGGTTTCGGATATGATGAGCGTGTCGTCTGCAAATAGTAGAATGGGCGTTTTCACTCCATCCAAGGTAGGAGCGTCTACGGAGCCAGACAGCATAAGCTCAACTACCCCATTAATATACAATGAAAAAAGCGTTGGGGCCATGGCACAGCCTTGGCGCACACCCCGCTCTACTTGAAACTCAGCAGTGACCTGCCCATGCCTCCCCCACTGGATGTTGGCATAGTTTGACTCATGTGGTCTCATTGTTAGTGATAAGATTTCCAGCGGCATGCCCATCCCAGCTAACACTTTCCATAGCAGGGACCGGGGAGTAGGTCGAAGGCTGCTCGTAGGTCAATAAAAGCAGCATACAGACTGCCCTTCCCCAGCTGCACTACCTTCCAATGAAGCAACGTAAACTGGAACATCTGGTCTGTGGTGCTGGTTAGCTTACGAAAGCCAGCTTGATAAGGAGACAAGATGTTATTTCCTTCTACCCAGACCATGATTTTTGCTAGAGTCATTTTACCTATCACCTTTTGTACCGTGTCTATTAAACTGATGGGCCTGTAATTCCCTGGGAGTGTCTTGTCTCCTTTTTTATACACAGGGATTATTACAGCCCCTTTCCAAGACTTTGGTACAGGTGCCCCTAGCGCCACCGCATTAGCTAACTCCAGAATATACCTGCCTGTCCCAGGGGAGGGTCGGCTATGCTCTGGTCGGGGGATACTGAGGGTTCCCAGGGGGGAGAGGATAAGGAAGATAGAGTCTTTTATCAAGGATCTCAATGAGGGTTTTATTTTTATATAACTGCGTCTTTGCCGACTCGTTATCCTTTCACGGGCAAACGCTGCTGAGTCAAAAGGGGGTTTCCTCGAGGTATCCAGGTTGCTGCACTGGACACACAGGGCTGTCTTCGTCTCTCCTCGTCTCCAACTCCGGGATATGGAACAAGAGAAAGAGATAGACCTCGTCAGACAGCAGTATTAAATCATAATACGTAGGGCCGGGGGTGAGGGAAACCAGTGATGGGGCGAATTCTGTTAACGCTGTGAAAGGTAGTGCTCGTGCTAGAGGGGTTCAAGGAAGGGAGTTATCTACAGGGGACTGCACACTCAATTCGGAGGTTGGACCCGTTGAGCCACCCAACCCGCTACACGGCCCGTACCTGTTGTAGCCACGCCCCTCCCGTGGGTGCGTGGCGGGGCGAAGCGTGAGTCCGTTGGCCTCCTGGCTTGGTCTCCCCTCCGGGGTTCCGGTCGTCTCCTTTTCTCTCTCCGTCTCGCGATCCTCCTTCGTTCTCCTCTCTGGATTCTCCTTTCTCCTGGGGAACTTCATCCGTCGTATCCGGGGCTGGGCTCACCTTTGAACTACCTCCCGGGCACATGATGGGCGGGGCGCCATCATTCCATGTCGAACAGTTAAAGGGACCGCCGTCCTCAGGCTGGCTGGTCCAATAGGATTCCTCTCCTCTGTCCATACGGGGTCTGGCGGCTGTTGAGAGGTAAAGTTAGTAGGTAACAGGGGAGTGGAGTCCCACCAAGTACAATGTTCCCTGTCCGTACGGCACGCCCCGTCACACTGCCCCATCGCATTTTCTCATGAAGGAAGACATCCGCGGGGACCCCATCAGGTCCGGGTGCCTTCCCCTGGGCAACTGTGTCCAGGGCCTCAGCTACGTCAGCGTTATTAAAAGGAGGGACAACGAATGTAGTAATGGCTACAGGCTCCCTGATCTTATCCCCGGGACGACACCTATATTGGGGTCCAAAATAATCTAGCCAACTAGTCTGGGAGACATGGTTTGACGGTGGATCGGGGAGACCTCCCTTCCCCCACTTGACGATATTCCAGAATAATCTGGAGTCCTTAGCAGAACTGGCAGCTTTAAGGTCTTGCCAGTGCTGTTCGTCCCATTGCTTCTTGGCCGTGATTAGACTGGCCTTGTAGTTTCGTCTTGCTTCCCTGACGGCTGTAGGGTCTCTCTTTTTAATCGCCGTTCCCAGAGAAGTTCTAGCCGTCTTGCAGACCGCATTATACCACCCCATTTTTGGTGGGTGATGGTTCTTGCCTGTGGGGTGTGGGGCTCTCTTGTAGAAATGACCCTAGATAACATCAAAAAATTCACAATGCAAATTAGTGATTTTGTCCAAATCAATTCCACTCCCAGATTCCATGCTCATTATGGCGTCCATAGCCGCCATAGTACTGTCTAGATTTCTGCTAAGACTTTCTAGCACCTCGCTGTTCATTACAATTTTGACCGAGAAGCATGTGCATCGGTCGATCTCCAATTTCATCGAGGAGAACGACCTCCTACACATGTCTCAATCTGGCTTCCGTGCTAATTTTAGCACGGAGACTGCCCTTCTCGAGGTCACCGACGCCATCAGGGAGGTTTTAGATTCAGGAGGCAAGGCCATGTTGGTTATGCTTGATTTGTCGGCGGCGTTCGACACCGTTCCCCACGAAGACCTCCTTTTAAGACTCTGGGAAATTGGCTTACGTGGGACGGTGTTGAACTGGTTTAAATCTTTTCTTACCGGCCGCCGGCAAACGATCTGGGCGCCTCCTTATTCCGCCGATATGTCGCCGCTAGAGGTGGGGGTTCCCCAGGGTTCCATTCTTAGCCCCATGCTTTTTAACATCTTTATGGCCCCTCTGGCGGTGGTGGCGGAATCCTTTGGCGCCCAGATCATATCCTATGTTGACGATACCCAGCTTCTGTTCACGTGTGACAGGGGCGGGGCTTTCGACGGCATACGGATTAGGGACTGTCTAGGTGCTGTCTTCGAGTGGTTCCGGCGGCATGGCCTAAAATGCAACTCGGACAAATCGGAGCTGCTTTTTTTTGGCTGTACCCCTGATCCCAGCTGGAAGGCCTGGTGGCCACAGGATATGTTTCCCCCGGACAATGTTTCCCTCAAGGCGAAAAACCTTGGAATTCTGATTGACTGTGACCTATCTTTCAGACCCCATATCATTGGGCTTTCAGGGAAATGCTTTGGCATTCTCAGGATGCTTAGGAAGTTTCTTCCTTTGTTGTCACTCCACCACAAAAAAACCATCGTGCAGGCCCTGATAGGGTCGCGTTTGGATTATGCGAACGCCCTCTACTTGGGTCTACCTAAATATCTTTTGACCCGCCTGCAAGTGGTGCAGAATTCGGCGGCTAGAGCCATCTTTGGGCTCCCGAGACGGGCCAGCGCCGCTGAGTTACTCAAAGCATTACATTGGCTGCCCATCCCCAAGAGAATTTTATTTAAAAGCCTGACCTTGGCCTTTAAAGCCCTTCACGGTGTAGGCCCCAAGTACATTGGGAAACGCTTATCCTTCTACCTGCCTAGCAGGGCTCTGCGATGTGCTTCTTTGGCCAAAGTGGTTGTGCCTGCCATCAAGCGTTCCAGAATAGGAGGCCGGTCTTTCCGTTATCTGGCTCCGCGGGGCTGGAACGAGCTACCTCTGTCTCTAAGAAAGGCTAACAGCCTTCTCGCTTTCAGGAAAGAACTAAAAACTTGGCTCTTTGCTTAATAGTAGCTTTGGTTCTCCTTAGTTTTTAGCTGCTGTGTTGTCACTCTGCACTTAGTTCTCTTCGCCAAAGCGCCGGGATGCTCTTGGGAGTTGCCGTGCGCTATAGAAGAAAATAAATAACATAACATAACATAACAATTTTGGGCCACATGACCCTCCTCATATCATTGGTAGGAACGATCTCCACCACAGCTTCTTCGACATACCTTTCAACATTATTTTGCCCTTCTCGATCCCCCCCCCATAGCAGATGAACAATACATAAAGGGTTGTGGTCACTCTCCTGCCTATTGACCACCTTCATGTCACTCATCAAGTGCCAGATTGCCAGATTACAGATCGCATAATCAATCCTGCTTTGCGAGCGACCATTATCAAAAGTGTTGGCCCCATGGCCGTCGCTCGCTGATCTTCCATTCAAAGCCCTAAGCCCCCTTTCGCTACATATACCATTCATCTGGATTATGCCTGCTGTCCATCTACTTACAGGTTTTAAATCCAATTTAGGGATCCCCCACTCGGAGTCTACATCCTCCCCAGAGTGCCAGTCACCTACAGAGAGAGGCTCAAAGGTCATATTCAGATCCCCAGCAATAAATATATTATTCTCACTTGGCTGAGCACCAATCAGGCGGTCAAGGGCTGCCAAAACCTGGGATTTACCTCCATCCGTCCCTCTTACATATATATTGTAAATGTCTAAGAAAACCCCCAGCCCCATGCTTATCCTGATCAGCTGGATATCATTGTTTCTGGTTGGGAGCTCCACTACTCTATCAAAGAGCGCCTGCCGGGCCCAAATAGTTAAGCCCCCTTTCGGCCGTCCCTTGGGGCCCTTGCATGCTGGTATAGAAAAATTCAGGAAACCCAAGAGAAGCAAGGGCTGATAGGCCCACGTCTCCTGGAAACTGCAGAGATCGAATCCAGTTATAAAAGAGGCCCATTCAGGTGAGTGCACCTTGGAGCCCAATCCCGCTACATTCCAGGAAACTATTCTACCCCCCGCTCTGATAGATTGGCACCACGGGACTAGGGGGGCTAGAGGCCGTGCCCTTTGGTCATGTACACTTGAGGAACCCTGGCCTTCCACTACCCCTGGGTTAGAGACACCAGATCCCGTCCCACCCACATCACTAAATACTTCCACCTCTGCTAGGGGAAAACCTGTCAGACCCAGATAGTCAACCCCCTCTGCCATACTACGGGTCGTTCTATGCTCGCTACCTCTAGGTTCCTGCTGATCTATAAACCTTTCACCCATCCTGCTATTAGATAGTCAATCAATGGAGTTAAGCCCAGACCTATCAGACCCATGTCTAATATCCCTTGCAGACATGGCTACAGTGAGTGGGAGTGGAAAGGGAGGCGTTTTCCTCAACTGTATGCCCGAGTGGGATGGGGGCTTTATCTAAATTCTAGCATGAATAAGTTCTCTGCCAAATTGTCAGTAGACAAAGTTAATTCAATGTTATCATGCATGGCCCCAGGGTGGCTTATTCTCCTTTCTCTGACTATATCATCTCTAATAACAGATCGACACCCTCTGACATACCGTAGCCAATGAATGGCCTTGTTTGTCAGGGAGTCTGCCCCTTCTCTTGGACAATTTGGTGACACATGGTACTTGGGCACATTAGTCATGTATATTATATTTGAGGCGATGATACCCTTTGTAGGTACTTGATTCACAATGGGCGCTAAGTTATAGGTTGAAGGCCCTTTAGGGCCTTGTGTAGTACCACGGGGCTGAACCCCTGCCAGCGTTCCTGGCTCTTTGAATAGGGAAGGCCCTGCAAAGCCTCTCCCCCCATTACAGCCCCTCTGAGGCCTCTGGGTGCTACCACTAGACTCCTTTACTACCTTAGTTTCATTCACGGGGCATTCTAGCCTATTCTTGATAGAGACAGGGGTTGAGTTTGAACTATTCGGTCCCCCCTCTGCATGAGCAACCCGATGTATCTTGCTACTAGTGGCAACATTTTCCCCTGCTATTAAATGGGTACCTTTGGAGGGTTTAGTTGGATAGGCTGTAGTTGTTTTATGCAAAGCCCCTGGCTGAGGCCAAGAAGCACCCTGGTTGGCATTTGGACTTGTAACCAAATTAAACATTCGTTTTTTCAGGCCCTCTATCTCGTCCCTAAGCAGTGAGACTTGGTTAACCAACTCCCTAATAGTTCCTGGGTTATCACTTGGGGGTGAGCAATTACAGACATAAGTTGTGCCCTGTAGAGGCGAGCTAACAATACCACTACTAGGGGTTTCATTTTCAGCATCTCGTTGTACCTCAGCTAGTAGTTGAAACCTGTTAAAGCATGGTATAGGTTCATTACCTATCACAGGAGTGGCCGGGGGGTTTTCCACACTTAAAACATTTGGGGGAGCATTGGCCCTTTCTCCCATTAAGCGACCTTCTTCCCCAGGCTGCTTCAAGGTAACCGGCTTTGATTTGGCATTATTTCGAAACATTTCAGGGATTGTAACAGCTGGACCAACAACCTCGGATAAAATAGACTTTGAAGCCCCAACCTCCCTAACCGGCTCTATAGCCTCTGAAAGACCCAGATCAGCAGATAGAATATCTTGGCAATCGTCAATTATAGTGTCAATTTTGTCCATGAGGCAGTTCATCGCAGCGTGCTTAGGTGGACCCTTTACTTTCTTCTTCTTGCAATGTTTTTGGCGCTTCGCTGTCTCAATAGCCAACCCTCCTCCTTCCATCGCTTTATGCTTGCCCATCTTTAGGTACAGTAGACTAGTTAACACACGCCCCTATATACCTATATTTGGAAAGCGCTATGTACCTTTAGTTCTGTTCAACCTCACCATAGGTTCTCAGCGACGTTGGATCACAGCCGAAGTTAGAGATGTGCCCCCCCCCCCGTCCTCTGCCGTCCCCGGACGGCCACAGACGGTCTGCCCTTTGTCCGGGCTTTGTCCCGCGCGTCCCGCGCTGCGGGAACCCGGAAATATCTATATCTGCAGGTGTGCGGGGGGCGAGGCACCTCGCAGGTGCAAGCACGCACGGACTCCTGGTCACTCGAGTCCCATGCGGCGAGCGGCTTGGCAAAATTGGCCCCCAATTTTCCCTCGGTGTAGAGCCCCTCCAGGGGCAGCAGCAGCTCCGATAACAAGGAGCACGAGAGGGCAAGTGGAAAACATATGGGCTAGATCAGCATTAGGAGAGTTGCACCGTGGGCACCTGGTACCCTCCTGCCCCCTCCCCCCTGCCCCCATTATCTTTGCTGGGGTATAATAAATAAAAGACTGAAGCCCAGCAGATCATAAAACTGTCTACACCAACTCTAAAGACTGGATGAAGTTATCCGAATCGATGCTCAGCCTGTCTTCCCATTTCTTCCGTGCTTTTCTAGGTCATCCAGTTTAGTTGCCATTAGTTCAGTATAAATGCCATTAATAGAACAGCCATCTCCACTTCTTATTACATCAGTGGCTTTCACCTTACCAAATCCGTTAACCTCACCCACTTTTTTGCTCAAAAAGCTTCTAAGTTGGAGATATTTGAAAAAAATCCTAGTGTCAATGCCAAATTTGTCCTCAATATCCTTAAATTGGTAAACACCATCCCGACGTATTTCTTTGGGTTTGTGTATACAGTGCCTACCTCAAACTGGATGTTACTGTTAGGTGTGGGAGGACACTAGGATTAACAAAGTACAGGCACCAAACATACACCCACAGCCCTAAGAACCCACGCTAGGTGTGGCCGAAGACTTTTGCTGTCTTGGATTTGCCCTGACGCATTGCATTTTGGGTCGGTTTGCAGTAACTACTGCTAATGCAGATAGGTCCGGGCCTGGGGACTTTTACTTCATCGGTTAGAGAGTGCAGGAGACACTCCCACTCACAGGTTTTTATCAGGCGTAAATATGGCATTTTGCGGCCCCCACTTGATAACACATTCTGGACCTGTGGATAATCAGAAAAGGACTGAAGATGCGATCTATGACCTGAGAGGAGCCCGGAGGGCTGAACGTCCTCCCGTTTGTACCCAGGACAAAGTAGTGACTACAGGGAGACATCAAACTGCAAAATGCATTTTCTTGGAAGTTACCAGCCATCCAGTGGCAACTGGTCTTGGACTGGACCCTGCTTTTGGCGTCTCCTTGATTCTCTGTGAGTCTTTAAGTTCCTCCCCTGAGGTCCTTGGGAACTTTCGATGTGTAACCTTGATGGCTTGTGACTTAAAAGACTAAAGTGAGAAGGTGAAATCATTAACCAGGACCAATGTGGTTGGTACATCTGACCTGAGCTCTATCTCTATCAGCCTCACTTTGTGCCTCGTCTAGTTCTGCTGCAACCAGTGACTTCCATTGATGCTATTTGTTTTTGGTGCCATTTTTACTTAAAACTTGAAAAATTCGCATCTTCTCTCTGTTATTGCACTTTTGTCATTTTGTGTATTATATTTTGCTCAATTATTCTAATTTGGTTTTGGATTTTTTTATTGCTTTGCATTTTGATTTAGTTACGGTGTTGGTACTGCAATAAATACTTGACACATCGCCCTAAGTTAAGCCTGTCTGCGCTGTGCCACAGCTTGCAGGGGCTACGCTCAGGTTAATGTAAGGGCTTGGCGGGTTCACCCTGACAAGTGTTGTGATTATTCCTTGATGTGGGCGGCCGCGTCACCCACCCCGAATAATAATCCACATTCCTACACTCTCATAACAAGCAGACTAGACTTGGCCACCTATGTGTACTTTTCCAGATACTTCATACTGATTCTATCCAAATGATTTGAACAAAATGTCAATTTTGAACCAGAGTGGTCTTGTGTGCGCCTCTCAATCCCATGCATCAATACTGTTTCACCTGCTACTGTTTGGGGCTCCAATCTGCAACTTGCTGATGCTGTTATACACCAGAATCTTTGCATTTCTCTTGAGCCAACGAGCTGACGAGCTCACCTGGGGGGCACCTGTGAGCCTGTGGAGTGGTGCTGTGACCTGTGAAGACTTAGGCAGCATTTCTGCAACCCCAGATGACATTGCTCTGCTCTCTACGACTTATGCTCACTGCTGATGAAGACCCAGAGCGGTACAAAAGGGGGTGGTGATGGACGGAGCATCTGAACCAATCAAACACTCACACCCAGTCAAAAGATCTGGGTTTGATCCATCACCGTTCTTTAGCCCACTCTGCCACCCCAGTTCAGACATGGCTATATGCAAATCAGTCTGACCCTGTGCCTCATGGGAACAGTCCAGCCCGAACTGCCAAGCCATGCCTTCCCTGGACCGGAAACAAGCTTCCGAGGACCGGTTTCTGGCATTACAGCCGTCTTCAGCCCGGCTTGCTTGAATCCAGTGGCAAAGTGAGCAAGGGACTCGCGTCTGAGCATACCCTGCCACACTTAAGGCGGCCAAAGCGGTACAAAAGGGGGTGGTGATGGACGGAGCATCGGAACCAATCAAACACTCACACCCAGTCAAAAGATCTGGGTTTGATCCATCACCGTTCTTTAGCCCACTCTGCCACCCCAGTTCAGACATGGCTATATGCAAATCAGTCTGACCCTGTGCCTCATGGGAACAGTCCAACCCGAACTGCCAAGCCATGCCTTCCCTGGACCGGAAACAAGCTTCCGAGGACTGGTTTCTGGCATTCCAGCCGTCTTCAGCCCGGCTTGCTTGAACCCAGTGGCAAAGTGAGCAAGGGACTCACGTCTGAGCATACCCTGCCACACTTATGGCGGCCAAAGCGGTACAAAAGGGGGTGGTGATGGACGGAGCATCGGAACCAATCAAACACTCACACCCAGTCAAAAGATCTGGGTTTGATCCATCACCGTTCTTTAGCCCACTCAGCCACCCCAGTTCAGACATGGCTATATGCAAATCAGTCTGACCCTGTGCCTCATGGGAACAGTCCAGCCCGAACTGCCAAGCCATGCCTTCCCTGGACCGGAAACAAGCTTCCGAGGACCGGTTTCTGGCATTACAGCCGTCTTCAGCCCAGCTTGCTTGAATCCAGTGGCAAAGTTAGCAAGGGACTCACGTCTGAGCATACCCTGCCACACTTATGGCGGCCAAAGCGGTACAAAAGGGGGTGGTGATGGACGGAGCATCTGAACCAATCAAACACTCACACCCAGTCAAAAGATCTGGGTTTGATCCATCACCGTTCTTTAGCCCACTCTGCCACCCCAGTTCAGACATGGCTATATGCAAATCAATCTGACCCTGTGCCTCATGGGAACAGTCCGGCCCGAACTGCCAAGCCATGCCTTCCCTGGACCGTAAACAAGCTTCCGAGGACCGGTTTCTGGCATTACAGTCGTCTTCAGCCCGGCTTGCTTGAATCCAGTGGAAAAGTGAGCAAGGAACTCACGTCTGAGCATACCCTGCCACACTTATGGCAGCCAAAGCGGTACAAAATGGGGGTGGTGATGGACGGAGCATCTGAACCAATCAAACACTCACACCCAGTCAAAAGATCTGGGTTTGATACATCACCGTTCTTTAGCCCACTCTGCCACCCCAGTTCAGACATGGCTATATGAAAATCAGTCTGACCCTGTGCCTCATGGGAACAGTCCAGCCCGAACTGCCAAGCCATGCCTTCCCTGGACCGGAAACAAGCTTCCGAGGACCGGTTTCTGGCATTAAAGCCGTCTTCAGCCCGGCTTGCTTGAATCCAGTGGCAAAGTGAGCAAGGGATTCACGTATGAGCATACCCTGCCACACTTATGGCAGCCAAAGCGGTACAAAAGGGGGTGGTGATGGACGGAGCATCTGAACCAATCAAACACTCACACCCAGTCAAAAGATCTGGGTTTGATCCATCACCGTTCTTTAGCCCACTCTGCCACCCCAGTTCAGACATGGCTATATGCAAATCAGTCTGACCCTGTGCCTCATGGGAACAGTCCACCCCGAACTGCCAAGCCATGCCTTCCCTGGACAGGAAACAAGCTTCCGAGGACCGGTTTCTGGCATTACAGCCGTCTTCAGCCCGGCTTGCTTGAATCCAGTGGCAAAGTGAGCAAGGGACTCACGTCTGAGCATACCCTGCCACACTTATGGCGGCCAAAGTGGTACAAAAGGGGGTGGTGATGGACGGAGCATCTGAACCAATCAAACACTCACACCCAGTCAAAAGATCTGGGTTTGATCCATCACCGTTCTTTAGCCCACTCTGCCACCCCAGTTCAGACATGGCTATATGCAAATCAGTCTGACCCTGTGCCTCATGGGAACAGTCCAGCCCGAACTGCCAAGCCAGGCCATCCCTGTACCGGAAACAAGCTTCCGAGGACCGGTTTCTGGCATTACAGCCGTCTTCAGCCCGGCTTGCTTGAATCCAGTGGCAAAGTGAGCAAGGGACTCACGTCTGAGCATACCCTGCCACACTGCCAAAACGGTCCTCGGAAGCTTGTTTCTGGTCCAGGGAAGACATGGCTTGGCAGTTCGGGCTGGACTGTTCCCATGAGGCACAGGGTCAGACTGATTTGCATATGGCCATGTCTGAACTGGGGTGGCGGAGTGGGCTAAAGAACGGTGATAGATTATACCCAGATCTTTTGACTGGGTGTGAGTGTTTGATTGATTCAGATACTCCGTCCATCACCACCCCCTTTTGTACCGATGAAGACCCAGAAACGCATGTCTAGAGAAAACAGCACTACCTGCACTAACTTTGGTGAAAAACAACAGTAACTTTGAAGTAAGTGATCTGCATTTACTAGAATGCAATGGGGTGAACTGTGCTGGGACTGTGAGGCAGTGTGCTCCCTCCCCGTTTTGTTAAAAAGGCTCCCTTGAGCCAACGAGCGGACGAGCTCACCTGGGATGCACCTCTGTGACCTGTGAAGACATGGGCAGCATTTCAGCGTCCCCAGATGACTCATCTCTGCTCTTTACGACTTCTGCTCTCTGCTGATGACGGGCTAAACCCAGAAACACATGTCTAAAGATAACAGCACTACCTTCTCCAACTTTGGTGTAAAAACGACAGCACCTTTGAAGTAAACGTACTACATTTACCAGAATGCAATGGAGTGAAATGGGCTGGGATGAGAAGCAGTGTGCTCCCTCCCCTCTTGAGCTTTGCATAGATGTCAATCAAGTATTCCTTTGGAATATCCGCCATGGTCTTCTCTTCAGTGGGGAGATTGGAAGCATATGCTTTGGACGTGTTGAAGGGTTTTGACAATGGATTTTTTCTCTTTTATCATTGACTTAATTCCCTGTCCAATAGAACTCAAATCCAAAACTGCTTCTTTGGATTTTACAGTTACTTTTACAGGTGACAGGAAGTTAATTGCCATGTTTGAGGCTAGCTCCACACCCACTGGAAATGGCACAAGGCAGTAACCATTCAGTTTTAGTTAAAAAAAATTGACCATGTATGTAAGCAAGAGTACTGCTTCTATTTGAGAGTTACAAATCTTGTAGGACTTGTTATATTTGAGAATTAGCAATCTTGCACAAATGTGTCCCCTGGGCCAGTGGGGTAATGAAGGCTCATGATATGAGGTTTAGTGTCTTTTTAAATATGAATAATTTATCTTAGTCTTACATTGAGATCATCTCAAACATTTGTCAATGTCTGTCTTAATATTGTGAGGATAACAATAGTAATGTTTTGTAAGTTTATAATTGTGTGTATTTGCACCTGTATTTATAAATAGAATTTAATTGACTGCAACTTTGTATTATCAGCTCATTTTAAATAAACAATTTAAAAAGTGTGTGATCAGTGTTGTATGCTCGCTTTTCAGAAGGTGATTCAGCCACCAGTGATGATGGAAACACAGACCAACAGCCAGAGGAAGGCCAGCACTCACCCGAGCAGGGACACCAGCAGAGCACATCTGCAGGTTAGCAGCATCCATTGAACGCGTGTCCCTCACAGACGGCTTTCATCGCCCGTCTCATCTGTCGCTGCTTGTCCATGTCACTAATGTGGGTTCTCCATGTTTCTCATAGAAAGTACATTCATGTTGAGTGAAAGTGGATGAATGTTCCCACAGTTGTCAGACTCTATTTACTAAACAAAAGAGCTTTTATTTACTTTGGTTTTTTTGTGTCTAGGGGGCATATGTATCAAACGATTTTTTATTTGCAAACGCTGCGATTCGCAAAATAACAGCGTTTGCGAATAAAAAATCGTTAAACGCGATGTATGAGCTGTTTTTCATCGCAAAATTAAGGAATCTCAAAATTTGCGATTCCTTAAATGCTATGTATCAAGCACCCAAGTTGTGTGATTTCTCATTAAGAAATCGCAAATTACCACCAACTTCAAGTTGGTTGTAATTTGTGATTTCCTTTACAAATGCACTTTTTGGCATTTGTAAAGGTGCCATGTAGGGCATGTATGTGCACCACATGCGCACACATGTTCATTTCAGGGGTGCCTCAGGGTGTCCCTATGACACCCTTGCACCCTTGAAATTATTCTCAATTTGCGATTCTCAAATTGTGAATCGCAAATTGAGAATAACTTCCCAATCATTCCTATGGGCCTCCTGGCCCATAGAAATGAATGGGAAGGTATTCCTTAATTGCAATTTCACAATTTGCTAATCACAATTAAGGAATACTAAGAATTCGCAAAAAATTGTGAATTTTTAAATACATCTAATTTTTCAATTCTCAAATAGCGATTCTCAAAAAATCGCTATTTGAGAATCGCAAAAATTAATTTTGATACATCTGCCCCCTGATCTCCAATTTGACTGTGTTTTAAGTAATGAGCGAGCTTCAAACAGTAGGATGAATTGGTTTGTGTCAGAAGCAGAATGTAGCACTGATTCCGAAGGCTTTGGCAGAGATTTGGAAAAGCAAGGTCTAAGCGTGTAAGCCATGTTTATTGTGGTCCTGGGTCACGTGCTGTCCTTTGCTGCTTCTGTTTGTCAGCAGCGGCTTGGAGCCTGAGGACTTAACCCTCTGCGTTTGGACATGCTCCTTGTCTTCTGAATCCCAGCAGTTTTTAAAAAGAAAATTATTTATTGATTTCAAAGTGAGGAGAACAATCAATAATACAGAATGATAATGAGCGAGAAGGTCATATAAACCCCGCATACCCCCCTCCCCCCTCACTCCCAGGCAGAACAGTATCATAAATAATTACAGCACATTCTGGACATAGCAATACATCCTCTAATGTAAGGCGAAAGGCGAAAGCAGGACAATTATGAGGAAAGTTCTCCTCAGTCGGTGGAGACTCTCTAGAACTGTAAGACGGTATCGCAGAGATCCGCGGTCGAATGGCGGGCCACTCCATTTTAATCAATGAGTTCAGTTATGTTTTATTTTTTCCTGGCTACGTGGTTCCATAGAGTTTCTGCGCAAGAGCGGCCAGGGCGGCCTCCCTCACCATAATACCGTGCTATTCTATGCCGGGAGCAGTGTAGCAGTTCCTGGTCCACTGTCTCATTATAGTCTGTGACAAGCTCCCTTATTACAGCTAATTTTGCAGTGGAAGGGTCAGACTCAAATTCCCGTTCTAATTTAGAGATGTCAAATGCTAATTTTTTTATTCTGCGTGTGATGTCGCGCAAGACTCTGGACTGGGTCCCTATGCAAGCTCCCCTTATGGTAACTTTGAATTCTTCCCATCCCTCCCGCGCTGTCTACTTTTCCCTCGTGTTAGATTTGGGGGTCTCTAGTTGGCACAGGTAGGTCCTTGTGACAAATAGGGACGCTTGCCTCTAGTCAGGATAAGGGGATGACACTCCTAAATAACCCCTGCTCACCCCCTTGGTAGCTCGGTACGATCAGACAGGCTTATCTCAGAGGCAGTGTCTAAAGCATTTGTGACCACATATAGTAACCCAGTGACAACCCTACAGATGGACACCACACAAGGTTTTTATATAAAAAATAAGTATACTTTATATAGATTTACCACAAGACCATAAACGACAAAAAAACACAATACTGTTACTTCAGGATGGTAGATTTAGCTTAGTTCAGTTCAGTTCTTAAGATGCGACACTTTGCGTCAATGTACCGTAGGTTGCATTGCGCTTCCACGACAAGCAATGTCGCAGCGAGGGAAATGCGGCAAAGTTCAGGTGCAAAGAAATAAAGACGTGAAGATCTTCCAGATGCGGCATGCTTCTCCAGGGATGTGAGAAGTTCTCGGTTCGATGCGTGGACTGCAGCGGCGACACCCTTATTCAGCGATGCTACGGCACCAGCTCCAACTGCGACACTCTTCTCCTATGATGCGTGAAGCTTCCGTGCAATGCAACAACTACAGCGGCGACATCCACGATGTGACGGCAGCAGCTCCGACGGCGGCGCACTTCTCGGGGATGCAAGGCGCTTTTCTTCGATGCGGTGCAGTGTGACAGTTCCAGCGGCGACACCCTCCTTTGGAGTTGCGATGGCAGCAGCTACTTGCGTCACACAGTCCCTCAGAAGGCCCAAAACAGCAGCAGACACTTTCAAAGAACTCTGTGGAGCTGGTGGGTGAAGTCTGTTGTCCTTGAGACTTCAGCAGGAGGCAAGCTCTTTTCCAAGCCTTTGGAGATCCTTCACAAGTTGAAAACAAAGAACACAAAAGTTCCTTTCGCCTTCCTTTGGCAGTAAGGCAACCACTGCAGGCCAATCCCCCAAGCAGCACTTCAGCTTTGGAATAGTCTCTCCTCAGTTTCTTTAGGTTCCTCTCCTCAGTCAAGGTTTCTTCTTGTAGTCTAAGTGATCTCATTTCTTGGGATCAGGGACTCAATATTTATACCACAAAATCATTTGTTCTCTGAGGGGAGAGGGGCCTGTGCCCAGTCCAAACCAGTTCTGAATCACTCTGTTTACCAGACTTCTCCTTTCCTTTCACAGTGCAGGGCAAGAACAACAGGCGCCCCATAGGAGGTGGAGCCAGCATTGTGGAAGGAAAGTACAGTCCTGGAGCACTTTGTTGTCAGTCTTCCTTCTCTTCTTTCAGTGTGCAGGGCTGAGGCATCAGCCGCTCCCAGGAGGTGGCGCCAGCATTGTGGAAGGCAGGCACAGCCCTATTCAAGGTCCAGGTGCAACTCCTCCCTCCCATCTAAATGCAGATCTCTCTATTCACCACTGGGCTGGCTCAGCCTGTCTCTGGGAATTCCCCAGCCCTGTCACTCACAAAACCAGACAAAGGAATACACAACCTAGCAGAGGCAGGCTTGAAAGGTTAGGCAAGCAAATACCTACTTTCTAAAAGTGGAATTTGCAAACACAGAATATTAAAACCAACTTCACTAAAAGATGTATTTTATTATTCTGAGTTCAGGCACACCACACTCGAATTTCTAGCCTGTTCTCTGAGCCTGTTAGGATTATAAAATGTAATAATTCTAACAGCCCATTCTGGCCTACGGATAACAGGTAGCCTTGCAATAGTGAAAAACGAAAATGGCTGTAATTCACTATTAGGACATGCCACACACATCAGGGCTTGTCCTACCTTATACTTACAATGCACCCTGCCCTTGGGTGTACCATAGGGGTGACTGATATGAAGAAAAGGGAAGGTTTAGGGACTGGCAAGTGGGTGCACTTGCCCAGTCAGCATGACAGTACCAGACTGCACGCAGGCTCTGCAATGGCAGAACTTAGACACATTTTTACCAGGCTGCTTCGGTGGGTGGCACAACCAGTGCTGCAGGCCCACCAGCAGCATTTGGATTACACGCCCTGGCACACTCAGTGCACTAGACTAGGGTCTGACAAGTAAACCAAATAGCCACACATGGAACCACTGATTAATACATCAATTTACAATAGGGAGCACTTGCACTATGGCACTGGATAGCAGTGGCACAGTGCCCAAAGCATAACACCAGCAAAAATACATGAGGCAGCAGCAAAAATGGAATGGAGACCCACGCCAATGGTGCCAGGTCTAACACCTTGTTTTCTCTAAAATAATTTTGTCTTGCCTCAGCTATAGTCTGCTAAAATACAGTAGTAAGTAAGCTTTATTCGATAAAAAATTCATATCATAAAAGCATTTCATACATTTTTAAAACAGCAATCATCAGTGTAAAAAACATTTCATAGCAGTATATTAACTGTGAAGGCTCGGTCACTGGATTAACAGTTTCCTTGCAACCCTAAGACGCCAGGCCCAACCCAAAAATTTTGCCATGCAGGTAGAAAAAAAGGGTCTAGCATCTGAACGTAAAATGCGCAGTGCTTCTAGATGAGAACGAGTTCCCAAACACCTGCAAAGGGGCCTCAACCACCTACGTCTCGGGGCTGCATAGACACTGCACTCAAACAACATGTGGGACACAGACTCTATCCTAAGGTCACAAAAAGGGCAGTAAGGTACGGTTTGGGCCGGCGGTCTCCAAGTGGACGTAAACTCACATAATGGAAGCACCCCCACCCTGAACTTAATGTACAATGATCTGTCCCATGAGCTCTGGATAATATCCAAATAAGGTTCCTTTAACGGTAACTCTTTAATCGACAAGAACAGTGATACTGATTTGCAGTGGTTTGAACTACGAACCCTCTCACTGTCTACCCATGCCCAATAGACCTTCTTGAGCTGTTGTTTCGGGGGTGCGGATTTGTTGGCCCAAGCCTCTCCTAATCCTAGATTATACAACAACTTTTTCACTTCTCTGAGCCAGATAATTTTATGCGAGCCCGATAGCGACATAATGTCATTCAGGGCTTCTGCATAACTTCGAAGCTCCTGCACGTTCCAGATTCTGGACCATAACAGGAGTGGGCGCAGTTTCGCCTGATCGCAGATAGCCCGGGTACCTGCATCTAGCAGCAGTGGGATGGTTGGTGTACTGTGGGGCAACCCCATCAAATCTTTGTGAAAGTTATTCTCAAGGCGAGCCAGGGTGTCAACTTTATGGGTGCCCCACAGTTCGGCACCATAAAGTGCCGCGCTCACAACCCTTGCCCTGTAGATGTCCAGCGGCGCCCCGATAGGTTTTAGTGATGAGGCTCGCTGCTCCTTGAGCAAGGCACCTGCCACCCTTTTATGTGTCAAGAATACTTTATGGTGATGTGCCTTCCAACTCATGGTGTCACTGATGCGTATTCCCAGGTAATCAAATTCTCTAACGCGATCAAGTGGAACAGAATCTAAGACCGGGGGAAAGACAGACTTTTTGGGCGGATTGAGAACCAAAAACTTGGTTTTCCCTATATTTATTGCCAAACCCCTTTCATCGCAAAAGGCTTTAAAGCTGGAGAGCAGCGATTGGATGCCCATTGGGGATTTCGAAATGAGGAGGGTATCGTCCGCGAACAGGAGCGTCGGAATTTTCCTCCCAGCAAGGGTGGGTGCGTCTGATGGATGTTGAAGTAAGTGCTCCACCACTCCGTTGATATAAAGAGAAAACAGAGTGGGGGCAAGCACACACCCTTGCCGGACGCCCCTGTCCACGGGTATACGAGATGTTTTCTCTCCCTGTGTACCCCATCTGATTTGGGCAAAATTCCTGTCATGAAATTTTACAAGGAGCGAGAGCAGGTAGGGCGGGAGGCCTAACCCATCGAGGACGTTCCATAAAAGTGCTCGTGGTACTAGGTCGAACGCAGTCCGCAAGTCAATGAAGACCAAGTACAGACTGCCCCCTCCCAGCACCACCACTTTCCAATAGATCATCAGCAGGCGGAACGTCTGCTCGATTGTGCCTGTTCCTGGTCTGAAACCCGCTTGAAGATCTGACAGGATATTGTTTTCATCGGCCCACTGAACAATTCTGCCCAATACCACCTTTCCTGCCACCTTTTGGGAAGAGTCCAGTAAGCTAATTGGCCGGTAGTTCGCTGGGTCGTCCCTAGAACCTTTTTTAAAAATAGGTACAACTTCAGCGCCCCTCCAGGAGTCTGGGAAAGCGCCACCCAGTAATACCTCATTCAAGAGGGAGGCAATTAATTTGCTCCAAGAAGATGGATGATTCTTGATTAGGTCTCCTGGGATCCCGTCAGGACCTGCCGCTTTGTTTGGGACGATGCATTGGATTGCTCTTTCAACATCCAAGCTAGTAAATAACTCGACCTGACACTGGGAAGCAGAAATGGAATTAGGCAGTAAGACAGTGGGTGGGACCCCCGACTGGAGTGCACCTGAAGGGGCAGAATATAATTTCAGAAAGTGGTCAAACCATACGCCCCCGGGGATGTTACAAGTAAGCTGCTTATCAACCGGCTTTTCCCTAGATCTCAACAGGTCCCAGAACCCCTTAGCGTCTTTCCTACTGCTTGCCTCTACTAGATCTCCCCAGAAATTGGAATCATATTCCTGCTTGGCTTCAGATATGGTTTTTTTGTAGGTTTTCCTGGCGGCCCTGATATCAGCTGCATTTTTGGATTTTAATGTGGCAACAAGTTCCCTCTTGGCTACACGACATTTACCTGTAAACCACTTTGCTGTTTGTTTCATGGGGCCCCTACGAATTGATTGGGGAACAATGAATATATTACTCAATGCCAATACAGTCTCAGTGTATAGGGGTAAAATCTTAGTGTCAGTTAGCTCTGAGATGTTCATCCGAGACTCCACTCCTTCCAGAATAGTCCCGGCTTGGGCCATCCTTATTTCATCGGCTGAAACTTTCGCCCACTTCAGGCGCCTGCTACAGTTTGTGGGGGCCAGTTCGTGGGTAGATTTCCACTTATGGGCGGGAGGGCCATAGTTTCCGCCCTGCCAAGGAGATAAGATGGTTAGTGATAGAGGATTGTGATCACTATCACTTGACACTATGACCTCCATGTCTTGATGGTATTGCCAGAGGTTATAATTAAGCATCATAAAATCAATCCTTGATGTATGGCCTGGCCTGTTGTAGGTGTGGGCGCCTGTTTGGTCGGATTTGGAGCGCCCATTTGCTGCACGCAAATTGTGCTCCATGCAAAGAGCATTGATCTCGATGGCGTTTTGCGACCATTTGGGAATCGGGTCAAGGCTAAGAATAGGAATGCCTCTCCTGGAATCCTCCTCAAAAGTGTCCAAGATGTCTTCTCTGGCCAGGGGTTCAAAACAGCAATTGAGGTCGCCTGCGAGCATTACGTAAGAATCCACACTGCAGGCGGCCAGATTGTGATTTAGGCCTGTAGATGGTAGATGGGTGCACCGCCTTTGGCACCCCTCAAATAGATATTAAAAAGTTCCAAACTTCTTCCCCCTTTATGGGTTATCGTTAACCACTGGAGATCTAGTGACTGGGTGTTTCTCACTTTTACTCTGAGGTCCAAGGCAATGTTAATCCAAATAATTAGGCCGCCTGACGGGCGACCTTTGGAACCTTGTTCCTGGGCAGCGGGGATGAAAAAGGTAGAGAATCCCACTCGATGTCTTGACTCCATGCACCAGGTTTCCTGGAAAAGACAGATGTGATATGGTTCCAGGAAATCATTCCATTCAGGATTATCGAAATTGCGATCAAGACCAGCCACGTTCCAACTTAGGATTTTTAGGGCAGGATCACCAAGTGGAGAATCATTTGCAAAAACAATAGGCCCAGGAGAGACAGAAGTATCCTCAGGTTTAAGAGACCTCACAGGTAGCTCAATATGCTGGTTAGTGGGTGCGATCGCGAGGCAGCCAGGAAGAGTAGGACCTGGTGATTCAGTAGAAGTGGCTACAAAATGAGACATGTAGGGTAAGTACCGCCAGTCTACCCTGCCGGTATTTTTAGTTATATCAGATGTGGAAGGTTCCCCTACAAACCGCGGGCTATTTGGTCGTGCTGCTTTATATGTTGCAGACTCAGAACCAGTACAATCCTTAAGATCATGTCCCTGTAGTGGTGAGATTTCCGTTCGTGGGTGGTTAGCTGAATACACTGGGAGTCAATCCACCTCCTCTAGAGTCCCAAATCTATTGTAAGTGGAGGGACCATTCCAATGTAGTAGGGTCTCCTTCTGGCCACGGGAATTATTCAGCCATGGATGATGCTGGACCAGTGTCCAATTTTCCCCCTGATTCCGACTTGGTCGAGGAGGATAGAAGAAGGATACTGGTTTAGGTGTAACTAGGGAGTCGTCATTGTTTGGCCACATACAAATGTGGTGCGCCGTATGGGGATCGTCAAAGGTCACTACAACGCAGTCTCCCGGGATGGATTTCAGCGTTGGGCCTACCCAGGGAGTTCTGCGAACCATTAATACACGACTTCTTCGACCATTGGGGATTGGTCTGTTTGCGTTTAGCCAGTGCATTATTTTGTTCTGGAGCGACCAGTGATTCTCAAATTGACCATCACCTATCGTGGGAACACCCGTCAGAACAACCACATAGTCATTTACCTCTGGAGGGAGGTCAATATAACCACCTCTAAAGTTGTCTTTTACAGGAGGAACTTGGGATTCTGTAGGGATCAACCTGCTGGGTATATTATGCTTAGGATTTTGCTGATGGCGTGAAGGGTCCCGTGAAGGGATCTTTGGTTTTTCACGAACTTGCTCCACCGTAACAGTCCTTGGTTTTGGGACAGGCTTTATTATGGGTAGTACATTAGAGGAAGTTTGGTTGGTTTGGGGTGCAATGGGTTGTGGCGCTGGGTCATCAACAATAATACCCTGGTTTTCAAGACTTTTCAACCCCAGAGTGGCCAGAGCAATAATGCTCCTCTCCATTTCTAGCAAATTGTTTTCGATCCTAGACAGTCTTAGATCTAGGGGTGACAGTAATTTTTTGAGAGTCTCCCATACCACCTCTATAAATTCCTTATTATTTCTAGTTAACCCATCTACTTCAGGATCCACACCTGCTGGGATATTAATAAAGGGAATGGGTAGAACCCTTTCCTGACCCCCATTCGGTGGATGTGTGTTAAGAGTAGGCTCAGCGCCAGCACCAAGTGCTGTGGTGTTAACTAAAGGCAGATCCTTGGGAACAGCAATTTTCGCTTTTTTGCGAAAATACGCAGAGCGAGAATTGCGTTTCCTCTTTGGTTGCTTGCCACTTGGGGTGATATTAGGTAAATTTATCGAAAAGGGAACAGTAGAGGAGGGGTTGGGGACACTAGATGGTGTTGGTGGGATTATATCAACGTTATTTCCCAAGGCCACCTGACAGATAGCTGGGGTCGCGGAATGGTGGACATCGACCTGAGTAATTATACAATGTGGAAGGGCCGGGCGCTCAGGAGTGACAGAAAGAGCTATATGGCCTAAGGAGGATTTCTTGGAAAGACCAATTACTTGGGACAATCGTCTAGCGGCATCTAATTCTAGCGAGACCCGGTTTTGAAGTTTGGATATCTCTTTATCAATAGCTATGTTGGTCCGGGTAATAAAATCATCCATGGGGCCGCTAATCTGAGACCCACCTTTAGACGTTTTACTGCGGGTAACCATTGGATTCATAACGATGGGAACACAGTAACAAAGATAGTTCTTAAAAAATCCCTAAGTAGATCTGTAAAGTCCAGGAATACCAGATAATAAGAGGGTAGGCCAGTCCAGTCCTCTCCGTCCTCGAACGGCCTCAAACGGCCCGCTCTTTGCCCGGTCTTCGCCCCGGGCTGCGTCCCGCGCTGCGGGAATACTAGAAAAATAAGTAGGTGGCCGGGTAAGACAAGGGGGCGTGGCAGCGGGGAGAGCGGACCGGAAGTTGGAAGATGGTCTTGCAGGGACTCCTGGGCAATGGAGTCCCCTGCACGCTCGCAGCCCCGCTGACCACACTCACCCGGTAGCCTGCTGCAGTCCTTCAGCGGTACCCCGGTGTCCAAACAGGCGATGCGGCACCCGCGGAGCGGGTGCGGCGAGTGGTAGCGCTAGTCCTGGAAAAATGCCGCTGTAGCTGCCAAAGTGCGTCCGTGCTCAAGGGCGTCCCCTAAAATACAGGATCTTTGAGTTCTGAAGGTTGAAGCTGCCACGCAAAGGGCGGTGTCTGATATGATGGGAGCTGTAGCGCGAGGAGGACCGGGGAGTGGTCAGACAGAGTGCGAGCCTCATGCGACACCGCTACTGTCCAGGTACAGACCATGTCCGAAACCAGCCAAAAATCAATGCGGGACCAGGACCCGTGCACCGAGGAAGCATATGTGCTCTCCCACCCAGCGGGGTGGCGTTTGCGCCAAACGTCGTGCAAATGGCCAGTGTCCAGAAGCCCCAGTAACATGTCCACGGTGCGTTTGGGCCGGTTATCGCTGCTGGCAGTTCTATCCATTGTAATATCTAAGCACAAATTACAATCCCCCCATATGATTGCCGAAGGAGGAAACAGCGATATTCTGTGCCATACATCCGAGTAAAAGGAGGGGTCATCCACATAGACATTTACAATCAGTACACTCTCTCCTCCTCAGCGACCATGCACTATCGCAACCCAACCACAATCGTCTGTTTCAGATCTAATCACAGTGAAGGGTACATCCTTTTTCACCAGGGTTAAACCACCTCTAGAGTAGGTAGAAAAGGAAGACGCAGCTTTCACACTCGCGCAACGTGTGCCTACTTTGTTCACTGATTGCACAGTCAAATGAGTTTCTTGCACTGCCATGTGATCTAAATATGCAAGCACCGATCTAATCTTTTTAGGCGTATTTAGGCCACGTACATTCCAGGTAAGGAACTTGATTACATTATTCATTATGTGAGGCCAGCCATTGGGAGACACATAAAAAATATAGCGGGTAGGTGAGCCCAAAGTTCAATACACTCATATTGCTTGTCCGAGCTAATAAAATCATATTTAGCCTTTCCCGAACCAAATCCCCCTAACCCCCCCACCCAATTCAATTCAATTAAGCTTTATTCGATTTTGAATTACAAAATCATAAAAGCACATTTTAAAAACAATATTAAAAGAGATCTATACAATTTAAAATACAACAATATTAAAAACAATATAATACAGTTCATAATACAATTCATACAACCCCGTAAATAGTTGAGGAGATCGCTCTGCACAATTCAATTTATTTGGCCGTAATCTAGGTAGGGACGAAGGAGCATTTGTATATACATGTTCAATTTAGAGTATTTACAATTTGATTATACACTATGTACATTCATTCAGGTGGCTTTCCAGTATAGAAGAGTAAACGAGCACGTACGTTACATGGAGTTTTAGGAAGGAGGATACTGCCTTAATAGTATATTTATTCTCTAGCTGCTTTAACTTAAGAAATGCCACTCTACAGCTCCTTAGCCCCCAAGCCTTTAATATAGGTTTCAAAAACCTTTTCCTCGGGTTCAGGTAAAATTTGCAAAATAAGGTGCATTGGTAGGAAGTATCATCACATGAGCAAATTGTCAAATCTTTTGAACAATCATTACAATCAGGGAAAGTTATAAATTAAAAAAATGTATCATTGCGAACACGGGTCAACAACATACGAGTATAACAGCTTGGATCTAATAACAAATAAGGTTGGATCCCTTCACTGATGGTAAGTAACTGATTTTTCACGACTGTACATTTGCCCTTTTCCAAGAGCCACCTTTTGTTGTCTAGATGTTCCAAGACTAACTTTTTCAGTGTGCTTCTAGATACTTCTTCCATGCTTACAGGAGTATCGAAAAATTCTGGGTGCCCAATGTCATTCTAGGGATGTATGACGTTACAACGCATACTTTTACAACGCCTACCTTTACAACGCGGTTTTTACATCGCATACCATTACAACGCATAGTGCTTTTCGGCGCTGGATATTGATTTATTTAATTTACTATTCCAACTCCAGTCCCCGTGGATAGTAGGGAAGGTGTTGGATAGTATATTAAATACATTCCCTATCCTAGAGCACCCCCCAGCGCTATGCGTTGTAAAAGTTGCGTCGTAATGGTAGTGCGTTGTAAAAGTTTTGTTGTAAAGGATGTTTCCCCATTCATCATATGTTTCACATAGCTAATCCATTTTATATTGTCCACTCCATCTAAGTTAAGGCAGTCTATAATGACGTCTCTATTTAGACTTGTTTCAGGCGTTACCCAGATTTTATGCCATAAGAGTAAAGGGGAGATTTTAATGGTGTCTGAGATATACGATAGACCCACTTCGCTATGGCAAATATAGGTAGCCATGGATTTGGGGGCCGCTAATAAATAGTGGATGAAGTGATTCTTGCGGCGTTGGATCTGCTCCGCCTGTTCAATCCCCCAAATACCTGCCCCATAGGTACCGGTTGAGACACATATAGATTTATAAATTTGTAAAAGTTCTCGTACCGGTCTCCCGCCTAGTTTTTTTGCGAAGTTTGTCAAAGCTCCGGTGGCCCTGGAAAAAGATAGTTTCCTTGTGGTCACTGCTGCCTGCCATGTTCCCTTTCTGTCAAAATTGATTCCTAGACAGGAAAAACAATTGGTGCTCTCAATCCTATTCCTATCCGGGAAGATCGCTCGGGTGGCCTTTATCCTGTTTCCACAGGTCATGGAATAGGTTTTGGAAACATTGACTTTCAACCCTCTACAGTTCATGTATTCTGCGAATTTGGTTACCGCCCTTTGGAGGCCAATCATGGTCCGCGACATAATTGCGGCGTCATCCGCGTACAGTAGGATTGGTGCAGGGGCCCCTCTTACAGTTGGGTAATCATACTGGGATTTGCTGAGATGTTGGCCTATACTGTTAATATACAGGGTAAAGAGAAGGGGTGCTAAGATGCACCCCTGTCTCACCCCTCTCCTTATATCAAACTTTGCTGAGCACTCGCCCTTCCTTCCAAACCGTAACCCCCCACCCACTTCAGCTGCCCCAACATGCCAAAGCCATCCCAATACCCTACCCTACCACCACCCAAAGTCCCAACAACAGCAGTACAGATTTGGGGTACACCCATTTGCGGGGGGTACATAGTGCTGCTAGCCTCCTACAGGGTAGGAGGTGGCCGAGCAGGTCCAATATGCATTAATGCATACATTTGTCAATTTCAACACACCCTCCTTGAGCAAAGTGCTGCAATCTCCTGGGCGGTAAAAGCGCTAAGGGGGAACATAACGTACAAGACCGCAACTGTGTCAATGAGGCGATCGCTATATAAGGGACTCTCCCATCAACCATTAGCAGCTTAGCTTCTTAACAATGATAAGAACATAGAGACTGTAGAAGTCGTTAGGCAATGTTAGACCTGGCACCTTGGCGTGAGTCTCCCTCCCACTTTTTGCTGATGTGCCTCAGATGTTTTGCTGGTGTTCGCTGCTCAGGGCACTGCGCCACGGCCAATCAGTGCCGCAATGCAAGTGCTCCCAATGTAAACTGTACCTATAATTGATTTCCATGATTGGCTCATTGGATTTACTGTCAGTCCCCTGTAAAGTGCACCAGGAGTGCCAGGGCTTGTAAGTGCCAATACTGCTAGTGGGCCTGCAGCGCTGGTTGCGCCACCCACAGAAGCAGCTTTTTAAAATGTGTCTAGGGTCTGCCATTGCAGAACCTGCGTGCAGTCTGGTACTGTCATGCTGGCTGGGCAAGTGCACACACTTGCCAGCCTCTAAACCTTCCCTTTACTTCATGTGAGTCACCCCTATGGTAGGCCCAAGGGCAGGGTGCATTGTAAGTGTAAGGTAGGACATGCTCTGATGTGTGTGGCATGTCCTAATAGTGAATTACAGCTGTTGTTGGACCCGGTCCTTTGGGCAGGTTTACCCCGTGACTTTTTGCTTTTTCCTAGCCTGTTTTTGGAACCTGGATTGGTGATTGTAGGCCTCTGCGTACTTTTTCACTGTGGTACAGTATAAAGTGCGTGTGCTTTCTGTGTATGGATGGTGAGTGACCTGCCCTCCCATAGGAATGACTGGGAAATATGTATGCCCATGGTAGATTCCTGATGCGTGGGGAGTGCAGGGGCGAGTTTGATATGTATGAACTCGTGAGAATGAATGCTGCAGAATGGTGTATGCGGCATGGCTGTGTGTAGTCTAGAAGCGCCACTTTTAGAAGTTGGCATAATTGTGTAGTGAGTCTGCTAGCACGTGATTGGCTGATGGGCCTGGCCCAGGCATGCCTGGGCCTGTTGGTAGATGGACTGTCTGGTTTGAGTAGAACAGGGTCTGCAGGGTCTGCAAGGCCCCGGAGGAGGGGGTAGATGAAAGGCCCCTCTGCTGTCAGGGATGGGAGGAAAGAGCGTCTGGTGGTGCCGGGCTGTGCCTGCCGCCCACCCTGCTGGCTCTCCATCCTGGGGGCCCACTGTCACCTCTGGCCCTGAAGCTGTCAGGGAGACGTAAACCAGAAACATTCCAGTACTCAGGGCTCCTTGCACGAAAGCTTCAAAGTACTTCAAAGGCATTTCTGTGTATAAGAAGGGACGGTGTCTCCTTCCAAAGGGTTCTTGTCTTTGCTCTTGTGGCTGACTGGGATCTACCAGGGGTGGGCGCTGCCCAGCCCCTGGACACCTGGATTCCTGGACTCCTGGGGGACCCTTCTGCCTGCCTGGGCTGAAGGGGGGACTTGGCTTTGCCCCTGGGGAAGTTCTGGGACCATGGCAGCATGGAGAAGCTGCCCTTTTCCTGTGGAGAGCGCTGGAGTTGGTTTCTAGCGCCTAGAGGCGCTGGGCTTCGCCTTGAGCGCCTGGGAGCGCTCTGCCTGCTGTCTAGCGCTTTGGAGCGCTTCATTTCCCCCAAGCGCATGAGAGCGCTGTCGCTGGACTTTCTAGTGCTTAGGAGCGCTTTTGGTGCTCGCTTATAGCGCTGGAGGCGCTGAGGATTCCTGGCCGTATTTACTTAATCAATTACGAGTGCCCACCTCGATCTGCCGCGGTGAAAACAAACCACGAAGGGGCCGCGACCGGATTGGACGAGACTCGAGGAGGGACGCGCTCTGGTTGGCCGGTGGATAGTCGCGTCATCGGCGAGGCCGCGCTGCCATTGGTTGGCGGCCTCGCGTCATGAGGGGCTCGTCGCAGGAGCCGCGACGCGATTGGCTGGGCCGCCCCTGAGGCCGTGGAAGAATGGGGAAGACGAGAAAGGTGGCGGCCGGTTAACAGGGCTCCCGTGTGCCGAGGGAGCCCTGCAGCGAGAGGAGAGCGGCCGCGAGCGGCTGAGCGGCCCGGCGGGGCTCCGTGGTGGAAGAGGAGCCCCGCGCTGGCCAGACGAAGAGAGCCGCCGCCCGGAGGAGCCGCCCCTGAGGCCCGGTGAGTTGAAGGGCTGGGGGGCTCCGTGTGGACCGGGTGAGACGGGGGCTCCGTGATGCTGCTGCTCCGTGAGGGAGCAGATGGGTTCTCGTGGTGCCGGTAGAGGCACCAAGGAAGGGCGGCCCCGAATGGCAGTGGGTCGCCCCACCGTGAGCAAAGAGCCCGCGAGGGGCTCTTGAGGGCCCGCATTGCTTCGTGTTGGTGCCGGGTTAGAGGCACTGCTTCAGGGCGGCCCCAGATGGCAGCGGGCCGCCCCAACGGTGTGTAGAGCCCGTTTGGCTCCAGAGAGGGCCATATTCGAGAGGGGGGGGGCTTCGGGGCATATTGTCGGTGCTCGTCCCCTCCTGCCCCCGAGTGTGAGGGCTAGAGTCCGGTGAGGCTCCTGGGGGCATCATTGTTTTAAGAGCCTGTGTGGCTCCAACGGTTGGCATGGTGCTGTAGAGCCTTTGTGGCTCCAACGTCTGGGGCATGTGTGATATGCCCAGAGCCTGTGTGGCTCCAGCAGTGGCGCAGTTGGCGCCTAAGGGCCAGTGAGGGCCCTGGCGCAAGTTTGTTGTTCTCCAGGTGCCCAGCACTTTGTGGGCACCTGCCACGTTTAGGCTTTTTGTACTTTGAGACTGGCACCCTGACTTTGGACTCAGGGCGTCTGAGCCCCAACAAGGCCGTTGGCCTAGGGACTGCCACAGGTAGTGGCTCATGTGATAGTATTTGCCTAATGTGAGTTTTGAGCATTGTGATGTGGTGCTAGGAAATGTAATGCATTTAGTATGATTACGCACCTTGATCTTACACCTCTGAATGTTTTTAGGCATCATGTGATTCTTGCGCTATTGCTCTACTCTTGACACCTCTGAACGTGTAGGTTTATGCATAATGTGTCTTACTTTTCCTGCGCTGCACCTCTGAATGTTTAGTCATCATGTGTCTTCTTGCGCTGCACCCCTGAATGTATTTTATTGCATCATGTGCTTTATCCTTAACACCTCTGAATGCTTTAGGCATCCTGTGTTTCTCTTTATTACTCCTCTGAATGTAGGTTATTGCATCATGGGTAATGTGTTCTTTTCTTAGACCCCTAAATGCTGTGTGATACTTAGGGGGTTGTTCTTTTAGTACAGGTGGTCCTAGTGAGGTCCTGGTCCCCTGCGTGACAGTCTCCCAAGGAGTTTAGGGTTGCGTAGGTGGTACTTACCTGTTCCCAGTAGTTACGGGATGTGATCTATAACTGTTACTTTGTGTTACAGTGAAGTTTATATACTTTTATTCTAATTTCTGACAAGTATTTCTATATCTGCAAAGTGTTGATTCAGACAGTGGCCCATGTGGCCCTGTCTTGTAAATAATCCCTTGTGAATATTGCCGTGCCAGTTGGCACAATGTACAGGTGTGATTTCTATCTGATATGTTTTGACAATACAAAAGTTATTTTAATATAACCTTGTGTGGAGTCTCTTTTGTGGTGTGCCTAGTATGTTGTTGCTGTCGTGCGCTGACGCAAATGCTTTACACATCGCCTCCGAGTTTGGCCTAGACTGCCCGCGCCATGCTACCTAGAGGGCGAGCAGGGGTTATCTTGGCGTGTGACTTCCTTGCCCTGACTGGAATGGTGGTTTCTGCCTGGCTTTGGCATAAGCCTTAGCCTACCAGAAACAGCCATTTTCGTTTTTCACTATTGTAAGGCTACCTGGTCTCATAGGCCAGTATTGGCTGCTGGAATTATTACACCCTATACTTCCCAGCAGGCTCAGGGAACATGGTAGAAGGTCAAGTCTAGTATGCCTGAACTCAGAATAATAAAATACTTCTTTTAGTAAAGTTTATTTTAATATCCTGTGTTTGCAAATGCTACTTTTAGAAAGTTAGTATTTGCTTGCCTAACCATTTCAGCCCGCCTCTGCCAGGATGTGTATCTGCTGTCTGGGTTTTGTGAGTGACAGGGCTGGGGATGACAGGTGGTGAATGGTGGGATTACACCAGGATGGGTGGGGAGAGTGCCCCTTGACTCTGAATAGGGCTGTGCTCTGCCACCACAATGCTGACTCCACCTCCTGGGGAGCGACTGATGACTCTGCCCGGCACCTGGCCCAGGAAGAGGGAGGACTGTCAACAGAGTATTCCTGGCTGCCCCTGTCCCTACAATGCCG
Organism: Lissotriton helveticus; assembly: GCF_964261635.1. Taxonomy (NCBI): domain Eukaryota; kingdom Metazoa; phylum Chordata; class Amphibia; order Caudata; family Salamandridae; genus Lissotriton; species Lissotriton helveticus. The sequence goes on from NC_136062.1 coordinate 499,795,054, forward strand.
GCTCCACCTCCTGCGGAGCGTCTGCTGTCCCTGCCCCTCACACTGAAAGAAGAAACCAGGGGATGCACAACAAAGTGCTCCAGAGATGAATGAAACTATGCAAAGGCCCACCTGGCCTGAAAAGACAAAATAAACTGGGTATAAGAAGAGGAGCTCTGCTCCTAACAAACTAGATCCTGCTTGTGAACCAAGACGACCCCTCTGCCTGAGGAGATGGAACCAAGGAAGCTGAAGGAGAAAGACTGTCCCTGTCCTGGGGGACTGGCCTGCAGTGGGAACCTTGCTGCCAAAGGAGAGGAAGAAATCCTGAAAGACTTTGCTTTTATTTGCTACAAAAACTTGTGCTTCACAGCTCATCTCCAAGGGCCTGGAAGAGAGCAGCCCCCCTGACCTGAGTCCCAGGAACATTGGACTCTGCCCTCCTACTAAAAGCTGAGAAGAAATTGCTTGGCTCTCCCCCTGCCGCTGGAGCCGCTACAAGTGTGTCCTGTGTCCTTGGACCTCCGCGAAGCCGTCCTTTACCTGCCCGCCCCGTGTGACCCGCTCTGCTCTTGAGCCGTCCTCGCACCGTGTCCCTGGGCTGCCCACACCCGCTTCGCCCTCCTCTAAAGGACCCCCGCACTGCCTGCCGCATTCCCACTGGGGGGAGAGATCGTGAGAGCCAGCGCCGCAGTGCCGGAGACGCTTCGTGCATCGAGGCGCACCATCTCCTGTATGCCGCGCCTCCCGAAGAAGAGGCCTTTCCCCGCTCTGACCCGGCGCCCCCGGAGTGTTCATGGCGTACACCAGAAGCGTATGCAATCGCACCAGCCTTTGTTTGTGAGCCCCCTACGAGACATACCGCCTTGCCTTTGTGGCCGTGTGCCTCGCACCTGCCTGCGCGCATTAAAGAACAGCACCGCCTCTGATCCTGCGAGCCGTACCGGCGTGTGGTTCTCTGCCAGTTACGACTCGCACTAGCCTGCATTTGTTGAAGTTTGCGACGTACGCCTGAAGCATACCATTTGGCCCCGCACCTGTCCCCGAGGCCGCGCCGCACCAGAAGAGCTGCTCTGTACCTGTGTACAGGCCGCCCCGTGCCTCTGCCGCCTCTGGGGGAAGCTGCCTGCCACGAGAGGACGTCTGCCCCAAGCCGGACCGGCTCGACAAAACCAGCGTTCCGAGTCCGTCCCGCACCCCGCGTGTGCCGCGCATAGCGGGTACTGTGCAAACATCGGACTGGAAAGTCCAATTGTCCTCTAACCATATGCCAGAACTGTGTGTTTACCCCCTCGGGTCGCCCGGAGCCACGAACTATATTTGGGGAAGCTAAAGCATTTAAAAAGGAATCTTAAGTATTTGATAAGAAAGCCTAATTTTGACATCATTGAAACGTGATAAGAAAGCCTAATTTTTGCAGCAGTGAAACGTCTAAAGAAGCCTCATCTAGAATTATTGAAACAGCATATGAAAGACTCATTTTTGGCATTATTGAAACGTTCTTCATGGTGTAAAGACACTTACAAACAGAAAGCCTATATCCTTAACCTAAAGAAAGTATTCTGTGCATCCCAAATCTAATGTTATTTATGGTCTTGTGATAAGCCGGCAACTTTACTATTTTTACATAAAGTACCAGTATTTTTATACAAGCTACAGCCTGGTGTCCATTTGTGGTGGGTCATTATTCTTACTGTGTATAATCGTAAATGCTTAATTGACTTAGCGCTCTGGAGATTAGCCTTGACTGCTCGCGCCACGCAACATAGAGGGTGAGCAGGGGTAATTCTTAAGGGGTGATTCCCTTGCCCTGACTAGAGGAGAGGGTCCCTGTTTGTCACAAGTGCATACCTGTGCCAACCAGAGACCCCCAAATCTAACAGGCAACAACACTATTGTTAAAGAGAAACATTTTTCATGCACGTCCCAGCAGGTTACATGTAATCAGTTAGGGCAATGCAATTGAGCAAACAGTATAGTGGGTGCAGTCCAATAAACCAGGTGGATAAATGAGTTCGAGTTGGTTGGTTTATCCCACCACTACTCCTCCTCCTCGGGTGCAGTACTAGATTCACGTCTCCTGCGCTTCAGCTGCTTGGCATGTTCCATCGTGACCTCCGGGCATGAGAATATCTTGCAGTCGCCGTCTATGCCAATACGGAGACGGGCCGGATACAGCATAGCATATGGGACCCCCTCAGTTTGTAGAAACATTTTTACAGTGCCAAAATCTCGTTGGGTCGTTTGGACAGCCACCGTAAAATCAGGGAAGAAGGCCAGTGTGTTGCCCTGATGGATGATAGTGCCTTTCTCTCTTGCCATCCGTAATATAGTGTCACGATCTCTATAGTTTTAGATCCTAGCTATAATGTGGCGAGGAGGCGTCCCTGGGACCGGTCGGGTAGCTAAAGAGCGGTGAGCACGCTCCACTATAAACATGTTGGATAATTGATCCGTGCCAAAAATATCCGAGACGAGACGTTCTATATAAGTCTCCATTTTACCCACATTTGTGGACTCCGGCAGCCTGGTAATGCGAATATTGTTGTGCCGGGACCGCGCTCGTCCTCGTTCTTGGCCTAATTTAAGGGCTAAAACTTTCTCCATATTTAAAGTTTTGTCTGCAACTGAACTCAGGCCATCTTCCGTAGCTGATACCCTCTGTTCCACCTCCCCCACGCGCGCATTCTACTCAAGCGGGCGTCCGGGATCACAACTGGCCACCGCTAGTGTTTGCCTCGAGGGGGGGCCTCCCCAGCTGCCGGGGTCCGCTCCCCGAACTCGCAGCTCGCTCAGCCACAGCAGGCAGCTTCGCACTCCTCCGACGTAGGTGTTGTGGGATCGCAGCAGGGTAGTCAGCAGCAGCCACGGGGCGCAGCACCCAGAAGAGCAGAGTGTGCGGCTTGAGGATCTAGGCTGGATATCAAAGTCCCACAGTGCAGGGAGGCCTACCACATCGCGGCGGCCGCCATTTTCAGTGCTGCGGTGTCGGATTGGCACAGACTCGTCCGCCTGCCTGTAGCGAGTTTGCAGGTCCACGATCGCCACCAGTGGACGCAGCCGAGGATTAGCAAGCCACACAGGTATTCAGCGGCGTGAAAATCACTGGATGCAGCAGATAATGGGCAGATTATGGCTCGGACGGGCAGAGCCTAACAGCAGTGCGGCCATCTTGCCGTGCACCCTCTAGCGCCCCCGAATCCCAGCAGTTTTATGTCCACTTGGGCACCCAAGATTTTTCAGCATTTTCTTGGCCCTATTGTTGCAGGTATTAGGAGTCTGTACCCTTTGACACTACTATTCAGTACCACAGTGAGTGTGTTTTAGCTATAAAATATTACTTTTTAAATTGCTTTCACCAAGTTGATCTCGCTAACCTTCCCATAAGGTTGTGGTGCAGAACACGTAACAATGTCATGGTAGTTAAATGTCCTGTGTTGGCTGTAATGTGTATATTTTGAACTACTTAAGGAAAGTGAAACCATTCATCTCGTCGGCAGATCTCAAACTGGCAATACAATCATTAGTTATCTCAAGGATTGAATACGGATGCACAACCTTAGCAGGGCTTCCAAAAATCTCCACGGCACCACTAAAGGCATGCCTCAATGCAGCAGCAAGGCTCATTACCGGAACGAGGAAATTTGACCATATATCACCCCACCTAAAAGCGTTAAACTGGCTACCATATGAAGCAAGAATCCAATTTAAAATGGCATGTATCACCCACAAAGCACTCCACTACAAAACACCAAGATACCTGGCCCAGAAGATTGAGCTCTCTGGAGGAGGGAGACCAGCCAGGAGTGCCAAGGAGCTAAAAGAATAAAACATACGACAGAGCTTTCTCTGGGGCAGCCACCAGAATATGGAACTCAATCGCTCCGAATATCAGGAAAATTTCAAACACGGCAACATTCAAAAAGGAAGCTAAGATCTTCCTAATGAATAAGTTCCTTACATAGACTAGAACGGACCTCACCGCCACCGCGTTTAGAGGTGCCAAGATGGAACATCGAATGGAAGAAGAAAATGCCACGAGTTAAACGGGTAACAACCTACCGGCGCTACACCCTCCCAGAAGATTGCACAGATAAAGACAAGTCAGAACTATTTGTTACAGGAAGACAACATTCAATATAGTAGGATAGTAGAATAACATTTATGATAACCTGGGAGATAGACGCAGACTGAAAATTACACAGAAAAGTGTAATCCCGATGCTAATACTAGCATAACTTTAGCAAACGATTGTACATAGTTTAGAATATATCCCCTTTTGACGTATACCTAACCTACCTCATATCAGTGTTATGTTTACTATATAGCTCAATACTTACCGGCCTCACTCATTATATGGTAATGCTATGCGAGTTGTATCTCAAACCTACCTCATATATGTGTATGTATATATGTATCTGTGAAGCGCTCTGATACCCAAGGGTCACGTTCGCGCTATACAAAACTTTCTAAATAAAAATAAATAAATAAATGTATCACCTTTGTAACTGACAGAAATGCATGGCTGCCAGGAGCATGACTGGTAAGGAAAAATGTTTTGCCGTGTAGACAATCCTATGTTTGTAGCTTGTAGTACTGTAGATTCACATGATGCACATACTCCTGTCATCTAGTGTTGCAAGTTGTTTTTCTTCAAAGAAGTCTTTTGAGCCACAAGGTGTCAGGGACTCCTCCTCTAGGTTGCATGGTTACCGACTCCATTGTTAGATTGCTTTTCTCCGACATCTGGTTCTGACGTCATCTAGTGTGCTCGCGGTATCATCCAATTCATGTGTTCCCATCGTGGCCTTGTGCTGGCTGACTTCCACCCAGTCGCGAACAATCTTCAGCGCATGACTCTCTACTTGTTCATCAGTTCCTTCGTCAAAAAGTGTCCGTTCCTCCTGGCCCTCAGGGCTCTTTAGGCCCCTGCATGCTCGAGCCACCTTCCAAGAATGACTAACTTCTCAAGGTGATGGAACAGACACCCTTCAAGAGATGCCCGCGGTGTTACTCAAAATGTCCCTGAGCCGACCTCAGCACCATGTGCCACTGGTGCCTCTTGATGGGCCACGGTGAGAGCCTCTGTGACTGCTGATCAGCGTTCTGAAGTAAAATGACTTTCCGTCAGCTCCAAGATCGATGGTGGGCTCACACCAAGAGGGCTCCGTCCACCTCAGAAATGTTGCTTGAGTTGGAAATCCTTTAATAAACAGAAGATAAGAGGCGTTCGGGAAAACAGGAACGGGTTGTTTAATGAAACATTACAGCTGGGAAAATAGTTACAGACACGAGGTCTGAGAACTGTGTCAATTTTCAGTTGGTATCTGTCCTTCTTTTACACAAAAAGACGACCGGTAATAAAAGTTTCCAGCATACCATATATGGTGAGGAATGTTGGTTGCTGCCTTCGAAGTCATTAATTAATGATCTATTCGTTACTACAGATGGGCTCTGACATCACGTGGACACAATGTGCCCAGTGGATAACGTGTCCAGATGTCTGGCAAAGGGAGCATATGATCACCATGTGTGCCAGGTCCTGGTGGACTTTGTGTTCCTAACTCATGTGGTGTCTGAATTTTTATAGTGTTTTTAGGAGTGAGCGTACCCCCTCGGCCAAGTGTGCTTTATTCAGGCAATCTCCCCTAACCATTGCAATTTCACGGTGCCTTTCTGTGGGAATGATGAAGAGTTTCCTGCCCGAGTGTTTGCCTGCCAGCTACGCACCCTCCCACCTGTGACCTATCAATCAGTAGTCCCGGGACTAGGTCTCAGAGTCTCCTTGACTACATATTTGTGAGTCGAGGTTGATGTGGAGTTCAGATCACGCGATTCTCTCAATAAGGATGAGATTTAATTTTTATTGATGAACGCATTGATTTCCATATTAACAGAGACACCCGACATCTTCACGGAAGCCGACCCCCTGGCCGTCGAAGAAGTGCAGGAAGAAGACATCAGTGTGCCACCCAAACTCCTGGCATGCCAACCCTGCCCCTACTGTACCCACTCTGATGCCTCTGAGTCTGCAAGGATTCCTCCAGGAGGCGGAAGAAGATTCTCCAGAGGATGGCAATGCACCACGAGGGGCTCCGTTCGACGCATCAAAACAACACTACGCATGAGTAACGTCAACATCCCTGTACTGGTCACCCCTCATAAGTGGACGCATCGGAGCCGAGCACTATCCCTTCGAGGTTTGGACATTGAGCCCACTTCTGAAACCCCGACCTCTTCTGGTGCATCGCTGCCCCCAGCACTGGTCGATTCCAAAGCAAGGCCTTGGAGCCAAGGACAGACTCTGCCAAAGCCCTCAATCCTCGTCCGGCTTTGACACCATAACCGCTAATTTGTACCTGTACACAAGCGGCTCCAAAGTCGCAGACTTCTCAACGCCACTTCAAGCTGCAGCCACTGTAGTTCAAACCTCATGCCCTCGACGTCGAGGAACGTCCATCCTTGGAAGGTTTCAGGAGGAGTCAGATGTCAGACAGCGCCAGATTGTCATCCCCCCTTGCATCGGAAAGTTTGCGGCCTCTGAGAAGGTTCAACCCCAGAAGCACAGAACTGCTCCTGAGAAGCCTCATCCATTGGGGGCTCATGGTCCTCCTAAAAGACCCAGGAACAAGCCACCTCATCCGCCTCCACCCTCATCACCTCCAGCTCTACTTCCTACCTCATCTCCTATGAGTCCTTGTCTGAGAACGGCAGCCCAGGCCCTTATTCACTGGCTGAAGATTTCACAGCTGTGTACCAGGGTGTTTCCGGAGACCTTGGGAGGATTATGAAGTGGAACCTCTCCCCCACCTTTATGAGTAAAACTCCAAGGGCTGAGGCAGAGGTAACCCCACCAAGGGAAGCTCCGCTTCCAAAAACGGCAGACATCTCCACTCCACACACTTTTACAAAATATTATTTTGTGGACGTGCTATCAAGGAAACAAGCCATAGTTGGTCAGGCTGTTTGCAGAACATTGTTTCAAAATTGTGCCCCATCCAATGACTAGCCACCTCTTACCGGAGGACAGCTTTTCTGTCTGTGCAACATGCAGATATGTTACTTACCCTGTTTGTTGCATATAGTACAGTAGATTCACAGGCACCTAACCTCCTCCCCAGAGGCCAGTGGCTGAAGCAGGCTTTTTTCCCTAATACTGCTAGGTAGTCATTTTGTTCTATACACACTACTTCTTGTTCACACTCACCATTTGGGCGAAACCATTGGAGTCGGAGACCATGCGCACCTACACCTAGAGGAGGAGTCACCAAGGCCTTGCGCTTTGAAAGACTTCTTCAAAGAAAGACAACTTACAATGTTTGAACCCAGCACTATACGGCAGGAGTATGTACAGAATGTGAGTTTACAGCACTACATGCTTACAGGGTTCCTTTATGTATTAAGAGGTCAACCCCAAAGCATGCCTTCAAAGTCTACACGGTATGCTGCTTAATATATAAAAGAAAAGTAGCAAGCTCTGTTTTGGAAATAATGGGGCACTTGCATCAACGTAAGGAATTGTGATTCCTTAATAGCGATTTTCAAGGAATCGCTATTAGGGACTCACAATTCCCTAAGGACATGTGTGTGCGCCACATAGCACTTAGGAAAATGCAATTTCTAGCATTTTTCTTAGGAATTGCAGATTACCGCCAACTTGAAGTTGGTGGTAATTTGCAATTCCTTAATGCTAAGTCGCAATCTCAAATTGCTTCTTGCTTTTTTTTTTTTTAAATATTTTTTTATTATTCATCATCAGATAATACAATTCCACACAGTTCCAACCAATTATTTCGTTCCATATACATATTCCATACAGCAGATTTACATCATTGAATAATTAATATTCTCAAGACACAAATCATTACACAAAAACAATCGTGAGAAAGAAAAAAGGAGAAAAAAAAGAAAGAAATATTATTATAATATTATAGAATAGATTACCCCTCTATTCTTAATTTCCAATGCTCTACCGGTGTCCAGATCCGTTTACCTAACTGCATCGCTTTACGACCTTTTTTTTCATACAAAGATTTCTCCAAGGTATACATTGATAACATTCTTAAGAGCCATTGGTTAAATGACGGGGGATTAGGATCCTTCCACAGGGTTGCTATACAAAGTCGAGTTATGGCCATTGAAATAAATATAAATTCTTGATGGGGGATATCCAGCCCTTCTCTCCCAACACCCAAAATCATAATCTCATTTGTTAAACTAATTGATATCCCTAGTTCATCACTGAAGAATGTTTCAATCGCCTGTTTAAGAGGGTTTAGATTAGGGCATGCTGAGAACATATGAATAGTGTCAGCTTGTGTACTTTGGCATCTTGGACAGTATATTCCGCTAATTCCCCCCCATTGGGCTATTTTATACGGTGTATAATATAATTCATGAAAAGTTTTATAACATTGTGTTTGCAAATTAGCAACCTTGACAATAGAATTAGTAGCTGCAGCGATTTCCCCCCCTCATTTCCCACTAAATTTAGCTTCCTCCTCCATTTATCAAAAACTTTAATCCTGTCGTCTTCTTTACATTTACTCAACACCCCATACAATTGTGTGATTGAGCAGCCCTTCTCATCTTGAATGTGTTCCATCAGATCCTCTCTTTTAAAATTAACACCCCCAAGCATTTTCCTTTGTATTACTGATCTAATCTGCAGAAATTTAAAAAAGTCTCTACGGTCTAGCTTGTATAATTGGCATGCCCTTTCAAAAGAAATTATACCAGAGTCATCTATAATATCTCCTATAGTGCACACCCCAGAGTTATCCCATCTTTTCATAACTTGATCATGAAACACTTCTGGGAGGAGCTCGTTCTTATATAGAGGTGTGTAAAAACTCATCCGTCCTAGCTTAATTTTTTTCCGGACCATAGACCACTCTGATATAGCAGCGGCGAAGACCTTAAACTTTGTTCTTTTGCAATAATTGAACCCCTTAAATGTAAGTAATCCTTTATTGGAATCTCTAACCAGTAAATCATATATATCTGGTATACCAATACCATCCCGCCACCTATCATTAGTGTTTCCTCCGAGAAGTCCTCTAAGATACTGCAAGGCTGCTGCTAGATAATATCCCTTAAAATCTGGAACAGCTAAACCTCCCTTTTCCTTAGAAAGTGCCAACAGTTTTATGGCCCTCCAAGTTTTACCTTTTGCCCATATAAATCGATTGCAGGCCCTTTCAATGTCCTTAAAGCAATTATTGTGAAATATTAAAGGAATAGTTCGGAAAAAATATAACATTTTGGGAAGAAGTAGCATCTTGATTACATTGCAGTGTCCAATTATTGTAAGATGTAAATTATCCATCCTATCCAGATCTTGTTTGGCCTTTCTAATCACCGGAGTCAAATTTTCCTCAACCAGCTTGGATAAATTGGATGTTATCATTATGCTCAAGTAGACAGCTGAATCTGTGACCCTTTCATCATTTATTGCGGCAAATTGGTTAATAACTATCTGTGTTTTAGTCTGGTTCAGTTTATACCCAGACAAAAGCCCATATTTGTTTGCCTCTTTTTCTATTTCCAATATCGCTGTTGCTGGGAGTAGGTGACATAATTGCTAGGTCGTCTGCATAACCCAAGATTTTCGTCTCGTATCCATTCAAAACGATAGGATAGATAAGCCTGTTTCTTTCTATGTGTCTTATAAAAGAATCGATATAACAGGCAAAGAGCAATGGTGAGCAGGGGCATCCCTGCCTAGTTCAGCGCTTGATGTTAATATTTTCGCTCTGTTCCCCCGCTACTCTAACCCTTATAACCGGGCATCTATGTAACGCTTTCAATCCCCCTATACACCTTTGCCCAAAATTGAGTTTACACATTGTTGTCCAAAGAAAGCCCCACGAGACCCTATCGAAGGCTTTTTCTGCGTCCAAAAGTATTAAGGACATAGGGTCTCGTGAGGCTGTTGTTCCGTCAAACAAGGTAATTACCCTTCTAATATGATCGGCTGTGCCCCTGCCTGGAATGAACCTGTGTTGGCGGGGCGAGACCACATTGCCGATTACCGAACTCAGCCTATTAGCCATTATTTTCGAGTAAGCCTTGGTATCGCTATTCATCAGGCTGATCGGTCTATATGACCCGGGATCAGTAGAAATTTTATTCTTCTTTAAGAAAACCACCATTGCCGCTTCACTCCAGGACTCAGGCGGTTCAGCTCCGTCCTGGATCGAGACCATAAGTGTGTTAATGTCCCCCTCTAGTATTGCAAAGAATTACTTATGAAATTCTACGGGTATAAGATTGGGTCCTACAGCTTTCCCTGATGGTAGACCGTTAAAGGCCATTTGAATTTCTTCTCCGGTGAATTTTGTCTCCAAGCTAATCCTGTCTTCCTCTGCAATTTTATCTAATAAGGCCTCTTCCAGATACCTCTCTATATCCCTCGTTCCTGGCTCTTCTCCCTCTTGATTATATAGCTTCTTATAAAAATTCTGAAACACTGCACAAATTTCATTTGGGTTTTTAACTACCACCCCTCTCTCCGTGACCATTTCTGTTATCTGTCCCTTGCTACCTGTCGAGTTCTTACCGCCAAGATGCGTCCAACTTGCTCATTATATTCATATTGCTCTTCCCTCCTTGCTAAAAACTTTTCGGCTGCTCTTGCGCTGTATACTTCCCCTACTGCTACTTTAGCCAAGGCTAAATTTTGAGTCACCCCTGTCACATCCCCTTTAGCTCCTAAAATCTTTACCAGGTCTTCCTCCAGATTCACCACAGCCTTAATCTTCTTCTCTATTAGTTCTTTTTGCAATTTATTACGCCTGAGAGAGTAGCTTAAGGTTTCTCCCCTTATGCCAGCCTTCAACGCATCCCAGACAATTGAAGGTCGTGCCGTACCCCTATTATGCCCCAAACATTCTTTTAACCAGTTTCCCATAAGGACAACATATTCAGCATCCTGTAGTAGAGCTCTCTCAAATGACCAAGAAGTTAGGTTTATCCTTGCATTTACCAGAGCAACCTCCAGGGCTAGTGGGTTGTGGTCCGACATTAGTCTTGGTAGTTTTTTAATTTTAACTATCGGTAACAGTGCGGGAGAGATCAAAAAAGAATCAAGCCTAGCTACTATTTTATGATGAGCCGAGTAATATGTGCTACCTCCCCCTCTCATAAGCTGCTCCTAAGTGTCAATTAAGCCATTATCTCTCATAAGATTGACCAAGGCTCTATGACTTTTTTTTTTCCGTCCTTTAAACCTGCCCGGATCATCCTTCCACAGCCCTTCGAGACCGTTTATATTTAAATCACCACACATTATAATCGGAAGTGGCCAACTAGGTAGCTGTGCATTTATTTGGATGAGAGTATCGGGATCATCCACTGTGGGTGCATAAATAGATCATAAAGTAAAATTCAAGTTTTGTGCTTGTAGTTAAGTCAAGACCCATCGACCATACTTATCTACCTGCAGTTTTTTCAGCTGAACACTATTTCCTCGTGCCAATATCGCTACCCCACGTGTCCTTGTGCCCTGGGTAGTACAGACCAGTACCAAATAACCCAGTTGCTCCAATAAATATTTCTGCGAGAACTCGACATGCGTTTCTTGCAAGCAAATTAAGTCTGCTTGCAGTGTTTTAAAATATTCTTTCAACTCTCTTCTTTTTCTAGCATCGTTTAAACCACAAACGTTAGTTGTGACTATGCGCATACAGCTTTAGATTATTTATCCATATTTTTTTTTCTTTTTCTTTTTTATCCCTATTCAGTTTGATAAACCATCTGCATTTTCCCATCAGTATCTGCATTTCTCTCCCACCACCGCGATACAAAAATTTCTTGTTTTCCTGATGATGAATTTTTCCCCTTTTTTTCCCCCTGCAGCAACGCACCCAAACCCCCCCCCTCTCACCCCTCCCACCCCCCACCATTTCTTGAGGCATCCTGGGACAGCGGGCCCCCAGGTGTGGGCGTCCGAGTGATCCGAGCATCACCGTTCGCTAGATCACCTGAATTATCAAAAGCTTTAAGCACATAACATAACAGATGGCTAGCTTTTAGAGTTTTTCCCACAATAGTCTTGCATATCCCTTTGAATCTTATTTTAATCCTATTGTGTTTTTTCCTCCCCCCCCCAATTTTTCACCCCAATCTTCTTGATTCAGAGAGTTCATGCAGGTAAGCCTCCGCTTGGATCTCACTTTTAAAGTTCTTAGATGTTCCTTTATAAATTAGTCTTAAACGTGCTGGATTAAGCAGATAGACAATTGCTCCAATCTTTTCAAACGGGGCAAAGAGTTGCTGCATCCTCCAGCGGCGTTCAACCGTTGCGTGGGCAAAATCCGGACGAACAAAAAACTTGTTTCCTTGATATTCATTTTTACTCGTCGGTCGGGCCAGGTCATAGATCGCTTCACGTAAAAGAAAGTTTCCAAAGCAGACCAGAACGGCCCTTGGGTACTGGTTTCCTTTTTGAGACCGCTTGGGGAGTGTAAGAGGAAAGCGATGAGCCCGTTGAACTTCACGTTCCAGTTCCCATGTTTGGAGTTCAGGCATGGCAGTCTTTAAAAGGTTGATAATATATCCCTTCGGATCGCTTCCCTCTGCACCTTCTGCGATTCCCAGAAAGCGGAGGTTATTTCTTCTCCCCCGGTTCTCAAGGTCCTCCACCTTTGTCATTAAATCTTTAATGATACCAGCTTGGGACTTTTCTCTACTTTGGAGTTTAATAACGTCCACTTCCAGATTTTCAGTACGGCTTTCCACCGAAGCCATTCTGTCCACTATCTCAGTACAGGTGTTATCAACCTTTTGGATAGCGCCTTGGAGTTGTTGAATAGCATCGTGGTTCCTTTGGCTATCAGATTTAACGTCTGAGCGAAACTCCTTTATGGTCTTCAGGACCTCAGCCAACGATGGTTCTACAGAAAATCCTAGTTTACCAGTATCGCGATGCTGTCTTTCCGTGCCCTTTTCAACTGCCCCGCTGTTCGGATGTTTGAGTTCTGTGTCTCCTATAGATAGATGTAGGGGTCAAGCTTTTTCGAAGGTGTTTAGATTTTTTTCTTTGTTTGGTCCTGGTTGCTCCCCTGATCCGTTATTTCATCATCCATTGGATTGTGGAGTTTTCTATGTTTAAATTTTTTTTTTCCATTTTCTTTTTAGATATCGAATCTCGACTGGATTCATTATTGTCCTTTGTATCTCTATGATATGTCTGATCGGACACTTCCAGATTGGCAATAGGTGATTTTTCGTCCTCGCTAATTGCGCTTGTCTCTGCCGTTTCACTAGAAATGGATAGTCCAGTTTCATAGATTTCCGAGTTAGATTCCTCTGACGATTCTTCACTCTCTGTTTGTAGCTTTTTATCACCATCTGTGGTTTGTCCAGTAGCGGAAGTATGATCCAGATCCAGATCCAGATCCAGATCTTGATTAACCAGATCTACACCTGTTACTGTGCTTACTCTATTTGCAGTTAATTCGTATCTGGGAGTCTTATTTTTCATTGCATCTTGTAGCTTCCCGTTATTGATATTATTGCTGTTATTATTGTCGCTTTTATTACCTTCGTTCAAGGCGTCCTTTGAAACTGGTACAAATATATTAGAAATCCTTGCTTGTGTTTCGTCACGTAATCCCGTTAATTTTGCTGCGGCCTTCAGGTTTTTGATGGTTTGCAACCTCTTTGCCTTTTTAGCCATAAGTTCCGCCTTTTCATCAGCTTGATCATCGGATTTTTCTTCGGGGTAAAGCTCATTTATCTGTTCTTGTTTCAAATTGCTTCTTGCATTGCATTTCAGGAATCGCAAATTACGATTCCCTAAATGCATTAGCAAAATAGGTAATCGCAAATTTTGAGATTACCTATTTTGCGATTGCGTTTGGGCTTGATGCATCCCAAATGGCTAATTACCGGTCTCAAAGGGGACGATTCGCAGAATCGGCCCGTTTGCGACCGGTAATTAGGTTGATGCATGTGCCCCAATAGTCCCTCATTGTTAACATACAAAAAAATTTTCACCTGAGTTGGTTCAGCTAGATTTTCCATTAACAGGCCTAGGTATCATTAACATCTTTATTGTATATGTTCATCTGGGAAAATACTTGCAAAATTAATTAAAGTTATTTTCCACTCAGTATTAAAAATATATTTCTTCTAAGTTTAGTGGAAAAGTAATTCTATGAGAGTGCAGCCTAACCAAAACCGGATTCGAACGAGTATTGCCGCTCAGCACACCCCCCAGTGGCTGAATACACATTCCTGGCGAGAGTTAACAACCCTGACTTTCAAAAGAAACATGGCATAACTTCTGGACTCAGGAAGGCAGTGGTTTAGCAATCTGTGAGGGAGACCGGAACAGTGGGCAGAACAAAGGACAACCTTCACACTACATATTTGCTCTCATTCGCTCCCCGGCCCCTCCTAAACTTTCTGGCTTCATTCCCAGTAGAGAGAAAAACATTTTCTTGCTCCTGACATAGGGAGGAGAAGTAGGCGAATGGTTTAGGAAGATCAAAAACCCCTTCTAGTGAAAGAAAGAGTTAGCCACTTCAGTGAACTTTTACTGTAATGCAAAGAGAAAGTGCTGCAAAAGGAGGTAGACCCAGGGCGCAAAAGTAGACAGGTTTGGGTGCCGAAATACCCCTAACCACTGGTCAGAACGCAAGATAAGACTGTTGTTGTGTTCTGAATTTCCTTAAAAAAAGAAGATGAGAAGCATTTGGCAAAACAGGAACAATTTGTTTATTTAAAAGTTTTTGGCTGGGAGAACAGTTACAAGCACTGAGGACTGTCAGAAGTCTATCTCAATTTACAGTGTGTTTGTGCTCACGTTTTATACAACTTTACAATAAGCTATAATGATTTTCGGCATACCTTATATAGTGAGGAATGTTGGTTGCTGCTTGGAGTCATTCATTTATGGTTACTGCAGGTGGGCCTCGAACATGCGTGGACACAGTGTGGCCAGTGGTGAATGTGTCCAGATGGCTGGCGTGGGGAGTGCGTGATCACATCTGACTTGATGGTGTTTTTAGGAGCGTGCATACCCTCTCCAGCCATGTGTATTTATTTGGGGCAATCAATGCTGTCCGTTGTGATATCACTGCGCCTATCTGTGGGATTGATCAAGAGTTTCTGCCTGAGTGTTAGCCTGCGAGCTATGTACCCTCCCACCTGCGACCCATGAATCAGTAATCCCGGGGCTAGGTCGCAGGGCCTGCCTGACTACATACTTGCGTGTCAAGCTAGATGTGAACTCAGAACGGGTTATTCTATTAATAAGGACGATAGTTCATTTTTATCGATAAACACATTGATATCCATATTAACATTCACCCCTCTAGTTGATTCTTCAACTAGACTACCTAATTCATGCATTGGTACCATCACTTTATTGGGCTCCTGCTGATCCCTTCGCTCACTGTTGACTATGACAACCTTCCTAATTACTGGCATTCTTCCCAGTTTGAGAACTATGTTTTTACAACATGTGATCACCAATTGCATAACCACGCAACCCAATAGAAACACAACAATAACTGACAATAGTGATTTGCACAGACCAGATATCCACCGCGGGAGCCAGGAGAACCAATTTGAAAACCCCATTAGCTAAGTAGCACCTCCTTCTTCATGCTTGCTTCTCTGTAGATTATGCAGTGCTTGGATGGCAAGTGTTAATGTTCCTTTGTTCATGTCATTTGCTGGGATGAATGTGCAGCAGACTGCACCAATCTTTGCCCAGAACCCTCCCTCCATTGCGGTCATCAAGTCCACTACATAGCGATGCTACCTCACCATGAGGCGGATTGCTCGCATTTCTTCCTTGATCGAATTGAGGACGAGCACAGTGCTGTTTATCATCTTGAACAGCAGCGGGTGTTAGCTTTTATCTGTAGGGTGAAGAAGGTTATCAACCCCTCTAGAACCAGCTGTGCTTCTGTGAACAGTTTGAATTCTTCTGGAATGTCTTTGAACTGAGCCCAGCCAAAATAGTTTGCCGCTCTCTACTTTAGTGCATCCAGGTGTTCTTTTCCTTTATCGGGTGCTGGTACAACTCTGTTAGCTCTTCTCTCTGAAAGACAAAGCTCACCAAGGAGCACAGTCCCCTTCAACCAGGAACCAGTTAGGTGTAGGCATCTTTACCGCACTGCCAGTAGAAATCCATCAGCTGGGAGGTGCCCCATTGCATATCCGGAATGTGATCGCTCCGCAGTTAGCATTTGTTCTCATCAGAAGAGTTCCTTTTTCTCTGAAACATATGGAATACAGTGTAAATCCGTATTTGTAAAGCGCTAACTACTCACCCTTACGGGTCTCAAGGCGCTGGGGCCGTCGTGGAAATTAAGTGAGCTATTGCCCAGAGTCACATGGTGCTGAGCTGAGCTGCCGCCAGAGCCGGGGACCAAACCGTGAACCTTGCGTTCCGAAGTCAGCTGCCCTGGTCGCTGCACCACACCTCTCCACTGTAAGTTTCCATACAATCAGAGGGTGACCTTTCCCTGCGAGACAAGTGAATCCACCAACCTTGGTATCCCAGATTTTCTGACATGGGTCAGTTATGCTTTCATTGAACACTCCCCCATGCGACCCATACCCCTATTTATCCCCGAGCTGGACGGCCCTACACAGGAATTCCATGTCGGTAGACAACTTGTTGAAGAAGACCGCTCCAACCGTGGTAAAAGCCCCCTAGTTCCACAGAAGGATGCTGGAGCGGACGTGTTTGTGCACTGAGTTGGGTGTTTTGATACCTATAAGAATCTCTTCTCTGGAATATCTCGGCCGATGTGATATCTTCCCCCAGGTGGCCCTTTCTATGGATCCTGTCCATCTCGGTTTGAATGTCAGTGCGTTCCATAAAAAAGTACAACACTGTTGGGTTGCTGTTGTATATTATTAAGTTTGCAACTACTTTGTGCGGTTCTATCTTGTTTGGTTGGATCTTGGCCCTTATCCTACGTGGGTGGAGGTAAATTAGGTATTTCACTTTTTCAGGGGCTACCTCTTGAGACAGGTAAAGCATATCTGCGCCTACCACCTGTGGGATCAACAAACAGACAGAACGTGACCTGGCTGATGCTTGGTAGCCGACAAAGGTCATGTGTTGTTACCAAGTATTATGCAAGTGGGTGCTATATAGTGCGTGCAGGATGTTAGTGTTCGGTTTAGTGTAATTGTAAGGGACTTAAGAAAGGTCCCTTCGCGTCCCTGAGGTTCCCAATTTGTTAATCTCTTTTGAACCGGCAGCTCTTGATTGGACAGTCTGTAGACTCACACATTGAACTCTTGATTGGACAATCTGTAGACTCACACATTGAGCTCTTGATTGGACAATCTGTAGACTCACACATTGAGCTCTTGATTGGACAATCTGTAGACTCTCAAACATTGAGCTCTTGATTGGACAATCTGTAGACTCCTACAAATTGGGCTCTTGATTGGACAGTCTGTAGACTCTCACACATTGGGCTCTTGATTGGACAATCTGTAGACTCTCACACATTGGGCTCTTGATTGGACAATCTGTAGACTCTCACACATTGGGCTCTTGATTGGACAATCTGTATACTCACACATTGGGCTCTTGATTGGACAATCTGTAGACTCACACATTGGGCTCTTGATTGGACAATCTGTATACTCACACATTGGGCTCTTGATTGGACAATCTGTATACTCACACATTGGGCTCTTGATTGGACAGTCAGTAGACTCTCACACATTGGGCTCTTGATTGGACAATCTGTAGACTCTCACACATTGGGCTCTTGATTGGACAATCTGTAGACTCTCACTCATTGGGCTCTTGATTGGACAATCTCACACATTGGGCTCTTGATTGGACAACCTGCAGACTCACACATTGGGCTCTTTGATTGGACAGTCTGTAGACTCACACATTGGACTGTTGATTGAACAGCTCTCGCACACCACAAGCTGTTGAATGGACAGCCTGCAGATGTTTACGCATTCACCTGTTCACTGGGCAGTATGTAGGCATTTACACATTCACTTATAGATTTGAATTTACTATTACACATTGAGCTGCTGATTGGCCAGTCTGTAGACTCTTTCTAATGAGCTGTTTATTTGGGCAGTACCTGTATGCATTGGCCTGTCAATTGGAGAGCTCTCTTACTCAGAGAGCAGTTTACTGGACTAACTGTAGACTCTCACACATTGGGCTCTTGATTGGACAGTTTTCGTACACTTAAAGCTGTTGAAAGGACAGCCTGTAGACTCTTATATGATGAGCCTGTGATTGGGAAGTACTCGTACATATTGGGCTGTTGATTGGACACGTGTTTTACACTTAAACCTGTTGATTGGTAAATGGTTGATAGAGTAATATCCTCTTCAACTATTCCGTTTGCCCCCATATTAAAAGAGTAAAGCTGATCCATTCCTAGTTCAAGTTCAAGTTCATGAATTTATAAAGCGCACTACTCACCCAGAGGGTCTCAAGGCGCTGGAGGGAGGGGTTTACTGTTTATCGAATAGCCATGTTTTCAGTTCTTTTCTGAAGGAGATGTGATTCTGAGTAAGGCGGAGGTGGGTGGGGAGTGAGTTCCAGGTCTTGGCAGCTAGGAAGGAGAAGGATCTGCCACCCATGGTGGTTTTTCGGATGCGAGGGACTGCGGCGAGGGCTTGATTGGATGATCTTAGTTGGCGGGTGGGATTGTAGAAAGACAGTCGGGTGTTGAGGCATTCGGGTCCTAGCTTATAGAGGGCCTTGTGTGCGTGGGTAAGAAGGCGGAAGGTAATTCTTTTATTGACGGGAAGCCAGTGGAGGTTTTTTAAGTGACCGGTGATGTGCTCTCGGCGCGGGATGTCTAATATGAGTCTCGCTGATGCGTTTTGGATGCGCTGGAGCTTTTTCTGCAATTTTGTTGTAATTCCGGCGTAGAGTGTGTTGCCATAGTCCAGTCGACTCGTGACCAGTGCATGGGTGACAGTCTTTCTTGTTTCGAGGGGGATCCAGCGGAAGATCTTTTTGAGAATGCGGAGGACGTTGAAGCAGGAGGACGATACGGCGTTGACTTGTCTGGACATTGAGAGGGAGGAGTCTAGAATGAAGCCAAGGTTACGTGCATGGTCTGTGGGTGTGGGCGCAGATCCCAAAGCGGAAGGCCACCAGGAGTCGTCCCAAGCTGAGGGGGAGGATCCTAGGATGAGCACCTCCGTTTTGTCAGAGTTGAGTTTTAAGCGGCTCTGTTTCATCCATTCGGCTACTTCTTTCATACCTTCGTGAAGGTTGTTTTTGGCGGTGTTGGGGTCTTTGGTGAGGGAAAGGATTAGCTGGGTGTCGTCGGCGTAGGAGATGATGTTGAGATTGTGTTGGCGTGCGATGGAGGCGAGGGGACTCATGTAGACGTTGAAGAGGGTGGGACTGAGTGAGGAGCCTTGAGGGACGCCGCAGATGACTTCGGTGGGCTCTGAGTAGAAAGGGGGGAGTCGGACTCTCTGGGTTCTCCCGGTTAGGAACGAGATGATCCAGTCCAAGGCTTTTCCTTGTATGCCGATGTTGTTGAGGCGTTGTATGAGGGTGTTGTGAGTGACAGACCGTGTCGAAGGCGGCGGAGAGGTCGAGTAGAATGAGGGCCACTGTTTCACCGTTGTCCAGGAGTGCTCGGATGTCGTCGGTCGCCGCAATGAGGGCGGTTTCGGTGCTGTGTTTGGCTCGAAAGCCGTTCTGTGAGGGATCCAGGGAGTTGTTGGATTCAAGGAAGGCTGCGAGTTGGCTGTTGACGGCTTTCTCGATGACTTTGGCCGGGAAAGGGAGGAGGGAAATGGGTCGGTAGTTTTTCAGTTCTGAGGGGTCTGCTGTTGTTTTTTTCAAAAGGGTGCTGAGTTCGGCGTGTTTCCATATTTCTGGAAAGGTGGCGGAGTTGAAGGAGCAGTTGATGACATCGCGGAGTTGGGGAGCGATGATGGAGTCAGCTTTCTCCTTTCTCTTACATTCCTGTAGCCCCTTTCTCCGAAGCTGATTCCCCCATGCCTCGCACTGTTGCTGGGCTATCTTCTATGAAAACAGCGGAATCCTCCATATCCTCATCCAAATCAGAACCACTATGGGGGCTCTCATCTGCCCTACGCATCTGTTTAGAGTATTGTTGTGCCAAATCCTCACAAGACGAAGCAGAATTCTCAGAAAGGGAGTAGAAATCACCAGATTCACCATCATTCAACTGAGCCAACGGTTGCGTCTGTAGTTGCCTACACACCCGAGTCTGTTCTTGTTGAAAACTAGTCTCTTGTACACCCTGCACACCTGTAGACTTACTCTGATTGACAGACTCGTTACTTGGGCAAATAAAAGTCTCTGACCCTGGGGTGGGAGCAGAACCAATTTCAGGTATTGCTACTGGTAAAATATTATCTTGCAAATCCTCGTTACCGTCCATGCCATCCACTCCCTGAATTACTGCAACCATTTCTGCCGTACCTGCGTTAATCTGGTCAGTCCAGTGAAATTTTTTTTTTTCCACTGGTCAGTCAGGAGAACCACCGGAGTCTTTTTCCCCTTTCGCTTTTCTTCAGCAGCAGAGAAAATCGCCAGTATCGTCCTATTATCCCCAGTGGCAGTTTTGCTTTTCACATTATCGTTTTGTTTTTTCTTATCCCCTGTCGTACTCTTTGCGGTCTGCTCCGCTCTCTCCGGGTCAGCCTCCTCATTCACTGCCTCCGCACCCCGCGGTTTCCCGCAGACCCTCTTTGGAGGCATTGTAAAGTTGCTGCAGCTCTCGCAGGCGGACACCCGAGCGCTACCAGGTCTCCACGAGTTATCAACGGCCGTGAAAGCTCCCGCCCACCAAGTGCGCCGGCACCTGAGGGATCTGGAGACGAACGCTGAAAAAATCTCCAACATCAATCGGCGTCCTTCTCTGCCACCTGCAGCTGCCAGAGATAAAACCCGAAGGGGGAGAAATACACACCACGAAGGGGGTTTAACCAAGATAACAAGCACAATGAAAATCCGCAAATAGTTTTCCAAACGGTTCTGTAGTTTCAAAGGCGTTTCATGGCTTACGACAAGTATCCCTTAGAGATCCGGCAGGAGAGGTGAGCTTACGCGTCCAGCCGCGTGGACGCCATCTTGCCTCATATGGATAAAACACAACAGGAGGGCCAAAAAATTCAGAATTCTTGCAGGAAATTGCAAAACTCGATACGGCGATTAGTGAAATCTCGATCGGACTTTACTGCTAGAGTTACAGAAGTTGAATCCAGGATATCAAATATCGAACACGAACTTGTTCAGCAGAAAGCCGCTACAGAGTCATTGACTAGTAATAAAGCTGATCTACAGTGGAAGATGGCAGACTTTGAAAATCGATCCCGTCGCAATAATTTGAGACTCATGCAGATACCTGAGGGGAAAGAGGGGCAAGATCCTCGAAAATTCATTGTAGAGTTATTTAAATCTGCTCTTCCTGATCTGGTAAAATGGGATTGGGATAGAGAAATTGAAAGGGCGCATAGGTTCCCATTTAATATATGGCTTTACCCAGGGCAAGAGGTACCTTAGCCTAGACCTTTTCTCATCTCCTTTAACAGTTTTCTGGCTAGAGAGGATGTTTTTTTGAATACTAGACCTAATAAGAAAAGAGCGGGGGATGGCTGTGTATTTTTTGCTACGCCTGATTTCTGTAAGCACACAATGGAAAGCTGCTGGCAACTTCGACAGTTGGTTACCCAATTTCAGAGCAAAGGTGCTCAAGCGTACCTAATGAATCTTGCTAAGTTAAAAATGATTTATAAGGAGCGCACTCGCTTCTTTACAAGTGAAGTTGCTGCAAAAGAATTTTTGCAGTCTATGGTGGCTTAGCATGATATTTAGATATGCACACATGGTGTTATATTCACTGAGTAAATTCTCAGTTAGAGGGTAATGAGATTTTGTGAGCTTCTCCTTTGATTTTTAGATTGCCTTTTTTTATTTTATGACTAGTAATGTATGAGTATGGCTTTTCTACTTTCGTTTTTGAGGCATCTGAAGATATTATTGTCCCTATGAGGGGAGGCTGGGGGCTCAGGGAAGCTTTACATCTTGAGGACCATAAGTCCTAAAGCCTTGGTAAGGGGGTGTGGGGAAGGGGATGGTGCTTCTTTGGGTAAGGTGGGTGGATTTGGGCACGGTGGTGGGGTTAAAAGGGGGAAAAAATCCATGGTTAGGGCTGGAAAACAAAAATAGTAAAACGGAAAAAGTTTGTAAAAAATGTATAAACTGTTCGAAGGTTCTTGGTAAAATGCCTTATGGATCCCTATCTACAAAGTGTTGGCCAGTGTTGATTTTTCATGGTGGTCCGCGGACTTAAAATATGTTCTCTAAATGTATCTAGCCTGAATAATGTAAATAAAAGAAAGAGGGTAGCAACGGAAATTCGTTATATTCAACCTGATATTTTATGTCTCCAAGAGACACACTTGTCCTGGGGTAATAGGCACTTAGTAGCCGATTTAGGATACTCACTTACCGTCCGTGACCGTCCTGAGAGCCTCGAAGGCGGTTGCTCCCCAGCTGCTCCCAGACCCGGCTTGGTATCGTAGCGCTGCGCACAGTGCTACTGCTGCACTCGTCTCTGCTCAGTGACCTGGAGACATCGCACTGCCATTACCGAATCCGAGACTGCCCATTGCTGTGTATTAATTAATTGTGCATTGCTACCTCTGCCTTCAATTGATTAGCCCCGCGGTGCCGCCAATCTGCGCTTTGTTTAATTATTGATTGCACATTGCTGCCTGTGCCTGCCTGCCGTTTTGTGCCTGATTGTACCGTTTACAGTGGTGTTCTGACCGCCATTTGCCCTACCTGTGCCCCAATCTTGTCCTGGTCGCCTTTTGGCTTGCAGCCATTTTGTTGTTGTTGTTGTTGTGACCCCCAGCCCGGCTCTCCGCCCCCGCTCCCGCCTCCCAGCTGATCCTCCCTCCCACTGCAAGCATTGAGCCCGTTCCCTCGCACCAAGCGCTGTGACCGTCCTGAGAGCCTCGAAGGCGATTACTCCCCAGCTGCTCCCAGACCCGACTTGGTATCGTAGCGCTGCGCACACTGCTACTGCTGCACTCGTCTCTGCTCAGTGACCTGGAGACATCGCACTGCCATTACCGAATTCGAGACTGCGCATTGCTGTGTATTAATTAATTGTGCATTGCTACCTCTGCCTTCAATTGATTAGCCCCGCGGTGCCGCCAATCTGCGCTTTGTTTAATTATTGATTGCACATTGCTGCCTGTGCCTGCCTGCCGTTTTGTGCCTGATTGTACCGTTTACAGTGGTGTTCTGACCGCCATTTGCACTACCTGTGCCCCAATCTTGTCCTGGTCGCCTTTTGGCTTGCAGCCATTTTGTTGTTGTTGTTGTGACCCCCAGCCCGGCTCTCCGCCCCGCTCCCGCCTCCCAGCTGATCCTCCCTCGCCCCTCCCCCCTCTACCATCCACATATGACAGATGCTTCTGCGCGCAGCGTCCACGCGCAGCGGTCGCGCCCCATGCGCATCGAAGGTGTGCCAAAGGTAAGCCCGTCTACGCCCGTCCGCGCCTGGACCGCGCCCAGCGCCAGACCCCCTGGTCCCCGCAAACCACACTCCTCCTGCATAACGTACGACGCCGCCACCCTCCTAGCCCTTAACCCCGGACGCACACCACAATGCTATGAAGCTGCCCCAGGATGTACCCACGGTCCCTTCGCCTGCCACTCCTGCAAGTTCGCCTGCATCAAGACCCACACCAAGTCCACTAACTCCAAACACAGCTCCAACTTTAACCACCTGAAGTGCATCCTGCTGAACACCCGCTCGGTCCACAGACACGCCACGGAACTCTGGGACCTACTCGACACTGCTTCACCGGACATCGCCTTCCTTACAGAAACCTGGATCAACGCATCCTCAGCACCCGACATCGCCATAGCCATCCCGGACGCTTACAAGATCATCCGAAAAGACCGCACCAACCAAACAGGAGGAGGCATCGCCATCGTCCATAAGAACACCATCAGAATCACGACCAGCTTCGACGATAACTTTGCAACCACCGAACACCTCCACTTCCAGATCCACACCGACCCCAGGACCACACTTAGAGGCACCCTCATCTACAGACCACCAGGAACCCGTAAACAATTCAGCGAAGACATCACTGACTTCATCAGCCCACACGCCCTCACCTCCGAGAACTACATTCTACTGGGAGACCTCAACTTCCACCTGGAAAAGAAAAACGACAGCAACACCACCACCCTTCTGGACAACCTGGCCAATCTCGGACTCAAACAACTTGTTGACACCCCCACCCATGTAGCCGGACATACGCTCGACCCAATCTTCACCTCCAGCAAGCACATCTCCTTCGATGACACCACAGCTCTCCATTGGACGGACCACAGCTGTGTTCACTTCAGCTACAAAACTACCTCGACCCACAACCCCCCACAACCTATTCCGCGAAGAAACTGGAACAAAATCACCACTGATCAACTCCTCACATCGCTCAAACAAAACCCTCCCGCCCTCTCATCGGACCCAAACCAAGCTGCCACCATACTCAAACAATGGATCACTCACAGCGTTGACGAATTAGCACCCTTGAAAAACCACCAAACCAAACAGGGTAGCAAAAAGGCCCCCTGGTTCAACGATGACCTTAAGAAATCCAAGAAACTATGCCGTACTCTCGAGAAAACATGGAGAAAAAACCCAACCACTGACAACCTGACCACCTTCAAGTCAGCCACCCGCAAACACCACCAATTGATCCGATCCACCAAGAAATCAACATTCAAGGATCGACTCGACAACAACGCCCATAACAGCAAGGAACTATTCAACATCGTCAAAGAATTTACCAACCCCACCGCAGCCTCAAACGACATTACTCCCTCCCAAGACCTCTGCGATTCGCTATCCTCTTACTTCTACAACAAAATAGCCGACATACATAACAGCTTTGAGAACATTTCCAATGAACAGTCCACTTCACCCACCTCCGAACCTAAACCGCCCTCTAACAACCTTAGCGCCTGGAACCCAATCACCACTGAAGACACCATCCGCCTAATGAACTCCATCCATTCAGGTTCGCCAACCGACCCCTGTCCCCACCACATCTTCAACAAAGCAGACTCCATCATCGCACCCCATCTCCGTGATGTCATCAACTGCTCCTTCAACTCCGCTACCTTCCCAGAAAGCTGGAAACACGCAGAACTCAGCGCCCTCCTGAAGAAACCCACAGCAGACCCCTCTGAACTTAAGAACTACCGCCCCATCTCCCTCCTCCCATTCCCTGCCAAAGTCATTGAAAAAGCCGTCAATAGCCGCCTTCCTTGAATCCAACAACTCCCTCGACACCTCACAGTCCGGCTTCCGAGCCAAACACAGCACCAAAACCACCCTCATTGCAGCGACTGACGACATCCGAACGCTTCTGGACAGCGGAGAAACAGTTGCCCTCATCCTACTCGACCTCTCCGCCGCCTTCGACACAGTCTGCCATAGCACTCTCATACAACGCCTCAGCAACATCGGCATACAAGGAAAAGCCTTGGACTGGATCATCTCGTTCCTCGCCGGGAGAACCCAGAGAGTCCGACTCCCCCCATTCAAATCAGAGGCCACCGAAGTCATCTGCGGAGTACCACAAGGATCATCACTCAGTCCCACCCTCTTCAACGTTTACATGAGTCCCCTCGCATCCATCGCACGACATCACAACCTTAACATCATCTCTTACGCTGACGACACCCAGCTGATCCTTTCCCTCACCAAAGACCCTAACACCGCCAAAACCAATCTTCACGAAGGCATGAAAGAAGTAGCTGAATGGATGAAAAACAGCCGCCTAAAACTTAACTCAGACAAAACGGAAGTCCTCATCCTAGGATCATCCCCCTCTGCCTGGGACGACTCTTGGTGGCCATCGGCCCTGGGCACTGCACCCATACCCACAGACCACGCACGTAACCTAGGCTTCATCCTAGACTCCTCCCTCTCGATGACCAGACAAGTCAACGCCGTCTCATCCTCTTGCTTCAACGTACTTCGTATGCTCAAGAAAATCTTTCGTTGGATCCCCACCGAAACAAGAAAGACTGTCACTCACGCACTGGTCACTAGCCGACTGGACTATGGAAACACCCTCTATGCCGGAACCACAGCCAAACTACAGAAAAAACTCCAAAGCATCCAAAACGCATCAGCCAGACTCATATTGGACATCCCTCGCCAAGCTCACATTTCCGGTCACCTGAAAGACCTCCACTGGCTTCCGGTCAACAAGAGAATAACGTTCCGCCTCCTCACCCACGCACACAAGGCCCTTTACAAACTAGGACCCGAATGCCTCAACACACGACTGTCCTTCTACACACCCACCCGCCAACTAAGATCCTCCAATCAAGCCCTCGCTGCAGTTCCGCGCATCCACAGATCCACCATGGGAGGAAGATCCTTCTCCTACTTGGCGGCCAAGACCTGGAATTCTCTCCTCACTCACCTCCGCCTTACACAGAACCACATTTCCTTTAAAAAGGAACTTAAAACCTGGCTATTCGATAAATAATGTACCCCCTCCCCCAAGCGCCTTGAGACCCTCTGGGTGAGTAGTGGGCTATACAAATTCCTGAACTTGTACTTGAACTTGAACTTATTTCTGCTTCGCAGCAAACTTCGATGACCCGGGGGGTTATGATACTGACTAAATCACATTATTGCATAGCTGGCCGAAGTTTAAGCGATAAATGGGGACGATGGGCCATAACAGAACTAAAGCTAGGTAGCTTTCAATTCACTCTTTGTTCAATTTATGGATTTAATACTGATGAAGCAGAGGTTTTAGAGGGTTTGAATATAGAATTAGCATCCTGGATATTACCCCTGGTGATATGTGGCGATATTAATATTAATTTGACACCACAAGTGATAATGGGAGGACCTGGAAATTATAAAGGACGTAAGCCCAGGGTCTTCAAAGCTCTTCATAATCTTTTAACAGATCATGGACTTGTTGACGTGTGGAGTAATCTTTATCCTACTAGCCAAGGTTACACTTTTTAATCTTTCCCTCACAAAAAAATGGCCCGCCTTGATTACTTTTTTACTCCC
Organism: Lissotriton helveticus; assembly: GCF_964261635.1. Taxonomy (NCBI): domain Eukaryota; kingdom Metazoa; phylum Chordata; class Amphibia; order Caudata; family Salamandridae; genus Lissotriton; species Lissotriton helveticus. Next base: position 499,822,119 of record NC_136062.1, read on the forward strand.
CCTTCTTTATTAAGCGGAGCAAATATGCAGCTATTCCCCAGAATATCATCCGATCATGCTCCAATATTAATTGAAATAGCTGATATAGGGATGGAACACACAAGCAGAGGCTTTACCTTTGATCGAAAATTATGCTTGGATGATGAATTTAAAAGTCACATGTCAAACTGGATATTGGAATTTTTTTTATTTAATTTACATTCTACCCCAGTTGATAATGTATGGGAGTCATTTAAAGCTTGCTTCAGAGGGGAAGTTCTGAGCTATGGTATTTTTCAGCAGAAAAAAATAAGGGCAGAAATGCAAGATCTTTATACTGCACTAATTAGTGCAGAAGAGAACTTAATGAAAGAAATTCAAAAAACAATCAATCAAGGGAATATTTCAGATTTTGAGGGTAAAGTGGCTCGTTGTTGGGCCAAAATATTGGGGGTATGGAATTCTGGGATAGCCAGGAAATATTTGATATACAAGAAACAATGTCATGAATACTGGGAGGCAACAGGGAGATGTCTTGCGTTATGGCTACGGATGCAGGAAACCTCAAGACTCATAGTAGGGTTAAAATATAATAACGGGAATTTATATCATGCACCAGAGCAGATATTAGCTATCTTTCATCCATATTATACAGAATTATATACAGAACAGAAAAGGGATGTAGAAGGAGCTTTAATATCACAGCAGGAGAATGTTACTCAAGTAGTGGCTAGTGAGAAGGTATGGTTAGACAGTACGCTTACAATGGTAGAGTTGGAGAATGCGGTAAAAAGCTTAGCGAATGGGAAGGCTACTGGGCCTGACCTTATACCGGGAGAAGTATACAAATTATTTTTTCCTCAGCTAAAAGAGGCAATGCTGCAAACTTTCAGAGCAGCACAGCTTGGGGATGCACCCAAATCATGGGACAAAGCTGTCATAGTGGTTTTTAACAAGAAGGGTACACCGCCTGTACTGCCTGGCTCTTATCGCCCCATTTCTTTGCTCAATTTTGACGGCAAAATTTACTCCACAATTTTAGCTAATCGAATATCAAAGGTTATCACTCCACTAGTCTCAATAAATCAGCATGGATTCATACCTTATAGAGGCACGGTCACACATATTAAAGTCATAACTCTATTCGATATCGCTCAAGCAGAACAAAGCAAATTAGCACTGATTTTATTAGACGCTGAGAAAGCGTTCGACCGTGTGGAGTGGCATTCTTTATGGGAGGTTATGAGGCGAGTAGGATTCAGAGAATTTTTTTTTAAGGCAATCCATGTCCTGTATACTTCACCAAAAGCTAGAGTAGCCGCTATGGGGAGGAAATCTGATAATATAAAAGTTACAAGAGGCACTAGGCAGGGGTGTCCCTGCTCCCCAATACTTTTCGCTTTATATATAAATCCTTTCATAGAAAATGTATCTAGCACTTCGCAAATAAAACTATTTGTTGTGCAAAATATCTCACATTCAGTGTTTGCGTACGCAGACGACAAAGCGGTTATTACTGTTGACCCAATGACGGCTCTGGAAGAGATTGAGCGGTTAGCGTCAGAGTTTGGTCCGATTTCGGGATACAAAGTAAATGTATTAAAAACTCAAGTCGGCGGTAGGGAGGACGGTGGCAGAGTCTCCCCGACCCGCTGGCGCTTGGTTTAAGAGTGACAGACTCACGCTGCACATGAGAAATTTTAAAAAGTGATTTTACAACTGTAATATTGAATTGTGATTTTAAACAGCGTCGTGTTCTTAAATAGCTATAGTGATTGCTGAGTGCTAGCAGCGCTATACGCTACAACTTTAAATTGGTATTTACTATCTTACCTAACCTGTGCTCGATCTCTTGTCCTGCCCGCCCCGGTCCGACGCGGCAACCAGTGCCGTTTGAGCGGAGGGCGGGTCAGGCAGAGCCAGGTCACTTCCGCGAGCACAGAGCGGTTAGCGCTCTAGTCTGCTGCACATTGGGAGGTATTTAGGCAGCGAGGAGCAGGCGGCATTTGCGGTAGGGAGGACGGTGGCAGAGTCTCCCCGACCCGCTGGCGCTTGGTTTAAGAGTGACAGACTCACGCTGCACATGAGAAATTTTAAAAAGTGATTTTACAACTGTAATATTGAATTGTGATTTTAAACAGCGTCGTGTTCTTAAATAGCTATAGTGATTGCTGAGTGCTAGCAGCGCTATACGCTACAACTTTAAATTGGTATTTACTATCTTACCTAACCTGTGCTCGATCTCTTGTCCTGCCCGCCCCGGTCCGACGCGGCAACCGGTGCCGTTTGAGCGGAGGGCGGGTCAGGCAGAGCCAGGTCACTTCCGCGAGCACAGAGCGGTTAGCGCTCTAGTCTGCTGCACATTGGGAGGTATTTAGGCAGCGAGGAGCAGGCGGCATTTGCGGTAGGGAGGACGGTGGCAGAGTCTCCCCGACCCGCTGGCGCTTGGTTTAAGAGTGACAGACTCACGCTGCACATGAGAAATTTTAAAAAGTGATTTTACAACTGTAATATTGAATTGTGATTTTAAACAGCGTCGTGTTCTTAAATAGCTATGTTGATTGCTGAGTGCTAGCAGCGCTATACGCTACAACTTTAAATTGGTATTTACTATCTTACCTAACCTGTGCTCGATCTCTTGTCCTGCCCGCCCCGGTCCGACGCGGCAACCAGTGCCGTTTGAGCGGAGGGCGGGTCAGGCAGAGCCAGGTCACTTCCGAGAGCACAGAGCGGTTAGCGCTCTAGTCTGCTGCACATTGGGAGGTATTTAGGCAGCGAGGAGCAGGCGGCATTTGCGGTAGGGAGGACGGTGGCAGAGTCTCCCCGACCCGCTGGCGCTTGGTTTAAGAGTGACAGACTCACGCTGCACATGAGAAATTTTAAAAAGTGATTTTACAACTGTAATATTGAATTGTGATTTTAAACAGCGTCGTGTTCTTAAATAGCTATAGTGATTGCTGAGTGCTAGCAGCGCTATACGCTACAACTTTAAATTGGTATTTACTATCTTACCTAACCTGTGCTCGATCTCTTGTCCTGCCCGCCCCGGTCCGACGCGGCAACCAGTGCCGTTTGAGCGGAGGGCGGGTCAGGCAGAGCCAGGTCACTTCCGCGAGCACAGAGCGGTTAGCGCTCTAGTCTGCTGCACATTGGGAGGTATTTAGCCCCCTCGTCACAGCAAGCGCGCAGCGGTCGCGCGCAGCAAAGCGCCTGAGACGCGCCAGAGAGAAGCCCGTCTGCGCCCGTCCGCGACAGGACGTGGCTAGGGGCTATGGCACTCTCGACTGGCGATATTACAGGTACTAGGCGGGTTTATCTCTCTCACACCTTACGCCACCTACGCCCTAATTTGCTGTCATCTAATTGCTCCCCATCTTCCCATTACTGCCCTGAGGGGCCTTTTTCGTGTAGATCTTGCCGTACACAATTTTTAACGCATAGCGTCTCTCATCAACTATGCTCTGATATTATTCCGATTACCCAGACTTATGGGGGTAGTAATTTATTATGTAATGTAAGATCTTTAGTTAAGCACTCTACCGAGGTTTGGGATCTTATTTCTACTTATAAGCCAGACATGTGTTTCCTAACTGAAACATGGCTTAAACCTCATACCACCCCCGCTATTACTCTTGGTATACCAATAGGTTATAAGATTGTTAGACAGGACAGACCTAAAAAAACTGGTGGTGGGATAGCAATCGTTTTTAGAGATGACTTTTCTGTCTCTGTATTAGATCAATGTTGTACTCCTGACTTTGAGATGATGATATTTACGACTGATTCATCTACTAAAGGTAGTAGGAAAGGAGCCTTGGTTTACCGCCCACCCGGTCCCTTGAAAAACATGCCCAAACTGTTAGTGGAAGCGATTGCACCACATACAAGCACAGATAAAGATTTTTTACTACTTGGGGATTTTAATATTTACAGTGAGGAAGGAAATAATAAGGAGGTACAATCTTTTATGACTGATATTTCTCTTCTGGGACTAAAACAATACAACAACGGACCCACACATCAAGCTGGCCATACGTTGGATATGATTATAGCCAACTTTCCCGGCATTGAATGTAAATTACCCAAACAATATCCTTGGACAGATCATTTTATCCTTGAGTTCTTCATGCCAATAAATACCCCGCGACCCACTGTACATGCCCATATTCCATCCAAGCGAAGGCAGTGGCACAAAATCACTAATTTCACTTTTGAGCAAAAATATCGCTCTCCCTCTGTTGTATGTACAGAAGATATTAATAGCGCTCTTCTAAAGTGGGATTTAGCGATAGGTGATGTGGTAGAACAACTTGCCCCGATAAAGACTTTCAAAACTAATCTGACCAAGAAACATGAAGTCTGGTACTCGGAGGATTTGCGTAGCTTAAAACGTACAGTTAGGAAATTTGAGAAGGTATGGAGAACCTCACATCTGGAAGGAGACAAAGCCCAATATAAGACGGCTCTTAATACCTATCACAAAGCCATACGTTCTGCTCGCAAGCACTATATCACCGCTCAGTTAGAGGCAGCTGGTAATGATTCAAAGACCTTGTACCAGATTGTCAATACTTTCCTGAAGCCCGTTGCTTGCGAAAGTGCAGACATGGCTTCACAACATCTTTGTGATAGCATATCGAGCTTTTTCTCTGACAAAATTGATGCCATCTACAGGAGAATTGAGACCACAAATACCGTTAATAATAGTCAAGATCAATCTGCTTTGGTGCTTATGTCATCCACTAAAGCCACAAAGTCTCACTCCTTTAATGATTTTCCAGAAATCTCACTGAGTGAGGTCCAAAATTTAATCATGGATACTAAAAGCGGAAGCCCGGCAGACCGGCTCCCAGCCAGACTTATGGGTCCACTAGGGAGCATATTGGGCCCAGATGTTCAGAGGCTTGTAAACCTCTCGTTAACATCTGGAGTAGTCCCACAATGCTGGAAAAAAGCTCTTGTCAGACCGATCAGGAAGAATTCCTCAATTCCGTGGACCAATTTGTCTAATCTTAGACCTATCTCCCTTTTACCATTTCTGGGGAAAATCACCGAAAAGCATTCCAATAAACATCTATCCACCTATCTCGAACAATCTGGCTGCCTCGATCCATCCCAGTCAGGTTTTAGGCCGAAATTTAGCACCGAAACGCCTTGCTGTCGATAACAGACGATCTTCGGTTGTACCAGGACAAAGGTTACTCTGTGATCCTGGTACTACTAGATTTATCGGCAGCGTTCGATACTATCTCTCATAACATTCTTATCGAACGCCTGTCTGAGAGTGGAATCGGTGGTATGGCACTGGAATGGATCAGAAGCTTTCTCTCCAACCGGACCCAAACTGTCACCATGGGTGATTTTAGGTCGGGGGAGGTTAACATCACCAAGGGGGTTCCACAGGGGTCATGCCTGAGCCCGACCCTATTTAACACCTATGTGGCCCCCTTGGCAGATGTAACCAGAGCTTACGGTTTCCATCCAGTGTCATATGCTGATGATACGCAGCTGCTCTTCCCTTTTAAACATCTTACACCGGAGATAATACTTTCTTTCTCCGAGGGAATGAAGGCAGTTGCAAGGTGGATGTCCTCCAATTTCCTCCAATGCAACGTTGGAAAAACGGAGGTCATGCTTTTTGGTGATGCAAAGGTCCAATGGTCCCCTGACTGGTGGCCGCTCGATCTAGGCCCAGTTCCTGAGCCCAAAGCAGTGATAAAGAATCTAGGAGTCAGATTGGAACCAGAGTTGACTATGATACATCATGTCTCCATTACTGTGGGAACATGTTTTCACGTAATAGGTCTCCTTCGGAGGATTTTTCCTTTCCTCCCTGACTCTTACAGGAGAACCCTGGTTCAGGCTCTGATTATTAGCCGTCTAGATTACTGCAATGGCCTCCTGGCAGGAGCTAATGAAGAGGTTCTGAACCGCCTACAGGTGGTGCAGAATACAGCTGCGAGGTTGGTGCTTAATGCACCTCCTAGGTCTCCGTCTAGACCTTTACTGCAGAAACTTCACTGGTTGCCTATACGGCAACGAGTGAAATTTAAAATCGGCTGTATTATCCATAAAGGCCTTAATGATTTAGGACCAGAGTATTTGGCTACAAAATTTGTTCCATATGCTCCTATTCGCTCCCTCAGGTCCAGTGAACAGTTTTTGTTAAACATTCCTAAAATCACAAAAACTAGGCAAGGAGGTAGGGCTCTATCTGTGATAGGTCCTAGTTTTTGGAACTCCCTCCCGCCCTCTCTAAAACTATGTAGGAATCATCTTGAATTTAGGAAATGTTTGAAAACTTTCCTGTTTGGCCTATGTTAAAAACTCATCCGTCGGCTTTATTAGGTCTCTGATCATAAAATACATCTCATGTGGGACGTTTCTAAGCTTCCTACCCTAAGCACCACAAGCGCGGAGATACTCCTTCGGGAGTTTATTCATAGCGCTATAAAAACCCACAAATAAATAAATAAAATAAATTATGCACGAACAACATATTAATCTCGGATTCTAGAGTAGTATCAGAAGTTGTATACTTAGGTATTAAAATCAAAACAACTATGAGAGAAATAGTAGATGTCAACTGGTCGGATACACTGCAACATATTAAACAGTCATTGGATAGGTGTGGCTGTCTACAACTAACGATAATAGGCAGAGGTAATATCATTAAAATGAGTATACTGTCAAAAGTATTATATTTATTTAGGTCTATTCCTCTCGAGATACCTCTTACGTACCTGCAGCAATTACAGGCTTTATGCTCAAAATTTATCTGGACCCCTGAGAAGCCACGACGGGCGATGAGATTGATGACACTTCCTGTTGAAAGAGAGGGACGGGCCATTCCAGATTTTATTTTATATTTTTATGTCTGCTTCTTACAAAGAATTCATATATTGTTGACAGGGGAACCAGTACATGACAGTGCAGCAGCAGCAGCAATATTTCAGCTACTCATAGGGAATCAGGCCAATAGGTGTCTATTTAGAGAACTTGAATGAAGTTACTGCAAAAGAACTCGATTCAAGGTCTTGGAATCAGCATTTAAAGTTTGGCGGAAGGTATTAAGACGGATGGGCTTAGGCAAATTGACATATTATACACATCTGAATGCTAATAAAATACTTCCTTCTATATTTTGGGATAGGATTGCTAGGGATTGGGCCCTTAAGGGTATTGAGCAAACGGGGGATTTTTTTGCAGCAGGAGGGCTCATGTTGACATTTGATGAATTAGTTCAGAAATTTAATTTGATCAACACTCAGTTTTTTAAATATCTCCAAGTACGCGACTTTTTGATTCGGCAACAGATTAATTTTGTACCTAATGCTTTAATTGAGGCAATTCGTCGGCTGGGTAAAATTGGTGATTTGTATAAAATATTGTTAGAATTCAAACCTGATGACTTGGAGAAACATAATGTACACTGGCAGACAAGGCTCGGTGAAACAGACTTGGTCATAGAGGATGGTATTCTGATTGCCAAGGAAGCCTTCCTGTCGGCCAATCTGAAGGCTCAATTTTTTAAAACTGTATTTAGTTTATATTACACTCCAGATCGTATGCTTAAATGGGGTACTCGCTACGACGGCAAATGTTTTCGCTGTGGGAGTGATAATGCAGATAGTTTACATATATTTTACAGTTGTGTTAAATTGCATCTTTTTCTGCTTAACATTGAAAAGTTTTTATCTGCTACAACACGATGCACTGTTAAGATCTCTCCAGCTCTTATGCTGTTAGGTGTTGGACAAGCAGTGGCAAAAGGGATGCCCCTTCACAAATATAGATATTTTTTATTTGTAGCGCTGACTACAGCTTGCCTATGTATAGCATCTGATTGGTTGCAAACTGAACCACCAGCATTTGAATTTTGGTGGGCTAAACTGTATAATTTGTATAAACTAGAATGGAGTCTTTATGCGTTGAAGGAGGCAAAAAAACGTAAACTTGGTATGTTGATCTGGGGGGTAATTCATGATCATTTGGAAATGGGGTAGTGTTACTTGTATATTTATGAATTATGTCATATGAGTTTACTGAGTGTTACATTTATTTTTTAGAGATTGTTATCTCTAAGCTCTTACTGTGGAATAATAAATAAATAAATAAAAAACAAAAAAAATTGTTGATTGGACAGTAGTTGTACACTTTAACCTGTTGATTGGAGAGTAGTTGTACACTTTAACGTGTTGATTGGACAATAATTGTACACTTTAACCTGTTGATTGGGCAATAGTTGTGCACTTTAACCTGTTCATTGGACAGTAGTTGTACACTTTAACCTGTTGATTGGACAGTAATTGTACAATGTAATCTGTTGATTGGACAGTAGTTGTACACTTTAACCTGTTGATTAGGCAATAGTTGTACACTTTAACCTGTTCATTGGACAGTAGTTGTACACTTTAACCTGTTGATTGGACAATAGTTGCACACTTTAACCTGTTGATTGGTTGTACACTTTAACCTGTTCATTGGACAGTAGTTGTACACTTTAACCTGTTCATTGGACAGTAGTTGTACACTTTGACCTGTTGATTGGAGAGTAGTTGTACACTTTAACCTGTTGATTGGACAGTAGTTGTACACTTTGACCTGTTGATTTTAGAGTAGCTGTACGCTTTGACCTGTTCATTGGACAGTAGTTGTTCACTTTAACCTGTTCATTGTACAGTAGTTGTACACTTTGACCTGTTGATTGGAGAGTAGTTGTACACTTTCACCTGTTGATTGGACAGTAGTTGTACACTTTGACCTGTTCATTGGATAGTAGTTGTACACTTTAACCTGTTGATTGGACAGTAGTTGTACACTTTGACCTGTTGATTGGACAGTAGTTGTACACTTTAACCTGTTGATTGTACAGTAGTTGTACACTTTGACCTGTTGATTGGAGAGTAGTTGTACACTTTAACCTGTTGATTGGACAGTAGTTGTACACTTTAACCTGTTCATTGTACAGTAGTTGCACACTTTGACCTGTTGATTGGACAGTAGTTGTACATTTTAACCTGTTGATTGGACAGTAGTTGTACACTTTGATCTGTTCATTGGACAGTAGTTGTTCACTTTAACCTGTTCATTGGAGAGTAGTTGTACACTTTAACCTGTTCTTTGTACAGTAGTTGCACACTTTGACCTGTTGATTGGAGAGTAGTTGTACACTTTAACCTGTTGATTGGACAGTAGTTGTACACTTTAACCTGTTGATTGGACAGTAGTTGTACACTTTGACCTGTTGATTGGAGAGTAGTTGTACACTTTGACCTGTTGATTGGAGAGTAGTTGTACACTTTGACCTGTTGATTGGACAGTAGTTGTATGCTTTGACCTGTTGATTGGACAGTAATTGTACACTTTAACCTGTGATTGGAGAGTAGTTGTACACTTTAACCTGTTGATTGGAGAGTAGTTGTGTACTTTCCCCTGTTGATTGGACAGTAGTTGTACACTTTGACCTGTTGATTGGACAGTAGTTGTACGCTTTGACCTGTTCATTGGGCAGTAGTTGTACACTTTAACCTGTTGATTGGACAGTAGTTGTACACTTTGACCTGTTGATTGGAGAGTAGTTGTACACATTGACCTGTTCAATGGACAGTAGTTGTACACTTTAACCTGTTGATTGGAGAGTAGTTGTACACATTGACCTGTTGATTGGACAGTAGTTGTACACTTTGACCTGTTGATTGGACAGTAGTTGTACACTTTAACCTGTGATTGGAGAGTAGTTGTACACTTTAACCTGTTGATTGGAGAGTAGTTGTGTACTTTAACCTGTTGATTGGACAGTAGTTGTACACTTTGACCTGTTGATTGGACAGTAGTTGTACGCTTTGATCTGTTCATTGGACAGTAGTTGTACACTTTAACCTGTGATTGGAGAGTACTTGTCCACTTTAACCTGTGATTGCAGAGTAGTTGAACACTTTAACCTGTTCTTTGGACAGTAGTTGTACACTTAAACCTGTTCATTGTACAATAGTTGTACACTTTAACCTGTTGATTGGAGAGTAGTTGTACACTTTAACCTGTTGATTGGAGAGTAGTTTTACACTTTAACCTGTTGATTGGAGAGTAGTTGTACACTTTAACCTGTTCATTGGACAGTAGTTGTACACTTTAACCTGTGATTGGAGAGTAGTTGTACACTTTAACCTGTTGATTGGACAGTAGTTGTACACTTTGACCTGTTGATTGGAGAGTCGTTGTACGTTTTGACCTGTTCATTGGACAGTAGTTGTACACTTTAACCTGTTGATTGGACATAGTTGTACACATTGACCTGTTGATTGGAGAGTAGTTGTACACTTTGACATGTTGATTGGACAGTAGTTTTACACTTTGACATGTTGATTGGACATTTCTCTTACACTTTAGGATGTTGAATGGAGAGTACTCGTACACTTTGAGCTGGTAACAGTTTTCCTGTGATTTTTCTCCTGCAGAGGAGCAGCCCCAGCCCCCAGAGGAGGCGGACATGTCGGGGCCCCCCAGTGAATGCGTCCAGCTGAGACACCCCAGCTCTCTGCTCCACCTCAGGATCGAGGACGGGATCTTGGCCAAATTGCTCATCGTGCAGCCTGGTGAGTGAAGCTAGGAATGTCTGTCACATTGAGCATCAGGTTCTCCAGTATGGGAGGGTGGCCCCCTCATCACAGAGAAACCCCAGCCCTCTGGAGATGCTTTCAGATGTGCAAGGGCCTGGTCCTGCCACTTAAATAGGAATTTGAGTACACCCCCTCTGTTCCTTGTTACTGTGCTGTTAGCTGTAATAATCCTTTAGCATGGTTGAGATGGCTCTGAAATGAGTTCTTGTACTTCTGGGTTTAGTCACTTGTTAATTTTCCCTTTTCCCATCCCGGAGTTAAAGATATCACCACATTAGTAATATACTCTACTGGCCCAGTGGTAGCGCCATAGCCGACTGATAACAGCAACAACATTTGCGCAATCCCAGTGCCCTCCTGCGCTTTCCAGGCGTAGAGCTGCTCTCGATGTCACCTGAACTCACCCCCTTTTCTTAGGATTGGGGTCTGGCGTCATGGACACTGTTCCAGGAAAGGGATTCAAATGCTCAGGGCTGTGGTCTGCAGGAGACTTCAAACAAGCACAGGCCAGCATTCGGCAACAGGTAAAAGGTGGATTTAGGCAAAAACAGAAGTTCTTTAGTTCACCATTGACATGCATCGGTGTATAGGTAATTATAAAAAAAGAGAGCTAAAATAAAGACATGTTTGGTTATAAAAATAAATCTGAGGATTGCTTAACCCAGGCCACAAAAAAATCAACTCCGTCCACTCGCAATGGCGAGTCAGATTTTATCAGGACGAGCTATTTTTGGGCCTGCTGGCTCGAGCTGGCAAAGATTAGGTGTTCTGTTCATTCAGAGAGTGAATGAGTAATAATGATGCTTTTGGATCTCGATGCTTTTGGATCTCGATGCTTTTGGATCTCGATTTTATCTTATCATATTAGCTGTGCGTTCAAAGACAGAGGTTAAATGTCACCTTATATCTTGTTACAGAGTGCTGCGTAGTTATCCTGGAGATGTGTGTTTACTTTTCTTTCTCTGACTGCAAAGTTAGATGATTTGAAAGGTGAAGTGTCTGACCATGCTGGGGTACAGTGAGCGTCACATAAAAGGCAATCGGATGTAATTTTTTTATAACACACAACATTTAAATAGGTTGTAAATGAACTGTACACATATTTCAAAATATATCAGCTGTTAAAAAAACAAGTTGTTTGTAAATCTGAAGTGTGATGGAATCAAAGATTGTAATTGCGTCAAAATAAATCAGAACACTTCACTGTGCACATGATCAATATTTGCTGGCACCCAATTTCCACACGTAATCACTTGTACCCTGTATAGGTTTATCAGTAAAACTTCATGTCAGTGGGAGAGTTTGTGGCCATTTCAGTGGAAAATGTGCGGTCTGTGAATGACCGTGCCCTACCCCATCATGCTTAGTAATATATGTAATAAAATCTGTGGAGAAGCGTGGCTCAGTGGTTAGAGGCGGCAGACCCGGAAGCTGAGATTGGCCGTGGACCAGGGTTCGATTCCCCGCCTCGGCGGGTCTCGGGCTCAAAAATTCCACGGAGTCGACAATTCTCGCTCCGGTGCCTCCTCGACTCACGGGGTCACACTCTGCGACTCTGGGCAATAGCTTGCTTAATCTCCAATACTGCCCCTCGCGGCGGAATGCCTGGCTTCACCTTGTGGATACCCTGCCGGGGTATCTCACAGGGGAATACCAGGACGGGTTCCCTAAGCAAGCGCTTAGATACCGGGTCGGTGATTTGCGCTATATAAATACATGTACATTTACATTTACATGAGAGTTATTAAACATGAACTGAGAACAGTCCCACACCGCCCTGATGACACTGCTATTGATGAACTACAAGGCAAGTCAGGGGTCGTGAGTAACCTACAGGTGGGCTAGATTCTTATTACACAGGGAGCAAAAGTTTATTCTATTGAATCAAAGAAAATAGTTTGTTGTAGAGCAGACATGCTGACCTCGCATCTTTGAAGCTGCTCTCATATGTGATAGTGAACAAAAAGTCAGAGTGGTGAAATAAAATATTTAGCTAGGATCACACATTTGAAGGCCAGCTCATGGGTCAAGCACATTACTGTTAATTTGAGAAGATTTTTCAACTGACTAGACCTGAATGTCTGGTAACATTTTTATGATTTTTAGCAGCTTGTAAACTCATGTACTCTGGTTAAGGTAAGGGAACCATTTCTCCTGTACCATTCGTACCTTGTTATGTGGAGTGACCACAGGTGGAGACCTGGTGGCTGTGGACTCTGTAGGACTGCTCAGATAGGAGCAGTCTGGAGACAGAGAGTGGCGTCTTCTCAGATAGGAGCAGTCTGGAGACAGAGAGCGGCGTCTGCTCAGATAGGAACAGTCTGGAGACAGAGAGTGGTGTCTGCTCAGATAGGAGCAGTCTGGAGACAGAGAGTGGCGTCTGCTCAGATAGGAGCAGTCTGGAGACAGAGAGTGGTGTCTGCTCAGATAGGAGCAGTCTGGAGACAGAGAGTGGCGTCTGCTCAGATAGGAGCAGTCTGGAGACAGAGCGGCGTCTGCTCAGATAGGAGCAGTCTGGAGACAGAGAGTGGTGTCTGCTAAGATAGGAGCAGTCTGGAGAGAGAGAGCGGTGTCTGGCCAGATAGGAACAGTCTGGAGACAGAGAGTGGCGTCTGCTCAGTTAGGAGCAGTCCTTAGACAGAGAGTGGTGTCTGCTCAGATAGGAGCAGTCTGGAGACAGAGAGCGGCGTCTGCTCAGATAGGAGCAGTCTGGAGACAGAGAGTGGCGTCTGCTCAGTTAGGAGCAGTCTGGAGACAGAGAGAGGCGTCTGCTCAGATAGGAGCAGTCTGGAGACAGAGAGCGGCGTCTGCTCAGATAGGAACAGTCTGGAGACAGAGAGTGGTGTCTGCTCAGATAGGAGCAGTCTGGAGACAGAGAGTGGCATCTGCTCAAATAGGAGCAGTCTGGAGACAGAGAGTGGTGTCTGCTCAGATAGGAGCAGTCTGGAGACAGAGCGGCGTCTGCTCAGATAGGAACAGTCTGGAGACAGAGAGTGGCGTCTGCTCAGTTAGGAGCAGTCTTTAGACAGAGAGTGGTGTCTGCTCAGATAGGAGCAGTCTGGAGACAGAGAGTGGCGTCTGCTCAGAAAGGAGCAGTCTGGAGACAGAGAGCGGTGTCTGCTCAGATAGGAACAGTCTGGAGACAGAGAGTGGTGTCTGCTCAGATAGGAGCAGTCTGGAGACAGAGAGCGGTGTCTGCTCAGATAGGAGCAGTCTGGAGACAGAGAGCGGCATCTGCTCAGATAGGAACAGTCTGGAGACAGAGAGTGGCGTCTGCTCAGATAGGAGCAGTCTGGAGACAGAGAGTGGTGTCTGCTCAGATAGGAGCAGTCTGGAGACAGAGCGGCGTCTGCTCAGATAGGAACAGTCTGGAGACAGAGAGTGGCGTCTGCTCAGTTAGGAGCAGTCTGGAGACAGAGAGTGGTGTCTGGTCAGATAGGAGCAGTCTGGAGACAGAGAGCGGTGTCTGCTCAGATAGGAGCAGTCTGAAGACAGAGAGTGGCGTCTGCTCAGGTAGGAGCTGTCTGGAGAAAGAGAGTGGCGTCTGCTCAGATAGGAGCAGTCTGGAGACAGAGAGCGGCGTCTGATCAGATAGGAGCAGTCTGGAGACAGAGAGCGGTGTCTGCTCAGATAGGAGCAGTCTTTAGACAGAGAGTGGTGTCTGGTCAGATAGGAGCAGTCTTTAGACAGAGAGCGGCGTCTGCTCAGATAGGAACAGTCTGGAGACAGAGAGTGGTGTCTGCTCAGATAGGAGCAGTCTGGAGACAGAGAGCGGTGTCTGCTCAGATAGGAGCAGTCTTTAGACAGAGAGTGGTGTCTGCTCAGATAGGAGCAGTCTTTAGACAGAGAGTGGTGTCTGGTCAGATAGGAGCAGTCTTTAGACAGAGAGTGGTGTCTGGTCAGATAGGAGCAGTCTTTAGACAGAGAGTGGTGTCTGGTCAGATAGGAGCAGTCTTTAGACAGAGAGTGGTGTCTGCTCAGCTAGGAGCAGTCTGGAGACAAAGAGTTGTGTCTGCTCAGATAGGAGCAGTCTGGAGAGAGAGAGTGGCGTCTGCTCAGATAGGAGCAGTCTTTAGACAGAGACTGGTGTCTGCTCATATAGGAGCAGTCTGGGGACAGAGAGTGGCGGCTGGTCAGAGCTGTGTCTGGCCAGATAGGAGCAGTCTGGAGCCAGAGAGCGGTGTCTGGTCAGATAGGAGCAGTCTGGAGAGAGAGAGAGTGGCGTCTGGCCAAATAGGAGCAGTCTGGAGCCAGAGAGTGGTGTCTGCTCAGATAGGAGCAGTCTTTAGACAGAGAGTGGCGTCTGGCCAGGTAGGAGCAGTCTGGATTTAGAGAGTGGTGTCTGGCCAGATAGGAGCAGTCTGGAGAGAGAGAGAGAGAGAGTGGCGTCTGCTCAGATAGGAGCAGTCTTTAGACAGAGAGTGGCGTCTGGTCAGATAGGAGCAGTCTGGAGCCAGAGAGTGGTGTCTGCTCAGATAGGAGCAGTCATTAGACACAGAGCGGTGTCTGATCAGATAGGAGCAGTCTTTAGACAGAGAGCGGTGTCTGTTCAGATAGGAGGAACATTCTGGAGACAGAGTGGCCTCTGCTCAGATAGGAGCAATCTGGAGCCAGAGAGCGGTGTCTGGTCAGATAGGAGCAGTCTGGAGCCAGAGAGCGGTGTCTGCCCAGATAGGAGCAGTCTGGAGAGAGAGAGAGTTGCGTCTGGCCAGATAGGAGCAGTCTGGATTTAGAGAGTGGTGTCTGGTCAGACAGGAGCAGTCTGGAGCCAGAGAGCGGTGTCAGCTCTGATAGGAGCAGTCTGGAGACAGAGAGTGGCGTCTGGTCAGATAGGAGCAGTCTGGAGAGAGAGAGAGTGGCGTCTGGCCAAATAGGAGCAGTCTGGAGCCAGAGAGTGGTGTCTGCTCAGATAGGAGCAGTCTTTAGACAGAGAGTGGCGTCTGGCCAGGTAGGAGCAGTCTGGATTTAGAGAGTGGTGTCTGGCCAGATAGGAGCAGTCTGGAGAGAGAGAGAGAGAGAGTGGCGTCTGCTCAGATAGGAGCAGTCTTTAGACAGAGAGTGGCGTCTGGTCAGATAGGAGCAGTCTGGAGCCAGAGAGTGGTGTCTGCTCAGATAGGAGCAGTCATTAGACACAGAGCGGTGTCTGATCAGATAGGAGCAGTCTTTAGACAGAGAGCGGTGTCTGTTCAGATAGGAGGAACATTCTGGAGACAGAGTGGCCTCTGCTCAGATAGGAGCAGTCTGGAGCCAGAGAGCGGTGTCTGGTCAGATAGGAGCAGTCTGGAGCCAGAGAGCGGTGTCTGCCCAGATAGGAGCAGTCTGGAGAGAGAGAGAGTTGCGTCTGGCCAGATAGGAGCAGTCTGGATTTAGAGAGTGGTGTCTGGTCAGACAGGAGCAGTCTGGAGCCAGAGAGCGGTGTCAGCTCTGATAGGAGCAGTCTGGAGACAGAGAGTGGCGTCTGGTCAGATAGAAGCAGTCTGGAGACAGAGAATGGTGTCTGGCCAGATAGGAGCAGTCTGGATTTAGAAAATGGTGTCTGCTCAGATAGAAGCAGTCTTGAGCCAGAGAGCGGTGTCTGCTCAGATAGGAGCAGTCTGGAGACAGAGAGCGGTGTCTGCTCAGATAGGAGCAGTCTGGAGACAGAGAGCGGTGTCTGCTCAGATAGGAGCAGTCTGGAGACAGAGAGTGGCGTCTGCTCAGATAGGAGCAGTCTGGAGACAGATAGTAGCGTCTGGCCAGAGAGTGCTTCTTTGTCACGCTGAGAAATGGTCTTGAACTGTTGAAGTAGACTCCAGTAAGACACCTACTCTAAACTGATGGCATGTTTATTAATTGAAAATATGAAAAGCGTTGAATCACAATATAAATCGACGAAGCCATGATTGCCGGTGAGCATCAAATGTTGACCCCACACCCAAGTACATGACGTTTTTTTAGATTTTTGTATGCCAGTGCCGGCAGAACATACATGACAGAAACCGAAGCTGTAAGAATATTGCAGGCGGACTTCATTCTTGTGAGAGAGGTTCCAATGACCTTCACTAAAGGTACAAGACATGTAAACGTTCAGATGCGTAGTTGAATTTTCTTAGAGCTGCCAAGCTTGAGCGAGAGACACATCAGACATGGCACAGCCTGCTCAACAATGGTTAGATGGACATTCTCTCCAATCCTGAAGGAGTTTGTATAGCGCCTAGCTACCCGAGGCATCCCAGTGCTGCTAGTGCACCACAGAATGACAGAGGGGGTAAGGTTAAGCATTTTGAAAAACCATGTCATTAGTGCTTTTCGAAAAGGAAGTTCTTTTTCTGAGAGATCAGAGAGGGGGAGGGGGCTGTTCCTAAGTTTGGCATCACCTCTAGTGTTACGCGGACATGCGAGCGGTTTCTCAATTCCTCCGTTTTGCAACTCCAGGAGCAATTCTACTGACGTAAAACTTCTGAGTTCATGACTCATTTCATTTGCTGTAATGCAGTTCTTTATTTCATCATCAATGTCACTATCTGCAGCATTTTAGCCTTCAGGAGTTGTTAGTGGTACAGATAGGGATAAGCCTTTATCGTTAGGGAACAGTAGATTATCACAAGTACAGACTTTTGAGGTAAAGCAAGGGCAACAAAAAAGACAAGTTTAATCCAATTATCTTCAAACCCAATCTACGAAAGTTGTCTGATAACCACCGTCTAAATTAAACCCATTGTTTATTTTCTGTGGTTATTTCACAATTTCCCTAATATTACGTATTTGCTTGTGGACACTGATATAAGTATTACGTATATAGGAGCAACATTCTGTCCCCAAAGGAGCACAGAACCCACCATTGGCTGCCAGGACAAGATCTAGAGCCATTCAGTTTAACAGGATCACAGTTCTGTGTGCTTCTAGCTGGTCTGTGATTCACCTCAAAGCAAGGACATTCGTGTTGGCGACTTCTTCCAAAGTCTTGGCGAAAGCTGGAACTTCATGTATGGCGAGTCCAACCCCAACATTAAAAACAAGATAGGGAAAATCTTACAGTCTCTCACATTGGGTCTATTTTGCCATGGGGTTTCAGAGGGTGTATAACAAATAGTTGGGAAAACATATGCTGGGTTACATGATCCCAACCAACCTGTTGGTAGCTAAATAAAACTCTTATTAATGCATATGATAGACATTCCAGGTTGTTCACGCAATTTACTTTGGGAATATGGAATGCCTGAAACAAATAGAAGAAACCTTCCATTGGGTGCATAAATACTGCCATTAAGGTTTCTGTGAATAGTCCTTGTACAGCAAAGGTGAGCTGAAAAGCTGCATTCTGAACACTGATAAGGGAAATGAAAACCTTCACGGGATGATGGAAGGCCAACAGAGTCATTGTCGCAAACTCAAGAACAATTAAGAGAACTACATTCACCCATGATAGATGAAGAAATAGCACTGGCCACCACGGGAGGTGTATAAGGAGTGAACTACTATTATATGTCCTGCGTTAAAGGGAATATTTCATTCTATTCTTGTCGATGGGCAAAAAATCGCTGATTCCTGGAATGAGGCAACAATTGTACTCATTTTAACTCCAAATAAAGACCCAAAGGAATATAATTATGTTATACGTTTTTCACTGCTTAACAGTGACTGTAAGATTTTCAGTCGAATTCTTGCTAGGTAAGCTGGTGGGTCAGTTGATTCAACGAAGACAGATTTATCCCTGCAATACAAATTCAGGACCTGACTCCACTGTTAATTGGATCCTTTGATTTGGCAGAATAAACCCAGCCCTTCCTGGCGTCATCACTCTCGATGCTTCTGAGGCCTTCGATAGGGTTAACGGGGTCTTCTTATGGGAAACTAGTTCGGTATTAAAGGGAGTGTTAGACCTGGCACCTTGGCGTGAGTTTCCCTTCCACTTTTTGCTGTTGTGCCTCAAATGTTTTGCTGGTGTCTGCTACTCAGGGCACTGCGCCACGGCCAACCCGTGCCGCAGTGCAAGTGCTCCCTACTGTTAAGTGTACCTGTGATTGATGTCCATGATTGGTTCATTGGATTTACTGTTAGTCCCTAGTAAAGTGCACTAGGAGTGCCAGGGCTTGTGAATGCCAATACTGCTAGTGGGCCTGCAGCGCTGGTTGCGCCACCCACAGAAGCAGCCTTAAAATGTGTCTAGGGTCTGCCATTGCAGAACCTGCGTGCAGTCTGGTACTGTCATGCTGGCTGGGCAAGTGCACACACTTGCCAGCCCCTAAACCTTCCCTTAACTTCATATTAGTCACCCCTATGGTAGGCCTGAGGGCGGGGTGCATTGTAAGTGTAAGGTAGAACATGCCCTGATGTGTGTGGCATGTTCTAATAGTGAATTACTGCCAAATTCGTTTTTCACTATTGTAAGGCTACCGGTTCCCTTCTAGGCCAGATGGGCTGCTGGAATTATTACACTCTATAATCCCAGCAGGCTCAGGGAACATGGTAGAAATTAATGTTTAGTATGCCTGAACTCAGAATAATAAAATACTTCTTTTAGTAAAGTTTATTTTAATATCCTGTGGTTGCAAATGCTACTTTTAGAAAGTTAGCATTTGCTTGCCTAACCATTTCAGCCCGCCTCTGCTTGGATGTGGATCTGACTGTCTGGTGTGTGTGAGTGACAGGGCTGGGAGTTGACAGGTAGTGAATAGCCAGATGACACCTTAGTGGGTGGTGGGAGTTCCCCCTGAATGATGCATCAGGCTGTGCTCTGCCTCCACAATGCTGGCTCCGCCCTCCTGGGGAGCGACTGATGACTCAGCCTGCACCTGGCCCAGGAAGGACCGAAGCTTGTCAACAAAGTGCTCAGGCTACTCCTGTCCTCACAATGCCGGCTCCGCCCACCTGGGGAGCGGCTGATGTGCCTGCCCTCACACTGAATGCAGAAGCCAGAAGTACCCACAACAAGTGCTCAGAGACTGGAGCAGTTATGCAGAGGCCCCCCTGGCTTGCTAGAACAAAAGAAACTGGGTATAAAAGAAGGAGCCCTGCTCCTTGTAAATTAGATCCTGTTTGCGCTACAGAAGAAACTCTGCCCGAAGAGAAGGACCTGGAAGGACTACAAGGAGGAGTGCTGTCTCTGGCCTGTGTCTGGTGCCTTGCTGCCAAAGGAGAGGAAAGAAAAGACTACAAGAGACTTTTGCTTTATTGAAACTTTGTGCCAAACTCTGCTGAAAGATCTCCAAGGGCTTGCCTGTGAACTTGCCCCCTGACCAGCGCCCCAGGAACAGTGGGCGCTACCCCTCTGAAGAAAAGCTGCTGCTGGCGTGTGCTGTGTGTCTCTACAGCGCCAAGGAAAGGAGAGTTGAGAGCGCTGTGCCTTCCGCCACGCTCTCTGACAATTTGTGCAGCTGTGCCCCTTCCCCGACCACCGTGACTGTGGCCTGTTCGTGTGCCAGCCGCAAAGTAAGGATCAGCCCCACGCTGGTTCGAGCGCCGTGACTGTCCGCGCTGAGCCGCCCTTGCAAAGGAAAGGGAGGACCTGCCCGGTCTGAGCATCGCCGCCTGTGTGACCCCCGAGGTACAGGCTGCTCCGCAAAGACCGGCACTGCCAAGATTGTGCCCCTCGTGACTTGGGCGCTGAGACCCCCTGGCCCCCGCAGCTGGAAGTGACTCGCTGCTGAGCCGTGCCTGAATTGTGCCCCGCGCTCCGTGGAGTGCACCCCCCTCAGCCCCGCCTGCCTGCAGCTTCCCCCTTCAGTGTGAGCGAACCTGACCCCGGAGAATCCTGCCCCGCATCTGCACCGTCATCCCGGGTGCCCTGGGACCTGCGCTGAGACTCGCAGGCCGCCGCACCCTCCAGGAAGACAACGCGACGTGGGACAGCTCCACGGACAGCCGTCCGCTCCAAGATCTGCGAGAAATCCAAGGTACTGTGTTCTTTGTCCTTGCGGTGCGAGCGTCCTACGACCCGAGCTCGCACCGCGCTGCCTGCTTCACAGCGCGAGCCGCCCCTGAAACCGAGGCTCGCACTGCTCCTGGTCCGCGAGGCCCACGCGGGAAGCGTGAGCTTTGGCCGGCCGGGCCCGATCTCCTCTCTGAAGCGAGCGGAGAGAGCGGAACGCGCATTGAGGCGCTACAAGACACTGAACCTTGTTGAACCTGGGCAGAAGGCCCAAAAGATTGCTTATTGCTAAGAAAGAACTGTGGCAACTTGAAACTAAGTAAACTGGAACCGCTATTGAAAGTCTAAAGTGAACCAAGACTGTATTTACAAGCCTGCTTGAAATTTATATAAAGAACATATATTTTTACAAATACAGTTTGGTGTCATTGTGTGGTGGGTTGGTTGTGATGGTATGATATTGCAAATGTTTAACCCTATATGCCCCAGAGATTAGCCTAAGACTGCTTAAGCCACACTACCTAGAGGGTAAGCAGAGGTTGTCTTGAAGGTAACCCTCAGCCCTGACGAGGAAGGGAGAGTCCCTGCTTGTCGCCAGTGCTGCACTGCGCCAACTAGAGACTCCCCCTTCCTACATTGGACGCAGCGGTGAGGATTCGCGAATTTACATTTGCAGTGTTTTACCTTAGCTACTGACCATTGCATAGTGATTACAGTCCAGTAACTTAGCCACAGACTTTTTGGTTCTCAATTTTGCTAAAGAAGAGCCTCTGGTGCACAGGAGCTAGAATGGGATGCATCAAAGCTGGATGACTACACAAAGAAGCAGCTGAGTTTTTTTTGCAGGAAACTCAAGGTTCCACACGCAGGGTGCAAGAACAAACCCGAGTTCTACAAAGCCCTGAAGGCCTGGATGGAATCTAGGAAGGCACCTGAGGATCAGGATGCACCTGTGGATCCTGTGAGTCTGGAAAAACCAGACAGCGTTCTTAGCTTTGGCAGAGGCCTGTCGCCAGAGGAGCTGGCCGACAGACAGGCAACCAGGGATCATGAGATAAAACTGGCAGAATTGAATTTAAAGGGCCAAATGGAGCTTGAAAGCAAAAGAATGGCTCTGGAAGAGAGAAAACTCCAATTGGAGTATGATGTGAAAATGAGGGAGATGAGTCTAAAAGAGAAAACCTTGGATCATCCTCCCTCTGGTGGCAGCGCAACGCCGGTGCAGGTAGAGTCAAGAGTGCACATCCCCAAAGATGTAGTTAAAGAGTTCTTTAAGGGGGATGACATAGGACAGTGGTTTAGGGCATATGAGGTAGCCATGTTTTCCCACCGGGTCCCTGACAAGGATTGGGGAGCGGGGTTATGGGGAAGGTTCCTTAGCGAAGGGCGGGACACCCTGCTAGATTTGCCCACTGAAGACCAGAGATCCTATCCCCATATGAAAGAAGCTTTAATGACCAGGTATGGGCTTACCCCTGAAATGTATAGGCAGAAGTTTAGGGGGTGTAATAAGCGGCCTGGGAATACGTATGTGGAGTTTGTGACTTTTTTTTGCAGAGCACTGGATGGTTGGGTGAAGGGTAACAAAGTGAATGATTTTCAAGGTCTCTTTGATTTAATTGCATGGGAGCACTTGTCTGAACAATGTTTTCCTGAGTTACGCCAGCACCTGATTGATAGCAAGCTGTCCAACCCGAGGAAGCTTGCTGAGGAGGCGGACCGCTGGCTCAGCACCAGGGTCCACAAGGGTCCAGTGGGAGACTCCGCCAAGGGTGGGCAGGGTCCCCAGCAGAAGAGTGGGGGGGACAAGGGAAAACAGAAAGGGTTCCAAAAAGGCCCCCAAAGTAATCCCCAAGGGGACCAGCAGAAAGGTTCTCAGCCTCCCCCACCCCCAAAGCAGAATGGGGCCCCGACAGGTAGACCTGTTCCAAAGGGGCCCTTCAATTGTTTCAAATGTGGTGACCCGGGGCACATAGCCAGTGACCCCAAGTGTCGCCTGTTTGGAAAACCAGCACCCACTGGTGCTCCGCCCCGGCAAGTGACCAGTGTTCACTTAGGAGAAGAAGTGATGGTCCCGGGGGGTGGAGATCCTGTTCAGATGACCCTAGTCTCGCTAGGAGACAGTGAGATGGTCCCTACAAACTACCTGCCCTCTAACACTAAAAAATATGGGCAGGTGGTTACCATCAATGGTAGGAAAGCTGAGGCTCTTAGAGACACAGGAGCCAGTGTGACTGCAGTGAGGCATCACCTGGTGTCTCAAGAGCAGGTTGTACCCCATGCCTACTGTAGGGTTGTCAATGCTGACAACTCTGAGAGCCAATGTCCAATGGCTCAAGTTCCCTTCGAGTGGGGGGGGGTCTCTGGTACTCTGCAGGTCTGTGTGAGGAAAGCCATGCCTGTTGACTGTTTGCTAGGGAACGACTTGGAGGACTCCCCTTGGGAAAAGGTGGAGAAGACGACTCACCTGAAGATGGTGGGTCTACCTGACTGGGCGTGCGTGACCACCCGGTCAATGGCAGCCAGTAGGGGTGATCAAGAGGTCCTGGTGCCTGAAGGAGAGGCCCAGGAACCGGCCTTAGGGAGAAGGCGCAGGGTGCGTGGGAAACCGGCCCCTGAAGTTCCCACGGTCCAGGAGGAAGCAGACCTTGAGGGGGATGCCCTGGAGCCTACTGGGGAACAGATTGCCGAACTGGGGGACCTGCCTGAGCTGACCCATTGGCAGCAAGAAGGTGGCCCCTCCAGGGAGGAATTCTGCAGGGAGCAGAACGAATGCCCTTCTCTCATGGGTATGCGGCAGCAGGCTGCAGACCAGGCCAATGGTGTTCAGGCCAAAACACATTATGTGTACTGGGAGAATGACCTCCTGTATTCAGAGCCTAAGGCTGCTGAACCTGGGTCAGCCCGTGTGCTGGTGGTACCCCAGAAGTTCAGAGCCTTCCTACTGGGACTGGCTCATGATGTGCCTTTAGCAGGACATTTGGGGATGGACAAGACCTATGACAGGCTTGTCACCCACTTCTACTGGCCCCAATAGCACAAGAGCTCAGATGCTCATTGAAGGACCTGTCCAACTTGCCAGGCAAGTGGGAAGAGCGGAGGGAAGAACAAGGCTCCCCTCCAACCCTTCCCTGTGGTCAGTACTCCATTCCAACAAGTGGGTATTGACATTGTTGGGCCTCTGGATCCCAAGACAGCCATGGGCAACAGGTTCATCCTGGTCTTGGTAGATCATGCCACCCGGTACCCTGAAGCCATCCCTCTGAGGACAGTGACGGCCCCCGTGGTGGGGCGTGCACTGATGGGAATTTTCTGCAGAGTGGGGTTCCCTCTAGAGGTGGTGAGCGACAGGGGGACCAACTTTATATCCAAGTATATGAAGTCCCTTTGGCAAGAGTGTGGTGTAACCTACAAGTTCACCACACCTTACCATCCCCAAGGAAACGGGTTGGTTGAGAGATTCAACCGAACCCTGAAGGGCATGATCATGGGCCTAGAAGGTCCAATGAGGCGTAAGTGGGACGTCCTCTTGCCATGCCTGCTCTTTGCATACCGCGAGGTGCCACAGAAGTCCCTAGGGTTCAGCCCCTTTGAACTACTGTATGGTCACCCCGTGAGAGGACCACTGAGTTTGGTAAAGGAAGGCTGGGAGCAATCTCCCAGGAAACCTCCCCAGAATGTATATAGCTACATGCTGGCCTTCAGAAACCAAACCAGGCGCTTCAGACAACTTGCTGAGGCAAATCTGGAAGCTAGCCAGGAGGAGATGAAGCGGTGGTACGACCAGAATGCCACTCTGGTAGAGCTTCAGCCTGGACAGGAGGTGTATGTCTTGGCCCCAGTGGAACCCTGTGCCCTTCAGGATAAGTGGACAGGCCCATTTGAGGTTGTGGAGCGCAAGAGCTCAGTGACATACTTGGTGGACATGAAGACGCCCAGGAACCCTTTGCGGGTCCTCCATGTTAACCGCCTCAAGCCCCACTTGAAAAGGTCCGAAGTGGGCATGCTGTTGGCCACTGATGATGGAATGGAAGAGGAGTCTGAGCCTCTTCCTGACCTCTTAGTGGCCTGTGAGAAAGATGGGTCAGTGGATGGAGTTAACCTCTCACCCACCCTGACCCCTGAGCAACAGGAAGACTGCCGCAAATTGCTGGGGCAGTTTCCAGATCTGTTCTCCCTGGTTCCTAGTGTCACAGATTGGTGCGTCCATGATGTGGACACAGGAGACAGCTTACCTGTGAAGCATAAAGCTTACAGAGTGACTGACAGGGTCAGGGCCTGCATCAAGGAGGAGGTCTCCAAGATGCTTGCTCTTAGGGTGGTTGAGTCTTCCAGCAGTCCTTGGTCCAGCCCCGTGGTCTTGGTCCCAAAGGCTGCTGCGCCGGGAGCCACACCTGAACTCCGGTTCTGTGTGGACTACAGAGGACTCAATTCAGTCACCAAGACTGACGCGCACCCTATCCCCAGAGCTGATGAGCTCATTGATCGGCTAGGGGCTGCCCGGTTCCTCAGCACGTTTGATTTAACGTCTGGGTACTGGCAGATTTCCTTGACCGATGGGGCAAAGGAGAGGTCCGCATTCTCCACACCAGATGGGCATTTCCAGTTCCGGGTTATGCCATTTGGGATGGAGAATGCCCCTGCCACCTTTCAGAGGTTGGTCAACCAGGTGTTGGTTGGGCTGGATGAGTTCAGTGCCGCCTACCTGGATGACATCGCAGTGTTCAGTGGTACCTGGCCAGAACACCTGCGGCACCTCTGGGAAGTGTTGATGGCGCTGCGCAAGGCAGGCCTCACAATCAAGGCAAGCAAGTGCCAGATTGGGCAGGGTTCGGTGGTGTACTTGGGACACCAAGTGGGGAGTGGCAAGGTGGCACCCTTGCAACCCAAAATTGCAACCATCCTGGCTTGGGAACCCCCCAAGACCCAGACTGCAGTGAGAGCCTTCCTGGGGCTCACTGGGTATTACAGGAGGTTTGTCAAGGGCTATGGCACTATTGTGACCCCCTTGACAGAGCTGACTTCTAAGAAGCAGCCCAGGAATGTGATTTGGACTGACATCTGTCAGAAGGCTTTTGACACCCTGAAGACTGCCATGTGCACGGCGCCCGTGCTCCTGGCTCCTGATTTCTCCAAGGAATTCATAGTGCAAACAGACGCTTCAGAGCATGGTGTAGGGGCTGTTCTCTCACAGATGACCGAGGAGGGCTGGGACCAACCCGCAGCCTTCATCAGTAGGAGGTTACTTCCACGGGAAAGTAGGTGGAGTGCAATAGAGCGAGAAGCATTTGCTGTGGTCT
Source organism: Lissotriton helveticus (assembly GCF_964261635.1). Lineage (NCBI taxonomy): Eukaryota > Metazoa > Chordata > Amphibia > Caudata > Salamandridae > Lissotriton > Lissotriton helveticus. The sequence continues at coordinate 499,847,867 of NC_136062.1, forward strand.
GGGCGCTGAAGAAGCTAAGACCCTACTTGTTTGGGTCTCACTTCCGGGTTCAGACAGACCACAGGCCCCTCAGATGGTTGATGCAAATGAGGGGTGAGAACCCAAAACTGTTGAGGTGGTCCATCTCCCTACAGGGTATGGACTTCACGGTGGAACACCGCCCTGGCACAGATCATGCCAACGCTGATGGTCTGTCCAGATTTTTCCGCCTTAGTGATGAGGAACTCCCTGGGGAAGGGTAGTTCCCCCCACATTTCAGCTGGAGGGGACACGTGTTAGACCTGGCACCTTGGCGTGAGTTTCCCTTCCACTTTTTGCTGTTGTGCCTCAAATGTTTTGCTGGTGTCTGCTACTCAGGGCACTGCGCCACGGCCAACCCGTGCCGCAGTGCAAGTGCTCCCTACTGTAAAGTGTACCTGTGATTGATGTCCATGATTGGTTCATTGGATTTACTGTTAGTCCCTAGTAAAGTGCACTAGGAGTGCTAGGGCTTGTGAATGCCAATACTGCTAGTGGGCCTGCAGCGCTGGTTGCGCCACCCACAGAAGCAGCCTTAAAATGTGTCTAGGGTCTGCCATTGCAGAACCTGCGTGCAGTCTGGTACTGTCATGCTGGCTGGGCAAGTGCACACACTTGCCAGCCCCTAAACCTTCCCTTAACTTCATATTAGTCACCCCTATGGTAGGCCTGAGGGCAGGGTGCATTGTAAGTGTAAGGTAGAACATGCCCTGATGTGTGTGGCATGTTCTAATAGTGAATTACTGCCAAATTCGTTTTTCACTATTGTAAGGCTACCGGTTCCCTTCTAGGCCAGATGGGCTGCTGGAATTATTACACTCTATAATCCCAGCAGGCTCAGGGAACATGGTAGAAATTAATGTTTAGTATGCCTGAACTCAGAATAATAAAATACTTCTTTTAGTAAAGTTTATTTTAATATCCTGTGGTTGCAAATGCTACTTTTAGAAAGTTAGCATTTGCTTGCCTAACCATTTCAGCCCGCCTCTGCTTGGATGTGGATCTGACTGTCTGGTGTGTGTGAGTGACAGGGCTGGGAGTTGACAGGTAGTGAATAGCCAGATGACACCTTAGTGGGTGGTGGGAGTTCCCCCTGAATGATGCATCAGGCTGTGCTCTGCCTCCACAATGCTGGCTCCGCCCTCCTGGGGAGCGACTGATGACTCAGCCTGCACCTGGCCCAGGAAGGACCGAAGCTTGTCAACAAAGTGCTCAGGCTACTCCTGTCCTCACAATGCCGGCTCCGCCCCCCTGGGGAGCGGCTGATGTGCTTGCCCTCACACTGAATGCAGAAGCCAGAAGTACCCACAACAAGTGCTCAGAGACTGGAGCAGTTATGCAGAGGCCCCCCTGGCTTGCTAGAACAAAAGAAACTGGGTATAAAAGAAGGAGCCCTGCTCCTTGTAAATTAGATCCTGTTTGCGCTACAGAAGAAACTCTGCCCGAAGAGAAGGACCTGGAAGGACTACAAGGAGGAGTGCTGTCTCTGGCCTGTGTCTGGTGCCTTGCTGCCAAAGGAGAGGAAAGAAAAGACTACAAGAGACTTTTGCTTTATTGAAACTTTGTGCCAAACTCTGCTGAAAGATCTCCAAGGGCTTGCCTGTGAACTTGCCCCCTGACCAGCGCCCCAGGAACAGTGGGCGCTACCCCTCTGAAGAAAAGCTGCTGCTGGCGTGTGCTGTGTGTCTCTACAGCGCCAAGGAAAGGAGAGTTGAAAGCGCTGTGCCTTCCGCCACGCTCTCTGACAATTTGTGCAGCTGTGCCCCTTCCCCGACCACCGTGACTGTGGCCTGTTCGTGTGCCAGCCGCAAAGTAAGGATCAGTCCCACGCTGGTTCGAGCGCCGTGACTGTCCGTGCTGAGCCGCCCTTGCAAAGGAAAGGGAGGACCTGCCCGGTCTGAGCATCGCCACCTGTGTGACCCCCGAGGTACAGGCTGCTCCGCAAAGACCGGCACTGTCAAGATTGTGCCCCTCGTGACTTGGGCGCTGAGACCCCCTGGCCCCCGCAGCTGGAAGTGACTCGCTGCTGAGCCGTGCCTGAATTGTGCCCCGCGCTCCGTGGAGTGCACCCCCCTCAGCCCCGCCTGCCTGCAGCTTCCCCCTTCAGTGTGAGCGAACCTGACCCCGGAGAATCCTGCCCCGCATCTGCACCGTCATCCCGGGTGCCCTGGGACCTGCGCTGAGACTCGCAGGCCGCCGCACCCTCCAGGAAGACAACGCGACGTGGGAAAGCTCCACGGACAGCCGTCCGCTCCAAGATCTGCGAGAAATCCAAGGTACTGTGTTCTTTGTCCTTGCGGTGCGAGCGTCCTACGACCCGAGCTCGCACCGCGCTGCCTGCTTCACAGCGCGAGCCGCCCCTGAAACCGAGGCTCGCACTGCTCCTGGTCCGCGAGGCCCACGCGGGAAGCGTGAGCTTTGGCCGGCCGGGCCCGATCTCCTCTCTAAAGCGAGCGGAGAGAGCGGAACGCGCATTGAGGCGCTACAAGACACTGAACCTTGTTGAACCTGGGCAGAAGGCCCAAAAGATTGCTTATTGCTAAGAAAGAACTGTGGCAACTTGAAACTAAGTAAACTGGAACCGCTATTGAAAGTCTAAAGTGAACCAAGACTGTATTTACAAGCCTGCTTGAAATTTATATAAAGAACATATATTTTTACAAATACAGTTTGGTGTCATTGTGTGGTGGGTTGGTTGTGATGGTATGATATTGCAAATGTTTAACCCTATATGCCCCAGAGATTAGCCTAAGACTGCTTAAGCCACACTACCTAGAGGGTAAGCAGAGGTTGTCTTGAAGGTAACCCTCAGCCCTGACGAGGAAGGGAGAGTCCCTGCTTGTCGCCAGTGCTGCACTGCGCCAACTAGAGACTCCCCCTTCCTACAGGGAGATTTGCCAGAACTAACCACACGCTAGACAAGGCTCCTAAAGCTAATATGTATGTATTTTGTATGTATGTATTTTATTGCTTGTTAAGCGCAGCTGTCACCCAAAGGGCATCCTTAATAAATGGGAATTTGGCATCCAGTTTCAAATTGTGAGGGGCCCTCACCAAGTCTGCCCTTCAAAACCACTTCTATTTAACTTGTATAGGAAACCTCTCGCTCTGGCAATCGGGTCAGAAAAGAGAGTTGTCCCCTTTATATATGGGTGTTTCAGCAACAAGGTTGCACTATATGTAGACTACATATTAATATACACCTCAGACATGGAAATATCACTAAAGAAAATTAACCAAATAACAAGGGATTTTGAAAAAGTTTCAATATATCAGGTTAACAGAGAAAAAACTTAATTTATGATATGACACATGGACTATAGCAATGGCTAGAGAAACAGGAAATCAGATATCTAGACATTATTGTTAGAAATGGGATCCCTGATTGGCCGAGGCTTGGGCCAAGGCCAGGCAGAAATCACCACTTCTAGTTAGGGTAGTGAAGTCACCCGCCAAGACAACCCCTGCTCCCCCCCTTGGTAGCTTGGCACGAGCAGTCAGGCCTATCTCGGAGGTCATGTGTAAAGCATTTGCGCACGCACCCCCAGCAACAACCTTCCGGGCCCCCCACAAAAGGACTCCACACAAGATATATATGAAAATAGCTTTTGTATTAAAAGGGACACATAGGAACTGTTGGACTTGGCCCGCAGGGCAGGTTCACCCCGAATCTTTTTGCCTTTATTTGTGACCCTGTGTAGTGATTTTTGGGTCTTGGCGCACTTTTTCCCTGTGTCCCAGAGTGAAAGTGCGTGCGTGTAGTATGGCTGGCCTGCCCTCCCATAGGAATGCATGGGGAATGTGTGTGCCCTGGTAGTTCCTGATGTGTGGGGAGTGCAGGCTCGAGTTTAGTATGTATGAACTCGTGAGAGTGAATGCTGCGCAATGGTATGTGCGGCTTGTATGTGTCTAGAAGGGAAGTGTTACTTCTGGACATTGAGATATGTGTGCATGTGCTGTGAGGGTGATGGAGCGTGATTGGCTGGAGCTGGCTGGCATGCCAGGCTCCAGGAAGTCTGGATGGGTCTGCCCGGTGGTGAGTGGGAGATTAGCATGAGTGATGTGTGGGAGGAGTGTACCTGTGTCCTGGATGGGCTGGGTTTTCCCCACACAATGCTGGCTCCGCCCCCCTGTGGTGTGTCTAACGACCCTAGCCTCCCCAGTGAATGAAAGGGGTGATTGGGCCATCAAGGGTACTCCCAAGCCAGCTGCAACTGGTTTCCCCCCACCCTGCACCTCCTAACAAAGGAATTCGCTGTATAAAAATGGGGCTGTGTCCCCACAGAGGTTGTTCTACTTTTGGATCCTTGCCAGAGGGGGCTGTTGCTGCTGCTGGGGCCAAGAGGACCGCCACTTGGCTTGTCTCCCTGCCTGGAGACCCAGTGTGCTGGCTCTGGCCCTGCCCTGCCCCTCTGCCTGCCTCCAGTCCCTGCTGGAGCTTTTGATTTTGGCTTAGAGTGCCTGGAGGCGCTCTTATTTGATTTATAGCGCTAGGCGCGCTTTCCTGATGCCCCAGCGCTCAATAGCGCTTTGCTTCTATTTTTAGCGCTAGGCGCGCTTTCTGTGGCCCCTAAGCGCTTGGGAGCGCGCTGTATGCAGCCGGTGCCTACCCGGCATCTGCCCGCCTGATTTCGCCGATTTGCGGCGCATCGCGAGTGCCTACCTCGCTTTATATTTTATTTAAGGCCGGTGCCACCCGGCATTGCCCCGTACTTGGATTTTGGAAATTACCACGAGGGAGCCCACTCCTCGGGTACTTAGAGCCCGCCTGCCTGCCTAGTACGAGCCGCCGCGCTGCCCGCGGCGACCCGGAAGTCCCGCCTCCTGACCTCCAGGGCCGCGCTGCCATTGGCGGCCCCAGAGGAAGTCAGGCGGATTACAGCAGGACGGCGCCAGGCCAAAGGAGCAGGAAGCGGCCGGCACGTCTTCCCGAGGCTCCCGATTGAGAGGAGAGCCCCGGAGTGGCAGAGGAGCCGTCCCGCCAGCAGAACAGCCGGTGAGTGCCTGGAGAAGGGAGAGGGGCGTCGGGACACATTGTCGGTGTCCGCCCCTCCCCCGTAGCGCGACCTCGCGCCCGTGAATATTTAGAGCCCGAGAGGCTCTGGGGCACATTTGTTTGTGAGCCATAGAGGCTCCACCCGCCCGCATTGGTTCTTGCGAGCCCCGAGAGGCTCAGGGCACTTTTCTGTTGTCGAGCCCAAGGAGCTCGAGGGGGCAGTTGATCTGAGAGCCTGAGAGAAGGCTCCCGCCCCAGCCCACATTGTCTTTGAGCCCTGAGAGGCTCAGGCGACCCCATTTTGTTTTAGAGCCCTGCGAGAGGCTCACAGCCCACATTTGTTTAGAGCCTAGAGAGGCTCTTTGGGTGCCATGTGTGTTTAGAGCCCAGAGGAGGCTCCAGGGGGGCATTTCCTTTTGCCCACCAGTGTGCTTGAGCCCACAAGGCTCCATCGTGTTGCCCCATCTTCACCCAGCTGCCCAGCACTTTGTGGGCAACTGCCACGTTTAGGACCCTGACACTTGGGACACAGGGCGTCCTAGCCCCAACAAGGCCAGAGGGCCTAGGGACAGTCACAGGTGGTGACTTACGTGAGTTTGGCGCAATTGTACTTTCTATACACCTCTGAATGGGTAGTTTATTCATCATGTGTTCTCTTGTGCTGCACCTCTGAATGTGTTTTTATGCGTCATGTGCTTTGCTTTTACACCGCTGAATGTAGGTTCTGCATCATGTGTTTCCTTCCCCTGCACCTCTGAATGTGTTTTTATGCGTCATGTGCCTTTACACCTCTGAATGAATGTTATGCATTGCATCATGTGTTTTCCTCTTACACCCCTACAGGTATTGTAATACATAGGTGGTTGTTTTCTCCCTAGTACAGGTGGTGCTAGTGAGGTCCTGTTACCAGTGATTACTGGTTGTGTGCTCTATTTTTATATTGTGTGCTACACTGATTTTTCTTTCTACAAGTGCTAAGTTCTAAAAGTGCTGATACCCCTGACAGTGGTCCAAGTGGCCCTGTCCTGTGCAATATCCCTTGTAAATTCCGCCCGTGCCTGTTGGCACAGTGTAACAAGATGTGTGTTTTATCTGATGTATATTTATTATAATACAAAGGCTATTTTTACATAACCTTGTGTGGAGTTTCCTTTGTGGTGGGCCTTTGGTTGTTGTTGCTGGGGTGCGTGCGCAAATACTTAGCCTACATCGCCTCCAAGTTTAGCCTTGCTGCTCGCGCCACGTTACCTAGAGGGTGAGTAGGGGTTATCTTGGCGTGTAACTCCCTTGCCCTGACTTGGGTGTGGTGGTCTCTGACTGACTTTGGCGAAAGCCCTGGCCAGCCGGGGATCCCATTTCCAACATTGGCGGCAAGCGGTGGGATAAGGATTTGTGTTTGCCTTGTACCTTAGTAGCGGCTGGCTGCACCACAAAACTCTGCATTTTAGATAACCACATTTTGGGGATTATTGTTGTTGGTAAAATTCCATTGTTTCTTCTCCTGAAGAGTGTCATTTGATAATTGTGTTCAGTACATTTGTCCCCCGCCCTGCTTCCAGAGTTTGGTACCTGTGTCGCTTTTGGTCAGGTTGAGAAGTCAGGGGTGGTAGAAACTGCCTTACCGATCCGAGGGGAGGGTGTGTGTGGATGAATAGTGTGTTTCCCTGGACGCATGAGTGAGTTCTTTTTTTAAGGAGAGTGTGGAAGTTTTGGAATTGTGTACTCCTACTTCAGATTGCTAGATCCCTTGTGTTGCACGTGTCTGTGAGCATCCTGTCAAGATGGAATCGCCTTTTAACCTTTGTGGCCTGTTTAAGTACAGTGTGCATGAGTTGGTACGGTTATGTAAGGAGAGAGACATCCCAGTGAGTGAGTCAGACACCCAGTCCAAGCTTAGGGATAACATGATCCTGTGGCAGAAGAGTGACTGGGAGCGTGAGCACAGAGAGAGAGAGAGGGCCCGGGCCGCACACCAGGAGGGTGGTGGGCCTGAGGGGAGCCCTGAAGAGTCTGATGTGGAGAGTGAGTTTGACAGTGGGTGGGCGCCAGCAGAGAGCGAGTATCCCCTAGATAGGGAGTCCCTTGCTGGGTCCAGTGTCAGATGTAGCACCCCATCCCTTTCCCTGTCCCCAGAGGTGTGGTTGGATAGGAGAGAAGAGAGGGAGCACCAGCTGGCCATGGAGAGGCTCAGGTTAGAGCATGCCAGAGAGATGGCGCAGTTGGGTGTGAATGAGCGGATTGCAGAGGCTGAGAGAGCCTTGGCCAGGGAGAAGATAGCCCTAGAGTGTAGGGTATCCCCTGACCGCAGTCATAATGTTCTGGATCCCCCAGGGAGGGTTGAGTCCAGTGGTGGCAGCTATTTAGGTTCCAGTATAGGAAGTCCCACTCCCAGTGCCCCGAGTATGGTACCTGTTTCCCAAGAGGAGGAATATAGGTTGACATTCAGGAACAGTAGGAGGAAGCCGTCTCACCGGGTCTGGGGAAATTATGTGGATGACTGTAGTAATGCACTGATGGATTGGTTAGAGGTTAACCCGCAACAGGAGTGGCTTGGAGTGATCTACATGGTTCTCAAAGAGCAGTTCCTCAGTATTTTGTGTCCAGAGTTGCGCCAGCACCTGTTGAGGTTGGAATGCTTTGATCCTTATGAGCTGGCAGAGGAAGCAGACCGCTGGGAAGGGACCAGAGGTTCTGTAGAGTCATTGGTGAGTGATTCCAACAGTAGTGGGTCAGGGATCTTCCAGCCCAGCGTGGTGGAAGAGGCTCAGTGTAGCCCAGCTAGGTCCCAGTATAGTGAGAAGGGTGTAGGGGCTGACTGCCTGGCTCAGTGGAGCAGGAGTCAGTGGGTGGCTGAGAGCCCCCAGAGGCCCGAAGCCCTGTCTCAGAGCCTGGGTGGTTTCTTGAGGGAACACCAGGTTGGGGACCTAGGCTGTCCTGTTAGCCCATTTGAGGAGGATCTCCTAGTGAGTAGAGGACCTGGAGCGTCTGTAACCAGAGCTCCTGTGGTTCTAGAGGCTGGCAGTACCGCTCCGGTAAGGAGGGTACAGGAGTCCAGCGTGAGGAGTGGTTGGGGGATGAGTTTCCCAGTGGATGCACCAGTGGACCAGAGACTAGCCAGTTGGGCTAGATCTTCTTGGAGGGACCCGGGTGGCACCACTTCTGGTCTGGGGGATCGTCCCGCACTGTCAGGTGGACAGAGGGCGGGAGATCTGCGCCAGACGGACAGTCACACAACAGATGTGTCAGTTGTTAACCTCAGGGGGATTGCGTGTGAATCCCCAGAAGTCCTGGAGTGCCAGGCAATTGTTCCACCAAAGGTTTTAGACCGGAGGTTGGATGGCCAGGTTCAGGATCATCCTTAACAAAAGAGGGAGAGGGAGAGGAAGATGTGGATTCTGTCTCCCCTAGTAATTATCATAAACAAAAGGAATCCACAGGGTGGAAGGTGGTTGCTACCACAATGGTGGGGAGCAACCTGGGTTGTTAGAATACCCCTCACACACCAACAGGCCCCTTGGTGTCATGCTTCATCAAAACCTCTACGGAATGCGGCGTGCTACGACTTCACGGCTACGCAGGAGCACTTTTAGGTGAACTATGTGTTTGGTGTGTGTGGGTGAAACAATGTGAGTGGTGAGGTGAAGGTGAAAAAATTAAAAAATACCTGGCACGTGAGTACAGAAAAATTTATTAAGTCTCCGGCTGGTATTATTAAAAGAGTGCTGTGATGGTTGTGGTCTACTAATTAGGGTAACCCAACCATGTCAGTGCGTCGACATGTTTCGGAGTTTGAAGAACTCCTTCTTCAGGACGAGGATATGCACTACTTATCCCCACCTTACTCACATGTGTGTAGATATAAAAGTGTGCTCTACAAAAAAGATATGGTGAAAATGTACCTATCTATGTTTAAAATAAGGTCCGTTGCGCCCAATTGGCGATTCAAGACACCTGAAAACAGAAAAGTCAAATCAAAAACAAGAAATAAGAAATTACATGTCTATTTACTTTTTGCTGTGTGAAATACACAGGGGTTAACAAGGAACAAAAGTGAAGGTCCAGGAACCCTGAAAAAAGGAAAAAACGAAAAAACGAATAACACTATAAACAAGACACACAATCAGGCATAATATCTGGTGGGACCACTGAGGGAAAAAGGTCCTCATACAGATGCATTGCTTACTTATGAAAAGAGGTTTACATGGCCTCATGAGCCACAGCGTGTAGGAGGGGTCCGTTCTACCACTGAGGATGAGATCGATAGACTTTTGGCGCAGGATAATCCCTTTGAGGGTCTGAGCACCGACAACCCTGCCCCCACAGTAGGAGATTGGGATGAATTAACGAATGTGCGGAAGGTACAGATAAGAGCTGCCCTACATGGTCTACTCATGAGGGAGTATTTAAGGAACAAACTAGCCCCTCAGGGCTTACTAGTGAAAAATGAACCTTTCATATTCCAAGACGATTTGGCCTTCAAAAAAGCATGGTCGTTAATCTCCTGGCACTGTACCAGAGACTGGCTGGTACTGATAGTTCAGACGGCGAGTAAAAAATCCCAAGAACTAAAGATTGAGATACAGAGATTGGAAGTCCAGCTTAAAAGTTATATCCAACCGGCTGATTTAAAGAAGGGTTTGGAGGAACTCAACAAACAAATGTCTGAGTTCGAAGCCACTTTAAAACAGAGCAAATTTAACAAATTTAAAAAGGATAAAGACCGCTTTACAGCAGAGTGGGCTTACCCCTACACTAAAGCAGATTATGTGGCTAGTGGCAATACTAGTGATGCTGACAGCATCAATTCAGATGGGAGTGCTTCCAGTAACAACTCTGGGGGTTTTAGGAACAAAAGACAACAAAGGGGCGGATATCGGCAACAGAGAAACCAGTATCCACGCCAAAGAGGATGGCGAGGTTTCCAAGGACCACCCATGTTCAACCCATTTCAGGGTCCTTTCCAATTTCCACAATACCAGTATGGCCCACCACCAATGGGCCCAATGTACCCACAATGGGGGGAAGATCAACCAATCGTTCAACAACAAAATCCTCAATCTTTTTTATCATGGGGCCCAGGATCCAACAGGGGACGGAACAAACGAGGAAACAATGTCACTTGGCAACCAGTGACAGAATCAGACCCCAGAATGCACACCAGGAGCATGACAGCGGGTCAAGCCTCCACCAGCAAGAGAGGAACTTAGTCATAAACATATCCCCGTGGCCACTAACTGAAATACAAGAAAAAGTATTGAATAAAGGCCTTGGCTACGTACCTACGAATAAGCCTGACATTTTCCTTTTACATAAGGAGGTCCAGGATTTTATTAGGACCATCAAACTGAAGGCCTTTTTTCACAATCAAGCACCCAGAGTCGAAATATCCGACACGGGTTTAAAACCCAAGTCTTCGTTTACCCCACAGGATAACCAACTTCCAGTTGAAGTCTTAGCTTTTGAGAAAGCTGTCATGTCAGAGCTAGGCAAAGTGGAAACAGACTCTAGGGTTTTTCAAAACATGAGCAGAGCAGAGAACCAAGCTGTGAGAGAATTATCACAAAACAAACTGATCATTATAAAACCCGCGGACAAGGGCGGGGCCGTTGTGATACAGACAGCAACGGCGTATGATCTAGAATGCAGGAGACTCCTCGAAGACAGAAGGAACTATCAAGTTCTGGAAGAGGACCCAACAGAGTCCATACGAATCAGAGTGGGCGCAATGACTGAAGAAGCTCTAAGCCATGATTGGCTAACGAAAAAAGAGGCCCTTTTCTTGACACAAAAAAACCCACGAATACCGTATTTTTATACGATACCCAAAGTTCATAAAAATCTTGAAAACCCCCCTGGTCGCCCCATCGTGTCTGGTATTTCATCAATATTGGAACCACTCTCTAGGTTCGCAGATGCCTTCTTGAGACCATTGGTACAGGCCACTGATACATATCTCAAGGATACCAAAGCCATACTCCAACTACTGAAAGACCATCCTTTTGACCCTTCCTCCCAGATCTTACTGAGCCTCGATGTGGAGAGCTTGTACACCAGTCTCCCACACGATGAAACCCTCAACATCATTGAGGAAGTTCTGTATAGTAAACAATGGCTTTACCACACCCCAAGAGGCGTAGTAATGGAGTGCATCTCAATGGCCCTAACCCGAAACTTCTTTGAGTATGAGGGTACCCTCTATTTACAACGCCATGGGACCAGCATGGGGAGCACCTTTGCTCCTAGTTTGGCTGGTCTCTACGTACACCATCTAGAGACCACCAAAATTCTGCACCAAGACAACCCGTTCAGGAGTAAAATCCTATCCTGGAAACGTTATATTGATGACGTGTTGGTTGTGTGGGAAGGTAACAACGAGTCAGTCATGGATTTCATGGAATGGATCAATACCCAAAATGAGTTTTTAAAGTTCACTCATCAAATGTCCAATGAATCTATGGTTTTCCTAGACCTGAATATATATCATGAAGCTGGTCTCCTGAAAACAGAGACGCACTTCAAACCAACGGCAAGGAACTGCCTCCTCAGGTTCGATAGCTTTCATCCGCGTCACCTAAGAGAGAACCTACCATATGGGCAGTTCCTTCGCCTACGGCGAAATTGCAGCGATGTGGGGAAGTACAAAATCCAGGCTCTGGACCTGAGTAAGAAATTACAACAGAGAAAATACCCAGACAAGATCATAACCCGAGCAATGAAAAGAGCCAGGAACAATAATCGTGATGCTCTACTGGATGACAACCCACCAAAAGAGGAATCTGGCAGACCAGTCTGTGTCACGACCTACAATCCTGTGTCAAACCAGGTATCCAAACTAATAAACAAACATTGGCGCATCCTGACTAGTGTAAATCTGGATTTGGAAAAACCCATCTTTGCCCATAGAAGGGGGAGAAACCTGAAGGACATTCTGGTCCACACTAGACCAAAAACCGATGCAGTACATCAGACAAGGCTGAAAGGACTACACGGGCATTATCCATGTGGGAACTGTAACAACTGCCATTTGACCACGAAAAGTCTGACTTTAGAATTCAAGAATGGCGAAAAATGGGAACAACGAGCAGTCACAAATTGCAATAGCCGCAACGTGGTGTATCTCATCACGTGCCCTTGTGGCAAGGAGTATGTAGGAATGACCACACGTGCTGTGAAAACGAGAATTAACGAACACAAGAGCAATGTAAGGTGCAAAAAACAGACAACAAAAATGGCATCTCATTTTCTTGAAGCACAGCACTGTGTGAACGACATACATTGGACTGTTATTGAGCAGTTACCATCAGAAAGGGGCTTATTTGAAAAAGAACAGAGATGGGTGTTTCGTCTGGGCTCAGACGTGACAGGGTTGAACGACTCCATTCCATGGAGCCAAATACGCTAAGAAACCCATGAGATCTGTCCTTATACGCCTACTAACGACCAGGCGGTATCTACTTGAATGAGTCTAAACTCATCACTCAGGTGACCGTGCTGCATAAACTACATTTTCATGGAACAGCTGCACCGACAACTCAAATGGGGGGTTTTGTGATCAGAGCCTATGTAGCCGAAGTGTCAACCTTCTGAAACATGCTTCCCCTTATGTATATACATATAGTTTCCTCTTTACATGTATATATGTATTTATTCTTACATTCTTTGACTCATGTCAATACCCTGATCATTCACATTTCCCATTAATCACTGTAGCGATAAACTCGATCTGTGTACTGACAGTAGTCTTTTCCTACTAGTCTCCCACGATTAGGATCTGTTTGTTCACTTTTTTCAAACAATTCCAACAGATCAAGTCCTGTAGTTATCGCTGATAACATCCTCAGTACACCGAGACGCGAGCGTCTTTCCTCTGCGCATGCCCATCAAGCGTCTTTCTTCTGCGCATGCCCATCAGGCGAGCAGCGAGGATACACTACCGCGCATGCGCGGCCGGCCTCTACCACTCAGGCGCGCATGCGTGATCGTGTGGGAACACATCCGGAATGCGCGCAGAAGCGACAAAGAGCGCACTAGCATTATACTTTTATGGGCAGGTTCCGCTTTCAATCAGCGGCCAATTGAGTCTTTTTAGACTATAAATAACCCTCCCTGTAACTCTGAATTCACTCGTCGGAGCCGCGTGAAGAGGGAGGAAGTCAGGAAGCCCTGAAAGTAACCGTGAGTGTGAATGAGTGTATGGATGTGGTGTGTACTATTTTCAACAAAAACGAGGGTTCACATCATATTGATTCATTTCCTTGAATACCTCATAGGTTGCCTCACCTGGTAGAACGGACCCCTCCTACACGCTGTGGCTCATGAGGCCATGTAAACCTCTTTTCATAAGTAAGCAATGCATCTGTATGAGGACCTTTTTCCCTCAGTGGTCCCACCAGATATTATGCCTGATTGTGTGTCTTGTTTATAGTGTTATTCGTTTTTTCGTTTTTTCCTTTTTTCAGGGTTCCTGGACCTTCACTTTTGTTCCTTGTTAACCCCTGTGTATTTCACACAGCAAGACATGTAATTTCTTGTTTTTGATTTGACTTTTCTGTTTTCAGGTGTCTTGAATCGCCAATTGGGCGCAACGGACCTTATTTTAAACATAGATAGGTACATTTTCACCATATCTTTTTTGTAGAGCACACTTTTATATCTACACACATGTGAGTAAGGTGGGGATAAGTAGTGCATATCCTCGTCCTGAAGAAGGAGTTCTTCAAACTCCGAAACATGTCGACGCACTGACATGGTTGGGTTACCCTAATTAGTAGACCACAACCATCACAGCACTCTTTTAATAATACCAGCCGGAGACTTAATAAATTTTTCTGTACTCACGTGCCAGGTATTTTTTAATTTTTTCACCTTCACCTCACCACTCACATTGTTTCACCCACACACACCAAACACATAGTTCACCTAAAAGTGCTCCTGCGTAGCCGTGAAGTCGTAGCACGCCGCATTCCGTAGAGGTTTTGCGAAGACCCCGATGATGAAGCATGACACCAAGGGGCCTGTTGGTGTGTGAGGGGTATTCTAACAACCCAGGTTGCTCCCCACCATTGTGGTAGCAACCACCTTCCACCCTGTGGAATCCTTTTGTTTATGACAGGTTCAGGATCAGCCTGATCTGAAGGGTAGGACGACTGTAATCAGTGTCCTGACCGGTTCTTCTTCCAGAGGAACTTCTCCAGTTGGGAGAGGGCAGACCTCTGGAAGGGGGTGCAGAGGGTGGGAGAGCCCACCTCTGACCCCGGTGCAACCTGAGGGGTTAAACCCTGGGTTGGAATGGCGTTCTAGGTGTCCCCCTCGCACGGGGAGGAGGAACCCTAAAAGAAGAGGTAAGGGGAGGAGAGCCTTCCCTGAGACTCCTGGTCCACCTGAGGTTGTAGACCCTAGGCTGGAGAACCAGTGGCAGTCTAGCCCTGTCTGGCAGACGGGAAGAGTGGAGAGTGGCTACTATGGGCCTGGGGTTACTACCCCCCACTTTGTGAGTAGGCAGGAACCAGTGGCACCTGGGTGGCCTAGGGCCTGGTCCTGGCTGCAAACAGCTGAGGAGTACCAGTGGGGTAGCCCAGCTGGTCCTTACGGTAGCTTTAGAAGGAACCCTAGGGGTTCACCGTGGCATAGAACAGGAGGGTGTCCCGGCAGTGGCGGGCCTGCGTCCGTGTTCTATCGCCCCAAGCAGGGAAGTCCATCACGGTGGTGATTGTTCTCCCCTGCGTTTTGGCTGGAAGGGGGTTGTGTTGGACTTGGCCCGCAGGGCAGGTTCACCCCGAATCTTTTTGCCTTTATTTGTGACCCTGTGTAGTGATTTTTGGGTCTTGGCGCACTTTTTCCCTGTGTCCCAGAGTGAAAGTGCGTGCGTGTAGTATGGCTGGCCTGCCCTCCCATAGGAATGCATGGGGAATGTGTGTGCCCTGGTAGTTCCTGATGTGTGGGGAGTGCAGGCTCGAGTTTAGTATGTATGAACTCGTGAGAGTGAATGCTGCGCAATGGTATGTGCGGCTTGTATGTGTCTAGAAGGGAAGTGTTACTTCTGGACATTGAGATATGTGTGCATGTGCTGTGAGGGTGATGGAGCGTGATTGGCTGGAGCTGGCTGGCATGCCAGGCTCCAGGAAGTCTGGATGGGTCTGCCCGGTGGTGAGTGGGAGATTAGCATGAGTGATGTGTGGGAGGAGTGTACCTGTGTCCTGGATGGGCTGGGTTTTCCCCACACAATGCTGGCTCCGCCCCCCTGTGGTGTGTCTAACGACCCTAGCCTCCCCAGTGAATGAAAGGGGTGATTGGGCCATCAAGGGTACTCCCAAGCCAGCTGCAACTGGTTTCCCCCCACCCTGCACCTCCTAACAAAGGAATTCGCTGTATAAAAATGGGGCTGTGTCCCCACAGAGGTTGTTCTACTTTTGGATCCTTGCCAGAGGGGGCTGTTGCTGCTGCTGGGGCCAAGAGGACCGCCACTTGGCTTGTCTCCCTGCCTGGAGACCCAGTGTGCTGGCTCTGGCCCTGCCCTGCCCCTCTGCCTGCCTCCAGTCCCTGCTGGAGCTTTTGATTTTGGCTTAGAGTGCCTGGAGGCGCTCTTATTTGATTTATAGCGCTAGGCGCGCTTTCCTGATGCCCCAGCGCTCAATAGCGCTTTGCTTCTATTTTTAGCGCTAGGCGCGCTTTCTGTGGCCCCTAAGCGCTTGGGAGCGCGCTGTATGCAGCCGGTGCCTACCCGGCATCTGCCCGCCTGATTTCGCCGATTTGCGGCGCATCGCGAGTGCCTACCTCGCTTTATATTTTATTTAAGGCCGGTGCCACCCGGCATTGCCCCGTACTTGGATTTTGGAAATTACCACGAGGGAGCCCACTCCTCGGGTACTTAGAGCCCGCCTGCCTGCCTAGTACGAGCCGCCGCGCTGCCCGCGGCGACCCGGAAGTCCCGCCTCCTGACCTCCAGGGCCGCGCTGCCATTGGCGGCCCCAGAGGAAGTCAGGCGGATTACAGCAGGACGGCGCCAGGCCAAAGGAGCAGGAAGCGGCCGGCACGTCTTCCCGAGGCTCCCGATTGAGAGGAGAGCCCCGGAGTGGCAGAGGAGCCGTCCCGCCAGCAGAACAGCCGGTGAGTGCCTGGAGAAGGGAGAGGGGCGTCGGGACACATTGTCGGTGTCCGCCCCTCCCCCGTAGCGCGACCTCACGCCCGTGAATATTTAGAGCCCGAGAGGCTCTGGGGCACATTTGTTTGTGAGCCATAGAGGCTCCACCCGCCCGCATTGGTTCTTGCGAGCCCCGAGAGGCTCAGGGCACTTTTCTGTTGTCGAGCCCAAGGAGCTCGAGGGGGCAGTTGATCTGAGAGCCTGAGAGAAGGCTCCCGCCCCAGCCCACATTGTCTTTGAGCCCTGAGAGGCTCAGGCGACCCCATTTTGTTTTAGAGCCCTGCGAGAGGCTCACAGCCCACATTTGTTTAGAGCCTAGAGAGGCTCTTTGGGTGCCATGTGTGTTTAGAGCCCAGAGGAGGCTCCAGGGGGGCATTTCCTTTTGCCCACCAGTGTGCTTGAGCCCACAAGGCTCCATCGTGTTGCCCCATCTTCACCCAGCTGCCCAGCACTTTGTGGGCAACTGCCACGTTTAGGACCCTGACACTTGGGACACAGGGCGTCCTAGCCCCAACAAGGCCAGAGGGCCTAGGGACAGTCACAGGTGGTGACTTACGTGAGTTTGGCGCAATTGTACTTTCTATACACCTCTGAATGGGTAGTTTATTCATCATGTGTTCTCTTGTGCTGCACCTCTGAATGTGTTTTTATGCGTCATGTGCTTTGCTTTTACACCGCTGAATGTAGGTTCTGCATCATGTGTTTCCTTCCCCTGCACCTCTGAATGTGTTTTTATGCGTCATGTGCCTTTACACCTCTGAATGAATGTTATGCATTGCATCATGTGTTTTCCTCTTACACCCCTACAGGTATTGTAATACATAGGTGGTTGTTTTCTCCCTAGTACAGGTGGTGCTAGTGAGGTCCTGTTACCAGTGATTACTGGTTGTGTGCTCTATTTTTATATTGTGTGCTACACTGATTTTTCTTTCTACAAGTGCTAAGTTCTAAAAGTGCTGATACCCCTGACAGTGGTCCAAGTGGCCCTGTCCTGTGCAATATCCCTTGTAAATTCCGCCCGTGCCTGTTGGCACAGTGTAACAAGATGTGTGTTTTATCTGATGTATATTTATTATAATACAAAGGCTATTTTTACATAACCTTGTGTGGAGTTTCCTTTGTGGTGGGCCTTTGGTTGTTGTTGCTGGGGTGCGTGCGCAAATACTTAGCCTACATCGCCTCCAAGTTTAGCCTTGCTGCTCGCGCCACGTTACCTAGAGGGTGAGTAGGGGTTATCTTGGCGTGTAACTCCCTTGCCCTGACTTGGGTGTGGTGGTCTCTGACTGACTTTGGCGAAAGCCCTGGCCAGCCGGGGATCCCATTTCCAACAGGAACACATACCTTACAGGGTGCCAGAGGCACGGGCAGGATTTACAAGGGACAATATACAGGACAGGGCCATGGGACCACTGCCAGGGATATGCACATGATGGAGTCGGCATTTAGAACATATACCAACTGGGAGTTTCCTCGAACTAGGACTAGAACACATAATCACCAGGAGCTTAGCATTAGAATACGTCACGCCCCGGGGTTTCATAGGACTAGCACTAGAACTCACTCTAACCAGTATCAACACACATGAAGCAAGGTTATACAGGAGGGAAGGAATGGCACGGCACATAACACCACAGACGTACCTGTAGGAAGGAAACACAGAATAACTCTTAAGGAGTACAGTTACATTTAGCTAGTACTTTCAACAGGCCAACGGACCTTCCGGGGCTAGGACGCCCAGAGTCTCAATGTTCAGGACAGGCTGTAAGCAGCCCAGCGCACACCTACACGTAGCAGCTGCCCACGAAGTGCTGGGCAGCTGAGGGGCCAGGATGGGGCCAACACGTGGGAGCCTCACAGACTCGGAACAGTGGACTAGGGTGGAGCCTCTCAGGCTCAGGAGGAAAGCGCCAAATGGGGGAGCCTCTCTGGGCTCGAGAAGCCAGGGCCACGTGGGAGCCATCTCGGGGCTCGAGGACAAAATGGTGGGCGGAGCCTTCCCGGCTCATAGGGACAGGGGCCAAAGGTGGAGCCTCTCGGGGCTCGAGGACCATGGTGGAGCCTCTCGGGGCTCATGCAGCAGGATGGGGGGTTTTGGAGCCTCTCAGGGGCGAAGACACAGATGGAGCTCCCTCGATAAGAGTTACAACAACGGGGCAAGCGAGGTAGGCACTCGCTGGGGGCTCGGGCCCCCTCCCACGAACGGGGCACATGCCGGGTGGGCTCCGGCTGGTAGAGGATAGCGCTCTCAGCGCTGGAAACACGCATGAGCGCCCCAAGGCGCTAGGACAGCCAAGAAGCGCTCCGCAGCACTAGAAGTGTGAAGGAAGCGCCCCGAGGCGCGAGGACAGCAGGAAAGCGCTCCCAGGCGCTAGGACCACAGAAAGCAGGGTCCATGGGAAGTCCAGGAATTCAGGGGGAGCACAGCAGTTCCCAGAAGGGGAAGAGGGCCAACAGCAGTTCAGGAGCAGGGCAGGGCCCAGGGAGGCCAGCCAACCCTGAGCCCACGCAGCAGCACGCCCCTGGCAGGGTTCCAGTCAGGACAAGCAGGAAAAGAGAGAGAGAAGAGGGCACACCCTCCTTTTATACATGAGACCCCTTTGTCTAAAAAGGGGCAGGCAGGATGAGAACCAGCTAGAACTGGTTATCAGGAATTTCTTCTTACTGGCCAGGTTAGGACACCAGACGCACCCCAGGTGGGTGGAGCCAGCATTGTGGGAGGACAGCCCAGACCCATACAGGATACAGGCACAGCCCCTCCCTCACTTCAGCCAATCACGCGCCAGCATACTTACTGCACACACACACCGATGTCTAGAAGTGGCACTTCTCTTCTAGACACACACAAGCCGCATACATCATCTTGAAGCATTCAATCACACGAATCCATACATACCAGACTCGGGCCTGTACTCCCCACGCCCCAGGAACTATCGGGGACACACACATGCCCCATGCATTCCTATGGGAGGGCAGGCTTCTCTCATGTACACGCACTCAGAGCGGGAATCCCCATTCCCAGGTCACATATAACAAGCCAAACTTCAGGGGTGGACCTGCCAGAAGGGCCCGGTCCAACAATTATCATAAGACATAAAGTGATCGAAGGAGCCTCGATAAAATTACAGAGGAGATTGATAAATGTCTTAAACGTTGGGGCAACATCTCACTAACAATATATGAGAGAGTGAACTTGGTTAAAATGTCGATTCTGCCAAAGGCAACCTATATTTTCAGTTTATCCGTTATTTCGACAGGAAAGCATGGGACAAACTTCCAAGTAATATCAGTCAGTCAGTCAAAATATCTTTATTCGATTTAGTTAAAAATCATACAAAGAGATAAAAACATTTCAGACGTTAAAAAATATGTACAAAACAATTATTTACAAATCATTTACAACAAACAAATCAGAGTATACGTTGGGTTGATAAAAAATAATTCATTTAGTAAAACACCAGGGTCCCTCATCTTGATTTGCACTATTTACAGCGGTCATTAAATTAATGAATATGTTTCTTAATTCTGGTCGCAGCTACCAAGAAATTGGCCATGCAAAAAGTGGTACGTGGGTTAGACAATAATTGTAGGTAGAGTAGGGCTGGTCTCACCTGAGTGAAACCTGCCTCCTTCAATACTGGTACCAAATATTTTTTCCTTGGTTCTAAATAAAAACCACAAAATATGACAAAGTGCATTGAATCTTGAGTAGAGAAATTATCACAATTACAAGGAGGGGCTAGTTCAGGTTTTTCCCATGTTTTAAAATTCCCCAAATAAAAATGTAATAAATTGAACCTGAACTTAGTTAAAAGGAACCTATGGAAAGGAATAGTTACGAAACCAAGGTAAGGTGCTAATGCAGGTGAATTAACAAGTAGATAGTGTCGCCTTACAGCTGGCTTCGCTAATTCCCTTTCCTCTCGACATGCTCTTGCTCTCTCCATAAAAAGCCTTTTGACAATATTGATATCTTGTGTCCTAATATCTTTGGGGGAGGTGAAGAGCTCTGGTCGTCCTATATCTGCGAATGCCTTCATCAGATAGGCCAGCCAGGGAATCCTTTTAAAGTGATCTAGGGCCAGAACATCAACCATGATCTTGTGGTTGAGTGGCAGATCTTCTTTAAGCCAGGTCTTTAACCAGAAGATCAGGGGTGCCATGTTAAGTCCATCGGTGAGAAAGTCTAAACCCACCTCCATATGGATGGAATAAGTCGGTGTAGACTGAGGGACAGATAGTAGTGTCCGTATGAATCTATTCTCAGCTTTCTGGATGGCTCCAGATTTACATAACCCCAAAGGGGGGAGCCATATGAGGCCAGGGCAACTGGTTTACTTTTGTAAATTTTTAGAAGCGCTTCCATGGGCCTGGCGCCTAACCTGCCCGCAAAGCCCATAATGGCTGCTGACGACCTAATCACCGCCAGCCTCTTTGCCCTCACTTGGGGTCCCCAAGATCCCTTCTGATCAAAAATGACCCCCAAGTAGGGAAAAGTTACGACTCTAGAGACAATTTCACCCTTGCACTCAAATGTATTAGTTTTTCTCTTGCCACTTTGTCTCCCCACGACCATAGTATGTGATTTGTTGGTGTTAATTTTTAAATCTAACTGGTCCATAAATGTTCCAAAAGCGTTGAGTAGGCGTTGAAGGCAGACGCCAGTGCGTGCTATCAGCACGGCGTCGTCCGCGTACAGGAGCGCAGGTATCTTAACAGCTCCTGCACGCGGAACGTCTCCCTCGACCTCCTCCAAATAAGCACCTAGTCCATTAATGTAGATGGTAACAAGCAGGGGGGCTAAGATGCAGCCCTGCCTAACCCCCCGCATGGACTTAAAGGGGGATGTGCACCTACCTTCGTTGGTAACCGGCACCGTGGCATAAAGCTCTTGGTGCAAAGACGCCATGAATTTGACCAAGGCCTCGTCTATCCCCATCTTTAGCAGGATCAGCCATAACTTAGACCTGTTGACCAGATCGAAGGCCGAGGAGAGGTCCATAAATGCCAAAAACAAGGACCCCTCCTTGGCCACCGTATATTTAGCGATCAACAGGTGTAAGTTAGAGCACTGCTCAATCGTTCCCTTCTTCTGTCTGAACCCATACTGGATCTCCGCCAACCCTCCGCAGCTCTCCACATTATCCCTTAATTTAGACAAAAGGACTCTACCCAAGATCTTTACTGTAGAGTCCAAAAGGGATATGGGCCTGTAACACCCAGGGTCGTCCCGCTGGCCCTTCTTGAAAATGGGGACGATGTTAGAGATGGCCCAGGAGGAGGGTGTGGGGTTGCCATTAACGGCAGAGAAGACATTGGCCAGAACCCCCGCCCATAACTTGGGAGAGTGTATGAAAAAATCAACCGGCACCCCATCAGGACCCGGTGCCTTGTGTTTGGTTGTAGCAAGGATAGCTTTCTCCACCTCTGAGCTATTAAAAAGGATTTGAGTAGCGTCCAGGGTCACCAAAGGTACTACGGGGCCTGCATCATTGTTGTCCCCATAAACATTTTTGAAGTGATCCAACCATTTATTGTCTGGGATGACGCAGTCCATGGCCTCATTTTTTTGGTCAGAGAAAAAAGGTTGGTTAACGGTTTCCCAGAATTTCCGGCTATCCTTCAGGACGGCTGCGGAAAGGAGGCTCTCCCACGCTTCCTGTTTGATGTTTTCTTGTCTGGTTTTTATAGCTAATTTGTAATCTTTCCTCAATCTGACTATTTCATCCATTATCCTAGGTGTTTTCTTTAGGGCAGACATTAGGGACCTATGTGCACTTGAGCAGACAGCATCAAACCAACGATGCTTAGGTGGTGCTCCTTTCTTGGGTTTAACTAAAAGAACCTGCGACACCTGCTCACATATTGATTCATAAGCTCCTATGATTTCTCTGTCCTGGGCATGTAGATCTAAACACACTGCCACCTGTGCCTCAATTTTCGGTAGAACTTCCGCATAGAAGTTCTCCGGGATCACCTTGGCTCACTTGAGTTTTCTGCCCTGGTCAGAAGTGCGCAAAGCACACTTCGACCTGGCTGGCCTAGGGGTTGGCCCCATAAAGTCTCCCCAGGATACCTCAAGAAGAACTGGGTTATGATCACTACAATGAGACGAGGCTGTACAATAAGAAGTGACCCTATTTAAAATGCCCGGTGTAACAAAAATGTAATCAATTATGGTGCCAGGATTAGTGCCTGTAAAGGTAGCTGTTCTTGGACCTCCCTCTGGTTCATATAAAATAAAATTAGCCAGAAAGTCTTCCAATTCTTCTCCTCGTGTGGTGTGTTCAAAGTGGGGACCTTCTGGTCCTTCACCCCCTTCCCTATGGCTTATACCACACATTAGCTGACAGGGGTGGATGTTAAAATCGCCCAACAATATGTACTCTGCATCGAAATATGTATTCTGACTGAGTAATGTTAAAACAGTATCTAAACTTGCGACGTTGTTCTCGCTATTGTCCCTGTTACAGGAATTATAAAAAATTATATAAAGAGTCCTCCTAGAAGGGCTTATTTCCCTTTCTACAATCAACATATTAGGTGATGCAGTATTAATCAATCTAAGAGAACCCTTCAAGTCTAGGGAGATTAAGGTTAACAGACCCCCCTTAGCTCTGCCCGCACAACTAGGGATGGCTGCTTTGGCGAAGCTGGTAAACCCATCCAGCCAGAAACTAGCAGATGGATCCCAGGTTTCCTGGAGGGCAATAATATTGTGTCCTGAGACTAAACTTATCCATCCCTTGTCATCACGTTTAGAGTTGAGTCCTGCCACATTCCAGCTTAATATCTTGCATGCATCACTTGTTCTATTCCCGACCTCTTCTGACTCGCTAATGGGGTCACCCGTTAGTCAGTCTAATTCCTCCAACCCTGACAGGGGAGCAAAGCTGTTAGCAATGGCCAAAGCGGGACCCTCATGAGCATACTGTTGGGCACAGGGTTGGCTACTCAAAGGAATATTTGGCAGCCTCGGGGGACACGGGGGTATATGTAATTTGGGCATACCCTCACTCGGGGATGTGCGCCATCCCCCCCTTCTAAACCCGGGGCCGATAGTATGCAACGTTCGCCCTGGTGGTGGGTAAAAAAAGCCCAAAGGGACTGGTCTTAATCTATCCGTTAGAGATATATCAGAACCATCCCAAAAGAGCCTATCCACTAGGTCAGCCCTGCTAAAGTTGACAACCACGCAGTCCCCTTGGGTAGATTTCCGGTGTTTGCCTATCCAGCCCACCCTCCTAGAAAATATAATTTCATCAGAGATGTTCATGCCACAACATTTATCTGTGCATCATTTTTTAGATTTGTCCATAAGATCCCAGGATGATTCAACCTCCCCTTCCCTTAGAGGAGGGACCCCAACAAATACAGCAACCAAAGGGGACGCTTCAGGTGGCAAATTAAGCTTATATTTGCTGTAAGAGTACCTTGCAGGGTCGGGGGAACAGGGTGTAGGTCGTGTACGAGGCTGCCCCTCTGGCAACAAGGGCCGCACCTCCAAAGCTGGGGGTAAAGTGGGTAGAGTGTTAATGGCCCCTCCACTAATCAGGTGAGGTGAGCCCGGGCAAGGTGCCTGCACCTGCTCCGGCTCCACCGTCCCCACCTCCATCCTCTGAACCTCCCCCTTGTTACACTTTGAATTAGCATTGAAGACCTTGTTAGATTTGGTGTTAGCTATGAGTCTGTCAATTAATGTACATTTCTTAAGCAGGCCTTCCAAGCAGGTGGTCAAAGTGTCCACAATGTCCTTTGCTATCCCAACTAATAGAGGTTCAATTCTGGAAACAAAAAGCTCCTCCAGTTTGTTACCCAATAAGTCATTTGTTATGTTTAACAAACATGGACTTGCCACGTTGTTATCCCGTGCATCCTTGATTATGGATGTGATAGACTGCTGGCTCAGTTCAGGTAGACATACTGGGTGGGGTTGGTTGGGAGCCTCGACTGTGGAGCATATAGATGGAAGGGTGGCAATAGTCACAGTGGGATAGAGTGGCGCCGGGGGGGTGCATGACACAGGTGGATTGCCCGGTGCTACAGGGGAAGGTATAACAGTGGATGATGGGGAGATAGCTGTCAGCCCTAGCTCAAGTTCGGCGTTGGCAATTTCCTTAGATAGTTCTCCCACCACTGATGTTAGGTAGGTCATGATTGATTTGGAATGTCTTGGGACCTTGGCCTTCTTCCCACTCTCCTCCATATTTGTAGCCTTCTTTCTCTTACCCATTGTTAGTAGCAGTTGTCAGAGGGGTGGCCCAGCCCGGCCTCCTTCGGCCCCGGACGGCCACAGACGGCCCCGCCCTTATCCCGGGCTTCTCCCGGCGCGTGCCCGCGCGCGTCCCGCGGGACGGGGTACTGGCGCTGCCTTTATGCGCCTCCTGGCGCTGGTGAGGGCGTACTGAAGTGGGAGGGGCCCCGGCGGAGCCAAGCCCGGCCGGGAGCCTGGCGGAGCAAAGCCCGGCCCTCTGCTGTTGGTGCTGCGGCGCTTCGGGAGCTGCGCCCGTTCCAAGTAATATAAATAGCTTCATATGGTGCTCGCAAGGAACGCGATTGGCATGGAAAAAGCTAAAAAAGAAACAGAAGAGAGGCAGATTAGGTCTCCCTGATCTCAAGCTGTAGTGTTGGTGTTTCCTACCCAGGATGTGCAGGCCTTTCTTGATTGGGCTTCCAGGAGGCCCACAGCCAGGCGGGTGACTGCAGGAGCTGCTGAGAGGTGTGTGCGGGGCAAATTTGGTGCTCAAAGGAACTTTAAAAAGGTTAGGCTAAAATAACTAAATACTACATCAAGACTCTGGCATGCGGCAAGGAACGTATTGGGCATTCCACATTATGGACAACTAGCACCAATCTGGGACTCCCCAGGAGCACCTGTGGTCCTGAGAGATTATCGTGGGTATCCCTGAAAGTGAGAAGCTACAGTGAGATGGTATCAACTGGCAGAGGAAGAGAAACTACTGAAATGGGAGAAAGCTTTATGAACAAACTAATGGAACCCTCACTCATGGTGCTTGAAGCAAAAATGGATTCAAGAAACCTCCCTGGAAGCAGAGGAGGCCTTCAAAACCCGTCACCCAGGAAAAAGGCGGCGGCATTTTGGTGTTCAGGATTTCTGGAACCAGGAGATACAAAATGCCTGGCTCCATATGAAATTTGGGATGCAGTATGGCAGGTATATACACCATATATAAATTGGTTAAATCTGCATTACTCAGGAGAAATCATTTCTTCACCAGCCACAGAATTGACTGGTCCCAAAGAAGAATTGTCAAGTTCCGATAAAGGAAAGTATAAGAAGTGCTGTCAGGCATACGCAGACAACATCCATGTGTGTGAGTTTCCCAGGTTTAAGAAATTTCTGGAACGAAATAGGTACGATCATGCAGGTGTAGTATCAGCAAGAGATGAAGGCGAGAGGGCCCCTTATTGTTTTTTCATCACGGATGAACTTGATAATACACGTGTCAGCAGATCCCACGAATGGCTGCTGTGTTATCTGCTACTTTTGGCCAGAGTTGAGGTTTGTAAGAAATTGATCCTCTTTATAACTCCAACTTTAAAGGAATGGTTAGCCAGAGTCCTGTCCTATTCCAGCTTGGATGAAACATGAATTGCAAATCTTAGGGTACTATGTTGGACACATTTCGATGAGTGTGTAAATCAGGATTTGGTCTTATGATTACACCAATACTCCCAGACGGTTGTACATTGTGCTTGGCTTAGTCTGCGCTCCACCTGCGTCACACGTGATATACTCAGACAAGAATACATACCATGTCTTGCATAGGCCAGCATACTCTGACTTATAAGACCGTGTCTGAGAGAGAAGCAGTGATCAGCCAGAGAGGGAGGGAAGCGCACAGTACAGAGAGTGAGGGAAGCGCACAGTACAGAGAGTGAGTGAGGGAAAACACAGTACAGAGAGTGAGTGAGGGAAAGCACAGTACAGAGAGTGAGTGAGGGAAAGCACAGTACAGAGAGTGAGTGAGGGAAAACACAGTACAGAGAGTGAGTGAGGGAAAGCACAGTACAGAGAGTGAGTGAGGGAAAGCACAGTACAGAGAGTGAGTGAGGGAAAGCACAGTACAGAGAGTGAGTGAGGGAAAGCACAGTACAGAGAGTGAGTGAGGGAAGCGCACAGTACAGAGAGTGAGGGAGGGAAAGCACAGTACAGAGAGTGAGTGAGGGAAAGCACAGTACAGAGAGTGAGTGAGGGAAGCGCACAGTACAGAGAGTGAGTGAGGGAAAGCACAGTACAGAGAGTGAGTGAGGGAAGCGCACAGTACAGAGAGTGAGTGAGGGAAAGCACAGTACAGAGAGTGAGTGAGGGAAAGCACAGTACAGAGAGTGAGTGAGGGAAAGCACAGTACAGAGAGTGAGTGAGGGAAAGCACAGTACAGAGAGTGAGTGATGGAAGCGCACAGTACAGAGAGTGAGTGAGGGAAAGCACAGTACAGAGAGTGAGTGAGGGAAAGCACAGTACAGAGAGTGAGTGAGGGAAGCGCACAGTACAGAGAGTGAGTGAGGGAAAGCACAGTACAGAGAGTGAGTGAGGGAAAGCACAGTACAGAGAGTGAGTGAGGGAAGCGCACAGTACAGAGAGTGAGTGAGGGAAGCGCACAGTACAGAGAGTGAGTGAGGGAAAGTACAATACAGAGAGTGAGTGAGGGAAAGCACAGTACAGAGAGTGAGTGAGGGAAGCGCACAGTACAGAGAGTGAGTGAGGGAAAGCACAGTACAGAGAGTGAGTGAGGGAAGCGCACAGTACAGAGAGTGAGTGAGGGAAAGCACAGTACAGAGAGTGAGTGAGGGAAAGCACAGTACAGAGAGTGAGTGAGGGAAGCGAACAGTACAGAGAGTGAGTGAGGGAAGCGCACAGTACAGAGAGTGAGGGAGGGAAAGCACTCATCAAACAGAGATACATATTTGTAGACCACAGAGACAAATTCAGTCTGTAGGTTTTAGGGTCCTTCTCAGTGAGTGAACCCCCTGCCTCCCTTCCAAACCACAGTTGAGAAAGGGTTCAAGTATAATCCTTACGACTACAAGATATCTAAGTCAAGGCTTCGTTCCTAGTGAGGAATTTGTCCTCCACTCTGTATTCTTGAAATGTCTTACACTCCTATTTGTTTTTATCAGTTAACATTCTTGGTTTGGTTTGTATATCACAATTATGCTGCTTCTCTTTTGAGGAAAGATAAAGAGCCAGATTCGATGTTCAGTGGAAGGCGTGGCGTGCCCGGCGGAGGGCGCAGCACAGAGTCCATCTTGGGTGAGTTGTGAATACTCAAGAGTGTGGAATGACATACTTGGTTTTAGACAGAAAGGTCATGTTAAAGTACTTTTCAGTTCTGTAGTTCTATCAGGATGTAGGCATCAGAACATTCCACGCTTGTAATACACAGAGTCACAATGAAGGCGTTCCTCTGCCTGGAGCCTCAGGTGGGGTAGATATAAACCTGTGATTGCCAAAGTCTTGCCCATTCGGTCACCAACAGCTCCTGCTGTTGCTTACTAACAGTTACAGCGGAGCCGTTCACCCGGGTAACCACCGCACCTGGTGTCGTTAACAGTAACAGAAGAGCTCTACACCCAGGTAACCATAGTACCCGGTGTCGTTAACATTTACAGCAGAGCCGTACACCCGGGTAACCATAGTACCATTGTCGTTAACAGTAACACCAGAGCTGTACACCCGGGTAACCATAGTACCCGGTGTCGTTAACAGTTACAGCAGAGCTGTACACCCGGGTAACCATAGTACCCGGTGTCGTTAACAGTTACAGCAGAGCTGTACACCCGGGTAACCATATTACCCGGTGTCGTTAACAGTTACAGCAGAGCTGTACACCCGGGTAACCATAGTACCCGGTGTCGTTAACAGTTACAGCGGAGCTGTACACCCGGGTAACCATAGTACCCGGTGTCGTTAACAGTTACAGCGGAGCTGTACACCCGGGTAACCATAGTACCCGGTGTCGTTAACAGTTACAGCGGAGCTGTACACCCGGGTAACCATAGTACCCGGTGTCGTTAACAGTTACAGCGGAGCTGTACACCCGGGTAACCATAGTACCCGGTGTCGTTAACAGTTACAGCCGAGCCGTACACCCAGGTAACGATAGTACCCGGTGTCGTTAACAGTAACAGCAGAGCTGTACACCGGGTAACAATAGTACCCGGTGTCGTTAACAGTAACAGCAGAGCTGTACACCCGGGTAACCATAGCACCCGGTATCGTTAACAGTTACACCAAAGTAACCACACCTCTCAAAGTCACTAACAGTTACAGCAGGGCCAGACACCCAAGTAACCACACCTCTGACAGTCACTAACAGTTAAGGCAGGGCCGTACACCCAGGTAACCACAGCACTCAAAGCCAATAACAGTTACAGCAGGGCCGTACACCCAGGTGGCTGCAGCAAGCAGTGTCATTAACAGCTGCAGCAGGACCATTCACCCAGGTAGCCACAGCATCTGGTGTAACAAATACTTATAGTAGGGCCTTAGGCTCAGGTAAGGAAATAATCCACTGTCACTAACAGTTACAGCGGGCCGTCGTTGGAGCAATGTAGGGAAAGGCTCTGCCCCCAAATCTTGAAGCTCGGACACGAGGAATGGACAGCAGCGCCTTATCATTGGATCTTAATGTGCGATAGGGACAGTAGAAGTGTAGTTTGTCTTTAAGATACAATGGTGACCAAATCTTAAAGACAATTCGCCCCCTGACGGGAAGCTAGTGAAGGAAACGGAGAGTAGGGGCAGAAGGAAAGCCTGCCAAGGAGATTACAGACTAACTGAGCAGCCGTATTTTGCACCACTTGCAATTTGGTGAGAAGGATGTCATTAGCTGCCGTCGACAAAGCGCACTCCTCTGGTGATGTTAACTGTACAGGATTTGAAGGGACCCAGAGTAATAATTTGAGACCGATCTTCTAAGAAATCAGCCAACCACCGTAGGGCAGTATCTCTGACAGCAATCTCATGCAGTCTGCTAATGAGTATTACACTAATAGTTACAGCAGGGTCATACACCCAGGTGACTGCTTCCCCCAGTGTCACTAACAGTTATAGCAGGGCCGTACACTCAGGTAACCTCAGCACACAGTGTCATTAAAAGTTAGAGCAGAGCCATACACGCACATAACCGCAGCACCCAGTGCCGCTAACTCTGTGCAGCTGACATACACAGTGCACGTGCCAAAGGCAAGCTTGTCTGCATCTGGACTGCACCCAGCACCAGGAACCCTGGCTCTCCTGCTACTCACAGATACACAATCGCAGAACTCCGAGCCCTGAACCTCAGTCTTCGCAACTACCACTGCTGCTGCTCCTCTCCATGATCAACGGCCTCTCCATGATCAACGGTATGACCTTTTTCCTGCTGTCACCCTCTCTTCTCTTGCAAAAATGGTGCACTAGTGAGGAGCCCACAGACCGAGCCACATTCAAGACTTCCCTCAACCAATACCACCAACTCCTAAAAGAGACGAAAAGAACACCCTTGCTGACTGCACAGGAGCTAGTGCTGACCACGGCAAAGAACTCTTCAACATCGTCAGAGAGTTCTCCGACCCCTCAGCCACTGAAAACACCATTTCTCCCTCCCAGGAACTCGGTGACACCTTAGCAGACTTCTTCCACGACAAGATCTTCACCATCTAAAAAGACTTCAAACCCTAGCCCACCCCCTCTGACTTCCTCAGCCAACCAGCACCCACAGATGCAAAACCCTGATGTACTGCTCACCCTATGGAACCAGCTAGTCACACTAAACAACACAGCTATCATGAACTTCATCCACTCTGAAGCACCCACGGACTCCTGTTCCCACCACTTGTTCAACCTCAGAAGCAAGATGCTCAGCAACCAGCTCACCACCATTCTCAACACATCCATCACCACGGCCTCCTTCTCCAAAGAATGGAAACACGCTGAAGTGAAACCCCTTCTCAAAAAAACGCACATGGACCCCAGCAAACTCAAGAATTACCATCCCATCTCTCTGCTTCCCTTTCCTGCCAAGATCCTCGAGAAGGCCATCAACCACCAAGTCAAGGAACACGTGGAGTACGACAATCTTCTGGACACATCGTAATCCAAATTCCGCACCAACCACAGCACGAAAACCGCTTTGATTGTTGCCACAGGCGACATTAGAACCCTCCTTGACTGAGGAAAAACAGCGGCCTTGATCCTCCTCAACCTCTCAGGAGCATTTGACACTGTATCCAACAATCCAACACACCCTCATCAGGGGGCGTCGCCACATTGGAATCCAAGGAGATGGCCTCAAATGCATCAACTTCTTCCTCACCGGAAGAACCAGGAGAATCTGCCTACCTCCTTTTTTCTCGGAACCTAAGAATATCATATGTGGCCTCCCTCAAGGCTCATCCCTCGGCCCTACATGGTTCAACACCTACACGATGCCCTTGGTCAAAATTGTCAGAACCCATGAACTAAACATCATATCCTATGCCGATGACACCCAGCTGATGGAGAAGGAAGTACCTAGAGGTGGATAAGCAAGAACTGAGAGTAGCGCAGAGTAAATACAAGGAGCTTATCTTAGAGTGCAAAGCTAATTTTTACGCTAACTCTATCTCACAAGCATCTAATGGTACTAAAGTACTCTTCAAGATTGTCTCTGCCCCAACCTGCTTGGGCAACAAGGTGGTGGCTTCGCAGAAATTGTGCGATGAGATTGCCTCCCACTTTACGGATAAAGTTGCCAAAATCGTTGGAACCTTTTTGGCTAACGATACCGTTGCTCAGGATAATTCTATACAGGCGGCGGAAGGGGATTTGGGACAGTTAATCACCCTGGATAGCTTTCAGATTTTTTCAGATCTCACTTTTAACACCTTGGCACATGGGGTATCCTCAGGATCTCCCTCTGACCCCCTACCCCATAAAGTCTGGTAGACCTACGGTCAAACGGCCTTCCCCTGGTTACGGCAGATATGTAATCAGTCCCTAGAAGAAGGTACCATTCCTGGGAGATGGAAGCAGGCGGTGGTGACACCCTGATTAAGAAGCCCTCTCTGGATCCGAAAAATCCTGCAAGGTTTAGAACGATCTCTCTTCTTCCTTTTCCAATTAAAATCTTGGAAAAGGCTGTAAGCAGGATTTTATCCTGCTTTTTGGAGGAGAATCAATTGCTGGATTGGGACCAGTTCGGGTTCTGGCCGGGTCACGGGACTGAGTCAGCTTTGACCACCATGATAGATAACCTGCGTATGCTGGCCGACAACGGGAGTGCCACTGTTTTAGTGCTTCTCGATATGTCGGCCGCACTCGACACAGTGAGCCACTCAATTTTATTAGAAAGACTGGAGAAAATTGGGGTGAAGGGACGGGCTTTGCAGTAGCTGCGGTCCTATCTGGCGGGAGACAGCAGGTGGTAACCCTGGCACCATTCTCATCCTGCAAATCCCCGATAGTTTATGGGGTACCGCTGGGCTCTGCTATTAGCCCCTTTCTCTTTAATATTTATCTGCAGCTTTTGTTTCCCATCATTAAATCGTTCGGGGTTGACTTGGTCAACTATGCGGACGATACGCAACTGGCGTTTTCCATGGAAGGGAAACAGGCAGTTTCCATGGATACGTTTCAAGAGTGTATGCGACAGACTGCAGGATGGTTACGGAGGAACTCCCTGCAGTTCAATGGAGGGAAAACTGAGGTGCTATATTGCTCCTCTGCGAAGTTGCTCACACATATACCGGTGGAGTGCAGGCTTACCCCTGAGGAGGATCCGTTGGTCTCTGCCAGCACGGTACATAATTTGGGGATCCTGATAGATAAGAATTTCAAATGGAATCACAGGCAAACAAGACAGCCAGCGTGTGCTTTGGTCTGATGCGTATGTTGCGTTGGATACTTCCAGTACTTCCTAAGGACTCGCGTTCCCTTGTAGTAAGAAGCACAGTGTTGAGCAGACTGGACTACTGCAACTCCTTGTATTTGGGGGCTCCACAGTATATCTTTCAGGGGTTGCAGAGAGTCCAGTCGGCAGCGGCAAAATTGGTGCTAAATAGACAACGCGGCTCCTCCACTAGTCTCGCTTTGAGAGATCTCCACTGGCTGCCTATCAAGGAAAGGGTTCATTTTAAATCACTCTGTCTGGTGCATAGAGCGGTACATGAACTGGGCCCAGTCCCATTACAGGAAAGGTTTGCCTGGTATCTCCCTAAGAGGCAGCTTCGTTCCTCTAGTGCTAGCCTGCTGGTAATTCCTAGATTCAAACGTTCTAGGATGGGGGAGGGCCTTTAGCGTGGCTGCTGCTCATCTCTGGAATGAGCTGCCACAGAGCATCAGACAGATTAATTTTCTAATTGAGTTCAGAAAGAGCCTAAACACATGGCTCTTTCCTAAAGCATGACTCCTCGCTGTTTAGTCTCTCCGGCCCCTTCACCTGATGGTTGTGTCCTTATATCTGAGCGCCAGGATGCCCGTAGGGTGGCAGTTTGCGCTATATAAGAACGCCTACAATTCCAATTACAATTTTCTCATTATCACAAGACCCCTCCACCACGATGGACAACATCCGCAGTAACATGATGAGCATCATCGACTGGATGAAAGACAACTGCCTAAACTCAACACAGACAAAACGGAAGTGCTGATTTTCGGAAACAACACCTCCCCATGTAACAACTCCTGTTGGATTACCGAACTAAGACCCTCACCCACTCCGACAGACCACACCCGCAACCTTTGCATCATCGTGGACTGCAAGCTCACCATGAAAAGCCAGAGCAACACAGTCTCCTCCGCTTGCTTCCTCACTCTTCGAATGCTCTGTAAGATCTTCAAGTGGCTCCCCATCAACACCAGACGCACCGTCACCAAAGCCCTAATCACCAGCCGGCTGGCCTACGGCAACACACTCTACATAGGAGTCACTTTGCACCTCCTGAAGAGACTGCAGACCAAGCAGAACTCAGCAGCTCGACCTCCCTGAGGAAAATTGAATTTTGCCCTGTCATGTGTCCCTACGTGTTCCCCATTATATGTTATATGTGCATGATCGATATGCATATCTACCCTCTTGACCGAATAAAGACGCAATTACTGTTGTGTCCAACGTTAGTATGCCAGTTATCCAGTCCTCCTGAAAGCAACAAGTATTAGGCCTATGTTGCCAACGTCTTTACCTTGTGCACGTTAATTCATCGAGTTGTCCCCGTTTCTAGGCCTCAAAGGGCCCGGACACCAGATTCGAGTCTCAAGTCTCCTGAAACCACTCCGAGGAGCGATGCAGCCCCTCCCGCATCCCTGACCCTTCACTTACTTTCTGCCAAGCAGCGCGGTGCCCGGCCTGGCCTGCCTGCCTGTCTGCCAAGAATATGTTATGCCTCTAGTTATCAGTTCAGCTCCCCGGCTTCACATTCCTAGCTAACGAACCGCATAAACATCTTCATCTATAAGTCTAGTCTTCCTGTCTCCATGCAAGAGAATTACTGAATTAATGTTCATAGAAGATTCATAGCACACGCAATACATAAAGAAATATATGCATTCACTAGCCTTAGTGACAAGTAGCCTTTGCCCTGATGACTTTTAGATTCTATCAACATGTTCTCCAAACACGAGATATCAGATATGCTATAGGTACATGTCGTCCTGACATCCCAGACTTTAGTCTCCTCTTCTAGTGCCAGAAGTCAGAGCCCCCAGCTCTCCCCAGTCACACGTCATGGCCCGTTTGCGCGCATCAGTAGGTTAAAGGTTCCAGCTGCCCAGGTAGCCCCCTCCATGTATCCACCCACTTATGACACTTCTGTGACGTTTACATCACATGTCTTCGTGCACGCCCTGTGCACGCCTTCTTTTCACGCCCATATGTTCTTATCTTTCGTTTGTCACTTGCTACGCCTACTGTATTCAATGTAATTGTACTGTTTTACTATATATACTGTATGATGTTAATAAGATATTAGACTGTCATTCCTGTCCCTTCCTGAACCTTTGCAGGTGATGGAACCCGATGGTCCATTGGCTCGAGCCATCTGATTAAAGCCCTTCTGACTCAGACACCTCGGATTCTGCCTCTTATTTATTGAGCTATCCTTTTTCAGTTAATGCATAGAAAAATAGTACCGGTAATTATTTATTTATTTACCACATCCCGATAAGGACCCACATCCCCCCAACCTCAAGAAGCTCCACTGGTCCCCACCCAGAACAGATGTCAATTCAAGATGCTGATCGACACCCACAAGATCCTACACAACCAAGAAACAGCGTAGATCAACCACGGCCTTAACTTCCTCCAACCCTCCAGAGACCTCAGCTCTGCCTCCCTCGCTCACCCCTCCCCCGTATCCACCGAAACAACATTGGAGGACGCTTCTCATACCTCGCTCTGAAGACCTGGAACAAACTCACCCTCCGGAAATCTGGCTTCTTGCTGGAGTCCAGGAAAGGACTCAAGATCTGCTGGTGCAACGGAACCTACCCGCTGCAGGGATCTCAGGGGCTGGAGACCTCACGGGTGTCCAGCCACGCTTTATAAATCCTGTTTGATTGATTGATTGAACAGTTACGGCAGGTCCGTACACCCAGGTGAAAGCAGCACCAGTGCCACTAATAGTTACAGGAGGGACGAGGTGGTGGCAGTCCCTTCCCTTATTTCTTCTTAGGCACACCACTCCGAGAGGTACAGAGGTTTGGTATGGTAGCCCGAGTGCATGGGCTTGTTTGGGGTAGGATGGAGGAAGTTCTACCCCTCTCCCTTCGCCCACAGTCTCTGCTGTTTCTGAATTACTTCTACAGCAGGAATGAAAGAGGAGGAAGCCTCCCCACTCTGTTTCTGTCAGAGAGTGTGCTAAGCCTGCTTGATGTTGCAGCGCGACCAGCACGACTGCGCGCTCACTGATGTTTTACCCCTGTGCACAAAGGGTGCACTCATATGTATTGCAAGTGCTCACTCCACTGTGTATCCAATAATGAGCAGGCCCATATACTACCTGTCACATGTTACATACATCCCATAGTGTAATATCATGCTTACATTTTTGTTTCCCGTTTTGAGGACATTACATCATTTCCTTCCACTTGAAAAGCATAGCTGTCAAGTTTTCAGGGTGCATATGTGTGGCATATGCATGTTTGTAGTGGGTCTGCCTGTCTCATGTGTGACATGATTCTTTGAGTGACATGTTGTACAAGCTATTCAACAAGAAGACTGATACAATGCTGAGTTTGAGGCATGAGTGGATGTACACACGCATGCTGGGCATAATACTGCCATCTAGTGTTGGGCTCGGATGTATGCAAGTTGTTTTTCTTTAAAAAAGTCTTTAGAGTCACAAGGTAAGGTGACTTCTCTCGCTTGTGATATACATTGTCATCGACTCCATTTTTAGATTGTTTTCTTCCACTGTCAGGTTCTGACGTGCTCTACTTCGACTCCATCGTGGTGCATTGTTCTCGGTTCCACGATTACTACTTCCGTTGGTATTGTTATTGATCCAGTTCCTATTTCCCTTCCGTTCAGATCGATAACTTGATCGATTTCTTCTATCGAGGCCCACGTGGGCCTTCGATGCATTCTTCGATCCTTAGGCGCAGCTCCCCCCACCCCCTTTTCGGTACACAGACATAATATCGACTCCAAAATATCGTTTGGACATAATATCGACTCCAAAATATCGTTTGGAGAAAATATCGACAGGACAGAATATCGACAGCCAAAATATCGTTTTTAAGGTAAGTGAAGTAATATCGTTTTTAAGGTAAGTGAAGTAATATCGTTTTTATTTTTAGGGTTCAGGGTCAGTTTTGGGTTTTTGGGTAAAGGGGTATTTTTAGGGTTCAGGGTCAGTTTTGGGTTTTTGGGTAAAGGGGTATTTTAAGGGTTCAGGGTCAGTTTTCAGTTTTTGGGTAAAGGGGTATTTTTAGGGTTTAGGGTCAGTTTTCAGTTTTTGGGTAAAGGGGTAGTTTTAGGGTTCAGGGTCAGTTTTCAGTTTTTGGGTAAAGGGGTATTTTTAGGGTTCAGGGTCAGTTTTCAGTTTTTGGGTAAAGGGGTATTTTTAGGGTTCAGGGTCAGTTTTCAGTTTTTGGGTAAAGGGGTATTTTTAGGGTTCAGGGTCAGTTTTCAGTTATTGGGTATTATTTTATTATATTTTATTACTATATATATATGTTTAATAAATATGAAATAAAAAAATATTTATTTAACTTTCATTAATTATTTAATTATTATAAGTTAATTTAAGTAATTTTAAGTATATTTTAGTAATTAATTATTAATATTAATTTAATTTAACACTGTTTTTAGTAAATACGATATTTTTTACAACTATATTTTTGTAAACGATATTTTGTACTCGATATTTTTGTACTTACCTGTTTGTACATACAAACTCGATATTTTTGCTGTAGATATTTTTTCCTCGATATTTTGGGTAGTCGATATTTTGGTAGTCGATATTCTTTCAGTGATCCCCCATTTTCACATGGTGGTGGAACGGACACTTTTCTGCTACTGTCCTCGGTGTCACACAAAATACCTTTGGACCTATCTCCATCAGGTCTGTAATCCGGTGGAAGAGATCGGCACCTTCCAAAAACACCTGATGATCCATCCCCATACAGGCCAGATAATCTCTTGCGCTTCTGTTTCGGCTGCCCAACCATCTAAAAGGCAAGTGTCCTGGGAAGAGGCCTTAGACTTGCCACCTCCACCAAAGCTGAGGAGAATGGACCAGGCTACAAGGTCTGTATATTTAACGTTTCCACCACCGCCTCCTGCTCCACAACTCTCACCCTCACCGCCTGCTTCACCAGTTGACCTTAGATCCTACACACTTCAAGGGTCACCTCATTCTGATATAAGGGGACAGAGCCATGGGGATGCCTTTGACATCCCACCACAGGATGATCCCTGGGATACCTATGATACCGACCTACCGGAAGGTACAGCTCCTGACCTGTACCCTGCAAAACCCTCCCTGCCCGATGAGCCCCCTCTTACCACAATCTCATTGGTAGGGCTGTTACTGTCCATAAAGTGTCTGCACACTGAGCCTTTAGAGGATTATTTCCTTTTTGATACTCTTTCATCCACGCAAACTGTGGAGAAGTGTGGCTCAGGGGTTAGAGGCAGCAGACCCGGAAGCTGAGATCGGTCCTGGACCAGGGTTCAATTCCCCGCCTCGGCGGGTCTTGGGCTAAAAATTCCATGGACTCGATAATTCTCGCCCCGGTGCCTCCTCGACTCACGGGTTCACACTCTGCGACTCTGGGCAATAGCTTGCTTAATCTCCACAACGGCCCCTCGCGGCGGGATGCCTGACTTTCACCTTGTGGATACCCTGCTATATCACAGGGGAATACCAGGAAGGGTTCCCTAAGCAAGCGCCGGGAAACCCACTGCGGGTAGCTGTGCGCTATATAAGCTCAACTACACACACACTGATTCTTTAGAGGATTATTTCCTTTTTGATACTCTTTCATCCACGCAAAACTCCACTTAGTACCTCTGAATGCCTCAGAGGCATGCTCCGTCACACCCCATACATTATCTACAACCCAGTTTGAGTTTATGCATTCCACCAAGGGTAGATGAGACGTACAAGGCTTCCCCAACTGACCCATTCTACATCAGGGGCCAGCTTTCACCGGACTCTTTGCTGGTAACTACTCCACGCAAAAGAGCCAACTCACATACCACTGGTGATGCGCCTCCACCAGACAAGGAGAGTAAGAAAATAGATGCTGCAGGCAAGAGAGTAGCTACGCAGTCAGCCAACTATTGGCAAATTGCCAATTACTTTGGACTGCTTTCCCGATACAACCATGGTCATTGGGATTAAATAGAGGAACTCGTCCAATATCACCCATATGTAGATAAAAAAAGAGGCTATGAGATCATCTCTGAAGGGAGGCAGACCTCAAACAACACCATACGCTGTGCCTTAGATGCTGCGGATACTGCTGCTAAGGGGTTAACTCCACTGTCTTTCTGCGTAGGCGTGCATGGATTTGTGTTTCCAGTTTCAAACCAGAAGTCCAGCAAAACTTACTTAATCTACCTTTCGATGGGAAACACCTTTTTGAGGGGCAGGTAGATAATTTGATAGAAAAAAAACAAGGACGAAACAGCAAAAGCAACGAGTGCCCTACAGACCCCTTCACATTGCAGCTCTTTCCCCACACATCCTATCGTAGAGGTTCCACACCACTCCCCCAGAAACCTCCACATCATACTAATGGCCACAATCCCAAAACACCTCTTCTAGGGGCTATTTTCGACGCTCGTACAGAGGGAGCAATTCAAGAGGCAGATGTAGAGGTGGATCGCCCAAAGGAGCTGCTTCACCACTAAGCCCTGACCTATCACTCATTCCCTCCCAACCACCCAACACCAGTCGGGGTTCATCTCCAAAGGTTATTTGCTGCTTGGCGGAATGTCACCTCTGACTAGTGGGTGTTGGATATTATCCAACATAATTATTGTCTGCAGCTCACTTACACACCTCCAAACATTCCATCACGCAGACACAATCTCTCCCTATATCACTAAAGGTGACTTAGAGAAGAGGTCTTAGCGCTCCTCCACAAAGGAGCCATAGAACCCATCACTCACCATCAACAGGGTACAGGGTTTACTCGCTATACTTCCTCATTCCCAAAAAGGACAGGCGCTTCACACAAATTGTAGATCTCAGAAACCTGAACAAAAACATCCTCTCATAGCACTTTCACATGGTCACACTTCAAGATGTCATTGCGCTACTACAACAAGGTGATTTTATGGCCATGCTCAACCTCAAGGACCTCCATTTCCACATTTCAATCCATCCGACACATCGCCGGTACCTCCGATTTGTAGTAAGCGGACAAGTTACCAATTCAAGGTACTCCCTTTCGGAGTCACTACCGCATTCAGGTTCTTCACCAAGTGCCTTGCAGTGGTGGATGCTCATCTATGCAGTCAGGGAGTTCACGTCTTTCCATAGCTGGACGATTAGTTTATCAAAAATTCCACGTATCTAAAATATCACCCTCACTTTCAAACCACCATCAACCTACTTCACCAACTAGATTTTTCCATCAACGCTCTGAAATCCCATTTCTAACACCTTCAGATCCAACCTTACCTAGGGACATTCCTCAATTCAAAGAAAGGCACAGCCTACTCAAATGCTGCCAGAATACACTCATTTTAGGCACTCAGCCCTCTGTTTCAACCAAATCAAGAGGTTACAGTCAGGACAGTGATGCATCTCCTCAGCATGATGGATGCTTGCATAGCTGTAGTACCTCAGACAACGTTACGCATGCGTCCATTACAGGAGTGCTTACCGCACCAGTGGTCGCAAGCGGAGGGTCAATGAGAAGATCTCGTGTTGGTCGGCCGTCAAGCTTGCCACACTCCGCAGTAGTGGAACACCAACCACCTCTTAAAAGGACGGCCATTCCTGGACCCAGTTCGGCACAAGACCTCCATCACGGGGTGGGGAGTGCATTCAGAAACTGTTACTGTCCAAGGTCACTGAGATCCCAATCAATGACTTCTCCACAGAAATCTCCTAGAGTTACCAGCTGTTCACCTCCCACTGAAAGCTTTCCCACCTCATCTAATTGACAAGTTAGTCCTCATCAGGGCAGACAACATGACAGTCAGGTGTTACCTCCAGAAATAAGGGGGAACCAGATCCTCCCAGCTGTCTCATCTGGCCCAGAACATTTGGAAATGGGCACTCCCATCACAAGATCCACCTCTTAGCAGAATACGTGCCGGTAGTGGACAACGATTTTGACGACCTCCTCAGCAGGATGCCGCAACAAGTCCACGAGTGGGAACTCCACCTGCAAGTCCCCCACCACTACTTTCAGCCTTGGGGACTACCAGAGAAGGACCTCTTCACCACAGCAGAAAATGCCAAATGCCCAAACTTCGCCTCCAATTTCCCCCACCCACAGTCCAAAGGCCATGCACTATGTTTTTGGTCAAGTAGTTCACCTTCCACATAGCCATGTCTTCACTGGGCATCTCGATGGTGCGTCGAAGGATTGCTGCACAAAGGGTTTAACGATGAGGTGTAACCTCACAGTAGGGCTGCGTGAAAGAAAGACCATCAGTGCACTTTGGATGAGTTAGTCAGTAGTTAAGCTTTTCCTCCGTTCCCTCTACTTCCGTTTGTGGTTCGGGAACTTCGACAGACATCTCTCACTCTCATCCTAGTGGCTCCCACATGGGCACGACTGCTATGGTTCACCACCCTCCTTGAACTCTCGGTAGTACCACACCAGACATTCCCCAACAGGCCGGCCCTTCTCACGCCGAACCATGGAGGAATCAGGCACCCTGCTGCCAAGTCTCTCAACCTTGCGATCTGGCTCCTGAAGACGTAGAATTTGGGTACCCTAATCTCCCACCAGAATGTATGGACATTCTGAAAGAGGCGTGCAGGCCTACTAAATGTGCCTGTTATGACACTAAATGGAAAAGATGTGTTTATTACTGTCACTCAACACATATTGATCCCTTGGCAGCCAAAGTACAAGACATTGTCTGCTATCTCTTTCACATAGAAACTTTAGGTTTAGCTTTCACATCGATAAGACTACACCTAGCGTCTGTAGCTGGTTACCTTCAGAACAGGCAACACGTTTCCCTATTCTGAGTTCCTGTCATTAAAGGCTTCATGGAAGATCCTAAGTGTCAATTGTGAGAAGGTAGCCTGGCATATGATGTCCATTATTCTAGTGGGCACCTTGCACCAGTCTAAACGACCCTTATTGATGGTGGTTGTAAAGTCATCCTTAAAGACAAGCTATTCTAGTGGTAGCATGGACCAGCAGTCATAGGCTAAGACTTCAGAGAGCATGTGAAGCCAGTTGTTTTACCAATAATAATCCCTTGAATACCAAATGAAAGGACACCACACCAGGTATATATCAAATATATATAACCCAGCTAACCACTCTTCCGACCCGCTTCCGGCAAACGCCGTCAAAGCCCTTACTCCACTACTTCTACCTCTCTGGTCCAAGATCATAAACAGTTCACTTCAGCAAGGATGCATCCCAGACACCCTCAAAGTGGGCCAGGTCTCACCCATTCTTAAGAAGCCCACGGCAGACCCCACAGACCTAAACAACTATCGCCCTATCTCCAATATCCCCACCCTAGCCAAGTTGCTGGTAAAATGTGTGCACCTACAGCTAACCAAACATATCGACCACTTTGACCTTCTCAACAAACACCAGTCAGGTTTCCGTGCTGGCCATAGCACAGAATCAGCCATGACACACATCATCGATGATGCGCTGCAAGTACTTGACCAAAATAGATCTTGCCTACTCATCCTACTTGATCTCTCCTCTGCCTTTTACACGGTCAAGCACGCAAACTTTTTAGACCTCCTGAAACACAGAATGGGCCTATCTGGTGTAGTGCGGAGCTGGTTCACTTCTTTTCTCCAAAACCGGACACAACAATTCAAAGTCAATAACACCCTGTCCAAGCCCGTCCCAGTAACCCTGGGGGTACCACAAGGATCCGCACTATCCCCAACACCGTTTAATCTCTTCATGGAACCTCTCACCGAAATTCTACAATCCTCTAACGTGCAATATCACATGTACGCAGATGATACACAGCTATACCTCAAGATACACACCCTTGAGGACATCAAATTACTTAACACAGCTCCTAAGAATACCCAAACATGGCTGGCAGAAAATCATCTTAAATTGAACGCCCTCAAGACCGAATTCCTACTAATAGCTCTGCCAGCTCAAATCCCGAAAATGCAAAACTTGATCAAACATATCACGGCGTTTAACGTACAACCTACCATTGTGGACTCAGCGAAGTCACTTGGAATGACTTTAGACAGTAACCTTAACATGCAAAAACATATTAGCAATGCTACAAAGAGAGCTAACTTCCAGATAAACACTTTAAGGAAACTGAAACCCTTCCTGCCACATAATGACTTTCAGCAGGCAGTTCAAGCTCTGGTTATACCAAGAGTGGAATACGGTTGTGTCTCCCTATGTGGCCTACCCAAAGCATCAACTGCACCTCTCAGAGCCTCTATCAACGCCGCAGCAAGACTCATACTGGATCTAAACGTAGCTCCCACATCTCCCCGGACCTTCAATCCTTGAACTGGTTACCCCTTGAGGCGAGAATTCATTTGAAAATTGCGTGCATGACACACAGAGCCCTACATCAAAAGTCACCCAGTTACTTGGCACAGAAACTTACGATCTCTGGTGGGGCCAGATCCTCAAGAAATGCGGAAAAATTACTTCTGAAACCACAAAAATTCCAGAAGAAAAAAACTTATAACAGATCCTTCTCTGGGATGGCACCCAGAATTTGGAACGCCTTACCCCCAGAAACCAGACTTAACCCGTCCTATACTTCTTTCAAAAAGGAAGTTAAATCCATCCTCATGGCCCAATACACATGACTAGGGTCTGCTGAATCCCTGTAATGAGATGCTTTCGCGCTCTCAACTACAAGACACTTATTGATGCTAAATCTTATTATGCTGCTTTTTACTACATTTTATGTACATTTAATTTTACCTATTTCTGTTTCCTGTATAAGTAACATTTATTGTCTGTACAGCGCTCTGATATCCGCTAGGATCTTGTTCGCGCTTTATAAAACTCTCCAAATAAATAAATAAATAAATAAATAAATAAATAAATAAATAAATATGTATTTATTTCTAACACAACCCCTCTGCACTCTTTATAAAGTCAGAGGTCGAAGTACATCACAAGTTACTCAATTAGCATACGATAAGTTTGCACAAATACAGTTTTGCCCTAGGGGCCTCACAAACCATATACTAAGAAAGTTGTATAAGAACCACAACAGAAATAGTGTGTAGGCCTAGGGCCTAGGGAATCGCTGGGGCTACACTAAACAACCAAAGGTTAGGAAGTAGGAGGCCCACGGGAGACGCGTGCAGTGTGTGAACAAAGTCGTGAGTTACCATTGACTTACAATGGAGAACGTAAAAGTTATAAAGTTACTGATTTAGGGCACTTCCGGATGGACTACGACAAAACCCCTTTAGACTAGGACACTTGGAGTGTCAATACCCACGGGAGCACCGGAGTACTCGTGTTACCTCACCCAGGAAAGCCGGGGGCATAGGTGTCTTTTGGTGTCGGGTTTCGTCGATGTTTTTAATGGAGATCTGCAAAGAAGTGCTGCAGGCAGCCAGAGGAAGAGTGTCCGGGTGGATCCAAGGGTGGATCGAAGATGTGAGGAACCTAAAAGCAGAAGGGACAGAGTCTGGGTCAATAGCCAGTGACCAGGAAAGTACCAGGAAGGAACCAGGCGTTGTCGCGATGATCTCAGGTGAGGTGAAGCTCGTCTCTGCAGCCACAAGGACCAGGAGGTGTCGACGATGACCAGGAGCTGGATTCGAGCTGTCCCACGAAGGATCTAGTTGACTGCAGTATCGGTATCCGGATTGGACCCAACAAGCCTTGGCAACCGCAACCCACGCAGGAAGTGTAGATTTGCTTCGAGTCAGACCAGCAAGGTCTGAGGAGCTTCTCCTTTGCAGGGAAGCTGGAGCAAGCCTGGAGCAACCAGGAAAGCAGATTGGTTTCAAAGGATTGTCTTCAGGAGGCTCACTAGCCAACGGGCTAGCAACCGGGAAGACGCGTCGAACTGAAATGCAAGAGCGGGCCCCACGCGGCACTCGTGGAGTGTGGAGGGCTGAGCTTCGGTGCAAATGGTGCTCGGGTCTGGGGCTTATCATACCCCAATGCACAACTTCGAGTTACCTTAGGAGTCGATGCAGTTAGCAAAATGCAGGATGTCCAGGGTGTCCGGTCCCACGTCTCTCGTGTTTGCCACGGCTCTCAGCTTTGCTGTGGATGTGGGTCGGAGTCAGAGAAGTCTGGAAGTCCAGTTCCTGCGTCGCTGAGTCTTTGGGTTCCGTCGGGAGCGTCAACAAAGCAGACCAGCAAGTTACTGATGGTGACTGTTTGCACAGGGTGGTCACTCCTTGACCACAAGGGAGATGTCTTCCGTCTTCTAGTCAAAATAGAATGTCGAAGGTCCAAGAGCTCTGTATCAGAGTTTCGTTCCAGGATAATCTAAAGTCCTGGGGACACAGCTCCTATCTTTATACTGATTTTAGGGGCTGGATTACCTGCTAGGTCCCTCCTTTCGGTGGACCTAAGAAGGGGGTGGTTACACCCCTTTTCCTTTATCCAGTCTCGTGCCAGAGTGGGGCAGGAGTGCCCTAGCAACTGGTTTGAACCGGGCTATGCATGGAGCACCTTGTGTGCCCAAGGCAGTGTCTCAAACAGCATCTGTTGCTGTAGCCCTCACTGTCCCAATACACATCTGCCTGTCTGGGGAGGTGCTGGCACCTCCCTGGACAGGAAGCCTATTGTCCAGGCCTCCCCTGCCGGAGCTTCGTCCAGCAGCAGGAGGTCAGACTTGTGTCTGTGGCAGCAGCATCCATTTTGTGATGCTGGAGCTCTGTTTAACTTTAACCGGGTAAAGCAGTAACTACATGTCTTCTCCCTCTAGAAGGGTGGAATGCTACCCCCACCACCAGAACTGGTGGGGGGGGGGTAGTATTCCAAAGTGTTTGACACCTTACACGACATGTTTCGAT
The DNA here is from genome assembly GCF_964261635.1 of Lissotriton helveticus. Classification (NCBI taxonomy): domain Eukaryota; kingdom Metazoa; phylum Chordata; class Amphibia; order Caudata; family Salamandridae; genus Lissotriton; species Lissotriton helveticus. The sequence goes on from NC_136062.1 coordinate 499,892,650, forward strand.
AAAGCCAAAACAAAGTTAGCATTAACCGCTAGGATTATAATGCATTTAAGAGTATATGGTATGGTTATAACACAGAACAGCTATAACGAGATGGTTCCGAAAGCTGTAGAGGAGCTCAGCTCATGCTAGGGCACCCTCTCACATAAAACCAAGCACTCTGCCTCCAGGGTTGTCGAGGCCTACCATAGGAGTGACTTATAGATGCCTATGTGTCTATATTGTGTGTATATATATGGTAGATATAGATATATTATATCTAAGTAAGGGGTGATAACACCACCTTACCCAAGCTGAGTGAGCAGCCTGTGGTGTCAGTTTGGATGGCCAGCCAGGGGTGGCATAATACATGCTGCAGCCCCTGGTAGGCCTTGGATGCACCTATGCCCTGGGTACCTAGGGTACACTATACAGGAGCTCACAGAAGTGACCCAATTCCCAATCTGGTATGTACCTAAAGTACATGGTATCAATTTAGAGAGAGAACCGCTGGGCTGTGGGTCTGATTAGCAGGCCCACAGCCAGACTAAAGTCTAAAAACCAGAAAATCACAGCAAAAAGTGGGGGTGACCATAGGAAGCAGACCCTACTCTCCTACATCAATCCTCCTCTGTTCCCTCCAGCCCTGATATGAAATCGTAACATTGTATTGACTAGATTAAAGAACCCGCCGTTCTGACACCTGCACTCGTGCACCCACCAGTTTTTAATCTGGAAGGGAACATTTCTGGTCACCATCACTTACTTTACATGCGTCAGTGAGCTTCAGGAAGAACCCTGCTCCAAACGTATAAAGATATGGTTGTGCTCCGCACCAACATTACGTTTCTCCCAAACATGATTTTACACTTTCACTGAACCAATCTACTGAACTTCCTGTATTTTTCTCTCAACCTTACTCAGTGTCAGAAAGGGCTCTTCACGCATTACGTGTTAAATGAGCCCTGGTATTAAATTGACAGAACTAAATCGTTTAAGTAAACAAAACAGCTTCCTGTTGCTTTCTCAAAACCCCATACAGGGAAAGCCATTTCTAAATCAGGCATTGCTAGATGAATTATTAAATGCATCCAAACATGCAGTCTTAAAGCTAAATGGGCTTTAACTATCGACTTTAACTGTCCCTCCTGGAGCCCGTCCCTCTACGTCAAAAGGTGCCTCTGTGGCCTTTCTTGAGAACATTCCTATCACTGACATTTGTAAAGCAGCTACATGGTCCACACCACATACGTTTACACAACACTGCTGCCTGGATGTACAAGCTAATGTTGGTTAGGTTGTTGTACGTACACTGTTCCAAACCACTACAACTTCCACAGGCTAGCCACCGCTATTTTGGGGGGACTGCTTTACAGTCAATTCACAGCATGTGTAACTACAGAAAATGTTACTTAGCCAGTAAGCATCTGTTTGTGGCATGTAGCGCTGTAGACTCACATGTGCCCACCCTCCTCCCCGAACATCTGTGTTACTTGCAATCAGTTTAATATTTCTAACTCTCCTCTTTGCATGGACATCTCTCTATACTAAGCTTCACTTCACATTTTAGCCATGCAGGAGAACGTTCTAACAACGGAGTCTATGACCATGTATGTTCCCAGCGAGAGGAGGATTCACAATTCCTTGTGACTCAAAAGAATTTCTTAGAAGAAAAACAACTTGCACACATCCAAGCCCAACACTAGATGGCGGAACTATGCACAGCTTGTGAATCTACAGCAAAGCATGCCACGAGCAGATGCTTACTAGTTAAGTAACATTTTCTTTTCCAGCCCTGTTTTATCAGTGTGCCCTTAGGAGTAGACATTATGTAGGTGACTTCCCTCAAATATCGTCAGACTAGCCTATCAGTCATTAGCCTGGAACGTGGGTTCCATGTGTGTGTAGTCATTCTCATCTGATGTCATTAGCTGTCAAAACGGGTTCTATGTATGTGCAGTCAGTCATTTGATGCGATTAGCCAGGACTGTGGGTTCTACGTGTGCCTGTCTAGTGGGGATAAAAACAAGACACTGTTACAAAATGTCACTCCTTGCCTGTTGAGGTACAGACTTGAACTCTCTAGCTCAGCAAGTAGTAGTGCACCTCACTTGCCTAAAGTAGTATTTCTTGACACTTCTTTGGATTTACAATACTGGTGACTTGACTTTCTTTATAATTGAACAGGTGAGGAAAGACGGAGCAGAAAAAGAAAAAAAGCTGGTGACTCTGCGGTGTGTGCTGAGGAGAACACAGCGTGCAAAAATATACCTAAAAAAGTGAAAGCTGCAGTGATGAGGAGCGCTGTGAAGGAGACTGACATTAGTCAAGGCGCTAGTGGTTCCATGCCTTCACAACATTCCAAAGACGATAACACAACGTCCAACATACAGAACTCCAACAAGAGCAAACTGCGGAACACAAATCTTGCGTGTCGGCCAAACGTCCAGAACAGTGATGGAGCACATGCATGTACTGTGTGTCAGAAGCCCTTTGCAAGAGTCTATCATCTCCGCAGGCATGAGCGAGTCCACTCTGGAGAGAGACCGTATCACTGCACCGAGTGTGAGAAGAGCTTCACTCACAAGCACCACCTCACGGCTCACCAAGCCTCGCATGGGGGAGCAAAGCCTTTCCACTGCGGCCAGTGCGGCAAGAAGTTCAGCTCGAACAGGAACCTGAATAAACACCGCATGTGGCAGCATGCACAGAAAAACTCTGGTCGTCGTCTTCGCCCCTATGTTCGGTCAAAACTTTGACAAATAGCTACATTCTGTCATTTTACTGAACCAATTGTGCAAAGACGTAATGTGTGTTTGATGGATACCACATACAGGGCTGCTCCTGTGGTGGGCAGAAACTAAAATGTGGAACCACAAAGAAGTTATCCAGATGTAGCTGTTTCAAGGGCGCATCAGTTTGATGCTGTAGTTGGACAAGATAACTGTGAGCAAGTACTTGGAGGTTTCCTTCCCTATTGCAGCCAGTGAAGGCATGTGGGCTGCTGAATTCATATCTTTGCATAGATCGCCACCTAGTGTTGGGTCCGGATGATTGCACTTTGTTGTCTTGGAACAGTCTTCGTAGTATCACGAGATAGGTGACTCCTCCCTTGGACCATAGTGCGCATGGGCATCCACTCCATCCTTAGATTGTTTTTTTCCGCCATTGGGTTCGGATGTTATTTCCTACACTCCAGCTCGGAATCGAAACTAACTACTCCCTAAGGCCAAAAGGCCTTCGAACTCGACGGTATTGTTTTCGCTCGGTACCCCTCGACTCCATCCAGCTTTTCATCTTGATCCGGTCGTCGACGCGGGCCGTTGGTCGTTATCGACGCCACGTGCGACTTCCGTCGATGGAAAGGAGTCCTTTTAAAAGGTGCCCACAATGCCACTCAAAGTTCCCACATACTGACAAACACACAGTATGCAACAAGTGTTTGTCACCTGAACACAAAGAAGAGGATTGCCCGGCGTGTGCCCAATTTCGATCCAAGAAAACTATCCGGAATTGACGTGCTGCCAGGTGAGAGATGCAGAAGTCGGCACCGGAACCTGAGCATATCTTTGAGGATGACCAAGAGCTTCCCGAAGCTGCCGACTCCGATCTCGAGATCGTCACCATTGAGGACCAATCGGACTCCGATGACCAGATCACACCGGGGCAAATAACTGTGAGTACCCCGCCCCCCACTCCACTCAGCCCAACAAAAAAGGCTCTGGTCGAAGCATCGCCGAAAGGCCTTAGCCAAGATCGAGACATTCCTTCGGAGACCCCACCTCTCGGCATGGCTCCGAAGCACAAACAAATGCCTTCAAGTAGCTCAGGCCTGAAGACAGCCATCGAGCCAAAAAGAGTCCTCCAACCAAAGGTCATCGAACCAAAAAAACTTGTAGACCCGAAGGGCGCACAACCAAAAGAGGTGGCCTGACCGAGGATCATCGACCCAAAAAGTAACGTCGTCGATCCAAAGGGTGTATAGCCTAAGAGAGCTGTCGACGCCGAAAGACCATCGGCACCGAAACCCTCGGCACCGAAGAGCGTCACACCGCAAAAACACTCGGCACCAAAAGGCTTGGCACCGAAGCCATCGGAACCGGAGACATCGGAACCAAAGAAAATCGTACAACCGAAAAAGGTCGTCGATCCAACCGATACAGACGGACCTAAAAAGCCTGCCAAACACAAAAAAAAGACAATCGACCCAAAGAAACAGCAGGCTTCGGACAAAAAACGTACCGAACCAAAAGCCCCGGTCAATCCAAAACAAGTCGCTGAGCCTAAAAAGGCCGCCGATCCAAAGAAAGACTCTAAAGCCAAGGAGCGCTTCGAACCAAGAAAGGTTATCGAACCTAAATCAGCTGTCGAGCCCAAGGGAGCTCCGACACCAAAAAACACAGAGCCACAGACTCCAAAAAAGGTTCATAAACCTAAACCCTTGACGCCAAAGCCACGGACTGTCAAGGAAGAACTACTACACCCACATCCAGTGTCCGAGGAGCAAGCTAAATTATATATCGATCCAGATACAGGACACGTTATAGTCTACCACCGGAAGAAGAGGCCTTTACCACAATACACTCCTTCTCCAGTTCCTCCAAAGAAAAAATACTTTGGCACATCTCCCTCAAGGCCTTTCACTCCTCCTCCTTTTCTGCCTGATATGCCTTTCGTTCCTTACTCTCCCACACACTCTGATCACAATGAGGGAGAGGGCATGGGAGAAGATCCTCAATACAATTATGATGACACTGGGGATCCTGATCAACAAGATAACACATAGGATGACCAAGATGATGACGACCAACAGCCCATCCCAGATACTTCCCCATACCCAACAAAACCATCACCTACAGATGACACAATCGTGTTTAATCAGATTATAGACAGGGCAGCTAAATATCACAAGTTAGATATGCACACTGACCCTATAGAGGAAGATTTCTTGTTCGACACCTTCCCCACTTCTGAGAAAAATGTCAAAACTCTTCCAATGCTTAAAGGGGTCCTCAAGCACGTGCCAGATATCTTTAAAGATCCTGCTAGGGCACAAGTGCTCAATCCAAGAATAGAGAAAAAATATAAGGCAGCACCAGCAGACTCTACTTATATAAAACACCAGTTGCTTTTAGATTCTTTAGTCGTTGCAAACGCTCGTAAACGAGCCAATTCGCAAACAACAGGAGACGCTCCCCCTCCTGATAAAGAATCAAAAATTTTAGAAGCATCAGGAAAAAGGGTAGCTTCACAAGCTGCTAATTCTTGGAGAATCGCTAATACACAAGCTCTATTAGCGAGATATGATAGAGCACACAACGACCAACTCGAAACTCTAATGCAACACCTACCAGAAGCCTTTAATGCGCAGGCCAACGACCTCATTCAAGAAGGCAAATTCATAACAAACAACTCCATCAAATGCGCGCTAGACGCAGCCGATACTTCGGCCAGGTCTATCAACACCAGCGTTCTACTGCGCAGACACGCATGGTTACGCATATCTGGATTTAAGAACAAGGTGCAATCCACCACCCTCAATCAGCCAGTAAACCAAGACTTTCTCTTTGGCCCTGCAGTTGACACCATTTTAGATAAAATGAAAAAAGACACTGAAACTGCCAAATCAATGGGGGCGCTTCAGTTCCAACAACACCGGGGCTCCTTTCGTCGCTCCTCATATAGAGGTGCAGGAAGGGGCAGCACTTTGCAAAGCTACTCCACCTTCAAATCAAATACACAGAGCACTTTTAACAAAGGCTCCAATAGAGGTGGTTACAGAGGAAACAATAATAAGGGCAGAGGACGTGGAGGCAATAACACCGGAGCCTCCACTGCCACCAAACAGTGACTTCACCACACTCCCTCCAGAACACACAACACCTGTCGGAGGCAGAATCAATCAGTTCCTACCTGTCTGGAACGCAATTACCACAGACAGGTGGGTGAGACAAATCTTCCAGTATGGTTATTGCCTGGAACTCACTTCTATTCCACCCAACATACCACCCAAACACCGTCCTATGTCCAAAGAGCACATAACACTGTTACAGCAAGAGGTCCAATCCATGCTACAAAAGGGCGCCATAGAGCCAGTCCCTTTTCAACACCAGGGAACAGGAGTATATTCTCTATACTTCCTAATTCCCAAAAAGGACGGGTCACTCAGACCCATTTTGGACCTCTGACCTCTGAACCAATACATCCTATCAGAGCACTTCATATGATAACCTTACAACAAGTTCTCCCACTGCTTCGGCAGGGCGACTTCCTTGCCTCATTAGACCTCAAAGACGTATACTTCCACATTCCTATACACCCAGCTCACAGGAAATATCTCAGGTTCACAATACAAGGGCAACACTATAAATTCAAAGTTCTCCCCTTTGGAGTAACTACAGCTCCAAGGGTGTTCACCAAGTGCCTAGCTGTAGTGGCAGCACACCTCAGGCGGCAACACATCCACGTGTTTCCCTATCTCGACGATTGGCTCATAAACGCCAAGTCAAACATCCAATGTGCAAGTCATACGTCAAAACCCTCCAGCTGCTGAACAGTCTGGGTTTCTCAATAAATTACCCAAAATCTCATCTGCAACCCTCCCACATACAACAATATCTGGGAGCTACAATAGATACATCAGTAGCAAAGGCATATCCCAATCCAGTCAGGATAGCCAACATGCAGACACTAATCCAAAGGTTTCAGCCACAACACTCCCTACCAGCTCGAGTGCAACTCATAGGCATGATGGCCTCCTGCATATTCATTGTCCCCCATGCCAGACTTTAAATGCGTTCATTACAAGAATGCCTAGCAAGGCAGTGGAACCAGGCTCAAGGACAACTAAAAGACCTCTCTGCAGTGGTGGAATCCACAAAACCTTTCCAAGGGGCGACTGTTTCAAGAGCCAGTTCCACAAGTAGTATTGACAGCGGACGCATCACTGACAGGATGAGGAGCCCACCTACATCAATACACAGTCCAGGGACTCTGGACAGCCAAGCAAAATACACTGCATATCAACCACTTAGAGTTGCTAGCAGTTTTCCTGGCACTGAAAGCGTTCCAAAACCACATATACAACAAAGCGGTGTTGATCCGGACGGACAACATGACAGCCATGTATTACATCCAAAAACAGGGAGGGACTCACTCTCTACAGCTTTCCCACTTAGCGCAGAGCATATGGAGGTGGGCAATTCCAAAGAACATTTTTCTCCAAGCACAACACCTGCCAGGGAAAGACAATGAAATAGCGGATCTGTTAAGCAGACACAGCCAACAGATACACGAATGGGAGATTCATCCTCAAGCTCTCCAACCATTCTTCCAAGAATGGGGGCATCCAGAAATAGATCTGTTTGCCACAAACGAAAACTCCAAATGCCAGTACTTTGCCGCCAGGTTCCCACATCTGTTGTCACAGAGCAATGCGATATGGATGAACTGGTCAGGCAGATTTGCGTACGCTTTTCCACCAGCCCCACTGATTCCGTTAGTGGCACGCAAACTACGTCAGCAGTCTCTGACACTGATCCTGGTTGCTCCAACATGGGCCAGACAACCATGGTTCATAACATTCCTAGAACTCTCCGTGTTTCCACACCAAAGATTGCGTCTATCGCCACATTTCCTAACTCAGAACCATGGAGAAATCAGGCACCCAGATTCCAATCAACTGAACCTTGCGACCTGGCTCCTGAAGTCTTAGAATTTGGATATCTCAATTTGCCTCCTGATTGCATGAACATTATCAAAGAGGCAAGACGCCCAACTACTAGAGCATGCTATGCAGATAAATGGAAGCGATTTGTAATTTATTGCAGCAATAACCAAATCAATCCATTAGACGCTTCAATACAAAACATTATCTGTTACCTGTTGCATCTTCAAAGTTGCAATCTAGCATACTGTTCTATAAGACTTCATCTTGCAGCTATAGCAGCTTACCTCCAAAACAGACAACACCTGTCTCTGTTCAGAGTTCCAGCAATCAAGGCTTTCATGGAAGGGCTCAAACGGATAATCCCTCCCAAACATTCACCTTCACCGGTCTGGAACTTAAATATAGTACTTACCAGACTTATGGGATCTCCTTTTGAACCACTCCACTCATGTGAACTGCAATTTCTAACATGGAAGGTGGCTTTTTTAATTGCCATCACTTCACTCAGATGAGTAAGTGAGTTACAGGCTTTAACTATTCAGGAACCTTACGTGCAAATACATGCAAATAAGGTGGTACTACGTACTAACCCTAAATTCATGCCAAAGGTCATTTCCACTTTCCATATCAATCAGTCCATTTAACTGCCCGTTTGCTTCCAAAACCCGCAGTCAGTAGCTGAAAGAGCCCTACACACACTAGATGTAAGAAGAGCTCTGTTATATTACATTGACAGAACTAAACCATTCAGAAAGACAAAGCAACTGTTTGTTGCTTTCTCACCACAACATAAAGGTAACCCCATCTCTAAATCAGGAATAGCTAGATGGATAGTTAAATGCATTCAAATATGCTACCACAAAGCTAAACACACTCTAACAGTACCCCCAAGAGCACACTCCACGCGCAAAATGGGGGCATCCATGGCTTTCCTGGGAAACATCCCACTAGAAGACATCTGTAAGGCAGCCACATGGTCCACCATACACACTTTCACCAAACACTATTGTGCAGACGTGCAAGCAAAGCAGCAAGCTGCTGTAGGCCAATCTGCCCTCAAAACTCTTTTTCAAACTGCTGCAGCTGGGACAGGCGTCCATCGCTAGAGAAGGTACTGCTATACAGTCTATGCAAAGATATGAATTCAGCAGCCCACATGCCTCGAACGGAAAATGCTACTTACCAGTATGCATCTGTTCTTGGCATGTAGGGCTGCTGACATTCATATCGCCCGCCCTCCTCCCCGGGGCCTGTCGCAGCTGCAGGGTTTTCTTTGCATGGCCATCTTTACTCTACTATACTCCATCTTTGCCACAATCGTGAAAAACAATCTAAGGATGGAGTGGATGCCCATGCGCACTATGGTCCAAGGGAGGAGTCACCTATCTCGTGATACTTCGAAGACTCTTCCAAGACAACAAAGTGCAATCATCCGGACCCAACACTAGGCGGCGATCTATGCACAGATATGAATGTAGGCAGCCCTACATGCCAAGAACAGATGCATACTGGTAAGTAGCGTTTTCTTTATTTATGATTCTGGAACAATTCTCTAGCACTAACCCAACCGTTGCTGTCCATGCACCTGGCAACATTATTACCCTTAAAACTTAACTCAGCAATCAGATTGGACAACAGGAATGGCTTAAATTTAGACCTGAATGTTGGGGTCTATTCTCTACTCATATCAATCGGAAAGCGATTTTGAAAGTTTACAGGACTCTCTGTGCTGCCATCAAGGGTTAGACAGCACTGTACAAACACTGTATATAAATCAAAGTAATTGCATTAGTAAGCTAAACCCTTTGCTGCTTTTGTTAAAATCAGGCTTCAAACCCAACCCATTAATGGTTCAGGGGGTCTCAAAAGAGTGCATAGTTGTTTCTGAATGAGACAGGTGGCGCAAAGATTTAACTCCTTCACCAAGAGTTAAAGGCCGTGCGTCTCTTGTGGGAAGTGATACAATCTATAGGGTTAAAGAGATACGAGGAACCAACTGGCCCGCCACAGCCACCCGTCTCTGCTTTTTTAAGACATTGAGAGGTTCAGAAGGCGTAACTGTGGCTTTTGTCCTACTTTTGCTGCCCAGTACTGTGTTTTTACCTGACTGCTTACTCAGTCCTGGGCACCTTTCCCCCTAAGTCCTGCTGAAATACCCCCGCGCAGCGGATGTAAGCGCTGCCGCAGGTTGGCAAATTCATCGCGCCATCACTTCACAAACACAGAGGCCACGCCCCTTTTCTTCCAAACCAATTTAAGCCGCGCTGAATACAAGCCACGCTAGAGGACATTGACACTCCTGAGGCGGAAGCCGGGAGCGACGCTCGTTACTTTAAATAACTGTTGTATCTTGCACTGTGTTTTTACCTGACTGCTCACTCAGTCTTGGGCACCTTTCCCCCTAAGTCCTGCTGAAATATCCTCGCGCAGCGGATGTAAGCGCTGCCACGGGTTGGCAAATTCATCGCCGCCATCACTCCACAAACACATAGGCCACGCCCACTGATTTGAGGCCACGCCCCTTTTCTTCCAAACCAATTTAAGCCGCGCTGAATACAAGCCGCGCTAGCGGACATTGACACTCCTGAGGCGGGAGCCGGGAGCGACGCTCGCTATTTTAAATAACTGTTGTATCTTGCACTGTGTTTTTACCTGACTGCTCACTCAGTCCTGGGCACCTTTCCCCCTAAGTCCTGCTGAAATACCCCCGCGCAGCGGATGTAAGCGCTGCCGTGGGTTGGAAAATTCATCGCCGCCATCACTCCACAAACACAGAGGCCACGCCCCTCCTCCCACCCTACATCAATGTGCATTCCTCGGACGTGCAGCGGACGCGCGCAGCGGGCGCGCCACCTGCGCCCCGAAGGCGCGCCAAAGGCAAGCCCGTCTGCGCCCGTCCGCGCCAGGCCGGGCCCAGGGGCCAGCCAAGCCGGCTATTTCATCTCATACTCGGCCGACTCCCTCAGAGAACTACAACTCCCTCACCTCTCACCCTCTCCCACCACCATCAGACGCATCACCACAGCTGGCCTCGCGCGCTCAGTCCTACGCCCCTCCAGTTGAAGCACTCCCCCTGCTAAACCGGTCAGGAGTGACGCTTCCATACGGGTGTTGTATCTGAACACCCGTTCCCTGGTAAAACACCAAGCCGACATCTTTATCCTTCTGTCTAATGAGAAGCCAGACGTACTTCTGCTCACAGAAACCTGGCTGACTACAGATTTTCTCCCTGACATCCTGGCGGCCCTCCCCCAGACTACTACATCCTCCCTGCTGATCGCTCTGGAAATCGCCCTGGGGGTGGGGTGGCAGCCATAATATCAAAACGCCTCCTCTTTATCTCCACATCTTCCCTTACCCTCCCGGAAGTAGACAACCTAATCATCAGCCTAAAAACGGATGTAGGAGCTTTAGCACTCCTTCTCCTATATCGGCCCCCTCACTCTATGCCATCCTTCGCGGTCACCTTGATCGAACAGCTGTCCGACCTACTTACATCGCATTCCAGACTAGCTCTCTTTGGCGACCTTAATTACTGGTTCAACGACGCCAACGCCGGGCCCCACGCCACAGAACTCTTTGAAGCCCTCAGTAGCCTCAACATGATCCAACAAATCTCCTTGCCCACCCACATCAAGGGCCACATCCTGGACTATATCCGGACCCAAAACTTAACACTCTCCCAGCCATCTGTCTCCCCCTGTGTCTGATCAGACCACCACCTAGTCGAAACCACCCTCACTGTCATTGGCAGGACCTCCGCCCCTCTGATGGCCGGCGGCCTCTCACGCAAATGGAGCTCTCACGACTCCCAAGGTTTTCTCGCGACCTTATCCGACACCCGGCCAGCCATCAATCCGCTAACCAATATCGACATGATGGAAAGCGACATCGGCACCTGGCTAAAACCGGCCAGCGACCAATTTGACCCCCACACCAAATTTCCCCCCACCAGACACCACAACTCCCACAGATGGTTCTCTGACGACCTTAAAAAACATAAAATGAAGGTTCGCCAAATGGAACGGACATGGAGACGCAATTACTCCGAACCAGACAGACTACAATACACTATAGCTCGCAGAGAATACAAAAATGCTATTTCTTCAGCTAAATCGGAACATTTTTCTAACAGAATCTCGTCCGCGGACAATAAATCAAAGGAGGTCTTCAAAATCATGAACAAACTCACCTCAGACGACAGAACTCTCCCAGGTCAGACCCCCACCCAAGAGACCTGCGATGCTCTCAATCTTTTTTTATTGAGAAAATCAATAAAATCAAGGACTCCATCCCCCGCTCCCTCAGACACTTCCCCCAGACACTCCTTTGAACAACTCATCGATCTTCACCCACTTCCCTACCCTCAACCCCAACTCACTAGCTGAACTCGCGACCCGGGTAAAATCAGGCTCTCCGAATGACTGCTGCCCCCCCTCGGTCCTACGGAACGTCTGTCTCAATTTACCCGACGGCATTTTACCTCTGCTGAATGGTTCCCTCAGCACGGGCATTGTCCCTAGCACCTTCAAAGAGGCCATCTTAGTGCCTCTTCTGAAGAAACCTGGTGCGGACCCGGTGGAACTCTCTAACTACCGTCCCATATCGCTCTTGCCATACTTTTCCAAACTAATGGAGACCCACCTCACCCGGTGTCCAACTTCATCGAGACCTCCTGCCACCTGGAGCCTAACCAGGCCGTCTTCAGACCAGCCCACTCCACCGAGGCCGTCATCCTAGCAGTCCTTGACACGCTGAGGAGGAACGCTGACACAGGGATCCCCCAGGCCCTCGTACTCATGGATCTGTCGGCCGCGTTCGACACGGTTGACCACAATATCCTTCTTCACCGTGTCGAACAGGCTGGCATCCGGGGTCCTGCCTTCAAATGAGCTCAATCCTCTTTGACCGGCAGAACACAAGCCGTCCGCTTGGGCCCTTACACAGCGCCCAAAACTCCCACGAACTGTGGAGTGCCACAGGGCTCGTCCCTGTCACCCCTACTATTCAACCTCTACCTTCGGTCCCTGATCCACTCGCTCCAAAACGGGGACATCACAGTGTATAACTACGCTGACGATCTGCAGATCATCTTTCCACTCAACTCTCCGAACGCTGTGCACAATTTCCATTCCGCCATGATACACATTCAGGAGGGGAAGAACTGCAATCAACTAAAATTAAATCCAGGAAAAACTGAGCTCCTTCTCCCTGGATCCAGCTCCTCCCACTGGAGCTCACAGTTCTGGTTCAACAAACTAGCCCCCCCCCCCGATCCCTGCGAAATCAGTAAAAAGTCTCGGTGTGACCATCGATGCGGAACTCTCCCTCAGACCTCAAGTTCGCACCGTGATCTCATCATGTACGTTCCAGCTTCGTAAAATCCGCAAAGTCAGTCATTTACTACCTCCAGCCGCTCTGATCCAGGTCATCATCTCCCTGGTACTATCCCGCCTGGACTTCTCCAATTCCCTGTATCACGGACTCCCAAAATCACTACTACATCGCCTCCAGGTCGTGCAGAACCAAGCAGCCCGTCTCATCTACAAAACCCCCAAATGGCAGTCGGCTAAACCCCTGCTACACAAGCTGCACTGGCTACCTATAGAACAAAGGGCGGCTTTTAAGCTGGGCAGCCTCACGTTCAAATCCCTCCACTGCACCAGCCCCGCTTTTCTGACTTCACTCGTCAACCCACAACGCCCAACTCGCAATCTCCGCTCAGCTCACCTCAACTTGCTTGCTGTCCCCAAAACCGAAACCAACAAATTCGGTGGCCATAGGTTCGCCCTCCTGGCCCCCAAATTCTGGAATCCTCTCCCCATGACCATCAAATCCAGTGGCTCCCTCCTTCATTTCAGGAAACTGCTCAAAACCTTCCTCTTTCCCCCACCCTGCTAACTCCGCTCCTTCCGTCCTCAGCCCCACCTCTGTCCTACAGCGCCAGGAAACCCACGGTGTCAGCGCGCTTTACAAATCCCATTTAACATAACATAACAGTACGCATGGCCTGGATCTTGGCAATCAGGGGAAGCAGAGAGTAGACCAGAACTTGGGGGGCGGGCGAGAGGGGGAGGGATCAGGGGGAGATGCAACAACATTACTGACCACGCAAGAACTTACAGTGAGGGAGGAAGAAGTTCGTTTTTAGGAACTGTTCTACAAACTCAGAAGACCGCCCTCTTTATCCCACTGCGTGCCGGACTGATCATACCCAAGGATGAAAATGCATGTACACCGAGTACTGTGAACACTCGAGCGCATTCTTTGTAGCAACTCTTGATTAACAGACCACTAAAGTTGATGGGAGAAATGCCTGCAAACAGTTCAAACACAAACAGTATGATCAGAGAGCATCCCGTACCACTGCTCTTCACCCATTTCACCCCTCTAGATGGAGGTCTGCATTATTTAGATGAGTCCTGTCTCGAGTCCTTAAAAGCGTGCCTCCTAGCACCTTCTTTCTGTAATGGAAGACCCCCAGGGGCCTGGGAGAAGCCCAGATGTGGGCGCTTCCAGCACCTTCTGCCTGTTAAATGGAACACCCCCAGTGCTTGGGATAAGCCCAGATGTGGGCGCTTCCAGCACCTTCTGCCTGTTTAATGGAACACCCTCAGTGGCCTGGGATAAGCCCAGATGTGGGGGCTTCCAGCACCTTCTGCCAATTTAATGGAACACCCTCAGTGGCCTGGGATAAGCCCAGATGTGGGGGCTTCCAGCCCTTTCTGACTGTTTAATGGAACACCCTCAGTGGCCTGGGATAAGCCCAGATGTGGGGGCTTCCAGCACCTTCTGCCTGTTTAATGGAACACCCTCAGTGGCCTGGGATAAGCCCAGATGTGGGGGCTTCCAGCACCTTCTGCCTGTTTAATGGAACACCCCCAGTGCTTGGGATAAGCCCAGATGTGGGGGCTTCCAGCACCTTCTGCCTGTTTAATGGAACACCCTCAGTGGCCTGGGATAAGTCCAGATGTGGGGGCTTCCAGCACCTTCTGCCAATTTAATGGAACACCCTCAGTGGCCTGGGATAAGCCCAGATGTGGGGGCTTCCAGCACCTTCTGCCACTTTAATGGAACACCCTCAGTGGCCTGGGATAAGCCCAGATGTGGGGGCTTCCAGCCCTTTCTGACTGTTTAATGGAACACCCTCAGTGGCCTGGGATAAGCCCAGATGTGGGGGCTTCCAGCACCTTCTGCCTGTTTAATGGAACACCCTCAGTGGCCTGGGATAAGCCCAGATGTGGGGGCTTCCAGCACCTTCTGCCAATTTAATGGAACACCCTCAGTGGCCTGGGATAAGCCCAGATGTGGGGGCTTACAGCACCTTCTGCCTGTTTAATGGAACACCCCCAGTGCTTGGGGTAAGCCCAGATGTGGGGGCTTCCAGCACCTTCTGCCTGTTTAATGGAACACCCCCAGTGCTTGGGGTAAGCCCAGATGTGGGGGCTTCCAGCACCTTCTGCCTGTTTAATGGAACACCCCCAGTGCTTGGGGTAAGCCCAGATGTGGGAGCTTCCAGCACCTTCTGCCTGTTTAATGGAACACCCCCAGTGCTTGGGGTAAGCCCAGATGTGGGGGCTTCCAGCACCTTCTGCCTGTTTAATGGAACACCCCCAGTGCTTGGGATAAGCCCAGATGTGGGAGCTTCCAGCACCTTCTGCCTGTTTAATGGAACACCCTCGTGGGCTGGGATAAGTCCAGATGTGGGAGCTTCCAGCACCTTCTGCCTGTTTAATGGAAAACCCTCAGTGGGCTGGGATAAGTCCAGATGTGGGGGCTTCCAGCACCTTCTGCCAATTTAATGGAACACCCTCAGTGGCCTGGGATAAGCCCAGATGTGGGGGCTTCCAGCACCGTCTGCCTGTTTAATGGACCACCCTCGTGGGCTGGGATAAGCCCAGATGTGGGGGCTTCCAGCACCTTCTGTCTGTTTAGTGGAACACCCTCAGTGGCCTGGGATAAGCCCAGATGTGGGGGCTTCCAGCACCTTCTGTCTGTTTAATGGAACACCCTCAGTGGCCC
Organism: Lissotriton helveticus; assembly: GCF_964261635.1. Lineage (NCBI taxonomy): Eukaryota > Metazoa > Chordata > Amphibia > Caudata > Salamandridae > Lissotriton > Lissotriton helveticus. The sequence continues at coordinate 499,908,317 of NC_136062.1, forward strand.
GAGATAAGTCCAGATGTGGGCGCTTCCAGCACCTTCTGTCCGTTTAATGGAACACCCTCAGTGGCCTGGGATAAGCCCAGATGTGGGGGCTTCCAGCACCTTCTGTCTGTTTAATGGAACACCCTCAGTGGCCCGGGATAAGTCCAGATGTGGGCGCTTCCAGCACCTTCTGTCCGTTTAATGGAACACCCTCGTGGGCTGGGATAAGTCCAGATGTGGGGGCTTCCAGCACCTTCTGTCTGTTTAATGGAACACCCCCAGTGCTTGGGAAAAGCCCAGATGTGGGGGCTTCCAGCACCTTCTGTCCGTTTAATGGAACACCCTCGTGGGCTGGGATAAGTCCAGATGTGGGGGCTTCCAGCACCTTCTGTCTGTTTAATGGAACACCCCCAGTACTTGGGGTAAGTCCAGATGTGGGCGCTTCCAGCACCTTCTGCCTGTTTAATGGAACACCCCCAGTACTTGGGGTAAGCCCAGATGTGGGGGCTTCCAGCACCTTCTGCCAATTTATTGGAACACCCTCAGTGGCCTGGGATAAGCCCAGATGTGGGGGCTTCCAGCACCTTCTGTCTGTTTAATGGAACACCCTCAGTGGCCCGGGATAAGTCCAGATGTGGGCGCTTCCAGCACCTTCTGTCTGTTTAATGGAACACCCTCAGAGGCCCGGGATAAGTCCAGATGTGGGCGCTTCCAGCACCTTCTGTCCGTTTAATGGAACACCCCCAGTACTTGGGGTAAGCCCAGATGTGGGGGCTTCCAGCACCTTCAGCCTGTTTAATGGAACACCCTCAGTGGCCTGGGATAAGCCCAGATGTGGGAGCTTCCAGCACCTTCTGCCTGTTTAATGGAACACCCTCAGTGGCCTGGGATAAGCCCGGATGTGGGGGCTTCCAGCACCTTCTGCCAATTTAATGGAACACCCTCAGTGGCCTGGGATAAGCCCAGATGTGGGGGCTTCCAGCACCTTTTGCCTGTTTAATGGAACACCCCCAGTGCTTGGGGTAAGCCCAGATGTGGGGGCTTCCAGCACCGTCTGTCTGTTTAATGGAACACCCTCGTGGGCTGGGATAAGTCCAGATGTGGGGGCTTCCAGCACCTTCTGTCCGTTTAATGGAACACCCTCAGTGGCCTGGGATGAGTCCAGATGTGGGCGCTTCCAGCACCTTCTGTCCGTTTAATGGAACACCCTCGTGGGCTGGGATAAGTCCAGATGTGGGGGCTTCCAGCACCTTCTGCCTGTTTAATGGAACACCCCCAGTGCTTGGGATAAGCCCAGATGTGGGGGCTTCCAGCCCTTTCTGACTGTTTAATGGAACACCCTCAGTGGCCTGGGATAAGCCCAGATGTGGGGGCTTCCAGCACCTTCTGCCTGTTTAATGGAACACCCTCAGTGGCCTGGGATAAGCCCAGATGTGGGGGCTTCCAGCACCTTCTGCCAATTTAATGGAACACCCTCAGTGGCCTGGGATAAGCCCAGATGTGGGAGCTTCCAGCACCTTCTGCCTGTTTAATGGAACACCCTCAGTGCTTGGGGTAAGCCCAGATGTGGGAGCTTCCAGCACCTTCTGCCTGTTTAATGGAACACCCCCAGTGCTTGGGGTAAGCCCAGATGTGGGGGCTTCCAGCACCTTCTGTCTGTTTAATGGAACACCCTCAGTGGCCCGGGATAAGTCCAGATGTGGGCGCTTCCAGCACCTTCTGTCCGTTTAATGGAACACCCTCGTGGGCTGGGATAAGTCTAGATGTGGGGGCTTCCAGCACCTTCTGTCTGTTTAATGGAACACCCCCAGTGCTTGGGATAAGCCCAGATGTGGGGGCTTCCAGCACCTTCTGTCCGTTTAATGGAACACCCTCGTAGGCTGGGATAAGTCCAGATGTGGGGGCTTCCAGCACCTTCTGTCCGTTTAATGGAACACCCTCAGTGGCCTGGGATAAGTCCAGATGTGGGGGCTTCCAGCACCTTCTGTCCGTTTAATGGAACACCCTCAGTGGCCTGGGATAAGTCCAGATGTGGGCGCTTCCAGCACCTTCTGCCTGTTTGATGGAACACCCCCAGTACTTGGGGTAAGCCCAGATGTGGGCGCTTCCAGCACCTTCTGCCTGTTTAATGGAACACCCCCAGTGCTTGGGGTAAGCCCAGATGTGGGGGCTTCCAGCCCTTTCTGACTGTTTAATGGAACAACCTCAGTGGCCTGGGATAAGCCCAGATGTGGGGGCTTCCAGCACCTTCTGTCCGTTTAATGGAACACCCTCGTGGGCTCGGATAAGTCCAGATGTGGGCGCTTCCAGCACCTTCTGCCTGTTTAATGGAAAACCCTTGTGGGCTGGGATAAGTCCAGATGTGGGGGCTTCCAGCACCTTCTGCCAATTTAATGGAACACCCTCAGTGGCCTGGGATAAGCCCAGATGTGGGGCCTTCCAGCCCTTTCTGTCTGTTTAATGGAACACCCTCAGTGGCCTTCGATAAGCCCAGATGAGGGGGCTTCCATCACCTTCTGCCAATTTAATGGAACACCCTCAGTGGCCCGGGATAAGTCCAGATGTGGGGGATTCCAGCACCTTCTGCTTGTTTAATGGAACACCCTCAGTGGCCCAGGTTAAACCCAGATGTGGGGGCTTCCAGCACCTTCTGTCTGTTTCGTGGAACACCGTCAGTGGCCGGGGATAATCCCAGATGTGGGGGCTTTGCACACTTTGCCATTGGTGCAAAGGTAGGCCTCAACAACAAATGGTAAAATGGCTGAAATTGCTTCAGGGTTGGATCAGTTTATTTCTGAAGGGCAGTTCGGGCTGTTCCCATCAGGAGCATCACTAGTGATTTGCATAAGGCTGGTCTCTATCTAGAGTGGCACTCGGGCAAAAACCTCTGGCAATCGCTTGGGGTAGCATTCCAATCCATCATTTTTCACCCCCGTGCCACTACTTGCAAGTATTAATCCTATCAGCTTTTGAATGGTCTTGATTAATGGATAAAAGACTTCTGCAGACACCAAGGTTACAAATATTGCAAAAACTCAATACACTACGATGGTCGATAAGTATTGACAAAAAGTTGGTCTTCCTGAATGATGTCAGTTGTGTAACCAGATTTGTTACTTTCACTGTCAATAACCCTGGGGGCAGCATGAGAATGTGTTTTGGAAGATTACAAAAGAGATTGGAGAGCGCATCATCAGAATTAAATTCCAAAGGGAAATATACATGCGCTCGTGTGTACGGGGAGGGAGAAAGGCCGGGACTTACTTTCCCCTCGACAGCATACCACGTACATCACTCAACTCCAAACGCCGGGCGGCGCCTGTGTCACACGTGGCGATGATATTCTGTCTACCTTTTTGTCGTACTACATTTGCCTATACACTACATGCTCCCCACCGACTCGTGCAGCCCTTTCCGATTATTTAGAGGAGATAGCAATGGTGTCAATTGAGAAGGGGCAGCAACAATTTTTGGCTTCGCCTATTGACGCCGATGAGATCATTGAAGCCATTGACAGCTTGGATGGCTCCCGTGCACCTGGCGTGTTTTACAGAACATACAAAACACTGTCGGTCCCACATCTCCTGGAGGTCTATACAGAGGCGCTAGACTCGGGCGAACTACCCCTTACTATGCGAGAGGCAATTGTAGGGCTACTTCTCAAACCAGGCAAGCCACCTGATAGGTGTGCCTCATATAGGCCTCTATTCCTCTTAAATAAAGATTACAAAATATTGGCAAAGGTTCTTGCGATGCGTATCACACTTTTAATCGGCCAAGACCATCTCTCCGCTTTAATCGGTCTTTGTTCCGCACCGTTCGACCTCAGTAAATTTGCGTACGCTATTCACTGTTATTAACCAAAGAGAACCCACTCTTCCAGCTCCTGCAATACTGCTAGATGCTGAAAAAGCGTTTGACTCTTTGGAGTGGGCTTTCCTTCAGGCAGCGCTCGGCAAACTAGGCTTCCTGCATAACTTTAGCTCCCTCGTCCGCCTTCTATATACTAACTCCGTCACACAGCTTAGAGTAAACGGGGTGCTTTCGGATAAATTCTCTCGATCACGCAGCACCAGGCAGGGTTGACCGCTTTTACCCCTACTATTCATCAAAGGGATCGACCCGCTGGTGCAACATCTCCAGGAATGGCACCTCCAGCGAGGGATTGGCTTCCACAGGGTCCCTCTCCTGGCTTCCTTATATGCGGATGATATTCTCTTATTCGTTCGAGAACTTGCCACTAATCTCTCTCCGATCATACGAGAGGTAGTGCTATTTGGCATATTTTTCGGACTAGTTATCAACTGGACCAAATCTGAGGTTTTTCCCTTAACAGAAGCTACCCTTCCATTTGTACAGGAAGCGAGTTTCGCTGACTGCTGCGGTGCACCCCTTGGCTGTGGAGCCCCAGAAGTTCGCCCCCCTCACTACAATAATTACATCGCCCGACAGCACACATTTAGTTTCCAGATTGTATCATCTTGCACAGTGACTTCGGCCGGTGGTGGGCGAAGGAGTGCGGGCGGCCTGGGAGGTGGATTTGGGAGACTCTTTGACAGACAAGATATGGGCCTACTGCTGTGAGCAGACTCGTTATGTATCCAATAATTACAAGCATAAACTTCTACATTTTAAATATATACATAGAGCCTACGTCACCCCCACTCTTCTTGCAAAAATGGATTGTACTAAGCTGGACAATTGCCAGAGATGCGTGATGGCGTACGCTGTTTTTATTCACTTAGCGTGGAACTGCCCTTTTGTCCTGGCGTTCTGGGAGGCAGTGTTTGGACATTTGGAACTCATGGTCGAGACCGAACTTACTCCCTCACCATTGCTTGCACTGCTGGGATATGTTCTCCCTCTGAGTGCTGGGAGTAGACGCTGTACTGCAATTGCGTTGTTGTTGGCCAAGAGCAGGTCTCCCTGCATTGGGGCGGAACTGCGCCACCGGCGGTAAAGGCCTGGTTGAGAGACTTAATGTATTGTGACACCACCAGTGACATCCATGCATCTCTATTACCTCTCGCCTCTCGACCTCCGCTCTCATTTTCTGCTCCATCCTGAACTTACCGACTGATGGGTCTCCCATTGCAGAAATGACTGCTGTGTCAGCTCGGTGATTGTAACAAATTGATTCATCAAGATCTATCACTGTATGTGCCTCTATTGTTATTTTGTTGTTGATGTTGTATTAGCCACTGTCATTCTACATGTCATTTTGCATGTCAACATTTTTTCAACATGCTCCGTATTGTACGTGTTTTTGCTTTTGCTTATTTCTGGGAATTTGCAGTAAAAACAAGTTTTAAAAAAAATCATTTAAATTCCAAAACTTCATCAGAAGAGTTAGAGGTGTTCGAGTTTCAAAGTTATCCATCAAGAGCGGAAACATGGTTTGCCCAAGCAATGCTGCTGCAGGCGTAAGATTCAGCCTGTGTCTTGATTCGCAAATCACCCAGGCCAGCAAAAGGGTTCCATCTGTAGAAATAACTTAAAAAAACACAAAAGCAAAAACAGAACAAAAAATATCTATTGCAAGAATATCTTCTTTACTTAAATATCTCCCAAAACAAAGTCGCTTTTTCTAAATTTCGAAAACCAGCCAAACTTTATTTTCCCTTTCTGAAGGAGATTGTAAACGAAAAGCAACACTCAGGATAGCCTACTAAGATTCTGCACTGTTTGCGTCACAAAAGTGACGCAAATTGACACAAGATCTTTTTTTCTAGCACAAAACTTGTTTTCCACTGTAAAATCACTTGAAAGTAACCCAAGCTTTTAGACGCAAAATACTATTTAAAAAAAAAAGTAGACAGGGTTTGGCGTCAACAAATAGCACCCATTTCAATGAGGTACTATCATGGAGAAAAGCTTTTATTTGCAGACTTCGCATGTGTGCTGCACTGATCAGCACACATACAAGGTGGGAAAAGTTTTAAAGTTACTCTAAGCGTAGCGTTTTGTACTGAAAGGGAAGCCTTCCAGTACAAAACCCATGCTAGGGTCACATAGGCACCCTGGCACTATGGTGTAAACGTGCATGCGTTGCACACATCTGCGTGATTAAACATTGGTGCTTGGGAGAGGGGAGGAGAGTGCCCAAAAATATGGCGCTCCCCTGCTCTCTCCGTCTAACACAATGCAGCATAGCATTTTTGGCGCCTGCGCTGTGTTACGTGAGAATTCAGTAAATGTGGGCCTAAGTCTGACCTGCATTTAATGCAAACCAGCAATCGAGAAATAAGAAATAGTGTAAGGCAAATGCCATGTCAACGTACCAGAGCTTTACCCTTCATCAGCCGGAGCCTGCAGTGCTAAAATCCATACAATGATCAATGATTTCTAGACATTTTCTTCCAATGCAAGTGAACGGGAGCGAGAAAAAATGACAACATTGAACATTGAAACTTGTCGATTGTCACTAATGGTCATGGGCAAGGATCTTCTTGTGAGAAGGAATGTGAGCTGAAGGATGGATGCAGTGAACCCTGACCGGAGTCAGTTCTACTGGTTTCTAAAACAATTGTGCTACATTGGGCCAACGTAAGAGCAAGGCTACACTTGAGAATAAAGATGTGGCCGTGGTGTCCGCTAATCCAACAGTGGCGATGCATGAGATAGAGCAACTGGCCGCAGAATAAGGGGCAGTATCAGGCTACAAGTTGAATACATCTAAAACACAAATCTTATGTGTCAACACGGGATCATATGCTGACCAAAGGGTCTTAGAAGAGGTGATTTGGATAAGGGCTTGCTTGCCTGCGCTGGTTGAGTCTAATTGGGGAAAGCTTGTGGCGGGGGTCCGCAGACAACTGGATAAATGTGAATGTTTACATTTATCCCTGGTAGGAAGATGTAATGTTTTAAAGATGCTGATTGTACCGAAAATGCTATATTTTTTTAGATGTGTTCCTCTGGAGGTACCACGAGCCAATCTTGCGCAATTACAGGCTATCTGTGCCAGATTTATATGGGCACAAGGAAAAGCTCGAAGAGCAATGCGCTACATGGCCTTGCCAAAGGCACAAGGTGGTTAGGCCGTCCCTGATTTTACTCTATATTACTTAGCGTGTATGTTACAACATATGAATATATTGTTTATCGGGGTAGGACCAACTAATCTGGCTGAGACGCCTTCTATATATCAAATGCTGCTCGGCACTGAGGCAAAAATTAGATTGTTCTTGAATTTGGACTGGAGCTACTACAAACGTACGAGATTTAAAACCCTTATAGCTGCTTATAAAGTATGGAAAGTTGTCAAGAAGATGTATGTGGTAGAAAGAGTTTCTTGGTACTCCCCACTAAAAGAACCAATGTTTCTCCCAATTACATTCTGGGATCGGGTGGTATATAACTGGCGGGATAAAGGACTCTCCATGTTTGGTGATCTATTTATGGATAGTGGGCTCAAATCGTTCGAACAGCTCAAGGTGCAACATCAGCTCTCTCGGGCAGATTTCTTTAAATATCTACAAGTTAGGGATTATTTACTGAAAGCCCGCTGGAATATTCAACCTAATCCTCTTATTGAAGCAGTAAGGAAGGAGGCGCGAATTGGTACATTATATACCTTAATGTTAGGTACAATGCCCAATGACTTGGTAGCCCATAACTGTAAATGGAATAATAGATTAGGTAGTCAGGGTATACAATTGGAGGCTTCTATTGATCTGGCTGGACGACTTTTTTTGTCTGCCAATCTTTATGCTCAACGCTATAAAACGATTTTTAATTTATATTATAAACCTGATAAAATAGCTAAATGGGGAGGGGGGCAAGAGGGAAAATGCTTTCGCTGCGGACTCCTCGCTGCGGATGTGGTTCATGTTTTCTACTCATGCCAGCACTTAAGTAGGCTATTTGAACATATGGATACATTCCTTACTGAAATCTTGGGGGTGCCTGTACACTTGTCAGCTATGCAGATTTTGTTGGGAGTAGAGATGGGGGCAGCAGCAGACACGGTACCTAGTAAATCAGTTTATTTCATCGTTTTAGCCACAGCTGTGGTTAGGCTTTGCATTGCATCTAGCTGGCTGCAAAAAGACGGCCCCTCATTCGAGGCATGCAGGGCAAGGTTCCAGCTATGTTTAACATGGAGTATAGTTTATATGCTCTCAAAGGAAGGCGGAAAATGAAACTTGGGCTGTAAATTTGGGAGGCAGTTATGACTTATATGGATATATAAACCTTGGCTTGAGTATGGTTCACTGCCCAGCTTTGTTTAATCATCTTCAAATTGTTGTCTATTTCTGTACGTTATTATCCCCCGTTCGTGGGTGCGGATATATATATCAACATTGCTGCTTTATTGTTATTTTGAACTGTTTGGAGCTAAAATGTCTATTTTGTATGTGCCGTGCTCTCTTGTTTTGGTTATTGCTATGTACTTATGTATTGTCAATAAAAATAAAAAAATAAAATAAAAATGTGTATTGTATGGCATGGAGTTACACAACCATAGTTCATCTAAAATGCTTGTAAATGAACAACAATACTACGTGTTTCGCTGTCTTCAAGGTGGTCTAAAACAATATTGCGTTTGATTAATAAAATGCAACATCGCACATTAAGGCACACATGCGCATTAGTGTTTTCATTGTATTACATTTATACAGATAAATTCACTTTCTCAAGATCAATGTACTATTCCAACTCCACTCCTAAAATATTGAGTGGCAGGTGATTGGTAATTTGTTTATTTCTGGGGTCGCCAACCTTTTCTTTAGTGAGAGCTACTTCTAATCAGTGAGCTACTGAAGGCCAAGCCACTCGTGCATTGCTACCAGACACCCCCACGCACAGCTTCATTAACTTTAACTTTATTGTCCACAGAGCCCGATACTGTGGTTTGAACAAAATACTTTGACGAGAGGCACTATGGTAGGGCTGCCATGTGTGTCAGTGAGAACGTGGTCTTTGGGGATATATGTCATACGTGCATATAAACGGGATACATCTATATGGGTGAATAAGAGCCCCTGTCGTATGTACTTGTGGCACAGGTCATACCTTTTGTCATATGTGGCACTTTTGTCATGTGTCCCAGTAAGGCCTAGTAGGAAACTTTGTAATTTTTACATATAAAGTAAGTGAAGTAGGTTTCTTTGCGGATTAATTAAATCATTGCAATTTTCAGCCGTACGGAGAAAAAAAACGGATTGAAAGTTATTACCAAAAGAAAATTACGTTATTGGTTAAAAGAGGGATACTTTTTACATGTACCTGGATCTTTCATAAAGTTGCCTTCACTTTTTCACTTCAACTGTTGACACACATTTGCATTTGTGACACTTGGGTTAGTTTCTTGGAAACTCCAACCTTGCTTACACAAATAAACTTTGTGAGAACACTATCATACTGCCTTGGCATTGTGTACAAGGCCTACATGTTTGTTGTGCAAATGGGTTTGTTATTTACGTCCATATGGCGACACAGCTATCTGTAGAATACAAACAATGGTAGTCCGATCACAATCTCGGCCCAAGGTAAGGATGCCTTTTTCTATACATAAACATCTGTTTCCAAGTATAGTCGGAGCTGACTTCGAGAGATCCCTACCTGCTTCAGCTATTGCCCAGCAGCTATCCAGTTTGTGACCAAGACGGGGTCATGCACTTTTACCCATCGGGTAATAGGGTTGGATCATCCAGTATGGGGTTTCTTGGCAGAACATACACATACAGCGTAGACATGTAGGTTAGGGTTTTGCGTAGTAGGAGTACGCCAGATTGTTATATTATTTCATATGCTTTCTTATATACTTTGCCTCAGCACGATGGTGGAACTTTTTATTCTGTTTACTGTCCTGCTGCTTATGATAACTTTCATCAGCTTCTGTCTAATGATCATTGTGGCACATATTTTTTCGATAAAAGATTTACTTTGGTTCAGTAAACATTGAAAGCGTCCCTCTGTGTATACTTTGAATATTTCTCTGCATGAAAGAGAGCACAAGTGTCTTAGTGAAAGGTTCTAGGTCTGTCACCGCGGTTCCTGAGGCAACAGGGTTGTAATGATCAGGAGCTGCCAGAACTGTTCGCTCCCTGTGTAGGTCGGGGGGCTTATAGTGGCGCTGTGAGCTAGCTGGTCCAAGGGACAACATATCCTGCAGAGGTGCACAGAATCAGTTTGGCACCATCCTAAGTGTATGTCGTCCACAAACATGCAGTACCTACTGATCAGTGAGAACTACACAGCACTGTTACATGCATAACACAAACATACAACCCTTTTTGTAAATGGGAGCAGTTTAAAGTGCAGAAGAATATTCATATATGGAATATTTTTCTGCTCTTTAAATTCCTCCCACTTACAAAATGGCTGTATTTTTCAGTTTTAAATAGGACGCCATATCTATCAGCCACTGAGAGCAGGATGCCTGCTGTGTGTACAAGCAACACTTTGAAATGGGAAAAAATGTAATTGAAGAAATACCTTTATGTATCAGTGTTGTGAACGTATCTAGGACCCTATTTAAATATTCCCGAATCATGCCCTTATGTGGTTATAACAAATCATACCCTTATAAAGGCATAAGAATCATATCCATATTTAGTCATAGCCAATGCATTCCAAATACGGCAAGGCTACTCCCATAGACTCCTAGAAAGAACAACGCGTTCTTTAAACAAACCAAGCCTCCAGCAGCCCGGGAATTCCCCCTGCTTTTGTTTTGATTTGTCCAAGAACTCCTGGAGTCCACAAAGAACTGTAAGTTCTTAGTGACGTCTTTTGTCCAAACTTACGTTAAACTCGGCACCTTCCAGGTATAAATATACCAGCGTTGCCTTAAGCAAAGACACGGTGGTTTGGAGCAGATCGGCTATCTACTTACCCGAAGCCCAGCTGTAACGAGAGCCGAAGGAAGCCGACCCTCCCATTGACGCACTGAGAGAGACGCTGTCTTTTCTCCTGCCGAGAAATCCAGCTCCAGTGTTTCCAGTCACCCTTGCGGGTTGCTGGGAGATCGAATCCTGAGAAAGAGATACAAGACCTCCTTCATTCTATAACCAAGGTATGGAGCTGATTAGATCCTCAGAGAATTCTTGATTCAGATTCTTGGCAAAACTATCTTCAACTAAATCTCACTTACTCCTTCCCATGTACTAGGCTTAGGCTAGGTTCACCGGGGTAGGCGTATCTTAGAAGCACCAGTTGAGTAGGTTTAGTCAATGATTTTATGTATGTATATATTTTATCCGTTTTAAGTATCTTATGGCTTAGAAACCATATAAATGCTTTTACAGTATTATTTCATAACACTCCTTTTACTGTACGCACTTTACTTTATAACAAGTATTGCAATTGTAGCAATTCACTTCTCTTGCACGAGAAAGAGGACTGCTCAATAAATAAAATTTTTTATTGAAAACGCCCGTCTCTCTATTTCTCTGCACTCCTGGTGAAACTAAGCATGCACGATTGACTGAGTGAAATAGCTGTCTATTGTTTTCCGCGACTCTGGAGATATACTCCTTATTCTGGGGGGAGCAAAGTTGTCATGTTTATGCGGTTGTCAGAAACTAATCCCTTCTTGTCTATTCAGGAAAGTTAACACCTTCCTGTTTACTCGAGAAAGTTTCTAGTGACCTCTAAGCTAGCTGGCATTCATAATTAAGTCTAACATTTTCAATAGAGACCTAGTCGACCTCAGTCCTACGTCTAAACTATCGTTTATGTTATTCCAATGCGCAGAGCCTATTGGGAATATAGGAACTACACTACATGGCGCCCAACGTTTGGTTGTGGTTCTGAAAATCTGGGTCCGCGTAATCGTTCTGGACTCGAGAATTAAAACTTCGTCGAAACATGACGAATTTGGTATCAAAGAACCGAGAATAACGAGTACATCATGTACGTATATTTTCAGCACATTCGAGTGACGATTTCACCTCGAAATCGTCATTTGCGTTCTGGACCCTTGGCTTCCATCCATGTGTTGCCCTTTACATAGGCCTTAATCCAGTTGAATTCAACTCCACAAGGACACATACTCCTTAATCGACTTTTCCATGACCTGTACAAGTTAGAACCATTGCCCCAGGCCGAACTCGTTAGGTCAGTTCCCTCCCAGTGGCCGAGCAAGATAGCATCTAGGCTCAACAAACCATAAAACCATTTCAGTGCGCACACCTGCCATATCTCGCTCACATCTATCTCCACTCTTTTGCTTCACTTACTTTATGGTGGGGAGGTGCCCGTTTTATTAGGGGTCCAGTGATATCTGATGAAATGTTGGGCCTTGCCAAGTGATTTGTTGTAGGTAGCACGAAGTGAAATATGGACATGTCATCATGACTCTGCTTTTTCTTTGAATTGGAAATATGTTAACTATTTACTTTACAACCAAGAATGTTTTGCCTAAAGCTGAAAATTGTGTATAAGAAGGGAAGCCTGACTTTGTAAATTGCGGCAGTCTCCTGAGAACATACTTCCCCGTGTTGTACTTCTGGGACACTTGTTACCTTGGTTGCAGCCAATAAAATCGATCCTTGACTTCACCTAGAAGACTCTGAGGTTCTGTAAGTCTGAATCAGGAAGAACCCGAGGTCTCTGGGTGTACCCTGACACCGCTGGGTTGCCGGCTCTGTGCCGGTTCTGAAAAACCCAGTACCTCAGTTGGCGCCCAATGTTTTGGGCTATTCCAGTGGTACCAGTCAGCCAGAAGATCGTGAGGAGCTTCGTGTGAAAATTCCGGAGGACGGCCAACCACCTCATCGACCCCTGCATGTCGACGTGGTCCGAAGGTCTTTGCTGCGAGGTTCCCCGCTTCCCGACGGCTACAAGGACTGCTGCCCTGGCTATCGCCCTGATTTGGACCCTTGAAGTTTGGTAGAGCGAAACACTAAGACGAGTCTTCTAGTGACGTCATCGATATTTCAGTTAAGTATAAGTGGAGCGTCTCCCAGTCCTTCGTGGTTTTTAGTTTTGGGTATCCTTTGGGAAAAGTTTTGTGTTGGTACTTGCAAGCACCAAAACCGAAGGACTCGTGTATTCACGAGAAATATCGTAATCGATAATCCTTTGAAGTTTGGAACTAGACTAGAGAGCGAAGATGCCTGGTCTTAGACTTGGAAATTTGTTTTGTCTTGTTGGTAATAATAGGGACTCCCGGTTGGAGGACTCATGTCCGGTTCCTCCAGTTGGAACTCCGACTTACGAGCTATATGTGAAACATGGGGTAGGTCCCATCACCTACAACGAAGTATGGATTAAATACACCAGAAAAGACGGTGTTTTAAAATGGCCCCAACATGGTAGTTTTGATTCCGAAATCTTAGACAACCTTGAAGTTAAACTCTTCAAAAAGAAAGCCCGGCCGGCGATGTTTGACTCCTTTCGCCTATGGCGTAAAGAGGCCAAACAGAAGGAAATTAAATTAGAGAAGAAAAATAAGAGAGAAAGAGGCATTTCCGTAATGCAAGCTGCTATGCAGTTTAAAGACAATGAAGAAGAACAGATGAGTGAGCAGTTGCACAGGCAACGTAAAATGGCGATAGATAAATGTTATCCAGTTTTGCCGCGTTCCAAGAAAGATGCAGCGAAAGACCTTGAGAAAGACCCGTTAATGGGCCATTTGTTAAGTTCGCCACCACCCTATGCGCAAACTGCCACGGCGCCTCCGCAACCCTCAGTTGCGCCACCCATGGTTGTTATGCCTGCTTCTCTACAGCACCCACCAGCTACTCTCCAGCTGGATCCTGCTACTCTGGTGCAGCCTTCTCAAAGCTCACCGACTACATCGACTTCACTTATGCCATCTACAACTTTGCCTAGCGCACTTTCTATTTCCCCTAATGGCCCCCTGCTATTGCCTCTACTTCTGCCTTACCTCGTCCCGTTTTTCCGCCTGTTTTCCCTTCAGTTTCTCCGTCCGTTCGACAGAGAATGGCCAGCACTGTGACTAATATTTTCTCACCTCTTTTCGGGTCGCCTACTACGACCCCTAACACAGAACGAAGACAGTTGCGAAGCCATTTGCCCGATTATCAGGAGAGAGATTCGTTGAATCGTTTGGCCCATAAATGGATTATGGATACCGTAAAGTATGATGTGGAGTTTGTCATGGAAGTCTTCCTTCAATGGGAAGCACCGACACAGAGATACGTTTTCGAACAAATGTGCGTTTTCCTCAGTGAGGATTTGGAAGATAATGATTTGGAAAGTAACCCGCAGGAGTTGTGTCGGGTACGGTTTAAATTTGGGGAAGGCATGATCGTGGGCCCCGATGTCAGACAAGCGGTTGAAATATTGTTGTCATATCGGAGTAAAGGGAATACTTCTGGATCACAATCTGAGCGCGATACACCTAGGAAAAAGGCGCGACAGTACCCTATGAGAGAGGTTCCCCCTCAATGGAGGGAGGGCGACGCAAGTGTTAACCCACCTTTTCCGCCACACTTTCAGCGTGTATGGGTACATGTCCCATGGAAGTGAGCTGAAGTTTTGGCACTCAAACAAACATTACCCGATCCACGTAAAAATCCTGCGGGGTACTATAAAGAGTTGTTGCAAACTGCTGGGTCATGTATAATGAATTTAGCCGATATCGATATGTTATTTGGGAATGTTGTTCCACAGCCTTTATGGGGTAAAATTCGCCATATAGATCATGACCAGGAATTAGGAGACTCATGGGCTAATATTACCGCCGCAGATGCCCGACAAGTTGGTAGTGCCAAGCCTGAGCCTTTGATAGCAGAACTCCCTGGTAAAATAGTAGATTACATGAAAACGATAATGCCTGCAATACGTGTAAATTGGGATAAGTTGTCTGCATGCAAGCAGAAGAAAGAAGAAACAGTCTCAGACTTCTTCATCAGATTCGAAGAAACATTTGTTGACCACAACGGTCAAGATAGGACCACAGAAGGTGGTCAGAGGTTGTTTGTCGATAAATTCGTGCACAATCTGCTTCCAGATTTGTGTAAAAAATTAAAAGATTCAGAAAGTTCTTGGGCAGTCTCATCTTCAGCCCAGATATTGGCGACTGCACAATATTACGAGAATAGAGACAAAGATGAGAAAGATAAAGTAGAAAAGAAAACTAGAGAACTAAAAACAAAGGTCTTGCTACAGCAAGCCTACCCGCCACGTGGTGGTGGTAATCAAAATAATAATGATCAGAATCACTACCAAAATACCTTTCAGCAGCCTCAGCAGTATCAGAGGAACTCGCAAAGAGTCGAGTATACCCAACCTCGTGTATCTGTAGGCCCCAACCAGTGTTTGTATTGCAAACAAGAGGGTCATTTCAAGTATAATTGTCCTATTCTATTACAACGTGCAAATGGAGTTTCTGGTGTGAAAGGTCGTGGCAGTCAGCAAGCACCTAGAGGTAGAGGGCGTGGAAACGCCCCTCAGAACACACGTCCCCTTCCACCACAAAACTCTATGAACAGGTTTGATCAGCAAAACAACGTATCTGACAGGACAGCTCAATACCACGTTGATGATTATTACACAGAAGATGAGCATTGGGAAGGTAATGATTGCTAGGACAGCCATAGACAAAGAGAGGGAGTTGTTTCAGTTCCAGTAGATCAGAATGGACCTTACGTTGAGGTGATTACATCAGGTGTGTCAGAACCTTTTCTGTTGGATACTGGTGCTACAAAGAGTTCTATTATGCACTCCAAACTCCCTGGCGCACCTTTGTCTGGCGAAATGAACGTTTCTGTAGGTTTTTCTGGCGCCCCAGTTAGAAATCCAATTTCTGACCCTCTGTCTCTTTCTGTTGGTCCCTGCGAATTTGAAGCACCCCTCATTCTGACAACGGGTTGTGGTGAAAATTTGTTAGGATTGGACTTGCTAAAAAGACTGTATGCGACTTTGTACTGTTCTCCTTCAGGAGTACAACTTACGTTAGGTAAGAAAGTAGTTTCTCCCATGTATTTGTCGAGAGATGCACTTCCAGCAGAATTGTCCCTTCTCCCAGATATTCTGTGGGCCACTGGTCCTAATGATGTAGGTCTTTTGGAAATTCCACCATATGTTGTAACTCTGAAATCCAATGTCAAAATGCCACGAATACCCCAATACAAAATATCTAATGAGGGTGAAAAAGCTTTGCTAGCGATCGTTTACGAATTGATTGAAAAGGATGTGATTGAAGAAAGACGAGGCAACGTTTGCAACAGTCCTGTTCTGCCTGTTTTAAAACGAACTGACCCTTCTCAGCCACCCGTGTACAGATTCGTGATTGATCTTCGAGAAGTGAATAAGATAGTTGTGCCACAATTCCCAGTTGTCCCCGACATTACAACATTATTGACTATGATTCCAGCTTCTGCTTCGTGGTTTTCGGTGATTGATCTAAAAAATGCTTTCTTCAGCATCCCAATTGCTGAGGAAAGCAGGGATATTTTTTCCTTCAGTTTAGGAGGTCGCAGTTTCCGTTTTAAACGCGCTCCTCAGGGCTACTGTGAAAGTCCGTCCATATACAGTCAGGCTCTTAAAACACAGCTTGATACGATTGTTTTACCTAAAGGTGCTACTCTTGTACAGTATGTGGATGACTTGCTCATTGCTGCAGATACTGAGGACATTTGTAAAAAGGCCACATTGTCATTATTGCGTCACCTGTGTGATCTGCATCACAAGGTGTCACTTTCCAAGCTTCAATATTGCCGACAAGAAGTGACCTACTTAGGTCACCTCTTATCGAAGGAGGGAAGGAAACTGACCCCAGAAAGAATTCAGGCAATAGCGAGCTTAAGTGTGCCAAGAACACAGAGAGAAGTGCGTGCTTTCTTGGGCATTACATCGTACTGTAGACAGTGGATCCCAAATTTTTCGTTATTAGCCAAACCTCTAGTGGCATTAACGTGTAAAGATACACCTAACCCTATTCCTTGGTCGGTAGAGTGTCAGAACAGTTTTTCTGAATTACGCACAGCATTATGTTCGGCTCCTGTATTAGGTAACCCCAACTACAGTAAACCGTTCACATTGTATGTCCACGAGAAGGAGGGCTGTGCATTGTCAGTACTGACTCAGTTGTTTGGGGACAGACAACGTCCATGCGCGTATTTTTCGTCGACTTTGGATACGGTAGCTAGAGCATTGCCAAGTTGTCTAAGAGCCACAGCGGCAGCAGCTGTCTCTATTCGACAGTCTGCTGGTCTAGTAATGAATAATACACTAATCGTCATGGTCCCGCATGCAGTGGACACATTGTTAAATAGGACCAAGAAACAGCACTTAACTAGTGCTCGACTGTCCAGTTACGAATTGACGCTCCTAGCGAGCCATGTGCACATAAAAAGGTGCAGTACCTTAAATCTAGCCATGTTATTACCATTTATAGAAGAATCAGACGCTTCAGAACAGCATGATTGTCTTTATAGAACAGAAGAAGAGACGAAAGGAAGAGTAGACCTCTTCGATACTGCTCTTGTTGAATGTGATGGTACATTGTGGGTGGATGGTTCATGTTCCAAGCTTCCGAATGGCGATACGACTGCAGCATATGCTGTCACGACTTTGCACACGATTGTTGAAACTGCACGCATCCCACATAATTCAGCTCAGGCTGCGGAGTTAATCGCACTCACGAGAGCATGTGTGTTGTCGAAAGGAATAAAAGTGACTGTCTACACCGACAGCCAGTATGCGTTTGGCGTGGCTCACAGTTTTGGACGATTGTGGAAAGAACGTGGGTTCCTGACTTCGCATGGAGCCAAGATTCAGCATGGTCAATTGGTGAATGAGCTTCTAGAAGCGCTGACTCTGCCTTTACAAGTGGCGATTGTGAAATGTAGTGCTCACAAGAAGGTGATTGATGACGTTGGTCGTGGAAACGCATTTGCCGATGAAACCGCAAAAGGAACCGCAAGGAATGTGATGAGCCGAATGTATGTTGCGGGCCCTGCAAGATGGGTTGGCGATGTGGGAATGTGTGAAGACACTGTAGAAAGTGTAAAGTCCATTCAAGCTGAAGCCACAGAGAAAGAGTTGAGCACGTGGAGAGAAAGTTCGGGTAGAATGGATGCGAATGGTTGTTGGGTTGAATTGTCAGAGCATCAAAGATGGTTGTTACCCGATGCGTACGTGCTTGCAGTAGTCACGATGGCACATGGAATGGCTCACATCAGCGTGAAAGGGATTTGCAAGTTGTTGGCTCCAGTATGGCAAAATTCAGGAATTCCCAAGTGTGCAGAGAATGTTGTCAAGAATTGCATGGTGTGTCTGCAACACAACTCGGGTAGGGGAACCCCAACTCCAGCTGGTCATTTTGCACCTCCTACGTATCCGTTTGAGGTTTTGCAGCTAGATTTCATACACATGGAGAGGTGCAACAACTTAAAATACGTGCTCGTTGTTGTTTGTGCTTTTTCAAGATGGGTAGAAGCGTACCCCCTAAAGGATAATACTGCCTTATCGACAGCGAAAGCCCTTGTAAAAGAGTTCTTCCCGAGATTCGGAATGCCTAGAATGATCTGGTCTGATAATGGAAGTGAATTTGTGGGTCGTGTGATGAAGAATGTGTGTGAAGGGCTAGGCATTAGGCAGAAGTTCCACGCTGCAAATCACCCCCAATCAGCTGGATTAGTGGAATGTTACAACGGCACGCTTAAACTTAAACTGGCCAAAATCCAAGCGAGCACAGGTCTTAAATGGCCTGACGCTCTACCCTTAGCACTCCTATCCACCAGAATGACTGTGCATTCGCGAGTGAAACTCAGCCCTTATGAAATTATCTTTGGCCGGCCAGCCAACATATGGGGAGTGCCTAGGCCCACCAAGTTCAGCGAGCTAGAGCACCCTGTTTTGCTTGATTACCTGTATGAATTGACGGCTAAATTGCGTGTTTTGCATCAACAGGTACATGACACCCTGCCTCCGGTCTCTGACACTCCGGGACACACCATAAACCCTGGATCCTGGGTCCTCGTGAGAAATTTCCAGAGGACCAAGAACGACCAGCCCAGGTGGACAGGACCGCACCTCGTCCTTCTCTCTACCAGATCGGCGGTTCGGGTGGAAGGGAAGAAGGCCTGGGTACACGGGGTCCATTGTAAAAGGATCCCCTTACCTCTGCCACATGACCAGTGGGTCCAGGAGGGTGTCGGCGACTCAGAAACGGACTTGGTACCTCGTTTTGTACCTTTCAGCGATGCACGAGTGAAAGGGACTAACTCTGAGCGTGAAAGTGAGAACGTTCTGCAAGAGGGTGTGCATCCATCAAAACGATTGAACACTGCAGAGCCTGAACTCTTGTTTGTGGACCAAACAGCACCAGGAAAAAGAAGATACAATTTCAGAACGAGAAACATGAACTAATAAAGATCATTTTTGCAATTTAAGACCGAGACATATGGACAAATAAAATCTATTCTTTTTCCCTCCCAAGTACTTTTAAAGAAAGAGCGCAGCTCTCTCATCTAGGAAACTTGCTTATTTTTGTTTTTTGAACCGCCATCCGGGTTCCGCTGCTAGGGCCGCGGTTGACGTAAGTCTTTGGAGTGCAGCTGACGACGTTAGGTCGGTAGTTCTGGTTGGTCCAAGGGAGTTGCCCTGGACTGACAGAAGCATCCCTTAGCAGAATCAACCTGCCACCGCGGGCAGCACCTTAGAGAGGATGGAGTTTCCCGATGTGGAGAGACCTGCCAAACCTGTGGACTTTAAAAAGAAATTATGTAACATACTAACGAAGAAGGGTTTCATAATCTTGTGCATATGTATGTTATTGAGTATGATGATATTTCTCATAAGTTACGTTGTATTCTCTTTTCGTGTAACATTTGCACCTACTGCATTGCCCATACCTCCCCCTACTGTTTCCTCTCATTCTTTTTACCCTCTACCTAACCACGAATCCAATAGAAGGTTAGAGTTCATTAATAACTCTTTTGTTCAGTTATTACATCAACACCAACTTGTAATGAACACAACTAACTGTTGGGTTTGCGGTCTCATGCCCCACACAACAGATAGAGGTATTCCCTATTTGGTCCTGCCATTTAGTCACAATGGTTCTGTGTGGGCATACAGAACAATGTTCATATATGCACGAGAAATCCAACCCCTGCGTTCTGTAAAAGACAACCTCAAGACTAGCGCCCTAGTCAAAGGTATAGTTGACATGATTAAGGAAGTAGCTTCTTATGAAGATACTCCGGATGATGAGATACTTGCATATGTAGGGTGGAATGTGACCGGATATGGAAGTACTTTAAGTGAGAAACAGCGAGCTAAAAGATCCTCCCCAATCTGGATCGTACCCCATCAGGGTCACCTGTGTCTGCAAGGTATTGGTAAGAATCCCAGGGCTCAGCTAGGGAAGAGTACCTGTGCAGAAACATATGTTTTTGGATCTCAGACTTCCCCTGCGTTTTTAGCAGCTAAGGGTACCTATTTCATCTGCCATGATAGAGCCTATACATGGTTGCCCCATGACTTCTCGGGCTCATGTTTTGTTTCATTCCTGTTACCTCCCACTTACACAGCAGCGGCAGATTACCATCGGACAAGGGTAGTTAGAGGTGTCTTGAGTAAAGAAGACACTGCAGGTCAAGAATTTGGGGACTTTGCAAAGGGTTTCTTGCCGTTCTGGGGATCCATGGCTAACAGCAGAAACATAAGGCAATTAACAAGGGTAGTTGAATCCACCGTGATCGAAACTGCTGGTGCCCTTAGTAACTTGACTGCTGAGCTCCAGTCGGATCGACTTATGACCCTTCAGAACCGGGTCGCTTTGGATGTCATCCTTGCAGACCGAGGTGGAGTATGCAGATTGATCCAATCGAGTTGTTGCATTTTCATCCCAGATAACGCTCCAACAGTGTATCAGGCCATCTCCAAACTACATAAAATTTCCGAATCTATTCATGTGGATAAAGGAGATTGGTCGTTAATGGGATGGTTCTGGGAACTGATATCTGCCTGGGGATGGAAAATTCTGATGGTCATTGGGATGGTCTTAGCCATTCTTTTCCTGTTCTGTCTATGCATACAGTGTGCTCCTGCAATATGTGGCCTCTGTGTTACATCATGTGTAAGGAAGCCTGTGTCAAGAGATGAACTAAGTACTAGAATGATGTTACAGCAACATCTCAATGACTTTAGTAATATAGATCTGGACTCAGACTAAACATGAGAATAGATTAAATTGCCTATGTAAGGGCAAAAGGAGGGTTTGTGGTTCTGAAAATCTGGGTCCGCGTAATCGTTCTGGACTCGAGAATTAAAACTTCGTCGAAACATGACGAATTTGGTATCAAAGAACCAAGAATAACGAGTACATCATGTACGTATATTTTCAGCACATTCGAGTGACGATTTCACCTCGAAATCGTCATTTGCGTTCTGGACCCTTGGCTTCCATCCATGTGTTGCCCTTTACATAGGCCTTAATCCAGTTGAATTCAACTCCACAAGGACACATACTCCTTAATCGACTTTTCCATGACCTGTACAAGTTAGAACCATTGCCCCAGGCCGAACTCGTTAGGTCAGTTCCCTCCCAGTGGCCGAGCAAGATAGCATCTAGGCTCAACAAACCATAAAACCATTTCAGTGCGCACACCTGCCATATCTCGCTCACATCTATCTCCACTCTTTTGCTTCACTTACTTTATGGTGGGGAGGTGCCCGTTTTATTAGGGGTCCAGTGATATCTGATGAAATGTTGGGCCTTGCCAAGTGATTTGTTGTTGGTAGCACGAAGTGAAATATGGACATGTCATCATGACTCTGCTTTTTCTTTGAATTGGAAATATGTTAACTATTTACTTTACAACCAAGAATGTTTTGCCTAAAGCTGAAAATTGTGTATAAGAAGGGAAGCCTGACTTTGTAAATTGCGGCAGTCTCCTGAGAACATACTTCCCCGTGTTGTACTTCTGGGACACTTGTTACCTTGGTTGCAGCCAATAAAATCGATCCTTGACTTCACCTAGAAGACTCTGAGGTTCTGTAAGTCTGAATCAGGAAGAACCCGAGGTCTCTGGGTGTACCCTGACACCGCTGGGTTGCCGGCTCTGTGCCGGTTCTGAAAAACCCAGTACCTCATGGTAAGGCGATAATCTAACGCTAGATGCTAGAGTAACTCAGTCAAGCTTTTCACACAGACCCCTTTTTCCCGTAAAAACTCCAATAGACGTCTGGAGTGGGTAAAAGGTTAATATACGCCAGAACTTAGTAGGATGAGAATCCTATGTATTAGTTTTTGGTTTAGTCAACGTTGAAGGATACAGTGTTCCAAAATGTTGTGCACCTAATCTTTGTTTCCTTGAAACTTGCTCTGCAACAAAAAACTTTCTGTTAGTAGAATGCCGGAAGGAGATGAAGAAAGAGATGCTTTGGCAGCTCAACCTTTAGTGGATGACACAAGTCTCCAAAATGAAGACCCGAATGTTATAATCATTCCGGTAAATGTAAGAAAAACTATAACTAATAAACTTATAGAAAATGGACTATCATCAAGAGGTGGTACAGTCATATTTGTGGTAGAGGCCCACGAATATCGGCAGACAGAGGCATTCTATTCATGGACACATTTTCCTGAAGCAAACCCAATAACACACGGTTTCCACTATTACAAAATAGAGGAATCTCCAGCGGAATACGCCCCTTTCGAGGACGTTGAAATTCCGCTAACATACCAAGAGCACCTGCTCTGGTTTAATGGCTCCCTAAAACATCAAAATCACATTACCAGGCTCAGGTCCACTAGGTAGACCAGGAGCCACAGGGCCGGTTCTACCCAGCTACACACCACATCCCGACATTAAAAAAATGTCAGATCGGGAACTTTTAGCCCAGCTAAAACAACTAATCAAAATACATAGACAATTGGCCAATATGTCATGCGGACTTCAACAGTCCAACCAGCAATAAAAATTCCACAGCACACCCCTCACCAGGGGAACACAAATAAAATCACACCACAGACTATACAATCAGTCATTGGCAAAATACCCGCAAAACGGGAACAAATTCCGTTCTGGTTAGCTCAAAAAATCACTCAAATAGAGGCAGTACTACGCCTAATGAGAAGCACAGAATTCTGACTATCTGTCTTCCAAAGGGGATCGCACCACATGTGGAGGACTGTGACACTTGGGGCACAGTCTTTGCTTCAATTTACACAAAAACACATGGTGTTCCGTCCATGGCGGTTATACCAGACATACTAAGACAGATTCAAAATGAATACGGTCCAGAACCTGCTTTAACTCTAGGTATGAAATTACTGAAAGACTTAAAGCAAGTCTCGGCTATACCACTAGCCAACATAAAAGGAGAAGCAGCATCTGTGGCGATCCGCCAGAAATTTAAAGAAACCTTTTGAACTTGCCAGAATCATAGAAAAATCCTATGAAGAACTAGGTAGAGATAGTTTGGGTGGGAAACCACTAAAACCATAACTAACTGAAAATCCTGAAAAAACCTTTATTAAGAATAATCTCTTATAGATGTTTTGTATACTTCTGGTCTCCTCTCCCCCCCCCCCTCCCCCCCGATTTACTGGTTGCAATGATATCTGATTTACGTTTGTACCCCCCCCCCCCCCACAAGCTGAATGGTGACACAATTCTATTGTAATGCCTTGCCATGTTTTGTTTTTCTGTTTTCTTGTTTTTACTTTCAATAAAAAGTTTCAACAAAAAAAAAAGAATAATCTCAACACTCCAAAAAAGAGGTGGGAGGGTAATAAACAAACCACTCCCAGAGAAAAAGAATTTCAGTCCAGAGGAAGGTCTCCTCAACGGAGAGGTAGATCTCCAGAACGAGGAGGCAAGTCTCCCCACAGGGAGCCCTCTGAAAAAATATACAACCTTAGAGATAGGGATAAATTGAGAAAACCTGACAGATATCAAGATATTGATACACGTCCCTCTCGATCTTTTCAGACTTCCTCACAGAAATCGGAAAGAAGAGGACGGTCAGAACACAAGGAAGAGCACGTCAAGTCCAAAGACAAGGAACCTGCTCATCAAAGTAAAAAATTACAATTTCCAAAAAAGAAGGTAGCTAGTATTAAAATAAAACATGCCGAGAATTTTGAGGACACAACTGAAAAACGGAGAGTGGGCCCAGACAATGCTAGACAGCGCAGCAGAAGTGACCATAGCTCGCAAGATCCTGATGAATCTTCTGGAGACAGTGGACACGGATGAATACATTTGTATTTGTATTTGTATTGTGTATTTGTAAAGCGCAGCTGTCGCCCCGAAAGGAGCATCCTGGCGCTAGATATACAGTGTGCAAGAGTTATGATTTGAAAAACTAGATGGCAGCCATTACATAATCATCTGGGAGAGTATAAATCCATGTTTTGAGTTGCTTCCTGAACTGGCTTTCCTGGCATAGAGATCTGAGGTTCTTGGGTATTGCATTCCAGGCTTTAGAAGATAAGAAAGATAAAGTCTTGCCTCCTTTAGTTTTATAGTTGAATTTCGGCAACTTAATCAAATTTTGGCCTGAGAAGGGTTATAGTGGGGGTATCGCCTAATAAGGTACTTCGGGCCTGTGCAATTGAATGCACGAAAGGCTATGACTAAGATTTTAAACAGTATCCTCTTATGTAGAGGCAGCCAGTGAAGAGTCTTCAGGGCGGCCGAGGCTGACGATCTCCTAGGTAACTTCAGTACAAGTCTGGCAGCTCATGTTGTACGCCTTGGAGTTTTTTCAGTGTGGCTTTTTTTACGCCTGCCATCAGTCCGTTGCAGTAGTCAAAGCGTGCGAGGATTAAGGCCACTGCCACCGCCTTTCTTGAGTCAGTGGGAAGGAAGTCGAAAAACTTTTTTAAAGATTTAATGATGTTGAAACAACTTCCTGCCACATTCCTGACATGCTGGTCAAAGGATAATTCGGCGTCAAATAGGACGCCCACATTTCTAGCTGATACCACAGTTTGTGGGGGCGCAGGGGAATCCTCTGGCCACCATTTGCTAGGACAGAATTGGGGATTTTTTTCCCATGGGAAGGATTTCTGTCTTATTGGCGTTGCATTTGAGGTGGTTATAATCCATCCAGCGGAAGACATCCCTAAGGCAATTCTTTAAATTTTGCTCGGCATCGGTGGAATTGTTATCAAGGGGGACAATGAGTTGGGTATCATCGGCATACGATGTCACAAGTATGCCGTATGACTCAATTAACGAAATGAGGGGGACCATATAAATATTAAATATTAATGGGCTCAAAATAGAGCCCTGAGGGACTCCAGACTCCACCTTATTTTCCTTAGAAAGGAAAGGACCCAAGGAGATGGTTTGGGATCTATCTGTCAAGAAGGAGATTATCCAATCTAGTACTACATCTGCAATTCCGATATCCCTAAGTCTATCTATCAGTATAGAGTGGGAGATGGTATCGAACGCCGCTGTGAGATCTAATAAGATCAAGACGGCGTTCTTCCCTTCCTCCTGTAATAGTTTTATAGAGTCGGTGAGTTCAATCAGGGCCGTTTCCGTAGAATGATGTGGACGGAAACCCGATTGCTGGGGATGGAGAATATTGTGCGTTTCTACATAGCTTTTTAGTTCTCTATAGACCATCTGTTCGGTTATCTTACCCAGAACCGGGAGGAGTGAGATTGGGCGTAAATTTGCAAGGTCTGTAGTAGATTTATTGAGTTTTTTCATGAGAGGTTTCACGATCGCTTGTTTCCATTCTCCTGGCACAACTCCTGTACTAAGGAAGCATTTACAATCCCGTTTATAATGGGATTGACAACATCAATTAATTGATGGAGGGTTCGAGGGGGCATGAATCAGAGGGAGCGCCCGATTTACATGCCAGGATTACTTCCCGAGTTTGGGAGAGTGTAACCGGAGTAAAGACTCTGATACAACCAGTCATGTTCTCACCACAATCCAATAGGACGGGTGTCTGAAATCGACGAGGTGGTGGGAAATCCTTTTGTATTAATACAATTTTTTCCTCAAAGAAGTCCGCCATCTGGTTGCAGAATTCCGAGGAGGGTGGGATTTCCGGCTGTAAGGCTCTTGGATGTGTAAAGGCCTTGACAATGGAGAACACCATTTTTTGTTTTTGCTTAGCTTCATTGATGGCGTTAATGTAAAAATCCTTCTTAGCGATTTTAATGGCGTTAAGGTAGAGTTTCCTCTGCTGAATGTAGAGGCTTCTATCTGTAGGATCGTAAGTTTTACGCCAATTACGTTCACTTTTTTTTACATAATAGATGGACTTTGGCTAGCTCTAGTGTAAACCACGGAGCATTTATCTTCCCATTTTTCCTCCTTTCCCGTGAACGTTTAGGTGGTACCCGATCTTTAATCTCCTGCAGCATCCAGGTGTGAAAACGTTTAGAGTCCTGTACTACATCTCCGGACATATTGGGGATCTGTGCCTGAGCAACTGGGTTGAGCTTAAAGTTATCCTCTACCAATGTCCAGTTGACATGATTCGCTGGAAGTTGACTGAGTTTTGCTGGTAGTTGAGGACGTGTTACCTGGATGTAGAAAGGAATTAAGCTATGGTCTGTCCAGATTTGTGGGACGGGTATCTGGGTCTCCAGAAGGGGAAGGTTAGTGCATATCCTGTCAAGGGTGTGTCCCGCTTGATGTGTGGGCTGTGTTACTCTTTGTTGCAGGTTAAAAATCTCTAAAGTCTGATGAAAATTAAGTGCTAGTGTGTCAAATTTAGACTCAAGCTGTAAATTAAAATCTCCCAATAGTGTAAAGTAGAGGTAGCGAAGAAGGAGCTGCCCTAGAGTCACTTAATGATTCTAAAAACACAGTTGCACTGCCTGAGGGGCGGTAGATCAAGCCTCCTGAAAAGGAGGCGGACTCATTTAGTTTAATGGAAAAACCAAGTCCCTCTACTCCTTTGAGGGGATTTAAATTGAAGGTGTGACATTTTATGTGGTTTCTAAGCACCACCGCCACTCCTCCTCCTCTCCCCTTCAATCTGTCCTGCCTGAAAATAGTATAGCCAGATGGAAGAGCTATTGCTAAGTATGGGTTACTATTCTCAGTCAGCCATGTCTCAGTTATAAATAGGCAATCTAACTCCAGTTCCAGGATGAGATCATTTATATCCTGAACATGGCTACCCATAGACCGTGCATTAATCAATCCCCCTTTAAAAGTTGAAATGCTGGCCACAGTATTGATTGGGGGAACTTTTGTCTTGACTGAGTACCAGGGCGAGTTCCAATGACAAGACCTGCATGAAAATGGCCCCCTTATTTTATCCATAACGATCTTGCACGTGTTGAGGTTCTTAAGCTCGCTCGCCTGGTATAATAGGGAAGGATGAAATTGCCCAGCCCTTCCTGCGCCTGTCGCGGACTTGGCGCGGACGGGCGCAGACGGGCTTTTTCCTTTGGCGCGCTTTCGGCGCGCCTCTGTCGCGCCCGCTGCGCCCGCCCGCTGCGCGCACGGGAACTGGTGTTCCTTATATACTGGTGGAGTTTGGTAGGAGGCATCCCGAAACTGGAGCGCTACCCGACTTCCACCCCCAAGATGGCGGCAATCCCTGTGTCCGATCGCGCCAGCCCTTACTCGGCTGCGCGTGGACCAGGGTTCGAGGTACTGTGAGGGCAAGGGAGCATGTTGGTAATAACAGAAAGTAAATCTTCCAAAAACACCAAAAAAAGTATTTAAGATTTTTAAAATATTATCGGCCTAACCCCCGGCTTTCCGCCTCAGGGGAGAACTGTTTGCACACTAAATCAGGGCGCGCGTGGACAAAGCAGGTTTTATATCTGAAGGGCGGTAGGCATCCCGAAACTGGAGCGCTACCCGACTTCCACCCCCAAGATGGCGGCAATCCCTGTGTCCGATCACGTCAGCCCTTACTCGGCTGCACGTGGACCAGGGTTCGAGGTACTGTGAGGGCAAGGGAGCGTGTTGGTAATAACAGAAAGTAAATCTTCCAAAAACACCCAAAAAAGTATTTAAGATTTGTAAAATATTATCGACCTAACCCCCGGCTTTCCGCCTCAGGGGAGAACTGTTTGCACACTAAATCAGGGCGCGCGTGGACAAAGCAGGTTTTATACCTGAAGGGCGGGAGGCATTCCGAAACTGGAGCGCTACCCGACTTCCACCCCCAAGATGGCGGCAATCCCTGTGTCCGATCGCGTCAGCTCTTACTCAGCTGCGCGTGGACCAGGGTTCGAGGTACTGTGAGGGCAAGGGAGCGTGTTGGTAATAACAGAAAGTAAATCTTCCAAAACACCCAAAAAAGTATTTAAGATTTTTAAAATATTATCGGCCTAACCCCCGGCTTTCCGCCTCAGGGGAGAACTGTTTGCACACTAAATCAGGGCGCGCGTGGACATAGCAGGTTTTATACTTGAAGGGCGGGAGGCATCCCGAAACTGGAGCGCTACCCGACTTCCACCCCCAAGATGGCGGCAATCCCTGTGTCCGATCGCGTCAGCCCTTACTCGGCTGCGCGTGGACCAGGGTTCGAGGTACTGTGAGGGCAAGGACGCGTGTTGGTAATAACAGAAAGTAAATCTTCCAAAAACACCCAAAAAAGTATTTAAGATTTTTAAAATATTATCGGCCTAACCCGCCTCAGGGGAGAACTGTTTGCAGACTAAATACATTCAAGTGAAAACTGCAGACACCAGAGTTAGCATACCTCATAAATTATATGAAATAACATTACGTAAAGAGGGGGGCAAAACTAGAAAAATAAGAGGTCTCTTTTGGGGTAACTTATCTAAAGGCTGTGATATCCTTCTAGCAGAAAAAGACTAGCCACCAGAGTTTGTCAGGGAGTGCCCACATGGCGAAAAAATAATTATGCCTGCCTTCTCAAATCAAATTCCAATTCATAAAAAATACACATTTGCAAGAAAATGGGAAGTAGCCCAAGCCCCTGCATTATATAAAAATCACGTAGGAGGGGATGAGGATTCTCCACACCATAAAATTCAGTTAAAAAATCAACCTACTGCACAAAGGCAGTATCTTGTTAAGCAAGAAGCTAAAAAGCAAGTCAGGGAGATCTTAGATCAACTTGAATATCAGGGGGTAATTGAAACATGCACCTCGCAAATGAACAATCCTTTGTTTCCTGTCTCCAAGCCGAACGATTCATATCGTCTAGTTTTGGACTACAGACACCTAAACTCCTGCTGCAAAACATTTGCAGTACAAAACTCACACAGTGCAGCACTAATGAATAACATCGAGCGCAAAAAATATAAAAAAACATTAGATATCTCAAATGGTTTCTTTTGTCAAAACATTGCACCTGAACGCAGGTATTTGACCGCTTTCTCAACAATGGGGGCACAAAAACTATTTTGCCGTCTCCCACAGGGATTCAAGAATAGCCCAGGATTATTCTCAGCCAGGGTAACAGAGTTACTACAAATGTACGATGATGAGGCATTATCTTATGTCGATGACACCTATCTTACAGACGACGACCTGGAGACACACTTGAAAAGAGTGAACACCATAATACTTGGGATCGCAGCTGAAGGGTATAAATTCAACTTTAAAAAGTCACGAATTGCCCACCTAACTGTCCTATTTTTAGGATATGAATTATCAAGTGAAGGCAAAAGCCTAGCAGACAACTTCTTAGAGAAGTGTGCAGTACTCCAAGCTCCGAAAACGCTGAAGAACTTACAATCAATACTAGGTTTCCTGAATTTCGGAAGAACATACATTCTAAATTATGCAGAGAGGGTTAAACCTCTATACGAATTAATAAAACCTGATTTCAAACCAATTAATTGGACTCAGAAACACACAGAAATGTTACGATAATTACAAACAGACATGTTAACTAAAACAAAACTGCAAACACGCGCAAACGAACGCAACCTTGTAATCCGAGTCATCCCAGGAAGATGCAGATTCATGGACCTGACCTCTAATGAGGGAGAAACGGTACCAATAGCTTATAAATCACACTTGTACACACAAGCTGAAATGAAATTCAGTTCTACTGAAAAAATTCTGATTGTGGTTCAAACTGCTGTAGCAAAAGAAAGAGCCCTCGCACAAGGTAAACGTATAATAATCATTACACCGGTACCTGCCCTAGAAGCGGTAACAAGAGCAAGCATTCCCAATGCTAAAGCTTTACATCCGAGATGGATACAATGGGTTAATTCTCTTGCTGCATCAGACGTAGTATACAAATTTGATCCTAACTTAAAAACACAAGAATTCCTCCAATACGAATATGAATGTCCTCTGCCGACCGAAATCCTGCCTCTCGAACATTACGGCTGTATAATATATACAGACGGTTCAGCACAACCCGCAGTTGGGGGTAAACAAGCCTTTAGTGCTGCGTGCGCGATTGTTAAAGGTCGTTGGCACGAAGGAAAATTTAGACCACTGGTCACAAAAACACAATCACTCGGAGACTGTACAGCTCAGCGAGCTGAACTACAGGCTTTTAAGATGGCACTTGAAAATACCGATCGCGAATTCCCCACACTAATAGTGTGTGATTCATATTACTGCGTTCAGTCTTACAATGAATACTTGCAGAACTGGGTTCAAAACGGCTTCAAAGATGCAAAAGGTGGCACAATCAAGCATAAAATGCTTTGGGAACAAGTAGTTCTTTTACAGAAAGAACTACAAAAGACTCACGTGATACATACACTGAGTCATCAACGTGATGGCGTTCACGTTGCAGGGAATTCATTGGCTGATGAGGCCGTGAAGGCAGCTGTGCAAACGGCTTCCGTAGCTGCCATCACCCGGTCAAAAACAACAAGCATTGGCATAGCCAATAGGTCTCGCCTTTAGGACCTTGCACGTGTTTAGCTAGAACTATTGATTTTGCCAATGTTTGTTAAGTAAGCTGTAGAGTATTGCCGCTGCTGTGCAGCATGTTGATAATTTTTAATAGAAAAGTGTTTTCAATATTTTTTGTTATTTTCTATATCACCAAGAAGACATTGTGCACAACAACCTTATTATAAAAACACTTGTCGTAAAATATGTTTTTTATATTTATTGTCCTTGCAATAGTGTTTTTTTTGTGCGTGTTGTAATGCTTTTTTGTTCTATTTTTTTTTGCTATAATGTGGGGACATAATAAATGGGAGTTTGGACTATAGCAACTAGTTAATAAATTCTAATGCGAGCAGCGGACAGACATTTACATTTACATTTACATTTACAGTAGGGGAGAATGAATAGATGCCATAATCCATAGGCAAATTGAGGTGGTATTTAGTGATGCTGTGGTGGGGCTGAGGTAGTGTTGCGCTGTTGCGGAGGTGATGCATAGGTGATGCTGAATGATATTTAGGTGGTGTTGAGTGATATTGAGGTGGTGCGGAGTGATGCCGAGTGATGCTGGGATGGTGCTGAGCGATGAGGAGGTGGTGTTGAGTGATGCTGAGATGGTGCTGAGTTATGTTGAGGTGAGGGTGCTGCTTTGGTGCATAGGTAGTGCCTATGCATTTCCCACATCGCTATCCATTTCCAAGCTATATAGTTAGTGCTGTTGTGCCAAACACGATACTTGTGTTTGTATTATGTATAAAGCAATAGAGTAAACCTAAATATAATCTTGGACGTTAAAGCAGCCACTGTGTCCAAAACTGAACCCCAGAAAACAAATTCAATTTCACAAGTAACAATGTAACATGCCCATATGTTTTCATTGTTTTTTGCTTACCATTAAATATTTTAAAATTCAACAAAACTGTATATCAGAAAGGTATCATTTGGAATACTTTAAAAGCTATTTCTCGGCACACTTCTTATGCGACCTGTAAAGAAGATGAATGCAGCCTTGTTTTTAAAGAAAGTTTTCTTGTAAATGAATTTTAAATTGGTAGTCCTTTTGAACTTTAAAAGAATTTAAAGATGTGGCACACCTGTTTTAATAGCACTATATTGAGAATTCAGCCTTTACAGAACGTATGGTAGTTGTAATTCATTTCTCAGAGTCCCTCCCCTTCTTTGCCAAAATCGGTGCCCGGATGGTGTCACATATAGCCTTGGAAAGTAGAAAATCTGTTAGTTTTCTTTTGAAACGTTCCAGATGGAACAGACTAGCCGAAAGATTTGTATGGCTGTAAAGTTTGTTATCTCCTTTACTAGCTGCATTTTTTTGTTACAAAACACAGGATGTGAAACCAGCAACCGAGACGAGAACCCTGGTTCCCAAAACTAAAAGTCTACAGCACTAGCAATAAAGGCACATCTGTTTGTTTCTGTGTAACTTAAAACGTGTATACATTTCCTACGCACTATCACACCGGGAAACAGCATCTTGTAATAACCTGATGTATTTAACTATGGATTGCATAGAAAGAAAGGTTCAAGATCGGCAGCTGCTGTCGTTGCAGTATCCACCCCTCAGAAGGGTCAGAAAGGTGCATTGTTAGAGCCTGTCCCTCATCTTTTACTTTTAACACATGTCACAGCTATGCTTTGCTAAACCAGCAACCATCGGCCGATGCAGTTTAAAACTTAATAACCCAGGAGATGAAGCGCAATGGTAAAGCGTCTGCTGCAGTGATAGTGCCCCAAAAAACAAACACACTTTATGGGAAGTACTCGTGCTTGATGCATGTTCAATTGCATGAAAGTGTTACACGTTCGGAAATACTCAACCACCGGCTCACAAGCACATGCCTAAATTAAAACCACAGTAATGAAACACAGATGATGCACGGTGTCTGTGTTCATCAAGCCCCCAAACACCCACACGGTTAAGGGAAGTGCTCGTTCTCAATGTCGCACTGCTAAAGGGTCAAATGAAGCACAGCAACCATCAGGCGGGTGCCACATGAACCATGTGAAAGAGCAAAGTCGCATTTAGAATGGAAACAAGCATGGCAAACTAAGTGGCCGGTGCACACAGGAAAGATTAAAACACAGATGATGTACGGTGCCTGTGAAGCGGGTGCCACGCTCATCGTGCCCCTAAAAGGTGTAACTATAACCTATATTTGTGTTGGAGGGAAGAGCTAATAAAAACAAGGAGAAACACGAGAGACGGCCTGCGGCCGTCAAAGTGAAAGTACGGTAAAATCGACTTTTCCCATTTAAGATGATGGAAAAAACAAAGAACATTATCGGCACCCGTCGCAGCAAAGTGTAGCGCTCATAATGTGTAAACATGTACAAGATAAATGAATGCCACTTTGGAAAATTACGCATTCCACTGCAAAAACATGTTTGTACCTGCAAAGGTGGAACTATAACCTATATTTGTGTTGGAGGGAAGAGCTAATAAAAACAAGGAGAGACGGCCTGCGGCCGTCAAAGTGAAAGTACGGCCGGCGGAGGAGAAATGCGACACGGCGGGCAGGGGAGGGGGCGGAGCAGGGAGAGCGGCATGAGGGTGTGAAGCAGCAGGGGCCTGAGATGCGGCCGCCTTTGATGTGATAATGCGAGGCAAGCAGCTGGTGGCATTGTGCACGCGCTTTCACATGCACTGCAAGAAATCGCCTGGGAATCGCCTGATCTCGGTAAGCTCTGTTTAAGCCGCTATATATCGAGCTCCCGCTCAATGCGCATGCGCATTGAGATAGGTCGCTCGACCTAAAAATAGATAGCGAAATAATACAGGCTGTCAGTGCTTCAGTAAAAGATAGTGGTAAGACACTCCCGAAAGGCTTTCCAGTAAAGTACTCATACAAAACTGATGCGAATAATGTTCCTTTTGCTCAAATCCCTGGAGTGGGGGATAGAGTAATTCCAAACATGGAACACAGGTTAGGACTAATTTTAGCGGCACACGAAGGGCTCGCATCTGCACATGCTGGTGTTTCCGCCACAGTATCATTATTAAAACAGAGATATTGGTGGCCGCGGATGAGAAAACAAACTAGGAACTATGTTCTAGAATGTGAAATATGTCAAAGAATGAAAGTATCAACAGTGAAACGACCAGCACAAACGCCCCTTCTGATCGCAGATAAACCATTAGCATGTGTTTACCTGGACCACTGTGGTCCCTTACAAAGGGATGGCAACTATAAATATATCATGGTCGCAGTGGATTCCTGCACGAGATTCATTTGGATGTGGCCCCAGAACTGTTATAAAAGATTTGCGAGTCTTTATCGGCACATACGCAATTGGCATGCTACATTCTGACCAGGGTCCTGCGTTTAGCTCTCGAGCTTACAAGGAGGCCATGGCCAGCAGGGGCATTGCATTGCGGTACTCTAGTCCATACCATCCCGAGGGAAATGCGGTAGTGGAGAGAAAAAAACGTGACATAAAGCAATCTATAACAACGAGGGTATTAGGTTCGGGTGATGGGTGGGTCAAACATCTAACAAGTGTCCAACGTAGTCTTAATAATCTGCCAAGAAATTCTCTAGGAGGTATCACTCCGTACGTACTTTTGTTTGGTACTAGAATGATCATCCAGGATCTAGATTGTCAGACTTCAGTGGTGAAACAAAAAACCTTTGATATCAAAGATCGTTTGGCTGTTTTACAGGACTTCAATGAAACAAGAAGAAGTCTAAGTAACATAAAGCTAAAGCCAACGACCACTGAAGCAAAACCACCTGACCCAGCAAGACTTGTCTGGATTCCAAAGATTGGGGATCTGGTCAGAGAAAAGATCGCGGTGAAGAAGGAATTTGGGCCTTCTTACAGAAAAGCAGTACCTGTCTTAGTTGTCAGCGGAACAAGATCAGTAGTACTACCGCCCCTTGCTGGTAAAAAGGAGAACAGAGTTGTATCAATCGACTTGGTAAAACCACAATCATGTGGCCAATAATAAGTAGTAGGCCCAGTGGACTCCCAAAAAGTAGCAAAAGACCAAACCTTGCTACAATCCAAAAGGTTCAAACTGAAAGACTAATCACTTTTGATAAACCTGCAGTGAACAAAGAAGGACTGTGCAACAAAGCCATGGAACTTGTGCCTCTTGAAACTCAAATTGCAACAGTTCGTCAAGAAATTCCAGTCTACAATGATGTAGCCTCTGAACATACAAATCCAAAGATAAATGAAAATCCGGAAGCAATTCCAACAATTGACAGAACAGCATCTGGCTACTTCATCAATTTTGATGACTTTTCTGATGATCCAAGTGAACATGAAGAAACGCCAGCAACTAAAACTTTTAAACAAAAAATGACTGAACTCTTTCATCAACTCAAAGAAACATATCTGATTTCACCATGGATTGTGTTAGGTGTACTTTTCCTCCTGCTTTGGCTCATCTTGATTTTAAGCTTGGGTAGTTTTATTGATGGAAAACATAGTACAATGGACACAGCAAGTCAGAACATCAACTTGGTCCTAAAGCCTCACAGATCTTCTCACATTGAAAAAAGAGAACTGTCATCAGTGAACATCACAGCCAATCCTATACCGGGTGGTGTAGCATGGGACACAATGGATTATGAAATCTATGGCCCGGTTGAACTCTTGAAATATCCACATCAGTTCAAGGTTTCCTTACGTGACTTTGTGACACCAAGTACTTTCTCTGATGATTGGGACTTTGAACATATTAATAATATGATGTCAGATTTACAAATGTCAGCAAAATTCACAGAACATGATTATTTGCAGGGTTCATCAAACTATGAAGAAATGTACTGTTTTAATCATTATGGTCATCACTATTTGCATAAATCTGCTAATCCTAGAAATGTTTTTACTTATAACCAATGGGAACATTGTCCCACACCGCCAAAAGGCAGTTCGAAAACATTTTATGAGAAATTCCCATACTCTCAGGGTTTAACAACACTGATCCAGAAATGTTTTATTTTAAAATGTTAAATAAGACAGGAATGAAAACAATGTTGACAAATACTAAATTGATTTATTCTGAAAAGTTTTATGAAAAAATGTCTACATTTGGTTTTGAATTTTGGAAAAATAATATTGAGACAAAAACTATCTGGGGTACAAAAGACTGGCAGATACAAGGTCTAGAATCATTATTTAGAGCCTGCATGATCCCAGAACAGATAATATTCCTGAATGACATCATTCAACAAACAACCTGTCTTGGCTTAGCCAAGATAAAAGACTTAAACAAACCGTCTATTCCAAAGCCCATACCTGATAGTAATAGCACTACAGATGTGGAGATAGACGTATCCCACATTTTATACCAAAACAGAACCAATCCTGATTGGAGAAAATGGTTGATCTGGCCCACAGACACAAATAACTGTCAAGATAGATTCCCGAACAAAATACAGGGGTTCAAACAAAACAGGCCAGACCAAAGATATTCCCAGAGACAACATCCAGGGATAATTACAACATACAGTGCAGGGAAACTATGCCTCGAATGGCTACAGAAATCCACACTGCCTGAAATTAAGCAACACTTAACTTTACTTAAAGAAGGTGCTGACTTGCGAGATTTCATAATGGGACCTCGCAAACAGCGTCAAAAACTTTTCATATACGCCGGTATATAAGCTGGTTACAACGAAGCTTGGAAAGTAATGCAAATTGAACCTGCTGAAAAAATACGAGAAATTGACCGTATTCATTTGGAAAAATCACTGTCTGTAGTGGACAATGGGTTAACGACTCTGTCCTCCAGAATGTATTCACTGGACAGCATTGTATCATCTGCTATTGATATAATAGAACAGGATATGCTAATGTTACAACATGGCCAGTCCCAATTGCGTTCTATTGTACAGCTAGGCTGGACGTTACGAAACCTGCGTTCAGGCTACGTGCCATGGCGTCTAATCAACACAATGTCATTATTTTATGTCTTTAACCTTACTGATAAACAAATCAGTTTGGCACAAAAAGAAGCAGACTATAAGATACTGAGCATTGAAAAACTTGAGAGATTACCATTGACAATGTCAGAGAGACCTGTCATTGAATGGATAATACATGGTACAATTACAATTCCGATAACAACTTTTCAGTTTCAATATTGCCAAAAGTATATACCAGCAGGCCTGTATGAAAGGTTGGGTAAAGGATACATCAAGTCCACCTGGAATTTACCTTATACACATAAAATGTTATAGTGGATGGAAAAAATAGGTATTTCTTAGTGGTAACAACTGTAAAAATTCACTAATCGGTACACTTCTGTGTCAAGGTAATAACTTGCATGGAGCCTGCGAAGGTTCATCAAACAACCTTTCATGTCACCTGCACGGCACCCCTGCAACACAGATAGAGCCTTTTTTCAGACAGCTTTCCAACAGCAGCTACGTTCTAATAAGTGACCACAGCTGTTGTGACATGGAATAGCCTATCTCGTGAGCGTCACTTCCAGGGTCATTTGCTGTATGCAAGTATTGTATCCAAACAGCAAACCAGACAAGGAGGCAGCAATATGGCCTTCTCTTAATATCTCTTCTATTCGAATTGATACTTTAAGCTGAATGAAGTCTATTCTTTTACAGACAACTGTGCCTTTAACCTCGTCCAAAGAGACGCATGATGTGCAAGTTGCAAGGACAGTGGCAGAGATACATACCCTATTATTGACAAATTGCCCCGTGCATTTCGTAGAAATGTTAGGTCAAATCTTAAACATGTCAGATACCAGTGGCATCGCACATGTATTTAAGACAATTTTTTCGGGACTGTTAGCACCCTTTGAAACAGTTCTTGGCATCTTCCCGAATTTTGTACATTCTGTATTCGGCGGCCTGCCTCTTCTTTTGGGACTCGTAGCAGGAATTTCATTTTTGTTCCTTCTGCTCCGATATGGCAAGTCAAGCCACAGACAAAACTCAGGCTACAATGGAAGAAACGATCGTGGCTATACTATATCGAGAACGGATCACTAAAGTCCTCGGCTTTGCCCGGCTAAGAGATCTGAGTACTACCTGGTTTCTTTCATTCAGACCAATCTGGCAAGATTGTATATTACCTGTGCTTCGAGGTCTGCTATGCGGAGAGGAAAATGTGTTGGACGTCTGTCTTACGCTACCATCAGCAGTACCTATGGATATCGATACTTTGCTTGGTTCGGTAACGGCTCATGCAACGGGTTGTCCCCAGCGGCTACCTATTCTGATGTCGGCATTCGTTGAGACTTCACCATTACGATTAGGTGGCGGTGAAGTACGAGATGAAAGCAGCACCACACAGGTACAACCTTCTGTGAGCATTGCTGATCCAGACATCGATGATGGCAATGATTCTCACATATGCACTATTTCAGCTTTTTCGAACTTGGTCGAAATTTCACCTACTGTTGTAGACCAATTTTTCGCAAGCCTGTCTGATTTGATGTTCTCTCCTAACAACGAGAATAACTTTTGAAACAACGAGCACACAGCGTTCCCTGAACTCTGAATTCGGCCTTCAGTTTTTGATAAACAACACTACTGAAAACAATTGGAACTATTTTTTCCCCTGAAAGCGAAATTATTTTTTTATTCCCAAAATATTTACCTTTTTTCTGGCACATAGTACTCTGCTTAAAGTAGAACTATTCTTAGAGAACAGAACTTCTATTTTTAGAAATACTAGAGACATTATTTTAACTTAGCCTCTAGCACATGTACAGTATTGTATAAATATGTGATGACCTTCTTTTCTGTATTAAGAGTCAAGTCAAGTCAAGTCATAAAATTTGTATAGCGCACTACATACCCAGAGGGTTTCAAGGCGCTTAGGAAGGGGAGGAGGATTATTTGTCAAATATCCACGTTTTAAGCTGCTTTCTGAACGCTAGGTGATTCTGGGTGAGGCGAAGGTGAGCGGGGAGTGAGTTCCATGTTTTGGCAGCCAGGTATGAAAAGGATCTGCCTCCCATGGTGGTCTTGTTGATGCGAGGTACAGTGGCGAAGGCTTGGCTGGAAGAGCGAAGTTGGCGGGAGGGGGTGTAGAAGGACAGTCGAGAGTTGAGGCAATCTGGTCCGATGTTGTAGAGTGATTTGTGTGCGTGGGTAAGCAGTCGGAAAGTGATCCTCTTATTGACGGGTAGCCAGTGGAGGTCTTTAAGGTGGCCAGAGATGTGTTCGTTGCGTGGGATGTCTAATATGAGCCTGGCTGAGGCGTTTTGGATTCGTTGTAGTTTCTTCTGGAGTTTAGCGGTGGTACCTGCGTAGAGGGTGTTTCCGTAGTCCAGTCGGCTCGTGACTAGAGCGTGGGTGACTGTTTTCCTTGTTTCGGATGGGATCCAGCGAAATGTTTTTCTGAGCATGCGAAGGATGTTAAAGCAGGAAGAGGATACGGCGCTGACTTGTCTGTTCATTGAGAGTGAGGAATCCAGGATGACGCCAAGGTTTCGTGCATGGTCCGTCGGGATGGGTGCTTTTCCGAGGGCTTCCGGCCACCAGGAGTCGTCCCATGCTGAGGGGGAAGTACCTAGGATGAGGACTTCTGTTTTGTCTGAGTTCAGTTTCAGACGGCTTTGTTTCATCCATTCGGCGACTTCTTTCATTCCTTCGTGTAGGTTAGTTTTAGCGGTGCTGGGGTCCTTGGTGAGAGAAAGGATCAGTTGAGTATCATCCGCGTAGGAGATGATGTTGAGATTGTGTTGGCGGGCGATGGCCGCGAGGGGGCTCATGTATACGTTGAAGAGGGTGGGACTGAGTGAGGATCCTTGAGGTACTCCGCAGATGATTTCAGAGGCCTCGGACTTGAATGGTGGGAGGCGGACTCTCTGGGTTCTTCCGGTGAGGAACGAGGTGATCCATTCCAGTGCTTTTCCTTGGATTCCGATGTTTCTGAGGCGTTGTAGAAGGGTGATGTGGCAGACTGTGTCGAAGGCTGCAGAGAGGTCGAGGAGGATGAGGGCGACTGTGTCTCCATTGTCCAGTAGAGTTCGAATGTCGTCTGTAGCTGCGATGAGGGCGGTCTCAGGCGCGGAAACCAGATTGTGAGGGGTCGAGTGATTTGTTGGCTTCGAGGAAGGCGGCGAGCTGGTTGTTGACAGCTTTCTCGATGACTTTGGCCGGGAATGGAAGAAGCGAGATGGGGAGGTAGTTTTTGAGTTCGGTGGGGTCTGCTGTTGGTTTTTTCAGAAGGGCGGTGAGTTCAGCGTGTTTCCAGTCTTCTGGGAAGGTAGCGGAGTTGAAGGAGCAGTTGATGACGTCTCGGAGGT
This sequence comes from Lissotriton helveticus, assembly GCF_964261635.1. Classification (NCBI taxonomy): domain Eukaryota; kingdom Metazoa; phylum Chordata; class Amphibia; order Caudata; family Salamandridae; genus Lissotriton; species Lissotriton helveticus. Next base: position 499,948,253 of record NC_136062.1, read on the forward strand.
GCGGAGCTATGACTGAGTCTGCTTTGTTGAAGATGTGGTGAGGGCATGGGTCTGTGGGGGATCCAGAGTGGATGGAGTTCATCAGGCGGATGGTGTCCTCAGTGGAGATTGGGTTCCAGGTGTTAAGGGTGTTTACGGGGGGAAGATGGTCAGCAGATGGTAGGGTGGGTTGGCTTCCGGGTTGGTTGTCAAAGCTGTTGTGGATGTCAGCAATCTTGTTGTGGAAAAAAGAGGCTAGGGAGTCGCAGAGGGTTTGAGAGGGGGTGATGTCGTTGGAGTTGGCCGAGGGGTTGGAAAATTCCTTGACGATGTTGAAGAGCTCCTTGCTGTTGTGGGCGTTGTTGTCAAGTCGATCCTTGAATGCTGTTTTCTTGGCTTTTCGGATCAGTTGGTGGTGAGTACGGGTGGCGCATTTGAAGGCGTCCTTGTTGCTGGTGGATGGGTCTTTTTTCCAGGCCTTTTCAAGGGAGCGGCACAGTTTCTTGGACTTCTTGAGATCATCGTTGAACCATGAGGCCTTCTTGTTGCCAGATTTGTGTTGACGTTTTTTCAGTGGTGCTAAGGTGTCGGCGGTGTTGGATAACCAAAGGGTGAGGTTGGAGGCGGCTTCGTTGGCGTTAGAAGAGAGGGCTGGGGAGGTTCGAAGGAGCGATGTGGAGATCTGATCCGTGGTGATTTTGTTCCAGTTTCTTTGTAGAGTTGGTTTGAAGTGGATGATGGGTTTCGGCTTGTTGTAGGTGAAGTGAACGCAGCTGTGGTCAGTCCAGAGGAGATTCGTAGTGTGGCTGAAGGAGACATGGTTGCTGGAGGTGAAGATGGGGTCGAGTGTGTGACCTGCGATGTGGGTGGGGGAAGTGACCAGTTGTTTAAGTCCGAGGTTGGCGAGGTTGTCCAAGAGGGTGGCGGAGTTGCGGTCGTTGATCTTTTCAAGGTGGAAGTTGAGGTCTCCCAGAAGGATGTAGTCTTTGGAGGGGAGCGCGTGTGGGGTGATGAAGTCCGTGATGTCTTCACTGAATTTTGCGCGGGGTCCTGGTGGTCTGTAGAGGAGGGTGCCTCTGAGAGTTGTCTTGGGGTCGGTGTGGATCTGGAAGTGAAGGTGTTCGGAGTTAGCGAGGTTGGCGTCGGAGCTGGTAGAGATGCGGATGGATTTTTTATGGACGATAGCGATACCTCCTCCTGTATGGTCGGTGCGGTCCTTGCGTGTGATCTTATAGTCATCAGGGATAGCGGTGGCGATGTCAGGGGCGGAGGAAGCGTTCATCCATGTTTCCGTTAGGAAGGCGACGTCAGGAGAGATGGTGTCTAGTAGGTTCCAAAGGTCAATGGCGTGCCTGTGGACCGAGCGGGTGTTGAGAAGGATGCATTGTAGGTGGTTGGGGTCGGGAATCTGTGTTGTGGTCGTAGCGGAGATGTTGTTGGTGCCGCTGAATTTGCAGGAGTAGCATGCGAAAGGTCCATGGGTGTGTCCAGGAGCGGCTTGGACGCAGTTGGGGGCGCGCCCGGTGTTAAGGGCTAGGAGGGCGGCGGCATCGTAGGTAATGCGGGGGGGCTGGGCTGCGCGGGGGGCAGGGGGTCTGGCGCTGGGCGCGGTCCAGGCGCGGACGGGCGTAGACGGGCTTACCTTTGGCGCACCTTCGGCGCGGGTTGGGCGCGGACGCTGCGCGTGAACGCTGCGCGCGGGAACTACTGTCATATATGGATAGTGGAGGGGGAGGGGCGAGGGCGTCTCAGCTGGGAGGCGGGGCGGGCTTGCTACGGAGGACAACAATCATCAAAATGGAGGCGGAGGGGTCTGGGCGCCGATAGCGCTTGGGGAGAACGCAAATGCTGGGAAGAATTAGGCTGAAAATAAACAATGCAGATAGCGCTGGCAAATACACGTGGAAGAAATGCAGAGCGGCGGTCAGAACACACAAATATGAAACTATGACGATAACGCAGGCAGACTAACGTGAAATAAATGCAATTCGGCGGTCAGAGCACACAGCAATAAATAAAGCAGATAGCGCTGGCAAATAAATGTGTAAGTAGTTGTGGGCAAAGAGCTGCAGTAACGATACCACGGCCTCAGGGGAGCGACCACTCTGCTGGGAAGCGGAGATCGAGTCACGGCGCTTCCAGGTGCTGGGGCGCTGTTTGTTGACTGTGGGAGGGCGTCTCAGCTGGGAGGCGGGGCGGGCTTGCTACGGAGGACAACAATCATCAAAATGGAGGCGGAGGGGTCTGGGCGCCGATAGCGCTTGGGGAGAACGCAAATGCTGGGAAGAATTAGGCTGAAAATAAACAATGCAGATAGCGCTGGCAAATACACGTGGAAGAAATGCAGAGCGGCGGTCAGAACACACAAATATGAAACTATGACGATAACGCAGGCAGACTAACGTGAAATAAATGCAATTCGGCGGTCAGAGCACACAGCAATAAATAAAGCAGATAGCGCTGGCAAATAAATGTGTAAGTAGTTGTGGGCAAAGAGCTGCAGTAACGATACCACGGCCTCAGGGGAGCGACCACTCTGCTGGGAAGCGGAGATCGAGTCACGGCGCTTCCAGGTGCTGGGGCGCTGTTTGTTGACTGTGGGAGGGCGTCTCAGCTGGGAGGCGGGGCGGGCTTGCTACGGAGGACAACAATCATCAAAATGGAGGCGGAGGGGTCTGGGCGCCGATAGCGCTTGGGGAGAACGCAAATGCTGGGAAGAATTAGGCTGAAAATAAACAATGCAGATAGCGCTGGCAAATACACGTGGAAGAAATGCAGAGCGGCGGTCAGAACACACAAATATGAAACTATGACGATAACGCAGGCAGACTAACGTGAAATAAATGCAATTCGGCGGTCAGAGCACACAGCAATAAATAAAGCAGATAGCGCTGGCAAATAAATGTGTAAGTAGTTGTGGGCAAAGAGCTGCAGTAACGATACCACGGCCTCAGGGGAGCGACCACTCTGCTGGGAAGCGGAGATCGAGTCACGGCGCTTCCAGGTGCTGGGGCGCTGTTTGTTGACTGTGGGAGGGCGTCTCAGCTGGGAGGCGGGGCGGGCTTGCTACGGAGGACAACAATCATCAAAATGGAGGCGGAGGGGTCTGGGCGCCGATAGCGCTTGGGGAGAACGCAAATGCTGGGAAGAATTAGGCTGAAAATAAACAATGCAGATAGCGCTGGCAAATACACGTGGAAGAAATGCAGAGCGGCGGTCAGAACACACAAATATGAAACTATGACGATAACGCAGGCAGACTAACGTGAAATAAATGCAATTCGGCGGTCAGAGCACACAGCAATAAATAAAGCAGATAGCGCTGGCAAATAAATGTGTAAGTAGTTGTGGGCAAAGAGCTGCAGTAACGATACCACGGCCTCAGGGGAGCGACCACTCTGCTGGGAAGCGGAGATCGAGTCACTTTTCATAAATGTAATTTTCGCAATTAATTCAGCCAATATTTATGTATGCATTATCTGAATGATACCACTGATTAAAAAACGCACAGTACAAATACTCATTTTCGTGTATATACCATATACCATTTCAAATGCAATTTATGTATTTTGGGGTGGGTTGGAAAACACATGCATCGTTATATGTTTAGTATTGCTTAGTATTTAGTAATGATGGACATTATACGTGGAGTGGGTGTTGTGAACGTATCTAGGACCCTATTTAAATATTCCCGATTCATGCCCTTATGTGGTTATAACAAATCATACCCTTATAAAGGCATAAGAATCGTATCCATATTTAGTCAGAGCCAATACAGTCCAAATACGGCAAGGCTACTCCCATAGACTTCTAGAAAGTACAACACGTTCTTTAAACAAACCAAGCCTCCAGCAGCCCGGGAATTCCCCCTGCTTTTGTTTTGATTTGTCCAAGAACTCCTGGAGTCCAGAAAGAACTGTAAGTTCTTAGTAACGTCTTATGTCCAACCTTACGTCAAACTCGGCACCTTCCAGGTATAAATATACCAGCGTTGCCTTAAGCAAAGACACGGTGGTTTGGAGCAGATCGGCTATCTACTTACCCGAAGCCCAGCTGTAACGAGAGCCGAAGGAAGCCGACCCTCCCATTGACGCACTGAGAGAGACGCTGTCTTTTCTCCTGCCGAGAAATCCAGCTCCAGTGTTTCCAGTCACCCTTGCGGGTTGCTGGGAGATCGAATCCTGAGAAAGAGATAAAATACCTCCTTCATTCTATAACCAAGGTACGGAGCTGATTAGATCCTCAGAGAATTCTTGATTCAGATTCTTGGGAAAACTATCTTCAACTAAATCTCACTTACTCCTTCCCACGTACTAGGCTTAGGTTAGGTACACCGGGGTAGGCGCATCTTAGAAGCACCAGTTGAGTACGTTTAGTCAATGATTTTATGTATGTATATATTTTATCCTTTTTAGGTCGAGCTCTCTCGACCTATTGTCATTGAGTTGCTCCTCAAGGGAGATAGATTGGTGCACGAGCGCGGATTGCACATCGTGCACGAGCGCCGATTGCACATCGTGGACGCGCGCGCACCCCCCCCCAGCCGTGCACATCTTTTGCTCCACATTCCACATTCACAGCGGCAGCCTCTCACAATCACGCACGCACACAGCCACAAGGAAGCACACGTGCGTGCACACACGCTGACACACACACACACACATACACATTCTCCCCCCCTCTCTGCCCCCCCACCCACTCACCTGGCTCTTTCCGTGTGTCCCTCTTCCTCTGCAGCGGTCAGTGTAGGCAGCAGGCAGCCTCGGAGGTCGGCGTGTCTTCTCCGGCGATCCGATGTGCACGCTCACGGTGACGTGCGCTCCCGCTGCACTGTTTTGCGCCCGGCGATCCTCAGCGTGACGACCTTGGGCAGCATGTGCAGGCATCGCTGCATCGATCAGCCAGTAGTACAGTACTACTGTGAGTCTGTGACTGTCTGGTAGCAAACAGCACCAGGCCCCCGCCTAATTGAACAAATCCGTTATTAAACCGAGGCTGAGCAAAGGCAGTGCAGCCAGTGTGTGTCCCCACCGGCCGGCCCACCACCATTAACGGTAAGACGCTAAGTAGAAAACAACTGACTTACTGTACTAGTACCTAAGCTAACTATTTCAATATATTGATAAATATGCTGTGCCTAAACCAACGCTGTTTATTCTTTGTTAGCATGGGATATATTGATGGCTCACAAATGTAAACTGGTGCTGCACAAGACCTTCAGCGTGTTGCTTCAAACTGGCTGCGTATAGAGAAGGGGAATTAGGGCACGGGACAAGCTGTAGGGAGGAGTCAGTTTTCTGTGCACTTTTTTGACCTGTCACTATAAGGACATTTACCTGTTATTGACATGGCACATCCCATCGTAATCATAATGCTAACGAGAAAAGCGCCTATAGCGGCCAATGTGCCATGTTGGCAGAACTATGTGTAACGCCATATATATTGCGATTAGTATCGCCTGCGTTTTGTATTGGTCGTTTCTTACACATGCATCCCATGAACAACTTTCTGCACATCTAGATGTTTGCAAGATGGGGAGAAAGTTGTACATGGGATGCATGTGTAAGAAACGATTTTCTTGACAATTACCGATGCAGATGACTCGTGGAACAGTGCTGGTATTACATTATTTCAGCTCTATGAGGGGCGCCTGTCGGCATGCTGTCATAATGACTTTCTTTGTTTCTCCATTGTAAGCCGGCTGCACTGCTACTAAAATATTACAGGAACCACGTATATCTTATTTGTTTCTGCTCTGTGTGTGTGCTTCTGTTCACTTCGACTGAGTTTTCAATAGACTTGTGCAAAAGGTTACAATAAACTGTGCGTGCCTTTTCTCTTGGTGACTTCTTCTCAGGTCTCAAACATTTTAAACAGCATTTTAAGGACATCTTCAGGAGCCTGCGATCGATTCCTTTTCGTAGCGTGGGCGTGGCTGCCGATAGAATCGAAATGTTGACTTGGGTTGTTTCTCAAAGAGGCCGGGACAGTATATGCATCCATGAACTGCTGGGCGCTATTTATTATTTTCATGTGTTATTTTCTTTCATTACATCCAATGTAGCTCCTACAGACGTTTACCCTGTTTTTTTTTGTTTTTTTGGGGTGGGGGGGCGGGCATTAGGAGGAAGTGGAGAGGTGCAAGGCTTGCAGATATGTGTTGATCGTATTATTTGGGTACAAAGCCCAGGTACCGGCAGCACAGTTAAAATATTTTAGTGCATACCTATTCATTTTCATTTATTTATTCTCAAACCTTTTACTCTCTGTACACAAGATGCGTCACCTCCATGATCCTAAAATGTGCAGCCATACAGAAGTGGTTTAATAGCACATTGGTGTCTATTATTGAAGTAGAGGTGTTACAAGATAATATTCATCATCCTGATACGTGCACCCAATGCATCACCACCTACCTGAACTCCCATTGATTTTTTTCTTAGAACACTGTATTTTTATGATACGGTTCTATAAGGACCATAGTACATTGTCTGGTGCTCTACGGATAGTTAGGATAAAGGATGCATCTGCTGCAGCCTCCTGCATGACTTGGACACAGCACATGCTCCTACAGATGTGTACCTCTTGTTATGTACTTTTTAGTGTGACAGTGTAAATTATGACACACCCTTCCCCGTTAACACACAATTGGTGGCTGCCAACCTTACATTCTAGCTAGGCAGGTTTGGGCTAATAGCCAACATTTGCTACAGCTCTTCCATCGGACCCGTCCATGCGTGGCCTTTCACCCTCGAGGTCCAAGTATGTCTGTCCCATTCCTTACACCGCCGCCCGCTACACCCTTCATCCCCTAGAAAAGCACATTCAACTTACTTTTTTAAAACAGTAAGTACCAGGGCCTTTGTTCTTTTGACTGCTCCTGGGTGTGTGCTTCTGATTCTGATCCTCACCCCTCTCCCTAAAGGTTAGCAAGAGCACGTCATTTGAGGGAACAATATATCGCTTAGCAGTGCCAGTTCACAGAGGCATTTCGTGGCAGGCACCGATAGTCTGTCTGGAAACACCAGATCACAAGCATCTGCAATGCAATTGGTTTCGCATTTACGCAAGTTTGAGCTATTGGCATTTTAAATGACAATGCCTTTTATTTATGTTTTGGTTTTAAAAACATAAATAAAGGGCATTGTCATTTACAATACCAATAGCTCAAAGTAGCGTAAATGCGACACCTATTGCATTGCAAATGCTTGTATTATTTCTTTCTAGCCCCAAATGCCATTTTCTGCCTCATGACATCAGGGAGCAGCTCTATTATCACCTTCACAGAGCTGTCTGAAAATGTGAGAGGCAATTCGATTTTGCTCAACCACAGGGAGAGCGGTTTAGAAAAACTACAGAATATACAGAAATTGACTAGAAGGGTTTCTGCTTTAAAATACTCTGAGGTGTCTTGTTTGAGCATGTACTTCAATTGTAATGTAGGATAAAATGATAATAAAACACAATTTATGGAAGTTATATTTTTATTTTTTGTGCTGCAGGAGTAGCAATTGCATCGCTTCCTAAAATGCATATTTCTTTTCTGTACTTGAGGGGGGCAGTTGCACAATTCGTATTGGAGAATATTAAGAAGGTTCTTGTCATATCAAGTCAAATTTATATTGCTGTGACTTCGAATAATTTTTAAATCAGCTATTATAGTCAACCCCTTCGTGACAGGCAGCCCTTATTATTGAGATAAATTGGGGTTTCGCCTAAACCTCGTTCCCATCATCCTCTCAACTGCAGGGACATGAGCAGCAATGAAATGAGCAGCTTTTTTGTCGGTCATTGTTAATGGGAGAAATAGAGTCAGTCTGCTTATGTGATACATTTTCACTCTGTTGTGGAGGATCCAGATGTATGTTTACAATCTGCTGTTTTTCACCCATGTATGGTCCAAAACACACTATGGGGCCTTTTTTAAACGTTTGTCAATGTGAAACAGTATTTTTTTACCAAATACAACTCGCTGGTGTTTTGTAGCCTTGTCTAAATGGTATAATTTTAAGTATGAATTAATACAGCCATTTTGTTTTTAGTCCAACATTTAGAGATTGTTGTCGATTTCCTAGTCACTCCTTAATGGTTGTCATATCTCTGACCTCTGGATCAGTTGCTGGGTCATTGTTGCCTTCTGTATTTGGAAAGACATTTTCATATTCATGTTAATCTGGAACTTTACCATGCAGCCAGATTTTGACAACTTAGTTTATGCAAAATTAGAGCTCAGGTTCCTGAGGCTTTCCCATCTGTGATTACAGTATCAATATTTAGACACTTTTGTAAGGAAATTCTATGGAATACAGTGAGTGCCTTTCTCTAAGTTATGTAAGTTTTTATTTTGAAAAATAGGAGAGAGATGTACATTTCCTTCCTTTGCTCTAATGAGCATTTGTGATTTTTGAGATTGACAGTGTCCACAAAACCAGAGTAGTTGCTTGTCTACTGTCGAAATATTTTCAAAGTCTCTCTTTAGCCTAGCAAAGGGCACAGAGATGCCACTATAGCAGCAGATTGTGTGGTATACAACTGCCAGTTAACATTCACAATAATTGGAGCACTGTAAGACCCATAGGATCGCTGAATTAGTGTCTAGTGGATGACTTGAACTTCTCTTGGGTGGGTTATGTGCTTGGTGGCATGAGTTTAGCTTGATAAACCAGATGCAAGAAGAATAATCAGTCCTGCCATTGGAGGGGTATGAAGGAGGGGTGGGTAATACCTCTGTGACAGTGTAGTCAGCAGAACCTGTCTAAATAGGGCTCATTCCATTTCAGGTAATTCTTGAACATTTGGCAAATTCGTTGTGTTCTCAATGTTTGATTAAGCATGTCATGAAGTGAATGACTAGTGGCTGGCCTCGTTCATATAATTTTTTTTTAATCAGAGTTCAGTGTAGTTGATCTGAGCAATTGTACTTGATTTCAAATTGTTGGTGCTAATGTATTAAGGTTTTGAAGATAATTGCCCTAGAAGGTCTTGTGCAGGTTGTACAATCGGTCAACATCATGGTAGTGGTTGAGTATATGTTAATTCAGTTAATGTATATGCTGGCCACTTGAGTCTGTATCTCTGAAACTGTTGTATGCTCAGTAATATTGCTGTAGTCTAGTCCCAAGAGGACCAGATATCTGTTAAGGTCTATGAAGGGAGCAGGATAAGTACGTTTTCAATAAGGCGAGTTAATAACGATTGATGGGAGCCATGTTCACTTTGCAGGCAGGATTAAATCAGCAATTTAGAGTAACAATTTTCTGATGTGAGTGCACTAGATCATGGACTGACCGTTTTTAGGTCTCGGCCTGCGTAGGCTGCACTTGCGCAGTCTCGCTGGCGAGACATTTTGTTTTACAGTATGGGGGGTTGAACCCGCCCCTCTTCTCCATTGGCTGGCTTCCTAAACCGAGGCCAGCCATTGGAGGAGAGGGGCGTCACTCCGTTCAAGCCCGGATTTGGGGGGGTGTTTTTTACGTTCTTTCTATTTTCTTTCTCTCCTCTTCCCATTGGCTGGAATTTTACATTCCAGCCAATGGGAAGAGGAGAGAATGAAAAACACGCCCCCCAGTCCTAAAATGTCGGGGCTTTTTCGGGAGCCATTTCTGCTGGAACGCCACCGGAAGAAGTAGAGAAGCTGCCGAGTCCTCCGGTAAGTACCCGCTTTTCTTGCCTCTGTTCCCTGATTGTGTCCGTTTTTTGGCGTCTGCCCCCTCGTTGTTCTTGCTTTCCTGCCCCCTCGTTCTTTGTGCTTGCTCTCCTGCCCCCTCGTTCTTTGTGCTTGCTCTCCTGCCCCCTCGTTCTTTGTGCTTGCTCTCCTGCCCCCTCGTTGGTTGTGCTTGCTCTCCTGCACCTCGTTCTTTGTGCTTGCTCTCCTGCCCCCTCGTTCGTTGTGCTTGCTCTCCTGCCCCCTGGCTGTGCTTGCTCTCCTGCCCCCTGTTTGTGCTTGCTTTCCGGCCCCCTGTTCCCTCGTTGTGATAATTTTTTCAGGCCTCTGTTCCCTGTGTGTGACTCTGTGTGTCTCTGTGTGTGTGTGTGTCTCTGTGTGTGTGTGGCTCTGTGTGTGTGTGGCTCTGTGTGTGTGTGTGTGTGGCTCTGTGTGTGTGTGGCTCTGTGTGTGTGGCTCTGTGTGTGTGTGGCTCTGTGTGTGGGGCTCTGTGTGTGGGGCTCTGTGTGTGTGTGGCTCTGTGTGTGGGTGGCTCTGTGTGTGTGTGGGTGGCTCTGTGTGTGTGTGGGTGGCTCTGTGTGGGTGGCTCTATGTGAATGACTGTGTGTGGGTGGCTTTGTATGTGTGTGTGGGTGGCTTTGTGTGTGTGGCTCTGTGTGGGTGCAAATGCAATAGGTCTCGCATTTGCGAGCGATTAAGCTATTTGCATTGTAAATTACAATGCCATTTATTTATGTTTTAAAAACAAAAAACATAAATAAAAATAATGTCATGAGCAATGCCAATAGCTCTAACTTTAAGAATGGCGAGACCATTGCATTGTAAATGCTTGTTAAGTATCTTATGGATTAGAAAACATATAAATGCTTTTACAGTATTATTTCATAATACTCCTTTTACTGTACGCACTTTACTTTATAACAAGTATTGCAATTGTGGCAATTCACTTCTCTTGCACGAGAAAGAGGACTGCTCAATAAATAACAACTTTTATTGAAAACGCCCGTCTCTCTATTTCTCTGCTCTCCTGGTGAAAATAAGCATGCAAGATTGACTGAGTGAAATAGCTGTCTATTGTTTTCCGCGACTCTGGAGATAAACTCCTTATTCTGGGGGAAGCAAAGTTGTCATGTTTATGCGGTTGTCAGAAACTAATCCCTTCTTGTCTATTCAGAAAGTTAACACCTTCCTGTTTACTCGAGAAAGTTTCTAGTGACCTCTAAGCTAGCTGGCATTCATAATTAAGTCTAACATTTTCAATAGAGACCTAGTCGACCTCAGTCCTACGTCTAAACTATCGTTTATGTTATTCCAATGCGCAGAGCCTATTGGGAATATAGGAACTACACTACATCAGAAGAGGTACTTTGGAGGGATGCCCTCTTGCTCCATACTTGTTCGCACTCGCTATGGAACCACTCACGGCATGGGTGCAAATGTACGCCCAAATATATGGTTACGATTGGTTGCGCGAGGTATCCGACCACATAGCGTTCTATGCCGACGATGTGCTGGTCTTTTTTACACGTCCGACTAGATCAAATCCGCGCTTGCTTCGTATAATGGAAATCTTTGGCCAAAGCTCTGGTCTATACATGAATGCCTCCAAGTCCTATCAGTGGCCTCTATGTGGTGGCGACCAACACGGAACGTGGGTGCAGCAGGTCACAGTAGCTCCAGACGGCTTTAAATACCATGGGATGTTCCTGTCCTCATCCCAATCCGGCTGCTGGACTAAAAACCTGGCCCCACTGCTACCCCGGATTAAACAACAAGTGAGCTCCTGGTCGCAGTTGCCACTGACACTGCTTGGCAGGTCGGCCATCTTCAAAATGGTTTAATTGCCCAATTTACTATATCAACTCCAAAATCATCCCTACCCCATTGCTGATTTCAGCAATTAAATTAGATCCTCAGCCACTTTCTCTGGGGTGGCGCTGTGCGGGTCGCGCTACGAACGTGCTACTAATCCACTTACTGCGGGGCCCTTGCGACCCCAGATATTCAGTCGTATCACGCAGCATCACATCTCCCTATCCCAGAGTTATCAGGTCTGCAGTAGTGTCAGCAGGTGAGTACTGCACCCAGTGAGGCCCGAGGCTCTGGACCCCGAGTTATCAGGTCTGCAGTAGTGTCTACAGGTGAGCACTGCACCCAGTGAGTCCAGGCCCGATCCCCTGGACTCAGAGTTATCAGGTCTGCAGTAGTGTCTACAGGTCAGCATCTCCACCCAGTGAGGCCGGGCCTGTGTACCTGGACCCAGAGTTTTCTGCTCCAGAGAACTCAGCCTACCTGTCCCACCTGTAATGGTTCAGAGACAAAGGCCCCAGGTAGAATACTGCACCCCGTCATCACAACCAAAGCACAATATAGAAAAAGCCACTTCCATCCTAACCCCCCTGTTGAATAGTCCTACGGTTTGAAGGCAGCTGTTCTCTGAAGACCACCTCTTAATCATCCTAACCCCACTGGAGAAGAGTCTTATGGTTTGAAGACAGCTGATCTCTGAAGACCACCTCTTGATCCTTCTAAGACCCCTGGAGAAGAGTCTTAGGCTTTGAAGGCATCTGATCTCTGAAGACCACCTCTTGATCATCCTAACCCCCCTGGAGAAGAGTCTTGTGGTTTGAAGACAGCTGATCTCTGAAGACCAGCTCTTGATCCTCCTAACCCCCCTGAAGAAGAGTCTTACGGTTTGAAGGCAGCTGATCTCTGAAGACCACCTCCATCCTCACCCACCTGGAGAAGAGTCCTACGGTTCATAGGCAGCTGATCTCCGAAGACCACCTCTTGATCCTACTAACCCCCCTGGAGAAGAGTCTTAGGGTTTGAATGCAGCTGATCTCTGAAGACCACCTCCATTCCCCCCCTGGAGAAGAGTCCTACGGTTTGAAGGCAGCTGATCTCTGAAGACCACCTCTCGAGATGTGCACCTCTAGGTCCCTTACGTGGAGCAGACGTGATGCCTTCTCAGGTATATGGCTTTCTTCAATCCATCAAACCAACATCCTGGGTCATCTGTCGAGGTGCTCGGTGACACCAGAGTGATCACGAGTAGGAGAGCTGACAAAACTGGGCACATTCGACTGAGATTCTCATACCGACTATTACACTATGTCCCGATTCACACATGAAGTGGGGGCTCTTAGCAGTGGATTGTGTGTAATTCAGGGGTGTTTCATATGAAAACATTTGGCTCGCTCTGGGCATTTTGAATTCAAGGAGAGATTCTGGGTGTGAGACTTGGCCCTTTCCCCAAAATTTTTCGCCTTTTATTTCCCTTTTAAATTAGAATGCCCTCATGGTAACAACACTGTATAGGCCTTGGGTGGTGGAGAATGCCCTGTGTAGTTTAAAACTAGTGTTAAAATGCAGGTGCCTTATACCCCTAATATGGCTGCCACAGACCACTGCTGCAGCAGCGTGGTTTAGTGGGCGCATTCTAGTAGCCAGGGGCTGGCTGGAACCCTCAGGCAATGTATCCATCTTAGCCTGCCAGCCTGTCCACAGGTAGAATGGTGGAACCTCCTGGAAGCCTCTGGAACCTTCTGGGAGAGGTGAGGTGACACCAACTGCCACTACCAACTGTCAACTGGCAGTATATAAGGAAAGGGAGGGAAACTTTCCTGAGGAGAAGAGAAGAAGGAAGACCTGGGGAAGTACCTACGCAGGAGGATAGGCAGTGGGGGTCAGGGCAGGGTCTTATGATGCTGGAATGACAGGGCCTAGTGTGCTGCTTTACAAGTGTTGAGGTATCCTGTTCCCCCCCCACTGACCTAGCCCCGCGGAAGGGAACCCCCAGGGACCACTTGAAGGGATTGGCTGAGAAGAGCTTGGAACACCAGCCACCAATTTATTCCCCCTTCAAGGAACAAGAAACCAAGCAACTAAATCAAGTAACAGGAAACCAAGCAACTAAACTAAGGGCGCAAGAAACATCACGCCAAGAAGAAAACTAAATTACCACAGGACTTTTGAGGAACTACCCAGGTATTGGCGCTGTGTCGCTCCCTGTGCCCCCCTGACGCCACCTGGGGTTCCGGCACTAACCTGCCACTGCTGTGTGGCTTGACCTGTGAACTGCCTTTATTTAAAACCAGCTACTGCTTAAGCGCTAGCCTCCAGAACTGCCTGAATTTGGCCCCAGCGATAAGGCTGTCATCTGCTGTGCCCCTGAAAGCGCTATAGTCTATTGGTGTAAGCGCTATGGACTGCCTATATTAAGCGCTGTCTTTTTCCCTCATCTGGAGAAGCGCTGTGTTGGAAAGCGCTTCTGTGGCCAGGATTACTGCCACTGGTGTGAGCGCTGAGGCTGTGAGGAGCGATGTGGTAATTGCCCCCTTCAGAAGCGCTGTTGGGCTACAAGCACCGTGAAACCCCCCTCCAAGCGCCTACCTGTAGCCTCCTTGCGAAGCGCTGTGATGAATGCCTGCTGTGAGCCGTGCTGGGAAAGCGCTTTGAGGTAAACTGCCAAGCGCCTCTGCTGCCCTGGTGAAGCGCTGTATCCCCGACTGCCATCCTGTCAGGAACTACCACTAGCGCCCGGTGTGCTCCAGGCGCTAGATCGCCCCACAGCTGTACTACTGTGAAGCGCTGTCGAGCGTCTTGCCGACTGACCCCAGAGCGCTTACCTCCGGCACCTTAGAATTTCCTCGCGCCGGTACTGTGGTACTGGCGTCTTGATCTCCCTCGCGGTGGCCCCCAGATGCCAGGAGAGGGCCGCCGAGGTTACGCGGGAGGAGAGGGCCGCGTTGAGCCCTGAGGCCTTGAAGTCGGAGACGCCGACCATGTGACGGGGGCGCCGCGTCTCTAGCCGCGCCCCCGCCTTCATTAGCTCTGGATTGGTCTGCCGAGCCGAGCCTTCCAGTTCCCGGCCTGAGACCCGGGGAAAGCCCGGCCGGGCCCAGCATTCATCGCGGAGGAGGGCCGTGGAGCCCAAGAGCCCCCCTCCGATTTGTTCCACCTGCCAGCCCCGGCCCCTGGAGTGCCGGTAATCGAGTGAGAGGCCTGCCAGAGGGCCTATTCATCCCCGAGGAGCTGCACAAGGGCCCCGGAGGGCCAAAGAGCACAAGGTAATCCCCAGGGAGGAGGGCGGAAGGCCGGAGAAGGCCCCGTGTTCGCCCCTCCCCGGGGGAAGATGTCACTGGGCCCCATTGGCCCTCATCAATTGCTAGAAACTGGTGACTGGGCCCCATTGGCCCCATATAAAGCCTAGATCTAGACAGAGCCCCAAAAGACACATTGGGCTCTCCAATGACAGAGAGTTAACCCCTGACTAGGGGAAGGGGAATTATTATGGTAACCAATTGGAGTGTAATGTTAATCCTGGCATAAGGGATATGTTGGTTACCTGCTTAGTGGAATGTTCTGCCTTTACTCTCATGACATGTATACTACTGTCTAGGGCAGTGTTCTTGAATGCTGTTTGCTACCTCAGGAAATGTTTAAACTACCTAATTAAGTAGTTCCTGGGTCATATGTCATGCATACTCCTGCCTAATGCAATAGTTCTCAGAGACCTTTAGGTGTATAAGGAGATGGTTACTCCCATTTGAGGGGAGATTTATTCCTGATTAACAGGGATAATGCACTGCTATTCCAGCCTCAGGTGTTGTAGTAGTTTAACCTAGTTAAAAGAAAGGTTGATTCTTACCTGATGAAATGGGTAATGCTGATTAAATTAAATGTTTTACATTGAAGTCTTTTCCCTGTGTGAGGAGAGTGATAACTTTGACCTATAGTCAGTTATGATACATCATTTATCTATTTATGAGATGTTTTACTCCTAATATGGGAGAAGAGTTATGCACAGCTAATGTTCCCTCTAATATGGTGTTACATATTTAAGGAATTGATAATCTACACTTAAGGAACCGTTTATTCCACCATAGGGCAACTGTTAATTAACTGCCTAGTTATTTCATGTCTACTGAAATGTAACCTGAGTTTTAAAAGGACAGGAACTGCCTATGGTTGACGCCTGAAATGTTTATTCCTGAGTAAGAAACGGTTTACCCTTATCTAATGAAATACATTGCTCCAATCTAGGAAAATGTTCACTCCTACTAGGAGTAACTCATAGAATGGTTTAACCTACACAAGGGGTCATTTATTTATAATGAAATGTTTTGCCTCTTGAGTGCTACATTTGTTGAAGCCTAAAGTTATTTATTCACCTATTTATGGTTGGTAAGACATGGGTGAGATACCTGTAGGAACAAATGCCATGTTATTGGTTTGTCTCCTTAATACATTTTTGCAGGTGCTATCGAGAAGCAATGCGGAGGATAGCCCTATGATTTCCTGAGAATGTATTTAACTGATATCTGATAGTTATTGAATATTTACTATTTATCCAACTAATATTTATTGATCCAAATATTTAATATCTATTGACTATTTAATATCTATTGATTCGTTATTGACTGCAAGTTTTGAAACACATGTATGCTAAATGAATTTATGTTTTCCCTAGTCCTGCTCTATCTATTTAATTATTTATCTTAATACAAATCACTTGTTTTTATACAAGCTCTGGAGTGGAG
Source organism: Lissotriton helveticus (assembly GCF_964261635.1). Classification (NCBI taxonomy): domain Eukaryota; kingdom Metazoa; phylum Chordata; class Amphibia; order Caudata; family Salamandridae; genus Lissotriton; species Lissotriton helveticus. The sequence goes on from NC_136062.1 coordinate 499,964,441, forward strand.
TCATTTATTGCGTGCCCAGGTTTCTGTCTCAGTGTGAGTTTGTGCTGCATGATCGCTTAGCACGTGCTTTCGGATGCCTACCCGCTCGTGCCATGCTACCCTAGAGGACTGGTGACCCCAGTTCCAACATATTGGTGGCAGCGGTGGGATCCAGGACCTGTGACCATGCAGCACCCTCCATTGGGACAGGGTGCACAGCAATTGGGCTGCACAATTATTGTGTGTGCAAGCCTTAGGAATTGACCCCTCCACTGTCTAGCCTGTGAGTGTATCAGGGCCTGTTGGACCTCATTCTGTCGCCACATCCTAGAACCTTTTTCCTGAATTATCTGAGTCCTCACCTGGCACTGGAGTGTTGTGTCAGGGGATGGGGGTGCCTGTTGGGCGGAGGGAAGAAGGAACTCCGTACCACTTTGGGGCACGGGTAGGAGCCCACCCAGAGGGGAGAGGGGATAGGGACAGGAAGGGCAGGTCACACCCAGGGAGGCGGTCACACCAGAGAACCTTGGAAGGGGGGGTGTGTCGTCAAAGAGGTTAGAGCAGAAAAGGGAGAGTGTGAGCCTTGCAATGAAGGAAGGGAAGCTGGTGCACCGGCTTCAGCTAACAGAGACAGAGCTGAAGACCTTGAAATCATGTGTGCCAGGTACTTCCATGGTGGCAGCGTACCCGAGGTTCGGGGTTTGGACCAGTCACAGGGTGTAGAACCTGGACTGGGGTTTCAGGTGCAGGGATTGCCTGACCTGGAGGGTGGGGTACCAGTAACTATGGACCCTACCAGTGTGACTACCAGGGGTACCTATCCGGGGAGGAGGGTGCGGAACCCTGGAAGGGGGTGCAGAGGGAGGAAGGACTCTCCTCTGGCACTGGTCCAGCCACGGGGTTAAAGATCCTGGGTTGGGTGGCCAGGTTCAGGGGTTGCCTGACCTGGCGGGAGGAATCTCTGTATTCAGAGTTCCCCCGGTTGTGACTTCCAGGGGTACCTATCCGGGGAGGAGGGTGCGGAACCCTGGAAGGGGGTGCAGAGGGAGGAAGGACTCTCCTCTGGCACTGGTCCAGCCACGGGGTTAAAGATCCTGGGTTGGGTGGCCAGGTTCAGGGGTTGCCTGACCTGGCGGGAGGAATCTCTGTATTCAGAGTTCCCCCGGTTGTGACTTCCAGGGGTACCTATCCGGGGAGGAGGGTGCGGAACCCTGGAAGGGGGTGCAGAGGGAGGAAGGACTCTCCTCTGGCACTGGTCCAGCCACGGGGTTAAAGATCCTGGGTTGGGTGGCCAGGTTCAGGGGTTGCCTGACCTGGCGGGAGGAATCTCTGTATTCAGAGTTCCCCCGGTTGTGACTTCCAGGGGTACCTATCCGGGGAGGAGGGTGCGGAACCCTGGAAGGGGGTGTAGAGGGAGGAAGGACTCTCCTCTGGCACCGGTCCAGCCACGGGGTTAAAGATCCTGGGTTGGGTGGCCAGGTGCAGGGGTTGCCTGACCTGGCGGGAGGAATCTCTGTATTCAGAGTTCCCCCGGTTGTGACTCTCAGGGGTGTCCCGAGGTGCCCCAGCTGTGGTCACTGGGCCTGGAGTGTTCTTTAAGAGAACCCCAGGTTGGGAGACTAGGCTGTCCCGATGTGTCATCCAGGAGGGAGGGTGCGGAACCCTGGGAGGGGGTGCAGGGAGAGGTAGGTCTCGCCCCTGTCACCAATTCAACTTAAGGGTTTAGACCCTAGGTTGAGGAGGAGAGTGGAAAAAGGTACCACGGGCCTGGGGCGACTGCCCCCCACTCTGAGAGAGAGTAAGGGCCAGAGACATCTGGATTGGAGGTCTGTCCTGGCCGCATCCCACTAGGAACACCAGTGGGGTGGTTGGATTAGCGAGAATGTCATGGTGGTATTGGGCCTGCGTCCACCTTTTTCCGCCCCAAGCAGGGAAGCCCATCAAGGGAATGATCGGTCTACCCTGGCTTTTGGCTGGGGGGGAGATGTGTGAGACTTGGCCCTTTCCCCAAATTTTTTCGCCTTTTATTTCCCTTTTAAATTAGAATGCCCTCATGGTAACAACACTGTATAGGCCTTGGGTGGTGGAGAATGCCCTGTGTAGTTTAAAACTAGTGTTAAAATGCAGGTGCCTTATACCCCTAATATGGCTGCCACAGACCACTGCTGCAGCAGCGTGGTTTAGTGGGCGCATTCTAGTAGCCAGGGGCTGGCTGGAACCCTCAGGCAATGTATCCATCTTAGCCTGCCAGCCTGTCCACAGGTAGAATGATGGAACCTCCTGGAAGCCTCTGGAACCTTCTGGGAGAGGTGAGGTGACACCAACTGCCACTACCAACTGTCAACTGTCAGTATATAAGGAAAGGGAGGGAAACTTTCCTGAGGAGAAGAGAAGAAGGAAGACCTGGGGAAGTACCTACGCAGGAGGATAGGCAGTGGGGGTCAGGGCAGGGTCTTATGATGCTGGAATGACAGGGCCTAGTGTGCTGCTTTACAAGTGTTGAGGTATCCTGTTCCCCCCCCACTGACCTAGCCCCGCGGAAGGGAACCCCCAGGGACCACTTGAAGGGATTGGCTGAGAAGAGCTTGGAACACCAGCCACCAATTTATTCCCCCTTCAAGGAACAAGAAACCAAGCAACTAAATCAAGTAACAAGAAACCAAGCAACTAAACTAAGGGCGCAAGAAACATCACGCCAAGAAGAAAACTAAATTACCACAGGACTTTTGAGGAACTACCCAGGTATTGGCGCTGTGTCGCTCCCTGTGCCCCCCTGACGCCACCTGGGGTTCCGGCGCTAACCTGCCACTGCTGTGTGGCTTGACCTGTGAACTGCCTTTATTTAAAACCAGCTACTGCTTAAGCGCTAGCCTCCAGAACTGCCTGAATTTGGCCCCAGCGATAAGGCTGTCATCTGCTGTGCCCCTGAAAGCGCTATAGTCTATTGGTGTAAGCGCTATGGACTGCCTATATTAAGCGCTGTCTTTTTCCCTCATCTGGAGAAGCGCTGTGTTGGAAAGCGCTTCTGTGGCCAGGATTACTGCCACTGGTGTGAGCGCTGAGGCTGTGAGGAGCGATGTGGTAATTGCCCCCTTCAGAAGCGCTGTTGGGCTACAAGCACCGTGAAACCCCCCTCCAAGCGCCTACCTGTAGCCTCCTTGCGAAGCGCTGTGATGAATGCCTGCTGTGAGCCGTGCTGGGAAAGCGCTTTGAGGTAAACTGCCAAGCGCCTCTGCTGCCCTGGTGAAGCGCTGTATCCCCGACTGCCATCCTGTCAGGAACTACCACTAGTGCCCGGTGTGCTCCAGGCGCTAGATCGCCCCACAGCTGTACTACTGTGAAGCGCTGTCGAGCGTCTTGCCGACTGACCCCAGAGCGCTTACCTCCGGCACCTTAGAATTTCCTCGCGCCGGTACTGTGGTACTGGCGTCTTGATCCCCCTCGCGGCGGCCCCCAGATGCCAGGAGAGGGCCGCCGAGGTTACGCGGGAGGAGAGGGCCGCGTTGAGCCCTGAGGCCTTGAAGTCGGAGACGCCGACCACGTGACGGGGGCGCCGCGTCTCTAGCCGCGCCCCCGCCTTCATTAGCTCTGGATTGGTCTGCCGAGCCGAGCCTTCCAGTTCCCGGCCTGAGACCCGGGGAAAGCCCGGCCGGGCCCAGCATTCATCGCGGAGGAGGGCCGTGGAGCCCAAGAGCCCCCCTCCGATTTGTTCCACCTGCCAGCCCCGGCCCCTGGAGTGCCGGTAATCGAGTGAGAGGCCTGCCAGAGGGCCTATTCATCCCCGAGGCCCCGAGGAGCTGCACAAGGGCCCCGGAGGGCCAAAGAGCACAAGGTAATCCCCAGGGAGGAGGGCGGAAGGCCGGAGAAGGCCCCGTGTTCGCCCCTCCCCGGGGGAAGATGTCACTGGGCCCCATTGGCCCTCATCAATTGCTAGAAACTGGTGACTGGGCCCCATTGGCCCCATATAAAGCCTAGATCTAGACAGAGCCCCAAAAGACACATTGGGCTCTCCAATGACAGAGAGTTAACCCCTGACTAGGGGAAGGGGAATTATTATGGTAACCAATTGGAGTGTAATGTTAATCCTGGCATAAGGGATATGTTGGTTACCTGCTTAGTGGAATGTTCTGCCTTTACTCTCATGACATGTATACTACTGTCTAGGGCAGTGTTCTTGAATGCTGTTTGCTACCTCAGGAAATGTTTAAACTACCTAATTAAGTAGTTCCTGGGTCATATGTCATGCATACTCCTGCCTAATGCAATAGTTCTCAGAGACCTTTAGGTGTATAAGGAGATGGTTACTCCCATTTGAGGGGAGATTTATTCCTGATTAACAGGGATAATGCACTGCTATTCCAGCCTCAGGTGTTGTAGTAGTTTAACCTAGTTAAAAGAAAGGTTGATTCTTACCTGATGAAATGGGTAATGCTGATTAAATTAAATGTTTTACATTGAAGTCTTTTCCCTGTGTGAGGAGAGTGATAACTTTGACCTATAGTCAGTTATGATACATCATTTATCTATTTATGAGATGTTTTACTCCTAATATGGGAGAAGAGTTATGCACAGCTAATGTTCCCTCTAATATGGTGTTACATATTTAAGGAATTGATAATCTACACTTAAGGAACCGTTTATTCCACCATAGGGCAACTGTTAATTAACTGCCTAGTTATTTCATGTCTACTGAAATGTAGCCTGAGTTTTAAAAGGACAGGAACTGCCTATGGTTGACGCCTGAAATGTTTATTCCTGAGTAAGAAACGGTTTACCCTTATCTAATGAAATACATTGCTCCAATCTAGGAAAATGTTCACTCCTACTAGGAGTAACTCATAGAATGGTTTAACCTACACAAGGGGTCATTTATTTATAATGAAATGTTTTGCCTCTTGAGTGCTACATTTGTTGAAGCCTAAAGTTATTTATTCACCTATTTATGGTTGGTAAGACATGGGTGAGATACCTGTAGGAACAAATGCCATGTTATTGGTTTGTCTCCTTAATACATTTTTGCAGGTGCTATCGAGAAGCAATGCGGAGGATAGCCCTATGATTTCCTGAGAATGTATTTAACTGATATCTGATATTTATTGAATATTTACTATTTATCCAACTAATATTTATTGATCCAAATATTTAATATCTATTGACTATTTAATATCTATTGATTCGTTATTGACTGCAAGTTTTGAAACACATGTATGCTAAATGAATTTATGTTTTCCCTAGTCCTGCTCTATCTATTTAATTATTTATCTTAATACAAATCACTTGTTTTTATACAAGCTCTGGAGTGGAGTCATTTATTGCGTGCCCAGGTTTCTGTCTCAGTGTGAGTTTGTGCTGCATGATCGCTTAACACATGTGCTTTCGGATGCCTACCCGCTCGTGCCATGCTACCCTAGGGGACTGGTGACCCCAGTTCCAACACTGGGTCTCTCATTTTTACGATTGGCCAATGGCAGATGACACTAATGTCCCTTCAAACCATGTCCGCTTCGGTTTCTCACGCACAGTTTCCAAGAATTTGTAGGTACTTCACCCACAGTAGTAGTAATGTCGTTTCTATATCAGGGAATATGCGTGCTTTCTAGCTCTAACACGTTCTGCCTTTGTCCTCAAAACCAAGCACTTCGTCTTGTCCTCTGGCCTTCAGTTCACAGCAATCTTGGGTTTTTAGCTTAATTTTTCTTTCTCCTAGGAGATGCAGTTCCAATCATGTAATAAAGCACCAGGTGATCAATTGATTTGTTTAACCAATTTGGCTTTGTTTCTTTACTAGCTTCCCTCCCAGTGCCTCAAACATACACATCAGATTAATGTTAGAATACAGCAATATTGGAAATCTAGAAACCACAACTGAAAACTCATGATAAAATGCATAGTTCACTATTCCAAGAAGCAAGTTTATTTTACAATACAGCTGTAATGAAGCATCTAACACATCTGTTCCTAAATCGTTTGAGCATTTGAATCCCATAGGAATGTGCATGATCCTAGAACCGGCTACTCCAACAAGCAACTCGTAGGCTACTGCCAGCTCTCCAGCTCCCTGGAAGCCCCTCTCCTGTGTACTCCTAAGCCCAGTAAATGTAGCTGAATTCATGTATTTATACCAACATTAAAATGTGTGCATTCAAGACAAAGGTCTGTGCATTTTCAGAACTCATTTGCAGATGTTTGGGGGGAAATCAGTGAATTTCTAAAATATTTTAAAATCTATTTCAGAGGTAAATCGTGCGGTGATGGGGAGACTTACTAATATGATTTCCTTGGTGCCAGGGGCACTGCAGCTCTAGGATGTATCACCCATGTAAAGGCATTCCAAATCGACAATCCCTTTTCACGTCACCGGTGACAACCCTGCGTGATGCACTGAGGTGAGCAGTGCTGGTATTCTCGCCTAGGGCGGCCACTGTTGTAAACTTGTCTGCTCTAGGCACTATTACAACATGACTTGCTTGGGATAATGTTCCCTGTTTACAAGTAGCTCTCATTAGAAAAGGTTGGAGAACCCTGTCCAAGAGGATATACCAGGAACCAATGCGGATCTTTCAGTAAGAGACACACGGAGGCTGCTTGTGCTGTGCTCATTCTGTCGTTCCTAAAAACTGTTCAGGTCCATATTATTTAATGTTGTGTGTCTGAACGGTGAGATGTATTGTTTTTCCTTTCTTTATCTGTGTCACGTGTGTATTGCGACTTATATAGCGCACGTATCACCTGAAGGTATCAAGGCGCTTGCTTAGGGAACCCATCCTGGTATTCCCCTGTGAGATACCCCGGCAGGGTATCCACAAGGTGAAAGCCAGGCATCCCGCCACGAGGGGCCGTAGTGGAGATTAAGCAAGCTATTGCCCAGAGTTGCAGAGTGTGACCCCGTGAGTCGAGTAGGCACCGGAGCGAGAATTGTTGAGTCTGTGGAATTTTGAGCCCGAGACCCGCCGAGGCGGGGAATTGAACCCTGGTCCACAGCCGATCTCAGCTTCCAGGTCTGCCGCCTCTAACCACTGAGCCACGCTTCTCCACGTGTGAATCAAAGCACGTCTCCAGGCTCTTAGGAAGGACACCTTTGTTTGACCGCCCTGGTTTTCCTAGGTCTACGCTTGCTCTTACTGACCTCAACCCCTTCCTTTTACCCCTCTTCTACAAATTAATCTCTCCCTTTTTGTATTTTTTTTCTTTTTCATCTGTTTCTATTTTTTCACTATAGTTGGAATAGAATAATGATATAGACTGAATAATTTGTTTTAAATTTTATTTTAACATTCAATATAAAATATGTGAAAGAAGAACTATACTCTTCTTTTCATAAACATTCAAGTGTAAATTCATCACCGACAAGACGTTACTGTATTATTGTAGTTTGCACTGCAGTTGCTTTTCATTCACACTTGCTTTTGGTTCTGTTCTGTTTTTCCAATTTTCTGAATTGCTCTTTGTATAGTTTTTTCCACTTGTGCCAATTCCTTTTTTTGGAGCTCTCCCATATAGTAAATATCCATTATGCAGGTCGTCATCTGACTGGGTCTAGTGTGTCAGTACCCGACTGCTCTGAGTATGCCACTGGCATCTACCTCGTCGTCCTACATATCAATCTTGGCCTGTGCAGTCTGACTCTAGTGCAATTAGAAACACAAACATGTTATGTTCGCCTCAGAGTTCAGGTGGCCTTGAGAATTTAAGACCCAATTTATATTTTGGAGGTCGGACTGTCTTCCGCTAGGGCGATGGAAAACATTAGTCTGTCTCAATGGCAGAGGTCCTGACAACCAAATTTAGAAATGTCTGTCGAGCCGACGGACATTTCTGGCATTCACATGAACCACCATCAAGGCAGTTCCTATGACTGCATTGTAACTTTGATGTGTAGCTCTATGAACTATGATGGAGCCGTACAGGAAAGTTACAAACTTTGTTAATTTTGAAAAAGAAAATCCCAACCCAGGATTTTCCTTTTTGGGGAAAAAAATGGTCCCCTCACCATGGGAGTTATCTCCCATGGCGAGGTGGTTGGATTAGACAGTTTTAACTGCCCTGAAGGCCAGGGTTTCCCTGGCAGTGATGGGCAGGGAAAATTGACCTGATATGTCAATCGATCTAAATTAGGTGGGTGGACAGAGAGGTCAGCCTCCAACAGCTCTTATTCCGTCCGGCTGTTGGAGGGGTGTAACCATGGTTGAGACGGAAGGGTCTCCACCGTGGTTACACCAAAGGTTCGGCCACATTTAAACAGGGCGGGCAGACCATTACGTTGCAGGTAAGGATACTTTGCCGTCAATGCCAACATATAAACCAGCCCCTTCATTTTATTTTGACTGGCAGATTTTTAGTATACACTGCAGAAACGTCCTGATCGAGGAAAAAAAAATCTACCTCGCTATTGTCCTGAGCTAAGTCTGCTTACTCAAGCAGCTAACTTGTATGTCACTCTCAAGGGAGAGGAGTTGGTCTAACGGCTAGGGCGCTCGACCTCTGACCTGGGGATCTGGGTTCGAGTCTCGGTAACGACACTAAACATCCTGTGATTTTAGGCAAATCACTTATTCGCCCCGTGCCTAACAAAAATGAATGTGTGTCCTCATGTAACATAACTGGTGCTATGTAAAGCGCTCTGATACCCGATTCGGGTCAAGTTCGAGCTATATAAAACTCTGCAAAAAAAAAAAAAAGGCTCTAAAATGCTGTATGAGGCTGCGACCTGGAGTCTTGGCCCCACAGCACACCAGCACACTGTTATTAAACGTTAGGTGATTAAAAACTATTGAACCCTAGGAAAGACCCGCAAGAGATGTCCTTTTCATCTTGAGCTTCATATGCCATTGCACATGTCTTATGGTTGTGTCCAGAGGCTACTCCTGTGGTGTTAGTAATGCTGTAAAGCGTAGCCCAAGATTAGCTGCAGTCGCTTTATCGAAGGCCCTTTGTTCTCGGGGGTCAAAATGTTGATATATGTTATCTTTTGTAAATTAGATGGTGGGTATTATTGTTTTTATCAAATGGGCTACATATGTTGTGCCAAACTAATACTCTAAATGGGTAGGCCAGCACACAACCCAAGTGGTTTTATAAAATGATGTGTGCTACTGGAGATATTTTCATTACTAGTGTTAATGTGGTAGCTTTCAATGTGTTTTGGCTTTTTATTACAAATTATTCTATTTAAAGTTATGTGTATCTCTCTGTGCTTTCAATTTCAATATTTTGTACTTTTTCCACTAAGGTGATTTTTTCTTTAAGGAGCAAACTCAATCTTTATACTCTGTGGAGCGGTTACTTTATGTTGCTTTCGTGTATGTACGATCAGGTGTGAGTTTCGATTAAATGTCTTCTCACACTCCGTACATTGGTATGGTTTTTCAAGCGTGTGTGTTCGATGATGATGGATTAAGTGTGATTGTTGTCTGAATCGCTTCCAACATTCAGTGCATTGGTATGGTTTCTCGCCTGTGTGTATTCGCTGATGTTGTTTTAATTGTGATTGCTGTCTGAATCTTTTCTCACATTCAGTACATGAGTATGGTTTCTCATCTGTGTGTTTTCGTTGATGCTGAATTAGTTGTGACAGTTGTTTGAAACTCATATCACAGTCCATGCAAAAATATGGCTTCTCGCCAGTATGTATTCGTTGGTGAACTAGCAATGACGAGGAGTTACTAAAACTCTTTGCACATTCAGAACATGGATAGTGGTTTCCACCCAGGTGCATTTGTGGAATTGTGATTAGGTGTGGTATATGACCAAAAACCTTCCCACACTCAGAACGTGCGCTTGAGTACTCATAAACCCCGGGGTGCTTTTTATCACCAGTGTGCATCCGCTGATGTACGTGCAGTGATGAAAAATGTTTGAATTTCTTGCCACATTCAGAACATGCATAATCTTTATGCACTTTATGAGTTTGCTTCAGTTTGGTCAATGTTGTTGATTTTCTGGCACCTGTTTCCCAGTCCTTGAATGACCTTTCTTGGTTTCCTGTTAGTAACTCGCCTTGGCTTGTTTTGTTCTGCTTCGTACAAAGGAGACCGGGATTTTCTGAGAACACATCACATGGTTCCAGTGCTTTAATATAGTCTGCATATCTGTTCTTGTTGTTGTATTCGTTCCCTGTTGGATAGAGATTACAGTGACATGCATGTGAAAAATACATGTTGTATTACAAGATATTAAGAGTTTTTCCTCTAATAAATTATTTAATGAACTACACAGAGAAGGTTAAATACCATTTACAAAAACTGAAATCTGATCAAAGTAACTGCACACAAAAATGTGAACCAGTAAAACGTCTAATTTATAAAAATGAAATTATTAGAACAGACTGAAGTAAGAAAGCAAGTATAAAGATCAGTAAAAAACAAAGTTAGGAAGCCAATTTCAAATAGGTGAGACATCTATGGGGAAAGAGTGCACACAAGATACAGTATAAAAAAGGAGCATAAGTAAACTCCAAGAAAAATTGGAGCAGAGGTTGACATGAGCAGAAAGTTAAGAAGCGCAGCTGCAATTTCAATACATACAGAATGGATTCAAAAACAGATATTCATCCAAAGCCAGGGTAGGAAAAGTAGGTAAGGGGTAGTGACTGGATAAGGTTAGTTGAACTGATGACAGCTTGTAGAGTTTAGAATACTCTAATAAAAAAGAAGTAGAAATGGCCAACAAAAAAGGAAGAACAATACTCCATGTGAGACATGTTTAGAGATGATATACTAAGGGAATACCAACTTGTGTGTAATTTATATTACAGGAAACTATCAGTACAGTGTGAACACCAAAAAGAAGTGCTGAAGACCAATTCCAGATGATAGGAAGATGTTGTATGTAGTATCGGATAGGACGGAAGGAAGGAAGAGAGACACAGAGGCCACAAGCAGTAAACAAGTGGGTCTAAGCCTAATGGTTTGGGGTAAAGAATTCTGAAGGTGTCCACTTTTGATGGCAGTTTGTTACCAAGAACACTTGGTTTGAGAAGACCACTTGAGGTAACAGAAAGACCTTTATAAATGTCACATGGACATTCGAAAGCATGAGATAGTATTAGTTTACAAATTAGTGACACTGAAAAGAGAAATTAGCAACGCCAATAGGCATGCCTTATATGGCAATATTGTATGTATTGTACATTTAATACAAAATAAATATGTATGTGTGTTTTTAGGTTTCTTGTGTAACCGTGTTTTCAGCAGCATTAGGTTTGGCGTGTAAGGGTACTGGCACTATTTTGGCAAGCATATCTTATTCCATACATATAGAAAGGGGCTTCAGGCCGGCCATCTTCCACTACTGACTCGAGACATAGTTAAACACATTTTAGATCATCCCACAGTAGCATTTCACCCTTGCGTCTTTCTATCAGCTTATGTGTGTCCTTTTGCTTTTTGTGGAATACATGAGGAGATATTTTAAATCTGAAAAGCGGGCTGTCATCACACATTCAATTCTTGGTCACTTTCACCGAGTGTGTATATAAAGCACATTTTTTTGTTTAACTTTGCTTTATTTTTTTGGGGCATTGGAGCAAATACAGTACAATTCCCAATTATTCCCATGTCGGTACGTAAGAAAATAGTCCCAGATTCCCACCCGTCTCCCTTAAAATCAACACAATTCAGCAAAACTTCATCGGAGAAGCGAGTGTCTGTGTGTGCTGTTGAGGCCGGAGGTCCGGTCCCATGGTTAATTGCCCACCCCCACAAGAACAACCCTACCCCATGAACTCCCCCATCCCCCCTCCCCTAACCGGTGTGCCATATAGTGCCTTCGTGGATCTTAAGGTTTAAGAACCGCCAGATGTCTAAATTACAGGGGCTACTGTTGGGGACGATATGTGGGTTAGTCGCAAGAGACGGAGATACTTTGGACAAGAAACTTTGTTGAATTCCATTGATAAAAGCGATAGAATAGGTTGCCAGACTGTGTTGAAGGATGTCGTGGACTGCGTGAGGGTGGTTTGAATGCGTTCCATCCCCAGTGTGTACCAAAGTTTATGCAGCCAGCCCGTGTGGGTGGGCCGGGTTTGTGTGCCCCGGAGTGATAAGATGTGTTGAACCGCTGTGCTCATGGCCAACCCCATTTGTCTTCCTCTGATTGATTTCAATGGAAATGTAAGTCCGTTGGGCAGCCCTAAAAGTGTGTAGGCAGGGAAGCGGGGGATTTCAGTGTCAAAGTGCTTGTCAATGTCATTAAGAATTGTTGTCCAGTAATCGGTCACCTCTCTACACTCCCATAATATGTGAGTCAATGTGCCCTCTTCATCACATCCCCTCCAGCAAGTTGGACTTCGATTAGGGTTGCCCTTATTTAACCTTACCGGTGTCAGATACCAGTACATCGTGACTTTCACCGTTGATTCCCTGCTGGCAGTATTCCTGGCTGTATGGTTGGCCCTATAATATATAGCTTGCCATTCCTTGTCAGTAAAGGTCCTCCCCATCTCTCCCTCCCAACGCTTGCCCGGCCGAGCGACGCCAGTCAGCGGGCGGATCAATCATCTTATATAACTCTGTGATAAGCTTACGGTCCGATTCTTTGGTAATTAGCCACTTATCAAAAGCTGTCATCTTTCTACCGAGCAAAGGGCTTATTTCTGGCTGTGTCAGCCAATGTCGGATTTGAAAATATTGATATTGCTGCAGGGCCTTGATGTCATAGAGCTGCGCTAGATCGGATAATGGGATGAACCCCTCAAGATCGAATAAGTGGCCCGCGGATCTGCAATTTGACTGAACCCGCGAAATGAGATTTGTCTATTAAGTGCAAGAGGCATTTAGTGTTATCACTGCACTGTCTGCCAGGGATGAAGCCAGATTGGTCCGGCTAAATGATGCTGGGGAGTCTTGGCCCAAGTCTAGAGGTGAGGACCCCTGTGAAGACCTTGAGGTCTAGGTTGAGTAGAGAGATGTGCCTATAAGCTGCGCATTGGGTCACATCCTTACCTGGCTTAGGTAGTACAATGATATCGACCTATAGCATATCAAGGGGTATCGAGCCGGGCCCTTGGAATGAACAAAAAAGTCGGGGGAGAATCGGCGCTAGTAACAGACAAAAGGCTTTATAAAAGCCGGCTGAAAAGCCGTCAGGCCCAGGCGCCTTCAAGGGTTGAAGGCGGGCGATCGCCCCGACCACCTCCTCTATCCTGATTGGTGCATCCAATGATGCAGTGCCAGTTGGATTGAGAGCTGTTGTCGCTATTGTACTCAGGTAAGTTTCTCCATCTTGAACAAGAGACCGATCCGCTCCGTACAACGACACGTAGAACTCCCAAAAGACCTCAGCGATCTGAACATCGTTATCCATTTTTTCTCCCTGAGCATCATAAAGGGTTGTAATTTTAGACCGTTGGACTCGAGTTCTAAGTGCTCTGGCAAGGAGACGCACAGTTTTGTCGGTTTTGTCGCCTCCCACGTAGTATGTGTGGCGGAGCCTCAGCGCCGCGTACTCGGCGGGGTTGATGTCCAGACCAGCCAGTTGCGCCCTAGCGGCTTTCAACTGCTTCCAAATCCTGTGCACTCTCTCAAGTTCGATTACTTTTGCTGCTAGGGATTCTCGTTTTTCTTTGCGTTCTTTGGCCTCCACCGCTGAGATAGCTATCAGCTCCCCTTTCACTACTGCCTTAAGTGCTCCCCAGATTGCGGTCAAAGGTGTGCCTGCCCGGTCATTAAGTGTAAGATAGTCAGTGACGCTTTTGTGTATTTGTTGGGTGACCCCCTGCCTTTGCAGTAGTGCCTCCAGCAATCTCCAGCGTCCCCTCGCTGCCCTGGTTTGGGGGATTTTAATGGTCACAGTAACGGCATCATGATCCGATGTAGCTGCTGGTATAATGTCTACATCGTCTAGTAGGGTGCAGAGCTCCGAGGTGCCTATAAAATGGTCGAGTCTGTCGTAAGTGTGGTGCACGTGGGAATAGAATAGTGCGTAGTCCTGGGGTGTGTTTCCCGTCACAAGTCCACTAGCCCCGTTTGAACCAACCAGTCCTTCCCTTCTGGCGATATCTCCCCTGTAGAGCCAAAGTGGTGGCCCGATCTATGCGCCTCTCGGTCCATGATCAGGGTGAGGTCGCCCCCCCATGAGTATGTACCTGTCTTGGGAACCAAGAATTTCCGATAGAGCGCCCTTAAGGAAGGGTTCTTGACCTGAATTGGGGACATATAGGGACCCAATAATCATGGAAATACCACCCACTTGAATGTTGTGTGCTAGCAGCCTGCCCTTGATCTCCCCCACTTGGCAGTGAAAGTGCTTAGCAAAGAGTATTGCTACCCCCGCCTTCTTATCTGTGGTAGAGGAATAAAATTGCTGAGGGAACGCTCGGGACCTCATCGGATGCCAGTCTTTGGAAAGGAGGTGCATTTCCTGTAACAGACAAATCGAGGCGCCAGAATTTACCAAGTACGATAGAACAGCGCGCCTTTTGATGGGATTATTGAGCCCTTTTACATTTAGGGTTATAACTTTCAAAGTGGCCCCGGTCATTCTGTTTGCATGCCTGGGGATAGCATAGTCCAAGAGGGGTAACCACAGCGTGGCGTCGCGTCTGGGTCCTCCACCCCCGTAGCACACCGGTTTCCTCCTCCCACCTGCCTCTTCCAGACCCCTCCCAACCCCCCCAGTCGCACCTCCCTAACCCCAACTTTTACCAAACTCCCGACCCTTACCCTTCCTCCACCTGCCCTAACCCAAACTAGATTTCCCCAACAAGTTACCATAGTCCCAAGCCTGTGCACTCGTTCCACAGGCTTGCGGTGAAGTTATCTGGTTGAGCTGCAGCCCCGGCAACCCCGGCCCCCCGGCCAGCTGTAGATCAGTGTGAGTGTGTCCCCATCATGCGAGCAAGTTATTCAGTAGGAGAGGTGTCTTTTGTCACCACGATGAGGGCCAAAGCCCGTTCCTGTGACATGGTGGATTGACCTGGTTTAAAATCTGCGACAGGTGGAAGTCTGCGACAAACGCGTTGCCACCCATCTACTGAGGGTTTCTGGGAGTGATCTGAGGAGCTGTCCATCTCGTTGTGATCAAGTCAGCAGGGGGCAAGTCTCTTGAAGGGATCTCAATTGTTGCAGCACACCATTCCATTTGAAAATCAGGCGGAAGGGGTGACCCCAGGTGTAGGGTATCCCTTTGTCCCTCAGAAACGAAGTGACTTCTCTGAACGCTTTCCGTTTTTGAAGCGTGATAGCTGACAATTCTTGGAATAGCGCCACCGAGTGTCCTTGATGTTGAAGAGACTGCTTCAATCGTGCTTCTCTGAGGATCCTTTCCTTCTGTGGAAAGTCCGGCAGGAAGGCCAGGATATCCGGGGGGGAAGCAGGCGCGCGCCGTGGTAGGCCCACCCTGTGTGCTCGGTCGATACAAATTTCAAAGTCAGAGTTTTCGCCTACTATCTCCCGAAAGAGGCCCTGAAAGTATTGGGTGATGTCCGCTCCCTCTGCTTTCGATGGAACACCTCGGACCCGTATGTTATTGCGTCTTGATCTATTCTCGAAGTCCTCTGCTTGTAGGTCCACCTGCTGGTCTTTAAGGCGGCGAAGTTCTTGTTGGAGGTGTTCAACTTCTTCGCTTCTGGTTTGGTCGGTGTCCTCGAGGACCCGCTCGCCCAACCCATCCACTTCTCGGCGTATTTCCCTCACTTCCCCTGCCACCTCTTGCTTGAGCGTGCGGTAGTCCACTCGCAGAGAGTTAAATAGGGTTTCCAAGAAAGACGGGGTAATTGGCACTTCCCCATCCCCATGTTCTGTCTGCTGCTTTGGAGCGTTAGGGGAGGGAAGCCCTCTATCTCCCTTGTTGGGGCCCTTAAGGAGCATGTCTGTTAGTGTGCGTACCCCCTTCTTTCTCGTTGTGGCCATGATATGGCGTCGCCCCGTGAGTCTCCACACCCCCTATTTGCTGATGCCACAAGAGGACCCTCTCCTTGGGCCCCCGTCGTTGAGGGCAGGTGTGCAGTTTTTGAGCCCTGTGAGTGGGTGCTGGTCTTTTCCTTTTGCAGCCTGGCATGCGGGCTCCCGTGGGGGGAGGGAGGACGATAACAGCCACTGGCCCACGAGGCCCGGTCTCTTCCTGCCGCCCTTTGTCCGAGTGCACTATGTCACACTCCTGGAGACTCCCCCCCCCCCTAGATGCTGCCGGTGATACTGGAGTCCGGGCGGCCCTGGCCCTGATGCATTCGCCTTTGTTGAAGCCTTGCAGGTGCCCCTTGAGGTCCCACCGCTTGCACCGGCCTCCCCCCGCAGCAGCGCTTGGAGGCCTACTGTGAGTCTCTGTGGTGGTTTGCAGGGGCCTGGGGTGGCGATGTCTTGGTGTGCGGCTCCTATTGCTCCCTAAGTGGGATCGCCGTATGCCTGCGGTTTGCGGCCTCCTGCCGCTGCTCCTCCCTTATGTGGCAGAAATATTGCCCTTGCTGCAAGCCACGCCGCAGGGAGGTTACCTGCGCTGGTCTGTGGTACGGCGGCTATGATGGGGCCCCCTCTGCTAAGTGTTGGTGATGAGCGTGGGGCTAGCAGACCTCTCGGGTGAAATCTTAAGAGCTTGGAGGCCCACGCTACTACCAACATGCGGCAGCACGGCGAGCGGCCCAACGTGCTGACCCGCTGGTGGAAGATGATCGCGGGCCCAGCCTTTACTCTTGTGAATTTCTGCAGAGCTGGGGGTCCCACGGTGGCCCCCCCTTGTGCCGGCAAAGTGTCTGTGAGGCTGCCCCCACAGCCGCACTCGTTATTAGTGGGGCACTGCTCCCTCTTCGGGTCCTCAGGCGAACCTCCCGCTCCCTGCTCCTGTAAGCCCAGGGACTCGTGCCGGAGTCTGTGCGCTGGGGTTTAACTGTGTCCCTCCGCCTCACCTCTTCTCTTAAGGTGGATGGGCGGCTCTCCTGAGCGCGTCTGCCCTCCGCTGATGTGGGTGCCAATGCTTGGCGCTGGGGGCCCTCATCAAGTGGTGTCTGTGTGTGCTATCCGGGGCCTAGCCGCCTGAGCTCGATTTTCGCGCCTCCGCGCTCGCTGAGGCTCTCCTGACGCTCACTGCTGCGGGAGCCCCACCCGAGCCTCCGCCGTAGTTCTGTGCCACCTCCTCTGCCTTCACACCAAGCGTGGGGGCTGGAGGTCTGCTGTCTCAAGAATGGCACTGGAACCCTGAAGTCACCACCGCTGGGTGCGATCTCATTCGTCTCGGGGCTCGCTCGCCTAGGGCACTATTTCACGATCACAGGCTACAGGTCAGTACCGGGTCCTTCTGAGCCACCCGGCTGTCGAAACTGCTCACAGAGTGGGCTCCTTGTGTTCCCTCAGCTCCCGGCCCGTTGTGCGTAGATGGGGGTAATTATATCAGTTTTGGCCGGAGAAGAGGATTCGGAATTGGTCCTTCTAGGTCGCCATCTTGGCCATGCCACCTGCAATTTTTTGTTTTGAATTGCAGATGGCCAGTCCTTCCTTTACCCGAAGCGACATGAGTGGCAACTAAGCTAGGACCGGGAAAGATGCAGTCTTCCTATACAGCTGATAGATATCCTCTATAGAACATACAATTGCCTAAAACCTCCAATGGTCAAGATAAGTCAATGGGGAAGTTGTGGTTGCAGTTTTTAGGAAAAAGGACCCTTCCCTGACCACTTGGAAGACACCCTGTGGAAGATGGACTTCAAGCAAGATGCTGCTGGCAAAGAAGCTGGAAGAGTCCCGTGGAATCCAAGGGTGGATTCAAGAAGAGTTGTAACTGCAAGCAGAGGGGACCGAGTCTATCTCACTCAGGAGTGACCAGGAGGCACGGAAGTCAAATGCCCACTGATGTCAGCTTTTACAGGAGTTGACGGTGCCCTTGTGTCTGCAGCTGCGTGGACCAGGTGATGCTGTGGATGAACAGGTCTGTATATGAGCTGTCCCACGTCAGATGTCAATATCCAGGGGGTCAGTGTCCATCGGGAACACCAACAAGTCTTGGCAGCAGCAACACATGGAAGACGACGAAAAGATACAGTGTCGGAACCAGCAACTTCCAGGGTACTCACCACGATCAGGCAAGTCAGAGTAGGCCTGAGCAAGCAGGGGAGCCCACTGGAGTCCAAAAAGACCATCGGACGGACCCATGGGCTGGAGGCACACGAGTCGCAGAGGCCCTCGAGCAACTCACCAAGGATGCAGGCCCATGGTGCAGAGGATGCGGTGAGGACGGTGATCTTGGGAGCAGGAGTTGTTGGAGGCTGAAGCTACTTGGAGCCCGAAGATCTCTGGAGGAGACCCCAAACCTTGGCAACGGCAAGTCGAAGCGGTGCACAGGGGTTTGGTCCTAGCGGTTCCGCCAAGGGATGCAGACTTCAGGTTTGCTGGGAGGACAGCTCAGGCCTCAAGGGAGATGAAGAACCGCAACCTGTGTTTGTGAGCTTCTCGGAGCCTAGAGGAGCCCAGGATCAGCGAACCACTACCTGCAGATGCTTCACTCCAAGGGAGATTCCTTTGGATATCTTTGATGCCCAAAGGCCTGGAGCGGTTCCTGGATGAAGCACAGGCACAGACGTTGCAGACAAGTCGCAGAACAGAAAACAGGAGCCTTCTCAGTGCAGTCTTGGTTCCCAACGAAGTCCAGAGAGCCCAGACAGTTGTAGTGACGTGGGTCTTGATCTGAATCGTGTCCCAAAAAGAATCTGATGAGCCAACCTCAGGTAAGCCCTTAAGTACCCTGGGGAGCTGTTGTGTAGTTCCTACAAATATATATAGGATATGCATGTTTAGACAACATAAACTAAGGGATTGGTGTCCAGACTGATTCCTGCCACCCCCAAAGGATAAGTTAGTCTGTGGACCAGCTAGCTCACAGTGCCACTAGGGGCCCCTCTTAATAAGGAGCGAATAGTTTCTGGCAACTATCGAACTTGACAACCCTGACCTCTCAGGGATCGTGGAAACAGTGTCCTTCTTTTCATTTAGTCAATCGTGCTCACTTGTTCACAGAGAGTTATACAGAATAAACTGAGGGATATTTTTCAATAAACATATAAAATACGTGTGCTGCAACCACCATGGGACAGAAACAAATATATACGATTATAAGCATCAACAGAGTAAATAAAAGGTAGAATTCTACCTAGGTGCTAAAACAGCGAATATATGCAGGCATATGGATACATGGCAGTAATCATGAGTGCACACCCTAACTAAATGTACCTATGTGTACCTAGCATGCATGTTGGTGTATAGCAAAGAATCCCCCTAGGAACGAGCCAACCACATTACCTGATGAGAGGGAACGAAGGACCCCGTCTTGATCTCTAGTTTGAAATCTCGCGTGGGACGTCAGACCACTGTGTGCTGGAGTGTCGGCATACAAGGACTTCAGCGTCTCGTGACAGCATGGCAGTTCCTTTTCTCCTCTGGTTTGCCCAGCGAAGATGTGGTGCTTATATACCCGAAAGGTACTTTCAGGGGATCTACCTCGATGTGTCATGGTACTGTGGGCATGTATGCCAAGGATGACAATAGCGGTGACTTTTGTAAAGAGTTATTATACAGAAGATGGTAATCCTGCTGTGATTTTAAGAATCCTCATACATAATAAATGAGGCTAGTTTTTTTTAAAAACACACAACATTTATTCGGCACTTAACTAGGTTAGCGCCAGAGCCGCTATGTAGAGCAAGGTAGGACAAATGTAGGTAAAAGGACATGCAGCTAGGCGTATATTGGGGGACATTGGGGCCCATAACAGAGAGGGTTGGGACGATTCAGGGGTTCCCTCCCACAGGGGGGCTGGACAAAGGGGAGGCTACTCCCATGCTCTTTGTCCAGTGTCGTGCCAGTGAGGGAGTCATGGGCTCCCTGAACTGGTTCCAACTGGAGTATGCAAGGAGGGCACCAAATGTGCCCTTCAAAGCAGTCTGGTGGCACTGGCAAGCACCCCCACCCTGTCCCAATACACTATATCCTGTTTGGGAGAGGTTTCACATCTCCCTGCGACAGGAAACTTATTGTTCTACCTTCCCCTGCTCTACCATGGCTCAGCAGCAGGAGGGCAGAATCGTGTCTGTTGTCGGCAGCAGCCATAGCTTGCTGTCAGGCTCTGGAAGATCGGTCCCGGGAGCATGGAGGTCTCCCCGGAGAAGACCCTACCATGGATGGAATCATACCTCCAACACCGTTTATGGTTTTGGGGTATGATTCCAACATGTTTGATACTAAACATGCCCAGGCTAATTTTAGCCAGTTTAGAGATGGTCATCGCGTGCCTCTCTGTATCGTAATGGCTGATTCACTTAAAAAGCCTGGATAATGGACTCCGGATTTTGTAGGGGTGGTCTGCTCATGCAGGGACACCCTCACACTCGAGACTGAGCACCATGCCTGTGGGGCTGAAAGGCCTGCTAGAGGGGTGACTTATAGGTTTTAAGTGTAGTGATGTTAGATAGAGACATCTTTCGTGAGAGGTGCATGCACCAGCTCACACAGGCTGCAGTGGCAGGCCTGAAGTGTATATTTTGAAGGGTTCCTCATGGGTGGAAAAATACATGCTGCAGCCCACAGGGGACCCTGGTGTACCTATGCCCTGGGTACCTTACTACCATATACTAGGGACTTACAAGGATATTCCAGCAGCCAATTAGGAATGTACCCAAGTACTCACCATAGCCAATTTAGGGAGGAAGGACAGTGACTGGGTCCTGATTAGCAGGAGCCCAGTCAGACTAGTGGGAAAAACAGAATGACACCAGGAAAAAAGAGGGTGTAACCATGAAAGCAGATCGTACTCTCCTACACACTGTGTAAGAGATGTTGGAGTGTGCGGTCATCTTAGAGATGTGAGTGAGCATCCATTTCAGTGGTTTTGCTGCAAATTGTGTTTTAGCTTCTCATTGCTCAAATGGTGTCATTTCTGATATTAATCTCTTTCCATGCACTTCTTTGCTTGATATTACTCGTGAAAATGTGTCACTCAAAGCATCACACATTTGGCAGTTGAATATTACTCGTATGTGCACTGAAGCCCTGGAAATGTCACACATAGACAATCCAAAACCCTGGCAGCTGTGCTTGAAAACGAAAATGAAGGGTTGCTGCAGGTGATCCGTTTCCTTCTGAGAACACTGAGCTCTCCGAGGCAGAAGGGCGAGGATTTTATGTTAATGCCACTTTTGCTGCACATTTGATGGAATAACAAATGCAAATCTTGCCACATAGCAGGAGTGACTGAAACAAATAGATTTGAGACAGCAGGCAGCAATACCATTTATTAACAATTGTGCAGCACAACCCCATTCCAAACCAGGGCCAGCACCTAAGCAACATGGAAGACTGTATGGGACTAAATGAGATAAATAACTATACGCTTTAGGACCAAACAAAACCCGGCCCGTGGGATGAGGAAAGACAAAATGTGTCATAACCTTTAATGGCCACCATATCTTCCCCCATGCCAATCAAGCTTATGACACAGTGCACCTTTGGGAAAATGAGCACCTCCCTGAAGAAGGCCACTTAATGCTCAAAACCGAATGTGAGACTACGGCTCCTTACTTCAGCACCAATGACCAAATTTAATCTGTATCTGTTTAGGTTCTGTGTCCCAGGCTTAACCCTGCAGGCTCTCCAATCCACCTACGAAAGTGAGTAATGTACTCCAGGAGAGAAGACCACGTTCCCTTAGGTAAGTCTTCCAGTGAGTCCACTCAGCGGGTGTCATTTCATCATGTGCTCCTGCCTGCAACCATGGCCTCTGCGTTACCACAGCGATAACCATAGCTTCGGCGGGTGTACAAGTTAATATACTGTGTCTTTGCCGTACCCGAGACCAAATACTTCTCTTTCTTTGACTACTGTGTCGACGTATTCAACAAGCCACACACCGAGGAGCTTCTGTTTCACGCTGGTTCACTTGACCCCCAACGACGAGGTCCTCAGGTACAGGACTGCTCACCGTCCTGGTTCAGACAGACATTCTAATGTAGACCCTACTGACAGCCTGCAAACTATACCAAATGTCCTTCTCTTAACGCCTTCGTGCACGCCCTTTCATACTATTCATACATTAACGGGACCTCCTGGGCTGATGGTGGTCTCGCCTGCTGCTACCTTCTTCACTGTGTGCCATACACTGTCAGATGATGTCCCCCTAACCTACTCTAAGGTCTTTAGTTTCATGACTCGCCTTGGCTACTGCGGCCTAGAGGCCTTGTCAAGACAACACTCTGGACCTTCCAGGCCCTAATTTTGGCTCCTAAACTGTTAGCATCGAAGTATATGACCACAGTTGCTTACCCTACAGATTTCGCTAAAAGGTTACCACTTTTTAGCAATGCCTACCAACTGCCAAGGCGCGTGCAGCTGTAAAGCCTACCAGCTGCTAAGGCGTGTGCAGCCACGATGCCTACCAGCTCTGGGGCAAGTGCAGCTGCGAAGCCTACCCCCTGCCGAGGAGCATGCAGCTGCGATGCCTACCACCTGCTGAGGCTTGTGCAGCTGCGATGCCTAGCAACTGCTGAGATGCGTGCAGCTGCAATGCCTAGCAACTGCTGAGAACTGTGGAGCTGCGATGCCTAGCAACTGCTGGGAAGCGTGCAGCTGCGATGCCTAGCTTTCAGGTTCTTCACATCGTCGATCCACCCTTGGATCTACCCGGACACTCTTCCTCTGGTCGCCTGCAGCACTTCTTTGCAGATCTCCATTGAAAGCATCGACGAAACCCGACACCAAAAGACACCTATGCACCCGGCTTCCCTGGGTGAAGTAACACGAGTACTCTGGTGCTCCTGTGGGTATTGACACTCCAAGTGTCCTAGTCTAAAGGGGTTTTGTCGAAGTCCATCCGAAAGTGCCCTTAATCAGTAACTTTGTGACTCTTACGTTCTCCATTGTAAGTCAATGGTAACTCGCGACGGTGTTAACACACTGCACGCGTCTTCCGTGGACCTCCTACTTCCTAACCCTTGGTTGTTTAGTGTAGCCCCAGCGATTCTCCAGGCCCTAGGCCTACTCACTGTTTCTGTCGTGGTTCATATATCACTTCCTTAGTATATGGTTTGTGAGGCCCCTAGGGCAAAACTGTATTTGTGCAACTTATCGTGTGCTAATTGAATAACTTGTGATGTACTTCGATCTCTGGCAAGGAAGTAGGATTTTAGTATCCAGGAAGTGGTGGCGCCCGCTAGTTCACGTAAGTATATTGAAACACAATGTGGTGAGGTGCAGCCTGGGAAGGGGAAATCCTAGTAACCCCTTAATAGGACTAGGAAACCCTAGTCACATGTACTATGAAGATTGCCCCGAGCACACACACAGATTAACATCTAGACAATGCATATAGTAAAAGAGCAACAAAATGGTTCCAATCCAGCGATGTTATCTTGTAATTTCTTTTAATTGGTAGTTCTACACAACGCAGCCAGCCGACACGTGTTTCATCAGAGATAAAGTTATCTCTAAATCTTCAGGGCTGGGAATGATACAAAATATGAACTCAGGACTTATACTGACATATGTAGGACAGAACAAAACCAGTTATTCACATGTACTTTAAAAAAGTGGACATCACCCGGCACGCGTGGAGACATTTGAAAAGGGAAAAAAGAAAAATAACTAACTGACAAAGTACAAAACCCATGACATGAAGTGAAAGGCGTAACCTAAGGTTACCACCACTATTGATACTGACCAAAACATTTTTAGGTTGAGCCGCGGGCCTGCGAGCTACTGTGACACTGTTGTTAGCTAAAAGTCATTTCATGTATCTCATCATATACAGTCTACGCTATTTGGAAGCCACTGTATAGCGTGAAAGGAGCATAAACAGTAGAAACATGATAGCATTAGTGATTCAAATAGCAGTGTGATGATATGAGAGGCGTCTAGGTACCAGTTCCTATTCAACGAGAGGTAGGCCAGCGATTGTTTAAGCAATTTTCAGGCCAGATACAAGACAAAATAAAAAAGAAAAGAAAAGATAAGAATAAAGGAAAGGAAAAACGTTAATAGGGCCCATAAATAATGTCCCTAATACCTTTGTGGCGCGTTCAAGCTCCGTGTAATCTATTGATCAATGAGAAAGACAAGAGGGAAAGCAGGTAAGGGAGATACAATGGGAAGAATGTACTCCTCATGTTCCAGGGACTGTCTGGTAACATACAATACGTAGTAATCAACAGGACTAAACAAGTCCTTACCCCACAGCCGGTGATACTTCCCACCCGGTGGGGTCTTAAGAACATCAGTTTAGTGGTTCATAGGCGAGCACCATATACTAGGGATAAAATACGTGCACAAGGGATTTATTGTATAGCGTCACAAATTAGAAGGAGAGTATAAAGCATAATAAATGCGACAAAAGGAGTGAATGAGGGGAATGCCCAAGCAGTTTCACCTAGCTAGTAATTAAAATCGTCCATAACGCCAGTACAATCACAAATAGCCAAATTGCATGAAAAACGATGGTCCTGATCTGAAATGCAGAAGAGGGGCTGGGAAATTTTACTAATCAGTAGTCGTAAAGGAAAAACACAGGACACTGGGTTCTAACAATACCGGAACGTGCACACGTGAACACTTACAATAATAGAAAAGAGTCCAAGTAGTATAAAAACGCAGCGATGCGGAACACGGTACTGTGTCCGTAAAAACCTATAATAGTAAGGGCCTTAAGCAGTCCAGAAGAAAAGTAGTTAAAAACCGGTTATGGGAAGGCAACACAACAGACTCACTTAGACGAAGTGCGGCTAACGTATCCTGGCGGCTCCACCTCAATCCATGGAGTGCGGAAGGAGTACACCGGAAGTGACTAAATAGTCAAACGTGACAAATAAAAACTAGAACGCGCCTCCTAGTAAAGAGGCAGTTCCGTTTGCAAAGAATGGGCTTCACTCGCGAGCGAAAAAGCTCGTACCAGAAAAAAGACCTAAAGTCAGTAGACGTCGGACAGCATTACAATACAAGCGACCTACACAGAAGTTCACAAAATCTCACCAAAACTTTCTGTAAGAGTAAAAGCAGCATCAATTAAACAATTATACTATCGAAGCCGCAAGAAATAATAGGGATTTGAGGTATATCCAATTAAGCCAAAAGAATCGCAGTCCCCCGAACCAAAATAGTGTAAGCTTGATCTGATTTCTTGCTGATCTAAACGGAATTAATTGCTTAGTAGCAAAGCGGGTCTCGAAATAAAAAGCAGAGTATAGATTTCTATTACAACACTATATCAGTGAGTGGTACATTAGTATAAAAAGAGTTAGCATCACATAGTTATGTGTCGACAAGTATCACTCTATCTGGTGTTGCGTGTCACGTGAGCTCAAAGCATAACTGCTGATTTTGTGTGGAAAAAAAGTATGCAGATGATTGATAAACTATCTCACAGAGCTGGATGAACCGAATCAGAGAAAACAGAAAAATTATCAAGCACGTAAAATTAGAATCATGGATATCCAGAAGACGTATTTGGCAGCTGTTGCCTAAAAAGTTCCTAAACTTCAATCACTGGAAGGACATGCAAACAAATTTCAAAAAGGTACAGACATGGAGGAGTTTACAACATATACTCCCCATATTCATGCCACAAATTTAGTTAAGACCTTGTTATACACCTCGGTATGTCAGAATGAGGCTCTTATATGCAACATAGACTCCCCAAAGTGGTGTCACAAAATTTAGTTAAGAACTGGGTATGAACCTAGGTGTGGCAGAATTTGGCTCTTGAGTACATTGAAATACCCTCTAAACGCTTAATCACCTAAAAAGTTTTCGGAATCACAGTTGAGCCCGTGTTCAACCGTATGTAGCCTCATGATCCACATTGCCTCCAATCTTCTCAAGTGCAACTCTCTGTTACCACCCCGTGGGTTCTGCTTAATGGTTTCAATCCCAAAAAAGGATAGAGCTTTATATGGGCCCTGGGCGTTACACAGCATGGCATGGGTGGCCACAGGGTATCTTGCATCTTGCTGGTGTAAAGCCCTCACATGTTCTGCAATTCTTTCTTTTAGGGGTCTAATGGTACTTCCACTGTTTACCACATGCACATTCAATGATTTAAACAACACATTTTGTAGTACAATTGATATTGGATCTGATCGTGTATGTTCTGTTGTTAAAGCCAGTGAAACTTTTGACTTTGTGTTTGGCCCACTTGCACACCCCACAGAAACCACATTTATGAAAACCCAACATGTTTGGGGTCAGCCAAGTTTGTGCGATACTTGATTTGGGAACTGTGGGACTAAGTCTATTGCGTAGTGTTCTGCCACGTTTGAAAGTGATTTGGGGGCGGGTAGTGATGATGCCTGACAGAAGGCTGTCTTCTAGTAGGATACCCCAATGTTTATTCAAACTTTTCTGCAGAGTATGGCTGAGATCATTAAAATCAGTTACCATACACACTCTTTGGGCCTTCGTTCTGGGTTTGTTGAGATCCTTGAGAGTCTCCGCTCTTGTTACTCTTGCAATGCGTTTCTCTGATCGTGTAATGTGATATGGGGCATAAGCTCTCTTTGTGAATCTAGTGCTCATGTCTCTGATGCAGTTATTGAATTCAGGTTCTTCACTGCAGTTTCTTCTCGCCCTGATAAATTCCCCCTATGGAATGGATCTGATCTGGTGAATCGGATGACTACTGTCAGCATCCAAGATAGAGTTGCAAGACGTGCTTTTGTGAAAAAGACGACTATGAAGTGTGCTGTCTTTAATGTACAGTTCGATGTCAAGATAGCTGATGTTACTAACGCTACATTCCATAGTGAATTTCATGCCGAAATTGTTGGTGTTCAGGTAGGAGCAAAATTAGTCTAATTCGGTTTGGGTACCTGACCATAACAGTGAGCAGTCGTCAATGTACCTGCCCCAGAAAATGATGTGATCAATCCACATTGACCCTAAGCTACCCCAGATCCAATCCCTCTCCAAACATCCCATAAACAAGTTTGCAAATGAAGGTGAAAACTTGGATCCCATCGCTACACCCCTCGTCTGTCTGTACCAATGGTTTTCGAATAGGAAGAAATTATTGTGTAGGATGAGGTGCATCATGGTTACCAACATTTCATTATGGACCCACTGAGAGGCATGTCTGTTATTCAAAAATTCGGTTACAGCTTGAAGGCCTAGATCAGGTTGAATACTGGTGTACAAAGAGACCACATCTAATGTGGCAAGTATCATACCCGGTTGCCAGGCCACATCCACGAGAAGGCTTAATACGTGTTTGGAGTGTTGTATGTAGGACGCCAAATTGCGTACTAAAGGACCCAAAAAAAGGTCTACATATTCTGCAAGTTTTTCAGTAGGGCCTCCAACGCCAGACACAATTGGTCTCCCCCGGTGGAAAGAGCAGCTGTTTGTGAATTTTTGGCAGAGTATAAAGCACCGGGTAGGTAGGTCTAAAGACTTTATGGTAAGCCAATTCATCGTCATCCAAAAGACCCTCTGAATGCCAGGTAGTGAGAAGTTTGTTGATCAGGGTGCACAAAGGTCCTATGGGATTATGCTCGATAGCCTCATAGCAAGTTGTGTCTCCGAGTTGTGACATGATCTCTTTGTTATAGTCTAGCTTATTCATGATGACCACATTTCCACCCTTGTCCACTTCCCTGATTAATATGTCTCTATCTTCGCTTAAGTGTCTGAGTGCCTGTCGTTCCCCTGCACTGAGATTATCCTGATAACATTTTCAGTGGGGGGGGTTCTATTTTCCTGATCATCAAGGTCCTCCGGTACTTGTTTATAAAAAGAATCAATGGCATTGCCACCCGGGAGAATTGGAGTCCACTTGGATTTATTTTTTAGGCCACTTGATAAAGAGGTGTCCATATCAATATCCAATTCCTCAAGAAGGCGAACTACGGTGTATGGTGATTCCTCTACATCTGTTGCATGTATGTCTTTGATACTAGGAACATCATGCACATCACCAATGAAAGTATTGCTATTTTTTTTATTGGCAGAAGGATTACATGCAAAAAATCTTTTGAGTTTAAGTCCCCTTACAAATTTAAACAAATCCACCTTCAGTTGACACATATCCCCTGCCTCCCGAGGATTGAAACGGAGACATTTGGTTAAAAGTGTAATCGTGTCTCGTGTGAGGTCTTTGGAGGAGAGATTAACCACCTGCACACCTGTGTCCGTTGCATCTATTTGTTCTTTTCGTTGCCAGACCTGAGTTTTCTTCGATAATCGTCTTTGTCCACCCCTTTTGCCTCTATGGGTTTTGGATCTGTCCCTGCTCTCGCCCCTTGGGTTCTGTTGCTTTTGCGAATAGCTTTGACCTCCCGAAAGAAAGCAGATTCGATTCTTGTGGTTCCTGACTGCTTCACTGTCACTGGAGGGAGGCGCACTTATGGATGTGGAGCTGGATGAAATGGAAATGGTGTCTATTCTAGGTGTGGTGCCAGGTCTATTGTTAGTTGAAATTAATGAGTCATATTTCCTGGCATACATGAAGTCTCTCCCTGTTTTATAATCTATTTCATCACGTTTAAGTTGTCTTGCCTTCCTCTCTTTTATCTCTTTTTGGTGACTTATCTCCCTCTAGAGAGGGAGATAAGTGATCTGAACTTAAAAGAGGTCACTGAGAAAAACTGTGTGATTCTTAAGGAGGTCATGCTCAGTCAGAAGTGCGACAGGCTTCCCAGTGGTTGGGTTGGCGTCACATCTGGATCCTTCCAGATTCCACATATATGATCCCAGTCGTCTTTTGCACTTCAAACTACTGACGTATTTGAGAAGGAGGAGTGGAGTTTAGAGAATGTCACCAACTGTAGAGAAACACTAATATGACTACACTGCGCTTTAACGCAAGGACTTCGAGGCGGCAGAGACTCCCCCTGTTAACCACTCAAGCTTGATATGATCAAAACGCTTGAAATGGGGAACAGCATTACTGACACGGAGATACCAGACGCCATGTGGACAAGGGCTGATCTCACCTTAATGTTTCACCTCACTCCCTGCATCTTGTAGACCTCCATGACTCTTCTGTGGAAAAGTAAATTTTGTCATGTTCTGTGTCCCTACGTGTCATCCATCATATGTTATGTGTGCATGACCAATATGCATATGTTATTCCCCATGTCCGATTCAAGACGCAATTACAGTTGTGTCCACCTCTGATATGCCATTTCCCAGTCCCCGTGAATACTACGAATACCAGGCCTATGTAAAGTAATGTTGCCATGTTTCTCAGTGTGCACGTTATTCTATTACAAAGTCCCCGTTTCCAGGCCTCAACAGGGCCTGGACATCAGATTCAGCTCCTGTCTCCTGAAGCCTCGCTGAGGAGCGATGCAGCCCCCACCTGTATCCTCGACCTTTCACTTACTTCCTGCCTCGCAGTGCCCGGTGCAGCTTGGCTCTGCCTCTGAGTCTGCCAAAAGTATGTTATAGTTCCAGTTATCAGTTCAGTCCTCCTTCTCTGCATTCCTAAGCTACTGAACTGCATCAATAGTTTCCGTCATTGTCTAGCCTTCACGGCTCCATGTTAGAGAATACTGTATTTAATGGTCATTTAATACTCTTCATCACGCACTACATGTAGAATAAATGCATGCTCTAGTCTTAGAGTCAATTAGCTTTTCCCCTCATGACTTCTAGTTTATATCAACATGTTCCCTAAACATTAGATACCAGATAGGGTTTAGGTACATGTCGCTCCGACCCTCCAGACTTTAGTCTCTGCTCCTAGCACAGAGTTCATAGCCCCCAGCTTCTCCTAGTAACACGTCATTGCCAGTTTGCGCGCACCACCAGGTTAGAGGTCCCGGCTCCTTAGGTAGCCCCCTCCAATGTTTCCGCCCATTTCATGACATATTCTGTTACGTTTGCATCACATGTCTGAGTTACACCTTCTTTATCCCTTATCTTTCGCGACTGCTACGCGTCACGCCTTCTGCTCCACCCACTGCTACGCCTACTGCAATGTAATGTTATGTGTTCGCGCTATGTATATATGCTCCTGTATTGTTATTAAAAGTTAGCGCGCTCATCCCAGACCCAGCCCCAGCAGCTGCTGGGCCCTGTCATCCTATTCCTATGCAGGTTGTCCTGTTCCTGTCCTTATGCTGTATTAAACCTGCAAAACTCCTACTACCTCGAATCTTGACTCTTATTTATTGAGCTATCTGTTATGATATATGTCTAGTCAAAAATAGGGTATTATTTATTTATTTACCACATAATGGCGCCCGAATAGGGACTTGCCCTTTCCCCACGCGTCGGTGAAGCCACGCCGACCCCCTGACCCTCTGCAGCCGTGACGGAACCATACCGGCCACGTGCAGATATTTCTGCTTCAAGTATCCCTCAGGCCCACGGAGGAGACGGAGGAGGCGGTCCAGCATCCAAACGAGACGGTGGAGGAACGCGGCGAGTCCCGACCAGAGCCCAAGCCAAGAGTCCAAGGTCCGAGGTATCCGGAGGCCCACCCGTAACCGAAGTCGGTCGTCCGTCGTCGTAGCAGTCCAGTCCAGTCCGAAGCTTTCCGTTCTTGCTGCCCGGTGAGTACCATTACTGGGGTAGTATCTAGACAGGGTCAATCTAAATTGACTCTGGTCCGTGGGTTGGTGGTACCCAGGCCCACAAACGAAGTGTTCACCTAGGTGGATACGGGTCTTGATGCGTCCCTTTATGGGACCGGTATGTTCCGTACTGTTTCAGCAGTGCATCCAGTAACTCTAGTCTGTTCCGTTCTCGAGAAATTCTTGTGCTTCTGTTCTCAGTATTCCAGGTAATATTTCTGTCCGAACTGTAATGTTATGATGTTGTTCAATGTATTTCCAATGTCGTGGTATGCCTGAATTGTTTTCCCAATTGTTATTGTTCCTCGTCTATTGTATTGTGTTCCGATTCAAGTTTACAATGTCTCTCTTTTCGAGATTACGTCAGTTAAAAACTAGAAAGGGTTTGTTAGAAGAAGCAGTTCCTGTTCCGCCTAGGGACAGTCCAGGTCACTTTATGTATCAGAAACATGGCATAAGCGCCATATTGTATCTAGATTTATGGGTAGATTATACCAAACAGTTAGAAGAAAAGTATAGATGGCCCGTATCGGGTACATGGGATGCCGAATGCATCATGCGAGTAGAAGAAGCATTATGGAAAAAGAAAGCCAGACAGTCACAGAAAGATGCCATCGAGTTATGGCGCAAAGAAGCTCATAAAAGAACCGAAAAAGAAATCAGAAAGTCAGAACTAAGTAGAGAATCCCAAGAACGAGCCCAAGAAAGAGAATTAATCGAGATAGGTGAACGAGTTAGAACTGAGCAATCAGACAGACAGAGGCATGCCCTTAATAAGGGTATGTATCCTCTTCTTGCTGAGGGCTTGCCAAAAGCGACCCCAGAGGCATCCAGTAATTTCCCGCCACCATTAGTTCCGACCAAGCTACGTCACAAACCGACCGCAGCTGATATTTTTATTTCGTCCTATCTGGACGACACAGTCCCCGAATATGCAAATCCTGTTCACGCTCCGCCAGTCCCTGTAAATCAGGTAATTCCTGCTCCTCCAGACACCGGGGTGCCCTTAACAGCCCCCCCCGGGTCAGCCCGCCATACAAGTCCAGCCCACGTTACAATTACCGACCCTGCCAGGACGAAAAGCATCAGTTGATGATTCTAGTTTAGGGGCCGCAGGGGGAGGTCTTCCTCAAACCCCGCCGCCATACAAGCGTTTATCAGCACTCGAATTACATGCTCAAGCATCACAGCGTACTCCTAAAAGTAATAAGTCTGTTGCAGAAATCAGGCAAACCCTTGGCGAATGTGTCTATGACCCAGTTCCAGGCGAATTTAATATGGTTTTATATTCCGTACGCATAAGGAGGGTGACCGAGTATCTAGTCACCTTGCCGAATATGAAAGAAGATCTAGACAGAATATATCGTTTCATCCGTACAGGGGATGATCCAGAAAGTATTAGTAATGCCATGTCTCAAAGGAAAGCCGAGATTCAGCGCATGATATTAAAGTTCCTAATTAACTGTCTAATAAGAGAACAAGATTACCCGTCTAAAGATCCGGAAGAAATGAAAACTCTAACAAAGTGGAGTGATAATATAGCCGAAGGAAAGCACAATACCATTGGTGCCATGGAAAGTATGTACAAGAAAATCCGTAGAGAGATAATAAAGATACACGAACAGCGTAAAGCAGCACAAGTAAGCGAGAAAGAAAGTATCTCTGATCCTGAAGAGGAAGACAATGAGAATACTGCCAGAATAGCGTATGTAGGAAAACCTAGATTTCCAGATCGCCATTTACGTCTAGAACCCAAGTCTACTTTCCATCACCCAGCACCAGAACAAGGTTCCCTAGAACAAGTATTTCAAGCTACCGATCACATTCTGAAATCACGAATCGGTTATAGTGAGTTAAGTACTATGCATGAACAGGAATTAGTGCGATCAGCAGTCCGATGGATTACTGATTCTACCACTTTTCCAGACGAAATAGTGGCACAAATGTTTCTGAAAATGCCCCCAGCCGAGCAACGACTGGTGGGTATGTATATGATTCAGCACCTCATTACTCTGTATGAGGGTCAACATTCTGATCCAGGTCCGTTACATGATGTCCTGAACGAGCTACTCCAGTATAGATGGAGAGGTCTAGGTACCGATTTAATTAGTGTCATTCTAGAACAGCGTCACAAATATAGAACATTCTTGAACCCGCATTTTGCTCATGTCTCACCCCCAGAAAGTAAATCATTCTACATAGACAGACAGAATCCGTTACGAGAAGTCCACCCAGTCAAAGGAACGGGTGGCGAAATGCAACGAGTGTTTGTATACACTCCGATCACAAAGATGGAACTCCTTGAAATGAAGAAATTAATTCCCTGTCATGACAAAGATCCAGCAGGGTTCCATAGAGAATTAAAAGACATGCTCCGTATGGAAGAATACACATACCCAGATATCATTAAAATGTTAAAAGTCCTGCTACCCGCAGGGGTGTATGAAAAGCTAAAGGAAAAAGAATGGGAGGTGGGAGAGAAAAAGATAGATTGGGCAGTCCTAGAAGCAGAAGATAAGATACGTGTACCAGGTACTGGTCTTGGAGAGAAATGTAAAGAATTACCAGAATTATTAATTCAAGTTTTACCCAGATTATTAACAACGAGAAAAGAAGACTGGGATGCAATCTCAGCCTGTAAACAGAAACAAGATGAAGATATTAGTGATTTTTATTCTAGATTTGAAAAATGTTTCAGTATCAACAGTGGTCTCAAGACAAGTAGTGAGTCATATCCTCACCTTTTTGTTACTAAATTAGTCGAGAATTCAAGTCCACCAATTAAAAACCGAGTTCTGAAAGTCGAAAGCACCTGGCAAGCTAATACTCCGTCCCAGATGCTCCAGATGCTCCAGTATCACCAGAATAGAATCAGGGAAGAGCAAGAACACGAAAGAAAACGTATGAAAGACACGAAAATGAAAGTACTAGTTGCACAATCTGTTCCTCAAGACAGTCAGAAGAGGGGTCCGAATCAAGCCAGTCATCCTGCAGCTCCCGTTAAAGGGAACTGCAATTATTGTAAACAGCCAGGTCATTTCATAAATGAGTGTGCAGTTCTGAAACATAACATAGCTACCGGTAAGACTAAAGAAAGACCACGTCCGCCTAGACAAGAACAAGTTTCACAGATTCCTCAGCCACAGAATGCACCACCGACAGTTACAGCACCGCAGCCCATCGCTGCAACACAGCACGTTACATCGCAGATGTACCAGTATGCACAGTCTGAGTATCCAGAGTACCAGCCATATTCATGAAACAGCCTAGAGAGGGAGGTAGGCTTGCCTCTCATCGAGATACCTGTAGATCAAGAAGGTCCCTATGTTCACAGTCAAGTATTAGGGAAAGACAGAAAGTTTTTGATTGATACAGGGGCAAGTAGGACCACAATTAGTCACGCCGAAGTTCCAGGGGCTCCGCTCTCAGGCTCAAGAAATGTTTCCCTTGGATTTTCAGGAAAGCCTATCGTTAATGAGATTTCAAAGCCAGTCACTCTAGAAGTAGGTCCATTGTCCCGCACTACTGATCTGTTGCTTACTAAGTCATGTCCAGAAAACCTATTAGGCATTAAAACACTGAAAGAATTAGGTGCAGTTATATGTTGTTCCCCAGAGGGAATACGTCTGTTCCTACGTGACTTTAAGGGTCACTATGTATTACGAGATTTTGATTCCAGACTGTCCAATGTTCCGCAGCATTTATGGGCGCAAGGTCCAACTGATGTAGGTTATATGCAAATCACACCCTATCGTGTGACTCTCAAACCAGGTGTAGTGTTACCACGAATCAGACAGTACAGATTGCCACCCGAGGCTGTAGCAGCCTTATCCAAAATTATTGACGAGCTCATGGCTCAAGGAGTAGTTGTAGAAACTGACTCCAATGTATGCAACTCTCCGATCATTCCAGTCATGAAACGTACTGATCCAAATGCACCCCCAGTATATCGATTAGTGATTGACCTACGAGAACTTAACAAATGTATTATTCCTCAGTACCCAGTTGTCCCAGACATCTCTTCCCTATTGACAGCCATTGATTCCGAAGCCACGTTCTTCACAGTAATAGACCTCAAGAATGCATTTTTTAGTGTTCCTATTCATCCAGACAGCCAGTTTCTTTTCGGATTTTGTTTAAATGGAAGGAGCTATATGTTCACACGCGCTCCTCAAGGTTTCACAGAAAGCCCTAGTATTTACAGTCAAGCACTTAAGAGACAACTAGACAACATTCACATGCCAACTGACACTGCCCTGCTCCAGTATGTCGATGATCTACTGATCACAGCCCGTTCTGAACGTGACTGCGAGCGAGCGTCACTCACGGTTTTGTATTTCCTAGCCGAGATGGGGCACAAGGTGTCACCTTCGAAGCTTCAATTCTGTGTCCAGCAAGTGGTATACTTAGGACACTTACTGTCCAAGAGGGGTAGGCAGTTGACACCAGACCGTATCCAGTTGATAGCGAGTCTTCCCCAGCCCACGACCCAGAAGGAGGTACGTGCCTTTATCGGCCTTACTTCTTATTGTAGACAATGGATTCCTCAGTATGCATTTTTAGCCAAGCCACTGATACAGTTAACGACACAGGAGGCAGCCGTATCGACTGTTCTCCCTTGGACATCTGAACATACACTTAGTTTCAACGAGTTAAAGAAAGCCATATGCCAAGCTCCAGTTCTAGCTACACCGAACTACAGTAAGCCTTTTACACTTTTTATCACTGAACGTGAAGGTACAGCATTATCTGTTCTCACACAAGATCAAGCAGGACAATACAAGCCCTGTGCTTATTTTTCGAGCACACTAGATCCAGTCGCCCAGGCGTTGCCTGCGTGCCTCAAGTCAGTTGCAGCCACAGCACTAGCTATCAGACAAAGTGATTCCATAGTTTTAGGACATACTTTGACAGTACAAGTCCCACACTCCGTGGAAGTTCTTTTAAACCGAACACAAACTCAGCACTTGACAATTGCACGTTTAACAGGTTATGAATTGACACTGTTCCAGCCACACATAGAAATTAGACGCTGCAACATCCTGAATCCTGCTACACTGTTACCATCAGTTAGTTCAAATTCTGCCACACACGACTGTGTGGAAGCAGTCAACATTACGACAAAGCCAAGACAGGACCTGACAGACATTCCGTTACCAGATCCTGACCTGACACTTTATGTGGATGGTTCATGTATGAGAACTAGTACAGGAGAACTAGTCGCCGCGTATGCAGTGACTACTGACACCGAAGTTATTGAAACACACCGTATTGACACTCTGTCCGCTCAAGCAGCAGAGCTAGTTGCTCTGACACAAGCCTGCATACACGCCAAGAACCTGAAAGTTAATGTTTACACAGATTCACGTTACGCATTTGGAGTTGTACACGACTTCGGAGTGCTCTGGCAGGAGAGAGGTTTCATGACTTCTCATGGAACCAAGATTCAGCATGGTCTCCTTATTCAAGCCCTGTTAGATGCCATACATTTACCGACATCCATCGCTATCATGAAGTGCAAAGCACATACGAAAGTTACTGACATTATTTCTCAAGGTAACGATCTAGCAGATCGCACAGCCAAGCTTACAGCACAGACTCTAGACATTCCAGTTAACCTGACACACACCCCAGATCCGACTACATGTATGACAGTTAAGGACCCTACTCAAGATGTCATAGATATCCAGTTACATGCTACTCCCGAAGAAATCAAGAAATGGTCCGAACAAGGAGGGGTCCAGACAGATCAAGGATGGTTAACGAAGGGTAGAGCCACATGGTTTCTCCCCGACTCTATGGTTCAAGTCATCATTAATACCGCACATAGTCCAGCACATTTAGGAGAAAAAGCTATGTTAGACAGTATCCAGAACATTTGGTTCAACAAACATTTACGAGCTGCAGCCAAGCAGAAAGTCCGTACCTGTATGATATGTTGTCAGTTTAATCCAGGTAAAAGTGTCCCGGTGGAACAAGGTGGATTCCAGCCTCCTGACCACCCCTTTGAAGTCCTCCAGATGGATTATATTCAGATGGAGCGATGTCGAGGTTTCAAGTATGTCCTTGTAGTTGTATGCGCTTTGTCCAGATGGACAGAAGCATATCCAGTCCCAGATTACACAGCCGCGACCACTGCCAAGCAGTTGGTTCGTGAGTTCTTCCCTCGATATGGACTCCCTAGAGTCGTATATTCTGATAACGGTCAGCCATTCTCATCTGAGTTGATGAAGCACGTTTCCCTGTTGTTAGGGTACCAGTGGAAGTTCCATTGTGTACGCCATCCCGAAGCAGCCGGTCTAGTCGAGAGACATAATCAGACTCTGAAAATTCGAATTGCAAAAATATGTAAAGATAAGGGTGTGGACTGGCTAGTAGCTCTGCCAGTCGCTTTGTTTTATATGCGCATGGTCGCACATTCCAGATCAGGTCTGTCCCCGTATGAGGTCGTATTCGGCCGCCCCCCTAACATGTGGGGTACTCCTAGACCCCGAAGTATTACTGATGTTTCATGTAATATGCTGACAGATTACCTAGCTTCCTTGATGTCTGCCCTCAACTCATGTCGTTCACAGGTTGCTGCCGCATTTCCAGACAATACCGAGGTGGCACCGCATGAAATCGTTCCAGGTTCCATGGTGATGGTCCGGAACTTTGACAGATCAAGTCCGCTGGAGCCACGTTGGAAGGAGCCCCGTCAGGTCCTCCTCACCACCCGTACAGCCGTGAAATTGGAAGGACGCCGCGGCTGGGTACACCTTTCGCACGTCAAGAAATTCTACGGATTGAAACCGGTCTCTAAAAACATTTTCCAGGATATCAAGACTTGTCAAAACATTGTTCCTAAGGACTGTCCCGCAAATAACATTGATACAACCCCTCCCTTGGTAGAGAAAACTCCGCAGCAGGAGTATAAGCAAAAACTCCGGTCTAGTAAAATAAGTCAGTCAGTTTGATTGTCTAAGTCCTCCCCTAGGTGAAACGGTTAGACTGTTTCTGACATGTATAAAATAGACCCCCATAGTGAGAGAGTTAGTCAAAACTCAAACCGATGTATCGTTTTTCTGAGTTTCATATTATTCATCAGCATAATGATTTCCTGCACTAGTTACGCATTTTTCCTGTGTTTCCCAGTCCCTCATGTAAATAAGCATTCTAATGTTACAGTAGAACACACGTTTAGTGATCTGCCTCCTCACGAATATTCATACCGCCTCGCTATGCGTAACAATACCTTCATCCGTATGTTGCATTATTCACACCAGACCAGCAATGCCACTAATTGTTGGGTGTGTGGTCGACTCCCCCCTTTCCAGACGTCGAAGGGAGTTCTGCCACTTTTTCCTTATCCTTTTTCACATAATGGTTCGTGTGGAGCATGGTCCACGTTAACGTCATCCTTAACAGATATGTCTTTTCTTAACAGTACATGTTTCCCAGACAAGCAAGGTTTCCCCCACAGAACAGGTTTAGATCTAGAAAATGAAGTGTATAATTTAGGTAATTATTCGTCGAATTTTATGGTCCTGAATGTTCAGTCTGATACTACTCCAGACTCACCTGCTATTTCAGTACTACCAGTCAAAGGCGAATTATGTGTCCGAAATAAGGGTTCCGTACACGTAGGACATAGTGATTGTACTACTATTGTCAAGTATAGTGACAGTGGGAAATCTATTTTTAAAACTTCACGTCATTCTTATTTTATTTGTGGTCAAACTGCATATGTTCGTCTGCCCCTCGATTGGGAGGGAACCTGTTACATTGCCTTCCTACTGCCACCTGTTTTCCTAGCCCCACCTGACTACCATAGGAATTCCTTCCTAGTACATACTAGACACAAGAGAAACCTCCCGATTGTCGACTATACTGAAACTGCTGCAGAGCAATTCATTGATATTGATAAAGGTGTTTTCCCTTATTTAGGTACAGTTGTAAACAGTAAGCTAATCCGTAGGTTGACAAGAACCCTTGAAGCAGTAGTAGATGAGACTGCCTCCGCTCTAGGTAACTTAACCGAAGAGCAATCCTTTATGAGAATTGTTGTGCTCCAGAATCGTCTCGTCCTTGACGTCATACTGGCCGATAGGGGCGGGGCCTGTAGAGTCCTCGGATCTAGTTGCTGCATTTTCATTCCAAATAACGCGCCGTCTGTTTATTCAGCTATAACCAGACTTCATAAAATTGCCCATCTGTTACACCAGAATCCAGGCACCTGGACATGGTCCGGTTGGTTCTGGAATATAATTTCCGCCTGGGGATGGAAAGTCCTGTCCTTTCTAGGTATTGCAGTAGCGATCATATTCAGCTGCTGCCTCTGTATACAATGTGGCCCTGCGATTTGCGGCATGTGTGCTACCTCTTGTATTCCTAGTCCCAAGCCTCGTTCTAAATCCCGTTCCAAGACAATTCGAGATGAACAAATGGTACTGTATGAAATGATAGATGGTATCATGAATATTGATGTTTCCTGATGGAAACGTAGTGACAAGGAGGGAATGTGGAAAAGTAAATTTTGTCATGTTCTGTGTCCCTACGTGTCATCCATCATATGTTATGTGTGCATGACCAATATGCATATGTTATTCCCCATGTCCGATTCAAGACGCAATTACAGTTGTGTCCACCTCTGATATGCCATTTCCCAGTCCCCGTGAATACTACGAATACCAGGCCTATGTAAAGTAATGTTGCCATGTTTCTCAGTGTGCACGTTATTCTATTACAAAGTCCCCGTTTCCAGGCCTCAACAGGGCCTGGACATCAGATTCAGCTCCTGTCTCCTGAAG
The DNA here is from genome assembly GCF_964261635.1 of Lissotriton helveticus. Classification (NCBI taxonomy): domain Eukaryota; kingdom Metazoa; phylum Chordata; class Amphibia; order Caudata; family Salamandridae; genus Lissotriton; species Lissotriton helveticus. The sequence continues at coordinate 500,003,684 of NC_136062.1, forward strand.
CCTCGCTGAGGAGCGATGCAGCCCCCACCTGTATCCTCGACCTTTCACTTACTTCCTGCCTCGCAGTGCCCGGTGCAGCTTGGCTCTGCCTCTGAGTCTGCCAAAAGTATGTTATAGTTCCAGTTATCAGTTCAGTCCTCCTCCTCTGCATTCCTAAGCTACTGAACTGCATCAATAGTTTCCGTCATTGTCTAGCCTTCACGGCTCCATGTTAGAGAATACTGTATTTAATGGTCATTTAATACTCTTCATCACGCACTACATGTAGAATAAATGCATGCTCTAGTCTTAGAGTCAATTAGCTTTTCCCCTCATGACTTCTAGTTTATATCAACATGTTCCCTAAACATTAGATACCAGATAGGGTTTAGGTACATGTCGCTCCGACCCTCCAGACTTTAGTCTCTGCTCCTAGCACAGAGTTCATAGCCCCCAGCTTCTCCTAGTAACACGTCATTGCCAGTTTGCGCGCACCACCAGGTTAGAGGTCCCGGCTCCTTAGGTAGCCCCCTCCAATGTTTCCGCCCATTTCATGACATATTCTGTTACGTTTTCATCACATGTCTGAGTTACACCTTCTTTATCCCTTATCTTTCGCGACTGCTACGCGTCACGCCTTCTGCTCCACCCACTGCTACGCCTACTGCAATGTAATGTTATGTGTTCGCGCTATGTATATATGCTCCTGTATTGTTATTAAAAGTTAGCGCGCTCATCCCAGACCCAGCCCCAGCAGCTGCTGGGCCCTGTCATCCTATTCCTATGCAGGTTGTCCTGTTCCTGTCCTTATGCTGTATTAAACCTGCAAAACTCCTACTACCTCGAATCTTGACTCTTATTTATTGAGCTATCTGTTATGATATATGTCTAGTCAAAAATAGGGTATTATTTATTTATTTACCACACTTCCCTGCTGTGCCATAGCGCCTACGTATTACCCCCCCCTTCAAGTAACGGGCACCGTTACTACGTAGCTCGGATTCTGCCTTCTAAGTCATATCTGTGCACTCTACTAATGGCAACAGGTCCTCCACAAGACCGGCCCAGCCTACCTCAACAGAAGGCTCTGCTTCAACGTCTCCAACCGCCAACTCCGCTCTGCCAACCTCATCCTCGCCACCATCCCCTGCATCCGAAGAACCACCGCAGGCGTCAGATCCTTCTCCCACCTCGCCGCCAAGACCTGCAATACCCTTCCACTCAGCCTACGACAGACCCAAGACCTGCTGACCTTCAGGAGGATACGCAAGACCTGGCGTTCGACCAGTAGCGGCACCCCCTTCTTTTCTTCCCTTTTTTCTTCCCCAGTGCCTTGAGACCCTCGCGGGTAAGTAGTGCGCGCTACAAATTCTGTGATTGATTGATTGATTGACTGCATTCACAGGGCCCCATCTGCACAGAGCTCAGCCAGGGGCCCCTCGTCCCTGGACGGTCACCATCAGCTCACCTGAGGCTTCTCTCCCAACGCCTGGCTCATCTGGAAACAACTGCTGCTCTTCACTTACACTGAGTGTAAACACAGATGTGACCACCGGATAACCTGAAAACGGAAAAGGAGATTGTAAAAGTATGAACGGCAATGAGGAAACAAAAAATGTCCAAGGTTTATAAGGAGCACGCTGAACAGAGGGGCACAGGAGTGCGGATGAGTGAAATCTGGGGTCAAGCTTCGCCCTCATCCAAGACATGTACATACCATGTGCATTATTGTCACAGGAGAGGGTCCAACGTGAAAGAAAGCAAGGGGCATCTGTCTAGTGAGCAAGAGATGGCTTGAGGCGGGGGGCGCCATTTTGATCTTGGATCCAACATTGTAATCAAATCTTACAGGGTTTTCAAATAAGATGAACAAAGTTTCAACTGTAAAGCACAGTTCAGTCACATGAGGCTGAGAATAAGTTGGCACGAGGGCAGCTGCAGCCCCTGTGCCAGGCTCCTTCCGACCCTGCCCAAGGGGTGGGTAAGGCAGAGGAGGAGAGCTGGAGCATGTCTGCCATGGAGATGCCCCCTGTAGGCTGGTATGTTTGTTCTCCTTCACAGACGTCAATGACCTTGTGCAAGATGACATCTAATGTTACCAGGGCACTATCAGGAATAGAAGGTGGGTAAGTCCCTGACAGCGACACCCTTGTTTGTCTTCTGTATCAGCACCCTTTATCCCAGCCCCCCTTCAGCTGCGTGGGATGCTGCTCAGGGGGACAAGAGCTGGTCACACCAATCTTGTATGTCCCTCCTCCATCCGCAAAGAGCCAATCCCATGCAGTTCTTCAGCCAAGAGTGGCACACTCGTGAAGGTCTCCAATGCCTGGCCTCTCTTCTGTCCCCTCAGCAGCCTCCATCCTGGTGAAGGGACCAGGGCATTGACAAAGAGTTGGGGAGTTTATTTCCACCAAGATATTAGAGAAGAAACAACTAGCGCTGCCGGCTGGCTGCAGCACCAAAGATGGGCCCTTTGCGCAGTCAGTTGAAAGCAGACGGGGAGGCCACGGAGCACTACCGCACCTTGGCCACTTACTATAGTGCAGGTTGAAGTGACACTGGTAAGTAGGGAGTCGGGTAGAATGGCGGTGGAGGCCACATCTGCACTTTGGGGGCTGGCCTTGCCAAGGGGAGGGTCGGCTGAACTGAGCATCAGAGGTCAAGCCTGTTCCAGGTAAGGTTCTTCTGGGAAATGGACCCTGTAGTTGGGCCATGGTTGGTGCACTGAGCACCGGTCCCTGTGCCTACGCCATGGGTGGATGTACAAGTCACTCAAAGCTGCTGTTCGGCCATGAATGATGTACTGAGCACTGGTCGCTGAGCCTGCCCCATTGGTGGATGTACTGGGGTGTTGGAAGAGGGTAATAGTGAGGTGTTGAGGGTGCTGGGGGGTGTTGAGGGTAATAGTGGGGTGTTGATGGAGTTGGGGTTGTTGAATGTGCTGGGGAGGTGTTGAGGGTGCTGGGGGTGTTGATGGTGCTGGGGGGGTTTTGAGGGTGCCGGGGGGGTTTTGAGGGTGCGGGGGGGGGGTTGAGGGTGCGGGGGGGGGGTTGAGGGTGCAGGGGGGGTGTTGAGGGTGCAGGGGGGTGTTGAGGGTGCAGGGGGTTGTTGAGGGTGCTGGGAGGTGTTGAGGGTGCTGGGGGTGTTGAGGGTTATAGGGGGTGTTGAGGGTTATAGGGGGTGTTGAGGGTAATAGGGGGTTTTGAGGGTGCTGGGGGGTTTTGAGGGTGCAGGGGGTTGCTGGGGTGGTGTTGAGGGTGCAGGGGGGTGTTGAGGGTGCTTGGGGAGGGGTGCTGGAAAGTAATAAAACCTGCATCTTTCCTCGCCGTATGGCGGGGGGGCCTAACATCGATCCCCCCGTCCTTTCAGAATAAACCTGAGAGACCCCTCACAGTCCAGTCATGGGGGAGGGCCCCAGGGCTCCCCAGTCCTGCCAAGTATCACGCATTGGGCGTTAGAGTGACGCATTTCAGTGTGGTAATCCGCATTACCGCATTGAAATGCATTGCCACCCATATCTGCTTTGTGTCTGTACCTTGACTGGAAGCTCCAAGCACAGGCAACAGCAGCGCGCCGCTCATAGCAGGGCACTGCGCGCGCTCCGAGCTGTGGTCTGCAGCAAACAGGCTTTGGCTCTCGCACTAGGAGTCAAGGAGGTGCTGTCGGTATCACACTGCAGAGACAATGAACTGCAGTGCCAGAAGTATCAACTTCATGTGATCAGATTTGGTGCGGCGCGGCTGACTGACAGCTTGACGTCATGAATCCATCTAAGGTAGTGTCCAATGACCAGTAAGGTTGTTGCTATAACTGCGTGCTGGGGACGTGACATCCTGCTTCCAAGAAGCGTGAAGTTTTGAGGAAGGCGCGCCTCCGCAGTAACATTAGGCAAGAGAGAAAGAGATGCTCTCGCATTAACCAGGGAAACGTCATAAGGTAGCCTCTGACAGTAGAAACTGGAAAAGTAGATAGCGGACTTTCACTTCCTGGAGAGATCAGAGGTCAACCTTTTCCCATCACATTCATTTCTTGCATGAACCCGTCTTGGACAACAGCCACCACACGGTAACAGCGATTTGTTTTATTCTCCTTGTTTTACCATGCTCCTTATCTTTCATTTTTGCCTAATTAGCATTATTTTCACCTTTTTCCTTATTAGTCAATACATTATTCTATCCAAAAATCAGGAGTTTATTATACAAGCAGCATTGTACAAGGGCAGCCATTAACTAGCAGTAGAATAAAGCACAGACTCCCTGTGGACACTTGTCTGAGGTATGTGACTGTGACGCGGTCTTCGAAGCTCTGTCATGCGCCGTGGAGCCCGCGCCCTCCATGTCTGCCGAGCTGGCGGCCTGCAGCTGTGACGGTTTGATCATTGAGCTGTCACTGTGAGTCGGCCACCTCAGGCCACCTCAGGCCTCCTCCGGCCACCTCAGGCCTCCTCAGGCCACCTCAGGCCTCCTCAGGCCACCTCAGGCTGTGGCCACCTCAGGCCACCTCAGGCCTCCTCAGGCCACCTCAGGCCACCTCAGGCTGTGGCCACCTCAGGCCACCTCAGGCCACCTCAGGCTGTGGCCACCTCAGGCCACCTCAGGCCTCCTCAGGCCACCTCAGGCCTCCTCAGGCCTCCTCAGACCACCTCAGGCCTCCTCAGACCACCTCAGGCCTCCTCAGACCACCTCAGGCCTCCTCAGACCACCTCAGACCACCCCAGGCCACCTCAGACCACCCCAGGCCACCTCAGGCCTCCTCAGACCACCTCAGGCCTCCTCAGACCACCTCAGGCTGTGGCCACCTCAGGCCTCCTCAGGCCACCTCAGGCCTCCTCAGACCACCTCAGGCCACCTTAGGCTGTGGCCACCTCAGGCCACTTCAGGCCTCCTCAGGTCACCTCAGGCCACCTCATGCCTCCTCAGGCCTCCTCAGGCCTCCTCGGGCCTCCTCAGGCCACCTCAGGCCACCTCAGGCTTCCTAAGGCCACCTCAGGCTTCCTAAGGCCACCTCAGGCCTCCTCAGACCACCTCAGGCCTCCTCAGGCCGTGGCCACCTCAGGCCTCCTCAGGCCACCTCAGGCCTCCTCAGACCACCTCAGACCACCTCAGACCACCTCAGGCCTCCTCAGACCACCTCAGGCTGTGGCCACCTCAGGCCTCCTCAGGCCACCTCAGGCCACCTCAGGCCACCTCAGGCCTCCTCGGGCCACCTCAGACCACCTCAGGTCACCTCAGGCCTCCTCAGACCACCTCAGGCTGTGGCCACCTCAGGCCTCCTCAGGCCACCTCAGGCCTCCTCAGACCACCTCAGGCTGTGGCCACCTCACGCCACTTCAGGCCACCTCAGGCCTCCTCAGACCACCTCAGGCTGTGGCCACCTCAGGCCAAAATAACACATCCACCACACATCTCACCATTCCTACGATACACTCAAATGCCCTTAGACCCCCCTCACTAAACAGCAGAACCTCCAACCCCAAGAACCTTAGAAAAGTCCCTCTCTCTCTTGAACCCTCTCTTGGACCCTCCACCGCTCCCAACACACCCCGTCTCAAATGCACTCTCCTTAACTGCAGATCGGCCTCGAAACATTCCGCCGCCATCGCTGATCTCCTCTTATCGATGGACCTTGACTTAATCATACTGACTGAAACATGGCTAACTGAAGCCTCCTCAACTATAATGGACATTCTGGTTCCACCTAATTACCACATAATTAGACTTGACAGGCCAGGCAAAATAGGTGGAGGAATTTCATGCATCCACAGGAACAACCTCTCGGTTCTGAAAGGCAAGTCCACCCCTATAACATCCCTAACATCCTTTGAATACATTTGCCTAGACATTATCAGTGGGGACAAACCGATATGCTCTCTACACTGCATTTACCACCCACCCAGAGACAACCTCACCTTTTCTCAACAAATCATGGATATGATCTCAACAAATTCCGGACGGCAGCTCACCCAAATATACCTTGGCGACTTCAACCTCCACTGGAACGATCACAATGACGCGATGGTAAATAGTCTTAAAAGTTTCCTCAATGCCCTTGACCTCACCCAAATATGCAACAGCCCGACCCACAAGAAAGGCTCCACCCTCGACCTTATCATCTCCAAAGAGGACTCTATCCAACTAGAGTCTATCCAACCTTGTGACTGGTCAGATCACCATACTGTCACATTCTTCATCAATGTAAAAGTGAAATCCAACCCGGCTCAATCCGCTAAACCCAAAGTCTGGAAAAGAGACCTGAAAAAGCTCAACCCAAGCTCTCTGTCTCCTAACAGCTGCAATCTCCTACTACCACCGCCCGGCGTTGAGGACGTTCAAACATTGACTGACCACTACCTCAATGCTATGTCCACAATAATAAATGAGGCGGCACCTATGCAGTTACAAAGAGTCTCAACTAAAATGTCCAACCCATGGTATAACGGAAGTCTCAATGAGGACAGACGAGACATGCGAATGGCAGAACGCACCTGGAGATCAGCTCCCTCTGCACTGCACCTAAAAACGCTGAAGAAAAAGAGAAACGCCTATTTCAGGAAAATAAAACGCTCAAAACTAGACTTCTTCATCCTCCAGCTGTACCAAGCAAAAAAACGTCCGAGAAAACTGTTTGAGCTAATCAAAACACAATCCAAGGAACAACCCCAACCACTCAGCACTCGAAGCTCCCTCCTGTGAAGAATTCTCCGCTTTCTTTACCCAAAAAACTGACAACATAAAGAGTGATCTCCTCGCGGACGCAAGCCTCTATTCCAAACCACACTGCATAGCACCCACTGAACCAAAAAACAATGCTACATGGTCATCCTTTGGCACATACTCTGAAGAGGAAATTGGCAAACTGCTCAGCACCTTGAAACCATCCAATCACCTAACAGATCCCTTTCCTGCTAACGCTGTAAAAGACTTTGCCCCTTTGCTTCTCCCACTCTGGACCAGAATTATTAACGGCTCACTTCAACAAGGAACCATACCCGACTCCCTCAAAGTTGGACAAGTCACACCCTTACTAAAGAAACCTACAGCAGACCCCTCTGATCTGAACAATTATCGTCCCATCACTAATATCCCCACTCTCGCCAAACTGCTGGAGAAATGCGTACAACTACAATTGACTAAACACATTGAACAATTTGATCTCCTCAATCCTCATCAATCAGGTTTCCGAGCAGGACACAGTACAGAAACTGCTATGACTCACATAATTGACGACGCACTTCAAATGCTAGACCAAAACGACACCTGCCTCCTCATCCTTCTTGATCTCTCTTCAGCATTCGACACCGTTAAACATGAGAACTTACTCAAACTATTAAGCACTAGAATGGGATTATCTGGAACTGTTCTCAAATGGTTCACTTCCTTCCTTCACAACAGATCGCAGAAGTTCAATAGCAACAATCTGATGTCATCGCCTATACCGGTAACACTGGGCGTCCCCCAAGGATCCTCTCTAGCCCCAACTTTGTTCAACTTAGTGATGGAACCTCTAACCTCCTTGCTACAAGCATCCAACTTACACTTTCACATGTACGCCGATGACACCCAACTATATCTCAAATTACAATCCCCCAAAGACATTCTGCTCCTGAACTCAACTATCAGAGGCACCCAATCCTGGCTAGCCGATAATCATCTCAAACTCAATGCTTTGAAAACAGAGTTCCTTCTGATATCACCTACATCGAAGATCTCCACCACTCAAAGTTGGCTTAAACACCTTACTGCACTCAATGTCGAACCCACCATCGTGGACTCAGCAAAATCTTTAGGCATAACCCTCGACACCAATCTCAGCATGCAGCAACACATCAACAAGGCTACTAAGGGAGCGAATTTCCAAATCAATACCCTGAGGAAACTTAAAGCATTCCTCCCAGCCAATAACTTCCAAACCGCAGTACAATCACTAGTCATCCCTCGAATAGAATATGGCAGCGTCGCCCTCTGCGGACTCCCGCTAACTACTACCGCACCTCTAAGAGCTTCTCTAAACACTGCAGCGAGGCTCATAACTGGGTCAAAAAAGCACTCTCATATTACACCTGACTTAAAATCCCTGAACTGGCTGCCTTTTGAAGCCAGAATACATCTGAAAATCGCCTGCATGGCACACAAGGCGATACACCTGAACTCTCCTGGCTACCTCACGCAGAAGTTGACAATTTCTGGCGGCGCTAGAAAAACTAGAGGCACAAACAATCTTCTGCTGAAGCCTCGTAGATTCCGGAAGGAAAAAACATATAAACGCTCCTTCTCAGGAATGGCACCCAGAATCTGGAACTCACTCCCCCCGAAACTAGGCTCATCTCTTCCACTACACTGTTTAAGAAAGAAGTAAAAGCTATCCTCATGGCAAAAAACACCTGAACTGTTAAGTAGGTCACCTTAAGAAAAGGCACCGATCTGTATTATTTGTCTGACCCCCGTTGCACATATGCATTATTTGTGTTAGTGATTCACTGATTTACATGCTGGCTGTGCCCTCAGTTATTTGTATTTTATGCTCCCCAGACTTAATTGTTTTGATTATGTTCCCTCATGTACCCTTTCTGTGTAAAGCGCTCTGATATCTACAAAGATCTTGTCCGCGCTATATAAAACTTTCAAAATAAATAAAAATAAATAAATTCAGGCCTCCTCAGGGCTCCTCAGGCCTCCTCAGGCTGTGGCCACCCCAGGCCTCCTCAAGCCTCCTCAGACCACATCAGGCCACCTCAGGCCTCCTCAGACCACCTCAGGCTGTGGCCACCTCAGGCCACCTCAGACCACCTCAGGCCTCCTCAGACCACCTCAGGCCTCCTCAGACCACCTCAGGCTGTGGCCACCTCAGGCCTCCTCAGGCCACCTCAGGCCTCCTCAGACCACCTCAGGCCTCCTCAGGCCACCTCAGGACTCCTCGGGCCACCTCAGGCCTCCTCAGGCCACCTCAGGCTGTGGCCACCTCACCCTCCTCAGACCACCTCAGGCCACCTCAGGCCTCCTCAGGCCACCTCAGGCCTCCTCAGACCACCTGAGGCTGTGGCCACCTCAGGCCTCCTCAGACCTCCTCAGGCCTCCTCAGACCACCTCAGGCCACCTCAGGCTGTGGCCACCTCAGGCCACCTCAGGCCTCCTCAGGCCACCTCAGGCCACCTCAGGCCTCCTCAGGCCACCTCAGGCTGTGGCCACCTCAGGCCTCCTCAGGCCACCTCAGGATGTGGCCACCTCAGGCCTCCTCAGACCACCTCAGGCCTCCTCAGGCTGTGGCCACCTCAGGCCTCCTCAGGCCACCTCAGACCACCTCAGGCCTCCTCAGACCACCTCAGGCCTCCTCAGACCACCTCAGGCCACCTCAGGCTGTGGCCACCTCATGCCACCTCAGGCCTCCTCAGGCCACCTCAGGCCTCCTCAGGCCACCTCAGGCTGTGGCCACCTCAGGCCTCCTCAGGCCACCTCAGACCACCTCAGGCCTCCTCAGGCCACCTCAGGATGTGGCCACCTCAGGCCTCCTCAGGCCATCTCAGGCCTCCTCAGACCACCTCAGGCCTTCTCAGACCACCTCAGGCCCCCTCAGACCACCCCAGGCCTCCTCAGACCACCTCAGGCTGTGGCCACCTCAGGCCTCTTCAGACCACCTCAGGCCTCTTCAGACCACCTCAGACCACCTCAGGCCCCCTCAGACCACCCCAGGCCTCCTCAGACCACCTCAGGCCACCTCAGGCCACCTCAGGCCTCCTCAGACCACCTCAGGCTGTGGCCACCTCAGGCCTCTTCAGACCACCTCAGGCCTCTTCAGACCACCTCAGACCACATCAGGCCCCCTCAGACCACCCCAGGCCACCTCAGGCCACCTCAGGCCTCCTCAGACCACCCCAGGCCGCCTCAGGGCGCCTCAGGCCTCCTCAGGCCACCTCAGGCCACCTCAGGTCACCTCAGGCCTCCTCAGACCACCTCAGGCTGTGGCCACCTCAGGCCTCCTCAGACCACCTCAGGCTGTGGCCACCTCAGGCCACCTCAGGCCTCCTCAGACCACCTCAGGCCTCCTCAGACCACCTCAGGCTGTGGCCACCTCAGGCCTCCTCAGACCACCTCAGGCCGCCTCAGGGCGCCTCAGGCCTCCTCAGGCCACCTCAGGTCACCTCAGGCCACCTCAGGTCACCTCAGGCCACCTCAGGCCTCCTCAGACCACCTCAGGCTGTGGCCACCTCGGGCCTCCTCAGGCCTCCTCAGACCACCTCAGGCCTCCTCAGACCACCTCAGGCTGTGGCCACCTCAGGCCTCCTCAGACCACCTCAGGCTGTGGCCACCTCAGGCCTCCTCAGACCACCTCAGGCCTCCTCAGACCACCTCAGGGCTCCTCAGGTCACCTCAGGCCTCCTCAGACCACCTCAGGCCTCCTCAGACCACCTCAGGCTGTGGCCACCTCAGGCCTCCTCAGACCACCTCAGGGCTCCTCAGGTCACCTCAGGCCTCCTCAGACCACCTCAGGCCTCCTCAGACCACCTCAGGCTGTGGCCACCTCAGGCCTCCTCAGACCACCTCAGGCCTCCTCAGACCACCTCAGGACTCCTCGGGCCACCTCAGGCCTTATCAGGCCACCTCAGGCCTCCTCAGGTCACCTCAGGCCTCCTCAGGCCACCTCAGGCCTCCTCAGGGCTCCTCAGGTCACCTCAGGCCTCCTCAGACCACCTCAGGCCTCCTCAGACCACCTCAGGCTGTGGCCACCTCAGGCCTCCTCAGACCACCTCAGGCCTCCTCAGACCACCTCAGGACTCCTCGGGCCACCTCAGGACTCCTCGGGCCACCTCAGGCTGTGGCCACCTCAGGCCTCCTCAGACCTCCTCAGGCCTCCTCAGGCCTCCTCAGGCCACCTCAGGCTGTGGCCACCTCAGGCCACCTCAGGCCTCCTCAGGCCACCTCAGGCCACCTCAGGCCTCCTCAGGCCACCTCAGGCCTCCTCAGACCACCTCAGGACTCCTCAGACCACCTCAGGACTCCTCGGGCCACCTCAGGACTCCTCGGGCCACCTCAGGCTGTGGCCACCTCAGGCCTCCTCAGGCCTCCTCAGGCCACCTCAGGCTGTGGCCACCTCAGGCCACCTCAGGCCTCCTCGGGCCACCTCAGACCACCTGAGGCTGTGGCCACCTCAGGCCTCCTCAGGCCTCCTCAGGCCACCTCAGGCTGTGGCCACCTCAGGCCACCTCAGGCCTCCTCAGGCCACCTCAGGCCACCTCAGGCTGTGGCCACCTCAGGCCTCCTCAGGCCACCTCAGGATGTGGCCACCTCAGGCCTCCTCAGACCACCTCAGGCCTCCTCAGGCTGTGGCCACCTCAGGCCTCCTCAGGCCACCTCAGACCACCTCAGGCCTCCTCAGACCACCTCAGGCCTCCTCAGACCACCTCAGGCCTCCTCAGACCACCTCAGGCCACCTCAGGCTGTGGCCACCTCATGCCACCTCAGGCCTCCTCAGGCCACCTCAGGCCTCCTCAGGCCACCTCAGGCTGTGGCCACCTCAGGCCTCCTCAGGCCACCTCAGACCACCTCAGGCCTCCTCAGGCCACCTCAGGATGTGGCCACCTCAGGCCTCCTCAGGCCATCTCAGGCCTCCTCAGACCACCTCAGGCCTCCTCAGACCACCTCAGGCCCCCTCAGACCACCCCAGGCCTCCTCAGACCACCTCAGGCTGTGGCCACCTCAGGCCTCTTCAGACCACCTCAGGCCTCTTCAGACCACCTCAGACCACCTCAGGCCCCCTCAGACCACCCCAGGCCTCCTCAGACCACCTCAGGCCTCCTCAGACCACCCCAGGCCGCCTCAGGGCGCCTCAGGCCTCCTCAGGCCACCTCAGGCCACCTCAGGTCACCTCAGGCCACCTCAGGCCTCCTCAGACCACCTCAGGCTGTGGCCACCTCAGGCCTCCTCAGACCACCTCAGGCTGTGGCCACCTCAGGCCACCTCAGGCCTCCTCAGACCACCTCAGGCCTCCTCAGACCACCTCAGGCTGTGGCCACCTCAGGCCTCCTCAGACCACCTCAGGCCGCCTCAGGGCGCCTCAGGCCTCCTCAGGCCACCTCAGGTCACCTCAGGCCACCTCAGGTCACCTCAGGCCACCTCAGGCCTCCTCAGACCACCTCAGGCTGTGGCCACCTCAGGCCTCCTCAGGCCTCCTCAGACCACCTCAGGCTGTGGCCACCTCAGGCCTCCTCAGACCACCTCAGGCTGTGGCCACCTCAGGCCTCCTCAGACCACCTCAGGCTGTGGCCACCTCAGGCCTCCTCAGACCACCTCAGGCCTCCTCAGACCACCTCAGGGCTCCTCAGGTCACCTCAGGCCTCCTCAGACCACCTCAGGCCTCCTCAGACCACCTCAGGCTGTGGCCACCTCAGGCCTCCTCAGACCACCTCAGGCCTCCTCAGGACTCCTCGGGCCACCTCAGGCCTCCTCAGGCCTCCTCAGGTCACCTCAGGCCTCCTCAGGCCACCTCAGGCCTCCTCAGACCACCTCAGGCTGTGGCCACCTCAGGCCTCCTCAGACCACCTCAGGCTGTGGCCACCTCAGGCCACCTCAGACCACCTCAGGCCTCCTCAGCCCCCCTCAGACCACCTCAGGCCACCTCAGGCCTCCTCAGCCCCCCTCAGACCACCTCAGGCCACCTCAGGCCTCCTCAGCCCCCCTCAGACCACCTCAGGTCACCTCAGACCACCCCAGGCCCCCTCAGGTCACCTCAGGCTTCCTAAGGCCTCCTCAGGCTGTGACCACCTCAGGCCTCCTCAGCCCCCCTCAGACCACCTCAGGTCACCTCAGACCACCTCAGGCTGTGGCCACCTCAGGCCACCTCAGACCACCTCAGGCCTCCTCAGCCCCCCTCAGACCACCTCAGGCCACCTCAGGCCTCCTCAGACCACCTCAGGCCCCCTCAGACCACCTCAGGCCTCCTCAGGCCCCCTCAGGCCACCTCAGACCACCTCAGGCTGTGGCCACCTCAGGCCTCCTCAGGCCTCCTCAGGCTGTGGCCACCTCAGGGCTCCTCAGGTCTTTGCAGCAGTTTAAGATCTCTCAGTTTCTCGATGCTCGAGTGACTGTAATTTCAAATATGCTCCCCCCTCTTCATCGCTTTGTTTTGCTCTGAAGAGTCTCTCATGGTCGGTGAATGTCGCTCATAATTACACACATGGCAATCTGAAGTCTTGGCAGCGAGGGCTCCCTGTGGAGACCCCCCGTGGCCCCCGCCCTCCGTCAGTGTCCCCCTCCCCTCCTCCCCCCGTGGCCCGCACTCCATCAGTGCCCCCCCCCCCCAAAGCCCCCCAACCCCACACTCACTCGGCCCCCGCGCCATCTTCCTCCTCGCTCTTCCTCTCGGTGTGACGTCACGCGCCTCTCCTGTCCGCGTCCTTGTGGGGGCGGGGCTTGCTTCAGGCGACTTTCCGAGGGAGCTCGGGCTTCTCGCCTCTTCGGTTCATTTTCCTCAAGTAGTCCAAGTAGTCCCTTCTCTATTTCCGCGGCGGATGAGCGTCAGAGAGGGGGCAGGAGTCTGTAACGCCCCTCCGCTGAGGGACACGGGGGGGGGCAACCCACTGAGGGACACGGGGGGGGGGCAACCCCCAAGAAAGGCACCGGAGGGGCGCGGGGGAGCGCCCCACCAAGGTCTGACAATGTTTGTGCGTGACACTCCACGGCCCCGCGTGACACATTGTTATGCCTTCTCTCTCAATTTAATGCCTGCAGAGTCAGAGTGCTTTCCCTGCCAGGACTGGATCATGTAGCACAATAAATAGACTCACCTGCCCTTCAGGGCCAGACTCCCTGACTGCAGCAATGCAAGGCTCTGTGAATCCAGGCCCCCTGCAAGGCTCTGTGAATCCAGGGCCCCTGCAAGGCTCTGTGAATCCAGGGCCCCTGGGGCTCTGTGAATCCAGGGCCCCTGCAAGGCTCTGTGAATCCAGGGCCCCTGCAAGGCTCTGTGAATCCAGGGCCCCCCTGGGGCTCTGTGAATCCAGGGCCCCTGGGGCTCTGTGAATCCAGGGCCCCCTGGGGCTCTGTGAATCCAGGGCCCCTGCAAGGCTCTGTGAATCCAGGGCCCCTGGGGCTCTGTGAATCCAGGGCCCCTGCAAGGCTCTGTGAATCCAGGGCCCCCTGCAAGGCTCTGTGAATCCAGGGCCCCCTGGGGCTCTGTGAATCCAGGGCCCCTGCAAGGCTCTGATGCCAGGGCCCCTCCAAGGCTCTGTGAATCCAGGCCCCCCTGCAAGGCTCTGTGAATCCAGGGCCCCCTGGGGCTCTGTGAATCCAGGCCCCCCTGCAAGGCTCTGTGAATCCAGGGCCCCCTGGGGCTCTGTGAATCCAGGCCCCCCTGCAAGGCTCTGTGAATCCAGGGCCCCCTGCAAGGCTCTGTGAATCCAGGCCCCCCTGCAAGGGTCTGTGAATCCAGGGCCCCCTGGGGCTCTGTGAATCCAGGGCCCCCTGGGGCTCTGTGAATCCAGGCCCCCCTGCAAGGCTCTGTGAATCCAGGGCCCCCTGGGGCTCTGTGAATCCAGGCCCCCCTGCAAGGCTCTGTGAATCCAGGGCCCCCTGGGGCTCTGTGAATCCAGGCCCCCTGCAAGGCTCTGTGAATCCAGGCCCCCCTGCAAGGCTCTGTGAATCCAGGGCCCCCTGGGGCTCTGTGAATCCAGGGCCCCTGGGGCTCTGTGAATCCAGGGCCCCTGCAAAGCTCTGTGAATCCAGCCCCCCCCTGCAAGGCTCTGTGAATCCAGCCCCCCCCCCTGCAAGGCTCTGTGAATCCAGGGCCCCTGCAAGGCTCTGTGAATCCAGGGCCCCTGCAAGGCTCTGTGAATCCAGCCCCCCCTGCAAGGCTCTGTGAATCCAGGGCCCCTGCAAGGCTCTGTGAATCCAGGGCCCCCTGCAAGGCTCTGTGAATCCAGCCCCCCCCCCCCCCCCTGCAAGGCTCTGTGAATCCAGGGCCCCCTGCAAGGCTCTGATGCCAGGGCCCCTCCAAGGCTCTGTGAATCCAGGCCCCCCTGCAAGGCTCTGTGAATCCAGGGCCCCCTGGGGCTCTGTGAATCCAGGCCCCCCTGCAAGGCTCTGTGAATCCAGGGCCCCCTGGGGCTCTGTGAATCCAGGCCCCCCTGCAAGGCTCTGTGAATCCAGGGCCCCCTGCAAGGCTCTGTGAATCCAGGCCCCCCTGCAAGGCTCTGTGAATCCAGGGCCCCCTGGGGCTCTGTGAATCCAGGGCCCCCTGGGGCTCTGTGAATCCAGGCCCCCCTGCAAGGCTCTGTGAATCCAGGGCCCCCTGGGGCTCTGTGAATCCAGGCCCCCCTGCAAGGCTCTGTGAATCCAGGGCCCCCTGGGGCTCTGTGAATCCAGGCCCCCTGCAAGGCTCTGTGAATCCAGGCCCCCCTGCAAGGCTCTGTGAATCCAGGGCCCCCTGGGGCTCTGTGAATCCAAGGCCCCTGGGGCTCTGTGAATCCAGGGCCCCTGCAGGGCTCTGTGAATCCAGGGCCCCTGCAAAGCTCTGTGAATCCAGCCCCCCCCTGCAAGGCTCTGTGAATCCAGCCCCCCCCTGCAAGGCTCTGTGAATCCAGGGCCCCTGCAAGGCTCTGTGAATCCAGGGCCCCTGCAAGGCTCTGTGAATCCAGCCCCCCCTGCAAGGCTCTGTGAATCCAGGGCCCCTGCAAGGCTCTGTGAATCCAGGGCCCCCTGCAAGGCTCTGTGAATCCAGGCCCCCCCCCCTGCAAGGCTCTGTGAATCCAGGGCCCCCTGCAAGGCTCTGTGAATCCAGGGCCCCCCTGCAAGGCTCTGTGAATCCAGGGCCCCTGCAAGGCTCTGTGAATCCAGGGCCCCTGCAAGGCTCTGTGAATCCAGGGCCCCTGCAAGGGTCTGTGAATCCAGGGCCCCCTGCAAGGCTCTGTGAATCCAGCCCCCCCCTGCAAGGCTCTGTGAATCCAGGGCCCCCTGCAAGGCTCTGTGAATCCAGGGCCCCTGCAAGGCTCTGTGAATCCAGGGCCCCTGCAAGGCTCTGTGAATCCAGGGCCCCTGCAAGGCTCTGTGAATCCAGGGCCCCTGCAAGGCTCTGTGAATCCAGGGCCCCTGGGGCTCTGTGAATCCAGGGCCCCTGGGGCTCTGTGAATCCAGGGCCCCTGCAAGGCTCTGTGAATCCAGGGCCCCTCCAAGGCTCTGTGAATCCAGGGCCCCTGCAAGGCTCTGTGAATCCAGGGCCCCCTGCAAGGCTCTGTGAATCCAGGGCCCCTGCAAGGCTCTGTTTATTTATTTATTTATGCATTTTTATATAGCGCGGACTTTACCCGAAGGCATCAGAGCGCTTCACAATAGGAACAGAACTGATACAGGATGAAAACATTACACGAGAACAGATTACAAAAGCAAACGTTAAGTAACACGGTACAGTGACAATTGTGAGCAAACAAAAATACATGAGGTAGTAAAAAGCGCACAAGAATAAAAAGTGACAAGTGTGCAGGTTACAAGAGAAGACAAAGTATAATTTAAGGTATAAAACTGCAATATATGCTAGACACTCAGGCACAAGAACAAACGTTACGTAGGCGAAGGAGGCACTTGTGCAAGTATCAAAGGTAAAAACATGAACGAGGTAGAAAACTGTGTTACAAGGGCAAAGTGGTGTGTGCATGTTGGAAGAGGGTACCAAACACAAGACAAGGATAATACTGCAGTAAAAGGCAAACACTCCAACCACGAACACACTGGGAAGGCACTTCCATGGTCATGGAAAGAGGAAATTTTCAGTAGTGGGAGGTCTTCCTTCAGATAACAAAGAGGACGTGAGTTACTTTTGGAGGTGTCTCTGGAGGAGGAGAACTTTGAGATCCCTTTTGAAGGCCTGGGCGGAGGCGGTGGTCCGGAGCTGAGGCGGAAAGGAGTTCCAGATTCTCACTGCGTTGCCTGAAAAGGATTCGGCCATCATTCTTTCCTTCTTGAAAGTGGGAGGTGCAAGCAGTAGCTTCTCCGAATTGCGTGACGGTCTAGAGCCTCCCGAGAGTTTCAGTTTATTCGCCAGGTAGCGAGGAGAGGAGGAGTGCAAGGCTTTGTGGGTGATACAAGCGGTCTTGTAGATAGCTGTAGCCTCGAGGGGAAGCCAGCGGAGGGTAGATAACATCGGTGTGATGTGATCGCTTCTTTTGGCCCCATAAATGAAACGAGCTGCTGAATGGAAAACAGACTCAAGTGGGGACAAGTGGGAATTGGAGAGGCCAGTAAGAAAAGAATTGCAGTAGTCTAGTCTGGAGAGGACCAGCGATTGCACCAGGGTTATAAGGTCCTGCCCCGGGAAGAAGCGACGGATTCCCTAAAGAAGGCGCTGTTGGTATCGAGCAGATTTTGCAATGGAATTGATGTGTGGAATTAGATTGAGCTTTTTGTCTAGTATGACACCAAGGGATTTTGCGCTGTCGACAATGATGGGGTTATTGTTTAGTAGATTCATCTGATCCATCCATGATTGAACCGGGGGAGAAGAGAGTGAGGAGGAGAAGAGGAGGAATTCAGTTTTGGAGGGATATAGAATCAGTTGATGAGTTGACATCCAGTTTTGAATGGAGTCGAGAGTGGAGCTTAGGATGGAGAGATCGTGCATGGAGGCAACCTTGAGGTAGAGTTGAGTGTCGTCTGCATAGAGATGATAGTGAATCCCGGATTTGCTTAGGAGATTTCCCAGTGGTTCTAAATAGAGATTGAACAATGTGGGTGCAAGTATAGAGCCTTGGGGAACACCTTGACCTACAGCCACAGGAGATGAAAGACTGTTCGCTATTTTAATCATTTGGGATCTGTCAGAAAGGAAGGATGCAAACCATTTAAGCACTGTGCCCTCCATGCCCATTCTCTGTTGAAGAATATTGAGGAGGGTGTTGTGAGTGACAGTGTCAAAGGCTGCGGAAAGGTCAAGGAGAATTAGAAGACAGGACCCCCCTGAATCGAGTATCCTCAGCGCGTCATCAACCACTTGCAGTAGGGCTGTTTCAGTGCTGCAGTTTTGAATGAAGCCGGACTGACAATTGTCAAGAAGATCATTGTCCTTGATATGACGAGAGAGTTGTTTTGCTACACATCTTTCTGTGACCTTCGCAAGAAAGGGAAGGTTAGTGATGGGGCGGAAGTTGTTGAGGTATTTCGCATCAGCAGTGGGTTTTTTAAGCAGAGGGGTGACCTGCCTAGTTTTGAAGGAGGTCGGAAGGGAGCCTTGCCAGAGGGAGTGGTTGATCAGAGTGGTCCAATAGGAAAGGGAATGGGTATAGAAGTCAATGGCAATGGCACTGGGGATAGGGTCAAGAGAATGGTTGGAGGGCTTTGTTTCGCGTATACACTTGAGAAGGGCATCTTCAGATATGGGGTCAAAGCTCTGCCAAATGGATAAGGATTTGCACTCCTCTGGCGGGGTAGGATGAGAGACCTGATCCACAAGAGATTTCACTTTTTCATCGAAGAAAATAACGAAATCCGTTGCTCTCTTTGTAGAATCATCCACCTTGGAGGTTGGGGGAGAGCAGTCAGGAATCATGATGAGATCGAAAAGTTTTTTGGGTCTATTTTTGGCGGAGTCAAGGAGGGTTTTGAAGTGCGCAGCTTTCCCAAGGAAGATGTGGTTGTGGTACTTGGATCTTGCTGAGCGAAGCATGGCCAAACTGCCGGTGGAGGGTGCTTGCCTCCATTGTTTCTCCAGGACTCTAAGCTGCTTCCTTTCCTCATAAAGGGATTTGTTGAACCAAGGTGCTGAGGGAGTGGGCCTTAACCTTTTTCTTTTGAGTGGAGCGACTTTATTAATTTCAGCTGCAAGAACTGGGAGGCATTGGGATGTGAGTTCGTCCACATCTATGTTCGGGTCTAGCCTTGGAAGTGATAACAAAGCTGATTCACAGAGGGGACCAACATCAATATTTTTGGCATCACGGAACCATGAGATAGCCCTCTTGGGTTGGCCAAGAGTTATAGAGTGTGAAAGTTGAAGAGAGAATGGGATGAGGAGGTGGTCAGACCAATCTACATGAATTGGGGTAGTGGTAGAAAGCATGCCTGCTTTAGAAATAACTAGGTCCAGGATTGCACCCTTAGAGTGGGTTGGTTCAATGCAGTGTTGGATAAGATCGTTTGCAGAGAGGAAGGTGGCCAGTGAGTTCGCAGAGGAGTCTTGCGGTACGCCCCAGTGGAGATTGAAGTCACCGACGAAGGTCTGATTGTCACTTTGTGAGTATTGGTCGCTGATGAAGTCAGTGAGTTCTTCCATAAACGAAGGGCCACTACGAGGCGGGCGGTAAATGACATGGAATCTGAGGGGTGAGCGGTGTTGCAATTGAAGCTCAAGAGAAAGGCATTCAAAGGTGTGGGAGGAGCTGTTAGGAGAGGCCTTAAGTTGGAGGGCATTTCTAAAGATGACTGCAACACCTCCCCCCGTGTTGTCAGTTCTGTCATTCCTAAATAAAGAATAGCCTGTGGGTAATAGGAGATCAAATATAGAGTGAGAGGTATCTTTGAACCAAGTCTCTGTGAGGAAGAGCAAGTCAATCTTGTGAAGGCTGATGGTATCGGAGATTTCAAGTTTGTGTTTTACTGCAGACCTGCAGTTGTGGAGCATACAGCGAAGCTCTGTCAAGACTGTGAATCTAGGCCCCCCTGCAAGGCTCTGTGAATCCAGGGCCCCCTGGGGCTCTGTGAATCCAGGCCCCCTGCAAGGCTCTATGAATCCAGGGCCCCCTGCAAGGCTCTGTGAATCCAGGGCCCCTGCAAGGCTCTGTGAATCCAGCCCCCCCCTGCAAGGCTCTGTGAATCCAGGGCCCCCTGCAAGGCTCTGTGAATCCAGGGCCCCTGCAAGGCTCTGTGAATCCAGGCCCCCTGCGAGGCTCTGTGAATCCAGGGCCCCCTGCAAGGCTCTGTGAATCCAGGGCCCCCTGGGGCTCTGTGAATCCAGGCCCCCTGCAAGGCTCTATGAATCCAGGGCCCCCTGCAAGGCTCTGTGAATCCAGCCCCCCCCTGCAAGGCTCTGTGAATCCAGCCCCCCCCTGCAAGGCTCTGTGAATCCAGGCCCCCTGCAAGGCTCTGTGAATCCAGGCCCCCTGCAAGGCTCTGTGAATCCAGGGCCCCCTGGGGCTCTGTGAATCCAGGGCCTCCTGCAAGGCTCTGTGAGGCCAGGGCCCCCTGCAAGACTCTGTGAATCCAGGGCCCCTGCAAGGCTCTGTGAATCCAGGGCCCCCTGCAAGGCTCTGTGAATCCAGCCCCCCCCCTGCAAGGCTCTGTGAATCCAGGCCCCCTGCAAGGCTCTGTGAATCCAGGGGCCCCTGCAAGGCTCTGTAAATCCAGGGCCCCTGCAAGGCTCTGTGAATCCAGGGCCCCTGCAAGGCTCTGTGAATCCAGGGCCCCCTGGGGCTCTGTGAAGCCAGCCCCCCCCCCTGCAAGGCTCTGTGAATCCAGGGCCCCTGCAAGGCTCTGTGAATCCAGGGCCCCCTGGGGCTCTGTGAGGCCAGGCCCCCCTGGGGCTCTGTGAATCCAGGGCCCCCTGCAAGGCTCTGTGAATCCAGGGCCCCTGCAAGGCTCTGTGAATCCAGGGCCCCTGCAAGGCTCTGTGAATCCAGGGCCCCCTGGGGCTCTGTGAAGCCAGCCCCCCCCTGCAAGGCTCTGTGAATCCAGGGCCCCCTGCAAGGCTCTGTGAATCCAGGGCCCCTGCAAGGCTCTGTGAATCCAGGGCCCCCTGGGGCTCTGTGAATCCAGGGCCCCCTGGGGCTCTGTGAATCCAGGGCCCCTGAAAGGCTCTGTGAATCCAGGGCCCCTGCAAGGCTCTATGAATCCAGGCCCCCTGCAAGGCTCTGTGAATCCAGGGCCCCCTCCAAGGCTCTGTGAATCCAGGGCCCCTCCAAGGCTCTGTGAATCCAGGGCCTCTGCAAGGCTCTGTGAATCCAGGGCCCCTCCAAGGCTCTGTGAATCCTGGGCCCCTGCAAGGCTCTGTGAATCCAGGGCCCCCTGCAAGGCTCTGTGAATCCAGGGCCCCTGCAAGGCTCTGTGAATCCAGCCCCCCCTGCAAGGCTCTGAAGCCAGGGCCTCCTGCAAGCCTCTGAAGCCAGGGCCTCCTGCAAGCCTCTGAAGCCAGGGCCTCCTGCAAGGCTCTGTGAATCCAGGGCCCCCTGCAAGCCTCTGTGAATCCAGGCCCCCTGCAAGGCTCTGTGAGGCCAGGGCCCCCTGCAAGCCTCTGTGAAGCCAGGGCCCCCTGCAAGCCTCTGTGAATCCAGGCCCCCCTGCAAGGCTCTGTGAAGCCAGGGACCCCTGGGGCTCTGTGAATCCAGGGCCCCTACAAGGCTCTGTGAATCCAGGGCTCCCCTGCAAGGCTCTGTGAATCCAGGGCCCCTGCAAGGCTCTGTGAATCCAGGGGCCCCTGCAAGGCTCTGTGAATCCAGGGCCCCCTGGGGCTCTGTGAATCCAGGCCCCCTGTGAGGCTCTGTGAATCCAGGGCCCCTGCAAGCCTCTGAAGCCCGGGCCCCCTGCAAGCCTCTGTGAATCCAGGGCCCCTGCAAGCCTCTGAAGCCAGGGCCCCTGCAAGGCTCTGAAGCCAGGGCCCCCTGGGGCTCTGTGAATCCAGGGCCCCCTGCAAGGCTCTGTGAATCCAGGGCCCCTGCAAGGCTCTGTGAATCCAGGGCCCCTGCAAGGCTCTGAAGCCAGGGCCCCCTGGGGCTCTGTGAATCCAGGGCCCCTGCAAGGCTCTGTGAAACCACGGACCCCTGCAAGGCTCAGTGAATCCAGGCCCCCCTGGGGCTCTGTGAATCCAGGGCCCCCTGCAAGGCTCAGTGAATCCAGGGCCCCCTGCAAGGCTCTGTGAATCCAGGGCCCCTGGGGGTCTGTGAATCCAGGGCCCCTCCAAGGCTCTGTGAATCCAGGGCCCCTGCAGGGCTCTGTGAATCCAGGGCCCCTGCAAGGCTCTGTGAATCCAGGGCCCCTGCAAGGCTCTGTGAATCCAGGGCCCCCTGCAAGGCTCTGTGAATCCAGGGCCCCTGCAAGGCTCTGTGAATCCAGGGCCCCTGCAAGGCTCTGTGAATCCAGGCCCCCTGCAAGGCTCTGTGAATCCAGGGCCCCTGCAAGGCTCTGTGAATCCAGGCCCCCTGCAAGGCTCTGTGAATCCAGGCCCCCTGCAAGGCTCTGTGAATCCAGGCCCCTGGGGCTCTGTGAATCCAGGGCCCCTGCAAGGCTCTGTGAATCCAGGGCCCCCTGCAAGGCTCTGTGAATCCAAGCCCCCTGCAAGGCTCTGTGAATCCAGGGCCCCCTGCAAGGCTCTGTGAATCCATCCCCCCCTGCAAGGCTCTGTGAATCCAGGGCCCCTGCAGGGCTCTGTGAATCCAGGGCCCCTGCAAGGCTCTGTGAATCCAGGGCCCCCTGGGGCTCTGTGAATCCAGGGCCTCCTGCAAGGCTCTGTGAATCCAGGCCCCCTGCAAGGCTCTGTGAATCCAGGCCCCCTGCAAGGCTCTGTGAATCCAGGCCCCTGGGGCTCTGTGAATCCAGGGCCCCTGCAGGGCTCTGTGAATCCAGGGCCCCTGCAAGGCTCTGTGAATCCAGGACCCCCTGCAAGGCTCTGTGAATCCAGGGCCCCATGCAAGGCTCTGTGAATCCAGGGCCCCCTGCAAGGCTCTGTGAATCCAGGGCCCCCTGCAAGGCTCTGTGAATCCAGGGCCCCTGGGGCTCTGTGAATCCAGCCTCCCCTGGGGCTCTGTGGATCCAGGGCCCCCTGGGGCTCTGTGAATCCAGGGCCCCTGCAAGGCTCTGTGAATCCAGGGCCCCTGCGAGGCTCTGTGTGGCCAGGGCCCCCTGCAAGGCTCTGTGAATCCAGGGCCCCTGCGAGGCTCTGTGAATCCAGGGCCCCCTGCAAGGCTCTGTGAATCCAGGGCTCCTGGGGCTCTGTGAATCCAGGGCCCCCTGCAAGCCTCTGAAGCCAGGGCCCCTACAAGGCTCTGTGAATCCAGGGCCCCTGCAAGGCTCAGTGAATCCAGGGCCCCTGCAAGGCTCTGAAGCCAGGGCCCCTGCAAGGCTCTGTGAATCCAGGGCCCCCTGGGGCTCTGTGAATCCAGGGCCTCCTGCAAGGCTCTGTGAAGCCAGGGCCCCTGCAAGGCTCTGTGAATCCAGGCCCCCTGCAAGGCTCTGTGAATCCAGGCCCCCTGCAAGGCTCTGTGAATCCAGGCCCCCTGCAAGGCTCTGTGAATCCAGGCCCCTGGGGCTCTGTGAATCCAGGGCCCCTGCAAGGCTCTGTGAATCCAGGGCCCCTGCAAGGCTCTGTGAATCCAAGCCCCCTGCAAGGCTCTGTGAATCCAGGGCCCCCTGCAAGGCTCTGTGAATCCATCCCCCCCTGCAAAGCTCTGTGAATCCAGGGCCCCTGCAGGGCTCTGTGAATCCAGGGCCCCTGCAAGGCTCTGTGAATCCAGGGCCCCCTGGGGCTCTGTGAATCCAGGGCCTCCTGCAAGGCTCTGTGAATCCAGGCCCCCTGCAAGGCTCTGTGAATCCAGGCCCCCTGCAAGGCTCTGTGAATCCAGGCCCCTGGGGCTCTGTGAATCCAGGGCCCCTGCAGGGCTCTGTGAATCCAGGACCCCCTGCAAGGCTCTGTGAATCCAGGGCCCCATGCAAGGCTCTGTGAATCCAGGGCCCCCTGCAAGGCTCTGTGAATCCAGGGCCCCCTGCAAGGCTCTGTGAATCCAGGGCCCCTGGGGCTCTGTGAATCCAGCCTCCCCTGGGGCTCTGTGGATCCAGGGCCCCCTGGGGTTCTGTGAATCCAGGGCCCCTGCAAGGCTCTGTGAATCCAGGGCCCCTGCGAGGCTCTGTGTGGCCAGGGCCCCCTGCAAGGCTCTGTGAATCCAGGGCCCCTGCGAGGCTCTGTGAATCCAGGGCCCCCTGCAAGGCTCTGTGAATCCAGGGCCCCTGGGCTCTGTGAATCCAGGGCCCCCTGCAAGCCTCAGAAGCCAGGGCCCCTACAAGGCTCTGTGAATCCAGGGCCCCTGCAAGGCTCAGTGAATCCAGGGCCCCTGCAAGGCTCTGAAGCCAGGGCCCCTGCAAGGCTCTGTGAATCCAGGGCCCCCTGGGGCTCTGTGAATCCAGGGCCTCCTGCAAGGCTCTGTGAAGCCAGGGCCCCTGCAAGGCTCTGTGAATCCAGGGCCCCTGGGGCTCTGTGAATCCAGGGCCCCTGCAAGGCTCTGTGAATCCAGGCCCCCTGCAAGGCTCTGTGAATCCAGGGCCCCTGCAAGGCTCTGTGAATCCAGGGCCCCTGCAAGGCTCTGTGAATCCAAGGCCCCCTGCAAGGCTCTGTGAATCCAGGGCCCCCCTGGGGCTCTGTGAATCCAGGGCCCCTGCAGGGCTCTGTGAATCCATGGCCCCTGCAAGGCTCTGTGAAGCCAGGGCCCCTGCAAGGCTCTGTGAATCCAGGGCCCCTGCAGGGCTCTGTGAATCCAGGGCCTCCTGCAAGGCTCTGTGAAGCCAGGGCCCCTGCAAGGCTCTGTGAATCCAGGGCCCCCCTGGGGTTCTGTGAATCCAGGGCCCCTGCAGGGCTCTGTGAATCCAGGGCCCCTGCAGGGCTCTGTGAATCCAGGGCCCCCTGCAAGGCTCTGTGAATCCAGGGCCCCTGCAGGGCTCTGTGAATCCAGGGCCCCTGCAGGGCTCTGTGAATCCAGGGCCCCTGCAAGGCTCTGTGAATCCAGGGCCCCCTGCAAGGCTCTGTGAATCCAGGGCCCCTGCAAGGCTCTGTGAATCCAGGGCCCCTGCAGGGCTCTGTGAATCCAGGGCCCCTGCAGGGCTCTGTGAATCCAGGGCCCCCTGCAAGGCTCTGAATCCAGGGCCCCTGGGGCTCTGTGAATCCAGGGCCCCTGCAGGGCTCTGTGAATCCAGGGCCCCTGCAAGGCTCTGTGAATCCAGGGCCCCCCTGGGGCTCTGTGAATCCAGGGCCCCCTGCAAGGCTCTGAATCCAGGGCCCCTGGGGCTCTGTGAATCCAGGGCCCCTGCAGGGCTCTGTGAATCCAGGGCCCCTGCAAGGCTCTGTGAATCCAGGGCCCCCTGGGGCTCTGTGAATCCAGGGCCCCCTGGGGCTCTGTGAATCCAGGGCCCCTGCAAGGCTCTGTGAATCCAGGGCCCCTGCAAGGCTCTGTGAATCCAGGGCCCCCCTGGGGCTCTGTGAATCCAGGGCCCCTGCGAGGCTCTGAAGCCAGGGCCCCTGCAAGGCTCTGAAGCCAGGGCCCCTGCAAGGCTCTGAAGCCAGGGCCCCTGCAAGGCTCTGAAGCCAGGGCCCCTGCAAGGCTCTGAAGCCAGGGCCCCTGCAAGGCTCTGAAGCCAGGGCCCCTGCAAGGCTCTGAAGCCAGGGCCCCTGCAAGGCTCTGAATCCAGGGCCCCTGCAAGGCTCTGTGAATCCAAGGCCCCCTGGGGCTCTGTGAATCCAGGGCCCCTGGGGCTCTGTGAATCCAGGGCACCTGCGAGGCTCTGAAGCCAGGGCCCCCTGCATTGACCTGCCGGGAGGGCCTGGAGCTGCTGAGGGGTTTGGTCAGTGTTCTTAAAGTGTGCTCTCAGCTGCCAGGATCAAACTGGCCTGGGGGGAACCCACACACACACACTACATGACTGGAGGCAGGAGGGCAGATGAGGCCTACAACTCCTTGACTTTATAGACTACAGCATCCAGCGGCCCAGGCTTGATGTGCAGGGACCTGGAGGGTCTGGCTGGAGAGAAGAAAAACACGTCTTGAAGCTTTTAGGGGAAACAACATCCTGCTCTGCTGCCACTTCCCACCAGCCTGGACACCTCCAGCGGTGCTGCACAGAGGACTGGGGCCATGGGGCGCCTCCAACTCGCCTGCGAAGGCACAGCTGCACAACACAATTTACTTTCCTGGGCCCATCATTAGCATTACATGCCGGAAAACAAGAAGGCACCACGTGAGGCAGTGTTCAGGATCCTTTCTTAACAGGAGACTGGCACCAGATCTATTTACCCAGAGATGCCAGCCCAATTATTCATTTACTTAAAATCCTCTGCTGAAGCAATTTATTGTTTGACACATAGTGACTAACCCAAGAAAACTCTCACTCCCTCCCTGCCTGGGAGAAACTGCGAGGCGCTGACCTCCGCTGACTGCCTTACATGAATACAGCGCCTAGTGGCACATTATCATGTTGGTCCCAGGAGCTATAAATAGAGTGGCTAATGTATGTTAGTGCACTGATAGTCACTCCAGCACTGAAATGCGCTAGTCTAACCCCCGATGAGTGATACTTGGCAGGGCTGCTACATGAATGTCAGGGAGGAGGATGCAGCGTAATGACAAGAGCTGCCGACTGTGGAGCCGGGGTAACAGGTTCAGGTCTCAGCTTCAGATCAACATCCCGTGATTCTGGGTGAGTGAAAATCCCCCTGTGCGATGTGTCTTTGTGTGATGTAACTGGTGCTCATGTGAAGCCTCTAATGCCCTGGGGTTGAGTTTGCAAAAAAAATAAGAACCTACTCTGTGGAGAGGCTGAGAAGAGAGAGATGCTGAAGAGTGCTGCACAGGACAGAGTGGAGACAACAAGGAGTAGACAAGAGAAGACCAGGAGGGGGGGCTCTGGACAGGGCAGAGTGGAGACAACAAGGAGTAGACACGAGAAGACCAGGAAGGGGAGCTCTGGACAGGGCAGAGTGGAGACAACAAGGAGTAGACACGAGAAGACCAGGAAGGGGGGGCTCTGCACAGGACAGAGTGGAGACAACAAGGAGTAGACAAGAGAAGACCAGGAGGGGGGGCTCTGGACAGGGCAGAGTGGAGACAACAAGGAGTAGACACGAGAAGACCAGGAAGGGGGGGCTCTGCACAGGACAGAGTGGAGACAACAAGGAGTAGACAAGAGAAGACCAGGAGGGGGGGCTCTGGACAGGGCAGAGTGGAGACAACAAGGAGTAGACACGAGAAGACCAGGAAGGGGGGCTCTGGACAGGGCAGAGTGGAGACAACAAGGAGTAGACACGAGAAGACCAGGAGGGGGGGCTCTGGACAGGGCAGAGGGGGGCCCAGAGCAACGCTGGAATAAAAAGAAGAGGGGTGATCTCAGAACAGGGGGTAGTCACAAGGAATGGCCCAGAGCTTGGTATATAATGACCAAGGCCACTGGAATTACGTGGCAGGGGCGGGCCTGTTATGCTGCAGGGTTAAGTAAATTATTCAGCAAGAAAAAGCAAATTATGCGACGTAATGCGGCACATTTTGTGATGGTATAACTTCATTATACGCGAACGCCTACGCTTGTTAATACTGTCTACGCATTGGTTGCATCTCATTAGTAGTAGCCTAAATCTAGCCATGAGCAAAAAATAGGAGACTAGTCAAGCTTTGCAAAAGGCCTTCCACTGCACACCAACAGGTGTCGCTAGATCTTAAGAAACTTTTAACCTGCTTAAGTAGAAACTATTTTTTTTTTTTTAAATCATGCATCAGATAATTGATTATGTGGCAAATCTATAAATATGTGAAAAACACTATGCCGCACAATTGCATAATTCCAGGGACCCTGATAATTTACCAGAATTACCGCTGCTCAACACAGACTTATTTAGACGGTAGCAGGATGCTATAAACACCTTTAAGTCGACTGAACGTCAGCCCCAGTATTTTCCTTCCCAGGTGAAGTCCTTTGCATATTCAGTCTTACACAAACTCGTATTAAGAAGACCACTGAGGCATCTGTATGTAAATGTATGTAAATGTATAGGCATTTATATAGCGCACTACTTACCCATAGGGTCCCGAGGCGCTTCGACCGCTGCGAAACCCTTCCTGGCTTCCCTGAGAGATGGTCCCTTAATGGGTATCTCCAGGGTGAGACCAGGCATCCCCGGTGGTCTGGTGGGGCCGTTAGTGAAGATGAGGCAAGCTAATGCCCAGAGTTGCCGAGTGTGAACGCTGATCAGAGTGGGCACCGAGGCGAGAGAATTATCGAGTCCGCTGACCCTGGTCCAGAAACCTGCCGCGCCGGGAATCGAACCCTGGTCCCGGGCCGGCCTCTGCTCTCGGGTCTGCCACCTCTAACCAGTGAGCCACACTACTTCTCTGTAGTTATTCAAGAATGAGACCTGGTGGACTGAGGTTAGCCCGTTAGAGTGACACAAAAAGAAATCAAGAAGTAGAAACAAAAGCACAAACACCGGTGGGATTAAGTCACGGGCAAGTTGAAAACCCCTAACAGTGAAATAGGCCTGCAGAGGCTTGAAAGCTACTTCTCAAGTGTAAATGAATCAGAACAAAGACCAGAATATTCATCCTACGTCGACTGAAAATAAGTCCACTCTCCTCCAGCCGGACATACAGCCTAATATGCAGGGCATCAACACGTAAATGTAATGTAATGTAAATGTGTTGGACTTGTAAAGCGCACAGCTGCCCGTAAGCGTCCCGGCGCTTGCTTAGGGAACCCGTCCTGGTATTCCCCTGTGAGAAACCCCGGCAGGGTGTCCACAAGGTGAAAGCCAGGCATCCCGCCGCGAGGGGCCGTAGTGGAGATTAAGCAAGCTATTGCCCAGAGTCGCAGAGTGTGACCCCGTGAGTTGAGTAGGCACCAGAGCGAGAATTGTCGAGTCCGTGGAATTTTTGAGCCCGGGACCCGCCGAGGCGGGGAATCGAACCCTGGTCCACGGTCAATCTCAGCTTCCGGGTCTGCCGCCTCTAACCACTGAGCCACTCTCCTCCAGCCGGACATACAGGCTAATATGCAGGGCATCAACACGTGGAGCAATGACCCTAATGTGCCTGATCTACAGCCATGGAGGGAATCTGTCGTGCCATTTGCGTCCCACCCATCATGCTTCTATGAGCTTCTAGGAGGCAAGCCGGATGCCCTGATACCTACGCCCAGTGGCAGCAAGGCCGCACTGGCAAGTCGCCAAAGATAAAAATCTATCTTGCCGGCAGCAGTTGATGGCTGAGGTGTTATGTTACGTTGCTCAGGTGAGCCCACTACTCACCTAGAGGGTATCCAGGCGCTTGTTTAAAGTGTGTAGGTGTGTGGGCTCAAGGTGCTTATATGAAGAGTTAGGTCTTCAGCTTTTTGCGGAACTCAAAATCTGAGTAGGAGGCTCTGATGCATTGAGAGAAGTTGTTCCCTATCTTGCGTGAAATGTAGGGGAATGAGCGACCTCCAGGTTTCCTTTTGTGGATGCAGGGAGTGTGTGCAAGGAAGAGTGAGGCAGAGTGTAGGTATCTGATGGGTTTGTGAAAGTGTATGTGGCTGCTCAGGTATTCTGGCCCTGTGTTGTGAAGTGCTTTTGTGTGGGTGCCTGAGAAGTCTGAATTGGCTACGCTTGTAAATGGGGAGCCAGTGAAGCTTTCTAAGGTGCAATGCCATATGGTTTTGGCATGGTAGGTTGAGTATGAATCTTCCGGCGGTTTTCTGGATGGTCTGGAGTATCAGTAGGAGTTGTTTGGAAAGTCTAGCTTAGAGAGTATTACTTTAGTCCAGCCTGCTGGTGATGAGTGCTTGTGTGACGGTCCTTCTGGTGTTCTGAAGCAACATAGAAAAATAACAAAGAGGGGGAGTAGAGAGGATTAGAAATAGAGTCTACCTCCTGTATAGTTATTCATAAACAATATGATTCTACTGTCTAGCAAAGAGGTTCTAGTTTTTGTTTTTTAAATAAAGTTTTATAGTGGTTAGAAACACAGTGAGTGTTGCTGCTCCTTGAAATGTCAAGGGGAGCACTAAGTGTTCTTAAAATACCCCTCACACACTATAAATCCCATAGTGCCATCCTTCATCATAGGGGTCTCCGGTCCCTCTATGGGGTGGGGCGTGCTACTACCTACGACTACGCGGGATCACTTGATATTATGAGAATAGGCTATGTGAGGTGTGGGTAGTGAGAGTGGTAGGGTCTGTGAAGAAATACAAAAAAAGAGGGTTCTTTTGTTCTGAAGCAACCATCTGATGATCTTTTGTAGCATGAATAGGATGTGGAAGCAGGAGGTGCACACTGAGTTGACTTGAGCGGCACGTTGAGCTTGTCATCTAGGATGACCTCTAGATTTTTTGCATTGTATGTGGTTGAGGGTGTTGGTCCTAGCTCAGACGACCACCTGGTAGAATCCCATGGGGAGGTCTTGTTGCGAAGACCAGTTCTTCCGTCTTGTTGGAGTCGAGCTTCAGGCAGCTGGTTCGCATCCAGTCTGCTGCCATGGTCATTCAGTTGGTGAAGGTGGTTCTGGTGGTGTTTGTTTTGTCCGTCAGGGAAAGGATGAGTTGGGTATCATTGGCATAGGAGATAGCCGGGATGTCTTGTGATTAGATGATGTTGGCGAGTGGTGTCATGTATATGTTGAAAAGGGGGGATGAGGGACGGTCCTTGTGGGACACCGCTTATCAGTTTCTTGGTCTCTGATGTGAAGGGTGTTAGCCTGACCATTGGGTTCTTCTGTTGAGGAAGGAACTGATACATTTGAGAGCAGATCCTTGTATGCCAATCTCTTGGAGTCTACTGTTGAGGGTGTTGTGGGAGACAGTGTCAAGACTGTGGAGTTGTTGAGCAGAATGAGGGCCGCAGTTTCACCTTGGTGCAGGATGTTTGAATCTCGCTGTTGGCCGCGATGAGTGTTGTTTCAGTGCTGTGGCTCTTCCTCAGCCCTGATCGAGTGTTATTTAGAAGACGAAGAAGATCAAGGTGGGTTGTGAGTTGCTTGTTGATGGCCTTCTCAATCCCTTTGGTTGAATAGAGGAGCAGGGAGATGGGTTGGAAGTTGCTTAGTTGATTCGGGTCAGCTCTGGCCTTCTTCAGGAGGGTGTTGATTTCTGAAATTTTCCATTCATCTGGGAAGTGGAGGATGTGATGGAAGTGTTGATGATGAGAGTCAGGGTGGTGTTGATTGGTGATGTTCCCAGGTCGTAGATGTGGTGGGGGCATGAGTCTGTTGGGGCCCCTGAGTGGATGGTACGCAAGATTGCAGCTGTGTTGTTTCTGATGAGAGTTGTCCATTTGGTCAGGTGGTCTTCTTGGTTGGTGGTGGGTAGGTTAGCAATGAGTTTGCTGGCGTTTAGTTGGTGTGCAAAGTGCTGTAGATGTTTATTAATTGTGCTGGAATAAGTTGGACAGATTGTCACAGAGTTGTTGGGAGGCAGCAATGTTGTTGACAGTGACTGAGGGCTAGCTAGCTAGTTATAGAGTCATTTGGTGTCTCTGAGGTCTGTGTACCAGCTGACTTGCTTGTTTGATCTACTGTGCTTGTTGGGCTTGATGAGTGCGAGGGAGTCCGCACAGTTCTTGATCCAGTTCTTGAAGTTGTTGATGTCCTTGTTGAGGCTGTCTGTGGGGCTCGGTTGATCCGTGCTGAGTACGCTGAACCAGTCTGCTTCTGTGATTTTGCCCCAGCTGTGACTGGAATGCTGAACCTGGCAGGGGTGTTGACTTGAGGTGTATTGATTTGGAAGTGGATGATGGAGTGGTCAGTCCATGTGCGCTGTGTGGTGGAGGTGTATTTGATGCTGTTGCTTGTGATGAAGTGGGGTCTGGGAGAAGTTGACCTGGCATATGATGTCCACTATTCTAGTGGGCACCTTGCACCAGTCCAAACGACCCTTATTGATGGTAGGTTTGGACAACCTTTATTGAAAGCTATCCTAGGGGTAGCTGTGGAGAGCAGCCTTCAGGCTAAGTCTTGAAGGTATGTAAAGCAGCTTGTTTTACCAGTCTATAATCTCTTGAATGATCAAATGAAAGGAGAACCACACCAGGTATATATAAAAATATATGTATTTATTCTAAACACACCCCTCTAATCTCTTTATGAGGCTAGAGGCAAAAGTACAATACAGGAACTTAACTAGCACATAGTAAATTAGCACAGTATATGTTTTGCCCTAGGGATCTCACAAACCATATACTAAGAAAGTGGTATAAGCACCACTCTGAGCATAGAGACAAGGCTTAGGGCCTGTAGAACCTCTGGGGCAACCAGGAACCACCCAAGGTAGGGATGCAGGAGACCCACGGGGGACGCGTGCAGTGTCTAAACACATTGACTTCTATGGAGAAAGTTAATGTTAGAATTTTAAAGAATAAGGACACCATGGAGTGGACTACGGTAAAACCCCTTAAGTGCTGGACACTTCGAGAGTCAAGACCCATGGGAGCACCGAAGTACTCGTGTTCCCTCACCCAGGGAAGCCGGGTGCATAGGTGTCTTTTCGTGTCGGGTTTCGTCGTCGTTTCCTATGGAGAGCTGCAAAGAAGTGCTGCAGGCAACCAGTGTCTGGATGGATCCAAGGGTAGATCGGAGATCTGAAGAACCTGAAAGCAGAGGGGACAGAGTCTGGGTCACTAGCCAGTGACCAGGAAGGCGACAAGAAGATGCCAGCCGATGTCGGGTGATTTCAGGTGATGTAGGTGAAGCTTGACTCTTTAGCCACGCGGTCCAGGAGGCGTTGACGTCAACCAGGAGCTGGATTCGAGCTGTCCCACGTCGGATGTCGAGTGCTGCAGCGTCGGTATCCGGATTGGACCCAACATGCCTTGGCAACAGCAACCCACGTAAAATGGAAAGATTGGCTTCGGGGCAGACCAGCAAGGTCTGAGGGACTCACCCTTTGGAGGGGAGTCAGGGCATGTCTGGAGCAACCAGGGAAGCCGAAGAAACAAAGTAGATTCCTTCGTGGGGACCCATAAGTTGACAAACCAGGGATCCCGAAGGGGCCTCGAGCAGAAATGCAGGAAGCGGGCCCATGGAACTCTCGTGGAGTGTAGGCCTCCAAGCTTCGGTACAAAAGGTGCCCAGGGCTTGGACTACAAGTAGCCCAATATACAACTTCCGGAAAGCTTGGGAAGTCGATGCACTAGCAAATGTGCTGGATGTCCAGGAGTTCTGGTCCCACGTCTGTCATAATGGCTACAGGTCTCAGCTTTGCTGGGGACTCGTGTCGGCCTCGGAGATGTCTGGAAGTCCATGTTCTGTGTCCCAGATTCTTCGGGATCCGGCGGGAGCCTCGAAAATGCAGACCGGCAAGATGCTTCTTTGGTACCTGTTTGAATAGGGGAGTCACTCCTTGACCCCAAGGGAGGTTCTTCAGTCTTCCTGTCGAAATGGATCGTCGAAGGCCGAAGATATATGTTGCAGAGTTTAGTCCAGGGTAATCTAGAGTCCTAGGGATTGGGTTCCTATACTTCTACTAAGTTTAGGTGTTGGACTAACTCTAAGGTACCACCTATGGGAGGACCTGGGGTGGGGGTGTTGTTGTGAATCTATCTAGGGCCCTAATTAGATATCCCCGATTCATGCCCTTATGTGGTTATAACAAAACATACCCTTATAAAGGCATAAGAATCATGTCCATATTTATCCATAGCCAATGCAGTCCAAATACGGCAAGGCTACTCCCATAGACTCCTAGAAAGTACAACGCGTTCTTTAAACAAACCAAGCCTCCAGCAGCCCGGGAATTCCCCCTGCTTTTGTTTTGATTTGCAGAAGAACTCCTGGAGTCCAGAAAGAACTGTTAGTTCTTAGTGACGTCTTATGTCCAACCTTACGTCAAACTCGGCACCTTTTAGGTATAAATATACCAACATTGCCTTAAGCAAAGACACGGTGGTTTGGAGCAGAGCGGCTATCTACTTGCCCGATGCCCAGCTGATGCGAGTGCTGAAGGAAGCCGACATTCCCATTTGATGCACTGAGAGAGACGCTGTCTTTTCTCCTGCCGAGAAATCCAGCTCCGGTGTTTCCAGTCACCCTTGCGGGTTGCTGGGAGATCGAGTCCTGAGAGAGAGATACAAGACCTCCTTCATTCTATAATCCAAGGTACGGAGCTGATTAAAACCTTAAGAGAATTCTTGATTCAGATTCTTGGCAAAAAACCAACTTAACTTAAAATGCAACTTACTTACTCCTTCCCACGTATTAGGCTTAGATCAGGTACACCGGGGTAGGCGTATATTAAAAGCACCAGTTGAGTACGTTAGTCAATGTTTTTATGTATGGATACATTTTATCCGTTTTAAAGTATCATATGGCTAAGAAACCATATCAATGCTTTTACAGTATTATTTCATAATACTACTTTTACTGTACGCACTTTACTTCATGATAAGTATTGCAATGGTGGCAATTCATTTCTCTTGCATGAGAAAGAAGACTGCTCAATAAATAACAACTTTTATTGAAAACGCCCGTCTCTCTATTTCTCTGCACTCCTGGTGAAATTAAGCATGCACGATTGACTGAGTGAAATAGCTGTCTATTGTTTTCACACGACTCTAGAGATACACTCTTTATTCTGAGGGAGCAAAGTTGTCATGTTTATGCGGTTGTCAGAAATGAATCCCTTCTTGTCTAATCAGGAAAGTTAACTCCTTCCTGCACATTCGAGAAAGTTTCTAGTGACCTCTGAGCTAGCTGGCAAACCTAATTAAGTCTAACATATTCAGTAGAGACCTAGATGACCTTAGTCCTACGTCTAAACTGCCGTTTATGTTATTCCAATGCGCAGAGCCTATTGGGAATATAGGAACTACACTACAGTGGTTACACCCCTTCCCCTTTGTCCAGTTTTGTGCCAGAGCTGGGGCTGAGCACCCCCGCAACCGGTTTGAACTGGGGTATGCACAGGGGCACCGTGTGTGCCCCAGGCAGTGTCTGAAAAGCATTCTGTGAATGCACCCACCCTGCCCCAATAGACTACAGCCTGCCTGGGGAGGTGCTGGCACCTCCCTGGACAGGAAACCTATTGTCCAGGCCTCCACTGCTGGAGTTTCATCTAGCTGTGCAGCAGCATCCATTTTGTGATGCTGGGGCTCAGTTTAACTATTACCGGGTAACTAGTTGTGTACATGTCTTCTCCCTCTAGAAGGGTGGAATGCTACCCCCGCCGCCAGAACTTGCGGGGGCGGGGGGTAGTATTCCAAAGTGTTTGAAACCAAACACGACATGTTTTGATAACGGATTATAATACACTTAAGAGTATATGGTATGGCCATATCACAGAACAGCTATAAGGAAGGGTTTCCGAAAGCTGCAGAGGGGACCAGACTCCACTATGACGCCAGCACCCTCCACGCCGAAACCACACCTGCTTCCAGGCTGCCCCGAAATGGACCCACAGACCCTTCTCCTGCCGCACCTGCAGCTTCATCTGCGACAGAGCCACCAAACCTCCAAGGACTGGACCCAACCACCTCCGCTGCATACACCTCAACACCCGCTCCGACACCCTCAACACCGCCGAACACCTCCACTTCCGGATCCACACCGACCCCAACACCACCCTCCGAGGAACACTCATCTACAGACCCCCCAGACCCTGGGGCTCAGTTCAGTGACTCCATCGCCGACCTCGCCAGCATCCATGCACTCGCCTCCACAGACTACATCCTCCTCGGGGACCTGAACTTCCACCTCGAGAACAACAACAACGCCAACTCCGCGACCCTGATCGACAACCTAGCCAACCTCGGCTTCAGACAACTCGTCACCGCACCCACCCACGCCGCCGGCCATACACTGGACCCAGTCTTCTCCACAGGCACCCACGTCACCTTCGACCACACCACCAAACTACACTGGACCGTCCACCGCTGCATCCATTTCTCCTTCAAGAAACCAACCACGCACCACCGCACCCAACAGCTGCCTCGCCGCGGCTGGAGCAAAGTCACCGAAGACCAGCTGATCACCACCCTCGCCCAGAACCCACCCACCGCCCCCACCAACCCAGACACCGCAGCCTGCAACCTCAGACAGTGGATCGACGACTGCGCCAACACCCTCGCCCGCTTAAGAAACCCCCCCAACAGCCACGCCAGCAAGAGAGCCACCTGGTTCACCGACGACCTCCAAACGCACATGCCGGAAACTGAAGAAGATATGATTCCACGAACGCACACCGGACAACCACGCAGCCCACAAGGACGCCACCCGCAGACATCACCACCTCATCAGATTAGCCAAGAGTTCCTCCTTCAAAGACCGCTTGGATAACAACACACACGACTGCAAGGAGCTCTTCAGCATCGTAAAGGAACTCTCCAACCCCAAAGCCAACGACATCCCGCCCTCACAAGAACTGTGCGATTCACTAACCATCTTCTTCCACCGCAAGATCGCTGACATCCACGGCAGCTTCAACACCACACCCACCCCGACTACACCAGACTCCACCTCCCCTGTGAACACTACCAGCGCCAACCGCCTGACCTCCTGGTCCAACGTCAACGACGGCGAGACACGCAAGGTCATGAACTCCGTCCACTCAGGATCTCCGTCAGACCCATTCCCACACCACGTATTCAACAAAGCAGACGCAGTCATCGCACCCCAACTACGGAAGGTCATCAACATCTCCTTCGAAACAGCGACATTCCTGGAAAGCTGGAAGCACACCAAAATCAACGCCCTCCTCAAAAAGCCCAAGGCGGACTCCAAGGACCTCAAGAACTTCCGGCCCATCTCCCGTTCCCGGCAAAGGTCATCAAAAAAATCGTCAACATACAATTGGCCCGCCACCTGGAAGACAACAATATCTTGGACCCGTCCCAGTCCGGATTCAGACGAAACCACAGCACCCAGACAGCCCTCATCACCGCCACAGACGACATCAGGCGCCAACTAGACAATGGCGAAACATCAGCCCTCATCCTCCTGGACCTGTGGGCCGTCTTCGACACGGTCTGCCATCGCACTCTAAAGACACGCCTCCTAGAAGCCGGAATCCAAGAGAAGGCCCTTGACTGGACCACGTCCTTCCTCTCCGGCAGAACCCAGAGCTTCCGCCTCCCACCCTTCCAATCCGAAGCCACCGACATCATCTGCGGCATCCCCCAGGGCTCATCCCTCAGCCCGACGCTGTTCAACGTCTACATGGCCCCCCTCGCACAAGTGGCCCGTCATCACAACCTCAACATCATCTCCAACGCCGAAGACACCCAGCTGATCCTCTCCCTCACCAAGGACCCACACACCGCCAAAACCAACCTCCAAGAGGGAATGAAGGCCGTCACCGACTGGATGAGGAGCAGCCGTCTGAAGCTGAACTCGGACAGGACAGAGGTCCTCATCCTCGGAGCCACCCCCTCAGCCTGGGATGACTCCTGGTGGCCGACCACACTGGAAACAGCACCAACACCCACCGACCATGCACGCAACCTAGGATTCATCCTCGACTCCTCCCTCTCCATGTCTAAGCAGGTCAACGCCGTCTCCTCCTCCTGCTACAACACCCTCCGCATGCTCATCAGGAGCTACAAGTGGATCCCGACCAAAACAAGAAGAATGGTGACACAGGCCCTCGTCAGCACAAGACTGGACTATGGCAACGCACTCTACGCAGGAATCCCAGCCAAACACCTACAACGACTACAACGCATCCAAAACGCCTCCGCCCGACTGATCGTTAATGTCCCCTGCCGCAACCATATCACCCCCCACCTGAGAGACCTACACTGGCTCCCCGTCGACAAGAGGATCACCTTCAAGCTCCTTACCCATGCACACAAAGCACTCCACAACGCTGGACCAGCCTACCTGAACAGTAGACTCATCTTCTACACCCCCACCCGCCAGCTCCGCTCCACCAGCCTCGCCCTCGCCGCTGTCCCCCGCATCCAACGAATGACCTCCGGCGGCAGATCCTTCTCCTACCTCGCCGCCAAGACCTGGAACACCCTTCCTACCCACATACGGCAGACCCAAGCTTTCAGAAGCGGTCGCTCCCTTCGCCCCCAGCCCCTGCCTGGTATCGTTGACTGCGCTCCTGTGGTTTTACCAATCGCATTATTACTGCTGCCTCCTACATAGCATAGCGCTGTAGTGTGAGTGCCATTGTAGACTATTAAAAACATTTGTAGCGCTTTTGAGATTATCTAACACGGTGCTTTGACTCGCGCTCTCATAAA
Organism: Lissotriton helveticus; assembly: GCF_964261635.1. Taxonomy (NCBI): domain Eukaryota; kingdom Metazoa; phylum Chordata; class Amphibia; order Caudata; family Salamandridae; genus Lissotriton; species Lissotriton helveticus. The sequence goes on from NC_136062.1 coordinate 500,041,529, forward strand.
CTGGTGCGATATTTGTGCAGCTTTGTTTATTGTGCATTGCCTGTTTGTGAGCAGATTATCGTCGCGCTAGCAAGACACACTGTCTCAGCCTTGGTTGATTATCTGTGCCCCAGCCTACCTCTAGTTTCGTTTCTCGCTGCCATCTTAGTTGTTGTTGTGGTGCCTCAGAGCCCGTCCTCCACAGCCCGCCCCGCCTCCCAGCTGACCCTCCCTCGCCCCTCCCCCTCCACTATCCATATATATGACAGATGACTTTGCGCGCAGCGTCCACGCGCAGCGGTCACGCCGAAGGTGCGCCAAAGGTAAGCCCGTCTACGCCCGTCCGCGCCTGGACCGCGCCCAGTGCCATACCCCCTGTCCCCCGCAAACCGCACTCCTCCCGCATTACGTTTGACGCCGCCACCCTCCTAGCCCTTAACCCCGGACGCACACCACAATGCTACAAGGCTGCCCCAGGACGTACCCACGGTCCCTTCGCCTGCCACTCCTGCAAGTTCGCCTGCATCAAGACCCACACCAAATCCACGACCTCCAAACACAGCTCCGACTCTAACCACCTGAAATGCATCCTGCTAAACACCCGCTCGATCCACAAACACGCCACAGAACTCTGGGACCTACTCGATTCTGCGTCACCAGACATCGCCTTCCTTACAGAAACCTGGATGAACGCATCATCAGCACCAGACATCGCCATAGCCATCCCGGACGCTTACAAGATCATCCAAAAAGACCGTTCCAACCAAACAGGAGGCGGCATCGCCATCGTCCATAAGAACACCATCAGAATCACGACCAGCTTCGACGACTACCTTGCAACCGCCGAACACCTCCACTTCCAGGTCCACACCGACCCCAGGACCACACTTAGAGGCACCCTTATCTACAGACCACCAGGAACCCGTAAACAATTCAGTGAAGACATCATCGACTTCATCAGCCCACATGCCCTCTCCTCCGAGAACTACATTCTACTGGGAGACTTCAACTTCCACCTAGAAAAGAAAAACGACTGCAACACCACCACCCTTCTGGACAACCTGGCCAATCTCGGACTCAAACAACTTGTTGACACCCCCACCCACTTAGCCGGACACACGCTCGACCCTATCTTCACCTCCAGCAAACACATCTCCTTCAATCTTACCACAGCTCTCCATTGGACGGACCACAGCTGTGTCCACTTCAGCTACAAAACTACCACGACTCACAACCCCCCACAACCTGCTCCTCGAAGAAACTGGAACAAAATCACGACCGACCAACTCCTCACATCGCTCAACCATAACCCTCCAGCCCTCTCATCGGACCCTAACGAAGCTGCCACCAAACTCAAACAATGGATCACTCACAGCGCTGACGAATTAGCCCCCCTAAAAAACCACCAGATCAAACAAGGTAGCAAAAAGGCCCCCTGGTTCAACGATGACTTTAAGAATTCCAAGAAACTATGCCGTACTCTCGAAAAAACATGGAGAAAAAACCCAACCACTGACAACCTGACCACCTTCAAGGCAGCCACCCGCAAACACCACCAATTGATCCGATCCACCAAGAAATCAGCATTCAAGGATCGACTCGACAACAACGCCCACAACAGCAAGGAACTATTCAACATCGTCAAAGAATTTACCAACCCCACCGCAGCCTCAAACAACATTACTCCCTCCCAAGACCTCTGCGACTCACTATCCTCTTTCTTCTACAACAAAATCGCCGACATACATAACAGCTTTGTGAACATTTCGAAAGAACAGCCCACCCCACCCACTCCCCAACCCGAACCGCTCTCTAACAACCTTAGCGCCTGGAACCCAATCACCACTGATGACACCATCCGCCTAATGAACTCCATCCATTCAGGTTCGCCAACCGACCCCTGTCCCCACCACATCTTCAACAAAGCAGACTCCACCATCGCACCCCATCTCCGTGATGTCATCAACTGCTCCTTCAACTCCGCCACCTTCCCAGAAAGCTGGAAACACGCCGAACTCAGTGCCCTCCTGAAGAAACCCACAGCTGACCCCGCTGAACTTAAGAACTACCGCCCCATTTCCCTCCTCCCATTCCCTGCCAAAGTCATTGAGAAAGCCGTTAATAGCCAGCTCGCCGCCTTCCTTGAATCCAACAACTCCCTCGACCCCTCACAGTCCGGCTTTAGAACCAAACACAGCACCGAAACCGCCCTCATTGCAGCAACAGATGACATCCGAACGCTTCTGGACAACGGAGAAACAGTTGCCCTCATCCTACTCGACCTCTCCGCCGCCTTCGACACAGTCTGTCATAGCACCCTCATACAACGCCTCAGCAACGTCGGAATACAAGGAAAAGCCTCGGACTGGATCATCTCGTTCCTCGCCGGGAGAACCCAGAGAGTCCGTCTCCCCCCATTCAAATCAGAGGCCACCGAAGTCATCTGCGGAGTCCCACAAGGATCATCACTCAGTCCCACCCTCTTCAACGTTTACATGAGTCCCCTCGCATCCATCGCGCGACAACACAACCTCAACATCATCTCCTACGCTGACGACACCCAGCTGATCCTTTCCCTCACCAAAGACCCTAACACCGCCAAAACCAATCTTCATGAAGGCATGAAAGAAGTAGCCGAATGGATGAAAAACAGCCGCCTAAAACTTAACTCAGACAAAACGGAAGTTCTCATCCTAGGATCCTCACCCTCTGCCTGGGACGACTCTTGGTGGCCATCGGCCCTGGGCACAGCACCCATACCCACAGACCAAGCACGTAACCTAGGCTTCATCCTAGACTCCTCCCTCTCGATGACCAGACAAGTTAACGCCGTCTCATCCTCTTGCTTCAACGTACTCCGTATGCTCAAAAAAATCTTCCGTTGGATCCCCACCGAAACAAGAAAGACAGTCACCCACGCACTGGTCACTAGCCGACTGGACTATGGAAACACCCTCTACGCCGGAACCACAACCAAATTACAGAAAAAACTCCAACGCATCCAAAATGCATCTGCCAGACTCGTATTGGACATCCCTCGCCAAGCTCACATCACCGGCCACCTGAAAGACCTCCACTGGCTTCCCGTCAACAAGAGAATAACGTTCCGTCTCCTCACCCACGCTCACAAGGCCCTATACAAACTAGGACCCGAATGCCTCAACACACGACTGTCCTTCTACACACCCACCCGCCAACTAAGATCCTCCAACCAAGCGCTTGCCGCAGTTCTGCGCATCCACAGATCCACCATGGGAGGAAGATCCTTCTCCTACCTGGCGGCCAAGACCTGGAACTCTCTCCCCACTCACCTCCGCCTCACACAGAAACACATTTCCTTTAGAAAGGAACTTAAAACCTGGCTATTCGATAAATAATGCACCCCCTCCCTCAAGCGCCTTGAGACCCTATGGGTGAGTAGTGCGCTATACAAATTTCTGAACTTGAACTTGAACTTACTCGCCTTCAGAAGACTCCTCAAGACCTGGCTCTTCGAGCAGTAGCAGCACCCCCCCTCCCCTCCGCGCCTTGAGACCTTCACGGGTAAGTAGCGTGCTTTACAAGTACTCTGATTGATTGATTGATTGATAGGTTTATATGTGTCTATATATATAGGTAGATATAGGTATACTATATCTAAGTAAGTTTCTGAGTAAGGGGTACAAGTACCACCGTACCCAGGCTGTAGTAGCAGACCTGTGGTGCCATTTTGGAAGGCTTCCCAGGGGTAGCATAATACATACTTCAGCCCCTGGTAGGCCTCTGGGGTACCTATTCCATTGGTACCTAAGGTACCATATACTAGGGACTCACAAGGGTGACCCAGTAACCAGTCTGGAGTATACCTAATGTAGAGGATATCAATTTAGAGAGGATGCAGCTAGGCTGGGGTCCTGGTTAGCAGGGCCCCAGCCAGACTAAAGTCGATAAATCAGTGAAACACCAGCAATAAGTGGAGGTAACCATAGTGTCGTGTTTTGGCAGCTCCTGAGTTAGCGTTTAGCACAGCTACACGGACTTTTCTGTTAACTTGACCAAAACGAACGGGGGCCATTTTGAATCCTTCTGACTTCCGTTTCCTATGAACACGCTGCCTCATGGTCAGTGTGCCCTTTCGTCCTTTCTTGATACCCATGGTCCCTTATTCTGCTCGACAACAGGCTATTTTTAGTACTGGTCAAGCGCACATGCGCATCATGCATTTACTGGTCACTCTTTAGGAATGTTAGCACTAACTGACCAGTGCTATTGAACTCCTCCCCCATACTGGCTGTGTTCCAAAAATGACCTTATATGTACCTAAAATGTGTAACTTGTAACCGCCTATCTTTTTATTGCTATTAAACTGTATAAAAGAGGTCGCACACCGATGTTCGGTGTGCTACTTCTTACATTGCCGAAGGGTGCTGTAGGAATGTATCACCACCCCATGGGGTCTTAATAAACTTGTCTTTTACCTTTTCCAGCGTCCGTGCCAACTTCTATACTAAGGTGTTCGAGAGTTTAGCAGAGTATGTAGGCCTGATTTGAACCCAATACCACAATTGGCGACCACGAAGGGACTCATCGGCGACTCGGATGCCCGAAGGAGAGGTCGTGACGAAGGTCAGGAAACTCGCCATGGACGCGTACGCTGCCACTGAGTGACCCGAGTCTCGGCACCCACGGTGTGTTTTCCCTTCCTTCCGATCTGACCTTCCAGGTGGCGCCGGTCTTCGACTGAGCTTCTGATCTTGGATTGTCGTGATGTGCCGTTTTGGCTGATTTGACCACAGAACTTGGCAGTTGGACTTTGGACGTTTGAAAATATTTGGTAAGCTTTTGATTGGTGAGGTAGTCTACTGACACTTACTGCGGCTTGTTGAATTTTGAATTTGAATTTGAATTTGTTAGCTAACGTTTGAATATGTGTATTTGAATTTGAATATGTGAAGTGCACCTCACATAGGCAGGCATGTAGGGATATTTCTCTGATTTATTTGATTTGAACGGTGCACCGCGTTAGGTGTCATTTTTGTAGTATCGCGTTTTCGTGGTACTTTTTGAAACATGCCTGTTTTTAGCACACTCCGAAGGATGTGCTGTTCTGAAAATGGTACCAATTATCGATTAAGTAAAAAACAGCCGGCTCCCCCAGAGGGGACTCCAAATCGTGAAATGTATGTCAAATTCGGTATTCCTCCAATAATGTATAGTACATTATGGCACAAGTATACTAAGACTGATCGTGAATTACAGTGGCCACTATATGGGTCGTTTGACCTTCGAAAGGTTCAATATGTAGAGCAGTGTTTGTTTCAGCGAAGGTCTAGACAAGATATGTTTGATTGTGTGCGTATGTGGGAGAAAGAGGTGCGTGAACGAGCGAAGCGTGAGGAAGCCTTGGCGGAGAAAGTGCAGCGGAAGGCTGCACATGACAAAGCTTTACAGCTACAGGAGAAGGAATTACAGGAAAAGAAAGAGAGGGAGAGACGAGAACGCAATTTACAGGTTAATGGTCAATTCCCTATCAGGCGTCCTCTCTATCCAGTCCTTACTAATGAAACAGATGATTTTTCATTACTAGATCGTTGTCCGCCTCCGTATGTCGCACCCACGGCTCCGAGCGAGGAATCAGACGAGGATAGTAATCGAACACAGCGTACCAGGTTACAGGCAGAACGAACAGCGGAATTACGTTCGTTGGCACGAAAGCTAAATATTAATACTGTTACTGTTTCTGACATTACTGCAAAAATGGAACAGTGGTCTGATCAGGAGCGACTGTATTTTTTAGATCATTTTGGAGATGAAGTTGTTGAGCGGTACAGAAAATATTCTCTCGAGTTAGAACCAAAGGAGATATCCGAGGGTCGTGAGAATTTTCGTAAAGGTCTTTTTGTTCTTTCAGATGCGGACGACTTCTTCAAGCGTTTGATTCAACTGCGAAATGAGGCGACACGACTACGGGAGGTGGCAAAGTCGAAGAATTCGTCTGCGTCCGGAGCGACGGGGATATCCAAAGAATGCCCAATCTTTGAAACAGATAAGATCGCTGCGATTAATGTTAGACCTATGCGAGAAGCTGCGCCTTTATATGTCCCTCATAAAGGGGATGGCACAGATGATGATAAAAGATCCAAAGATGCGAAAGGGTATTTTGTATATAATTGGGTTTATACGCCTTGGAATAGAGCAGATGTTATGGCACTTAAGAATGCTTTACCTGATCCCCGTAAAAATCCTGCGGCTTTTTATGAAAATGTTGAAAGCGCAATTTCTTCGTGTATCATGACGTTAGTTGATATTGATCTATTTTTCGGGTTGATATTGCCCCCTGATATGTGGAGAGCGATTCGTAGGTTCGATGACCACACGACTCTCGGGGCCACTTGGAAAGATCTTGTTCAGGCTGACTTGGATAGGGAACCAGCATGTAAGCCGTGTCAATTAATATTAGACCTTCCAGGGGCCATACTGACATAACTAAAGACTCTTGCTCCCGCTAAAAAGATTGATTGGACTATATTAGCCTCTTGTAAGCAGAAGGCGGATGAATCGGTTTCCGATTTTTTCTCTCGCTTCGAGGAAGCGTTCCATGATTACAGTGGTCAATTATTGACAGAAGATACTGGCAGGCATCTATTCGTTGATAAGTATGTGGCTAATCTCCTACCGGAGATTGCGAAACTATTAAAAGCGAGTGAAAGTTCATGGACCACAGCAACCCCTGCTTCTTTATTGACTATGGCTCAATATTATGAACGACAGGAATTGGAGGCGAAAGAAAGTAGTGAAAAGAAGGCGAAGGATTTGAAGACGAAGGTAATGTTAGCTCAGGTTCAGGCTACGAGAGGAAACAATAGAGGAGGGCGAGGATCATACAGTAATGCTCCTCCCCCTCGTTCTGACATTTCTGTGAATCAATGTGCATACTGCAAACAGTTTGGGCATTGGATTGCAGACTGTCCGGTGTTTCGAGAGCAGCGTAATTTGAGGGGACGAGGAAGTGGGAGATCTAGAAATAATTATGGGGGGTCAAGAGGAGGTTATGGTACGAATGATCGAGGAAGTTATGGCACGAATGACCGCGGAGGATATGGAGCAAGGGGTCGTGGTCAGGCAGATTATAATACATTTGATAATCGTAATCAATATCAGATAAATGAGGGTGGTTCTGCTGAACCACGGGATGAGCACTATGCATAGGATTGCGTAGGATGGGGTGTGGAATCGGTCGAGGTACCAGTTGATCAAAGGGGTCCATATATAGAAGCACATGTTCTGGGTTCTACTGATCAATTTCTGGTCGATACAGGAGCTACTCGTAGCGCTTTGTCCAAATACTTGGTTCCAAGGGCTCCCCTGTCTGGCGAGGTAATTACAGCAATAGGGTTCGATGGAACACCTACTTCTAGCCCACTGTCTCAACCAGTTGCATTTCATGTTGATAAATTTGCAGCCCCTTGTCCCTTTTTGTTGTCTCCAAATACACCAGATAATATTATTGGACTCGATATGTTAAAACACTTTCGAGCTACTATTCGCTGTGCCCCAGAAGGAGTGCGAGTTGTGTTGAATGAGAATTACCCAGACTTTGAGCGAGTGTGTTTTCTCCATGAATCTGAAGTATTGGCCTCCTTACCAAAAAGGTTGTGGGCCACTTCAGATACGGATGTAGGGCAGATGATAATTCCTCCAGTACGTATTACTGTGAAGGAGGGAGTATCTTTACCACGTGTTCCACAATATAAGATTTCCAGAGAAGGTGAACTTGCTTTGATACACATTGTGAGTGATTTAATTTTGGCAGGAGTAGTTGAGGAAGTCCCCTATAATGTTTGCAATAGCCCAATTTTACCGATCCTTAAAAGAGATACAGACGCTAAGGTCTACCGTTTCATTATTGATTTGAGGGAAATAAACAAGATAGCAGTGCCTCAGTACCCGGTGGTGTCTGACATCACCACATTGCTTACGTTAGTTCCATCGACGGCAACTACTTTTACAGTCATCGATTTGAAGAATGCCTTCTTTTCGATCCCTGTACATCCTGACAGTCGATATCTATTCGGCTTTACATTAAATAATAAATCGTACAGGTTTTGTCGAGTTCCTCAAGGCTATACTGAAAGTCCTAGCATTTATAGTCAGGCATTAAAAAGACAGCTTGATTCCTTTGAATTACAAGATGGAGTGGCTCTTATTCAATATGTAGATGACATCTTACTTGCTGCAGACACGCCAGAACAATGTGAGAAGAGTACCTTTTCCTTGTTTTCCTTCCTGGCCAAACATAATCATAAAGTTTCGAAGAAAAAGCTGCAATATTGTAGACCAAAGGTGACCTACCTCGGTCATCTTTTGTCTAAGGAGGGCCGTGCATTGACACCAGATCGAATTCAAGCAATCCTAGACACTCCAGTTCCTCGCACTCAGAAGGATGTTCGTGCCTTTATAGGTTTGACGTCTTTTTGTAGGCAATGGATATTGGGTTTTTCACATATCGTTAAACCATTGTTGGCATTGTTGTCTAAAGATACACCGATCCCCATTGAATGGACGGATGAATGTCAGAATGCTTTTGAACAATTGAGACAAGCTCTTTGTTCTGCACCAGTGTTAGGTACACCTGATTACACGAAGATTTTCACATTGTATGTACACGAGAAGGATGGGTGCGCATTGTCAGTGTTAGTGCAGACACACGGAGACAAACAGAGGCCTTGTGCATACTTCTCGGCGGTGCTCGACCCTGTGGCTCGAGGATTGCCTGGATGTTTTCGAGCAGTTGCAGCAACAGCAGTTGCGATACGACAAAGTGAGGGAATAGTTTTGTCACACAAATTGTTGGTGCTAGTTCCCCATGCGGTAGATGCGTTACTGAATCAAACGAAAACACAGCATTTAACCAGTGCCCGTCTGACAGGATATGAGCTAACGTTGTTGGCACCGCACATCACACTAAAACGATGTACGATACTGAATCCTGCTACTTTAAGGCCGGATCCTGTTGCTGAGACTCAGAAGGAAGAACAACATGATTGTGTTTTTCTGACTGAGGAACAGACAAAGGGTCGTATCGATTTACAGGATACACCGTTTCCAGATGTAGATGGGGAACTGTGGGTTGATGGATCGTGTGTGAGGTTACCAGATGGTACGACTTCTGCAGCCTACGCAATCACGACACTTAAGACAGTTGTAGAAGCAGCACGAATACCTCAGAAATCGGCTCAAGCGGCGGAATTGATAGCCTTAACGAAAGCATGTGAGTTAAGTGCTGGACTATGTGTGAACATTTACACTGATAGTCGTTACGCTTTTGGAGTAGTGCATGATTTTGGCCTACTCTGGAAGGAACGAGGATTCTTGACTTCACACGGAGTACATATCATGCATGGAGAATTGGTACGCGATCTCCTGAATGCACTGTTATGCTCAAAGAAAGTTGCAATAGTCAAGTGCAGTGCACATAAAAAGGTGACGGACAAAATAGGGCAAGGCAATGCTTTCGCAGATCGCATTGCGAGAGAGACCGCTATGCTACAAAATAATTTCCCCATGTATGTGGTGAAGTCACAAGCCGAGCGGTGGCATGATGCTAGAGAAGAAATACTAGATATACAGAAGTCAGCATCTGAGGCAGAACTTATGAAATGGGCCACTGAAGGAGTATTGGATGACGAGGGTTGCTGGCGTAGTAAAGATATGGAAAGATGGAAACTACCCATGGCCTACTTGCAAACAATGGTGCACATGACACACGGGCTGGCACACATTGGAGCTCTCGCAATTACTAAATTGCTTACACGAGTTTGGGAAAATACTGACATTGCTAGCACGGCTAAGAGAGTAGTGCAGACCTGTCTGATATGTTTACAGCACAATCCTGGACAAGGGACTCATACTCCCAAAGGAGGGTTTGTTCCACCTACTGCACCATTCGAAGTACTACAAATGGATTACATCCAGCTGGAGCGCTGTAATAATCTCAAGTATGTCCTAGTAGTGGTGTGTGCCTTCAGCAAATGGATTGAGGCTTACCCTACGAAAGACAATACAGCACTGACAACAGCTAAGGTGTTACTCAAAGAGTACTTCCCGCGCTATGGTGTTTGTAAACTTATGTGGAGTGATAATGGTCCTCATTTCATTGGGAAAGTAGTGGAGTACGTCCTGAAAGGATTGGGAATTAAGCAACGATTCCACGCTGTCTTTCATCCGCAATCAGCAGGTTTGGTAGAAAGATACAATGCAACTCTGAAGCTGAAGCTAGCAAAGATAGTGGCATCCACATCTCTGAAATGGCATTCGATCAGTGCCACATTCTCGATCTGGCCTCACACCCTATGAAGTGGTGTTTGGAAGGCCGATGAATATTTGGGGAGTTCCAAAACCTCGTTTGATACATGATGTGCCTTGTATAATGATGAACGATTATTTGACACGATTAACAAATGATTTGCTTTCTATTCATCAACAGGTTCGAGAGGCGCTCCCTGATAACTCCACTGGTGAGGCTCACGATCTCCGCCCTGGGGACCACGTGATGGTCAAAGTATTTGAGCGATCCAGCAGCTTGGAACCAAGATGGCATGGCCCTGAGCAAGTGCTGCTGGCGACGCGGACTGCTGTGAGAGTCACCAATAAGAAGCGGTGGATACATTCAACGCACTGCCGACGTGTCTCTCCGGATCTGGTGAGCCCTGTGGTGCTATCCGACTTCAGAAAGATTTTGGATACAGAAAAGAGCCCAGCTGTCACGCCTGATGAATTGGAGGGAGCCTTCCCGGACCACGTTGTTTCTGATAAAGTGAAATACAATCTACGTCCCAGGAAATAAGATTCCCTTTGTGTTTTTGAAACTGGTTGGTAACCGCTCTGAGGTTTGTGAAACGGAAGCCGGGAATATCAAGGGGGGGGGATCAGTTCTGCCCAGTGTAGCGACACCCGTCTTGAATCCCGGAGAACAAATCAACGGCAGCCTCGGTTCAGAACCATCGTTTTGTTTTTTTTTCCGCTTAGTGTTGCTTTTGAAGAGTATTGTTTTGTGAACTATGGCATCTCCTTCGACACGAAAAGGGAGAATTCTTGGTGCTGTTTTGTTTGTCTTGACCGTAGTGGTGATCGCAGTATTAGCTTGGACTATAGAACTATTGTTTCCCGTACGAGAACATTTGCTGTCCACCACTCCAAGTCCATCTGAACATTTTCATTTTACTTTGCCTTTTCACGAAGAAAGACATAGGCAGACTTATTTGAATAACAGCTTTATTCAGATTTTGCATCATACTCATAACATGACCAACACGTCCAATTGTTGGGTATGTGGAATGTTGCCCGGACATCAGAAGAAGGGAGGAACACCACTCATTCCTCTCCCGTTTTCTCATAATGGTTCTTGTCATGCTTGGTACACTCTTCTTTTTACTCTGCGATGGCCAACGAAAGGTGGACTACTTTTTCGGTTGAATAAAATAAAATATGCTATAACGACAAAGATGGCTATCCACACGCTGAAGGAACTAAATTTGAATGGGAAGAATATCGTCCGGACAATGTTTCTACACCTCGTGTATATACGAATCAAAGACTTATAAATGTGACGAGCATGCATATGATAACAATCATTGATACCAAAGCAGATTTGTGTATTAGAAATAAAGGTACAATCCCTGTAGGCCGCAGTGAATGTAATATTACACTTACCTTTGATACACCAACTGGAATTGCATTTGTAGCTTCACGTAACACATATTTCATTTGTGGGAATAAGGGATACCATCGTCTACCATTGGGATGGTTAGGAACGTGTTATATAGCTTTTGTATTACCACCTGTGTTTATTGCTCCTCCCATGTACCACAATGATTACGTTCTGTACCATGATTTCATACTGAACAGAGTTAAACGAACAGTAGATCTTGATGAAATAGACCAGACTGATACCACATTACAACAATATGTAGATTTCAACTTGGGGTTATTTTCATTCGTAGGAGCTGCACTGAACAGCAGGAAGATAAGGCGGCTTACGCGTGTGGTGGAAGCTGTCGCTAATGAAACTGCCTCCGCTTTAGGGAATATTACTGAGGAATTGCAAATTACCAGAATTGTGGCGCTCCAGAATCGAATGGTTCTAGATGTGATACTAGCTGATAGGGGTGGAGCATGCCGCGTCATCGGAAGTAGTTGTTGCGTGTACGTACCAGATAACTCACCTTCTGTATATGATTCGATTACAAAATTACATAAGATAGCTGCTGAGATCCACCCAGAAAATGGAACATGGACCTTTTCTGGTTGGTTCTGGACCCTGCTTAGTACTTGGGGTTGGAAATTATTAACGATTCTCTGTGTTTTTATTGGAGTACTATTTTTCCTTTGTCTATGTATTCAATGTGGCCCTACATTATGTTCTGTATGTATCACAGCCTGTATTCCGTCCAAACGAGCTATTGTCAAGCAAGAGAAACTGATCAATGATGAAGTATTGAAAATAATGGCTATTAACATTGATGATGAACATTCTGATTATGTTCAGTATGAGGTAGCTTTTGCTAAACGCTAAAAGGGCCGTCTGTCGTGTTTTGGCAGCTCCTGAGTTAGCGTTTAGCACAGCTACACGGACTTTTCTGTTAACTTGACCAAAACGAACGGGGGCCATTTTGAATCCTTCTGACTTCCGTTTCCTATGAACACGCTGCCTCATGGTCAGTGTGCCCTTTCGTCCTTTCTTGATACCCATGGTCCCTTATTCTGCTCGACAACAGGCTATTTTTAGTACTGGTCAAGCGCACATGCGCATCATGCATTTACTGGTCACTCTTTAGGAATGTTAGCACTAACTGACCAGTGCTATTGAACTCCTCCCCCATACTGGCTGTGTTCCAAAAATGACCTTATATGTACCTAAAATGTGTAACTTGTAACCGCCTATCTTTTTATTGCTATTAAACTGTATAAAAGAGGTCGCACACCGATGTTCGGTGTGCTACTTCTTACATTGCCGAAGGGTGCTGTAGGAATGTATCACCACCCCATGGGGTCTTAATAAACTTGTCTTTTACCTTTTCCAGCGTCCGTGCCAACTTCTATACTAAGGTGTTCGAGAGTTTAGCAGAGTATGTAGGCCTGATTTGAACCCAATACCACAATAGTAAGCAGATCCTACTCTCATACAGGGTCCGGTAGGTGTCATGCGACGTGTGTTGGTTCTGTGATGAGCTGGTTGAGTCCAATGTTGCTCACGCTTTTGATGCACTGGGCCAGGGACAGACTAATTTGCATATAGCCAGGTTCTGAGCTGGGATGGGGCAGTGAGATAAATAACGGTGATGGATCAAGCCCTGATCTTTGGACTGGGTAAGAGTGGTCTGCTTAATTCAGACACTCTGTTCATCACCACCCCCTTTTCTGTATCGTTTTTGGCCACTATAGGTGTGGCAGGGTATACTCAGACATGAGTCCCTTTCTCACTGCTCCATCAGGATTCAAGCAAGCCGGGACGAAGAGGCACAAATGCCAGAAACCGGTCCCCGGTAGCTTGTCTCCTTTCTGGTGAAGAATTGGCTTGGTAGTTTGGTCTGCCCTGTTCCCATGATGCACTGGGCCATGGACAGACTAATTTGCATATAGCCAGGTTCTGAGCTGGGATGGGGCAGTGAGATAAATAACGGTGATGGATCAAGCCCTGATCTTTGGACTGGGTAAGAGTGGTCTGCTTAATTCAGACACTCTGTTCATCACCACCCCCTTTTCTGTATGATTTAGATCTTGGCAGCCAGGTTACCCTGACACAACGGTGTCGGATATCCCGTCCGCCGAAATATAAATCCCATTATATCCTATGAAATGTATATTTCGGGGTAGGCAGACAAAATATCGAAATTAAAATATCGATATACAATAATATCGATGTTTTAATATCGATGGTATAGTATATCGATGTGCCATAATATCGACAGACAGAATATCGAGATTACGGTATGTATATTAGTAATATCGAAATTTTGTTGTTTAGTGTTATGTAGGGTTCAGGGTCAGTTTTCAGTTTTTGGGTAAAGGGGTATTTTTAGGGTTCAGGGTCAGTTTTCAGTTTTTGGGTAAAGGGGTATTTTTAGGGTTCAGGGTCAGTTTTCAGTTTTTGGGTAAAGGGGTATTTTTAGGGTTCAGGGTCAGTTTTGGGTTTTTGGGGTACAGGGGTATTTTTAGGGTTCAGGGTCAGTTTTGGGTTTTTGGGGTACAGGTGTACAGGGTAAAAATAAAATAAATTTAAATTTATTTTAATTCAATTAAATGAAATTAAAAAAAATAAAATTACATTAAATTATTAAGTTTTTAATTTATTTTAAATGTATATGTATTACTTTTAAGTTTTTTAATTATGTTTTAATATTTTTATTTAATATTTGTTAAATTATATGTATTTTAAAATTATTTTTACATTATTATTAATACATTTAAAAAAACGATATTTTTAATGTCGATATTTTGTTAAAACAATTTAAGGCGGGTCGGGGACAATCGATATTTGCCCGGCGGTATTGCCTCTGTGACCCTCTAGTTATTTAATCAATGAAGAGGCAGGCGCTGGAGACTGGAAAGCAGGAAACAAGGTTTTTATTCACTCCGGAGGAGAACACAGCAAAACGGACAGCAGGTATCGTTCTGAGGTGCTCTAGCTTATGTTTTAGGCCTGGCCCCTTATATACAGTGTTTGCGGTTTTTATTACAGTTTACATACATATGATAAAGCTTTGATGTACGGAAAGACATTCCCGGAATCCCCCCCTCCGGGCCCGTTCCCACACACATTTACAGTTGAAGTCCCCACCCTAGTCACAACAGGTGATGAGTATCGCGCAGCTGGATATTCCGCCGATTCATGGAATGCGGGGGGTCGATCGGATCTCATGGGGAGGGGGCTTTGATCAACCCGGGGATCCTTTGATGGGGGAAGCTTTCTATTGTGCGGGGAGGGGCAAGGAATAGTATCGGCAGAGCTGGGTGTCGGCCTGGGAACGGGGAAGACAAACGGGCACACGGGGAAAAGGGGGTTTGCATCTAAGGGCCGGGGATCATGAAAGGGAAGAAGGGAGGTGTCGCGCTGGGAACAGGATGAGGGCCTGGGGCAGAGCAGCGCCGAAGAGGGGTTTATGATTCAAGGCAGGTGCAAGCAGGGGATTGGTCAGCGTGCAGGCTTAGTGAGGGCGAAGGGCTATGTCAGGGGCCAGCGGCATGCAAAAGGGTTCGTTCTGATCAGGGCATCTTAAAATGGCGGGTGCGCACGACAAAAGTGTGGCATCAGGGGAAGAGGCAAGATGGCGCAGATAATGTTCACCAAACCGTACTAATTTTCAACAGTCCTCCCTTTAACATATTCAAGACATCTTGCTGGTTCATTTTCTACTCGGTTCTATTGTGGTGGGCATGAGAAAGAAAACGGTAGGAACCCTAGATGAAAGAGTTGTAAACAATACATTTTGAGATTTCTAGTTTTTAGGAGGTGGACCTATTTGATAAACTTTGATAAACTTGTTCAGCAGGAAAGTCATGGAAATGCAATACAAAAACGATTCTGTAGCGAGAGCAGCAAGTACATTTCATAACGTGGACTGGTAGGTTATTACATATATCAGATTCGGATTGTAGCATGATCAATACAATGGCGGCTGGGAGAGAAATGAGGCGCAGCAGAAACGGTGATTGAGGGCGTCAAAATGTTCGTAGTTAACGAGTTCTCAGTATTCTTTGTTGTCTTTCGTTGGCGCTGTGGAGCACCGGCGATGGAGCTACGGGTCCAGCTCTATTCTAGGTCTCGCGTTGCAGGGCACGACCTTTCCCTCGTATTCCTGGTCGGAAAGGTCCTTTTCGCCCTGTGTCCTTTGAGGTGATTGTCAGAAAGTTCAGATGGAAGAAGAGCGTACAAAACAGTCCATAGGGTAGGTCGGAGAAAAAGGGGGATGGAGCAAGGCCAAATTAGGAACAAACTAGGGGAACGAGAGACTTCAGATGGGCGGGCTCATGACCGAGTCTAGAGAGCGGGGGACCTTTCGGCACACATTCGAACATAGAGCGGGGGCATCAGGTTAGCCCTTTCTTCTCACTTTGCTGGAGGTAGTGCCTCGTCCTGTAGCTCTGTTCTGTCGCGGTCTCGCCTTGGCCCATGTCGCAGGTGTTCCATAGTCTGCAGTCAGGCCTCGTGCTCCCACATCCGGTCCTTCTCTCTCCTGACAGCCGTACCCTTAAACGAGTTTGAAAAGACAGTCTTTAGAGAATTTGCAGAGGAAGGTAATCACAAAAGTCTATTTCTCTCCCAGCTTCAGACAGAAATGAAAACGTCCGTTATTTTAGGGTTCACAACTAACATATAAATGACCGATGACGGGCCTGTTGGATGTACTATGACTTTCCTTCATAATTATTTATTACAGTTTCGACAGTTTATCTGATGGAGACCTACCTTCGTAAGACGAGCTTGACAAAGATATGCCGTTCTCTAGGGTTTTATATTTACCAAGGGTACTGTGTGCTATCGACATGGTACTAAACAGGTATTTTGCTGAGGGACGAACATAGGCTAAACATTTCTTTTTATCAATGCGTCCTGTTTTTCAACTAAACATTTTTCACTTTCGGCAGGGTTCATTTCAACGATTTCTTCACTTTGGTCTAGTCTTTTAACCTTGTAAAACATCATTCTGGTTCCTACGTAGCTTCCTACGGCCTGATCACTTAATCAGAAAAGACAGGGGTTTTATGGGAAACAACTAGGGACATAGAAAACTTATGGTAAGGGCGTAAATTGACCCATCTCTCACAACCGGGAATGAGGGGTAGTTTCATAACTCCAGTTTGGAGGGGCTGATACAGGGGATGTAACAGGGGTGATCATTTTTCCTGTTTGGGTATTGCGACAATTCAGGGTGGGGAGGGTCGCGTATTCTGAGGTCCTTTTTTATACCATAGGAGCCGTTGACATGTAGTTCCCTTATTACGGGCCGGATTAGGGAACCTCTGTCGTCTTACCTGTCCTTTCCCTTACGGCCCAACCTCGGTTCATTGACTTCTAGCGGAAAAGGAGAGGTAATGACACGGTCTCAGGGTGATTGTATTAAAGACAAGTTTTTGTGCAAATACTGACGGTATTTGAAGCCAATTAGGTGGTGTGCTAGGGGTGGCAGTCTGCCAATTTCGGGGCTAATCGCTCGGAAGAGTGGGAGTGCAAAAATAGAGGGAGAGAGAGAGAGAGAGAGGGAGAGAGAGAGGGAGAGAGAGAGAGAGAGAGAGAGAGAGAGAGAGAGAGAGAGAGAGAGAGAGAGAGAGAGTGCAACGGCAGGCTAAATAGTACACGTGCAACAGAGAGGGTGGCAGTGTATTCAAGAAAGGCTATTTAGTGCATTACACAGTAAAGGACATTCACGGGTCTGCGTTAGAATCTTGTAATCTTGTAGTTTGAGCATTAGTCAGGGTAGAGGGGACGTGCCTTGAGAAAAAGGAAAGAAGAAAGGAGGTACCATTTTGTCGCACTTTCTCGCATTCTCGGTCCTTCGACCAGTTGGGTCAACGCCTCAGTCACACACACACATTCTCTCATAGTTTCGCATCATACGTGACATGGGTTCATTCGTGTGGTCTGGTTTAAGGGTGATCACTTTTTATCAGGTCATACTAATTTTACGGGTTTGTTCGATACGTGAGTAGTTAGTAGGCGTGCTTAGGCACCACCTTGCAGCGCTAGTCTGCTTCGTATATTAGACACGGCAAGGCTTCAGGTCTTCGCCACACCTCGGCTGTAATCTCTGATGTAACCTGCAGAGGGAGGAAAAGGGGGTGGGGGGAGACAGCATTCGCGCATATTCAAATACATGGATTCATAAGTCCTTTACTTACCTCTTACTCGTCTTTCCTCCTCGGGGCAGAGTCCCGGGGGTATGGTTTCTGGGGTCGGGAGGGGAGAGGGGCAGTGTGCCCTTATAGGTCGGGTGTAGGAAAACGTTAAGAAGAAAACCAAAGATACCTAGTGTGAGGTATCCAGTTGGTAGGTGCATCTAGCTATCGGGGTCCTTAAATCTCCTTCAACGCTGTGACATTCTGCGGTTCATTAGTTCTTTGGTCAACTCTGTTCCCTAGTACCTTCGAGCGTTGTACTTCATAATATTTACATCATTTCATTTCACCCTTCTTTTACATTCCCTCATTTACACCGTTCGTTTTACCCATCCTTGGAAGTCGAGGTCTTCCTCCATGCGAGAGTTCATGACTCAGTCGCGTACTTTGAAGGCAGAGTGTCGTGTTGTCGATCCGATCCGACCTCCAGGGCTGGGCAACCATCTTCTTTCAACCTTAAAGAGAGAGCAGAGTAGGGTGCACAAAAAAAGAGCTTTCCCGCCGATCCCACATTTTTAAAATAAAGCATGTAATACCCGTCCATAGTTTCGAAAACCTTTATTTTGCAAAATCATTTCAGCACGTGGATTATGAGGGTGCGGTCGTATTTGGCCGGACGTGGCAATGGCTAAAGTGCGTACAGTGGGGGTGTCGTCTTGCAGCAATAAATACATTGGAAAGTTTTATTC
The DNA here is from genome assembly GCF_964261635.1 of Lissotriton helveticus. NCBI lineage: Eukaryota > Metazoa > Chordata > Amphibia > Caudata > Salamandridae > Lissotriton > Lissotriton helveticus. The sequence goes on from NC_136062.1 coordinate 500,060,071, forward strand.
ATTCATTTGTAAGAAACTAAAACGTCTATTAATTGGCTGGGGGTTCGGGGGCATTTATTTCATAATTTAGAAGCATAATCATAATAGTTGCAATCAGATTTCCTATATGCATACCGTATGTGTGCGTCATAAATGGGGTTATACATCAGCAACGAAAATATAATACACCGCACATTTGTAATCAACATTTTTAACGGGACCCTTTCACAATGTTCGTCGAGTGAACTCTCCTTGTCTTTTCTAGCCAAGTGTACGAAGGATCATATAAGTCTCAGAACATCAAGTTTGTATTAGTGCGAAGGAATACCACGAGGTGTTCGTAAGTTCCTATTGATACCAGCGCCATTTTGGGCGGGCCGGCTCAGTCCGGAAGTAGCATCAGGGAAAAATGTTTCCTACAACCGGCAGTTGGACCAGAGTCCTTTTCGGCAGTTCTAGAATTCATGCTAACAGAAGGAGTGGCAATGTCATGCTTGTTTCGTTAGTGATCAAGGCAGTCGTCCCTTACCGGAAGCCTGCAGGGGCCGAAGGCTCCGCCGGGGACCTTTGTACAATCTTCAAGGCTGCGGAGATGCTGTCGGAGATGGGGGCTCGTGCCCCAGTGGGCAAGTGTCCGAGTCATATTGCTGGTCAAAGTTACTCTAGCGGCCGGGGCCCGCCTTCCAGCGGACCCAGACGCCATTTTGAGGCCCTCCAGGGGCCACTCTCGTCGAGTTTGCAAGAGTGGAAGAGATCCTTCGGAGTGAAAGGAAGAGGGCTCTGTTTTGTGAAAGCAGGACGTTCGGCTGGGGTGCAGCTGTGATGCCCCCACCTGGGGGGGGGCGAGGGAGACTCGTTTGCGCCGTCTCCTTCTTCCGGTGCACCCCATGCTGCTCTTTTTCATCGGCCCGCACGAAGGTCTCTCCCCATCCGGTGCTCCCCAAGTCTCGTGCTCAGTGCTGTGGGAGTATGGCCATCTGTGGCGCACACTCGGTGCTGCGCAAGTATCGGTGCAGTCATTGCATATTCGGTGCTCCGAAAATATGGGCACCATTGCACGTTCGGTGCTGCGCAAGTATTGGGGCACCATCGCCTGACTGGGGGTGTTCGGCGTTGGGCCGGGGGCTGGGAGACCTCCTATCGGTGGAGGTGGGAGAGGCTCGTCCGCGTCGCCTCTCCCTCCCAGCCCGACCTGGACGCATTCCTGCAGAGGTATGGACAGGGCATCCCGCCGCCCAGAGCTGCTGCGGTTGTTACGGAAGGGAAAAGAAAGAGGTGCCTCGTTCTTCTCTGGACATGTGGCGGGACTACTTAAGTCTATCCAGGCCCGTTGCGGCTGGGCCGAGGAGGCATGTGGCGGGACTACCGGCAACTACCTAGGGCCGTTGCGGCTGGACTCCGCTGGCCCCTGCCTCTCCTCCGGCTTCCCCATATGTTAAGATTTCCTGACCAAGAGTTGGCAGCGGGGCCCGCCTTATATGGGTTGCCGCTGGTTGGGCGTAACCGTAACCCTGCCCTACTTTGGAAGGTTCCAGAATGTGGGGGGGGCGAATGTTCTATTGACTTTCATGTTCTACAGTTTACCGTTCTTGTTTTTCTAGCGTTATTGTGTTTTCCCTTGCCTGTTATGTTAAAATAAAAGTTCGTGTTTATCAGTGGCTTACTGATTTCGTTTCCCATTTCTTTCTTTCCAGGTTGTTTCATGCTAAAATTTCTATTAACATAGTTTATGTAACATGGAAGCACGTGCAGGGGGATGACGCAGATTCATATATTACGTACACACAAACTCAGACGGGGGGTAGTAGAAAAGTATGACACGCAAGATCCGAAGACAAACATAAAACAGTGATTATTTGGCCAAAATTATCTTTTTCCGTCTGTTAACTTAGAACTAGGCTGGGTTCCCGTTTTTATATTGTCCGACCTAGGAAAACTCGAACATGCCGCTGAAATCGTTCTGGCGGAACCTGTGCCATCGGGCATAATCAAACGTGGTGGTTCTATCTGGTCTGTCCGTGCGAGTCAGATTTTTCTTTGTCTCGCGCTTTTTCTCATTCTGCTGGCCTGTCATTCCTGTCGGCCCTTTGCCTTTACTCACGCTCAGTAGAGTCGGGCATTGGGCTTCCAGTGTCCGACATATCTACAAAAAGCGCATTGGTCTGGCCCTAAGTCTGGCCGTCTTTTGCGTAGTGTCGGGGGATAACTTTTGGGTAGCGGTGTCCCAGGGTTGTCCTGTCGGTATATTTCTCTACCTGTAAATGTACAGGAATTTATATAGCGCAAATCACCAAGCGGTTTCTAAGCGCTTGCTTAGGGAACCCGTCCTGGTATTCCCCTGTGAGATAACCCCGGCAAGGTATCCACAAGGTGAAAGCCAGGCATCCCGCCGCGAGGGGCCGTTGTGGAGATTAAGCAAGCTATTGCCCAGAGTCGCAGAGTGTGAACCCGTGAATCGAGTAGGCACCGGAGCGAGAATTGTCGAGTCCATGGACATTTTAGGACTCAAGACCCCGCCGAGCCGGGAATTGAACCCTGGTCCCGGGCTGACCTCTGCTTCCAGGTCTACCTCCTCTAACCAGTGAGCCACACTTCTCCTGGTTTGTCCTCGTCTTTTCTCTGTCGTTGCATAGCCTCTCTGCGCCACATACCGAGACAGTCGAGCATAATAGGCGTTGTCTTATTATTGCGAAGGGCTATTTCCAACGTTTCTATTTTATCAAGGTCAAAGGATCCTGCCAGTGGCCACTGTTTGTCTTGACTTTCTTTGGTATACCTGTGCCACAATTTATTATAGGCTATGGTAACTAATCCATAGTTTATGAACATGTCCTTATTAGGGGTGCCTTCTAGTGGAGCTATATGGTCCACCTCTAATACACGGTCCGGGCTGAACCAATTATCAATCAATGGGGAGAAGACAGACATGACGGCTCGTAACGAGGGACTAAAAAGTCAGCACTGCCTATCTTATCACTAGGTGCAAAGACTAGACAGAATATTCCTATTCTTCGTTGTTTGCAGGCAGTGAATACCTCATGAACAAAAATAAAAAAGAGTAACCAATAACGAGGAACAATCAAACAATCAAATAAATAAATAAGATAGAGAAAGGACAATGGGGAGAGTAAGTAGGGCGCAAAAGTCTGCGTCCTCTACCCTTTCACTAACCGCAAAGAGGAATCTGTTGTTTCCGGTTTGCAGACAGAGAATCTCCAGAAGACAATCTGCGAACAGTAGTTCGGGGTTAAAGAACCTAGTTAATCAGTGAGGGAGAGGGGAGTCTCCCAAAAACCGTTAAGAAATAATAGAGTCAGTGGGGGAGAAAGATAGGCGCGACGGTTACGTTACCTATCCTTCACCGTTTGCAAAAGAGAAGGAGCCTACTGTTTCTCCGTGTGCAGACAGTGAATCTCCAAATAGGTCAAAAAAAGAGTAATACTAGTATTTTTTTTTTTAAACAATCAAGCAATCAAGCAATCATTTCGCAGCTTGTCGTGATTACACGACCTTACCCGAACCGTGTGGACAGTTTCTTGTCTTCCGAATCCAGCGCCCGTTCGTCCTTTTTTCTCGTATTTCTCACGGCACTCCTAATGGTCCCCAGTCAGGACCGTAGATCACTCGAGAGAGGTCTGTTCGGAACTAGTGAAGTTCGGATGATCGGCTGCCAGACGAGGGTCTATTGGGCAAGAGCTCTCCCGATCGTTGCAGTCGTTCACTCTGTCGTCGGGACCTCTCCCACTGGATCCACGAGTCGCTGATGGGCCCCACGCTTGGGACGCCAATTGTTAAAACAATTTAAGGCGGGTCGGGGACAATCGATATTTGCCCGGCGGTATTGCCTCTGTGACCCTCTAGTTATTTAATCAATGAAGAGGCAGGCGCTGGAGACTGGAAAGCAGGAAACAAGGTTTTTATTCACTCCGGAGGAGAACACAGCAAAACGGACAGCAGGTATCGTTCTGAGGTGCTCTAGCTTATGTTTTAGGCCTGGCCCCTTATATACAGTGTTTGCGGTTTTTATTACAGTTTACATACATATGATAAAGCTTTGATGTACGGAAAGACATTCTCGGAATCCCCCCCTCCGGGCCCGTTCCCACACACATTTACAGTTGAAGTCCCCACCCTAGTCACAACAGGTGATGAGTATCGCGCAGCTGGATATTCCGCCGATTCATGGAATGCGGGGGGTCGATCGGATCTCATGGGGAGGGGGCTTTGATCAACCCGGGGATCCTTTGATGGGGGAAGCTTTCTATTGTGCGGGGAGGGGCAAGGAATAGTATCGGCAGAGCTGGGTGTCGGCCTGGGAACGGGGAAGACAAACGGGCACACGGGGAAAAGGGGGTTTGCATCTAAGGGCCGGGGATCATGAAAGGGAAGAAGGGAGGTGTCGCGCTGGGAACAGGATGAGGGCCTGGGGCAGAGCAGCGCCGAAGAGGGGTTTATGATTCAAGGCAGGTGCAAGCAGGGGGTTGGTCAGCGTGCAGGCTTAGTGAGGGCGAAGGGCTATGTCAGGGGCCAGCGGCATGCAAAAGGGTTCGTTCTGATCAGGGCATCTTAAAATGGCGGGTGCGCACGACAAAAGTGTGGCATCAGGGGAAGAGGCAAGATGGCGCAGATAATGTTCACCAAACCGTACTAATTTTCAACAATTTTTGTACTACGATATTATTTTTTCGATATTTTTGTACTTACCATTATGTAGATATAATTTCGATATTTTTGATTTCGATATTTTTGTGTCGATATTTTTGTATGTAGATATTCTGTCTGTCGATATTATGTCAGACATCCATATTTCGGCGGATGGAAAATCTGTCACTGTTGTGATGAAGTACCCCGTCTGCCAAGATCTGAATCAGGCCCGAAGTCTGAGAAGCTCAGACGATCACGGCTAGGAAGCAAAGGGTCTTGACTTCCAACTTTTGCTCGACCGTTAACCCGTGCATTGATTACAAAGTAGTGTTGTGTAGTTTCTACTAATCAGTAGGAACTGCGTGCTTGTACACGATAGAAACTTAGGATAGTGCCAGGCTGATTCCATGCATCCCCGCAGGATATGTTGTCCCTTTGTCCAGCAAGCTCACAGTGCCACTGTTAGCCCCCCCCTAAACCCAAACAGGAAGCAAACAGTTCTGGCAACTATTGAACATGACAATCCTGTTCCCTCGTGAACCGTGGTGTCAGACCTAGAACCTTTCGCTCAGACACTCGTGCTCTCTTTCATGCTGAGAAATATACAATGAATACACAAAGGGATGTATTTCAATATTTATTGAACCATAGTAATTCTTGTATAGAAAATATGTGCTGTAAAGATTAATAAAAGGAGACAAAAGTTAGGATGAGTTTCAAAACAGTGAATAAAACAGAGTTCAACCATCTTGTTAAAGACAAATTATATATGCATACATATACAGTGTTATAACAATCTAGCATACTCCTATGAAGCAAACCCTAACCTACGTGTCTAAGGTGTGAATGTGTGGTCTGCCAAGAAACCTCCAGCTGGATGATCTAACCTCTTTACCTTGTGGGTAAGAGTGTAGGAACACGTCTTGGTCATGAATTTGACACCCCTCATGGAGATATTATTCAGCTGCTAGGTGAAAGCTTCAGCATGTAGGTACCCCTCGAATGTGAGCAGAAGAGTCTCCTCTGATTGCATTTGGAAACAAACGGATATGTATAGAAGAGGGCATCCTTGCCTCGGGTCAAGATTGTGATCAGGCTGTCATTTTTTGTATTCCACCGATAGCTGTGTCGTCATATGGATGTGATAACAAACACATTTGTATCACACATGTGAGGGCCTAGCCCATAATGCCAAGGCAGTGTGATAGGGTTCCCAAAAAATTATTTGTATCAGCAAGGTCGGTGTTTCTTAGAAACTAACCCAAGTGTCGCAAATGTGTGTCAAAAATCGATTTGACAAAGGGAAGGCATCTTTAGGGAAGAATTGTGTACATGTAAATTGGCACTATTTTCTACCAGGCCTAAATCGGGCACATGACACACACTCTTCATACATAGAGCGGCTAAGAAGCTATCTAACAGCAAACTAATCCTGCTGCTAAAAATGTCTTTGCATCTATAAAGTAAAATTGTAAAATTAATACAATAGAAGCATAATAAAGGCACCTAAACACTCTCTAACACACTGCAATATCTCCTACCCAGAGATATAATAACAATACACACAATACTTTAGTAATAGAACAGGTAAGTAGAACAAATACACAATGGTCTCCAGGGGGAGACCAAACCATATCCTAAAATAATGGAATACAAACCAGGACCTAAGTCGAGACTGGACCCAGAAGACGTAGAAGAGTCGGAGACCCAAGGAACCATCCACGGTGAGTATCTAGGAACCCCTCGGAGGCCGTGTGCAGGGTGGGAACACAACTGCATGCTCAATACAAGTCAATGGGTAAGTTGCGGTTTCAGTTTTTAAGAAGAAAGACCTTTCCCAGAGGACCCTGAAGAAACCCCGTGGAAGATGGAAGGTTGGAGAGTCACCCCACCTGTAGATACCCCAGGAACCAGGATACCTACACCATGGAAACCGGGTGCATAGGTGCGACATAACGTCGGAAACCGCAGTAGACCACAATGGAGGACTTAAGTAAAGATGCCGCTGGCGAAGAAGGTAAAAGAGTCCAGTGTAAACCAAAGTTGGATTCAAGATCAGAGGTACCCGCAAGCAGAGGGGACAGAGTCTATGCCACTCAGGAGTGACCAGGAGGCACAGAAGGGGAATGCCAATCTATGTTGGAGATGCAAGAGATGAGTTGACGGTGCCCTTGAAACTGCAGTTGTGTGAACCAGGCGACACTGTGGAAGACCAGGAGCCATTCTGCTGTCCCACGTTGGATGTCAAGAGCCATCAGGTTGTTGTCCGTCGGGAGTACCAAAAAGCCTTGGCAAACTGCAACAAATATAGCATGAGAAAAAGGTGCAGTGTCGGGACCAGCAAGGTCAGCGTGACTCACAGCGAGCAGGTAAGTCAGAGCAGCCCCGGAGCAAGCAGGGGAGCCCACTGGAGCCAAAGAAGACCCTCAAGAGGACCCATAGGCCGGAGGCACACGAGTCGCAAGAGGACCTCGAGCAGCTCGCCAAGGATGCAGGCCCACGGTGCAGGGATGCGGGGAGGACAAAGATCTTGGTTACAGGAGATGCTTGAGGCTGGAACGTCTTAGAGCCCAAAGATCTCTGGAGGAGAGAGTCAACAAGCCTTGGCAATGGCAAGTCACCGTGGTTCTCGGGGTTCTGCTCCAGTGGTTCCGACGAGGGATACTGGCTTCAAACGTGCTGTGAAGACAGTGCAGGTTTCATGGAAGTTTCAGAACCACCACATGTGTTGCTGAACCTTTAGGACTCCGTAGGAGCTCAGGAACAGCAGACCGGTCAGCTTCATTGTGATTCCTGCAGATATAAAGGAGTGACTCCTTCACTCCAAGGGAGATTCTTCAAGTGTCTTGGATGTCCACAGGCCTTGTGAAGAACGTGTATGGAGCGCAGGCACAGGTGATGCAGAAGACTGGCAGGACGACGAGACCAGGAGCAGCAGGAGTCTTCCCAGTTGCAGTTTCGGTTTCCAAAGTGAAGTCCAACGAAGTTCAAAGTCCCCAGAAGGTTGAAGATGAAGTGGTTTCGGATCTAAATCTTGTCCCACGACGAATCTTACAAACTACCCACAGGTAGGCCCTTAAGTACCCTAAGGAATGGGTTGGGACGATTCAGGGGTCCCTTCCACAGGAGGGGCTGGACAGTGGGGAGAATACTCCCATGTCCTTTTTCTAGTTTAGTGCCAGAGCGGGAGCCAACGGCTCCCCGAACTGGTTCCAACTAGAGTTTGCAAGGAGAGCACTAAATGTGCCCTACAAAGCAGTCTTGTGGCTCTGACAAGCACCCCCACCCTTTCCCAATACACTGAGTCCTGTCTGGGAGGTGATCACACCTCCCTGCAACAGGAAACCTATTGTCCTGCCTTCCCCTGCTCGAGCTTGGCTCAGCAGCAGTGGTGCAGAGTCGTGTATTTGGCCAGCAGGAGCCACAGTTTGCTGTCTGGGTCTAGATGACTGGTACAGGGAGCACTGAGGGCCTCCCAGAGGAGCCCACGACAGGCTTTGTTACAGCCAGTTTAGTGATACCATTGTGTAATGACGCATGGCTACTCTATATATCGTAATGGCTGATGCACTTACAACGCGGGAGAATGGACTCCGAGGGTCTTAGGTGTGCCCCACTCATGCAGGGGGACCCTCACACTTATTACCAAGCACCCTGCCTTCGGGATTGACAGGCCTGTCTTAGGGGTGACATAGGTTTTTAGTGTAGTGACCTCAGATATAAGGAAACTTATATCTGTCGTAAGTGGTGCTAGCACCAGCGTACACAGGCTGCAATGTCAGGCCTGTAGTCGCAATTTGAATGGTCTCTCATGTGTGGCATAATGCATGCTTCAACCCATGGGGACCCCTGGTGTATCTATGCCCTGGGTACCTGAGTACCATATACTAGGAACTTACAAGGGGACACCAGTGGCCAATCTGAGGTGTACCTAAGTACACTCCCAGGTCCAATTTAGGGAAGAGGCACAAAGAGTGGGTTCCTGATTAGCAGGATCCCTGTCAGACTCGTCAGAAAAACAAAATGACACCAGAAAAAAGTGGGGGTAACCATGAAAGCAGATCCTACTTTCCTACACCCCTCTAGTAGGCCTTACAGCCCTACGGCAGGGTGCACTATACCACAGGTGGGGGCACAGTGACGTGAGCCCTGGGCCTCTCCAGGACTTGTGCCATATGCAGGCGTTGTAAGTGCAGTATAGCCATTTTTACGTCGAGCCGTGCGCTGCGCTAGAAGATGTATGTATGTAGAGAATTTAATAAAGCGCAAAAATCACCATGAAGGGGTATCTCCGCGCTAACATAGAAAACAAATCAGACAGGCACAGACTCCCATAACTCAAGACCTGAATAATTCCGTCTTCAGGATTTTCCTGAAGCGAGCAAGACTAGGACATTTACGTAAAACCTCTGGCAAAGAATTCCAGTATTTAGGAGCCAAATAGGCAACAGTTTTGCCTCCAGATTGTATTTTCTTAAAGCAAGTGCCCACCAGCAACCCTTTACCTCCCGATCTGAGACACCTTCTAGACTGGAGGGTGGCATTCCCACCCCATGGAGGTGGCCTAGTGATCCTGACCTGTACCAACCCTAAATCTTAGTATTTAGGTGCGACCCCAAACCTTGTCTCCTCAGACAAGTAAGAAGAAGAAAAAGGACTGAAGCGCCATGCTGAAAGAAGAAGAGGGGGTCACCAACTGCTTTGGCCTTTGCCCTACTGGCCTGTCCCGGCCTACTCCAGTGAGAACCCCAGTATGTCCAACAGCCAGCAGCCCCCCAGAACCCAGAGGACCTGCCCTGCCATCCCTGCAAAGACTGTGTCTCCCGTGAGCACCGGAGTTGCTCAAGAAACAGACTCTGGCTGAATCCGCAAGTCTGCGCCACTCTGCTCCCAATGCCCACGGCCCGAGTTTAAGTGGCCCAACACCACGAGGAGGTCTCCCCAGCAAACCTGCCCTGGGATCTGATGATACCCCGACCTACCTCAAGTCTCCCAAAGACGCCTGCAGCCTCTACCTGAAGGGGCCCCCCGACTGCGACCGGAGCTGGCAAGAAAATCCCGGCGCCTTAAGACACCCCTGCACCCGATGGCCCATGGCCCTTGGGTGGCCCAGTCGATAGTGTCCAGGCTTCCCCTTGAATTCCAATTTACCTCTTCAGCCAGTGGTTGCCTCCAGGAAGCCTCTCTGCACGATTTTGCAGTCTTTGTTCCGATCAGAGATCTCCCATTGAAAACAACATGGCACCCAACGCCAACTCAGCACCCTGCACCCGGCCGCCCCCGCGCCGCTGTGGGTGCACCTTGTGTGCTAACTCGGATCCCCCTTTGCCCTGAGCTTAACCCTAGTAGCTTTCCTCCCACAACCCAGGTGGCTTGCTCTAGAGCACCCCCCAACCGAAGGCCCCCTAGCCTCTTTGGCTAACATTCAGCATCAGCACTCTGCACCCGGCCCCCCTAGTGCCGCTAAGGGTGCTCTTTCAGTGCATCCTTGACCCTGGGGGAACCCTTGTTCTAACTGCAGAAACTCAACTCTCAAAACCAATTGCTTACCTGCAAACCGATATCCACATTTTCTCCAATAGGATTGCATTGACTGTTTTTCCTCTGAAATGGTTCTGTGTTGAGTTTGTATGAAAACCCAAGCAACTGTGTTTTAATGCAAACTTGGTTTATTTACCTCTGTCTAGGAAATGTCCCAATGTGATATCAAGGCATACCACACTGAGTAGAAAAAGTAATCCAAAAGTAATGTCAATGTATTCACAAAGTAATTACTACATAATGTCAACTGTCTTTAAATGTTTTACAAACCTGTAACAAAGCCAATTTCATCCAGCTTGTGTATTCTTTTCAACCTGTCTTGGAAAGTTAAGCTTTACTTACATGTACCAAGTCCTGCTTGGTTCTAAAAATAAAAACACAACTAAAGAAATATTTTTTTATACAAACAATTGGTCTGAGTTTAGCCTTTAAGTATGTGACATCATTTCTTGCCTGGTTATGTACAATAACTGAACACTCACCTCTGAGAAAGCCTTACTGCTCGCCCACACTACCACAAATAGAGAGTAAGGTTCTATCTACTTTTACCTCTGTAAGCCTTTGAGGATCCACGGGCCTCTGTGCACACTATACCGTACTTTGGTATAGTATATACAGAGCCAGCTTCCTGCAGCCGGTGATGTAGAGACGACACCTGCCAGATCTGGACTTTGTTGCTACAACTGACCTTTTGGTCTCATTCGACGTGGAGGCCCTTTATACCTCCATACCGCAGGACGAAACCCTGGAAGTCATCCATTCCCTGCTGGATACCAACGAGATGGACACCATTACACCGGTCCACTTTATTATGGCCTGTGCCACTCTGGCCATGAAAAAGAACTTTTTTAAGTTCGAGGGAGACACGTACTTGCAAGTGTCGGGTACCAGCATGGGGAGCGTTTATGCCCCCAGCCTGGCGAATTTGTATGTTCATTCCTTTGAGCAGAAATACATCCTGAATGAGTCCAACCCCTACATCGGCCAGATAAAAACCTGGAAACGATATATCGACGATATATTTGTGATATGGCGAGGCTCAAGATCTAGTTGCCAGGATTTCCTTGGATGGATGAACAGCAGGAATGCTTTCCTACGTTTTACCATAGAGATTGGTGGAAACAGTCTGGCTTTTCTTGATCTTCTGATCGTAGCTACTGCCAACGGCTTACAGTCTGAACTGTATAGAAAGCCCATGTCCAGGTATTCCCTTTTGATGTACGACAGTCACCATCCGAAGTCGCTACGGGATAATCTACCGTTTGGACAATTTTTACGTGTTCAAAGAAATTGCTCCGTTAGTCTGGCCTTTAAAGCTCATTCTGCCGCTCTCAACAATCAGCTGGTGGAAAGGAAGTATCCTCCCCGCCTGATACGCCGTGCCATGAAACGAGCAAGCAATAATAACCGAGCAGCACTATTGGAACCATCCCCTCCTAAGGAACCCTTGGGAAGGCTCACGTTTGTACACACCTTTGGAACATTATCCAACAGCATCAAAAAAGCTGTGAAGAAACGTTGGCCTATTCTGAATTCGGGACCCCAACCTATCCAACAGCCTCTGTTTGCCTTTAAAAGAGGACCCAATTTAAGGGACAGAATGGTCCATACCAGACCACGTGAAGAAGCGACCAGGCTAGTAGGTACTCTGTGGGATATGCCTCCAGTGTCTGGCCACCATCCATGTGGTACCTGTCAATCATGTGCACAAACTTCAAAAACCACTGAAATTGATATTGGTACCTCTAGGCCCTGGAGACAAACAAAATTCACTAACTGTAATAGTGATAAACTTATTTATCTGATCACCTGCCCCTGCGGACTTAGATACGTGGGAATGACAACTCGTAAAATCAAGGTGAGGCTGTCTGAACACAGGAGTACCATAAACTGTAAACGACAGGCGACCAAACTCACTACCCACTTCATTAACTCAAATCACTCACCCACTTCTTTCAAGTGGACGGTTCTAGAGAAACCATTTATTCCCACACATGTGACCAATCTGAGTAATTTTTTGTTAGTGAAGGAACAAAAATGGGTGCTGAGACTTGGCACCCATAGTACAGGGCTCAATGACGATATACCTTGGTCCTCCCTATGAGTTTAATACTCTGCCATTGGACGCCATGTCTTTCCTTTATTTACTGTTCTGTTCACATGCCCGACGTTTTGTCATCAATATCATTATAATTACTGTAGGGTCACTGAACGTGGGGCTATATTTGTTTCTGCCTTATAAACTTAGGCTGCACAACATTAGACAGTGATGGTATGAAAGTGGTGTATAATACTACTGAGTGCATTGGGATTCGTCCTGATACACGGCCGATACTTTACCGATGTTTGTTTACCTACTTCACTATGACTACCAGGCACCGCGTTTGTGATTGGTCGCTGTATCGAGTGCTGAACCTATTACAGCGCCCGTTACTCGGCCAGCGCAGTTTCGACCTATCGCCTAGCTTGAGAGTCTATCACGTGGGTTAGTTGGTCTATCGTAGGTGGTCTAATTTAAACACTTTCCCGACGAGCTAGCGCCACCTCCCCAGACGGCATAGATGCCGGTTTGTAGTACCGACGGAGAGGTAGGGTTGCTTCTTGGTTATCTCTGGCTATTAGTGCACACCATTCCTAAGCGGGAGAGTGCCTTAGGCACATTACTAAATGATCTGAGTGAGTGAACGAGGGACCTATACTTTTTATGACATCGATGTAAGTACTTTTTATGATATCGATGTAAGAACGTTTGAGGCATCATGACATCGCTCTTTGAAGTGTACTTTGATGTCGTTTGTTCAGGCTCACTATTAGAGAGATTGGATGACCGCCAAGTACTGCAAAGGGCAGCACATCACCGCGCTGCCTAGCGGTTTTGAGCCCTTATAAACGCTGAGGGTCACGTGATTATAAAGAACAGACCTCAGCCATAGAGAAACTGCTGATTTCATCTTGGCAATTTATTTTCCATACAACATAGCGGTAGAACCCTCGGGGAGTTTTACGTTTTGTACTTAATGAATAGAAGGTAGTGACATTCACCATCTTCTAATCGGAGTTTATGAGATTGAGCTTTATCCATGCTGTGCTATAATACTTTTGTGGTGAGTGATTCCTTCTGTATTTATTCACCTTAACAGAGCGGTGCTTCACTTTTTTCCTGATCCGCAGCCAGGTGGGGTGAGGTCTGCACATCTTACACATCGGGTAAGATGGACTATATGTAATTTGAAAATTTTCAAGTTCTGTGTAAATAAGGAGACACTAGTACATACAGTGCAACTGGCTTTAGGAGTTCACAGGCCTAATTGATGATGAAGTTTATTCATTACAATATAGACAAGGATGTTTGGAGATAGGTTGTGTATGATATACTCATGCTATATTTTTTTAACTCTTTTAGTAAACAACCGAATGTGTAAGAAGATACGGAAGAGTACACCTAGGAGGTCCAGGTGACTTTTATACCAGTATCTGATCTGTTTCACTTTCTTAGAACACTGTTTCTTTTTATTCTATTCACTTTCTGTTTTTGTGTGCAGTAGCAGTAGTCGTTCTTGACAAGGTCCTGAAGAAAGCAAGGCCACATGGCCGTTATTTGCTGAAACATGTTGACCACGTTCCACTACTAGACAGTTCATAAATTTCCTCTGTCTGCGCTATTTTTAATATTGGCATTGGAAGCTATATCTGATTAAAATAGTTTTCTGCTTCCTAAACCAATTTTAACTACACCCCTCTTTTTTTGCTATCACAGCTTTTTTGCACTGCACCTTAGTTAGTTACCCCATGAGCCATTCCACTCATTTATATACAACCAATCACTTCTGACGAAAAAGTGACCCCACACTGCCCACAGGAGGGACCCTTTATCATCTATTAGGCCCTTTTCTGTGTGTCATCAGGCAGTTGTTTGTTGTGTGGGTCCCTGGAACCCCAAATGATGAAGGGCGGTTCCGAGTGGTGACTGATGGGCGTTCAAGACCATACACGTGTTTGGCTTATTCTTATTATTTTAGGAAGTTTTGAAATTTGGCCTGTGGTATTAATTCTCAGTCGTTATCCAAACAATCCTTGTTATTTCTTTGACCCTCTGATACTTTTGTTGTTGTAAAGGTTTGGAAGGACGCGTATCTAGAGCATGGTCATTAAATCAGTCCTAGGGTCCCCCATAATTGTATGTGTTTGAAGGAGACGACACCTGCCCCACAGTTTGAACACCGGAAACACTAGAATGTCCAAATTATGCAAAATTGTTCATGCCATGATCGATACCCAGATGTGCACTACAGCAATAAAAGACATTTGCACTGAATCTATCATACAAAGCCGACTGGGTCCCTTCACAGCACAACGGATCAGGGAGTGAAACAGGACAATGGATCGGTGATTAAGAGGAAGGCCAGGAGGCAGCTTTTATACTTTGTATTTAACTTAGTGGAAGCACCATACAGTAAAATAAACGAGCCAGGCCCAGCTGAGAAATGTTAACCCAGGCAACCAGTAACCTCACCTCGACCTGGGACCGGCTCGCACTCCAACTGATTGCACAGCAAGTGCATGCTGTCCACGTCCTCACTTAGCCCTAGAGCGCCTCGTGCAATTCAGAGGCGCTTCATTAGGCGTGACATAGCATTTTAGTGTGGTGATGCGGGCACCAGCATAACAAGCATTTGCAATGCAATAGGTCCTGCATTTGTGAGAATTTAAGCTCTTGGCTTTGTAAATAACAATACCTTTTATTACTTTCTAGCCACCCTTCCCCATGTACACTTGTGGCATGGCGCCGTTCGGTTGGACAAGGGCCCCTACAGTTGGAGCCCCTTCAAAGCAGGGGCCCGTTACTGCTTCGGTTGCGGGGTCAAAGGGCTACAACACTGTGCCCTAATGCAAGCCTTCCACTGCGTCCAGGGAGGCCCCGGTCACGCCCAGCTGTTCAGACTCCTAGCCAAAATACAAACACGTGTTAAATAGTCTGAATTAACCATTGACTAAATCCCAGGCCAGCCTCTGAGCTCGAGCGCCATGCTAAATGGCCCCTTGGTCCACTCTGTAGGTCCAGTGCACCAACAAGAAGAGAGTTTCATGTAAATTGATGAGTCTCCTAGTGAGTTCACTTAGGTCATAGAGGCCTTAATGCTTTCCCCAGAAGGTTAGACGTATATATTTGTGAGGGCTGATCTGAGATGTGATTGACAATGACTGGAAGAATAGTCCCAATCCCAAGAAGTCAATGGATGAAGGCGCATGAATCATAGCACGTATGTACATTACAATATGTTCACCATGAATAATGTGAGTACCATTATAAGTCAAACCTAAAAACGCCAGGTAAATATAACCATTCACGTGCCAAGTATTGTTTCCTCAGGTCTGCTGTTCAACATGTGTATGCCCAGAGAAGCCTTTACTGCAGTGCCAGGATAAATGCCAAATGTGCACTGATAACAACCAAACCTATTTCTGGATGTGAAGACATGCACAGGGGCACATTTAACACCATCTCTTGCCTAGACTGTGTGATCCCCTTTATCAATGAGAGCTTCGGCTACATGAACAGAGCCGAAACCAAGATCCTGGTATTAGTGGGAAAAGAGACAAAGTCACTCCCCTTCGACTGGGCTTCAGATCTGCTCCATTCACCTCACTGTGAAACACTGGGTGCACCCTGACTCAGACTGACCATAGGGTGGAGCTTAGGAGTGACCTTGTCTGGCTCAACCTGACTACCGTAAAACCATCTGCAAAGTTCTCTAAAAAACCGTATTCCTAGCCTCAGAGCCTCCAAAACCAGACACACAAAATGGCCTTAAACCTTTAAAAGTGTGAACATAGCTTACCGGGGGTATAATCCCGGATCCCCTGTAGAATGCATAACTTTAATCATAACTGCAACTTGATCAACCAAGGATGCATCATTGGTCTTAAACAGGGCAGCAGATCCTTGAGAAATCAAAGTGAAAGACTGAGGAATTCCCTAAATTCAACCATGAGAGCGGAACAAAAACAACAAATGGTTCAAAGATATTCTGACAACAGCTTTTCACAATCAACTGAATGTCGTACGGAGCAGGGCCATACATGGCGAATTTCATACATGGTGCTCACCCTATCTAAAAGGAGTATATTTTATCCTATCACTTCATAAAGCTTTTTGTGAAATAAAGGAAGTGAGAAGTGATGCATACAGCGATGTAAATCTATTAGCTTTTTACACTGTCCTGTAGTGCCAGCACCTCACTAAAAGCTCTGTGTGAAACAAAAATACAGTCTTTGTGTGTGCCTAAAGCCTTTACCAGGAAATATGCAGATTATCAGATTAGTTAATGCTTAGCCTTTCTTCTGCAGTGCCCCCAGTAAACTACTTAGTTTCTATTTTGGAAAAACATTACCTGCATTTCTTTCTTAGACTCCCCCCTCCTCCTTTTTATAATGGCCTTCTTGCTCCTCTTTCCAAACAAAAGCAGACTGCACACATTATTCACCCCACTTATGTAACAAAACTATTTCCATTTTGTTCTCGGATTTGTAGGGCGGCTAATCACTCCAGGGGGGTTCTAGGCGCTGTTCCTAGGCACAGGTTGGTTACGTGATTTGCCCAGAATCACAGGCTGTTGAGCACACGCTGAGACTGAAGCCTAGATCGCCAGCTCCAAAGTAGGCGGCTCTGGCCATTACGCTACACCTTCGACTCTCAGCCCTTGCCCAATCCCGAGTTTTCAATCTGCTTTTCTGAGCACAGTATGATGGTGGTTAATCTTATGATACCACCAACATTGCTTACATTGAGGCACTACCACAACCCCACCATATCAAACTAGAAGTCTCACATGCAGGTTGGTATGTATTATTTGTGTATAGAAGAGTTAATTGCTACTTTACATGCATCTCTTATTATTATATTACGTTTTTAATTGTAATCGTGTAATAATTTTTGCAATATAACTTGCGAATTCAGTTGCAATGCTTTTTGAGAGATGTTCTGTTGTTGCCTTGAATCCATGATCAAAATCAGTAAAAAGAGCCTATTCAAATCTGGAATCGAGAACGAGCAATGTCATATTAGATTATTTTACATGTACGATACAGCTCTAACCTAATTCCAATGAGTAGGAGTCTTTACAAAGAACATTTGATGGTAGAAAGAGCTTCTCGGACATTAGTTGGTGTGCATGAACAATCTGGCGTATGTATAGCCTGATTGTGACCGGATTATAGAAACCAGGGTGGAATTAAAGGGGACCGTAGCTGAAATAGTACTAGGCCACGTTATATACTAATTTTTTCCTTCACATTTACAGAATACGCACGTACAGTTTAAAAAGGCGAAGAGGGCATACAGTTGACCCACACTTACAGTTTTTGTGCAAGTGTCAAAATAGGGATTGGTATCCGGGTTCCATCATTAAAAATGGTGCCATATTTCCACCCTTCAGTATAGACTTGTGCAGCTCCAAACACGTAAAATACTGTGTGAAAAAAGTAACTTAGAGTCCAGCAATGTGCTTTTATCTGATAACGGGACGGCAGAAAGCAATCAAAACAATCAATTAAAACTGCGGCGGGCATGAGACAATTAAAAGTGAGATGGACATGGCAAACACAGCGTAGAAGCTGGAGCCCGGTAACTGACTGCTAGGGAGGAGGAGGCGAGTGAGAGCAGCAAGAGTGGGGTGGAGGAGCAGGGAAAGGGACACAACAACGAAAGCATAACCAGCGCGGTGCATGCTGATAGAGCTCATACCTCGAGTTGTGCAGGGAGATCAGGGCCAATCCATGGCTGGGACTGCTGCGAGGAGCAGGGCAGGCACAAACGGCAGTGCCTCCTGCTCTGAGGCAAGCAGCACAGCTCTCTGTCTCGTTTGTCTGCCGGATCTGCTCTGGATTTGGGAAAACAACCCAACAGTGAAAGCGAAACCAGTGCGGCGCTCGTGAAACGGGCGCTGCTCTGATAAATAATAATAGTTCATAAATAATGTATGTTCACAATTGTTAAATAAAGACACCCATCGCTAGATGTAGAGAAGTTCACAATTGATACCCATCAACTCTAAACAAACAAGCTGTCGCCATTGTGAAAAAAAGATAGCTGTTTACCGACTACACAAGCACCGGTTTGTGGTGGTGGGACACGACGGAAGCGTCTCAGAGCAGGGGGGCTCGAGCGTGAGGCAAGGACACAACGTGAACGCACGCATGACGAGCAACAGACGATGGGTGGGCGGGGCCTAAGGGAGGTCGGGCGTGCACCAACCCCAGGTGCAAAGAAACCCAACAGAAAACCAACGACAATAGATCCCGCAAGCGTGCAGCGCATGCGTCCAACGCAGGCGAGACCTAAAAATGTGTTGTACTAACCCGTGATGCGTGGCACTTGGCAGGGCTGCCTGTAGTCCCCTTTGTTTTAGGACATTTTATATACAGTGATTTAATTCATGATGTCTGTATGTGTGAGTGTGTGCTCCAGCCCCCTGCAGTGGCGGCGCGTGCTATAAGACAAATGAAAGACATGTGAGGGGGCTCTGGAAGGATGATGTTGGGGAGCGGGGGGTCTGAAGTGCGCATGCGCGGTTTGAGATGACAAATATTTCTGAAGGGCTCATGCGCAGTAGATTGTTATTAAATTTGGAGTACGCGTGCGCATTGGTGCGGCACCTCTAGCTTGCGCATGCGTAGAGTGATTTGGTGAGGGTTTCTAACTCTGCTCATGCGCAGTGGGTAGGTGGCGACATCGTGCATGCCTTTCAGCCTCACATTCTACTACGCATGCGTGAAGGTAACTCTCGCTTTGCGCATGCGGACTGGGTACGCTCTGACTCTTGTGCGCATGCGGACTGGATACGCTCCGAGTCTTGTGCGCATGCGGACTGGGTACGCTCCGACTCTTGTGCGCATGCGGACTGGGTACGCTCCGACTCTTGTGCGCATGCGGAGTGGGTACGCTCTGACTCTTGTGCGCATGCGGACTGGATACGCTCTGACTCTTGTGCGCATGCGGAGTGGGCAGAGGCCACGGATCCCGTGTGCGCATGCGCAGCGGGCGGGTCACGGCGCAGAGCTGTGCCCGGGCTCCGGTTCTGCTGCGGCCGCTGCGGGTTCACCCCGGACCCGGAGCCCGCGGGCAGCGAGAGAGGAGGCAGAGCCGGCGGAGGGCCGAGGAGGAAGTGAGTGAACCCTGGAAGCGGCCCCCCCGCGGAGGCTGTGAGTCTGAAGCCAGCAGATGTCACCCCCCCCCCAGGAGCAGGAACTGACCCCCCCTCAACACCCCCCCCTCAAGGAGGGCCGTGGGGGGGCTGAAGCCAGCAGATGTCACCCCCTCCCCAGCAGGGCTCCCCCCAGGAGGGGCTGGACCCAGGCTGGGGGTGTGGAGAGCAGAGCTCCCCTCCGCCCCAGCAGTCCCTCCCAGGCAGGGCTGTGGAGTCTGTGAGCTGGGGGGGGGCTCCTGGTGGGCCTGGGTCCACCCCACCCCTGGCACCGAGGGTGCTGCCCCAGTGCTGCCCCCTCAGCACCTCTGGCCAGGGCGAGCTGGCCCTCCCACCCCTGGTGGCACACACTCCCGTCCTCTCCCGCCCTGGCTGCATGAGATCAGCACTGCTGGGCTGGTGCCCACTGCTTCTCTCCACCGGTGCCAGTGACAGGACAGCACCCACCCGCTGGTGTCTGGACCTTCTAGGAGTGAGACCGCTGGGGATGAGCAGGCAGGGGGCAGTGGTGGAGGTATAGATGGCACGGGACCCCCGCACATATACATGGGCTATGAGTGGCATCAAAGTGCTCTATTGGGAACAAGAGAGGCATTTCTGTGGTGGCTGTGGATGGTGAGCCTCGGCACTCATCTGTGGGGGCCACGATTCATTTTTCATCATCAAATTGTGACCTGGGAGAAACCAGGAGGAAAAGACAGAGACGAAAAATAACTATAAAGATAGAAAGCAGAGGTGAACAAGAATCTGCAAGAATGAGTTAAGGAGTCAGGGAGTGTGCCCTGGCGGAGAAAAGATTCATGAGGTGGAATCAGACAAGCAGCCTTCGGGCTCTGTCAGCTGCAGCCCTGCACATGCGCTGTGCTATAGGACATGTATTGTAGTGGGTAAGCTGAACATCCTGCCAGCTCACACACTTTCCTAGGAACACCAGCAGAAGGTTCAGCTGTTCTAAAAAAGGTTTATGTTGAAAATTAAGAGTTGTTCTGTGCCCTGGTCCTGGTGGAGTGTGCTTGATTCCTTGGTCCTCCACAGCTGTGTCATCTTTTAGAAATAAATCTAATCTGTAAAATCCTCTGAATCCAGCATCTTTACTACATGTTTTGTGGCGATGAACTGACTGCATGGCTGGACCCGATGTCACCTGTTGATTCTGGCTCCCTGCGGTGTCTTCTCGACGTTTCTAAGATTTCAGACTCATCATAAACCCAAGTTTGCGCTGGCAGCACCCAGTTCGTTTTTGGAGGCTGCAACTACTGCTCGCTTTCTGCGTTTCTGCTGCTAAAAACAGAGGAGTGCATTTCTTTTGGCAGTTCATGGATCCTTCCTGTGGCATCACCTGGCATTTTAAGTGTCTGCTATTTAGTTGTGTCCTCCATCTTGGAAGTCCTAACTGGCAGGTCGGCGTAAGCTGCGTAAACCCAGCACATCGGCCATTTTGATCCTTGCTGTGCCAACATCCCAGGAGTATTAGCGGTTCAGTGTCACGGCATCTACAACTATCCACGTACAGCTTCGCAATCGTTCCTTTCTCCACATCGACGTACCAAAGGGTAGCAGTGCTGTCCACATTGCGGAGTACCAACCATGCTACGTGCCTGTTTTAACAAGTGATAAAAAATGTCCCTAGGGCCAGATGTAGGTAACTTCTATTTACCGACTCATAAATACCGAATTTTACTGATTCGGTATTTATGAATCGGTAAATATGAAGGAGGGAGATGTAGGTAATTTTTGTTTTTGAATTACCGAATCGGTAACATTCGGTATTTACCGAATCGGTAAATACCGATTCGGTATTGCCCATTGATTCCTATGGGCCTTGAAGCCCATAGGAATCAATGGCCTATGCCAATTCGGTATTTACCGATTCGGTAAATACCGAATCCTGCAAGGGTGCAGGGGGTGTCACTTTGACACCCTCTAGCACCCCAAGTACAGGCATGTGTGACATGTGGCACACATACATGCCCTAAGGGCATGTCTGTGTGTCACATTGCACAGGTGTGCATGCACAGATGTGCATGCACACCTGAATTCGGTATTTTACCACCCAATAGGATTGGGTGGTAAAATACCGACTCTTAAGGGCCTGTGGCACTCTTAGGAGTGTCACCTACATATAAATTTACCGAATCGGTAAAATTACCGATTCAGTATTTTACAGAATCGGTAAATTTACCGATTCTGTAAAATAATGGCCCCTACATCTCAATCACCAAATACCGGTCGGTAACGGCCGAATTCAGCCGTTACCGACCGGTATTTGGTGACCTACATCTGGCCCCTAGTTACCATTGAGGAAAGTTTCAATTCTATTAAGGACATGGAGGCGAGAATTATGCATATCTTTCTTCACTCTTTATTCATAACAAGTCCAAAGGTTAACCCCTTGCCTGCGCTGAACGTTCCACGCTGGTGCGGAACGTTCTATTGCGCGGGCGGGGCCGCGGTGTTCAACGGACGTTCGCAGCACTACCGAGGTAGTACACGCGACATCCGTTGAACGTGGGCAGCACTCAAGGGGTTAAAGTAAAAAATACAGCAACAATACTACAACTCCCATGAACCACAGGGAGTAACCATGGTCACCAATAGTCCCAATTCAGTAACAGTCCGATACTCTATATAACACAGAACATGCCATAGTCCTTCCTCTTTCTTCACTGCTACTATGTCAGTTAAGTCACTTTTCCTTCCTGACTACTGTTGGTGGGCTCGCGGGGCATACTGGTCCAGTGTTGCTTATTGTAAAAGATATCATTGGAGTGTCTTTTTTATATCTCCTTAGCGGGCACTATTAGCTCTTTTCAGGCTGCAGTTTGGACTCCCAGGCGGCAGGCAAACCGCCTAAGCACCTCTCCCTGTTACCGCGTGGGTGCGATTAGTGGCGCATCCTTGAGCACTTCCCAGCACATTCCTCGCACAGCAGCTCTGCCAGCGCTCCAGCGGCCGTGTAGTGCTGAGAGAGGTAGAGCAGTCTCCCTCTGTGTGCCTCCTCTCTCCAAACTGCGTCTGACACCACGGAGGAGGCTAGACTGTAGGGCCTGGCCCAGAATTCTTATTGTGTGGTGAATCACTGAGAGTGCAGCACGAGTGCCATATGAAAGTATTTTTTTATCCTATCACCACATCAGAGCACCGGCGAGGGGCCTGTTCTTTATGACTCACTCCGGGCGTACTGGTGCTCTCACCCTTAAACAAAATGCAGTCCCAGAGGGACCATGGCTATTCACCCTCATGTGTCTCAGAGAACGTTATGCCCCTCCATCAATGTCTTCCTGAAAGTAGGTCATTTTGCTAATGTTTGCCTAAATGGGCAGTCTTTCAAAAAACCTCTTGTATGTACGATGGAATCAGAAGAAGAGTCTGATACTGAAATTGTTTCCACATTCGGAAACAAACCAGTGGGTGCTCATAGTCGTGAAGGTATCACCAACAAACATATTGTGGGTGACCATGCGGGTTGTGTGGACCCCATAGCGGAAGTATGTGTGGGTGGTAAAGTTCTCAAGCTGTTGGTGGATTCTGGTGCTAGAATCATTGCCATGATAACACAATGATTGTTTACAGAGACATCGGATGACTGGCATTAATTTCTACACAAGTGGAGGTATCATTTCTCTCTGAGACTTTCGGGAATGCGGGGTGGCTGTTTTTTTTACAAAGTTTGTGGTTTGTAAGGGATTCTGGGTAACAGAACCTGGTGAGATCCAGACAAGTCACCCCATCCTTGATTCCCCTGGGTGTCTGTTTTTCAAAAATGTATATGTTTGCTAGGTTTCCCTAGGTGCCGGCAGAGCTAGGGTTAAAAAACTGCAGCTAGGCACTTTGCAAAAAATGTCCATTTTCACTGTGAAAATGTGATGTGCCCAAGTTGTGTTTTGGCCCGTTTCCTGTTGCGGGCATTACACCTACATACACAAGTGAGGTACCATTTTTATTAGGAAACTTAGGGGAACACAGAATTGTAGAGCAACTGTTATTACCTATTGACTTTCGATGCATTTCTACCTTCCAAATGAAAGACAATGTGTAAAAAAGAAGTCACTTTGTAAAATGTCCTATAATTCTCAAGCTAGTATAGGTACTCACAATTTCAGAAATGTGCAAATAGCTACTGTTTCTAAACTCTATATTTTGTTCCAATTTTAGAAAGACATTGTTGTCTTTTATTCGGATTTTTTTTGTAATTTTTTTTTACTGTATATATTTTACCATATGAATTGTTATATACCCGGTATATGATACAAAAACCATTGCAAGATGCTGCTCGGTTATTGGCTCTGGGTTCGTCTGGTTCTTGGTGAACCTACATGTCCTATATATCCCCACAACCAGAAAGGTCCCGCAGATGTAACAGTATATTGCTTTAAAAAATCTGTCATAATTAGAAGAAATTACAGGTGAAAACGTTGGCACAAATGGATGTTTTTTTCAACTCATTTTCAATTATTTCTATTTTTAACTGTTAGTTTCTATAAAGCAGAGGTCTTCAAACTTTTGTAGGCTGAGCCCCCCCAGCTCAATTTGTTTAGATGTTGGGCCCCCCCACCACCTGACGGAAATTTCTGGAATCGACCCGCCATGCGCATATTCCGGGTATATCCAGAAAATAATGTTCAATACAATAAGAGTGTTAAGTAAACTGCAGGTTTGTGAGTGGGTGTGGTGAAATTACAGAGGCTTATTACACAGCTCAAAACACCACTTTCCAAGATAAAATGTGCGCAAATGGTTTTTACTAGAATGCTTGACCTATGGATGCGGCGCCGACCTCATGGGGAGGCGCTGTGTTTAGCAATAACTTATTAATTAACTTATGAATAGCACATATGCCTGGTGGTAGTGAGAGAATCCGAGGCGGCAGTCCTGGGGTGTGGGGGCACCAAAAATGATTCTCGCACCAGGTGCCACTAGCGCTAAAGCTGGCCCTGGATACATAGTAGTGCATGAATACATACTATTTAGTACCAAGACAAGCAATTCGCAGGCTGTTTAAACAGCACATGGCTGGCTGGCATTTTGCGCGCCTGCCTGTGTAATTTTAAGAGAAACTTTCAGGGACGTTTTAAGGATTTTGGGGACCCCAGTTCTGACCAACTTTGATTTTATGAGTCAGTCTCAGCTCTTTCATGCCTTCTTTGGTCAAATAGTAAATGTGTGTACATCTGATATTCAGGGATAGTGACGCGTGTTTTCAGTATGTAACACAACAGGAGTTCACTAACATTACTGCAAATAACCTCTGTCACACCCTCCCATTTCTCATATGTGAGGTCCTGTATTGATCTAAAATGAACTTTTCATATGGATGTTGCATGACACAAACACATTTTGCCTGCAAAATGTCTGTGATATACCATTGCACATTAAAAATGAATGATGTTAAAACGCTATTTACAACGTGTTTAAAAAAATTTGAAGGTCATGAGGGCAAGACTCTGTAGAACAGAGCTGGCTCTTTCAGTCACCCCCATACCCCCCCCCCCCTCTTTTGAAAGGCTGGTGCCCTGGGCCGGAGCCCACCTTGCCCATGCTTTAAAACATTGCTGGAAACTTTGTCTTCTCTCTGTGAACATCTAACTCTCCCAGGAGGAGGTTAATTCATAGTGCTGAAATGCTTCAGCTGCAGTGGTCTGCTATGATATCGAAAGAGTGAAGGAACAGTTTCGGCTTTAGCAGAGGAGACATCCTGCCTCCCACTGCAGCTGAAGCATTTCAGCGCTATCAATTAACCCCCTCCTGGGAGAGTTAGGAAGACAAAAGCATGGGCACGAAGGTCAGATTGCAGTGGAGTGCGCGCCCCCCCTGAGATGGTGGCGTGCCCCCTCCAGGGGGGCGCGCCCCACAGATTGAAGAACTCTGCTATAAAGAAACCTTGAATGATTTACAGCGGCCATCTTGGGAAACCTACCAAACCCACACATTTCTGAAAACTGGACACCCAGAAGAGTCCAGCGAGGTATGGCTTGTGTGGGCCCCCCAACGTTTTCCTACCCAGAATTCCTTTCTGGGAAGCAGGGAAGGTATAGTACTCTCTTGCATAATGTGGTTTGCACATGCACTGTATTATATGACATGTATTGTAGTGGGTAAGTTGAACATTCTGCTAGCTCACACACTATCCTAGAACACTAGCAGAATGTTCAGACAAGGTAAATATATAAATATAACTAATTAGACCCATTTGAGCAACAAGAAACTCTAAGAAGGTCTTTAAAGTGCTGTAAAGCAGCAAATATGGAAGAGTGCTAACATTTTAGCCGTCACCTTAAGCAAGACTTTAGCTTTGCTCAAGTCTTCGTATTTCACGGTAAAATATCTCAGCTGCTATAATATAAATCAGTTCTCTAGAGCCACTGTAGTTGACTGTGCTGGCCAGCCTACAGAGGCACCATTTCAGCGTAGCCTGAGGACACCAGCAGTGAGCTATAGGCTCATGCTGACGCACGCTCAGCTTAAAATGAAATATATTGAGAATGAGCCCTAAGTAAATGTGTGCCACGGCCGCAACACGTCTCTGGCAGCCGGTCCCACTGTCAGCTGAGCAGAGAGATGCACAGAGTACTGTACAGAAGTGATTAATGATGCTAGTTTGAGTTGCAGCTGGATGTTTATTAAGTGCAGCTAAACTCAAACGCAGCTCAGAGAGCAGTCAGAGGAGCCTCTTTCCGGATAGAACATGAAGCAGCAATTGACTGCAGTTCTGTGTCTCGCACTCCTTGAGAAATACCAACGCTGATGTCTGAAGCCTGCAATGCCACGGAGCCTCGGTGGCCTGGGCCGTCGATGAGACAAACAAGCAGAGGAAGGCTATATTCTCAGCCTGTTCCGTTTGGTCGACGCTCACCACCAGCCGGCGGTAAGTGGTTACCATCGTATCATGATGTGTCAGCTGAGCGGAGCGCTGATCAGTGACTCTCTAAAATTAAATATTTTTAAAGTCTGGTATTACAGACCTGAGTGTCAGTGATGGAGAGCCAAATGATGACGAGTCTCGTGCGGCCGCCCGGTCGCAGGGAAGCATTTGCATGATGACAGCCACAGGCAGCAGTGCGCGGAACGGTGGGCTGCCTGTGCCAAACGGAACTTAAACATAACTGCCGCCCGCTCATCCAGCCATGTCGATTAATGGACACAATGTTGCAGTCATGTGACGCCATGTCACGTGACTGCCGCTGCGGAGCAGTGCACTAGACTGTCACATACACTGAGCTGCAGATGAGTGCTAATAGCAGCGCTCTCATCTCCTGCTCAAGTTGTCAGCAACTTCACGAGGCTCTATGAATGCGTGACTTTGCATTTTTGTGCGGTGATGCGGATTGTCTTCTTTTTAAGTTGTTACAGACTGACAGTCCCGCCTTTATATCTGCTTGTATACAAAAATACACCTCCACTCGCAACCTGAGATCTGTGCACTCCAATCTTCTTCTCACTCCCACCTTAATAAAAAAAAAGACAAACTACAGCTATTAATTGCAAAGAAACCAGCATGGCTAGACCAGCTACGTATGTCTGTCACGCACAACTCGTGATCTCTGCTGTGTGCACTTTGGTGTAAACACTAGATTGTGTGAGAGATGTGATGCAACAACCAGAGCGGTTGACTCTGGAGGGCGTGGGCTCATTTTGTGCTCCCCGGCGGCCGCTCAGCTCAGCATCATGTGACTCTGGGCAACATCTCACTTAATCTCCCCGATAGACCCCCTCGGCAGCTTGATACCCTTAGGGGTGATACATTTGCGCTTTACTAATGTGGATAATTATCATTACTGTTGTAGCTGGAGTGGTTGTTTTCGTGCACTCTGTGAGCCCCCATGGGCACCAAAGGTCTGGCACTCTACAGAAAAAAAGCAAGTGCAGAGAGAGGAATTCTGCACAAGCAGCACCGCAGACAGTCGGTCATCGCCGCCATATGCCATGGCCAAATGTTCATTTTTGCCCACACAATTCCTGTTTAGAATGAAGTGACGTTTGTAAGATTTCACATTGTTTGGGTAATTTATATCTGCAGGAGCCTAGAAAATGAAATGTCTTCCTGCAAGTTACTTGGCTCCTATGCTGGTGACAGTTTACAAGAAGTAAATGTTCTTGCATAAAAACATGATATCACCAAAATTTTTCTAATTATGTATAATATTCATTAAATTTCTGGGGAAAAAAAGTGATTTCATACATCCTCACACCACTCAACATTAAAAAATAAGTAGATGACAAGGTAAAACACTACTCTCTCAATGTTTTTGTGCCTTCAGTCACCACCAGGTGCTACATAAAAGAAATGAAGAACCGGGTGTCGCATCACTCGAGGTATTGTGTGCAAGCGCTATTTACACTCACGTGCATTTGTTATTACCACAGAAAACAGACTAGGCAGTTTCACTGCTAAAAGGGCTCTTTCTAATATCACCAGTATAACATGGGCATACGCGCTCGGCTCAGCAGCATATAGTGTCACTCAAAGTGTCACACATAAGGCTCACCTCTGACACTGCCCAGCTCTCTCTGTCTGCCATCCGCTGATGTTAAACTGAGTTACCTCTTACAAATGTTTAGCATTATAAGAGAGTTGGACCAACAAGCACCCTCATGGCAGTCCCAAAGTCCATTCTATGCTTTGTGGAATTCTGAACTGGAAATCACAAGCAGGGATTCCTCTGGAGCTGTCAACCGTCCTGAATTAAATCCCACCTTGTTAGGTAAAGGTCTATAGACAAGTTACCGCACACCAATGAGAATCAGAATTAACTAGAAGCACACTTAAACAACCCACATGAAGAGGACTAATCACCAACTTAATCGAAAAATTCTTACATTTTTATTAATCAATGCAATTATTAATTATATTTCATACTGTTATGTTTCCATTTGGAAACATAACAGTATGAACTATAATTAATAATTGCATTGATTAATAAAAATGTAAGAATTTTTCGATTAAGTTGGTGATTAGTCCTCTTCATGTGGGTTGTTTAAGTGTGCTTCTAGTTAATTCTGATTCTCATTGGTGTGCTGTAACTTGTCTATAGACCTTTACCTTATTTAGTTTATTTCCCTATATATAGCAAGACTGTATTCTCACTCCTCTCTCTCTTCTTTCATAAAAGATCAGTGGTATTCGGGTATTTAATTATTTGTAATTAGTGATAGTATTCGGAGTGCAACACATTTATTTATCCTGGTGGTCGACCACACTGGGAACAGCACCAATACCCACGACCATGCACGCAACCTAGGATTCATCTGCGACTCCTCCCTCTCCATGGCTAAGCAGGTCAACCCTGTCTCCTCCTCCTGCTACAACACCCTTTGCATGCTCCGCAGGATCTACAAGTGGATCCCGACCGAAGCAAGAAGAACGATGACACAGGCCCTCGTCAGCAGCAGACTGGACTACGGCAATGCACTCTACACAGGAATCCCAGCCAAACACCTACGACGACTACAACACATCCAAAACGCCTCCGCCCAACTGATCGTCAACGTCCCCCGCCGCAGCCACATCACCCCCCACCTGAGAGACCTACACTGGCTCCCCGTCGACAAGAGGATCACCTTCAAGCTCCTCACCCACAAAGCACTCCACAACGCCGGACCAGCCTACCTTAACAGCAGACTCCGCTTCTACACCCCCATCCGCCAGCTCCGCTCCGCCAGCCTCGCCCTCGCCGCTGTCCCCCGCATCCAACGAATGACCTCTGGCGTCATATCCTTCTCCTGCCTCGCCGCCAAGACCTGGAACACCCTCCCTACCCACATACGGCAGACCCAAGGACTACTCGCATTCAGAAGAGCACCCCGCCTCCCCTCAGCGCCTTGAGACCCTCACGGCTAAGTAGCGCGCTCTACAAGTACTCTGATTGACTGATTCATAACTCCTTTAATCAAGCTTGCACTGTACACATACATGCATGTGCGTGCGTGGTCATGAGATGTGAAGCTGTGTGTTTGTTTTCAATGTTTACAGACACTGGATCAAAGAGAACAACATGCCTGTCTGACACCGTGCTGCACTTCTCCGAGCGTCCCCCGGAAGAGCAGGCTCTGGTGGGCCTTTGAGATCTCTCTGTTTTTGCGGATTCTTTAACTGCTGTCATAGGGGTGTTAAGCCTTTCATGAAATGGTTTCTTTTTCTCAGTCTGCTAACATAAAACTGCATCACCCGCCTTGCGTTACTCTGCTGGCTTGACGGGATTGTAGGAGAGGTTCAACACGCCAGTGACCACAATTAAAGAATCAATAAAACAACAAGGACCTACATAGACCGCCTCCCACTCCCTTACAGCAGAGTTTCTTGCACCAATATTTCGCTCCATGTGTTCCCATATCTGGCGTGTCACGCTGTTGGTGCTTACTTTCCCTCCATGTTAAAGAACAGTAGATGTTTCAGCACCCATAGCTAAATACATATAAGGTCCCAAAAGCGAGAGCGATTGCATTGCAAATGCTTGTTTTTTTTAGCAGCGGCCCATTGGAATAATCTATCCCAGAATCTATTTGCAAGGCCCGACTTGTTAGCATTCCGGAGAAAGTTGAAGACATGCTTGGATCCACTTCAGGGTCTTGATTGGAACTGGCAAAGAAGAGGTTGGGCACCGGGATATCCCTTGGTGTACGAGGGTGCGCATTATAAATACTTTAAAGAAATTAAGTAAATACCACTGCTTCTGATAGCTCCTTGCAACTACTGAATCCCTTGGCTGCTGTATATTTTTAGAGCTTAATATACAGCTCTGGAGCAGGTTAGGCAAAATTAGAATAGATTTTTCGCTAAACCAAATGTCAGTTCGGACCACAGGAAGCTACTTTTGCCAATCTGTTTTCTTTCACCATGGAAACACTTTATACACCTTAAAATAATAATAATAAAATAGGTTTATAAAGCGCTCAATTGCCATGCGTCTTGGCGCTGAGGAGTGTAAAAAAGAGGCTGCTCTATTACTCGTAATACTTATTTGTGAGGAAACAGCCACGTTTTAAGTAATTTCCTGACAAGCTGTCTGTTCGGCTGCAACCTCATGGCAATGTCTTTTTATTCCACAAAGAACCTGCACAGTGGGATAGACTCCTACCTCCCCATCGCGAGCTTCGGATTTTAGACATTTGTACTAGACCTGCATTGGTGGATCTTAGTTTTCTCGTGGGGTGGGGGGTACCAGGCTTACAGTTTTTGTATGTCTCCAGCTCCACCTCCGTAGGGTGCCTTATGGGTCCGCTCGCCGCTGAATGGGAAGCCAATGCAATGCTCTTACACCGGCAGAGGTGGGATGACCTTTGGGGATATTTAATAACAGTCGAGCCGCTGCATCTTGTAATGACAGCTGTTTAATCAGTTGGGCCTTGTCACTTCCCAAATAGAGTGCATTGCAGTAATCTATTTTGGAAAAAACTAGAGCTATCAGCACAGTTTTTCTAAGTTCATGAGGAATATAAGGGAAAATCTTACGCAGGGTCTTTAATAAGAAAAAATATGAGCACGTTAGACGATTTATCTGGACAGCAAATTTTAGTTGGTTATCAAACGCCACTCCTGAATTCCTAGCCTTAAGGGTCGGGCATGGACATTCACATGCCTCAGAAGGCCCCCCTGATTGATTCCACAGGGTCGGGCATGGACATTACCATGCCTTAGAGGGCCCCCATGATTGATTCCACAGGGTCGGGCATGGACATTACCATGCCTCAGAAGGCCACCATGATTGATTCCACAGGGTCGGGCCCCTGCCAAACTCCATTACCTCGTTTTCTCAGTGTTGCTTTTCAAGAAATGTTGGCTCATCCAGCGCATAATTCCAGACAGACAGAGGTGGAGGCTGATGGCAGTCGCCTCAGGCTGTTTAGAAACTGATACAATGAGCTGAGGTCATCAGCACATGAGACCAAAGTGAAGACAAAATCTCTGACAATACTGGCCAGCGGAGTGACATAGATGTTGAATAGGGTCGAGGATATGGCCGATCCCTGCGCTACCCCGCACGGGAGGTTAAACTATAACCATTTTTATTTTTTACAATTACTTAGATTCTAAAGTTGTTTAAAACTAAAGTTGTCATTTAAAGAAATCTCACCAAGATGCAAGTCATACAGACAGACTGGAATAGATGCACTGATCGAGTTTGGAGAAACAGTTGACTTTTCAAAAATATTTAAGGAATTAAACATGAAAGTAGTTGTTTAATTGATACCTTTTAGTGTTTTCAATTGGCATGAGTTGTGTTCTACTTCTGTAACATTTTATCTGTTTCAAATTTCTCAGCTGAGCCGTTGATTTGTGGGACCTCACGCACGCCGTTCATTTGTGGGACCTCACGCACTCCGTTCATTTGTGGGGCCACGCAGACGCCATTGATTTATGGGACCACGCACATGCTGTTGGATTTGTGGGCTACGCACACGCTGTTGATTTGTGGGACCACGCACACGTCCCTTGTTTCATGGATCACTGTGGTGACAAAGAAGGCGAAAGCAACACTGAAGAGGGCTCAGGTACGTGGACAGTCCTCCTCTCATTACTAGTGTGTGAACAATTATGCTCTTACTAATCACTAGTCCTGTGAGGAGAATAGAGAGTCAGTAAGTGCACTTAGCTCAGCTTTTACCCTAATACTGAAGTACGCTTGGATATGTGAAACTGTAATAATACTCTTATAATACGCAGTTAGTATGCTTGGATATGTGATACCGTAATAATACTCTTATAATACGCAGTTAGTATGCTTGGATAGGTGATACCGTTCTAATACTCTTATAATACACAGTTAGTATGCTTGGATAGGTGATACCGTAATAATACTCTTATAATACGCAGTTAGTATGCTTGGATATGTGATACTGTAATAATACTCTTATAATACGTAGTTAGTACGTTGGACATGTGATACCATAATAATACCTTTAAATATGCAGTTAGCATGCTTGGATATGTGATACTGTTATAATACACTTTTTTTTTTTTAAGTTTGATTTTATTGAAGGGAAAAGGAGGGGGAGGGTGGGGGAAAGAGGAAAAGGAAAAAACAGGAAAATGGATATGACAATGAAGCATAGCTTAATAGAGAACTTTAGCCAGCTTAAAATACATACAGGAATTAAGTATCACAATAAAGACTCTTGAAAGGCAAGTATACAATGAGCATGTGAATTACACGAACAAAGAACATACGTATGAATCAAAATCACATTATTTTACCTTGGAATTAACATGTTGAAGGAAAAGGCAATAGGAAAGTCACGGTGGTTTGCGCACCTCAACTGTATCAGGATTCGGAGAAGTTCTTACTGGGGCAGAAGATGAGAGATAGGTTTCCAACGGAAGCCAAATCAGATCTCGTTTGATCGCCAGGGAAGTGGGGGTTACATAATTGGTATCTAATCGGTGATGAAAACAAACTTGCATTCCACCAGGATCGATAAGAAACATTTGCAGCTTGTTTCCAATTAGAAGTGATGACCTGGTTATAATACTCTTTTAATACGCAGCAGTCTAGTGAGTACAGTTGAAAGGTAACAGATGTACTGAGCTCAGCGTTAAGCTCCATGTTAGAGTCTGCTCAGATATGCGAAGAGTAATACTCTTTTACCACTCAGTAGTTTAGTTAATAAAGCTGAAAGGTAACAAGTGCACTGAGTTCAGATTTCACTTTATTACTAGAGTCTGTTCCGGTATTTGAACTGTAATACTCTGAGGGCCAGATGCATGAAGAAACCGTTTAGCGATTTTATAACTGCAAATCCTTGCGATTCGCAATTAGGAAATCGCAAAACGGCATGCATGCAAGTGTGTTAAACACTTTGACCTACCTCATGAATATTAATGATGTAGGTCGCAATTTCCGACCCCCTAGGAATCGCAAAAATCACAGGGATGGTGCCCTGCTGGGTTCAGCAGACCATCATGTCTGTGATTTTTAAATAAAGCAATAAAAAAAAATGCAGCCCGTTTTCCTTAAAGGAAAGCAGGATGCATTTCAAAAATAAAAATGAAAAATGTTTCTTTTCTTTTTTAGGTCTCGCCTGAGCCAGCGAATGCGTTGCTCTGGCGAGACTTTTAGTGAGTGGGCTTTTAAAAGTATTACAATAGCTTTTTGGCATGCATAGAGCGTGCGGTTACACGCACAATGACAAGCAGAGGCGCCACCTGGCTTTCCCCTCTCGTCAAGGTGCACGCACATCAATCAATCAATCAAGTCATAGTATTTGTATAGCGCACTACTCACCCGGAGGGTCTCAAGGCGCTTGGGGTAAGGGGGGTCTGCTGTTGCTCGAACAGCCAGGTCTTGAGTTGTCTCCTGAAGGCGAGATGGTCCTGGGTCAGCCGAAGGTGGGTGGGGAGGGAGTTCCATGTCTTGGCCGCCAGGTAGGAGAAGGATCTTCCTCCGGCGGTGGCTCTTCGGATGCGTGGTACGGCGGCGAGGGCGAGGCTTGTCGCACGTAGCTGGCGGGTGGGCGTGTAGAAGGTCAAGTGGTCGTCGAGGTACTTGGGGCCCAGGTCGTGGAGGGGCTTGTGTGCGTGGGTAAGGAGTCTGAACATGATTCTCTTGCTGACGGGGAGCCAGTGCAGGTCCCTCAGGTGGCCGGAGATGTGGCTGCGTCGGGGGATGTCCAGGATGAGTCGGGTGGAGGCGTTCTGGATGCGTTGGAGTCTTTTCTGTAGTTTGGCTGTGGTTCCTGCGTAGAGGGTGTTTCTGTAGTCCAGTCGGCTTGTGACGAGTGCCTGGGTGACCGTCTTCCTGGTTTCGGTCGGGATCCATCGGAAGATCTTGCGGAGCATGCGTAGGGTGTTGAAGCATGATGAGGAGACGGCGTTGACTTGTCTGGTCATCGAGAGGGAGGAGTCCAGGATGAAGCCCAGGTTGAGTGCGTGGTCTGTTGGCTTGGGTGCGTTGCCTAGGGCCGGGGGCCACCAGGAGTCGTCCCAGGCGGAGGGCGATGGTCCCAGGATGAGGACTTCCGTGTTGTCTGAGTTCAGTTTCAGGCGGCTGTTCTTCATCCTCTCGGCCACGTCTTTCATCCCTTCGTGTAGGCTAGTTCTTGCGGTGGCGGGGTCTCTGGTGAGGGAGAGGATCAGTTGGGTGTCGTCGGCGTAGGAGATGATGTTGAGGTTGTGTTGGCGTGCAATGGCTGCGAGGGGGCTCATGTAGACGTTGAAGAGGGTGGGGCTGAACATCGAACACCACTCGCCAGCCTGCTTTCACTTTTGCCTTTTATTTCCTATTTGCGCGTGTGCACAAAACTCCCAGTCGGTGCCGCACATCTTGCTTGTTGCGTGGCCAATGCTTGTTATATGAGGGATATCCTTTGTGCCGGAAAGAATGCCACATGCATGGACATGGGTTCAGTTGAAAAATTAGCTGCCTTTATTAATTGACATGCTTGGATTTATTTCTAACGAACACTACAATATCACCTAGCACACTAAAAAAAACGTGATATTTTAACCCTTGGTGCCGACCAATCCCTTCTACACAACCTCTGGGGTTTAACCAACGCTCCATTAAGCCTCATACACCCACCTCGTCTTCCGGGTCTGACGGGCCTCTCTTGTGCACTGTGGCGTTTCCAGGTGTAAATAAACACTGCCACTGAAAGCCAGACAGTTACTGTTGTGTACTCACGACGGTAGAACAGTAAAGCTGGTCAATAAATGTAGTTTTCCATACATGGATGGGCGCTTCACGCCACGATTGTGGTTTGTTGAAATTAATCTGTGCGTGCTGAACCTAGGACCGCACAGCTGGCGATTGGTGGGGTCTAAAGTTTCTCAGCTCTGTCCACGTTGACATGTCAGTGATGTGTGGCAGTGTCCTGCCTAGGCTCCTGTGTAGGAATCCCGTTAAGCTATTCTCTGCCTTTCAACCCACACTTAACATCATTGGCACCAAATTGTGAATTTGTGGAAGGTATGGCTATCAACGTACAGGTCTTTTTTTGCAGCACGAGCGCGACCCGAAGGTATTGGGACACTTTACTTGAGATCCAGTTATATTACACAGTCATTTTTTTTTGGGGCATGGGATAAATAACGTGATTTTCCCAGAATCACAGGATGTCGAGTAGACGCCGAGACTCGCACTTAATTCTTGCTGAGGTCTCTTTCTGTTCCCCTGCCTTCTGCCCCTTCGTTTCTCTTTCTGGGTAAATACACACATGTGCTATTTATTCTTACAATAAGATGTCCAACATTGCCTTTTCACGTTGACCCAATTTTCTTTGAAGAGCTGTTGGATTTCATTTTACGGAAATGCTTTCAGTGTACATTTATTTTTCTTGTCTAAATGTTAACACGTGCTTCTTAAATTATGTTTCTATAACATGTCATTGCATGTGCAATGTCTGTTAGGGCTTTGCTTCTTCTGGCCCTTCCAACGCCTAATTCATTGTCTCGTAAACGGGACATTAAGCTTGGTTGACCAGGTGGGAGGTGAAAAGTTGATGGTATCTTTCTGGGGAGCATTAATCATTTAGGCCTTTTGGGGCCAGTGGGACTATGATCCATAGCTCCTTTTAATTCCTCTCTCACGTCCCTACCCGAACCTCCCACCCACCCACCCGTTCAATCTTTGGTCAGCACCATACGTACTTTTTTGACAGCTAACCCTGTCTCAAGGGTGTCCTACTCCACCGCCTCCTGAGCAGACTCTGGTGGTTTAAAAGTGGCTCTAATGACCCGCTCCTCTGTTGCTCCAGGGGGCAGGCTTGTCAGAAGTTAGTGGGAGGCCTGGGGCAAGAACATAATGCTGAGTCCTCTGGGTGCTTCTTCCGGTTTGGCCAGGTGCTATCGGCAGCACCTGTTTCGAAGTGTTAAAAAATGTACTTGAGGGAAAGAGTGATGTCTGCTGCTATCTATTCGTCTGACCACACACACAGCCTAATGATTAATGAAGATTGCAGGATTGCTTGCAATTAATTAAATCTATAAATACGTTTTGCTGAAGGAGAGGGGGAGCTGAAAAGCATGGGTCCTGGGCATAACACCCCCTCCGCTCCTCCCGGTGACAACCCTCCTCGGAAATAATATTTCGTGGTGGTTTGACAGCGGTTCCACTGGGTTGCTCCTGGGACGGCTTAATGTAATAATCCCTGATGGTTTACCAGTGCCTGCAGTGGAGTTATTCTCTCTGTGACAGTCCTGGATAGACACCAGTTAATGCATCTTGGCTGTGTAACAGGGCTTCCAATTGTTTGCTTTTTTTGTTGCTCTTGTCTTGCTCCTGCGTAGACTCTATAAATTATCTTTTGTGGTTTGACAGAGCCTCCACTGTCACTCCTGAGCGCACTCCTTATAATCGCTGTTCTTATGTAACACAATCTATCCTCACAGGTAATGGTGCGAAGAACTGTGCACAAATAACGACAACTAGAGCACAAACAGCATCACAACTGGTAGATATATGCATGACAACGTTAATAATGGAAAAAGCAGACCCTGAGCTTGAACACTTGAAATTAACACACACATTTGAAACTGGTATGCGCTGTGAATGTGTCACGGCTCAATGGCATGCACTTTGGATATGTAACGGGGCTCAGTGGTATGCGCTGTGGACATGTGTCAAGGCTCAACGGCATGCACTTTGGACATGTAACACGGCTCAGTGGTATTTATTTTATTTATTTATTTATTCAAAGTTTTATATAGCGCGAACAAGATCCTTACAGATATCAGAGCGCTTCACAGAGACAGGGTAGGGGCAGTAGGAATGAACAGCGGTAATGGGAGCAACGTAGTAGTCACTAACATGATAGGATAGTAATAACATACTTAGAACATATCAATGTACAATCAGGTAAAGCAGTATCATGATAAGATAGTAATAATATACATAGAACATATCAATGTACAATCAGGTAAAGCAGTAATGCGCTGTGGACTTGCGTGAAGGCTCAATCGCATGCACTTTGGACATGTAACAGGGCTCAGTGGTATGCGTTGTGGACATGTGTTAAGGTTCAATGGCATGCACTTTGGACTTGTAACACGGCTCAGTGGTATGCGCTGTGGACATGTGTTAAGGTACAATGGCATGCACTTTGGACATGTAACAGGGCTCAGTGGTATGCGCTGTGAACGTGTCACGGCTCAGCAGCATGTGATCACTAAAGCTTTTCAGTCTGTTGTTGTGTTTTGTTTAGAGTAGAAACAATTTACTGTGGGGTTCTGTACTTCTTGAATTGGTTTTAAGGATCACTGCTTTGTGCCAAAGGGTTTCGAGGTAATCTTCGCTGACCAGTCATTTTTCTTTCACTTACAGAATACAAGCTCTTTTCAATCATCGTTAAAGAGGAGGCAGAAATATTTCCCTTGGACCATCCAGAGCCTAGGCTAAGTGACGGCAGCAATAGCCCCAAAGGTGAGTCGTATCGTTGTCCTTTTAGGTCTGAAATGATGTGGGCTTTCGATTGATGCATCTCACGGATTGCTTTTAGGAATGGATGAATGAAAGGGGGCTGTCCACAAAGGCATTTTGGAGTACGTAAAATAGTATTCCATTTGTACTCTTACATGCCTTTGTGAAATGGCCTCAAAATTCAGTTAGTTCAGATAGAAAGGACTGTGGCCTCTTTGTACATTTGTCCATATTGGAGTTGGGTGTTTCGGGGCTGATTCCTAGACATGTGAGTGTAACTTAGAGTAATCCCTACCCATAAATCATTTTGAGTCTCAGCCCTAATATGATTTATAAGTGGGATACTTTTGTTGTTGGTTAATAAACCATTACAAAAAATACAAATATTTATCAAATATAAAATAACTGAAATATATATGCACTCATCAAGTTCATATAATTCAGGCCTGGTACTTACAATCTCATTTATCTGGACCCTTTTCACTTTTATGATAAAGAATTGCATGTTAATACTGCTGTGCTACACCACAACAGTTTAACCCAGAGCACCTACCGTTTTCCCCACCACACTTCCACCCTGAGCAGTTAAGTAGCACTAGTAACATTCATAGCCATAACAGAAATATTAAACAAGCCAGTAAACTTAGAAATATTTTAAAACTCATGTTTAAACGCTTAAACGCCCTGGCCATATATACGTAAAAGAAAGAACAATCAGTGACCGCACCTTGTTAATAAGAATGAGATACACAAAAAAGATTGCAGACGCGTGACTTAATCTCGGCCACTGGTCGTTACTCTAGGCTGCAGACCAGCCCCTGGTCCTTCCGCCCACCACGCCACCTCAGACAGGAAGTGGCCGTATGCAAATCAGCCTCAGTCCTGCTCCACTAGGAACAGCCAGCCCAAACTCCCAGGCCAGGTCCCATCTGAAAGGGAACACAGGTCCACCCTAGGACCACTTGTGGCCTAGTTTGGCCTCTTCAGTAGTGTGAAGTTTGTGTACTTCACTAGTTAGAAAGAATTCAATGGCAAGTAACAATGCAAAAAATATATGTTATCT
This sequence comes from Lissotriton helveticus, assembly GCF_964261635.1. NCBI lineage: Eukaryota > Metazoa > Chordata > Amphibia > Caudata > Salamandridae > Lissotriton > Lissotriton helveticus. The sequence continues at coordinate 500,098,851 of NC_136062.1, forward strand.
CGTATAAACACATCACATGTAATTTGCAGCTCAAGCAGAATAACATTTGTTGAATCCCTGAAGAAATGCTAATGTTTCTGATGTTAACTGTACCCCTGCTTGGATAAAAAACAAGATTGGGGAATTTAATTAGGTCCTGGATTCATAATTTACAGATCAGCTGCATATCAGCAGAGCCAGGTCTGGTGGCTCAGTGGACTAATGGATCCACTGTAGGAGCCTGTGTTCGACCTCATGGTCACAGGTTCAAATCCCGGCGTGTCCACTCAACCTTTCATCCACCTGAGGTCGATAAAATGAGTACTATTGAGTTGGGAAACAATGAACATCTGTTCAGCTCCAAGATACCACTCGGTGAACATGCGCTCTACAAATACACATGTTATGTTATGTTATGTTATGCAATCGTGTTTCCTGTGCCAAGCGGCGGAAACAAGATCTGTGCTTAAGGCACAGATTACCTCCATGACTCCGAGTAGACTCGAGCAAAGGCCGTGCTGTAAGAGCCGGAGCCAAAGGCATCGTGGCCTTACCCACAACTCAGACATGAATACAGATATTGTCTGTTTCAGCACAGGGATATCTGCCAGCCAAACCATGCCCCTGTAGCTTGTTAATGCAATCGATTAGTGACAACATTCTGTGGTCTGATCTGCTTCTTTACCATCTTTTATTTCAGTATTAATTAGTTTCTACTGGTGAAGTTCTAAGTGACAAAACAATGTCAATTGATTCAATGTGGCCATCGTGGTCCTTACGACTGAAACCCGCGGGTCTTTTACTGGTTGGCACAGGGAGGTCCATGGGAGTGAAATGAAGAGTGTTATAGCAAGGCTTGATTATTTGAAGGCAAACCCAGCTCTAGACTAACGTAAGGCTCATTCGCTGGAATAATTTAGGAAAGGTCCCAAAACCCACAGCGTCATAGTCTTCCAAACATTCAGTGGTATTCATTCCTTCCTCTGCAACGCTGCTGTGACAGTGCTACACAGTGGCTTCCCAGAGGGAGGTAGAGGTGACACAGAAAGTACTTGATTTTTTTTTTTTGTTTGAATATGTTTATTGCATTTTGTCATTATACAGCAGTACACACATGCAAGCATAGCAAGTCAAAGGCGCTGTTACTTAAGTCATGGAGTCCCAGAGTATGTGGACCATCCCACCCACATGGAGGTATGGCGGGACAGAGCAAACTATATCGGTGCACAGTTAGACCGCATAACAAATTGGTATTGCAGTAGCTGTTGTGTGTTACATTTACGTCCAGTAATGGCAGTGACCAGTATTGGTGTAAAAGAACTTCTGCATTGCGACTGCATACCTTAGACTCATTTCGTATAGCGCTCAAAGTATACCATGACCGGAGAAACAGAGCAGGCGTTCACATTGGCAACATATTACACATTTCAAAATTGCATTTGAAAACTACTAACTATACAAAACAATTCCAGATATATAGGAAACCATAAACCAGGTGGTGTCTGTCAGCCGTCATGTGTGTGTGTGTGGAGCTGGAGGTGCGGAGAGGAGTGTAATCCAAATGTGTCATATCAACGGCAATGTAGTATTCGTAGGAGTCTTCACTCGTGCAGTAGGGTGTGAGGGAAGCGCCGTGGGGGGGGGGGGGGGTGGGGGGGGCAGGGAGGAGGGAGAAAGGGAGGGGGGAGGTTGGGAGCGAGAAGAACGTTGTGTGTGTCATAGGTGAAAATGGGGTAAACGCTCAATCAATACCATTCCGCAGACACTCTTGGTGGTAGGCCACCAGGACACCATCCCACTCCAGCGCAATAGGGTACATCCGGAGACCCGCCGTCTCCTCCCGGTGCAGTGCCACACTCTCAGCCCTCGCCCAAGCATCCAGTGAGCGACGCCACTGCACCGTTTGGGGGGGCAGACTATGTTTCCAACGCCTGGTAATGAGACGTTTCGCCGTAATCAGGCCCAGACTGCATTACTCTTAATCACCAACTCACTCTCCACTCACATATTAGTTCAGTTGTTTCTTCTTGTTTTTTTTCCCTACGGACTATTAGGAAAATTTCCCGTTTTTTTTCTGTTTCCGCCCTCAAACTGATCGTCATGGCCATGGTATTGTCAAAAATTGACTATGGGAACATCGTTTTCAGTGGTGCCCCCGCATATGCCCTTCATCGTCTTCAGCTGGTCCAGAACCAGGCGGCCCGCCTGGTTTATGGCCTGGCTAAGTCGCACCATTCCTCCCCCCTTTTAAAAAACCTTCACTGGCTCCCTATTAAGCAACGGGCACTGTTTAAATTAGGATGTCTCACATTTCAAGCCCGAGCGGGCACTGCCCCGGCATTTATCAACTCTGCCGTTACAAACTATTGCCCGCCGAGAGCCCTTCGTTCCTCTTCTCTGGGCTTGCTAGTAGTACCACGCTTTAAGAAGAAAAGAGTTGGTGGTCAGAAATTTTCAGTTCTGGCCCCCACCTTTTGGAACGCCCTTCCCCCTTCAATAAGACTCCTATCGTCCTATATGGAATACCGTAGGGCCTTAAAAACCCTTTTGTTCCAGCAAGCGTTTACTGGTTAGCCGTGTCCCCCTGTTTGCTTGTTTTTACCACTGTAGCTCCCAGCGCCAAGAAACTGTTTTAGTATATGAGCGCTTTATAAATGTTTTTAAATTCAAATTCAAATTCAGATCCCAAAATCTCGCTTGGACTTTTGTCTGCTTCGTCCTTTTAAATAACCCCAACAGACAAACTTCCCAAGTGTGTGGTAAGGTACCCCCGTCGCCCCCGCCAAGACAGTCGACACTGCGGTCCAATATGGCTGCAGCAGAGTGCAGGACCAGAGGACATGTAGGAACGGTGCGTCCACTAGTCCGCATTTAGGGCATCCTGTCGTAGTGAGTCCAAAGTAGCGATTAATTTTGTCCGGGGACAAATACGTTCGATGGATCACATAGTACTGTATGATCTTGAAGCGTGCATTGCGTGGTACGTGTAGAGCTCCAGCTAGCACCCCCGCCCACTCTTTGTCTGTCCAGTCCCGTCCTCTATCAGCCGCCCATTTGTCACGGAGGCGCTGAGGGGAGAATTGCGTGTGCGTGTGCAACGCTTGGGCAATCCAATGTACAAGGTGAGAGCCATGTCCCATCACATGCAAGTATTGAATGAGCAGGTGTATTGGTGGTTCCTCCGTCAGCGGTCCCCAAGCTTTCGTCAGTGTGTGTAGCAGCTTCGCATATGTCAGGAACTGTCCTGCCGGCAGACCTGTGCTGACTGTCAGTGTCTCGAAAGGGAGCAATGCACCCTCCTCAAACAGGTCGCCCAAGCTCTCCAAGTCCGCTGCTCCCCAGCTGTCCAGTAGTGGCGCCGCAAGCATCCCAGATCCCCAAGGCGTGCCCAGCAGTGGTAGGTTAGGCGCGTACGGTGTCACCGCTGCAGTAAGTTTCAGGCTTCTCAAGAAGCACCTTCTCGCCACCTCAAGGTGGAGTTGGTTCTGAACAGGCGACTTAGCCAAAGGATGAAACAACGCATGTACCTGCGGGACCGTCAGGATAGTCGTTGTCGTGGCCGTATCACTCAAGTTACGTCCACTCAGCCAGTAGGCTACCCATTGCAGCTGTGCAGCCAGGTAATACAGCTCATGGTTCGGGACCGACAGCCCACCACTATCAGTCGCGGCATAAAGGGTTTTTAAAGCCACTCTGGGACGACCTTTGTTCCAAATCAGTCGCCTATGTATAGTCTCTAGCTCGCGAAAGGTGCGAACCGGCACATATACCGGCAGGTTTGCATAATAGTACAGTAGCCTAGGCAAAACAACCGCTTTTGCCAGGGCAATACGGCTGGGCACATTCAGCGGGAGAGTATTCCAGAAGGAAACCTGCGCTGTAAGGGAAGAGATCGCTCTCGTAAGGTTGCCTTCCAGGAGGATCGTGGGGTCGCGGTACACATGGACTCCTAGATAACGGAACACTGTGGGGTACCAGAGGAGCCGCTCGCCCATAACCATGACGTCACACTCCGGTACATCCACTGCAAAAGAGTACACCCCCGACTTCGCCCAGTTGACTCGCAACCCCGACATTTCGCCAAAGCTACGGAAAATGTCCGTGAGTGCTCGAGGGAAGCAGGTCAGGTCCCTGACATAGAGTAATAAGTCATCGGCATAAAGCGACACCGAATGCATCCCATCCATCAACGGGATCCCCCAATTCCCGCCAGAGGTGCGCAATTGTGCCGCCAGTGGCTCCATCATGAGCGCAAAAATCAGGGGGGAGAGGGGACATCCCTGTCTCGTGCCCCTGCGGACACGAATCTGATCTGAGAAAAGCTTGTTCGTTCGAACCCGCACCGCTGGTGCAGAGTAGAGGAGTTCCACCATGCGGAGGTAGGCTGCGCCCAGCCCAAATTTGTCCAGCACCAGCGCTAGGTAGGGCCACTCCACTAAATCGAACGCTTTCTCAAGATCAAGGATTACGCACCCCGAGTGGGGCCACTGGGTCACCGCCAGATTCTGTACTCGAAATAGCCGTCTAATATTGTAAGACGTGCTGCGGGTAGGGACAAACCCGTTTTGGTCCGCGTGCACTAGGGTTGGGACCAGTGGCGCCAGTCTCTGGGCCAACGCTGATGCCAGAATCTTATAGTCCGTGTTAAGGAGGGCAAGTGGCCTGTAGGACCCCACATCCAATGCATCCTTGCCTGGTTCGAAGAGTGAGATCACATTGGCTTCGTTGAGGGACAAAGGAAGTACTGCATCCCGTACCGCCGCCCCGTACACCCGCAACAGTTCGGGAATGAGAATGGTGGAATACGCCTTATAAAACTCCGCCGGTAGACCATCGGGCCCGGGGGACTTGCCATTCGAAAGAGAGTATATTACAGCTCGGAGTTCTTCTGCAGTGAACGGCGCACCTAGTTCCTCACACTGCGCATTAGTGACCGTCGGCAATAGGACGCCTAATAAATACTCAGCAATCTCCACTGCGGTGACCCTCAGGCGAGTACAATACAAGGATCTGTAGTGACTCGAAAATGCCTCATGGATGGCCCTCTGGGTGTAGACCACATCGCCCTGTGCAGTGCGGATCGACATCACCGGTAACGTTTGGGTGTCTCTCCTGACCAGCCAGGACAAAAATTTGCCAGCTTTATCTCCAGCATGATGCACGCGCGCAGAGTGTGCTGCATAATTCAAGTTCTTCAGTCTCTCAAGGAGTTGCGTGTGTTTTCCGCGAGCGTCTAGCAAGTTCGAGTCGTCCCCCTCCACTGCCTCCCGTTCGCCCGATAGCAGTGTCGTCTCCAAATGTGTCAATTCCCTGTCCACCTGGCATCGTAATCCGGCCTGTGCACCCAAGCAATGTCCCCTCACTACCACCTTGAATGCATCCCATTCAACCTGCGGGGTGGATGCGGTATCAGTATTGTCTTCAAAGTACTGTAAGACACAACTCGAGAGCAGTTCCCGAAAGGGAGCATCCAGCAAGATATCCGGCTGGAGGCGCCACGTGGGCACCGGCGGGTGCGGGCGCACCCAGGCAAAGTCAAGTGTGTGTGGGTTGTGGTCCGAATGAGTGCGACCCAGGTAGTGGGAGTCAGTGACTAAGGGCAAGAGATCGCTGGTCAGCATGAATCTATCGAGCCTGACATGTAACGCATGAGCGCCGGAATAGTACGAGTAAGTCCGTGTGGTAGGGTTGCGGCTGCGCCAAGCGTCAGTGAGGTCCCATTGTGTTGCCCAGTCAGCAAATGTGCGCGACGTACCATGAATTGTCGCATGCGCCAAAGGAGGGGCGGATCTATCTAACACAACATCTAGGACACAATTATAGTCACCTCCTAGCAAAAGCGGTACCCCTGGCCATGCTGCAATCGCCGCCGATAAGTGTGTGAGGAAGCGTCCATGGTCGACGTTGGGAGCGTAAATAGACGCCAGGGCAATGTGCTGGCCGTCTAGCTTGCCCTGAAGGAACACATACCTGCCTTCCTTATCTATGTTGCTGTGTGTCATGGCAAAAGGGACCCCCGGGCGAATCCATATGAGAGCCCCACGCGCAAAGGCCGAGTAGCCTGTAGCATATATTTGCCCCCTCCAGCGGCGGCACAGTGTATGTGTCTCCGGTTCCGTCAGGTGCGTCTCCTGCAATAGCGCTATCTGTACCTGGTGCCGCTTGAGGTACGAGTACACCTGATAACGACGTGAGGGGGTGTGCATACCGCGTACATTCCAAGTGCAAAATTTAACCACAGCCATAACAACATTTCTTCTCCGCCACCCAGTGTCCCCACCCACCCACTGCACCACAAGCTATGACCCACCAGTTCAGATCATCACGGAATGTCTCACACTGGGCCCAGTGATTCGCAGCAGCTCTCCTACACACATTAGGGGGAGGGGAACGTTGCACCAGACCTGTAACCACAAAAAACATAATAACAATGCCAAAAGGTCGACTGCGAACCATGCCGTCGTCCAAACGCTCTAATGAGCACTAACTGTTCGTGAGTTCAATAAGAAAGAAGGGGGGTTCACTAAGCTCGTATATTAAATGTACTTATGATACATGCAGTAATGACATGGGCGCTCCTCCCATGCCACAGGCGTCAATATCGCACAGCCCAATGTCAGCAGAGGCGCACTGTTCCAGGCGTCAATAAGGCGGCAATAATCCCGCAGCCACTGCAGACAGTTCACATGTAAAGACTTACCACCGTGGGGCAGCATATCTACATCCCCCGTTGAGACCCACCAGAAACTAGGCCCCTAGTAGTCATGGGCCAACAGCCTGCCCAGCATTCAGGGCCAGCGTGTCCGAAACCAGGCTTCTCCCCAGTGCCCACCAAGGCAACATCGTAATCTTCCCGGTCGACAGTAAATGCAGGGGCACTGAAGTTGCAGGAAAGTGTCGTACTCCTTGTTGTAGCTGCCAGTGAGTCTGCAACAGTATTAATTTAGCAAATCAGCTGTCTGTGGAGTGACATCCGGGAGTTCAACTGATACCTGGGAGTCCGGTAGGCCATATATATATTCATCATCACTCCCCACGGCACTAGGACTGGCACCCGCAGCCGGTGCGTCCGATTGTGAACCGCTAATTTCCGCCACTCTGCGGATAGCTTCCTGCTGCTCCTCGTTACGGTGTTCAGGGGTAGGGCCAATGTTCGCCTCAGGATGCGCCGAGCTCGCCGTCGAGTGTCTTCTGCGCCGACGACGTCGAGCACCTCCCCCACGACGGGATCTCATGGGTGGGCCACCCGGGTCCGGGACCACTCCTGAGTCCAGCCAGGTCTCAGCAGCCTCCGGGGTGTTGAAGAAGTATGTTTTATCCTGTGCTACAACTCGTAGGCGGGCAGGGAACAATAGGGAGTATTTAAGTGCCATGCGGCGGAGTCGCTGCTTGACGTCCAGAAAGGAGTGCCGCTGCCGCTGTACCTGAATTGTATAGTCTGGAAAGAACCTAATCGTGGCATTGTCCACTCTGACCTCCCCTAACTTCCTGACCTCCCGCAGGACAGTGTCCCGATCCTGATAGTTCAGCACTCGGATGAGCATGGGCCGAGGATTGGAGCCCTCAGGGGGGGGGTTTAGAGGGCACGCGGTGAGCGCGCTCTATCACAAAGTGCTGCGAGAGGGTACCCTCCGGGAGAATGTCTCTGATCCACCTCTCCACGTGCTCCGGCGCCTCCCGGGGCTCCCACCGTTCCGGCAGACCCACGATGCGGATGTTGTTCCGTCTTGCCCGCCCTTCCGCATCTTCCGCTCGATCCTCCATGAAGTCCACCCTGTTGAGGAGATTCTGTACATGCTTATCCATCTGGGATATTTTGGGTGTCAGGTCTGTCACCGTGGTCTCCAGCGTCGTCGTCCTCTCAGACAGTTTTTTATGATCTGCTCGGAGATGCGTCATGTCTATAGCCACGCTATCAATTTTAGACTGCAAAGAAGCACGGGTCAGTTGCATTGATTCCTCAAGCCTTTCCATGGCCGCCAGCTTTGTGTCCAGCTTGGAGGCAGTGTGATCCGTCTCCGCCTGCTTCGCCATTTTACCCTTCACCTGTGTGTTGCCAGTCACAGCTCTCGTTTTAGGTCCCCCGACATGAGCAGTCGCGACGTGGCCGGTTGGTTGAGCAATGCAAAGAGACCCGCTGCGGCACAAGTGATGCAGGGCCCGGTGGAAGGGGGAAGGGGCAGAGCCGGCCAAAGCAGTCAAGACAGGTACACTCCCAGGTCTACACAGATCCCCAGTTTGACACGTGGATATCACTGTCCTACTCAAGCAGTTCGTAGCTATGATAGGACGCTGCGTGCGTGAGCAAGTGCCGTGGGCAGGGCAAGATGCGGGCAAGGTCCGCTGCTATCCCCACGCGACGGCGCAATGGGGTAGGGTCCAGTTGCCAGGACAGATCAGGGCCAAACACAGAAAGTACTTGATAATGGCCCAATCACTGGGGCTCTAAGAATCCCCCGGACACAAGTGTTGCTGCTTACGGAATGAGGGTACGCAGATAAATTAGGAGGAAAGGAATATGTATATAATGTGGACAAGGGCCAATCACTGAGAGGAGAGGAGAGGAGTTGGCCGAACGGCTAGGGCGGTCGACCTCGAAGCTGGGGTACCGGGTTCGACTCTCGGCAATGACGCTGACCATCCTGTGATTGTGGGCAAATCACTTAATCTTCCCGTGCCCAACAAAAATGAAAGCATTAATTCTTTGCCTCAACCCTTATTTCTGTGCAGAATTTGTTAAAAAATGAAAGTGTGTCCTCATGTAACGTAACTGGTGCTATGTAAAGCGCTCTGATAACCGTCTCCTTCGGACAAGTTCTCGCTATATAAAACTCCGTGAAATAAATGAAGCCATTTGGATATTCCTTCAGCTAAATCAGATCATTTAAGTAAAAACACGCCAGCTGGTACGTTACAACGTCTACATGAGGGTGAGCAAGAACTGAACAAAAACATAGAATGGGTCAAACACAAACAAAGACAGTGTTGACATAAATTGAGGCTGAGAGCCATAAAAGACATTACATCGAAAAATCATAATAAAATAGTTCTAAAGCAGGCGAAATAACACTCCTGAAAACATCGGTGCCTGTAAAATAAGAACAAGATGGAAAACATAAACGTACTTCAGAATTGAACAAGATAAAAATACATTATTTAACCTTCTCCTAAGTCTCCTAAGTCTAACATCTTGGGATACATGGTTCATTACAGTAAAACCACAATGTTCGTTATCTAAGAGTTGAAGGCAATTCATGCAATTTGTTTAAGAGATCTTAAACCCAGAGTACGTAAAATTGATGTTAAATATCGTTTTCTCTGACGTGCATCGAAACAGCAGAAAAACATAAAATGTGCCACTGTTTGCTTAGAGGACAGGGGCATGGATTGAAACCATGAACCAAGATTTAATGAAACAAAACTTAATGGCACTCTTACTGCTCATTCAGTTTCTGAATGAACAGAACACCTGTTCCCAACTAAAATTTACTCGACAGATGGGACTAGTAAGTGCTAAAAATAGCTTGACCAGATAGAGTAGATTTTCGAGGCCGGGGAAGATTTGTGGCACTTCACACTACTCATCCGCTTAGCGGGAGTGAGGAAAGGAACCCCAATCCCCCGGGAACCAATGATGAGGGCGGGGACTGTTACACCCAAGCATGTGACCGCTATAAGTTGACACCGAGGGACATAGTAGCGAGCGTGTAAGGGGAGATCTTTATACACCTGTTCTGCGACTTTCTAGCAGACTGGACTGAGGAGGGTAACCAATTTGACCGGTCCTGCCCTAGGGGAGGGTCATTAGAGCCAAAGGCCATGGTTAACTTTGGGATGACAGGACACAGTTCATGATTAAAGAAGATTTATTGTAGATTGGTACAACGACCCCCGGAGACCAACCTGTCAGCTCTCATCAGCCACGCTTGTCTGCCGGACTCTACAATCCAGATTCCAGCAGTGGAACCTTGTTGCCAGGAGATGAGCAAAGCCACTGAGTAATGACATATTTAAATGAAAATGTAACACATCTCCTCTTCTCAAAAAGAAAAACATTTTTTTAATATATAGACAAAACAGGAGATACAAGGAGAGCATGTAATTGTAAGATACAAAAACAGGGCAGCCAAATTTCACAGCTATTAGCATACGGAAGTTTCTTTGGTCTAAATCTCATGCATTCATTGGGAACTCTTCTACAGACATCGTTTGCCACATCTGCACTTCCACGATTCTTGCTCATCCAAAATCTAACTTCTACATCACTGCACTTAACTGCTCTTCCCGCATTCCACCACTTCCCATCTGCTAGTTTAAGCAAGTTAACTTCAACTTGTACAACTTCCCTTGGTTCCGATAACTTGGAGCACCCTTTCTTCACGATGTTTCCTGAACACACTCACAAAATTTTCCTCCTCAAAAAATCTTTTGCTACTCCCAATTTTGGACGTGTTCGAGGCAGTGGTGTGTTTATGGTAATCTTGCACAGCGCTAGTTGTTGGACGCCACTGTTGACATCATTTTAAATCACTGTCACTATTAAATTGTTCTACACCCACCGCGCTAGTACTTTTAGAATTTGTAAAGATACCTGATTACGAGGTGTTTCATTTTTTTTCATTTACTTCCGGTGAGAGCTCACTTCCCCGGTCCACTCCGGGTACTAATTCCGATTGTGTGGAGGGAAGCAAGCGCCGGTTGACAGTCTAGCTGTGTGTTCAAGGCAGACATAAAAGGCATGCAGAGCGGAGCGCGCAGCGGATGCGGGTGCGCCAAAAGCAAGCCCGTCTGCGCCCGTCCGCGCCAGACCGGGCCCAGGGCCCAGACCCGCTGCTTCTTTTCCTCCTGCTCCCCTACAATACTCCCGAGATAGTCTCATTCAAATCAGTAAAATCCCAACCATAGCATGCAAACACTCCATCATTCTAGAGCACAGGCAGCAGAAATGCCCCTATGAACTTTCTGTAAATACAGGAAATGACTCGGAGGGAGAGAATCCACTGAACATGGCACTGTTTAATTGTAGGTCCTTGCCAAAACACGCAACAGAAATCGCCATGCTACTACAAAATAATGCTCCTGATGTTCTATTCCTTACGGACCCTTGGTTAGCACCCAGCTCAGACCCAGATGTAGTTGAAGCACTCCACCCGGGCTACCTAATCCAGCGCGTCGATAGAATAGGTAGCAAAGGGGGGGAATTGCCATTATATATAAGGACCACCTAGTTTGTCGCATTTTAGGCTGCCCTCTATCCGATTGCGAAAAGGCCCATTTTTCCATCACACTCACTACCTCAGTTACATTTGTCGGTATTTTCCTTTACCGCCCCTGGGAGCCCTGGGACAATTCGGTAGTCCTGGGACAATTCGGTAGCTCGCTACTGGAATCAGTGGTAAATCTTGCTAGCACTTCCTCTAATTTCAACCTCGTAGGAGACTTTAATTTGCATTTCGACAGCCCCCAGGACTCAATAGCAAACGACCTTGCCTGTGAACTCGCAGCATATGAGATGCAGCTAAAAATCCATCAATCTACTCACACTAAAGGACACCTCCTGGACCCAATTTTCTCAAACATCACAAATTTGAAAGGAAAGAAACCTGTCCCTCTTCCCTGGTCGGACCACTTCCTACTCCCCTTCGAATGGCAGTTAGTGTCTCCCTGCCCGATCGTGCTAATTTCCCGCACCCAAGCCCGCCAATGGCCTAAATTAAGTACAGCGGACTGGACACAGGAGCTGCAAACCACCATACCTCCACATCACCCTGATCCCATAACAGCCAATCAAGAGTTCACCACATGGATCGAGAACTCTCTAGACAAAGTACTCCCCAGAAGGCCCATGTCACAAAAAGTAAGCTCAAACAACTCCCCCTGGTTCACACCTGAACTTTGTAAACTAAAACAACGGTGCAAAAGACTAGAAAGAATATGGAGGAAGGACTTTCTAACGGACCAGAAATCCAACTATAGGGCATCTATCACCACCTTTAAAGCCGCACTTAAAACGGCACAGGCATCCTATTATGAAGAAAAAATATCATCCTCCTCCAATGCACCCAAAGAAATCTTTAGGATCGTAAAAAAACTCTCAAAGTCCCGGACCCTCCTATGGCCCCAGACTACTCAGGCCGTCGTTGTGAGGAGATAGTGGATTTTTTCTCCACAAAAATTCAGCTCTTATTGAACGCCCTCCCACTGCCCAACAACGAACACCTCCCCGAGCAGATTGATTCAGAACCCCAGATCAAAGCCCCTAATATTGAATCCTTTACCCCATTCACGGAGGTACTCCTCCCCCCTTTATTTAACCTAATCAAGAGCGGTTCGCCGCTAGACCCTGCCCCGTTTCACATTCTAAAGACTGCCATGCCCATCCTAACCCCTCCCCCCCCCCCCTCCACCCCGCCCCATTGTCAATCTAATTAACACCTCTCTTGAGTCAGGCCTAGTCCCCCAGGACTGGAAGATTGCAATGGTTAGAGCCCTACTGAAGAAACCCCATCTAGATCCCAGGGAGTTTGCCAATTACCGGCCCATCTCCCTTCTCCCTGGCATCAGTAAGGTTGCGGAAAGGCATGTGAACCGCTAACCTTCTGCTTACTTTGAAACGCATAAACTACTTCATTACTCCCAGACGGGCTTTCGTCCAGGCCAGGGCACAGAGACTGCACTGATGGCAGTGGTGGATGAGTCCAGAAAGATCTTGGACACCGGAGGCTCTGTAGCCATCCTCCTCCTAGACTTCAGTGCAGCCTTCGATACCGTGAACCACCATTCCCTGATACACCAACTGGAAAGGCTGGGAGTAACAGGAAGGCGCTTTCCTGGTTGAAGTCATTCCTCGAAGGAAGACACTTTCAGGTGTTTGAAGGTAACACCCACTCACGCCCAATACCTCTGCAATGTGGGGTTCCCCAAGGCTCTTCCCTGAGCCCCACCATTTTTAACGCGTACATGTCCCCACTGGCTGAAATAGTCTCCCCCTTTGGCATCCAGCTTATTAGCTATGCAGACGTCACGCAGCTAGTGGTGGCATTGAATCAGATAGCAAGCAAGATTGTACACAGTTCCCCTGGGGTTAAACAGGTAATAAGGTCTCTCTCCTAGTTAGCTGACAGTCAGCTAGAGGGTGTGGAATGCCAGAAGATCAGCAAGTTCCTTGACGGAACTAAGGAAGCCTCACACAACTGATGAGCTGGATGACATGTCTCATTCAGCCTACTTGAGATGTTGTTTATATCATCGGCTTCCTGCTCCTACGTCGGGCCGGCGCTGCAATGCCCGACGGGTAACAACAAGTGTCACTCTTTTGCGGAGATCTTTTGTTCCTTGCCGTGATAAGTAGAAACTTGTGAGGCTTAAAAAAGTGAGGTAGTGAGCAAAAGGTGGATAATTTAAAAAAAGTTGGATAGTCCACAGGGAAGTCTTTATTCAGGTGGCTAGCCACTTTGTTAAAAAGTGTAGGGAGGGGTACTGAGGACCAACGTAACTATTGGTGTGGCCTCATATCGACCCTCCACTTGGTCAACATGTTTCATGCCCAGCAGGGCAATTCTTCAGGACCGAAAAAAGTGCTCATATAAACCTAATGTGCCCAAGAGATGACTACCTCACTTTTTTAAGCCTCACAAGTTTCTACTTATCACGGCTGACTGTCAGCTAACTAGGAGAGAGACCTTATTACCTGTTTAACCCCAGGGGAACTGTGTACAATCTTGCTTGCTTGCTCACTGGACAAGTACACTGGATCCCTCTAAATATTGTCCATTCCCGTCCCCCCCTGTTGTTTACATTGAATCAGATAGAACAGGACCCCACAAACCTGAACTCCTGTCTCAAAGAAGTCACCAGCAGGATGAGTGTGTCACACCTTAAACTCAACGGCGACAAGACAGAGCTCATGTTGTTGGGCAACCAAGCAACCTTTAACTCACACATGTGGTAGCCACCGTGCATGGATCCCCCCCCAATCCCTAAAACTGAAATAAAGAGCCTAGGCGTCTGGCTCGATAACGAACTTACCTTTAGAGTCCAAGCCAGAAAAACAGCTGCCAGCTGTTTCGGCATGCTGAGATCAACTCGTAAGATACTGCCCCTCTTACCAGAGCGTTCCAAAAAAATCCTAATCCAAGCTTCCAAGCTCTTGTCTTGTCGAGATTGGATTATGGAAATGCCTTCTATGTAGCAGCCCCTTCCTCAGCGATCCGGAAACTCCAGGTGGTGCAGAACGCTGGAGCGAGACTACTGACAGGTACTAATATCCGATCCTCAGCCAAACCGGCCCTAAATGCACTCCACTGGCTCCCAATCCAAGAGCGAATTCATTTCAAAGCTCTATGCATCACCCATAAAAACCTGCAGGGAAAAGGTCCCCCCATCCTCAATAACCTTATCAAACTCCATAAAGCAGCCAGAAGCCTCCGCTCCAAAGATCTGCACCTGGCTGAGGTTCCCAGAATTAGGAGGTCCCGCAGCGGAGGACGTCTTTTCTCCTACAACGCCTCCAAACTTTGACTTCCTGGCGGATGGAGATAGGCAGGGAATACCAATCACCTCTCATTCCGCTAACAACTTAAAACGTGGCTCTTTCCATAAAACCTCACCTATCCCTTACCGCACGTCCGCAGCGCTGGGATGCCCTCGGGTAGCCATGTGCTATATAAGAGCATATACAATACAATACAATACAATACAATTTTGACATTATGTCTGTGCTGGTACGAGTCCTGGTACTTTGTTACCTTACGCAGATTGTTTTCAATGACTTGTCGTTTACCACTTCTGGCCATCCACGCAGGAACAGCTACAGTACAAGGAACTCTGCCTTTCAATAAACAACAAGGAGGCTCCCCAGTCTCCGAATGCAGTGTGGTTCTATCATTCCACAGCATTTTCTTTACTTGAGTTCTCCAACATTCATTCATGGACACCGGCAACGGAATGCTCTCTCCCAAAACACGGTTAAAGCGTTCAATTAGACCATTTCCCCTGGGATGATATACAGGGGTTTTATTGTGCTTAATGCCCCATTTTTTAGGAAAATAACTAAATTCTTCTGAAACAAATTGCGGTTCATTATCAGTAAGGATTTTGGCAGGACAATCCTCTCTACGAAAAATCTCCTCACAAAAATAATGACATTACTTGATTTTACTTCATTGGCAAATCCCACTTCCGGCCACTTGCAATAGTAATCCATCAACACCAAAGCATATCTTTCCCCCATTCCTAGCCCTTCAAAAGGCTCACATATGTCAATGGGCAGTATTTCCTACGCTCTTTCAGGTAACTTTGTTGGAGTTATGGGTGTGTCTCTTAACACATGTGATTTGTCACTGCATGTGCAAGGTACATACATTTTCTTTTCAAAGCCTACATGCCACCATGACCCTCATGTAACAATTCCAGCAACCAGCTTCTCAGACTTTCAGGTACAACCAACTTGTCACGTCTCCTCACAATTCCATTCACAACCGACAAGTCTTCCCATACATCCTTATACAACAAAACATCATCATCATTCTTTACACAATCTTTGTAGCTCCTCTTTCCCCTCGTAATGCCATAGGAACATTGCAAACTTTGTGCACTTTGGGTGTAACGGCCTTTTTCAATATGATTTGATGTTCAAAAATTTTGAGGCACCCAAATTCCTTCTTAAACAATTGGAGATCTTCTCAACCCTCTCATTACCGTCATGAGCGTTGGTTGTTAACACTTGTAAAGGATGATTAGGGTTGAGGATGATGCAGAAGGCTTTCTGTTCTTTCCACCCTAATAAACATCTTCCACTCTCTACTACGTATATTTTTGCAGAAGTCTTCCTTTCTTTAAAAGACACAACAGCATTAAAATATCCCAATACAGATAATTTCATTCCACAATACCCATGTGGCTCAACATCAGTAGGTATTAATTCTGTGGCCCCCACTTCTAACCATTTCTGTCTCGGAACAGCTGTCCTGCCTGCAAACTTTATCAACACGTCTTCCACAGGTCAAGATGTACTCTTTGTTTAAAAAACGGCATTGCATATATTGTGGTTTCATTCATATCAGAGTCTCAACAACACCAAAATGACCCAAAACCTTTTTTTACGCCTCCGTGAATCTCCCAGTTGCTGTTCACCTTTTACATGTGTAATGATTTTTTTCGAAATCCATATCACTTTCCGGTATTAATATATGTCAAGGACATAAAAGAGTTGCCGCTCTGGTATTTTTTTCTTGTGTGGCTTTGACTCATTGTGAGCCCCCTTATTACCCGTCTCCGTGTTCCTCGGGTGTTAGAGCTCCTAAAGCACTAAATCGGGGAAAAGTCACACATTTGCCTGTTTTACATTTTAAATTTAGTGTGTAGGATAGCTCAGGAGTTAATGGACATGCTGCAGAAATCTGTTTGCTACCTGCAACTAGCCACGAGCTGAAAACCCAAAAGCAAGTGAAAACAATAAGTGACAATCATACGTTTCGATAAAAGTAAAAAAGTTTATTTACAGACAGTGCTATGAGTCCCCAAGACGGCGAGTCAAGCGCTACATAAAATCTATTTTGATATGTTTTTATTCTTGTCACAGTTTCCTCCCTTGCGACCTTGGCCTAGGTGAGTTTCTTATTTCCACATCCATTTCTGAGGGGTAAGCGTTTTTGAGATGTAGAAGTTTCTATTTTTTGTCCTTTTTGTGTTTACAATGCTTGCCTCTACGGATGCTTTCTAAGCTGAAACACGCCATACACTGGCCCTAAGTGGAGTTCTGCTGAAAAGAAGATCCCCAACATTTGCCTATTCCAAATATCCCACAAATGTACACTGACACTACTTGGAACCTGCTAAAGTCTGCGTTTTACTCGCCTGGCCTTGACCCTGCTCATCTTAAGGCATCTGTACAGCCATTTTATGCAGCTAGATGGACCCCCACTAGAAGAAGGTCTATTGTTCTAGACAGACCCTAGATGAGAGGGGACAGGTAATGAGTAGGAGGGTGTGCAACAATGAAGCAAGGGTTCACCCTCCTATTTGCAATGCAATAGGTCTCGCAATTGCAAGATTTTGACCAATGGAATTGTAAATGACACCTGTAGAAACTGGGGTCTCCAATCCCACAGGGGGTAGCTTGGCGCGAGCAGGTAGGCACCTGAAAGCTTAGGTGTAAAGTGACCATACAGCACACTCATCCACTGAGACAGGAAACGCACACAATGACTGAGTCCACACCAGTTAGGTTGATTAATATCACCAAGCTTTATCTAGAATCAAAATCACGACGGGCAAATCATTCAGAGCAATTTCAATAGTCATGGTAGCAAGAACTCATTAAAACATTTCATCAGGGGAGCAAAGGGAGCAATTCAATAATCAAGGTAGCATGTCTCAACGACCATTTCATTAAAGTAATAACCGTTTCATTACTCAGCAATGAACATTTCATTAGGCAAGAATAAGAGGATCATCAGACCAGGATAAACCTTTCATTAAGCATAGGAAGAACAGTTCATTATGCATAGGAAAACCATTCCATGAAACATCGGAAGAACATCTCATTGACTATCAGAATATCATGTCATAAAACATAGGTCCAACCCTTCCATAAGCGTAGGGAAAGCATTACATTCATTGGGGCATTCCAATAAGGAATCTCATAACAGCCCCTAATCCTCTTCAAAATAATGAGGGCCAAGTGTTTCACGGGGCTCTAACGTGGTTCTGGTCACTGGGGCCAACCGGGCCCAACAATAGTCTCCCCCGGAGGTGGGGGCGGTCTTAGTCCTTCCGCCCGCCCACCCGGGGTATTACTTCAGTCTTCGGCCCTCCCGGGCCCTTGCGGTGGCTTTTGGTGGGGAGGGAGGGCTCCAGCCCTCTCTCAGGCTTCACGCAGCCATGGGATCAATCTCGGCCCCTCCTGGGGTTTGTGCCGGCTGGTGGGGGCCCTCGCACCCTCTCGGGGGCCCGTCGGCGTCATCAGGCTGTTCCTTCCGTGGCTTCCACAGCCCGGGAAACAATTAGGAGGCGGCGGAGGAGGGACCCGAACACAGCGGCCAATTGCAGGGCAGCTCCTGGGGGCGCGGCAGCTGCAGCCAATAGCTGCGCGGCGCTTGACGGGGGCGTGGCCGGTGACACCGACAGCGCCCCCGTCACGTGGGGCTGGTTGTCGGCTTCGCAGGGCCTAGCGCGGCCCCCTGCAGCACTGCAGGCGGCCCTCTCCCGATGCCGGGGGCCGCCACGGGGATGACGCCAGCAGCGGGGGAACTCTCCAGGCCAGCGCCGGGGCCGCGACGGTAGCGGCAGGGCCTGGGGCACCTCAGAGGCCTCGGGAGCAGCGGCAGTATTCTCCAGCCGCGCCGGGGGCACCCGGGAGCGCTCCAAGGCACACCGCTTCCCCGGAGGCACACAGCAAGAGCCGGGACCGCGGCGGTGTGTTTCCGATGCACTTTCCGTGGGGCCACAGCAGGGGAGCGCCTGGGGTTTCACGGCGCTTAGGCACAGCAGTTCCCAGCGCCACAGCGCTTCTTATGGCACCGCAGGGGAGGCACTGGAAGAGCAGTCTCTAACAGGACAGGGCACACACCGGTGGCAGGACAACACAGGGGCACAGCAGGAGCGCAGGGCGCTAGCGCTATGAAGTGAGAGCGCTTAGCAGACAGTTCAGTTCGATTTTAGGCAGTCCAGGACCACACAGGGGCACAGGCTGAGCAGGAGAGCGTGTGATGGAAATAGCGCCGGTACCTGGTTGATCCCCAGTAGTCCTGTGGGCAGTTAGAGGGTCCTCTCGGCGCTTGCTGGTTCCTGCGCCCTTGGTAGGTAGTTTCTTGAAGGGGGGGTTTGAGTTGGTGGCTAAAGGCAGATGGGTCCTTGTAGGTCACTGCAAGTGGTCCCTGGGTTCCCCTCCCGCCGGGCCAGATCAGTGGGCTAGACCAGAGTCCCTTACACAGCTTGGAAGGCAGCACCTAAGCCCAGTCACTCCCAGTGGCATAGGCCCCTGACTAGGCCCTTCCGCCTAAGACTCCTGCGTAGGTTCCTCCAGGTCAGTGATGCCCCAATTGACTAAAAAGTTTCCCTCCTTTCCTTATATATGCCCAGGTCAGGTGACCACACTCTAAGGCGGCAAAAGCAGACCCCTCCCCTGTTCTGGAAGGTTCCAGGAGCTTCCCTAGGCTAGCTATGGAGGGAAAAAAGGCGGGCTGGTGTTGCAACAGTATCTAGGGTCCCAGCCAGCTCCTGGCAACTAGGGTGCTACTAAAAGACCACTCTGCAGTAGCAGGGGCCTGTGGCAGCCATGTTGGAAGAAGAGAGCACCTGCACCATAGCATTGATTAGCAATGGGAAGGCGCTCGGAGACCTAAGGCCAACGAAAAAGAGGGTGGGAAAAATGAGGCCAGAGCGAAAAAAACAGGGAAAGACCACCCTAAGGCTGACAGGTCTAACAACAACGCTATTTATGTGTTTTAAAAAAACACCTGCAAAAATAAAAGGCATTGTCATTTACGATACCAATAGGTCAAGGTTTCTAAAATGCGAGACCTATTGCTTTGCAGATGCTTTTTATAGTGTTCTTGTTTGTGTGTTTCTAAGAAATTGGGAATTTCCTGCTGTAATAACACAGTCCTCAAATTGGGCCGAGTGAAAGTAACTAGGAAAGTAGTAAATGTCAAAACCGAAGAAGAACAGTCCCCCAATAATGTAACTGTCATGAAGTATGGGTTTGATAGTGTAATTGAAAATTCAACTAGAGTAGGGATCGTTAATATTGAAAAAGTCCAGTCAATGTGAATAACAATACATTCACGGACAAAAACGACATTGCATCAATGACATTTTTAATTGAAGATTTGGATTCCAAAAGAGGTCCTGCAAAAAATCAAGGCATTGCAATACATAAAATAAAATAACATTACCTCCCAAAAAGAGACTAAATAAAATATATACATATGTACACTTAATCTCCTTTCCATAACTGTCACCGAGGAACTGAGAAAACTCAATTCATGAAACTTAAAATACAGATCTTATCTATAAATCATTCCATAATAACATTGGTAAAGTTTTCCCAGCGACATGGCAGTAAAAATATGTGAAAATTACTCTGAAATGAGCAGCCAGAGGAAGTTTACCCCAGACATAAAAGCAATCCTAAATCCAACTAGGAATACATTCATCAATCTTTAAGAGAATTAGATTTTTGTTCAGCTAAACCGATTCATATAGAGCACAAACATTCAGAGGTTCTCCCCCAACATAGCAGAAGAATTATGTGCAAATGACTCCACTCCGTCATACACTCCCAAAAAAGACCTCACCTCACATTGAAGCAGTCGTTATGAGCAAATGACTATATAACAGGCAGCCAGATGAGTTCCCTCTCCTAACGATGCTGCAATCTTACCACCACATTAAAGTAAGTTCACTCGATCCTTAAAATCTTTTAATGTTTTTGCACAAATGACTTCTGTTTTTGGGGTAAAACAGAAACTCTTGCGCAGGTTCTACGGATTTAACATTGTTCTGTAAACACATTGGCCGTAACAACCTACGGCGTTGAGATGGCAAAGCAGGACAAACTCAAAGAATATGGTCAAGGTTCTGAATCCCCAAATCACACATTACAATTTTCCCTGTTTTCTCAGAAGAAGACCAATTTGTGTTAAAGCATTAAGCGGAAGCAAATTAATTCACAATTATGTCACAAAACGGCGCGTACCACGTCCAAATTACAGGCCAGATACTTCTGGGATACAAGACAGGGAGATCACCGCCATCATTTGTCATATAACACGTGAGATCTCTTACTAACTACTCGGCCAGTGCCTTTTAAAAGATTTGTAAATTCTAAAGGAGAGAGGAAAACCACAAGCTCTTCCGGTAAATCAAAGTAACTCAACGCCTGGAAAAATCTTGAGAGAAAGAATATTTACCTAATTAGGAACCAAATATTTCATAGTTCAAAAAACCCCAAGGAATCCATTTCTCTGTTCTTCAGCTGATAACCCCACCAAATCACACTAGCCAATCCTTGTACATAGGAAGTTATCAGACCAAATTTCAACCTCCTCTCTGGGGGCGAAACAGATAAGTTAAAATTACATGATTTGCGTAAAATCTGCCCTTTTATTTTCCCCAGAAAGTCCCTCTTTATCACCTTAATAGATTCTATAGCGCACAGTAATGCAGGAGGGGCTTTCACTTTGAAATTGGAAAGCATCTGCGTAAAGTGCGTTCACCCCCCTTGCATTACAAAAGTCGCGCAACCAAGAGAAAGCTTCAGAGGAACAAGGTTCTCTGTGGGCTTTACCCAGTGTGTTACCAGTTACCACTTTCCCTAAATAGGGATTCGAGTTTATCATCTGCAGTTTCTCTGAGCCTGTGCTTCAGACAGAACTGGTAATCTTCCTACACTTCCTACTTTTTAAAATCCTCGTTTTGCTCTTTGAGACACTGATCTTCAGATAGTTTACGGCAGTATATTGTTGGAGAGACACCAGCCTGTTTTTCAAGCCCTTAGGTGTCAAATTTAGAATTACTTTTACCATGTCGTCTGCATACATCGAGCAGGGAAGGGACAGCCACCTATTTTAGGAGCATCTCTCCATTAGCTGGAAAACAATTGGGGAGGTCTGAAACATACAAGAAAAAAGCAGTGGGACAGCAGACACCCTTGTTTCAGCCCATTGTTTGTTGGAATTACAGAGGATAATGCTCGGTTGCCCCCTAATAGCAGTTGGCACCAGGTGGAGGAATGCAGGGCAAGTATTAATGAGAGAAGGGTGCACACCCAGTTTCCTTAATTTTTTCAAAATATTGGCCGATCTATCTTATCAAAGGCATCTTTATTGTCGAATTTGCACATTGTGAAATCCACGTTAACCCCTTCTCAGAAATGCGTGGTTCGGCAGGCCCGAAGACCCAGGCCCGGGGCCACTGATTGACAGATCACTGCTGGGGTGACACGTAGCCAGCAGACAAACGCACAAACAGGAAATCCCACATCAATCTCAAGATAGGCGCAACGACCCCACAATGGTCCAAGGAGAGCGGCCCCAATAAAAGACACGTGGCCGGAGGATGCAAGCGTTCCCAAAACACTATAAAGTCAGATGACCCTTAAAGTTAGCCAATCAGGACACAGGACACACAGTACATGCAGTAACCACGTGCTCCCCTTGGCGGAATTCTGGGCATGTTATCTACTGGCTGCCTTGTGTCCACGCAAGGTCAGGCCCGCCTGGATTCCTCATCCAGTACATTCATTTATGGCTCCAGAGACAGTGGTCCGCATTCCTTTTCAGAAAAGGAGCGTTGGAATCATTGTATTGCGTCCAATGACCTGTATAAAAGTCTGTCAGACCGATTGTAAATTGAGACAGTCCTCAGACCCTGTTCCTGTGAGAGTGCTCCCGGGCGCACTGTTTAATTAAATAAAGTATTCCTGTTTTGCCAAACGCCTCTTGTCTCTTGTTTTTTCAAGGTGTTTCATGTTCAAACAACAACCCCATCCATGGGGCGAACCCAGGCTACCTCTCTGGCACCCTAACCACATACCTGAAACATATTGTATGCTCATCAGCACCTCTTAGATTCACCCAAACACCTTGGACCGTCTTCAACTTCTAGTCCTTCCTCCTTTTAGAACATCCTTTGGATTTTGGGCCTGCACTTCGCTGCAAGAGCTCAAACCCTAAGACATTGTCTCTTGACACTAGAGGATGAGTAATCATGTGATTATTTAATGAGGCTATTAAAGGGAGATGACGGCCGTTAGGTTTTCTGTTTGCATGTGCGTCACTTTGTACGTATGTATGTGTACATGCACCCCGTGGTAGTTAAGTAGCAGAAACCTAGGCAAAAGGCATCCTGCGCTGTACATGCTCTAAGGCAAAGACTGCAGCCTGTGATTAGAGGTGGAGCTGATTACCGAGGGCAAAAGCTGACTCTTTCTGCTTTACAATGTAGTGTACTTTAACAAGCTGAGTCCCCAACTCTTTCGTAAACTGGAGCAGCGTGGGGGCTGATGAATATCAGGGGTGTTGTTGCAGACCCTGAGTGCATAGACGAAGAAGGCCCATTGCTAATGTTTTAAGTATGTTTTTGCACTTCTGAAATTGCATTAAAATGTCTGTTTGTCCTTGCTCCTCGTGTCCCACATTGTGGTGTTCTTAATTAATCCCAATTACATCTATGGTGGGATATGAAACCCATCAAACCTGCTTGCATGTCCCTTATACTGAATGAAAGAAGTCCTAAAGCACAACGTGTCTGATTAAAATGTGATGTGCTGCACACAAACAAGTATTGTTAACCAGTTCCTCTGCTGTCATTAACAGAGCTCGAGTCTTTGTCAATTATTGTTAAAGAAGAGGCTGAAATCTATCCAGTGGGCTCTCAAGAATCTGAGCGGGGCGACAGCGGTGGCAACCCCAAAGGTGAGTCTGCATCAGTTCCCGCACTGATTGAACACATGTGGCCACCCGAGCATGTATCTGACGGCACATTTTGGGACATGAATTACCACCGTAGTTCTTGATGAGCAGTGGACGAATGGACCTGCTGGGGGATGCTAGAGAGGTTCCCTGGGACTCCAGTGGACTGGCGTGGACTCCGCTGACACACAGGTGCCCTGCAGGTTGGCAAAGGCTGGAAGTGTAGCAGGGAGGGGTCGTAAAAATCCCCCTTCTCCCGCCAAGCAGGAGCGAGCATCAGAAGCACAGGTTGAGGGCAGGTCTTGCAAGTGAGCAGCAGAAATC
The DNA here is from genome assembly GCF_964261635.1 of Lissotriton helveticus. Classification (NCBI taxonomy): domain Eukaryota; kingdom Metazoa; phylum Chordata; class Amphibia; order Caudata; family Salamandridae; genus Lissotriton; species Lissotriton helveticus. Next base: position 500,122,571 of record NC_136062.1, read on the forward strand.
AAGCTCCCCAATAGACATTCAACTTGGTGGCCTGGAGAGAACGCTCTTGGTAACTCGACGCATCCTCATTAATTTACTTTTACTGGGGAGAAGGGCATGTGTGTGCCCCCCCAACCTATGAGATCTATGTCAGCATCAGTGACCCCGTCTTCTGGACCTTGACTCAATCCAGATAGTCCTGGGGACCCCATCCCCAGACATGAAGGAGGGGATTATTACTGCTCTTCCTGCATGACGCGTGCTGCCTGTGCTCCCTGTGTCTGGAGTGAGCAGGGCACACACTGCAGGAGGGCACCCAGGAAGGGTCTTGCACTCAGTGCATTGAGGCTACCCCCTCCCCCACAGCCCCCCAACAGAGAAAAGTATGTGGGTGACCCAGGTGGGGCTAGAGAACCCACAAAAAAAGAAAAAGCAGCAGAAGGCCGATTGGGTTCCGACTGTGGAGTTACCCTATATCCATGACGTAACTTGTAATATTGTAGGTGATTCTGTTATATCATTTTTAGGTCTCGCCCGGCGTTGGAGCGCTCATGCGCTCCTCACCTGCGAGAGATATTGTAAATAAGTACATTTCTAAAAGGGACTCTAAGCCCCTCTCCTCTTATCCGTTGGGTATTTATTTATTTTATTTATTTCCAAGGTTTTATATAGCGCTACTGGACCCGGGGGTATCAGAGCGCTTTACATGATAGGTAAACAATTACAACAGAATAAGACAATGTGCATTTAGAACATGAGTTACATAAAATAGGGTAATTGAATAAGCTGGGGGGGGTAGGGGGGATGGAGATCAATAGGGGGGGGGTGTCGAAGTTCAGAGGGAGAAGGGAGTGAAGAAAAGGGCAGAGGCAGAATGAGATGCGGGAAGGGGTTGAGGAGGAGGCGAGAATCAGGGAGCAAGGAGTGTAGAGAGGCAGACACCAGTGAGGTTACGTTCCCCAGTATTGGTTGTGAAGGAGTATTTTCAGTCTCTTTTTGAAGTGAGGGTAGGAGGGGTTGCATCGAAGATCTTTGGGGAGAGAGTTCCAGATCGTGGGGGCGTTCCCAGAAAAAGCACGAGATTGGTTTTTTTTGTGCTTGAGTCTGGGAGGGATTAGGACAAGGGAGTTGGTGCTCCTCAGGGACCTGGAGCACCCCGCTTTTTGCAGTTTCTCAGCCAGGTAGGAGGGGGTGCTTAGGTAAAGGGCTTTGTGCGTGATACATGCAATCTTGTATGTGGATCTACCTTCTATTGGGAGCAAGTTGAGGTTTTTTAGGACCGGAGAGATGTGGTCGAATTTTTTACAATCGGAGATAAATAAGTCTGGCGGCAAGGTTGAGGACAGATTTGAGCGGTGCTAGGTGGACTTTAGGGGTGCCAGCGAGTGTGGCGTTACCATAGTCAATACGGGAAAGGACAAGCGATTGGACAACGGTTTTAAAGTCGCCTGCTGGTATGAAAGGTTTGAGTTTTTTGAGGTGGTGGAGGGTGAAGAGGGCACCCTTGGCGGCATTTATGATGTGTGGGAGGAGATTCATGCTATGGTCCATGCTGATGCCTAGAGATTTGACAGTATTCGAGGGGGAGAGGGGGCAGGTGAGAGCTGTAATATCCTTGATCCAGAGGTGAATGGGGAGGAAGTTTTTTTTAGGAGTGGAAAGGATGATTTCAGTTTTTTGGGGGTTTAGTTTGAGATGATTAAGATGGAACCAAGCTAGTATTTTAATCAGGGTCTCGTTGAGGTGAAGGATGTCATTGCGAGATTTAATCCTGTAGTATAGCTCAGTGTCATCCGCATAGAGGTGGTAGCATATTTTAGCTTGTTTAAGGATGAGGGTGAGAGGTTCCATGAATAGGTTAACCGCATGCGTGCGGGCGGAATTCCGCCCGTACGCTGGGTTTTAGGGATTCGCACTTTACGTGACGAGCTGGGCTCGTCATGAGCGTGCGAGGAGGCTACGCCATGACGAGCCCAGCTCGTCATGAGCGTCGAAGGGGTTAAATAAGGAAGGGGTGAGGATGGAGCCTTGCGGACCACCAAGTGAGACAGGTTGGGGCTTGGAGAGGCAGTGGCTGAGCTTAATTTGTTGGGATCTATTTTGAAGGAATGAGGAGAACCATTTGAAAACGGTGCCCTCGAGACCGAAGCGAACTTCGAGGGTGTTAGAAGGGTGGGATGAGGGACAGTATCAAAGGCAGTCGAGAGGTCAAGGAGGATTAGTAGAGAGGATTCACCTTTGTCTAAGGAGCGATGGATGTCTTCTGTAATATTGAGCATGGCCGTTTCAGTACTGCATCCTTTTCTGAAACCAGATTGGAATGTGTCTAGGAGATTGAATTAGGCGATATGGTTATCTAGTTGGGTCAGGACACATTTTTCTTGGGCTTTTGAGAGGAAAGGTAGGTTAGAGATGGGACGTAGGTTGTTAAGGTCGTTAGGGTCAGCGGGTGTGTTTTTGAGAATGGGTGAGATTTGGCCTAGCTGAAGGGAGGCGGGAACACAGCCAGAGGAGAGAGAGGAATTGATGATGTTGGTCCAGACTGGTGCAATGACATGTTTAAGTTCTTGGACTAGGTGTGCGGGGAGAGGATCTTTAGTGTGAGAGGAGGGTTTGAGCTTAGAGTTGATATTGGTGACCGCGGATTCGGAAACAGGGGAGAATTTGATCCTGGAGGCATGGTTTTTAGCCTGGTGGTGCGTGACAGTGGAGGCAAGTTGGGGGCGACTGGTTAGTGAATTAGGGGGGCTTTGCGGCGGGGAGGAAGAGGATGAACTAGTGTTGGTGATGTTGTGGGGGGGTTGATTGAGGGGAGGTTGAGGAGGAAGAGGGGTGGAGGTGAAGGAGAGTTCAATCGAGTTGACTTTATTAGAGAAGAAGCTGGCGATTTCTTCTCATCATTCTACCGACGCTAGCATTTTGGGGGGGCTGGAGGATGTTTGTTTTTTAACAATGTTAAATAGTTCTCTGTGGCGGTTTCTGGCCTGGTCCAGTTGGGACCCGAGATAGGAGGCTTTTTCATTGAAGATGTGTTTTTTGAATAGGGTTCTGGCATTTCTGAGGAGGGCCAGATTGTCAGAGGAGGGATGGTTCCTCCATGTCCGTTCTGATTGTCTGAGGGCCCGTCTTTCGTTATTGAGGTCAGAATTGAACCATGATTTGGGCGGAAAGTTTTTTTGTTGTTTGATTTCGATTGGGGCAATTTGGTCGAGGGCTTCAGTAATGGAATTATTATAATGGTCGGTTAGGTCATTAGTGCTAAGGGAGAGAGGGGCAAGGAGCAAGTGAGTTTTAATAGTGGATTCCAATTCGCCCGGCGGAATAAGGTGAAGTTTAGGAGTAGGTTTCAGACCTAGACTGCCGATGGACGTGGGGCGCGTAATGGTGCAATTCAGGGTGAAGAGGATGAGGTGGTGGTCGGACCAGTCAACGGGAAGGATGTTTGAGAGGGAGGCCAGATCCTTGCAGGTCAGAATCGCATCAAGGGTGGCACCTTTGGCGTGAGTTGGGGATTGGCAGAGTTGAGTCAGGTCAGTGATGCCCATGATGCCGTTGAATAAGGAGACTGCGGGGTCATCATTTTTATTCCAGTGGATGTTGTAGTCCCCTAGAAAGAGATTTTTAGAGTGTGAGAGCGATGCTTGGGTAATCAAATCAGACATCTCTTCAGTAAAGGCGATACAATTACCAGGAGGGTGGTAGATAGTGTGAAGCCTAATGGCGGGGGAGCCAGGAAAGTTGATCTCAATGCATAGGTACTCGAATGTGGAAGGGTCTTGCACGTGGACTGTTGAGAGATTAAGATCATCTTTAAAGATTAGGGCAAGGCCACCTCCTATTTGTTTGCTTTTATCTTTCTTAATGATGGAATATCCAGGTGGGATCAGCAGGTCGAGGATAGGAGTGGAGTGAGGGTTGAGCCAGGTTTCGGTAAGGAATGCTACGTCAATGTTATCGTGGAGAATGGTTTCCGCAATCTCAGTCGCATGGCAGGAGGTGGATCGGCAGTTAATCAGCACGGTAAGGAATGCTACGTCAATGTTATCGTGGAGAATGGTTTCCGCAATCTCAGTCGCATGGCAGGAGGTGGATCGGCAGTTAATCAGCAAGCATGAGAGGGGGGAGGTGCTGAGCATTTGGGAGGGTGGGCAGGGGGGGACAGGTCTGAGTAGTCGGGGGGGGTCTAGGAGACGCCGGAAGTAGGGGAAGTCTGCTTGTACCAACGAGAACTGGGATAGTGGACTGATGTTTAAGGGGAGTGGAGGGAAAGAGCGAAGATGGGCAGATGAGAGAGTTTGTAAGAGAGTTAACTTCTAGGGCTGTCGTGCAGGTGTCCAGTTGTGAAGGGGGAGCGTGGTGGCATACAAGGGGGGATGATTTTGGTAATTTCGGCGGGTTCAGATGGGGTAGAGCTGTTCAAGGGGAAGGGTGGGCAGGGGGGAATGTCGATATTGGATTGGTAGCAGCGCCAGGAGGAGTGTAGGTGTTGGCAGCCATGCCATGTGGGCCGTTAGTAGGGGGTTGAGGGGAGGGATGTTGGAGTGTATAGAAGAGGGGATGGTGTATGGTGAGGGGATCGATGTGTGGGGATGAACCACGGAGTGGGCTTTGGTGGGGAGAGAGACATCAGTTCTAAGGGAGGTGAGTTCAATGGCAAGGGATGATAGGAGAAGTTCAACATTAAGGAGTGATTGGGTAAGAAGTGAGGAGTGAAGTGGCTCAATAGGGTTAATGAAGTTAGAGGGGTAGGAGTAGTCTAAGGGTCTGAGATAGAAGGGAGAACGGGGGGATAGCCTGGGGGAGGGTTGTGATGAGGGGGAGGATCATCGTTGGGTGGAGCACGGGTACAGGAGATAGACGGGGATGAGGCGTTCACGTTGGGTCGAGCGGGGGCACAGGAGATGGACGGGGATGAGGCGTTCACGTTGGGTCGAGCGGGGGCACAGGAGATAGACGGGGATGAGGTGTTCAAGTTGGGTGGCAGGATTGGAGAACATCACAGGGGGTTCGGGGGGGTTGTTTCAGGTGTCTTTTGTGTTGCATGGGAGAACAGGGGGGTGTGGGAGGGAGGAATCGGAGGGGGGACGTGGGAAGTAAAAAGGGACTGAGGGGGGATGTTAAGCAGGGAGGGTGAGGGAGGAGTGAATCATAGGGTGGGGTGTGGTGGAATTCAGAGGGAGATGGGGGTGTAGAAGAAACAGTAAAACACAAACAATTGAAGAAGGGTCTGAGGGAAATTTAAAGACCTGCCCAGTTCGTATCCCCCTAACTGTAATCCTAACAACAAAAGAACCGGGGGTCTATAACGGAGCTTCAAGTACTCCGAGCTGCTGCAAAACTCCTACATAAGTGAGTTAGGCGCTAATAGAGCTACATAAGTCTCTATATCAGAATGTGTGCCAGGACAAACCTGTCGAAGGACCTACTGAGATTGTTGGTAAGACCCGTACAGAGATGTGTTGGATTCCCATCAAATAGGTATGTAGATCAAGTGTTCTCATTTGGTCATCCAAAAATGGGGTGGTATGTCTCTTGATCAATGAGACCCATCCATCGCCCTTACTCAATTGGGTTGCACCATTAATCGCTAAGGTACCCATGAACAAATGATAAAGATGGGATCGAGTGCAGTGCAAAAATCAAAAGATGTGTGAGTTAAAAACAAGGGGTAAAAGGATCAATAGGTGAAAAACTCTAATGTAATTTGTCCTTTCCCTCAAACAAACAAGAACAATGCAGAGGAAGCAGTCTAAACATATAACTGCATTTACAAGGCCAACATGTTTCAGCCGGTAGGGACAAGATCCCATGGCTTTCTTCAGGGCCAGAGTTCTAAGCATTAGCTACTGCATACATAAAGTGAACGTAACGACAATCTGTAAAGGATATACATAAATAGTCCAAAATCGTGTTCCTCTGTACCAAACGGTGTCTCTTACATCTGTTAACAAGAAACAAGAAATAAATTGTAGTAAGTCCTATCAAAACAGGAAAGACCTGGCACTGGCTTCTACTAATTAAGCCAATTTATTTTACTAATGTTACTCACCTGAATAGTACAGGGAGTGTACCTCACCTCTCCTGGAACCCAGCTCAGGAAAAAGGAGGCCCCGCTCTGTGAAGGCAAGGAAGGGGTAATGAACGGAAGGGTGGACAGTACTACTCTATCTCTCCCTCCAATACATAATATAGCCCCTATAACAGTCAAGCTTCACAGAGCCACAAAAAATCCTAAGGGTGGAATAAGTCACAGACAGAGCCCATAAAAGTCCCAGGTTCCCAAGATCCATCACTTAATGTAACAAGCATTTGCAATGCAATAGGTCTCGCAGCATTAAAGTTTGAGTTATTGGCATTGTGTATGACAATGCGTTGCATACATTTTTTAGCATACTTTGAATTGGTGAGCAGTTTGAGTGTGTGCAAGAGTGCTGTTGCTCACAGCTGTTATTATTCACGCAGCTCTAATGATGACACAGAGTGTATTTTCTTCAAACAATATTATCAGTTTTTAATCACTGAATAAGTTTTACTTAAGAGGGTCGGATATCCCTTTCACGACGGGAGGGGAGATTAGGAGACTGCAGCACTTAGTGAGTAGATGTGGTACGGGCAAGGAAGCAGATATGGTCTAGTGGGGTTGGGTGGAGCAGTGATAACTCTTAGAGCTCACACAGCTTGGGGTACAGACATGGTGAGGTGGGGCTGTTTAAAGCAGTGATAGTTGGAGGTCACATCGCATAGGGAGCAGTGTCTACTGGAGGTGCGTTGGCTCAGTCAGACCTGCATTCAAGCTTGACTTCCGAAAGTCAATGACTACAGAGAACCGCTTAAAAGTTAAGGACTCGGTGCTGAGAGCTACGGTCTTCCTGCATATCGCAGGTCTGGAGTCTCTCCAGACTGACTCAGCCTTCACTCCTCTGAAGTGAGGCCTTTCCTCTGGTCCTGGGGCAGCCTGTGCAGTATTCGTGGTGGGAACTCTCGCACTGTTCTAGGAAACTATTGCACGCCTTCCGCATTTTGCTAAAGAATTTTTGCTACACTTGCAACGGGAAAAAATATGCAACAAGAAACCACAAGTTCATAAAGGGACAGAAGAATATATTTACTGTTCATACATCAGTGGCGTGCCTGCTGTAGAGAGGGTTCTCACCGCACCCTTGAATACAGCGCCTAGAGCCCTAGACAGATGTGCGGTCTGCCACGCACAGTCTACAACACACAAAACAGAAGGCGAGAATCCGTGCGAGCGCAGAGATGTAACATGTTGTTCACCTTTTGGTATTACTGCTTGGGGTACAACTTGGCGAATACCGTCTCGAATCCATGTTCACACCTATTCTCAAAACACACACTTAAGCTTAACTGACAACATCATTTATTATTTTACGTGAAATGCACAAATATTTCTTTCACCGAGCATGCATTTGGTTATCACCCCTGCCTGACGTGCCGCTGCCTCAGAGCGCCCGCCGCGCCTCCTCCAAACCCGACAATGTGTGCTAAACCCCAGGATCCCCGCCAGTCGCCTCACCCCGCCCCGCCACCTCCGAGGAGTCAGAAAGCGCTGGTTACCTTAGAGGCGCCTTCTTGGCCTTGCGTCGAGGAGCCTTGAACCACGCCATGGAGAGGAGCATCGCTCGGTGCAGTCGCGGCGGGATCAGCGCTGCTGGCTGCCGGCTCCGGAGGCGGCCCCTGGATACTCATGGGAGGCGGAGGCCTCCGGGCGGCGCTGCCTATGATTGAAAGCAGGAAGTAATAGGCGGAGTCCCCGCTGCACGCTGGTCGATGGGATCGCTGGAGGTCCTCCCTCCGGCCGCGCGCAGTGCAGGCTGGGATCGCGGGGGCGGCTGCGGGCCCCGGGAGATAGTAGGTGGAAAGGACTGCGGAGGACCCGGCGGTAGCCCGCAAGGAGCGGCTCACACCGGGGAGGGGGGCACCCGGCACCCGGCACCAGCGAGCGACCCCGCCCCCCCCCCCGGATGGGAGACAGCCGGGGTGAGCTGCGGCAGCGGGCGGGGCCATAATTTAAGGTATTTATTTTATGACTGTGTAAAGCAGGAACCATGCCAGGCGTCAGAGCACTTTTCATATTTATTCCAGCGTGGGGAGCTATGTGACCCCCTCAGGGGAAGGGGGGAATGCCTGTATGTGTGCGTGTGTGTATGCGACGGCGGAGGGGTGGGGGGGGAACGTCTCCCCATGCGTGTATGTGCGCTTGTGTATGTGTGTGGTGCTGTGTGCGCATGCGTGCAGGGGGGGGTGTGTGCCTGTGTATGTATGCGCTTCCCAGGAGACAGACACGGCGAGCGCGTGGCCTGCGCCGATCGCATTTTGAGAGAAGCGCGCGGCCGGCGCTGTCTCCTGGGAAGCAGAGTCAGTAACAATAGATCTCGGCGAGTACAGTGCTTACGCACTGTATCGCTACGAGACCTAAAAAGCTTTCCTCTAAATATGAGTGTCCTAAATAGGATGGAGCTAAACTGTAGCAGGTTTAGATCTAGGCTAGCAAAAGTTTGACAGACCAAGCCTGGTCTCATATCCCAGAAACATAGGTGAACCAGTCTATGCCACCCCAAAAGAAAAAAGGCCAAGAATAAATCCTAATGAGCCACTAACCTGTCCGGCGTTGTCTCATCGCAGGACCCGAGCTTGGTGGAAGGCAAAAAATGGCTGCCCACAGGAAGCTTATAAAGGAGATAGGGGAGGAGTATCACGTACTCTCGCGGGATTCGATTGAACTACAGAGTGATGTCACAATCCACTGTGTTGTAGTTCACCCAAGAACTACAAGATGACATCATTACGGCCATCTTTGTAGTTTGAACTAGTTAAAAAATAAAGGTGCTTTATTTAACCATAGCGCACGTGTTTGCAAGCGCGAAATGGTCGACCGAGCTGATGTCTATTTATAAAGATCCATCAAAGTGGTCTCTGATAATGATCCCCAAATGAACCCAAAGAAAGGTAGCCAATGGTGGGAAGGGGGGAGGAGGAAGAGGGGGGCTGAATCATCCGCCCCTCACTTCAAAAGCTGAAGTGGTAGAGGGCTGTCAAAACAGTACAATATCGTGCTGTGCCTGCCATATCAGAATAATGATGTTGCTTGTTAGTTCAAACTCACTTATAGGCAAACAGTGTGCCAAGGGTACATCTGTAGAGAGCCCTAAAGGACCAAAGTGAAGGTGGGTGACCCTAGACCCATCTGTTTCTTGTTAACAGATGTAAGAGACACCGTTTGGTACAGAGGAACACGATTTTGGACTATTTATGTATATCCTTTACAGATTGTCGTTACGTTCACTTTATGTATGCAGTAGCTAATGCTTAGAACTCTGGCCCTGAAGAAAGCCATGGGATCTTGTCCCTACCGGCTGAAACATGTTGGCCTTGTAAATGCAGTTATATGTTTAGACTGCTTCCTCTGCATTGTTCTTGTTTGTTTGAGGGAAAGGACAAATTACATTAGAGTTTTTCGCCTATTGATCCTTTTACCTCTTGTTTTTAACTCACACATCTTTTGATTTTTGCACTGCACTCGATCCCATCTTTATCATTTGTTCATGGGTACCTTAGCGATTAATGGTGCGACCCAATTGAGTAAGGGCGATGGATGGGTCTCATTGATCAAGAGACATACCACCCCATTTTTGGATGACCAAATGAGAACACTTGATCTACATACCTATTTGATGGGAATCCAACACATCTATGTACGGGTCTTACCAACAATCTCAGTAGGTCCTTCGACAGGTTTGTCCTGGCACACATTCTGATATAGAGACTTTTGTAGCTCTATTAGCGCCTAACTCACTTATGTAGGAGTTTTGCAGCAGCTCGGAGTACTTGAAGCTCCGTTATAGACCCCCGGTTCTTTTGTTGTTAGGTGTAGAAGAAACTGCATTGTTGGTATGAGGGGAGAGTCGGGGGTAGGAGAGGAGGTTGGGCTCAAGATTGGGTGGGTTTGTGAGAGGGGATAGTGGGGCTGGGGGGGATTGGGCGTTAGGGGTAGCGGGGGAGTTGGGGGCCCTAGTGGACTGAAGAGGTTGGGAGTCAAGAATACAGATGGGGGGTGTGAACGGTGAGACCGGTGGAAGGGGAGGGGGGGTGGGAGAGACCGTGGATAGAGATATAACCCGGGGTTGGGGTGAGTTAGAGAGAGGAGTCAGGGGGGCAGGGGAAGAGGAGAGAGGTGAAGGGTCGCGGGGTAGAGGGGGTGATAGGGGAGCGTTCGCGTGTTGTAAAAGGAGTTGAGAAAGTGCATGAAAGTGGAGTTTAAAGGTGTAAAGGTGGAGTTCGGAGGCTGGGATGAGAATGTTTCCAGACTTGAAGATGGAAATATCTACTTCACCCGTGAAGGCGGCAGATGGGATGGTGGAGAGTTTCAGACCGTATGGGATCTTGAGGGAGGTGGTGATAGAGAGGTGTGAGAAGTTGGCCTGGTATATGATGTTCACTAGTCTAGTGAGCACCTTGCACCAGTCCAAACAACCCTTATGGTGATGGTTGTAAAGTCAACCTTATAGACCAGCTATCCTAGTGGTAGCATGGACAAAAGCAGTCTTAGGCTAAACTCAAGAGGGCATGTGAAGCCAGCTGTTTACCATATGCAATCCCTTTAATACCAAATGAAAGGACACCACACAGGTTATATATTCAAAATATATATGTATTTATTTCTAAAACAACCCTCTGAACTCTTATGAGCACAGAAGCACAAGTGCATAACAAGTAACTTAATATAGCATACAAAAGTTGCACACATATGGATAGGCCCTGGTGGCCCGCTAAACCATATATTAAAATAGTGGTATAAGAACCACGTCACGAACAATGGTAAGGCCTAGGGCCTTGGGAATCGCTGGGACTACACTGGAATAACAGTTGTTAGGAAGCAGGAGGCCCATGGGATGCGGGTGCAGTGTCTAAATGCACACGCGTACGCACATAGAAGTCAATGGGTGCATAAAGTTAGGAAGTTAAAGGTTTAGGAGTCTTCCGACTGGACTAGAAACTAACCACTTGAAACTAGGACACTAGGAGTGTAAACCTTTACAGGAGCACCGCAGTACTCGCGTTACCTCACCCACAGGAAGCGTGTGCATAGGTGTCAAAGTGTGTCGGGTTTCGTCGTGGAGTTCTATGGAGCCTTGGAGAAAAGATGCTGCAGGCGACCAGGAGAGAAGAGTCCGGTTGGATCCAAGGGCGGATCGAGGATGAAGAGTACCTGAAAGCAGAGGGGACAGAGTCTGGGTCACTAGCCAGTGACCAGGATGGAACCAGGAAGGAACCAGGCGATGTCGGGATGCAATCAGGTGCTGTCGAGGAGCTTGTCTCCGCTGCCACGTGGACCAAGAGGTGTCGACGGCGACCAGGAGCTGGGCACGGACTGTCCCACGAAGGCTCTTGCTGTTGGCGGGGTCGGTTCTCGATTTGGAATCAACAGGCCTTGGCAAATGCAACCCACGCAGGAATCGAAGATGGCTTCTTACTCAGGCCAACGAGGACTGAGAGGCTTCTCCTTCGCAGGGAAGCAAGGGCCAGTCTGGAGCAACCAGACCAGCAGTGTAGATTTCGGGTTTCGTCATCACAGAGGCCACTAGCCAACGGGCATGTGACCGGACAGACAAGTTGAGCAGGAAAATGCAAAAGGGCCCCACGCAGCACTCGTGAGTGTGGAGAGGTGATCTTCGGTGCAGTTGGTGCTCGGGGCTGGGGCTTCTCAATCCCCAATGCACAACTTCGAGGGTGCCTCAGAAGTGCACGGAAAGCAATTTATTGGCTTTTCAAGATGGCCGGTCCCACGTCTCGCGTCGCCTCCACGGGTCTCAGCTTTGCTGTGGCTGTGGATCGGGCTGAAGGAAGTCTGGAAGTCCAGGTCTTGTCAGGCTCTATGTTCGAGCTCCGGCGGGAGCAACGACAAAGCAAACCGTTGAGCGCTTGATGGTGCCTGCTTGCACACGGTGGTCAATCCTTGACCACAAGGGAGATTCTTCAGTCTTCTACGTCGAGTAGGATGTTGAAGGGTCCAGAGTTTCGTATCCGAGTTTCAGTCAGGATTATCTAAAGTCTTGGGACTCAGCTCCTACCTATATACCAAATCTAGGGGCTGGATTACCTGCTAGGACCCTCCTGTGGGTGGGACCCAGGAAGGGGGTGGTTACACCCCTTTCCCTTTGTCCAGTTTCGCGCCAGAGCTGGGGCTGGAGTGCCCCAGCACCGGTTTGAACTGGACTATGCATGGGACACCTTGTGTGCCCCAGGCAGTGTCTCCTTTCATTCAGCCCTCCCTGCCCCAATACACTATAGCCTGTCTGGGGTGGTGCTAGCACCTCCCTGTGACAGGAAACCTATTGTCCAAGCCTCCCTCGCTGGAAGGACTCCCAGCAGCAGGAGGTCAGACTTGTGTCTGTGGCAGCAGCATCCATTTTGTGATGCTGAGGCTCTGGTTAACTTTAACCGGGATTAATGGAAGTAACATGTCTTCTCCCTCTAGAAGGGTGGAATGCTACCCCCGTCGCCAGAACTGGCGAGGGGGTAGTATTCCAAAGCCTATGACACCTTACACGACATGTTTTGATAAAGCCAAACCAAAGATAGCATTTAACCGCGAGGTTCATAATGCACTTAAGAGTATATGGTATGGCAATATCCTGGAACAGCTATAAGGACATGGTTCCGAAAGCTGCAGACAGGCTCAGCTCATGCTAGAGCACCATCTGACATAAAACCAAGCACTCTGCCTTAAGGATTGTTAAGGCCTGCCATAGGAGTGACTTATAGTTGTACATGTGTCCAGTATACGGTTAGACATAGGAATACTATATCTAAGCAAGGGGTGATTACACGACCTCTCCCCAGCTGAGTGATCAGCCAGTTGTGTCAGTTTGGATGGCTAGCCAGGGGTGGCAAAAGATATGCTGCAGCCCCTGGTAGGCCTTGTATGCACCTATGCCCTGGGTACCTATAGTACTCTGTACAGGGACTCACAAGAGTGACCCAAATCCCTATTGGTGATGGACCTAAAGTACATGGTGTGCATTTTAAAGAGAGAGCAGATAGCCTGGGGCCCTGATTAGCAGGATCCCAGGCCAACTAAGTCGAAAACCAGCTAAACACAAGGCAAAAAATCTGGGGTAACCATAATCAGGTATCCACCTTCCTACATAACCCCCCCCCCCAAACGAAAGGAGATCAGGCTATCCTTGACCAGGTAAGCCTACATTGCCTAAGTGGCCATATAAGGAAGTACCTGCACTAGCATGGTTACCCCCTTTCTCATGGTCCACTAAGCAATCCCTCACCCTAAGGGCATCAGAGGGTGTCCACCATAGGGAATGTCTACATGTGGTGTGTTTTGGCAAAGTAAAAGGCTGGTGCTGAGATCGAGTACTGAAGTGAGGCTCCACTAATGTAGGGCTCAGCTTCCTCCAATCACTATCCACCATGTTTGCCTTTCTTTCCATGACTGAGTTGCACTGTGCTCTCAGGGTCAACCTCTGGCTACCTACAGCTGGAGGCTGGGTCCCTTTTGCTGGCTTACTGGAGGGACAGGTCAGGTTTGGGGCCTTTGGGTCCCAGGTTTGGCTGTGCCCACCAGAGTCCATCTGGGGGAGGTTCCTAACTAAGAGTAAGGGCGATCCCTCAGGAGTTTTTGAATTTTGCACCTGGCTAGGGCTGCTAGCTTCGGTGCCCCTAATCTGCTGATGGGGGTGTTCTTTTGGGCAGGGGGGCCCTTTGGGGTCCACTGGCCTCCCTGTCCTCTACAGCCCTGGGCTGACTGAGGCAGGGTAGAGAGGGGCAGGTTACCTGCTCCAGACTGGGTCCCATCTTGGAAGGATCCACTGACATCAGGGGCTCTGCCAGGCCAGGCCTGACTACTTCTGGGGCAGTTCTTTCACAAGGGGTAGGGTCAGTTTCCCGAGGAGGCTGACTCTCACCTAATGTCTGGTGGAAGTGAGACTTTTCTTCCTCCCCAATGCTCTCTGTCTGAGTGGAGTGATCCATAGTTTCAGGCTTCACAACACAAAAATCTGTTTGAGTTTGGGCTGTACCCATTACAGCCCTACCAACCTTTTCAGGAAGGAACTCTGTTTGGGTGTGGGCTGTGACCATCACAGCCCTGCCAACCTTTTCAGGGAAGTCTGCCTGAGCTTGGGCTGTGACCATCACAGCCCTTCCAACCTCTTTAGGAAGGAATTCTGCTTGAGCTGGGGCTGTAGCCTTCACAGCCCCACTAACCTTTTCTGGAAGGCCTACCATTTTGGAATGGGTTTCTTGTTCTACCTCAGCACAGGCTGAGATCTCTAGATCATTCCCCAGTAGACAATATACAGGCAAGTTTGTAGACACTGCCACTCTCTTGTGGCCAGTGACACCTCCCCAGCTGAGATTAACTACTGCCATGGGATGATCTTTCTGCACTCCATCAATGTTGGTCACCTGATAAGTGAACCTAGGTAAAAGTTGTCCTGAGGGGACTAGACTGTCAGTCACCACAGTGATGCTAGCCCCTGTGTCTCTGTAGGCTTCAACTTTCTGGCCATTGATGTGGGGCTCCTGTCTGTACTTGCCCAAAGTGTTGGGACAAGCAGTGAAGTTGGCAAGCCCCATGCCATTTTCACAGACCAGAGTAGCTGATGTAGGGGACCTGGTTAGGCCAAAGTCCACATGAGTTCCCAAAGTAAACCCAGCCAAATTATTGGGGGCACTCCCACCACCTGGGGGATTACTACTAACAGTAACAGGAGGTCTGGGAGTATTACTTGGGGGAATGTTTTCCTTATTGTTGGCCCTTGGGCAACTGCTGTCAGTCTTCCAGTTGCCAGGCTGTTTACAGTCATGGCAATAAGGTTTCTTCTGGTTAGAGGAAGTGTTTTGGGACCCACCCCCACCATTGGAATTTTGGGGCCCTGTGGAGGACTTATCTTTTGATTTATCCCCACCTTTCTCTTGAGGCTTGGTAGAATCTTTCTTCTGGTCACCACCCTGATTTTTAGGCCTAATCCTGGTTCTGACCCATTTGTCTGCCCTCTTACCCAATTCTTGTGGAGAGGTCAGATCTGAGTCCACCAGGTGCTGGTGTAGAAGCTGGTTTTGACAATTACTAAGGATCTGCTCCCTCATAATCAAATTATACAATCCTGTATAATCATGTACTTTGCTGCCCAATAACCAGCCCTCCGGAGCCTTAGTAGCACAATCTACAAAATCAGTCCAGTCCTGAGTCTGTGTCTTCTGGGTATCCCTGAACATCAACCTGTACGGTTCAATGGTTAAGCCAAACCCATCAATCAGAGCACTCTTCAGGACAGAGTAGTTTTTAGCATCCCCATCACTAACTGTGAGGAGCTTATCTCTACCTTTTTTTCTGAAAAGGAGAGCCACAAGATTGCTGCCCACTGACTTTGGGGTACCTGCTGTACTTTGCAAGCCCTCTCCAAAGCAGGTATCCATTTGTGGATGTCATCCCCATCTTTGTAGGGGGGCACACTCTTACTCAGGTGTCTATTGTCATAGGACCTGTCTTTCTCCTTAAGGATATTGCTGCCACCAGTGGGTTTTGACCCACTCAATTTCTGCTCTCTCGCTAGGGCAAGCTTCTCTTTGGCAAGGGCAACTTCTAGTTCTTGCCTCTCAATCCTCCGATTAGCTTCCCTCATCCTAGCCTGATGTTCTCTCCTTTCAGGAGAGGTCATCCTTCTCTGAGCAGGGGGATTGGATCCCCTAGAGGCATTGAGTGGTGGGACTCACCTGAGTGAGACCTCCTCCTCTAATACCCCTGGTTAAGTCTACTAATGGGTCTGTATGGGGCTAGCCCATGTTCAGCCCCATGTAGGCTTAAGTTAGCCTGGCTAAGTCTCCCAATTTGGACCTGGCTATCTAGGAAAACCTCTTCTTCAGATTCTTCCTCTGGTTCCCCCTCATCCTCACCTATGATAGTGGGGTCTGATGCATCATCTGTAGATGGCAAGACCTCTTCTGCCTGAACTGAGGGACCCTGTTTAGAGGCCTTCTCAGCATCAGCCCTCTCTAAGAGTTCTATGAGATGGGAAATTGTAGGGTTGGAACCTTGTTTCAATCTCCTTGAGGTGCACAAGTGCCTCATCTCTTGGAAATTGAGCATTTCATATCTAGAGGGTGCCCTGGGAGGGTCACCTGCCCCAGGAAGAGTCATACTTGGCTCCCCTGTGGTAGACATGATTCTAGTGAGGTGTGGCGTGTGCACCTACCTACACTATGTGTTTTCCTACTAGAACCTCTTTAGGAGTTGTAGTCAGGGTGTGCTAGGCCCTTTGGTCTACAACAACTAGTTCAGTAGTACTTATGTATTCTAAGTCTTGTTATATGTACCTATGGTACCTAATGTGATCTTTCAAATGATATATCAAAGATTACAATTGGTAAAAGAACAGCAAGCTCAAATTCCAACCGCTGCACACCAATGTGAGAAGTTGGCCTGGTAAATGATTAGGCTGTCCGGAATTCGGTTAAAACCGAATGTAGCCGATAATACCCTACCAGATGAAAATCAGCTGACTCGGTTTAAACAGAGTGTCGCTGATTTTCAGAGTTATTGCATAACTTGGCCACTTGATGGAGCCAAAACATTACATGCAAACAGCAATTTTGGCCTGCGAAGAAAGCAGCTCTGAAGGTGAGTTCCCCCATTAGGTGTGAATGGCCCAAGGGCCAGGCCAACACCAGTCACCCTGCCTGGCTTACGTGTGGGAGAGGAGCTGTTGTTGTCTGCCATCTGTCTGACTGCCGCCGCCGCACCCACATACTTCACAGGTCTTTAAAAAGACCATTTGCTTAACGAGTCTTTGTTGTTATTTTGGCACTTCTTAGAGCCCCTGCAGCTACACTGTCTCCGGCTTTGCTCATGACTGTGCCCTGCTCCTAGCCGCTGAGGGCAACCATTGCGGCTGGAGCCAATCAATCAGCCGCTGCACTGCTGTCTTTGCTCATCTTGCATAGTGCGGAATATAGCGTGAACTTGGCCCAAAGCTGTTAGCGCATTTTCCCCATATCAGTTGCCACTTAAAATTTAAAATAGTAACGTGAATAGCTGCTCCCCGGCACTTATCTGTACGTGAATAGCTGCTCCCCGGCACTAATCTGTACAAGTCCTGGCAGGAGTTGATGGAATCAGGTGCGGCAGAATGAGGGGCGTGTGTGTGTGGGGCGAAGGGGGGTCGGTGAAGCAGTGACTGGCGATTGCAGCTGTCAACATGTCTAAGGTTTGAGGGGTCAGGCCGGGCAGCTTCCACGCTCCTACGTCTCATCCTATGCGGTTGTCTGTCTAGCACTTGTCTGCTCTCAGTCTCAAACGTTATTAGGTGGTTATTCAGCTGCAATGCAGTAACTCAAACCCCCTCGCCCCCCTTACTCCCCCCCCTTCTCACAGTAAAACACGATGGTTTGAAGTATAAAACCTTCAGAAACTCCCTGCTGTTACCTCTTTCCGCCGATCATTGTAGAGTTATTTTTCATTTCAAACGGGGAGCTCTCTTCTGTGTTTTTTTACGCTTTGAAATATGGAAGCTGTGTTCAATAACGTACACGAGTTACGTTTTATTGTTACCAGATGTCTTAACTCGCAGCAGATACTTAGTTGGTTTACAATAACGAGTGAGCGCACCTGAGCCCTAATCTCCAGCTCGGCTCGTGGCCCGGCAGTTACCAGATCTGAAAGCATCGGCCCCTTTGTTATTGAACCATGGCGCCATTCTGGCAAGGTTATATTAATTCTAAGGTGCAACACGTCAAAGATGAAACGACTTGCGATTCAGTTTTGTTACACAAAAAGTATTAGTTTGCAGAGATAACGTGTGAACTACTTTGAAATATCGCTTTTATATAATCAATAATTTACAACTATTTAATATAAATTGAATGTGGATGTACACTAAAAACTGTCAGACTGAGGTGACTATCAGATGAACAGAAGAGTGTTCAGAGAAAAATATGAAGACACTTTTGTGGAAAAATGGTCTGGCATTAGCTCATACACATAGCAATTGGAATGTTGTACGTGAAACCCAAAATGCTCAAGAATTAATTTACTCGACACACTCCCAGCTTTTAGACCTCCCTCTCTAAAATAATCATGACAGATTGCAATGTGGGATTCTGCTTGAGATTGAAACCAGCCATTTCCTGTGTCTTCTCCTCATCCCCACCACCTCGCCAGTGCAGTCGACCTCACCCCTGATTCATGGTGCATGGCCACGCCTCTCCGGTTAATTCAGGGACAGGGCAAGAGTGTTGCTTCCCTTCTTTCAACTGATTGCAAACATCTGCTGCAAACATCTGCCACCCCGATGCATCCTGATTAACATGGCCAGCCCACACTGAGATCACATGTAATGGACACAGCTAATGAAGACTTTTGGAGTTTGTTTTGTCTGTGTTTTTTTGTTCATGTGTATGTTCTTGGAATGTGACATTCCTAAGACTTCATTTGGTGAACAGCCTCTGTTCATGACGTGTTGCTCTCTTGGGAGAATATCCAGGTTTTAGTACATCCAAAAGTTTAAGAAAAGACTTAAGGCTGGCATGTGAGAGAAAAGCGCAACTTCACAAAGCACAGACTGCAATAGGCCACGGACAGGAATATGTTATCAGCCTCTCCCAGCCCATGCTCCCACCGCCTGCCCCCTTAACCACACACCCCACACTCTCAGACCCTGTCTTCCTTCCTGTCTGTGGTCTGGCATCAGCCCTGAAGCGGTAGGTGGAGGGATGCGGCTGTTGCACTCAGCACCCGGGGAATGAGGTTTGAGGCACGTACACATACATCACATGAGATCTCAGCAGCAGGTGCAATAACACACTGAGCTACCAGCTCGTGGAGGTTACAAGGAGAACCGGATTCACACCATGGATCTGCTGGTCACTACATATGTCCTGCACCCGCAGCTGACCTTCAGTGGGGAAGTGGCACAGTCTGATAAGAGTGTAATGAGTTGTTTTCTCCTGTCTGGCTTGGGGTGGAATACACACTAGCGCTGGTGGCCCTCGCGGGCAGAGGCTGCTAATTAAATTGGCATGCACAACTGAAAGGACATGCGTGGTAAACAAGAAGTGCAGGTGACTTTTCTTGGCAAGGAGCAGTCAAATGAAAGGCATTAAGACACAGACTGCAGGTAAGAAGGCGCACTGATTTAAACGCTTACTGCTGACATCTTTGGTGATTTGCGTGCTATGGGCTTGAATCTGAGCAATGATAATTGTAATCCTTTAGAAGTACGTTAACTGAAATCCCATCACATTGAGTAATAGTAACACGTTGTTAAAAGTACTTAACAACAGAAGTCCCCAATGAAGCTCTACATAAAAACAAGCCATTGGTTTCAATTGGCAAGTTGCAGTTAGTTCTCTCCAGTTCATGTATTGTTAGAGCTGCCTGAAAAAATTAAAATTCAGTTTATATATGCCTTTAAGGCAAACAGATTTAAATAATAATAGGTATTTGTCGGTGTAAATTTTAATTCAGTAAGGTAAATCCAGTGAAGATTCATCATAAAATCTTTATTCAGCATGTAAAAACAACCATTAAAGAACAAGATAACACAGCAAAAGTTACAGTGCAAATATAAAACACATGCGCAACATTTAAATAAATAACATTTAATTACCAAACATCAATAGGACAAGATAAACAAGCATTGGCATAGCCAATAGGTCTTGTCTTTGGGACCTTATAAGTGTTTAGGTATCCAGCACAATATCCTTAGTGCAACAACATCAACTGTTGCATGGCTAAACACTTATTAAGGTCCCAAAGGCGAGACCTATTGGCTATGCCGATGCTTGTTATATTTTGTTTTACTAGTGCCGGTTTTCGGAAAAGACCGCATTCAATGATTTGATGCTTTCCCACGACCATTTCATTTAGAACACCAGTTTCCAAACACAGAAATTAACATAAGATTGCATTTCCAGTTGGGAAAATACGAGACAAATGTCATTAATGCACTTTGCTGTTTTAGTTTTTCAATTTCCAGTTAAAATTAGTTTGACGTTGACTCAAGGGTTGCATTGACATCTAATTAAAGGACACATACACTAAAGAGTAGGTTGAGGCAATTCACAAACAGTTATACTTTATTCGAGGATGCTAATGCTCCCAAAGCTCTGTGGCGCGGTGTCTATATACCATACATCAATGAAGAAAGCAAGCAATAATAAAAGCAAAGCGTTCCATAAACACCGGTAAAACACTGTTTCAGTTGTTTTTTATGGCGCGAAAATGAGTAACCACTGAAAAGCACTGTTTTTTTGAGGTATTGAAATCACTGGAAAACACTGAAAAAACACCACCAGAATTTACCGAAAATAGAAACTGAAAACAGGAAAGCCTATATATGATGTTCAGTATTCTAGTGAGCACCTTGCACCAGTCCAAACAACCCTTATGGTGATGGTTGCAAAGTCAACCTTATAGACCAGCTATCCTAGTGGTAGCATGGACAAAAGCAGTCTTAGGCTAAACTCAAGAGGGCATGTGAAGCCAGCTGTTTTACCATATGCAACCCTTTAATACCAAATGAAAGGACACCACACAGGTTATATATTCAAAATATATATGTATTTATTTCTAAAACAACCCTCTGAACTCTTATGAGCACAGAAGTACAAGCGCATAACAAGTAACTTAATATAGCATACAAAAGTTGCACAAATATGGATAGGCCCTGGTGGCCCGCTAAACCATATATTAAAATAGTGGTATAAGAACCACGTCACGAACAGAACAATGGTAAAGCCCAGGGCCTTGGGAATCGCTGGGACTACACTGGACTAACAGTTGTTAGGAAGCAGGAGGCCCACGGGATGCGGGTGCAGTGTCTAAATGCACACGCGTGCACACATAGAAGTAAATGGGTGCCTAAAGTTAGAAAGTTAAAGGTTTAGGAGTCTTCCGACTGGACTAGAAGCTAACCACTTGAAACTAGGACACTAGGAGGGTAAACCTTCGCAGGAGCACCGCAGTACTCTCGTTACCTCACCCACAGGAAGCGGGTGCATAGGTGTCAAAGTGTGTCGAGTTTCGTCGTGCAGTTCTATGGAGCCTTGGAGAAAAGATGCTGCAGGCAACCAGGAGAGAAGAGTCCGGTTGGATCCAAGGGCAGATCGAGGATGAAGAGTACCTGAAAGCAGAGGGGACAGAGTCTGGGTCACTAGCCAGTGACCAGGATGGAACCAGGCGATGTCGGGATGCAATCAGGTGCTGTCGAGGAGCTTGTCTCCGCTGCCACGTGGACTAGGAGGTGTCAACGGCGACCAAAAGCTGGGCAAGGACTGTCCCACGAAGGCTCTCGCTGTTGGCGGTGTCGGTTCTCGATTCGGAATCAACAGGCCTTGGCAAATGCAACCCACGCAGGAATCGAAGATGGCTTCTTACTCCGGCCAACGAGGACTGAGGGGCTTCTCCTTCGCAGGGAAGCAAGGGCCAGTCTGGAGCAACCAGACCAGCGGTGTAGATTTCAGGTTTCGTTGTCACAGAGGCCACTAGCCAACGGACAAGTGAACGGACAGACGCGTCGAGCAGGAAAATGCAAAAGGGCCCCACGCAGCACTCGGTGAGTGTGGAGAGGTGATCTTCGGTGCAGTTGGTGCTCGGGGCTGGGGTTTCTCAATCCCCAATGCACAACTTCGAGGGTGCCTCAGAAGTTGCACGGAAAGCAATTCGCTGGCTTTCCAAGATGGCCGGTCCCACGTCTCGCATCGCCTCCACGGGTCTCAGCTTTGCTGTGGCTGTGGATCGGGCTGAAGGAAGTCTGTAAGTCCGGGTCTTGTCAGGCTCTGTGTTCGCGCTCCGGCGGGAGCAACGACAAAGCAAACCGTTGAGCGCTTGATGGTGCCTGCTTGCACAGGGTGGTCACTCCTTGACCACAATGGAGACTCTTCAGTCTTCTACGTCGAGTAGGATGTCGAAGGGTCCAGAGTTTTGTATCAGAGTTTGAGTATGGATTATCTAAAGTCTTGGGACTCAGCTCCTACCTATATACCAAATCTAGGGGCTGGATTACCTGCTAGGTCCCTCCTATGGGTGGGACCCAGGAAGGGGGTGGTTACACCCCTTTCCCTTTCTCCAGTTTCGCGCCAGAGCTGGGGCTGGAGTGCCCCAGCACCGGTTTGAACTGGACTATGCATGGGACACCTTGTGTGCCCCAGGCAGTGTCTCCTTTCATTCAGCCCTCCCTGCCCCAATACACTATAGCCTGTCTGGGGTGGTGCTAGCACCTCCTAAGTCAGGAAACCTATTGTCCAAGCCTCCCTCGCTGGAAGGACTCCCAGCAGCAGGAGGTCAGACTTGTGTCTGTGGCAGCAGCATCCATTTTGTGATGCTGAGGCTCTGGTTAACTTTAACCGGGATTAATATAAGTAACACGTCTTCTCCCTCTAGAAGGGTGGAATGCTACCCCCGTCGCCAGAACTGACGAGGGGGTAGTATTCCAAAGCGTATGACACCTTACACGACATGTTTTGATAAAGCCAAACCAAAGATAACATTTAACCGCGAGGTTCATCATGCACTTAAGAGTATATGGTATGGCATTATCCTAGAACAGCTATAAGGACATGGTTCCGAAAGCTGCAAACAGGCTCAGCTCATGCTAGGGCACCATCTCACATAACACCAAGCACTCTGCCTTCAGGATTGTTGAGGCCTGCCATAGGAATGATTTATAGGTGTATATGTGTCTAGATATAAGGTTAGACATAAATTGTAGATTGTAAATTGATACTTGTATAGCGCACTACTCACCCGCAAGGGTCTCAAGGCGCTTGTACGAATACCGCTGTGGAACCCATCCTGGCTTTCCCTCCTGGACACCCCCAAGGTGGGGGAAAGGCATCCTTAGCGTTGTGGGGGCCATTGTGGAGATTAAGCAAGCTATTGCCCAGAGTTGCAGAGTGGGACTCCATGATTGGAGAAGTGTGGCTCAGGGGTTAGAGGCAGCAGACCCGGAAGCTGAGATCGGTCCTGGACCAGGGTTCAATTCCCCGCCTCGGCGGGTCTTGGGCTAAAAATTCCACGGACTCGATAATTCTCGCCCCGGTGCCTCCTCAACTCACGGGTTCACACTCTGCGACTCTGGGCAATAGCTTGCTTAATCTCCACAACGGCCCCTCGCGGCGGGATGCCTGACTTTCACCTTGTGGATACCCTGCTATCTCACAGGGGAATACCAGGAAGGGTTCCCTAAGCAAGCGCCGGGAAACCCACTGCGGGTAGCTGTGCGCTATATAAGCTCAACTACATGATTGGAATAGGCACAGAGGCGAGAGAATTATCAGGTCCGTGGAATTTGTGAGCTCAAGACCCGCCGTGGCGGGGAATTGAACCCTGGTCCCGGGCTAGACCTCTGCATCAGGGTCTGCCGCTCTAACCATTCATAGGTATACTATATCTAAGCAAGGGGTGATTACACGACCTTGCCCCAGCTGAGTGATCAGCCAGTTGTGTCAGTTTGGATGGCCAGCCAGGGGTGGCAAAAGATATGCTGCAGCCCCTGGTAGGCCTTGGGTGCACCTATGCCCTGGGTACCTATAGTACACTGTACAGGGACTCACAAGAGTGACCCAAATCCCAATTGGTGATGTACCAAAAGTACATGGTGTGCATTTTAAAGAGAGAGCAGATAGCCTGGGGCCCTGATTAGCAGGATCCCAGGCCAACTAAGTCGAAAACCAGCTAAACACAAGGCAAAAAATCTGGGGTAACCATAGTCGGGTATCCACCTTCCTACAGGAGGTGTTGTAGAAATAGGATTTTCCATTTAGAAGGGCTCTTGGAGAAGAAGATGTAGTTGGTGGTGATGGAGGAGTTGAGGCTGTTGTGGTGGTCGGCAAATAGGGTTTCGGGATGCTGACAGAGAAGTTTGTGTTTAAAGTTTTTCTTCCCATATTTGGAGAGGTGGGGAGGGTAGAGGATGGACCACGAGTTGGGGCAGAGCTTCTGGATGGTTGGGGGGCAGGTGAGGGGAGGCATGACTGGGAGATAATGGAGTGGGGGGTGTAAGCCAGAATCGGTTGGTTAATGTTTAGAGAGAGATTAGGTAAGGAGTAGAGGTCTGTTAAGGCCAGTGCGGTTTTGTTGCGGCAGGGCTGAGCAATGGGCAATGAGATAGGTGGGGGTAATTTGCTGCGACCGAGTAAACCGTGTGATGCAGCTTATATGGTGGAGATGGAGCACAGCTAGTCACATGGAGCAAACTGCACACCACAAGAAATAGACAACACGATACCTGCAAGGCTAAGGGCACATCGCACTGCAATAACACGCAAAAAAGGGTGTGGGGGTGTGGCTTGCGAGTGGTCAACAACAAGTGGACATGGAGCTAGAAGGGGGTGGAGTCAGCATGGGGGCAATAGGTAGGTGGGCGTATGCTGATGCAACATAGGCAATGAAAAGCAGTATAGATGGTGAGGGTATAAGAATACGTCATATCATATGGTGCATACAAGCAAAGCATAAGCAATAGAGAATAAAATACATAATGTAGACATAATGCACATAAACAGAATTAACATAGCAAGAATGACCACGTAATGCACATAAAACGGGTACAAGACATCGTATAGATGGTGGGGGTATAATACATCATATCACAAGATGCATGCGAGCAAAGCGAAAGCAGTGGAAAATAAAATGCATAAAAAGCAAGATGTGGACATAATATGCATAACCAGCATTAACATAGCAAGTATGGCAACATAATGCACATCGAAAGGATAGCCTAGCAAGTAGGAGGATGAGAGTGAGGAGGTAGTGGAAGAGATGTGTAGCGTATTATGGCGAGACACTGCCAATGTAAACAAAGTGAGTCAGCCAGGCTAACAAGCTGGTGGGAGGGATGAGAGTTCAGAATAGTTGGCGGTAGAAGAGTGTCTCCCGGAGGAGAGCGGGATGTCGTGTTGGCTGCATAGATAGCACAACTAATGGAAGTTAGTGTAATAAAATAAAACTCATGGTATGGTAGAACGGATGAGGTAATGGAGAGGCGAGAAACGTGTACTAAGGGTAAGGTCAAGCGTGAGTGGGGTAAGGTTGGGAGGAGTAATAGCATATCGGGCACGGGTAAGTTAGGGGTCGCCGGTGGTAGGGAGGATTGTGTGAAAGGCCTGTGCAGGTTCAGGGAGAAAGATGTTAGGTGCACAGTGGCTAGGAGCAAACAGGAAAACGTCTAGGACCCAAGCCCGGTCCAAGATGGCCGTGGTGGTGCATCTCTGGTACGCAGGGCACAGGCTCAGCTCCTAGCTGTGTGCACTACCAGAGTCAGGGGACCCATGACCCCTAGTTTACACGCCACTGACCCCCCCTGCATAGATCTAAACTAGGGGTCATGGGTCCCCTGACTCTCTTATAGTGCACACGGCTAGGAGGTGAGCCTGTCCCTGGGTACCAGAGATGCACCACCGTCAGATAAGCAGAGATACTAAATCTATGCAGATTGTATAACCAACTGAGTGGTCCAGCGTCATATTAACAATGTCACACAGCAAAGTGGTAGTGCCTCCTGGCAGCCCAACAGCTCTTTTTCCTGGCAGAATGTCCTCAATCCAGAAGTGTTGCAAGTATATGGTGTTAGAGGCTCAGTACTTACACCCATTTTGGCATTTGAGTAGGGAGAGATCAAAGAAAGGTATTTTGTAGTGCACAAGACCCTTCCCTTTCTGGCCCTGGTTCCAGACACACAACAGGGAGGGGAGACTGCTTTGTGTGGAAATTGGTACAACCATATTCAGCTGCAAGTGTCAGCTCCTGCCACCACTCTAACTCAGGATGGCTGATCAGCCTGGAGATGGGCCATCAGGATATGCAGGGCACACAGCAGCTCCCTTTGGTTGTGATTGTTTATAGAGTGAATTCACAAAGCCCACAAAGCCCAACTGTTATCCAACCCAGACGTGTATTTGAGTGGCAGTCAGAGGTACAGAATGATTAACTAAGAAAATACTGCCATTTTCAGATCTACAATCTAAAAACCACCTTCACTAAAAGATGTATCTTTAAATTGTGAGTCCAGAGACACCAAACTTCAATTTTCTATCTACTCCCAATTGGAAGAAACACTGTTACGATGTTACCGGGCAGCTCCAATGCTAACCATGGGGAGAGCTAGACCTTGCTGTAGTGAAAAACAAATGTAGCCATTTTCAATACCAGCACATGTACAACTCACGAGAACATGTCATACCTCTTAAATATACTGCACTCTGCCCATGGGGCTACTGAGGGCCTAATATAGGGGTGCCTTACATGTCATAAAAGGGAAGTGGGTGCACTTGCCAGGTCGAAATGGCAGTTTAAAACTGCCCCCAGTGGTGCTATAATGGCAGGCCTGAGACAGGTATGCAAGGCTACTCAGGTGGGTGGCACAATCAGTGCTTCAGGCCCACTAGTAGCTGGGTTACAGGCCGTGGGCACACTTGGTGCATGGTACTAGGGACTTACTAGTAAATTATAACGCCTGTCATGGAGCGACCAATTACCATCAGGTTTTAGACGGGACGGGAAGCACTTGCACATTAGCACTGGTCAGCAGTGGTAAAGTGCACAGAGCCCTAAAGTCAGCAAAAGCGCAATTCAGCACACAGTCAAAGACAGGAGATCAGAAGCAAAAATAACATAACATAACATGTGTTATGAGGCGGAAGCCGGGAGCCTGTGTATGTTTGTGTTTGTTTCTAACTCTGAGGGAAACAGCTTGTAATTTTTTAAACCACTCCCCGGAGATTTTCTAAAACGTGCACTAAGCCTCACCCACTGCCCAGACGATTTTGGAGCTGACCGGGTGGCGTTTTTGATACACGGAGGAAGGCCGCCATATTGGGGGAACCGAGTAGGCAGCGGGCTAGTTGTTGGGGCGCCAGGGAAACAAAAGACGTCCTGTAGCTCCCAACACTCCATTGCTGAATTGACTCCTGAGGCGGAAGCCGGGAGCCTGTGTATGTTTGTGTTTGTTGCTAACTCTGAGGGGAAACAGCTTGTAATTTTCTAAACCACTCACCGGAGCTTTTTTAAAATGTGCACTAAGCCTCACCCACTGGCCAGAAGATTTTGGAGCTGACCCGGTGGCGTTTTTGATACACGGAGGACGGCCGGCATATTGGGGGAACCGAGTAGGCAGCGGGCTAGTTGTTGGGGCACCAGGGAAATAAAATGGATGCGAAGGCGCGCCAAAGGCAAGCCTGTCTGCGCCCGTCCGCGGCCGATCGGGGCTAGGGGTCAGAACCCCTGCAAGTTTTTATCCTAAACTGCAGTACAACTTCCAGCAGCTTAAGGTGCTACGCCCAGCTATTGGGGATAAATGTAAGCACAGCATGAGTCTTGAGAACTATGATAAAGATTGCATGCACTGCTCCTTCGCCGTTAACCGCCAGCGGAAGGTCAGGTGCAGGGAACAGACACTAAATCTCGCCCTTATTAACTGTCGATCATTAGGTAAACATAGGGTGGAAATCTGTGACTACCTTATGGATGGACAGGTGGATGTCCTTTTCCTCACCGAGACGTGGCTCAATAATACTTCGGCACCTGAGATTGTAGCCGCTCTCCCGCCGGGGTATGGAATCAGCAGAATGGATAGGCAAGAGGGGAGAGGGGGTGGGATCGCCATAATTTGCAAACACGAGTTTCTATGTACCCTGGAGGCCGCGGACATTGCGGATAGCGAGACTGGCTTTTTTTCCATCTCTGCATCCCATAATCTCCTTAAGGGATTTCTGACATATAGACCCCCAGGGCCAGGGGGGCGGTTTGCGGCACACCTTATTGAGAGTCTAACGCAACCAGCTCTGAGGTATGAGAGACTCCTTCTCCTGGGAGATTTGAATTTCCATTTCGATGACCCCACGAATGTGGAAGCACAGGAAATTCGGCAGGAGTTAGCATGAATCTAATTGATGCTGAAATCTGAGCTGTCCACCCACTGCCAAGGCCACCTTCTGGATCCAATCTTTGCAAATTGGGACATGCTGGCCGTCACTCCTCCAGTTCCCGTGATCTGGTCTGATCATTATTTGGTCTCATTTAGAGCGGTAGTACCTGAACTCACAGCACAGGGTGATACGAGAACTAAAAATAGACGCAGGAAATGGGCAAAATTCTCTACGGAGGCATTCAATAAGGCCTTTGATAGGGGCGGGCCCCCGGAGGTTGGGAATAGAGTCAGCCTGTGAGGCATAAGATATGCGGATCATAAAAGCTGTGGACTGCACTGCACCATGGTCGCATAGTGCACCACTGAGGAAATCTAAATCCGCCCCGTGGTTCAATGCTGAACTCCGGGGTAAGAAAACTGAATGCAAAGATCTGGAGAGGATGTGGAGGAGAAGCTTCTCTGAGATGGAGAGGAATATTTATAAAACCGGCCTGAGGGAATACCATGCCCTAATTAGGAAGGCCCGTAAAGTCTACTACTGCAGTAGAATTGAGGGAGCTGATAACTCTATGAAGGAATTGTGTTTGGTATATAAAGAGCTATCGGACCTCTCCAGTACAGCGACCCCTATGATCGGATCAGTAGAATCTTGCAATCAGGTGGCAGAGTTTTATTCTAATAAGGCGGACAAGATTTACTCCGCCTTCCCGGACACGGCCAGGGTAGGCTGCAGTAAAGATGCTACCCCCACCAATCTAGATAGGGACTGTCTTACAGCATTTTTGGTTTCCCCTCGGGAGGCCCTATGCCAGATTGCAGGTAGTATTAAATCAGGCTCCCCTAAAGATCCGGCACCCCCCAAAGTACAACAAGGCAGTATGGAAACTCTCGAGCCCCATATCAGACATTTATTAGAACTCTCCTTTGAATCAGGACAGGTGCCTCAATCTTGGAAAAAGGCAGTGGTCCTCCCTCTGAGAAAAAACCCAACATCAGTATGGAACAGCTTGAGAACCCACGCCCCATTTCACTTCTCCCGTACTACGCAAAGATCGCGGAAAAGGCAGTCAACAAACAGCTATCTGCTTATATTAAGGCTAATGGCTTGCTTCATTCCACCCAGTCGGGTTTTCGGGCCCTCCACTCGACCGAGTCAGCGCTTCTATTTTCAACTGAAACCCTGCGGAAATATGCTGATGAAGGTCAAACAGCGGCATTGATCTTACTCAACCTTAGTGCCGCTTTCGACACCGTAGCCCATCACACACTGCTACGGTGTCCGAAAAAGGGAGGAGTAGTGGGTAAATAGTGGGAGTGGCTGGAGTCATTTCTAGCAGACCGCAGTTTCCAAGTGGCACAGGGACCCTTCCGGTCCAAAGAAATTGGCCTGAAACAGGGAGTACCACAGGGTTCCAGTCTTAGTCCCACCCTTTTTAACTTGCATGTTACACCTGTAGCGGACATCACAGATAGATTTGGGGGGGAAGTAGTGTCCTATGCAGACGACACGCAATTGGTTGTAACTTTGACACAACCAAAGGAGCAATGTGCCACCAACTTCAGGAATGCAGGAACTTGCCGCTTGGATGGCTGATAATTTCCTCAAGCTAAACGGAAATAAGACAGAGGTGCTGATTGTGGGTAGGGCTCCTTCAGTATGGACATCGGCATGGTGGCCTTCCACGCTGGGTGACCTGCCCACTCCCTGCAATGCGGTGAAGAATCTGGGGATCTGGCTGGATAATAAAATCTCGTTCGAGCATCAGACCAAACAACAAGTGGCCGGCACCCGTTTTGGAATGCTGAGGGTGCTCAGGAAAACATTGGACCTCCTACCACTGCATGCTAGGCAAACCTTAATCCGCGCCCTAATTACTTCCAGGTTGGATTATGGGAATGTCCTGTATTTGTGAGTCAGTGCAAAGTGTACGCAGAGGCTGCAACGCATACAAAATGCGGCTGCCCGCCCGATCCTGATGCTACCCAAGAGAGCGTCAGCTAAGAAAGCGCTCAAAACTCTGCACTGGCTGCCAATCAAGGAACGTGTGTTATTTAAAGCCCTCTGTGTAGGCCACCGAATCTTACAGGGGAAGGGCCCCACGTACTTGCACAACTTGCTTAACCTATACCTTCCTACCCGACATTTGAGATCAAGTGGGACGGGTCAAGTCCAGGTCCCAAAATTCAACAGAGCGAGATTGGGAGGGCACTCCTTCAGAGTCATGACCGCCACCCAGTGGAACAAACTGCCTCAGAGGCTTCGCCTTGAAACATCAGAAGTCGCTTTCCGCAAAGAGCTGAAAACCATCCTGTTACCCAAAGACTAACATAGGGACTGTGGGCTGCCTAGAATATATGATCATCAGGATTAGTCATTCGGTTCTATCCAGCGCGGGGACACCCTAGCTAGTGTAACCAGGCGCTTTATAAACTTTATATAAATTTGTAAAGCGCACGTTCACCACTACGGGTATCTTGGATCTGAATAACAGATGTTTGTTCTTACCCAACACAATGGTACTCATTTTATCGACCTCAGATGGATGAAAGGCTGAGTGGACCCGCTGGGATTTGAACCTGTGACCATGAGGTCGAACACAGGCCCCTGCAGTAGATGCATTAGTCCACTGAGCCAACAGACCCGGCTATGACAGGGGATACATCAGAATGTTTGAAACCTCATGGAGGCTAGGTCGAGAGTCTAATGCTTCTTTAGAGTTTTCTAGTCCATAAATGCCTTTCCTAAACAAGAATAGTTGGCCATAATGGGAGGTATGGCCTGCGTTAGACTCTACTCCTGTAGCGCTGTGCACTTTCCAGTTTTTAGGATGAATTAAAATTGGTTCTTGACCAAGCGGAGCCTACGTAGACCTGGCAGGCCCTACTCATTGCAGTAGAAAAAGAGAAGCTCTAAAACATGTCGACTTCCTCCTAGACTTTGAAGTAATATCTCTCAGCTGGATGAACACTTCAAAATTGGGACAATATTGGAAGCCATCTAAGACCTAGGATACAGGCTAGACCGTCTGACTCGAGGACTTCCATGTGGTACCATTATCACTGAACAAGAAACCACGGTAACCTATGCAGCACAACATGCATCGACTTAGGAATGAGGGACATTGGGCCTTTCTTGAGACCTGCTTTGTGACGAAATCTCAGAACGCCATTGGTAAATGGTTCCTTCAATTCCATTTGACTATTCTCACTTTACAAGCATACCTTGTTCATTTTTTATCACAAAAGATACATGAAGCTTTAATCAGCTGTATAAATGAGTGGTATAATATCCAAGACTTACAGCTCAAAATAAGAACCCTAAATAGCATCAGAGCCCGTGGCAGTGGCCTCTACCTTTGAGAGAGGAGTGCTGTGGTAGAGGCTGGCAGCCTCCAAGAAAAACCTTGGGCCCTGGCTCTTACCTTTTCACTAATGGAAACTCTGGGTCCAAGGAACTAAATCCACCATCTCTAGACTATGCAGTATTGATGCATTGCTTTAAGGCAACACAGCATGATTGTCCTCTAATTCAGCTGGCCCTACTCACTTTGGAAGATTGTACTTTAAATGTTATCATTTCTCACACCGTTCTACAGTGGATCCTAGATCCTGGTATCTCCCACAAAGCTCTGGCCTGGATCTGATCCTTTCTGCAGCATTTGATATAATTTCTCACACCGTTCTACAGCGGATCCTAGATCTTGTAGTCTCCTACAGAGCGCTGGCCTGGATCTGATCCTTTCTGCAGCGTTTGATATCATTTCTCGCACCGTTCTACAGCGGATCCAAGATCCTGGTATCTCCCACAAAGCTCTGGCCTGGATCGGATCCTTTCTGCAGCATTTGATATAATTTCTCACACCGTTCTACAGCGGATCCTAGATCTTGTAGTCTCCTACAGAGCGCTGGCCTGGATCTGATCCTTTCTGCAGCGTTTGATATCATTTCTCGCACAGTTCTACAGCGGATCCAAGATCCTGATATCTCCCACAAAGCTCTGGCTTGGATCGGGTCCTCTCTGAAGCATCTGATATTATTTCTCACACCGTTCTACAGCGGATCCTAGATCCTGTAGTTTCCCACAGAGCTCTGGCCTGGATTGGATCCTTTCTACAGCGTTTGATATCATTTCTCATGCCGTTCTACAGCGGATCCAAGATCCTGGTATCTCCCACAAAGCTCTGGCCTGGATCGGATCCTTTCTGACAGAAAACAACAGGGAACCTTAGGACGGTGGTCCTCAGCCGAGAGATAAGTCGCTTTTGGTGTTTGCAGGGCTCGTCTCCTAGTCTTGTGCTATTCAATATCTATATGCCCCCTTGTTTCCCTGATTGCCTCTAACGGAATTGCTACTACATCATAGGTTATGTTATGTTAAAATAATTTATTGAGTGCACATACACCAGGCGGTTTCTTGGCGCTAAGGAGGGGTGGTTGCATTCACAAGACAGTGAGCTCAATTATAAGCCTTGGAGAAAAAACAAGTTTTAAGTAGTTTCCTGAACTGGCATAAAAGGTGGCCATTCGCAATTCGAAAGGAAGCAAGTTCCAAAATTCAGGATCCAGGATCTTGAATCTGAGGCCCTCATGTTTCTCACGTTTGAAGGAGTTGAGGGTCAACAGGTTCTTGTTGGAAGAACGTAGGTCGCGAAAGGGGGCATACCGCTGTATCTTTGAAGCGATTAAAGCAGGGCCGCATCCCTAGAGTGCTTTAAAAATAGTGCAGCCTAACTTGAAGAGACAGCATTGGGTCAAAGGAAGCCAATGGAGGGTCTTCAACAAAGGTCTAACATGATGGTGTTTAGGCTTACCAAGGATTAGCCTGGCCGCATGATTCTGCACCAATTGCAGACGATGCTCTGGGCTTGATGCCTGGTCTGCAATGCCAATGCCAGGCTAATTGATGAGAGAAGAAGAGCTAGCCTGATGAGGATTAATCTGCAGTTGGGCAATCTAGCCAAAAAAGAAACTCCAGGTGACCCAAATGGTCTTCTCTTTGGGGAGAGTTTTATTAAAACTTTGGGCAGATACATCTCAACGTTTACTGCCTTTAGTAGGGCCCACTCGAACATGAGACAGATGTTCAACAATATAATTTTTTGAAGGGCTGACAGGAGGGAGCTGGCTAGCAGCCGTGGCCTACAAATGTCCCAGTATTACCACTAAGACCGGCGGGGATAAGGAATTACCTTCCGTTCAAGCAGTGGCTTCTTTACGCATCGAGCACGAACCCTACGCTCACGAGGCAGCAGGGGTAGGACGAGATCGCTGGAGCTCAAGGTAAGTTCAAACCCTTTAATCGGTTTTACCCACACAAAGGTAAGGGGAAGGTAACGTTTTATTTTTTACCAAAACTGGTCTGGCATAACAAAGGATTCTTGGGTATTAAGAATGCTGAGGGGTTTCAGAATAGAATTTTGCATGATCCCTTATCAAAGGTATCAGCCAGGGGAGCTATCCTTAGATAAGGAGTAAATGACACTGGTAGGTAGAGAGGTTACCCAAATGTTGCTCAACGGGGCAATTTGCAAGGTCATAGTTCAGAGAAGGGTTTTGTAAGTACTGTTTTCCTAGTGAAGAAAAAGGGTTAGCTGTCAATAATAAATTTGAAAGAATTAAACATGTTTGGTTTTCAGGCATTTCAAGATGGATGGGATCTATCTTTTCTAGACATATTACAAGAGAAAGACATCAACTCACTATACCCACGGACCCAGGTTTGCTGAATTATTTATGGTTCAGTTGGAGAGGTACTTTGTACCAGTTCCCCGCACTTCCCTTTGGTCTGTTATCATCTCCTTGGTTCTTTACCAAGGTACTGTGACCTGTAGTTGCTTTCTTGAGAAAGAGGGGAGTTCTTTTATTAATCTTCGTAGACGACATGTTACTGATCAGGGCTAAAAAAATCCACTCGAGCAAGATTTAATCAGGATAGGCTGTTTTTAGGGACTGCTCGCCCTTTCAATCAGTTTGTCTTCCTATATTTATTTTCCTTTCTGTGACTGTGTGACAATTGAATAATAGTCCAATGGAGCTACGGCGGACCCCTCGTTCCGCACCTCTTGCCAGTTCCAATAAATGAGTTTGCCGCCAACCGTTGCGTGATGTCACTGTGCTCCAGATCAAAAAATCATTATTAAGTCCAAGGGAGGCGCGCAGCTCACAAAGTCCAGTAGTCAAATGTTGGTGGAAAAGTATTTTATTCATTTCAAATTGTGTCAAAATTTCATCACAAATAGATATTCTAGCCAACGCGTTTCGTTCCCATATTGGGAACTTCATCAGGGCAGATGAACAGAGTAAAAAAGCTTGTTAGTAGCTGTCACCTCACACTGGTAAACTTTTTCAAGTTCCGTTATCTTAAGTGAAGTGGACTCTCCCACGGTACATGTGCGTCTTAAACTGTGCCTAATAGACCATTGGTAGATTGTAACAGTCTTAATGGATGTAGCGCGTTGTACGAAGAGACCCCGTCATCAGGTTGCAAATATGCAGACTGTATCTTATAATACGTAGATTTCTTTAAGTAGTATTCTAATTTGTTCAATATCGTTCCATCCCGTGTTTTGCACTGGGACCCTGCACAGTGATCAAGATATGATGAATCATTGATGCCGAACGGGTGTTTCTCCCCCTTCGTGTGCACAATTCACATTTTAGGTGGAACGGTATTACAGCTGAAGGCCTGTTTCCTGAGCACTGGTGGTGGATGCTTTTGTACAGGCTTGGAACACAGAGAATTGCTATGCATTCCCTCAGTTTGCACTAATCCAGAGGGTGTGTTAAAGGTCCGAAGGGATCGATGCAGCATTGTTTTAGTAACGCAGTTTTGGAACACGCAAGTTGGGTTCCCTGGAGTAATGAAACGAGGAGTAGAGGTCCCCCTTTTGATACCAGGGAGTCCAGGCCTTTTGGAAGGGCAGGAAGGCGAGGAGCATCCTTTGGTGCTAGAAGGAAATTTGAACCTTCTTGTTTGGAGGATTTCAGTAGATTCTCTGGCCTTTCAGGCAGGCTAAGGATCTAGTGTGTGAATCATGGGCACCAGGTACCAGGAAAAGATACAGAGGAGTGTGGGGAAAGGGGTGTATTTGGTGCTTAGAGTGAAGTTTGGATCCCGTGGAAGCTTCTGCCTTGCTAAGTTGTTCAATCAGGTTTATCCTCTAGAACTGTTAACTGTAACAGATCTGGTGTTTCGGCAGATCATTCCTTGGAGCATGACTTTGCAGTTGGTAGCGATCCTTTGGTGCGCAGAGTGAAGTGAGGGTTAAGACTTAGGCGACCACCTAGGCCTCGTTATGATTCCTTATGGAACGTTAATCTTGTTTTTGACCTTTTTGTCTCCTGGCCTGATAATACCCCTCTTTCTTTGAGACAACTATCGCAAAAGTTAGCACTCTGCTCTGTCTAATCTCTTTTAGAAGAGTATCAGATGTTAAAGCATTAGAGGTTTGCCATAGATTTTATGCCCTAGATGGGGTCCACTTTGAGATTTGGAAAAGGACTAAAAACCAAGTCTGAAAACCTTTTTTATCTGTTTGTGAACAGAGAATGCTGGAACCTAGACTAGATGGTGAGGATCAGTTGTTAATTTCCTTGGTAAAACCTATAAGGCAGTTTCAGCAGCTCCCATTTCTCGGTGAAGTAAGAGCAGTGATGCCCGAGGCAGGAATAGATTTGTCCAAGTATAGGGCACTCTCTCTAGGGGTGCAATGGTTAGTAAGGTGTTTTGGGATGGTGGTACACTTGCAGACATTCTTTTATTTGTTAAATATACTTTTATTGATTTCAAACCAGCAAGAATGGTAAAATACAATAATATGACACAATGAGATATTTTTGCTGGAGATGATACAGCAATGACTAAATCAACAACACTTATATGATACAGTACAATGATGTAACGCAACGTCCACCTCACAGTTATAGTTTTAATCTGAGATAAATATGCCCAATCAGTTCCCCAAAACACTCTCATATTTACAAAGACAGCCCCTTGCTTCATACACTGGTCTTTCTTGTTGTGCACACCAGTCCACACCTCAGCGCCATAGCGAAGGGGTAGGAGGACTAGGAGGCGGCCAATGAGCCGCAATATCTCATGTGGCAACCAGAGAGGCTGTACCTAGAAATGATCTCTCAGCTCTTGTGCCTCCAGCGCCCTCGAAGACACCAAGCAGTAAGGGAGAAAGGGGGACTTCCCATCCTAGGACTTCCGTTAGTTCCGGGACCACCGCAGATCAGTCATTGGTGCTTGCAGATATTCGAAAGCCGCACACTGGTCAAGTGCCGCAGACTGGTCAAGTGCTTTTATATGAACTCTGTGGCGCATGTGAGTAGTCCGGAAGCTTTAAACATGAATAATGGTAGCCTCCGGTCTTGTAATGAAATGGCGATTCTCCAATTAGCATACAGAGCGAATCTTGATTTCATTAACGGCAACGGAGGCTAACATTATCACAAGCGCCACGCCCAGTTTGTTTGGTTGGGATTGTCTTAATGTAGCTGTATCATTAACATGGTATTACTTTACAGAGCATGTTTTATTTCATTGAGTGTTTTGTGGTATCTGTGTCTTCTTGGTTTCATCTTTCTGTCAGACAACTGTTTGCAGTAAGAATATTTATTAGTCAAGCCTAGGAGCATCTTTGGTTTTCGTCGCAGCCTAAAGTAAGACTATACTCAGGGACGTGGAGTTATATACTGTTTAGACACTTCTAAACCTGGATTGTTTTGTTTATGATGTATGTACACATCATTTAAAGGGCAACAATAAAAGGTTATTGCATAATGTTAGCCTCCGTTGTCTTTCATGAAATCAAGATTCTCTCTGTATGTATGTATGTATGTTAATTGGAGAATCACCATTCTCTCATCTGTGAACAGGACACTGTGCTCTATTATTTGCAAAAGTACTGGATATATACTTATAATAAAATGGCAATAAAAATTACTTTAAAAAAAAATGAAGCCATCTTTAGAAAGAGTCTGAAGACGTGCCCTTTTCTTGCCCCTCACTCTCCATGCCACTCTTTAATCTAGTCTAATTCTGTAGTTTTCCTCTGGGTCCCATCACGTTAGTTTAAGTCGGTCTCCAGGTTAGTGCCGGGATACTCTTGTGAGTGACCATGCGCTCTATAAATATCTCATTCATTCATTTATTGTATGTTTTAGAAATATTTGGGAGATGCAGGTGGGCCTTTCACGCCTTCCATCCACTTCCAGATAATTCATGTTCACCAGCCCACTAATTTGCTACAAATCCCAGCAGAGTAGTTTCTGTTTACTTTGGATGTGAAAAGAACCCCAAGCTATCACATCGGGAGAACTCAAACCTTAAGACAAGAGAGACAACTTATAGTTTCTTATGTGTTTGGCTGCCGAGGCAATCTTGTCCATTAACAGTCCATATTTAAGAGCCATCCAATATTGGTATGGCCGCTACAAAATAACTTTTTCATGAGGTTCTCTTTGCTTAAATTTGTAGAGCGGCCACTTGGAGGTCAGTGCAAACATTTAGTGCACAATATTGCTTGAATTCCAAAACATGGACTGTAAATGTAAATCCCTATTTGTAAAGCGCGAACTACTCACCCTTACGGGTCTCAAGGCGCTGGGGCCCATTGTGGAAATTAACTGAGCTATTGCCCAGAGTCACATGGTGCTGAGCTGAGCTGCCGCCGGGGATCGAACCGTGAGCCCAGTGCTCCGACGTCAGCTGCCCTGGCCGCTGCACCACACCTCCCAAGTGGTTCATTCATCAGCCAGGACAGGGGGGGTCTACAATTTCTAATTTCTGAAAGAGGTTAGGAGTCTTGGTAAGACCCATGCTGGAACAGACTATTGCTTACCCATGAGAATAGTTCCCAAGGGAAGTTATTCTGCCAGTTTCATAATCCGATCTTTCCATTATTTGGGGTTGGCTGCCATTCAATCTGAGGATGGAGTTGGATGAAGTCAGATTCAGAAAGCATTTTGAAACGTGTTTATTTCCCCAGCAGATTTAGGTATTCTGTAGGTCCATGGGTGCTCGCTTCGACTTTCACATGGCTGGGAAGCCTTAGGGTAGCTATGCACTTTATGAGATCAGATCTACCAGGCGAAAAAAGAATTCCAGTAAAGTTAAAAGGATGCCGTCTATTAATCTATAGGGTTTAATTTAAACCTATTTTTTTTTAGTTATCCATTTTAAAAATGATGTTGAAAAGAGTTTGGGTCATTTGTTTGCATATTGCAATTTTGTTTAATCAAATTTTAAAATTTTTCATTTGGAAGTTATACTTGGGGTATGAATGTCGTTTGAATTCCTTCACAGAAGAACTGCTGTTACAGGCAAGTAACTTTTCCTTCTTGTGAGGCAGCGATGTCTCATGCGGTGGAGCTGAACAAATAGCCTTTTGTTCAGTTCACCTGCCTTGAGCTACGTTTCTGAAATGAGTCGATAGATCCAAATTAACTTTGTAACACTTTATCTAAATTTTTGTGGCCATATTTTGGTATTTTCCATGCAGTATTTAATGTAAGCCATGTTAATAATCTGATCTCTGTAAATCCACAGGCAAAGGTAGCAGAAAAAAGAAAAATGAAGATTCCATTTTCACAAAGAAAGCAGCAACTTCCAAGTCATTTCCTGGAAAGGTCTCTGCCCAAAGTCTCCAGAGAACAGAAAAGAGAATAAACAACTTGAACTTTGTTTTGTCAGAATGTAACCAAGAACTAGCAGCGCAAAATCATAAAACCTGTAAACACAGGTTTAATAATCTGAAACAGAACAGGAAGGAAAGCCCAGTGTTGAAAGACTCTGACAAACAGAATGAAAATACACGTAGTGTTAGCAAAACACCTGTTTCACGCCAGCACCAGGGACCGTACACCTGTACCCGCTGTGATGCAAGGTTCAGTGTGAAAAAGATATTTATCAGACATCAGAAGAAGCATACAAAAGTTTACATATTTCCGTGTAATTATTGTGAAAAGATCTTCAGTCATAAAGGACATTTTAAGGCACACCAGATAATTCATACACAAGAAAGACCATTCATCTGTTCCAAATGCAACAAAAGCTTTAATCTAAAAGGAAATCTAGTCGCACATGAAAAAACGCATTCAGGAGTACGACCTTACCAGTGTAATGTGTGCGGCAAACGGTTCAATCATAAAGGAAATTATATCACACACCAGCGAATACATACAAGAGAAAGGCCACTTAAATGCAATCATTGTAATGAAAGATTCACTTGGAAGAGGAACCTTGCTAAACACATGAAGACACATACAGGGGGGAAGCCATATCAGTGCTCTGAATGTGAGAAAAGCTTCAAGCAGAACTCTTATCTCATCAGTCACCTAACAACACATTCAGGTGACAAACCCTATGAGTGCACTGAGTGTGGAAAACGATTTGGTTATAAAGGAAATCTGAAAATACACCAGAGGATACACACAGGTGAGAAACCCTATCGGTGCACTCTTTGTGAGAAAAGCTTCAGTTACAAGAGTGATTGTAAAAAACACCAGCGTATACATACAGGAATTTATCAATGCAATTCATGCGAGGAGCGTTTTAATCACAAAAGAAAGCTTGTTGCACATCAAAGACAACATATCAATAAAGAGGAGGACACATGATCAGTTCAAACTCAATACCCTTTCGTCATGCCATTTCTTGTGAGGCAACAGAGAAATGTAATCCTTCTAGTTTGTGAAACACTGCTTGAAAAAGCGTGTAAGCGGACATGGTGAGGCACTGCAGCGTAACCATGAGCGCATACTGTGGGGCAATGCAGCGTAATAACGAGCGCACACACTGAAGCACCGCAGCATAACTACGAGCGCACATGGTGAGGCACCGCAGCGTAACAACGAGCGTACATGGTGAGGCACCGCAGCGTAAAAGCGAGCGTACATGGTGCGGCACCGGAGCGTAACATCGAGCGCTCATGATGATGAACCTCAGCGAAACTACAAGTGCGCACTATGAGGCACCGCAGCGTAATGACGAGCGCACCGGGTTGTGCACCTCAGTGAAACTACAAGCACGCACAATGAGGCACCACAGTGAAACCACAAGCGCACACTATCTGATCCCTTGTGAAAATGAAATACATTGTACTCTTCTTGCAATAAATATTTCTTCTACAAGAAACAGCAAGCACTCCAGAAAACAGTGAAGCTTTCATACTTGCAACATTCAGATTTGAATTAGCGATCACTAATTACTGCAAAACAAAGTCAGACTTGCACTGACCCCACAAGATTGCAACAAAACCTTCTCACTGTGTTCCTCTCAATGGAAGTTTCTAAAAGCCGAATACACCTCCACCTCCTGTCCATTCCATTCCTGCCTTTCATCGCTGTGAGTACTCAGTGCCTTGGAGTCACTGTCCCATCAGACGTAACTTCCGATTCCAGGATCATATGTGCAGTCAACACCTCCCTGCAACCTTTCGGCCTACCCTGGCACATCTTTTTCTTTCCACCACAGGACCATGAGGTAGTGGAAACCAGTAGACAACTATTCAAGCTCCCTGCACCACAGCGTCCAGAATACCAATGTCCTGTCACCTAGGAGTCCAGGACTCAGCAGAAAGAGTGGTGGCTGATGCATAGTTCAAGTATTCATCTCATGGATCCTGGAGCTTTCAGCACAGGTGTCCTGTCAGCATAGGAATCACTTCTACAAAAGCACCCGCAGGTATAACTGAGCCAAATATAGCACTCCTTCCATGGTCAGGTCCTGCACTGATGTGTCAGAAAGCTATCACGTCGCCCAACAGCACGACCTCAACATTATCTCCTACGACGACGACACCCAGCTGATCCTCTCCCTCACCAATGACCCTCACACCACAAAAACCAACCTCCACGAAGGAACGAAGGCCATCGCCGAATGGATGAAAATCAGCCGACTGAAACTGAACTCTAACAAGACGGAGGTCCTCAGCTCCACCCCATCAGCCTGGGACGACTCCTGGTGGCCGACAACACTGGTAACAGTCCGACACCCACCGACAGCGCACGCAACCTAGGGGTCATCCTTGACTCCACCCTCTCCATGACTAAACAGGTCAACGCCGTCTCCTCATCCTGCTGCAACACCCTCCGAATACTCCGCAGGATCTTGAAGTGGATCCCCACCGAAACAAGAACGGTCACACAGGCCCTCGTCACCAGCAGGCTGGACTAAGGAAACGCCCTCTACGCAGGAACTCGGCCAAGCTCCTGAGACGGATGCAACGCATCCAGAACGCCTCTATACGTCTGATCCTCGACATCCCCCGCCAAAGCCACACCACACACTACCTGAGAGACCTGCACTGGCTCCCCGTCAACAAGAGGATAACCTTCAAGCTCCTCCTCCACGCACACAAAGATCTCCATAACACTGGACCAGCATACCTCAACAGATGACCCTGCTTCTACACCCCACCCGCCAGCTCAGCTCTGCTGACCTCGCCCTCGCCACAATCCCCCGCATCCGAAGAACGACCTCCGGCTGCAGATCCTTCTCCCGCCGCCAAGACCGGGAACACCCTCCCCACCAACTTACGGCAGACACAAGACCTACTTGCCTTCAGAAGACCCCTCAAGACCTGGCTCTTTGATCAGTAGCAGCACCCCCCCAGAACCCTGAGACCCTCATGGGTATGTAGTGGGCTCTATAAGTGACGTGATTGATTGGCTCACTGACCACAGACAGAAGACATGTTAGAGGCTCAACATCTCACAGATGCATGTAAACAGAAGAGAGAATGGTTTAGTTCTGTCCATCGCACCACAAATTCCTTATGGCACTCTGCAGTCTGTAATGGATGGCAGCTAAAAGCAGCCTGGAAACTGTTAAATTCTCCAATTTTTTTACGATTCAGCAAGTCCCAGCTCTCCAGGAGTTGGTGTGGGAGAGATTTGGGGGATTGTCAAAGTATGTTATTTTACAGGCTATTTGCTTAAAATATTGCATTATTTTAGTATCTGAAAAATCGTATAGGAAATGTTATATTGGCAACAACAAATAACATATGTACCTATATAAAAGTGTGTACTGTCCCTATAATAGGCTTCTTTTAGCACTGGCAGAGCTAACAATCGGCTCCACCAGTCCTCAGGGAAACCCATGTACAACAACCTGGGCATGGCTCTTGGTCTTGGCGGAGCCGTCCGTCTTGTGTGGTGGTGGATTTTTAAACCAATACCAGTATTGTCATATTAATATTACAACCCATGAGATATTAATAGGAAATATAAGAGTTAATGTACATCCAAAACGTATGGGGTTTTATAAGTCGCTACAGACAAAACAGTGAGAATAGACGAAGGCCCTCGTTAGGAATGTGATGCAGTTTTAGCTGTATTTGCTGCATCCCCTAAACATTGCTCCTGCTGATATCGCCAGGTCCAGCCTGCTGAAAATTAGCAGGCGCAAATGTGTGGCAAAATCCCAGTTCATGGCCGATAAATTACTCATCTACCACCGGGCCACTCCTAATGAGAGAGCAAGCCAATCAGGTTCATGGCACATCAGTCTGGACTCGAGATAGACTTATTTATATGCACAAGAGTCAACGTTGCAACATGGGGCATGCATTTGTAATCTATAAGGAGTGAAAGTGGCTCCTAATCACAGACACGAAGCACCACATGAATATGAACAATATTAAAATCCCAAGGAAAAGTTTATTTCTCTACTGAACAGCTTTATGTTTGGAAAGATTTCCATCCTTGAAGGCAGAATCTGTAGACTTTGTTGTCCGGACACCAGGAACAGCAGAAGCAAGAAGGAGTCGGCACAATCGGCCCATCCTGATGTGGGTCCATGCGAACACACTGCAGAAACACAATACTGTGGATCGAGCAAGGAAAGGACTGTGCCCACTCAAGTCTGGAGACCCAAGGATGTGGAAACAACGGATCAGCATGAAAGACTAGAGACCCATGATGTACTCCTCTCACCCCATGCCATGCATTGCGTTACTGTAGAGAGTTGTAAAATACACATTTATGTAGAAGCATGAAGGTAACTATTGTAATTTGCAGATGCATTTACATTGGCATTGTAGCATATGTGAAGAAATGAGGAAGGAAGAGTGGGGTATCTGGTTACTCAGCAAAATGTAACCGATTGAAGGCTTTGGCACATTGTTCTGAACTCTAGCTCAATACAGAGGATGTTGCCATTCCAACACCCCTGGGCCCACCTGTAAAGACCCCTGGACCCACCTGTAAACACCCCTGGGCCCACCTGTAAAGACCCCTGGGCCCACCTGTAAACACCCCTGGCCCCACCTGTAAACACCCCTGGCCCCACCTGTAAACACCCCTGGCCTCACCTGTAAACACCCCCGGCCCCACCTGTAAACACCCCTGGCCCCACCTGTAAACACCCCTGGCCCCACCTGTAAACACCCCTGGCCCCACCTGTAAACACCCCTGGCCCCACCTGTAAACACCCCTGGCCCCACCTGTAAACGAGAGTAGACACACCACAAGTGGAACTGTACATCCTAGATATTGGGGGAAGGACTCTCGCCATGTCATGCTGATTCAGATACTGACTGACAAATGTTCGACATGAACTCCCGTCTTTACAGATGCAGACGGTGTAAATCCCAACAGCAGAGCTTACAGACAGACGAAACTTGAAAAATAATAAAATGCTTTGTCAGTGTATTATGTGGGGTGTGTGAAGGGTTAGGCTTTACCAAAAGGATTCATTTGTTATCGATAACCCTATATTGTTCTGGTCACAGAAAGAGGAAAGTTTAAAAAAAACATAACAGTGACAGATGTAATAGATCTAGAAAAGTCTTGCTGCAATTCCCATGGAATTGCTTCAGTTTGAAGAATAAACCACAACGGGCACAAAAACAAATTAAAGATGTTGCACCCAACGTCCAAATCGACCCAACGTGCAAATCAGAACATGTGTGTGTTTGCTGTGGTGTGTAAATCAGAACAGGTGTGAGTTCTATGGCGTGTAAATCAGATTACGTGTGCGTTCCATGCTGTGTAAATTAGAGTTTGTGCGTGTTCTATGGTGTGTAAATCAGATTACGTGTGCATTCTATGCTGTGTAAATTAGAGTTTGTGTGTGTTCTATAGTGTGTAAATCAGAGTACGTGTGCGTTCTATGCTGTGTAAATTAGAGTTTGTGCGTGTTCTATGGTGTGTAAATCAGAACTGAAAGCAAAAAGGAGGAGGGACTAGGAGCCCATAAAGCATCAGTGCCTAGGCTCCAAAAGCAATAATCCAATCAACAAAGGAGGTACTGTTTCTATCTGATAGAAATGAAAGACAAAATGATGCCCTCACACATCCTGGGGATGTCAAGCTTCATCATTGGGCGTTGCTCCTTGTAGGGCCGGCCCTGCTAATAATAAAAATAATAATCCACATTTGTAAAGCGCACAATCACCCGTAAGGGTCTCTAGGCGCTGGGGGCCGTCGGGGAGATTAAGCAAGCTATTGCCCAGAGTCACATGGTGCTGGGCTAACCTGCCGCCGGAACCGGGGATCGAACCGTGATCCCCAGATCCAAGCGTCAGTCGCCCTGGCCGCGGCGCCACACCTCTCCCTTAGCTATGCGCTAAGGGCCCTAGAAAGGGTTGCTTGAGCAGAGATTTTGTATTGTTCTTGCTGATGCTACAAGTGTGAGGGTGTCCTAAAAAATTGGATACAACTGTCTAAGAGATAACACAAGTATTATTAGGTCGAGCTGGTGTAAGCAGCGCAAAGTGCTGCATCCAGCGAAGCGTCTTTTGTTATCCACTTGCTGGGAAAGAGGGACAGGGGATGGGCATGCGCAGAGCTGTTGGCGATTTCACCATGTGTGCGCGCACGTTCACACACGCGCCGTGCACATCTCCTGTCCCAGATTCCCAGCAGGTGGATAACACATACACAGACACGCTCGTGCGAACACACACATGCACAACCCCCCCCCAGCCAGCCATGGTCCACCGCCTCTAACACCAGCTC
The DNA here is from genome assembly GCF_964261635.1 of Lissotriton helveticus. NCBI lineage: Eukaryota > Metazoa > Chordata > Amphibia > Caudata > Salamandridae > Lissotriton > Lissotriton helveticus. The sequence continues at coordinate 500,167,423 of NC_136062.1, forward strand.
ACCGGCACGACCAAGCCCCCTCCCCCCCCCCGCCAACAGTAAACGTGAAAACTCACCCGGTGTTGCGCACTGTACACGCGCCTCTAACACCGGCTCCCCGGCAAGACCAATGCCCGCCACTGCCAAGAGGAAACCTGAAAACTCACCCGGTGTGGCGGCTGGTTGCGGCGCGGTACTAGTTTCTATTATTTTTATTTTTCAGTTCTTCCCCGCCCACCCGGTTTTAAGGTGTGCGCCGCCTCCCCGAGGCTTTGTTTTGGGCGGGTGGTCGGTTTCCTGCGCTCCGTGGCTCTGATTTCGAGGTCTGTTCCGCGGCTGCCCCCTTCCTCTCTATCAGTTTAATATCTTGCAGATTTCGCTCTCTGGCTGGGTGGGGCCCCAACCTCCTCCCGGAGCCCTGAGGAATGCGCTGGTTGGAAACAGTGACTAAATAAAATCATACTTTAGGCAAACTGCAGAAATTCTGCACGATTCAGCCGCGAGGGGTGGGCTCGAAGTTTAGGAGCGAGCAGGGAGGAGTGGGCGCAGGCCGGGGGTGTTGAGCTGAGCCGGCCTCCAAACACCACGTGTGCTGAAAGCAAGTGAGTCTCACTTTAATTAAATTCACCATGGTATCCTATAGAAGTGTTGTATTCAAGTTTTGACATCCGTCCGTACGTCCGTCAATGGTGCTCTATAAAAGCAAATCCTCATGATAATATATGGTAATTATTAGTATTGTTGAGAAAGGGGACGGCCCACGACTCAGAAGAGGAGCGAAAACTGAAGTGTATCATGATGCTTCCCCCCCTCCCTCAAAATCCAAAAATACATAATGTTACTTCATGCAGATCTGCAGGTATGGTTTATGACACACTGTGTTTTCAAGCGCAGTGCGCATGAACAGAATTATTTCACTATAGCCGGAGCACAAGGGGTGGTTAGGATCTTGCAGTGAGATGCCATCTCATTAAATAGACCTTGCAAATATTAGGAATGCTGAATGTCATCCTACAACAATGTAGATCTTGTGTGAATGGTAGTAGGTTTTCACTGCATATTCGTGGCCTAGTAAACAGTTCAGAAGCATCAAGCTTTGGTGCTTTGAGCATAAAAGAATCATTGCTCTAACACAATGGTGTGTAGTAGTATTAGGGGAGGAGGTGGTTGCGTCATGCTGTTGTACATGTCTGCACACGTTAGTGACGCCATGAGTGGTGGTGCCAGGGTTTCTACCTGTGGAGTTATGTGTTCAGTCAGGGCATCCACTGTGTTGTGTTGACGTAGCATTTTTTTTCCTCATGTTTGCAAGCTTTTCACCAAACTAATTTTCCTGCAATCGTACCAAAACCTGTTACAGGACCCAGAAATGCATGTCTACTGACAAAAAGTGGGGGTTGTCGGTAAGTGCCTTGGTGTGCACCGAGAGCTGTGTGTTTGACCCAAGGGTGCTCTGGGCGCTGCATGGTTAACTTACGAGGGTTGCTGAACACAAGAGTTTAATACACGGGGGAACTGAGCTGGTGCTCGCAGTCCCTCATTGCTGGTCCACTGATGCCTCCTGTGATGCGGCAATGTGGAAGCTGGCATCCGGCCTTCCCGCTTGCTGCAGCACTCGTGCACCCCACGGACCCCTGTGTGCAGCAAGTACGGATGCAGAGCCCTTCCCTGCTTCTTTCCCTTCCTTCATTCACTTCCCCCTGTCTTCCGCCCTTCATCCTGTGCATCGATGCTTCTCATTCCCCTGCCCCCCCTTCCGCTTCTCTGCCCTGGTTCCTTCTATTTCTCTCCCAATTACTCACCCGTTACCATCTTGTTGTAGGGTGGTGTGTATGTAAGGTGAAAATTTTGCTTTCTGTTTTTGAAAATGTGGTTTGCAATTTATTTTCGCAAGCTACCAAACCATTTTCCAGACTGGCTTTGCTTTATGGACACAGCAACTTGGCACGATGAAAACATCCCTTGGCGTGTGTGGGCTGGAGCAGAAAGACACATTACACGCACCTGATCCATTCCCACGTTGGTCGGTTAGATATAGTCTGAAAAAAGAGAGTGCGTGAAAAGGGATGCTTAACAAGTCATCTGAGTCTCACTGAGCCTAAAGGTCAGACAGAAACCCAAAGGTTTCGGTGTTTTCTTCTTCACAGAATGACCTTATGGATGACCTGGGCTGCCCTCTGTTCTCCCAGCACATTCCATCACCAGGCGTGGGAGTGGGGGTTCGCTGTGGGAGGGCTGCCCGATAACAAAAGCGAGTGCTCCACGAAGCAAGCTTCACTCTCACACAGAACAGGTATTTGCAAGAGTTCGAGCTATTGGCATTCAAAATAACAATGCCTTTTATTTATAAAATGTACAAACCTGCGAGCTATGGAACCACGCACTTACTACTTGGAGTCCTTGCTAAAGAACAGAAAGGCTGCCACTACAAAAGGGGCAGTCACTGCCAGCTTTGCTCCTCTTAAGCAACAACTATAATTACCAAATGCATATATATGCACACCTTGCAAATTTTCAAAATGCATAAATTAAAAGCATTGTCATTACAATGGCTCTCAACATCTTGTTCTTTACTGTGAACCATGCCACAAGAGTGTTTTTGCTCAGCTGTCTCCCTTGTGTTCTTTCCTCTTACACTCCGTGTTGCTCTTTGTTGTTCGTGTGCTTCTTCCGACCCCATTCTGGTTGCCCTCCTGTACTTCCCTCTGTTGCTTTCTCGCCTGTGTGCTTCTCCCCCCCCACGCCATGTTGCTGTCTTGCTTGTTGCTCCTCCATCCCAACTTTGCCCTCCGTGTTGCTTCCCTGTGTCCTCCTCTCTTGCCCTTTGAATTTCCTCCTCACCCCTGTACTTCCCCGTTGGCTTCTTGCCGGTATGCTTCTCTCCCGCCCGCTCTACATTGGTCTCTTGCCCATTTCTTCTCCTTCACTCACGTGTGCCCCAGTGTTACTCCAGCCCTCCCATGTTGCTTCCGCTCTCCATTGTTGCTTCCCCCAACTACTACTCAAAAACAAGCATTTGCAATGCAATCTGTCTTGCATTTGTGAAAGTTTGAGCTATTTGCGTTGTAAGTTATATTGTTTTTGACTTATGTTTTTTGCTTGTAGTGGAGTGGATGTATTTTGCTATTTGTAGAAGTACTGTATACTGATGCATGGAGTACCAACTTTGAGCTATTGGCATTGTAAATGACAAGGCCTTTTATTCATTTTTTTTTTTAAACCTGCAATCGGCGCATAAACACGCACTTTGAACATATAGTCCTTGCTTACTATGAGCAAGGCTGGCAGTAAAAGAGACTGCCAGCCTTGCTTCTCATAAGCAAGGACTACAAGTACAAAGTGCTTGTTTACGCACCAAAGCAAATGAATAAAAGGCATTGCCATTTACAATGCCAATAGCTCAAACTTTAATAATGCGAGACCTATTGCATTGTAAATGCTTGTATTTTTTTTTTATGTGGTGCTTCTGGCAGGTTGATAAAACCCGTAAATGGGTCAGGGCTACTGTAGGAGCGTAATATACCCAGGTACCTTTAAATCTGTGAATGTAGTAAGGTTGACATGTTTCGCGCCCTACGGTCCAGAAAAAATCCACAGAGCTTCTTTGGGACCTAAAATAAGTGATAGTCCTTCCCCACACCTAAATCGTGATGTGTAGTATAGTTATTCCTCAAACAGAAAATTCCTGGTACAATGGAAAAATGATCATCCATTGCTATGGATCAATAAAGAAATGCCCCTTAGGACTGAACAGAGGTTACCCCAAAGCTGCCAAGTGGCTCTTGTGTATGAAGACACATGCCCCTCTGCTCGCCCAGTTCCAACATTTCATGATTGATCCTAAAAATTTCCCGCCCAGTGTCTCGTCCTCCAATTTGTCTTCTTTCATTTCTTTCCAATAGGAATAGAACTGTGTGTGTTCTGTGGTGTGTAAATCTGAACCCAAGTGTGCATTCTGTGGTGTGTATATCAGAACACCAGTGTGTATTCTGTGGTGTGTAAATCAGAACAACAGTGTGCATACTATGGTGTGTAAATCGGAATACCTATATGCATTCTACCAATATGCATTACATGGCGCGTAAATCAGAACACCAGTGTGCATTTTATGGTGTGTCAACCCAAACAACAGTGTGCATACTATGGTGTGTAAATCAGAACACCGGTGTGCATTCTACCCATGTGCATTCCATGGCGTGTAAATCGGAACACGAGTGAGCATTTTATGGTATTGTGGCGCCCCGGGGTCGCCCTGTCGGTCTAGAGTAGGTGTGAGCGGGGGTTGTGACTTTTCTAATAGACTTACAGACACCGGTATTCTGGGTAATGCTGGTTTTATTGATTTAATGGTTCTCTTTCGGTGTATGGTCTTCCTGTAGTACGGCAGGGGGGTCTCCGTATCCTCCTCCAGTCTTTGTTGGCGTTTCTCAATCGCTTTCCGTCTCTCGTCCCGGTGTCTTCTGAGACTGGTGGTCCGGCCGTCCTCCTCCACGATGTTGCGGCGTCTCGTCCGTGCAGGGAGGAAAGACAAGGTCGTTTTAGGAACCGTTCTGCCCAACAGCACAGGGTAGGGAGTGAGGGTACACACGTGCACAAGTAATCGTCTAGGGTCTAAAGTGCAAGGGTAGTGAGGGATGGGAAGTGCACTGGATATGAGTCAGGCGTTCTTATGGGGTTTTCCGCCACTTAAAACCCGCCCAGCCCGAAAGCCTTGATCGTACCTCTGGTAGCCACACTTCCCTCGATGAAGTGTGGCTGGGCGAAGCGCCTTCCTGTTGGCCTCCTGGCTTGTTGGTGTCTCCTCCCGTCGACCCGCTTCTGCTCCTCTCTCCTTCCTCGTCTGTGACGGTCGCCTCGGTTCCCCTCCGATGGTCTCTCTCCTCCGGTCCCGTCCCCGCCTCCGTCCTCCGATGATCTTCCTCCTCCGCCTCCTGCTTCCGTTCCGCTCTGCCTTCGTCGTCTCTCAGCTCCCGCCTCTCCTCTGTCTCAGCTCTCCAACTCCGCTCCCTCTCGTACTCGTTCTCCTCTTCTCCTCGTCTGCAGTCTCTCTCTCCTCCGCCACCTCCAAGTGAAAAACACACCTGTGAGGAGTCCTGGGCGGTCTTTACTTGGTAGGAGGGGGTGGGCCCTGTGACGTTCTCATGTTCTAGCTCCGCCCAATTAAAGTAGCAGGACTCGCCTCTGTCTTCCGTGTTCGGGTCGTCCAGGACGTCGGTGTCTCTCCAGGCCCCTGTATGCTGGTCAGAAAGAGGTGAGACAGGTAAGCCTGGCGGTCCCCAGTCCTCCCCGTTACACCCCTCCCCCCCCTAGGAATCTCCCGATCGGGGAGAGGAAACCGGGACAGGTAGTCTGCGCTAGCATTGTCCTTCGCTTTCCGGTGAAGCACTCCGAAGGAAAACGGCTGTAACGATAAGAACCACCTCATAACTCTTGGGTTGTTGGAAGCATTGCGGCTCATCCATTGGAGCGGGGCATGATCGGTGTACAGTTGGAATGTGCGTCCCTCCAGGTAGTACCGTAGCTTGTCTATCGCCCATTTGATAGCCAGGCATTCTTTTTCAATCGTGGGGTACCTCACCTCTCTAGGGAACAGTTTACGGCTTATATACAGAAGGGGGTGCTCAGTTCCCTCCTCCGAAACCTGTGATAACACTGCCCCTATCCCGAAATCGGAGGCGTCCGTGTGTAAAATGAAGGGTTTTGTGAAATCGGGGGAGGAAAGCACCGGGCGGGTGGTGATTATTTCTTTTAGGGTCACAAAGGCCTTTCTCATCTCGGGTGTCGGTGTCTGGAACCCGGTTTTTGGGGTCTGTTTCTTCAGGGCGTCGGTGAGCGGGGCTACTATGTCGGAAAAGGAGGGTATGAATCTCCGGTAATACCCCACTAACCCTAAAAAGGCCCGCATGTCCCTGAGATTGGTGGGAAAAGGGGTGTCTGCGATGGCTCGGACTTTTTCCTCTTGGGGTTCTATGACTCCATGCCCCAATATATACCCCAGGTACTTCACCTTTTGGTAGCCGATCCTCGATTTCTTGGCATTGACGTGGAGTCCTGCTTTGATTAACTGTATCAGGATGGTTTCCAGGTGTTTGAGGTGTGTCTCCCAGTCTGGGCTGAAGATGATTATATCGTCCAGGTATGCTGAACTGTACTTCTGGTGTCCCCGGAGCACCTCGTTCATCAACCGTTGGAATGTCGCGGGTGCCCCGTGTAAACCGAACGGGAGTACGGTGAATTCATATAGCCCGTCAGGAGTGGAAAAAGCGGTTTTCTTGCGATCTTCTCGCAGTGGCACTTGCCAATACCCCTTAGTGAGGTCGAGGGTGCTGATGTATCTGGCCTCGCCTAACTTCTCGATCAACTCATCGATTCTTGGGATGGGATATGCATCGAACGTTGAGACTGCGTTCAGGGCCCTAAAGTCCATACAGAACCTACTGCTCCCGTCAGGCTTTGGCACCATCACAATGGGCGAGGACCATTCACTTCTGGAAGGGCGTATAACACCCAGGTTGAGCATTTCTCTCACCTCCCGACTTATGGCTTCTCTTTTTGCGGCGGGTATCCTATATGGTCGTTGTTTCACGATGGTCCCGTTAGGTGTATCGATCCGATGTTCGGCCAGGGTTGTGGACCCAGGGAGGTCGGAGAAGATAGTCGCACACCGACTTAGGACTTTCTGCAGCCCTTCTTGTTGTCCCTGGTACAGGTCTTCGTTGATGACGAGTTGGCTCACCGTGGTCTCCTTTTTTTCTTCTTTGGCTGGGGTGGTATAGGCAGAAAGGGGAGGAGCTCCCAACCACTTCTTTAAGATGTTGATATGGAAGATCTGGGTTTTGCTGCCGGTTATTTTCAGTCGGTATGTCGTTTTACCGATTGTTTCGATGACCTGGTAAGGGCCTTGCCATTCTGTATGGAATCGTTTAGTGGTTGATGGAAGCAACACTAAGGCCCAATCGTTTACCTCCAGTTTTCTCCATTTCTTTCCCTTGTCGTACTGTTTTCTTTGTTTCGTTTGACTTTTCTCCAGTTGGGAGTATGCCAATTCCCTTATTTTCCCCAACTGGTTTTTGAGATTCTGGCTATACTCGAGTAATGTTTTTGTGTCTCTGGTGGGTTCGGCCTCCCAATACTCTTTCGTCATTTCTAGGAGGCTTCTGGGCTGTCTCCCATACAACATTTCAAACGAAGAGCAGCCAAGACTGCTTTGGGTTTGGCCTCTAATGACATAGAGGGCCAGAGGTAGCAACATGTCCCAGTCCGTTCTGTTGGCGGTAAGCATTTTCTTTAAGATGCTCTTTAATGTCCCGTTATATCGTTCCACAAGGCCATCGGTCTGGGGGTGATATATGGATGTTTTGATTTGGTGGAGGTCCAAGATTGAACACACCTCTTTCATCACTCTCGACATGAAGGGAGTGCCTTGGTCGGTGAGTACCTCCTTCGGGAAACCCACGCGGGAGAAGAGTTCCAGGAACTTCTCGGCGATGTTTTTCGATGTGGGAGATTTCAGTGGAAAGGCTTCAGGAAATCTGGTGGCATAATCCACGATGACTAAGGCGTATTGGTTCCCCCTCTTAGTCTTAGGGAGTGGGCCTATGAGGTCCATTGCTACCCTCTCGAACGGGGTTGAGGTAACGGGTTTTTAGGAACCCGCTGGTGTCAGGGGATAACACCCGAAGACCTCTGAGTTCTCCCTTGTTCCGGACCACAGAAACACGGAGTCTTCTAGTCGCAGTCAAAGATCAAGTTTTATTGGTAGCTACCAAGTAACACGTGTCCCAGAAGTACACCACACGGAGAGTAGGTTCTCGGGAGACTGTTCGTTTTTACAGAACCAGCCTTCTCCTTATATACAAGATACATGGCTTCAAGCAAGAATTCTTGAGTTTATTGTATGGCAATATACATATTTCTACAATAATACAAAGAGCGAAGTCATGTAAGCAAGCCCATATTTTAGATGTCCAGTTCGTTGATAGATTACCCAGTTAGGCCAGGAACTCCCATCAGATATCGATGAAACCCCAATTAAGAAAGGTGTAACCCAGTCATAAACCTGGCCATAAACAAGGAACGTGGACAGGTGCATGTTTGCAGAAAGCATGGTCTGTATGTAGTGAATGGTTCGTGGAATGTTATGCGTAGATGCTATCGCATTCGGCCACTGGGCGAGGAGCTGCCTAAACAGGTTTGGCCGAAGACAGTGGAGTCAGTTGGGACAGGTCAGGGGAAAGTCACAAAAGGTGGACGTGTCTAATTGGATCAAGCTCGACCTTTAATTGACTTATCATGAGGGCAAGATGCAAGATGGATGCCGTTCACAAAATGGAGTTTAAGGGATGGGACGGAAACTGTGATTTAGGGGTGTTGGCAACCCTCGATTGTAACGCAAATACATAGGAATGATGTCCTAATCATTATCGGTTCGTAGACACCAAAATCGTCTCGGTACGTTGAGGTTTCGTGACACGGGTATTGGACCTCGATATCGGGAAAACAACAGGGTCCGGATTTTGAGAACCACAGGGTCCCAATGATGGGTAGAGGCTGCAAAGGTACAGCCGGGGGTCTATGGGTGTTTTTGCGTTGACATATGTCACAAGACTGGCAATGTTTCTTGATGTCCTGGTAGACTCCCGGCCAGTAGAAGTTCCTCAGAAGGTTCTGGGTGGTTTTTTCGCTGCCCGTGTGTCCTGCGAGGAGGTGGGTGTGGGCATAGAACATCACTTGGTCCCGGAAGCACACCGGTTTAAGAAGCTGCTTAGGTTCGCCTTGTTTCCCCTGTCGGTAGAGGAGGTCGTCTTGAATCATAAACCGTGGGTACCTGGGGCTTGGGTTATCTTGGTCGGCATGGGCCTGTTCCCAGGCATTGAACAGCGTGGCGTCATTGGCTTGGGCGAACTGAAAACTACGGTCACCCTCCCAGGGATCAGGGGCGGGGAGCACTTTCTTGGGGCCTGCCCTCCGGTTTCTAAGGGTTTCGGAAAACAGATCCAGGAAGTGGGGATTGTCTGTCCCGATAATGAGTTCTTCGGGGAGGTTATCCATGATCCCAACCTTCACCACTACATACCGCCCCCCTTCTAGCTCCAAAGGGACATAAGCGACTGGGTAACTTTTTATATCTCCGTGCACATACTTAATGTGCACTAGAGTTTCTGGCATTACCTGGGGTACACACACAAACCGCCCCTGCATCACCGATTATTTGCACCCTGAGTCCAGCAGCGCTTTTACCTTTCTTCCGTTCACCTGAACACTCACGTGATACGCCCCTCCAAGCTCAGCTGTGAACATGACTGCACGGGGTAGGTATCCCACCTCCATGGGCTCTTCCTGATTCCTCTTCCGTGGACAAAACCTAGCGATGTGGCCCCAGGAGCCGCAGTCAAAGCACTGAGGGCCTCTAAAAGGGGTTGCATCGGTGTTCATTGGTCTGGGTCCCGGAAGACCTGGTGGAGGTCGTAGTTTGCGTTCCAACCGAACCGGGGCTTTGACGTTTCTCTCAGGCTCCATAGGGTGTAGTCTTGGTTGCGCCCTTGAAAACGTCGAGGCCATTTCCATAGCTTGGGCGGTGCTGAGATTGGAGTGTTGTCTCAACCACCGTTGGGTCCCGAAGGGTAGGGCCTCTAGGTATTGTTCCAGGTAAATTTTGTCCATTATTGCTTCCTTCGTACTCTGTGCGGGGGTCAGCCACTTATCAGCCGCTGCCTTCAGGCGGAAGAACAAAGTCGTCGGGTTCTCCCCAGGGGTCCCTCTCTCCTTTCGGAAGCGGACGCGGTATGCTTCCGCGTCTAAACCTAAATGATCAAGTATGATGTTCTTTATCTGTCCATAGGGGGTCTGCCCGTTGCCATTGGCCACCTGGTAGGCTGCTTGGGCCTCTCCGGTTAGCAACGGGGCGAGAAAGAACGGCCATTTCTCTAAGGGCCATCCACAGGCTAGGGCAACCCTCTCGAAGTTTACGAGGAAGGCATCTGGATCTTCCCCTGCGACGTACTTCTGTAGAGAAATCCCCGAAGGGGTGGGCATGTGCTGTCGTACGTCGCGAACGGGGTTGCCGGCCTGGTCGATTGTGAGCGGTTGCAGCTCTCCCAGCCGTTTCACTACCGTGTCTCTGAGGTTGTCTCGGTCTGCTTGAGCGGTGGCTATCTGCTGTTCCACCGCCCACCCCAACTGCTCCTGCCCCTTGACAAGTCTTTGTAGCAGTTCCTCCATCTTCGGATCCCAGATGGTTACTGTAGTGCCCGCATTCTCCACCACTTGTGGCGCCCCGGGGTCACCCTGTCGGTCTAGAGTAGGTGTGAGCGAGGGTTGTGACTTTTCTAATAGACTTACAGACACCGGTATTCTGGGTAATGCTGGTTTTATTGATTTAATGGTTCTCTTTCGGTGTATGGTCTTCCTGTAGTACGGCAGGGGGGTCTCCGTATCCTCCTCCAGTCTTTGTTGGCGTTTCTCAATCGCTTTCCGTCTCTCGTCCCGGTGTCTTCTGGGACTGGTGGTCCGGCCGTCCTCCTCCACGATGTTGCGGCGTCTCGTCCGTGCAGGGAGGAAAGACATGGTCGTTTTAGGAACCGTTCTGCCCAACAGCACAGGGTAGGGAGTGAGGGTACACACGTGCACAAGTAATCGTCTAGGGTCCAAAGTGCAAGTGTAGTGAGAGATGGGAAGTGCACTGGATATGAGTCAGGCGTTCTTATGGGGTTTTCCGCCACTTAAAACCCGCCAAGCCCGAAAGCCTTGATCGTACCTCTGGTAGCCACACTTCCCTCGATGAAGTGTGGCTGGGCGAAGCGCCTTCCTGTTGGCCTCCTGGCTTGTTGGTGTCTCCTCCCGTCGACCCGCTTCTGCTCCTCTCTCCTTCCTCGTCTGTGACGGTCGCCTCGGTTCCCCTCCGATGGTCTCTCTCCTCCGGTCCCGTCCCCGCCTCCGTCCTCCGATGATCTTCCTCCTCCGCCTCCTGCTTCCGTTCCGCTCTGCCTTCGTCGTCTCTCAGCTCCCGCCTCTCCTCTGTCTCAGCTCTCCAACTCCGCTCCCTCTCGTACTCGTCCTCCTCTTCTCCTCGTCTGCAGTCTCTCTCTCCTCCGCCACCTCCGAGTGAAAAACACACCTGTGAGGAGTCCTGGGCGGTCTTTACTTGGTAGGAGGGGGTGGGCCCTGTGACGTTCTCATGTTCTAGCTCCGCCCAATTAAAGTAGCAGGACTCGCCTCTGTCTTCCGTGTTCGGGTCGTCCAGGACGTCGGTGTCTCTCCAGGCCCCTGTATGCTGGTCATAAAGAGGTGAGACAGGTAAGCCTGGCGGTCCCCAGTCCTCCCCGTTACAGGTATGTAAATCAGAACAATAGTGTGCATACTATAGTGTGTAAATTAGAACACCAGTGTGCATTCTACCCATGTGCATTCCATGGCGTGTAAATCAGAACACGAGTGTGCATTTTATGGTGTGTAAATCAGAACAACAGTGTGCATTTTATGGCGTGTCAATCCGAACAACAGTGTGCATTCCATGGTGTGTAAATCAGAACACCTGTGTGCATTCTGTAGCATGTGGACTTCACCTACCGCAGGGATGACCACAAACCAGAGGAACATATGGAAGCATGAAAATTGCACCATTCCAGCAGACTAGAATAAATAAAGCTGTGAAGAAAAGCAGACAAAGAGGGAAGACATTAGCACTGAAGGGATGGATTCTAACATTTTATTGTGATATGTGATTGGAATTAGCCATCACCAAGAAGAACTTCAAACAGGAGGAATATCATTCTATAATATTTATCTACCTAAATTAATGCATGCTAGATCTGAACCCAATCAGAGTCCTGAATAAGCACACTGGCCTTTGTGTGTCCAATCAGGGTGGTGTTTCCTTTTGAATCGAGTTCAAAATCTTATAGAAATAGTTGTCTAAAACCTCTGAATAAAATGTGGTGGGAAAGAGAATATTGTAGAAGGATTAGTTACTTACCTGTAGTCCTAGTTCTCATCCAGGGGTATACTCATCAAAATCATAATCTGTGAATAATCCCCGCCTATGTGTAGGATCCCGGAGCATATAGAATATATATATATATATATCATGGTGTATAAGTAACCAATGAGAACGAAGTAAACATCAAAAGTGAAAAAAGCATGAAAATAAAGAAAAAAGTGCAACCTATAAAAAGTAATGCTATTGGTAAAGCGCGTCATGTGATCAAGTCCCCATGAGGGATGAAACGCGTAATGGCTGCCATCTACCTGTTTGTCGATCTGTGATCCTGTAAATAAAACAAACCAGTATTGAGGAAGAATCCTGGGTCTGTGCTCTTTGTTCCTTCGGAAAGGTTTCGAGGAGAGAAGAGTCTTTTGGATTTAATTAGACAGATTTTCGACTCCTCCTGTCTCTACACGGACCACTCTGCGTCAGCGGTCTCAGCAGCTGCAAAGGAGCCTTCGCTCGGGAACGAGCGTTTACACGGAATCCAGGAGGATTACTGGCAACGAGACCCCCCAAAGGAATTGCGGACACTCCCGTGCAGAAAACCCGACGCCCGGTAGGAGCACCAAGGTAAGCGGGGGAAGCGTCGGAGAACGCATCTTACGCGGGACCAGTGCTTCGAGGGGCTACGTTTGAGCCGGGGGGGGGGAGAAACAAAAACGTAATGGTTCCAGGACTGGATGCAGAGTGATTCGAGCTGCAAAGTTTTGGGCTGACTGACAGTGGGCTGTCAGGAGATTGCTCGGCTCAGCCTTAAACATCGTCAGCTACCACAGAATTATACACGTAATTTAGGAAAGCACAAAGACAGACACAATGATGGCAGCGGACGCGCTTAAGGAGTGGGAGGAAGCGATGAAAATGTACCAATGAAGGACTACAATACCCAGACAGCAACAGTAACAGGCGGCAAAATAGGGATAAAGGAAAAATGTAAGCAATTGGAGAAACTAATGAGGACAGAACAAAAACGATGGTGGGAAGTCAAACCTCTACAACGCTACATAGAGGTGGGAGGGGTTCCCCGTGGCTTAAGAATACTCGTAGCCCCAAGCTATGAGGCACCAGACAGGGAAATGATGCATGAATGCACAGAGACCAATTTAGAGTCCTCAAGAAAATTGCTTTTTATTCTTGTGAAATATGCGGAGAAGGGCTGCATTAAACTCGCGGAGGATATTTTAACAGCAACTAAGGAGCGGGAATCTATGGAGCAGCAAGAGGAAATAGAAAAATTAAAGGCTGAGATGAAAAAACTTTTGAAAAAAGAGGAAGATGTAATAAGGGAACGTAAAGCATATAAGTTCCACAGAGATAGATGTGACTATGAATATGGAAGAATCTTTACATTTGCACGCAAATATGATGCACTCAAAGCTGATAACAAGGGAATGAAGCAACGAGTGGAGGAGGCAAATCAGCATCCAGATTTGACATCAGCGTCAGGAGAAAGTTCTAATGTGGAGAGTGGGTCAGAAACGGAAAAATAGAAATAGGTCAAGAGCAGCAACTGCTCGCAAACATTCACTCACGAAAGAAGTTGATTTTTTATGTATGGAGCGTCTCCAATCGCTAAGACCACGGAAACAGCAGGCCAGCCTAAGTCAAACGGAGGGAGAGAAGAAAAGCCAATAGAAGAAGAAACCAGCAAAAAAAAGCAGCAAAAGAAACAACAGAGGAAACACTGGAAAAAATAAACAGTATTGATACACATGAAGCCAGTGAAATGACTGTAATCAATCTGACAGATCTAACGTTGAACACCGCTGAACAACAACTATTGGCTTTAGGTCTCTCCTTCTGCCCTGAGAGCTCATTCAATTACTCAAAATCAAGAGTTGACATCTCCAAAAGTGTGAGAAAACTAAAACTAAGGCAGTTTCATGCTCAAACCAAAAAAACAACAAACAGTGAAGACACTTCCACTATATCTGACCCGCCAACACAAGAAAACAAGGAAGATGCAAATAGAGAACCGGGGTCACAGGAACTGACTGATACACTTTACGATTTGATGCAGGAAGGCAACCAAGCCAGTGGAACTTTGACTGACAAAACAACATACAATGTCATGGTACCATGCAAAACTCCCTTTTAAACCACCTTCATCTTTCTATCCATTGATGCTGAAAGACACAATTGATGTATTCAAAGACCAAGTCATCAAGGACTTAAAAAAACTTAAGTAGGTCAATCAACAAAGAAAAAAGTAAGGCCAAGAAAAACAAAGGAATTACAATACCATCAACTCATGACAAAAATTAAGAAAGACAAGGAAGTAGTGGTAAGAAACGCCGACAAAGGCTGAAACGTGGTTCTGTGGAAAAGGGAGGATTGCCTCAAAGATGCAATGAACCACCTAACAGACGGAGCCTGCTACAGAACCAGCAACAAAATGACCTGGAATACCAATTCAATCTTCATTTCGGGTCAAATTGATGGCATGGCGTGAAATGAGCCTCTTAACAACTGAGGAATACAAGTATCTTTGGATAACAAGCCCTACAATCCCTATCCTGTACTTTATACCAAAAGTACATAAGGACAGCACAAACCCGCCAGAAAGACCAATCATATCAGCCAAGAATAGCATTTTTGAAAACACTTCAAAATACGTGGACTTCTTTATACAAGAACATGTACAAAAACTTGCCTCATATATTAAAGATACAGGGGACTTTTTGTGTAAAATAAAAGACTTTTGCTGGCAGAATGTTTATCTTTTAATCACTTTAGACGTTACCTCACTCGATACGTCCATCAAACACAGGGATGGCCTACGAGCATTGAAGCGCTACTTGGCAAGGAGAGGACAATCTTTTATGAAACACAACAAAATGAATGTCAGCATGGTGGAATTGTGTCTAACAAACAATATTTTTATGTTCCAAAATATATTATGCTAACAATTACTGTCGTGTATTTCTATAGGTTCTGAATCGATCCCCCTATTCCTGACCCTATTCTGGTTAAACTAACTAGCTAGTTAACTAACAGTCAGCCCATGAGGCAAGAAAGCCCCCATGATGCAGATACCGTTATCTGACGCAGTCACACTACGGCACAGGAACGTGTTATCTGATTAGGTCATAACGCTTGAGATCTAATTAGACAAGCGACATTCCTCCAGCCCCTGATAAGGCATACGACGTTCTCATAACAAATCAAACCTATGACAACCTGGACAATCCGTGCGGCCATTGTTTTGATTTCACAGAGAACTTTTGCAAAAGAATGTGCTAACGAGCAAGTCGTATGACATCTTTATTGACGTACCTATGTCCATCCTTACGTCAATCCCGGCACCTTTAAGGTATAAATATTGCCGACCTTGCCCTATGCAAACGCACGCGTGGTGACAAGACGGAGCAGCCACCCTTGCCGAAGCCGAGAGCAGAAGCAGACCCCGCTGGCAGCAGCCCCGCCTTCCTGACGCGCTGAGAGACGCGCTGCTATCTCAAGCCGAGAGACCCAGCACCGGCGCTTCCGGGTAGCCCTCGCAGGCAGCCTGGAATATCGAGAGCAGAGAAAGAGATACCATTCCTCATCCATCCTAAATTCCAGGTACAGAACTGAATAACCCCTCCTAGAGAATTCTTTAGTTATTCACTTGGCAAAAACAAACTTAACTTAAACTGTAACTTTCTATTCCCGCCCACGCATTAGACTTAGGTCAGGTACACGGGGTAGGCGTATTTAGAAACACCAGTTGAGTACGTTTAGTCAAATGTATATGTGTATGTAAATATATTTTAATCATTTTAAAACATCATATGGCTCAGAAACCATATCAATGTTTTTACAGTATTATTTTATACTATTGCTTTTAATGTATGCACTTTACTTAACTATAAGTATTGCAATAATATCGATCCATTTCTCTTGTACGAGAAAAGAGACTGATCAATAAATAACACCTTTTTATTGAACACGCCCGTCTCTTCCTTTTCTCTACATTCTGATGAGACTAAGAATGCACGTACTGACTGAGTAAAATAATTGCCTTGTGCTCACACGACTCTTGAGATTGACTCTTGATTAGGGGAGAGCAAAGTTGTCATGTTCTATGGTTGTCAGAAACTAAATCCCTTCTTGTCTAATCAGGGGAGGTAATTCTCTCTTGAACATTCGAGAAAGTTTCTAGCGAACTCTGAGCTTAGCTGGCAAACCCAAAAATTAAGTCTAGTATCGACAGTAGTAGACCTAGTTAACGTCTGGTCTAGGCCTTTACTGCTGTAGGTACTATTCCAATGCGCAGAGCCTATTGGGAAAATAGGAGCTACACTACATGGCGCCCAACGCGTTTGGAAAGGGCGATAAAACTAACGTAAGACATTTAGAGTAACTCAGTCGTGCTTTCTCACTCAGACCCCTTTTCCCAAATACTCCAAAGACGTCTGGAGTGGGTGAAAGGTTATTATATCCTCCAAAACCTCGCAGGGGGGAACTCCTATGAATGGTTCTTGGTCTAGTCAACGTTGAAGGATAAAACAGTTCCAGAATATTGTGCATCTAATCTCTGTTTCCATAAAGAAACCTGATCTGCAAACAAACATAATACCATCCTGTCTGTAAAATGGCAGAGAGTGATGATGAAAGAGAGGCAATTAGATTAGCCACTGAAATAGCAGATGCTGATGCTACCATGCAAACAGCAGACCCGGATATAATACTCATCCAGGTCGCCAAAAGGAGATCTATAACCTTAAAACTTATAGAAAATGGACTGACACCTAGAGGTGGCACAGTCATATTCGTAATTGAGGCACACGAATATCGGCAGACAGAGGTATACTATACATGGATACATTTTCCAGCAGCGAATGCTGTAACAAAGTACTTCCACTATTACAAAGTAGAGGAACCTCCTGAAATGTACACTCCTTTCGAGGAGGTGGAAGTACCACTCAAATTCCAAGAGCATTTGCTCTTATTTGATGGCGCCCTAAAACATAACAATCACATTACAAGGCTCGGTCCTTTAGGAAGACCAGGAGCAACGTGGCCGGTCCTAGCCGGATACACACCACATCCAGACATCGAAAGAATGCCTGCAGCAGAGCTGTTAATACAGCTAAAACAACTACTAAAAATTCACAGACAATTAGTTCAGTATGTAATGCGGACTTCAACAATTCAGCCAGCGATTAAACTACCACAGCTGACCCCTCACCAGGGGAACACAAATAAAATTACACCACAGAACATCCAATCCTGCCTAGGTAAAGTTCCAGCTAAACGGGAACAAATACCATTCTGGTTGGCACAGAAAATCACCCAAATAGAGGCGGTGTTTCCTGACACCACCCCATTAGAAAAACACAGGATTCTGACTATATGTCTCCCAATGGGAATCGCACCACACATTGAGGACTGTGACACTTGGGGTACAGTCTTTGCTTCCATCTACACAAAAACGCACGGTGTTCCATCCATTTCGGTAATACCAGATGTGCTAAAACAAATTCAAGATGAATACGGTCCAGAACCTGCTTTAACTCTTGGTATGAAATTACTGAAAGACTTCAAGCAGGTCTCGGCTATATTACTAGCCAACATAAAAGGTGAAGCAGCAAACGTGGCGATCCGCCAGAGGTTAAAAGAGACAGATATAGCAGACCAACCAGCTGAAATTGCCAGAATCATAGAAAAATCCTATGAAGAACTAGGCAGAGATAGTCTAGGTGGAATACCAGTAAAACCGCAACTGACTACAAGTCCAGAAAAAAATATTTTTTAATAATAATAATTCACCAAAAAAGAACTGGGATGGAAACAAACAATCCAATCCTAAAGAAAAGAAATTCCAGTCCAGAGGAAGGTCTCCTAGGCGAAGAGAGAAATCTCCAAACCCGAGACAAAGATCACCCCAGAGTGAACCCTCTGGGAATAGATATAACCTTAGAAATAGGGATAATATTAAAAAACCTGATAGATATCAAGACATTGATACACGTCCCTCTCAATCTTTTCAGAATTCCTCGCAGAAATCGGAAAGAAGAGGACGATCAGAAGAGCACGCCAAGTCCAAAGACAAGGAACCTGCTCAACTGAAAAAGAAATCACAATTTCCAAAAAAGAAGGTAGCCAGTATCAAGGTAGTTAAAAATGCCGAGAATACTGAGGACACAACTGAAAAACGGAGAGTGGGCTCAGACAATGCTAGACAGCGCAGCAGAGTTGAGCATAGCTCGCAAAGTCCTTATGAATCATCTGGAGACAGTGGACACGAATGAATATCTTCAAGTGGAAACTGCAGATACCAGAGTTAGCAAGCCCCACAAGATATACGAGATAACATTACGTATAGAGGGAGATAAGACTAGGAAAATAAGGGGACTATTTTGGGATAACCTCTCCAAGGGTTATGACATCCTTCTAGCTGAAAAAGACTGGCCACCAGAGTTTGTCAGGGAGTGCCCTCATGGCGAAGAAGTAATTATGCCTGCCTTCTCGAATCAAATACCGATTCATAAAAAATATACACTTGCTAGAAAGTGGGCAGTGGCCTTAGCACCTGCTTTATATAAAAATCATGTAGGATGGGATGAGGATTCTCCTCACAAAATCCAGTTAAAATCACAACCTACTGCACAAAGGCAGTACCCAATTAAGCAAGAAGCTAAAAAACAAGTAAATGAAATACTAGATCAGCTAGAATACCAGGGGGTGATTGAAACTTGCACCTCACAAATGAACAATCCTTTGTTTCCGGTCTCCAAACCAGACAATTCGTACCGTCTAGTTTTGGATTACCGACACCTTAACACATGTTGCAAAACCTTTGCAGTGCAAAACTCACACAATGCTGCACTAATGAATAACATAGTGCGCAAAAAATACAAAACAACCTTGGACATCTCCAATGGATTCTTTTGTCAAAACATAGCACCAGAGAGCAGATATTTAACAGCTTTCTCAGTAAATGGCACTCAAAAACAATTCTGTCGGTTAGCCCAGGGGTACAAGAACAGCCCGGGGGTATTCTCAGCGAGAGTAACAGAATTACTACAACAATATGATGATGAAGCATTATCTTATGTCGATGACATTTACTTAACAGATGATGACTTGGAGACTCACTTGAAAAGGGTGAACACCATAATACTTGGGTTCGCTGCAGAGGGTTACAAATTCAACTTCAAAAAGTCCAGAATTGCCCATCTGACAGTCCTATTCTTAGGATATGAGCTATCAAGTGAAGGTAAAAGCCTGGCAGACAATTTCCTAGAGAAATGTGCCGTTATCCAAGCTCCTAAAACACTAAAAAACCTACAATCAATTTTAGGCTTCCTAAATTTCGGAAGAACATACATTGCAAATTACGCAGAGAGGGTGAAACCCCTTTACGATCTAATTAAACCAGACTTTAAAAGATCCAGTTGGACTCAAACACACACAGAAATTTTGAGATCCTTACAAACAGACATGCTAATTAAAACAAAATTAGAAACACGTGATAACACACGCAATCTTGTGATCCGAGTCATCCCAGGGAGATGCGGATTCACATACCTGACCTCTAATGAGGGAGAAAAGGTACCAATTGCATTCAAATCACACTTGTACACAGAAGCTGAACAGAAATTCAGTAATACAGGAAAAATCATTCGTGCAGTTCAAACCGCAATAGCTAGAGAAAAAGACATAGCTGACGGTAGACATATCACAGTCAGAACAGCAGAATCAGCCTTTGAGGCACTAACAACACCGTGTAATTTACCAACAACAACATTGAATCCGGAATGGATACAATGGGTGAATTCAATCACAACGGACAAAGTATACTACTACTTTGATCCAGAACTAGAAGAATTAAAAAATCTAAAATATGAAAAGACGTATCCTCTGCCAATCGACATTCTGCCTCTACGACATTACGCCTGTGTAATCTATACAGACGGACATGCTCAACCCTCCGTTTGGGGAGAACATGCATACAATCCCACATGTGAGATTACAAAAGAAGTGTGGCGCGGAGGTAAACTAAGACCTCTATTAACAAAATCACACTCAGTAGAAACTAATTCAGAACTACAAACTGAAATAATAGCTTTGAAAATGGCGCTAGATAATGCGGATCGCGAATTCCCGACACTTATAGTGTCAGATTCATATTACTGCGTCAAATCATATAACAGCGATTTGCAGACATGGATTCAGAACGGTTATAAAGATGACACAGATGCACCAATAAAGCAGAGACTGCTCTGGGAACAAGTAGCTCTTTTGAAAAAAGAACTACCAAAGACTCACGTGACTCACTCACTGAGTCATCAGCGTGATGGCGTTCACGTTGTAGGGAATTCATTGGCTGAAACAGCCGCAGCGGCAGCCACTAAACTGGCTCCCGTAGATCGAAAAAAGCGTGCATTAAAGTACATTGACGGCGAAACATTGCTGGCAGTGAAAACGTCATCAAAAGGCGACTGCTCAGCGTTACCGATCAACTATCCACTCAATTACACATACATCATAGATGCAAACTCCGTTCCTTTTGCTCGAATCCCTGGAGTGGGGGATAGAGTGATTCCAAACATGGACAGGAGACACTTGTTAATCGCAGACGCACATATGGGCGAGGGTCTCAGACACCTTAAATTAAAAGATTCTCTGGAAGAATTACAATCACGGTACTGGTGGCCAGGCATGAGCCTGCACTACACCATGTTTGTAAAAAACTGCCCAAACTGCAACAGAGATCGCAGTGGGGAGAGAAGCAGTTTAATACCTCGTCGAATCAAGGCAGATAATATTACCAGCAAAAAGAATGGCTTGCGATTAACATACACAGGCTAGTTCCACTTATAATGTAGATCCACAGCACTCGGCTGACGTCCGGACTGTTATACAAGATTTGCGAGTCTAAATGGCATATACGCTAAGAGCATGCTACGTTCGACCATTTCTTTCACTCAGGCAATCCAGCCTGGGGGGAAAACATGGCCAAATGAGCACAGCCCAGCGGGAATCTTCTCACTTCCTTCCTGAGGGTATGGGATGGTGTAAAGAAAAAACCAAGGCAGAAAGCAATCTATAATGGAAAGGATATTAGGTTCGGGAGCTGGGTGGGTCAAACATCTAATAAGTGTCCAACGTAGTCTAAATAACTTGCCAAGAAATTCTCTGAAGGGATTCAGTCCGTACGAATTATTATTCGGAACTAGGATGTTGATCTCTGACCTTGATAGTCAGACTTCAGTGGTAATAGAAAAAACCTTTGATGTCAAAGACCGTTTGGCTATTTTGCAGGACTTAAACAAAACAAGAAATGACCTGAGCAACATACAGTTGAAACAACAGCCAACAACCACTGAAGAATCACCACCTGTCCCAGCAAGACCTGTCTGGATTCCAAAAGTCGGGGATCTAGTCAGGGAGAAGATCGCGGTAAAGAAGGAATTTGGGCCTTCTTACAGAAAAGCAGTTCCTGTCTTGTCTGTCAACGGGACAAGATCAGTTGTACTACCGCCACTTGCTGGAAAAAAGGAGAACCGAGTTGTATCCATCGACCTGGTAAAACCACAACATGTGGCCGATAACAAACAGTAGGCCAAGTGGACTCCCAATAAGTAGCAGAACACCAAGGTTTGCTACCAGTACAGAGGTCCTATCAAAGAGGCTCATCACATTCGAAACGCCTACAGAAGAACAACAAGGACTATGCAACAATGCAATAGAACTAAGACCTCTGAAAACCCAAATAAAAACATTTAGCAGGGACACACCAATCTATACTGAAGTACCCAGTGAAAATGCAAAAAACAAAAATCCTGAACCAATTGGAACAATTGACAGAACTGCATCCGGTTACTTCATCAACTTCGATGATTCCTCTGACGGCTTCAGTGAATCAAAGACACAGCCATCATCAAAATCCTTTAAAGACAAAGCTAAGGAACTTTTGAAACAACTGAAAGAAACATATCTGGTTTCTCCATGGATTGAATTTTGGGTGGGTTTTGGTGCATTTATCCTCATACTTTGGCTCATCATGGTATTTACTTTGGGACGCTTCATTGAGGGAAAATATGCTAAAATGGACACAGCAAGTCAGAACATCAACTTGGTCCTCAAACCACACACATCTTCACACATCGAGAAAAGAGAACTTTCTTCAGAACTTTCTTCAGCCAACTTCACAGCAATTCCGATACCTGGTGGGGTAGCCTGGGACAACACTGACTATGAAATTTATGGTCCGGTCGAGATCCTGAAATATCCACACCAAATCAAGATCTCCTTGAGTGACTTTGCAAAACCAAACTCATTTGCTGATGATTGGGACTTTGAAAGTATAAACAATATGATGTCTGACTTAGTAATGTCTGCTAAATTTACAAAACATGATTATTTGCAAGGTTCTACAAATTATGATAGTATGTATTGCTATAACCATTATGGTAACCATTTCTTGCATAAATCTGCACAACCTAGAAATGTTTTAAATTATAATCAATGGGAACATTGTGCTACACCTCCAAAAGGGAGCTCTAGAACCGTTTATGACAAATATTCATATTTTTCAGGTTTTAACATAACTAATGCTGAAACATTTTATTACAAATTGTCAAACAAGACAGGGATGAAAACCATGATAACCAACACAAAATTGATATATTCAGATTCATTCTTTGAAAAAATGAATACTTTTGGATTTGATTATTGGGACAAAAATGTTGACTTGAAAAGTGTTTGGGGTACAAAAGAATGGCAAGTACAGGGTTTAGAAGCTTTGTTTAGAGCCTGCATGATCCCAGAACAAATGATATTTTTAAATGACACTGTTCAACAAACCACCTGTCTTGGCTTAGCCAAAATCAAAGATTTAAATAACCCGTCTATTCCAAAGCCAACAATGTTTAGCAATAACTCTGATACAGATGAAGAAATAGACATAAACCATATACTTAACCAAAACAGAACACATCCTGATTGGAAACAATGGTTAATCTGGCCCACAGATACAAATCACTGTCAAGATAGATTCCTGAATAAAACACAGGGTTTCAAAATGACCAGGCCAGACCCTAGATATCCTCAAAGACATCACCCAGGGATAATAACAACCTACAGTGTGGGCAAATTATGCCTTCAATGGCTACAAACTTCCACACTGCCTGAAATTAAGCAACACCTAACTTTACTTACTGATGGTGCTGACTTGCGTGATTTCATACTGGGACCACGCAAACAGCGTCAAAAGCGTTTCATAGCAGCCTCTGTATATGCAGCATACAATGAGGCCTGGAAGGTTACTCAAATTGAAACAGCAGAGAGAATACGTGAAATTGATCGTATTAATTTGGAAAAATCACTTTCTGTAGTGGACAATGGGTTAATGACTCTGTCCTCCAGAATTTTTTCATTGGACAGCATTGTGTCTTCAGCAATCGATATATTATCGCAAGACTTACTGTTATTACAACATGGTCAGTCACAATTGCGTTCCATTGTACAGCTTGGCTGGACGTTACAAAATCTGCGTTCAGGCTATGTGCCTTGGCGTTTAATCAACACAACGTCACTATTCCAAATCTTTAACCTTACTGATAGACAAATCGGTATGGCGCAGAAGGGTGCTGATTATACAATCTTGAGCATTGAAAAACTTGAAAGATTACCAATGACAATGTCAGAACGACCTGTCAGTGAATGGATAATCCACGGAATCATAAATATTCCAATCTCAACCTTCAGGTTTCAATACTGCCAAAAATATATACAGGCTGGCATGTACGAGAAATTGGGAAAGGGGTACCTTAAAACAACTTGGAACCTGCCCTATTCACATGCATGTGTCAGTAACAAAGGACAGAAAGTGTTTCTTAGTGGCAACAATTGTGCGATGTCACTAAGCGGCACGCTTCTGTGTAACGGTATTAGTTTGCACGGAGCCTGTGAAGGGAATTCATACAACCTTTCATGTCACCAGCAAGGCGCACCTGCAACTGAAATAGAACCATTCTTTCAAAGACTCTATAATGGGAGTTACATTCTTATTGTAGACCGCAGATGTTGCAGTCTTATGCCCGGGACTCCTTATCTCGTCACTACGACGGCGAAGGTCAAGTGCTGTGGACGTTCTTTGTTCCCCAGCTCCTTTCCAGACAGGGAGGCGAGGGCATGGCCCAGTTTGAAAATTACTTCTATTCGAATAGATACTTTAAGCAGAATGAAAACAGTGCTTCTTCAGACGCCTACAAGGCTCACGTCATCAAAAGAAACGTATGATCTACAAGTCGCAAGGACGACTGCAGAGATACATACATTATTATCAACTAATTCCCCCGTACATTTCGCGGAAATCCTGAGCGAAATCTTAAATATTTCTGATACCACTGGGGTCTCAAAGGTATTTAAGACAGTATTTTCTATGGCATTAACACCATTCAAAGCCATACTGGGTATTTTTCCAGATTTCGTCCATTCGATTTTTGGCGGACTTCCCCTGATCCTGGGACTAATTGCAGGAATCCTATTCCTAGTCCTTATTTTTCGTTATGGCAACCCATGTCACAGATCAAACTCTCGCGACAATGGAAGATACGATCCTAGCCATTGGATACCGGGACCGGATATCAAAAATCCTGGGACTCTCCCGGCTTAGAGACCTAAACATGACTTGGTTTCTATCATTTCGACCAATGTGGCAAAGGTGTGTTTTACCTGTACTAAGGTGTCTGCTATGCGGAGAAGAATGCGTGTTAGACACCTGTCTGACGCTACAATCGGATGCGCCAGTGGATGCAGATACACTGTTGGTTCCTACCAAGGTTCACGCACTGTGCTGCCCTCAAAGGCTGCCAATTCTGATGACGGCATTCCTGGAATCTTCACCACTACGATTGAAGGGTAGTGAAGTTCAAGATGAAAGCAACATCGAACAGGTACGACCTTCTGTCAGCAATGCAAATCAGAATGTCAATGGAGACAATCATGCGCACGAATGCATGGTTACCCCTATTTCCGACTTAGAGGAACTTTCCCATGAAGCTGTTGACAGTTTTTTCGAAAGCCTGAATGATATGATGTTCTCTCCAGAACAGAAATAGAGACTTTTGAGTAAACTCGCACACGGCGTTCCCTGAATTCGGCCTTCAACTTTAAAAATAAAGTCACATGAACAATTACAATCCAGTTCACGGACAGCAACTTTTTTCAGCAAGCCCTTAAAATATTTTTCTATATATTTTTTCCCCGGGACACTGATCTTCTGCTTAAAGTAAGAAACTATTCCTAGAGAACTAAGATTTCTATTTTTAGATACTTTATAGACTTTAGCTGCCCGCTGGTATGTTCACAAAATATATTATGTGATGAAATGGTTTCGACTTTTCTTTCTGTATAGCCATATTAAGAGCCATTTCATGTGTATTTCTCATATACCAACAAGCAATAATGCATAAAATACGTGCTTACTTTTGCATTTAATTCATAGCTTAAGTGCATACAATATATATGACTGCAATTTTTCAGTATATTTGAAAATTTCGAAATGCATTTATGTATTTTGGGGTGGTAAGGTATACACTATACTCTATAGTATGTTGTACTATGTTATACTATGCATAGATTAGTAGATATGACCATAGTTAGCGTGGAGTGGGTGTCGTGTATTTCTATAGGTTCTGAATCGATCCCCCTATTCCTGACCCTATTCTGGTTAAACTAACTAGCTAGTTAACTAACAGTCAGCCCATGAGGCAAGAAAGCCCCCATGATGCAGATACCGTTATCTGACGCAGTCACACTACGGCACAGGAACGTGTTATCTGATTAGGTCATAACGCTTGAGATCTAATTAGACAAGCGACATTCCTCCAGCCCCTGATAAGGCATACGACGTTCTCATAACAAATCAAACCTATGACAACCTGGACAATCCGTGCGGCCATTGTTTTGATTTCACAGAGAACTTTTGCAAAAGAATGTGCTAACGAGCAAGTCGTATGACATCTTTATTGACGTACCTATGTCCATCCTTACGTCAATCCCGGCACCTTTAAGGTATAAATATTGCCGACCTTGCCCTATGCAAACGCACGCGTGGTGACAAGACGGAGCAGCCACCCTTGCCGAAGCCGAGAGCAGAAGCAGACCCCGCTGGCAGCAGCCCCGCCTTCCTGACGCGCTGAGAGACGCGCTGCTATCTCAAGCCGAGAGACCCAGCACCGGCGCTTCCGGGTAGCCCTCGCAGGCAGCCTGGAATATCGAGAGCAGAGAAAGAGATACCATTCCTCATCCATCCTAAATTCCAGGTACAGAACTGAATAACCCCTCCTAGAGAATTCTTTAGTTATTCACTTGGCAAAAACAAACTTAACTTAAACTGTAACTTTCTATTCCCGCCCACGCATTAGACTTAGGTCAGGTACACGGGGTAGGCGTATTTAGAAACACCAGTTGAGTACGTTTAGTCAAATGTATATGTGTATGTAAATATATTTTAATCATTTTAAAACATCATATGGCTCAGAAACCATATCAATGTTTTTACAGTATTATTTTATACTATTGCTTTTAATGTATGCACTTTACTTAACTATAAGTATTGCAATAATATCGATCCATTTCTCTTGTACGAGAAAAGAGACTGATCAATAAATAACACCTTTTTATTGAACACGCCCGTCTCTTCCTTTTCTCTACATTCTGATGAGACTAAGAATGCACGTACTGACTGAGTAAAATAATTGCCTTGTGCTCACACGACTCTTGAGATTGACTCTTGATTAGGGGAGAGCAAAGTTGTCATGTTCTATGGTTGTCAGAAACTAAATCCCTTCTTGTCTAATCAGGGGAGGTAATTCTCTCTTGAACATTCGAGAAAGTTTCTAGCGAACTCTGAGCTAGCTGGCAAACCCAAAAATTAAGTCTAGTATCGACAGTAGTAGACCTAGTTAACGTCTGGTCTAGGCCTTTACTGCTGTAGGTACTATTCCAATGCGCAGAGCCTATTGGGAAAATAGGAGCTACACTACATTACTCAGTGTTGCCATGGGAGCCAGCTTCTCCCCCAGCTACGCATGTCTACACATGGGCTGGTGGGAGGAGCTGGTTCTCATGGCAAACCACGCGGAGACACTAAAGAAACGTAAAATGCTGGTGGAGGTTCATAGATGACCTGTTCCTGATCTGGCAGGGTAAGGAAGAGGAGGCAAGAGAGTTCATTGCTGCATTTAATATAAATGAACTTAATCTTAACTTCACAGCAAATATAAGTAAGACCAGTGTAGTGTTTTTAGAAGTGGAGGTATTGGTCAATCAAGGCAATGTTGAGACCACATTGCACTGGAAACCAACGGCAGGGAATGCAATTTTGCATGCCAGTAGTTCGCACCCTAATCACCTAGTGCAAAGTATTCCTTATGGTGAACTACTACGCATTAAACAAATCTGCAGTAATGATGAGGCACTCAAAACAGCACAACAGGAGTGTATTGCCAGATTCAAAGCCAGAGGTTACAGTAATAAATGCTTGGAAAAAGCCTTAACGAAATGCAATCTGGTCAAAAGGGAAAACTAATTAACAAACAGCCAAAACAAGCCACTACTCCAGATGAAACAGTCAGTGATTTTAGATTCATTCTAGATTACAATCGTCAAGAAGTAGCTGTAAGAAAAATCATTAACAAAAATTGGCACCTCATAAAACAAGATCCCGTAGTTGGCAAAACAGTCCCCAAAAAACCCTCAATAACATACAGGAGGGGAGTATCCATGAAAGATACTCTGGTAGAGAATGATCCATGCGGCACGCCAACCAAGGGATCTTGGTTGGCACAAAGAAAAGGTTTTTACAAATGTAAAATATGTAAAGCGTGCCAAAATGGAGTGTCCACAACTGAGTACACCACACCATTTGGAGGGCCAAACCAGGAAATATTAAAATCCTTAAACTGCAAAACGGACCATGAGGTGTATGTGTTGGAGTGCCTGTGCAATTTAAGATATATTGGTAGTACCTCTTGCCGGGCCATAAACGGATACTCCAACACATACGAGCCATAAAATACCACGATCAGGCATATCCGGTGGCACGCCATTTCCACGAAAAACATGAGGGCAACCCTAAAGACTTAAGATATTTCTTCATTGATGCAGTTCCAAGGAACAAAAGAGGAGGGAACAGAGAAAAATGCCTAAGGATATTAGAGATGCACTATATTCTTAACTTAGATAGTAAGCATCCAACGGGCTGAACAGCTCGGAAGAACTGCATGCAAGTCTTTAATGTAAGGATAGGCGGCCCGATCAAGTGGTTGTGTCAAAGCTCCCAACAAACAATATGAATTGTAAAGATACAGGACGAGGTACATGAACTAGAATCGCATGAGCAATAGGACTCAACATAAGAAACCGCTTTCAGATTCTGACTAATTAGAAATAACACATTCCCCCTAGATAGTTTTTAAAGTTACCAGGGTTTTAATGAAGCACAATTTGCACTTTTTTCTATATTTGCACAGCTCTTTTTTGCACAAATCCTTTCCCTTAAGGTAAGGTTGAAATGCTCAAATTGTCAAATCAAGTTTAAACACTATAGATCCAATAACTACAAAGTCTGACTCCTAACCAAATTTGAAGTAGAGTCACAAATGGATTTATCCTAATACATCTAATTTTAGACTCTGCTGGGTAGTACAGAGGTGTGTATAAAAAGGCTTAATGAGATGTTTATATAATATCGTAGATGACAGTGAATTATCCATTTTTCCATATTTATTTATTTATCTATGTATTTATTATATTTATGAGCAAGGTGGTATTTTAAATGTATATTTACATGCATTTGCACTTTTGCACATTTGAGCGCATAGCCATGTTTATAATAATGTATAGATGGGTCCTTATATTTATATTTATATGTGGATATGTCGTTGTTTACATATATTTATGTATTTATTTATGGATATATTTACATAATGATTTGGGCCTTGACAAACACAACTACGAAACATCATATGTACTAACCATTTTTGGTTTGTGAGGAAATGAAGCCCAATGAAGTTATCTGAGTATTTATACTATTACTTGGAAGTAAGGTGAAATACAATTATTCAACCATACACATTACAAGCCATAAGGAGGTAAAATTATGGATGGCTGTTGTGTATTTTATTCTATGTATATAAATCAGCACTGAGCACTGTTTTTGCACTAAAAATCACATGGTATATAAGTAACCAATGAGAACGAAGTAAACATAAAAAGTGAAAAAAAGCATGAAAAGAAAGAAAAAAAGTGCAACCTATAAAAAGTAATGCTATTGGTAAAGCCGCGTCATGTGATCAAGTCCCCATGTTATGTTATGTTATAAAATTTTATATAGCGCGCAGCTGCCCCAGCGAAGGGGCGTCCCGGCGCAGAACAAGAAACCATGGGCAAAGTAGAGAATAGGCATCTCCAAAGAAATTTTACGGGAATAAATGAGTCTTTACAGCTTTCCTAAAAACTGTCAAACTTTGAATTTCTCTAATGTAAATGGGTAGAGCGTTCCAAATTTTAGCTGCAAGAACGCGAAAAAAACGTCCTCCCGCTCTACTACGTTTGAACCGAGGCACTTCGACCAAATTTTGGCCCGCAGAACGTAATGTTCGCGAAGGAGCATACAGGTTCAGAAGCGGGCAGAGCATCCTGGGAGTAGTCAGTCTTAAGATTTTAAACGAAATACAGAGAGTCTTAAACTGTATTCGTTGGGCTACAGGTAGCCAGTGGAGCCTTCGGAGGGTCGCAGAAATCGAGCTAAATTTAGGCAGACCTACTAGAGCTCTAGCAGCCGCATTTTGAATGCGTTGCAGTCGAACAATTTCTGCCTGATTTGCGCCCAACAACAATGAGCAGGCGTAATCAAGTCTAGACATCACTGTGGCCTGGACAATCGTCTGTCTGGTGTCAGAGTCAAAAAAATTTAAGACAGGTTTCAGGCTACGCAGTATGCCGAAACAAGTAGCAGCAACTTTCTTTGTATGGGTGGAGAAGCTAAGGGTCGAGTATAGCCAGACTCCCAGATTTTTCACTTCTATCTTCGGTTCCAGAGCTTTTCCCAAAGTAGATGGCCACCAATGATCTCCCCATAAATAGGTGTTCCTGACAACCAGTAATACCTCAGTCTTAGCCGTGTTAAGCTGTAGACAGTTAGCTGTCAACCAGTCAGCCACTGCAGACAGCCCGGCTCTGAATCTGACATGGTGGTTGCCCTCTGATAGGGCAACCACCAGCTGCGTGTCGTCCGCGTAAGAGACAATGTTAAGGTCCCACATCCCGGCGACCGCAGCGAGCGGCTGCACATAGAGGTTGAACAGGGTGGGGCTCAAGGCCCAGCCCTGAGGAACACCCTGCTCGATAGAATGTGCCCTAGAAAGAAAAGGAGGTGTAGAAACACGAAAGGATCTTCCTGACAGGAAAGATCTAAACCATGCAAGTGCCAGATCAGTGACCCCTGCTTCTTCGAGCCGATGGAGCAGGATCTGATGTGAGACGGTGTCAAAGGCGGCACTCAGGTCCAACAGGACCAGTGCCGCCGTTTGACCCTGATCAAGAGTAGAGCGAAGATGCTCAGTCATAGCCAGCAACGCTGTCTCCGTGCTATGACCAGCGCGGAACCCATGCTGAGTATTATCCAGAGTGTTATTGGTATTCAATAAGGTGGAAAGTATTGAGTTTGCATGGGACTCTGCAATCTTCGCTGCCCATGGAAGCAAGGAAATAGGTCTAAAATTTTCCGGCTTCAGGGGGTCCAAGGTAGATTTTTTTAATATGGGAGAGACCCATGCTTGCTTCCATTTAGCTGGAACAGTAGCCGATGAGAACAAGGCATTGATAAGACTATGCAATGGAGCCAGGCAGCAAAGTGCGGAGTCTCTAAACTGCACCGGCTTAAGGGGATCCGCCGGTGATCTGGATTTAATTTTCCTAGTTAGAGTATCAAATTCCTCCCAGGACATTTCTGGAATAACCTTCAGAAGGGAGGCAGGACTAGGTTTCACCAAGGGGGAGGGGCTCGGCTCCTTCACAGAGATGAACCCTTGGTAGATGCACCGAATTTTCTCTACAAAGAAGGAAGCCAGTTCCTCACAATGGGTAGCAGAAGTAGGTAAGTTTTTAGGGCTTTTTTTGGTATTGAGCTCCTTAAGAATCCTAAAAATAATTTTAGCAGGATTGGAGCTGGCTTTAATTTCAGAGGCATAGTAGTCTGCCCGAGCCCTGCAAATAGCTCTATGATAGGCTTTAAGTTCATGGCCACCGATGAGTCGGGCTCATTACAGTCTGAAGAAGCTGAAAAGCAGCCAGATCAGCCGTCAGGGTACGAATAGTAGGGTTGTGCTCCAATTCAAAATGGAGGTTAAGATCACCCAAGATGCTGAAATTCACTGTCCCCACAGCGAACGCCTCTACAGATTCCAAAAGGGAACTCCCAAAACCGCCACAGCACCCGGGGGCCTATAAATCAACAGCCCCGAGAAGGTAAAGTGAGTATTAATAGAAATACTAAAGAGCGCACATTCCCCTCCCTCCATTATCACAGCGATACCGCCTCCTCTGGTAGATCTGTTTACCAAAGATATCGAATAGTCAGGAGGTAGGGCTAGATTCGGAATGGACAGTTGATCTTCCCTCATCCATGTTTCCGTTAAGAACAGGATGTCTGGGGATTCGTCAGCTATAAGATCTAGAACTTCCACAAGATGTTTCATTAAAGACCGTACATTCAGTTGTTGCACCTTTACCTGTTGTTGCACCTGAGGATTGAAAAAGGCTCTAGTAGTGGTTGGGATGGGAAGAGAGAGTTGACCACATTGACAGGTACACGGGCCACTCAAAGGATGCAAGGTAGTACAGCCATCTCGCTGTTTTTGGGGACGTAGCTCATATGACTCCTCTCATGAATAAGTCCCCCCCGTCCGGCAGGGTTTGGCCAGCGTCTCTGGCGAGAGGCGACGTCCTGGCGCAGACGGGCATTAGCTGACATTTTATAGGGCGGGAGGAGGGTGGGAGGCAGCCAACAACTAGACCGCAGCCCTCGCAGTCCCCCCAAGATGGCGGCTCCTCCTATTTCCTGCCGCGTCAGCGCCTAGTCGGCTGCGCGGGGAGCAGAGGTTGCGATCTGCCAGCACCAGGTGACTCAACACCTCGAGCGTGGTACAGGTAGGAGAAACACACACTACAATTTAAAAAAGCAAGCAAATAAAATGGTAAGATTCTGTCTGGCGAGCTAGTCCCCCGGCTTCCGCCTCAGGGGAGAGTGCAATTAAAAAGATAACCGAAAGGTATTTTTTTAAATTTTATTTAAAGACCTAATCCCCTGGCTTCCGCCTCAGGGGAAAGTCGAATTCTGGATGAGGGATGAAACGCGTAATGGCTGCCATCTACCTGTTTGTCGATCTGTGATCCTGTAAATAAAACAAACCGGTATTGAGGAAGAATCCTGGGTCTGTGCTCTTTGTTCATTCGGAAAGCTTTCGAGGAGAGAAGAGTCTTTTGGATATATATATATATATATATATATATATATATATATATATATATATATATACACAGAAATTACAAGGGTTTGCATTGTAAGAAAATACCCTCCTAACCATAAGGAAAAGAGGACATGCACTGAAAAGTTGTCATACAATCAATCTTTTATTTTCACAGGGAAAAACTTGTAATTGCAGGCAGTTGCCTGTATGCTGCACAGCAGAGCAATAATGAAACAAAAAACGGACACCTTGCCTTTAAGGCTTTCAAGGGTCAGGGTACCCTGCCTTTAAGACCTGCAAGGAGACCCTCTGCTTCATGCATCACTGATGACAGTTAGGTCAGTTCTTTTTGACAGTGCATTATGTAGAGACACCTGAGTAGAGGATACAATTAATATAGAACAACTCCAGTAATGCTCGTCCGGGGAGGAGGGAGGGTCGCTTATGACTTTGATGAGTATACCTCTGTAGGAAGGTAGATCCCTGACTATGGTTGCCCCCAACTTTTTGCCTGGTGTTTTGCTGGTTTTCTGACTTAGTTGACCTGGGGCCCTGCTATTCAGGACCCCAGGCCTACTGCTCTCTCTGTAAAATGGATTCCATGTACCTTAGGTACATATCTAATTGGATACTGAGTCACCTTATCAGTCCCTGTACAGAGTACCTTAGGTGCCCAGGGCATAGGTGTACCCAGGGCCTACCAGGGGCTGCAGCATGTATTATGCCACCCCTGGCTGGCCATCCAAATCTGACACAACTGGCTGCACGACAGCTGGGGCAAGGTGGTGTAATCACCCTTTGCTTTAGATATAGTATTCCTATATCTAACCCTAAAATGGACACATATATTCCTATCAGTCACTCCTATGGCAGGCCTTAACAATCCTGAAGGCAAAGTGCTTGGAATAATGTGAAATGGTGCTCTGGCATGAGCTGAGCCCGTTTGCAGCTTGCGGAACCAAGTCCTAATAGCTCTTCCATGATAACGCATACCATATACTCTTAAGTGCATTATAATCCTCGCGGTTATATGCCAACTCTGGTATCGCTTTATCAAAACATGTCGAGTAAGGTGTCATACGAATTGGAATACTAACCCCTCGCCAATTCTGGCGACGGGGTTAGCATTACACCCTTCTAGAGGGACACGACATGTATGTAACCTGTAACCCCGGTTAAAGTCAGACAGAGCCTTAGCTCCACAAAATGGATGCTGCCACCGAGACACAAGTCTGCCCTCCTGCTGCTGGGAGTCCTCCCAGCCCAGGAGGCAAGGACAAAGGGTTTCCTGCCAGGGGCGGTGCCAGCACCGTCCCAGACAGGATTTTGTGTATTCTAGGTAGGCAGGGCTTTAGAGGAAGGTGACTGCAAGTGGCACCCCGGTGCTCACTGTGCATAGGCCGGCTTGAACCAGTTCCAGGGGCACTCCAGCCCCTGATCTGGGGAAAGCCCGCCAAAGGAGAGGGGTGTAACCACCCCCCTCCTAGTCCCACCCATAGGGCAGGACTTAGTCGCGTGCCAGCCCCTTTTTGCAGGATAAAGGTAGGAACTGGCCCCCTTCCAAATTAGATCATCTTTGAATCCTGAACCAACTTTCCACGAAAGGACCTCAAGACTCTTCTCAAGATTTCTCCCTTGTGACTAAGGATTAGTCACCCTGCAGCAGCAGGCACCAACCAAGTATCGCGGTCTGCTTTAAGTCTCTCCTCCGGATCAAGACTGACCAGCACGACGAGAACCGGCTTCCCTGGCACCTCTGACCTCAACCTGCATCATCAGCCCAGCTGTGATCCGTGGGTGTGACGAGACCTCGAGGGACCGGCCATCTTTGAAGACTGCACGACGCTTGTCCAGCAAGACCACCGAGTGACCCTCGACCGAGTGCTTTGGGGTAAGAGAAGCCCCGACCCTGAGCAGCTCCAGCACCGAAGTTCAGCCCCCCCTGCATCCACGAGATCTGCGTGGGGCCCTTCTGCTTTTTGCTGCTCACCGCGTGGTCCAGGTCACTTGCCCGTTGGCTAGTGACCCTCTGACGATGAACTCCAACGACAAACACCGCTGGTCTGGTTGCTCCAGACTGGCCCTTGCTTCCCTCCATCAGAGAAGCACCCTGGACCCTCCTGGTCCACTCCAGACGCCATTTTAGGTCCACCGCGTGGGCCTTGCATTTGCCAAGACTTGTTGCCTCAATCCTGGGTCCAGCGACGTCGACAGCAAGTACCTTCGTGGGACAGCTCGCACCTCCATCCTGGTCACCGACAACGCCTCCTGGTCCGAGAGACTGCAGAGCCCAGCAGCGCCCACTCACCTGGCTGAAGTGACTTCGTCCGGTGCCATCCTGGTGCCCACCTAAATCACTGGCTAGTGATTCAGAACTTGGTCCCCTCTGCTTACAGGTTTCCTTCTTCCCTGATCCAGGCTTGGATCACCACGAACTTCTTCACTGGCCGCCTGCCAGCAACTTCTTCCTTCAGGCTCCTGGATTTTCAACAAGGGTTTCCGACGCAACTTGAACCCTATGCAGCCGCAGCCCCTGGGCTAGGTAACCTGAGTACTCCGGTGCTCCAGCATAGTCCAACACCCTAAGTGTTCGGATCCACTCTTGTTTTCGACCCACCTAGTCGGGTTCGCCCGAGAACAGTAACTTTGCAAGTGCTAGTATCCATAGACTTGTTCCCGCATTACGCGTGAGAGTTCCCACTCTGCACACGGCGTCCCTAGGCCTCCTGCTTCTAATCCAAGGGTTCAGCATTGTAGGCCTAGCGTTTCTACAGTCTAGAAAAGTATTACTTACCTGCTAGTAATTTCGCATTCCACTTCTTGTGTATATGGTTTTTCGTGCCCCTCGGGCATTTGTGTAAATTGTGCGACTTTCAGTAATTCTTTAAGAGTTTTGTTGTGTGCTTAGCTCCCTGCCTCATAAAGAGCCAGGGTAGTCCTGTTATAAATAAATATACTTTATTTTTGATAACAACTTGTGTGGTGTCCTTTCACTTGGTGTTCAAGGGGTAATGTGATGGTAAAACAGCTGGCTTAACACGCCCTCTAGAGTCTTAGCCTTAGACTGCTCGTATCCATGCTACTAGGATAGCTGGTCTATCAGGTTGACTTACAACCAATCATCAATAAGGGTTGTCTGGACTGATACATAGTGATCACTAGAATAGTGAGCACTGCATATCAGGCCAACTTCTCACAACCTCTAGATGAGAACTAGGATTACAGGTAAGTAACTAATCCTTCTCATCAAGGGGATACTCATCAGTAGTCATAATCTGTGAATAGAGTAGCAAGCCCATACCCAGTATCTCGCGGACGAGCATCAGAGTATACAGAACATGAAAACATTACATTCAAATTGCTATCATGTCAACAAATTCCTCAAAGAAGCCTGCCCAACCTGGGCATCAGCCTGTGCATCAGAATCTAGACAGTAATGGCGTGTGAAGGTATGCACTGATCGCCATGTAGCTGCCTTACAGATTTCAGACATTGAAACATTACGAAGGAGAGCCGTTGTAGAAGCTTTCCCTCTGGTAGAGTGTGCTTTAGGTTTGCCTTGTAGAGTCTTGTTAGCTAACTGGTAGGATAAAGCTATACAAGAAACAATCCATAGAGAAATGGATCTTTTAGAAGCAGATAGACCGGTGTTAGTGGAACCGTAGTTGATAAAAGAGCCGGTCAGATTTCCTAAGTGTGAGTTCTGGCAAGGTAAAACTTCAGTACCCTCCAGAGATCTAAAGAATGTAAAGATCTCTCAGGGGGAGTTGAAGGATTAGGAAAGAAGGTTGGCAGAGTAATAGCCTGATTGATGTGAGAATCAGAGACCACCTTAGGCAGGAAGCTCATATGCGTACGTAACACCACCCTATTGGCATGAAACACAGTATAAGGCCTTACAGCACAGTGCCTGAATCACGCTCACCCTGCGAGCTGATGTGATGGCTACTAAAAAAGCAGCCTTCCAGGTCAAATGCTGCAAAGACGCCTTATGAATCGGAGCACCCATCAGTTTAGTAAGAACAATGTTATGTTCCCACGGTGGAGAAGGGGATCTCACTGGTGGATAAACCTTCCTGAGTCCCTCCAGAAAGTCTGGATAAACGTTCCTGAGTCCCTCCAGAAAGTCCTTGACCACTGGCATTTGAAAGAATGAACCGTGGTTCGGAGACTTCCTGTATGCTGTAATTGCCGCCAGGTGAACCCTGGATGGAACTGGATTGGAGAGACGGGTACAGAGACTTGAGAGCCAGATGAACTGCCCTTAGCTCCAGGAAGTTGATGTAACAATAGTTTGGGTCAGAATATCCTGGTGAAAAGGGACCCCTAGTAGAAGGTGCGACCATTTCATCCACCATTTAATGGAGTTCCAGCTTGAGGGAGACACACATGATCTTCCAAACGGCCTGACCGCTGAGTCCATTGATCTTCGAGGAACTGCTGCAGAGGCTGCATATGAAGTCTGGCATTGGGAACAATGAAGACACATGAGGCCATGACCTCAGCAACGACGACACCTGCCGGGCTGTAGGATGTGGAGCACTGAGAAGAGCTCGGCACTTGACCAGCATTGATGACAACCTCTCCTCTGAAGGACACACGCTTGCCCTTGTGGTGTCCAGGGAAGCGCCCAGGTAATGTATCTTCTGTGCCGGATTGAGGACCGACTTCTTGCAGTTGACTTCCAACCCCAGGGAGGGAAGAAGTTGGAGACAGTAGGTGAGATCGCTCTGGAGTAGTGAAGGTGTGGATCTAGGTAGGGATAGAAGAAGATTTTCCGCTTGCGGAGGAACGCAGCCACCACCGCCATGCCCTTGGAGAACGATCGAGAGTCAGATTTGAGTCCGAATGGAAGTACTGGGTACTGGTAGTACTGATGAGACACCTGGAACCTGAGGAATTTGTGATGCTTCACTGACACAGGAATGTGAAAATAGGCGTCCTGCAGGTCTATGGCACACATCCAGTCCCCCTGGTGGAGCTGTGGGAATATCTGGTGCATTGCTAGCATCCGTAATTACTCTTTCCTTATAAACGTGTTCAGCAGGCGCAGATCGAGGATAGATCTGTACTCTGTGGTTACTCCTCATTTTTGGACAAGGAAATACCGTGAGTATACACCTTGGTTTCGTTAGGGAAGAGGGACCTCTTTTGTGGCTTTTTTGGAGAGAAGGGTATGCACCTCGTCTTGTAACAGTAGCTTGTGTCGTTGAGGAAGGCACTTCAATTGTGGAGGAACCTGCGGGGGGAGACTTGAACCTCAGAAAGTAGCCTTGCTGCACAATATTCAGCACCAATTTGTCTTTTTTTATGGATGTCCACTCTTCTAGATGAAAACCGATACTTCCTCCTACCGGAGTGGCGAACAGGTGCGGAGGAAACAATGCTTCACTGTTTTGGAGGCTGCTTGTAGGATGATTGCTGCTGTTTATTGTTCCCCCTTCCTCTGCCTGGATGCTTCTTCTGCAATTGTGACCTCTGCTGGTTTTGGGAGGACCATTGAGGGGTTTGAACCCTCTTCTGGAAGGGGCGCTTGTCGTATTGGCGGTAGCGTTTGCGAAATCCCTTCCGCTTCTCTAGTCCAACTGCTTTGACCGTGTCCAGCTCGGTCTTCATCTTCGTCATCTCCGTGAGAGCCGAAATAAGGAGGAGCCGTTGAAAGGCAGGTTGAGAATCCTCTTCTGGGTGTCAGTTTTAAGACCTGTGAGGCGCAGCCATGCTGAGCGCCGTGAGCTGATGCTGTGTGCATAGCCATGCGCAACCAGATCTGAGGCGTCCGCCGCCGTGCTGATGATCTGGTTTGCTACCAAACCACCCTCCTGCAAGATCTCTTGGAAGTCCTATCGATCTTCTTTGGGAAGCTTGTCAGTAAATCTAGCCAGGAAATCCCAAAGAGACCTGTCGTAGCACCCTAGGAGGGCTGATGCACTTGCCACCTTCATAGTTGATGCAGACGTACTACACATCTTCTTGCCACAAGAGTCCATTTGCTTACTATCCTTTTCTGGGGGGACTGAAGCTGATGAGACTGCGGACTGCGCTTTCCTGGTGGCTGCCACAATGACCGAATCCGCCGGTGGATCAGACCTAAGGAATAAGGGATCTTGATCTGGGGCCTTGTACTTTTTTGCGATCCTTGACGGAACTGACTCCACTGTGGCAGGGGTGAGGAACATGGCCATAGCTGCTTCTAAGAAGCCTGGTACCAGAGGTAGCAGGGGCCTGGGAGCCGTACGATGGTGTAATGTTTCAAAAATGACCGATGTGGGAACCACAGTAGTATACAAACTAATATTCAGTTTACTAGCTCCTCTGCCAAGTACATCAGTGAAAGTCCCAATGTCATCTATGGGAGACACACTTAAAGGTGGCCTAGAAGAAAGGGTTGGTGAGTAGTGCCGAACAGAGGACCTAGTGGATGACAACCAGGTGGATGATCTGTGTTGCCTCCTCTTGTGTGCAGGTTCGTGACGCGGGCTGTGACGACCCCGTGACCGTGACTGGCAAGTGGAATGCAACCTGGATCGTTTGGGAGGAGACTTTGAAGGCTTATGCGGAACGTCAATCTCAGGGTCTTTTGTGGTCCTAGAGGGCGAGTACGTCTGTGAATAGTCCGAGCTCGGACTTCTGCGGTCGCCCTTCCCTTCCTGCAGCCACCGTGGAGACAGGCCGCAAAGCTCCTGTCCGCCAGTCCCTGGAGATTTCTCTGGGGAAATCTGCACAATATTCAGCCCTGGGGAGGAATGGGCACTTGACTTCGACCAGGATCTCGATGTTGATCTGCGCCGAGCTTCATCCGAGGCCACTGCAGTGTTGTCCCTTGAGATCGAACGCCTCGACATCGACAAGGTTTGCACCACCTTCATCGTTGATCTGTGCAGCGATACGCTGCGAGAACGCCGCCCGTTCCTCGACGTTGGTCTCGACGTCGACTGTCTGCGGTGATGGGGGGGACTGTGACTGCGACCTCACATGGCATCTTCCTGACGTCGATCTCCTCGACGTCGAATGCCTTGACTGTGACGAAGTTCTCGACGTCGACAGTCTGTCCACTCGTGGCAGGGTCTTTGCTGGCGAGTCTCTCGACGCTGACCCTCTCGAGGGTGGCGGAGAATGCCTTGCCGTCAACGGAAGCCTCGACATCGACAGGGCCTTAACAGGTCTCTCTGGACCCACAGCCTTCTAGCCCGAAGTGCAGTGCCTCGACGCCGACTTACTGGCATGCGGCGGAGGGTCTCGACATCTTGACGGTGACTTGTCCCTCGATGCTGAAGAGTGCCTCGGGCTCTTCGACGGCGGCCTCGACGGCGAACATTTGTCACCTGCTTCCTTCTGGAGTCAGGGGACGTGGAACGACGCCGTTTTCGATGGTGCTTGCTGGACGAGGCGTCTTGAATGTCTCCATGGCCACCACCATGATGGCTTTAAACCCTCTCCAGCTGGGCATAGATCTTGATGCGTTCTCTGTCACGCAGAGTCCTTTTTGAAAACCTCTGGCAATGGTAACACTGGTCAGGGCTGTGTGAAGAAGGAAGACACACAATACACACTGTGTGGGTCTGACAGTGCCATTTTCCTGCCACAGGAAGGACATTTTCGAAATAAAGCAGGCATTCTGACTGGAAAAAAATTTGAAAAAGTCAGAAAACCAGTAGAATATACTTATAGGAACCATGAAATGTCGAATTTTTAAAGAAAATGTCGAATATAGTCAAATTCAGTCAAAAAAACTGAAAAGCTCAAACTCCAGGATCCCTCACAGAAGGAGCCGGAAAAAAGAACTGACCTAACTGTCATCGGTGGTGCATGATGGGAGCAGATGGTCTCCTTGCAGGTCTTAAAGGCAGGGTATCCTAACCCTTGAAAGCCTTAAAGGCAAGGTGTCAGTTTTTTTCCATTATTGCTCTGCTATGCAGCCTACAGGCAACTGCCTGCAATTACAAGTTCTTTCTTGTGAAAATAAAAGATTGATTGTATGACAACTTTTCAGTGCATGTCCTCTTTTCCTTATGGTTAGGAGGGTATTTTCTTACAATGCAAACCCTTGTAATTTTAGCATTTTTGCCATTTTGGAAACATTTTAGGCTGCATGTAAATGTTTTCACATATGGATATATATATTTTTTTTCTATATGCTCCGGGATCGCGCACAAAGGCAGGGATTATTCACAGATTATGACTATTGATGAGTATCCCCTGGATGAGAATTGAAATCTTTCTCAGTGCTCTCTCCTAAATGGTTGATGATGAGAATATAGAAAATGATCTAGTAGAAAGGGCTGTCTCAAAAAACGTAATAGATTATAGGCAGGTAAGAAAAGTTTTCAATGGCGTAAACTGTAATCATGCAGAGATCTGATTCTTGTATGTCACCTACAACACAGTTCAGTGACAAAAACTCTCAATGTTCTGAGTGGTAGAAACAATTTTGGCATAAGGGGACATCTAAAAATATACTGGTGAAACCACACAAGTGGTGTTAAACCTTCAACATTGACAGCAGCCCTACTTGGTGTGTTGTGAATCTTGATGCTTCCATGACAATAGGCAGAGAGTAAAAACAAAACCATAGGCTACAAACTTCCTACTGGACATCCTGAGCCTTGGTCTCTGTAGTACCAAACACTTTCATGGTGTGCATTGACTTGTGATTGAGGTACATTCACACCATTGCTTTATTCTAACACAAAACCCAACTTTATTCTAACTGTGAGGAATCCAAGGTGAAAAATAAGCAACAGCAGCAGCAAAATAGGAAAAGAAAGTACAAGAGAAATTGGACTAAGAAAAATGAAATGACAGCTTGAGAGCACTAAAGTGTGGTGGAAATCCAAAGATCTCTTGGACAAAGCGCGTGATGACCAGGAATGAAGACGCGTGACTACTCAGAGGAGCAACAGAACCCTGAGATGGCAGCCCAGAATACCCGCATTTACTGCACATACAGAAAGAACACAGTAGCTTTTCTGGTCTGTTGAAAAGTATGTTATCAATGTCAACCAATGTCTTTTTCCAAACACCGGTCTCGAATAATGTCATGTATTGTTATGTTAAGTCGATTTGTACTGTGCAACTTATCACCCATGAGGGTATCCAGGCACTGGAGCAGGAAAATAGGTCGAGCGGACCTCCTAGTTGAACAGCCAGCTCTTCAGTTTCTTGCAGAACTTGAGTAGCAAAAGGGCGGTCCTGATGTGTTGCGGGATTTCCATTCCAGGCCTTGGTGGTAATGTAGGAGGAGTGTCCTAGTGACTTGCTTCTGAGGATGCGGAGGACTCGTGCGAATGAGGCTGAGCATAGATGTCTGGTTGGATGGTAGAGTTGAAGTTGGTCATTAAGGTATGCAGGTCCGGTGTTGTAGAGGGCTTTGAAACCGTGTACGAGCAGCTTGAATTGCCATGGTCTCTGGATGGGTACCCGGTATCGTTCTGGGAGGTAGGGAATGATGTGTACACGTCTATGGACATCTAGGATGAGTCTGGCAGCGGTCTTTTGGATGGTTTTGAGTTTGAGTAAACTGGTTGGAGATACCGGTGTAATAGTCCAGTCTGCTGGTTTTGAGGGATTCACCAAGAGTACATCTTGTGTACGGTTGGAGCCATTTGAAGATCTTGCTGAGAACTCTGGATATGAGGAAGCAGGATAAGGTCACAGTGTTCACCTATTTAGTCATTTTGAGTTTGTTGTCCAGGATGATACTGAGGTTTCTGGCATGGTCCGTTGAAGTGGGGGTGGGTACCAGTTCCGCAGGTCACCAGGAGGAACCCCATGGGCAACTCTTGTTTCCGAAGATCGGGATGTCTGTTTTGCCCGTGTTGAGTTTTAGGCAGTTCTCCCTCATCCAGTTGCCAACATTGGTTAGTCAGGTAGTGAAATTGGTCCGGGTGTTGGTGCGAGACAACATGAGCTGTGTCATCAGCCTAGGAAACAATGTTGATGGTGTGGGCTCTTATGATGCAGGGGGATGGTACCATATACACGTTGAATAGGGTCGGACTGAGGGAGGATCCTAGGGGGTCTACGCAAATGACAACCTGGGGTTCGGAGGTGTATGGGGGAGTCTGACTCGTGTTAAGTCGGAGATGAAGGTGGAGATCCATCTCAGGGCAGGTCCCATGGGACATGGTGTCAGAAGCCGCTGAGAAGTCCAGGATGGATGAGAGCAGTGGTTTTCCCTCTGTCCGTGGTCCGGGTACTGTCTGTTGCTGTCCAGGGGGCGCTTTCCTTGTTGCGGTTGCTGCAGAACCCTTACTGAGTGATGTCCAGGAGTTGGTGATGTTCTGGGTGGGAGGAGAGTTGCCTGTTTATATCTTTGGACGGGAATGGT
This sequence comes from Lissotriton helveticus, assembly GCF_964261635.1. NCBI lineage: Eukaryota > Metazoa > Chordata > Amphibia > Caudata > Salamandridae > Lissotriton > Lissotriton helveticus. The sequence goes on from NC_136062.1 coordinate 500,210,186, forward strand.
AGGAGCAAGATGGGTCCGTATTTGCTGAGTTCTGCCAGGTCTGCAGAAGGTTTCTTCAGGAGAGCTGTGACCTCTGTGTGTTTCAGTAACCTGGAAGGTTCCACTAAGGATGCAAGTGTTGATGGTGGTGAGGTTGGCGCTGATCAGTGTTCCTCCCAAAATGTAGATGTGGTGAGGGTAGAGGTCAGTGGGTGCCGGAGTGGTTGGTCTCCATAGCTCTAGCAGTGTCTCCTTTGGTGAGAGGCTCCAGTTCGTTATTTGATGGATATTCTGTGTGGGGTTGACAGTTGTCCGATGAGGTCTTCTGAGGTGTTTTGGGGTTTGAAATTATTGTTGATTTTATTGTGGAAAAAGTTGGAAAGGTTGTCACAGAGATCCTGTGAAGGGGTGAAGTGTTGGTGGCTGCAGTGGGGCTGGAGAATTATCTGAAGAAGTTGAAGAGTTCTTTGTTGGAGTTGGAGCAGGATTCCAGTCTCAGTACGACGGCCTCTTTCCTGGCTTCTTTGATCTGGGCCTGATATCTTCTAAGCGTGGATTTGTAGATGTCTTTGAGACGCTGTCTCAGCTAGTCCTGCATCTTCTCTCAGTTGCTTACAGTAATATTTGGAGTTTCTAGGGTCTTACATGTACCAGCAGGCTTGAGAGTTTGTTCTTGCTTGCCTAACTTTCTTTGTGGGAGCCAGTGTGTTGGCACAGCAGCCTAAAATCCAGTTATTGAATGTAGTAATGTTGTTTTTGAGGTTGCCGGTCAGGATAGGCTGGTTAGATATGAAGGAGCGAGTTCAGTCCGCCCTTGTTACCTTGTTCCAGTTCCATCTAAGGTTACTGGCTAGCTTCGACTTTTTGGAGTTGGGTGCGTTGATGTGGAAGTATACAATGGAGTGGTCCGTCCATGCGCGCGGAGTGAGGTGGCTGAAGAAGATCTTGTTGCTGGCTGTGAACATGGGGTGGAAGGCGAGTCTTGTGCTGGGAGTCTGGCCTCAGACAACGTGTTTGAATCCGATTTTGTCTAGGCTCCCAAGAGAGGCCATGCAGTTGCGGTCCATTGTGTCTAGATGAAGGTTAAGGTCACGGTATGCGATGGTGTCAGTAATGGTTGTGGCGTGGCTGACTTGTAGTCAGAAATGCTTATAGTTTATAGTTATTTCTCCTGAGGCACAGCCGGGAGCAGGGATAATTTGAGAGCTTTTTTAAAACTTGTGTAACTGCATTGTAACTGCATTTTAAAAGGGACTTAAGGCACTATCTCCCCGCACAGCGAGCAGAACGCTCACGCGGGCGGGTGCTTTCCAAAGAATGGACGCCATTGGCCGAACCCAAAGCCACGCCCACTGACACCAGCCACGCCCCCTTACCTGGTACAAAACGCGCGCTGACTGCGAGCGCGGTGTTTATAGTTATTTCTCCTGAGGCACAGCCGGGAGCAGGGATAATTTGAGAGCTTTTTTAAAACTTGTGTAACTGCATTGTAACTGCATTTTAAAAGGGACTTAAGGCACTATCTCCCCGCACAGCGAGCAGAACGCTGACGCGGGCGGGTGCTTTCCAAAGAACGGACGCCATTGGCCGAACCCAAAGCCACGCCCACTGACACCAGCCACGCCCCCTTACCTGGTACAAAACGCGCGCTGACTGCGAGCGCGGTGTTTATAGTTATTTCTCCTGAGGCACAGCCGGGAGCAGGGATAATTTGAGAGCTTTTTTAAAACTTGTGTAACTGCATTGTAACTGCATTTTAAAAGGGACTTAAGGCACTATTTCCCCGCACAGCGAGCAGAACGCTGACGCGGGCAGGTGCTTTCCAAAGAACAGACGCCATTGGCCGAACCCAAAGCCACTCCCACTGACACCAGCCACGCCCCCTTACCTGGTACAAAACGCGCGCTGACTGCGAGCGCGGTGTTTATAGTTATTTCTCCTGAGGCACAGCCGGGAGCAGGGATAATTTGAGAGCTTTTTTAAAACTTGTGTAACTGCATTTTAAAAGGGACTTAAGGCACTATCTCCCCGCACAGCGAGCAGAACGCTGACGCGGGCGGGTGCTTTCCAAAGAACAGACGCCATTGGCCGAACCCATAGCTACGCCCACTGACACCAGCCACGCCACCCTTTACCACCTACTCCACTACCATAAAGGATGTGTTTGTGCCGGAAGCGCAGCGGACGAGCGCAGCGGGCGCGACGATTGCGCGCCGAAGGCGCGCTTAAGGCAAGCTCGTCTGCGCTCGTCCGCGCCGAGACCGGGCATAGGGCAACCCCCCCTGGTCGACCGTCCCCGGACCTTGAGGTTTACATATATAGTAGGGAAGCACTCATGCTGCTGGATCCACTGGCTGGCAGAGCCACCTGTCCACGACTAGCCCCAAATATAATATCGGAGGACAAGAACCCCTGCACTAACTGCCTAGGGCGCTTACCACATATAAATCCCCTCCCACTTGAATTACTATCTAAACATTGTCAGACCCCAGACAGCAGGCGTACCCCGCTAAAGCATGCTGGATATAAGCACACTACCATAATGCTGCTTTGACCACTTGTGTGAGAAACTGTGAGATATGTAATGTGTACTATGATATATGAAGAATAAAGGTCTTTTAAAAACAAAAACAAAAAAAAAATAAGCACACTACCAAGGGAGAATTATTCAGTGGACTACTAAATGTCAGATCCCTCCCGAAACATGCCACCGAAATACAGCTACTGATCGAATCCCACAACCTGGACATTCTATTTCTAACCGAGACATGGACAGCAGTGGGAATGGAATCAGAGCTAGGGCCGGCATGTCCAGAAGGATACAAGATTGTTCATAAACCTAGGACCAAGGGAAAAGGGGGAGGAATAGGTATCATTTTTAAGGAGGAGTTAAATGTTGCAACATTGGACATTGACATGATCTCATGTGCCGAAGTTCTTGGGATTTCAATAAAACATGATGCAGGCCATTGCCTCACGAGCTTAATCTGCTATAGAACACCGGGGCATTTTAACGCAACACAACAACAGGAACTGATCACTGTTATCAACAATATGTCAACCTCACATAGCAGGCTGCTGGTACTGGGAGATTTTAACCTATGGGATAACGACCAATTACACACGGCCTTCTATAATATCACGCAATCTTGTGACAATCTGGGCTTGAAACAATGGACAACTACCTCCACACACAAACAAGGTAATATATTGGATCTAATATTTGCTGCAGAAGATCTAATCACTATGGGAACAACACTACCAGTAGATTGGTCAGACCACCATATCCTATTATTTAACATTCATACCTCGGTCAACAATGGACCAATAAACACGCAGACTAGGACCTTCATCAGCCGTGACTGGAAGGGTCTGCTAAAAAGGAAAGAAGAAGGGAAGTTCGACTTCCGTCAAGCAGGAAATGTGTTCAATTTAGGGAACGATATAACCTCAAACTATCATCTATTATGTAAAGAGGTAACCAGGAAGCTTGACGACATCGTACCATTAAAAGCAATTAGAAGAAGAGGAAAACCCTCCGCGCCCTGGTATACGGTCAAATTGAAAGAACTGAAAAACGCCTGTAAAAAGGCAGAGGTATTGGAGGAAAAACTACCTAGAGCAGGAGAAACTGATCTGGAGACAGGCAATTGTGAAGTATAAAAAAGAGATCACCTTAGCTAAAGCGAACTACTTCGCAGACCTAATACTAAACAGCTTAAACAAATCTCGTGACACCTTTAGGATAATCAAAGAACTGTCTCATCCTGAGTGTGCTAATAGCCAAATTAAGCTCTCACATGAATTATGTGATGGTCTGGCATCCTTCTTTCAGGACAAAATCACCAAAATCATCGAGGGTATGAAGGAGGCCCCCACTCCTCTAGTGCAGAACAACAGTAACACTGAGAATAGGGAGAAGTATGGAGGCAATATAAGATGCCCCACTCCAAAGGCCATCTTGGAGAACTTTGAGACCCCGACAGAACTAGAATTTACAAGAACAGCTCTCAATATAACATCAGGATCTCCCTTGGACCCTTTACCTCACAAAATAGTAAAGGAATTCAGGGACGAACTCTTTCCAGTACTTCGGAAGCTGTGCAATCAATCCTTTATTACGGGCACGGTACCAAAAGATTGGAAACTGGCGGTTGTCACCCCCCTACTGAAGAAACCAAATCTAGATCCAAACTGCTACAAAAACTATCAACCTATATCGCTCCTGCCATACCCAGTTAAGATCATGGAGAGGCTTGTTAGCAGGTCACTAGCCCTCTTCTTGGAAACTAACAACATCCTTGAAGAGGAGCAATTCGGTTTCAGACCAGCCCATGGAACCGAGTCAGCTTTACTGACGGTTTTGGACGACCTACGATTGAGGGCGGACAGGGGAGAATCAGCAATTTTAATCTTGCTAGACCTGTCCGCCGCTTTCGATACGGTGAGTCACGACATTCTGCTGACAAGACTAAAAAGCATTGGAGTTGGGGGAGCGGCGCTCGACTGGTTTCACTCCTATTTGACGGACAGATGGCAGGCGGTAACAATCCCCCCGTACCAGTCTGAGTTTGTTACAGTCCCACACGGGGTCCCACAGGGGTCGGCAATTAGCCCGATACTTTTTAATATATATATGCAACCCCTGTTGGGCATCATCAAAGCTCATGGCATCCGCATGATCAACTATGCGGACGACACGCAACTGATGATCTCTCTTGATGGGACACACGCAAACTCTCTTGAGACCTTTCATACCTGTATGTTGGAAATGTCATCCTGGCTAAATCAGAACTCACTACAATTTAATAGTGACAAAACCGAAATACTACATTGTAAAGTAGGTAAAATCACTAGAAGTCTACCCATAGACTTCTGGCCTCTGGAGCCAGGAGAGTCACTGACCCCAGTAAAATCAGTGAGAAACCTCGGAGTCAGCTTCAATGACAGCTTGAGCCTAGAGACCAATGTTAATAAGCTGGGAAGTAGCTGCTTCGCCTTAATGCGAGGACTTCGAAAGCTACTACCCTTTCTACCATCACAGGTCAGAGTTAACATAGTTAGGAGCACCATTCTAAGCCGCCTGGATTACTGTAACGCTCTGCTACTGGAATCCCCTGCCTATCTGATCTCCAGACTTCAGAGCATCCAGGCGGCTGCAGCAAAACTGGCACTCTCTCGAGAGCGAAGATCCTCCACCACCCTCGCTCTGGCCGACCTACACTGGTTACCTGTACATCAGAGGATTCTCTTTAAATCCCTATGCACGGTGTTTAAGGCAGTACATGGGTTGGGCCCCCGACCACTTCAAAACAAATTCAAGTGGTATGAACCCACTCGGTCCCTTCGTTCTTCCTCATCCAATCTTATCAACATACCCAGGATCAGGAAAGCTACCTGTGGTGGCAGAGCCTTCAGTATAGCGGCAGCTCATCTGTGGAATAGACTACCTATTGATATCAGGAAAACAGATGATCTGATGGCCTTTCGAAAAAAGGTGAAAACGTGGCTCTTCCCAAAAAACTAACTCCAACTCAGGATATCCCTCATGCCCATGATGCACAGTGTTAATTAGCTATGTGAACACAGCACCAGGATGCCCGTAGGGTTACAGAAGCGCTCTATAAATACTATAAATAAATAAATAAATAAATAAATGCATGTGACCCATGCATGCAGTGGGTTCGTCCGTGGAAGTAGTGCAGGTGATGATCTCTCTCAGGATGATCACAATGCTTCCTCCGAGTTTTTGGTGCCAGTCTTGGCGGGCAATCTTGTAGCCAGGAGAGATGGCCCTGGTGATGGCTGGGTGGCTGACGGGTTGAGCCAGGTCCATGCTCAATGGTATCGCTTATGAGTGTGTCACTGGGTCACAGGATCGCCCGTAGTATCCCCGTGACTGACTGTCAGTCTCCTTCGCAGGACTGGAGCAGGCCCTTTAACGAGGGCATGGACTTCCCTGAACCAATGCCTGCCCCCATGACGACAGCGCTCGTTGGCCTATCGCAGCCGTCTACGTCAGAGAAAAGGGAGGACGCGGAAGAACCAGAGAGAGAAGCCGGGAGCCGAGGCGAGGAAAAAGGGAGAGGAAGCCAGTCGGAGGAGAGACCCATCGGGAACACAGAGGGACTCCCGAACAGAGAAGAAGACACGAGGCAACCATCGGAAAGAGAGCCAGGAGGCCACCGACAAAACGCTTCGCCCAGCCACGCTCAGGGAGACGCGTGGCTAAGCCAGGTACGGAGAAGACTCCGGCGGCTCTTCCATCTTAAGGGTGGGACTGCAAGGGGGCGGTTACTAGTGCGGCAGAAGCATGTTATCCTCCATAATAATCACGTCACGACTTGGGGTGAAGAGACTTGCTACCCGTCACGAAAATATTTGTATTCACATTGGTGGTGGCTGCTCTCACAACTGTTACCCGCACTCCCTTCCCCATATCATTTGTAGTATTCAGAGCAGGTCATCTAAATACTACCTATCCTTTTGTTTTTTTCCTCGGGGCACGCCCGGTGACGAGAACCGAAGACTCCAGAGGACCGGGAACAAAGAAGGACGGCTGGATATCATCAAACCAGTTTTGCCAAGAAGGACTCTATTTCCCATTCAAAACACCACTTCTTGTGAAGCCCACAATCAATCCTTTTGTGTTCAATTCACGTGGTTCTTGGCTCCTTCCCTCCTTGTTAGCCCCCTCGGGTTACAGAGTGCCTCCAGCCCGGGATTGTTCGATAAAGAAGAAAGCTTTTTGTGAGATTCCAACATCACTAAAACTCAACACGCCATTGTCGTGTAGTTCCTATAAACCTATATAGGACCTGCTCATTTAGACATCATACACTGTGGGATTGGTGTCCGGACTGATTCTAGACACCCCCTCAGGGTATGTTAACCTGTATACCAGCTCCCTCACAGTGCCACTAGGAACCCCTTTTGCCAAGGAGAGAATAGTTCTCGGCAACTATCGAACATGACAACCCTGATCCCTCAGGATCGTGGAAACAGTGTATTACTTTTCGCTCAGTCAGTCATGCTCACTTCATCTCAGAGGGATACCCAGAATAAACAGAGGGGACGTTTTTCAATAAGCATTTATTGAACTAACGTCATTCTAGTGCAAAATAGCTGTGATGAAACAACCATTAGACAGAAACAGATACAAATGATTAGAAGCACTAACAGAGTGAAAGGATGGTAGATTTCTACCATTTTGCTAAAACAATGAATACAGGCAAGTATATAAAATACATGACAGTAGAATGTGTACTCCTATGATACGACCCTGTACCAAAGTGTACCTAGCATGTATGTGGGTGTAAAAGCCAAGAATCCCTCTAGGATAAAGTCAACTTCATTACCTGAAGTGAGAGACTGTGGGACCCGTCTTGGTCTCGAGATGGGACACCCTGCAAGGGATGTCAAACCACTGCGAGCTGGAGTGTCTGCGTGCAGGAACCGTAGCGTCTCGCGTCAGTGTGTCAGCATGGAAGTCCTTTTCTCCTCTGTCTACCTCAGCAAGATATGGTGTTTATACACCCAAAGTGGTACTCTCAGGGGTGATATCTTGCTGTGTCATGTTGGACTTAGGATGACAGAAGGAATGACCCTTGTACATAGTTATTATGCAAGAGATGGTAGTCCTGCTGAGTTTCCAGGAATCCTCATGCATAATGGATGAGGCTAGTTTTCAGGGAAAACCCCACGTCCTGTATGCAGTACCGTCACTAGGTAAAAGGTCAATCCCAAGAACCGTTGTGTAGTGTAATGGTAGGGAGAATATAGGTGAAAGGTTAGGTGACTACCTGAGCCTATATTGGGGTACCTATATGGACCATAACACCTACTCCTCATCCGAATGGATGACATACTACAAAGTCTAACGTACGTATGGACCATAACACCTACTCCTCATCCGAATGGATGACATACTACAAAGTCTAACGTACGGCTAGGAGTTGTATGCAAACGACTAATAGGTTCATAAAAAATAGTACTTAAAAATGTAAAATTCTTAAAAATGCAAAAAAAAGTATTGCAAGTGGTAGAAGTCTGTACTAAATATGTTCGTATATAGAGTTCGAACAATGAGTAACTAAAAGCCATGTAGTTTAGCAAAAGTGTCTCCTGTTTAAAATTCCAAATTTGGTTGTTTTAGAAAAGGCCACATTTTTCCCAGCACACGATGAGCCAAATGTTTGTCTGTCCTGGCTGGGTGACGCAACGTCACTGTTGCTTGCCATCACAGACGACAATCCCTGCAACACCTCACAGATTAGGTCTATCGATCAAAGATGTTTTTCTGCACTATCTACAGCCGATGCTGGGGTAGCTTGTGTGCCATCCAAGGCCTGAGTATTTTTTTGAGGAGCCGGAATCTGTTGCTACATGAGCTGAAGCATCCTGTGGTGGCTCTAAGAATGCAGACATCAACATGGGAATACGCTGAGGACACAGCAGAACATGGGCCGTTATCGGGTCCAGTAAAGAATCAATGTCCGCTGGCGCAACCGATGGAGTTGTTAGATGGAGATCTAACACGCATTCTTGTCCGCAAAACAGGCGTTGAGGACAGGCAGAACACAGTCGATCCAGACTGGTCTAAAAGACAAGAACCAAAACTCGTTCAGTTCTCGAAGACGAGGTGTGCCCAGATCGATTACCATGCGCTCACGGTATCAGCGCTCCAAGAGCGTTCTTTCCATCTCCTTCGTGACTGGGACATCCATTGCGTAGCAGAAAAATGACAATCAGGATACCTCCTATTAGGAACTGGATCAGCGCAAGCCCTCCTAAAATGCTTCCGAATACAGAGTGTATGAAGTTTGGAATAACTCCGAGGATAGTCTAAAAGGTGCTTAACAGTGCAGAACCTATGGTCTTAAATAGGTGGACTATACCCGTCGTATCAGACATGTTAAAGATAAGTTGTACCATTTCTGTGAAATGGAAAGGGCAGTTTGTCCATACTGGTGCCTATTTCTCAGCCGAAGACCCTGCAACCTGGAGATCATACGTTTCTCGGGCAGAGGTTAAGGGCACGTTTTTTTGTAAAAGCATGGCTTTCATGCGGCTCAGAGAATCAAACAGTATAAAGGAAACATTCAACAAAGGCCATAATGGCGCCTACCTGACTGCATGTCTAGGTGGAAACAATACTTGCCTACAGCAAGTAACCCTGGAGCTTATAGTGACAAGATATGCGATGCCTGGGAACATCCCACAACAACCTTGATCATTTAGCATCAAGTAACTCCTATTTGAAAGCAACTTGAACACCGGATTAATCACGGCAGCCGGGGAACCTTTTAAGTGACAGGATGAGTTAGAAACTGAACCATTACGGCCCCCTGCAGCATGATATCCTGGCATATGTGAGATCCACTCAAAGCTTTCTCGCAGTCGGTACCGCTAAGAAACACTTCCATGTCCCCATTCCTTAGAACTCCAGACTGATTTTATGTCTATAGTGTCCTTCCTTAAGTCAAAACCCTGTTCAGACAGTTGGGAAATAAAAGATGCAGAATATATCTCCTGGGTGTTGGTCAGCATATTTTTCTGTGCAGATGTAGTTGCAACGTTATAGTAATTAGAAGTGTTAAACGCTGAAACATAAGAAAATGTCTGTGCAAACGTTTTCGAACTACCTTTTGGTGGTGTCAGGCAATGTTCCCATTGGTGGTATGTCAAGATATTATTATTACATTTCTTTTTATTGAATTTCTCAAAAAGCAAACACACAGTCAGAACAAATGCATGGCTCAAGCGTATGACAGTATGATTAGATCAGAACGGAGAGACAGTGCAGGCCATCAATCAATAGTCCTGGGCGGTACAGCTGGGCAGAGAGCTCAGAGTTATTATCATCCCACTGTCTCTGGTAGCAGTTAACTCCCTGAAATGAATCAGGAGAGAAACCTATAGCAAGAAATCCAGGGGTGGGAGATCAGAGGGGGGGGCTTGGAGGAGATCCTCCCCGGCCCTAATGAAGGTGAGCCTGACCCACCTCATCAGGAGCCTCGGCGTGGGCATGGGTGGGCAGTGTAACCAGTGCGTAGTGCCTATGTCTCCACTGATGTATTGTCGCAACAATCAGGGGATAAGGAATCTAGGGGCATATTATCAAGCAGGGCGTTAAATTATCGCCATTTTAGTGGCAGAAAACTGCCGCTAAAGCAGCAATAATGGGCTTGATAATATGCCCTAGAGAATTCCAATAGAAGCCCATGTTCACAACAGAACATGGACTTCTAATGGAATTCTCAAGGGCATATTATCACGCCCATTATCGCTGCTTTAGCGGCAGTTTTCTGACGCTAAAACAGAGATAATTTCTAACGACCTGCTTGATAATATGCCCCCTAGATAGCTCAACAGTGGTGCCCATATGTGTTTGGGTTGAGACTGTGTGGGCATTACCTCCCAATAATCGAACAGCTGTTATGGCAGAACGCTGTGTCCCTAAGCCACTCCGAACCCTGTCTCCCTAAGCCACTCCCTTACTGTCAGACTGCGCCTGTAGCCCCAGTAAATAGCTACTCTTCTCTTCTCAATAAGCAACAGCATAGCCACTAGTTTCCTGCGCTCTGCGACTATTCTGCAGATGTTCCCCAGCAAGGCCACCAAAGGGGAGCATTCAATAACAGGGTCAGTTAGCAGGGCAAATACCTCGAAAATATTTCCCCAGTTTTTCGCCACCGCCGGGCACTCCCAGGCCAGGTGCAGAAAACAGGCCTCTGGGGCTTTGCAGCGCACACACCTCACATCCTCACTCAAACCTTTTTTTTTTAAAACTTCTTTTTATTGATTTTTCATATACATACAACCGTTAGCAGGGGGCTCTTTTCCTGCATATGAGACATTGGCTGGGGGTCCCGTGGCTGCTCTCCTCCGCCGCCGGTTTTGTTGAAACGGCCGGTGAGTGGGGATTGCGGGCTGCGAGGACGAACTACACTTCCCAGCACAACAGCAGGCGTGGGAGCAACCCGCTTCACCTATCAGGCAAGGTTCGCCCCTGGCGGGAACTAGGACGCCGCCTGCCTCGAGTCACTTCCGTGCCTGGAGGCGCATAAAGACAAGCTGCCCCTCCCGTGTCGCGGGAGTGCGCGGGGTGCGCCCGGACGAAGCCCGGACAAAGGGCGGACAGTCTGTGACAGTCCGGGACAGGCAGGGGCGGGGCTGGGCCACCCCCTAAGTTGTGGCTTCAGAAGGCCAGTTGGAAAAGGTACTGTAACAAGTGGGACATTTTTGAAGCGGGCACAGATAACATTGCCTTAGACTAGACGTTGCAGCAAGACTGATGGGGAAAAGGAAAGCTATTGAAGGGGGCCCTGACCATAACAATGGGAAAAAAGGAAAGAAGGCTAAAAAGCCACGCAATGCAGCACCCAATTGTGTACTCTCTAGTATTGAATTACTTGTAGAAGAATGTGAAGAGATTTTATCAGGGGCACCGTCTGTACAAAACGAGAGCCCCATTGTCCCCTTGCAAGAAAGCGCAGTACAGAAGCGGGGTAAAGTAGTAATCCCGGAAATCTTTCACGTAGACTTCTAGTTCATTCAGGTAAAATATTTAAGGCAGATCTATAATTATTAAGTTAAACATTTCTATCAGGACCCTGAATGGATCAAGGCTAGGAAGGCACAATTAGAATTAGCTCAAAATAGACCATTTTGCTATTAATTCAGAGTCAGGTGGTCTCTAGAAATGAGACCAGTCCCATAATGACTAGGAGAGAGAGGGAGATAGCTAAAAGGTTAGATCAGAGAAATAGAGGAGCAGAAGGGGTCTCTGCCCTGGGAGATCAACAACCTGAGAGAGAGGCGCCGGTGTCCCAGCTCAGAGAGTCGGCTAGCCGGAGGACAAAACCACGCTCAATGCCAGGCATCTGCAGGAAAGTCCTGCCTTAGAATCTGACAGTTGAGTCTGATATACCTGAAATTGAGGAACCAAGGTTCTATGGTGACGCACTGGCCTACGCCCTTTCAGTGTCGGCAGTTTGACCACAAGTGTCCTAGGACACCGGATGGACCTTTTTAAGGGACATTTTGTTCGGTACATTTTGAACTAGAACAACTTGTACATTTCTGAAAGTACATTTTGGTCGCGTACATTTAGTATTGCGATAGGTTGCTGTTTTTCACTTTGTGCAAGCTATGTTTCAAAATATTAGTTTAAGCAATGTCTTCAGGAAGCTGTACCAACGGACACCAGTCTGTGTACGTGTGGGTGGGTGTTAGACTTTGTGGAAAATTACTACTCCACATTAAGCTAATTTGCCATGTTATTTTCAGTGCAGCAGAGAAATGTATTATCAACCTTACTGTGGCTTATTGCATTTTGCTAGGCCAGGACAGGCCTTCTGGGCCTCAGCCTTGGGCCTATAACCCCAGGATTCGGGGAGTCAGCGGGATTTGGTATGTTGATCATGCCTAGCAAGAATTGAGGGTTTTTAAGCATATTTCAGGGTCTCAGTGGCAGGCTAGGAGATGCTCTTTCTGGTGATCAGATGGTAGAGCGTGATTTTAACCCTTCATCACCCTTTATTCATAAAGAGTACTGGGGATTATTTTGAGTAATAAATACGTATATTTTTATAATATATACTTGTGTGGTGTCCTTTCATTTGATATTACAGGATTGTGATTGGTAAAACAGCTCGCTTAACACGACCTCTTGAGTTAAGCCTTTAAGGCTGCTTAGTCTATGCTACCATTAAGATAGCTTGTCTACAAGGTTGACTTACAACCAGACACCATAAGGGGTTATTTGGACTGATACAAGGTGGTTTCAGAATTGGAAACATCATATATCAGGCCAACTTCTCACATGCGCAAATAATGCGATCCGGTGCTCTGCCAGGCTCCACTGTAATGAGGCCCCAGAACCGCTGTTCAATTACCAGAGGCGGTGCGCTTCCACGGCTGAGCCTGCCGTGTTAATATAAGTTCCACAAGTTGCCCAAGGCGAAGCTCACTCGCACCAGAACAAATACTCCTGCTTGGTATTTGACCCTGGACTCATCTGATGAGAATTAACCTTGAATGTGGGTATTTATTGAGAGTCCCTTGAAATCATCGTGGATTCAAATGCTGCTGGCCCGTGAACAAGGATGTACAAATCTGAAACGCGTTGGGCAATATGAATTTGTTCTGGTGCGAGTGAGCTTCCAGAAGCTGTGGAACTTATATATATATACACATATATCCATATGTGAAAACCTATACATGCAGCCTAAAATGTTTCCAACATGGCAAAAATGCAGAAATTACAAGGGTTTGCATTGGAAGAAAATACCCTCCTAACCATAAGGAAAAGAGGACATGCACTGAAAAGTTGTCATACAATCAATCTTTTATTTTCACAAGGAAAAACCTGTAATTGCAGGCAGTTGCCTGTAGGCTGCACAGCAGAGCAATAATGAAACAAAACTGACACCTTGCCTTTAAGGCTCTCAAGGGTCAGGGTACCCTGCCTTTAAGACCTGCAAGGAGACCCTCTGCTTCATGCATCACTGATGACAGTTAGGTCAGTTCTTTTTGACAGTGCATTATGTAGAGACACCTGAGTAGAGGATACAATTAATATAGAACAACTCCAGTAATGCTCGTCCGGGGAGGAGGGAGGGTCGCTTATGACTTTGATGAGTATACCTCTGGATGAGAACTAGGATTACAGGTAAGTAACTAATCCTTCTCATCCAGGGGATACTCATCAGTAGTCATAATCTGTGAATAGAGTAGCAAGCCCATACCCAGTATCTTGCGGACGAGCATCAGAGTATACAGATTATGAAAACATTACATTCAAATTGCAATTATGTAAACAAATTCCTCAAAGAAGCCTGCCCAACCTGGGCATCGGCCTGTGCATCAGAATCTAGACAGTAATGGTGTGTGAAGGTATGCACTGATCGCCATGTAGCTGCCTTACAGATTTCAGACATTGGAACATTGCGAAGGAGAGCCGTGGTAGAAGCTTTCCCTCTGGTAGAGTGTGCTTTAGGTTTGCATTCTAGAGTCTTGTTAGCTAACTGGTAGGATAAAGCTATACAAGAAACAATCCATAGAGCAATGGATCTTTTAGAAGCAGATAGACCGGTGTTAGTGGAACCGTAGTTGATAAAAGAGCCGGTCAGATTTCCTAAGTGTGAGTTTTGGCAAGGTAAAACTTCAATACTCCAGAGATCTAAAGAATGTAAAGATCTCTCAGGGGAAGTTGAAGTATTAGGAAAGAAGGTTGGCAGAATAATAGCCTGATTGATGTGAAAATCAGAGACCACCTTAGGCAGGAAGCTCAGATGCGTACGTAACACCACCCTATTGGCATGAAACACAGTATAAGGCTCCTTACAGCACAGTGCCTGAATCACGCTCACCCTGCGTGCTGATGTGATGGCTACTAAAAAAGCAGCCTTCCAGGTCAAATGCTGCAAAGATGCCTTATGAATCGGCTCGAAAAGGAGCACCCATCAGTTTAGTAAGAACAATGTTATGTTCCCACGGTGGAGAAGGGGATCTCACTGGTGGATAAACCTTCCTGAGTCCCTCCAGAAAGTCTGGATAAACCTTCCTGAGTCCCTCCAGAAAGTCCTTGACCACTGGCATTTGAAAGAATGAACCGTGGTTCGGAGACTTCCTGTATGCTGTAATTGCCGCAAGGTGAACCCTGGTGGAGGAATATTTCAGGCCGGATTTAGCCAAGTATAACAAGTAAGGGAGGATCACTTGCTCCTGACCCTTGATCGGATCATAAGTGTTGTCCTTACACCACAGGTAAAACCTTTTCCATTTGAAAGCATAAGATTTCCTGGCGGAGCGCCTCTTTGCTTCCTTGAGAATGCTCATACATTCCGCTGAGAGGTCTAAGTGTCCCTACTGAATAACTTCAGGAGCCATGCCGTCAATTGATGGGACGGGAGGTTGGGATGAAATACTCTCCCCACGTTCTTGGTCAGCAGGTCCAGGCGGCAGGGCAGCCTCCGGTGTGGAGCTTCAGACAGCTGCAGAAGGCCCGGGTACCACCACTGGCGCAGACACTCTGGAGCTATCAGGATCATTCTGGTGTTGGTCCTGTAAAATTTCCGTATGACCGTCGGGATCAGAGGGAGTGGCAGAAAAGCATACAGCAATGTCTGCGACCATTTGATCAAAAGTGCATTGCCCCGTGATCATTGTTGTAGGAACCTGGACGCAAAAACGGGGCATTTTGTATTTGACACGTCTGCAAACAGGTCGATGTACGGCACTCCCCATTGCTGAAAAATTTCCTGAGCGACTCCGTCGTTTAGCACCCAATATTGCGCTTCTGTGCTGAGAACATCTGCTTGCACATTCAGGGTCCCTGGAAGGTGGACGGCCACGATTGTGAGACTCCTCGCCAGAAGCCACTTCCATATGGTCTGGGACTCTAGAGATAGGACCCTTGACCGGGTGCCTCCCTGCTTGTTCAGATAGTACATTGTAGTGGTATTGTCTGTCTGAGCCTTGATGGAACTGGACTGGAGAGATGGGTACAGAGACTTGAGAGCCAGATGAACTGCCCTTAGCTCCAGGAAGTTGTAGTGGTGTTGTCTGTCTGAATCAGGATGGAACTGGATTGGAGAGACGGGTACAGAGACTTGAGAGCCAGATGAACTGCCCTTAGCTCCAGGAAGTTGATGTAACAATAGTTTGGGTCAGAATATCCTGGTGAAAAGGGACCCCTAGTAGAAGGTGCGACCATTTCATCCACCATTTAATGGAGTTCCAGCTTGAGGGAGACACACATGATCTTCCAAACGGCCTGACCGCTGAGTCCATTGATCTTCGAGGAACTGCTGCAGAGGCTGCATATGAAGTCTGGCATTGGGAACAATGAAGACACATGAGGCCATGACCTCAGCAACGACGACACCTGCCGGGCTGTAGGATGTGGAGCACTGAGAAGAGCTCGGCACTTGACCAGCATTGATGACAACCTCTCCTCTGAAGGACACACGCTTGCCCTTGTGGTGTCCAGGGAAGCGCCCAGGTAATGTATCTTCTGTGCCGGATTGAGGACCGACTTCTTGCAGTTGACTTCCAACCCCAGGGAGGGAAGAAGTTTGAGACAGTAGGTGAGATGGCTCTGGAGTAGTGAAGCTGTGGAACTCTTAAGGAGCCAGTCATCTAGGTAGGAATAGAAGAAGATTTTCCGCTTGCGGAGGAACGCAGCCACCACCGCCATGCCCTTGGAGAACGTTCGAGAGGCAGATTTGAGTCCGAATGGAAGTACTGGGTACTGATAGTACAGTTGAGACACCTGGAACCTGAGGAATTTGTGATGCTTCACTGACACAGGAATGTGAAAATAGGCATCCTGCAGGTCTATGGCACACATCCAGTCCCCCTGGTGGAGATGTGGGAATATCTGGTGCAGGGCTAGCATCCGTAATTACTCTTTCCTTATAAACTTGTTCAGCAGGCGCAGATCGAGGATAGATCTGTACTCTGTGGTTACTCCTCATTTTTGGACAAGGAAATACCGTGAGTATACACCTTGGTTTCGCTAGGGACGAGGGACCTCTTTTGTGGCTTTTTTGGAGGGAAGGGTATACACCTCGCCTTGTAACAGTAGCTTGTGTCGTTGAGGAAGGCACTTCAATTGTGGAGGAACCTGCGGGGGGAGACTTGAACCTCAGCAAGTAGCCATCCTGCACAATATTCAGCACCAATTTGTCTTTTTTTATGGATGTCCACTCTTCTAGATGAAAACCGATACTTCCTCCTACCGGAGTGGCGAACAGGTGCGGAGGAAGCAATGCTTCACTGTTTTGGAGGCTGCTTGGAGGATGATTGCTGCTCTTTATTGTTCCCCCTTCCTCTGCCTGGATGCTTCTTCTGCAATTGTGACCTCTGCTGGTTTTGGGAGGACCATTGAGGGGTTTGAACCCTCTGCTGGAAGGGGCGCTTGTCGTATTGGCGGTAGCGTTTGCGAAACCCCTTCCGCTTCTCTCGTCCAACTGCTTTGACCGTGTCCAGCTCGGTCTTCATCTTCGTCATCTCCGTGAGAGCCGAAATACGGAGGAGCCATTGAAAGGCAGGTTGAGAATCCTCTTCTGGGTGTCAGTTTTAAGACCTGTGAGGCGCAGCCATGCTGAGCGCCGTGAGCAGATGCTGTGTGCATAGCCATGCGCAACCAGATCTGAGGCGTCCGCCGCCGCGCTGATGATCTGGTTTGCTACCAAACCACCCTCCTGCAAGATCTCTTGGAAGTCCTGTCGATCTTCTTTGGGAAGCTTGTCAGTAAATCTAGCCAGGGAATCCCAAAGAGACCTGTCGTAGCACCCTAGGAGGGCTGATGCACTTGCCACCTTCATAGTTGATGCAGACGTACTACACATCTTCTTGCCACAAGAGTCCATTTGCTTACTGTCCTTTTCTGCGGGGGCTGAAGCTGATGAGGCTGCGGCGTGCACTTTCCTGGCGGCTGCCACAATGACCGAATCCGCCGGTGGATCAGACCTAAGGAATAAGGGATCTTGATCTGGGGCCTTGTACTTTTTTGCGATCCTTGACGGAACTGACCCCACTGTGGCAGGGGTGAGGAACGTGGCCATAGCGGGTTCTAAGAAGCCTGGTACCAGAGGTAGCAGGGGCCTGGGAGCCGTACGATGGTATAATGTTTAAAAAATGACCGATGTGGGAACCACAGTAGTATACAAACTGATATTCAGTTTACTAGCTCCTCTGCCAAGTACGTCAGTGAAAGTCCCAATGTCATCTATGGGAGACACACTTAAAGGTGGCGTAGAAGAAAGGGTTGGTGAGTAGTCCCGAACAGAGGACCTAGTGGATGACGACCAGGTGGATGATCTGTGTTGCCTCCTCTTGTGTGCAGGTTCGTGACACGGGCTGTGACGACCCCGTGACCGTGACTGGCGAGTGGAATGCAACTTGGATCGTTTGGGAGGAGGCTTTGAAGGCTTCTCCGGAACGTCTTTCTCAGGGTCTTTTGTGGTCCTAGAGGGCGGGTACGTCTGTGAATAGTCCGAGCTTGGACTTCTGCGGTCGCCCTTCCCTTCCTGCAGCCACGGTGAAGACAGGCCGCAAAACTCCTGTCCGCCAGTCCCTGGAGATCTCTCTGGGGAAATCTGCACAATATTCAACCCTGGGGCAGAATGGGCACTTAACTTCGATCGGGATCTCGATGTTGATCTGCGCCGAGCTTCATCCGAGGCCGCTGCAGTGTTGTCCCTTGAGGTCGAACGCCTCGACATCGACAAGGTTTGCGCCACCTTCATCGTCGATCTGTGCAGCGATACGCTGCAAGAACGCCGCCCTGTCCTCGACGTTGGTCTCGACGTCGACTGCCTGCGGAGATGGGGGGACCGCGATGTCGACCTCACATGGCGTCTTCCTGACGTCGATCTCCTCGACGTCGAATGCCTTGACTGTGACGAAGTTCTCGACGTCAACAGTCTGTCCACTCATGGCAGGGTCTTTGCTGGCGAGTCTCTCGACGCTGACCCTCTCGAGGGTGGCGGAGAATGCCTTGCCGTCAACGGAAGCCTCGACATCGACAGGGCGTTAACAGGTCTCTCTGGACCCACAGCCTTCGAGCCCGAAGTGCAGTGCCTCGACGCCGACTTACTGGCATGCGGCGTAGGGTCTCGACATCTTGACGGTGACTTGTCCCTCGATGCTGAAGAGTGTCTCGGGCTCTTCGACGGCGAACATTCTGTCACCTGCTTCTTTCTGGAGTCAGGGGACGTGGAACGACGCCGTTTTCGATGGTGCTTGCTGGACGAGGCGTCTTGGATGTCTCCATGGCCACCACCATGATGGCTTTAAACCCTCTCCAGCTGGGCATAGATCTTGATGCGTTCTCTGTCACGCAGAGTCCTTTTTGAAAACCTCTGGCAATGGTAACACTGGTCAGGGCTGTGTGAAGAAGGAAGACACACAATACACACTGTGTGGGTCCGACAGTGCCATTTTCCTGCCACAGGAAGGACATTTTTTAAATAAAGCAAGGAATTCTGACTGGAAAAAAAATAGAAAAAGTCAGAAAACCAGAAGAATATACTTATAGGAACCATGAAATGTCGCATTTTTAAAGAAAACGTCGAATATATTCAAATTCAGTCAAAAGAACTGAAGAGCTCAAACTCCAGGATCCCTCACAGAAGGAGCCAGAAAAAAGAACTGACCTAACTGTCATCGGTGGTGCATGATGGGAGCAGAGGGTCTCCTTGCAGGTCTTAAAGGCAGGGTGCCCTAACCCTTGAAAGCCTTAAAGGCAAGGTGTCAGTTTTTTTTCATTATTGCTCTGCTATGCAGCCTACAGGCAACTGCCTGCAATTACAAGTTCTTTCTTGTGAAAATAAAGGATTGATTGTATGACAACTTTTCAGTGCATGTCCTCTTTTCCTTATGGTTGGGAGGGTATTTTCTTACAATGCAAACCCTTGTAATTTCAGCATTTTTGCCATTTTGGAGCCATTTTAGGCTGCATGTAAATGTTTTCACATATGGATATATGTATTTTTTTTCTATATGCTCCGGGATCCCGCACAAAGGCAGGGATTATTCACAGATTATGACTATTGATGAGTATCCCCTGGATGAGAATTGAAATCTTTCTCAGTGCTCTCTCCTAAATGGTTGATGATGAGAATATAGAAAATGATCTGGTAGAAAGGGCTGTCTCAAAAAACGTAATAGATTATAGGCAGGTAAGAAAAGTTCTCAATGGCGTAAACTATAATCATGGAGAGATCTTATCTTGTATGTTACCTACAACACAGTCCGGTGACAAAAACTCTCAATGTACTGAGTGGTAGAAACAATTTTGGCATAAGGGGAAATATAAAAATATACTGGTGAAACCACACAAGTGGTGTTAAACCTTCAACATTGACAGCAGCCCTACTTGGTGTGTTGTGAATCTTGATGCTTCCATGACAATAGGCAGAGAGTAAAAACAAAACCATAGGCTACAAACTTCCTACTGGACATCCTGAGCCTTGGTCTCTGTAGTACCAAACCCTTTCATGGTGTGCATTGACTTGTGATTGAGGTACATTCACATCATTGCTTTATTCTAACACAAAAAACAACTTTATTCTAACTGTGAGGAATCCAAGGTGAAAAATAAGCAACAGAAGCAGCAAAATAAAAAAGCAAGTACAAGAGAAATTGGACTAAGAAAAATGAAATGACAGCTTGAGAGCACTAAAGTGTGGTGGAAATCGAAAGATCTCTTGGACAAAGCGCGTGATGACCAGGAATGAAGACGGGTGACTACTCAGAGGAGCAACAGAACCCTGAGATGGCAGCCCAGAATACCAGCATTTACTGCACATACAGAAAGAACACAGTAGCTTTTCTGGTCTGTTGAAAAGTATGTTATCAATGTCAACCAATGTCTTTTTCCAAACACCAATCACGAATAATGTCATGTATTGTTATGTTAAGTCGATTTGTACTGTGCAATTTATCACCCATGAGGGTATCCAGGCACTGGAGCAGTAACATAGGTCGAGCGGACCTCTCAGTTGAACAGCCAGCTCTTCAGTTTCTTGCAGAACTTGAGTAGCAAAAGGGCGGTCCTGATGTGTTGCAGGATTTCCATCCCAGGCCTTGGTGGTGATGTAGGAGGAGTGTCCTAGTGACTTGCTTATGAGGATGCGGAGGACTCGTGCGAATGAGGCCGAGCATAGATGTCTGGTTGGATGGTAGAGTTGAAGTCGGTCATTAAGGTATGCAGGTCCGGTGTTGTAGAGGGCTTTAAAACCTTGGACGAGCAGCTTGAATTGCCATGGTCTCTGGATGGGTACCCGGTATAGTTCTGGGAGGTAGGGAACGATGTGTACACGTCTATGGACATCTAGGATGAGTCTGGCAGCGGTCTTTTGGATGGTTTTGAGTTTGAGTAAACTGGTTGGAGATACTGGTGTAATAGTCCAGTCTGCTGGTTTTGAGGGATTCAGCAAGAGTACATCTTGTGTACGGTGTGGAGCCATTTGAAGATCTTGCTGAGAATTCTGAATATGAGGAAGCAGGATAAGGTCACAGTGTTCACCTATTTAGTCATTTTGAGTTTGTTGTCCAGGATGATACTGAGGTTTCTGGCATGGTCCGTTGAAGTGGGGGTGGGTACCAGTTCCGCAGGTCACCAGGAGGAACCCCATGGGCAACTCTTGTTTCCGAAGATCAGGATGTCTGTTTTGCCCGTGTTGAGTTTTAGGCAGTTCTCCCTCATCCAGTTGCCAACATTGGTTAGTCAGGTAGTGAAATTGGTCCGGGTGTTGGTGCGAGACAACATGAGCTGTGTCATCAGCCTAGGAAACAATGTTGATGGTGTGGGCTCTTGTGATGCGGGGGGGTGGTACCATATACACGTTGAATAGGGTCGGACTGAGGGAGGATCCTAGGGGGTCTACGCAAATGAGCACCTGGGGTTCGGAGGTGTATGGGGGAGTCTGACTCGTGTTAAGTCGGAGATGAAGGTGGAGATCCATCTCAGGGCAGGTCCCATGGGATATGGTGTCAGAAGCCGCTGAGAAGTCCAGGAGGATGAGAGCGGGGGTTTTCGCTCTGTCCATGGTCCGGGTACTGTCTGTTGCTGTCCAGGGGACGCTTTCCTTGTTGCGGTTACTGCAGAACACTTACTGAGTCATGTCCAGGAGTTGGTGATGTTCTGGGTGGGAGGAGAGTTGCCTGTTTATATCTTTGGACGGGTATGGTAGGAGCAAGATGGGTCCGTAGTTGCTGAGTTCTGCCAGGTCTGCAGAAGGTTTCTTCAGGAGAGCCGTGTCCTCTGTGTGTTTCAGTAACCTGTGAAGGTTCCACTAAAGATGCAAGTGTTGATGGTGGTGAGGTTGGCGCTGATCAGTGTTCCTCCCAAGATGTAGATGTGGTGAGGGTAGAGGTCAGTGGGTGCCGGAGTGGTTGGTCTCCATAGCTCTATCAGTGTCTCCTTTGGTGAGAGGCTCCAGTTCGTTATTTGATGGATATTCTGTGTGGGGTTGGCGGTTATCCGGTGAGGTGTTTTGGGGTTTGAAATTATTGTTGATTTTATTGTGGAAAAAGTTGGAAAGGTTGTCACAGAGATCCTGTGATGGGGTGATTGTGGCTGCAGGGGGGCTGGAAAATTAGCTGAAGATGTTGAAGAGTTCTTTGTTGGAGTTGGAGCAGGATTCCAGTCTCAGTACGACGGCCTCTTTCCTGGCTTCTTTGATCTGGGCCTGATATCTTCTAAGCGTGGATTTGTAGATGTCTTTGAGACGCTGTCTCAGCTAGTCCTGCATCTTCTCTCAGTTGCTTACAGTAATATTTGGAGTTTCTAGGGTCTTACATGTACCAGCAGGCTTGAGCGTTTGTTCTTGCTTGCCTAACTTTCTTTGTGGGAGCCAGTGTGTTGGGACAGCAGCCTAAAATCCAGTTATTGAATGTAGTAATGTTGTTCTTGAGGTTGCCGGTCAGGATAGGCTGGTTAGATATGAAGGTGTGAGTCCAGTCCGCCCTTGCTATCTTGTTCCAGTTCCATCTAAGGTTACTGGCTAGCTTCGACTTTTTGGAGTTGGGTGCGTTGATGTGGAAGTATACAATGGAGTGGTCCGTCCATGCGCGCGGAGTGAGGTGGCTGAAGATGATCTTGTTGCTGGCTGTGAACATGGGGTGGAAGGCGAGTCTTGTGCTGGGAGTCTGGCCTCAGACAACGTGTTTGAATCCGATTTTGTCTAGGCTCCCAAGAGGGGCCATGCAGTTGCGGTCCATTGTGTCTAGATGAAGGTTAAGGTCACGGTATGCGAGGGTGTCAGTAATGGTTGTGGCGTGGCTGACTTGCAGTCAGAAATGCATGTGACCCATGCATGCAGTGGGTTCGTCCGTGGAAGTAGTGCAGGTGATGATCTCTCTCAGGATGATCACAATGCTTCCTCCGAGTTTTTGGTGCCAGTCTTGGCGGGCAATCTTGTAGCCAGGAGAGATGGCCCTGGCGATGGCTGGGTGGCTGACGAATTGAGCCAGGTCCATGCTCAATGGTATCGCTTATGAGTGTGTCACGGGGTCACAGGATCGCCCGTAGTATCCCCCGTGACTGACTGTCAGTCTCCTTCGCAGGACTGGAGCAGGCCCTTTAAGGAGGGCATGGACTTCCCTGAACCAATGCCTGCCCCCATGACGACAGCGCTCGTCGGCCTATCGCAGCCATCTACGTCAGAGAAAAGGGAGGACGCGGAAGAACCAGAGAGAGAAGCCGGGAGCCGAGGCGAGGAAAGACGGAGAGGAAGCCAGTCGCAGGAGAGACCCATCGGGAACACAGAGGGACTCCCGAACAGAGAAGAAGACACGAGGCAACCATCGGAAGGAGAGCCAGGAGGCCACCGACAAAACGCTTCGCCCAGCCACGCTCAGGGAGACACATGGCTAAGCCAGGTACGGAGAAGACTCCGGTGGCACTTCCATCTTAAGGGTGGGAGCGGGTAACTGCAAGGGGGCGGTTACTAGTGTGGCAGAAGCTCGATTTCCTCCATAATAATCACGTCACGACTTGGGGTGAAGAGACTTGCTACCCGTCACAAAAATATTTGTATTCACACTGGTGGTGGCTGCTCTCACAACTGTTACCCGCACTCCCTTCCCCATATCATTGGTAGTATTCAGAGCAGGTCATCTAAATACTACCTATCCTTTTGTTTTTTTCCTCGGGGCACGCCCGGTGACAAGAACCGAAGACTCCAGAGGACCGGGAACAAAGAAGGACGGATGGATATCGTCAAACCAGTTTTGCCAAGAAGGACTCTATTTCCCATTCAAAACCCCACTTCTTGTGAAGCCCACAATCAATCCTTTTGTGTTCAATTCACGTGGTTATTGGCTCCTTCCCTCCTTGTTAGCCCCCTCGTGTTACAGAGTGCCTCTAGCCCGGGATTGTTCGATAAAGAAGAAAGCTTTTTGTGAGATTCCAACATCACTAAGACTCAACACGCCATTGTCGTGTAGTTCCTATAAACCTACATAGGACCTGCTCATTTAGACATCATACACTGTGGGATTGGTGTCCGGATTGATTCTAGACACCCCCTCAGGGTATGTTAACCTGTATACTAGCTAGCTCACAGTACCACTAGGAACCCCTTTTACCAAGGAGAGAATAGTTATTGGCAACTATCGAACATGACAACCCTGATCCCTCAGGATCGTGGAAACAGTGTATTACTTTTCGCTCAGTCAGTCATGCTCACTTCATCTCAGAGGGATACCCAGAATAAACAGAGGGGACGTTTTTCAATAAGCATTTATTGAACTAACGTCATTCTAGTGCAAAATAGCTGTGATGAAACAACCATTAGACAGAAACAGATACAAATGATTAGAAGCACTAACAGAGTGAAAGGATGGTAGATTTCTACCATTTTGCTAAAACAATGAATACAGGCAAGTATATAAAATACATGACAGTAGAATGTGTACTCCTATGATACGACCCTGTACCAAAGTGTACCTAGCATGTATGTGGGTGTAAAAGCCAAGAATCCCTCTAGGATAAAGTCAACTTCATTACCTGAAGTGAGAGACTGTGGGACCCGTCTTGGTCTCGAGATGGGACACCCTGCAGGGGATGTCAAACCACTGCGAGCTGGAGTGTCTGCATGGAGGAACCTTAGCGTCTCGCGTCAGTGTGTCAGCATGGAAGTCCTTTTCTCCTCTGTCTACCTCAGCAAGATATGGTGTTTATACACCCAAAGTGGTACTCTCAGGGGTGATATCTTGCTGTGTCATGTTGGACTTAGGATGACGGAAGGAATGACCCTTGTACATAGTTATTATGCAAGAGATGGTGGTCCTGCTGAGTTTCCAAGAATCCTCATGCATAATGGATGAGGCTAGTTTTCAGGGAAAACCCCACGTCCTGTATGCAGTACCGTAACTAGGTAAAAGGTCAATCCCAAGAACCATTATGTAGTGTAATGGTAGGGAGAATATAGGTGAAAGGTTAGGTGACTACCTGAGCCTATATTGGGGTACCTATATGGACCATAACACCTACTCCTCATCCGACTGGATGACATACTACAAAGCCTAACGTACGGCTAGGAGCTGTATGCAAACGACTAATAGGTTCATAAAAAATAGTACTTAAAAATGTAAAATTCTTAAAAATGCAAAAAAAAGTATTGCAAGTGGTAGAAGTCTGTACTAAATATGTTCGTATATAGAGTTAAAACAATGAGTAACTAAAAGCCATGTAGTTTAGCAAAAGTGTCTCCTGTTTAAAATTCCAAATTTGGTTGTTTTAGAAAAGGGCACATTTTTCCCAGCACACGATGAGCCAAATGTTTATCTGTCCTGGCTGGGTGACACAACGTCACTGTTGCTTGCCATCACAGACGACAATCCCTGCAACACCTCACAGATTAGGTCTATCGATCAAAGATGTTTTTCTGCACTATCCACAGCCGATGCTGGGGTAGCTTGTGTGCCATCCAAGGCCTGAGTATTTGTTGAGGAGCCGGAATCTGTTGCTACATGAGCTGAAGCATCCTGTGGTGGCTCTAAGAATGCAGACATCAACATGGGAATACGCTGAGGACACAGCAGAACATGGGCCGTTATCGGGTCCAGTAAAGAATCAATGTCTGCTGGCGCAACCGATAGAGTTGTTAGATAGAGATCTAACACGCATTCTTGTCCTCAAAACAGGCGCGAAGGACAGGCAGACACAGTCGATCCAGACTGGTCTAAAAGACAAGAACCAAAACTCGCTCAGTTCTCGAAGACGAGGTGTGCCCAGATCGATTACCATGCGCTCATGGTATCAGCGCTCCAAGAGCGTTCTTTCCATCTCCTTCGTGACTGGGACATCCATTGCGTAGCAGAAAAATGACAATCAGGATACCTCCTATTAGGAACTGGATCAGCGCAAGCCCTCCAAAAATGCTTCCGAATACAGAGTGTATGACGTGTGGAATAACTCCGAGGATAGTCTAAAAGGTGCTTAACAGTGCAGAACCTATGGTCTTAAATAGGTGGACTATACCCCTTGTATCAGACATGTTAAAGATAAGTTGTACCATTTCTGTGAAATGGAAAGGGCAGTTTGTCCATACTGGTGCCTATTTCTCAGCCGAAGACCTGCAACCTGGAGATCATACGTTTCTCGGGCAGAGGTTAAGGGCACGGTTTTTTGTAAAAGCATGGCTTTCATGCGGCTCAGAGAATCAAACAGTATAAAGGAAACATTCAACAAAGGCCATAATGGCGCCTACCTGACTGCATGGCTCGGTGGAAACAATACTTGCCTACAGCAAGTAACCCTGGAGCTTATAGTGACAAGATATACGATGCCTGGGAGCATCCCACAACAACCTTGATCATTTAGCATCAAGTAACTCCCATTTGAAAGCAACTAGAGCACCGGATTAATCACGGCAGCTGGGGAACCTTTCAAGTGACAGGATAAGTTAGAAACTGAACCATTACGGCCACGTGCAGCATGATATCCTGCATATGTGAGATCCACTCAAAGCTTTCTCGCTGTCGGTACCGCTAAGAAACACTTCAATATCCCCATTCCTTAGAACCCCAGACTGATTTTATGTCTCTAGTGTTCTTCCTTAAGTCAAAACCCTGTTCAGACAGTTGGGAAATAAAAGATGCAGAATATATCTCTTTGGTGTTGGTCAGCATATTTTTCTGTGCAGATGTAGTTGCAACGTTATAGTAATTAGAAGTGTTAAAACCTGAAACATAAGAAAATGTCTGTGCAAACGTTTTCGGACTACCTTTTGGTGGTGTCAGGCAATGTTCCCATTGGTGGTATGTGAAGATATTATTATTACATTTCTTTTTATTGAATTTCTCAAAAAGCAAACAAAGAGTCAGAACAAATGCATGGCTCAAGCGTATGACAGTATGATTAGATCAGAACGGAGAGACAGTGCAGGCCGTCAATCAATAGTCCTGGGCGGTATAGCTGGGCAGAGAGCTCAGAGTTATTATCATCCCACTGTCTCTGGTAGCAGTTAACTCCCTGAAAAGAGTCCGGAGAGAAACCTATAGCAAGACATACAGAGGGGGAGATCAGAGGGGGGTTGGAGGAGATCCTCCCCGGCCCTAATGAAGGTGAGCCTCACCCACCTCAGCAGGAGCCTCAACGTGGGCATGGGTGGGCAGTGTAACCAGTGCGTAGTACCTATGTCTCCACTGATGTATTGTCGCACCAATCAGGGGATAAGGAATATAGGGGCATATTATCAAGCAGGGCGTTAAATTATCGCCGTTTTAGTGGCAGAAAACTGCCGCTAAAGCAGCAATAATGGGCTTGATATTATGCCCTGGAGAATTCCATTAGAAGCCCATGTTCACAACAGAACATGGACTTCTATTGGAGTTCTCAAGGGCATATTATCGCTGCTTTAGCGGCAGTTTTCTGCCTCTAAAACAGAGATCATTTCTAACGCCCTGCTTGATAATATGCCCCCTAGATAGCCTCTCTTGGCAATGAACTAAGTCATCAATCCACTCCACAAATTTGGGCGCCCGTCCTCTTCCCCAGCGGCAGGCCACCTGCCTCTTAGCCATGAGTAGCGCAAGAGCGACGTATTTGTGATGCACTGCCTGTAGTGGTCTAACATAGCCTAGCAGGGCCATAAGTGGGGTG
Organism: Lissotriton helveticus; assembly: GCF_964261635.1. Taxonomy (NCBI): domain Eukaryota; kingdom Metazoa; phylum Chordata; class Amphibia; order Caudata; family Salamandridae; genus Lissotriton; species Lissotriton helveticus. Next base: position 500,237,793 of record NC_136062.1, read on the forward strand.
GGCTCAACTCGTGTGTTGACCATCTCCGTCAGAGCTGCAAACCCTTGCTCCCAATATTCCCTCACCCCAAGACACTCCCAGGCTAGATGCAGAAAACCCACCCCAGGGGCCCTACACCTATTACATCTGTCAGAGTCTCGTAAGTGGTACTTGTGCAGCCTTACAGGGGTGTAGTACATTCTATGTAGGAACTTATAGTGTATGATGGGGAGCCTTCTGCTGGCTGATACTCGCTTGGTTTGTGAGCAGCAAGACACCCAATGTTCATCTATTAAGGCATACCCCAGTTCCTCACTCCAGCGAGCGCGGGACGTCGTATCTGGCAGTTCCCTCTGCATATGCACTGCCGTATATATCAGGGAGACAAGGCGTTTAGGCAATGTGGTTTTAATTGCTAGCTGCAGTGGCGCCAGAACCTCTGGCTCAGCTGGAAATTCCGTGGTAAGAGATCGTATCCCCTGTCTAAGACGAATGTAAAGAAAAAAATCTAGTGGAGTGTGCTGCCGCCCATGTCACATGTGCTCAGCTGTGCGAAAAAGGCCTTCCTGATACAGGTCCCCCCCCAAGTGCATATGTGGTTACATTCTTTAAATTTATGAAAGAGTACTTCTTGAAGGAGGGGCATGTCTGGGTGATAAGTAAGGGGCAATAATGGGGAATATAAAAAGATGTCCAACTCACATCTATCTAGCCATGCCAACAATTTACTGGCTGTATCTCCTATTTCATACACCCGATATTGAGTAGGGAGGTAGTGCCCTTGGGCCGCCTCCCTGGCTATATCTGTGAGAAGTGTCCGGGGATGCGGAAGCAACTAGGTAACGTTCAAGGTTGGCCATCTCTAGTTCTATAACCCTCTAACCATTTGCATTTCTCCTTCCGATGGCCCGCAACTGCCACCACCCAACACCCCTGAATCACCATCTTATATGCCTCCCACAATGTCACATCTGAGTCGACGGAACCCTCATTTTCTGCAAAATAATCCGACATGGCCTGCACCAGTTTATATTGTATCTCCGGGAACCGAAGATACCATGTATTGAGGACCATCTCACGACGAAAGCGGGAAGGAGCACCACCGTAATGAGCCAGGATAGGAGAGTGGTCGGATATGCCCCCGGGCAAAAAGGTGATATCGCTAAACAGAGAGAGCTTTGAGGCTTGACAGAAGAGATAGTCATTACGTGACACACTCCCATGAGCCCCGGGAAGAAAGGTGTATTGCCGATCTAAAGGGTGATGTGTTCGCCACACGTCCGCCAGTCCCAGGGCTAGTAGAAAGTCAGACATAAGTTTCCACTGTGGCTCAGCAGGTCTCCAGCTAGAGCGGCATTGCAGTCTCCCCCTAATATGATGTCCTCCTCTGGTAAGTTATATATGTGAGGGCCCAGATCCACCAGGGTGGAGGAGTGGAGTCTGGGGGGTATGTATAATGAGGTCACGTTAAGAGAGTGACCCTCCCACCCTCCGGATACTGTAACAAACCGTCCAGCGGGGTCACGTGTGATTGTTTTAACCTGAAAGGGAAGGGAGGAGCGTACAAGAATGCGCACCCCTCTGGACCCCCACGTGTGCAAGTAGTTTATAGCCCCATTGATTTAATGTGCTGTACGCGGTGCCAGGGATATGCGTTTCTTGAAGAAGTACGAGGTCAGGGCTGCGTCGTTTCATATATTGCAAGACTAACCCCTTTTTTATTCGGTTACCTAATATGTTCACATTCCAAGAAATAATTTTGAGTCGGCCCAAGGAGGTGGAAGCTGTAGGAGTGTCACTCATTAGGGCCAGAGAACAAGGACCCCACCTCCCACAGGGCCCAGGAAATGACAATGCTCAATGGGAAGCCTACCAGGAGTAGACAAGTTAGGTTGTCATGTGTGCTACTAACAACCATACATGTGCAAATGATCTTAATAGAGAAATTGCTAAAAAAATAAAACAAAAATCTATAAAAAAAACCTTTAGAAAACACCCTGGAACCCGCCCCACCCTGCCTTCCTGCAACATTGACTCAGAACTGCCCTCCACCCCAATTTGCAGAGTGCTTGCATCCCCATAACAAGAACCAAATAGAGGGGAATACTACACAACCAATCTAACCCAAGTTTCAACCCTCTTCCCCCGAGAACCATCACAGTTGCCCAAAATGAGACCTAAAGGATCTCGCAGCCCCACATCGAAAGCATGATCCTCCAATCACTACGGGCGACATGTCCCCACACCCATCTCACCCAAAAAAAAGGGAGAGGGAAGAAACAAAAATAAAAAAAAACATGACCTCAGTTAAACAGACAATTGTCCTGGAACGTTCGTTAGTAGGAGGCAACGTATGTGTGGACCAAAGTTTGGCTATTGAATAATTCCCTTCCACCAGAGCCAAGTAGTGTGGTCAGGGGTACCAGAGTCAATATCGTAGTAAGTCACTAAATATGAAGTGAGGACCCAAGTTTGTGTTACCTCTGCCAATACCTGTATCGTGGTTACAAAAAAGGGTATACCCGGAGTCACTGGGACCTGGGTACTAAATGGTATGCAAGAGAGGGGCCCCAGTGCATTAATCCAGGGAAGAAGCAGATTCAATCTGCTATTTCGCATGGCGGGGGCCTTCACTGTGAAGGACACCGCCACGCGAAATAGCAGATTGAATCTGCTTCTTTCCTGGATTAATTCCGGGTCTTTTGAAATAACCAACTTGATTGTTTGAAATCCACGCATCCTATTAAGAAGGATCCCTTTATCACGAATGCCTTTGTGTACCCTTTTGGACTGTGAGAGTTATCCCCTTCCCGCTGCTACACTTATGGTGCCCCCCGTCCCTCTCACACTACACTAGTCCTGATGAAGACCCCGTCAGTAAGGTTAAAGACACCTACGGACAAGGGGTCGAAACGTGGACTTCAGAATACCTGCCAAACAACCTTTCAACAGTGACTTAATAACTGGGATTTTACATGTGTTGTATGGCATTATGTCTTTAATGTTTAGACGTTGGCTATTTGATATATAAACATCTGTATACCTGAACTGTTTGTGATTTACTGTCTGTTGGACTTGGCCCTTCTGGCAGGTTCACCCCTAGACGTTTTGCTTTTAATGGTGACCTGGTACTGGTGATTTTTTGGGTTCTGCGCACTTTCACTGTGTCCCAGTGGAAAGTGCGTGCACACTTTGAGTGCATGTGGTGAGATAGGCCTGCCCTCCTATAGGAATGCATGGGGAATGTATGTCAGGCTCGAGTCTGGTATGTGCGGACTCTTGTAATTGAATGCTGCGAAATGATGTATGCAGCGTGTGTGTGTCTAGTATGGAAGTGCCACTTCTAGACATGGCTGTACGTGTGCTGTGAGGGTGCTGGAGTGTGATTGGCTGGAGCTGGCTGGCAAGCCTGGCTCCAGGAAGTCTGGATGGGTCTGACCAGTGGTGAGTGGAGAGATTAGCATGCTGATGGCTGGGGAGGAGTGCACCTGGTTCCTGCATAGGGCTGGGCTTTCCCCACACCATGCTGGCTCCGCCCCCTGTGGTGCGTATAATGACCCTAGCCTCCCTAGTGAATGAAAGGGGTGGTTGAGCCATCAAGGATGCTCCAAAACCAGCTGCGACTGGTTTCTCCCCCACCCTGCACCTACAGACAAAGGATTTAGTAGTATAAGAAGGGGCTGTGTCCCCTAACAAAATGTTCTTCGCTGATCCTGTCTGAGGGGGCTGCTGCTGTTGCTGGGCAGGAGGATCGCCACTTGGACTGCCTCCCTGCCTGGAGGCCCAGTGAGCTGGCTCTGGGCCCAGTCTTGCCCCCTGCCTACCTAAGGACTTTGCTGGACTTTTTGTTCACCCTTCAAGCGCTTGAAAGCGCTGTATTTTATGCCCTAGCGCTTGGGAGCGCTTATTTCTGCTGCTAGCGCTTGGGAGCGCTCTATTTTACTTATAGCGCTTGAGAGCGCTGTACTTTCCTTCTAAGCGCTGGCAGCGCTTTGTTTTCCCCTCTAGCGCTGGGAGCGCTGTATTTGCCGTTGTAGCGCTTGGGAGCGTTTGTTTGGCCACTGGCGCTTGGGAGCGCTTGGTGCTCCAAGCCGGTGCCCACCCGGCATTTGCCGCAAATTGCCGCGGATCTCCATTGGGAGCGAGTGCCACCTCGCTTTATATTTAAATTATAGAGGGAGCCTACCCCTCGTGTATCTCCCCGCATCACCGCCGCAACCCGGGACAACCGAACATCGCTGCCGGCCCGCGACCAGGAAGTCAGGCAGGCCGGGGCGGGACAACCGGAACCGGAAGTAGGAGGGCAGGAGCCTACCCCGCCTCCCACGAAAGATTCGCGGCTGTTTTGGGCACCGGAGCAGGCAGGAGCCTACTCTGCGCCCCGGTGCACTCGCCCAGAAGAGGGAGGAGAAGCAGAGCCGCCGCCAGACCCGGTGAGTGGGGCAGAGGAGAAGGGAGGGGCGCCGGGACACATTGTCGGTGTCCCCCCCCCAGAAACGCGATCTCGCGCTCGTTGTTATTGTGAAGCCACGAGGGCTTCAGGGGGCATTTCTTTTGGCCAGTTTTGATTATTTGGAGCCCCAAGAAGGCTCTAGGCGCCCCACTTGTTTTACGAGCCTGAGAGGCTCAAGGGGCATTTGCTACATCTTGAGTCCCCCAGAGGGGGGAACTCCAACAAAGGCGGCCCACGTGTTCGCGGGTCCCCCGTGAGGGACCCCACCGCCCAGTGAGGCTGCATCCTTGTTTTGAGAGCCACGGAGGCTCTAGGGGGCAATCAAATACTCAGAGCCCCGAGAGGCTAACGGGGACATTTTATTTCTTCAGAGGCTGCAAAGCTCCCACATTGGCCCCCTCCTTGTTGATTACAGCTGCCCAGCACTTCGTGGGCAGCTGCCACGTTTAGGCCCCTGACACTGGGACACAGGGCGTCCTAGCCCTAGAGAGGCCAGTTGGCCTAGGGACTGTCACCGGTGGTGACTAATGTGAGATTTGCGCAACTTGTGATTTACTTGCTAAGGTGATTTCTGCGCAATTGTTATTTCTTACACCTCTGAATGTTTTTAGGCATCATGTGTTTTCCTTCCCTGCACCTCTGAATATTTTTTAGACATCATGTGTTTTCCTTCCTTACACCTCTGAATGTATGTTATGCATCATGTGTTATGTGCTTATACCCCTACAGGTATTGTGATACTTAGGTGGTTGTTCTCCTAGTACAGGTGGTGCTAGTGAGGTCCTGGTTACCAGTAGTGACTGGTTGTGTGCTAATTTGTGCTTCAGTGATTTTACATTCTATGTGCTATGTTCTAAAAGTGTTACTTCTAAAAGTGCTGATTCCTGACAGTGGTCCAGGTGGCCCTGTCTTGTACATACCCCTGTAAATTCTGCCCGTGCCTGTTGGCACATTGTAAAGTGTGTGTGTTGGACTCGGCCTCGTGGCGTGGTCCTACCCCTCCCGCATGGCGGGCCTGGGACGACATCGGCCCTCCGTCGACCCGCTGTCGACCCCCCTGAACACGAACCCTCGACGAGAGCAGCCCCCCTGGCAACCCACGGCTCTCCCCCCTGGGACCCCGGCGGACCCTGCTCGCCAACACAGCCGGTCTGGCGACCAGGCCAGACCACCATTTCCGGCCCGACTCCATCTTGGGCCCATCACGTCCCGAGCACGGGGCCGCAGCCATCCCTGGCCCCGGCCTCAGCGAAGCCCCGACATCGAGGCACCAAGATCCGCCCAGGTGGTAGAGTGGCCACTTGGCAGAGCCCGGAAGAGGGGAGTTTCGAGGGGCCTCCAGCCGTCCCCGGACGCCTGGTATCGATCGCCCTTCAGCCTCCCTGGGTGCTGGCTCCACCCCCCTGCTGGGTGTCTGGACACCTTCATCCCGGCCCCTCTGAACCCCAGACGCGAGGGTCCGGACATCAAAGGACTCCAGTCCTATATCTGGGCCAGCCCTGGATTAGGACTCCAGTTGTATCTTGGAGTCGAAGCCCTGCTGACCTTGTCGCGGCTGATCCTGATCCGAACTCTTGCACCTGGAACCTTCGAGGCTCTGCTGACTCTGTCGCGGCCTGACCAAGCTGAACCACCTTCGAGGCCCTGCTGACGCTGTCGCGGCCTGCCCAAGCTGAACCACCTTCGAGGCCCTGCTGACGCTGTCGCGGCCTGACCAAACTGAACCATCTTCGAGGCCCTGCTGACGCTGTCGCGGCCTGACCGAACTGAACCATCTTCGAGGCCCTGCTGACGCTGTCGCGGCCTGACCGAGCTGAACCACCTTCGAGGCCCTGCTGACGCTGTCGCCGCCTGACCCCTTGAACTATCCACGCACCATTTGGTGCCAAGACTGTCCCGCTACCCCCTATCCCCGAAACCAAGACTTTACGGATCCCTCGATCCTTGCCTGCTAACCTGCAAAGGACTTGCCTTAATTGCTTATATAAAGATTCTTGTGAATATTCCTCCTGTGTGGTGTCCATCTGTAAGTAGTGTGATTGCTCAGCTGTTACGATTGTAGGAGAGGAGCCTCGCCAAGGAGGCCTCCCTACGGCGCTCGGCCTATTCCATACAGAGAGGTGGGTCTCGGGGCGGACAGTCAGACACCTTCTGTCTCCCCTGGGGTCGCCTTTCCAACATTGGTGGCAGCGGTGGGATCCGAGCCCGCGCAAATCGTACAGCGAGTAACTCGCCACTACTAACAGAGACCCACAACCACGATGACTAGTAAAGAAGCCGGAACAACCGCAGAATTCCAGAAAGAACTATTAGAGGAGTACACCCATAAAGAACTCAAACAATTCTGCAAAGCCCTAGGTATTGCTACCACCGGACTAAGCACAATAGACGATTTTAAAGACGCGTTACAAACATGGGTGGAGACCGGAGCGACCCCACCCCAAACCAACGAGGACATTGTCCTAGAAGTACCCCTGAGTACAGTCGTAGCCCCAGTGGAAGAAAGAACCGCCAACAAAGAACCGGGCCTCTCCCACGAAGACGCCCGGGAGCGAGAGAGGAGTCGGCTCCATGAACTAGAGCTCGCCCGACTCCGGCTGGATGGAGAGCTTCAATTAGCAGCAAAGAAAATGGCCATTGAACAACTACGATTAGAGGGAGATCTGGAAGAGAGGCGGAGGCAAAGAGAATTGGACGAAAAAAAGCTCACGTACGAACACGAGCGTGGCCTCAAAGAACTAGAGATCAAAGCCAAGATCGAAGAGGCTGGCGCCGCGGTAATCCGGAACCCTCCACCTCCTGCCGACCCGAAGGTCCACATTCCCAAGGATATTGTCAAGGAATACTACAAAAATGACGATATCCAGCAATGGTTCAAGGCGTATGAAGTTGCCATGACCGGGCACCGCATCCCGCGAAAAGATTGGGGTGCCGGCTTGTGGGGGAGATTCGTCAGCGAAGGAAGAGACACCCTGCTAGAGCTGGCCGAGGACATGATGTCCTCCTATGACCACACGAAGGACGCCCTGTTCACCCGGTATGGCCTCACCCCCGAGATGTACCGACAGAGGTTCAGAGAGTGCAAAAAGATTCCCGGTACCACGTGGGTGGAGTACGTAAACTTTTATAGCCGGGCCCTGGAAGGATGGATAAAGGGCAGCAAAGTGTCCACCTACGAGCAGCTGTTCGACCTCATCGTTTGGGAGCACCTCTCCAACAACTGCTTTGTCGAGCTCAGGCAGCATCTCCTCGACAGTAAGCTGACCGAGCCCCGAAAACTCGCCGTCGAGGCTGATCGATGGGTGAGCACCCGGGTCCCCCGGACCCCGATAGGAGAAATGGGACGGAACGGCCAGGGGCACCCCCGCCAGCGTGGCGGCGGAGGAGGCCAGAACAGGAGCCGAGACTTCCCGTCGGCCCCGGGCCGGAGTCCGCCTCGGGGGTCCCCCCAGAAGAACACTTCGCCATCCCTGACCAGAAGAGGGCCCCCACCAGCGCGGCCGGGGCCCCACCCGAACATTACTTGCCACAGATGCCAGCCGACCGGTCACTATGCCAGTGACCCCCTCTGCCCCATGAACCAGCGCCCCGGCACCACCGGGTCTCCGACTCGCCAGTTCGCTGCTGCAGCCCTGGGGGAAGGGGGAGAAGAAGACGAAGAGGTCTACAACGAAGATCAGACCGAGTATGAACCGGCCGCCATGGCCCTAGCCTGCCTGGGCGAAAGAGACATGGTCCCCCAGGCCCCGCTACCGAGGAACACTCAAAAGTACCGTCAGTGGGTCCACATCAATGGACCACGGACCGAAGCCCTCCGAGACACGGGAGCCAGTGTGATGGCCATCCGCTGCCACTTGGTGACCCCAGAACAGATCATACCAAACGTGCGATGCCCCGTGAGGGCCGCCGACAACTCCGAAACTCTGTGTCAGATGGCCCGAATCCCCTTCGAGTGGGGGGGGTGTCGGGCACCCTCAAAGTGACCGTCCGGGACGACGCCCCCGTGGACGGCCTCCTTGGAAACGACCTCGAGAGCTCTCCCTGGGCCCAAGTCGAACGGAGAGAGCATCTAGGAATGATGGGACTACCAGAGTGGATCTGCGCGACGACCCGATCCATGACTGCCCGGGCCCTGGCGGCACCCGAGGCCACCCCGACTGAAGAGCCAGAGTGGCCCGTGCCCCCAGCGCCCGCAGTCAATGAAGAATCCGACCCCGAGCCCGAACCATCGGAGCATGACCAAGAAGGCAGCGCCGAACTCAGCGACATCCCCGAACTAGCCCAATGGCGCCAAGAGGGTGGTCCCACCCGAGAACAATTCCGGCAGGAACAGAAAACCTGCCCCTCCCTCGAGGGGACCCGACAGCAAGCCACCGCCCAAGCTGCCGGGGACACCTCGGGGTCCCCCTGGGTCTACTGGGACCACGGCCTCCTATACAGTGAACAGAAAATTGCCGAGCTAGGGGCCAGCCGAGTGTTGGTGGTCCCCCTACGATTCAGAGACTTCCTTTTGAACCTGGCACACGATGTGCCCCTCGCCGGGCACCTGGGGCAGGACAAAACTTACAGTCGCCTGGTGACCCATTTCTACTGGCCGAAGATGCGCAACGATGTGCATAACCACTGCCGCACCTGCCCGACATGCCAAGCCAGCGGAAAGAGCGGAGGGAAGGTGAAGGCCCCGCTCCAACCCTTTCCAGTAGTGACCACTCCATTCGAACGAGTGGGGATAGACATCGTGGGGCCCTTGGACCCCCGAACCTCGCAAGGGCATCGCTTCATCCTCGTCCTGGTGGACCATGCCACCCGCTATCCCGAAGCCATCCCCCTACGAACCATAACGGCTCCCGTGGTGAACCGAGCACTGATGGAGATCTTCTCCAGAGTGGGGTTCCCCCGAGAAGTCGTGAGCGATCGGGGCACAAACTTTATATCAAAGTATATGCGGTCCCTGTGGCAACAGTGCGGGGTCACGTATAAATTCACCACCCCGTATCACCCCCAAGGGAATGGACTTGTGGAGCGGTTTAACCGGACACTCAAGGGGATGATCCAGGGCCTAGAAGAGCCCCTCCGCCGCAAATGGGACGTCCTGCTGCCCTGCCTCTTGTTCGCCTATCGGGAGGTACCACAGAAATCCCTGGGCTTCAGCCCCTTTGAACTCTTGTACGGGCACCCTGTCCGAGGTCCCCTCAGCCTGGTCAAAGAAGGCTGGGAAACTACAGTCCAAGACGCACCGCCGGATGTCTACCGGTACCTCCTGACCCTACGAAGCCAGACTCGGAAGTTCCGGGCCCTTGCCGAGGCCAATCTTGAGGCCAGTCAGGAGGACATGAAACGCTGGTATGACCAGAACTCTTCATCCATCGAGTTCGAGCCGGGCCAGCGGGTCTGGGTCATGTCCCCGGTCGAACCTTGTGCCCTCCAGGACAAATGGTCGGGCCCCTTCAAAGTGATCGAGCGCAAGAGCCCTGTCACCTATCTCGTGGACATGGAGTCCCCCCGAAACCCCCTACGGGTTCTGCACGCCAACCGGCTCAAGCCTCATTTTGCCCGCACAGAACTGAGCCTGCTGCTAGCTACCGACGATGGGGCCGAAGACGACTCCGAGCCCCTGCCCGACCTCCTAAGGTGCGCTGAGAAAGACGGCTCCGTCGAGGGAATCTCTCTCTCCTCCGACCTGACCCCAGCACAATGCCGAGACTGCCAAGAACTGTTGGGGCGATTTACGGACCTGTTCTCCCTCACCCCCGGGGTGACCCAGTGGTGTGTCCACGATGTCGACACCGGGGACAGCCAGCCAGTGCGACACCGGGCCTACCGAGTTCCCGACCGAGTTCGGGCCTGCTTCCAGACAGAAGTTACCAAGATGCTGGCCCTGGGGGTGGTCGAACCCTCCGACAGTCCCTGGGCCAGCCCAGTGGTCCTGGTCCCAAAAGCCGCCGCACCTGGCACCCCTCCAGAACTCAGGTTTTGTGTCGACCATCGGGGACTGAATGCTGTTACCAGAACCGACGCACATCCCATCCCCCGGGCCGATGAACTAATCGACCGCCTGGGAGCCGCCAAGTACCTCAGTACCTTCGACCTCACAGCCGGGTACTGGCAGATCGGCCTCCCTCCAGGCGCCCAGGAGCGGTCGGCATTCTCCACACCCGACGGCCACTTCCAATTCAAGGTGATGCCCTTCGGCATGAAAAACGCCCCAGCCACCTTCCAGAGACTGGTGAACAAAGTGCTGGCGGGGCTAGAAGAATTCAGCGCCGCCTATCTAGATGACATTGCAGTGTACAGCCTTCACTGGGCCGAGCACCTGACGCACCTCTGGGAGGTCCTGACGGCCCTCCGCCGGGCCGGACTAACTGTGAAAGCCAGCAAGTGCCAGATAGGTCAAGGATCCGTGACCTACCTGGGACACCAAGTGGGGAGCGGCCACGTGGCTCCCCTCCAACCCAAGATTGACGCCATCGTGGCCTGGGAGCCCCCGGTCACCCAGACAGCCGTCCGGGCCTTCCTGGGGCTCACTGGATATTATCGGCGATTCATCAAGAACTATGGGAGCATTGTGGGGCCCCTCACTGAACTGACCTCGAAGAACCGGCCACAAAAAGTACAATGGACACCCACGTGTCAGGTGGCCTTCGAGACTTTGAAAACAGCCATGTGCACCGCCCCTGTGCTCCAAGCCCCTGACTACAGCCGGGAGTTTGTAGTCCAGACCGACGCCTCGGAGCACGGCATCGGGGCGGTCCTATCCCAGATTGACCGCGAGGGGATTGACCATCCTGTGGCCTTCATCAGCCGGCGGCTGCTGGCCAGAGAGCAGCGATGGAGCACCATTGAAAGAGAGGCCTTCGCCATCGTATGGGCCCTCAAGAAACTCAGGCCCTACCTCTTCGGCACCCACTTCCGGGTCCAGACTGACCACCGGCCCCTGCGGTGGCTGATGCAGATGCGTGGCGAAAACCCAGAGCTGCTGCGCTGGTCCATCTCCCTCCAAGGGATGGACTTCACGGTGGAGCATCGCCCTGGCGACGACCACGCCAATGCTGACGGCCTGTCCCGATTCTTCCGCCTCGACGAGGAGAATCCCCAGGAAGATGGGTGACTCTCCCCGCCTTCAGCTGGAGGGCACGTGTGTTGGACTCGGCCTCGTGGTGTGGTCCTACCCCTCCCGCATGGCGGGCCTGGGACGACATCGGCCCTCCGTTGACCCGCTGTCGACCCCCCTGAACACGAACCCTCGACGAGAGCAGCCCCCCTGCCAACCCACGGCTCTCCCCCCTGGGACCCCGGCGGATCCTGCTCGCCAACACAGCCGGTCTGGGGACCAGGCCAGACCACCCTTTCCGGCCCGACTCCATCTTGGGCCCATCACGTCCCGAGCACGGGCCGCAGCCATCCCTGGCCCCGGCCTCAGCGAAGCCCCGACATCGAGGCACCAAGATCCGCCCAGGTGGTAGAGTGGCCACTTGGCGGAGCCCGGAAGAGGGGAGTTTCGAGGGGCCTCCAGCCGTCCCCGGACGTCTGGTATCGATCGCCCTTCAGCCTCCCTGGGCGCTGGCTCCACCCCCCTGCTGGGTGTCTGGACACCTTCATCCCGGCCCCTCTGAACCCCAGACGCGAGGGTCCGGACATCAAAGGACTCCAGTCCTATATCTGGGCCAGCCCTGGATTAGGACTCCAGTTGTATCTTGGAGTCGAAGCCCTGCTGACCTTGTCGCGGCTGATCCTGATCCGAACTCTTGCACCTGGAACCTTCGAGGCCCTGCTGACGCTGTCGCGGCCTGACCAAGCTGAACCACCTTCGAGGCCCTGCTGACGCTGTCGTGGCATGCCCAAGCTGAACCACCTTCGAGGCCCTGCTGACGCTGTCGCGGCCTGACCAAGCTGAACCACCTTCGAGGCCCTGCTGACGCTGTCGCGGCCTGACCGAACTGAACCATCTTCGAGGCCCTGCTGACGCTGTCGCGGCCTGACCGAACTGAACCATCTTCGAGGCCCTGCTGACGCTGTCGCGGCCTGACCGAGATGAACCATCTTCGAGGCCCTGCTGACGCTGTCGCGGCCTGACCCCTTGAACTATCCACGCACCAGTTGGTGCCAAGACTGTCCCGCTACCCCCTATCCCCGAAACCAAGACTTTACGGATCCCTCGATCCTTGCCTGCTAACCTGCAAAGGACTTGCCTTAATTGCTTATATAAAGATTCTTGGGAATATTCCTCCTGTGTGGTGTCCATCTGTAAGTAGTGTGTTATATGGCATTATGTCTTTAATGTTTAGACGTTGGCTATTTGATATATAAACATCTGTATACCTGAACTGTTTGTGATTTACTGTCTGTTGGACTTGGCCCTTCTGGCAGGTTCACCCCTAGACGTTTTGCTTTTAATGGTGACCTGGTACTGGTGATTTTTTGGGTTCTGCGCACTTTCACTGTGTCCCAGTGGAAAGTGCGTGCGCACTTTGAGTGCATGTGGTGAGATAGGCCTGCCCTCCTATAGGAATGCATGGGGAATGTATGTCAGGCTCGAGTCTGGTATGTGCGGACTCTTGTAATTGAATGCTGCGAAATGATGTATGCAGCGTGTGTGTGTCTAGTATGGAAGTGCCACTTCTAGACATGGCTGTACGTGTGCTGTGAGGGTGCTGGAGTGTGATTGGCTGGAGCTGGCTGGCAAGCCTGGCTCCAGGAAGTCTGGATGGGTCTGACCAGTGGTGAGTGGAGAGATTAGCATGCTGATGGCTGGGGAGGAGTGCACCTGGTTCCTGCATAGGGCTGGGCTTTCCCCATACCATGCTGGCTCCGCCCCCTGTGGTGCGTCTAATGACCCTAGCCTCCCTAGTGAATGAAAGGGGTGGTTGAGCCATCAAGGATGCTCCAAAACCAGCTGCGACTGGTTTCTCCCCCACCCTGCACCTACAGACAAAGGATTTAGTAGTATAAGAAGGGGCTGTGTCCCCTAACAAAATGTTCTTCGCTGATCCTGTCTGAGGGGGCTGCTGCTGTTGCTGGGCAGGAGGATCGCCACTTGGACTGCCTCCCTGCCTGGAGGCCCAGTGAGCTGGCTCTGGGCCCAGTCTTGCCCCCTGCCTACCTAAGGACTTTGCTGGACTTTTTGTTCACCCTTCAAGCGCTTGAAAGCGCTGTATTTTATGCCCTAGCGCTTGGGAGCGCTTATTTCTGCTGCTAGCGCTTGGGAGCGCTCTATTTTACTTATAGCGCTTGAGAGCGCTGTACTTTCCTTCTAAGCGCTGGCAGCGCTTTGTTTTCCCCTCTAGCGCTGGGAGCGCTGTATTTGCCGTTGTATTTATTTATTTTATTTTATTTGCTTATAGAGCGCCTGACTAGACCCCCGAAGGGGTATCTCCGCGCTATAACTGCAGGTGGAGGTAAGAGTAATAGTATAATCAGATATGAAATGAAGTAGCGTTAATGGCTGGGAAACAGATAGGTTTTTAGATTTTTTCTGAACATTAAGTGGTTAGTGATTGACCTTAGTTCAAGCGGTAGTGAGTTCCATAATATGGGTCCAGTGTGGGCCAGGGCACGGCCACCTTGTCTGGTTTTCTTGATTCTGGGTGTTTTAAGAAGTTGCTGGTTACTGGAACGCAAAGAGCGTCCTGGAATGTAAGGCTGAAAGATGTCAGTGAAATACTTAGGGCCTATCCCAATTAGGCTCTTGTGTATAGTACAAAGAGTCTTGAACTGAACTCGTTTCTTCACTGGAAGCCAGTGAAGCTGAGACAGTAGGGGGCAAGAAGGTGTTCTAGGAGGAGCATTCACGACAATCCTTGCGGCAGTGTTTTGAATGACCTGCAATTTCTTGAGTTGCTCCTCGTTGGCTCCTTGGAGCAATCCATTGCAGTAGTCAACCCTACTAATAACCAGCGCCTGCACCAAGGTTTTTCTGTGGTGATCAGGAAGATAGGGAAAGACACGTCTTAGCATCCCTATAGCCCGAAAACAGGTGCCAGCTACTTGATTAACGTGGTCCTTGAAGGTAAGTTGTTGGTCAAATAATACTCCCAAGTTTCTGATCTTACTCTTGGGGGTAGGGACGGGGCCCAGTTCTTGGGGCCACCAGTCTGATGACCAGTGTGTCATCGCCTGACCGAACAACATCACTTCGGTTTTCCCGACGTTACACTGCAGACAGTTTGATGACATCCAGTCTGCAATGGCTCTCATGCCATCTGCAAATGATCTTTTAACTGCAGGCGTAAGATTTTTAAAGGGAAAAAGGAGTTGGGTGTCGTCAGCGTACGACACAGGGGTGAACCCGAAAGATCTCGCTAGGTTGGCAAGGGGGGCCACATATATGTTGAAAAGTGTGGGGCTCAGACATGAGCCCTGTGGCACCCCCTTATTGAGCTCCCTGTAGGTGGATGTGTGGGCGCCCAGCCTAACCTCTTGAGACCGCCCGGACAGAAAGCTCTCCAACCATGTCAAAGCCCCTCCCCCTATTCCCACCTCCTTTAGGCGATGGAGAAGCACCTTGTGTGACACCGTATCGAAAGCGGCGGAAAGATCCAGCAGCACCAGAATCATAGAGCAGCCCTCATCCAGTGCCATTTTGATGTTGTTGGTCACTGTTTGAAGTGCTGATTCTGTGCTGTGGTTCGGCCTGAACCCCGATTGAGAGTGGTCCAGGCCTTCCGTCGCTTCCAGATGTTGGGAAAGATAGGTATTCACGTGCTTCTCCGTGATCTTGCCCAGGTAGGGTAGGAGAGAGATGGGACGAAGGTTGGATAGGTCTGTCCAGGGGGAGGATGCCTTTTTTCTTATCGGGTTCACCACTGCCTTTTTCCAATCTGCCGGGACCTGGCCTGTCCTAAGGGAGATGTTGACCATTTCAAGTATGTGGGGACCTAAAAGAGGAATCAGAGGTCCTACCATTTTGGCTGGGACAAGGTCATTGGGAGATCCTGTTTTAATATGGTTACAGAGAGTAAGAAGCTCTGTATACGTAACGGGAGGGAAGGACGTCAGAGAGGGTTTATTGTCTATAGTGGTAGTCGTAGTAGGACATTGATTAGTGTTATTTTTATTGATATTGTTGGCAGCTACTATTTTTTCATATATAATGTTGATTTTATTCTCAAAAAACAATGAGACTTTGTCGCACAGGTCCTGCGAAAAGTCGTCTGAGCTTTCACAGGCCGTGGGCTTAATAAAGTTTTGGAGAATATTAAAAAGCTCCTTAGGGCTATTGCCTGCCTCTGCTATTTGCTGTGTTAATTGTTGTTTTCTTGCCAGCTTTATATTTTTATAGTATTCTGATTGAGCTTTTATAAAGATCAAACGGTAGTCTACATTTTTAGTTTTTCTCCAAACTTTCTCCATATGTCTACACTTTTGTTTTTCTGCCCTCAGTTCCTTTGTATACCATTTTTCTTGTTTTGACACTGGATGTTGTTTGTGTTTTTTTAAGGGAGCTATAATTTCAATTGCTTTTTTTATGGATTCATTCAGCTTAGCTAGGGCTAGATCCGCTGTATCAGATTCTAAAAAGTTTGGATCTGTCCATGCTTCTTGAGCTGTGTTAGCATTGACTTTATGCCATTGACGTCTCCAGGAGGGGGGGGGAGGAGCGTTCTTAATAGGTCTCACAGGAGTTAGTAGCATAAATTCCAGTAGAGAGTGATCGGTCCATGATATACTTGCGGCCAGGGAACAGTTTATTTTGGCAGAATTGGAGAAGATAAGATCAAGCATGTGTCCTCCTATGTGAGTAGGTCCTTGATTTTTTAATTCCAAGCCCAGATTCGATAGATCTGTAAGTAGAGCCGTGGATTCTGTTAGCATTGGCTGATCTACGTGTATGTTAAAATCACCTAGAAGTAGGAAGTCTTCTTTGGATTTTATATGTGGGGCTAAAATTTCCTGAAGGGTGAGTGCAAAATTAGAATCTGCTCCCGGGGGACGGTAAACCAGAGCACCCTTCCAGGTGAAGTGATTAGTTAGGTGAATTTTAAAAAGCAAAATTTCTAATTGTGAGTTAGAGTGTTGTTCAATGATTGTACATTGTATATTATCCTTATATATAATTGCCACACCACCTCCAATTTTAATATCTCTGTCTAGATGTTTGATTTTGTACCCAGAGGGAATCCCCATTGCAATGGCTGTAACTGTATGGGGTTTCAGCCAGGTTTCCACAAGGAAACATACATCTGGTTGGATAGAATGTATTAGGTCCCAAACCTGATGTTGATGTTTAGGTAGGGAACGTACGTTCAGGAGAAAACTTTTCAAACCTTTGACAGAAGCATTGGAATCTGGGGGGGGCAAGTTGTTGTTCAGTAGGTGTCGACACAGAGGACAAGAGTAGGCCTCCTCAATGCGATGCCAGGGAATGACTGTGCTACAGCATGTAGGTGGTCTGAGACTACGTAAAGTGTGGGCTGAGTAATAAAGAGGTTGAGAATCCTTACCAATAACTGTTTGGGGGAAAAGACCAGAGTCCATCGCCCCTCGCCCCGTCCTGTCGCGGACGGGCGCAGACGGGCTTTTCTTAGGCGCTTCTTAGGCGCGCTCGAAGGCGCCCCCTGCGCGCAACCGCTGCGCGCTTGTGGAAAGGGCGTGGCTAAATAGCCCGGAGTGAGGTAGCCACTAGAGCGCTAACCTCAGCTCCGGCTAACCGGAAGTGCAGCCTGGCTCTTGCCTGTCCGCCCTCCGCACAACGGCACTACTTGCCGAGTCGGACCGGGGCGGGCAGACTGTAATATTGAGCCCAGGCGAGCGATGAGAGTGGGAGAGAAAGCTAGATTTAAATGAGAGACCTGAGTAGTCTGTCAGGTAAGATAAAAAGCGCAAATGTAAAAAGCATTTTTGAGCGTTTGGGAGCGTTTGTTTGGCCACTGGCGCTTGGGAGCGCTTGGTGCTCCAAGCCGGTGCCCACCCGGCATTTGCCGCAAATTGCCGCGGATCTCCATTGGGAGCGAGTGCCACCTCGCTTTATATTTAAATTATAGAGGGAGCCTACCCCTCGTGTATCTCCCCGCATCACCGCCGCAACCCGGGACAACCGAACATCGCTGCCGGCCCGCGACCAGGAAGTCAGGCAGGCCGGGGCGGGACAACCGGAACCGGAAGTAGGAGGGCAGGAGCCTACCCCGCCTCCCACGAAAGATTTGCGGCTGTTTTGGGCACCGGAGCAGGCAGGAGCCTACTCTGCGCCCCGGTGCACTCGCCCAGAAGAGGGAGGAGAAGCAGAGCCGCCGCCAGACCCGGTGAGTGGGGCAGAGGAGAAGGGAGGGGCGCCGGGACACATTGTCGGTGTCCCCCCCCCAGTAGCGCGATCTCGCGCTCGTTGTTATTGTGAAGCCACGGCATTTCTTTTGGCCAGTTTTGATTATTCGGAGCCCCAAGAAGGCTCTAGGCGCCCCACTTGTTTTACGAGCCTGAGAGGCTCAAGGGGCATTTGCTACATCTCGAGTCCCCCAGAGAGGGGGACTCCAACAAAGGCGGCCCACGTGTTTGCGGGTCCCCCGTGAGGGACCCCACCGCCCAGTGAGGCTGCATCCTTGTTTTGAGAGCCACGGAGGCTCTAGGGGGAAATCAAATGTTCAGAGCCCCGAGAGGCTAACGGGGACATTTTATTTCTTCAGAGGCTGCAAAGCTCCCACATTGGCCCCCTCCTTGTTGATTACAGCTGCCCAGCACTTCGTGGGCAGCTGCCACGTTTAGGCCCCTGACACTGGGACACAGGGCGTCCTAGCCCTAGAGAGGCCAGTTGGCCTAGGGACTGTCACCGGTGGTGACTAATGTGAGATTTGCGCAACTTGTGATTTACTTGCTAAGGTGATTTCTGCGCAATTGTTATTTCTTACACCTCTGAATGTTTTTAGGCATCATGTGTTTTCCTTCCCTGCACCTCTGAATGTTTTTTAGACATCATGTGTTTTCCTTCCTTACACCTCTGAATGTATGTTATGCATCATGTGTTATGTGCTTATACCCCTACAGGTATTGTGATACTTAGGTGGTTGTTCTCCTAGTTCAGGTGGTGCTAGTGAGGTCCTGGTTACCAGTAGTGACTGGTTGTGTGCTAATTTGTGCTTCAGTGATTTTACATTCTATGTGCTATGTTCTAAAAGTGTTACTTCTAAAAGTGCTGATTCCTGACAGTGGTCCAGGTGGCCCTGTCTTGTACATACCCCCTGTAAATTCTGCCCGTGCCTGTTGGCACATTGTAAAGTGTGTGTGTTGGACTCGGCCTCGTGGCGTGGTCCTACCCCTCCCGCATGGCGGGCCTGGGACGACATCGGCCCTCCGTCGACCCGCTGTCGACCCCCCTGAACACGAACCCTCGACAAGAGCAGCCCCCCTGGCAACCCACGGCTCTCCCCCCTGGGACCCCGGCGGACCCTGCTCGCCAACACAGCCGGTCTGGCGACCAGGCCAGACCACCATTTCCGGCCCGACTCCATCTTGGGCCCATCACGTCCCGAGCACGGGGCCGCAGCCATCCCTGGCCCCGGCCTCAGCGAAGCCCCGACATCGAGGCACCAAGATCCGCCCAGGTGGTAGAGTGGCCACTTGGCAGAGCCCGGAAGAGGGGAGTTTCGAGGGGCCTCCAGCCGTCCCCGGACGCCTGGTATCGATCGCCCTTCAGCCTCCCTGGGCGCTGGCTCCACCCCCCTGCTGGGTGTCTGGACACTTTCATCCCGGCCCCTCTGAACCCCAGACGCGAGGGTCCGGACATCAAAGGACTCCAGTCCTATATCTGGGCCAGCCCTGGATTAGGACTCCAGTTGTATCTTGGAGTCGAAGCCCTGCTGACCTTGTCGCGGCAGATCCTGATCCGAACTCTTGCACCTGGAACCTTCGAGGCTCTGCTGACGCTGTCGCGGCCTGACCAAGCTGAACCACCTTCGAGGCCCTGCTGACGCTGTCGCGGCCTGCCCAAGCTGAACCACCTTCGAGGCCCTGCTGACGCTGTCGCGGCCTGACCGAACTGAACCATCTTCGAGGCCCTGCTGACGCTGTCGCGGCCTGACCGAACTGAACCATCTTCGAGGCCCTGCTGACGCTGTCGCGGCCTGACCGAGCTGAACCACCTTCGAGGCCCTGCTGACGCTGTCGCCGCCTGACCCCTTGAACTATCCACGCACCAGTTGGTGCCAAGACTGTCCCGCTACCCCCTATCCCGAAACCAAGACTTTACGGATCCCTCGATCCTTGCCTGCTAACCTGCAAAGGACTTGCCTTAATTGCTTATATAAAGATTCTTGTGAATATTCCTCCTGTGTGGTGTCCATCTGTAAGTAGTGTGATTGCCCAGCTGTTACGATTGTAGGAGAGGAGCCTCGCCAAGGAGGCCTCCCTACGGCGCTCGGCCTATTCCATACAGAGAGGTGGGTCTCGGGGCGGACAGTCAGACACCTTCTGTCTCCCCTGGGGTCGCCTTTCCAACAGTGTGTTTTTATCTAATGTGTTTTGGTGTAATACAAAGGCTATTTTTATATATAACCTTGTGTGGAGTTTCCTTTGTGGTGGGCCTTGGGTGTTGTTGCTGGGGGTGCGTGCGCAAACACTTAACTTACATCGCCTCCGAGTTTAGCCTTACTGCTTGTGCTACGTTACCAAGGGGGCTAGCAGGGCGTGTAACTCCCTTGCCCTGACGTGGAAGTGGTGGTCTCTGACTGACTTTGGTGCAAGCCCTGGCCAGCCAGGGATCCCATTTCTAACACTGTCACTAACTTTCAGCTACCCTACCCATCACTAACTACCTTGCACTTCCCCTCCCTGTCTTGGCACCGCCTATGTGAGTTATTAATTATGTAATATTGTCTTCCTGCAAAGTTATATTTGTACACTTGGACTTCCACCAATGTGATTAAATAACATTGGTTGTAAATCAATCGCTCTTTCGCTTCTTTGAAATTGCTGCTAAACTTTTATAATTTAGGTTTTTCCCTTGTTTATGTAAATATTTCAATGCACTGGCACTCCTCTCTTGCAATACCTGTATCGTAGCAGCTCAGCCAATCTTTCCTCAAGGGTGTTCGGAATCGTGAGGAAGATCCCGGGAAGAGGCCTCACGGTCCATGGAAGAACGCCACCTCACCAGCCAGTCCCAGGCCTCCTCAGGCGACTGGAAGAATAGCGACCTACCATCTGCTTGCACACGAAGCTTTGCAGGGAAGAGCATGGCATATTTCAAATTGTGCCCCCTGAGAGCACGCTTTATTTCCAGGAATGAGCGGCGTTCCTGCTGTACTTTGTAGCTAAAGTCTGGGAAAAAGGTGATGATCGAGTTCTCGAATTTCAGAGGTGGTCCACCCCTCGCGGCTTGGAGAATGATATTCAGGTCACGAAAATTGAAGATCCGCGCCAGAATGGGAGCGCCTGGTTTCGGAGGGCCGGTTCGATGGAGAAGTATTTAGAGAGGGACCGGGGTTGTAAATGATTTTGGATCAAGTCCTCAACTAACAGATCAGTGGCCTGCCCCCCCGGCCCGTTCGGGAACTACAAGGATGCACATATTGTTTCTCCTTGCGTGCCCTTCATAATCCTCCAGTCGGGCCTTAAGATCGGGTGTCTGGGCCTGCAGTTGCTTGACCACCGAATCCAGCCGTGTTGTGGAGGTCATGAGTGTGGCCATAGAGCCTTCATTCGCCTTGACCTGTTCCCCCATATTCTTCAGATCGGCGCAGATCATATCAATAGAGACAGTGTCAATTTTAAGTTCCAATGCAGTACGTGCCCCCTGGACCATCTCCATAATGTCTGCCAGAGTTGGGCCCTCATCAGCAGATTGTCACTTTTCTCTTGTAACACACTGTTTTCTACCTCTTACATTTGTTTATTTTCGATACTTGCACAAGTGCCTCCATGGCCTATGTAACGTTTGTTCTTGTGCTAGGGGGCCCTCCATATTTTGCAGTATTATACGTCTATGTTTACTTTGTACGCTTTTGTAACCTGCATATGTCACTTTTTCCTCCTGTAATGCACCGTTTGCAACCTCTTGTAGTTTGTTGGCTCACGATTGTCACTTTTGCAATGCACTGTTTGCTACTTCTTATATTTTGTTGGTTCACGATTGTCATTTTTGCTTCATTCAATGTAACGTTTGCTTTTGTACTTTGTTCACTTGTAATGTTCTCATGTATCAGTTCTGTTCCTAATGTGAAGCGCTCTGACACCTTCGGGGAAAGTCCGCGCTATATAAAATCGCATAAATAAATAAATAAAGAGGGGGGTGTAGGTTCCTCAGAGGGGGGTGTAGGTTCCTCAGAGGGGGGTCAGACCTGTCACTGTTCTGATATAGATGGAGTCTCTTGATGTCTCTGTTTGTTGTGTGTAGCGGAGGGGCGTGGCCCTGCCGATGGGGGCGTGGCTTGCAGAGGGGGCGTGGCCCTGCCGCTGGGGGCGTGGCTTGCAGAGGTGGCTCTGAAGCTGAGCTCGGCGCCTTTGACTCTTTGCTTTGTCATCGGTCGTAAGTTATAGGGGCAGCAACCCCCCCCTCCGCCGGTGACCTCTGACCCACGCGGGTCACATGGGGGATAGGGGGGGGGACGTGAGCCACGAGCTCATCTGAATGAAAAATTGTCTAGAATTTTCAATTCTATTAAGGACACGGAGGCGAGGATTATGCTTCTCTTTGCTTTACTGACAAATACAGCAGCCATTAAAAACTTTAAACTGGCATGACCCCGGAAGGACAACCCCCTCCAACAGTCTGCACCAATCACTGTCCAGTCCAATATATAATTGTCCATGTTAACAATACGACCTCCTCTTTCTTTGCGAATACATCATCCGTCCAACAAGACCGGAGGCCAACGTGGCAACTATCGCATCCAACGTCGAGGAAGTCACCTCCTGCACAACTGCAAACCGTCCCAGATCATAGGCTGGTCGACTCAAGTCTGCTTCTGCTGATCACCTGAAACAAGAATATATGTCGTAATGGCTATTCCCCAAACTGGATATACAATCAAGCCATCATAAACATTCGGGTGGGTACAATACATCACATAATCATGCAATAATGCATGAAATCACAGTTCTGCAAGCCCGGGTGGGATAATCCTCGCCTCCGAGTCCTTAATAGAATTGAAAAGTCTTTGTCGCGTCTGCTAGACAATTTTTCATTCTATGTCAGTCCACGGAGGCTCAGATTATGCTAGTTTAAAGTTTCTCCACCACCACTGAGGCCACATCCACAATAGGCTTATGATAAAACGTCTTGAAAGTGGATTCAGACGACCAATCTGCCGCAGTCATAATATCCTGAAGCCGAGAACCAGCACCCAAGGATTTAGAGGCCATAGCCCCCCTCACAGAATGAGCCCAAAATTTAGAGGTATCAATACCAGCAAGGTCCAACAACCAGGTAACCCACCTGGCCAGAGTCGCACAGGCGACTGGGCGGAAAGGTCTCTGCAATGAAATCAACAATTGACCATAGCCAGTCCTAAACTCTCTAGTACAATCCTCATATACCTTAAGACATTGAACTACACACAATTTACTGTGATGAGGAAAAGCAGGATAAGCAATACATTTTGTATGTGTCTTCGTACGTTTAGAAATCGTAAAAGAAACTCCAGAGGGAGTGAATACTCTACCTGCCAAATCCAAGGCCCGAATATCCGACACTCGCCTGCACGAGATCAAACAGAGCAAAATTGTAAGCTTCGCTGAGAGCTGTTTGCGAGATAGTCCCTCATTAGCCGGCCAGGCCGTCAAAAAACGCAGGACCACTGAAACGTCCCAAAGCTCAGTGTACCTGGGTTGAGGGGGATTCACCAAGCGGATCCCCCTAACTACTTTACACACCAGGGGATGCTCCCCTACAGGTTTGCCCTCAACATGCGGGTGTCCCGCCGAAATAGCTGACCGGAAATTATTCACCGATCTATAAGCCATTCCTGACCGTGCCAATTCAGATAGAAAATTCACTATCACAGTGATATCGGATCCCATCGGATCTCCCTGCCGTTCGTTACACCAACCAACCCATCGTCTCCAAGCTGACTCATAACACTTGTGAGTGGAAGGTGCCCATGCCTGAGACAAGAAAAAGAGAGCGTCTTGCGAAACTCCCGGCACTTGCCAACGGCGCCGGAAAGTCTCCAAGCCATAAGAGACAACTGCTCTTGAAGGACCAACGGATGGCAAAGACCCACCGGGTCCGTAAGAAGGTCCGGAAACGATGAGATCCGCACCGGCGATGCACAGGCGAGACTCATCGCCCCCGGGAACCATGCTTGTGCCTTCCAACACGGGGAGATCAAGATCACCTCCGCCTTCTGCCTCCGAACCTGAGCCAGAAACCTCGGGATCATGATAAACGGAGGAAACGCATATAGAATGCCCGTCGTCCACGACTGAAGAAAGGCGTCCGAGCTGATCGCCAACGGATCCGGCCACCAACTGTAAAACTGGGGCACTTGTCTGTTGAGCCGCGAGGCAAACAGATCCACCACACACGGACCCCATTTGCGGTCCACTGCCTTGAAGATCCTGGGATGCAACCTCCAATCGCTGGCATCTCTCAAGTATCGAGAGTTCCAATCCGCCGTCACATTGGCGGATCCCGGTATATACTCCGCCGTCACCGAAATCTGATGGGCCAGGCAATAATGCCAAAAGTCCTTGGCTATCTCCGCCAGGAGACGTGACCTGGTGCCTCCCAGGCGATTTATGTAACGCACCGCGGACACATTGTCCATGCGAAGGAGAATACAGCACGAAACTTTCTGAGGGGACAGAGTGCGGATCGCAAAAGAACCCGCCAGGAGTTCTAGACAATTGATGTGGAGACTCAGCTCTTCGCGGGACCACCGGCCCCCGGTCTCCACTGAGCCGCAACGGGCTCCCCAGCCCCAACGGCTGGCATCCGACTCTATCACCACCTCCGGGGTGGCTGCGAAAATGGCTCTGCCGTTCCACGCATCCATATGCTCTAACCACCAGTTTATCTCCGTACGAGCCTCCGCAGAAAGGGAAACTTGTTGGGCATAGGTCAGGCCCTTGCGTAAATGCAAGGCCTTCAAACGCTGCAGGGCCCTGTAATGTAAGGGACCCGGAAAGATCGCCTGGATCGAAGAAGCCAGTAGCCCTACCAGGCGTGCCAAAGTCCTCAATGAGATTGTCGGAGAGGCAAGCGCTCTCTTCAACTCCTTCCTGACCGCCACCCTCTTCTTGAGGGGCAAGAGTAACTGAGCTTTCACCGAGTCCACCTGGAAACCCAGGAACTCCATCACCTGAGAAGGTTGCAAGATCGACTTCTGTATATTCAGGAGGAAGCCCAAGTCCTGAAGGAGGTGGATCGTCCACGACAGATGGAGTGACACCACCTCCGGTGACTGTCCTAAAATCAAGATGTCGTCGAGGTAAATAATGAGGCGAACGCCCCTTTCCCTCAACCTCTGCACTATGGGTTTCATCAGCTTGGTGAAACACCATGGGGCGGATGACAGTCCAAAGGGCATGGCGGAAAACTCGAACCACTGGTTGCGCCACTGAAACTGTAGGAACCGCCTGTGCGGAGAATAAATGGCCACTGCCAGGTAGGCGTCCTTTAAGTCCAGGCGCACCATCCAATCCTGTGCCAATAGGATATCGTGCAGGAGGTGTATCCCTTCCATTTTGAAGTGACGATACACAACCCAGCCATTGAACTCTTTGAGGTTCAACACCAGTCGATACCCTTGGTCCTTTTTCGGGACCACAAAAACGGTGCTGACGAAGCCTAGCTCGTGTGGGGAGGATTCCACTATCGCCCCTTTCTGGAGCAAGGAGCATATCTCTGCGTCGATGAAACTCTGCTCTGTTTGGGAAAAATATAGCGGGTCTGGTCTCCGCCGCTGTACCGGGGAGGCATAGAACTCTATGTGAAAACCCTGTACTGTTTGTAACACCCAAGGGTCGTTCGTGAGTTGGCGCCACCTGTGGAGAAAAAGAGACAGTCTGCCTCCCACCATATGTTCTGACGGACATAGAAGTCGTACCTGAATAGGAGTAACCTCCTGAATTAGTCTGTTGTCCACGATAGTTTCCTCTCTGCCCCTTGCCTCGACCTCCTCTATCACGGGAGGGGTAGAAATTGGAGCGTCGATTGCCTCTGCCTCTCTGCTCTGCTCCACGCGAGGTCTGGGCGTCCGGCCCTATCAAAAACACCACTGTGGAGTACCCTCTTGATGTTGGACTGCGCCTTGTCCAGTGCGGAGAAGGTGGCAACGTATTTGCCCATTTCCTTGACAAATTTGTCTCAGAAAAGCATACCATTAGCTAGGGAACCTGGTTCGGAAGGGGCCATCTCCGCCAGCTGGGAATCTAGTCTCATAAGAAAAGAGCGCCTCCGCTCTGTAGATACGGCCACATTCGCATTTCCTAAAAAGCACATGGCACGTTGTGCCCATTCCAGAACCTCCGATACATCCAGTGGCACATTTTTATCCTTAGCCATAACTGCTGAGTCTAGAATCTTCGTGAGGGGTCCGGTGACATCTAACATTTTGTCCTGAACACCCCGCCACGCTCTATCCAGCCCCTTCTTTGGATCTTTTGCAAACTTTCGCATAAACGCCGCCATTGTGGGATCCAAATCTGGTGTGTCGGCTACCTTCCCTGTCAAGGATGGCCTGGGGCATTCAGATCGCAATGTGGCTCTCACCCCATTGTCGAAACCCTGTTGCAGGTTGTTACTCACATACTGTGCCACCTCTGGGCACTGTACCCATTCAGTGGACCTAGGATGCACAATATTGTTGGGGTTAAAAAGAAGGTTCTTGGGTACCTGACCATCGTCCGCCTTATGGGTGTGCTTCACCTTCCTAGATCTCTTTTTGGGAGCCACCGATTCCACCTCCGACTCAGAGGAATCCGGTGGAGTCGGGGAAGAATCCCCAGACGTGTCGTTCGCCATTGAGCCATGATCCTTCAGGACATTCCTGGCCATCCGAGCCAACACTTGGGCTGAGGATTGAGAAGAGGTACCGCCCTTTCTGGCTGATTTGAACTTTCTCTTTCCATAATTCTGAAGGGGTTTAGCAAAAGGCTTGAGAGCCTTGACTAGCGCACTCTTCACTGACCCTTGGACATGGGTATCCAGGGCCTCCACCAAATTTTCCTCCAAATGCTCTTCTTGCGGCTCATATTCTTCATTGGTTATCCTCCTCGGCGTAGTACGCCATAGCTCTAAAGCAGGGAGGTGTGGAGGAACTTCTAGGGGGGGAGTAGCCCAGGGGTGCCTCTAACACACACACCAACACAGGCAACTGAAACACTACTTTCAATGAGGCCGATTATAAGGTGGAAGGAGACCCCTTTATGCACACTGAAGACTCCCCTAGAGCAAAGCTCTAATCCGGATACGCTCCGTCAAGCGTTCAATGAGGCCAGGATTTATGCAGCCAAAGACGCGCGATGTGCGAGGAGCCGGTAATGTAAGAAAACGAAAGCCGGCTCCTTGCGCATGCGCGTCGCGTGTGGGGCCGGGCTCGACTGCCTCCTGAGCGCGAGCGTCTCACGTCTGCCTCCTCCTGCTCCACCGCCCCCTACCGAGCACACCGCATGCCTCGGTTCGCGTCCCGAGCGAGGGAAACACACGCGCGGGCATACACAACAAAATGGGGCAAATATCTCAAAATAATAATAACCACAAAATTCACCAAACACATCAAAATACGAGCGAGGACCCGCTCAGCAACCACAAGATCACTGGCTCGCGCGCGCGCCGTTAACAACCACCGCCCTTATAACCATTACCCCCAAGAAAGAAGTAACATGAAGGGCACTTAACTCGCTGCTGCAGCAGCAAAGAAAGAGGAGGTCGTATTGTTAACATGGACAATTATATATTGGACTGGACAGTGATTGGTGCAGACTGTTGGAGGGGGTTGTCCTTCCGGGGTCATGCCAGTTTAAAGTTTTTAATGGCTGCTGTATTTGTCAGTAAAGCAAAGAGAAGCATAATCTGAGCCTCCGTGGACTGACATAGAATGCATGTACTGTCCGCCGGTGTTCTAACTAGATTTCCAACCCCGTCGTTTTGTACACCCCCTACGTCGGAGCGGTGCTGATTCATGCAGTTTGTGCCTGTGTATTGGCGCACCCCCGTCTGGCTGTGCACTCGTGCACGCTAGTCACTTACGCATGCGCACACACGAGGGGGAGACGGGGAAAGGCATAATTATACTAATACTTGAACATGCAGCCACACTCGGCTCTTTATGGACACTTAACTCCTTTTTATTTGTTCAGCTCATTTGACGTCACATGCTCCTGCGGCGGCGGCGGGGGGGGGGGTTGATTATTAATTTATTTATTTATTTATTTATTTATGCATTTTTCTATAGCGCGGACTTTACCCGAAGGCGTCAGAGCGCTTCACAAAAGGAACAGAACTGATACATGAGAACATTACACAGGAACCGATTACAAAATTAGATGTTACATTACATACGGTAAAAGTGACAATTGTGAGCAAATAAAACACATGAGGTAGTAAAAATTGTGAGCAACCAAAAATACATGAGGTAATAAAGAGTGCACAAGAGGAAAAAGTGACAAGTGTGCAGGATATAAGAGAAAACAAGGTATAGTTAGAGGTATAATACTGCAATATGAGCTAGACACTCAGGCACAAGAACAGGCGTTAAATAGGCAAAGGAGGCCCTTGTGCAAGTATCTAAGGCAGGTAGCAAACCGTGTGTTACAAGGGCCAAGTGGTGTGTGCATGTTACACAAGGGCACCAAACACAAGTATATGGAAAATACTGCATAACAAAGGCAGGCATTCCAACCACAAGAACACACTGGGAAGGCACTTCTATGGTCATGGAGAGTAGAGTTTTCAGTAGTGGGAAGTCTTCCTTCAAATAACAAAGAGGACGTGAATTACTTTTGGAGGTGTCTCTGGAGGAGGAGAACTTTGAGGTCCCTTTTGAAGGCCTGGGAGGGGGCAGTGGTCCGGAGCTGAGGCGGAACAGAGTTCCAGATTCTCACCGCGTTGCCTGAGAAGGATTGGGTCATCGTTCTTTCCTTCTTGAAAGTGGGAGGTTCAAGCAGTAGGATCTCCGCATTGCGTGAAGGTCTAGAGCCTTCAGAGAGTTTTAGTTTATTCGCCAGGTAGCGAGGAGAGGAGAAGTGCAAGGCTTTGTGGGTGATACAAGCGGTCTTGTAGAAAGCTCTAGCCTCGAAGGGAAGCCAGCGGAGGGTGGATAACATCGGTGTGATGTGATCGCTTCTTTTGGCCCCATAGATGAACCGAGCTGCTGAGTGGAAAACAGACGTAAGTGGAGACAGGTGAGATTTGGGGAGGCCAGTAAGAAGAGAATTGCAGTAGTCTAGTCTGGAGAGGACCAGCGATTGTACCAGGGTTATAAGGTCCTGCTCCGGGAAGAAGCGACGGATTCCCCAAAGAAGGCGCAGTTGGTATCGAGCAGATTTTGCAATGGAATTGATGTGGGGAGTTAGATTGAGTTTTTTGTCTAGTATGACATCAAGGGATTTTGGGTTGTCAACAATGATGGGTTTATTGTTTAGTAGATTCATCTGATCCATCCATGATTGAACCGGGGGAGGAGAGAGTGAGGAGGAGAAGAGGAGGAATTCAGTTTTGGAGGGATTCAGAATCAGTTGATGCGTTGACACCCAGTTTTGAATGGAGTCGAGAGTCGAACCTAGGATGGAGAGGTCATGAGTGGAGGCAACCTTGAGGTAGAGTTGAGTGTCGTCTGCATAGAGATGATAGTGAATCCCGGATTTGCTTAGGAGATTTCCCAGTGGTTCTAAATAGAGATTGAACAAAGTGGGTGCAAGAATAGAGCCTTGGGGGACACCTTGACCTACCGCCACAGGAGAAGAAAGACTGTTCTCTATTTTGATCATATGCGATCTGTCCGAGAGGAACGATGCAAACCATTTAAGCACAGTGCCCTCCATGCCCATTCTCTGTTGAAGAATATTGAGGAGGGTGTTGTGAGTGACAGTGTCAAAGGCTGCAGACAGGTCAAGGAGAATTAGAAGAGTTAAGGTTAAGGTTTCGAGTATCTCAGAAGCCGGTTAGCGTATCTAGCATCAGAAAGGGAGATTTGAGGACTTTTCCATCCGTTTTATCATTTATTTATTTTATTTATTTATTTATGCATTTTTATATAGCGCAGACTTTACCCGAAGGCGTCAGATCTCTTCACAATAGGAACAGAAATGAAACATAATGAGAAACATTACACAAGAACAGATTACAAAAGCATACGTTACGTTACATAAGGTAATAGTGACAATTGTGAGCAAACAAAATACATGAGGTAGTAAAAATTGTGAGCAACCAAAAATACATGAGGTAGTAAAAAGTGCACAAGAGGAAAAAGTGACAAGTGTGCAGTTACAAGAGAAAACAAAGTATAATTTGAGGTATAATACTGCAATAGGTGCTAGACACTCAGGCACAAAAACAAGCGTTACGTAGGCAAAGGTGGCACTTGTGCAAGTATCAAAGGTAACAAGCACTGGCGTTGCCAATAGGTCTCGCAGTAGGAAAGTTGGAGCTATTACAATTGAAAATAACAATGCCTTTTATTTTTGTTTTCATTTTAAAAACATAAAGGGCTTTGTCATTTACAAAACCAATAGCTCCAACTTTCCTACTGCGAGACGTATTGGCAAAGAGTGCAACCGAGGTTACTGAATGTTATTCACAATTTGAGTTTATAATTGATATGTATGTTTCCTTAATTGTGCAACACTTGTTTATGAAGGGCATCATGCGCAACTACATATATTAGTTCTGTTACATATGTATTTGTTTAGGAGACCCAATTGTCTAATAACAAGGAGTTACTGTTTAAACTTATCAACTATTGCTTTACAGACGTTTAAATTTATGTAAGTAAAACGTGATCAACATTTCTAATCTTGTCTGGTAACCCTACTATGGTAAACAAAAATCCTAATATCGTCCCCATGCCTTACATACGCACGTATCAAGAGTAGCTCGTGCTGTATTATCCCTAATGAAAGTAAACAGCATTTGTAAAGTGAAAGTTAAGAACAGGCTACTAAGAGAGCAATGCTTCTTGCTAAATGAATGTGTCTATGTTAACTCTGGGATTACAAAAGATCACGATAACATGTTTGTCACTTGAAGTATGTGTTGTTGTGGTATACGGTGTCCAAATGTCAAACATGAGGGTTTCTGTTCAAGGCACGGTGAAAGTCTGGCCTTACTATGGGACTGTGCACTTTTTTGCATAGCAAACTTCGTGAGCAACAGAAAGAGCGACCTTTTTGGCGTTTTATATTTTGATGTAGCTGTTGTTTCAGAGCGTTGGGAATCAGGGGTCGCATGCATCTCTGGGACCAGTGAGGCCAGCAGGAAATGCACTGAGTTTTGTGTACTTGTTAGTTATGTTTATTGTTTCTGCTCAAGATCGCAAACTGTCGGGAGACTTCCGGCTTTGCCACCCAGGACAGGCGGGATGTACACAAGTGTGAAGAGGTGTCAGTGTCACTGGCTGTAACTCAACTATCGACACAAACAAACTTGGTAGTGCGTAACCTAGAAGCCGTGGGAGCTTCGAGTCAACAACCGGATGAGGCATAGAACACAACACCATCTGTGGCCAGCTCAGTGAGGAGAGCTGCAAACTGCCATACCAGGGACGGTAAATACACACCAGATATCATACCATGGACTGTACCCAATCAGAAGGAGATGCCATATGAGGGTGAATGCAGGCAGAGGATACACAGGAAGGGGGGAGAATCAGGAAGAAAGAGTCGAGAGAAGAGAGACGGGGAATGGGGTAGACGTGGTATGGGGAAGAAAGTGGCTAAAGAAAGGAACGGCATTAGAGTGCATAGAAAAAAAAGTACGGCCGGCCAGCCATGATTAATTAGGGGAGGAGAAGCCGCAGAGCGCATGCTGGGCAAAGCCCTTTGATGTGCTGTGCGGCCGTAAATGCAATTAGGAGGGAGGGAGGCTGATGCGGCAGCCTGTGGTTCGACTGCATGTCTCCTGGTGCACAGATTACTAGCCCTGTTGCATAGTCTGCACGACCACTGAAAGTAAAGAGAGGAAAGGAGAGAGAGAGAGAGAGAGAGAGAGAAAGAATGAGAGCGAAAGAATGAGAAAGATAGAAAGAGAGGGAGAGAGAAAGAGAGAAAGAGGGAGAGAGAAAGAGATGGAGAGAAAGGGAGAGAGAAAGAGAGGGAGAGAGAAAGAGAGAGAGAAAGAAAGAGAGAGAAAGAAAGAGAGCGAGAAAAAGAAAGAGAGGGAGAGAAACAAAGAGAGAGAGAAACAAAGAGAGAAACAAAGAGAGAGAAAGAAAGAGAGAGAAAGAGAGAGAGAGAGAAAGAGAGAGAAAGAAAGAGAGAGAGAGAAAGAAAGAGAGAGAGAGAAACAAAGAGAGAAACAAAGAGAGAGAAAGAAAGAGAGAGAGAGAAAGAGAGAGAAAGAGAGAGAGAAAGAAAGAAAGGAGAAAGAGAAAGAGAGAAAGAAAGAGAGAAAGTGAAAGAAAGAAGGAAACAAAGAGAAAGAGAAAGAGAGAAAGAGAAAGAGAAAGAGAAAGAGAAAGAGAGAAAGAGAAAGAGAGAGACTAGCCCTCTGCAGGTACATAAACAGCCCAGGCCTGCAGAGAGCAGTAACTGGCAAATGGCCATCCATCATCCATGGGTTATTAAGGCAGGCAGCAGCAATCTATCAGGACAACACTAGGGCATACATCTTGTGTCAAGCATGGAAACGATGCATTGCAAGGGCACAGGCTTAAGGTGCTGCAGAGACCTACATGGCTAACGTGTTGAGAAATGGTTGTGCACGAGATCAAGGCCGATGATAACACGCCAAATCTGCATGCGTCGCAAGCCTCTCCCTTTACAGCGTCCAGTGTCACGTGCTATCGGGGATTCACCAGATTGGTTGAATTATGCGGCCATCTGGGAAAGTACGGCCGGCCGGCCAGCCATGATTAATTAGGGGAGGAGAAGCGTGTTAGGGGAGGAGAAGCCGCAGAGCGCATGCTGGGCGAAGCCCTTTGATGTGCTGTGCGCCCGTGAATGCGCGTGCTTGTTTGGTCACGTGATTCACGTGAACTTAATGAAAACGGCCGCGCATGAAGCCCTTGGTTTCACAAGCGTTTTGAGGACATGAATTCTCGCTCCACTCAATGCGCTTGCGCGCATTGATAGGTCGCGAGACTTAAAAACATGTGAGAGGTAGCAAACCGTGTGATACAAGGGCAAAGTGGTGTGTGCATGTAACAAAAGGGCACCAAACACAAGTACATGGAGAATACTGCAAAAAGGCAGACACTCCAACCACAAGAACACACAGGGAAGGCACTTCCATGGTCATGGAAAGTAGAAATTTTCAGTAGTGGGAAGTCTTTCTATCAATAACATGAGGACGTGAATTACTTTTGGAGGTGTCTCTGAAGGAGGAGAACTTTGAGGTCCCTTTTGAAGGCCTGGGAGGAGGCGGTGGTCCGGAGCTGAGGCGGAAAAGAGTTCCAGATTCTCACTGCGTTGCCAGAAAAAGATTGGGCCATTGTTCTCTCCTTCTTGAAAGTGGGAGGTTCAAGCAGTAGATTCTCCGCATTGCGTGAAGGTCTAGAGCCTCCAGAGAGTTTCAGTTTATTCGCCAGGTAGCGAGGAGAGGAGGAGTGCAAGGCTTTGTGGGTGATACAAGCGGTCTTGTAGATAGCTCTAGCCTCGAAGGGATGACAGCGGAGGGTGGATAACATCGGTGTGATGTGATCGCTTCTTTTGGCCCCATAAATGAAGCGAGCTGCTGAATGGAAAACAGACTTAAGTGGGGACAGGTGAGATTTGGGGAGGCCAGTAAGAAGAGAATTGCAGTAGTCTAGTCTGGAGAGGACCAGCGATTGCACCAGGGTTATAAGGTCCTGCTCCGGGAAGAAGCGTCGGATTCCCCAAAGAAGGTGCAGTTGGTAACGAGCAGATTTTGCAATAGAATTGATGTGGGGAGTTAGATTGAGTTTTTTGTCTAGAATGACCCCAAGGGATTTTGCGCTGTCGACAATGATGGGTTTATTGTTTAGTAGATTCATCTGATCCATCCATGATTGAACCGGGGGAGGAGAGAGTGAGGAGGAGAAGAGGAGGAATTCAGTTTTGGAGGGATTCAGAATCAATTGATGAGTTGCCATCCAGTTTTGGATGGAGTCAAGAGTAGAGCTTAGGATGGAGAGATCATGAGTGGAGGCAACCTTGAGGTAGAGTTGAGTGTCGTCTGCATAGAGATGATAGTGAATCCCGGATTTGCTTAGGAGGTTTCCCAGTGGTTCTAAGTAGAGATTGAACAATGTGGGTGCAAGTATAGAGCCTTGGGGAACACCTTGGCCCACCGCCACAGGAGAAGAAAGATTGTTCGCTATTTTGATCATTTGAGATCTGTCAGAGAGGAAGGATGCAAACCATCTAAGCACAGTGCCCTCCATGCCCATTCTCTGTTGAAGGGTGTTGAGGAGGGTGTTGTGATTGACAGTGTCAAAGGCTGCAGAAAGGTCAAGGAGAATTAGCAGACAGGACCCCCCTGAGTCGAGTATCCTCAGCGCGTCATCAACCACTTGCAGTAGGGCTGTTTCAGTGCTGCAGTTTTGGATGAAGCCGGACTGACAATTGTCAAGAAGATCATTGTCCTTGATATGACGAGAGAGTTGTTTTGCTACACATCTTTCTGTGATCTTCGCAAGAAAGGGAAGGTTAGTGATGGGGCGGAAGTTGTTGAGGTCCTTCGCATCAGCAGTGGGCTTTTTAAGCAGAGGGGTGACCTGCCCAGTTTTGAAGGAGACAGGCAGGGAGCCTTGTCAGAGGGAGAGGTTGATCAGAGTGGTCCAATAGGAAAGGGAATGGGTATAGAAGTCGAAGGCAATGGCACTGGGGATAGGGTCAAGAGAATGGTTGGAGGGCTTTGTTTCGCGTATGCACTTGAGAAGGGCATCTTCAGATATGGGGTCAAAGCTCTGCCAAATGGCTAAGGATTTGCGCTCCTCTGGAGGTGTAGGATGAGCGACCTGATCCACAAGTGATTTCACTTTTTCATTGAAGAAAATAGCGAAATCCGCTGCTCTCTTAGTAGAATCCTCCACCTCGGATGATGGGGGAGAGCAGCTCGGAAGGAGGGTTTTGAAGTGTGCCACTTTCTCAAGGAAGATATGCTTGTGGTACCTGGATCTTGCTGTGCGAAGCGTGGCTAAATTGTCTGTGGAGGGCGCTTGCCTCCATTGCTTCTCCAGGAATCTTAGCTGCTTCCTTTCCTCATAAAGGGATTTGTTGAACCAAGGTGCTGAGGGAGTGGGCCTTATCCTTTTGCTTTTGAGTGGAGCGACGTTATTAATTTCAGCTGCAAGAACTGTGAGGCATTGGGAGGTGAGGTTGTCAACAGCTATGTTCGGGTCTAGCCTTGGAAGTGATAACAAAGCTGACTCACAGAGGAGACCGACATCAATATTTTTGGCTTCACGGAACCAGGAGATGGCCCTCTTGGGTTGGCCAAGAGTTATAGAGTGTGAAAGTTGAAGAGAGAATGGGATGAGGTGGTGGTCAGACCAATCTACATGAATTGGGGTAGTGGTAGAAAGCATGCCTGCTTTAGAAATAACAAGGTCCAGGATTGAGCCCTTAGAGTGGGTTGGTTCAATGCAGTGTTGGATAAGATCGTTTGTAGAGAGGAAGGTGGCCAGAGAGTTCGCAGAGGAGTCTTGTGGTACACCCTAGTGGAGATTGAAGCCACCCACGAAGTTCTGATTGTCACTTTGTGTGTATTGGTCGCTGATGAAGTCAGTGAGATCTTCTATAAACGAAGGGCCACTACGAGGCGGGCGGTAAATGATATGGAATCTGAGCAGTGAACGGTGTTTCAATTGAAGCTCAAGAGAAAGGCATTCAAAGGTGAGGGAGGAACTGATTGGAGAAGCCTTAAGTTGGAGGGCGTTTCTAAAGATGACTGCAACACCTCCCCCCGTGTTGTCAGTTCTGTCATTCCTAAAAATGGAATAACCTGTGGGTAATAGGAGATCAAACATCGAGTGAGAGGTATCTTTGAACCAGGTCTCTGTGAGGAAGAGCATGTCAAGTTTGTGAAGGGTGATGGTGTCGGAGATTTCAAGTTTGTGTTTTACTGCAGATCTGCAGTTGTGAAGCATACAGCGCAGCTCTGTCAAGACTGTTTTGGTGACGGGGGCACTTGGGCTCTGAAGGGTGATCGGGATATTGTACTTATGTGGGGGTGCTCGGGAAGGTTTAGGTGGATGCTTTGTTCTGACAGAGGTGATGGTCGGAATAGTGTCGACAGTGGGGTTGCTAGGGTATGCCTGTTGAAGAAGGGTGGCGTTCAAGGGCTTGTGTGAGTTAACGACGTTTGCAGACGAGAGGTTGGGCTTGGCTGTATTGGGGTGAGGGGGCGAGGTGCATCTCATGGGAAGTTGGGAGGGAGTAGAGTTGCATCGATGGGTGGAGATCTTAGAGCATGAAAGTGAAATGGCAGCTGTAAGCTGGGAGATGGAGGTGATCAGAGAGCCTAGCGTATTTTCCAGTGAGAATGAGGCAGAGCACGGAAGGTTGGGTGGCTCGATTGAGACAAGGGGGGGTGGAATTGGTGGTGGAAGGCAGGGAGAGGTGGGGGGACAGGAGGTAAGTTGGGGAGAGGTGGGGGGACAGGAGGTAAGTTGGGGTGTGGGGTTCACAGGTGGAGTAAGTGAATTGGGCGTTAAGGGAGAGTTGTCATTGTTGGTGTTGCAAGAGGAAGAGGAATTAAGGACAAATTTAGAGGGAGAAAGGTGCGGAACACGGCGGTAGGGAAGTAGGAGGGGGGAGGCCTGAGTGGCGTTATGGGAATGTAGGAGGTTTGGGAGGAAAAGAGGTGCAGTGGTTGTGGAGGTCCTGTCAGTTAGGAGAGGTGGCAGTGAGGGAACGATCATCTAGCAGAGTGAGGGGGGTTGAGAGAAAGGGAAGTTGAGGAAAGGAAGTGGTCCTGCTGGCCCCGAGGGAGGGAGATGGAAGGGGTTACTAGGAGGGGAAAGGGGGTAGTGCGGCAGTACTGGGGGAGTAGGAGGGAGGAGAGAGATGCAGTGGGAATGTGGCGAAAACGGGATGAATGACGAGGGGATGAAGGGGTGGAGAGGAGGGATAAGGGGAGCATAGGGAAGGTTAATTGGGGGATAGGGTTGGAGGAGAGGTGGACTAAAAAGGGGGGTGATAGGAAGAAGTATGGGGAGGAGAAGAGATTGGAGTATCGTGATAGTGCAGATGGGACGAGGAGCGTATTAGCTAGTGGTAAGGCTGAAGTAATGTGGGAGGGGACATACTGTGAGGGGGGAGGAATAGGAGATGAGGTAAGTTGGGGCGGGGAGGGAAGAGGGCCGACCTGTGCTTCTCGAGAGTGCAGCCAATTGGAGTGGGGTGGGGTCGGCGGAGGAGAAAGGGAGTAATGGGTGGAGCTGGAAGGAGAGACAGGGGGAAACCCGGTTGCAGAGGAGGTGAGTAAGGTGGGGAAGAGGTGGTCAAAGAGCGAGAGGCAGGCGTCTTTGCCTTGGATCATGACAGTACCGTTGTTATAGAGTGAGATGGTGAGATAGCCATTGAAACACTCAGAGGGGGACATTTTTAGTTGTTTCCCATAAGGGATAGAGGAGGAGGAGGTGACGTTAAGGGAATTGTAAAAACTGTTGGACCAAGAGGGGGTGTCGCCAGTGAAGAAAATGAAATCGTTTTTGAGACTCCCAAGACAACCATTGTAAAATTGATCAACAAAAAGGGAGTCCGGGAAACGTTCAATAGTGTTATGCTTCAGTCGTTTTATTGTAGCTTTAGTCTGGTCGGGAGGATAAATGATTTTGTAGCAATTGGCTCCAGACTTAACTCGAGAGGTGGCCATGTTGGGAAGATGAGGCGAAGAAGTGTGGGGGAGGGATGAGAGGGGTGTTATTGGGAAAGCGGTGGTGAGGAGAAATAAAAGGGCAAAAAGGGGGCGCATAATCCAAACGTTTTTGGTGAGATAACTCAGTTAATGTGCCGTCAGGGAAGTGGGGTGGGAATTTGTTGGGCCCTTCATCTAGGAGTATGAGGTGCCACCTAGCACTAGATAAAAGTTACAAGGGAAATATTTGCAAATAGTAGGGACCCATCACAGAGCAAATACAGACAAAGTAGAACAGAATAAAAATGACCACCCAGTGACCATTGGAGAACACTGAACTTAATACCAGCCTGCTAATAGAACCATATTCGGTACCAGCCGCCATGAATGCCCAAGTTCTCAACAGACTACTATATGACCCTAAGCTCCTGTGAGACACTAACGTTAGGGCAAAGAGCAAAGGGTGGATCACAAAATGATTAGCAATGTCTAGAAAATGCACAATAACCTCGTCATCTTCAGACCACCTCTGATGCAGCAGGAGTCATGACTCAATTTGAACTGTCCCCACGGAGAAAGTTGCTTAATAGGTGCAGCAGGCACTACTAGATGTGCACCTGTGAAAAGGTCTAAACAATGCAGCTGGCACTACTTGCTGTACATCAGATTGGTGGCCTAAACGGTGCAGCTGGCACTACTTGCTGCGCAGCTGTAAAAAGGGCCTTAGTGGTGCAGCTGGCACTACTTGCTGCGCAGCTGTAAAAAAGGCCTAAACGATGCAGCTGGCACTACTTGCTGCGTAGCTGTAGGAGGCCTAAACGGTGCAGCTGACACTACTTGCTGCGCAGCTGTAAAAGGCCTAAACGGTGCAGCTGGCACTACTTGCTGCGCAGCTGTAAAAAAGGCCTAAACGATGCAGCTGGCACTACTTGCTGCGCAGCTGTAGGAGGCCTAAACGGTGCAGCTGACACTATTTGCTGCGCAGCTGTAAAAGTGTTAAAAATAAATATAAATACCACACAGTTAAAGAGTTAAGCGGATGGCGATTATGAGGGAAGAATGCATTTCTCGCAGATGCCCGCAGGGCTGTCCGGTTGCTGCAGGAAGCACTGGCCGTGAAGATGACACATCTGGAGGACAGGCTGTGAGCTCACTTAATACAGCTCAGTAATAAGGAATAAGTAATCTGGAAGACAGGCTGTGAACTCACTTAATACAGCTCAGTAATTAGGCGTGCAGGTGCGCACTGTGCACGGCGTCAAGGTGCTCACCTGCTCCTGGGTCTGCTCCCAGCTCTCCACCGTGTTGAAGGGCAAGCTTGTGTCAATGAAAGATCAGACAGAGACAGTGATTATAATGTGCCAAGGGACCCTGCAAATAACATTAGGGGTGCAATTAGCTGCTCCAAGGGCACACGCTCGGGAGAGGAGCACTGATAATGGCAATGTAGAGAGTAGTCTCTAATTCCGCCATCTTAAGGTCAGGCATTCATGGGTGGACATGGGCTTCTTTCAGGCAATAGGAATCAACGAGTGGCCAGCATAACAACTAGCCTCGGCCTCTCCATTGGGGAGTCCCACTGGAGCCCGGGTCTCTTTCGGTGGAATCACTGTCAGACGAGGATGTAGAGTAATTTGAGCCATGTCTCTTTCCTTTCTTAGTCATGTCAGGAGGTACATAGTTGTCGCTTATGTATGGATAGATCTTTTCCAT
The DNA here is from genome assembly GCF_964261635.1 of Lissotriton helveticus. Classification (NCBI taxonomy): domain Eukaryota; kingdom Metazoa; phylum Chordata; class Amphibia; order Caudata; family Salamandridae; genus Lissotriton; species Lissotriton helveticus. Next base: position 500,276,786 of record NC_136062.1, read on the forward strand.
TGAGAATTTGGCTAGATCTTTTTTTGAATTTCTCTATTTTGTAAAAAAGAATGGGTCTCTGTACTCTTTGTTGGTTTTATTAGCCTTGTCTTGTTGTTTTTTGAACTGTCTGTCTGAAAGAGTGGTTTTGATCTGGCCCTCTAGGACCTGTATTTCAATGAGAATTGTGTCAGCCACTCTTTTGGCAGTTGTGATAATTAAAATGAGCCAATCGCGGGTGCACCGCCATGCAATTAATGACCAATCCCTAAGGAAGGTCTTGTCTGTTAGGAATAGTCTCGGGGTGTTGGTGACCAACAGGCCTGTGGGGGCACATTTCCCATGAAGGTACTCTGCCATAATTTGGCCATCTATAATGGTGCGGGTGTGACTCTTTTTTAAATTTAAGATGGTATCCCAGTCTCCTAAAGGTCCTTGTCCGGTCGTAGGAATAGAGTCCAGCATACTAGGATTGTCATTCAGAATAGTTTGTAGGTTGTCCTCATCGAAGGCCAAGCCCGCGAATTCCGCCATTGTAACAGGTTCACTACAAATCACCAGGGGAGAGCTTACAGCAACTAAGTTAAAGTTATCTGTATGGAAAAAGACCCGCAGCCGTGGCTGCACTATACTAAAAAAAACACAGAAATGAAGGGGGGTCTATAGGGGAAATAGGATTATTGACCAAAGAGCACCATATCCCCAAATCTAACTAGTACAAAAAACACAAGAGGGTGCTATTGTTCTATGTGGACAGGAAAGTGTAAATTGACGAGATCCCCTGGATCCAGATCTGATAGCTACACTAGCCCAGAAATATTCGGGCCCCTTTTTCCAGATCCTGTGCCTTCTTCCCAATCTCTTTGTGAGCACTAATATCTAAGTTCCTTATTGGTGTGATTGATCCGTATATGTCCTGATATGTGGCCACTGCCAACCCGTGTGGCGGCTATATATAGGACACTGTAATTTGAATGAGATCATAACAGTGTTTTGGATATGAGACCCTTTAGTTATGTCTTTGAGATCTCATATATGACCCAGATTTAAATGGAAAATATTCATATACACACTAGTGACATCACCACGTTGTCTCCGCGACATATATTGAGGCACACAATCTTGCTTACAATACTAGACTGCATGTGGCTTCTTGTCAGAGCCGGCCACCACATTACAACTTCACACCTGTACATCTGACCGATAGATGTTTTGTAACACAGTCTATTCGCACTCTTCGGCCGTGCATCTTTATATATTATAATTTTCTTCTTTAGCAGTCAATGCGTCCTAAGTGCAAGAGCAAACACGGAACATTGTTTTCTTTTTGTTTTTGCTTTTGACGTACCACGTCATTTCACATGATCGGATTGGGTGCCTCTCTGGCCTATTACGATCTAACCCAGCCACGTCATTCCACCGCTACGGGCAATCCTGAAAGCCTGGCGTTGATTGGCCAATGCTCCACCCAATCACTAAACAGATTTTTCGGCACCATCCAACGGGCTTCACTCTATCTGCCCGCATGTTCTCACGGACTCCTATGTCGTCTTGCGCTACCATAGCCGGCAGCGCGTTCGTGCAATGGGTGGGACACCGAGAGCAAGCGGAAACAAATGATTTTGTCCGCGCTTGCTTTCTCTCAGGTCCGCAGACTAGGGATTTAGTCGGCTGCCCCTGTCCGTCGAATCACCTTCCCCTCAGCTCAGTCGAGCTAAGAGGTACCGACGGACAGGTAAGCCGAGCACTCTCTTTCATGATTTATTTTTCATGCTGTCAATGACGCTTTTCTTTGAAGGTGTCTTTCTAATTTTGAAGTGTAAAGGGCTGCAACTTTATACTCATTGTGAACTTGTCTCTTGAACTTACAATCTGATGGTGATCCTAAGCACTTGTTTTTTCAGCCATTTCTTTTTGACTGGACAATCTGATTCCTGCAAACTTATTAAATTATATACTGCAGTTGAAGTCTAAGTACTTTAGTAAACACCATCCCTTGTTTTAGAAAACAGACATGTGTAATGACCTGAGGGCCATCTTATGACAACTCTACACATGTGGACTTTTTACATTTGTTTTCACCACCTGACTTTGCCAGCTGAGTACCGCAGTTTGGCTGTTGTCCACTCTATGTACATTTGGGGATTTTAATAAAATGGATTTGTTTACCGGTAATATAACTATACTTGGTATTCTCCTTGTTTCCATTTTTCTTCAGAGCGGGGCCTCATTACCTGAGCGAGTGCCAGGCGAGGTGAGGCCACTCCCAAGCAGATTTTGGGTGAGTGATTACTTAGAATAAATGCCAATGAGCAATGTCTCGCTGGAGGTTTGATGTAAGCCTACAATTTGTTTCTCTCTTTTACTCCATGTGTGTGTGTATATATGGTTGTGTTTATTTCAGGAGAGGTGCCTTGATATCCATGACACGTGGAGCCACAACTCAACAAACATCTGAGTCGGTAGGTCATCCTTGCATGGTATGTAATTTTCACTTTACAGTTTTTTGAGTACTAGTTGCAGTAGTGTTTTAACCATAGGTCCTGAAGAAAGCCATTCACGGCTGAAACATGTCGACCAGTTAAGATCAGTTAACTTACCATCCGGATAGCAGTATTTGCTGGAATTCTATCCACACTCTGCTTTTTAACCCTTGTCACCATGGTGACCGCCAGAATAAAAGTTACATTCAGGCACCATGTTAGTCAATTTTAATACACTTTTTTCACTAGCACTCACTTTTTGAGCACTGCAACAACCCTGCCCACAGTCTCTATTCTTCTGGTTTTTTTCATCACTGGTGGATCCGGTACTAGTAAATACTCACAATACTGTAAGTGAGTTTACCAGTGGATACCAGTCTGCTATTTCTACATCCCAGATGATGAAATTCCGCCAATGGGTGGGCTGATGGGTTTTCTTCTCTCACTGCCTGTTAGTCTTTCTATATATACACACACGGTTCAGAGAAAATTTGACACTTTCCTGTCCACATAGACCAATAGCACCCTCTTGTGTTTTTTGTACTAGTTAGATTTGGGGATATGGTGCTCTTTGGTCAATAATCCTATTTCCCCTATAGACCCCCCTTCATTTCTGTGTTTTTGTTATTTTTATATATAACCTTGTGTGGAGTTTCCTTTGTGGTGGGTCCGGGGTGTTGTTGCTGGGGTGCGTGCGCAAATACTTAACTTACATCGCCTCCAAGTTTAGCCTTGCTGCTCGCGCCACGTTACCTGGTTAGAAGCGGCAGACCCTGAAGCAGAGGTCGGCCCGGGACCAGGGTTCAATTCCCGACGCGGCAGGGTCTTGGGTCAATGTCCGCGGACTCGATAATTCTCGCTTAGGTGCCTAAGCTAACCATGGGTCCCACTCTGCAACTCTGGGCAATAGCTTGCTTAATCTCCACAACGGCCCCAGCAACGCCGGGGATGCCTGGCTTCACCTTGGGGTGCCCTCTCACAGGGAAAGCCAGGACGGGTTCCCCAGCGGTATACAGCGCCAGGACACCACATAACGAGGTAACAGTGCGCTTTACAAGTATACACACATTACAATACATTGGCGTGTAACTCCCTTGCCCTGACTTAGGAGTGGTGGTCTCTGACTGACTTTGCCGAAAGCCCTGGCCAGCCAGGGATCCCATTTCTAACACCGGGTCTACCACCTATCGACCTTTGGGCTAGCCGTATTTCACCCTCACCTCCTGATAGTAGAGTGATACATCCCCTTCACATCTGAGGGCTCTTCACCTCCGGTTCTAAGAGGCCGAGTAGTATTCATACCAGCACACCACCTCTTCACAAAAACTGTTCAACCAGGCCCACCAGGAAGATCCACCGTTCACTGCTCCCCCCTTGATCCTCGGGAAGGAACCACTATAAGTCGCAGCATGGTTCATTTATCCACAGTTTTAGGGGCCCCCCATCGTCTCTACGCAGGCCTAACAGACCGGTTATCATACTCCAGGAGACCTCCCCTATGTGCACGGGTAGGTATCCACACAGCTATTTTCTGCCAGGAATGGTTATCAGGCTCCACCTTGACCTCCTCTGGTCAGCCCGCACCTCAGTGGCAGGCCACCTCCCGTGGCTCCATGCTACTTCAGCCTGGATTCCAAAACCTCCTGTTGGGCGGTATCTTATCTTCCCGGGGTGTTTCATCCAGCTACTACCCAGGATTTACACCCAGGCCTCTCTACTGGGCCCCTTTCGTGTTGCGGCAAGGCGATCCGGCCTCCCGAGACCGGAGCGTCACTATGCCTCCATCTGTCTCACTGTCCAAGGGAGGGGCGGGCCGAATGCAGCGTCCCCCCCCACAGCATACACTTGTGGCGCTGTACCTCCAGCCTCCTGGTCTGGCCCCAGTCACTCCTCACTTCATGCGAGACAGGCAGATTCCAGGGCTCCGCTAGGCCCAAAAGCCGGGGCCTTGAATTATAGCCGCTGCCAGCGCCTCTGGCAGGATTGCGCCGCACCCCAAGAGCGCCTCCTACCGCCATTGCTCAAGCTCCACCGCACCTCCCTGCCCACCAGTAACGCTCTGGCGGGTCGCAGCACCGCAGAGGGGCACGAGATATCCCACCCGGTGGCCACAGTCAGCCGACTCAGGCCAGGGCCGCCATTTTCTGTGAACGGAGCTTCTAGGCTCAGGCATCGTCTGCCAGCCACCACGCATCAGGGGGCAAATCTGCTTCTGAGATACAGAGGGGGGGGTCTGAGATGCTATGCCCCCAGCCTCCATCTCTCTGCACTCAGTTTCGGATGGATTAAAGGTCGATAAACAGCCATGGAAGAGCCGGAGCACGCTTGGGCAGCAGTCATCGCTGTAGGCTGCAAGCCACGCCCCCTAACCTCTCCTCTTTAAAAGCCACTTTCAAGGATGCAATAGATGATGCAATTGATTCAAGCATGTTGTACTGGAAAGTTCAAGCTCAAATCCGATGGATATGCAAAAATAGACCAAAAAGAGTATGTGGTATGCAATGGACTGCAAAATGGTAGTAGTGCACATCAATCACTGTAAGTCAAGTGCGAACACATGTCCTATCCTCACCACTGACAACCAATATTAGAAAGGGGGGACTCTAGTTGTCAATGGTTTGCACCTTGTCCAAGTAGGAACCCTTCCTTCTAATCAGGACAAGAGAGTTACACTCCTAAAATAACCCCTGCTCACCCCCTTGCTAGCTTGGCATGAGCAGTCAAACTTATCTTAGAGGCAGTGTGTAAAGCATTTGCACATAACCTTAAGTAATATAGTGTGCAAGCACTAGAAAAGGACACCACAGCAGTTTAGAAAAATATCCAATATTTTTAAATACTCAAAACAAGACCAAAAACTATAAAAATCCACAGTACAGTTCTTAGAAATCTTCAGTTATCATCATAACCCTGAAATAAAGTTCCTTGAAGTTGATGGCTCCGTCCAGGGCTATCACGGTGTCGTGAAGAAACAAACCCAAACAGTTCTGGCTGAACGTGGCGTTGAAGGTCAGCTACGGTGTCTGGGAGACCTGCAAAACAGTACCTTTAGAAGGGCATTGGCAACCTCTTGTTAAGCTTCCAAAAGCACGGCGTCCTCAGGCATTGGTTCCAGAGGTCAGGTCAGGAGTCGTCGGGCCCTTGAAGATACACGCATTGCAGATTAAACTCCTCGTGGTTGAAGTCAGGAGCGCTAGCGTCGGTGGGCGTCCGGTGCAGCGGTGTGAAATGCAGTGGCATACGATGCCCTTAGGTTGGAGTCCGAGCAGCTTCTGGATGGTGGCATCAGACGGGGGCCTCCACGGACCTCATCCTCCTCGGGAATCTGAACTTCCACCTCGAGAACAAAGACGACCCCCATTCCACCACCCTGATTGACAACCTAGCCAACCTCGGACTCAGACAACTCGTTACAACACCCACCCACTCCGCCGGTCACACGCTTGACGCCATCTTCTCCGCAATCCCCAACATCTCCTTCAACCATACCACCGAACTCCACTGGACCGACCACCGCTGCATCCACTTCACCTTCAAGAAACTCACCACGCACCACCGCACCCAACAGATGCCTCACCGCTGCTGGAGCAAAGTCACCGAAGACCAGTTAACCACCACCCACGCCAAGAGCACACCCGCCAACCATTCCGACCCCGCCACCTGCAACCTCAGACTGTGGATCAACAACTGCGCCAACACCCTCGCCCCGATCAAGAAACCCTCCAACAATCATACCAACAAGAAAGCCAGCTGGTTCAATGAAGACCTCCGGGCCTCCAAGCAAACCTGCCGTAAGCTGGAGAAGATCTGGCTCCCTGAACGAACACCGGACAGCCACGCCGCCCACAAGAATGCCACCCGCAGACACCATCACCTCATCAGACCCGCCAAAAGGGCCTCCTTCAAGGAGTCCTAGACAACAACGCGCACAACAGCAAAGAGCTCTTCAAAATCATGAAGGAACTCTCCAACCCCAGCTCCAACACCAACAACGTTCCCGCCTCGCTAGACCTGTGCGACTCGCTGGCTACCTTCTTCCACCGCAGGATCTCAGACATCCACAACAGTTTCAACGGCACGACCGCCCCGACAACGGCGGTACCCTCTGCGATGCCTTCAGGACAAGGAGTCGGCAGCGGCATCGTAGACGGCGTTGGGTTGCTTTTTCTTATGTTGCAGCACAAAACACATAGTCCCCAGGGCTGGGGGCAAAATAACTTGAAGTCTTTGCTCTTCCTGAGACTTCTTGAACAGGGGGAAAGCTCTACCTCAAGCCCATGGAGATACTCAAAGAAAGAAGTAGTAGAAAGTTTAGTCCAGTCCTTTCACTGCCCAAGACAGAAGCAGCCACTGCAGGCCAACACATCAAAGCACACATCAAAGTGGTAGTTCTTCTCAGAGCTTCTCCAGCTCTTCTTCTTTGCAGTCTTCTTGGTCCAAAAGAGTTCAAATGTTCAGCAGTTTGGGCCCCACTTTTTATAGCCCAAAATCCCTCAGGCGTGCCTGTGCCCAGCCCAGCCAAAACCTGTTCTGTCCTTCCTTGTGCAGCTTCCTGGCAGGAGGTGGAGACAGTATTGTCCAAGGCAGACAGGGCCAGATTCAGGTGCAAGGAAATCTACTCCCACCACTCTAAATGCAGACGGGCCCATTCAGGTACCAGTGAGAAATCCTCCCACTACTCTGAATACAGCCTAGGTCTATTCAACCCAGCCCTGACTCATTCAGGAAAGGCAGGCCACACATCAACTCCCCGTGGACATCTGAGAGAATGCACCTCCCCAACTTCTGTCACTCCAAAGTCAGGCAGTCAATACACATCCTAGCAGAGGCACACAGGATGGATAAGCAAGAAAATTCCTACTTTCTAAAAGTGTATTTTCAAACAGAGAATGGAAAAATCACCTTCACTAAAAAATGCATCTTTTGAATCGGAGTTCAGGCATACTAAACTTTATTTTCCTCTCTGAAAACCAATGGGAAGTTATATTTATAAGATGTTATAACTTAACTCCCATGCTTTCCTATGGGCTGGATAGCCTTTCAATAGTGAAAAACGAAATTGGTAGTAGTTCACTAGCAGGTCATGCCACACACACCAATGCATGTCCTACCTTTCACATACACTGCACACTACCCTTGGGCCTATCCAGGGGTAACTGACATGTAAGAAAAGGGAAGGTTAGAGCCTGGTAAATAGGTACTCTTGCTAAGTTGACATGGCAGCCCCAGGCTGCACACAGGTTCTACAATGGCAGGCTAGAGTTACATTTACAGGCGAGCGGTTAGCGCTCCAGCTCTCCCCTAACTCGAGGGATATAAAGTCAGCGAGGCGGAGGCCGACTTTGCGGTAAGGGGGACGGTGGCAGCTTTCCCTGACTCCGTTTTGGCGCCATCTGCGAGCATTCTGCTCCTCTTGTTTTAATTTCGCTCAAAACCGGCTCCTGTGAGCTCGTGCAGTATTTTAATTGTGTCACTGATTTGTGTGTTTTAAAAAGGGGCAAAATATTCTGTTGCATGTGTGGCACTCTGTTGTAGTGTGGCACTTGCATGATTTAGTTGTAAAATTGGTCCGCATACTTACACGCACTTGCTGTTTGACCTGTGCCTGCACGCCCTCCCAGACCCTCAGCCAATCACGGGTGGGGTAGGCGGAGCAGAGACAGAGGCAGGAACTTCCTGGGAAGCGAGCGGTTAGCGCTCCAGCTCTCCCCTAACTCGAGGGATATAAAGCACCTCGGCGGCTCAACGCGCAGTGTTGACGCGCAGTGTGGCGCCTAATCCTGCGCCTAAGACGAGCCAAAGACTGGCCCGTCTGCGCCCGTCCGCGGCAGGACGTGGCTAGGGGCTGGTGGCTATGACGGGCTCCATCACCCTCTCGGAGCCTCTCCATCAACCTGTATACACGTATTCTAGCCAGACATTGCGGGACGTGGGCAGGTATGTTACCACTCTGTGTCCCCGTAGGGCGGAGATATGTGTGGAGGGACCTTTTTCTTGCAATATATGTCACACACAATTTAGTCGCAACGCTGTTATATCCCCTTTGCACCCTACCTCCGTCCCTATACAACATCCATGCCCTGCTAATGATTCTTCTCTGATTTGTAAGAACCTTCTCTGTAATGTTCGCTCACTAGTGTCTCATGCAACTCAGATCTGGGATCTCATCACCTCTGAGGGCCCACATCTTTGTTTCTTGACTGAAACGTGGCTAAAACCACACACTGTTCCAGCCATCACTATGGGGGTGCCGCTGGGATACAAAATAGTGAGGATGGACCGCCCCATTAAAACTGGTGGTGGGCTGGCCATCATTTTCAAACAAGAAATAGAGGTGGTGGTCATTGAAACGGTGTGTAACCCGCAAATGGAGCTCCTGATTTTTACCATCAACCCAAATACTAAGTACACCAGGAAAGGTGCACTGGTCTATCGACCTCCAGGCCCCCTTGGGAATTTTTCCACTCAACTGGTGGAAGTGTTGGCCCCCCACATACGATGTAATTCCGATTTTACTGTGGTAGGGGACTTCAATGTCCATAGCGAAATAGCCACATGTGTTGAAGCACAGACACTCTTGACCGATCTAGCCTCGCTTGGCCTCAACCAAATGAATCAGGGACCGACACACACTGCCGGACACACCCTAGATCTTGTGCTATGCAACTACACCTCTATTAAATGTCTGCCTCCCACTTTAGTGGACTGGACTGATCACGCCATCATTGAATTTTACACCCGCCTTAACTATAAGGTAAAGGGCATCCAGAGGACGATGGCAGAAGTCAGAAGACCCTGGAACAAACTAACTGCTGAGGGTTTCAGGAGTAAATACTCAGAGCCCAACTGGGATGAATGTGGAGATGATGTTTCCTCCGCATTAGTCAAATTCAATGAAGCCTTAACACTGACTATTAACCAGGTTGCTCCCTTGAGAAAATTTAAACCACGGCCTATTTCTATACAAGAGGTCTGGTTCACTGACGATCTTAGACAGTTAAAGCTAACTGCTAGGAAGTCAGAAAAACGTTGGAGGGCCACTCATAAGGCAGAGGACAAAGAATCACACAGGACCTCATTAAAAGCTTACCATAAAGCTATTCGGGCTGCACGGAAACATCATATTGCAACCCAATTGTCAGCAGCCGGAAAAAATCCTAAAGTACTCTACCAGATCTTGCAAACCTTTATAAAACCCTCGGCTTGCGAAACGGATGGAATTGAGTCTCAGGAATTGTGCAATAATATCTCTCAGTTTTTTGTCAAAAAAATAGATGGCATTTATACGAAGATCTTAGCCACCAAATCCACCTCGAATTCTATGAGCAATGCTGATAGTTTGGTCCAGCCCCATATTAGCCCAATAGGAAATACGACCTGTAAGCTTGAAGCCTTTCCACCTATATCATTGGAGGAGATAACCACTCTTATCATCCAAACTAAGAGCGGGTGCCCCTCGGATATTATACCAGCACGGGTTATGTCTCTTCTCACTGAGGAGCTGGGTGTAAGTATTCAGCAGGTACTTAACCTTTCTCTGAGCACGGGGGAAGTCCCCCTAGGCTGGAAGCAAGCTTTGGTCAGACCCCTACGCAAAAATAATTCCATTCCCTGGACCGACCTCACAAACCTGAGACCTATCTCACTCCTCCCTTTTTTAGGGAAGCTCGCCGAAAAGTTTGTAAATCGGCACTTATCCAAATATATAGAAAGTGCAGGAGGACTTGACCCTTCACAATCGGGGTTCAGACCCAGGCATAGTACTGAGACCGCCTTGCTGTCCGTCGCTGACGATCTCCATATGCTACAGGATAAGGGTTATTCCGTTATCCTGGTGCTTTTAGATCTGTCAGCGGCGTTTGACACTGTGTCACATGATATCATGACCTCCAGACTCATTAACATCGGGCTGGGTGGCAAGGCGTTGGCCTGGCTAAAGAGCTTTTTCATCAAGCGTACTCAGAGAGTCACACTGGGTCCGTACCAGTCAGAGGAGGTGGAGATCTCTAAGGGGGTGCCACAGGGCTCCTGCTTGAGCCCTACACTTTTTAACATCTACGTGGCACCCCTGGCTAACATCATGAGATCCCACGGATTTATTCCTGTATCGTATGCAGACGATACTCAACTCCTCTTCCCCTTTAAAATCATGACTCCTGAGGTACGCAGCTCCTTTGCCCAGGGGATGAAAGAGGTGGCCCAATGGATGGCAGCAAATTTCCTTCAGTGTAACGTCTCAAAGACTGAGGTAATGCTTTTTGGAGAGGCCAAAAGATTGTGGACTCCCGACTGGTGGCCTCAAGACCTTGGCCCAGTCCCCGTACCCAAAGAGGTGGTAAAAGATCTCGGGGTCAAACTGGATCAGGAGCTCGCTTTTAAACATCATACCAATCAAGTGGTAGGCTCCTGTTTCCATGTGATTGGTCTTCTCCGAAGGGTTTTCCCCCTGTTACCTGATTCCACCAGGAAAACGCTAGTTCAGTCGCTTGTGTTGAGCAGACTGGACTACTGTAACGGGCTGCTGTTAGCCGCCAATGAGGGCATCATTAACAAACTCCAAGTTGTGCAGAACACGGCAGCACGCTTGGTTTTGAATGCCCCAGCACGTACACCCTCGAAACCATTACTGAATCAACTACATTGGCTCACTGTGAAACAGAGAGTCTTGTTTAAAACGTGCTGCATCATCCATAAATGTCTCATTGGTAAAGGTCCTGACTATCTAACAAAAAAATTTGTCCCTTACATCCCTGCTAGAACTCTGAGATCTGGTAATCAAGAGCTGTTATGTGTCCCCAGGTTTTGTAAGACCAGACAAGGTGGAAGGGCTCTGTCTGTAGCTGGACCAAAGTGTTGGAACGATCTTCCTTATGACATTAGAACCTGTAAGGAACACTTTCCTTTTAGGAAAAAATTAAAAACTTTCTTGTTCAACTATTAATCCCACTAAGTCTTCACTTAATATTGTTAGAGCAGGCCTTGGTCTCAGATGCTGCCAAAAAGGCGCGGAGATACTCCTCAGGGAGTCGATTCCCAGCGCGTTATAAGTATGCAAATAAATAAATAAAATAAATAAATAGGCTGTTTGTGTGGGTAGCACAATCCGGTGCTACAGCCGCAAATAGCAATCGATTTACAGGCCCTGGCTCACTCAGTGCACTTTACTAGGGACTGACAAATAAATAAAATATGCCAATCATGGAAACACCAATCCACAACATAATTGACAACAGGATCACTTGCACTTTAACACTGATCAGTAGTGAGAAAGTGCACAGAGACACTAAGCCAGCAAACACAGAGTCAAGACAGGGAGGTCAGAAATAAAAAACTGAGGGGAATCACTCCAAAAGATGACAAGTCTAACACACACAGCTACAGAAACGGGCTAAGATAAGACACATCATAGACACATATACACATACAGTCACACTGACACACCCAGACACACATAGACACACACAAACAGATCGACAGACAGACACACACAGACAACCAACAGATGCTAAGACAGACACACATCGACACACAGACACAGTGACAGCCAGCCACACCAAGACACACAGACACAAAGACAGACAGAAACACACACATACACAGACAGGCAGAGACAGACACACAGACATACAGATACAAACACACACACACAGACACCAACACATAGAGACAGACACACACACATTTTATCTGTGTGTCTCCTTCGCATCTTTGCGGTAAAGGCTACACATCAGAGACCTATCCCTCACCTGCACTTTAGCACATCATCTGGTAAAACCATGACTGGCGAGAGGGACCCCCCTCAAGGTGTTCAAGGGACGGGGGGGTAGTATTATTGCCTCACTCCTTAGGCTCTTTTCAAGGAATTCAATTTAGCATTGGCTTAAATGAAGACTCCTTCAAGTCAATAGTGCCAAAAAGAGACTCTTGCAGGACTATCTACATGGAGAGTTAGGGGTGCGTGACGTAATGTAAAATGATAACCCCCCTGAAGGACTGGGGCCCCCAAAGGACTGGGCCCATGAAGAGCTGGAGCGTGTGTATCTGGGGTGATGCACTTCCACTGAAATGCTGTGGACAGATAAGGATTCAGCTCCACATTAGGTGAATCCCCATTTGTACCTGTCTCACCTGTGATTTGAACAAAGAAAGCAATAATGGTTCTGTTGGGAGGAAAAAGAAAAAACTTCGACATGGTTTATATACCTATTATGCAATTCGTGTGTCCCTGGTGGGGTACAAACGTATTCGTATTAATCAATAAACACAGATCCCTCAGGTATGAGAAAGCAATTATTTACTGAAATACTTTCTCACAGTTTTATGTACATTTTTGCATGATACTCCTACTGTCCAAACATTTACAATGAAACATACAATGCTATACAATGTGGAGAGTGAAAGACTAACACCGATTATACAAAAGACATTTACAACGAAGAATCAGATGAGACAGCTTCCTTGCTCCAGCCCCCGAAGTAATCGATGATACATGAATCAATAGCATTTACCTATCCCAGGACAAAACCGCACATTATACAGACGCAGTGAACAACCCCCATCCTATGTGCCTAGTCGGCTGACAGGCACCGGTAGAATATCAACAGAAGCTATCAGACTGTCCATCCCCTCTCCAAGTCCTGAAGAAGACCCACTTTAGATGCACGTAGTCAGCGCATCAGGAACAGGGTCGAAACGTCGACGTACTACACTAATGATCTTACTGCACAAAGTCTGTTAGGAACCAAAGAATACATTTGGCTTGCATAAGACTATTGGATTGACAGTTGACATTCCGTAAATGACTGTAATTTCTCTGTAAATGTCTTTTGTATAATCGGTGTTAGTCTTTGAAATGAAATGAAATGAAATGAAACAAATATTTATAAGAGCGCACTGCGGCCAAGCGGCTTCCTGGCGCTAAGAATCACAACCATGTCTGCCAAGGGGTCCGGGGGGAATTAGCCAGGAAAAGCCTGAAGAAAAAGAAAAGTTTTGAGAGCTTTGCGAAAGTGTGAGAAGATGGGAATAGAGCGAATCGAGAGGGGAAGAGAATTCCAGATCTGGGTAGCCCGCACCGAGAAGCGGGTGCCTCCGGTGCGGGATTTGCGGAAGCGGGGAACGTGAAGAAGAGAAAGAGAAGACGAGCGAAGAGAGCGACAAGGGGCATGAGAGGAAATTAGAGAATTAATAAAGAGAGGAGCAGATCGGGCATGCGCCCGGAAGGCCAAGCAGGCAAGTTTGAAGTGAGATCTGAGGTGAACAGGGAGCCAGTGGAGGGATTTAAGGACAGGAGTGATGTGGGAAAACTTAGGAAGACGAAAAACAAGACGAGCTGCCTGGTTCTGGATGGCCTGGAGACGGCGAGTTTCGTAGGCTGGAATGCCTACGTACAGGCCATTGCCGTAATCCAGGCGGGAAGTGATAAGGGCAGAAATAATAGTTTTAAGGGCATCAACAGAAAAAAAACGAGAAATTTTACGAATGAGGCGGAGGAAGAGGAAACAGGCGGAAACAACAGAGCTGACCTGCGCATGCATAGAAAGATCATTGCTGATCTTGATGCCCAAGGTCCGGACGGAGGAGGCTGGGGAAGGGGGGGACCGAAGGAAAGGGGCCAGTGAACAGAGGACCAGGGGTTGGAGGGACCACCGGTGAGGACAAGCTCAGTCTTGTCAGGGTTGAGCTTTAAATGATTAAAGCTCATCCATTGGGAGATGAAGACCAGAGTAGAGCTGAACTTGGGAAGAGAGTGAGTGGGAGAGGATAGATCAAAGACGAGCTGGAGGTCGTCTGCGTAATTGTACACGGAGACCCCCAGCTCGAGGAGGGAAGAAATAAGAGGGCGGATGTAGAGGTTGAAAAGAAGAGGGGAAAGAGAGGAACCTTGGGGTACCCCACAGGTGACCGGGAGAGGGGGTGCGGAGAAATCAGAGAGGTGAACTGCCTGTGATCTGCCCTGAAGAAAGGACGCGATCCAGGAGAGGGCAGTGCCCTGGATGCCCGCTGCGCCGACACGGTCGAGAAGGATGGCATGATCGACCGTATCAAATGCAGCGGACAAATCCAAGAGGACTAAAGCCTGGGGGAGATTGCTGTCAGCCTTCGCTTTCAGTTCATCCAAGACCGCGAGGACCACACTCTCAGTAGAGTGACCAGGTCGGAATCCAGCCTGGTGAGAGGCCAAGATGTTATTCTCCTCGATGTAATTGGAGAGACAAGATGTCACATAGCTCTCAAGAATCTTCCCGAGGTAGGGAAGAAGGGAGATCGGCCTAAAGTTCGATGGGAGGGAGGGATCCAGGCCAGCTTTCTTCAGGATAGGAAGCACAATGGCAGTTTTGAAGAGAGAAGGGACAGAACCCAGAGCCAAACAAGAATTGAGAAAAGTTAAGGGAGGGGTAGGGCAGGAAGTGTAAAGGGACCTAAGGATCCGTGCGGGAGCGCAATCCGCCGTAGAGCCGGACTTGACCTTAACAAGAAGGTCGCGGAAAAGCTCAGGTGAAATGGATTTGAAATGATCCAAAACAGAAGAACAAGAAGGGGAGTGATCCGGGAAGTAAGGTTCAGGTACTATCGGAATGTTGGCCTTGATGGTGATTATTTTATTGATAAAATAATCATTGAGGGAGTGACAGAGAGATAGAGAGGGGGCAGGGGACAAGCTAGCACGGTCGGAGGTGGCAAGACTGCGCACCAGTGAGAAGATCTCACAAGATTTATTGGCCGAGAGGGCTACGCGCTCCGAGAAATACTTGGATTTGGCCGCTAAGATGGCCGATTTATAGCTATTAAGAAGAGCCCTATAGGTAAGGCGAAGGTTAGGACAGTAATTGCGACGCCAGCGACGCTCAGAGCGCCTGAGTTCTAATTTCAGGGACCTGAGGTCGTTGGAGAACCACTTGTGTGCATCATGAGGGCGGGCTGATCTGATCTTTTTGAGTGGCGCGGCCCGGTCACAAGCCGAGGAAATCCAGTTGTTAATAGCTTTCACTCTCCACATTGTATAGCATTGTATGTTTCATTGTAAATGTTTGGACAGTACGAGTATCATGCGAAAATGTACATACAACTACAACTGTGAGAAAGTATTTCAGTAAATAATTGCTTTCCATACCTAAGGGATCTGTGTTTAATGATTAATACGAATACGTTTGTACCCCACCAGGGACACATGAATTGCATAATAGGTATATAAACCTTGTCGAAGTTTTTTCTTTGTCCTCCCAACAGAACCATTATTGTTTTGTTTATTACCCGCCCAGGTTCTGAGGGTTACAGGGTCACCCCATTAACTTCTAGTGGTCACCTGTGGTTTGCACACGAGTCAGAGTAATTCCCCATTTCTGCGGAAAACGTCTTGAGTTGAAAGGAAAAGAAAATACTTTTGTACCCAAATAATGGACGCAAAGACACTGGAGTCACTCAAGAGAAGCTCAGAAGGCGGTGTTGTGGAGACAATCTTGAGCACAAGGTGAGTGAACTTTCCAGAGTTTTGGAACAAGAGACACTTAAGAACTGAGGGGCATATGACCAAGGGCAAGTATCACCGCTTTTTCGGCGAATTGTGCCGAGAAAGCGGCGATACTACTAGAGCCCTATTAACAAGGGCATTTTAAAGCCTGGCGCAAGCCCACTTTGCATGTCGGCGATAAACATCGCTAATGACATGCAAAGTGGGCGTTTCCACGTCCGGTCTGTTCCTCACATGCGGTCGGTCTAACTCCGCTTTCACATCGAGTTTGTCCAGAAAAGGTCAGTGTGTGCAGTATGTTTATTTCTAAATCTCCTGGCTATGATGAAGTCTGTTTTTGAAGGGGAAAGTGAGCGGCTCTACATCAGACAGGACCCCTCAAAGCGAGCGGCTCCACATCAGACAGGACCCCTCAAAGTGAGCGGCTCCACATCAGACAGGACCCCTCAAAGCGAGCGGCTCTCCACATCAGACAGGACCCCTCAAAGTGAGCGGCTCCACATCAGACAGGACCCTCAAAGTGAGTGGCTCCACATCAGACAGGATCCCTCAAAGTGAGCGGCTCCACATCAGACCGGACCCCTCAAAGTGAGCGGCTCCACATCAGACAGGACCCCTCAAAGTGAGCGGCTCCACATCAGACAGGACCCCTCAAAGTGAGCGGCTCCACATCAGACCGGACCCCTCAAAGAGAGCGGCTCTCCACATCAGACAGGACCCCTCAAAGTGAGCGGCTCCACATAAGACCGGACCCCTCAAAGCGAGCAGCTCTCCACATCAGACAGGACCCCTCAAAGTGAGCGGCTCCACATCAGACCGGACCCGTCAAAGCGAGCGGCTCCACATCAGACAGGACACCTCAAAGTGAGCGGCTCTCCACATCAGACAGGATCCCTCAAAGTGAGCGGCTCCACATCAGACCGGACCCCTCAAAGCGAGCGGCTCTCCACATCAGACAGGACCCCTCAAAGTGAGCGGCTCCACATCAGACAGGACCCTCAAAGTGAGTGGCTCCACATCAGACAGGACCCCTCAAAGTGAGTGGCTCCAAATCAGACAGGACCCCTAAAAGTGAGCGGCTCCACATCAGACAGGACCCCTCAAAGTGAGCGGCTCCACATCAGACCGGACCCCTCAAAGCGAGCGGCTCTCCACATCAGACAGGACCCCTCAAAGCGAGCGGCTCCACATCAGACAGGACCCCTCAAAGTGAGCGGCTCCACATCAGACCGGACCCCTCAAAGCGAGCGGCTCTCCACATCAGACAGGACCCCTCAAAGCGAGCGGCTCCACATCAGACCAGACCCCTCAAAGTAAGCGGCTCCACATCAGACAGGACCCCTCAAAGTGAGCGGCTCCACATCAGACCGGACCCCTCAAAGTGAGAGGCTCCACATCAGACAGGACCCTCAAAGTGAGTGGCTCCACATCAGACAGGACCCCTCAAAGTGAGTGGCTCCAAATCAGACAGGACCCCTCAAAGTGAGTGGCTCCACATCAGACAGGACCCCTCAAAGTGAGCGGCTCCACATCAGACCGGACCCCTCAAAGTGAGAGGCTCCACATCAGACAGGACCCTCAAAGTGAGTGGCTCCACATCAGACAGGACCCCTCAAAGTGAGTGGCTCCACATCAGACAGGACCCCTCAAAGTGAGTGGCTCCACATCAGACAGGACCCCTCAAAGTGAGTGGCTCCAAATCAGACAGGACCCCTCAAAGTGAGCGGCTCCACATCAGATCAGACCCCTCAAAGTGAGCGGCTCTCCACATCAGACAGGACCCCTCAAAGTGAGCGGCTCCACATCAGACAGGACCCCTCAAAGTGAGTGGCTCCAAATCAGACAGGACCCCTCAAAGTGAGCGGCTCCACATCAGACCAGACCCCTCAAAGCGAGCGGCTCTCCACATCAGACAGGACCCCTCAAAGTGAGCGGCTCCACATCAGACAGGACCCCTCAAAGCGAGCGGCTCTCCACATCAGACAGGACCCCTCAAAGTGAGCGGCTCCACATCAGACAGGACCCCTCAAAGTGAGTGGCTCCAAATCAGACAGGACCCCTCAAAGTGAGCGGCTCCACATCAGACAGGACCCCTCAAAGTGAGCGGCTCCAAATCAGACAGGACCCCTCAAAGTGAGCGGCTCCACATCAGACAGGACCCCTCAAAGTGAGCGGCTCCACATCAGACAGGACCCCTCAAAGTGAGTGGCTCCACATCAGACCGGACCCCTCAAAGTGAGCGGCTCCACATCAGACAGGACCCCTCAAAGTGAGTGGCTCCACATCAGACCGGACCCCTCAAAGCGAGCGGCTCTCCACATCAGACAGGACCCCTCAAAGTGAGCGGCTCCACATCAGACAGGACCCCTCAAAGTGAGCGGCTCCACATCAGACAGGACCCCTCAAAGTGAGTGGCTCCAAATCAGACAGGACCCCTCAAAGTGAGCGGCTCCAAATCAGACAGGACCCCTCAAAGTGAGCGGCTCCACATCAGACAGGACCCCTCAAAGTGAGCGGCTCCAAATCAGACAGGACCCCTCAAAGTGAGCGGCTCCACATCAGACAGGACCCCTCAAAGTGAGCGGCTCCACATCAGACAGGACCCCTCAAAGTGAGTGGCTCCACATCAGACCGGACCCCTCAAAGTGAGCGGCTCCACATCAGACAGGACCCCTCAAAGTGAGTGGCTCCACATCAGACAGGACCCCTCAAAGTGAGCGGCTCCACATCAGACAGGACCCCTCAAAGTGAGCGGCTCCAAATCAGACAGGACCCCTCAAAGTGAGCGGCTCCAAATCAGACAGGACCCCTCAAAGTGAGCGGCTCCACATCAGACAGGACCCCTCAAAGTGAGTGGCTCCACATCAGACCGGACCCCTCAAAGTGAGCGGTTCCACATCAGACCAGACCCCTCAAAGTGAGCGGCTCCAAATCAGACAGGACCCCTCCCAAGCCCAGAGGCTGCCGTGCCTTCGATAGTGCAGATTCCTAGGTGATGACAGGTTCCAGGCTGTGACTTCTTGCCGCCACAGGTGTAGTGATGTTTGGACACCACTCTCTCCCCTCAAATGTCTTATTCGTGATAACGCGCCCGAGTTGGGCGGGAGACTCCCAATTTTTACAGCAGGAAATAAGAGCCTTTTTGTTGCTTCACACCTGAAATTGCCTTCACTATAATGCAAGTCAGTGGAAAAAATAAAGTCCCCTGTATTTTCTACAAAACTTTCCTATTGTTGGCAGATATGTCAGGGGCATGATTTTCTGGTTGCAGGAGAAATCTAGTTTTTGGTTTGGTGGCGCCTCAGGCAGCGGCCCCTATTGCATAGAAAGGGGCATGTATGTGGCTGCAGGTGAATTGAACTGGTTTTAGCCTAATGTGGGATGATGAAATGCGGAGGGTGGTCGACATAGGGGTTAAACCCTCTGCAGACATCTGTGTGCTACCTGGAGGTCACCGGCTCCACATATCTGGTGGTCCTCAGTCTGAGGTGATAGCGTGCCACTGGGGGTGTAAAGTCAACACCTGTTAT
Organism: Lissotriton helveticus; assembly: GCF_964261635.1. Lineage (NCBI taxonomy): Eukaryota > Metazoa > Chordata > Amphibia > Caudata > Salamandridae > Lissotriton > Lissotriton helveticus. The sequence goes on from NC_136062.1 coordinate 500,296,249, forward strand.
TTACAGCATTACAAAAACGCAGCATCCATGATGGCGAGCATCTTATGCCGAATCAAACATTTAGTTCTTCGTCACAGGAGGACATGTTGAGGTTTTTAGTGTAGGAGTATATAAGAATATTCAGAACCTGTAACTACTACTTGAGGTACACCGGCTATTTTACTCAGCTGAACATACTCTTAACACCATTGCGTCCAACAGGTGGACCCCATTTTATTCTTAAATTGATAAGGAAACGAACCCTTTGTAGCTTTAAAGGCACCTTTTTGGGCGCCTTTTATGGCTACAAACCCCTAGAGGTCATATGGTGGCATAGAGTTGTTACCTCGGCTAAGGCAAGCCTTTAGCTGTATCCAGGCCCTAATGTGACTGTGTCTGGGCAGCATCATGGATCCTTTTGTGCACCTTAAAAACCAGCATTGCAAAAAGCCAATGCCAATAAATCTGGCTGTAATCTGTGAACGTTTTCCAAGACCCTTTCTGCGTGACCAGGTTGGCATTTTAATTATGCCACTACTGTTAGTTTTGTCAATACTTGTTTTGCACACAGCACACACAATTACAATACGGACCCAGATACAGCTAACATTTCACAAGCATTGGAAATGCATTAGGTCTCGGATTTATTTGAGTTAGAGCTAATGGCATTGTAAATGGCAATGTCTTTTATCCATGTGTTATGGAGTGTATGCATGTGGTGTGTAGTGGAATTGTGTGGGTTGGATTGTAATTGTAGCAATGGTGGCATGCTGCGCTTTAGATGAATATGTTTAAAAGTAAAGTGCGCCATACTGCGTTTGCTACAATAGTTAATTGTGGATGCGTTAACAATTGATGTGTGCACTGATGGCTGGTGGTGTGTGTGTGTGTGGTTGTGTGTGTGGTGGTGAGTGTGTGATGGTGAGTGTGTGGTGGTGAGTGTGTGGTCGTGAGAATGTGGTGTCCGAGTGTGTGTGTGGTGGTGTCTGTGTGTGTGGTGTATGTGGTCTTATGTGTATGGTCTTATGTGTGTGTGGTGGACTTAGTTCCAGTTTTTGTACCTTGCACACACACACACTGCCCCTGCACACTCACACACTGCTCACCCTACGTCAGATGGGGGAGCATGGAAATGTTGCGCTCCCGTGAAAGAGCTGGCAGGTGATTGGGGTCCCCCTTAGAAGGCAAAGACTCTGAAAGCAGGGCCCCTGTCTTTAACACCACCACACCAGTGTGCCTCAAGTAACATGTGCCCGGTCTTCTACAACGCAGGGGCAGAGAGGAGAGGAGAGGCAGGACAACGCAGGGGCAGAGAGAAGAGGCAGGACAACACAGCGGCGGAGAGGAGAGGCAGGACACAACACAGCGGCGGAGAGGAGAGGCAGGACACAACGCAGGGGCAGAGAGGAGAGGCAGGACACAACACAGCGGCAGAGAGGAGAGGCAGGACACAACGCAGGGGCAGAGAGGAGAGGCAGGACACAACGCAGGGCCAGAGAGGAGAGGCAGGACACAACGCAGGGGCAGAGAGAAGAGGCAGGACAACGCAGGGGCAGAGAGAAGAGGCAGGACAACACAGCGGCGGAGAGGAGAGGCAGGACACAACGCAGGGGCAGAGAGGAGAGGCAGGACACAACGCAGGGCCAGAGAGGAGAGGCAGGACACAACGCAGGGGCAGAGAGGAGAGGCAGGACACAACGCAGGGCCAGAGAGGAGAGGCAGGACACAACGCAGGGGCAGAGAGGAGAGGCAGGACACAACGCAGGGGCAGAGAGGAGAGGCAGGACACAACACAGCGGCGGAGAGGAGAGGCAGGACACAACACAGCGGCGGAGAGGAGAGGCAGGACACAACGCAGGGGCAGAGAGGAGAGGCAGGACACAACACAGCGGCGGAGAGGAGAGGCAGGACACAACGCAGGGGCAGAGAGGAGAGGCAGGACACAACACAGCGGCGGAGAGGAGAGGCAAGTGACAATGCAGGGGCAGAGAGGAGAGGCAGGACACAGCGCAGTGGCGGAGAGGAGAGGCAGGACACAACGCTAGGGGTGAGAGGTGAGGCAGGACACAACGCAGGGGCAGAGAGGCAGGACACAACACAGCGGCGGAGAGGAGAAGCATCTGGAGGGGAGAGTTAACTAGGGGAAAGTGCAGGGACATGAGCGGCTTTGAAATGGGGCTGGGGCTAATGGGGACATTAGCAACATAAAAGGGAATTAAGAAGATAGAACAAAAAAATGAAGTGAAATTAGAGAAAAGGTGGTGAGAGGAAAAATACGAGAAAGATAGAGGTGTGCTATTGGAATGAGAGGGGGTGCTTGAGGCGTGGAAAGGGAAGGAAGAACATGGAAACTGGAAAACGAGAAGAAGAGCATTGGCAGGTGGAGAGGCAGTGACTCAGAAAGGTGGGGGCCTTTTACAGAGCAGGAGAGGGCAAGGAAAACTAGAAGGGAGAGCGGCACGCGGGGAAAGAACCCGATAGAGCTGAAATTGTGCATTCAGGAGAGCAAAGAAGGCCAAATGGGGAAGGGAGGGGCGGGGACAGGGAGGAACAGGACAGGAATCGGCAGAGCAGGCCTATAATAGGGAGAAAAACATGCGCAGAAATATAAACGGGCGGGGGAGGGGCAGACAGGCAGAATACGAAGGAAAAGGTGGTGCGAGGCGGAAAATGTGCAATAGGGTAGATGGTCTCTCGTATCCTGGAGAAGATAGGGGAAGAAAAAGTGGAATAAGATACGGCTTGTGGTGAAGAGCAGGGCAGGCGGGAGACAGGGACGCGGAACTGGTGAGAGGAAAGGGGCAGTGTAGATCGCACAGAAGGCGAGGGGAGGGAGGATAAGCTAAATCAGTGGTGAGGGAACGGGTTGCAGTGGAGGTGCTGAAGAGAGATAGAGGGAGAAGGGTGGTGCCGACCGGTGCGGGGCTGGGGTTGGACAGGCGGTTAGGGAGGGGTAGGATTGAGGCAAGAGAAGCAGAGGGGTAGAAATAGAGGAAGGGGCGAGAGGGAAGGAGGGCTGCAGTCCTCGAAGACACAGCTTTTTTTGTTTTACACTCAACATGTTCATTGATAGAAATGTCAAGTATAGAACTCTCAAAAGGTAAACTTGGATTTGAGGTTATACACTAGGGCTTCATGAAAAGAAATACTCACAGGTAGACAAAAACAACACAGATACTTTGGGTGGCGAGCACTTTTCAAAACGGTAGGCTGAGCTCCCTGCACATGCTCGCGCTTCCAGAGATGCCCTGCATTTTGCTAGAGGAGCTTTTAGCTGGTCGCAATCAAAAGGTACCCTACAGTAAAAAAAGCTGGTCGCTGTTGAATACCATAGATTGACTAGAAACCATACAACATGCATAGACCTCCGTGTTGAATGCAAATTTAAAAAGAAAAGGTCAGGTCACAGACTACCAGAAACAGGAGGTGTCGTTTCTCAAAGGAAAACTCAAATCCAAGTCACCCAAAAATATAACTCACATGTAGACAAAAACAACACAGATACTTTGGGTGGCGATCACTTTTCAAAACGGTAGGCTGAGTTCCGTGAACATGCTCGCGCTTTCAGAGATGCCCTGCATTTTGCTAGAGGAGCTTTCAGCTGGTCTCAATCAAAAGGTACCCTACAGGAAAAAATGGAGTATGTATATTCCCAACAGAGACATGTACGTATATGGCTTTCGGGACCGCCTATCAGCACTTAGAACGTATATCGCCATAGAGACTGTGTTTATTTATAACAATGTCCATTATTGGGGGTGTATATTCACACTGGGGAGTGTGCATTATCACGGATAATGCCCATAATTAGGGGAACTGTAGGAGGGTGGATACCTGACTATGGTTACCCCAGATTTTTTGCCTAGTGTTTAGCTGGTTTTCGACTTAGTTGGCCTGGGATCCTGCTAATCAGGGCCCCATGCTATCTGCTCTCTCTTTAAAATGGACTCCATGTACCCGAGGTGCATAACTGATTGGATATTGGGTCACCTTATCAGCCCCTGTACAGTGTACTATAGGTCCCCAGGGCATAGGTGCATCCAAGGCCTACCAGGGGCTGCAGCATATCTTTTGCCACCCCTGAGTGGCTATCCAAACTGACACAACTGGCTGATCACTCAGCTGGGGCAAGGTCGTGTAATCACCCCTTGCTTAGATATATTATACCTATATCTAAACCTATATCTGGACACATATATATCTATAAGTCACTCCTATGGCAGGCCTTAACAATCCTGGAGGCAGAGTGCTTGGTTTTATGTGAGATGTGCTCTAGCATAAGCTGAGCCTGTCTGCAGCTTTCAGAACCATTTCCTTATAGCTGTTCCAGGGTATTGCCATACCATATACTCTTAGGTGCATTATAATCCTCACGGTTATTGCTAACTTTGGTTTGGCTTTATCAAAACATGTCGTGTAAGGTGTCATACACTTTGGAATGCTACCCCCTCGCCAGTTCTGGCGACGGGGGTAGCATTCCACCCTTCTAGAGGAAGAAGACATGTTACTTTACTTAAACGCGGTTAAATCTAACCAGAGCCTCAGCATCACAAAATAGATGCTGCTGCCACAGGCATGGGTCTGGCCTCCTGCTGCTGACCGAAACTGCGGCAGGGGAGGCCTGGACAAAAGGCTTTCTGTCACAGGGAGGTGTTACACCACCCCAGACAGGAGATAGTCGATTGAGGCAGGCAGGGCGAGTGAAACTAGACACTGCCTGGGGCACACAAGGCTCCCCATGCATAGCCCAGTTCAAACCGGTGCTGGGGCACTTTAGCCCCAGCTCTGGCGCAAAACTGGACAAAGGGAAAGGGGTGTAACCACCCCCTTCCTGGGTCCCACCCATAGGAGTGAACTAGCAGGTAATCCAGCCCCTTGATTTGGAATAAAGGTAGGAGCATTAGATTATCCTGACTGAAACTGTGATACAGAACTCTGGACCCTTGTTTTACCATAGATAACCTCTTGAATAACCAAACGAAAGAGTAGTCCACACAGGTATATATTCAAAATATATGTATTTATTCTAGGAACAACCCTACTAGTCTATTTATGAGACTAGAGGCAAAAGATACATTTTCAAACAAGCAATAATAGTTACAATAAATAGCACTGGAATAACAGGGCCCCAGGGGGGGGGGGCATACCATATATCAAAAAAGTGGTATATGTACCACGACAGTTCAACAGACAGTGCCTAGGGCACTTAGGATCGCTGGCCCCTTACGAAACCAACCAATATAAAAGAACAATTCCCTTGAACAAGGTCATTCACATAAACACCATGAATAAGGAAAAACAGTGACTATAACAACTGAATAAAGGTTAAAAAATCTCTCAAATTTTATTGTATACAATGAGGTTAAAAAAAGCAGAGAGCAAGGTTGACTGCTGAACACAAGTTATAAAACGTTAAAAGTAACAATCCATATTCAATATTGACCAGCAATATTGCTGAAACAAAGACAGAAAAAACAGTAAGATATACAAATTATGCAATACACGGTATGTGTTCTAATGTTCTTTTTGGAACAACGGTGTTGTGCAGATAGAATATTATTCTGTCAACAGCGATGTATGAACCATGAATCACCAGGCACACCAGAAGCGGGGAGTGGTCAGATACATACCACGCCAGATAGGAAACCTCCCTAACCTGCCGTGCCAGCTCAGGGGTAATGAGACAATAACCCAGCCGAGTATAAGTTCCCGTCGCCGAGGTGTAGCAGGAGAAGAGTCTGGATCCCGAGTGTCTTTACCTACATACTCCAGGGTATAAATGTTAGATCCCTTCTCAACAAGGGGAGAAGGAGTGCTTTGGTAAAGAGCACATGGTTACAATAGTTAGAGTTGCAAAAGTCCAAGACAGAAGAAACCAGTCCCCAGGAGAGGAAAGAGGAAAGAGGGAAGGAGGGGGGGGGGCAGGGAGCTGGGAAGCGGGTCAGATCTGGCAGATCAGCAGTGCGAGTGAAAAAACCTCGTGGGGGCCCAAGACGGTAGAGTAAACGGTCTCCAAGCTTAGATGGGGTCTCATAGTCATAAATGGAAGTCTGGGCGCCATTTTAGAGTCAGGCAAGTCCCAGGTACCTGGGCGCAATGAACCCTGGGCACAATGGCCGCCATCTTAGGGTCAGGCAGCTGGGTTCAGGTCGGCCTGTGCTGAATCCCCCAGAGTCAGGGTATATTCCGAGGCACACACTCTCAATGTCAGGGGGGCCCTCAGCATCCGTGGGAGACCCCAACCACCAACATCAGAGGTCTCCTACTGGTGCGCCCTGCAGGGGCTATGTATTGACCGCTACAGGCAGGCAGTTGCGCTGATTGTTATCATGCTGCAATAGCCACTGGATAGATGGGAGTCTTTGTCGCTTTTTTATTTCAGAGTGCTGGGTTGGAGTTAATTGGATGCTGGGTTGGAGATGGGTGGATGCTGGGTTGGGGATGGATGGATGCTGGGTTGGGGATGGATGGATGCTGGGCTGGGGATGGATGGATGCTGGGCTGGGGATGGATGGATGCTGGGTTGGGGATGGATGGATGCTGGGCTGGGGATGGATGGATGCAGGGTTAGAGATGGATAGATGCTGGGTTGGAGATGGATGGATGCTGGGTTGTGGATGGATGGATGCTGGGTGGTGGATAGATGGATGCTGGGTTAGGGATGGATGGATGATGGATTGGGCATGGATTGATGCTTGGTTAGGGATGGATAGATGCTGGGTTGGAGATGGATGGATGCTGGGTTGGAGTTGGTTGGATGCTGGTTTGGAGTTGGGTGGATGCTGAGTTGGAGATGAATGGTGTGGGGTGAATGGATGTTTGAGAGGTGGATGCTGGGTTGGGGATGGATGAATGCTGGGGTGGGGATGGATGGATGGATGCAGGGTTGGAGATGGATGGATGTGTGAGGGGTGGATGGATTTGTGATTGGTGGGTGGATGGATGCTGGGTTGGAGATGGATAGATGTGTGATGGGTGGATGGATGAATGCTTGGATGGATGGTTGACTGTGGGTGCTTGGAGCATGAATTGATGGATGAATTCGTGGGGAGGCGTGTTTGTGCACCGCTGGATGGGTAACTGAAGAAACTGTGAGGCCAGAGGCCTAACGGCCCCCAAGGCCTGAAGTGCGGCGTATTCGCCATTCACGCTGGCTTGTGGCCTCTGTGTGTTTGCAACAAGGTGACCCATTGCCACTGAAGGTGCTGTTTTTTCTGTATTTGGCATTTAGTCGGTTTATTGGAAGTAAACCAAGACTCTTGCCTCAGAATGTATTTATTGTTGAAGTGAATGCTTACAAATTAAATCCTCGTTTCCCTGTGACTTAGGAATATAAGGTCACCTCCCTGGGCACCATAGAGATGTATGAGTGGGAGTCCCACAGGTGAGGGCCAGTCTCTCCCCTGAAAGTGTAGTTATCCTCTTCTCCACCGGATGTGATTTCACGCTATAGATTAGTGATGTCAATGATATTTTGAAACCCTGAACGCCAGATCTCTGCAACCCGCCCTTTCACCGCCTGCCTCTCCATTCAGATCCTCCTAGTTATCAAGCCAGATAGACATCCACCCATTCATCCACCACCACTCCACTCATCCTTTCATCCACACAACCACCTTTCCATCCACCACGCATAGAATCACATACATCCACCTATTCAGCTCCCCGCCCACCTGCCCAGGTATCACATCCCCTACCCAGGCGTCCTTAAACGAGAGAAAAGCTCCAAGTGTCAGACATTTGGTTGTAGAAGTTACTCGTGGGGGAAGGGGCTGAAGCACTTTGAGCCCAATTGGCGTTGCACAGCGTGTGGTTGTGTTTAGTGCACGACCAGCATGTGCCGTGTGCACGTGGCTTGTGTTTTGGGAGGTCAAGCTGTGGATGGGGAGGGTGTGGCCCCCAGCTGTTCCTGGGACTTCAACCGCTGCCGTGGGGAGTTTCAAATCAAAGAACATATTATATAGTGCGCATGCGTGCAAGGACACGCATGCGCACTAAAACGGCAGAACACCGGGGAGCTTAAAAATACCTGTATGAAGCCAAAAGTACATTGTGCGGTTTCGTAGGATAGTGCGCATGCGCACACACGAGGGGGGAGCGCATACAGACGGGGAGCAGGGAACCACGGAAAACCGGCACGTTTGTGAGACAAACGTATGCGTGGCTACTGTCACGTGGATCCCAATAACCGTTTTAGCCTTGTTGTGAAGGACGCGATACTCTAGCCCTTACGCGTTGTGCAAGAGCAGAGACTACTTTGGCATCCATCTTTGTGAGGGATGCGGCCTGTTATTTCGGTGAGAAGACCAACCTTTCAGCGGCCATCTTTTTGTGTGACGCCTGCCACCCCGGCCGCCATCTTAGCATGAGGAGCGCGGCCGCTCATCTACCACCCAAGAAGCCATTGTTATGCGGGGCGTGCGACGCTGCGACCGGTTACCGTTAGACAGAAATGAAGGACTACGACATCATATCAGATAAATGCGCCGGTTATGGGCGCTCCTGCAAACGCACGCACATGAGTGTGGACTATCTGTGGATCAGGCTTCATGGGGGTATAAATGGGGAAGTGGGGGTGATAAAGATAAGAGATGAAAAGTGACTCCCGGTTCTCTTCTCCTGTGACGATCTGCTGTTCTCTTCCACCCCGCCTACATCTTTAACTCCCTGTTCTCTTCTCCTGTGCTGATCTGCAGCTCTCATCCACCCACCTCCTTCTTTAACTCCCTGTTCTCTTCTCCTGTGCTGATCTGCAGCTCTCTTCCACCCCACCTCCTTCTATAACTCCCTGTTCTCTTCTCCTGTGCTGATCTGCTGCTCTCTTCCACCCCACCTCCTTCTTTAACTCCCTGTTCTCTTCTCCTGTGCTGATCTGCTGCTCTCTTCCACCCCACCTCCTTCTTTAACTCCCTGTTCTATTCTGCTGATCTTCTGCTCTCTTCCACCCACCTCCTTCTTTAATTCCCTGGTCTCTTCTCCTGCACTGATCTGCTGCTCTCTTCCACCCGCCTCCTTCTCTAACTCCCTGTTCTCTTCTCTTCTCCTGTGCTGATCTGCTGCTCTCTTCCACCTCACCTCCTTCTCTAACTCCCTGTTCTCTTCTCTTCTCCTGTGCTGATCTGTTCCTCTCTTCCACCCGCCTCCTTCTCTAACTCCCTGTTCTCTTCTCCTGTGCTGATCTGCTGCTCTCTTCCACCCGCCTCCTTCTCTAACTCCCTGTTCTCTTCTCCTGTGCTGATCTGCTGCTCTCTTCCACCCCACCTCCTTCTTTAACTCCCTGTTCTCTTCTCCTGTGCTGATCTGCTGCTCTCTTCCACCCGCCTCCTTCTCTAACTCCCTGTTCTCTTCTCCTGTGCTGATCTGCTGCTCTCTTCCACCCCACCTCCTTCTTTAACTCCCTGTTCTCTTCTCCTGTGCTGATCTGCTGCTCTCTTCCACCCGCCTCCTTCTCTAACTCCCTGTTCTCTTCTCCTGTGCTGATCTGCTGCTCTCTTCCACCCCACCTCCTTCTTTAACTCCCTGTTCTCTTCTCCTGTGCTGATCTGCTGCTCTCTTCCACCCCACCTCCTTCTTTAACTCCCTGTTCTCTTCTCCTGTGCTAATCTGCTGCTCTCTTCCACCCACCTCCTTCTTTAATTCCCTGTTCTCTTCTCCTGTGCTGATCTGCTGCTCTCTTCCACCCCACCTCCTTCTTTAACTCCCTGTTCTCTTCTGCTGTGCTGATCTGCTGCTCTCTTCCACCCCACCTCCTTCTTTAACTCCCTGTTCTCTTCTCCTGTGCTGATCTGCTGCTCTCTTCCACCCGCCTCCTTCTCTAACTCCCTGTTCTCTTCTCTTCTCCTGTGCTGATCTGCTGCTCTCTTCCACCCCACCTCCTTCTTTAACTCCCTGTTCTCTTCTCCTGTGCTGATCTGCTGCTCTCTTCCACCCCACCTCCTTCTTTAACTCCCTGTTCTCTTCTGCTGTGCTGATCTGCTGCTCTCTTCCACCCCACCTCCTTCTTTAACTCCCTGTTCTCTTCTCCTGTGCTGATCTGCTGCTCTCTTCCACCCGCCTCCTTCTCTAACTCCCTGTTCTCTTCTCTTCTCCTGTGCTGATCTGCTGCTCTCTTCCACCTCACCTCCTTCTCTAACTCCCTGTTCTCTTCTCCTGTGCTGATCTGCTGCTCTCGTCCACCCGCCTTCTTCTTTAACTATGTTCTCTTCTGCTGTGCTGTTATGCTGCTCTCTCCCACCCACCTCCTTCTCCAACTCCCTGTTCTCTTCTCTTCTCCTGTGCTGATCTGCTGTTCTCTTCCACCCCACCTCCTTCTCTAACTCCCTGTTTTCTTCTCCCGTGCTGATCTGCTGTTCTCCTCCACCCGCCTCCTTCTTTAACTCCCTGTTCTCTTCTGCTGTGCTGATCTGCTGCTCTCTTCTACATGCATCCTTCTCTAACCGCGCACACACACAACAACACCACACACACAATCGCACACATAACCACACACACAACCACACACACAATCACACCCAACCACACACACACAACCACACATACAACTACACACACATACAACTACACACACATACAACCACACGTACAAACACACGTACAAACACACACACACACACACAACCACACACATCTATCTATCGCCCTCACTCTATCTATCTATCGCCCTAACTCTATCCGTCACCCTCACTCTATCCGTTGCACTCACTCTGTCTGTCGCCCTCACTCTATCTGTCGCCATCACTCTATATATCTGTCGCCCTCACTCTATCTATCTATCGCCCTCACTCTATCTTACGCCCTCACTCACTCTATCTATCTATGGCCCTCATTCTATCTAGCTATCTAACTATCTATCTATCTATCGCCCTCACTCTATCTATCTATCACCCTCACTCTATCTATCTATCTATCTATCTATCGCCCTCACTCTATCTATCTATGTATCGCCCTCACTCTATCTATTGCCCTCACTCTATCGCCCTCATTCTATCTATCTATCTCACTCTATCTATCTATCTATCTATCTCTCTATCGCCCTCACTCTATCTATCTCATTCTGTACTCCACCACTTGGTCTTCTAAAAGTACAGCCCCGCCACTTTACATGCCTTTTCCAAAGGTGCCAGGATACAGGAATCCTGCAATGAACTATCATCTCCAATGTTGCCTTCAGAGGTTTCTGGGAGAGGGGATCTTTTAAGTGGATGCAGTTTGTTTTTATACCTGACCCACTCCACAGTGTCATTTATGAGGCCAAATTAAATGCAGGGGTGCAGGTTGTCAGCTGGTCGCCATGCCTGCCTCCAGGCAGGTGATAGCTGCTGAGTCCGCCAGTGGTGCCAGTCAGCAGTTATTATAGACTGCATGGCCATACGATGGGGGTTTCAGGCCAGTGGTGGATTGGATATTTGTATAGCTGTGCTGTCCTTGTGGTCCTGTCTTTTGTTGTGCTCTGCCGGTTTAGCAGAACACAGCACCACTGTTTGTAGATGGACATTTCTGAGAGTTTTCATTTCTATTACCTACAAACATAGCACCTATATTAGTAGACTGCAAGTAAAACCCCCAGAGTTTAGCTGTGCTATTAAATGGTCAAAGATCCTCTGTTCAATGGTACTCATTTTATTGACCCTAGAAGGATGAAAAGCTATGTAAACTCATGTGGAATGAAACAAGTGAACATGTGAGTATAGGAGAGCAAACACAGATCCTTGGAGTAGGCACATTAGCTCCTTGGGCCACCAGTGTAATATATAACTGTTACCATACCTCATGTCCCAGTAAGATAACGGTGTTCGGACAGTGTAGTGACACACAGTAGAGTGTTTTACTGCTACTGCCTGTCTTCAGAGCAGCCTGTGACCGAAAAGGGGGCTCTCTGTAAGCTCACTGACTCCTAGCAGTCACTGCAAACCATGCTGAGTGCTCGGGTGGCAGCTATAGAAGCTATATAAATATTACATTGCCACCAGTTGACCCGTGATACTCCGGTCCTCATGGAGCAGAGCCTTTGAAAGTCAGCAGGATAGTATGATATTGACAGAGCTCTCCCTGCCAGTGCACCTCCCTGAGCCCGGTGCAGCTGACCTGCTGTGGCTGCCATTAATAAATACAATTGATGCTTCATTCGTTCTGAGCTGCCTTTAGTTTCCTGTGTCTGAGAGCTGTGCAGCCGCTGCCTTTAGTTTCCTGTGTCTGGGAGCTGTGCAGCCGCTGCCTTTAGTTTCCTGTGTCTGGGAGCTGTGCAGCCTCTGCCTTTAGTTTCCTGTGTCTGAGAGCTGTGCAGCCTCTGCCTTTAGTTTCCTGTGTCTGGGAGCTGTGCAGCCTCTGCCTTTAGTTTCCTGTGTCTGAGAGCTGTGCAGCCTCTGCCTTTAGTTTCCTGTGTCTGAGAGCTGTGCAGCCTCTGCCTTTAGTTTCCTGTGTCTGGGAGCTGTGCAGCCTCTGCCTTTAGTTTCCTGTGTCTGAGAGCTGTGCAGCCTCTGCCTTTAGTTTCCTGTGTCTGAGAGCTGTGCAGCCTCTGCCTTTAGTTTCCTGTGTCTGAGAGCTGTGCAGCCTCTGCCTTTAGTTTCCTGTGTCTGAGAGCTGTGCAGCCTCTGCCTTTAGTTTCCTGTCTCTGGGAGCTGTGCAGCCTCTGCCTTTAGTTTCCTGTGTCTGAGAGCTGTGCTGCCTCTGCCTTTAGTTTCCTGTCTCTGAGAGCTGTGCTGCCTCTGCCTTTAGTTTCCTGTGTCTGGGAGCTGTGCAGCCTCTGCCTTTAGTTTACTGTGTCTGAGAGCTGTGCAGCCTCTGCCTTTAGTTTCCTGTGTCTGAGAGCTGTGCTGCATCTGCCTTTAGTTTCCTGTGTCTGAGAGCTGTGCTGCATCTGCCTTTAGTTTCCTGTGTCTGAGAGCTGTGCAGCCTCTGCCTTTAGTTTACTGTGTCTGGGAGCTGTGCTGCCTCTGCCTTTAGTTTCCTGTGTCTGGGAGCTGTGCAGCCTCTGCCTTTAGTTTACTGTGTCTGAGAGCTGTGCTGCCTCTGCCTTTAGTTTCCTGTGTCTGAGAGCTGTGCTGCATCTGCCTTTAGTTTCCTGTGTCTGAGAGCTGTGCTGCATCTGCCTTTAGTTTCCTGTGTCTGAGAGCTGTGCAGCCTCTGCCTTTAGTTTACTGTGTCTGGGAGCTGTGCCGCCTCTGCCTTTAGTTTCCTGTGTCTGAGAGCTGTGCTGCATCTGCCTTTAGTTTCCTGTGTCTGAGAGCTGTGCAGCCTCTGCCTTTAGTTTACTGTGTCTGGGAGCTGTGCAGCCTCTGCCTTTAGTTTACTGTGTCTGAGAGCTGTGCAGCCGCTGCCTTTAGTTTCCTGTGTCTGAGAGCTGTGCTGCATCTGCCTTTAGTTTCCTGTGTCTGAGAGCTGTGCAGCCGCTGCCTTTAGTTTCCTGTGTCTGAGAGCTGTGCTGCATCTGCCTTTAGTTTCCTGTGTCTGAGAGCTGTGCTGCATCTGCCTTTAGTTTCCTGTGTCTGAGAGCTGTGCAGCCTCTGCCTTTAGTTTACTGTGTCTGGGAGCTGTGCCGCCTCTGCCTTTAGTTTCCTGTGTCTGAGAGCTGTGCTGCATCTGCCTTTAGTTTCCTGTGTCTGAGAGCTGTGCTGCCTCTGCCTTTAGTTTCCTGTGTCTGGGAGCTGTGCAGCCTCTGCCTTTAGTTTCCTGTGTCTGAGAGCTGTGCTGCCTCTGCCTTTAGTTTCCTGTGTCTGGGAGCTGTGCCGCCTCTGCCTTTAGTTTCCTGTGTCTGAGAGCTGTGCAGTCTCTGCCTTTAGTTTCCTGTGTCTGAGAGCTGTGCAGCCTCTGCCTTTAGTTTCCTGTCTCTGGGAGCTGTGCAGCCTCTGCCTTTAGTTTCCTGTGTCTGGGAGCTGTGCAGCCTCTGCCTTTAGTTTCCTGTGTCTGAGAGCTGTGCAGCCTCTGCCTTTAGTTTCCTGTGTCTGAGAGCTGTGCTGCATCTGCCTTTAGTTTCCTGTGTCTGAGAGCTGTGCAGCCTCTGCCTTTAGTTTACTGTGTCTGGGAGCTGTGCAGCCTCTGCCTTTAGTTTCCTGTGTCTGAGAGCTGTGCAGCCTCTGCCTTTAGTTTCCTGTGTCTGAGAGCTGTGCAGCCTCTGCCTTTAGTTTCCCGTGTCTGAGAGCTGTGCAGCCTCTGCCTTTAGTTTCCTGTGTCTGAGAGCTGTGCAGCCTCTGCCTTTAGTTTCCTGTGTCTGAGAGCTGTGCAGCCTCTGCCTTTAGTTTCCTGTGTCTGAGAGCTGTGCAGCCTCTGCCTTTAGTTTCCCGTGTCTGAGAGCTGTGCAGCCTCTGCCTTTAGTTTCCCGTGTCTGAGAGCTGTGCAGCCTCTGCCTTTAGTTTACTGTGTCTGGGAGCTGTGCAGCCTCTGCCTTTAGTTTCCTGTGTCTGAGAGCTGTGCAGCCTCTGCCTTTAGTTTCCTGTGTCTGAGAGCTGTGCAGCCTCTGCCTTTAGTTTCCCGTGTCTGAGAGCTGTGCAGCCTCTGCCTTTAGTTTCCTGTGTCTGGGAGCTGTGCTGCCTCTGCCTTTAGTTTCCTGTGTCTGAGAGCTGTGCTGCCTCTGCCTTTAGTTTCCTGTGTCTGAGAGCTGTGCAGCCTCTGCCTTTAGTTTCCTGTGTCTGAGAGCTGTGCAGCCTCTGCCTTTAGTTTCCCGTGTCTGAGAGCTGTGCAGCCTCTGCCTTTAGTTTCCTGTGTCTGGGAGCTGTGCTGCCTCTGCCTTTAGTTTCCTGTGTCTGAGAGCTGTGCTGCCTCTGCCTTTAGTTTCCTGTGTCTGAGAGCTGTGCAGCCTCTGCCTTTAGTTTACTGTGTCTGGGAGCTGTGCAGCCTCTGCCTTTAGTTTCCTGTGTCTGGGAGCTGTGCAGCCGCTGCCTTTAGTTTCCTGTGTCTGGGAGCTGTGCAGCCTCTGCCTTTAGTTTCCTGTGTCTGGGAGCTGTGCAGCCTCTGCCTTTAGTTTCCTGTGTCTGAGAGCTGTGCTGCCTCTGCCTTTAGTTTCCTGTGTCTGAGAGCTGTGCAGCCTCTGCCTTTAGTTTCCTGTGTCTGGGAGCTGTGCAGCCGCTGCCTTTAGTTTCCTGTGTCTGGGAGCTGTGCAGCCTCTGCCTTTAGTTTCCTGTGTCTGGGAGCTGTGCAGCCTCTGCCTTTAGTTTCCTGTGTCTGAGAGCTGTGCAGCCTCTGCCTTTAGTTTCCTGTGTTTGAGAGCTGTGCAGCCTCTGCCTTTAGTTTACTGTGTCGCTGAGCTGTGCAGCCTCTGCCTTTAGTTTCCTGTGTCTGAGAGCTGTGCAGCCTCTGCCTTTAGTTTCCTGTGTCTGGGAGCTGTGCAGCCTCTGCCTTTAGTTTCCTGTGTCTGAGAGCTGTGCAGCCTCTGCCTTTAGTTTCCTGTGTCTGAGAGCTGTGCAGCCTCTGCCTTTAGTTTCCTGTGTCTGAGAGCTGTGCTGCCTCTGCCTTTAGTTTCCTGTGTTTGAGAGCTGTGCAGCCTCTGCCTTTAGTTTCCTGTGTCTGAGAGCTGTGCTGCCTCTGCCTTTAGTTTCCTGTGTCTGAGAGCTGTGCAGCCTCTGCCTTTAGTTTCCTGTGTCTGAGAGCTGTGCAGCCTCTGCCTTTAGTTTCCTGTGTCTGAGAGCTGTGCAGCCTCTGCCTTTAGTTTCCTGTGTCTGGGAGCTGTGCAGCCTCTGCCTTTAGTTTCCTGTGTCTGAGAGCTGTGCAGCCTCTGCCTTTAGTTTCCTGTGTCTGGGAGCTGTGCAGCCGCTGCCTGGTCCCTTCTGCTCTGTTCTCAGTTGCAGCCTTGGCCTTGGCTGGCAGTGATGGGGTTAACGCTGGTCAAGCAGGAGTAGTGTTCGCCGCTGGATCTTGAAAGCGCATGCGTGCAATCACACGCATGCGCACTAAATGGCCAGCAGAGTGGGGAACTTCAAAATACAGGCAGCCAAGACATGGGCTTTCCACGCATGCGCATAATTATGCGCATGCGTGGAAACGAGGGGGGGTGTAAAGACAGATGGGGTGGCTCTATCGATAGTACGCCGGCAGGAGGCGCTGCGTGCGCTCTCATGACGCCACTTCCGGACGGAAGGAGGTGTTTCCGGGTCAGTGACGGCGGAGGCAGCGCGAGCGAGGAGCCCGGCGAGGGGGCAGGGGGGGCGCTGAAGGTATTTATTTATTCTTTCTTTTCTTCGCTGAGTTGTTTTGTTGATGTTTATTGTCACCCCCGCCCCCTCCTCGGTGACCCCCGCCCCCTCCTCGGTGACCCCCGCCCCCCCTCGGTGACCCCCGCCCCCTCCTCGGTGACCCCCGCCCCCTCCTCGGTGACCCCCGCCCCCTCCTCGGTGACCCCCGCCCCCTCCTCGGTGACCCCCGCCCCCTCCTCGGTGACCCCCGCCCCCTCCTCGGTGACCCCCGCCCCCTCCTCGGTGACCCCCGCCCCCTCCTCAGTGACCCCCGCCCCCTCCTCAGTGACCCCCGCCCCCCCTCGGTGACCCCCGCCCCCTCCTCGGTGACCCCCGCCCCCTCCTCGGTGACCCCCGCCCCCCCTCGGTGACCCCCGCCCCCCCCTCAGTGACCCCCGCCCCCCCTCGGTGACCCCCGCCCCCTCCTCGGTGACCCCCGCCCCCTCCTCGGTGACCCCCGCCCCCTCCTCAGTGACCCCCGCCCCCTCCTCGGTGACCCCCGCCCCCTCCTCAGTGACCCCCGCCCCCCTCAGTGACCCCCGCCCCCCCTCGGTGACCCCCGCCCCCTCCTCGGTGACCCCCGCCCCCTCCTCAGTGACCCCCGCCCCCTCCTCGGTGACCCCCGCCCCCTCCTCAGTGACCCCCGCCCCCCCTCGGTGACCCCCGCCCCCTCCTCAGTGACCCCCGCCCCCCCTCGGTGACCCCCGCCCCTCCTCGGTGACCCCCGCCCCCTTCTCAGTGACCCCCGCCCCCCCCTCAGTGACCCCCGCCCCCCCCTCAGTGACCCCCGCCCCCCCCTCGGTGACCCCCGCCCCCCCCTCAGTGACCCCCGCCCCCTTCTCGGCATGTTCCAGACTTGTCAGTTCGACACAAAACAACAACATTTCCGCCGCGGGCCTCTCTTTCTGACATTGTTGAATCCCAAAGCGCGGCCTCGAGGCGGAGAGGGGAAAAGGATCAAAATATCAATAATTCAAACAAGCCCGAGGGGCCACGGGGGGCCCGGTGGGTTTCATTCACACACAAACACATCGGCGCTGTGAGACCCGCTCGGTGTCTTGTAATGAGCTCTGTCAGCCCTCTCCTCTCTCCTGCTCTGTCCTCAGGGTCTGCCAGTGGCGCTGCTCTGGGGGTCCCCATCCCTGGGGGGCTTCGGTGTCTTGTAATGTCCTCTCTTTACTCGATCCACAGTCCGCCGCTGCTCTGTCTTCAGGGGGGGCTCTTTATAATCCACTCTGCTGTCATGTTCATAACTCATCAGGCAGAAACACTCATTCATTTCTGAATAATGTCAAAGCCTTCAGTTCACCATCTTGCTCCTGCTTATATTCCACCCGCTTTCCTTCATCTCACCTTCACTACGAGTCTTTGCTTTTTCTAGGATGTTGTGACTCTTTTTTTCTGGCTGCATATTACTTACTCTTGTCTGCTGCATCATTTGAATTGAGTCGCCTCCAGGTGTTTACAGCGACACAATAGGGCTGCAGCTGAAGGCACTGCAAGATACTCTCAGTGACACAGTATGGGCTTCAGATGTGGCACTGTGGCCAGAGCTGTGGAATTTGGAACTGAAGAATCATGGCTAAGCCTTCATGACCAGACCAGTCTCCAGAGGGACAACATTCCCATGCTAGAACTTAGAAGGCCCCACTACACCTTAGAAGCCCTGACGTCTTAGCACCAGCAGGTGGACTCTAGCAGTGGAAGTGTGGGTTAACCTTCAAGGCCTGTCCACTACAAGCCACACTGGAGTTCATCTCCACTCTTCCGGGTAATCCCCAGAAGCAGCACTCCCTAGCGCAACAGTGACTGTCACTGAGGACCATTGAGGCCAGTCCGCCTCACCATTGGTACCTCCATTGGCCTTGTTTCAGCAGTAGCAGAGCAACTCACCAGGGATTGGCAATGCAGGATTTGCACACTTTTTTCACGTTTCAGACACGACCACTCTTAACTAATTGGTCAAGCAGAGAAGCTAGGAAGAAATTCTAGGTTTTCTGATTTGACATTCCTCATTCAGCAACTGGATGAGCATCTTGTGCTCTCTCTCATAGTTTACATCAAAGGTTAATCTTAATAATGTATTACTTTTGTGGTGCTTTAGTTTACTGCGTGGGCGACAAGCAGAAGCCACATGGAAGCTGGGAGTATTTCCTCTCAAGGGGACCTCGTGCATCTCCAGAGCCAGGCATCTGGCTCGAGCCTCCAGTGACTCGCACGCTTTTTAGTTTAATCTCACACCACTTGCACTCGATGGGAATGTGGATACTGCCAAAGAGGCGGTTGGCTTTGCTGCTTGTGATGAAATGGGGAAAAGTAGGTCAATAAACCAGATTTTATAGAGAACTCTCGCCTGGAACAGTCTGGTGTGTACTGGCAGCAGTGAAGCTGCAGATACTGGTCCTGCCACTGTGGGACTGATCACATAGACCCCCCCGTAGTTGTGTGGTGTTCTGATATGATTAATTGCTTCACTACATTCTTGGTCCTTGCAATGTTTGTAGATTGTCCAGCATTTTAAGGCGTCTTGGTCTTTGCTCTAAATTCTCCACTTCTCCTTTTGATAGTTTACGACTCCCAGCCATTGCCACCCTTGTTTATTTATCATCTGTCCTGTGCCTGACAAATGAGATATTTGGATGTTGTTGCCATATTTAGTGCGCCTGTACCCAGGGGGTTGGGACACAGTGCGGAACCGCGGTCTGCTGGTAAACGGATGGTGCATGCATTCTTTTTAATGGACAACTCTGGGGAATAGAGGCCTGGGGAGGAGGGATATGGCGTCTCTGCTATTGGATTGTTTTTCATGATTTTTTTCCATAGACTGTCCAATACTCTAGTCATTCAGATGCACACAGAATTGTATTGAGCTGTTGACTTGCATCAATGCACTTGTCTTTCTGTCTGTGCATTAAAAAGCCTTGGAATGTGTCCATAGTGGTTTCCTGAGGCAAGCATGTATTCCTGAATCAGACTGCATGACCCTGTGTGTAATAATTGTATATCTCTTCAATCCCTGGCGGCACAGCACCCAGGATAATGTGCTTCATGACTAAACACTTATAAGGTCCCAAAAGCGAGACCTATTGGCTATGCTGATGCTTGTTCACTCCAGTGAACTTCACAAAGAGCTCATCACCCACCTGGTGGTCTTTGGTACAAATCCGTATTGAGGGTCCACACTCTCTTGGGCTGCAAGTATCGCACCAGGCGACACATTGGTCCCAACAACAGACATATATAGTTTAGTTATAGTTGAGGGATGCCTGGCTGCCAAGAGGCTATCAATCACCTCTGGAGTAAGATCAAACGTGCTTAGCTGTCGCCACTCATTCTCCATGCATGGACATGGATTTTGTGAATGCCTGGGTTGAGGTCCCAGCCTGCTACTGCAATAGCAGGTGCTTCCGTGGGCGCAGCCTCATCAGAGGACAGATACTCAAGCCCAGGAATTACCCTCCGTGCCCAATTCAGGTCCTCTTGGATAACTTGGACCCAGTTGGTCCTAATATTCAAGATTACTCGGAAGGACCGCCCCGGAGGAGGCATCGCCATCGCTCCTAAATCCAACATGCGACTGAGTAGCCACACAGACGGGCCCACAGACCTGATGGAACACCTTCACTTCAACATGCAGACCAACCTCACCACCACCCTCCGAGGAACCCTCATCTATAGACCCATGGACCCTGCGCACCTTTCTCCGACTCCATCACCGACATCATCCTGCACGCCATCACCTCCACGTATTACACCTTGCTGGGAGAACTCCACTTCCACCTCGACAACCTCCAAGACCCTAACTCCTCCTCCTGGACAACCTCCTCAACATCGGACTCAAACAGATCGTACCAGAACCCACGCACTCAACAGAACACTCCCTTGAACCCCCCATCTTCACAGCAGAAAACTCCATCACTTTCAGCCACACCTCCAACCTCCATTGGACAGACCATCATATCCTCCTCTTCACCTTCAAAACCAACATCAACCGCAAACGTCCACACCAGCTCCTACGTAGGAATTGAGACAAGCTTGCAGATTCCTCAAAAAGATATGGAGGCATTTTTTACTGCTGACACTTTACCTGCTTCCACCATTACCCTCCTCAATGGAATTGGTGAATCCTTGAAAAGTTCCCGTGGCAGCTTCAAAGTCACGCTTCTTTGGTTTCACTCATAATACATTTTCTCATAATGTCTCTTTCATGAACAGACCGTGTTCCTCCTGAGAGAAGACTAGACACCATTGATGTATTTGAGGATCCCTTCTGAAAAGTCCCTAAAGATATTGTTAACAAAGGGCTGAGGTTCTCTGGGACTCTGCATAGGCAGAAGGGCATTCCCAGGTGTTCAAAGTGCCCAGCTTGGTTTTGAATGCTGTCTTCCACTAGTTACGTTCGCGTTAACGGACACGGTTGGATGCTTCCCGCTGATCTAATTTCAAGACGATAGCATCTGATTTAATCTGGTTTACATGTACAGAAATGTGTAAGCAGATAGCTGCCTCAAAGTGGGTTGGCATTTAAATCCTGATGGTCAATGGTCTGTAATCACCTCCTGGGGATCAACAATGTGGGAGCCCCAACTGGGGACATTAAATGACTTATACATCTTTTAAGTAAGTTTTCTTCCAGGTTTTTTGTTGACTTATTTCGTTTTCTTATCCAAGTAACTAGCCCCGTGGGCATTCAGGAACTTTACATTTACCCAGACCAGTGTGGAGTACAACAAGCATTGAGAACCAGAGCTAGAATACATTATGAAAAATAAACAGGAAGCAGTGGGGATCAGGGGGTGCGATGGTGCAGGAAGAAATGAGGCGAGCAAGACATGAGGTGTCAGCAGGAGGGGGCGGTGCTTAGAGCAGGTGGGTGAAAGGAGGGTTCATTTGTGGCTTACAGTGGCTGCTGCTAAACCTGAGCCGAAGTTGTTTGCTTCCTTCCCCCTTTACCTAGTCTGTCTGCTGCTGCCTCTAACTTCCACTGTCCAGGGCGCCATGTGTCCATCCTGTCAGTCTAGCCTATAAATGGGCCATATATCTCATACATTGAGTCCTGTGCTCTTTAATCACCCAACTGAGGGCTCTGAGGCCTCAGACAGGAGTCTGTCCAAGTATCTCAAACTCATGGCACTTGTGTGACAAGTCCACCGAGAAACAGCTGTTCCAGGAAATACTGTCCTGATCTGCTCTGGTTGACTATGGCGATGCCTTCTTCTACTGTGGACTCCATCCTGAGCACCACTTTTCACAAGACCAGGGTGGCGGTAAACACTCCCTCGCTGGACGATAACATAACATGTCAAAGGACTCGTTTCATATTCTCAATCCTTGTCCTACATTTTTAATATTCCTGACACACTTAAACATAGTGAGTGTGGAGGAGGGTAATGTGGAGGTTGGTAGCTGTTCACACACTTTTATTGGTGAAATGTTACTGTTCGAGGAGAGTAAAATATTTCCATATGTTCAATCCCTGGTGTGGCTTGGTAGCACTCTAGCAGAGTAAACCCCACCATCAGCCCAGTGTCCGAGCCCCCAATCCGTACCCAGAAACGGACAGTGAGAACAGGAGGCCAGCCCTCGGAGAGGACAGTGCGGGGGACAGTGAGAACAGGAGGAGGCCAGCCCCCGGAGAGGACAGTGAGAACAGGAGGAGGCCAGCCCCCGGAGAGGACAGTGAGAACAGGAGGAGGCCAGCCCCCGGAGAGGACAGTGAGAAGAGGAGGCCAGTCCCCAGAGAGGACAGTGCGGGGGACAGTGAGGACAGTGCGAGAGGACAGGAGGAGGCCAGCCTCCGGAGAGGCCAGTGCGGGAGACAGTTAGAACAGGAGGAGGCCAGCCCCCAGAGAGGCCAGTGCGGGAGACAGTTAGAACAGGAGGAGGCCAGCCCCCAGAGAGGACAGTGCGGGGGACAGTGAGGACAGTGCGAGAGGACAGGAGGAGGCCAGCCTCCGGAGAGGACAGTGAGAACAGGAGGAGGCCAGCCCCGGGAGAGGACAGTGAGAACAGGAAGAGGCCAGCCCCCAGAGAGGCCAGTGCGGGAGACAGTGAGAACAGGAGGAGGCCAGCCCCCGGAGAGGACAGTGAGAACAGGAAGAGGCCAGCCCCCAGAGAGGCCAGTGCGGGAGACAGTGAGAACAGGAGGAGGCCAGCCCCCGGAGAGGACAGTGCGGGAGACAGTTAGAACAGGAGGAGGCCAGCCCCCGGAGAGGACAGTGCGGGGGACAGTGAGAACAGGAGGAGGCCAGCCCCCGGAGAGGACAGTGAGAACAGGAAGAGGCCAGCCCCCAGAGAGGCCAGTGCGGGAGACAGTGAGAACAGGAGGAGGCCAGCCCCCGGAGAGGACAGTGAGAACAGGAAGAGGCCAGCCCCCAGAGAGGCCAGTGCGGGAGACAGTGAGAACAGGAGGAGGCCAGCCCCCGGAGAGGACAGTGCGGGGGACAGTGAGAACAGGAGGAGGCCATCCCCCAGAGAGGACAGTGCGGGAGACAGTGAGAACAGGAGGAGGCCAGCCCCCGGAGAGGACAGTGCGGGGGACAGTGAGAACAGGAGGAGGCCATCCCCCAGAGAGGACAGTGCGGGGGACAGTGAGAACAGGAGGAGGCCAGCCCCCGGAGAGGACAGTGAGAACAGGAGGAGGCCAGCCCCGGGAGAGGACAGTGAGAACAGGAAGAGGCCAGCCCCCAGAGAGGCCAGTGCGGGAGACAGTTAGAACAGGAGGAGGCCAGCCCCCGGAGAGGACAGTGCGGGGGACAGTGAGAACAGGAGGAGGCCAGCCCCCGGAGAGGACAGTGAGAACAGGAAGAGGCCAGCCCCCAGAGAGGCCAGTGCGGGAGACAGTGAGAACAGGAGGAGGCCAGCCCCCGGAGAGGACAGTGCGGGGGACAGTGAGAACAGGAGGAGACCAGCCCCCGGAGAGGACAGTGCGGGGGACAGTGAGAACAGGAGGAGGCCAGCCCCCGGAGAGGACAGTGCGGGGGACAGTGAGAACAGGAGGAGGCCATCCCCCAGAGAGGACAGTGCGGGGGACAGTGAGAACAGGAGGAGGCCAGCCCCCGGAGAAGACAGTGAGAACAGGAGGAGGCCAGCCCCCGGAGAAGACAGTGAGAATAGGAGGAGGCCAGCCCCCAGAGAGGACAGTGCGGGGGACAGTGAGGACAGTGCAAGGGGACAGAGAGGACAGGAGGAGGCCAGCCCCCAGAGAGGACAGGAGGAGCCACATCCGGACATTGGAGAGAGGCAGGGCTTAAAGTGGGATGAAAAAACTGGAGTGTCTCTCAGAGGGGCGTGGCCAATGTAATTAAGGGCGTGGTTTAAAACACATAAGTAAAAAATCTGTGCTTAGCTTAGTGTGCCGCCCGACTAATATTTTGCTGTTTTGTCATTGCGTCCAGATATATGATACAACAAGTAGCATCACACCTACAACAAATCCGGACTATTGGCTTTGTCATTGGTTGTTAGTTGCATAAGATAAATAAGCAGCAACTATGGCTTGTATATAATATTGAAAAAGCTTCCTCTTTTCTGCTCCGGAGGTTCAAAAAGAGTAGGGAAATCTTTAGAGAAAATTACTCTCTTTAACAGATTTCCCTTCCCTTACAGCCTCACCTGGCATGACGTCATGACGTAACATCTCCACTAGTAAGAAGTGTGCAGTGTGAGCAGTGCACACTAGTGAGAAGTGAGCAGTGTGAGCACGCGCACATCCATGTGCCGCTGTCACAGCAGTCCGGAAAAAAACGGACCGCCTGTGCCAGGGCATGAAATAGAGCCCGATAGAGACCCGCTTCGTGGCCCCCTTTAAAAAACTACTGTTGCTCAGCACCGGTGAAACCCGGGCCACTTAAAGCCCTGGAGGTAGGGAAGTCGATCCTGCCTTGGTGCCCCCTCCCTCCCCAGGCTCTGACGGCGAAGGTCTGGTCCGCGGTGGCCAAGAACACTCAGGCCTGCATCCCGGGGATGTGGAGAAGCGTCGGGAGTCCGATCCCAACCTCCCCCACCGCCCCCCGAAGAGGACGAGTCGGCAGCACGACCCCAACTTCAAAACATATGGCGGCAGGCCCGTGAACATAGCAGGGAAATAACACTAGCACAAACTGCTTCAGGTGAGCGCTTAAATCCACTAAATCGAGGGCCAGACAGAAAAGTGCAATTGTGATCGGTGGCCCTCACGGAGGTGGGAACCAGTATTAGTGAAGGTGTGAGCTAAATACAAAGACACCCTCCTCTCCCACCCACCCTCCTGTAGAGCATCACATCGCACAACCTGCAAAAGGATACCGATTGGAACATCGGTGCTGGGTGACACCTTGGCAGAGGTAAATGAGGAAGCACAAGGGGATGGTTTCAGATCACAGGATCTGCCTGTGGGAAGTGCAGCCTCTAAGCCTGGCAGGGGCGGAAACAAATAGGTGGCAGAACCACAGTGAGGAGATGAGGAGGGGCAGCAGCCCATCTATTGTTGTGATTTAGGATCAATTGTCGTTGGATTAGCTGAGAGGCCCATTCCAGGGACGAAGAGGAGCAGTCAGCGGCATAGATGCAACCACTGCGAATGCACTGAGGAGGGGTGTTAGAAAGGCGAACCCGGGGGAGGCAGAAGGTGTCTGACTGACCACCCCTAGGTCTACCCCTCCTTCAGAGAAGGGACCGAGCGATGTCGAGAGGCCTCCGACGGGAGGGCCCTCTCCTAGAATCGTACAGCAGAGTAACCACACCACTACAAATATACACCACACGTAGATAGAGTTTTCAGTCTTTATCGGGCAATAAGTATCGTTTCAATATATACAGCAGATCCAGAGATCTGGAAAGTCTCTTGGCAAGGGGCAAGGTAGCGGGACAGTCTTATAGATGGTCGGTTGCAATGGGACCCTACGCACAGCTCTCAATCCTCGAGCTGGGGGGTTCCGGAAGGTTGGGCCGCGGCAGCGCCAGCAGGCTCCAGGATGGTTCAGCGAGTGTGGACCGCGGCAGCGCCAGCAGGCTCCAAGATGATTCAGCGAGTGTGGACCGCGGCAGCGCCAGCAGGCTCCAAGAGGATTCAGCGAGCGTGGACCGCGGCAGCGCCAGCAGGCTCCAAGATAATTCAGCGAGTGTGGACCGCGGCAGCGCCAGCAGGTTCCCAGATGGTTCAGCGAGTGTGGACCGCGGCAGTGCCAGCAGGTTCCGAGATGGTTCAGCGAGTGTGGACCGCGGCAGCGCCAGCAGGTTCCCAGATGGTTACAGCAAAGATGGACCGCGGCAGCGCCAGCAGGCTCCAAGGTGGTTACAGCGAAGATGGACCGCGGCAGCGCCAGCAGGTTCCAGGTAGAACATCAAGGTGAGTTCGTCTCAGGGTCATCTGCGACAGCGTCAGCAGGGCTTCTCGACTCAGGGATACAACTGCCGTCCTACTCCGGGGCTGGCCCAGGTATAGGTCTGGAGTCCTTTGATGTCCGGACCCTCTCGCCTGGGGGTCAGAGGGGCCGGGATGATGGTGTCCAGACACCCAGCAGGGGGGTAGAGCCGGAGCCCAGGGAGGCCGGAGGGTGATCGAAACCAGGCATCCGGGGATGGTTGGAGAGCCATCGAAACTCCCCTCTCCTTGTCTCTGGTGGAGTGGCCACTCTACCACCCGGAGGGTTCTTGGTGCCTCGATGGCGGGCTCGCTGGGGCCGTGGCCGTGGCTGGTCCGGGACCACGTGTCTGTGACGTGATGGGCCCAAGATGGTGTCCGGGGTGGGCACCGGACCGGTAATGCTGGGGCGGCCCGAGGGTGCCGTGTCAGTGGTTGTGGGCCTCCGGGTGGCGGATCTGGTGGTTTGGAGGGCGTGCAGAGGTGTGCCCGAGGCCGACCCGGGCTCGATGGAGGGCCGATGTCGTCCGGGGCCCGCCATGCGGGAGGGGTAGGACCACGCCACGAGGCCGGGTCCAACACGGGGCGTTGGGCGCGCAGAAGGGTACCATCAGGAAGGCCCCCACCAAAGCAACTCAAAGATGGTGAAGCCAAAGGGCCCAGGAGCACCACTATCCAATAGGATGGATAACTATGCCGTGCCAAGACCTATACAACAGGCAGATGGGACTGGGGCAGTATTGCCTCAATTCAAAACTTTAAAGGCACTCTGGAGCCCAAAATGGATGCAGTGACGGTAGAGGTCAACCATATCAGTTCGGATTCAAATACCTGGGGCTATACGTCTCTAGATATGGAAATCTTAGGGCTCCCTCAACTGATTACCTCACCTACACACGATGCCGGTCACACACTGGACGGCATTTTCTCTAATTTAGAAGGGATTCATATTCAAGATATTCTCCCGCTCCCTTGGTCGGACCACCATGCTATTCTCTGTGCAATCACAATTAAGGACACCCCCATAAATAGCTCGGCTGCTCCCAGTTGCGAGTCTTTTAAAGCATGGAAGGATATAAACAATGCACACTTCAAAACACTATTGGACAACACACGCCCTACTATTTCCACAGACCCGAACACAGCCACTAACCAATACTTGGAATGGCTAGGTAATGCAACGAACTTAGTGGTACCACTTAAAACAATATCTAGAAACAGGACAGCGCCTTCCGCGCCCTGGTTTAAAGAAGATCTCAGGAAACAGAAGCAATTATGTAGGAACAGTGAGAGACACTGGCGGAGATCCTACGACTCAGAAAGTAAATCCCGTTATAAGGAGACACTTGCCACCTACAAAAAGATGATCATTGAGGCCAAGAGGAAGTTTTTTAGTGAACAAATTGAAAGTGCTAAGAACTCCAACAAAAAACTTTATGATATAACGAAGCAACTAGCAGGGAAAGCTCTTGACCTGGCCCTATCTCCCTCTCAAACCATCTGTGATGCTCTGGCCAACTTCTTTTTTACAAAAGTTAACTACATTTATTTAGCTTTCTCATCCAAGACCAATCCCACCACACTTTCCACTGGCATCATACCTTTAGACTGTTCCTTAACTCAATTTAAAGAACTAACTGAGTCACAAATAAGGGACCTCATTAAACCAATAAAAACAGGATCAGCTCTGGATCCTTGCCCTCCTAAAATCCTCACTCCGGTCATGGATTCACTGATAGCTGTAATTACACAAATATTTAATACTATGTTCAGATCAGGGATCTATCCAGATGCGTTGAAAAATACCCTTTTAAAACCTCTTTTAAAAAAACGCATCTGGACAAAGATAAATTAAAAAACTATAGACCAATAGCCAGCCTTCCTTTCCTGGCAAAGGTGGCTGAGAAAGCCATGAACCAGCAGCTGTCCGAATATATTGAGGAACATCACCATTTGGATCATACTCAATTTGGGTTCCGTAAATTCCACGGCACAGAAACTACCCTGATTAAAGCCGCCGAGGACATTAGAGTCATCCGTGATCAGGGAGGAACAGCAGTGCTTGTGTTGCTGGACTTATCCGCGGCCTTCGACATGGTCGATCATTCTATTCTGATCGACCGTGTCGAAAAAATGGGTATTCAACAGGAAGCAAAGAACTTACTTGTATCCTTTCTATCCGGAAGAACACAGGCTGTCACCCTAGGACCTTTCCAGTCGGCCAATCTGTCTCTGCCGTGTGGGGTTCCCCAAGGCTCATCCCTGAGTCCGACACTTTTTAACATTTATGTGTCGAACCTAGCCAGACACATCAAATCACATGGGATGAGCCTTACCTCATACGCAGACGACACTCAGTTGGTGCTTGCCATTAATAACGATGGAGAAAAGGTGGCAGAAGGCTTCCAGGAAGGCATGCTTGCAATTGGAGACTGGATGGCCTCCAATTGTCTTAAGCTTAACTCCGAGAAAACGGAGGTTGTCATTTTTGGAAGACTCTCCCCCAACTGGTCCCCCGCCTGGTGGCCCTCATCTTTTGGAGTTCTGCCTAACCTGGTCCCAAAGGTAAGGAACTTGGGAGTTGTCTTCGATGAAAATCTTAACTTTGTTGCTCACGCCAATCAAATAGCAGCAACAGCATTTCACAAGCTCAGCCTTATAAGGAAAATAATCCCGCTCCTACCAGACAGTGCCGGAAAAACTTTGGTAAGCACTCTGGTGTTATCCTCATTGGATTATTGCAATGGCCTCTTTGCCAATGCACAATCTCGGGTTGTCAACAAAATGCAAACAATACAAAATGCCGCAGCAAGACTGCTCTCCAGGACCCCCAAATTCAAGCCCAACGCTGAAACAATCCGGAAGTACCATTGGCTCACGATTAAAAATCTGATAAAATTCGAGACACTTTGCATAGTGTTCAAAGCTTTACATAAGCAAGGTCCACAGTTTTTTAAAGACCAGTTGACTCTATACTGTCCCCCCAGACAACTCAGATCCACAACAATGCATCAATTAG
The DNA here is from genome assembly GCF_964261635.1 of Lissotriton helveticus. Classification (NCBI taxonomy): domain Eukaryota; kingdom Metazoa; phylum Chordata; class Amphibia; order Caudata; family Salamandridae; genus Lissotriton; species Lissotriton helveticus. The sequence continues at coordinate 500,324,753 of NC_136062.1, forward strand.
TGGTTCCTCGCACTAAGACAGTCTCCTGGGGAGACCGACGGTTCATGGTTACGGCAACCAGACTTTGGAACACCCTTCCATCTTCGATCAGGTCAAGTCATTCTCTCCTGCTATTCCGCAAATGCCTAAAAACCTGGTTGTTTAACGAGTAATCCATCTAAAGAACCAGCATCGGAGAGTCACGCTCTTAGCGCCGAGACGCCCATGGGCATTTGTTCGCGCTTAACAAATATAAAAAATAAATAGAAATAAATAGAAACCCACAGAAGTTCCTTGCCTGTAATTTGGCAGCTCAGTTAAAGAAATCTGTAAGGGATGCCCGGGGTTGGATGTTGCTTCTACTCACTTTGATGGGCCGCACAGCCCTGTTCAAAATGATGACTCTAGTCCACATAATAGATAATAGATGTACTGCAGAACACACCTTATCAAGTCCCACTGCTTTTCTTAAAAAAATTAGAAGCCAAATTGCGCTCCCTTATCTGGGGAGGAGGCGTGCCTCACATTGCCCTGCATAAGTTACAGAGAAGGGTATATGGGGGGGGGCTTGTGATTCCTGATGTCAAATTCTACTATTGGGCCCCTCCCAGCTTGTCACTGTGAATGGGTGAGTGTTTGGCGACCTAGGGGAGCTAGCATAAAGGGTTGTCGGGGCCAGCATGATGCTACAGGCCATCTACCATTGCTATAGAATAAGAACGTGGAGAAAGGCCATCCGATACATACAAGATCAGTGATGAGTACATGTAGAGCAGCCACAAAATACCTTGGTTAGGATGACAGGCTAACGGCGATGACCTCACTCTGGGACAGTCAATAAAGTGGGAGGGCTGCGTAGCTCGAATAAATGGGAACGTATAGGATTGGAGTCCCTAGATGACGTCTGGAGAGGGCAGGCATTTCTTGCGTTCGATACCCTACAAAGCGAATACGAAATGGGAAAGGGGGGAGTGGTTGAGATATATACAGCTTGGACATGCACTACATAACTACATGCGGCACGGGGAGGATCAGGCAGAAGCCTTGCCCCTGGAAGACCAGCTACTAACGTAAGAAAAAGACTATCTTTAATATACATGAAATAAGTAAACAATGCACCAGACCCACTTGGTCCACTGAGAGCAGCTTGGGAAAACGATATAGGCCACATTGAAGACAATGAGTGGATAGACGCCATGCAGGGCCCCAGGGATGTAGTGATGCGGGCTCAATTCCATCTAATACAGCAGAAATATTTAATCGTATATATTACCCCCGAACACTACTACATTGATTAGGTCATGTGAACACCAAATTGTGTCAACGAGGGTGCGGGCAGGAGGGTACCTATTATCACCTGTTGTGGGAATGCCTGGCAATACTTGATTATTAGAAGGCAGTAGGAGGATTATGGCAAAGGTGGCAGGAGTAGAGGTCCAAATAGCTCCTACTGATGATTCCAGGAGCGAAGCATGACCTAAACAAATACAGGTATGGCTGGCTCTGGCCGCAGCAGTGGCTAAACAGTGGCTACAGAGCCCCAACCATGCCTAAAGTGGCAGACGATGAAAATGTCCTAGACTGGTGTAGACAAGCAGAAAGCACAATCTACTTGAGCAGAGGTGAACTGGCAGGGTTATAGAGGGTTTTGAGAGGGGCGGGGTGAAGCGGAATTGTTGCCTCTATATGTGGATTACTTATTGTTGGGAATGGCCCTTGTTAGATTTGGGGGTCTCTGGTTGGCACAGGTAGGTACTTGTGACGAGCAGGGACCCTCTCCTCTAGTCAGGACAAGGGGATTACACTCCTAAAATAACCCCTGCTCACCCTCTAGTTTGCGCGGTGCGAGCAGGAAAGACTTACTTCAGAGACGTTGTAAGTTAAGCAGTTGTGACCACATACAGTAACCCAGTGACAACACTACAAATGGACCCCACACAGGTTTTATATAAAAAATAAGTAGACTTTATATAGAGTTGCCACAAGACCATAAACAACAGAAATACACACTATGATTACTTTAAGATGGTAGATTTAAGCTTAGTTCAGTTCAGTTATTAGATGCGAAACTTTGCGTCAATGTACCTTAAGTTGCGTTGTGCTTCCACGACAGGCAATGTTGCAGCGATAGAAATGCGGCAAAGTTCAGGTGCAAAGAAATAAAGACGTGAAGATCTTTCAGATGTGGCACGCTTCTCGTGATGCGAGAAGTTCTCGGTTCGATGCGTGGACTACAGCGGCGACATCCAAGATGCGACGGCAGCAGCTCCGACGGCGGTGCGCTTCTCGGGGGATGCGAGGTGCTCTTGGTCGATGTAGTGCAATGCAACAGTTCCAGCGGCGACACCCTCCTTCGAAGTTGCATTGGCAGGCACGGCGACACGCTCCGACCTCGTTGCGAGATTTTTATCCTTATGCGGTGCAGTGCGACAACCACAGCGGCGACACCCTCCTTCGTCGGAGTTGAGACGGCAGCAGCAGCGACGGCTACACGCTTCCTCTCCATTGCAGCACGCTTCTCTCCGATGCGGGGCAGTGCTACAGTTCCAGCGACGACACCCTCCTTTCTCCGGAGTTGCGACGGCAGGCACAGCGACACAATTCGGCTCGTTGAGTCGCTCTTCCAGCTCCTTGCAACACGCAGTTCCTCAGAAGGCCCAAAACAGCAGCAGGCACTTCCATAAGAACTCTGGGGAGCTGGGGGTGAAGTCTGTTGTCCCTGAGACTTCAGCAGGAGGCAAGCTCTTTTCCAAGCCCATGGAGATCCTTCACAAGTTGAAAGCACAGTACACAAAGTTCCTTTCTCCTACCTTTGGCAGTTAGGCAACCACTGCATGTCAATCCCCCAAGCAGCACTTCAGCTTGGGAATAGTCACTCCTCAGTTTCTTCAGGTTCCTCTCCTCAGTCAAGGTTTCTACTTGTAGTCCAAAGTGATCTAATTTTGTGGGATCAGGGTCCCAATATTTATACCCAGAAATCCTTTGTTCTCTGAGGGGAGAGGGGCCTGTGCCCAGTCCAAACCAGTTCTGAAGCACTCTGTTTACCAGACTTCTCCTTTTCTTTCACAGTGCAGGGCATGCACATCAGAAGCCCCACAGGAAGTGGAGCCAGCATTGTGGAAGGTAAGTACAGTCCTGTAGCACTCTGTTAAAGTACTCCTTCTCTTCTTTCAGTGTTCAGGGCTGAGACATCAGCTGCTCCCCAGGAGGTGGAGCCAACATTGTGGAAGGCAGGCACAGCCCTATTCAAGGTTCAGGTGCAACTCCTCCCTCCCATCTAGATGCAGATCTCTCTATTCACCACTGGGTGACCCAGCCTGTCTCTTGGAATCCCCCAGCCCTGTCACTCATGGTTAGACAAGCAAATACCTTCTTTCTAAAAGTGGAATTTGCAAACACAGAATATTAAAATAACCTTCACTAAAAGATGTATTTTATCATTCTGAGTTCAGGCATACTAAACTCGAATTTCCAGTCAGTCAGTCAAAGCTTTTATTTTTGGTTAAAAACCATAAAAAGAAAATGTACAATTTCATAGTCTAGTAAAACAGAAGTGTTGAAAACTGTTTAAAAAATCACAATAAAAACTGTATCATAAAATGTACAAAATGGATAATAAAAACAATACAGAACAGTACACCCATCTCATGATAACAGATATAAAATAGTAGCTAGGGCCCCACACAATGAATACCTCTACCATGATCAAGGGAAAAACCCTTAACTGTTGGGGAGTGTTTTTGGGCTTCCTTTTAAAATTGCACATCTAATATGCCACATGGATATAAGGAACCTTGATGTTGCAAACACACACAGCCAAGACCGTGGTGTCCGTTCTTAGAATTCTCAGCACTACCCTAAAGTCTCTGAGACCCCTGGACCTGCAATACTGAAATATCCATTTGGCCCTCGCACCACGGTACGAGGGGCAGAAGAGCAGAACGTGATGATCTGTCTCCTCTGCAGCCCCGCACCCGGGGCAAGTGCTCACTGATTGTGTGCTCCCAATCCACTTATGGGTGAGACCCCTAAGCAGCAGTGAGCCATGCCTAAATTGGATGTATAGCTTCTTGGCCAGCGGAGGCTGGATATCGTCCAAGAATTTCCCAAATCCTGGGAGTGCCTTGAAATCAAGAAAGTGCTCAGTCAGCCTACCCATGGAAGGATTTGTAAGTACACTGGCGAGGCGATGTTGGTTTAGGGCCACGCTCAAAGATTTTTTTAGAAATCTGGGTGCATGCCGCCTCGGGAGACATCCACAGATCCCCCATTCCAAATGCTAGAGTAAGGTGTTTAATATAACTCAGCCATGGAATCTTTCCCGTTCCACTTACAGACAGGAGATCGCGCAGATCCTCTATGAAACTCTCTAGTTCTGGAGTGGACCAAAGCCATCTCCAGTAGAACAGTGGACGGTTCGAAATTATATCCTGTATAGGGACTAATCCCAGGTCGAACCTTAGGTGAGTTAGGGGGTACTACTGGGGAGTCGCAAGATCCGTCTGATGAAACTATTCTCCGTAAGGGAAAGTGAGGGAGTGCTGGCATGCCCCCAGAGGTCCGCCCCATAGATCGCACCCCCGCGTGCCTGCACTTTATATATTTCAACCGGCGGACCCACTAGTTTCTGGGATGTTGTGTTAAAAACTTTTAAGATGCCACCCGAGGATTGTGATAGTTTCAGGTTCGCCCTGGCTACGTGTGAGGACCAGTCCATTTTATCATTAAGGGTAACCCCCAGATAGTCAAATGTGGTCACTCGGTCCAAAGGCAGTCCATCCATGTGGGGATGGGGGCAATTTGATATTTTTTTTTAAGATTGTACACCATGTACTTGGTTTTGGAGACGTTAATCTCCAAATCCCTCATCCTGCAGAAGCCACAGAAAGCCTCCAATGTTCGCTGGATACCCCCAAAAGATTTTTATAGTAGGAGGGTATCAGCGAACATTAGTGCCGGTATTTTCCGCCCCGCCAGGCAGGGGGAGTCCAAGTCCCTAGCCCCCACTAGATGTGCAATCAACCCATTGAGATATAGGAAAAAGAGCGTAGGGGCTGGAACGCACCCCTGTCTCACGCCTTTGTCAACAGGGAACGGGGCCGTCAGCTCCCCACCTTTTCCGAACCTGACCCTGGCATAATTACCCTCATGCATTCGTCTGAGGAGATCACACAAGAAGGTCGGGGCACCCAACTCCAGAAGCAGGGCCCAAAGCTTATCCCTATTAACTAAGTCGAATGCGGACCTGAGGTCCACAAAAATCAAAAACAAACTACCTGCCCCTAGAACAGTCCTCCAGTATATAAGCTGGAGCCTGAACAGTTGATCGATCGTGGATACTCCTGCCCGGAATCCTGCCTGCTGGGAGGTTAGGATGTGGTGGTCATCCATCCAATTCTGCAACCTGAACAGTAGGACTCGGGTGAAGATCTTCTGCAATACGTCGATCAAACTGATGGGTCGGTAGTTTGCAGGATCAAGGGGGGAAGCCTTCTTATAAATAGGGATAATTTCCGCACCCAGCCATGTATGGGGAATGTCCAAGCCCTGCATGATGGTGTTAAACAGGACACACATGTAGGGCGCCCAGACCCTTTGTTCGGCCGGTAAAGGTCACCAGGGATTCTGTCCAAACCTGGAGCTTTCCCGGCGGCCAGGCTTTTAAGCACTGCGTTTACTTCCAGCAATGTGCACGGATAGTTGACTTGGGTTATACCCCTCGAGGGCTCAGGAGCCAATGGTCTTGTTAGTTCCATTACAGCAACTGGATCAACTAGTATAGGGGTTTAAAGTGGGCAAGCCACGTATCCTCACTGAGGCTTGGTGAAATGGCTGGCATCTCTGTCACCGATCCCCCCCCGGACCAGGTTCCAGAAGGATCTATAGTCCCGGGTGGCGAGGGCCCTGCTCACCTTGTCCCACCTATCCGCCTCCCATTCAGATTTGGCCTCTGTAACTAGAATTTTATAGTTTGTCTGGCCTTCCTAATCCGTCTGGGTGACCCTATTTTGACCTCCTTTACTAGGATAGTTTTCGCCTCCCTACAGTTTTTGTTGAACCAGTGTTGTTCGTTCTTCCGGGCCCCAGGCTTAGAGGTGTAGAAGTATCCTACCAATGCGGAGAAAAGCTCATTATGAATGTGCTGGAGGGCCAAGAGGCTCGGTGGGTCTAGATTAGACCCTGTCAAGTCGCTAGCCGCTAGTAAAGCCCCAGCTACATGGTTGTAGATTTCTGCTAACGTGTCCGGGGCTAATGCCACCTTTGCCCAGCCAATTTGTCTACCTCCCGCCTTTTGCAGGTAGTTCTCATTTTGAAAGGGTTCCACTGTCGTCTGTGTGTTGTGTGCCCCTAGATGGGTGACCAATTCCAGCGTTAAAAGGTTGTGGTCACTCTCGACCCGGGAGATTACCCTAAACTTTTTTACCTTTGCCCAGTATTCTACGTTGACCAGAATGTAATCTATTGTGGTGCTTCTATCTGGTCTGTTAAAAGTGTGAGCACCCGGTATATCTGGTAACAATCTACCATTGCATGCCCTAAGGGAATTAGATACAACCAGATTATTGATTGCAAGGACCAATGGGGATAGTCGCTTTGCTGGGTACATATGGCATTCAGAGATTGACCAAGCCTCGTCCTCCTCGGTCGTGACCGAGGGAATCCCCCAGAGTGGCTCAAAGTGACAGTTAAGGTCTGCACCTATCACTTTATTATAGGAGGAGGGGAAGGATAAGAGTAGTGCCTCCAGGGCCTCTAGGGTTCATAGTCCTAGCTTAAGTGGGGTCGGGCGTAAATAAATGTTAATCACGGCCTCCACAGAGGCGTCCTTGAGTGTAAGAAGAATACATAGGATGTCCGGACTATGTGTATCAACTATCTTGACTGAGCACCCCAGGTGTACTGCTACCCAAGTACATAATCCTCCTGGTCTTCCCCTAGGACCCTGGACTGCCGGTGTGTGATAGGACGCGAATCCTACCCTACATGGGGCGGACAAGAGCCAGGTTTCCTGCAATAGGCATATATCCTAACCATCCATCAGGTCTCCCCACTCCGGGATCGGCAGTTTTGCCCCCAACCCTGCGACGTTCCAGTACCCAATCAGAGAAGAGCTGTGAGATCCCCGGCCAGCGGAAGATTCCGGGTGTGAGTCGGGGAGTGGTGGTAAACCCCCCTGACAAACACCCAGGTCCCCACCATCCCTAGGAACATTCGGGCTCATTAGTGGGCATGGAAATGAAGAACCGACCTCTATGTGGCACTGGTTTAAATCCTCAGACCCTATTTTGTTGCTAGAGCCTCCCTCACTCAGCCTCTCCGAGGGATGATTAGCCATAGTATTGTCATCCCCTTGTGGTATTAGTCAGTCAACGTAGCTCAGGGCCCTGTATCTATTGGCCACTGGCACATTATACTCCAGACCATAACCACCTAAGTGAGGAGGGGGTTGCGCCATGGGCTGTGGATAAAAGTACCCCAAGTGGTGAGTGCGGATTTTGCTCGTGTTTTCCAACCCACCATTTCCTATTTTATTTATTTATTTATTTATTTATTTATTTATAGAGTTTTATATAGCGCAAACGTGACCCACGAGGGTATCAGAGCGCTTTACAGTAGAAGAATATTAAAGGATGAAGTAGACTACAGTCAACAAAAAACAAATTTCCCATTTTGTAAAGAAATAGAGAACAGGGGAAACAAATGTACATACACACAAACACACACATGGATGATCAAGCGTGTCAACGTCCAGCTAGTATTGAGCTGCATACAGATATAAGGCAACAAGGGTTGTGATGAAAATCTTAAACTCAAATACATCCTGCATTTAAACTTAAACTTAGGACATGAATTTGATCATTAGTAGTCTTTTTACTTCCTTTCTGAAAATAATGAAGGAGGTGATTCCACGCACAAGTGGTGGTAGAGAGTTCCAAATCTTTGGTGCAATCCCTGAGAAAGCTCTACAGCTTGTTCTCCTTTTCCGGAAGGATTGGGATTTCAGAAGGAAAGTGCTCGCACTTCGTAGTTGTCTACAGCCTACAGATTTTTCCAACTTTAGCGCCAGATAACTAGGCGTATTGTTGTGAATTGCTTTATGCGTCATGCAAGCCACTTTAAGGTATATTCTTGCCTCATAAGGCAGCCAATCCAGTGCTTTCAATGTTGGTGAAATGTGGCTGTTTCTTTTAGTTCCTGAAACCAGTCTAGCCGCAGCATTCAGGGCTGCTCTCAGCGGAGCAAGTCTGTATTTAGGGAGACCAGCGAGGGTGGAGCTTCTGTAATCTAGTCTTGGTAGGACTAGAGCTTGTACTGCAATTTTTAGATCAGCCTGAGGGAGGAAGGTTTGAGTTTCCTTAATATACTCATGAGTTTCCTTAATATACTCATCTTGTGATTAGCTCCCTTGGTGGCAATAGAAATGTGCGACTGCATATTCAAATGTTTGTCAATGGAGACACCTAGGGATTTTGCTGAGTCTATGATGAGGGGGACACAGTCAAAGGAGGTTAGATGTTTTAGCCAGAGGTCTATCTTAGGAGCGTGATTTGGAGGTGAGATGAGAATGAATTCAGTTTTTTTGGTGTTCAGCATCAGGTGGTTTTTAGTGAGCCAACTTTGCGTGTTCATAAGCGTAGTGTTAAGAGCAATGATGTCATCAGGTGAGGTGATTTTCAGGTATAGCTGGGTGTCATCCGCGTACAGGTGATATAGAATGTTTGCTGATTTCAATGCATTTGCCAGAGGCTCCATTAGGAGATTGAAAAGAATGGGTGAGAGGGACGATCCCTGAGGCACACCAAGAGTGACCATGGAAGGTTGCGAGAGTGAGTTTTTCATCTTGAATCTTTGAGATCTATTGTTCAGGAAGGAAGAGAACCATTGTAGTACAGTGCCTGAGAGGCCCATCCTTCTTTTCAGTAGACAAGAGGTTGTCGTGTTTGACCGTATCGAATGCGGAGGACAGGTCAAGAAGAATCAAAAGGCATGATTCGTTACATTCAAGCATAGTTAGTATATCATCCAAAATGTGAGTGAGTGCAGATTCTGTGCTGTGCCCTCTTCGGAATCCAGATTGGTGACAATCTAAGAGGTTGAAGTTCTCAATGTGATTGCATAATTGAATTTGAACACATTTCTCCAATAATTTAGCCAAGGTGGGGATGTTGGTTATAGGACGGTAGTTGTTAGGATCAGATGGGGAGGCGTCAGCTTTCTTTAGTATAGGAGTGACCTGACCTATTTTAAGACAGTCCGGGATGACACCTTGACTCAGGGAGGCGTTTACAATTTTTGACCATAAAGGTAGTATAGATGTTTTTAAGATCTTGAACAGGGCAGGAGGCAGGGGGTCCGAGAAATGATTAGAGGGGTTGATTTCTTGGAGAGTGATGTCGATAGTTTGTTGAGAAATTGGAGAGAAGGTGTGCCAGGAGGCATTATTTTTTGTGACTTCCCTTGGGTTATTAAAATGAGCTTCAAATAAAGCGCCCATTTTGGGATCTTGTGCCATGGGTTGAGAGGGGGCCAACTTTGATTGGATGTCTAGCTCAATAGCCCTAGTCTTTTCATGAAAGAAATTGGCAAGCACGTCACAAGTAGGCGTGGCCCGATCATTTAGCTCACTATGGTTAGTTGTATTGCATGATTGTTGCTTGACGATTTCAAAGAGTTTTTTTGGACGGTTGCTAGCTTGGTTCAGCTGAGTTCGGAAAAAGTCTGCTTTTGCCTTAAGAATCTTTCTATTGTAAGAATTCCGTAACCTTCTAAGGAGCTCCAGGTAGTCAGTGTTAGGAGCCGATTTCCAAAGACGTTCAGTGGCTCTTAGCTGTCTACGATCCAAGTTCAGACCTTCATTGAACCAGAGCTTGGAAATCTTAGAGGAGACATTTTTTTCCTGTAACGGCGCAATGGAGTCCAGAGTTTCGAGCATCGTGTCATTGTAGAAGGTTGTAAGGTCATGTACATCAGTTACAACAGTCATGAGGGTCAAAGCGGAGTTGCATTGGTTTACCAAGGAGATGTGATTGATGTTTTGTAGATTCCGTTTCCATTGCCTTGATTTTGGGGGTTGACTCCTCTTTTGAATAGCTTCGATATTGATGGAGAAGAGGATGGAATAATGATCAGACCAGTCACAAGGGGTGATGGATTCCAGTAGGATGAAGTTTGATTTTGCAATGATAAGGTCCAATGTCTCACCCTTGTTATGTGTAGGACTGTCACAGAATTGGAATAACTCCTGATCAACCAAAAATTCTTTGAAGCAGCAAACAATCTGATCATTTGCATTGCTCCAGTGGAGGTTGAAATCCCCTAGGTAGATATGAGGAATTAGAGAGTTGGAATTGGATGCCATAATCTCCATAATCTCATCTATGCAAGTCAAACTGTCACCTTGGGGTGGTAAAAAATGTGTAACTTACTAGTGATACGCTTAGCATCAGAGATACTAATGCATAGGTAGTCACTGGAGGATAGCTCAATGGAATCCGCTTGTTTTACTGATAGTGAGTTACGATAAATGCAGGCTACCCCTCCACCAAGTTTCCCGATCCTATCAAATCGGATTAGATCATGTGAGGGAGGAACCAGTAAATCGAGGATGGGAGATGAGGAGCTGTTTAGCCAAGTTTCTGTGAGGACCATAATGTCTAAATCTTCATCTGATATGAGATTGAAGATATCAGTAGCATGTTTGCTGGCAGATCTACAGTTTCAAAGCCCACACTTCAGCTTGTTAATCAAGGGGATTGAGGAAATCTGTTCTAAATTGATATTAGTGAGGTTAACTCCATTAACTACTCTATTTTTGGGTGTAGGCTCTCTGAGGGGGTTGGTTACAATGGTTTGAATGACGTTGCAGTGGGACTTACTATTAAGAGAGTCAAAGGCATAGGATGTAAGAAGATCATCAATGTCACTTTCTGAGAGCTCATTGCATGAAGTCTTTGTCCCCGAGAGGGAAAATAATCTGCCTGGAGTGGTGGTTATAGGGAGTGTGACTGTGGGTATGAGGCTACTAGGTTGGACATAGTTTGGGTTGTGCTGAGTAATATTGTCAATGGGGGCATTCGTAGGGCAGAAGTTTCTCATTTGGAGATTGATAAGATTCACTGTGTCATTGGTGGCTCTATGTAAGATGAGAAGATCTTTTGTGATGGTTGAAATATTAAGAATAGCGTCCTTAAGATGAGATAGGCCTGTAGCTAACTCATTGATTTGATCAATCAGGACAGAGATGGGAGAATATGTAATGGGAGTTGGTGTATGGACTGTTTGTTGAGGCGAACTACTCATAGTGTCATTATGCATATCCAATGTGGGAGTGAAAAAGTCGCTAGGGTCTCCCCCTTCGGGATGTGGAAGGGTCAATGAATTCTGCGGATTGAATGTAGCCATTGTAGGCGTTCCTTCACCTAATGTGACAGGTAGTGGGAGAGTGGAGTCTGGGCAATCCAATATGTGGGATTGTATAGGCGAGATAAGTGTAGTGGTTGAAAGAATACCCTCAGGCACCACAGCGGATGGAAGGTGCGTGGAGTCTAGATGGTCCCCAATGTGTGAAGGAGGTGAGAGGGAGTTGGAGATCTCCAGTATGGTATTATCCAACGAGGAGGGCCAGGATAACTTTGGAGTATTAGTCAGGATGTGATCAGTATCAAGGCTTAAGCTTGTATCTTCAGTATTGAGGAAACCAAGAGTGGTTTCAGCCGGCTGGACTAGTTGGCAGTGATTACTGGTGGTTTTAGTCGTACTGATGGTAGGGGCTGGAGGCAAACCTAGCACGCAAGAGTCAGGAGACCCAAGTATAGCTACAATAGTGGAGTCTGGCGGGATAGGCGTCAAGATAGGGGTGGCATTGGTCAGGTTGGGAGGGTCTGATAAGGTATGCTGGAAGGGGGGGCGATAAGGAGACATCTAAGTCCAGTCGATGCAAGGATGTAGTAAGTTTGTTATCCCTATTGTTTACTGCTTTCTTGAGAGTGGGGAAGAGCCTATCAAAGATATCTAGATTCTCGTCAGAGGATTGTATTAGGATATTGCCATTATTGTAAATAGTAATGGTGGCCTTTAAAGGGTAAAGGTCTGAGGCAGTAGCCATCAGTTTGATGGCATAGGGAGATTTCTTCATTGAGGAGATATGTAGCATAGAGTGGAAGGTAGTTCTCCATTTGGCACGTTTATTCGTGTGGAAGATAAGGTAATTAGCAATAATGCCCTTGTTAGAGCAGAAGTAGGTATCTAAGACGAGAGTCTTCATATTTTTTATCATAAGCCGGTGTTTGAATTTATTCGATGCATTTTTTGTGAGGTTAGCTGGGTAAAGAATTTTGTAGGCATTGTGGCCTGTGGGTTCCAAGTCGAAGGTCATTTTTTTTTTCTTTCTTTTTTTCTTCTTTTTCTTTTTTTTCCTCCTTTTCCTTTCCTTTTTCCCCCTGTCCTTTTTCTATTTTTTTTCTTTCTCTCTTCTTTTAACTTCCCCCTCTTATAATGTATTTAACCACCTCAGTGTCCCTAAAATTAATTATCACACAGTCACCTCCTATGTCCTTGTGTCTAGTACCCAGCCAACTAACTCTGCGTGCAAATAGAATCTCCCCCTGCCCCGGTCCTACTATTGGTCTGTTGATTTAGCCAAAATATGATTTTATTTTTTAGCTCTAGGTAGGATTCGGTGGAGCTTGCTTGCAGGGGTGGAACTCCCGTAAGCACCACCACGTAAGGCATGGCCTCAGGCGGAAGCTGGGGACGGGGAGCAGATTTTAATGAGCTCTCTACCTGCCGTTTCTGGGAGGCAGGGGGCGAGGGTTTACCATCAGCACGTGGCCGTATCACAGGTGCTGCCAAAGGTGGGGGCAGTACACATGTTGATGGAACATTTACTTTGGGTGCCTCAGGTGGACAAAGGGTACCTACAGAGCTATTTTGTACACTAGTAGATTTCTGCACGACTACATGGGCCATAACGTGTAGTGGTTTGGTTGTTTGTATGGGGGTACTACCCACCAGACCCGTGTCTGCTGAAGTACCTGGGGTAGAAGCTATACCCTCTCCCTTATCGTGGTTCCCCTGTGGGCTAGCGCGCTGCGGCTTCCCTGGGCATTTATTAGTGACAAGAGAAAAAATCCTATCTAGTCTTGATGTTAGGGGTTTTACATAGGAGCTAATTACTTGTTCTATGTAATCCTGCAAATCGGTCATCAAATGTGTGACCCAAAGAGGTGGTGCAGAGGAGGGGCGGGGGGGAACTGGCTCGGACTGTGCTCTCATGGGAGAATATATTTTCTTCCTCTTTGTGTAGATCAATTGCTGTTAGGGTCGGGAGTGATTGAGTCATGGCAGCTTGTTGCCTGGTTCTGGGGCGTGAAAGGGAAGGGTTGGTGAGTTTCCCCATACTGGGGATGCCCTAGAGTGAAGTGCCTCAAACACCTATTTACTCCAAAGGGGATACAAGGTAAAATGGGGTGTAACCTAAGTGAGACCCCCTTATCTAGTTAAAATTGAAGCTTGACTGTTTAGAACAGAGCTCAGTATTGAATGGGACCCAGTATTAAAATTACAAAATTTTTAAAATAATCTCAAATAGATGACCAAAAGGTCAAAGGATTAAGTCTTACAGTTTTTAAGATGAAATGTCATGGGGGTGGACCAGCCCAGCCTCGTCCTGCCCCGGACGGCCACAGACGGCCCGCCCTTTGCCCGGGCTTAGCCCGGCGCCCGCCCGCGAGCGTCCCGCGCCGCGAGAGAACAGAGATGGTTTAATCTTCCGGGTCACAGGGGGAGGGGCGCGATGTCAGCTGGTGCCCCCACTGGCTCCTGAATGCGGTAGTTTGTGTCTCTGCCAACAACAGCGGCAAACAGCACAGGCGAAGCGGGAGGCGCAAGAGGTTTTACAGGTGCTCCGGGTCACAGGGGGAGGTGCGCGATGTCAGCTGGTGCCCCCACAGGCTCCTGGATGCGGTAGTTTGTGTCTCTGCCCCCAACACCGGCAAACAGCACCGGCGAAGCGTCTCCCGCGAAGCAGGAGGCGCAAGAGGTTTTACAGGTGCTCCGGGTCACAGGGGGAGGGGCGCGATGTCAGCTGGTACCCCCACTGGCTCCTGGATGCGGTAGTTTGTGTCTCTGCCCCCAACACCGGCAAACAGCACCGGCGAGCGTCTCCCGCGAAGCGGGAGGCGCGAGAGGTTTTACAGGTGCTCCGGGTCACAGGGGGAGGGGCGCGATGTCAGCTGGTGCCCCCACTGGCTCCTGGATGCGGTAGTTTGTGTCTCTGCCCCCAACACCGGCAAACAGCACCGGCGAAGCGTCTCCCGGGAAGCGGCAGGCGCGAGAGGTTTTGCAGGTGCTCCGGGTCACAGGGGAAGGGGCGCGATGTCAGCTGGTGCCCCCACTGGCTCCTGGATGCGGTAGTTTGTGTCTCTGCCCCCAACACCGGCAAACAGCACCGGCGAAGCGTCTCCCGCAATGCGGGAGGCGCAAGAGGTTTTACAGGTGCTCCGGGTCGCAGGGGGAGGGGCGCGATGTCAGCTGGTGCCCCCACTGGCTCCTGGATGTGGTAGTTTGTGTCTCTGCCCCCAACACCGGCAAACAGCACCAGCGAAGCGTCTCCCGCGGAGCGTCGGGAGGCGCAAGAGGTTTTACAGGTGCTCCGGGTCACAGGGGGAGGGGCGCGATGTCAGCTGGTGCCCCCACTGCCTACCATGTTCTCTGAGCCTGTTTGGATTATAAAATGTAATAATTCTAACAGCCCAGTCTAGCCTATGGAGAACAGGTAGCCTTGCAATAGTGAAAAACGAAAATGGCTGTAATTCACTATTCGGACATGCCACACACATCAGGGCTTGTCCTACCTTATACTTACAATGCACCCTGCCACTGGGCCTACTATAGGGGTGACTGATATGAAGAAAAGGGAAGGTTTAGGGACTGATTAAACAAAACCATTGAAAATAGGGTCCAAGGGATATATATTTTAAAGACCCACACCTGGTTTTATCCCCAGCAACAACTGAATGTATAACACACGAAACACAGGGGGTCTAACAGCCAAATTGAGAGGCTACACTGTCGATACTGAGTCAACATGATCTCAAAATATCTTTCACACATAATATATTAGTAAAGATAAAGAAGGAAAAGGGTTAGCACTTCATGCATAGAGGAGACCGGTGAATCATTGATTATTCGTATATGGCTAATTAATCCACAACAAATTGTAAAGGGTTTCCATCAAAATAGACTCAATGATCAGTCCTATCATTTGGCCAAACCCATGTGCAAATGAGGCTGGTCCCCTGATCAGTGGGACACTCAGCTCCGCACCATATTGTTGTATCGGGATAGGGTTCACCAAATACACAAACCGTCCATGATGACTGATCTTTTGATGGTAAAGTAATGAGAAATAGTGCAACAAACAAAAAAGTGATTTAAAATAGGATGAAATGTCCTCCTTCTAAATACTTTATTCTGCGGACCAGACACGCCTCCTAATTAAAAAATATATAGAACAGTGCAAAAAAAGACAGTAACAAATATCTGTCTACAAAAGGGCCAACATGTTTCTGCCTAACGGGTATTGAATCCCTTGCCATTCGTCAGGGCCTCTGCTCATATAATAGTTGCACTCCTAATAGTGGAATGTAGAAATCACCACCATCACCAAAACAGAATATAATAAAACTGGTTAGAAACGGTACAACCTGTAACAACCATGGACATTAACCCTCCAATTCACAATGGTTACTGTGAATTCTGTTAAGGAAAACGTTACATCATTAGTATTGTATTCAATGCATCAGTCTCATGTGCATAGTGTGTCACCAAACCAATCAAAGTGTGTCAAAAGAATTTGAATTGTTATGCTTACCCTTTATGGTAGGGCAAAAGACCTCACCTCACCTGGACACCGCTCAGGTACTAAGAGGCCCCGCACTACAAAGATATAGGGAAGACAAAGGAATGGGGCAAAATGCTGTTAAGAATTTTTTTTAGCTTTACACCCTGCCCACAATCATTCCTATAACCAAATGCCCTATATCTAGAGGCAAAACATGTGAGGTAGGTCAACACCCCAACAACAGTGTACTAAGCCTCAAAATGACCCAGAAACTCGACTAAGACACCAAACTCTAAGGATTATTAAAACACCTTTGTGTGCTCTTCCAGGAATTTTTAACATTGTAGTCTTAAAATCCTGTAATTTACTAAAGTAAACAACATATGATAGCTAAAATATTGTGTAGTAGCTGCTCACCTTTCCGTCGGTACCTCAAGCTCCCATCTGAGACTTGGGGGAGGCACCGATCTGTAGGAGATCCTAGTATAAGTAGTCTAGTGGGGGTTTGTTGGTAGAGTATCCCTCCACCCATAAGGTGTATACTAAATAGTGGCAATCTTGTCATGTGTCCCTTCAATTGATGATGTATACTAGTGACAAGGACACCTTTTTTCAAACATAAATTGTGCAGTAAGCCCAGTAGGTCTTATTATCATAGGAAAACTAAGTGCACTACTTTGCGCTCGAAATAGCGCGAGAGCTCAGAACTACCTTATGATGTAATATCGGCCATCTTTGTAGTTCCAAACACTATGGTCTGGTAATCATTAAACCATGATAATTTCCCATGTGCATATGTTACTAGTCTGCCCCAAGTGTTATGAGCCAGTACAGTTTTATCTACAAAGTAAGCTTAATTGAACTAATTGTCTAAGGAACAAGAGCGCACTTCTTCGCGCTCGAAATCGCGCGGGAAGACGCGCTCAGGACTACCCGATGACATCATATCAGCCATCTTTGTAGTTCCTGACAATATAGTCTGGTAATCATCAAACCCTGATTGTTTCCCATGTGCGTATGATGGTAATCTGCCCCACGTGTTATGAGCCAGTGCATTTTTATCTACAAAGTAAGCCTTGTTAAGCTTATTATTTAAGGAACAAGAGCGCACATCTTCGCGCTCGAAATCGCGCGGGAAGACGCGCTCAGGACTACCCGATGACAACATGTCGGCCATCTTTGTAGTTCCTAAAACCCTCCAAAAACTAATCGGAACTACCTAATGATGTCATTTCAGACACCTTTGTAGTGCGATGACTACAGCCAATTAGTCAGTGATCTTTCAATGTTATTGTAGGGACTCAGATGCTCTCAGCATGTGCCATATATAGCCACAGAGTCTATTCATAGGGCAGATGCTAAAAAATCTTGCAAAGTGGGAACCTTCCTGATGTTTGACCATAGCTATAAGTCACCCTCCAGTGTAGGACAGAACAGCCCCCAGAATCATACCTATATATGATAGTATGAAATCAGTGTAAGCAAAGTAATTCTGGCATGGATTATTGTGTACAGGGTATAAAGCTCATATAGACACACCCAGTTACAGTCAGTATATCATGATTATTGATCATTAGTGCCAAGGCTACAAGGAGGTCCAAGGAATATCATCATTTAATCCTCCGAAGCTTATAAATCCATTTTTGCTCTTTTCTAAAAAGGTAACCAGACACATCGCTTATGTGACTGGGTATATATGGCTTCTCCAGGACAGTCCATTGGAAATCTGTTTCTAAATGAGCACGCTCCAGGAAATGTCTCGTAAGTTTGGTGTTGTTTTTCTTACAACGGAAGGAACTCTTGTGTTCCAACATCCTGGTGCGGACTTTGCGGGTCGTCATACCCACATATTGTGTGGAACACGGGCATGTCAGCATATAAATCAGATTGGTACTATTGCAATTGCTGTAGTTGTTCAGCAACCAAGGTCTCGTGGTGCCTATATCTATCTCCTTCGTGTGTTTGGTCTGGGGGCAGACTGAACAAGTGCCGCAAGGGTGATGCCCAACAGCTGGTGGGAGATTCCATAGTGTTTCCCCAAGTTTTCTAGGGAGCTCTTTAGGGCGTGTGTGAACCAGTCGATCACGAATGCTGCTTGCCCTTTTAAACGCAAACAGGGGTTGCGCAATTTTCTCTCTCCCATGATTCAGAAGGCGCCAGTGTCTTTTGACAATCTTCTGGATGGCATTACTTCTAGTATTGAAGGTGCTCACAAAAGTGAGTCTAGTCAGAGGTGGTTTAGGGATTGGAGCTTCCAGAAGGGCCTCCCTATTGTTGTTAACCGCTCTCTTTTTTGATCTTTTTATAAGCGAATTTGGATAGTGTCTGTCCCGTCATTGACCACAGAGGTTACTAGCATGCACCTCGAAGTCCTCTCTCTTGGAGCAGTTTCTGCGAACCCGTAGGAACTGGCCATAAGGTAGATTCTGGCGCAGGGACTTCGGGTGGTGACTCTCATAAAGGAGGAGTGAGTTCCTCGCCATAGGTTTTCTATACAGTTCACTCTGCAATCCTACAGTGGTGACATAGATCGACAGATCTAGGAATGCAATTCTTTCTTTATTTGTTTCCATGGTAAATTTGAGAAACTGGTTTCTACTATTTAGCCATTGGTGGAATTCATTGACGGAATCCACCGTGCCTCTCCACACCACCAACACGTCGTCAATATAACGCTTCCACCACCTAATACAGGTGTGGAAGGGGTTGGTGGGTGTCAGTACGTGTTGTTGTTCGAACTGGTGCACGTATAAATTCGCCAGGCTTGGCGCAAAAACGCTGCCCATACTCGTTCCCGAGATCTGGAGAAACAGCTTGTCCTCATACTTGAAGAAATTCAATTTCATGGCTATAGTTGCCAAAGCCATTATGAATGGTACAGGGGTGATGGTTTCACATATACTCTCCGATATATGTATATACTCTGTCGATCTATGTCACCACTGCAGGATTGCAGAGTGAACTGTATAGAAAACCTATGGCGAGGACCTCACTCCTCCTTTATGAGAGTCACCGCCCGAAGTCCCTGCGCCAGAATCTACCTTATGGCCAGTTCCTACGGGTTCGCAGAAACTGCTCCAAGAGAGAGGACTTCGAGGTGCATGCTAGTAACCTCTGTGGTCAATTACGGGACAGACACTATCCAAATTCGCTTATAAAAAGATCAAAAAAGAGAGCGGTTAACAACAATAGGGAGGCCCTTCTGGAAGCTCCAATCCCTAAACCACCTCTGACTAGACTCACTTTTGTGAGCACCTTCAATACTAGAAGTAATGCCATCCAGAAAATTGTCAAAAGACACTGGCGCCTTCTGAATCATGGGAGAGAGAAAATTGCGCAACCCCTGTTTGCGTTTAAAAGGGCTAGCAGCATTCGTGATCGACTGGTTCACACACGCCCTAAAGAGCTCCCTAGAAAACTTGGGGAAACACTATGGAATCTCCCACTAGCTGTTGGGCATCACCCTTGCGGCACTTGTTCAGTCTGCCCCCAGACCAAACACATGAAGGAGATAGATATAGGCACCACGAGACCTTGGTTGCTGAACAACTACAGCAATTGCAATAGTACCAATCTGATTTATATGCTGACATGCCCGTGTTCCACACGATATGTGGGTATGACGACCCGCAAAGTCCGCACCAGGATGTTGGAACACAAGAGTTCCTTCCGTTGTAAGAAAAACAACACCAAACTTACGAGACATTTCCTGGAGCGTGCTCATTTAGAAACAGATTTCCAATGGACTGTCCTGGAGAAGCCATACATACCCAGTCACATAAGCGATGTGTCTGGTTACCTTTTTAGAAAAGAGCAAAAATGGATTTATAAGCTTCGGACTGATGTAGGAGGATTAAATGATGATATTCCTTGGACCTCCTTGTAGCCTTGGCACTAATGATCAATAATTATGATATACTAACTGTAACTGGGTGTGTCTATATGAGCTTTATACCCTGTACACAATGATCCATGCCAGAATTACTTTGCTTACACTGATTTCATACTATCATATATAGGTATGATTCTGGGGGCTGTTCTGTCCTACACTGAAGGGTGACTTATAGCTATGCTCAAACATCAGGAAGGTTCCCACTTTGCAAGATTTTTTAGCATCTGCCCTACGAATAGACTCTGTGGCTATATATGGCACATGCTGAGAGCATCTGAGTCCCTACAATAACATTGTAAGATCACTGACTGATTGGCTGTAGTCATCGCACTACAAAGATGTCTGAAATTACATCATTAGGTAGTTCCGATTAGTTTTTGGGGGGTTTTAGGAACTCCAAAGATGGCCGACATGTTGTCATCGGGTAGTCCTGAGCGCGTCTTCCCGCGCGATTTCGAGCGCGAAGATGTGCGCTCTTGTTCCTTAAATAATAAGCTTAACCAGGCTTACTTTGTAGATAAAAATGCACTGGCTCATAACACGTGGGGCAGATTACCATCATACGCACATGGGAAACAATCAGGGTTTGATGATTACCAGACTATATTGTCAGGAACTACAAAGATGGCCGATATGATGTCATCGGGTAGTCCTGAGTGCGTCTTCCCGCGCGATTTTGAGCGCGAAGAAGTGCACTCTTGTTCCTTAGACAATTAGTTCAATTAGGCTTACTTTGTAGATAAAACTGTACTGGCTCATAATACTTGGGGCAGACTAGTAACATATGCACATGGGAAATAATCATGGTTTAATTATTACCAGACCATAGTGTTTGGAACTACAAAGATGGCCGATATTACATCATAAGGTAGTTCTGAGCTCTCGCGCTATTTCGAGCGCAAAGTAGTGCACTTAGTTTTCCTATGATAATAAGACCTACTGGGCTTACTGCACAATTTATGTTTGAAAAAAGGTGTCCTTGTCACTAGTATACATCATCAATTGAAGGGACACATGACAAGATTGCCACTATTTAGTATACACCTTATGGGTGGAGGGATACTCTACCAACAAACCCCCACTAGACTACTTATACTAGGATCTCCTACAGATCGGTGCCTCCCCCAAGTCTCAGATGGGAGCTTGAGGTACCGACGGAAAGGTGAGCAGCTACTACACAATATTTTAGCTATCATATGTTGTTTACTTTAGTAAATTACAGGATTTTAAGACTACAATGTTAAAAATTCCTGGAAGAGCACACAAAGGTGTTTTAATAATCCTTAGAGTTTGGTGTCTTAGTCGAGTTTCTGGGTCATTTTGAGGCTTAGTACACTGTTGTTGGGGTGTTGACCTACCTCACATGTTTTGCCTCTAGATATAGGGCATTTGGTTATAGGAATGATTGTGGGCAGGGTGTAAAGCTAAAAAAAATTCTTAACAGCATTTTTGCCCCATTCCTTTGTCTTCCCTATATCTTTGTAGTGCGGGGCCTCTTAGTACCTGAGCGGTGTCCAGGTGAGGTGATGTCTTTTGCCCTACCATAAAGGGTAAGCATAACAAATCAAATTCTTTTGACAGACTTTGATTGGTTTGGTGACACACTATGCACATGAGACTGATGCATTGAATACAATACTAATGATGTAACGTTTTCCTTCACAGAATTCACAGTAACCATTGTGAATTGGAGGGTTAATGTCCATGGTTGTTACAGGTTGTACCGTTTCTAACCAGTTTTATTATATTCTGTTTTGGTGTTGGTGGTGATTTCTACATTCCACTATTAGGAGTGCAACTATTATATGAGCAGAGGCCCTGACGAATGCCAAGGGATTCAATACCCGTTAGGCAGTTGGCCCTTTTGTAGACAGATATTTGTTACTGTCTTTTTTTGCACTGTTCTATATATTTTTTAATTAGGAGGCGTGTCTGGTCCGCAGAATAAAGTATTTAGAAGGAGGACGTTTCATCCTATTTTAAATCACTTTTGTTTGTTGCACTATTTCTCATTACTTTACCATCAAAAGATCAGTCATCATGGACGGTTTGTGTATTTGGTGAACCCTATCCCGATACAACAATATGGTGCGGAGCTGAGTGTCCCACTGATCAGGGGACCAGCCTCATTTGCACATGGGTTTGGCCAAATGATAGGACTGATCATTGAGTCTATTTTGATGGAAACCCTTTACAATTTGTTGTGGATTAATTAGCCATATACGAATAATCAATGATGCACCGGTCTCCTCTATGCATGAAGTGCTAACCCTTTTCCTTCTTTATCTTTACTAATATGTTATGTGTGAAAGATAGTTTGAGATCTTGTTGACTCAGTATCGACAGTGTAGCCTCTCAATTTGGCTGTTAGACCCCCTGTGGTTCAAGGTTTAGGGACTGGCAAGTGGGTGCACTTGCCCAGTCAGCATGACAGTACCTGACTGCACACAGGCTCTGCACTGGCAGACCTTAGACACATTTTACAAGGCTGCTTCTGTGGGTGGCACAACCAGTGCTGCAGGCCCACCAGCAGCATTTGGATTACACGCCCTTGGCACACTCAGTGCACTGTACTATGGTCTGACAAGTAAACCAAATAGCCAAACATGGAACTACTGATTAACACATCAATTTACAATAGGGAGCACTTGCACTGTGGCACTGGATAGCAGTGGCACAGGGCCCAAAGCATCTAACACCAGCAAAAATACATGAGGCAATAGCAAAAAAATGGAAGGGAGACCCACGCCAATGGTGCCAGGTCTTACAGCCCTTTTTGCAGGGTTATCCCCAAACATTTTGCTTCTTCCTCCTATTTTTTTGCCTGACCTGCGTTTGTTGGCTATAGGAGTCTGGGCACTTTACCACTGCTGATCAGTGCTAAAGTGCATATGCTCTCTGTGTAAATTGTTATTGTGATTGGTTATCCATGGCTGGCGTTTTTGATTTACCAGTAGGTCCCTAGTAAAGGGCACGGAGTGTGCCAGGGCTTGTAAATCAAATGCTACTAGTGTGCCTGCAGCACTCATTGTGCCACCCACATGAGTAGCCCTGAAAAGATCTCAGGCCTGCCACCGCAGTGCCTGCGCGCAGTTTGTTAACTGCCATGTCGACTTGGCAAGTGCACCCACTTGTCAAGCCCTAACCTTACCTTTTCTTACATATAGGGCACCCCCATGGTAGGCCCAAGGTAACCCCCTGGGCAGGGTGCAGTGTATGTGAAAGGTATGACATGTACTGGTGTGTGTAACGTTCTGATAGTGAAATACTGGCAATTTAATTTTTCAGCATTGAAAGGCTATATTGCCCCATAGAACAGAATGGGGAATGCTTTGTGACATTTTACAAGCATATCTTCCCATAGGGATAAGGTGGAAAAATGGAGTTGGGTATGTTTGAAAATACCTCTTTTAGAAAGTGGCTATTTTCTTTTTCAACCCTCCTGTGTGCCTCTGCCTGTTTGTTGATTGACTGTCTGGCTTTGGAGTGACAGGGGCTGGGGTGATGCAGTGGCTCCAGGAGACTGGATAAGTCAGCACTAGGCTGAATAGGCCTGGTCTGCATTTGGAGTGGTGGGAGGAGTAGCACCTGTACCTGAATAGGGCTGTGTCTGCCTTCCACAATGCTGGCTCCACCCCCCCTGAGGTGTGTCTGGAGCCAAGGCTCACACTGACAATGGATGTTGTTGTGCACTTGCAGAGTGCCCCCTCAGCCCCCCGAACTAGTTTGAACTGGACTCAGAGCCCCTTGCACAAGGAGAACAAAGACATTATGGGGTATAAGTATCAGACCCAAAACACCAGACTGCAGACCCTTCCTGGAATTCAAGAGAAACGCGTACCAAGGAGAAGAGCTGGAGATACTGAGGAGAAGTACTGCCCTTGCTGTGTGCCTGGGGTTGGCCTGCAGTTGCTGTGTCTGTCAAGGAAAGGAGAAGGACTTTGCTGTGTGCTGTGCCCCCTGCTTGAAGGAGATCTCCAAGAGCCTGAAGTGAGCTGGCCTCCTGTTCAGAAGTCTCAGGGACACAAAGACTTCACCCCCAGATCCCCTGAACTCTGCTGTTGTGAGTTATGACCTGCCAGTGAGAAGAATTTCTATGCATCGCCATGTAACTCCAAAAACCATTGCAGCACCTGTCTCTGTTGCAAGAATTGACGCATCAAGGGATCGCAGCTGAAGAGGACTGATGCAGCGCCGACCGGCACCGCCTAATCGATTGCAGACCCAACCCGGATTCCCACACATCGTACCTGTGTGGCACGCTTTCCTGGCGCATCACCTGCGATCCGGAAACGTTATAAAGAATCGACAGATCACCCCCCATATAGACCGGATTCGATGCAACTCGCCCTCTGCGTGTCGCGGTTCTGTTGCAATGCTTCCCCAAGGTCTCTGGAGTGTTGCATCTCTTTGTTTTCCAACTCTGCGGCTGTTTAGTTTGAGGATTACTTGCAACCTTTTGAAAGTCATATTTTTAACTGTGTATGTTGGATTTTTGTCGTGTTGGTCGTGTTTAGTTTAGATAAAGATAATTTATTTTCTAAACTGGTGTGGTATCCTTTCGTAGTTTTTTCACAGTGTTTGTGTGAGTGTTGGTACAAAAACTTTACACATTGTCTTTGGGACATGTCTGTCTGCTCGTGCCAAGCTACCAAGGGGGTAGTGTAGGGGTTATCTGAAGTGTGTACCCCCTTACCCTGACTAGAAGCAAGGGTCTCTATTAGTACAAAGGTACCTACCTCTGCCAACTAGAGACCCCCATTTCTAAGACTTATGCATTATCGACACCTCTAAAAAGTAAATTAATGTAATCGGGAAATGTGTCCAATTACATTCTGTAATGCTGTTGTTTGAACACACTGCAATAAAATGAAATAAAAAAAATATACATATATGTGCAATGCTCCTATTTAGTGCCATCGACGCAGTGCAATAGAGTTGGCCGTGTGTCTTGTATATCAAGGCAGAAATACTCACACTCCAGATATTTGTTAGCAGCACAAGAAGTTGATCGAGCATGGAAACAGAGTATTGTTGTGGGGAGGACAGAGCTTGTTGCTCTACATACACTCTGCTCTGTAAAGTTATAAGAAAGTGCCTCGCCTGCCCTTCATTGCGGCACCGCAGTCATTGGTGGGCTGTCGGTTGAAGGTACTGACATCAAAGAGTTGCAAAAGTGAGAGTGCTAATGCATGAATGACATCCTCACTGCCACAAAATGGACTTTAAAAAGAAATGTTACAAACTATATTATGAAAGTTGTTTACACTGGAGAGCCCTAACGACAGGTCCTAAGCTAGCATTCATGGACATCTTTTCTGCAACCTATTGTCTACTTATTTACCATTTTCTGATCCGACTGTATTTTCTTTCATCACCTATCCTCTAATTCTTAAAATGGTTCTGCTATTAATATTTGCCTGAAGTTGCTTGGTGATTTGGATATACGCTTCTATAGTTGAGTTAGCTGCATCACCTCATTGCCTGAAATATAGATGACCTGCCAGCTCTTCAGATCTTTAAGTAAATATTGCCAGGATGCATTTAACTCAAACATGTTCTAAATAAGCTCACTGGGTCTGAGTGCAGGCTCCTGGATCCCAATGCTCAGTATTCTGCAATAGTATACCTCTCTTCCTTTATTACAGGTTTGGGAACGATGCTGTTGTTCCCTACCATCCGTATAGCCATTTAATAACATTCCAAGCAACAATCTATGCTTTTCTGTGCTTTGCCACTGGACTATGTTTCTTGTCGTGGAGATTTGTTGATGCTTGTACTAGGTTTCTCTAATCCAGAGTACAGAGGGGAGTGGTTTGCTGTAAATACAAATACTTTCTTGTTTAATTCAAAAGAATCTAGTTAAATTGTGTTTGAGAGCTCTTAAACATATTGCAATATAAATATAATTAATTACATTTAATTAAAAGATTGTATATCGTTTTTAAAAAAATATTATTTTTACTCCACACACTTACGCTTGAGTGATTTCAGATCTCTTTTATCCAACAGGGAGTAAGCTTATGAGCACACAACACACAAAAAGTGCTGAAGAATGAAGAAAATACTAAAATGCTAGCAAATATTTAAAAGAGATCTTGAAGATAAAGACCCAAAATTTCAGAGACTGTTGAAGCCAGTAAGAGCAGAGATCTCACACATCAGCAGATAAAACTCAATAAGAAACAAGGCAAGACCAACCCACGGGATGAAGAGTCTGATCAGAGACATCATGTGATGGAACGACACTGGTCCCTCCATCCTTCCTGTGGACACAGTGACTAAATGCTTATTCCACCCTCTATATCTGCTTCAGGAGGATCCTCTCCTTCCTACTGCGCCGTCCAAAATTCACCCGGGTACTTGCAACAGAGTCATCACACAGGAATTGCTGCATCGCCATTCTAAAGTGGCTTCCCAAGAAAATCTTTGGCAACTGGGAAATTATCCAAAACCACAGCTGATTGCCTCAGTTTGACTAAAGACACAATAGCCACTTTACTCTTGCCCTTGGCTGCTATACCAGCTCATGATCGAAGAGAGCTTTCCCTCTCTGCTCCAAGAATTAATATTGAAGCCGCCGTCTATCCACTGAGGATCAACAATTTGGTGGCAGAGGTCTCTATTAAAAGAAATCCTGCCTCTGGAGCACCCTTCCTCATGCCCTGAAAGGAAGCGGTGGTGTTGTAGCATGTTCTGATTTTTCAATGTAGTTAGTTCTTACCCTAACAGCTCTCTGCTGCCTCTTGCTAGGTTTGTGAAATACAAATGCCACATACTTAAAATCATACTGCAGAAAAGTAAAGATGACCAGGAGTGAAGAGGCAGTACGCACGGTGTGAGTGTGACAATAAATGAGTGATATCTCAACTCTACTGTTATTTTATTTAGCATGTTTAGGGATCCATGACTCTGGGATTAGCTTTACGTTTCATCAGCCACGATGACCAGTCATCAGTAAGAGGCCTCGCACATGTCCAAACCATACTCAACTTAGGGGTGTGAACAACAAAAGGAAAAATATATATGTGCCTAACGTTTCAGCAGCCACACCCATGCAGTGAATGTGGAAAGTGTGTCAGTAATTCATCTACCGTAATGATTCATCGGGGAATGCACATAGGAGAAAGCCCATACGAGTGCAGCGAATGTGGGAAGAGCTTTAACCTTTTATCAATCCTACGGTACCATCAGCGTATACATACAGGAGAAAAGCCGTACAACTGCAGTGAATGTGAGAGGAGCTTTACTACTTTATCAGACCTAAGGGTCCATCAGCGATTACATACAGGAGAAAAGCCGTACAACTGCAGTGAATGTGGGAAGGCCTTTACACATTCATCAAATCTAGCTAGCCATCAGCGAACACATACTGGAGAAAAACCATACGTGTGCAGTGAATGTGGGAAGAGCTTTATTCAATCATCAGACCTAAGGAAACATCAGCGAACTCATAAAGGAGAAAAACCTTACAGCTGCAGTGAATGTGGAAGTACCTTTACCCAATCATCACACCTGAAGACACATCAGCGAACACATACTGGAGAAAAACCATATGTGTGCAGTGAATGTGGGAGGAGCTTTACTACTTTAGCAGAACTAAGGGTCCATCAGCGATTACATACAGGAGAAAAGCCGTACAGCTGCAGTGAATGTGAGAGGAGCTTTACTACTTTATCAGACCTAAGGGTCCATCAGCGATTACATACAGGAGAAAAGCCGTACAACTGCAGTGAATGTGAGAGGAGCTTTACTACTTTATCAGACCTAAGGGTCCATCAGCGATTACATACAGGAGAAAACCCGTACAACTGCAGTGAATGCGAGAGGAGCTTTACACATTCATCAGCACTAAAGTACCATGAGCGAACACATACTGGAGAAAAACCATACGTGTGCAGTGAATGTGGGAAGAGCTTTAGTCAATCATCAGTCCTAAGGAAACATCAGCGAACTCATAAAGGAGAAAAACCTTACAGCTGCAGTGAATGTGGAAGTACCTTTACTCAATCATCACACCTGACGACACATCAGCGAACACATACTGGAGAAAAACCATACGTGTGCAGTGAATGTGGGAAGAGCTTTATTCAATCATCAGACCTAAGGGTCCATCAGCGATTACATACAGGAGAAAAGCCGTACAGCTGCAGTGAATGTGGAAAGGCCTTTACACATTCATCAGCACTAAAGTACCATGAGCGAACACATACTGGAGAAAAACCATACGTGTGCAGTGAATGTGGGAAGAGCTTTATTCAATCATCAGACCTAAGGGTCCATCAGCAATTACATACAGGAGAAAAGACGTACAGCTGCAGTGAATGTGTGAAGTCCTTTTCTCATTCATCAAATCTAGCTAGCCATCAGCGAACACATACTGGAGAAAAACCATACTTGTGCAGTGAATGTGGAAGGAACTTTAGTCAGTCATCACAACTAAAGATCCATCAGCGAACACATACAGGAAAAAAACCATCCAGCTGCAGTGAATGTGGAAGTGTCTTTACTCATTTATCAAACTTGATGAATAATCAGCAGACACATACTGGAGAAAAACTATACATATGCAGTGAATGTGGGAAGACCTTTAATCGGTCATGAGTACTTAAAGACCATCAGCGAACACATACAGCAGAAAAACCATACGGCTGCAGTGAATGTGGGAAGACCTTTACTCAGTCATCGCACCTCAAGAAACATCAGCGAACACATAATGGAGATACATTATACAGCTGCAGTACATGTGAGAAGATTTTTCTTCAGCCATCAGAACTGAAGATTCATCGGCAAGCACATACAGGAGAAAAAACATACACCTGCAGTGACTGAGGGAAAAGTCTTAGTCATCCATCAAGTCTAACAAGTCATCAGTTGATTTTATATATATATATATATATATATATATATATATATATATGAAATGTTTGTAACCTTGTCTTTTATGATTTTAAATAATCGAATAAAGTGTTTTTGACTGACTGACTGTGTCTAACAAGTCATCAGAGGATACACACAGGACATATGTTATACCACCTGCAGTGAACGTGGTCTGTTGATTATGGCCGAGTATCACTGTACAAAATGGTCATGCTTGCTTATTTGCTGTACTTTTTTTCTCAACCTCCCGGTGACTTTTCCTTCCTGCTGGTTACACCAGCTAGATACTTTGCTATGAGAACTGATCAGGGATTAGAGCCAGCAGAGGGTCTCCTTAGAAACTCTGCAGTGCCCCGTTGCAGAGGGTGGTTTATGAGTGCCAAATTCTGAGTTATACTTCCTAGCCTCCCAAACACAGTGGGTTGTGCAGTAGTTGGACGGGCTGAGGCTAGACGAGTTAGAACTGGCAGAGACCACAGCACGCACCAGCTGATTTTTGGCTAGACTGCTCATCCGAGCAGTTGAGATTGTTCGCCCGACCCTATTGCTGACTACTGCGTTGCAGTGCTGGAAGCGCAATATAGTAAAGCCAAAAGGGACTCCCTTGTACGTGCCAGACTCACCCTTAGTGGGCTTACCACATGGGAACCCATTAACGGTTTTCACAGCTGAACAGCTATCGGCCTGAACGGACGTAAGGCTGGAGACAGTAGGGGACTGTTACCAACAAAACACCCTTGTCCCTTTCAGGGAATTAGTTGCAGGCCCTGGCCTACAGGATGGTCAGTTCCTCCGGGATGAGGCCCTGGTTCACACTTTCAGAGTACTTTGGAGAGGGGGCCGTGAGGAACCCAAGACGCATAGAGTACTGCCATCCTTGCTCACCCGGGCACAACCAAGCATTTAGTGAAGTGGATCTATAGCTCGTTGTCAGAGATGACCCGTTAACCTCTGTCAAGGTTGTGTCAGCGGTGGGAGACAGTTTTAGATCGAAATATTTCGTGCTCAGAGTGGAATAAGATCCTAGCCTACCCTAAAATGGTCTCAAGAAACACTAGTGTGAAGTACACACAGTTTAACTCTTTGCATATGACCTACATGGCACCCCACAAAGTCCAAGTAGTCTATGGTGGTGAGCCTCGCGGATGCCTGAGGAGGAAACATATTGATGCAGATTTTGTACACATACCTGAGAATGCACCATATTGCGTCACTTCTGGGATGCGGTATTGGCAACACTGAGTGACACACTAGGATGCACACTTGACTCAACTACTGAGGTCTGTCTATTGGGACTTTTTCCTCAATCACCCAAACGGAAGATTGGAAATAGATTTCTTGATCTGGCCTTGGTACTGGTCAGAAGGAGGATAGCAATGACCTGGAAGTCTATTGGTGGGCCTGTGGTAGGCACCTGTATGAGAGATGTGACTCAGTGGGCAGGGGCAGAGGGAAGAGTTCTACTTAGAGAGGAATCACAGGAGATAAGCCAAAGTCACATAGAGCAGTGGAAGGAGGTCATTGACGCCAGGGAACACCCTGACCGAGATTCAGTGTAAGACAGGGGTGAGATACGGACAGGTGGAGGCACACACTTATAGTTTGGGTGACTGGCAGAAGGGAAGACCCTTGCTAACGATCCAGTGAATAGAAAGGACGCTAATAGTAGATTCCAATACACTTTACAAATGCAAATAAACGTAAATGCCTGGTATTTGTAAAGTGTGAACAATTACCCGCAGGTGTCAAGGCGCTGGGGCCGTCGGGAAGATTAAGCAAGCTATTGCTCAGAGTCACATGGCGCTGGGCTAATCTGGCACTGGGGATCGAACCGTGAGCCCCTGGGTTCTGGAATCAGTTGCCCTGGCTGCTGCACCACACCCTTTTCACCCAATTGGAAAGAGGTACGAGAGACGCTTACCCCCCAGGCTCCCACACAAACAGGATTATACTGGGGAAGCCATATGACACGTATGTTTTTAGATTAGGCCCCAGACCCCACTCACTCTACCCACCGGCTCCACCATGACCATTTATAGATCAGCAGTTTATTGTGGCCGCCATGCATTAGTTCTTTTGAAAGTTAAAGTTGTTGAGACATACACTGTAGGCACCCCCTCAGAAATACTCTTCTCAAATTAGGTTAGGTCCTCTTAAACACGTTATGCAATGGCTGGATAACGCATTGCATTGGCACGCACCCCAGTGGTAAACCCAAAGACGATGAGCTGCATGATGTGTTCTGCATTGTATCTGTTATACATGTCAGATAACCCGCATTATATGGAACGGCTATACACCAGAAGCTTAATGACGTCTACTATTTGCAAAGTATGTTTTGATTTGGGGGTGACATATTCAATGCTCTGTTATTATCAATAAAAATATTTTTAAAAAGAAAGAGTCTTTGTCTTTCAACAAGCTAAAATTGCCATCACTCAGACTATCTTGAATCCAACGTGGCCTCGGCCCCATCCAAGGGTATCCCTTGGGAAGCTTTTAAAACCAACCATCCGCGGGATTGATATCAGTTTTTGTTCTAATGAAAAACATAAACGCTCCGTGCAATTGGTTGAATTGGAAACTCGCCAGAGGGTCTTAGAAGCGCAGTTTGTTCTTGATCCCAGCCCACCCCTTCAACGTAATATGCTTCAGGCGCAACAACAGGTACAACAACTCCTTATGGGTGAGGCCAAGGAGTCACGGGTCCAGAGAGTGCAATTGGCTAACCTGGTATCGGAGGCAGTAGGTATCACATGCGGAGTCCCTCAGGGCTCGGCATTATCACCTTTATTGTTCAATGCCTACCTGCAACCTCTCATCTCAACATTAAATCAGATGGACTGCAGTATATACAACTATGCCGACGATACGCGGATTATTATTCAAATCGACAACTGTCCAATGGCATACCAGAGAATGCAGAACATTCTAAAATTCACCGTGAACTGGATGACGACCAACTCATTAAAAATAAATCCCGATAAGACCGAGGTGTTGGCGATCACTACGGCATCGAGCCCCTGGAACGACCTCCTCTGGCCTACCGAATTAGGGCCATCCCCAATACCAGCTGAAGCAGTAAAAAGCTTGGGCCTGATTATCGATGCAAACCTCACCATGTCTGCCCAAGTCTCAGCTGTAGTGGGTACTTGTGTGGGGCTAATGAGGCAATTGCGCAAACTATCCCCTATCCTGACGGTAGACACGCTTAGAAGAGCAGTATCAGCACTGATCCTGGCACGCCTGGATTACGGCAACGTTATGTATGAAAATATCCCTCAAAAATTGTCGAGCAGACTGCAGATAGTCATGAACGATGCCGCCAGACTGATCTTCAACAAACCTAGAAGGACTCAGGCTACTCCCCTCCTCCATAAACTCCATTGGCTGCCGGTGAAACAACGGGCCAAATTCAAGGGCCTATGCATAACGCATAAAGCACTGTACGGACAAGCCCCAAAATATATCAAGAAACGTTTAGTTCCATACGCCCCTAGCAGGAATTTACGATCAGCAGACGCTGCTCTACTGATTTGTCTGCGTTTTAAGCTATCCTCCTTTGGAGGGCGCACGTTTTCCCATACAATTCCCAGTGCATGGAACAAACTGCCAGAGAGCCTGCGCAAAGAAACAAACCTCTTATCTTTCAGAAAAAAGCTAAAAACGGTGCTGTTTCAGGAGGCCTGGGGTAATGCCTAACTCTCTCCCCTCTAGTATGGTGCTCACTCTCTGCAAAGCGCTTAGAGACCCCTGGGTGATAAGGCGCTATAGAAATCTAACATACAATACAATACAATACAATCTGGATGGCGTTGCAGCACCGGATTTACCAGTGGGGGGGCAAATTAAGCAAAATGCTCCATAGACTATGCCAGGCAGTGAGGTCCCCTGCGGGCGTCCCGGTGCTGAGAGACACAGATGGTATCCTGCGCTCGTCCCCCGGGGCGGTGGTTGGAGAGTTTGCACATTATTTCTCTTCACTCTATGCGCGCCATGATCAGTTATCGGAGGCCTTAATAGCCAAATTCTTAAGAGCTATTCCCCCCCGAAAGCTCACAGATCGGGTGCAGGAAAACTTGATGCCCCCATCACAACAGATGAGCTCAGTGCAGTGCTGGCCGCTATGCGCCCAGGGCGGCCCCCGGCTCCAATGGATTCCTCATGGAGTTCCTTGGACCGCACATTAACACATTAGCTCCACACCTATTGGAGGCAATGCATGAAGCTCTTGATCAAGGCATGCTGGATTTTTGTTGTTCTGGTCTTGTTTAGTCTAAACTGGTATGGTGTCCTTTTGTGGTGTTTTCACTGTGAATTAGAAAAATAAAGAGGAACCCCTTGCTTCCCAAAGGAATAGGGTATAATATAACAGTATTACAAGTTTTTGTCCTTTCTCTGTCACTCACACCCTTTGCATTCTTTGGTCTCATTTCAAAAGAATGCAGAGGGTGTGAGTGATAGAGAATGAGTGGAATAGTTTGAATATATAGCAAACATAGGTATATTTTCCCCAAAGGACAAAACTCTTGTAGTACTGTTTTACTGTGTTACTGTGAGTGTTGGTACCAATACTTTGCACGTTGTCTTTAGGATAAGCCTGTCTGCTCGTGCCAAGCTACCAAGGGGGTGAGCAGGGTTTATGTAAAGTGTGTAATCGCCCTTACCCTGACTAGAAGCAAGGGTCCTATTTGTTTTACCAGTAGGTCCCTAGTAAAGTGCACTAAGTGTGCCAGGGCTGGTAAATTAAATGCTACTAGTGTACCTGCAGCACTGATTGTGCCACCCTCATGAGTAGCCCTGAAAAGATCTCAGGCCTGCCACGGCAGTGCCTGCGCGCAGTTTGTTAACTGCCATGTCGACTTGGCAAGTGTACCCACTTGTCAGGTCCTACCTTACCTTTTCTTACATATTGGGCACCCCTGTGGTAGTCCCAAAGTACCCCCTGAGAAGGGTGCAGTGTATGTGAAAGGTATGACATGTACTGGTGTGTGTAACGTTCTGATAGTGAAATACTGGCAATTTAAATTTTCACTATTGAAAGGCTATATTGGCCCAGGGGACAGAATGGCGAATGCTTTGTGACATTTTACAAGCATATATTACTATAGGGATAAGATAGAAAAATTGAGTTTGGTATCCCTGAACTCAGAATTTGATAACACATCTTTTAGTAAAGATGGTTTTTAAATTGTGTGTTTGAAAATACCACTTTTAGAAAGTGGCTATTTTCTTGTTCATCCATCCTGTGTGCCTCTGCCTGTTTGTGGATTGGCTGTCTGGCTTTGGAGTGACAGGGGCTGGTGTGGTGCAGTGGCTCCAGGAGACTGGATGATGCCTGTTCTGCATTTGAAGTGGTGTGAGGAGTAGTACCTATGCCTGAAAAGGGCTGTGCCTGCCTTCTACAATGCTGGCTCCACCCCCCTGTGGTGTGTCTGGAGTCAAGGCTAACTCTGACAAATGGATGTGGCTGTGCACTTGCAGAGTGCCCCCCCCAGAACTGGTTTGAACTGGACTTGAAAAGGAGAAGAGCTGGAGATGCTGAGGAGAAGTACTGCCCTTGCTGTGTGTCTGTGGCTGGCCTGCAGTTGCTGTTTCTGTCAAGGAAAGGAAAATGACCTTGCTGTGTCCCCCTGCCTGAAGGAGAGCTCCAAGGGCCTGAAGTGAGCTGGCATCCTGTTAAAAAGTCTCAGGGACACAAAGACTTCACCCCCAGCTCCCCTGAACTCTGCTGTTGTGAGTTCTGACCTGCCTTGAGGTGCCTGTGACAGTTTTTGTGCCTCTGCAAGTTGTTGCTGTTGTTTGGGAGCTGGAAGAAAGAAGAAGCGTGAAGAACTACAGAAATCAATGCATCGCTCTTGTGGCTGTTTTCGTGACGCATCTCGATGGCGTGAGAAGAATTTCCATGCATCGCTGTGCCACTGCAAAAACCATTGCAGCACCTGTCTCTGTTGCAAGAATCGATGCATCGAGGGATCGCAGCTGAAGAGGACTGATGCAGCACCGATCGGCACCGCCACATCGATTGCAGACCTAGCCTGGATTCCCACGCTTCGTATCTGTGCGGCACGCTCTCCTGGCGCATCACCTGCGAACCGGAACCGTCATAAAGAATCAACACATCATCCCCATTCAGACCGGATTCGATGCAACTCGTCCTCTGCGTGTCGCAGTACTGTTGCATCGCTTCCCCAAGGTCTCAGGAGTGTTGCATCTCTTTGTTTTCCAACTCTGCGGCTGTTTAGTTTGAGAATTTCTTAAAACCTTCTGAAAGTCATATTTTTAACTGTGTATGTTGGATTTTTGTCGTGTTGGTCGTGTTTAGTTTAGATAAAGATACTTTAATTTTCTAAACTGGTGTGATATCCTTTTGTGCTGTTTTCACAGTGTTACTGTGAGTGTTGGTACAAAAATGTTACACATTGTCTTTCGGACAAGTCTGTCTGCTCGTGCCAAGCTACCAAGGGGGTAGGTAAGGGTCATCTAAAGTATGTACCCCCTTACCCTGATTAGAAGCAAGGGTCTCTATTAGTTCAAAGGTACCTACCTCTGCCAACTAGAGAGCCCCATTTCTAAGACTTATGCATTTTCGACACCTCTTAAAAGTAAATTAATGTAATCAGGAAATGTGTCCAATTGCATTCTGTAATACTGTTGTTTGAACACACTGCAATAAAATGAAATAAAAAATATATACATATATGTGCAATGCTCCTATTTAGTGCCATCGACGCAGTGCAATAGAGCTGGCCGTGTGTCTCGTATATCGAGGCAGAAATACCCACACTCCAGATATTTGTTGTTAGCAGCTCAGGAAGTTGTACGAGCATGGAAACGAAGTAATGTTGTGGGGAGGACAGAGCTTGTTGCTCAACATACACTCTGCTCTTTAAAGTTATAAGAAAGTGCCTCGCCTGCCCTTCATTGCAGCACTGCAGTCATTGGTGGGCTGTCAGTTGAAGGTACTGACATCAAAGAGTTGCAAAAGTGAGAGTGCTAATACATAAATGACATCCCTTTTTTATTATTTATTTATTTATTTATGAAATTTGATAAAGCGCGAAACAAATGCCCGTAGGCGTCTCGGCGCTGCGACATCTGCATCAGATTCTCCACTGGTTGTGTATGATCTAAGATATTACTGGTTAAACAGCCAGGTTTTTAGCTGTTTACGAAAGGACCAGAGAGAGGTGCAGGTCCGAATTGACTGAGGTAGGGTATTCCACAGTTTTGGGGCCGAGGCCAGGAACCGACGGTCTCCCCAGGAGACAGTCTTGGTACGAGGCACCACTAAGTCGTTAAGAGTAGAGGATCGCAGTACCCTAGGGGGACGGTAGAGGATCAGTTGGTCTTTGAGGAACTGAGGTCCTTGTTTATGCAAAGCCTTGTATACAATACAGAGCGTTTTAAACTTGACCCTGCTTCTGATTGGAAGCCAGTGAAGTTTTCTGATAGTATCTGTGGCAGACTTGTGTTTGGGAATTCTGGCGAGTAGTCTTGCTGCCGCGTTTTGTATTGTTGCATTTTATCAAGCCCTGATCTGGGCATTGGCAAAAAGACCTTTACAATAGTCCAAATTAAAGACATGAGATCACATTAGCAGCAAGGTTAGAAACACATATATAAAACTATAACGGTAAATACAAATCGAAAAAGACACGGGCAAAATGAATTTCCAATGGCAAAATAAAAACTCATTACTCACACATATAGCTAACTATAAACATCCTGGCCTAATTTTAATACAGATATCTAAACAAGTTTTCCCCAAATTTTTCCTAATTCATGATTGCTTTCACACCCGAGTTTTAGCTAAGGTGTGTTCCATATTACATGTATCCTTAATTATAGCCCACCATTCTGCCGTTGATGGTGGATTTCTAGCAATCCATGCACGAGCAATAGTTAGCCTAGCACAAGCCACTATAACACTTATAAGTTCTCTAGAATTGTGGTCACAAAATTGTGGCCCCAGTAAAATGTCTATAGCCGTAAATGAAACAGATCTTTTAAGTTTGAGACACAATCCTTTCTATTCCACCCCAAAAAGATAGTAATGATGGGCATGTATAAAACATATGCTCTAAATCTGCTGCATATAGGTCACATTTCGGGCATCTAGTCCTACCATTATCTGAGTTATTTAAATTAGTTACTGCCCATTTTGAGATACGTGCAGGGGTATAATAAAGAGAACATATAGTTCTATATGATCGCAGCCTTAAGCTAGTGGAGTGAACTGTTTTCTTATTAGTATCAAATCCGAGACTTATTGAATTAGCAGAAATAGTAGGCCCCAACTTATGACTCCAACATGTAGCTAATTTCCCTCAATCACCTTCCTTTTGAAAATTAAAATTTTTATATACAGAACTGATCAATGATTTATCTTTTATTACGTAAATACATTCCCACATATTAGAGTCAGTCGGTTCAGTAAATTTGAGAATACGTTGAAAGTAATCTCTAATTTGATCATATTTAAAACGCATGCTCTCGATGACATTATACAAAAGTTGAAAACAGCCACGGCCCGTGGAGGGAGTTGTGGTGGGGCAGAGAGGCGGGACGGGGAGGGATAGGGTGGGGGGTGCTAAAAACCGGCATATGGATAATTGGAGGTAAGTAAACAATTTAATTAATAAAACGAATTTGGTAGTGTGGCCTGCATCGCAAAATGCGATGCAGCGCGCGCTAGAAATTCATTTTGCGATGCAGGCCACACTACGAAATTCGTTTTTAGCACCCTCCAGCCTGCCACTCCCCCGCCTCGCCTCTCTGCCCCACCGCAACTGCCTCCATGGGCCGTGGCTGGTAGAGAAGCCAGTGTTGTCATATAGATACCCTAAGTCTTTAATCCCACAATGTGCCCATTGTTTCCCTGCCCTATCATGAAAATTTCCAGGGAGAATTGGATTATCTCATAATGGTAGTTTAGGGTGATATATCGGCATTTAAAATGTACTGACAATAGCCTTCCACATATATGCTATATCTCGTGCGATCTTAAATTTGACCCGCTTAAAATAGTTCGGATCGTTGATTCTATGTAAGAACATTTTAGACTCTATTCCCAACATAAATGTATAATAAAAAAAGGTTCTTTATCAGGGTGTATCAAACTACGGATTCGCCCTAGAAATGCTGACCAGAAGTATGTTTTAAAGTCCGGAAAGTCCAAGCCACCATTTACATATGGTAGTTTAAGTAACTCTATTGCACGCCATGCTTTTTAATACCCCCAAGTAAAGCTACTTAATATACCATCTAGACGCTTAAAAAAAGGTTGTTAATGCGCAATGGAATGGACTGAAATAAATAAATAAACTTGGGGAGAATTAATTTTGCCAATTAAACTAAGTGGAACCTTATGCCTAGGTTGTTTCCTTTAGCAATAATTCGTAATTCAGTGTGGCTGACTCTTCTGGACATGCCAAGGCTTTAACTCCCAGGTAGATGGCATTTTTACATACCCCCTGGATAAAGTCCTTTGGTTTATAATTCACTATTATTTGAGTTTTATTAGTATTCAACCTGTAGCCAGATAAAATACCAAACTTCCCAGTCTCCGTAGTAATCCCTGTCATAGCCTCATCTATATTTGTAGAGTAGATCGTCATATTGTCTGTGTATACCGTCATCTTGAGCGTATCTAAACCAGATGAAAAAGGAATTATATTTCTATTGTTTTGTAATGCCACTAAAAAAGGCTCAATAGCCAGACCAAATAATAATGGTGATAGTGGTCACCCTTGACGGGTGCCACTCAGGACAGAGAATATATCAGATTGTGCCCCTGTATATAATACTTTGGCTCGAGAATTATCATAAAGAGCCCTTATCCATTGCAGAAATAGGCCCTTAATGCCAATCCTGTTCAAAACAGCCCATAGATAGTCCCACCCCACACGGTCAAATGCTTTCTCAGCATCTAATAGTATTATACCGAGTGGGGTGGACCTAACCCTGGCAACATCAAAGGCAGCGAAAGCCGTATTTATGAGTTGTAGTGTCCCTACCTGGTACAAAGCCGTGCTGCGGTGAGGATACCAGAGTAGAAATTATTGGGGCCAGTCGATTTGCCAATATTTTAGCAAATATCTTTGTATCAGTGTTTATTAATGAAATTGGTCGGTACGACCCACACTCGTCCGCCACGTTGCCCTTCTTTAAAACATTTTTTTTGCATAATAGTCCAAGACTCTGAGGCCTTACCCCCTTGTCCCGTAAGTCCAATCACCCGGCTAAGTATAGGGGCTACCTCCTCAATACAGTCTTTATAAAGTTTAATTGGAATCAAGTCTTCTCCCGATGCTTTACCAGAAGGTAGAGAAGAGACTGCCAGTCTGATCTCTGCTAAAGTGATTTCTTTATTCAGCATATCCAGTTGATCCTCGCTAATACGGTTCACTACATTGGTTTGTGGATATAGGTTGATATCACCAGTTTCTGGACAGCATTCAGGAGTGTATACCTTTTTATAGTATCTAGCAAACTGTTCCAAAATTTGAGGAGGACTGTACTATATCGCGTTATCATGGCCTTTAATAGTCCTAACCAGCGTTTTAGCCCTATTTTCTGCTACCTTGTAAGCTAGCACTTTCCCTATAGTTTCTCCACCCTCATACTGAGAAAAGCGATATTTATGCAATTTAATTAAACTTTTTTCTCTCAATGTTTGTTTTAGAGTGGTCTTAAGATCTATTAGAGTATGGCCCAGCTCTTCTGCTGCGCTGGACCCTTGTAAAAATGCGGCTGCCAATTGCTGCTCTACATGTAGTATTTTCGCTATGGTATCAGCTGTCTTCTTTTCATTCTCAGAATTTTCTCTAAAAATGTACTGCTGTGTAAAGCCCCTAATACTGGCTTTGCAAGAATCCCATACCACGTTATTTATGGCTGATCCAAGATTAAATTCTAAAAAGTTTTTAATATGAATCTACAGTTTTATCATAAAGTCGGCATTAAGAAATAAATATCTTGGAAATGAAAATGAGCGGTGATTTAATGTCTTTGTTATTGTCTTGAAAGAGAGAATAATAGGGTTGTGATCGGAAGTGACCCGCGGGCAGATCTCCATGTCGTTTGTTTCCAAAACAATGTCTGATGCCCAGGCCATATCTATAAGGGAGCATAATTTATGCGCAGCCGAATAATAGGTGTAACCATCAACAT
The DNA here is from genome assembly GCF_964261635.1 of Lissotriton helveticus. NCBI lineage: Eukaryota > Metazoa > Chordata > Amphibia > Caudata > Salamandridae > Lissotriton > Lissotriton helveticus. The sequence continues at coordinate 500,364,523 of NC_136062.1, forward strand.
CAGGGTATAATACCATCCAAGCATCTTTGATGTTGTGGAATCACCCTATTTCCCTAATAGCAGCACGTGTTTTGCGCATCCTCCTAAATGCCCCACATCTGGTAGTATCGATATCATAGTTCATAATGCAGTTGAAATAAAAAAATATCAAACGCTCTCCCTCCCTCTCAAGAAGTTCCATATTAATTTTGTCCATAATGGTGGGGTCATCAATATTTGGGCCGTAAACCACACAAAACGTATATTTCTTGCTTTCTATAATAAATTGGGCAATGGCCCATCTGCCGCTTTTATCTGTGAAAGTTTTGCTCACCTCTGCTTTAAAACATTTATTTTGTAATATAGCGACCCCCTGGATTGACACATTTAGATCTGAGCTTATGATAACATTATACCCTAATTCTTTAAGGACTTTCCGGTCCTTTTAACATATGTGTGTCTCCGTCAATAAAACTATATGCGGGTTGTGCATCCTTAATTCCTCAAACACTAAACGCCGTTTCTTCCTGCTATTTAATCCTGCCACATTCCATGCTAAACATCTTACTCCATCCATAACAATCGCTTTCCCATATTTCTTTGCCCCTTACACGGAAGAGAAAAAAAAAGTAAGATCTTATAGAAAAAACCTTGCACATTATTGTCTTTCTAAGAACTTGCCTCATGTCAATTTTATTGTTTTACCCCCCCAGAGCCCCCAAGCTCCTTACCCCACTACCCAACGCAAGCCTTGCCATCCCTACCCACAGCACCCACCCACCCACTTCTTCTGTTGGGCAAGGGGGAGTCTATGCACCCTTTGCAGCTGTGAATACCAATCCCAACCCACTTCTTCCTAGAGGAGGAATCCTCTCTTTCACCAGCTGCAGTTGGTTTGGGCAGACAGAAGAGTCGCAGCAGTGACCCTCCCCCCCCAGATACCCCAAATACCACCAACCCAGACATCGCCATATAGAGCACAAAAAGAATAAGTCAGTAAGTCATTACTTCCTTAGTCCTGTAGGTAGAATTTCATCATTTCTTCATTTAGCCTAATAGAAGAAAGAAAAGGAGAAAAAAAAGATCAAGTGAGAAAGGGGAAGTCGAAGATGGAAACAAAGCACAAAAAGCACAAAATCAAAAAGCAGCTTCCCTTCCCCCTTTATAGGGGAGGTTCCAGTACCACCACCTACATCAATTCATTTTATATAATTGTTCACTGTACTACTATTCTATTGATTTTTCCGTAGATTCTCTCTGCCATTTATTCAGCATTTTCTCCACTTCCTGGTCATCAAAAAAAAGAAATGTATGACCGTTCTTAAATACTTTAAGGCGAGCCGGCTCTTGTAAAAAAGCTTGGCACCCCAGGGCCTTAATTGGATCGATATATTGCTTCAGCTTCCATCGTTTCTCCATGGTGATCTTACTTAGATCCGACATTGCAAAGAAAGTTATGGATTCCATAGTAACTGGTTTGTTTGGTCGAGCCTTTAATGACACCGCCTGTCTTAATAAAAAGTTGCCCAACTATATAAGGAATGGTCTAGGATACTGATTATTCTTGTTCCGTTGGGCTAGGGGTAGTCTATGAACCCTTTATAGCTGTCAATCCCAATCCCAATCTGATGAATCTGGTAATGCCTTCTGAAAAAGCTAAACCATGAACGCCCGTGGATCACCTCCTTCAGCCCCTTCTGGTGTAGCGAACACACGGAGGTTTTGTCTTCTTTGTCGATTCTCCATATCCTCGACTTTAGTTTGCAGCTTTGCAATCTGAGTCTCATGTTTATTAACGCATATCTCTGTGCGTGTAGATAGTTCCTCTGTATCCGCTACCCTTTGTTGTAGTTCTGTCATCTCTGACGTTAGGGCACCAAGTTTATTTTCTAAAGTGGTTAGGGATCGTTGCATTTTATCGTTCTCTTCACGCATTTGTGTATAATGATGCTGGGACTCCTGTCTCTGTCTATTCAGAAGTTGAACATTCAGGTTAGTGAAACATACTCTTTATTAGCACCGTTCTCCGCCCCATTCTTAATCTGCGGTGGGGCACTTGCTTGATTCATGCCCAAACCCAGGTTTTCCCCCTCCATATTATGAATTACTTCAGTTATAGCCTGAGTGCCTGGTATAGTCAAAGGCATGTTTTGGCCAGGCGTAGTTAATGTGTAATTGTCAGATACACTGACATTTTTTATCTGATTTTCAGTGGTGATTCCCTCGCCTGGACTGTTTCCGGATAATCTTCATACCATCGACTTAACACCGCCTTTGGCTTATACCCATTTTCTCAAGGGGCTGTTATCAGCAATTGGTTTTGCTTTTATCCCACTTTGACCGGGTATGGATTTCTTAGTTTTGTTTTTTGATTTTCCTCTGGTTTTCTTTAAAGCAGGTCCCTTACTTGTGCTATGAGTTTTCATAGATACATCCTCCTCTATTTCTTCGAACTCATCATCGTTGAGTTCAGTCAATTTGAGAATCATCACCAATTATAGTGCCATCTATAGCTATAGCTGTAACTACCCCATCTCTTCCCTCGCCTTTGACACTGAGCTTTTTTTAAGATTGTCGGGGGGGGTGATTGCTCACCATTAATGCCGGAAGGTAGCAGCACAGAGTCCTGATCGTCAAGTAAGGCATCATCGCCTGATATAGCACCATCTACATCTGCAGCTAGTTCCACACTCATTACTGCAGTTTCTTTAGCAGCTTCATTACCATAAGTTTGATTAGGGTAAGAGCAGAGAAAGCAGACACCCCCGCTATGAGGTGGGCATTTAGATGTCTCGGATATCTCATTATTACCCTGTGGCTTTTTTGGAGTTACAACATTACTAATATTGTCGTTTTTGACTTAGTTTTTGCTGCCTAATGGTAGAGTAATTTTAGTAGGCTGAAGTATTGGAGGCTTGATTAAGGACAGTCATATTTTATCATATGGAGTCTTTTAATATACACCCCCTTCACTCCCGGGGTTGTTAACCTCTTCGTTTACTATAATCTTACCAGCACATGTAGCTCTAGCCGGATTTTTAGGTGCCATCTTCCAGTGATTAGGATATTGAGGATACTGTCCCCTTATCTCCGTGGTACTTTCTGCAGAGGTCAGGGTCAGAGTCTGGGCTGTAAAAATAGAGATCGAGCTCCGCACCAATCGGCCCGTATTTCAAGCGCATAAGTCCCTCTTGATCGGAGCATCCGCTTATTTTTCCCTCGGTTCAGCCTGTCCCTACCACCATTTAGCCTAATCCAAGTCCAGGATATTTGTCTCTATATCACCTCAATACACAAATACAGCCAAAACCCGGTTAGCAATCCAGAAAAAAAAGAGTTCCTCAGTTGTAAGCAATTATCCATTTGAAAAAAACTCCCCAGTCTATGCTTATTGCCAAGTGAAGCTGTCAGCAGATGCAGCAATGTAGCAGTTTTAGCAGGGCAGTGTAGAGAAACAATGTAGCAAAGGGGGTGGTGGTGGTATTATAATTACGAGTAGTCTGGCAGCCAAAAAGAGCTTGTGCCCCACCTTTTATAAATGTAGCTGCAGCGCTGCACCAGTCACGAAAAAGCGCAATGAGAGAGGGGGGTATTCACTGCCTCACATTACACCCCTGCCGTATGAATCACCAAACCTCACGCTCTCGCTTGGAGGCTTCAGCCGCTCCCAGCCTCACATCACCTGCAGTACTCCAGTGTTCGGAGTTCAGAGCTCCCGGGAGGTCTGCTGTCTCTCACCGCCACTCTCCGTCTCCTTCCCCGTGGACACAGCTCTCGCAGCCCTTGCGGTGCTCGCAGCTCTCGAGGCTCCCACAGCTCCCCCTCTCGCTCACAGCTCCACTCCGCTCGCGCTCACAGCTCCACTCCGGCCCGCCTCCAGCCGCCCCAGCCGGGAAGCAAGCCCCCGAAGCGTCTGAAGCAGCGAGATTCTGGTAAATGTCTCCAAAGGTGGGGGATATCTTTTTTACTTTATTAAGCTACCGCAGTTGCTAGTCTGTAAGCTGGTATTGTTCAGAGCATCTCGATACTGATATCGACGGGGGGGGGGAGATATCCCTTGCTGCTACTCCCCAGTGGCGGCTTCAGTCCGCCATCACATAAATGACATCCTCACTGCCACAAAATGGACTTTAAAAAGAAATGTTAGAAACTATATTATGAAAGTTGTTTACACTGGAGAGCCCTAGCGACAGGTCCTAAGCTAGCATTCATGGACATCGTTTCTGCAACCTATTGTCTACTTATTTACCATTTTCTGATCCAGATATATTTTCTTTCATCACCTATCCTTTAATTCTTAAAATAGTTTTTATTATTAATATTTGCTTGAAGTTGCTTGGTGATTTGGATATACCCTTCTATAGTTAAGTGAGCTGCATCACCTAATTGCCTGATGTGTAGATGACCTGCCAGCTCTTCAGACCTTTAGGTAAACATTGCCAGGATGCATTTAACTCAGACATGTTCTAAATAAGCTCTCTCCGTCCGATTGCCGGCTCCAGGATCACAATGCTCAGTATTCTGCAATGGTGTACCTCTCTTTCTTTATTACAGGTTTGGGAACTATGCTGTCTTTCCTTACCCTCCATTTAGCCATTTAATAACATTTCAAGCAACAATCTCTGCTTTTCTGTGCTTTGCCACTGGACTCTGTTTCTTGTCATGGAGATTTGTTGATGCTTGTACTAGGTTTTTCTAATCGAGTACAGAGGGGAGTGGTTTGTTGTAAATACAAATACTTTCTTGTTTAATTCAAAATAATCTAGTTAAATTGTGTTTGAGAGCTCTTGAACATATTGCAATATAAATATAATTAAGTACATTTAATTAAATGATTTTATATAGTTTTTGTTGAAATATTATTTTCACTCCACACACTTACGCTTGAGTGATTTCAGATCTCTTTTATCCAACAGGGAGTGGGCTTATGAGCACATAACACACAACAAAGTGCTGAAGAGAATGAAGAAAATACTAAAATGCTAGCAAATATTTAAATTAAAAGAGATCTTGAAGATAAAGACTCACTATTTCAGAGACCGTTGAAGCAAATAAGAGCAGAGATATCACACATCAGCAGATAAAACTCAATAAGAAACAAGGCAAGACCAACCCACGGGATGAAGAGGCTGATCAGAGACATCAATTGATGGAACGACAATGGTCCCTTCATCCTTCCTTTGGACACAGTGACTAAATGCTTATTCCACCCTCTATATCTGCTTCAGGAGGATCTTCTCCTTCCTACTGCGCCTTTCAAAATTCACCCTGGTACTTGCAACAGAGTCATCACACCGGAATTGCTGCATCGCCATTCTAAAGTGGCTTCCCAAGAAAATCTTTGGCAACTGGGAAATTATCCAAAATCACAGCAGATTGCCTCAGTTTGACTAAAGACACAATAGCCACTTTACTCTTGCCCTTGGCTGCTATACCAGCTCATGATCAAAGAGAGCTTTCCCTTCAAGGCTGCCTAACTAAGACTCTGCTCCAATAATTATTCTTGTAGCTGCTGTCTATCCACTGAGGATCAACAATTTGGTGGCAGAGGTCTCTATTAAAAGAAATCCTGCCTCTGGAGCACCCTTCCTCATGCCCTGAGACCTGAAGATGAGTTACTGAAATTACAAAGAGGTCTTAAGGTGCACCCAATCCGCTCAACACAAAGGCTGAATTATTCAAGCTACACAAATCTGAACCCCAGGTATAACCACCCACTGACTGGCCTACATTTATTTATATAATTATCCTCTGGTGTGGTGTTGATAGATGCAAGTCCCAGTTAAGCTCAAACCATAGAAAGTAGAGAAGTTGTTCAATGGCATAACCAGAAGTAAATTGTGAGCCAAAGAACTGATGATTGAAAGGAAGCGGTGGTGTTGTAGCATGTTCTGATTTATCAATGTAGTTAGTTCTTACCCTAACAGCTCTCTGCTGCCTCTGGCTAGGTTAGTGCTATACAAATGCCACATACTTAAAATCATACTGCAGAAAAGTAAAGATGACCAGGAGTGAATAGGCAGTACACACGGTATGAGTGTGACAATAAATGAGTGATATCTCAACTCTACTGTTATTTTATTTAGCATGTTTAGGGATCCATGACTCTGGGATTAGCTTTACGTTTCATCAGCCACGATGACCAGTCATCAGTAAGAGGCCTCGCACGTGTCCAAAAAACGTACTCAGCTTAGAGGTGTGAACACCAAAAGGAAAAATGTATATGTGCCTAACGCATCAGCAGCCACACCCGTGCAGTGAATGTGGAAAGTGTGTCAGTAATTCATCTACCGTAATGATTCATCAGGGAATGCACACAGGAAAAAACCCATACGAGTGTAGCGAATGTGGGAGGAGCTTTAATCATTTATCTATCCTACGGTACCATCAGCGTATGCATACAGGAGAAAAGCCGTACAGCTGCATTGAATGTGGGAAGACCTTTACACATTCATCAGCACTAAAGAACCATGAGCGCACACATACTGGAGAAAAACCACACGTGTGCAGTGAATGTGGGAAGGACTTTATTCAATCGTCAGACCTAAGGAAACATCAGCGAACTCATACAGGAGAAAAACCTTACAGCTGCATTGAATGTGGAAGTACCTTTACTCAATCATCAACCCTAGCGAGACATCAGCGAACACATACTGGAGAAAAACCATATGTGTGCATTGAATGTGGGAGGAGCTTTACTACTTTATCATACCTAAGGGTCCATCATCGATTACATACAGGAGAAAAGCCGTACAGCTGCAGTGAATGTGGGAAGGCCTTTTCCCATTTATCAACACTAGCGAGCCATCAGCAAAAACATACTGGAGAAAAACCATACTTGTGCAGTGTATGTGGAAGGACCTTTAGTCAGTCATCACAACTAAAGATCCATCAGGAACCCATACAGGAGAAAAACCATCCAGCTGCACTGAATGAGGAAGTATCTTTACTCCTTTATCAAACTTGAAGAATCGTCAGCAGACACATACTGGAGAAAAACTATACATAAGCAGTGATTGTGGGAGGACCTTTAATCGGTCATGAGTACTTAAAGACCATCAGCGAACACATACAGGAGAAAAACCATACAGCTGCAGTGAATGTGGGAAGACCTTTACTCAGTCATCAAACCTAATGAAACATCAGCGAACACATATGGAAATAAAGCCATACGTGTGCAGTTTGTGGGAGGACCTTTCGTCAGTCATCACACCTCAAGAAACATCAGCGAACACATAATGGAGAAACAACATACAGCTGCAGTACATGTGAGAAGATTTTTCTTCGGCCATCAGAGCTGAAGATTCATCGGCAAGCACATACAGGAGAAAAAACATACACCTGCAGTGAATGAGGGAAAAGTCTGTCATCCATCAAGTCTAACAAGTCATTAGAGGATACACACAGGACATATGTTATACCATCTGCAGTGAATGAGGGCTGTCGATTATGGCCCGAGTATCACTGTTCAAAATGGTCATGCTTGCACATTTGCTTTACTTTTTTTCTCAACCTCCCGGTGACTTTTCCTTCCTGCTGGTTGCACCAGCTAGATACTTTGCTATGAGAACTGATCAGGGATTAGAGCCAGCAGAGAGTCTCCTTAGAAACTCTGCAGTGCCCCGTTGCAGAGGGTGGTTTATGAGTGCCAAATTCTGAATTATACTTCCTAGCCTCCCAAACACAGTGGGTTGTGCAGTAGTTGGACGGGCTGAGGCTAGAAGAGTTAGAACTGGCAGAGACCACAGCACACCAGCCGATTGTTGGCTAGACTGCTCATCCGAGCAGTTGAGATTGTTCGCCCGACCCTATTGCTGACTACTGCGTTGCAGTGCTGGAAGCGCTATATAGTAAAGCCAAAAGGGACTCCCTTGTCAGTGTCAGACTTACCCTTAGTGGGCCTACCACATGGGGCCCCATTAACGTTTTCCACAGCTGAACAGCTATCAGCCTGAACGGGCGTAAGCCTGGAGACAGTAGGGAACTGTTACCAACAAATCACCCTTGTCCCTTTGTATGTATGTATGTATTGCGACTTATATAGCGCACGTATCACCCGAAGGCATCAAGGCGCTTGCCTTGGGAACCCGTCCTGGCTTTTCCCTGTGAGATAACCCCTACTGGGTATCCCCAGGGTGAAAGCCAGGCATCCCGCAGCGGGTGGGCCGCCGTAGTGGAGATTAAGCAACTATTGCCCAGAGTTGCAGCGTGGGACCCCATGATTAGAATAGGCACCGAGGCGAGAATTATCGAGTCCGTGGACATATTTGGGCTCAGGACCCTGCCGCGTCGGGAATTGAACCCTGGTCCCGGGCCAGACCTCTGCATCAGGGTCTGCCGCTCTAATCAGTGAGCCACACTCCTCCTCTTTCAGGGAATTAGTTGCAGGCTCTGGCCTACAGGATGGTCCGTTCCTCCAGGATGAGGCTCTGGTTCACACAGAGGACTTTGGAGAGGGGGCCGTGAGGAACCCAAGAAGCATAGAGTACTGCCATCCCTGCTCTCCCGGGCACAACCAAGCATTTAGTAAAGTGGTTATATAGCGCGATGTCAGAGATGACCCGTTAACCTCTGTCAAGGTTGTGTCAGCGGTGGGAGACAGTTTTAGATTGAAATATTTTGAGCTCGGAGTGGAATAAGATCCTAGCCTACCCTAAAATGGTCTCAAGAAACACTAGTTTGAAGTACACACAGTTTAACTCTTTGCATATGACCTACATGGTGCCCCACAAAGTCCAAGTATTCTATGGTGGTGAGCTCGCGGATGCCTGAGGAGCAAACATATTGATGCAGATTTTGTACACAGACCTGAGAATGCACCATATTGCATCAGTTCTGGGATGCGGTATTGGCAACACTGAGAGACACACGAGGATGCACACTTGACTCAACTACTGAGGTCTGTCTTTTGGGACTTTTTCCGCGATCACCCAAACGGAAGATTGGAAATAGGTTTCTTGATATGGCCTTGGTACTGGCCAGAAGGAGGATAGCAATGGCCTGGAAGTCTATTGGTGGGCCCGTGGTAGGCACCTGTATGAGAGATGTGACTCAATGGGCAGAGGGAGGAGTTTTACTTAGAGAGGAATCACTGGGAGACGTCACATAGCAAAGCAGTGGAAGGAGGTCATTGACGCCAGGGAACACCCTGACCGAGATTCAGTGTAAAACAGGGGTGAGATACGGACAGGTGGAAGCATACACTTGTGGTTGGGTTAACTGCCAGAAGGGGAGAACCTTGCTAACGATACAGAGAATAGAAAGGATGCTAATAGTAGATTCCAATACACTTTACAAATGTAAATAAATGTAAATGTCCAGTATTTGTAAAGCGCGAACAATTATCTGAACAAGTCAAGGAACTGGGGTCCCTCTGGAAGATTAAGCAAAATATTGCCCTGAGTCACAGGGTGCTGGGCTGATCTGCCTCCGGTGCCGGGAATCAAACCGTGAGCCTCCGGGTTCTGGAGTTAGTTGCCCTGGCCGCTGCACCACACCTCTTCCACCCAAATGGAATGAGGTATGAGAGACACCTACCCCCACACAAACATGATTTTACTGGGCAAGCCATATGACACGTATGTTTTTGATTAGGCCCCAGACCTCACTCACTCTACCCACCGGCTCTACCATGACCATTTATAGATCAGCAGTTTATTGTGGCCCCCATGCATTAGTTCTTTTGAAAGTTAAAGTAGTTGAGACATATACTTTAGGCACCCCCTCAGAAAAACTCTTCTCAAATGAGGTTAGATCCTCTTAAAAATGTTGTTATGCAATGGCTGGATAACGCATTGCATTGGCACGCACCCCAGTGGTAAACCCAAAGACAAAGAGCTGCATGATGTGTTATGCATTGTTTCTGTTGTACATGTCATGTAACCCGTATCAGATGGAACGGCTATGCACCAGAAGCTTGATGACGTCTACTATTTGCAAAGTATGTTTTGATGGGGCGGTGACATATTCAATGCTGTAAATGCACCTGTCTAACTGTTGTTATCAATAAAAATATGTTTAAAAAAAGAGTCTTTGTCTTTCAAGAAGCTAAAATTGCCACACTTGGTCTGTCTTGAATCCAACGTGGCCTCGGACCCATCCAAGGGTATCCCCTGGGAAGCTTTTAAAACCCACCATCTGCGGGATTGATATCAGTTTTTGTTCTAATGAAAAACGTAAACGCTCTGCGCAATTGGTTATATTGGAAACTTGCCAGAGGGCCTTAGAAGCGCAGATAGGGCCCGATTCACAGAACTAACTTAAGACAAAATCCTAAACTTACTACTTTTGGTATTCACAGAAAGCATTTAGTAGTAGTAGTGAAGTTAGAATTTTGTCTTAAGTTTGACTTAAGACAGACTTAAGCCAGACTTAAGACAGGCTTAAATTAGGATTTTGTCTTAAGTCTGTATTAAGTCTGTCTTAAGTCTGTCTTAAGTCAAACTTAAGTCAAACTTAAGACAAAATCCTAACTTTACTACTACTAAATGCCTTCTGTGAATACCAAAAGTAGTAAGTTTAGGATTTTGTTTCAAGTTAGGCCCCTTTGTTCTTGATCCCAGCTCCCCCCTTCAACGTAATACGCAGCAACACATATAACACCTTATGGGTGAGGCCAAGGAAATCTGGATGGCGTTGCAGCAGCGGATTTACCAGTGGGGGGACAAATCAAGCAAAATGCTCCATAGGCTATGCCAGGCAGTGAGGTCCCCTGCGGGCGTCTCACTGCTGCTGCTGAGAGACACAGATGGTATCCTGCACTCGCCCCCCCGGGGCGGTGGGTGGAGAGTTTGCACTGTAGTTCTCCTCACTCTACGCACACCAAGATCAGTTATCCGAGGCCTTAAAAGCCAAATTCCTAAGAGACATTCTCCCCCGAAAGTTCACAGATTGGGTGCAGGAACAACTTGATGCCCCCATCACAACAGTTGAGCTCAGTGTAGTTCTGGCTGCTAAGCGCCAAGGGTGGGCCCCCGGCCCCAATGGATTCCCCATGGAGTTCCTTGGACCACACATAAACGCATTAGCTCCACACCTATTGGAGGCAATGCATGAAGCTCTTGATCAAGGCATGCTGCCTCAGGATCATCCTGTTTCTGAAGCCAGGCCACCCATGGGAAGATCCCTATTCCTATCGCCCTACCTCCCTTATCAATTTTGAGCCAAATCCCCTGGGCAAAATCCTCGTTGACCGCAGGTGGACCTGCGTGCAGGACGTGGTTCATCCGGATCAGTCCGGCTTCATGCCACATCGTTCCACCCGCCACAATATTCGATGGGTCCATAATGCCATGCCAAAGGCCGCAGAGCCTGGGTGCCCTGGGGCTATTCTACTAGCCGACATTGACAAGGCATTCGATTCACTTAGCTGGTCGTACCTCTTCCAACTCCTTGAAGTTATCAACTTCGGCCCGTGCTTTTTAGCCTACGTACGCCTGCTCTATACGAATCTAACGGCCTTGGCCCAGATCACGGGGCATCGGTCGTTCGCCTTCCCTGTTGGCTGTGGTACGGGACAGGGTTGCCCCCTGCCTTCATTATTAGTCGCCCTTGCCGTGGAACCCTTGGTGGTATGGGTGCGCAGCGATCCTGTGCTCAGAGGCTCCGAATGGTAGAAGACCCAATCTGATCGTATCACGTTATACGTGGACATTTTCCTTTTTTTTATGACTGACCCGTGGTTCTCGGGTCCACAAATCCTACATATTCTCCGTGTGTTTGGCCAATTCACTGGGCTCCATATTAACCCCTCTAAATCAGTGCTATTCCCGGTCTGTGGGGATCAGGGACGTGGTGCCTGGGCGATGCAGCTTTAAATATTTGGGCATCTGTATGTCGCCCTGCCCAAAGGCATCATGGCCACTTAACATTAACCCGCTTATGGCTAGTCTTAGGGACGAGACGGCAATCTGGTCTCCTCTCCTGCTCTCACTGTATGGGCGCTCCGCGATTTTGAGAATGGTCTCACTTCCCAGAATATTATACAGGTTGCAGAATTTCCCTAATAATATACCACAGACCTGGTTCGCGCGAATCAATGCTGTGCATAATAAATTCCTGTGGAATGGTGCGGCGGTCCAGGTGGCACTAAATATGTGCACGCAGTCCACGTACTGCGGAGGCATCACGGGGCAGACACGTATGCCTATTATGTTGCCTCCCACTTACTAATCAAAAACGAATGGTGGTATAGCTCCCCAACAGACTCGGCGTAGGCGCTCGAGCATACGGTTACGGAGGGTGCCCCCTTCTTCAACTCCCTTCCTCTAGCCAGCAGTACAGTGGTCCGGCTCTGGAGATACACAGTCCGACAGATGGGGTGGCGTGGCCGCCTAATACAGGCGACCCCACTATGGCACGGTACACATCTGCGTCATGTGAAGGCCCGAGCGGGATTTCGGAAATGGGACCTAGGTGGCATATCCACTCTGGGAGACATAATGCAGGGCACTACTCTAAAGTTGTTCCAACAATTGCAGAAAGTGTTCCATTTGCATAGAACGCAATTTTATAAATATCTCAACTTATGGCATGCACTTGCTCTCCTAATCCACTTAATTGAGATTCTGCCAGAGTTGAATACCCTTGAAGGCCGTCTGCTAATGGGAGACCTAGGTGCACATAAGATCCGTCAGATTTATCAAACATTGACCACACACACCCGTACGACTTTACATTAGACCAAAAGGGCATGGCTAGAAGACATACTGGACCTGACCGAAGATGACTGGACTGAAGCCCTGGCCGGCCCCTGGGGTTATTTTTTATATAAATGTTTTATTCATCATCACAAAGGGCATATTTTAAACAATATACATACATATAAACATTAGCATAATTTTTTAACATCATACGGAAAATCACATTGATAAACATAAGAGCTAAATAATATGCTAATATGTATGGAGTGGTAAGATATATATATATATATATATATATATATATATATATATATATATACAATAAACAAAGTAGAAAACCTTAGAGTAACATGATGTGTACAGAGAAGCTTTTTAAGAGGGCAAATTACTACATTTTTAAATAAATCATATTACATTCTGTCCATCGCCAATGGTCCCCATAGCCTCTCTAGCTTAACCATTGATCTAATTCCCCTTGCCTTCACTAGAGCTGCTTCTAAAATATAAATATCCCTTATAATCAGCCACCAATCTTCTGCCACAGGAGGTGTATCAGAGATCCAGACCCTAGCAACAGCCAACCTGGCAGCAGCCATCAAAATTGTAAAAAGGTGTGCTATTGCTGGAGCATTATCCTTATATCCCAACATAATTTCGAGATCTGTGAGTGGTTGACCCTGTCCTAATTTAAGATGAAGTATTTGTTAGATTATTTTTCTCCAATATCCCCTTAATTTTGGGCATTCCTTAAACATATATTTCAAGTTGGCCGCATATAACCTGCATTTTGTGCAGTTTACCTTATCTCCAGTATTGTTTCCTTGGGCCCACTTGGCTATTCTAGCCAGGGTGTAATATAGCCTACAAGTAGTACGTAGTTGCTGAAGCTGCAAGCTAACAGAGTGAACCGAATCCTTGACGTTACATAAAACCTGTTTGACCATTCTCGGTGTAACAATTGTTCCCAATGTTTGTGTCCACTGTACCGCGAGTTTTTCACTACCCTCTGTCATAAACTATGTAAATGAACATACATTGAGCCAATCACAGATTTGGACCCCCCCCCCCATAAATGCAGTCCCAGATATCTGATTGTTTCATTTCATTTGCTCCCACATTTGACATAAGATAGTCTTTGATCTGCATGTATTTAAACAAAAAATGCTCTGGGAGTTTATAAACTAGCTGTAAGTCTTTGAATAACTTGAGCCCTTTATCATTATATAGATCACCCAAGCTAGATATTCCGTAAGTAGCCCAGAATTTACCTGCTAGATCATGAAACATAGCAGGGAAAGCTGGATTAACCCATATTGGATAATGTTTATGAAATATCGGTAGTTTGCACCTTGTAGCCATTGCCTGCCAGATATATACAATGTCTTTAATAGTCTTAAATTTTACTCTTCTGTAAAAGTTTGGATCTCTGATTCCATATAGGAATTTTTCTCTCTGTTTTCCTAACATAAGTGTAAATATAGAGTCATTCTGGCCTAGACCGAGCAAGTTCCGAAACCGATCCGTAAAAGAAGCCCAAAAGTAAAGTTTAAAGTCTGGGAAACCCAGTCCGCCTTGCTCAAAACCAGCTTTGAGCAACTCAATCGCCCTCCTTGGTTTTTTATAGCCCCAAATAAAACTACTGAAAGCACCCTCAAGTTTTAAAAAAAAATACATTAGGGATTTTCAAAGGAACAGAGCGAAATAAAAATAGGAATTTGGGTAAGATTTTGATTTTTATCAAATTGCATCTACCTATCAATCCTATAGGGAGCCTAGGGGAGGAGCAAGATGGCGGGCTGAGGCTGAGGTTGAGGCCGCCACGGAGCTCAGCCTGAGGATGCATCGTCCCCGCCGTAGCGGCCGTAACCGAAGCTAATGTTACCACCATAGAGGCTGCCTTCGGAGAGAGCTCTTCAAACGGCAATGTAATAAGGAAAAAGAGAAGCGTTAATACCTGCAAGTTGCTTGAGGCAGAGGAGGGAGTAAGGATGTGGCGCTCCCTTGCTTCCAGGTCGAGGCGATCTGTTCAGGTGCTCCGGCTATTGGCGGGAAGGCTTAGAGATCAGTCGGTGGGCGACTGGTGGTCTGAGTCTGGCTGTTGCTCCGACCGCATCTCCGGCTTTGGTTTCACTGCCGGCTCTAGTGTCTGCTCCTCTTTTGCCGCTGCTCCACGGAATGGCCCCGAAGACGGTTCTGAGGAATACCCGGGCGGGGAAGAATCTTCCGGGGAGTGAGTCACAGGCTCTCCGCACCGATGAAGCTGGAGAAAAGACAGCAGAGACTGAAAAAGGCAAGCTGCCTGGAAGTCAAGCGCGGGGGACTGCTGATCAGGGAGGTAACAATGTTGCAACGTCTGTAGCTGATACTATCTCCTGTGTTTGCAATACTTTGGAAGTTATTAGTGCGGATGCTGCTAGTGCTACTATAGTCCCAGCGACGGATGTTTTAGATACTGCCTCAAATACTGTTGTAGAGACACCAGCTATTCTTACTGATGTAGCCTGCACTAATGATTCTGTGACTATCTTGGATAATATGGCTGATAGCAGCCCAGCTGCAGGATCCAAGTTATGTGATGCTGTGGTTCTGACAGAGCGGCAAAAGCGTAGGGATGAAATATCAACCAATACCCTCCCCCCCCCCCCCATCCCAGTGTGTAAGACACCTGGAGAAAACAAGATAATGCAAGTAAAAAGAATGGCAGAGGCAGGGAAAACTGATGAGAGGGAGAGGGAGGAGGGCCAGGAGACGGATTCTTGTGATGATTTGGATGATATAGAACTATCTACATTGAACAAACAGTCTGTAGATAAGAAAAGAAGGGGAATGTCAGAAATATGAAAACCACTAAGAAGAAGTCACCTGCGGGACTGAATGTGGTTCCACTGCGTGGGAAGTCAATTCCAGTAAATAGCCCCCTGCACAACTGGGTACAGGCAAAGGGGGGCTCTAGGAGCATGGTGTCTGCGGGTACCCCAGCGAAAGATCAATTGATGCCCTTGATGGGGGTAAGACCCATGCACAATATAGAAAGCAGTATAGAAAACACTCAGGCCACTCAAGCTACTCCAGGCACTCCGGGAAATCGAGATACAACCAAAGACGTAAGCGAAGAGACGGCAACTGGGAGTGCAGTAATAGCAGCAAGGACGACAACCAACATAAAGATGACACCACACCATCGCTAAGTTTAATACTACAACTATTGAAGGAACAAAGGCAGGAAGCTCAACATCACTACACTCAAGTTCTAGAAATTAATGGCAGAGTGCAACAGTTTTTGCAGCAGATGGCAAGCAAAATGGGAGGTCTAACTCAAGATATTACAGAGTTACAACAGAGGGTCACAGAGACCGAGAAACAATCCATTCGCGCAGATGAATTTACAAAGAAATGTGATGGCAGGGAGGCACCAATGATGCTCTGTGCCATCCCAGGCAGGGAGGCACCAATGAGGCTCTGTGCGGTTCCAGGCAGTGTGGCACCAATGATGCTCTGTGCGATCCCAGGCATGGAGGCACCAATGATGCTCTGTGCCGTCGCAGGCAGGGAGGCACCAATGAGGCTCTGTGCCATCGCAGGCAGGGATGCACCAATGATGCTCTGTGCGGTCGCAGGCAGGGAGGCACCAATGATGCTCTGTCCCATCCGAGGCAGGGAGGCACCAATGATGCTCTGTCCCATCCCGGGCAGGGAGGCACCAATGATGCTCTGTGCGGTCGCAGGCAGGGAGGTACCAATGATGCTCTGTCCCGTCCCAGGCAGGGAGGCACCAATGATGCTCTGTGCCGTCGCAGGCGGGGAGGCACCTATGATGCTCTGTGCCGTCCCAGGCAGGGAGGCACCAAGGATGCTCTGTCCCGTCCCAGGCAGGGAGGCACCAATGATGCTCTGTGCGGTCCCAGGCAGGGAGGCACCAATGTTGCTCTGTGCCGTCCCAGGCAGGGAGGCGCCAATGATGCTCTGTGCCGTCCCAGGCAGGGAGGCGCCAATGATGCTCTGTGCCGTCCCAGGCAGGGAGTCACCAATGATGCTCTGTCCCGTCCCAGGCAGGGAGGCACCAATGATGCTCTGTGCCGTCCCACGCAGGGAGTCACCAATGATGCTCTGTCCCGTCCCAGGCAGGGAGGCACCAATGATGCTCTGTGCCGTCCCACGCAGGGAGTCACCAATGATGCTCTGTCCCGTCCCTGGCAGGGAGGCACCAGTGATGCTCTGTGCCGTCCCACGCAGGGAGGCACCAATGATGCTCTGTCCCGTCCCTGGCAGGGAGGCACCAGTGATGCTCTGTGCCGTCCCACGCAGGGAGTCACCAATGATGCTCTGTGCGATCCCAGGCATGGAGGCACCAATGATGCTCTGTCCCGTTCCAGGCATGGAGGCACCAATGATGCTCTGTCCCGTCCCAGGCAGGGAGGCACCAATGATGCTCTGTGCCGTCCCACGCAGGGAGTCACCAATGATGCTCTGTCCCGTCCCAGGCAGGGAGTCACCAATGATGCTCTGTCCCGTCCCAGGCAGGGAGGCACCAATGATTCTCTGTCCCGTCCCAGGCAGGGAGGCACAAATGATGCTCTGTGCCGTCCCACGCAGGGAGGCACTAATGATGCTCTGTCCCGTCCCAGGGAGGGAGGCACCAATGATGCTCTGTGCCATCGCAGGCAGGGAGGCACCAATGATGCTCTGTGCGGTCCCAGGCAGGGAGGCACCAATGATGCTCTGTGCGGTCCCAGGCAGGGAGTCACCAATGATGCTCTGTCCCGTCCCAGGCAGGGAGGCACCAATGATGCTCTGTGCTGTCCCGGTCAGGGAGGCACCAATGATGCTCTGTGCCATCGCAGGCAGGGAGGCACCAATGATGCTCTGTGCGGTCCCAGGCAGGGAGGCACCAATGATGCTCTGTGACGTCCCAGGCAGGGAGGCACCAATGATGCTCTGTGCCGTCCCAGGCAGGGAGGCACCAATGATGCTCTGTGCTGTCCCGGTCAGGGAGGCACCAATGATGCTCTGTGCCGTCCCACGCAGGGAGGCACTAATGATGCTCTGTTCTGTTCCAGGCAGAGAGGCACCAATGATGCTCTGTGCCGTCGCAGGCAGGGAGGCACCAATGATGCTCTGTGCCGTCCCAGGCAGGGAGGCACCAATGATGCTCTGTGCCGTCCCAGGCAGGGAGGTACCAATGATGCTCTGTGCCGTCCCAGGCATGGAGGCACCAATGATGCTCTGTCCCGTCCCAGGCAGGGACGCACCAATGATGCTCTGTGCGTTCTCAGGCAGGGAGGCACCAATGATGCTCTGTCCCGTCCCAGGCAGGGACGCACCAATGATGCTCTGTCCCGTCCCAGGCAGGGACGCACCAATGATGCTCTGTCCCGTCCCAGGCAGGGAGGCACCAATGATGCTCTGTCCCGTCCCAGGCAGGGAGGCACCAATGATGCTCTGTCCCATCCGAGGCAGGGAGGCACCAATGATGCTCTGTCCCATCCCGGGCAGGGAGGCACCAATGATGCTCTGTGCCATCGCAGGCAGGGAGGCACCAATGATGCTCTGTCCCGTCCCAGGCACAGAGGTGCCAATGATGCTCTGTGCGGTCGCAGGCAGGGAGGCACCAATGATGCTCTGTGCGGTCGCAGGCAGGGAGGCACCAATGATGCTCTGTGCGGTCGCAGGCAGGGAGGCACCTGGGGATGCTCTGTCCCGTCCCAGGCGAGGAGGCACCAATGATGCTCTGTGTCGTACCAGGCAGGGTGGCACCAATGATTCTCTGTCCCGTCCCAGGCAGGAAAGCACCAATGATGCTCTGTGCGGTCTCAGGCAGGGACGCACCAATGATGCTCTGTCCCGTTCCAGGCAGGGAGGCACCAATGATGCTCTGTCCCATCCCAGGCAGGGAGGCATCAATGATGCTCTGTGCGGTCCCAGGCAGTGTGGCACCAATGATGCTCTGTGCTGTCCCGGTCAGGGAGGCACCAATGATGCTCTGTGCCGTCGCAGGCAGGGAGGCACCAATGATGCTCTGTGCCGTCCCAGGCAGGGAGGCACCAATGATGCTCTGTGCCGTCCCAGGCAGGGAGGTACCAATGATGCTCTGTGCCGTCCCAGGCAGGGAGGCACCAATGATGCTCTGTGCGGTCTCAGGCAGGGAGGCACCAATGATTCTCTGTCCCGTCCCAGGCAGGGAGGCACCAATGAGGCTCTGTGCGGTCCCAGGCAGTGTGGCACCAATGATGCTCTGTGCCATCCCAGGCAGGGAGGCACCAATGATGCTCTGTCCCGTCCCAGGCAGGGACGCATCAATGATGCTCTGTCCCGTCCCAGGCAGGGACGCACCAATGATGCTCTGTCCCGTCCCAGGCAGGGAGGCACCAATCATGCTCTGTCCCGTCCCAGGCAGGGAGGCACCAATGATGCTCTGTCCCATCCGAGGCAGGGAGGCACCAATGATGCTCTGTCCCATCCCGGGCAGGGAGGCACCAATGATGCTCTGTCCCGTCCCAGGCACAGAGGTGCCAATGATGCTCTGTGCGGTCGCAGGCAGGGAGGCACCAATGATGCTCTGTGCGGTCGCAGGCAGGGAGGCACCAATGATGCTCTGTGCGGTCGCAGGCAGGGAGGCACCTGGGGATGCTCTGTCCCGTCCCAGGCGAGGAGGCACCAATGATGCTCTGTGTCGTACCAGGCAGGGTGGCACCAATGATTCTCTGTCCCGTCCCAGGCAGGGAGGCACCAATGATGCTCTGTGCGGTCTCAGGCAGGGACGCACCAATGATGCTCTGTCCTGTTCCAGGCAGGGAGGCACCAATGATGCTCTGTCCCATCCCAGGCAGGGAGGCATCAATGATGCTCTGTGCGGTCCCAGGCAGTGTGGCACCAATGATGCTCTGTGCTGTCCCGGTCAGGGAGGCACCAATGATGCTCTGTGCCGTCGCAGGCAGGGAGGCACCAATGATGCTCTGTGCCGTCCCAGGCAGGGAGGTACCAATCATGCTCTGTGCCGTCCCAGGCAGGGAGGCACCAATGATGCTCTGTGCGGTCTCAGGCAGGGAGGCACCAATGATTCTCTGTCCCGTCCCAGGCAGGAAGGCACCAATGAGGCTCTGTGCGGTCCCAGGCAGGGAGGCACCAATGATGTTCTGTGCGGTCGCAGGCAGGGAGGAACCAATGATGCTCTGTGCGTTCTCAGGCATGGAGGCACCAATGATTCTCTGTGCCGTCCCAGGCAGGGAGGCACCAATGATGCTCTGTCCCGTCCCAGGCAGGGAGGCACCAGTGATGCTCTGTGCCGTCCCAGGCAGGGAGGACCAATGATGCTCTGTCCCGTCCCATGCAGGGAGGCACCAATGATGCTCTGTGCGCTCGCAGGCAGGGAGGCACCAATGATGCTCTGTGCGGTCTCAGGCAGGGAGGCACCAATGATGCTCTGTCCCGTCCCAGGCAGGGAGGCACCAATGATGCTCTGTTCCGTCCGCGGCAGGGAGGCAGCAATGTTGCTCTGTCCCGTCCGCCGCAGGGAGGCACCAATGATGCTCTGTCCCGTCCCAGGCAGGGAGGCACCAGTGATGCTCTGTCCCATCCCAGGCAGGGAGGCACCAATGATGCTCTGTGCCATCCCAGGCAGGGAGGCACCAATGATGCTCTGTGCGGTCGCAGGCAGGGAGGCACCAATGATGCTCTGTGCCATCGCAGGCAGGGATGCACCAATGATGCTCTGTGCGGTCGCAGGCAGGGAGGCACCAATGATGCTCTGTGCGGTCGCAGGCAGGGAGGCACCAATGATGCTCTGTCCCGTCCCAGGCGAGGAGGCACCAATGATGCTCTGTGTCGTACCAGGCAGGGACACACCAATGATGCTCTGTGCGGTCCCAGGCAGTGTGGCACCAATGATGCTCTGTGCTGTCCTGGTCAGGGAGGCACCACTGATGCTCTGTCCCGTTCCAGGCAGGGAGACACCAATGATGCTCTGTCCCGTCCCAGGCAGGGAGGCACCAATGATGCTCTGTGCGGTCCCAGGCAGTGTGGCACCAATGATGCTCTGTGCTGTCCCGGTTAGGGAGGTACCAATGATGCTCTCTCCCGTCCCAAGCAGGGAGGCACCGATGATGCTCTGTGCCGTCCCAGGCAGGGAGGCACCAATGATGCTCTGTGTCGTCCCAGGCAGGGAGGCACCAATGATGCTCTGTGTCGTCCCAGGCAGGGAGGTACCAATGATGCTCTGTGTCGTCCCAGGCAGGGAGGTACCAATGATGCTCTGTGCCGTCCCAGGCAGGGAGGCACCAATGATGCTCTGTCCCGTCCCAGGCAGGGAGGCACCAATGATGCTCTGTGCGGTCTCAGGTAGGGAGGCACCAATGATGCTCTGTGCCGTCCCAGGCAGGGAGGCACCAATGATGCTCTGTCCCGTCCCAGGCAGGGAGGCACCAATGATGCTCTGTGCGCTCGCAGGCAGGGAGGCACCAATGATGCTCTGTCCCGTCCGCCGCAGGGAGGCACCAATGATGCTCTGTCCCGTTCCAGGCATCGAGGCACCAATGATGCTCTGTGCGGTCGCAGGCAGGGAGACACCAATGATGCTCTGTCCCGTCCGCGGCAGGGAGGCACCAATGATGCTCTGTCCCGTCCGCGGCAGGGAGGCACCAATGATGCTCTGTCCCGTTCCAGGCATCGATGCACCAATGATGCTCTGTGCGGTCCCAGGCAGGGAGGCACCAATGATGCTCTGTCCCGTCCCAGGCAGGGAGGCACCAATGATGCTCTCTCCCGTCCCAGGCAGGGAGGCACCAATGATGCTCTCTCCCGTCCCAGGCAGGGAGGCACCAATGATACTCTGTCCCGTCCCAGGCAGGGAGAAACCAATGATGCTCTGTCCCGTCCCAGGCAGGGAGGCACCGATGATGCTCTGTCCCGTCCCAGGCAGGGAGGCACCGATGATGCTCTTTGCGGTAGCAGGCAGGGAGGCACCAATGATGATCTGTGCCGTCGCAGGCAGGGAGGCACCAATGATGCTCTGTGCCGTCCCAGGCAGGGAGGCACCAATGATGCTCTGTGCCGTCCCAGGCAGGGAGGCAACAATGATGCTCTGTCCTGTTCTAGGCAGGGAGGCACCAATGATGCTCTGTGCCGTCCCAGGCAGGGAGGCAACAATGATGCTCTGTCCCGTCCCAGGCAGGGAGGCACCAGTGATGCTCTGTGCCGTCCCAGGCAGGGAGGCACCAGTGATGCTCTGTGCCGTCGCAGGTAGGGAGGCTCCAATGATGCTCTGTGCCGTCGCAGGTAGGGAGGCACCAATGATGCTCTGTGCCGTCGCAGGTAGGGAGGCACCAATGATGCTCTGTCCCGTCCTGGTCAGGGAGGCACCAGTGATGCTCTGTGCCGTCCCAGGCAGGGAGGCACCAGTGATGCTCTGTGCGGTCCCAGGCAGGGAGGCACCAATGATGCTCTGTCCCGTCCCAGGCAGGGAGGCACCAATGATGCTCTGTGCGGTCGCAGGCAGGGATGCACCAATGATGCTCTGTGCCGTCCCGGGCAGGGAGGCACCAATGAGGCTCTGTGCCGTCCCAGGCAGGGAGGCACCAATGATGGTCTGTGCCGTCCCAGGCAGGGAGGCACCAATGATGCTCTGTCCCGTTCCAGGCATCGATGCGCCAATGATGCTCTGTCCCGTCCCAGGCAGGGAGGCACCAATGATGCTCTGTCCCGTCCTAGGCAGGGAGGCACCAATGATGCTCTGTCCCATCCCAGGCAGGGAGGCACCAATGATGCTCTGTCCCGTCCCAGGCAGAGAGGCACTGATGATGCTCTGTCCCGTCCCAGGCAGGGAGGCACCGATGATGCTCTTTGCGGTCGCAGGCAGGGAGGCACCAATGATACTCTGTCCCGCCCCAGGCAGAGAGGCACCAATGATGCTCTGTTCCGTCGCAGGCAGGGAGGTACCGATGATGCTCTGTCCCGTCCCAGGCAGGGAGGCACCGATGATGCTCTGTCCCGTCCCAGGCAGGGAGGCACCGATGATGCTCTGTCCCGTCCCAGGCAGGGAGGCACCGATGATGCTCTGTCCCGTCCCAGGCAGGGAGGCACCGATGATGCTCTGTGCTGTCCCAGGCAGGGAGGCGCCAATGATGCTCTGTTCCGTCGCAGGCAGGGAGGCACCAATGATGCTCTGTGCCGTCCCAGGTAGGGAGGCAACAATGATGCTCTGTCCCGTTCTAGGCAGGGAGGCACCAATGATGCTCTGTCCCGACCCAGGCAGGGAGGCACCAATGATGCTCTGTCCCGTCCCAGGCAGGGAGGCACCAATGATGCTCTGTGCCGTTCCAGGCAGGGAGGCACCAATGATGCTCTGTCCCGTCCCAGGCAGGGAGGCAACAATGATGCTCTGTCCCGTCCCAGGCAGGGAGGCACCAATGATGCTCTGTCCCGTCCCAGGCAGGGAGGCACCAATGATGCTCTGTCCCGTTCCAGGCAGGGAGGCACCAATGATGCTCTGTCCCGTCCCAGGCAGGGAGGCACCAATGATGCTCTGTGCGGTCCCAGGCAAGGAGGCACCAATGATGCTCTGTCCCGTCCCAGGGAGGGAGGCACCAATGAGGCTCTGTCCCGTCCTGGTCAGGGAGGCAGCAGTGATGCTCTGTGCGGTCCCAGGCAGGGAGGCACCACTGATGCTCTGTCCCGTCCTGGTCAGGGAGGCACCAGTGATGCTCTGTGCCGTCCCAGGCAGGGAGGCACCAATGATGCTCTGTGCCGTCGCAGGTAGGGAGGCACCAATGATGCTCTGTGCCGTCGCAGGCAGGGAGGCGCTAATGATGCTCTATGCCGTCCCAGGCATCGAGGCACCAATGATGCTCTGTCCCGTCCGCGGCAGGGAGGCACCAATGATGCTCTGTGCCGTCCCAGGCATCGAGGCACCAATGATGCTCTGTGCGGTCTCAGGCAGGGAGGCACCAATGAGGCTCTGTGCTGTCGCAGGTAGGGAGGCACCAATGATGCTCTGTGCCGTCGCAGGCAGGGAGGCACCAATGATGCTCTGTGCCGTCCCGGGCAGGGAGGCACCAATGAGGCTCTGTGCCGTCCCAGGCAGGGAGGCACCAATGATGGTCTGTGCGATCCCAGGCATCGAGGTACCAATGATGCTCGGTCCCATCCCAGGCAGGGAGGCACCAATGAGGCTCTGTGCCGTCCCAGGCAGGGAGGCACCAATGATTCTCTGCCCCGTCCCAGGCAGGGAGGCACCAATGATTCTCTGTCCCGTCCCAGGCAGGGAGGCACCAATGATGCTCTGTCCCGTCCCAGGCGAGGAGGCACCAATGATGCTCTGTGTCGTACCAGGCAGGGACACACCAATGATGCTCTGTGCGGTCCCAGGCAGTGTGGCACCAATGATGCTCTGTGCTGTCCTGGTCAGGGAGGCACCACTGATGCTCTGTCCCGTTCCAGGCAGGGAGACACCAATGATGCTCTGTCCCGTCCCAGGCAGGGAGGCACCAATGATGCTCTGTGCGGTCCCAGGCAGTGTGGCACCAATGATGCTCTGTGCTGTCCCGGTTAGGGAGGTACCAATGATGCTCTCTCCCGTCCCAAGCAGGGAGGCACCGATGATGCTCTGTGCCGTCTCAGGCGAGGAGGTACCAATGATGCTCTGTGCCGTCCCAGGCAGGGAGGCACCAATGATGCTCTGTGTCGTCCCAGGCAGGGAGGTACCAATGATGCTCTGTGCCGTCCCAGGCAGGGAGGCACCAATGATGCTCTGTGCGGTCTCAGGTAGGGAGGCACCAATGATGCTCTGTGCCGTCCCAGGCAGGGAGGCACCAATGATGCTCTGTCCCGTCCCAGGCAGGGAGGCACCAATGATGCTCTGTGCGCTCGCAGGCAGGGAGGCACCAATGATGCTCTGTCCCGTCCGCCGCAGGGAGGCACCAATGATGCTCTGTCCCGTTCCAGGCATCGAGGCACCAATGATGCTCTGTGCGGTCGCAGGCAGGGAGACACCAATGATGCTCTGTCCCGTCCGCGGCAGGGAGGCACCAATGATGCTCTGTCCCGTCCGCGGCAGGGAGGCACCAATGATGCTCTGTCCCGTTCCAGGCATCGATGCACCAATGATGCTCTGTGCGGTCCCAGGCAGGGAGGCACCAATGATGCTCTGTCCCGTCCCAGGCAGGGAGGCACCAATGATGCTCTCTCCCGTCCCAGGCAGGGAGGCACCGATGATGCTCTTTGCAGTCGCAGGCAGGGAGGCACCAATGATACCCTGTCCCGTCCCAGGCAGGGAGAAACCAATGATGCTCTGTCCCGTCCCAGGCAGGGAGGCACCGATGATGCTCTGTCCCGTCCCAGGCAGGGAGGCACCGATGATGCTCTTTGCGGTAGCAGGCAGGGAGGCACCAATGATGATCTGTGCCGTCGCAGGCAGGGAGGCACCAATGATGCTCTGTGCCGTCCCAGGCAGGGAGGCACCAATGATGCTCTGTGCCGTCCCAGGCAGGGAGGCAACAATGATGCTCTGTCCCGTTCTAGGCAGGGAGGCACCAATGATGCTCTGTGCTGTCCCAGGCAGGGAGGCAACAATGATGCTCTGTCCCGTCCCAGGCAGGGAGGCACCAATGATGCTCTGTCCCGTCCCAGGCAGGGAGGCACCAGTGATGCTCTGTGCCGTCCCAGGCAGGGAGGCACCAATGATGCTCTGTGCCGTCGCAGGTAGGGAGGCACCAATGATGCTCTGTGCCGTCGCAGGTAGGGAGGCACCAATGATGCTCTGTCCCGTCCTGGTCAGGGAGGCACCAGTGATGCTCTGTGCCGTCCCAGGCAGGGAGGCACCAGTGATGCTCTGTGCGGTCCCAGGCAGGGAGGCACCAATGATGCTCTGTCCCGTCCCAGGCAGGGAGGCACCAATGATGCTCTGTGCGGTCGCAGGCAGGGATGCACCAATGATGCTCTGTGCCGTCCCGGGCAGGGAGGCACCAATGAGGCTCTGTGCCGTCCCAGGCAGGGAGGCACCAATGATGGTCTGTGCCGTCCCAGGCAGGGAGGCACCAATGATGCTCTGTCCCGTTCCAGGCATCGATGCACCAATGATGCTCTGTCCCGTCCCAGGCAGGGAGGCACCAATGATGCTCTGTCCCGTCCTAGGCAGGGAGGCACCAATGATGCTCTGTCCCATCCCAGTCAGGGAGGCACCAATGATGCTCTGTCCCGTCCCAGGCAGAGAGGCACTGATGAAGCTCTGTCCCGTCCCAGGCAGGGAGGCACCGATGATGCTCTTTGCGGTCGCAGGCAGGGAGGCACCAATGATACTCTGTCCCGCCCCAGGCAGGGAGGCACCAATGATGCTCTGTCCCGTCCCAGGCAGGGAGGCACCAATGATGCTCTGTGCGCTCGCAGGCAGGGAGGCACCAATGATGCTCTGTCCCGTCCGCCGCAGGGAGGCACCAATGATGCTCTGTCCCGTTCCAGGCATCGAGGCACCAATGATGCTCTGTGCGGTCGCAGGCAGGGAGACACCAATGATGCTCTGTCCCGTCCGCGGCAGGGAGGCACCAATGATGCTCTGTCCCGTCCGCGGCAGGGAGGCACCAATGATGCTCTGTCCCGTTCCAGGCATCGATGCACCAATGATGCTCTGTGCGGTCCCAGGCAGGGAGGCACCAATGATGCTCTGTCCCGTCCCAGGCAGGGAGGCACCAATGATGCTCTCTCCCGTCCCAGGCAGGGAGGCACCGATGATGCTCTTTGCAGTCGCAGGCAGGGAGGCACCAATGATACTCTGTCCCGTCCCAGGCAGGGAGAAACCAATGATGCTCTGTCCCGTCCCAGGCAGGGAGGCACCGATGATGCTCTGTCCCGTCCCAGGCAGGGAGGCACCGATGATGCTCTTTGCGGTAGCAGGCAGGGAGGCACCAATGATGATCTGTGCCGTCGCAGGCAGGGAGGCACCAATGATGCTCTGTGCCGTCCCAGGCAGGGAGGCACCAATGATGCTCTGTGCCGTCCCAGGCAGGGAGGCAACAATGATGCTCTGTCCCGTTCTAGGCAGGGAGGCACCAATGATGCTCTGTGCCGTCCCAGGCAGGGAGGCAACAATGATGCTCTGTCCCGTCCCAGGCAGGGAGGCACCAATGATGCTCTGTCCCGTCCCAGGCAGGGAGGCACCAGTGATGCTCTGTGCCGTCCCAGGCAGGGAGGCACCAATGATGCTCTGTGCCGTCGCAGGTAGGGAGGCACCAATGATGCTCTGTGCCGTCCCAGGCAGGGAGGCACCGATGATGCTCTTTGCGGTAGCAGGCAGGGAGGCACCAATGATGATCTGTGCCGTCGCAGGCAGGGAGGCACCAATGATGCTCTGTGCCGTCGCAGGTAGGGAGGCACCAATGATGCTCTGTCCCGTCCTGGTCAGGGAGGCACCAGTGATGCTCTGTGCCGTCCCAGGCAGGGAGGCGCCAATGATGCTCTGTTCCGTCGCAGGCAGGGAGGCACCAATGATGCTCTGTGCCGTCCCAGGTAGGGAGGCAACAATGATGCTCTGTCCCGTTCTAGGCAGGGAGGCACCAATGATGCTCTGTCCCGTCCCAGGCAGGGAGGCACCAATGATGCTCTGTCCCGTCCCAGGCAGGGAGGCACCAATGATGCTCTGTGCCGTTCCAGGCAGGGAGGCACCAATGATGCTCTGTCCCGTCCCAGGCAGGGAGGCAACAATGATGCTCTGTCCCGTCCCAGGCAGGGAGGCACCAATGATGCTCTGTCCCGTCCCAGGCAGGGAGGCACCAATGATGCTCTGTCCCGTTCCAGGCAGGGAGGCACCAATGATGCTCTGTCCCGTCCCAGGCAGGGAGGCACCAATGATGCTCTGTGCGGTCCCAGGCAAGGAGGCACCAATGATGCTCTGTCCCGTCCCAGGGAGGGAGGCACCAATGAGGCTCTGTCCCGTCCTGGTCAGGGAGGCAGCAGTGATGCTCTGTGCGGTCCCAGGCAGGGAGGCACCACTGATGCTCTGTCCCGTCCTGGTCAGGGAGGCACCAGTGATGCTCTGTGCCGTCGCAGGTAGGGAGGCACCAATGATGCTCTGTGCCGTCGCAGGTAGGGAGGCACCAATGATGCTCTGTGCCGTCGCAGGCAGGGAGGCGCCAATGATGCTCTATGCCGTCCCAGGCATCGAGGCACCAATGATGCTCTGTCCCGTCCGCGGCAGGGAGGCACCAATGAGGCTCTGTGCTGTCGCAGGTAGGGAGGCACCAATGATGCTCTGTGCCGTCGCAGGCAGGGAGGCACCAATGATGCTCTGTGCCGTCCCGGGCAGGGAGGCACCAATGAGGCTCTGTGCCGTCCCAGGCAGGGAGGCACCAATGATGGTCTGTGCGATCCCAGGCATCGATGCACCAATGATGCTCTGTCCCGTCCCAGGCAGGGAGGCACCAATGATGCTCTGTCCCGTCCTAGGCAGGGAGGCACCAATGATGCTCTGTCCCATCCCAGGCAGGGAGGCACCAATGATGCTCTGTCCCGTCCCAGGCAGAGAGGCACTGATGAAGCTCTGTCCCGTCCCAGGCAGGGAGGCACCGATGATGCTCTTTGCGGTCGCAGGCAGGGAGGCACCAATGATACTCTGTCCCGCCCCAGGCAGGGAGGCACCAATGATGCTCTGTCCCGTCCCAGGCAGGGAGGCACCAATGATGCTCTGTGCGCTCGCAGGCAGGGAGGCACCAATGATGCTCTGTCCCGTCCGCCGCAGGGAGGCACCAATGATGCTCTGTCCCGTTCCAGGCATCGAGGCACCAATGATGCTCTGTGCGGTCGCAGGCAGGGAGACACCAATGATGCTCTGTCCCGTCCGCGGCAGGGAGGCACCAATGATGCTCTGTCCCGTCCGCGGCAGGGAGGCACCAATGATGCTCTGTCCCGTTCCAGGCATCGATGCACCAATGATGCTCTGTGCGGTCCCAGGCAGGGAGGCACCAATGATGCTCTGTCCCGTCCCAGGCAGGGAGGCACCAATGATGCTCTCTCCCGTCCCAGGCAGGGAGGCACCGATGATGCTCTTTGCAGTCGCAGGCAGGGAGGCACCAATGATACTCTGTCCCGTCCCAGGCAGGGAGAAACCAATGATGCTCTGTCCCGTCCCAGGCAGGGAGGCACCGATGATGCTCTGTCCCGTCCCAGGCAGGGAGGCACCGATGATGCTCTTTGCGGTAGCAGGCAGGGAGGCACCAATGATGATCTGTGCCGTCGCAGGCAGGGAGGCACCAATGATGCTCTGTGCCGTCCCAGGCAGGGAGGCACCAATGATGCTCTGTGCCGTCCCAGGCAGGGAGGCAACAATGATGCTCTGTCCCGTTCTAGGCAGGGAGGCACCAATGATGCTCTGTGCCGTCCCAGGCAGGGAGGCAACAATGATGCTCTGTCCCGTCCCAGGCAGGGAGGCACCAATGATGCTCTGTCCCGTCCCAGGCAGGGAGGCACCAGTGATGCTCTGTGCCGTCCCAGGCAGGGAGGCACCAATGATGCTCTGTGCCGTCGCAGGTAGGGAGGCACCAATGATGCTCTGTGCCGTCGCAGGTAGGGAGGCACCAATGATGCTCTGTCCCGTCCTGGTCAGGGAGGCACCAGTGATGCTCTGTGCCGTCCCAGGCAGGGAGGCGCCAATGATGCTCTATGCCGTCCCAGGCATCGAGGCACCAATGATGCTCTGTCCCGTCCGCGGCAGGGAGGCACCAATGAGGCTCTGTGCTGTCGCAGGTAGGGAGGCACCAATGATGCTCTGTGCCGTCGCAGGCAGGGAGGCACCAATGATGCTCTGTGCCGTCCCGGGCAGGGAGGCACCAATGAGGCTCTGTGCCGTCCCAGGCAGGGAGGCACCAATGATGGTCTGTGCGATCCCAGGCATCGAGGTACCAATGATGCTCGGTCCCGTCCCAGGCAGGGAGGCACCAATGAGGCTCTGTGCCGTCCCAGGCAGGGAGGCACCAATGATTCTCTGCCCCGTCCCAGGCAGGGAGGCACCAATGATTCTCTGTCCCGTCCCAGGCAGGGAGGCACCAATGATGCTCTGTCCCGTCCCAGGCAGGGAGGCACTAATGATTCTCTGTCCCGTCCCAGGCAGGGAGGCACCAATGATGCTCTGTGCCGTCGCAGGCAGGGAGGCGCCAATGATGCTCTCTCCTGTCACAGGCAGGGAGGCTCCAATGATCCTCTGTGCCGTCGCAGGCATGGAGGCACCAATGATTCTCTGTCCCGTCCCAGGCAGGGAGGCACCAATGATGCTCTGTGCCGTCGCAGGCATCGAGGTACCAATGATGCTCTGTCCCGTCCCAGGCATCGAGGCACCAATGATGCTCTGTGCCGTCGCAGGCAGGGAGGCACCAGTGGTGCTCTGTCCCGTCCTGGGCAGGGAGGCACCAGTGGTGCTCTGTCCCGTCCTGGGCAGGGAGGCACCAATGATGCTCTGTCCTGTCCCAGGCAGGGAGGTACCAATGATGCTCTGTCCCGTCCCAGGCAGGGAGGCGCCAATGATTCTCTGTCCCGTCCCAGGCAGGGAGGCACCAATGATGCTCTGTCCCGTCCCAGGGAGGGAGGCACCAATGATGCTCTGTGCCATCCTGGGCAGGGAGCCACCGATGATGCTCTGTGCCGTCCCAGGCAGGGAGGGGCCAATGATGCTCTGTCCCGTCCCAGGCAGGGAGGCACCAATGATGCTCTGTGCCATCCCAGGCAGGGAGGCACCAATGATTCTCTGTGCCGTCCCAGGCAGGGAGGCACCAATGATTCTCTGTCCCGTCGCTGGCAGGGAGGCACCAATGATGCTCTGTGCCGTCCCAGGCGAGGAGGCACCAATGATTCTCTGTGCGGTCCTAGACAGGGAGGCACCAATGATGCTCTGTGCGGTCCTAGACAGGGAGGCACCAATGATGCTCTGTGCCGTCCCAGGCAGGGAGGCACCAATGATTCTCTGTCCCGTCGCTTGCAGGGAGGCACCAATGATGCTCTGTGCCGTCCCAGGCGAGGAGGCACCAATGATTCTCTGTCCCGTCCCAGGCATCGAGGCACCAATGATGCTCTGTGCCGTCGCAGGCAGGGAGGCACCAATGATGCTCTGTCCCGTCCTGGGCAGGGAGGCACCAATGATGCTCTGTCCTGTCCTGGGCAGGGAGGCACCAATGAGGCTCTGTGCCGTCCCAGGCAGAGAGGGCCCAATGATGCTCTGTGCCGTCCCAGGGAGGGAGGCACCAATGATGCTCTGTGCCGTCCCAGGCAGGGAGGCACCAATGATGCTCTGTCCCGTCCCAGGCAGGGAGGCACCAATGATGCTCTGTGCGCTCGCAGGCAGGGCGGCACCAATGATGCTCTGTCCCGTCCGCGGCAGGGAGGCAGCAATGATGCTCTGTCCCGTCCGCCGCAGAGAGGCACCAATGATGCTCTGTCCCGTTCCAGGCATCGAGGCACCAATGATGCTCTGTGCGGTCGCAGGCAGGGAGACACCAATGATGCTCTGTCCCGTCCGCGGCAGGGAGGCACCAATGATGCTCTGTCCCATCCGCGGCAGGGAGGCACCAATGATGCTCTGTCCTGTTCCAGGCATCGATGCACCAATGATGCTTTGTGCGGTCCCAGGCAGGGAGGCACCAATGATGCTCTGTCCCGTCCCAGGCAGGGAGGCACCAATGATGCTCTGTCCCATCCCAGGCAGGGAGGCACCAATGATGCTCTGTGCCGTCGCAGGCAGGGAGGCACCAATGATGCTCTCTCCCGTCCCAGGCAGGGAGGCACCGATGATGCTCTTTGCGGTCGCAGGCAGGGAGGCACCAATGATACTCTGTCCCGTCCCAGGCAGGGAGAAACCAATGATGCTCTGTCCCGTCCCAGGCAGGGAGGCACCGATGATGCTCTTTGCTGTCGCAGGCAGGGAGGCACCAATGATGCTCTGTGCTGTCCCAGGCAGGGAGGCACCAATGATGCTCTGTCCCGTCCCAGGCAGGGAGGCACCGATGATGCTCTGTCCCGTCCCAGGCAGGGAGGCACCAATGATGCTCTGTCCCGTCCCAGGCAGGGAGGCACCGATGATGCTCTGTGCTGTCCCAGGCAGGGAGGCACCAATGATGCTCTGTCCCGTCCCAGGCAGGGAGGCACCAATGATGCTCTGTCCCGTCCCAGGCAGGGAGGCACCAATGATGCTCTGTGCCGTCCCGGGCAGGGAGGCACCAATGAGGCTCTGTGCCGTCCCAGGCAGGGAGGCACCAATGATGGTCTGTGCGATCCCAGGCATCGAGGTACCAATGATGCTCGGTCCCGTCCCAGGCAGGGAGGCACCAATGAGGCTCTGTGCCGTCCCAGGCAGGGAGGCACCAATGATTCTCTGCCCCGTCCCAGGCAGGGAGGCACCAATGATTCTCTGTCCCGTCCCAGGCAGGGAGGCACCAATGATGCTCTGTCCCGTCCCAGGCAGGGAGGCACTAATGATTCTCTGTCCCGTCCCAGGCAGGGAGGCACCAATGATGCTCTGTGCCGTCGCAGGCAGGGAGGCGCCAATGATGCTCTCTCCTGTCACAGGCAGGGAGGCTCCAATGATCCTCTGTGCCGTCGCAGGCATGGAGGCACCAATGATTCTCTGTCCCGTCCCAGGGAGGGAGGCACCAATGATGCTCTGTGCCGTCGCAGGCATCGAGGCACCAATGATGCTCTGTCCCGTCCCAGGGAGGGAGGCACCAATGATGCTCTGTGCCATCCTGGGCAGGGAGCCACCGATGATGCTCTGTGCCGTCCCAGGCAGGGAGGGGCCAATGATGCTCTGTCCCGTCCCAGGCAGGGAGGCACCAATGATGCTCTGTGCCATCCCAGGCAGGGAGGCACCAATGATTCTCTGTGCCGTCCCAGGCAGGGAGGCACCAATGATTCTCTGTCCCGTCGCTGGCAGGGAGGCACCAATGATGCTCTGTGCCGTCCCAGGCGAGGAGGCACCAATGATTCTCTGTGCGGTCCTAGACAGGGAGGCACCAATGATGCTCTGTGCGGTCCTAGACAGGGAGGCACCAATGATGCTCTGTGCCGTCCCAGGCAGGGAGGCACCAATGATTCTCTGTCCCGTCGCTTGCAGGGAGGCACCAATGATGCTCTGTGCCGTCCCAGGCGAGGAGGCACCAATGATTCTCTGTCCCGTCCCAGGCATCGAGGCACCAATGATGCTCTGTGCCGTCGCAGGCAGGGAGGCACCAATGATGCTCTGTCCCGTCCTGGGCAGGGAGGCACCAATGATGCTCTGTCCTGTCCTGGGCAGGGAGGCACCAATGAGGCTCTGTGCCGTCCCAGGCAGAGAGGCACCAATGATGCTCTGTGCCGTCCCAGGGAGGGAGGCACCAATGATGCTCTGTGCCGTCCCAGGCAGGGAGGCACCAATGATGCTCTGTCCCGTCCCAGGCAGGGAGGCACCAATGATGCTCTGTGCGCTCGCAGGCAGGGCGGCACCAATGATGCTCTGTCCCGTCCGCGGCAGGGAGGCAGCAATGATGCTCTGTCCCGTCCGCCGCAGAGAGGCACCAATGATGCTCTGTCCCGTTCCAGGCATCGAGGCACCAATGATGCTCTGTGCGGTCGCAGGCAGGGAGACACCAATGATGCTCTGTCCCGTCCGCGGCAGGGAGGCACCAATGATGCTCTGTCCCATCCGCGGCAGGGAGGCACCAATGATGCTCTGTCCTGTTCCAGGCATCGATGCACCAATGATGCTTTGTGCGGTCCCAGGCAGGGAGGCACCAATGATGCTCTGTCCCGTCCCAGGCAGGGAGGCACCAATGATGCTCTGTCCCATCCCAGGCAGGGAGGCACCAATGATGCTCTGTGCCGTCGCAGGCAGGGAGGCACCAATGATGCTCTCTCCCGTCCCAGGCAGGGAGGCACCGATGATGCTCTTTGCGGTCGCAGGCAGGGAGGCACCAATGATACTCTGTCCCGTCCCAGGCAGGGAGAAACCAATGATGCTCTGTCCCGTCCCAGGCAGGGAGGCACCGATGATGCTCTTTGCTGTCGCAGGCAGGGAGGCACCAATGATGCTCTGTGCTGTCCCAGGCAGGGAGGCACCAATGATGCTCTGTCCCGTCCCAGGCAGGGAGGCACCGATGATGCTCTGTCCCGTCCCAGGCAGGGAGGCACCGATGATGCTCTTTGCGGTAGCAGGCAGGGAGGCACCAATGATGATCTGTGCCGTCGCAGGCAGGGAGGCACCAATGATGCTCTGTCCCGTCCCAGGCAGGGAGGCACCAATGATGCTCTGTGCCGTCCCAGGCAGGGAGACACCAATGATGCTCTGTGCCGTCCCAGGCAGGGAGGCAACAATGATGCTCTGTCCCGTTCTAGGCAGGGAGGCACCAATGATGCTCTGTGCCGTCCCAGGCAGGGAGGCAACAATGATGCTCTGTCCCGTCCCAGGCAGGGAGGCACCAATGATGCTCTGTCCCGTCCCAGGCAGGGAGGCACCAGTGATGCTCTGTGCCGTCCCAGGCAGGGAGGCACCAATGATGCTCTGTGCCGTCGCAGGTAGGGAGGCACCAATGATGCTCTGTGCCGTCGCAGGTAGGGAGGCACCAATGATGCTCTGTCCCGTCCTGGTCAGGGAGGCACCAGTGATGCTCTGTGCCGTCCCAGGCAGGGAGGCACCAGTGATGCTCTGTGCGGTCCCAGGCAGGGAGGCACCAATGATGCTCTGTCCCGTCCCAGGCAGGGAGGCACCAATGATGCTCTGTGCGGTCGCAGGCAGGGATGCACCAATGATGCTCTGTGCCGTCCCGGGCAGGGAGGCACCAATGAGGCTCTGTGCCGTCCCAGGCAGGGAGGCACCAATGATGGTCTGTGCCGTCCCAGGCAGGGAGGCACCAATGATGCTCTGTCCTGTTCCAGGCATCGATGCACCAATGATGCTCTGTCCCGTCCCAGGCAGGGAGGCACCAATGATGCTCTGTCCCGTCCTAGGCAGGGAGGCACCAATGATGCTCTGTCCCATCCCAGGCAGGGAGGCACCAATGATGCTCTGTCCCGTCCCAGGCAGAGAGGCACTGATGATGCTCTGTCCCGTCCCAGGCAGGGAGGCACCGATGATGCTCTTTGCGGTCGCAGGCAGGGAGGCACCAATGATACTCTGTCCCGCCCCAGGCAGGGAGGCACCAATGATGCTCTGTTCCGTCGCAGGCAGGGAGGTACCGATGATGCTCTGTCCCGTCCCAGGCAGGGAGGCACCGATGATGCTCTGTCCCGTCCCAGGCAGGGAGGCACCGATGATGCTCTGTGCTGTCGCAGGCAGGGAGGCACCAATGATGCTCTGTGCCGTCCCAGGCAGGGAGGCACCAATGATGCTCTGTGCCGTCCCAGGTAGGGAGGCAACAATGATGCTCTGTCCCGTTCTAGGCAGGGAGGCACCAATGATGCTCTGTCCCGTCCCAGGCAGGGAGGCACCAATGATGCTCTGTCCCGTCCCAGGCAGGGAGGCACCAATGATGCTCTGTGCCGTTCCAGGCAGGGAGGCAACAATGATGCTCTGTCCCGTCCCAGGCAGGGAGGCACCAATGATGCTATGTCCCGTCGCAGGCAGGGAGGCACCAATGATGCTCTGTCCCGTTCCAGGCAGGGAGGCACCAATGATGCTCTGTCCCGTCCCAGGCAGGGAGGCACCAATGATGCTCTGTGCGGTCCCAGGCAAGGAGGCACCAATGATGCTCTGTCCCGTCCCAGGGAGGGAGGCACCAATGAGGCTCTGTCCCGTCCTGGTCAGGGAGGCAGCAGTGATGCTCTGTGCGGTCCCAGGCAGGGAGGCACCACTGATGCTCTGTCCCGTCCTGGTCAGGGAGGCACCAGTGATGCTCTGTGCCGTCCCAGGCAGGGAGGCACCAATGATGCTCTGTGCCGTCGCAGGTAGGGAGGCACCAATGATGCTCTGTGCCGTCGCAGGCAGGGAGGCGCCAATGATGCTCTATGCCGTCCCAGGCATCGAGGCACCAATGATGCTCTGTCCCGTCCGCGGCAGGGAGGCACCAATGAGGCTCTGTGCTGTCGCAGGTAGGGAGGCACCAATGATGCTCTGTGCCGTCGCAGGCAGGGAGGCACCAATGATGCTCTGTGCCGTCCCGGGCAGGGAGGCACCAATGAGGCTCTGTGCCGTCCCAGGCAGGGAGGCACCAATGATGGTCTGTGCGATCCCAGGCATCGAGGTACCAATGATGCTCGGTCCCGTCCCAGGCAGGGAGGCACCAATGAGGCTCTGTGCCGTCCCAGGCAGGGAGGCACAAATGATACTCCGTGCGATCCCAGGCATCGAGGCACCAATGATGCTCTGTGCCGTCGCAGGCAGGGAGGCACCAGTGATGCTCTGTCCCGTCCTGGGCAGGGAGGCACCAATGATGCTCTGTGCCGTCCCAGGCAGGGAGGCACCAATGATTCTCTGCCCCGTCCCAGGCAGGGAGGCACCAATGATTCTCTGTCCCGTCCCAGGCAGGGAGGCACCAATGATTCTCTGTCCCGTCCCAGGCAGGGAGGCACTAATGATTCTCTGTCCCGTCCCAGGCATGGAGGCACCAATGATGCTCTGTGCCGTCGCAGGCAGGGAGGCACCAATGATGCTCTCTCCTGTCATAGGCAGGGAGGATCCAATGATCCTCTGTGCCGTCGCAGGCATGGAGGCACCAATGATTATCTGTCCCGTCCCAGGGAGGGAGGCACCAATGATGCTCTGTGCCGTCGCAGGCATCGAGGTACCAATGATGCTCTGTGCCGTCGCAGGCATCGAGGTACCAATGATGCTCTGTCCCATCCCAGGCATCGAGGCACCAATGATGCTCTGTGCCGTCGCAGGCAGGGAGGCACCAGTGGTGCTCTGTCCCGTCCTGGGCAGGGAGGCACCAGTGGTGCTCTGTCCCGTCCTGGGCAGGGAGGCACCAATGATGCTCTGTCCTGTCCCAGGCAGGGAGGTACCAATGATGCTCTGTCCCGTCCCAGGCAGGGAGGCGCCAATGATTCTCTGTCCCGTCCCAGGCAGGGAGGCACCAATGATGCTCTGTCCCGTCCCAGGGAGGGAGGCACCAATGATGCTCTGTGCCATCCCGGGCAGGGAGCCACCGATGATGCTCTGTGCCGTCCCAGGCAGGGAGGGGCCAATGATGCTCTGTCCCGTCCCAGGCAGGGAGGCACCAATGATGCTCTGTGCCATCCCAGGCAGGGAGGCACCAATGATTCTCTGTGCCGTCCCAGGCAGGGAGGCACCAATGATTCTCTGTCCCGTCGCTGGCAGGGAGGCACCAATGATGCTCTGTGCCGTCCCAGGCGAGGAGGCACCAATGATTCTCTGTGCGGTCCTAGACAGGGAGGCACCAATGATGCTCTGTGCGGTCCTAGACAGGGAGGCACCAATGATTCTCTGTGCCGTCCCAGGCAGGGAGGCACCAATGATTCTCTGTCCCGTCGCTTGCAGGGAGGCACCAATGATGCTCTGTGCCGTCCCAGGCGAGGAGGCACCAATGATTCTCTGTCCCGTCCCAGGCATCGAGGCACCAATGATGCTCTGTGCCGTCGCAGGCAGGGAGGCACCAATGATGCTCTGTCCCGTCCTGGGCAGGGAGGCACCAATGATGTTCTGTCCTGTCCTGGGCAGGGAGGCACCAATGAGGCTCTGTGCCGTCCCAGGCAGGGAGGCACCAATGATGCTCTGTGCCGTCCCAGGCAGGGAGGCACCAATGATGCTCTGTCCCGTCCCAGGCAGGGAGGCACCAATGATGCTCTGTGCGCTCGCAGGCAGGGCGGCACCAATGATGCTCTGTCCAGTCCGCGGCAGGGAGGCAGCAATGATGCTCTGTCCCGTCCGCCGCAGAGAGGCACCAATGATGCTCTGTCCCGTTCCAGGCATCGAGGCACCAATGATGCTCTGTGCGGTCGCAGGCAGGGAGACACCAATGATGCTCTGTCCCGTCCGCGGCAGGGAGGCACCAATGATGCTCTGTCCCATCCGCGGCAGGGAGGCACCAATGATGCTCTGTCCTGTTCCAGGCATCGATGCACCAATGATGCTTTGTGCGGTCCCAGGCAGGGAGGCACCAATGATGCTCTGTCCCGTCCCAGGCAGGGAGGCACCAATGATGCTCTGTCCCATCCCAGGCAGGGAGGCACCAATGATGCTCTGTGCCGTCGCAGGCAGGGAGGCACCAATGATGCTCTCTCCCGTCCCAGGCAGGGAGGCACCGATGATGCTCTTTGCGGTCGCAGGCAGGGAGGCACCAATGATACTCTGTCCCGTCCCAGGCAGGGAGAAACCAATGATGCTCTGTCCCGTCCCAGGCAGGGAGGCACCGATGATGCTCTTTGCTGTCGCAGGCAGGGAGGCACCAATGATGCTCTGTGCCGTCGCAGGCAGGGAGGCACCAATGATGCTCTGTGCCATCCCAGGCAGGGAGGCACCAATGATGCTCTGTGCCGTCCCAGGCAGGGAGGCAACAATGATGCTCTGTCCCGTTCTAGGCAGGGAGGCACCAATGATGCTCTGTGCCGTCCCAGGCAGGGAGGCAACAATGATGCTCTGTCCCGTTCTAGGCAGGGAGGCACCAATGATGCTCTGTCCCGTCCCAGGCAGGGAGGCACCAATGATGCTCTGTCCCGTCCCAGGCAGGGAGGCACCAATGATGCTCTGTCCCGTCCCAGGCAGGGAGGCACCAATGATGCTCTGTGCCGTCACAGGCAGGGAGGCACCAATGATGCTCTGTCCCGTTCCAGGCAGGGAGGCACCAATGATGCTCTGTCCCGTCCCTGGCAGGGAGGCACCAGTGATGCTCTGTGCGGTCCCAGGCAGGGAGGCACCAATGATGCTCTGTCCCGTCCTGGTCAGGGAGGCACCAGTGATGCTCTGTGCCGTCGCAGGCAGGGAGGCACCAATGATGCTCTGTGCCGTCGCAGGTAGGGAGGCACCAATGATGCTCTGTGCCGTCGCAGGTAGGGAGGCACCAATGATGCTCTGTCCCGTCCTGGTCAGTGAGGCACCAGTGATGCTCTGTGCCGTCCCAGGCAGGGAGGCACCAGTGATG
The DNA here is from genome assembly GCF_964261635.1 of Lissotriton helveticus. Taxonomy (NCBI): domain Eukaryota; kingdom Metazoa; phylum Chordata; class Amphibia; order Caudata; family Salamandridae; genus Lissotriton; species Lissotriton helveticus. The sequence continues at coordinate 500,403,173 of NC_136062.1, forward strand.
CTCTGTGCGGTCCCAGGCAGGGAGGCACCAATGATGCTCTGTCCCGTCCCAGGCAGGGAGGCACCAATGATGCTCTGTGCGGTCGCAGGCAGGGATGCACCAATGATGCTCTGTGCCGTCCCGGGCAGGGAGGCACCAATGAGGCTCTGTGCCGTCCCAGGCAGGGAGGCACCAATGATGGTCTGTGCGATCCCAGGCATGGAGGTACCAATGATGCTCGGTCCCGTCCCAGGCAGGGAGGCACCAATGATGCTCTGTCCAGTCCCAGGCAGGGAGGCACCAATGATGCTCTGTCCCGTTCCAGGCATTGATGCACCAATAATGCTCTGTCCCGTCCCAGGCAGGGAGGCACCAATGATGCTCTGTCCCGTCCTAGGCAGGGAGGCACCAATGATGCTCTGTCCCATCCCAGGCAGGGAGGCACCAATGATGCTCTGTCCCGTCCCAGGCAGAGAGGCACTCATGATGCTCTGTCCCGTCCCAGGCAGGGAGGGACCGATGATGCTCTTTGCGGTCGCAGGCAGGGAGGCACCAATGATACTCTGTCCCGCCCCAGGCAGGGAGGCACCAATGATGCTCTGTTCCGTCCCAGGCAGGGAGGCACCGATGATGCTCTGTCCCGTCCCAGGCAGGGAGGCACCGATGATACTCTGTCCCGTCCCAGGCAGGGAGGCACCGATGATGCTCTGTGCCGTCGCAGGCAGGGAGGCACCAATGATGCTCTGTGCCGTCCCAGGCAGGGAGGCACCAATGATGCTCTGTGCCGTCCCAGGCAGGGAGGCAACAATGATGCTCTGTCCCGTTCTAGGCAGGGAGGCACCAATGATGCTCTGTGCCGTCCCAGGCAGGGAGGCAACAATGATGCTCTGTCCCGTTCTAGGCAGGGAGGCACCAATGTTGCTCTGTCCCGTCCCAGGCAGGGAGGCACCAATGATGCTCTGTCCCATCCGAGGCAGGGAGGCACCAATGATGCTCTGTCCCATCCCGGGCAGGGAGGCACCAATGATGCTCTGTGCGGTCGCAGGCAGGGAGGCACCAATGATGCTCTGTGCCATCGCAGGCTGGGAGGCACCAATGATGCTCTGTCCCGTCCCAGGCACAGAGGTGCCAATGATGCTCTGTGCGGTCGCAGGCAGGGAGGCACCAATGATGCTCTGTGCGGTCGCAGGCAGGGAGGCACCAATGATGCTCTGTGCGGTCGCAGGCAGGGAGGCACCTGGGGATGCTCTGTCCCGTCCCAGGCGAGGAGGCACCAATGATGCTCTGTGTCGTACCAGGCAGGGAGGCACCAATGATGCTCTGTGCGGTCGCAGGCAGGGAGGCACCAATGATGCTCTGTGCCATCGCAGGCTGGGAGGCACCAATGATGCTCTGTCCCGTCCCAGGCACAGAGGTGCCAATGATGCTCTGTCCGGTCGCAGGCAGGGTGGCACCAATGATTCTCTGTCCCGTCCCAGGCAGGGAGGCACCAATGATGCTCTGTGCGGTCTCAGGCAGGGACGCACCAATGATGCTCTGTGCCGTTCCAGGCAGGGAGGCACCAATGATGCTCTGTCCCATCCCAGGCAGGGAGGCATCAATGATGCTCTGTGCGGTCCCAGGCAGTGTGGCACCAATGATGCTCTGTGCTGTCCCGGTCAGGGAGGCACGAATGATGCTCTGTGCCGTCGCAGGCAGGGAGGCACCAATGATGCTCTGTGCCGTCCCAGGCAGGGAGGCACCAATGATGCTCTGTGCCGTCCCAGGCAGGGAGGTACCAATGATGCTCTGTGCCGTCCCAGGCAGGGAGGCACCAATGATGCTCTGTGCGGTCTCAGGCAGGGAGGCACCAATGATTCTCTGTCCCGTCCCAGGCAGGGAGGCACCAATGAGGCTCTGTGCGGTCCCAGGCAGTGTGGCACTAATGATGCTCTGTGCCATCCCAGGCAGGGAGGCACCAATGATGCTCTGTCCCGTCCCAGGCAGGGACGCACCAATGATGCTCTGTCCCGTCCCAGGCAGGGACGCACCAATGATGCTCTGTCCCGTCCCAGGCAGGGAGGCACCAATGATGCTCTGTCCCGTTCCAGGCAGGGAGGCACCAATGATGCTCTGTCCCGTCCCAGGCAGGGAGGCACCAATGATGCTCTGTGCGGTCCCAGGCAGAGAGGCACCAATGATGCTCTGTGCCGTCCCTGGCAGGGAGGCACCAATGATGCTCTGTGCCGTCCCTGGCAGGGAGGCACCAATGATGCTCTGTGCCGTCCCAGGCAGGGAGGACCAATGATGCTCTGTCCCGTCCCATGCAGGGAGGCACCAATGATGCTCTATGCGCTCGCAGGCAGGGAGGCACCAATGATGCTCTGTGCGGTCTCAGGCAGGGAGGCACCAATGATGCTCTGTCCCGTCCCAGGCAGGGAGGCACCAATGATGCTCTGTTCCGTCCGCGGCAGGGAGGCAGCAATGTTGCTCTGTCCAGTCCGCCGCAGGGAGGCACCAATGATGCTCTGTCCCGTCCCAGGCAGGGAGGCACCAGTGATGCTCTGTCCCATCCCAGGCAGGGAGGCACCAATGATGCTCTGTCCCATCCCAGGCAGGGAGGCACCAATGATGCTCTGTGCCGTCCCAGCCAGGGAGGCACCAATGATGCTCTGTGCGGTCGCAGGCAGGGAGGCACCAATGATGCTCTGTGCCGTCCCAGCCAGGGAGGCACCAATGATGCTCTGTGCGGTCGCAGGCAGGGAGGCACCAATGATGCTCTGTGTCGTCCCAGGCAGGGAGGCACCAATGATGCTCTTTGCCATCGCAGGCAGGGATGCACCAATGATGCTCTGTGCGGTCGCAGGCAGGGATGCACCAATGATGCTCTGTGCGGTCGCAGGCAGGGCGGCACCAATGATGCTCTGTGCGGTCGCAGGCAGGGAGGCACCAATGATGCTCTGTGCGGTCCCAGGCAGTGTGGCACCAATGATGCTCTGTGCTGTCCCGGTCAGGGAGGTACCAATGATGCTCTCTCCCGTCCCAAGCAGGGAGGCACCGATAATGCTCTGTGCCGTCCCAGGCGAGGAGGTACCAATGATGCTCTGTGCCGTCCCAGGCAGGGAGGCACCAATGATGCTCTGTGTCGTCCCAGGCAGGGAGGCACCAATGATGCTCTGTGTCGTCCCAAGCAGGGAGGCACCGATGATGCTCTGTGCCGTCCCAGGCGAGGAGGTACCAATGATGCTCTGTGCCGTCCCAGGCAGGGAGGCACCAATGATGCTCTGTGCGGTCTCAGGTAGGGAGGCACCAATGATGCTCTGTGCCGTCCCAGGCAGGGAGGCACCAATGATGCTCTGTCCCGTCCCAGGCAGGGAGGCACCAATGATGCTCTGTGCGCTCGCAGGCAGGGAGGCACCAATGATGCTCTGTCCCGTCCGCCGCAGGGAGGCACCAATGATGCTCTGTCCCGTTCCAGGCATCGAGGCACCAATGATGCTCTGTGCGGTCGCAGGCAGGGAGACACCAATGATGCTCTGTCCCGTCCGCGGCAGGGAGGCACCAATGATGCTCTGTCCCGTCCGCGGCAGGGAGGCACCAATGATGCTCTGTCCCGTTCCAGGCATCGATGCACCAATGATGCTCTGTGCGGTCCCAGGCAGGGAGGCACCAATGATGCTCTGTCCCGTCCCAGGCAGGAAGGCACCAATGATGCTCTCTCCCGTCCCAGGCAGGGAGGCACCGATGATGCTCTTTGCGGTCGCAGGCAGGGAGGCACCAATGATACTCTGTCCCGTCCCAGGCAGGGAGAAACCAATGATGCTCTGTCCCGTCCCAGGCAGGGAGGCACCGATGATGCTCTGTCCCGTCCCAGGCAGGGAGGCACCGATGATGCTCTTTGTGGTAGCAGGCAGGGAGGCACCAATGATGCTCTGTGCCGTCGCAGGCAGGGAGGCACCAATGATGCTCTGTGCTGTCCCAGGCAGGGAGGCACCAATGATGCTCTGTGCCGTCCCAGGCAGGGAGGCAACAATGATGCTCTGTCCCGTTCTAGGCAGGGAGGCACCAATGATGCTCTGTGCCGTCCCAGGCAGGGAGGCAACAATGATGCTCTGTCCCATCCCAGGCAGGGAGGCACCAATGATGCTCTGTCCCGTCCCAGGCAGGGAGGCACCAATGATGCTCTGTCCCGTCCCAGGCAGGGAGGCACCAATGATGCTCTGTCCCGTTCCAGGCAGGGAGGCACCAATGATGCTCTGTCCTGTCCCTGGCAGGGAGGCACCAGTGATGCTCTGTGCGGTCCCAGGCAGGAGGCACCAATGATGCTCTGTCCCGTCCTGGTCAGGGAGGCACCAGTGATGCTCTGTGCCGTCCCAGGCAGGGAGGCACCTATGATGCTCTGTGCCGTCGCAGGTAGGGAGGCACCAATGATGCTCTGTGCCGTCGCAGGTAGGGAGGCACCAATGATGCTCTGTCCCGTCCTGGTCAGGGAGGCACCAGTGATGCTCTGTCCCGTCCCAGGCAGGGAGGCACCAATGATGCTCTGTCCCGTCCCAGGCAGGGAGGCACCAATGATGCTCTGTGCGGTCGCAGGCAGGGATGCACCAATGATGCTCTGTGCCGTCCCGGGCAGGGAGGCACCAATGAGGCTCTGTGCCGTCCCAGGCAGGGAGGCACCAATGATGGTCTGTGCCGTCCCAGGCAGGGAGGCACCAATGATGCTCTGTCCCGTTCCAGGCATCGATGCACCAATGATGCTCTGTCCCGTCCCAGGCAGGGAGGCACCAATGATGCTCTGTCCCGTCCTAGGCAGGGAGGCACCAATGATGCTCTGTCCCGTCCCAGGCAGGGAGGCACCAATGATGCTCTGTCCCGTCCCAGGCAGAGAGGCACTGATGATGCTCTGTCCCGTCCCAGGCAGGGAGGCACCGATGATGCTCTTTGCGGTCGCAGGCAGGGAGGCACCAATGATACTCTGTCCCGCCCCAGGCAGGGAGGCACCAATGATGCTCTGTTCCGTCCCAGGCAGGGAGGTACCGATGATGCTCTGTCCCGTCCCAGGCAGGGAGGCACCGATGATGCTCTGTCCCGTCCCAGGCAGGGAGGCACCGATGATGCTCTGTGCTGTCGCAGGCAGGGAGGCACCAATGATGCTCTGTGCCGTCCCAGGCAGGGAGGCACCAATGATGCTCTGTGCCGTCCCAGGCAGGGAGGCAACAATGATGCTCTGTCCCGTTCTAGGCAGGGAGGCACCAATGATGCTCTGTCCCGTCCCAGGCAGGGAGGCACCAATGATGCTCTGTCCCGTCCCAGGCAGGGAGGCACCAATGATGCTCTGTGCCGTCCCAGGCAGGGAGGCAACAATGATGCTCTGTCCCGTCCCAGGCAGGGAGGCACCAATGATGCTATGTCCCGTCCCAGGCAGGGAGGCACCAATGATGCTCTGTCCCGTCCCAGGCAGGGAGGCACCAATGATGCTCTGTCCCGTTCCAGGCAGGGAGGCACCAATGATGCTCTGTCCCGTCCCAGGCAGGGAGGCACCAATGATGCTCTGTCCCGTCCCAGGCAGGGAGGCACCAATGATGCTCTGTCCCGTCCCAGGCAGGGAGGCACCAATGATGCTCTGTGCGGTCCCAGGCAAGGAGGCACCAATGATGCTCTGTCCCGTCCCAGGGAGGGAGGCACCAATGAGGCTCTGTCCCGTCCTGGTCAGGGAGGCAGCAGTGATGCTCTGTGCGGTCCCAGGCAGGGAGGCACCAATGATGCTCTGTGCCGTCGCAGGTAGGGAGGCACCAATGATGCTCTGTGCCGTCGCAGGCAGGGAGGCGCCAATGATGCTCTGTGCCGTCCCAGGCATCGAGGCACCAATGATGCTCTGTGCCGTCGCAGGTAGGGAGGCACCAATGATGCTCTGTGCCGTCGCAGGCAGGGAGGCGCCAATGATGCTCTGTCCCGTCCGCGGCAGGGAGGCACCAATGAGGCTCTGTGCTGTCGCAGGTAGGGAGGCACCAATGATGCTCTGTGCCGTCGCAGGCAGGGAGGCACCAATGATGCTCTGTGCCGTCCCGGGCAGGGAGGCACCAATGAGGCTCTGTGCCGTCCCAGGCAGGGAGGCACCAATGATGCTCTGTCCCGTCCCAGGCAGGGAGGCACCAATGAGGCTCTGTGCCGTCCCAGGCAGGGAGGCACAAATGATACTCCGTGCGATCCCAGGCAGGGAGGCACCAATGATGCTCTGTGCCGTCGCAGGCAGGGAGGCACCAGTGATGCTCTGTCCCGTCCTGGGCAGGGAGGCACCAATGATGCTCTGTGCCGACCCAGGCAGGGAGGCACCAATGATGCTCTGTGCCATCCCAGGCAGGGAGGCACCAATGATGCTCTGTCCCGTTCCAGGCAGGGAGGCACCAATGATGCTCTGTCCCGTCCCAGGCAGGGAGGCACCAATGATGCTCTGTGCGGTCCCAGGCAGAGAGGCACCAATGATGCTCTGTGCCGTCCCTGGCAGGGAGGCACCAATGATGCTCTGTGCCGTCCCTGGCAGGGAGGCACCAATGATGCTCTGTGCCGTCCCAGGCAGGGAGGGCCAATGATGCTCTGTCCCGTCCCATGCAGGGAGGCACCAATGATGCTCTATGCGCTCGCAGGCAGGGAGGCACCAATGATGCTCTGTGCGGTCTCAGGCAGGGAGGCACCAATGATGCTCTGTCCCGTCCCAGGCAGGGAGGCACCAATGATGCTCTGTTCCGTCCGCGGCAGGGAGGCAGCAATGTTGCTCTGTCCAGTCCGCCGCAGGGAGGCACCAATGATGCTCTGTCCCGTCCCAGGCAGGGAGGCACCAGTGATGCTCTGTCCCATCCCAGGCAGGGAGGCACCAATGATGCTCTGTCCCATCCCAGGCAGGGAGGCACCAATGATGCTCTGTGCCGTCCCAGCCAGGGAGGCACCAATGATGCTCTGTGCGGTCGCAGGCAGGGAGGCACCAATGATGCTCTGTGCCGTCCCAGCCAGGGAGGCACCAATGATGCTCTGTGCGGTCGCAGGCAGGGAGGCACCAATGATGCTCTGTGTCGTCCCAGGCAGGGAGGCACCAATGATGCTCTTTGCCATCGCAGGCAGGGATGCACCAATGATGCTCTGTGCGGTCGCAGGCAGGGATGCACCAATGATGCTCTGTGCGGTCGCAGGCAGGGCGGCACCAATGATGCTCTGTGCGGTCGCAGGCAGGGAGGCACCAATGATGCTCTGTGCGGTCCCAGGCAGTGTGGCACCAATGATGCTCTGTGCTGTCCCGGTCAGGGAGGTACCAATGATGCTCTCTCCCGTCCCAAGCAGGGAGGCACCGATAATGCTCTGTGCCGTCCCAGGCGAGGAGGTACCAATGATGCTCTGTGCCGTCCCAGGCAGGGAGGCACCAATGATGCTCTGTGTCGTCCCAGGCAGGGAGGCACCAATGATGCTCTGTGTCGTCCCAAGCAGGGAGGCACCGATGATGCTCTGTGCCGTCCCAGGCGAGGAGGTACCAATGATGCTCTGTGCCGTCCCAGGCAGGGAGGCACCAATGATGCTCTGTGCGGTCTCAGGTAGGGAGGCACCAATGATGCTCTGTGCCGTCCCAGGCAGGGAGGCACCAATGATGCTCTGTCCCGTCCCAGGCAGGGAGGCACCAATGATGCTCTGTGCGCTCGCAGGCAGGGAGGCACCAATGATGCTCTGTCCCGTCCGCCGCAGGGAGGCACCAATGATGCTCTGTCCCGTTCCAGGCATCGAGGCACCAATGATGCTCTGTGCGGTCGCAGGCAGGGAGACACCAATGATGCTCTGTCCCGTCCGCGGCAGGGAGGCACCAATGATGCTCTGTCCCGTCCGCGGCAGGGAGGCACCAATGATGCTCTGTCCCGTTCCAGGCATCGATGCACCAATGATGCTCTGTGCGGTCCCAGGCAGGGAGGCACCAATGATGCTCTGTCCCGTCCCAGGCAGGAAGGCACCAATGATGCTCTCTCCCGTCCCAGGCAGGGAGGCACCGATGATGCTCTTTGCGGTCGCAGGCAGGGAGGCACCAATGATACTCTGTCCCGTCCCAGGCAGGGAGAAACCAATGATGCTCTGTCCCGTCCCAGGCAGGGAGGCACCGATGATGCTCTGTCCCGTCCCAGGCAGGGAGGCACCGATGATGCTCTTTGTGGTAGCAGGCAGGGAGGCACCAATGATGCTCTGTGCCGTCGCAGGCAGGGAGGCACCAATGATGCTCTGTGCTGTCCCAGGCAGGGAGGCACCAATGATGCTCTGTGCCGTCCCAGGCAGGGAGGCAACAATGATGCTCTGTCCCGTTCTAGGCAGGGAGGCACCAATGATGCTCTGTGCCGTCCCAGGCAGGGAGGCAACAATGATGCTCTGTCCCATCCCAGGCAGGGAGGCACCAATGATGCTCTGTCCCGTCCCAGGCAGGGAGGCACCAATGATGCTCTGTCCCGTCCCAGGCAGGGAGGCACCAATGATGCTCTGTCCCGTTCCAGGCAGGGAGGCACCAATGATGCTCTGTCCTGTCCCTGGCAGGGAGGCACCAGTGATGCTCTGTGCGGTCCCAGGCAGGAGGCACCAATGATGCTCTGTCCCGTCCTGGTCAGGGAGGCACCAGTGATGCTCTGTGCCGTCCCAGGCAGGGAGGCACCTATGATGCTCTGTGCCGTCGCAGGTAGGGAGGCACCAATGATGCTCTGTGCCGTCGCAGGTAGGGAGGCACCAATGATGCTCTGTCCCGTCCTGGTCAGGGAGGCACCAGTGATGCTCTGTCCCGTCCCAGGCAGGGAGGCACCAATGATGCTCTGTCCCGTCCCAGGCAGGGAGGCACCAATGATGCTCTGTGCGGTCGCAGGCAGGGATGCACCAATGATGCTCTGTGCCGTCCCGGGCAGGGAGGCACCAATGAGGCTCTGTGCCGTCCCAGGCAGGGAGGCACCAATGATGGTCTGTGCCGTCCCAGGCAGGGAGGCACCAATGATGCTCTGTCCCGTTCCAGGCATCGATGCACCAATGATGCTCTGTCCCGTCCCAGGCAGGGAGGCACCAATGATGCTCTGTCCCGTCCTAGGCAGGGAGGCACCAATGATGCTCTGTCCCGTCCCAGGCAGGGAGGCACCAATGATGCTCTGTCCCGTCCCAGGCAGAGAGGCACTGATGATGCTCTGTCCCGTCCCAGGCAGGGAGGCACCGATGATGCTCTTTGCGGTCGCAGGCAGGGAGGCACCAATGATACTCTGTCCCGCCCCAGGCAGGGAGGCACCAATGATGCTCTGTTCCGTCCCAGGCAGGGAGGTACCGATGATGCTCTGTCCCGTCCCAGGCAGGGAGGCACCGATGATGCTCTGTCCCGTCCCAGGCAGGGAGGCACCGATGATGCTCTGTGCTGTCGCAGGCAGGGAGGCACCAATGATGCTCTGTGCCGTCCCAGGCAGGGAGGCACCAATGATGCTCTGTGCCGTCCCAGGCAGGGAGGCAACAATGATGCTCTGTCCCGTTCTAGGCAGGGAGGCACCAATGATGCTCTGTCCCGTCCCAGGCAGGGAGGCACCAATGATGCTCTGTCCCGTCCCAGGCAGGGAGGCACCAATGATGCTCTGTGCCGTCCCAGGCAGGGAGGCAACAATGATGCTCTGTCCCGTCCCAGGCAGGGAGGCACCAATGATGCTATGTCCCGTCCCAGGCAGGGAGGCACCAATGATGCTCTGTCCCGTCCCAGGCAGGGAGGCACCAATGATGCTCTGTCCCGTTCCAGGCAGGGAGGCACCAATGATGCTCTGTCCCGTCCCAGGCAGGGAGGCACCAATGATGCTCTGTCCCGTCCCAGGCAGGGAGGCACCAATGATGCTCTGTCCCGTCCCAGGCAGGGAGGCACCAATGATGCTCTGTGCGGTCCCAGGCAAGGAGGCACCAATGATGCTCTGTCCCGTCCCAGGGAGGGAGGCACCAATGAGGCTCTGTCCCGTCCTGGTCAGGGAGGCAGCAGTGATGCTCTGTGCGGTCCCAGGCAGGGAGGCACCAATGATGCTCTGTGCCGTCGCAGGTAGGGAGGCACCAATGATGCTCTGTGCCGTCGCAGGCAGGGAGGCGCCAATGATGCTCTGTGCCGTCCCAGGCATCGAGGCACCAATGATGCTCTGTGCCGTCGCAGGTAGGGAGGCACCAATGATGCTCTGTGCCGTCGCAGGCAGGGAGGCGCCAATGATGCTCTGTCCCGTCCGCGGCAGGGAGGCACCAATGAGGCTCTGTGCTGTCGCAGGTAGGGAGGCACCAATGATGCTCTGTGCCGTCGCAGGCAGGGAGGCACCAATGATGCTCTGTGCCGTCCCGGGCAGGGAGGCACCAATGAGGCTCTGTGCCGTCCCAGGCAGGGAGGCACCAATGATGCTCTGTCCCGTCCCAGGCAGGGAGGCACCAATGAGGCTCTGTGCCGTCCCAGGCAGGGAGGCACAAATGATACTCCGTGCGATCCCAGGCAGGGAGGCACCAATGATGCTCTGTGCCGTCGCAGGCAGGGAGGCACCAGTGATGCTCTGTCCCGTCCTGGGCAGGGAGGCACCAATGATGCTCTGTGCCGACCCAGGCAGGGAGGCACCAATGATGCTCTGTGCCATCCCAGGCAGGGAGGTACCAATGATTCTCTGCCCCGTCCCAGGCAGGGAGGCACCAATGATTCTCTGCCCCGTCCCAGGCAGGGAGGTACCAATGATTCTCTGCCCCGTCCCAGGCAGGGAGGCACCAATGATTCTCTGTCCCGTCCCAGGCAGGGAGGTACCAATGATTCTCTGCCCCGTCTCAGGCAGGGAGGCACTAATGATTCTCTGTCCCGTCCCAGGCAGGGAGGCACCAATGATGCTCTGTGCCGTCGCAGGCAGGGAGGCACCAATGATGCTCTCTCCTGTCACAGGCAGGGAGGCTCCAATGATCCTCTGTGCCGTCGCAGGCATGGAGGCACCAATGATTCTCTGTCCCGTTCCAGGCATCGAGGTACCAATGATGCTCTGTCCCGTCCCAGGCATCGAGGCACCAATGATGCTCTGTGCCGTCGCAGGCAGGGAGGCACCAGTGGTGCTCTGTCCCCTCCTGGGCAGGGAGGCACCAGTGGTGCTCTGTCCCGTCCTGGGCAGGGAGGCACCAATGATGCTCTGTCCCGTCCCAGGCAGGGAGGCGCCAATGATTCTCTGTCCCGTCCCAGGCAGGGAGGCACCAATGATGCTCTGTGCCATCCCGGGCAGGGAGCCACCGATGATGCTCTGTGCCGTCCCAGGCAGGGAGGGGCCAATGATGCTCTGTCCCGTCCCAGGCAGGGAGGCGCCAATGATGCTCTGTCCCGTCCCAGGCAGGGAGGCACCAATGATGCTCTGTGCCATCCCAGGCAGGGAGGCACCAATGATTCTCTGTGCCGTCCCAGGCAGGGAGGCACCAATGATTCTCTGTCCCGTCCCAGGCATAGAGGCACCAATGATTCTCTGTGCCGTCCCAGGCAGGGAGGCACCAATGATTCTCTGTCCCGTCGCTGGCAGGGAGGCACCAATGATGCTCTGTGCCGTCCCAGGCGAGGAGGCACCAATGATTCTCTGTCCCGTCCCAGGCAGCGAGGCACCAATGATGCTCTGTGCCGTCGCAGGCAGGGAGGCACCAATGATGCTCTGTCCCGTCCTGGGCAGGGAGGCACCAATGATGCTCTGTCCCGTCCTGGGCAGGGAGGCACCAATGAGGCTCTGTGCCGTCCCAGGCAGGGAGGCACCAATGATGCTCTGTGCTGTCACTGGCAGGGAGGCACCAATGATGCTCTGTGCCGTCCCAGGCAGGGAGGCACCAATGATGCTCTGTCCCGTCCCAGGCAGGGAGGCACCAATGATGCTCTGTGCGCTCGCAGGCAGGGAGGCACCAATGATGCTCTGTCCCGTCCGCAGCAGGGAGGCAGCAATGATGCTCTGTCCCGTCCGCCGCAGGGAGGCACCAATGATGCTCTGTCCCGTTCCAGGCATCGAGGCACCAATGATGCTCTGTGCGGTCGCAGGCAGGGAGACACCAATGATGCTCTTTCCTGTCCGCGGCAGGGAGGCACCAATGATGCTCTGTCCCATCCGCGGCAGGGAGGCACCAATGATGCTCTGTCCCGTTCCAGGCATCGATGCACCAATGATGCTTTGTGCGGTCCCAGGCAGGGAGGCACCAATGATGCTCTGTCCCGTCCCAGGCAGGGAGGCACCAATGATGCTCTGTCCCATCCCAGGCAGGGAGGCATCAATGATGCTCTGTGCCATCGCAGGCAGGGAGGCACCAATGATGCTCTCTCCCGTCCCAGGCAGGGAGGCACCGATGATGCTCTTTGCGGTCGTAGGCAGGGAGGCACCAATGATACTCTGTCCCGTCCCAGGCAGGGAGAAACCAATGATGCTCTGTCCCGTCCCAGGCAGGGAGGCACCAATGATGCTCTGTGCCGTCGCAGGCAGGGAGGCACCAATGATGCTCTGTGCCGTCCCAGGCAGGGAGGCACCAATGATGCTCTGTGCCGTCCCAGGCAGGGAGGCAACAATGATGCTCTGTCCCGTTCTAGGCAGGGAGGCACCAATGATGCTCTGTGCCGTCCCAGGCAGGGAGGCAACAATGATGCTCTGTCCCGTTCTAGGCAGGGAGGCACCAATGATGCTCTGTCCCGTCCCAGGCAGGGAGGCACCAATGATGCTCTGTCCCGTCCCAGGCAGGGAGGCACCAATGATGCTCTGTCCCGTCCCAGGCAGGGAGGCACCAATGATGCTCTGTGCCGTCCCAGGCAGGGAGGCACCAATGATGCTCTGTCCCGTTCCAGGCAGGGAGGCACCAATGATGCTCTGTCCCGTCCCTGGCAGGGAGGCACCAGTGATGCTCGGTGCGGTCCCAGGCAGGGAGGCACCAATGATGCTCTGTCCCGTCCTGGTCAGGGAGGCACCAGTGATGCTCTGTGCTGTCGCAGGCAGGGAGGCACCAGTGATGCTCGGTGCGGTCCCAGGCAGGGAGGCACCAATGATGCTCGGTGCGGTCCCAGGCAGGAAGGCACCAATGATGCTCTGTCCCGTCCTGGTCAGGGAGGCACCAATGATGCTCTGTGCCGTCGCAGGTAGGGAGGCACCAATGATGCTCTGTGCCGTCGCAGGTAGGGAGGCACCAATGATGCTCTGTCCCGTCCTGGTCAGTGAGGCACCAGTGATGCTCTGTGCCGTCCCAGGCAGGGAGGCACCAGTGATGCTCTGTGCGGTCCCAGGCAGGGAGGCACCAATGATGCTCTGTCCCGTCCCAGGCAGGGAGGCACCAATGATGCTCTGTCCCGTCCCAGGCAGGGAGGCACCAATGATGCTCTGTGCGGTCGCAGGCAGGGATGCACCAATGATGCTCTGTGCCGTCCCAGGCAGGGAGGCACCAATGATGCTCTGTGCGGTCGCAGGCAGGGATGCACCAATGATGCTCTATGCCGTCCCGGGCAGGGAGGCACCAATGAGGCTCTGTGCCGTCCCAGCAGGGAGGCACCAATGATGGTCTGTGCGATCCCAGGCATGGAGGTACCAATGATGCTCTGTGCCGTCCCAGGCAGGGAGGCACCAATGATGCTCTGTCCCGTTCCAGGCATCGATGCACCAATGATGCTCTGTCCCATCCCAGGCAGGGAGGGACCGATGCTGCTCTTTGCGGTCGCAGGCAGGGAGGCACCAATGATACTCTGTCCCGCCCCAGGCAGGGATGCACCAATGATGCTCTGTCCCATCCCAGGCAGGGAGGCACCAATGATGCTCTGTCCCGTCCCAGGCAGAGAGGCACTGATGATGCTCTGTCCCGTCCCAGGCAGGGAGGGACCGATGATGCTCTTTGCGGTCGCAGGCAGGGAGGCACCAATGATACTCTGTCCTGCCCCAGGCAGGGAGGCACCAATGATGCTCTATTCCGTCCCAGGCAGGGAGGCACCGATGATGCTCTGTCCTGCCCCAGGCAGGGAGGCACCGATGATGCTCTGTCCCGTCCCAGGCAGGGAGGCACCGATGATGCTCTGTGCCGTCGCAGGCAGGGAGGCACCAATGATGCTCTGTGCCGTCCCAGGCAGGGAGGCACCAATGATGCTCTGTGCGGTCCCAGGCAGGGAGGCAACAATGATGCTCTGTCCCGTTCTAGGCAGGGAGGCACCAATGATGCTCTGTGCCGTCCCAGGCAGGGAGGCAACAAAGATGCTCTGTCCCGTCCCAGGCAGGGAGGCACCAATGATGCTCTGTGCGGTCCCAGGCAGGGAGGCACCAATGATACTCTGTCCCGTCCCAGGTAGGGAGGCACCGATGATGCTCTTTGCGGTCGCAGGCAGGGAGGCAACAATGATGCTCTGTCCCTTTCCAGGCAGGGAGGCACCAATGATGCTCTTTGCCGTCCCAGGAAGGGAGGCAACAAAGATGCTCTGTCCCGTCCCAGGCAGGGAGGCACCAATGATGCTCTGTTCCGTCCCAGGCAGGGAGGCACCGATGATGCTCTTTGCGGTCGCAGGCAGGGAGGCACCAATGATACTCTGTCCCGTCCCAGGCAGGGAGAAACCAATGATGCTCTGTCCCGTCCCAGGTAGGGAGGCACCGATGATGCTCTTTGCGGTCCCAGGCAGGGAGGCACCAATGATGCTCTGTGCCGTCGCAGGCAGGGAGGCACCAATGATGCTCTCTCCTGTCACAGGCAGGGAGGCTCCAATGATCCTCTGTGCCGTCGCAGGCATGGAGGCACCAATGATTCTCTGTCCCGTCCCAGGCATCGAGGTACCAATGATGCTCTGTCCCGTCCCAGGCATCGAGGCACCAATGATTCTCTGTGCCGTCGCAGGCAGGGAGGCACCAGTGGTGCTCTGTCCCGTCCTGGGCAGGGAGGCACCAGTGGTGCTCTGTCCCGTCCCAGGCAGGGAGGTACCAATGATGCTCTGTCCTGTCCCAGGCAGGGAGGCGCCAATGATGCTCTGTCCCGTCCTAGGGAGGGAGGCACCAATGATGCTCTGTGCCATCCCGGGCAGGGAGCCACCGATGATGCTCTGTGCCGTCCCAGGCAGGGAGGCACCAATGATGCTCTGTCCCGTCCCAGGCAGGGAGGCACCAATGATGCTCTGTGCCATCCCAGGCAGGGAGGCACCAATGATTCTCTGTGCCGTCCCTGGCAGGGAGGCACCAATGATTCTCTGTCCCGTCCCAGGCATAGAGGCACCAATGATTCTCTGTGCCGTCCCAGGCAGGGAGGCACCAATGATCCTCTGTCCCGTCGCTGGCAGGGAGGCACCAATGATGCTCTGTGCCGTCCCAGGCGAGGAGGCACCAATGATTCTCTGTCCCGTCCCAGGCATCGAGGCACCAATGATGCTCTGTGCCGTCGCAGGCAGGGAGGCACCAATGATGCTCTGTCCCGTCCTGGGCAGGGAGGCACCAATGATGCTCTGTCCCGTCCTGGGCAGGGAGGCACCAATGATGCTCTGTGCTGTCACAGGCAGGGAGGCACCAATGATGCTCTGTGCAGTCCCAGGCAGGGAGGCACCAATGATGCTCTGTCCCGTCCCAGGCAGGGAGGCACCAATGATGCTCTGTGCGCTCGCAGGCAGGGAGGCACCAATGATGCTCTGTCCCGTCTGCGGCAGGGAGGCAGCAATGATGCTCTGTCCCGTCCGCCGCAGGGAGGCACCAATGATGCTCTGTCCCGTTCCAGGCATCGAGGCACCAATGATGCTCTGTGCGGTCGCAGGCAGGGAGACACCAATGATGCTCTGTCCCGTCCGCGGCAGGGAGGCACCAATGATGCTCTGTCCCATCCGCGGCAGGGAGGCACCAATGATGCTCTGTCCCGTTCCAGGCATCGATGCACCAATGATGCTCTGTGCGGTCCCAGGCAGGGAGGCACCAATGATGCTCTGTCCCGTCCCAGGCAGGGAGGCACCAATGTTGCTCTGTCCCATCCCAGGCAGGGAGGCACCAATGATGCTCTGTGCCGTCGCAGGCAGGGAGGCACCAATGATGCTCTCTCCCGTCCCAGGCAGGGAGGCACCGATGATGCTCTTTGCGGCCGCAGGCAGGGAGGCACCAATGATACTCTGTCCCGTCCCAGGCAGGGAGAAACCAATGATGCTCTGTCCCGTCCCAGGCAGGGAGGCACCGATGATGCTCTTTGCGGTCGCAGGCAGGGAGGCACCAATGATGCTCTGTGCCGTCCCAGGCAGGGAGGCACCAATGATGCTCTGTGCCGTCCCAGGCAGGGAGGCACCAATGATGCTCTGTGCGGTCGCAGGCAGGGAGGCACCAATGATGCTCTGTGCCGTCGCAGGCAGGGAGGCACCAATGATGCTCTGTGCCGTCGCAGGCAGGGAGGCACCAATGATGCTCTGTGCCGTCCCAGGCAGGGAGGCACCAATGATGCTCTGTGCCGTCCCAGGCAGGGAGGCAACAATGATGCTCTGTCCCGTTCTAGGCAAGGAGGCACCAATGATGCTCTGTCCCGTCCCTGGCAGGGAGGCACCAATGATGCTCTGTCCCGTCCCAGGCAGGGAGGCACCAATGATGCTCTGTGCCGTCCCAGGCAGGGAGGCACCAATGATGCTCTGTGCCGTCCCAGGCAGGGAGGCACCAATGATGCTCTGTCCCGTTCCAGGCAGGGAGGCACCAATGATGCTCTGTCCCGTCCCAGGCAGGGAGGCACCAGTGATGCTCTGTCCCGTCCCAGGCAGGGAGGCACCAGTGATGCTCTGTCCCGTCCCAGGCAGGGAGGCACCAATGATGCTCTGTCCCGTTCCAGGCAGGGAGGCACCATTGATGCTCTGTCCCGTCCCTGGCAGGGAGGCACCAGTGATGCTCTGTGCGGTCCCAGGCAGGGAGGCACCAATGATGCTCTGTCCTGTCCTGGTCAGGGAGGCACCAGTGATGCTCTGTGCCGTCCCAGGCAGGGAGGCACCAATGATGCTCTGTGCCGTCGCGGGTAGGGAGGCACCCATGATGCGCTGTCCCGTCCCAGGCAGGGAGGCACCAGTGATGCTATGTGCGGTCCCAGGCAGGGAGGCACCAATGATGCTCTGTGCGGTCGCAGGCAGGGAGGCACCAATGATGCTCTGTGCCATCCCGGGCAGGGAGGCACCAATGAGGCTCTGTGCCGTCCCAGGCAGGGAGGCACCAATGATGGTCTGTGCGATCCCAGGCATGGAGGTACCAATGATGCTCGGTCCCGTCCCAGGCAGGGAGGCACCAATGAGGCTCTGTGCCGTCCTAGGCAGGGAGGCACCAATGATGCTCTGTCCCGTTCCAGGCATCGATGCACCAATGATGCTCGGTCCCGTCCCAGGCAGGGAGGCACCAATGAGGCTCTGTGCCGTCCCAGGCAGGGAGGCACCAATGATGCTCTGTCCCGTCCTAGGCAGGGAGGCACCAATGATGCTCTGTCCCATCCCAGGCAGAGAGGCACCAATGATGCTCTGTCCCGTCCCAGGCAGAGAGGCACCGATGATGCTCTTTGCGGTCGCAGGCAGGGAGGCACCAATGATACTCTGTCCCGCCCCAGGCAGGGAGGCACCAATGATGCTCTGTTCCATCCCAGGCAGGGAGGCACCGATGATGCTCTGTCCCATCCCAGGCAGGGAGGCACCGATGATGCTCTGTCCCGTCCCAGGCAGGGAGGCACCGATGATGCTCTGTGCCGTCGCAGACAGGGAGGCACCAATGATGCTCTGTGCCGTCCCAGGCAGGGAGGCACCAATGATGCTCTGTGCCGTCCCAGGCAGGGAGGCAACAATGATGCTCTGTCCCGTTCTAGGCAGGGAGGCACCAATGATGCTCTGTCCCGTCCCAGGCAGGGAGGCACCAATGATGCTCTGTCCCGTCCCAGGCAGGGAGGCACCAATGATGCTCTGTGCCGTCCCAGGCAGGGAGGCAACAATGATGCTCTGTCCCGTTCCAGGCAGGGAGGCACCAATGATGCTCTGTCCCGTCCCAGGCAGGGAGGCACCAATGATGCTCTGTGCGGTCCCAGGCAAGGAGGCACCAATGATGCTCTGTCCCGTCCCAGGGAGGGAGGCACCAATGAGGCTCTGTCCCGTCCTGGTCAGGGAGGCACCAGTGATGCTCTGTGCCGTCCCAGGCAGAGAGGCACCAATGATGCTCTGTGCCGTCGCAGGCAGGGATGCACCAATGATGCTCTGTGCCGTCCCAGGCAGGGAGGCACCAATGATGGTCTGTGCGATCCCAGGCATCGAGGTACCGATGATGCTCGGTCCCGTCCCAGGCAGGGAGGCACCAATGAGGCTCTGTGCCGTCCCAGGCAGGGAGGCACAAATGATACTCCGTGCGATCCCAGGCATCGAGGCACCAATGATGCTCTGTGCCGTCGCAGGCAGGGAGGCACCAGTGATGCTCTGTCCCTTCCTGGGCAGGGAGGCACCAATGATGCTCTGTGCCGTCCCAGGCAGGGAGGCACCAATGATTCTCTGCCCCGTCCCAGGCAGGGAGGCACCAATGATTCTCTGTCCCGTCCCAGGCAGGGAGGCACCAATGATTCTCTGTCCCGTCCCAGGCAGGGAGGCACTAATGATTCTCTGTCCGTCCCAGGCAGGGAGGCACCAATGATGCTCTGTGCCGTCGCAGGCAGGGAGGCACCAATGATGCTCTCTCCTGTCACAGGCAGGGAGGCTCCAATGATGCTCTGTGCCGTCGCAGGCATGGAGGCACCAATGATTCTCTGTCCCGTCCCAGGCATCGAGGTACCAATGATGCTCTGTCCCATCCCAGGCATCAAGGCACCAATGATGCTCTGTGCCGTCGCAGGCAGGGAGGCACCAGTGGTGCTCTGTCCCGTCCTGGGCAGGGAGGCACCAGTGGTGCTCTGTCCCATCCTGGGCAGGGAGGCACCAATGATGCTCTGTCCCGTCCCAGGCAGGGAGGTACCAATGATGCTCTGTCCCGTCCCAGGCAGGGAGGCACCAATGATTCTCTGTCCCGTCCCAGGCAGGGAGGCACCAATGATGCTCTGTCCCGTCCCAGGGAGGGAGGCACCAATGATGCTCTGTGCCATCCCGGGCAGGGAGCCACCGATGATGCTCTGTGCCGTCCCAGGCAGAGAGGCACTGATGATGCTCTGTCCCGTCCCAGGCAGGGAGGCACCGATGATGCTCTTTGCGGTCGCAGGCAGGGAGGCACCAATGATACTCTGTCCCGCCCCAGGCAGGGAGGCACCAATGATGCTCTGTTCCATCCCAGGCAGGGAGGCACCGATGATGCTCTGTCCCATCCCAGGCAGGGAGGCACCGATGATGCTCTGTCCCGTTCTAGGCAGGGAGGTACCAATGATGCTCTGTCCCGTTCTAGGCAGGGAGGCACCAATGATGCTCTGTCCCGTCCCAGGCAGGGAGGCACCAATGATGCTCTGTCCCGTCCCAGGCAGGGAGGCACCAATGATGCTCTGTGCCGTCCCAGGCAGGGAGGCAACAATGATGCTCTGTCCCGTTCCAGGCAGGGAGGCACCAATGATGCTCTGTCCCGTCCCAGGCAGGGAGGCACCAATGATGCTCTGTGCGGTCCCAGGCAAGGAGGCACCAATGATGCTCTGTCCCGTCCCAGGGAGGGAGGCACCAATGAGGCTCTGTCCCGTCCTGGTTAGGGAGGCACCAGTGATGCTCTGTGTGGTCCCAGGCAGGGAGGCACCACTGATGCTCTGTCCCGTCCTGGTCAGGGAGGCACCAGTGATGCTCTGTGCCGTCCCAGGCAGAGAGGCACCAATGATGCTCTGTGCCGTCGCAGGCAGGGATGCACCAATGATGCTCTGTGCCGTCCCAGGCAGGGAGGCACCAATGATGGTCTGTGCGATCCCAGGCATCGAGGTACCGATGATGCTCGGTCCCGTCCCAGGCAGGGAGGCACCAATGAGGCTCTGTGCCGTCCCAGGCAGGGAGGCACAAATGATACTCCGTGCGATCCCAGGCATCGAGGCAACAATGATGCTCTGTGCCGTCGCAGGCAGGGAGGCACCAGTGATGCTCTGTCCCTTCCTGGGCAGGGAGGCCCCAATGATGCTCTGTGCCGTCCCAGGCAGGGAGGCACCAATGATTCTCTGCCCCGTCCCAGGCAGGGAGGCACCAATGATTCTCTGTCCCGTCCCAGGCAGGGAGGCACCAATGATTCTCTGTCCCGTCCCAGGCAGGGAGGCACTAATGATTCTCTGTCCGTCCCAGGCATCGATGCACCAATGATGCTCTGTCCCGTCCCAGGCAGGGAGGCTCCAATGTTGCTCTGTGCCGTCGCAGGCATGGAGGCACCAATGATTCTCTGTCCCGTCCCAGGCATCGAGGTACCAATGATGCTCTGTCCCATCCCAGGCATCAAGGCACCAATGATGCTCTGTGCCGTCGCAGGCAGGGAGGCACCAGTGGTGCTCTGTCCCGTCCTGGGCAGGGAGGCACCAGTGGTGCTCTGTCCCGTCCTGGGCAGGGAGGCACCAATGATGCTCTGTCCCGTCCCAGGCAGGGAGGTACCAATGATGCTCTGTCCCGTCCCAGGCAGGGAGGCACCAATGATTCTCTGTCCCGTCCCAGGCAGGGAGGCACCAATGATGCTCTGTCCCGTCCCAGGGAGGGAGGCACCAATGATGCTCTGTGCCATCCCGGGCAGGGAGCCACCGATGATGCTCTGTGCCGTCCCATGTGAAAACCAAGGTCAATGGACAATCGATATTTGCCCGGCGGTATCGCCTCTATAACCCACGAAATATTAATCAATGAAGAGGCAGGCGCTGGAGACGGGAAGGCAGGAAACAAGGTTTATTCTCTCCGGAGGAGAACACATCAGTTCAGACAGCAGGTATCGTCACGAGGTGCTCTAACCGCATCTCTGAGGCCTGGCCTCTTATACACAGTTAAATGAATTTTATTGCAGGTAACACAGTCTTGTAATGCTTTGAAGTATGAAAGGATATCCTCCGAATCTCCCCTTCAAGCCCGTTCCCACACATATTTACAGTTGAAGTCCCCACCCCGGTTACAACAGGTGATGACTATCGCGCAGCTGGACATTCCGCTGATTCATGGAATGTGGGGGTGTGATCGGATCTCGTGGGATGGGGGCTTTGATCAACTCGGGGGTCCTTTGATGAGGGAAGCTTTCTACTGTACAGGGAGGGGCAATAAACAGTATCGGCAGAGCTAGGTGTCGGCCTGGGAACGAGGAATCAAAAGGGTCTGGGACCATGAAAGGAATGAAGGGAGGTGTCGCGCTGGGGACAGGATGGGGCTCTGAGGCAGAGCTGCGCTGAAGGGGGGTTTATGACCCAAAGCATGCGAGAGTGGGGGGTTGTCTGCGTGCGGGCTTTGCGAGGGCGAAGGGCTATGCTGGGGGCCGGTGGCGTGCGGAGGGTGGTTCTGATCGGGGCACCTAAAATGGCGGGTGCGTACGACAAAAAGTGTGGCATCAGGGAAAAAGGGCAAGATGGCGCAGATAATGTTTACCAAACCGTACTAATTTTCCACAGTCCTCCCTTTAACATATCCAAGACATCTTGCTGGCCTAGTTCCTACCCATGTCTACTGTGGTGAAAGAAGCAGAGAAGCAGGAACCTAGGTGAAGGAGCTATAAACATTTCATTTAAAATCTTTCGTCTTAGGAGGCGGGTCTATTGATAAACTCGTTTGCAGGAAAGTCATAGTAATGCAATATCGGACAAAAACGATTCTGTAGTGTGAGCATTGAGTACATTTCATAGATACTTATAGTCGTTCGGAATGTAAACTGATACATATGCAAGTTCTGTTCATATTTGGTTGGAGCATAATAAATACAATGGCGGCTGGGAGAGAAATGAGACAGAGTAAAAACAATAATCAAGGGTGTCGTTGTTCGAAGTTAGTGAGTTCACAGCATTCGTTGTCGTCGTTTGTTGGCACTGTGGAGCACCGGCGGTGGAGCTATGGATCCAGCTCTATTCTAAGTCTCGCGTTGCAGGGCATGACCCTTTCCTCGCTTTTTTGGTCAAAGAGGTCCTTTTCGCCCTGTGTCCTTTTGAGTCGATTGTCAAAAAGTTCAGGTGGAAGGAATGTGTGTGTGAGCAGTCCTTTGGGTAGGTCGGAGAAAAAGGGGGATGGAGCAGGGCCAGATCGAGAACAGACCAAGGGGACGGAAAATTTCGGGTAGGCGGGCTCACGACCGAGTTCAGAGAGCGGGGATTTTTCGGCACACGTTGAACTTCGAGCAGGGGCATCAGGTCAGCCCTTTCCTCGGAAACAGTGCCTCGTCCTGCAGCTCCTTACTGTCGCGGTCTCGCCTTGGCCAATGTCGCAGATGTTCCATAATCTGTAGTCAGGCCTCGTGCTCCCACATCCGGTCCTTCTTTCCTCCGACAGTTGTACCCTTAAAATGAGTTCGAAAAGACAGTCTTTAGAGAATTGGCAGAGGAAGGTAATCACATAAGTCTATTTCTCTCCCAGCTCCAAGCAAAAATGAGAAACGTCCCTTACATTGGGGTTCACACCCGACATATAAAATAATTGATGATGGGCCTGTTGGATTTCCTGTCCTAACTATTTCTTGGGTGTTTGTTGGTAGATACATTCATTGTCGTGGTACGAGATCTGGTACCTTTTATTGCATTACAGTTGTGCCAGTTCTTCTGACAGAGACCCACCTTCCTAGTACGAGCCTTACAAAGTTATACCGTTCTCCAGGGCTTTATATTTTGCGAAGAAGTGCAACGTGCCATCACCATGGTCTGATAGGTATCTTTCTGAGGAATGAACATAGGCTAAACATTTTTCCATTCTAGCAATGCATCCTACCTTTCAGCTAAACATTTTACTTTCAACAGGGTTTATTGCAACAATTTCTTCGTTTCGGTCTATTCTTTAACTTTGCAAACATCATTCTAGTTCCTACATAGCTCCTTACAACCCGACTACTTCATTAAAAACCGGGGTCTTATGGAAAACAACTAGGGACATAGAAAACTGTGGTAAGGGACTATCGTCTTGCTTTGTGTCATAAAGGCATTTATTTAGCAGAAGGCCACAGTTCAGTTGGTAAGCGTTCAGTGGCATTTCTCGAATTCTAAATTCTGTAGCTTGCTTATCAACAAATCATTTCTAGGAACAATGGCTGGCCTGTTTTAGTCGTAGGTCGACCCATCTCTTACAATCGGGGGTGAGGGACAGTTTAAAAAATCTCGTCTGGGGCAGCTGATACAAAACTGGGGGCGTTCTGGGAAGATGGGGATGTTTTGATCACCTTTACTGTTTGGGTATTGCGACAATTCGGGACGGGGAAGGTCGCGTTATCTGAGGCATTTTTTTTATCATAGAAGCCGCTGACATGTAGTTCCCTTATTACGGGTCAGATCAGGGAACCTCAGTCGTCTTACCTGTCCTTTCCCTTATGGCCAATTCTCGGTTTCATCAATTTTTAGCAGGAAGGAGAGGTAGTGACACGGCATCAGGGTGATTTTATTTAGGACAAATT
Source organism: Lissotriton helveticus (assembly GCF_964261635.1). Classification (NCBI taxonomy): domain Eukaryota; kingdom Metazoa; phylum Chordata; class Amphibia; order Caudata; family Salamandridae; genus Lissotriton; species Lissotriton helveticus. The sequence continues at coordinate 500,426,611 of NC_136062.1, forward strand.
TTGTGCGAATACTTGCGGTATTTGGAGCCAATTGGGTGGTGTTAGACCTGGCACCTTGGCGTGAGTTTCCCTTCCACTTTTTGCTGTTGTGCCTCAAATGTTTTGCTGGTGTCTGCTACTCAGGGCACTGCGCCACGGCCAACCCGTGCCGCAGTGCAAGTGCTCCCTACTGTAAAGTGTACCTGTAATTGATGTCCATGATTGGTTCATTGGATTTACTGTTGGTCCCTAGTAAAGTGCACCAGGAGTGCCAGGGCTTGTGAATGCCAACACTGCTAGTGGGCCTGCAGCGCTGGTTGCGCCACCCACAGAAGCAGCCTTAAAAGGTGTCTAGGGTCTGCCATTGCAGAACCTGCGTGCAGTCTGGTACTGTCAAACTGGCTGGGCAAGTGCACACACTTGCCAGCCCCTAAACCTTCCCTTAACTTCATATTAGTCACCCCTATGGTAGGCCTGAGGGCAGGGTGCATTGTAGTGTAAGGTAGAACATGCCCTGATGTGTGTGGCATGTTCTAATAGTGAATTACTGCCAAATTCGTTTTTCACTATTGTAAGGCTACCAGTTCCCTTTAGGCCAGATGGGCTGCTGGAATTATTACACTCTATAATCCCAGCAGGCTCAGGGAACATGGTAGAAATTAATGTTTAGTATGCCTGAACTCAGAATAATAAAATACTTCTTTTAGTAAAGTTTATTTTAATATCCTGTGTTTGCAAATGCTACTTTTAGAAAGTTAGCATTTGCTGGCCTAACCATTTCAGCCCGCCTCTGCTTGGATGTGGATCTGACTGTCTGGTGTGTGTGAGTGACAGGGCTGGGAGTTGACAGGTAGTGATTAGCAGGATGACCCCTTAGTGGGTGGTGGGAGTTTCCCCTGAATGATGCATCAGGCTGTGCCCCTGCCTCCACAATGCTGGCTCCGCCCTCCTGGGGAGCGACTGATGACTCAGCCTGCACCTGGCCCAGGAAGGACCGAAGCCTGTCAACAAGGTGCTCAGGCTGCCCCTGCCTTCACAATGCCGGCTCCGCCCCCCTGGGGAGCGGCTGATGTGCCTGCCCTCACACTGAATGCAGAAGCCAGAAGTACCCACAACAAGTGCTCAGAGACTGGAGCAGTTATGCAGAGGCCCCCCTGGCTTGCTAGAACAAAAGAAACTGGGTATAAAAGAAGGAGCCCTGCTCCTTGTAAATTAGATCCTGTTTGTGCTACAAGAGAAACTCTGCCCGAAGAGAAGGACCTGGAAGGACTACAAGGAGGAGTGCTGACTCTGGCCTGTGTCTGGTGCCTTGCTGCCAAAGGAGAGGAAGAGAAAAAGACTACAAGAGACTTTTGCTTTTATTTTGAACTTTGTGCCAAACTCTGCTGAGAGATCTCCAAGGGCTTGCCTGTGAACTTGCCCCCTGACCAGCGCCCCAGGAACAGTGGGCGCTATCCCCTGACAGAGGAACCACTGCAAGACGCTGTTTTCCTTTTGCGAGCCTCTCCAGGAAAAGCAGAGCGCGCTCTGACAATCGCGCTTTCTAGCACAACTCTGGGAGCTGCCCTCGCTCTAAACAAAGTGACTGTCGCCTGCCTGGCCCCGAGCATCGTGAAGACCAGCCCAGCTGATCCAACCACCGTGACTGGCCCCGAGCTGCAGCTCGCATCGTGAAGAGAAGGTGGCGCCCGGTGCCTGCTTGCACCCCTTCGAGTCTTGTGCCCCTGAACGCGCCGCCGCTGAAACAGCTGTTGCGTGGGGCGCCTGATCGTCGCCTGGATAGAAAGAGGCCCGCGCCGAGGATCGCTACCCCGTTTGCGTGCATCCCCTGTGTCAGGAAATCTCAAGGCGCTTCATCAGCCCGGCCCGCGCCGCAACGCCAACCCCCGAGCCAGAGCCGAGCCGCCGCTCGCTCCAACGTCGGAAGGAAGACACCGCGACGCGGATCACCGCGCTGAACTGTGCCCAGGCTGCTTCAACAAGAAAAGGTACTGTGTCCTGCCCCGCGGTGCGAGCATCTGTCTTGCTTCGCTCGCACCGCCCGCTGCCTCGCCTCGCCCCAGGAGCCGCGTGCTGAGCGCTCCCAGGGCCCCCGCTCTCTCCCCCGCCAGCCGCGCACAGCCGTGCAGCGCGCAGAGAGAGGCGGACTTTGACTCCCCGGCCGCCGCCCCCGCCAGAAGCGTGAGGGTGGGGAAACCGGCCCCTGAAGTTCCCATGGTCCAGGAGGAAGCAGACCTTGAGGGGGATGCCCTGGAGCCTACTGGGGAACAGATTGCCGAACTGGGGGACCTGCCTGAGCTGACCCATTGGCAGCAAGAAGGAGGCCCCTCCAGGGAGGAATTCTGCAGGGAGCAGAAAGAATGCCCTTCTCTCGTGGGTATGCGGCAGCAGGCTGCAGACCAGGCCAATGGTGTTCAGGCCAAAACACATTATGTGTACTGGGAGAATGACCTCCTGTATTCAGAGCCTAAGGCTGCTGAACCTGGGTCAGCCCGTGTGCTGGTGGTACCCCAGAAGTTCAGAGCCTTCCTACTGGGACTGGCTCATGATGTGCCTTTAGCAGGACATTTGGGGATGGACAAGACCTATGACAGGCTTGTCACCCACTTCTACTGGCCCCAAATGCACAAGAGCTCAGATGCTCATTGTAGGACCTGTCCAACTTGCCAGGCAAGTGGGAAGAGCGGAGGGAAGAACAAGGCTCCCCTCCAACCCTTCCCTGTGGTCAGTACTCCATTCCAACGAGTGGGTATTGACATTGTTGGGCCTCTGGACCCCAAGACAGCCATGGGCAACAGGTTCATCCTGGTCTTGGTGGATCATGCCACCCGGTACCCTGAAGCCATCCCTCTGAGGACAGTGACGGCCCCCGTGGTGGGGCGTGCACCGATGGGAATTTTCTCCAGAGTGGGATTCCCTCTAGAGGTGGTGAGCGACAGGGGGACCAACTTTATATCCAAGTATATGAAGTCCCTTTGGCAAGAGTGTGGTGTAACCTACAAGTTCACCACACCTTACCATCCCCAAGGAAATGGGTTGGTTGAAAGATTCAACCGGACCCTGAAGGGCATGATCATGGGCCTGGAAGGTCCAATGAGGCGTAAGTGGGACGTCCTCTTACCATGCCTGCTCTTTGCATACCGCGAGGTGCCACAGAAGTCCCTAGGGTTCAGCCCCTTTGAACTGCTGTATGGTCACCCCGTGAGAGGACCACTGAGTTTGGTAAAGGAAGGCTGGGAGCAATCTCCCAGGAAACCTCCCCAGAATGTATATAGCTACATGCTGGCCTTCAGAAACCAAACCAGGCGCTTCAGACAACTTGCTGAGGCAAATCTGGAAGCTAGCCAGGAGGAGATGAAGCGGTGGTACGACCAGAATGCCACTCTGGTAGAGCTTCAGCCTGGACAGGAGGTGTATGTCTTGGCCCCAGTGGAACCCTGTGCACTTCAGGATAAGTGGACAGGCCCATTTGAGGTTGTGGAGCGCAAGAGCTCAGTGACATACTTGGTGGACATGAAGACGCCCAGGAATCCTTTACGGGTCCTCCATGTTAACCGTCTCAAGCCCCACTTGAAAAGGTCCGAAGTGGGCATGCTGTTGGCCACTGATGATGGAATGGAAGAGGAGTCTGAGCCTCTTCCTGACCTCTTAGTGGCCTGTGAGAAAGATGGGTCAGTGGATGGAGTTAACCTCTCACCCACCCTGACCCCTGAGCAACAGGAAGACTGCCGCCAATTGCTGGGGCAGTTTCAAGATCTGTTCTCCCTGGTTCCTAGTGTCACAGATTGGTGCGTCCATGATGTGGACACAGGAGACAGCTTACCTGTGAAGCATAAGGCTTACAGGGTAACTGACAGGGTCAGGGCCTGCATCAAGGAGGAGGTCTCCAAGATGCTTGCTCTTAGGGTGGTTGAGTCTTCCAGCAGTCCTTGGTCCAGCCCCGTGGTCTTGGTCCCAAAGGCTGCTGCGCCGGGAGCCACACCTGAACTCCGGTTCTGTGTGGACTACAGAGGACTCAATTCAGTCACCAAGACTGACGCGCACCCTATCCCCAGAGCGGATGAGCTCATTGATCGGCTAGGGGCTGCCCGGTTCCTCAGCACGTTTGATTTAACGTCTGGGTACTGGCAGATCGCCTTGACCGATGGGGCAAAGGAGAGGTCCGCATTCTCCACACCAGATGGGCATTTCCAGTTTCGGGTTATGCCATTTGGGATGAAGAATGCCCCTGCCACCTTTCAGAGGTTGGTCAACCAGGTGTTGGTTGGGCTGGATGAGTTCAGTGCCGCCTACCTGGATGACATCGCAGTTTTCAGTGGCACCTGGCCAGAACACCTGCGACACCTCTGGGAAGTGTTGATGGCGCTGCGCAAGGCAGGCCTCACAATCAAGGCAAGCAAGTGCCAGATTGGGCAGGGTTCAGTGGTGTACTTGGGACACCAAGTGGGAAGTGGCAAGGTGGCACCCTTGCAACCCAAAATTGAGACCATCCTGGCTTGGGAACCCCCCAAGACCCAGACTGCAGTGAGAGCCTTCCTGGGGCTCACTGGGTATTACAGGAGGTTTGTCAAGGGCTATGGCACTATTGTGACCCCCTTGACAGAGCTGACTTCTAAGAAGCAGCCCAGGAATGTGATTTGGACTGACACCTGTCAGAAGGCTTTTGACACCCTGAAGACTGCCATGTGCACGGCGCCCGTGCTCCTGATTTCTCCAAGGAATTCATAGTGCAAACAGACGCTTCAGAGCATGGTGTAGGGGCTGTTCTCTCACAGATGACTGAGGAGGGCTGGGACCAACCCGTAGCCTTCATCAGTAGGAGGTTACTTCCACGGGAAAGTAGGTGGAGTGCAATAGAGCGAGAAGCATTTGCTGTGGTCTGGGCGCTGAAGAAGCTAAGACCCTACTTGTTTGGGTCTCACTTCCGGGTTCAGACGGACCACAGGCCCCTCAGATGGTTGATGCAAATGAGGGGTGAGAACCCAAAACTGTTGAGGTGGTCCATCTCCCTACAGGGTATGGACTTCACGGTGGAACACCGCCCTGGCACAGATCACGCCAATGCTGATGGTCTGTCCAGATTTTTCCGCCTTAGTGATGTGGAACTCCCTGGGGAAGGGTAGTTCCCCCACATTTCAGCTGGAGGGGACACGTGTTAGACCTGGCACCTTGGCGTGAGTTTCCCTTCCACTTTTTGCTGTTGTGCCTCAAATGTTTTGCTGGTGTCTGCTACTCAGGGCACTGCGCCACGGCCAACCCGTGCCGCAGTGCAAGTGCTCCCTACTGTAAAGTGTACCTGTGATTGATGTCCATGATTGGTTCATTGGATTTACTGTTGGTCCCTAGTAAAGTGCACCAGGAGTGCCAGGGCTTGTGAATGCCAACACTGCTAGTGGGCCTGCAGCGCTGGTTGCGCCACCCACAGAAGCAGCCTCAAAAGGTGTCTAGGGTCTGCCATTGCAGAACCTGCGTGCAGTCTGGTACTGTCACACTGGCTGGGCAAGTGCACACACTTGCCAGCCCCTAAACCTTCCCTTAACTTCATATTAGTCACCCCTATGGTAGGCCTGAGGGCAGGGTGCATTGTAGTGTAAGGTAGAACATGCCCTGATGTGTGTGGCATGTTCTAATAGTGAATTACTGCCAAATTCGTTTTTCACTATTGTAAGGCTACCAGTTCCCTTTAGGCCAGATGGGCTGCTGGAATTATTACACTCTATAATCCCAGCAGGCTCAGGGAACATGGTAGAAATTAATGTTTAGTATGCCTGAACTCAGAATAATAAAATACTTCTTTTAGTAAAGTTTATTTTAATATCCTGTGTTTGCAAATGCTACTTTTAGAAAGTTAGCATTTGCTGGCCTAACCATTTCAGCCCGCCTCTGCTTGGATGTGGATCTGACTGTCTGGTGTGTGTGAGTGACAGGGCTGGGAGTTGACAGGTAGTGATTAGCAGGATGACCCCTTAGTGGGTGGTGGGAGTTTCCCCTGAATGATGCATCAGGCTGTGCCCCTGCCTCCACAATGCTGGCTCCGCCCTCCTGGGGAGCGACTGATGACTCAGCCTGCACCTGGCCCAGGAAGGACCGAAGCCTGTCAACAAGGTGCTCAGGCTGCCCCTGCCTTCACAATGCCGGCTCCGCCCCCCTGGGGAGCGGCTGATGTGCCTGCCCTCACACTGAATGCAGAAGCCAGAAGTACCCACAACAAGTGCTCAGAGACTGGAGCAGTTATGCAGAGGCCCCCCTGGCTTGCTAGAACAAAAGAAACTGGGTATAAAAGAAGGAGCCCTGCTCCTTGTAAATTAGATCCTGTTTGTGCTACAAGAGAAACTCTGCCCGAAGAGAAGGACCTGGAAGGACTACAAGGAGGAGTGCTGACTCTGGCCTGTGTCTGGTGCCTTGCTGCCAAAGGAGAGGAAAAGAAAAAGACTACAAGAGACTTTTGCTTTTATTTTGAACTTTGTGCCAAACTCTGCTGAGAGATCTCCAAGGGCTTGCCTGTGAACTTGCCAGCTGACCAGCGCCCCAGGAACAGTGGGCGCTATCCCCTGACAGAGGAACCACTGCAAGACGCTGTTTTCCTTTTGCGAGCCTCTCCAGGAAAAGCAGAGCGCGCTCTGACAATCGCGCTTTCTAGCACCACTCTGGGAGCTGCCCTCGCTCTAAACAAAGTGACTGTCGCCTGCCTGGCCCCGAGCATCGTGAAGACCAGCCCAGCTGATCCAACCACCGTGACTGGCCCCGAGCTGCAGCTCGCATCGTGAAGAGAAGGTGGCGCCCGGTGCCTGCTTGCACCCCTTCGAGTCTTGTGCCCCTGAACTCGCCGCCGCTGAAACAGCTGTTGCGTGGGGCGCCTGATCGTCGCCTGGATAGAAAGAGGCCCGCGCCGAGGATCGCTACCCCGTTTGCGTGCATCCCCTGTGTCAGGAAATCTCAAGGCGCTTCATCAGCCCGGCCCGCGCCGCAACGCCAACCCCCGAGCCAGAGCCGAGCCGCCGCTCGCTCCAACGTCGGAAGGAAGACACCGCGACGCGGATCACCACGCTGAACTGTGCCCAGGCTGCTTCAACAAGAAAAGGTACTGTGTCCTGCCCCGCGGTGCGAGCATCTGTCTTGCTTCGCTCGCACCGCCCGCTGCCTCGCCTCGCCCCAGGAGCCGCGTGCTGAGCGCTCCCAGGGCCCCCGCTCTCTCCCCCGCCAGCCGCGCACAGCCGTGCAGCGCGCAGAGAGAGGCGGACTTTGACTCCCCGGCCGCCGCCCCCGCCAGAAGCGTGAGGGTGGGTAGACCGGGCCCGCTTTTCCAGCGCGGAGGAGCCGAGGGGCGCAGAGAGGTCCACGGACAGCCCGGGGTGACCCTGGCTGATAAGGAACAGCGCCTGCAGAACCACAACGATACCTTGAAGAGCCTGACCCCCCTTTTTGTGTAAAAGGAACTTAAAGAACTGTTTGGGAATACCACTAAACAAAGATTGCTTATTGCTAAGAAAGAACTGTGGCAACTTAACCTAAAGTACACTGGAACCGTGTTAAGTGAACCAAGACTGTATTTACAAGCCTGCTTGAAATTTATATAAAGAAGATATATTTTTACAAATACAGTTTGGTGTCATTGTGTGGTGGGTTGGTGGTGCTGGTGTAATGTTGCAAATGTTTAACCCTACATGCCCCAGAGATTAGCCTAAGACTGCTTAAGCCACACTACCTAGAGGGTAAGCAGAGGTTGTCTTGAAGGTAACCCTCAGCCCTGACGGGGAAGAGAGAGGCCCTGCTTGTCGCCAGTGCTGCACTGCGCCAACCAGAGACTCCCCCTTCCTACAGGTGGTGCACTAGGGGTGGCAGTTTGCCAATTTAGGTGCTAGTCGTTCGGAAGAGAGAGAGAGAGAGAGAGAGAGAGAGAGAGAGAGAGAGAGAGAGAGAGAGAGAGAGAGAGAGATGTGCAACAATAGGCTAAATAGTACACGTGCGACATTGGGGGTAACAGTGTATTAAGGTAGGCTATTCAGCGCATTACACAACATGAGACAGTACGGGTCTGTGTTAGAATTTCGAAAGCATGCAGTTTGCGACGGACGAGCATTTAGGCAGGGTAGAGGGGGCATGCATTGAGTAAAAGACACCATTGTATCGCACTTCTCGCACTCTCGGTCCGCCGACCAGTCAAGTCAGCGCCTCAGTCGCACAAAAACATGTTCTCATAGTTTCAGACATACGTGACACGTGTCCATTCGCACAGCACGGATTGAGGGTGATCGTTTTTCATTATGTCATTCAACTTATTGGTTCTTTCGTTGCAAGAACAGTTTGCGGGTGTGCTTAGGTGCCATCTGGCAACGTTAGTCCGCTTCGTGTATCAGACATGGCGGAGCTTCAGATCTTCACCATACCTCGGTCGTGATCTCCAGTGTACCCTGTAGGGGGAGGAAAAGAGGGGAAGGGAGGGGGGGACAACATTCGAGCATATCAAATGCATGGGTACGAAAGTCCTTTACTTACCTCATACTCGTCTTATCTCCTCGGGATAGAATCCCTGGGGTCTTGATTTCTGGAACCAGGGGGGGGGGCAGTGTGTCCTTATACTTATAAGCCGTGTGTAGGGAAATGTTAAAAAAATCGGAGGTACTTAGTGCGAGGTTTCTAGTTGGTAGGTGTATCTAGCTATCGGGGTCCTTAAATCTCTTTCAACGCTGCGATGTTCTAGGGTTTATCAGTTCTCCGGTCAACTCTGTTCCCTAGTACCTTTTGAGTGCCGTACCTTTATAACATTCTATTATTTACACCGCTCCACTTTACCCATCCTCGGAGGTCGAGGTCCTCCTCCATGCGTTAGTTCCTGGGCCAGTCGCATATTTGGAGGCAGAGTATTGTGTCTTGGATTCGATCCTTCCTCCGGGGCTGGGCAACCATCTTCTAAAAACCTTAAAGAGAGAACAAAGCAGGGTGCACAAAAACTCTCCCGCTGACCCCACATTTTTCAAAGAAAAACATGCAATACCCGTTTCATAGTTCGGAAAACCTTTATTTGCACAATCGTTCAGCATGCAGATATGACAGTGCAATCGTATTTGGTCGGGCACGGCAATGGCTAAAGTGCGTACAGTAGGGGGGGTTATTTTGCAGTATTGGGAGTATTAAGAATATTAAAAAGGCTTATTCCTTCACTTGCAGGGAACTAAAATGTCTATCGATAGTTGAGGGGTCAAGGGGCATTCATTTCATAGTTGGCAGTACAGTTGGACTAGTTGCGATCAAATTTCCTATATGTATACCGTGTGCGTGTGTCGTAAGCGAGGTTATGTATCGGCTACAATAAACATCATAATAAATTGTACATTTGAAAAGAAAATTTTTCACGGGACCCTTTTACATGTTCGTCGAGTGAACCCTCCCTCTTTTTCGTCAAGTGTACAAAGGATCATATACATATTTCGAAACATCGAGTCTTTTTTTAGCAAAAACACCACGAGGCGTTCGCAAGTTCTCATTGATTCCGGCGCCATTTTGGGCGGGGCCGGGTTAGTCCGGAAGTAGCATCAGAGACAAAATGTTTCCCATAACCGGCGGTTGGACCAGAGTCCTCTTCGGCAGTTCAAACACTCGTGCTAACAGAAGGGGTGGCTATGTCGTGGTTATTTTCGTTAGCGACCAAGGCAGTCGTTCCTCACCGGGAGCCGGCAGGGGCCGAGGGCTCCTGGGACTTTTGTAGAATCTTCAAGGCGGTGGGGATGCTTGTCGGAGGTGGGGGCTCGTGCCCCGGTGGGCAAGCGTCCGAGTTACATTGCTGGTCAAAGTTACTCTAGCGGCCTAGACCCGCCTTCCAGGGGGCCCAGACGCCATTTTGAGGCCTGCAGCAGCCGCCCTTCGTCGAGTCTGCAAGAGTGGAGGAGACCTTTTGGAGTGAAAGAAAAAGGAACTCTGTGTCGTAGGAGCAGGACATTCGGCCTCAAGTCTCATGTCCAGTGCTGCGGAAGTATGGCTACCTGCGGCGCATGTTCGGTGCTGCGCAAGTATCGGCGCCGTTGCATGTTCGGTGCTGTGCAAGTATCGGCACCGTTGCATGTTCGGTGCTGCGCAAGTATCGGCACCGTTGCATGTTCGGTGCTGCGCAAGTATCGGCACCGTCCGGCTGGAGGATTTCGGTGCCGGGCCGAGGGCTGGGAAGCCTCCTATCCGTGGAGGTGGGAGAGGCTCGTCCGCGTCGCCTCTCCCTCCCAGCCCGACCTGGACTAATTTTCGCGGAGGTATGTACAAGACATCCCCCCCAGAGTTGTCGCAGCCATTATTCAAGAAAGAAGTGGCGCCTGGCGTGTCGCTGCGGCCATTACGGAGGAGAAAAGAAAGAAGTGTCCCGTCCGTCTCTGGGCCGGGCTTCCGGTGGACGTCGGCCGGACGCCCCTTGCTCTGGCCCCATGAACGGGTTCCTTGGCTTATCGGCTGCAGCCGGATCCAGTTGGCCCCAGTCCCCGGCCATTGGTGGCCGGACCGGGAGAGCATGTGGCGGGACTACCTGAAACTGTCGCGTGCCACCGCGGCCAGACTGGGAGAGGGAGTCGAGGACATAGACATCCCTCCCCTAGAACTCTCCAGTGTGGTCAAGGCGATCCCCTGGCTGGGTCCCGCTGGCCCCTGTCTCTCCTCCGGCTCCGCCCTATGTTACGATTTCTTGGCCGACTGTTGGCGGCAGGACCCGCCTTATATGGGTTGCTGCCGGCTGGGCGTAGCCGCAACCCTGCCCCACCTTGGAAGTTTCTAGAGTGGGGGGGGTGTTCTGCTGACTTTTATTTTCTACAGTTTACCGTTCTTGTTTCTAACGTTTCCTGTTGTTAGGGCATTAATAGGTGTTGTTATTACGTATTGTTATTGTTTCTCGCTCGTTATGTTAAAAAAATAAAAGTTCATGTTCATCAGTGGCCTACTGATTTCGTTTTCCCATTCCTTTCTTTCCAGGTTGTTTCATGCTAAAGCTTCTGTTAACACAAGTTAAGTAACACGGAAACACAGGCAGAGGGATGACGTAGATTCATGCATCACGTACACACAAACTCAGACGGGGAGACAGTACAAGTATTATATACAAAGACCCAAGACAAACATACAACAGTTATTGGCCATAATTATCTTTTTCTGTATGCTGCGCATACTTATTGTTCTGAGTTAACCCTTACCTCGAAATACCCTAAACTTTTCCCTATTTGGCTAAACGTTAGAATGCTTGATCACGTGTGTACATTATTCTTTTTGCTTTATTCGGGGTTTGTCGTGGTTGATTTAGAGCTAGACTGGGTTTCCCGTCTTAGCGCTGTTTGATCTATGAGGACTCGAACATGTCGCTGAAATCGGCCTGGCGAAATCTGTGCCATCGGGCATAATCGAACGTGGTGGTTCTATCTGGCCTGTCCATGTCGGTCTGATTCATCTTTGTCTCGCGCCTTTTCCCTTTCTGCCGGCCTGTTATTCCTGTCGGCCCTCCGCTCCTACTCTTGTTTAGTAGAGTCGGACATTGGGCTTTCCAGTGCCCGGCATATTTACAAAAAGCACATTGGTTTTGCCCTAAGTCTGGTCGCCCTGTGCGCAGTGTCGGGGGATTACTTTCGGGTCGTTGTGTCCTGGGGTTGTCCTGTCGATATATTCCTTTACCTACTCTGTCCTCGTCTTTTTTCTTTTGTTGCATTGCTTCTTTGCGCCACATACCGAGACTGTCGAGCATAATAGGCGTTGTCTTATTATCACGAAGGGCTATTTCTAACGTTTCTATTTTATCAAGATCGAAGGATCCTATCAGTGGCCACTGTTTCTCTTGATTTTCTTTGGTATACCGGTGCCACAGTTTACTATAGGCTATGGTAACTAATCCATAGTTTATGAACATGTCTTTATTAGGGGTGCCTTCCAGCGGAGCTAGATGATCCACCTCTAATAAACGGTCCGGGCTGAACCAACTATCGACCAGTGGGGAGAAGACAGACATGACGGCTCGCGAAGAGGACAAAAAGTCAGCACTGCCTATCTTATCACTGCGTGCAAAGACTAGACAGAATATTTCTATTCTACGTTGTTTGCAGGCAGTGAATACCTCATGAACCAATAACAAATAAACAATAAACGACCAGTGGGGAGAATAAGTAGGCCCGCAAAAGGTCTGCGTCCTCTACCCTTTCACTATCTGCAAAGGGGAACCTGTTCTTTCCTGTTTGCAGATAGAGAATCTCCAGAAAACAATCCGCGAACAGTAGTTTGGGGTAAAAAACAATTAATCAGTGCCGAAAAACATTTAATCAGTGGGGGAGAAAGATAGGCACGCTGGCTGCGTTACTTATCCTTCACTGTTTGCAAAGAGAAAGAGCCTACTGTTTCTCCGTTTGCAGACAGTGAATCTCCAAATAGGTCAACAAAGAGTAATACTAGTATTTTCTGAACAATTAAACAACTATTTCGTAATTCGTCGTGTCTACACGACCTTACCCGGACCGTATGGACAGTTTCTTGTCTTCCGAATCCAGCGCCCGATCGTCCTCTTTTCCTCGTATTCCTCGTGGCACTCCTGATGGTTCCCAGTCAGGACCGTAGATCACTCGAGAGAGGTCTGTTCGGAACCAGTGAAGTTCGGATGATCGGCTGCCAGACGAGGGTCTATTGGGCAAGAGCTCTCCCGATCGTTGCAGTCGTTCACTCTGTCGTCAGGACCTCTCCCACTGGATCCACGAGTCACTGATGGGCCCCACGCTTGGGACGCCAATTGTGAAAACTAAGGTCAATGGACAATCGATATTTGCCCGGCGGTATCGCCTCTATAACCCACGAAATATTAATCAATGAAGAGGCAGGCGCTGGAGACGGGAAGGCAGGAAACAAGGTTTATTCTCTCCGGAGGAGAACACATCAGTTCAGACAGCAGGTATCGTCACGAGGTGCTCTAACCGCATCTCTGAGGCCTGGCCTCTTATACACAGTTAAATGAATTTTATTGCAGGTAACACAGTCTTGTAATGCTTTGAAGTATGAAAGGATATCCTCCGAATCTCCCCTTCAAGCCCGTTCCCACACATATTTACAGTTGAAGTCCCCACCCCGGTTACAACAGGTGATGACTATCGCGCAGCTGGACATTCCGCTGATTCATGGAATGTGGGGGTGTGATCGGATCTCGTGGGATGGGGGCTTTGATCAACTCGGGGGTCCTTTGATGAGGGAAGCTTTCTACTGTACAGGGAGGGGCAATAAACAGTATCGGCAGAGCTAGGTGTCGGCCTGGGAACGAGGAATCAAAAGGGTCTGGGACCATGAAAGGAATGAAGGGAGGTGTCGCGCTGGGGACAGGATGGGGCTCTGAGGCAGAGCTGCGCTGAAGGGGGGTTTATGACCCAAAGCATGCGAGAGTGGGGGGTTGTCTGCGTGCGGGCTTTGCGAGGGCGAAGGGCTATGCTGGGGGCCGGTGGCGTGCGGAGGGTGGTTCTGATCGGGGCACCTAAAATGGCGGGTGCGTACGACAAAAAGTTGGGCATCAGGGAAAAAGGGCAAGATGGCGCAGATAATGTTTACCAAACTGTACTAATTTTCCACACCCAGGCAGGGAGGGACCAATGATTCTCTGTGCCGTCCCAGGCATAGATTTCTTTTCAAAAAACAAGGGAACCCAAAGAAGTACCAAGGACCTTGGGCAATAGATTATTAAGGAAAACAGTGGTCCTTAGAAAAAGGAATTTATCAGTACAGTATAACATATATACTCAAATAAGTACTATATCTCAGAGTTTTCAGTGCCCAGCCGGGCCTGAATTTTAATTTCAAGTATAAAAATTATACAATGACCACAGAGTCTGATTTAGGAGTTGATAGGGTACAAGCCTGCACCTATCCAAAGTACATTCGAACAGCGTTCGAGGAAGGAAAGATAGGGGTAAACAAAGAGGAAGCAAAGAAGTTCAGGCAAAAAGAACATGGGAGCCAACTGTCCCTTGCATCATTAATATCAATCACAAGCAAATTAGGACAAACAATAACTGTAACAAAATTAACATAATAGACAGGTTACAGAATTGTCAGAAAGTGTCGACGGCGTTTCGATCCCCCGGCTCCTATTGAACTGGGATCATCATCAGGACTTTCTAATTTATTGCCTGTAAGAACTTTTGTCATAAGCCTTATGGCGCAAGGATTACTCTTTTATATCGAGTTGGAGTGAACGTAGTGTACATTGCCTCCGTTGAGACTCGGTAAGCATCAACCTTGCAGAGTTACAATTTGCGCAAATGCAGAGAATACTGCTTTGCTCTACGGTCGAGCAGATTCCAACTCGGCGTGCACAATGGCAGCGAGCCGACTTCTCAGCAATCCGGAAGTGGATTGCTGAGAAGTCGGCTCGCTGCCATTGTGCACGCCGAGTTGGAATCTGCTCGACCGTAGAGCAAAGCAGTATTCTCTGCATTTGAAAGAGTGCGCAAATTGTAACTCTGCCCCCACAAGACCCGAATCATTTATATCTGCGGCATCGATGGATTTTAAAGACTGATGCCAGTTTGTCCATCAAATAGATACGGAGGCATTGTACCCCCAACTCGCTGCAAGGGAGTAATTCGTGCTCTGCAAGGTTGATGCTTACCGAGTCTCAACGGAGGCAATGTACACTACGTTCACTCCAACTCGATATAAAAGAGTAATCCTTGCGCCATAAGGCTTATGACAAAAGTTCTTACAGGCAATAAATTAGAAAGTCCTGATGATGATCCCAGTTCAATAGGAGCCGGGGGATCGAAACGCCGTCGACACTTTCTGACAATTCTGTAACCTGTCTATTATGTTAATTTTGTTAAGTTATTGTTTGTCCTAATTTGCTTGTGATTGATATTAATGATGCAAGGGACAGTTGGCTCCCATGTTCTTTTTGCCTGAACTTCTTTGCTTCCTCTTTGTTTACCCCTATCTTTCCTTCCTCGAACGCTGTTCGAATGTACTTTGGATAGGTGCAGGCTTGTACCCTATCAACTCCTAAATCAGACCCTGTGGTCATTGTATAATTTTTATACTTGAAATTAAAATTCAGGCCCGGCTGGGCACTGAAAACTCTGAGATATAGTACTTATTTGAGTCTATATGTTATACTGTACTGATAAATTCCTTTTTCTAAGGACCACTGTTTTCCTTAATAGTCCCAGGCATAGAGGCACCAATGATTCTCTGTGCCGTCCCAGGCAGGGAGGCACCAATGATTCTCTGTCCCGTCGCTGGCAGGGAGGCACCAATGATGCTCTGTGCCGTCCCAGGCGAGGAGGCACCAATGATTCTCTGTCCCGTCCCAGGCATCGAGGCACCAATGATGCTCTGTGCCGTCGCAGGCAGGGAGGCACCAATGATGCTCTGTCCCGTCCTGGGCAGGGAAGCACCAATGATGCTCTGTCCCGTCCTGGGCAGGGAGGCACCAATGAGGCTCTGTGCCGTCCCAGGCAGGGAGGCACCAATGATTCTCTGTCCCGTCGCTGGCAGGGAGGCACCAATGATGCTCTGTGCCGTCCCAGGCGAGGAGGCACCAATGATTCTCTGTCCCGTCCCAGGCATCGAGGCACCAATGATGCTCTGTGCCGTCCTGGGCAGGGAGGCACCAATGATGCTCTGTCCCGTCCTGGGCAGGGAGGCACCAATGATGCTCTGTCCCGTCCTGGGCAGGGAGGCACCAATGAGGCTCTGTGCCGTCCCAGGCAGGGAGGCACCAATGATGCTCTGTGCTGTCACAGGCAGGGAGGCACCAATGATGCTCTGTGCCGTCCCACGATGAACTCCATCCACTCCGGATCTCCGACAGACCCCTGCCCTCACCACGTCTTCAACAAAGCCGATGCTGTCATCGCACCCCACCTGCGGGACATCATCAACACCTCCTTCGACACCGCGACCTTCCCGGAGAGCTGGAAGCACGCCGAACTCAGCGCTCTACTTAAGAAACCATCAGCCGACCCCACCGACCTCAAGAACTACCGCCCCATCTCGCTGCTCCCGTTTCCGGCAAAAGTCATCGAGAAGACAGTCAACAAGCAACTGGCCGCCTTCCTCGAGACAAACGGTTCCCTCGACCTCTCGCAGTCTGGCTTCCGGACCAACCACAGCACCGAGACCGCCCTGATCGCAGCTACCGATGACATCCGATCCCTGCTCGACAACGGAGAAACAGCGGCCCTCATCCTCCTGGACCTCTCCGCGGCCTTCGACACTGTCTGCCACCGTACCCTAGTACAGCGCCTCAGCAACGTCGGAATCCAGGAGAAGGCACTGGAGTGGATCACCTCCTTCCTCGCCGGAAGAAGACAGAGAGTCCGCCTCCCCCCGTTCAGATCGGAGGCCACCGAAGTCATCTGCGGCGTTCCTCAAGGCTCCTCGCTCAGCCCAACACTCTTCAACGTCTACATGAGCCCCCTCGCAGCCATCGCACGCCAGCACAACCTCAACATCATCTCCTACGCCGACGACACCCAGCTGATCCTCTCCCTCACCAACGACCCCGCCACAGCCAGAGCCAACCTGCACGAAGGGATGACAGACGTAGCCAAATGGATGTCGAACAGCCGCCTGAAACTGAACTCGGACAAGACGGAAGTCCTCATCCTGGGATCATCACCCTCCGCCTGGGATGACTCTTGGTGGCCCCCCGCCCTGGGCAGCGCACCCAAACCCACAGACCACGCACGCAACCTGGGCTTCATCCTGGACTCCTCCCTGTCCATGACCAGACAGGTCAACGCCGTCTCCTCGTCGTGCTTCAACATCCTGCGCATGCTACGTAAGATCTTCCGATGGATCCCCACCGAGACCAGAAAGACGGTCACCCAGGCCCTCGTCACCAGCCGTCTGGACTACGGCAACTCCATCTACGCCGGAACCACCGCCAAACTCCAGAAGAAACTCCAGCGGATCCAGAACACCTCAGCACGACTCATCCTGGACATCCCCCGCCGCAGCCACATCTCCGGACACCTGAGAGACCTGCACTGGCTCCCGGTCAACAAAAGAATCACCTTCCGGCTCCTCACCCACGCACACAAAGCCCTACACAACCAAGGCCCAGGATACTGTGAGAAGTTGGCCTGCTTTATGATGCTCACTAGTTCTAGTGATCACCTTGTATCATGCCAAGCAATCCCCGGCTCCGGCAGCAGATTAGCCCAGCACCATGTGACTCTGGGCAATAGCTCGCTTAATCTTCCCGACGGCCCCCCAGCGCCTAGAGACCCTTACGGGTGATTGTGCGCTTTACAAATGTGGACTTTACTTTTACTTTTTATGGTGCAGGTTGTAAAGTCAACCTTATAGACAAGCTATCCTAGGGGTAGCATGGACTAAGCAGTCTTAGGCTAAACTCTGTAAAGGCATGTGAAGCAAGCTGTTTTACCATACACAATCCCTTGAATACCAAATGAAAGGACACCACACAGATATATATTGAAAATATATATAGATTTATTATTACAAATATCCCTGATACTCTTTATGAGCACAGAAGCAAATGCGTTAAAACAAAACACAGTTTCAATACACAAAAGTTGCACAATATGGATGAGCCCTAGGGGCCACCTAAACCATATACTAAAATAGTGGTATAAGAACCACTATGGGGAAAGTGAAGAGGCCTAGGGCCTGGGGAATCGCTGGAGCTGTTCGGGACTAACAGTGAAGAAGTCGGGAAAGGCCCGCGGGACTCGGGAGCAGTGCGGAAAGTGCACGCTTTACCAATGCAATGTCAATGGTGCGTAAAAAGTACAAAGTTAGTTAGAAAGGAACCTTCCGAGTGACCTAGAAAGCTGAAACTTGAGACACAGACACTAGAGGTGTGTACCAGTGTGGGAACACCGGCGGAGCTGAGTTACCTCACCCACAGGAAGCGGGTGCATAGGGTCGAAGTAGTGTCGGGTTTCGTCACGCAGGTCGATGGTGCTTGGAGATGAAGATGCTGCAGGCGGCTCGATGTGAAGAGTTCCGGTGGATCCAAGGGTGGATCTGAAGAGGTGAAGACCTGAAAGCAGAGGGGACAATGTTCAAAGTCACTAGCCAGTGACTACCGTGGAACCAGAGTGGAACCAGGCGATGTCGGGTGCAAACAGGCGTCGAGGTGTAGCTTCTCTCTGCAGCCACGTGGACACGAGGGGTCGAAGACGTCCAGGAGTCGGTCACGAGCTGTCCCACGCAGGCTTCTCGCTGTTGGCGGTGTCGGCGACTTGATAGATGCAAACAGGCCTTGGGTAATGCAAGCCACGCAGGAATCGAAAAAAAGCTTGTCACTCGGACCAGCAAGGTCAGAGCAGGGGCTCCTTTTTACAGGAGCAAGGGCAAGTCTGGAGCAACCAGACCCGCAGTGAACGTTGTAGGTTTCGTTGCCAAGATGGCCACTAGCCGCGTGGCAAGTGGACGGTTAGGCGCGTCGAGTGGCACGATGCAAAAGGGCCCCACGCAGATCGTGGAGATGCTGGGGGGCTGATCTTCGGTGCAAGGGCTGCTCGAGGTTGGGGCTTCTCAAACCCCAAAGCACAGCGTCGAGGGTGCCTCTGATGCTGCGCAGTCAGCGTTTCGGGGGTCTTCCAAGATGTCCGGTCCCACGTCTCTCGGTGCCTCCACGGGTCCCTTCTTTGCAGGGACTGTGGATCGGGCTGTGAGAAGTCTGGGAGTCTGGGTCTTGTCAGGCTCTGGGCTCGGGCTCCGGCGGGAGGCGGCGGCAAAGCAGACGTCGAGTTGCTGGTTGGTGCCTGTGTTCACAGGGTGGTCACTCCTTGGCCACAAGGGAGATTCTCTTCCGTCTTCTGTGCAGCAGAATGTCGAAGTCCAGTCTTCTTCTGTATTTCAAGTTGATTCAGGATGATCTGAAGTCTCAGGACACAGCTCCCACTTTTATTCGAATCTGGGGGGCCGGATCACGTACTAGGTCCCTCCTCTGGGTGGAACCAGGAATGGGGGTGGTTACACCCCCTTTCCTTTGTCCAGTTTCGCGCCAGGACTGGGGCTGGAAAGCCCCAGCACCGGTTTGAACTGGCCTATGCACAGGGACACCTTGTGTGCCCCAGGCATGTCTGATTCTTTTCAGCCCTGTCCTACCCAATACACAAAATCCTGTCTGGAGTGGTGCTAGCACCTCCCCAGGCAGGAAACCCTTTGTCCAAGCTGCCCTCGCTGGAAGGACTCCCAGCAGCAGGAGGTCAGACTTGTGTCTGTGGTGGCAGCATCCATTTTGTGATGCTAAGGCTCTGTTTAACTTTAACCGGGGTTCAGGCTAGGTACATGTCGTGTCCCTCTAGAAGGGTGGAATGCTACCCCCGTCGCCAGAACTGGCGAGGGGGTAGTATTCCAATTCGTATGACACCTTACTCGACATGTTTTGATAAAGCCAAACCTAAGATAGCATTTAACCGCGAGGATTATAATGCACTTAAGAGTATATGGTATGGCAATATCATGGGACAGCTAAAGGACATGGTTCCGAAAGCTGCAGACAGGCTCAGCTCATGCCAGAGCACCATCTCACATATTTCCAAGCACTCTGCCTCCAGGATTGATGAGGCCTTCCATAGGAGTGACTGATAGGAACATATGTGTCCATTTTAGGTTAGGTATAGGCATACTACACCTAAGTAAGGGGTGGTTACACCGACTTACCCCAGCTGAGTGATCAGCCAGTTGTGCCAAATATGGAGGCCAGGCCAGGGGTGGCACAATACATGCTGCAGCCCCTGGTAGGCCTTGGAAGCACCTATGCCCTGGGTACCCGGGTACACTGTTACAGGGGCCAATAAGGTGAACCAGTTCCAATTTCGTTATGCACCTAAAGTACATGGGTTACAATTTAGAGAGAGAACAGCAGGCTGTGGGTCTGATTAGCAGGCCCACAGCCACATTAAGTCATAAACCAGTGAAGCAAAAAGCAAAAATTTGGGGTGACCATAGGATAGCAGACCCTACTCTCCTACACAACCCCTCCCCCAAACGCAGGGACATTAGACTAACCTTGACCAGTTGTGTCTTCATGTTCTAAGTGGAAGTACCTGGAGAGACCATCTGCATTACCATGGTCAGTCCCTGGGCGGTGCTCCACTGTAAAGTCCATCCCCTGTAGGGAAATGGACCACCTGAGCAGTTTGGGGTTTTCACCCTTCATCTGATTAAGCCATAAGAGGGGCTTATGGTCGGTCTGAATCTTGAAGTGAGTGCCAAACAAGTATGGTCTCAACTTCTTCAGGGCCCACACCACAGCAAAGGCCTCCCTCTCAATGGCTGACCAACGTTTCTCTCTGGGGGTCAGCCTTCTGCTAATGAAAGCAATGGGCTGGTCTTGACCATCTACATTAAGTTGTGAAAGCACAGCTCCCACTCCCAACTCAGAAGCATCTGTTTGGACAATAAACTCTCTGGAGTAGTCAGGACTCTTCAGGATAGGTGCAGAGCACATGGCCTTCTTCAGGTCATCAAATGCCTTTTGACAGTATTCTGTCCACTGAACCTTTTTGGGCATCTTCTTGGATGTCAGATCATTAAGAGGAGTCACAATAGACCCATAGTTCTTAACAAACTTCCTGTAGTACCCAGTCAGGCCCAAGAAAGCTCTGACCTGAGTCTGGGTAGTTGGAGGATTCCAGTCCTTTATGGTCTGAATCTTACTCTCCAGTGGTTGAACTTGGCCTCCACCCACAAGGTGGCCCAAGTACACAACCTTACTCTGCCCTATCTGGCACTTGGTTGCCTTGATAGTGAGGCCTGCCTTTTGCAGAGCCTCTAGCACTTCCTTCAGGTGGACCAGGTGATCCTCCCAGGTGGAGCTAAAGACAGCAATATCATCCAGATATGCTGCACAAAAGTCATCCAACCCAGTAAGGACTTGATTCACCAACCTTTGGAAGGTGGCAGGTGCATTTTTCAGACCAAAGGGCATCACCACAAATTGGTAATGCCCACTGGGGGTAGAAAATGCTGTCTTGGCTTTAGACTCCTCAGCTAACCTGATTTGCCAGTAGCCAGCTGTCAAGTCGAATGTGCTCAAATACTTGTCAGAAGCCAATTTGTCTATGAGCTCATCTGCTCTTGGAATTGGGTGTGCATCTGTCCTAGTGACAGCATTGAGTCCTCTGTAGTCCACACAGAACCTCATCTCTCTCTTCCCATCTTTGGTGTGAGGTTTGGGGACCAGAACCACTGGGCTAGCCCAGGGGCTCTCTGAAGGCTCAATGACACCTAACTCCAGCATCTTTTGTACCTCTGCCTTGATACAGTCTCTGACATGGTCAGGCTGCCTGTAAATTTTGTTCTTTACAGGAAGACTATCACCAGTGTCCACCACATGGGTACACCAGTTAGTCTGACTGGGTGTCAGGGAGAACATATGTCGAAATGACTGCAAAACCTGTCTACAGTCATGTTGCTGATGTTCAGTGAGGCTGCCATCTAAGGCCACACCATCAACTGAGCCATCCTCAGGGTTCTGAGTCAGCAGGTCTAGGAGAGGATCACTCTCTTCCTCCTGCCCCTCATCTGTAGCCATGAGCAAGCCCATGTCTGCCCTGTCAACATATGCTTTCAGCCTGTTAATATGGAGCACCCTGTAAGGGCTCCTGGGAGTTCCAAGGTCCACCAAGTAGGTAACTTCTCCCTTTTTCTCCATGATTGTATGGGGCCCAGACCATCTGTCTTGGAGTGCTGCTGGGGCCACTGGCTCCAACACCCATACCTTCTGTCCAGGCTGGTACTCAGTCAGGACAGCCTTTTGGTCATGCCAGGCTTTCTGTAAGGCCTGGCTAGCCTCAAGGTTTTTGGAGGCCTTCTCCATATACTCAGCCATCCTGGAGCGGAGACCAAGTACATAGTCCACTATGTCTTGCTTGGGCTTTTTGAGAGGTAACTCCCATCCTTCCCTCACCAGACATAGGGGTCCTCTTACAGGATGTCCAAACAACAATTCAAAGGGGCTGAAGCCAACTCCTTTTTGTGGGACCTCTCTGTAAGCAAACAGAAGCCAGGGCAGAAGGATATCCCATCTTCGCCTGAGCTTCTCAGGTAATCCTTTGATCATGCCCTTTAGGGTCTTGTTGAATCTCTCAACCAGCCCATTGCATTGTGGATGATAGGGAGTGGTGAACTTATAGTTAACACCACATTCCTTCCACATAGCTGTCAAGTAACCTGACATGAAGTTTGCACCTCTATCAGATACTACCTCCTTAGGAAACCCCACTCTGGAGAAAACTCCAAGTAAGGCCCTGGCCACAACAGGAGCTGTTGTGGTCCTAAGTGGAATTGCCTCTGGGTACCTGGTGGCATGGTCCACCACCACCAGTATGAATCTGTGCCCAGATGCTGTAGGGGGATCCATTGGACCAACAATGTCAATCCCCACTCTTTCAAAGGGCACCCCCACCACAGGTAGTGGTATTAGGGGGGCCTTTGTGGTACCACCTGCTTTGCCACTTGCTTGGCAGGTTACACAGGAGCGACAAAACTCCTTTGTATCTTCTGACATGTGAGGCCAGTGAAAGTGACAGACAAGTCTGTCCCATGTTTTGTTCTGGCCTAGGTGCCCTGCTAAGGGAATATCGTGTGCCAAGGTAAGAAGGAAGCCCCTAAATTGCAGAGGTATGACCAACCTCCTGGTTGTACCAGGCTTGGGGTCTCTACCCTCTGAATAAAGGAGCCCATCATCCCAATAAACCTTATGGGTACCTTGAGCATTCCCAGCAGCCTCAGCAGCAGCCTGCTGTCTGAGGGGTTCAAGAGAAGGACAGGATAACTGAGCCTGCCCCAAGTCTGCCCTAGAAGGTCCCCCTGTCCCCAGAAACTCAACCTGATCAGGTTCAAGTTCTATAGGGACAGTTCCTTCAGGGGTCTCAGAATCATCTTCCTGTGAAGGCTGATCCTCACTTGTAGGCATTTGGGAAGGCACAGCCTTTGCCCTCCTGTTCCTTGTCTTGGAAGGTACTTGGTCCATTGTTCCAGGATCCAAGACCTGAGGTTCAGAGAGGCACTTTTTGGCCTGTGACCTGGTCACAGCAAGGACATGTGATGATATCCCTAACATCTCTGCATGAGTCCTGTACTCAACTTCTGATCATAGAGAGCTCTCCAGGTCATTGCCCAACAAACATTCTACTGGGAGATCAGCACTAACCACAACTCTTTTTAGGCCAGTTACCCCTCCCCAGGAGAAGTTAACAATTGCCACACTATGTGTAGTAGTGACATTGCTGGCATTGGTCACCAGGTAATTATCACCTGATATGTACTGTCCAGGGTCCACAAAGCTAGGCGTCACCATAGTGACACTGGCACATGTGTCCCTGTATGCTTGAGCCACTTTTTCATTAATTAAAGGTGTCTGTCTGTACTTGCCCAAATTATTGAGACTGACAGTAGGGGAGAAATCAATCTCCCCATCACAGATCAGAACAGCCTGTGTGGGGACTCTGACTAGGTCAGAATCTCCATCAGTTCCCAAGGTGATACCCACTACCCCCTTAGTCTGTGGTCCAACACTGCTAGCTGTACTAGTGGGTGCAGGTGCCTTAGGGGCTGCAGTGTTGGGGGCTCCACCCTTTTTACAATCACTTGTCCAGTGAGTGGTGTTTTTGCAAAAGCTACACCAGGGTTTTCTTTGACCTTCTTTCTTCTTCTTCTTGGAAGTTTGGGACCCACCCTCAGTATTAGTTTGGGACCCTGTTGAAGACTTCTGGTCTTTAGCTTTCTGCTCCCCACCCTTCTGGTCTGTTTTCTTTTGGTCACCACCCTGGTTCTGGTTCTGGTTCTTTTGCTTAACTCTGGTTCTAACCCATTTGTCTGCCCTCTTTCCCAATTCTTGGGGAGAGGTTAGATCTGAGTCAACCAAATGTTGATGCAACTGCTGGTTCTGACAGTTATTTAAAATCTGTTCTCTCATAAGCAAATTGTACAATCCTTCATAGTCTGTAACCTTACTTCCCAGCAACCAGCCCTCCAGAGCCTTAGTGGCACATTCAACAAATTCAGACCAGTCCTGAGTCTGTGTCTTCTGGGTATCTCTGAACATTAACCTGTACTGTTCAGTGGTTAAGCCTAACCCATCAATCAGAGCACTCTTCAGGACCAGGTAGTTTCTAGACTCCCCATCACTAACTGTGAGGAGTCTGTCTCGGCCTCTACCTTCAAAGGAGAGCCACAAGATTGCTGCCCACTGCTCCTGAGGAACCTGCTGTACTTTGCAAGCTCTCTCAAGTGCAGTCATCCACTTGTGGATATCATCCCCAGCTTTGTAGGGGGGCACAATCTTACTCAGGTTTCTATTGTCATAGGACCTGTCTTTATCCTTAGGGATAGTGCTGCCACCAGTGGAATCTAATCCACTCTCTCTAGGCTGCCTTGCTCTAGCAAGTTTCTCTTTGGCCAGGGCAACTTCTAATTCTTGTCTCTGGATCCTAAGTTCAGCCTCTCTCATTTTGGCCTCATGTTCCCTTCTCTGAGGGCTAGTCAACTCCCTTCTGGAGTTACCATGAGAACCTTTAGAAACATGGGAAGTATTGGACTCACCTGAGTGATTCCTCCTCCTCCTATGCTCCTGGTTAAGTCCATTTGGGGGTCTGAATGGGTTGGACCCACCTTCAGTCCCAAATAAGCTTAGGTTAGCCTGGTTAAGCCTGCTGACTAACACCTGGCTATCTCTATCATCATCAGACTCACTTTCGTCTACCTCCTCCCCCTCTTCTTCTTCCCCAGGCTGAGTATTCCCAGTGGTCTGGTTTTCCTCATCTAACTGGATGACAGGGGCAGGGGCATCAGGGTTATCATCTTCAGAAGGAGAAACTTCCTCACCAGTCCCTGAGGTGCCTGGTTTGGAGTTCTTTAGAGCTTCAGACTGGTCTAATAGCTCTCTGAGGTGTCCTGCTGTAGGAGAAGGACCTGTTTTGATTCCTCTCATGGAACACAGTTGCCTCAGTTCCTTAAATGGAAAGGTAGCAAATTTGGATGGTGCCCTTGGAGGGTCACTCTCTACAGAGGTGGTTCCATTGGATCCCTCTGTTCCAGACATTGCTCTAGTGTGGTGGATGTGTTGCAATCTACCTACACTGGTGTTTTCCTACAAAACCTATCTAGTAGTTGTAGTCAGGGTGTGCTACTCCCTATCCTCTACAACAACTAAGTTCAGTAGAACTTAAGTATATCTAGTCTTGTTTTAGTGTACCTATCAGGTACCTGTATGATCTTTCAAATGATATTTTCAAAGATTGTAATGGTAAAACAACAGCAAGCTCAAATCCCAATCCGCTGCTCACCAATGTGAGAAGTTGGCCTGATATATGATGCTCACTAGTTCTAGTGATCACCTTGTATCATGCCAAGCAACCCTTATGGTGCAGGTTGTAAAGTCAACCTTATAGACAAGCTATCCTAGGGGTAGCATGGACTAAGCAGTCTTAGGCTAAACTCTGTAAAGGCATGTGAAGCAAGCTGTTTTACCATACACAATCCCTTGAATACCAAATGAAAGGACACCACACAGATATATATTGAAAATATATATAGATTTATTATTACAAATATCCCTGATACTCTTTATGAGCACAGAAGCAAATGCGTTAAAACAAAACACAGTTTCAATACACAAAAGTTGCACAATATGGATGAGCCCTAGGGGCCACCTAAACCATATACTAAAATAGTGGTATAAGAACCACTATGGGGAAAGTGAAGAGGCCTAGGGCCTGGGGAATCGCTGGAGCTGTTCGGGACTAACAGTGAAGAAGTCGGGAAAGGCCCGCGGGACTCGGGAGCAGTGCGGAAAGTGCACGCTTTACCAATGCAATGTCAATGGTGCGTAAAAAGTACAAAGTTAGTTAGAAAGGAACCTTCCGAGTGACCTAGAAAGCTGAAACTTGAGACACAGACACTAGAGGTGTGTACCAGTGTGGGAACACCGGCGGAGCTGAGTTACCTCACCCACAGGAAGCGGGTGCATAGGGTCGAAGTAGTGTCGGGTTTCGTCACGCAGGTCGATGGTGCTTGGAGATGAAGATGCTGCAGGCGGCTCGATGTGAAGAGTTCCGGTGGATCCAAGGGTGGATCTGAAGAGGTGAAGACCTGAAAGCAGAGGGGACAATGTTCAAAGTCACTAGCCAGTGACTACCGTGGAACCAGAGTGGAATCAGGCGATGTCGGGTACAGACAGGCGTCGAGGTGTAGCTTCTCTCTGCAGCCACGTGGACACGAGGGGTCGAAGACGTCCAGGAGTCGGTCACGAGCTGTCCCACGCAGGCTTCTCGCTGTTGGCGGTGTCGGCGACTTGATAGAAGCAAACAGGCCTTGGCTAATGCAAGCCACGCAGGAATAAAAAAAAAAGCTTGTTACTCGGACCAGCAAGGTCAGAGCAGGGGCTCCTTTTTACAGGAGCAAGGGCAAGTCTGGAGCAACCAGACCCGCAGTGAACGTTGTAGGTTTCGTCGCCAAGATGGCCACTAGCCGCGTGGCAAGTGGACGGTTAGGCATGTTGAGTGGCACGATGCAAAAGGGCCCCACGCAGATCGTGGCGATGCTGGGGGGCTGATCTTCGGTGCAAGGGCTGCTCGAGGTTGGGGCTTCTCAAACCCCAAAGCACAGCGTCGAGGGTGCCTCTGATGCTGCGCAGTCAGCGTTTCGGGGGTCTTCCAAGATGTCCGGTCCCACGTCTCTCGGTGCCTCCACGGGTCCCTTCTTTGCAGGGACTGTGGATCGGGCTGTGAGAAGTCTGGGAGTCTGGGTCTTGTCAGGCTCTGGGCTCGGGCTCCGGCGGGAGGCGGCGGCAAAGCAGACGTCGAGTTGCTGGTTGGTGCCTGTGTTCACAGGGTGGTCACTCCTTGGCCACAAGGGAGATTCTCTTCCGTCTTCTGTGCAGCAGAATGTCGAAGTCCAGTCTTCTTCTGTATTTCAAGTTGATTCAGGATGATCTGAAGTCTCAGGACACAGCTCCCAATTTTATTCGAATCTGGGGGGCTGGATCACCTACTAGGTCCCTCCTCTGGGTGGAACCAGGAAGGGGGGTGGTTACACCCCCTTTCCTTTGTCCAGTTTCGCGCCAGGACTTGGGCTGGAAAGCCCCAGCACCGGTTTGAACTGGCCTATGCACAGGGACACCTTGTGTGCCCCAGGCATGTCTGATTCTTTTCAGCCCTGTCCGACCCAATACACAAAATCCTGTCTGGAGTGGTGCTGGCACCTACCCAGGCAGGAAACCCTTTGTCCAAGCTGCCCTCGCTGGAAGGACTCCCAGCAGCAGGAGGTCAGACTTGTGTCTGTGGTGGCAGCATCCATTTTGTGATGCTAAGGCTCTGTTTAACTTTAACCGGGGTTCAGGCTAGGTACATGTCGTGTCCCTCTAGAAGGGTGGAATGCTACCCCCGTCGCCAGAACTGGCGAGGGGGTAGTATTCCAATTCGTATGACACCTTACTCGACATGTTTTGATAAAGCCAAACCTAAGATAGCATTTAACCGCGAGGATTATAATGCACTTAAGAGTATATGGTATGGCAATATCATGGGACAGCTAAAGGACATGGTTCCGAAAGCTGCAGACAGGCTCAGCTCATGCCAGAGCACCATCTCACATATTTCCAAGCACTCTGCCTCCAGGATTGATGAGTCCTTCCATAGGAGTGACTGATAGGAACATATGTGTCCATTTTAGGTTAGGTATAGGCATACTACACCTAAGTAAGGGGTGGTTACACCGACTTACCCCAGCTGAGTGATCAGCCAGTTGTGTCAAATATGGAGGCCAGGCCAGGGGTGGCACAATACATGCTGCAGCCCCTGGTAGGCCTTGGAAGCACCTATGCCCTGGGTACCCGGGTACACTGTTACAGGGGCCAATAAGGTGAACCAGTTCCAATTTCGTTATGCACCTAAAGTACATGGGTTACAATTTAGAGAGAGAACAGCAGGCTGTGGGTCTGATTAGCAGGCCCACAGCCACATTAAGTCATAAACCAGTGAAGCAAAAAGCAAAAATTTGGGGTGACCATAGGATAGCAGACCCTACTCTCCTACAGATACCTCAACAGCCGCCTCAACTTCTACGCTCCCAAACGCCAACTTCGATCGACCAGCCACGCCCTCGCCGCCGTCCCCCGCATCCGAAGAGCCACCACAGGAGGAAGGTCCTTCTCCTACCTAGCCGCCAAGACTTGGAACTCCCTCCCGACCCACCTCCGCCTGACCCAGGACCACCTCGCCTTCAGGAAGCAGCTCAAGACCTGGCTGTTCGAGCAGTAGCGGACCCCCTCCCCCCAGCGCCTTGAGACCCTCCGGGTGAGTAGTGCGCTATATAAATGCTTGATTGATTGATTGATTGATTGATTGAGGCACCAATGATGTTCTGTGCGGTCGTAGGCAGGGAGGCACCAATGATGCTCTGTGCCGTCCCAGGCAGGGAGGCACCAATGATGCTCTGTGCGATCCCAGGCAGGGAGGCACCAATGATGCTCTGTGCGGTCCCAGGCAGGGAGGCACCAATGATGCTCTGTCCCGTCCCAGGCAGGGAGGCACCGATGATGCTCTGTCCCGTCCCAGGCAGGGAGGCACCCATGATGCGCTGTCCCGTCCCACGCAGGGAGGCACCGATGATGCTCTGTGCGGTCGCAGGCAGGGAGGCACCAATGATGCCTGTGCCGTCCCAGGCATCGAGGTACCAATGATGCTCTATGCTGTCCCAGGCAGGGAGGCACCAATGATGCTCTGTCCCATCCCAGGTATCGAGGTACCAATGATGCTCTCTCCCGTCCCAGGCAGGGAGGCACCGATGATGCTCTGTCCCGTCCCAGGCAGGGAGGCAGCAATGATGCTCTGTCCCGTCCGCGGCAGGGAGGCACCAATGATGCTCTGTCCCGTTCCAGGCATCGAGGCACCAATGATGCTCTGTGCGGTCGCAGGCAGGGAGGTACCAATGATGCTCTGTCCGGTCGCAGGCAGGGAGGCACCAATGATGCTCTGTCCCGTCCCAGGCAGGGAGGCACCAATGATGCTCTGTGCGGTCGCAGGCAGGGAGGCACCAATGATGCTCTGTGCCATCCCAGGCAGTGAGGCACCAATGATGCTCTGTGCTGTCCCAGGCAGGGAGGTACCAATGATGCTCTGTGCGGTCGCAGGCAGGGAGGCACCAATGATGCTCTGTGCCGTCCCAGGCAGGGAGGTACCAATGATGCTCTGTGCGATCGCAGGCAGGGAGGCACCAATGATGCTCTGTGCGGTCACAGGCAGGGAGGCACCAATGATGCTCTGTGCGATCGCAGGCAGGGAGGCACCAATGATGCTCTGTGCGGTCGCAGGCAGGGAGGTACCAATGATGCTCTGTGCGATCGCAGGCAGGGAGGCACCAATGATGCTCTGTGCGGTCGCAGGCAGGAAGGTACCAATGATGCTCTGTGCCGTCCCAGGCAGGGAGGCACCAATGATGCTCTTTCCCATCCCGGACAGGGAGGCGCCAATGATGCTCTGTGCGGTCGCAGGCAGGGAGGCACCAATGATGCTCTGTGTGGTCCCAGGCAGGGAGGCACCAATGATGCTCTGTCCCGTCCCAGGCAGGGAGGCACCAATGATGCTCTGTGCCATCCCAGGCAGGGAGGCACCAATGATGCTCTGTGCTGTCCCAGGCAGGGAGGCACCAATGATGCTCTGTGCCGTCCTATGCAGGGAGGCACCAATGATGCTCTGTGCCATCCCAGGCAGGGAGGCACCATTGATGCTCTGTGCCGTCCCGGGCAGGGAGGCACCAATGATGCTCTGTGCCATCCCAGGCAGGGAGGCACCATTGATGCTCTGTGCCGTCCCGGGCTGGGAGGCACCAATGATGCTCTGTCCCGTCGCAGGCAGGGAGGCACCAATGATGCTCTGTGCTGTCCCAGGCAGGGAGGCACCAATGATGCTCTGTGCCATCGCAGGCAGGGAGGCACCAATGATGCTCTGTGCCATCCCAGGCAGGGAGGCACCAATGATGCTCTGTGCGGTCGCAGGCGGGGAGGCACCAATGATGCTCTGTGCGGTCGTAGGCAGGGAGGCACCAATGATGCTCTGTCCCGTCCCAGGCAGGGAGGCACCAATGATGCTCTGTCCCGTCCCAGGCAGGGAGGCACCAATGATGCTCTGTGCGGTCGCAGGCAGGGAGGTACCAATGAGGCTCTGTGCGGTCGCAGGCAGGGAGGCACCAATGATGCTCTGTGCAGTCGCAGGCAGGGAGGCACCAATGATGCTCTGTGCCGTCGCAGGCAGGGAGGCACCAATGATGCTATGTCCCGTCCCAGGCAGGGAGGCACCAATGATGCTCTGTGCTGTCCCAGGCAGGGAGGTACCAATGAGGCTCTGTGCGGTCGCAGGCAGGGAGGCACCAATGATGCTCTGTGCTGTCCCAGGCAGGGAGGTACCAATGAGGCTCTGTGCGGTCGCAGGCAGGGAGGCACCAATGATGCTCTGTGCTGTCCCAGGCAGGGAGGTACCAATGAGGCTCTGTGCCGTCCCAGGCAGGGAGGCACCAATGATGCTCTGTCCCGTCCCAGGCAGGGAGGCACCAATGATGCTCTGTCCCATCCCGGGCTGGGAGGCACCAATGATGCTCTGTCCCGTCGCAGGCAGGGAGGCACCAATGATGCTCTGTGCTGTCCCAGGCAGGGAGGCACCAATGATGCTCTGTGCCATCGCAGGCAGGGAGGCACCAATGATGCTCTGTGCCATCCCAGGCAGGGAGGCACCAATGATGCTCTGTGCTGTCCCAGGCAGGGAGGCACCAATGATGCTCTGTGCGGTCGCAGGCGGGGAGGCACCAATGATGCTCTGTGCGGTCCCAGGCAGGGAGGCACCAATGATGCTCTGTGCTGTCCCAGGCAGGGAGGCACCAATTATGCTCTGTGCGGTCGCAGGCGGGGAGGCACCAATGATGCTCTGTGCGGTCGCAGGCAGGGAGGCACCAATGATGCTCTGTGCGCTCGCAGGCAGGGAGGCACCAATGATGCTCTGTGTCGACCCAGGCAGAGAGGCACCAATGATTCTCTGTCCCGTCGCAGGCAGGGAGGCACCAATGATACTCTGTCCCGACCCAGGCAGGGAGGCACCAATGATGCTCTGTCCCGTCCCAGGCAGGGAGGCACCAATGATACTCTGTCCCATCCCGGGCAGGGAGGCACCAATGATGCTCTGTCCCATCCCGGGCAGGGGGGCACCAATGATGCTCTGTGCGGTCGCAGGCAGGGAGGCACCAATGATGGTCTGTCCCGTCGCAGGCAGGGAGGCACCAATGATGCTCTGTGCCGTCCCGGGCAGGGAGGCACCAATGATGCTCTGTGTCGACCCAGGCAGGGAGGTACCAATGATGCTCTGTCCCGTCCCAGGCAGGGAGGCACCAATGATGCTCTGTCCCGTCCCAGGCAGGGAGGCACCAATGATGCTCTTTCCCGTCCCAGGCAGGGAGGCACCAATGATGCTCTGTCCCGTCCCAGGCAGGGAGGCACCAATGATGCTCTGTGCTGTCCCAGGCAGGGAGGCACCGATGATGCTCTGTCCCGTCCCAGGCAGGGAGGTACCAATGATGCTCTGTCCCGTCCCAGGCAGGGAGGCACCAATGATGCTCTGTCCCGTCCCAGGCAGGGAGGCACCAATGATGCTCTGTGCGGTCCCAGGCAGGGAGGCACCAATGATGCTCTGTCCCGTCCCAGGCAGGGAGGCACCAAAGATGCTGTGTGTCGACCCAGGCAGGGAGGCACCAATGATGCTCTGTCCCGTCCCAGGCAAGGAGGCACCAATGATGCTCTGTCCCGTCCCTGGCAGGGAGGCACCAATGATGCTCTGTGCCGTCCCAGGCAGGGAGGCACCAATGATGCTCTGTGCCGTCCCAGGCAGGGAGGCACCAATGATGCTCTGTCCCGTCCCACGCAGGGAGGCACCAATGATGCTCTGTGCCGTCCCAGGCAGGGAGGCGCCAATGATGCTCTGTGCCGTCCCAGGCAGGGAGGCACCAATGATGCTCTGTCCCGTCCCACGCAGGGAGGCACCAATGATGCTCTGTCCCGTCCCACGCAGGGAGGCACCAATGATGCTCTGTGCTGTCGCAGGCAGGGAGGCACTAATGAGGCTCTGTGCGGTCGCAGGCAGGGAGGCACCAATGATGCTCTGTCCGGTCGCAGGCAGGGAGGCACCGATGATGCTCTGTCCCGTCGCAGGCAGGGAGGCACCAATGATGCTCTGTCCCGTCCCAGGCAGGGAGGCACCGATGATGCTCTGTCCCGTCCCAGGCAGGGAGGCACCGATGATGCTCTGTGCCGTCCCAGGCAGGGACTATATCAAAAGAACAAAGGAACCCACACTCAAAATGTTTCACACCATTCTGATTCGGGATGAAAGAGATAAACAAAACTAAATATGTTTATCTTGGCAATTAGTTATGCCGTTTTATTCAACAATTCTATCAACAGTAGGTATCAATTTAAGTCAAGAGAAGTATCAATGTCTTGAACTTACTGACCATCGACGTGCAACTGAACATTCAAATCAAAAAATTGCGTGATTGCACAAACATGTGACGAAACATGTATACAAATTGTCAATTCAAATCAAAAATTGCGTGATTGCACAAAAATTTGACGAAACATACATATAAATTGCAGAAAATATGTGACTAATATGCAATATACAAAGACAAGTGCAAAGGGAATTTGTCAATATATCATTTCATGACATTATCATACGATATTGAAAAATATTTGACCAAAGAAAAGCCTTTTAATGAGCTTCCATATAACAAAACGACCTCTCGGTAGAGATGTTAACAGGCGTAATGTTCCTAACAGTTTTAACTATTTCTCAACTAGCTAAGATTTAATCCTGTCCGCCTACGCGTTTCGAGTTTGGGAGGTTTCTTCTCAAACTCTCATCAGGGCCAAATGTATTCCATTCCCCATTTGTTGACCTATTAAAAAAGACACAAAAATTGTGGATACTTGTTACTGGATGCTCCCCTCAACCTGCTCAACCTTTCTCATATGTACAACGTTAAAAAGACGTACCTCTGGGGATTTGAGGTAAATCAATTCGTCCAAAAACCTCTTGTGAATCAGTGGGGTCTGTGCGGTAATCTAAAAAAATCATGGATTTTTATGAAGCACTGTATGTACACTTTCGTTTTGAATTAACTGTAAACCAGGCATTCCCTTCATACCTGATATTGAGGTAAATGGGGACCAAGTTCGGCTGTAATTCTCATTAATGAAGATGTCCGTGTTGCACCTGGTACACTGTAAGCGAAATGAGCGCGTTACTTGCTTTTTCAATGAAATTGGCTAATAAGCTCCCAAGTGAAGTTGTGCGCACACGGATCATGACTTACTGAATTTGTTCCAACCTGGCAAGGTTCAAAGGTGCCTTGGTTCACAGTAGTGTCGGTTATATGCCTGGGTCCCTTCTGAGTTGTTTTCAACTGCCGCGGTTCTGTTTGAGAAAACGCGGGTGTTTGTTAGAAAACACGCTTCGAGTTACAGGGCAATGAGCGCGCGCTGACTGTTTCTTGAAACGCAGCGGCGGCGCGGCTTAAGTTAAATTAAAAAGACTAACATTTAGAAACTGTCGTTTTGTCTGACCATATTTTATGTTAACAAAACGCAAACGCTGAGAGATGCAGCGTGACCGCTGGCCCGCTGGTGGCAATTTGTTCATCATACCTGTCAATTCCGCAGCCTTCTGCACTTCCTCATTCCATCACACAAAGTGGATACGAGGCGGTTCTCTCAGAATCTCAAAGAGAACAACTCCTTCTGGCTCAGCCAATCAGGGAGAAGTTGTTTTAGCGGTGCCTTAGTGGTGCATTATGGGGCCATACTCCCCCTTTTTTGTAAAAGTCCCAGGCAGGGAGGCACCAATGATGCTCTGTGCCGTCCCGGGCAGGGAGGAACCAATAAAGCTCTCTCCTGTTCCAGGCGAGGAGGCACCAATGATGCTCTGTGCCGTCCCAGGCAGGGAGGCACCAATGACGCTCTGTGCGGTAGCTGGCAGGGAGGCACCAATGATGCTCTGCGCCGTCCCAGGCAGGGAGGCACCAATGATGCTCTGTCCCATCCCAGGCAGGGAGGCACCAATGATGCTCTGTCCCGTCCCAGGCAGGGAGGCACCATTGACGCTCTGTGCTGTCCCAGGCAGGGAGGCACCAATGATGCTCTGTCCCGTTCCAGGCAGGGAGGCATTAAAGATGCTCTGTCCCGTCCCGGGCAGGGAGGTACCAATGATGCTCTGTGCGGTCGCAGGTGAGGAGGTATAAATTGTGCATGTGCATGAGATTACATTACTACCCTATTTCTTTACCTTATTTACTTTGGATTACCCCTGTCCAATATAGCACTCGCACCTAGTCAGGATTTCTCCTATAGTTTTGTAACCCATTCTAAGATGGCGCCCATTTTCACGTGTTGTAGCTTCATGACCTGGTTATTCAACGCACCCTCTTCTATGTTTTGTTTTCACTCTTCATAACATCACCGTGATCGCACTCTGCGTTTGTTTTATCACTACCTGTCGGAACTCCTCGGAGTCCCTGCATAGTTGTCCTGAACGTGAGTACTTTATGAGCACCCCGCATTCTTTTACACCGCTTTACGGTTACGGGCACATTTTCGGTTCTGTGGGCAGAATCAGTTGGTTACTATTCACGCGCACTTTCAGTTGATCACCTGTTTACATTTGTGTCCACGCTAACGCCTGTGAACCTCCTTGGCTCCCTCACTGACGGTTTATTTCTGCAACGAATAGCTTATGTACACCTTTTAACCCTGGTGTGTTCTGACCACATTCTTATAACTCACGACTTCATCGCGCATCTATTTCTTTATGCACCATGTAGATCTTCGTGCACGCGTTAACTAACATTGCAATTTCAATTATGTACCGATACCACGATTCTTTCATTTTTCCGTTTGTAGAGCCATCCCCTGAAGAAGGGCGGAGCCCGAAATGCATCGGGATTGGTTATAACTATGCCATCATTCTTCTAAACAACAACTCAATGTTGATTCATTAAACCATGAAGGTTGAATGCGTTTAATGAATAAAGAAGTTCTAAAGAAAACCACAAAGTCTGGATTAAATTCACTTATGGAATAAGACCCACCCGGTCACCCCACGTAGTGCTCGGAGGTGCTTCCCCCTAGATAGGGGGGTGCTATGTATTAGTTCTCGAGGAGGTACCAATGTCATCCACTTTCATTGGCCTCAAATGCGCAGGAGTTCAGACACTCACTGCAGGACATGTCAGACTTGCCAGGCAAGTGGAAAGAGTGGGAGGAAGCAGAAGGCTCCTCTCCAGCCATTCCCTGTCGTCAGTACCCCCTTTGAGCGACATTGTGGGGCCAATGGACCACAGGACAGCCATTGGCAACAGGTTTATCCTGGTCCTGGTGGACCATGCCACCCGGTACCCGGAAGCCATCCCTCTTAGGACAGTGACGGCCCCTGTGGTGGGACGTGCACTGATGGGAATTTTCTCCAGAGTGGGATTCTGTTAGAAATGGGATCCCTGGCTGGCCAGGGCTTGCGCCAAAGTCAGTCAGAGACCACCACTCCTAAGTCAGGGCAAGGGAGTTACACGCCAAGATAACCCCTGCTCACCCACTAGGTAATGTGGCGCAAGCAGCAAGGCTAAACTTGGAGGCGATGTGAGTTACGTATTTTCGTGCGCACCCCAGCAACAACACCCAAGGCCCACCACAAAGGAAGCTTCACACAAGGTTATATAAAGATAGCCTTTGTATTACACCAAAACACATTAGATAAAAACACACACTTTACAATGTGCCAACAGGCACAGGCAGAATTTACAAGGGATATGTACAAGACAGGGCCACCTGGACCACTGTCAGGAATCAGCACTTTTAGAAGTAACACTTTTAGAACATAGCACATAGAATGTAAAATCACTGTAGCACCCAACCAGTAACTACTGGTAACCAGGACCTCACCAGCACCACCTGTACTAGGAGAAAAACCACCTAAGTATCACAATACCTATAGGGGTATAAGCACATAGCACATGATGCATAACATACATTCAGAGGTGCAAGGAAGGAAAACACATGATGCCTAAAAACATTCAGCGGTGTAAGAACATGGCACATGACGCATTAAAACACATTCAGAGGTGCAGGAGCACACAATTGCGCAAAAATCCCATAAGCCACCACCTGTGGCAGTCCCTAGGCCAACTAGCCTCTCTAGGGCTAGGACGCCCTGTGTCCCAGTGTCAGGGGCCTAAACGTGGCAGCTGCCCACAAAGTGCTGGGCAGCTGTGAAGACAATGGTGGGGACAACGTTGGAGCCTCCCAGGCTCTAGAACAAATACAATGTCACCCAAGAGCCTCTCAGGGCTCGTAACCAATGTGGGCTGTGAGCCTTTCTCAGGGCTCTAAACAAATAAATGGCCCCTTCGAGCCTCACTGGGCTCCTAACCAACAATGGGGGCACTCAAGAGCCTCTCTGAGCTCGTAGGAGTGAAATGCCCTGGAGCCTCTGAGGGCTCGTGACAAAATGGGCCACGTGGAGCCTCTCAGGGCTCGAAAGAGAAATGCGGCGTCGTTGGAGCCTTGCTGGGCTCAAAAACCAGCAATGCCCCCGAGCCCTCGTGGGCCTCTGAACAAGATGCTCCCTAGAGCCTCGGTGCTCTCTAACCAAGATGCCGCCTGCTTTGCTAGAGTCCCCCGCCTGGGGACTCAAAAACGACAATGGCCCCCAGAGCCCTCTCAGGGCTCGAACTCAAGGTTCGGCACTTTCGGGGGGGAGCGGCCCTCTGCCAAACTGGGCCACCCTTAGTGATCACAGAACATGGGGAGCCCCTCCGGCTCAACAGCCAGGCCCGGAGCTCTCCACCCGCCCGTCCACACTCACCGGGCTCTAAGGCGGAGGCTCCGACGTAGCGCTGGGTCTGGTACCGTCTCCGACTTGCCAATGGAACTCAGGGCACTTCCGACGGGGCAGTAACTTCTTTCTGGAGCTTTCAAGGATCCCTTGCACTCCTCTCCTTCTGTCCCGAGGCCCCGCCTTCAACCAGGGGAGCCGCAGGCACTTCCGGGTCGCGCTGCTGAGGGCAGCTAGTAGCAGCGCGGCCATGGGACGTGGAGGCGGCACTTCCGGGTCCCACTAGGCAGCGGTCCGGCAACAATTTCAATGCCCCTGGGCTTAGGCGGTGATTTTCGAGGGGTGGGCTCCCTCGGCGTTTAAATCACAAAGCGAGGTGGGCACTCGATATGGGGCGAAACCAACGGCACCAGGTCCCTGGCGGGGTGGGCACCTGCCAGGGCTACAAAATCGGCAAATACGGGGCAAATGCCGGGTGGGCACCGGCGAGGAATAAGTGAAGCACCCTCGAGCACTAGGGGTAAAATAAAGCGCTCCCAGCGCTATTACCAGAAAATAAAGCGCTTCCAAGCGCTAGGAGGCAATTCCAGCGCTTCCCAGCACTAGAGGACAGCACAAGTCCAGAGAAAGTCCTTGGAATGCAGCAAGACAGGGGGGGGCAAGGCTGGGCCAGGGGCCAGCTCACTGGCCCTCCAGGCAGGGAGGCAGTCCAAGTGGCGGTTCCTCCTGGCCCCAGCAGCAGCAGCAGCCCCCCTCAAGTAGGATCAGGAAAGAACAAATTGTAAGGGGACACAGCCCCTTCTTATACTGTAAATCCTTTGTCTGTAGGTGCAGGGTGGGGGAGAAACCAGTCGCAGCTGGTTTTGGAGCACTCTTGATGGCTCAACCACCCCTTTCATTCACTAGGGAGGCTTGGGTCGTTAGACGCACCACAGGGGGCGCAGCCAGCATTGTGTGGGGGAAAACCCAGCCCCATTCAAGACACAGGGGCACCGCTCCCCAGCCATCAGCATGCTAATCTCCACACTCACCACCGGGCAGACCCATCATGACTCATGGAGCCTAGCATCCCAGCAAGCTCCAGCCAATCACACGCCAGCACCCTCACAGCAAACGTACAGCCATGTCTAGAAGTGGCACTTCCACACTAGACACATTCATGCCGCATACATCATTTCGCAGCATTCAACCACACGAGTCCGCACATACCAGACTCTAGCCTGTACACCCCACGCATCAGGAACTACCAGGGACACATACATTCCCCATGCATTCCTATGGGAGGGCAGGCCTATCTCACCACATGCACTCAAAGTGTGCACGCACTTTCCACTGGGACACAGTGAAAGTGCGCAGAAATCAAAAATCACTACCTCCAATTCACATTCACAAAGCAAAAAGTCTAGGGGTGAACCTGCCAGAAGGGCCAAGTCCTACAGATTCCCTCCAGAGGTGGTGTCTGACCGGGGTATCAACTTCATATCCAAGTATATGAAGTCCCTTTGGCAAGAGTGTGGTGTAGGGACGATAGAACGCCGACCGTGCTCCTGTTACCGTTAAAGATAACGGAAGGAGTGGCCAGGTTACTCACGGATGGAGTTAACAAAAAAAGTTTTTTCCTAAAGACCTCTCGGCTGGTATGAGAGACAGTTGCCGAGTGAGGTATTTCGAAACCCTGGTGTCCAATGCAGTGGCATAGAAAGTTGTTGCCCTGAAGAAATTGCCTGAATATCACCATGGCAATGAAACATGTTGGCAAGGAGAATCTGGCTCTATAGGTAATAGCCATTTTCACTTTTTTAATATACACTAGCAGCATAAAAGAACACGAATAAAGCTGTTGGTTCGTGCTGGTAGTTGTTTATATGTGTGTATGTTTTGTGACATCACTGTATGTTTTCCACTGCACTTATAACACAGTTGTGTTTCACTCGGACACGTTTCTTTTAGCTCGATAACACCGATGATGATAACTGGGCCGTCCTGGTGAGTACCTACCAGGGGTCCCCATTGGTGGTGCGCCCGTGAGGTGTTATCGCGCTCTTTCACAATTTTTTTCATCACTTTACGGGTGTGGGTTTCTTTCCTGTCTGGATAGGGAGCAGGCTTGTTTTTAAGATGGGTTGTTGATTGGTGTATTACCTACCCTTGAATGATGAGAAGTGGGAGGTAGTTTTGCTGAGAAAAAAGTGTGATAAGCAATACACCTTCTCGGTTTAAAATTGAATGCCCAAAAGCGACCTAGGTCATTGTTGGTTTGATGACTTTCTGAGTGGAGGGCGACCTAGGTTATTTTCCCTCTTAGCTCCGTGTTTGATGTGCAAGAGTGTGGTGTAACCTACAAGTTTACCACACCTTACCACCCCCAAGGAAATGGGTTGGCTTGAGAGATTCAACCGCACCCTAAAGGGCATGATAATGGGTCTTGAAGAACACATGAGGCGTAAGTGGGACGTCCTCTTACCATGCCTACTATTTGCTAACCGTGAGCTGCCACAGAAGTCTCTAGGGTTCAGCCCCTTTGAGCTTCTGTATGGCCACCCAGTGATAGGACCTCCAAGTCTGGTCAAGGAAGGCTGGGAGCAATCTCCCTGGAAAACTCCCCAGAATGTATATAGCTACATGCTGACCATCAGAAACCAGACCAGGCGATTCAGGCAACTTGCTGAGGCAAATCTGTAAGCCAGCCAGGAAGAGATGAAGCGGTGGTACGACCAGAATGCCACTCTGGTGGAACTTCAGCCTGGACAAAAGGTGTGGGTCTTGGCCCCAGTGGAGCCTTGTGCCCTCCAGGATAAGTGGACCGGCCCCTTTGAGGTTGTGGAGCGCAAGAGTCCTGTTACCTATTTGGTGGACTTGCGGTCTCCCAGGAACCCCTTGAGGGTCCTGTATGTCAACCGCCTTAAGCCCCACTTAGAGAGGTCTGAAGTGGGCATGCTCTTGGCGACAGATGCTGGAATTGAGGAGGAGACTGAGCCTCTTCCTGACCTCCTGTCGGCGACAGAGGGAGATGGGTCAGCGGATGGAGTTAAGCTCTCCCCCACCCTGACCCCTGAGCAACAGAATGACTGCCGCCAGTTGCTGGGACAGTTTTCTGATCTGTTCTCCCTGGTTCCTAGTATCACAGATTGGTGTGTCCATGATGTGGATACAGGAGATAGCTTACCTGTGAAGCACAAGTCTTGCAGGGTAACTGACAGGGTCAGGGCCTGCATCAAGGAGGAGGTCTCCAAGATGCTTGCTCTTAGGGTGGTTGAGTCCTCCAGCAGTCCTTGGTCCAGCCCCGTGGTCTTGGTCCCAAAGGCTGCTGCGCCGGGAGCCACACCTGAACTCCGGTTCTGTGTGGACTACAGAGGACTCAATTCAGTCACCAAGACTGACGCGCACCCCATCCCCAGAGCTGATGAGCTCATCGATCGGTTAGGGGCTGCATGGTACCTCACCATGTTTGACGTCTGGGTACTGGCAGATCACCCTGACTGAGGGGGCAAAGGAGAGGTCAGCATTCTCCACACCAGATGGCATTTCCAGTTCCGGGTTATGCCCTTTGGGATGAAGAATGCCCCTGCCACCTTTCAAAGGTTGGTCAACCAGGTGTTGGTTAGACTGGATGAGTTCAGTACTGCCTACCTGGATGACATTGCAGTGTTCAGTGTCACTTTGGAAGAACATCTGCGCCACCTCTGGGAAGTGTTGTTGGCACTGCGGAAGGCAGGCCTCACGATCAAGGTGAGTAAGTGCCAGATCGGGCAGGGTTCTGTGGTGTACATGGGACACCAAGTTGGGAGCGGCCAGGTGGTGCCCCTACAACCCAAGATTGAAACCATCCTGGCTTGGGAACCCCCCCCAAAACCCAGACAGAGGTGAGGGCATTCCTAGGACTCACAGGGTACTACAGGAGGTTTGTCAAGGGGTATGGCAACATTGTCACACGCTTGACAGAGTTGACTTCCAAGAAGCAGCCCAGGAAAGTGATTTGGACCGACACCTGTCAGAAAGCTTTTGAGGCCCTGAAAACTGCCCGTGCTCCTGGCACCCAACTTCTCCAAAGAGTTCATCGTTCAAACAGACGCTTCAGAGCATGGTGTGGGGGCTGTTCTATCACAGATTATTGAAGAGGGCTTTGACCAACCTGTAGCCTTCATCAGTAGGAGGTTACTTCCACAGGAACAGAGGTGGAGTGCTATTGAGCGTGAGGCATTTGCTGTGGTCTGGGCACTGAAGAAGCTAATACCCTACCTGTTTGGGACTCACTTCCGGGTTCAGACCGACCACAGGCCCCTCAGATGGTTGATGCAGATGAGGGGTGAGAATCCAAAGCTGTTGAGATGATCCATTTCCCTACAGCACAGCTTTCCAAACTGTGTGGCATGACACGTTACTGTGTTGCGCCCCATGCGTCGGTGTGGCGCGTGATTCAATGTGATGACGTCAGGGGTGGCCGATATAGGGGAATGCGACTCGAGCCTCGCTCAGTGTTTACGTCGTCCAAGGCCGAGTAGCAGCAGAGCCTCGTGGTCAGGAGCTCCATTCAGCTATACCGAGGCTCAGTGGGGCCATTGTCAGAGACCAGCGGCGGTCTCAGTCCGCAGCAGAGTGACGCGGGCCTGGATACAGCGCGAGGCCACTGGGTATTGATCCCCCCCGGGAGTGCTACGACACTGCTCACGGCTCTGCCCTGAGTGCGCGGTCTTGTGACACAGTGGCGTAGTAGCCGCCTCTAGCCTACCATCCTTCGGTTAGTAGTGATTTAGAAATGTTATCGGCAGTATAGACTCCCTGCATTAGGTAGGCATCTCCGTGGGCATAAACTGCTGACAAATGTGGTTACGCTTATGTACGTTACATGGGAAACACTACATATGTTTAACAATCAATATCTGTATTACAGTGTGCTGCAGCGAAGACTTCAGGGCTTGTCCCTCTCCTACCACTTTTCCCCAGTTTCCCCTAAGTCTGATTTTCTGCACTGGTTTTCAGTCACCATTTGAGTGGATAGCTTTACCAATCTGGAGTTAGGGGGCATTTGCTGCTAGATGAGGGGGTCAGACAAAATGCATAAGTTAAACATTAAAGCAATATATGAAATGTTATATCCATGATTGCATAGACTTCTCTGTGAATTTGTTCTGGCTAATGGAGGTTACATATGATGAGCTGCAGAGAAGTGGAACTAAAAGGTTTTCTAGAGCTAAGGTCAAGGAGACCGTGGAAAGATAAAAACAGAATTCAACTACTTTGGGGAGTTGGCAGGGTAACAAAAACGCAAAAGTAGGCATCTTTCTCAGCCATGCCCCAAGAACTCATTTCAAGTGCTAAAACACAGAGAACAACAAAAAAGGTGACACTCCTATTCCCACCTTTGCATCCTTCGTTTGGTCAAATGTTATGGACATGGAGGACCCTTATAGCCTTTGCACTTTTCTCCCACCCCTATTCAAACAATCAATAGGGGTTGGATGTAACCAGCTGTGCTGTCCTTCGACCCTAATGCCACCTGTTGTAGCATGGCAAGCCCCAACACCTGCAGTGCTGGTAACTGCTGAGCACCATCAGCAATGGCGCAACATGGCATGATGCTTTGTGGATTC
This sequence comes from Lissotriton helveticus, assembly GCF_964261635.1. NCBI lineage: Eukaryota > Metazoa > Chordata > Amphibia > Caudata > Salamandridae > Lissotriton > Lissotriton helveticus. Next base: position 500,469,017 of record NC_136062.1, read on the forward strand.
CCTACCTTTATGACGCCCGCTATAATGCAATGGCGTAGCCTCACGGGCAGAGTTATAGCAGCAAGCAAATGGCCAAGCCACAGTGCTGTACTCCTGGCCTCTCCCCATCAGTGATCATGTTATGTGCTTTGGGCTTCCTTAAGTTGCCTGGCCTCCATCCAGGTGGGCACTGATTCTGGTGATGAGGATGCATGGTGTGGTATGCTACTTTATCTACTGTGTGAGAACTGAGCTCTTTGGTGCATGCTTGAATATGTGCTCTTTGACACACAATGATCCCTTCCGGTGGTGAACCTGTTGCTACCATCACGCTACTGTACTGCTCATGAGCCCTGTGCTTGAGGAGCGCTTTGCTGCCCATGTGCACTAAATGGTCGGGGAGCAGGAGTGCCTTCAGATTTGATGTGCTGGAACTGGCATCTACCAGGGAGAGAAGCTGGTAGAAGCTGCTGCAGAACTGCTCCTGTGAATTCAGAGGAGAGTGTGATTATCAGTTCTAAGTGGCTGTTGGGAGGTGTCTGAGACTCTGTTCACTGTTGTACTTGGGACCAGGAACCACAACAGATGTGCAGGTGATGTAGGGTTCAGTGATCTACGTGGGGGTGTTGATAGGTGGAGATAGCCTACCAGTGTTCACTGGTCAAGGGTTCACCAAAGTAAATAAATAGGTAGCATGGGTCTTAATGCCTCCCACCATTTGTCCAGCCACATTATGGAAATGACAAAAGTAGACTATGAAGACACACAAGCGGAGGGGGCGTGGCTTAACACGCAATGGAGGAAGACGTGCCTGGGTAGAGCTCCTGCCTGAGCTCCCCTACCCCGGGTCATTTCTCCGGCCAAGAATATCCTCTTTGGCCTTAAACTGCTGGCGGACCTGCCCGCAATCCTTGCCCACGCACAGGCCGATTCTTGCGACGATCGGTCGCGGAGCCCCGCACCAGGGCCTGTGGCGACATTAAGGCCAGCCTGACTGCGGCGCTGATGGGTGACGCGACCAAGCGGCTTCTGGAGGGCTGCCGGGCCTCGCGCTGCGGCCTACAAGAGATGCCTCTGTGACTGGTGGGAATCGACGGCGGCGGCTAGATCGTCCCCAGAGAAGCCTGGTTCGGCCCTACCTGCTGCCCTAGCTGTCGCGCCTGTGTCCCTGGCCCTGGAGAGTATCAGTGGGAGTGACGACGGGCCAGAGGCGGCCGTGATCCTGCGCAGATCGGGACCGGTGGGGGCGAGACTGGAGAGGTGCGGAGGCGAGAGGGCGAGCACCCAGCCCCCAGAGACACTACCCGAGCCGGGACACGGGGGCAGCGCGACGGTGCCGAGGAGTGAGCGGAGCCTACTTCCTTCCCCCCCTGCCCCACTGCATGCTGTCTCCCGCCGACATCGCCAGCCGGAGACCTGAACCGGGAGGCACGGCCCGCCCACGGAGACGCTGAGACCTGAGGGACCCCGCGGTGACACAGTGAGTTGTTGGGTCGGGGGACCCCCTTCCCCCCCCCCCATAGAAGGAGCTGTGCACAGAGGGCCGCGGACCAGAGCCTACAGGGCCTCGGCGACCACGGGGACATCGGCGGGGCGTGTCCGCCCGCTGTGAACATCCGCGCCTCCACACGCCTGCGACAGCGCTACCCCGGGAGACGCCTTGGTGGCGACGACAGCTCTGGTGGGACCTGGAATACAATCGGGGGCGGTTGGAGATCTCCTGCTCCCTGGGTCGGACTGGCGCCCCAACCCGCTGCATCTTGCGGACCGCTGTGCCACCTGACCTGCACACCTAAGTGTCACATACATCGCGGGGCTACCTCATGGGAACTGAGAGTGTCGGAGAGACCACGTGGGCTAGCGGAGCGCGCCCACCTCATACCCGAGTGGCGCTAATTTCTTACTGACTGGCGCGGCTGGCGCTGCGGCGGACGGACTCCAATCGCATGCCACTCAGGAGTAAACCGAGGTGGCATCCGGATATTTGAATAGGGGTAACCCCCCTTCCCTTCTCCCCCCTCCCCCTGAGGGATCCTGAGACTTACTGGAGCAAACCCTACCTCTGCATCACACAAACCCTCACAGTAGGGACTGCTCTGATACACGCCGCAGGTGGGAGGATCTCCCTCCGACGCGAGGCGATACTTTGCGACCCCCTGAGGGTGAAGGCTGGGAACAGTGGAAACATTACGGACGGTGGAACCGACCTTACGGGGGACGGAGGCGGAGTGCCCCAGGCTGGGGCGGCAGCACTGAGAAAGCAACATCGTGGGTGCCACGTGGCGCACTGGCATTTTGAACCGCTTGCAATGCCACAGGCGTGATCCCGCGGTTCGTCTGCTCCCCTGTGCTCTTTCGGAAAGACACAGGCCTTGATACTGACACTGCCTGTACACACCACCTGCCCCATGTCTTAATGGTGTCCGATAGCTCAATCAATGCAGTTTCTGTTGAGTGGCCAGGACGAAAACCTGATTGCTGTGGGTGCAGAATGTGATTGTTTTCCACAAAGGCTTTTAATTCCTCGTGGACCAGCTGCTCGGTGATTTTGCCTAGTGCCGGGAGTAGAGAGATGGGGCGCATATTAGATAAATCTGTAGGGGATTTGTTTTGCTTTTTCATAAGGGGCTTGACTATGGCCTTCTTCCATTCAGCAGGAACAATGCCAGAGCTGAGGGATTCATTAACAATGGCATTGATGGAAGGGTTGACGGCCTCGATGAGGTGGTGGAGAATAGTCGGAGGGCAGGAGTCCGTAGGGGCTCCCGATCTGCAGGTCATGATGGCCTTCTGTGTTTGTAGCAGAGAAACTGCAGTAAAATTGTCAAGTGGAGGCAATGTAGTGACGGCATCTTGTGTATGAATTAAGGGAGGGGGAAAGTCTTTGTGAATGGTATTTATTTTATCAATAAAAAAATCAGCTATTTGATCGCAAAGGGTTTGAGATGGGGGAATTGCAAGTGTCAGGGCCTTGGGATGGGTGAAGGACTTGACTATATTAAAAATGATCTGTTGTTTCTGTTTAGCTTCCTCTATAGCTGAAGTAAAGAACTCCTTTTTGGCTTTTTTTATATTGGAGAGGTATTGTTTCCTCTGTGAGATGTAAAGGGATCTGGAAGTGTCATCATAAGTTTTCCTCCACTCTCTTTCAAGGACCCTGCATTTAAGGTGACATTCGGTGAGGGCCTGGGTATACCAGGGGGCATTGGGTTTTCTCTTGCGATGAGCTGATTTTAGGATGGTTGGGTTGGAGAAAGACGAAACCACTCTGTCAATCCAGAAGTGGAGATTTTTGGAATCTTGAGATACATCTCCGACAATAGTGGGAAGGGGAGCAAGGGGCCGGGGATTTAACATAATGCGATCAGCCACTTTCTTCCAGTTGGTCGGGAAGGGAGCGGGAGAGTACATAATATTGGATTGCGCTACGGGTTTTACCTTGATGGAAAAAGGAATAAAACAGTGGTCAGTCCATATTTGTGGGATCGGGGGAAAGACAGCTAGGGCAGCAGAGTTTGTACAGATGCCATCTAGCGTGTGGCCGGCCCGATGCGTAGGGGGGGAAACCAGTTGAGAGAGGCCAAAAATGTCCAATGAATGTTGAAAATTCAGAGTGTAGGGGTCTGAAAGGGATTCCAAATGGAGATTAAAATCACCAAGAAGGGTGAAGGTGGGGTAGTGAGTCAAGAGTGAACCAAGGGTCTCGTCCAGGGAGTCCAAAAACGGTGTGGCGTTCCCAGGGGGGCGATAGACGAGTCCTCCTGAAAAGGAAGGGGATGGGTTGATTTGGATCACAAAGCCTATACCCTCACAGTGCTTGAGAAAGGTCAGATCAAATGCATGGCATATAAAGGATTTCTTGACGATGATGGCTATCCCCCCTCCCCTACCGCAGGGTCTATCACGCCTGAGGATGGTAAAATCAGGGGGGAGGGCGGTTGCTAAGTCGGGATTTGATGCGTCGTTTAGCCACGTTTCAGTAATGAAAAGGGCGTCGAGGTCGCACGACAGTATGAGGTCGTGAATATCCTGTCCGTGGCAAGCTAGGGATCTGGCATTAATAAGACCGCAATTGAAAGTGGCATGTTTATGTGGAGGGGGAGGGGGTGGGGAAGAAGTTATGCCAGAGGGTCCCAGGGATGGCCATCTACAGAGGCGGCATGAGAAAGGGCCCCAAAGACGATCAGTAAGAGGATGCCCCTTACAGCTATGGCTGGCCCTTGTCAAGCGCATTGAGAGCAGGGCGTCAGAATCATACCTGATGGCTGGATGGTTTTGGACAGCATGGCCCGCGCCCGGCGTGATCCTGGCGCGGACGGGCGCAGACGGGCTTGGCTTAGGCGCGGCTTCGGCGCGCATCCGGCGCCCCCGCTGCGCCAGCCCGCTGCGCCGTCTAGCCGCCTTACACATTTATGGGAAGGTAAGAGGGCGGGAAGGACGGCCCGACTTGGGCGCTGTCCCCACCTGCCTCACTCAAGATGGCGCCCACCGCCGCCGGGAATCGGCTGAGAAGCGGCTGGGCTGAAGATGAACAATAAAGGTGTTTAGAGGTGTCAGAGTACCTAATATTTCAATTCCCCTTGTACTGATATCCCCCACAGTCAAAAATAAGGCGGTTTTAAAATTGATTAGAGACGCTCCAGAAACGCTATTAAAAAGCACAAATCAAGTATCACTTTGCTAAAATTACTCTGCAGCTCGCAGCCCCAGTTCCCCTCACCAGGGAGAGCTTCTGAGATAGACCAGGAGGGCAGGTTTGTTGCCGCACAAGGCAGGCTAGATGGGCAACAAGTAGTACTAGTGTCCCTCTATTCCCCAGACACTGAGCAGGGAGGCTTCCTGGCGTGCCTCTCCACGATAATGGTGACCTGGCACGCTGCTCCATGGTTACTGGGTGGCGACTACAACTGCACACTAGACCGCTCCTCCCCGCCCCCCATCGGCGCAGCTACGCGAGGTGCCACAAAGGCACTGCTGGAATGGGCCGCACAGTGGGACCTCCATGATGTTTGGAGATCGCACAACCCTGGGACACGGGTCTACTCCTATTACTCAGGCGCTCACGACTTGCATGTCCGCCTAAACAGATTCATGGCGTCTACCGAACTCCTACCCCTTGTAACAGACACGCACTACATGGGCCACACGCACTCGGACCATAACCCACACTTTTTATCCATAGCTTGGGAAAACCCACGCCCCCCCGTACCCACCTGGCGACTTCAGCCTGCGCTGTTACTTGACGCGGCTTTCCGCGATTCCCTCCTCGCACGCACTGCTCAGTACTTTGAGGACAACACAGGCTCGGCGTCCTCCCCCCAGGTAGAATGGCACGCCTTCAAGGTGGTGATCCGGGGTCACTGTTTGAGGACGCAGGGCCACATGAGGCACCAACTGGAGGGCGAATTGACTAGGCTGGAATCTGACCTGCTCGACAGGGAGGAGGAGGCTATTGGGGGTGGTGCTGACTCGCTGCAGGAGGCGCACACAGAACACGTGCGCCTGCTGGAGCGACTCCGCAACATCAACTACGCTGCACATTCGGCGAGGACGCACCACCTGAGTGACAGACCTGGCAGGCTACTGATCTGGCTGATTTCACAAGAAACTCGCTCGACCCCAGTGGCAGCAATACACGTAGAAGGGAGGGGCCTCTTGTATTCGCAGCACCAGATACATGACGCGTTCACCACCCACTATGATGCATTATATCGCTCCCGATTACCACACCCCCACCCGGACATTATTGACTACCTCTCCACTCTGCAGATGCCACAGCTGACTACTGCGCAGCAGGACGAACTGGGAGCCTCGCTCGAGCCTGATGAGGTCTGCGAAGCAATCTTTAACTTGTCTAACGGCAAATCCCCGGGCCCAGATGGGCTCCCAGCCGAATTTTACAAGGCAGGCTCAGATATCCTCATCCCAGAACTTCTGAAAATGTACGCTGCAGCGGCGGAGGATGCAACCTTACCCCCAACGTTAAATGAGGCCACCCTGATTTCCATCCCCAAACCTGACAAGGACAGTACACGGATGGGCTCTTACCGCCCCCTGGCACTGTTAAATACAGACTACAAAATCCTGGCCTCCACGTTAGCCCGGAGACTGGCCCCCTATGTGCCCCGCCTGGTGCACCAGGACCAGAACGGCTTTGTCCCGACGCGCCACACCTCCCACAATATCCGCCGCCTTTTCCGGATACAAGAATATTCTACCCAGCAGTGGTCCAGAGCAGGATGCCTGATACTAGATCTAGAGAAGGCCTTTGACTCGGTTGAGTGGCCGTACCTGAGAGCAGTTATGGAGAAGTACCAACTAGGGGGAGGCTATGAAGCCATGGTGGGCCTGCTGTACGACAAACCGACAGTCCGAGTCCGCACGGGCTCATTACTCTCAGACTCCATCCGGGTGCGAAGGGGCACTAGACAAGGCTGCCCCTTGTCACCTTTACTGTTTTCCTTGGCCATGGAGCCCCTGGCCACAATCCTCAGAACCCAGGGACCTGAATGGGGGATTCCACACGCGGATGGCCTGCACGCAGTGTCGCTGTACCCAGACGACTTACTGCTGTACATTAGAGACATAACCGACATCCCTGCCTCCCTAACTGACGTCTTCCAAACCTTCGAAGAGATGTCAGGGCTACGAGTTAATTGGTCCAAATCGGGGGCTTATTCCTTTAGCCCGGATACGCCCGAATGCGAAATCCACCTGGGCGGAGGTAGATTGCAATGGTACCCCACTATGTTCTGCTACCTAGGGATACGAATATATCGGGACCCAATAGACATCCTGGAGGGGAATCTCCTGCGGACAATCGCCTCGGTTCGGGAGCAAATCGGATTCTGGAACACCCTACCCCTCAACGTGCCGAGTCGTATAGCACTGACCAAAATGATAGTGCTGCCTAGATTGCTGTACTGTTTCGCCAATATTCCCACGTACGTGCCCAATAAAATATTTCGCGTTCTGGAGATTCTGCTGCGTAGTCTCATCTGGAATGCGGGCCGGCCCCGTGTGGCGCTGACCAAGCTATACATGCCCACTGAATCGGGAGGCCTGGCGGTTCCCAACATGGAGCTGTACTACCTCTCGGCACAGATGCAATGGGTGACGGGGTGGCTCAGTGGCGACCATCTCGAAGATACTGCCTCGGACACTGCTGCCTGGACGCAAGCACAAATTTGCCCGCTATTCCACCCGATAACTCGAACTCCCTGCCCCTCCCAGCTGCACCTAGCGGTGGCGCGCAAATGCTTCCTGCGATGTCTACGACTCACCCGGGCAACGACACCATATGCCCCGATACTACCCCTTCTGGGCACTCCCGGACCGACGGGCGCACTGACTGAGGCTCGCTTGACCAGCTGGACACGAGCAGGGGTGGACACCCTGGGTGACCTGTATGCAGACGGTGAACTGCTCACTTTCATGGACCTGGCTGCTAGCACGGAACTCCCAGCTGGTCAGTTCCTACTACACGCGACTCTCTTGCGCACGCTTAATGCTTCCTGGGGCGACGTGACCGAGGAACTGCCGATGCACAGCTTCATGCAGTATCTGCACGTAATGGGTAACGGCTCACACGTCATCCACTGGCTGGCACAGGCCCTACAGACACACTCGCAACCGTCCACGCTGCCGCTGCAGGAAAAGTGGGCAACGGACAGGGGAAGGGACTGGACTGATAAGGAATGGGCGATGATCTTAGCCGGTCCGACGAATATCCCACGCAACCCCCGCTTCAAACTTATTCAATTCTACATACTGCACCGAGCTTATCTCACGCCCGACAAAATAAATAGATATTTTTCAACCACTGATGCCACTTGTCGACGCTGCTCTCTGACTGGAGCAGACCTTTTGCACATGCTGTGGCACTGCCCTGACATACGAACGTACTGGGACGAAGTCATAACGCTACTCACAAGTAGCACTGACGAGCAGATACTGCGCACGTGGGAGGCATGCATCCTGGGACTGTACAAGCGCACGAAACTTAACAAAGTGCAGGCGCGCTTCTGGGACATGGGACTCATAACGGCCAAACGCCTGCTCACTAAGCACTGGAAGGCCGCGACCCCCCCACACACTCGACACTGGCGCGCCTCCTTTACCAACTGGGCACGGGCGGAAAGCACGGTGCTCCTCCGGGAGGAAACTGCGGGACTCCGAAAATTCCCTATTGCTCAGCTCTGGGATGACCTCCTTAAAACATTCCAGCAAGCCTGCCAGGAGCAGGGGATGACTTGAGATAACGGGTATCGTCGTCACTACGATGTCAACCAGCATTAAGAGCGGTCACTGCACCACGCCCCTCCACCCCACCCCCTCACCACTTCCGGCCTTACGCCCTACCCTAGCAGATACAGACACTTGTACTCCTCCGCCATGCACCTGACGCTCTCACCGCGCTGCGCACATACCACCACCCTTGCCTCAGCCTGCCTACGCCCACGCCGACTACAGATGCTGACAGGGGAACGACCCCCCTCATACAGAAGGGCAATCACCAAGCCAATGGGCTGCATCCGCGCCCCGCGGAGCATTGGCTCGCACTCTGACTGTGCACCACAGGCAACACCTAACAGCTCCAACCCGGGAACCCCCCCCCCCCATTTCTCCCTTCCCACTGCAGGATGCCCTACCATGCCTCGCCTCGCAACTACTGCTCCCCACAAGAGCCCATGATGATCTCGCCCACCCCCCTCCCCCTTGACCTCAGTTGCTTTCCCGACCCCAGGTTTTCCCCGCCATTGCATAGGTATAGGGAACGGTTTGTTTGCTGGTCATGTTCCCTGACCAGGCCCTCTTTCTTATTTCAAACGAAGACAACGGATGCATCATGTCACTAACACGAAGCGATACCTTATTGAACTCATGCTACCCACCGATTGCAGACACACGATAACGCTTACAAACTACAAGAGGTGTGAACTCGTATTCAACCTCACACACATTAGCCAAGGATATGTTGCGCCGTATACTGGTCACCGCCTCCACCTTTGCGACCTCCCGATAACAGCACTGGGGAGATACACATGCACCACACTGCTGGATATCCGGGCCTTAATCACAACGGCTGCAGACTAGCTCCGCCGAACATAAACGCTTGCTCCTATGCCTCAGTGAGTTTTCCCACTACACATTTTACCACACCCACGTAAGCATTACGAACACGATTCTGGTGAAACGTTTGTCGACAATCCCCCCACTATTGACTAATCTCAGCTGCTTCCTAGGCTATCTGTGGGGACTTGGGCGATTACCATAATGGCACTAATGCTGGATGAAAACTGCAATGTTCTTCTTGACAACAAAAGACAAAATCGCAGATCTGTCACTTATTTAGCTAAATACCAGATGACTGCAAATGCATTTTCATAAGATTCGCCCTTACGGATTTACTTGATTATTCTCTGCTCGGCTGGCCCCTGTGCGCCGTGAAATGTAAACTGTATGATGGCAAACTTGTGCAAAATAAAGGTCTTCCAAAAACCAAAAATAAATAAAAATTAAGGCACACAAGCGGAGGAAGAAAACTCTTCTTCGGAATGACTGTTGCAAGAGTAAGGCTCTCATTCACCATTAAAGGAGGACACACCATGTCTCAATGTGCTGAATGGAAAACATATGACTCGTCTTATTTTCTGTTGCCTTTTGGCGCGCTGCGCGGAGGAAAGCGGTCCCTCCTGAGTTCAATGGGTAGAGACCGGTTGATAAGTTGCATGATTGTTTTATCACTCACAATTCCTCCTTCCTGAATGGATTTTTGTATAACTCATATTCAGCAAGGCAGCAGGTGGACTTTGTGCGTGGTTGAAAGGGTTGGCAGTGCGTGCACCCACCCTTTTGTGCAGTAAATCACTGGGGCATGTGTCAATGTGTGCATGATTATATTCTTGTTTCATGCACAAACCTAACCTTGCTTACTTGACAACAAACGCCTAGGCACACAGAAAGAGTAAAGATCAGGTGATCACAATGTATAACAACAATACAAAAAGTATTTTCAAAATGAAAGGAAAGGGTCTTGAGTGGATCAAGTTGAGTCTTTTAATTCTTTTGAAATGAAAAAAACATGGTAGAACAAGCCAGCCGACACGTGTTTCGTCGCACAATGGAGAATTGCTCCGCGACTTCTTCAGGGCTGGGAAAAGGATACAACAAATGTAAATGATACAAGAGTTTCATAAGTGGAAGAAGGGCTTTACAACATGAGCCCTATGTTAAAAAGCGAGTGATCAAAAAGAAGACGTGGAAACCCAACCAACCTCAGGTGCAGCATGCGAGATAGCATCTAAAAGGAGTGAAGTTGTCCTTGGGAGTGTGTAAAAATCTTATATGAGAAAGATAATAGCATAAAGGGAGAAGTCAAGCAGTTATGACCGTTGTTTTGGTAACAAGAGTTTAATCTATTCAAAATGAGCAAAGAGATAAAAAATAGAAACCTTAGAGACGGCGATTGATCCATACCTGTGGCATCAATCAATAGTGTGTAGAGAGCGGCAGAAGAAAGACGATGTGTTATTGATAGCGTATAAGGAGTGTGAAATGCTTACCAGTGTTGTTGAAAGACGACTAACTCCGTGCCATAGTCTTTCTTCACACTCCCATATTTCACTCGTCAATCCTTTGTTAGGTAGACGTTCCATCGTGTACCTTGCTTCGAGCCAACCACAGCCCTTCACCTTGTGTTATAGTGCCTTCGCACTCGTCCATTACCTGGCACCGAGTGAAGCGCTGTGGGTCCCGCTTTCAGGATACTATGAGGTAAGACCTTACGGGTGCCCTTACTCCGCAGCTTTTTCTTACTAGTTTTATGATAATCTGACGACACTTCGCTTCTTACCACAAGTGATTGTGCTTGTTTCCGTAGAGAGAACACTTGAACGGCTAATCAGCATTGCAGTTTAGCGGACCCATTCGCGACGGTAATGTACATTGACATCATTTATTGAAGGTAGATTAATATTCTTTGAACGTTTGGGTGGTTACAATTTAATTATTTCCTGGTTTAGGTGATTTATGATTTGACACCACTATTGCTGCAGCAAGTTTATGTACTTGTTTTTGTAGAGAGAACACTTTGATCTGGCAACACGGCCTATCCACTTCCGAGGATCCATTCGCACCCTGATTGGTCATTAATACTACATATTGAAGGTAGATCGAGGTTTCACTCGTTTAGGTGTGCACTTTGGTTGTTATTGTGGACCTAGTAGTATCACACGTTATACTAAGTGCCCCCTTTCTTGTGTCTGCTTTTAATTTTCTCATACAGACTGGTTGTTTTCTTGGATTTTATTTTAGACAATTAGCAGTATAATTATACTCTTTCAACAACACTGGTAAGCATTTTCGAGCCGCAAATTTCTCACTTCTTATACTCTATCAATAACACATAGTACTAATAACAATACATTTTTTGGCTCCATTCTCTTTTTATTTTTTCACTTCTCTATCAGCTCTACGCTAACAATTCAATCATCTATGTTCTATCCCTACATCATGTCACGTCATACCATACCATATATCATATCATAACATATAACATCACATCATATCATTACGTTACACCATATATCGCATCACAATAGTAAATAACAATCACATTTCAACACAAAACTACATAACCCTACAGCTCAATAGGCTTGCTCCTTATACTATACGTAGATATCCAAAATATGATTATTTCTGCTTGATGAGCATCAGAACTAATATTGACGTTATTTTGGAAGTCTTTGGGCTTATTGCCCTCCTTTGCATCATACTTATGTAGCCCACTAGGCTGGTTCTCATTTTCTGTTCGCAAGCTCACATGTTATTGTTATTTGCTTGCTACATGTCGCTGCCAACGGAGGCGATTCTCACTTGCTGTCGTGTCACTCTCTTACAAGGTATGGGTGTGGGGTGGGTGGGATGGGTGTGTGCAGGTGTTTGGTAGTTTAGGTTTACTTTTTCTAATTTTTTCTTTTTTCATTTTCATTTTTCTTTTTTCCTCTTTCTGCTGTAGGTATACCTCGACCCACTTGTAAATAGCAATCTTTTGCACTGCTTGTTTGCTCCTCGCCCCCACTGCAGCCGATTAGGCGCTGTCTTGGGGCTTCCTTGGCCGCCATCTTAGGTGAGGAAGAGGGCGAGCGGACCAGTTGCTCGGCCCTCCCACACTCCTTGGCATAAAAGCCGCGCCCTCCTCTACACGCGCAGACCAACAGAGAGCGCGATCATTCCTGAGGCGAAAAGCCGGGAATGCGACACATCGTTAGCGTTATTTTTATTTTATTTTTTTTTTAACACTTTTTATTGAAGTTGTCAGCTTACATTACAATCACAAGGTCCCCTTCAGGGCACTAGACCATCAACTAACAATCTTTCCTGAATATACCATAAAAGTTCCCAGTGTCTGACAAGAAAATTATACTATCATTGCTTGAGTGTGTTAAGTCTGTTGTCCTTCTAACAGCCTTTTTACCTTTACTTTTAATCACAAGGACCCCCCCCTACTATTGTGAGCACCACAACAATCATCAATAGAACAATAGTAACCATTAAAACATTAAACGAGTCATCCACCTTAGGTATTTTCGCAACACTTACATACGTCTATAGTAAACCCCCAGTTCTTGCGCCACGTCTCAGTAAATCAGCTGCAGAGCTGCATGATGTCTACTAGGGCCAACACTAAACTTCCCCCTCGCCCTCTATTCCTCCTCCCCCTCAGACTCTAGGTCTTCTTCTTCCGGTAGAGGTTCACAGAGGTCCCCTCTATAAGTGTTCCATGCCGTCCAGACCTTATTCCACTTGCGGGGGCAAGCCCTCATGACGTACACTGCTCTTTCAGTAATCATTAGCTTGTCCATGTTGTTACCCCACCTATATGCTGTAGGCATATCTGGCGCTCCCCATTTCTGCGCAATATCTCGCTTTGCCACCATCATGGCCAGGGTAGCCCATATCTGTCCATGCCTATTCAGGTCATTAGGGTCCCAGATGTTCAACAGGCATTTTCGGGGTTCAGGTAAAATTGAGACCCTAAGTGTTTGAGAGATGGTGCGCATAACCTGTCTCCAGAATTCTCGTATCTGTGGGCATTCCCAGATTGTGTGGTATAGCGTCCCCTCCTCCCCGCACCCCCGTAGACAGTAGGGATGTGACGCTCGATGTTTACTGTGAAGTAGTGTCCTAGTGTAATAAATACGGTGTAAGATTTTCAGCTGCACCAATCTGAATTTTGCTGAGATTCCGACCTCTCGTGGGGACGCCATTGCCTCATTCCACTCCGATTCAGTAACCTCTCCTACATCTCCCACCCATCTATCTCTCAGTCTTTCTGTTGGGTCCCTCAGATTGTTGATACATTTTTTATATGTGAGTGACGTGGCGCTTTGCGGCATGAATTCAGTTAGGAGTCTGTCCTCTAGTGGCGAGGATTCTGGTAGGTCCGTTCCCGCTGGGATCGCTCCAAGCAGTGCATGCCTTATCTGTACATATCGGAATGTCTCAGTCGGGCCCAGGTCGTACTGCTGTTGTAATTGTGGAAGCCCGATCACCGTACCTTTGTCCCAGAGGTCTCCTATTGTGGATATTCCTATACGGTCCCACTGCGTGAATCCCTTGCAGGAGCGTAGAGCCCCCAATGCTTTTATGTCCCAAAGCGGTGTCAGTTTGGTGAGTCTGCCTTGCCAACCCAATCGCTTTTGTGCAATGTGCCATATGGTCACAGTGTGGTGCGTTGGGCCCCATAGTTTCCGTACCTGTGGCTTGTTATAGAGTACTGCAAGCATGCCATCCGCACCAAGTTGTGCCCAGTCAGCTTTGTACGCTGGGTCGGTCCTTGGGGCATGTATCCACTGGTTGATTGTTTTTAGATGCGCCGCCCAGTAGTACAGCTGTATGTTGGGCAAGGCTACGCCTCCTTCGTACCAGCTCCTTGTCAGTTTGTCATACGCTATTCGTGCCGGGCCGTTGTTCCAAAGCAGGTTTGAAACCAACGCCGCAATCTGCTTGAAGTATCTCGGTTCCACGAGATAAGGAGTATTCTCCAGCACATAGAGGAACCTGGGCAGTGCCATCATTTTGTAGAGTGCAGCGCGTCCTAGGAGAGTCAACGGCAAGGCCGCCCAATGTTTAACATCCGCCCGAAGGCGGTCCATGGGTGGCTGCAAATTTTTGTTGAAAAAGTTTGTTGCGTTCCCTGCAATGACAATGCCCAGGTACTTAAAGGAATCCCTAGTTAGCTGTAAGGGGCAGTTCTCCTGCAGCACCGGGTCTGGACCATGTAGTGTACATACCACCGATTTAGTCCAGTTCAGAGTGTATCCCGATGCTTTACCATGCGTGTCACATAAATCTAGTAATGCTGGGATGCCGCTTTCAGGCTCTTCCATATAGATCAGCATGTCATCCGCATAAAGGGACACCCTGTCTTCCCATCCATCCTCCCACGTGATTCCCCTGATCAATGGTGTAGTTCTGAGCAGGACTGCCAGCGGCTCTATCACCAGGGCGAAGAGTAGGGGTGACAGCGGGCAACCCTGCCTAGTCCCTCTGCCCAATGGGAATGTCTGTGAGATGTGGCCATTCGCCACGGCCTGCGCCACCGGCTGTGTGTACAGTAATCTCACCCAGGCTATGAATTTCGGTCCATAGTCCATCCGTCCCAGCACCGCAAACAGATACTCCCATTCCACTAGATCAAATGCCATTTTGGCATCTAGAGAAAGAATAACCGCTCTCTCGGGGAGAAGGTGCGCTCGTGCTATCACCCCATGGAGTCGTCTGAGATTTAGAGACGTACTTCTATGAGGCATGAAGCCTGATTGGTCAGGGTGTATCAGCGATTGTAGGTGTTGTATCAGGCGAGTGGCTAGCAGTTTCGCTAGTATCTTGGCCTCTGCGTTGATCAGTGAAATGGGGCAGTACGACGAGCACCGAGACGGAGGTTTGCCCGGCTTCGGTATAGCCACTATCGTGGCTGTGCGTTGGTCCAGTGGTAGGATTGCCTTCTCCAGACTTTCCATGTACATTTTTCGCAAAGGCTTACTTAATGTGTCAGCCCGCGATTTATACCATTCCAAAGGTATTCCATTAGGACCCATCGCTTTACCGGAGTGCAGTGCCTGAATAGCCAGTTGAATTTCGTCCTCCGTCGGGTCTAATTCTAGGTCCCGTATTGCCTCTGGTGCGAGCCTGGGGATGTCAATGTGTGTAAGTGCGAGTGCTGCCTCTTGGGCAGTAACCTCTCGCTCAGGGGTGTATATTTCTCGGAAGTGGTCCGCCAAGGTACATACTATGTCTTCTGGGTGTGTCTGTATTTGGTCGTCATGTGAGTATAGTTGCTGAATACCTTTACCACTCCCCCTCCCCTTCTTATCTAGCCATGCCAGCATTTTCCCAGCCTTGTCTCCCACGTCGTATACTCTGTTGGTTGTGTCTGCGATGTGATTTTGGACTGTCATCGTAAGATGGGCCCGGTGTTGCTGTTGTCTCAAATGTAGTGCGTGCGCTGTTTCTGGGGAGGGGTCAGCCATGTGAGCAGTGTTTGCGGCGTGTAGTGCCAGCTCGATCTCCGTAAGGACCCTCCTACACTCTCTCTTATGCCCCGTTATCGCTGCCATAGCCCCCCCTCTCAGGACCGCTTTATAAGCTTCCCAAAGTACCGAGGGGGAGGACACTGAGCCCGTATTCTCCTCAAAGTAGCGTGTGGTCACTAACTGGAGTTCTTTCCTGATCTTCGGGATTGTGAGGTAGTTCGGGTATATTGGGTAGATTCTCGTACGTCTCTTTTCTTTTGTGGTGAGTGACAGGGACATCGGTGAGTGGTCGGAGATCCCTCTGGGCAGGATGTCAATTTTGTCCACCTTTCCCATACCTGCCCCAAGAAACAGAAAGTAATCAATGCGTGTCAAGCTATTATGAACTGCAGAGTAGTACGTGTACTGTGCCTCTGTGGGGTGTAGGTGACGCCAAATGTCTGTAATGCCCATTGCTTCTAGGAATCCCGGGAGAAGTGGAGTCCCTCTATGGCGGTCTCTAGTGGGAAATGTGTCTAGTGTTGGGTCCATAATCGCATTAAAATCCCCCCCTATGATCGTATCACCTTCTGGAAGGTCCAAAAGGAAGCCGCGCAGTGCAGGCAAAGCCACAGAGTGGAGTGCCGGGGGGACGTAAACCGACACTACGTTGAGGGGTCTTCCCTCCCACTGCCCATGTACTGCCGCAAAACGACCCTGATCGTCCGTTTTGTGGTGTGCCACCATGAAGGGTGACGTCTTTTTCATAAGTATCCCCACCCCTCGGGAGCCAGACGTGAATGCCGCATGCGCCGCCATGACATATCCACGCCTGTCAAGTGCCTTGCATGCTGGTCCCGTGAGGTGTGTTTCCTGCAGGAGAATCAGATCAGGGCCCTGACGTTTAAGTGCCTGTAACACTAATCCCCGCTTTATTTTATCTCCTAATCCCCTGACGTTCCACGTAAGTATTCGCAGGGGGGGCACCTCAAGGGTCCCGCCCGCCCCTTCAGTGGGCGTAGTATGTAAGTGTCTGGCCATGGGATCGTCTAAATGGCACCCTGTGTACCACAGGGCTGGTCTTGTTGTACATGTATTTCCCAATGTTAAGGTGTAGAGGCAGCACAGAGCCCAGAGCACCCATGCATCGCGGCACGCCATTGGCAGTCGCCAGGCTCACCTGACCCCGTGGGGGTTCACTGTATGTGCAACGCTTCGTGGCAGAGCCAGAGAAACTCATAGTGTTGTGTGCGTTCGAGTACCCTGTGGTGTGTTTGATGACTACTAACAAGAACAGTAACCGTGTAACTCCCCTCCCATCCCCCCTCCCTGCTCCCCTGCGCCACGGACAAACCCCCGCCCGTTCCCCCAACTGTGCAGAGTGCTCTTTCCCATCCCAAACTATCTTACTTGCTTATGGGGTTGGTGAATCCCCTACAGGCACCGGCTCTGCCCACCTTACTTCGCAGCACCAGGCCCAGGTCCTTTTCTCATATCCTGCCCCTCCCTCCAAAGGTCAAATCTCAGATGGGTCCCGGCTGGCCAGAGTCAATTGGAGTCTGCTCCGTTTCGGATTCCGCCCTCACTGAGGTCTCCCGCTGTTTCAGATGTTCGGTCGGCCGTCCTGCTTGGTCGCCGTTCCGTTGGTGAGGTCGATCTCTGTGCGGCCGTCGAGGTTGGCCCACCTGTGTCCAGCCGTCAAGCCAGTCTTGTGCCACTTCCGGCTTGTCGAAGAACCACGTCTTCCCGTTGGCCACCACTCGTAATTTTGCAGGGAATAGCATTGAGTACTGCAGCTCTCTGTCCCACAATGCCTTTTTCACCTCAGTAAACGATTTCCGGCATCTGGCTACTTCCGCTGTGTAGTCAGGGAAAAATGCCAAGGTGGAGTTGTGGAGTTTGACTGGTGGTGAGACTCTCGCCGCCTGTAAAATCGCATCCCTGTCTCTAAAGTTGAACAAACGTGCCAGCACCGGCCTTGGTGCTGCACCTGGTTTGGGTTCGCCTCCCGGCACCCTGTGCGCCCTCTCCACGGAGAAAAAGTGTGACAGCCCTTTAGGTTGGAGTTTGGTTTTGATGAGGTCCTCTATGTAGAGGTCCATTGCTCTCTTCCCCTCCGTCTCCGGAAGGCCAAGGATGCGTACATTATTTCTCCGGGAACGCCCTTCCTGGTCGTCCAGCCTGTCCTGCAGTTGTCGAGTGAACTTGTCCATTCGTTCCATAGCTATTTGTAACTCCGAAGTGTCCTCCACAAGAGATTTCGTGACCACTTCTACCTGTGATACTCTTTCTGTCATCTTCTGGAAGTCGGCTCGTAGTAGAGTGACCTCGGAGGAGATAGAGCCCACTGTAGTCCGCACTTCGGAGAGGGTTTTCATGATGTCTTCCAGCGTGACTTTCTTGGTACCTTCTACTTCTGGAGTGGCGCCTGTTGAAGTTCTTCCAGTTCCTAACGATTGTCCCTGCGAGCCATAAGCAAATTTGTCCAGTTTAGCTTGCGTGGAGCCACTCCTGGGGCCCCTGCCCGCCATGATTCGCAGCTGTCGGTGAAATGACACGGTTCTGGGGTTTAATATGGCCACTAATGCAGTCCTCTAGTTCTTCGCGGGCCCTTGGAGGGCCGGTCGGCCACAGGTCGAGAAGAAAGCTGCGCGGTCTGCTCACAGGGGCTTCTGGCCCTCTTTAGTCTGGTAGTTGCCGTGGGGTGTGGTATGCTGCGTTAGTCTCGTGGGCCGTCGCTCCTCCGCCAACCAAACAGAGCGCTCTTGGTGTATCTAGGCGCTGTGTTGTGTCACTCCGTGACAAGGCGCGCCCAGGCGGTGCTGGTTCCGGTGTTTGGCCACAGCTCTGCTCGGTGCACTGGTGGTCTTAGTCCCTCACGTGTGCGCCCCGCCACTCGTAGTTGGCGCTGTTCAGTGTTTGCTGCGCTGCAAGTCGTTATCTCAGCGAGGCTACCCCCGTCTGGGAAGCATTTGTGTCCGTCCTGGCTGGCCCACCACTGCTCCCGCTATTGCCGCCCTCTCACCCGGCCACTCCAATGTGCACTCTGTCGTCTCCGCTACAAGCGGGACCCCTGGGGGACCCGCCGGTAGCCCCGGTGTTCGGCTCCACGTGCGGCTGAGTATGGGTCAACAGACGGCGAAGGGGCGCAGCCCAGTCCGTCACTGTACAGCCCCCTTGCAGATCTCACCTCCCTCGGGGGGACCCTGCTGCCGCAGGGCTCACCGTCCGTTTGCTTTTCCGTGCCTGCATTCACCGAGACTCTCCGGTGACGTCTCCAGGTGTTGGTGGGCCTTTTCGCTGTTCCGCCCGCCAGCAGTAGTGCAGGATCTGTAGTGTGGCGCCGGGTCACCCCTCTCGGTGCTCCAGGCGGGGGGGGGGGGGCGGGAGACACCCTCGGTCCCGATCCGACCAGCCCTCACTTCCGCCGGGGTCGGGGAGGCACTCGAGGTTGGGGTCTCACTCCAGCCGCAGGCCCAGAAACTCCGGGGCAAATAAGTTCAGTAGTCGGCCTCGGACAGGCGCCGGGGCAGGACCGGAAGATGCCTCTATCTTACCGGACCCGGTTACCGCTCCTTCTGGTGGGGGATTTGAAGGATAAATATGACGGATTTTACTTAAGGCCGTGCTGCCTCAGGGAGCTCACGCTTCACGCGTCCGCCATTCCCGGCTGCTAGCCACGCCCCCGATCACTCCTTTTTTAACATAGGGCTCATGTTGTAAAGCCCTTCTTCCACTTATGAAACACTTGTATCATTTACATTTGTTGAATCCTTTTCCCAGCCCTGAAGAAGTCGCGGAGCAATTCTCCATTGTGCGACGAAACGCGTGTCGGCTGGCTTGTTCTACAATGCTTTTTTCATTTCAAAAGAATTAAAAGACTCAACTTGATCCACTCAAGACCTTTTCCTTTCATCTTGAAAATACTTTTTGTATTGTTGTTATACATTGTGATCACATGATCTTTACTCTTTATGTGTACATAGGCATTTGTTGTCATGATCATTGAGTGTATCTTTCTGCACCATAATAAGGGGATTTGGGGCATATCCCCTTGCCTAGTATGCACCATACTTACTTATTTTATTGTACTCTATTGCGTTAATTAGTTGAGCGCCTAATCAAATCCCTGTTTCCTACCAAAAAAATACCTTTTTTACAGACTAACCTTGCTTACACTCAGTTTTGCCAGTCACTGTCTTTGTTAGAACAGATTAATAATTGCTTTATTAACCTTCCTGCTTTCTCAAATTTGTTTGGAAATGCACCATGTGCCCACTACTTTTTCGAAAATTCCCCTCCTTGGGTGGTTCGGGCTCAATAGCTGCGCTCGCTCGCGTTACCGTGTCCAAAATATTTTTTCCACAGAATGGTGTGTCACCAACATGAAAAGTTTGGAAAGCTGTGCCCTACAGGGTATGGATTTTACGGTGGACCATTGCCCTGGTTCAGATCACGCCAATGCTGACGGTCTGTCCAGATTTTTCCGCCTTAGTGATGAGAACTCCCTGGGGTAGGGTAGTTCTCCCCACATTTCAGCTGGAGGGGACACGTGTTAGACCTGGCACCTAGGCGTGGGTCTCCCTTCCACTTTTTGTTGCTGTGTCTCATATGTTTTCGCTGGTTAGATGCTCAGAGCACTGTGCCACTGCCAACCAGTGCCACAGTGCAAGTGCTCCCTGTGTAAATTGCTATATTGATTGGATTCCATGATTGGCTTATTTGGCTTACTGTCTCACGCTAGTACAGTGCACCAGGCATGCCCAGGGCTTGTAAATCCAAATGCTGCTGGTGAGCTTGCAGCACTGGTTGTGCCACCCACAAAAGCAGCCTTGTAAAATGTGCCTAAGGTCTGCCATTGCAGAGCCTGTGTGCAGTCTGGTACTGTCATGCTGACTGGGCAGTTCACCCACTTGCCAGTCCCGAAACCTTCCATTTTCTTCATATTAGTCACCCGTATGGTAGGCCCAAGGGCAGGGTGCATTGTAAGTATAAGGTAGGACAAGCCCTGATGTGTGTGGCATGACCTAATAGTGAATTACAGCCATTTTCGTTTTTCACTATTGCAAGGCTACCTGTTCTCCATAGGCCAGAGTGGGCTGTTAGAATTATTACATTCTATAATCCTAACAGGCTCAGAGAACATGGTAGAAATTCGAGTTTAGTATGCCTGAACTCAGAATAATAAAATACAAGTCAAGTAAAAAAAAAAAGGCTTTAGTCAAAAAGGCTTTATTTCGATAAAAAGTTATCATAAAAGCAACACAGAAATCACAATGCAACAATTTTAAAAGCAAACGTGAACGTGCAATAAAGATTTAACCTATTTAGAAAAAGATGACAAAACAGTACATTAGGCAATCAATTTAAAAGAAAATTTAAGCAGTCAATATTAGCCTTTTAGTTCATTTAGTTTTTGCAAATTTGCAAGGCAGTTCATAAGGCAGTTCATTTAAGCAGTGAATTTAAGATAAAATTAAACAGTCAATTTTTGCCTTTTGGTTCGAATGGACCAAGCCCATGATAAAAATTTGGCTAAGGCACAAACATAGGTTGCACGGCTGTCAGACATTAATATCCTGATTGCAGCCGCGTGGCTCCTAGTACCCAGCTGCCGACATAAGTTTTTGAGCCAAACCCTCCTGGGTATTGTATACTCTCTGCACTCGAACATAAGATGTGCCAATGACTCTGGTTTATCTAGGCATGCTCTGTAATTTGTACACGAGATTTCCAACGTGAAGTAAAAGAATAGAGGGGAAGAGTTCCTATTCTAAATTTGAAGTACAAAGCCCTATCGAAAGGTTTTTCAATAATGTCAAGGTACACTTCCCGTTTAGGTTGATCTTTGAACTTCAGGAAGTCCTCCGTGAGTCTACCCGTGGTGGTACTAATGTTCCTCTGAGAAAGGATCCAGTCCCAATAAAGTTTCTTAAGAGCTGACTTCGGGGGTGAGGTTCTATTTGCCCATGCTTCGTCCAGGCCCAAATTTACTAGCAGCACCTTCATATCCCTCAACCATTTAATTTTGTGCCACCCTGGTAGTGACATAATTTCTGCTAGGCCTTGCACATATCTGCTGAGTTCCTCCACACGCCACAGGCGTGCCCAAAGCAATAGTGGACGGAATTTTGCAAGGTCATCAATTGGGCGGCAGCCTAAATCCAGCATTAGCGGGACTGTAGGAGTGCCCTGCGGGAGAGACATAATCGCTCTACAAAATTTCCTCTCTGATCTTGGCAAAGCGTCAGTAATGGATGACCCCCAAAGTTCGGCCCCATAGAGAGCAGAGCTGACCCCTTTGGCCGAATAGATCTCAAGGACTGTAGCTATTGGTCTTATTATACAGGAGCGTTGTTCTTTCAGGAGAGCTCCTGTGATCCTCTTATGAGTTAACAGCATTTTGTCCAAGTGTGGGGTCCATTCCATTTTGTGTGAAAGGCGTATCCCAAGATAGTCGAAGACCTCTACCCTCTCCAAGAGTTCATCGTTCAGGGTAGGAGAGCGGACTTGTTTTTTGGGAGGATTCAGCACAAGATATTTAGTTTTGCTTGTGTTGATTACCAGGCCTCGTTTGGTGCAAAAGGATTGAAAGTTGTCTAGGAGCCTTTGGAGGCCTATGGGGGTTTTAGAGATTAAAAGCGTATCGTCCGCGAAGAGGAGGGTTGGTATACGTTCGCCAGCCAGGGATGGTTCATCTGAAGGATGTTTCCGAAGATGCTCAACCACCCCATTGATGTAAAGGGAAAAGAGGGTGGGAGCTAACACACATCCCTGGCGGACACCTCTCTCAACCGGGATACTATTTGTTTTTTCCCCCCCTGGGCCCCACCTAACCTGGGCAAAACTATTTTCATGTAACCTAACAAGTAGGGATAGCAAGTAGTGGGGCAACCCCATATCAGCCAGTACACTCCATAGGGTCTCCCTGGGTACAAGGTCAAAGGCAGTCTTTAAATCGATAAACGAGAGATAAAGACTGCCCTTGCCTATGACCACAACTTTCCAATACACCATCATGAGTCTAAAAGCTTGTTCAATTGTCCCGGTACCCACTCTAAAGCCCGCCTGATAGTCAGAAAGGATTTTGTTTTCTTCTATCCAGTTTAAAATTCTGACCAGCAGAACCTTGCCGACTACTTTTTGACTGATATCTAACAGGCTAATGGGCCTATAATTAGATGGGTCATCTCTGGAGCCTTTTTTATGAATAGGGACCACCTCTGCCCCTTTCCACGAAGAGGAGATAGGGGCGCCCCTACAGATAGCAACGAGTAGGGAGTGGATCAATTCCCCCCACTTCATAATATCAGATTTCAAGAGGTCGCCAGGGATGCCGTCCGGACCAGCCGCTTTTTGGGGAATGATAGTGCTTATTGCGTAGTCCACTTCCTTGGTTGTAAAATCAAAGTCATTAGGCTGAATGTCCCAAATTGGGGGGAGCAATGGTGGAGCCACCACCCCCCCCATCAGGATCACAAGAAACAGTAGGAGTGAGATGATCATCTTGACGGGTATAAAGCTTTGAAAAGTGTTTGACCCACGCCTGACTTGGGATGTTACAAGTTATCAGGTCACTATCTGGCCTATTACGAGCTCTTATAGTATCCCAAAACCATTTTGAATGTTTCTTTGAGCTAGCTTCTTTAAGGGTAGACCAATAGGCCTCTTCCCACTCCTTTTTTGCTAGCCCCAGTGTTCTCTTGTGTTCTTTCCTGGCTATCTGTATTAGGGGTTGGGACTTGCCCTTAACGGCCTCAATTAGCCTAGTCTTAGCTTTCCTACATGCTACAGTGTACCAATCATGCATCCCTTTAGATTTGTTCTGGGACATATTCTTCCCTGTAGTACCCTTTACCCAAAAAACTTCCCCTATAGCCTTTACAGCTGCTTCAAAAATGGGTGTTGCCCTATCTGCTACCGTGACTAAATCAATAGTGTTGATCTCTGCTTGTGAGGCTATAAGGACCTCTTCTATGGTAGAAAGTTTGTCAGCATTGCTGGCAACTTTGTTCCACTTTAAGCGTCTTCCACAGGAGGAGACAGTGACCCTATGTGTACATTTAGGTGGTGCTAACAATGCTCCATTAAACCAGGGATTCGTGATGATTAAGGAAAGCGAATTATGGTCGCTCTCCACAGTCGGTATGATTACCATATCTTCAACCGAACTCCAGAGCCCCAAGTCCAACAGAATATAGTAAATCCTCGAGGTATGACCAACCCTGTTGAACGTTGGAGCGCCCATCCGGTCAGAAGATGTACGGCCATTAGTGGCTCTTAACCCAAACTCCAAAGTCAGTGCATTTAACTGCACTGCACTACGGGTCCAACGTTTGATCGGAGGGATGGAGAGTGTGGGAATACCCCATCTGCTATCTTCTTCACCTAGGTCAGGGATTCCATCCAGGGGAAGTGGCTCATATGTGCAGTTAAAATCGCCTGCTACTAGGGTGTGGTCAGCTTCTTTATAGTGCCTAAGTTGCACCTCAAGATTGGATATTACAGATGAGGTGCACCCATTTTTAGTGCCTCTAGCATAGACGTTGTAAAGATCTAAGGTCAAACCTCTACGGTGATTAGACAGAGAAATGCCCAGAATATCTGGGTTATTTGTCTGCTTAGAGGTTATTCGGCAGTTAAGGGAGATGCTTACCCAAATAATGAGCCCCCCCGAAGGGCGCCCCTTCCCTTGCCTGGGTTTTTCTGCTGGAACAAAATAGGTGACAAACCCAACCCGGTGGAGTGGCTCAGTGCTCCAGGTCTCCTGAAACACACAGATCTTGTATGCTTCAACCAAATCACTCCACTCGGGTAGACCTAATTTCCTGTAAATCCCCGCGACATTCCAACTGAGAATTTTTATTTGGTCCTTGATGGTTTCTCCTCTAGTGCCATTAATATCTCTAGGGTTATGGGAATCTACACAGTCCCTATCTAGAGCAAACGGTGTTGGCTTGGTCAGGCTGATAACCGCCACAGTTGGGAGATTAGGGCATAGGGGGTGAGATGTGACCGAAGAAGCCTCCTCCTCACCCCTATTAATGTCAAGATGTATGGAGGAAGCTTCGTCAGAATTGAGTCAGTCAACCTCATCCAGCGCACAGAATCTATTCCAGTGGGCAAACTGGGAAACAAAGGGGTCAAATGGGGGAAGCGGTCCATGCCATGGTTGCTGCCACTGATGAGTAATATGGTGTGGAGCATGTGTGTACCCTCTGTTAATTGGGAAGCTGAATCTAGGGGGATTTTGTCTTGGGGGCATGGGTAAGAAGTAAGACAAGGGAAGTGGATTAATTTGAGTAGCAGGTCCACTACTGGGTGTATTACATATATAATTCACTGCCCCTGTATCCCTGAAATTAACAGTAATAACATCTCCTGCTATGGTCTTGGTGTTCCTGCCCACCCACTCTCCTCTACGTACAGCAAGAATTTCACCACTCATATGGATGGGTAGAGGTTTGTGCAACTGAAGCCACTGGGCACATCTGTTTCTCAGTTCAACGAAAGTTTCTCTTCTACCCTCCTTCAGTGGTGGTACACCCGTCAAAACAACCACAAAGGGAGAAACTTCCGGCTGCAAGTTGATTGTCTTAAAACGAGCCGGCCTTGTCTTTGGTTCCTGAGTCTTATTTGAGGAAGAAGTTGATGTCGAGTTAGTATCCAAACCATTAGATCCCTTTACTAGTTGATTGCTCACTTTTTTTGGGCCAGAGGATGTTTGCATCTCCGGGGTGGGACCAATCACACTAGGGGTTGGGGGAGATACAACAGATTTACCCCCTATTTGGATCGAATGCTGTGTTGCTGTTCCTAGGTTATCTGGTGAGATTTTGGCCTTAGTGGAAGGATCTCTCAAAGGCTTGCTACTAGATGTATTTTCCAGAGGCACTTCTTTTGTTTTCCCGTGCGTCTGTGTAGGCACATTCCCACTTGCCTTATTAGCCCATTTTGAATTGATTAGCGACGTCAGTCTATCAATTTTAGATATTAAAGGCTTAATTTGAGCCGCTATCGTAGCTTCAAGGTCCGATTTTAAATCTATTACCATATTTTCGACCCAGCAAGGTATGCCTGATGCGGAGTTAGGGGTAGGTGAGACAAGGTTGTGGTTCCTAATTTTAGTTTTATGCTTTTTCTTGATCTTAAACGCGTTCTTAGTAGAACCTGTATTCCCTAATTCTGGCAATACAGAAATAGCTCCTACCCTTGATACTTGGGGATGTTTATCTACAATTAACTCTGACTTTTCGGATGATTGGCATGCTTCTAGGTCTGGAGTGACCTCAAGATCAACTAATGACGGGTCAGAATCTGATTGAGTTACTGATAAGTCGACTGCTTTTGGAACTGTGTATGTGCCAGCAGCAGTCGAAGGTAATGGAAGGGAACAATTAGTTAAAGGTTGCTGGACGGGTGAACTTGCAGTTGCTAAAAGGCCCAAGGACGAACGTTTGGCATTAATAAGGTCCAAAGATACTCTTTTTTCCAATAGAATAATGCTATGGTCAATTGTCTCATTAACCCGGGAAATAAATTGGTCTATAGGCCCAGCGACTTGTGCTACGGCCATTGCTTTTTTAGTATTGCTTCTAGTTCTACCGTGCATGGTAGACATTTATGGAGGCCTATGCACTGAGTGGTACCAGTAATGACAGTTGAATCCAAGGGGGGTGGCCCGGTCCGGTCTCTACCGGGCACTAGCGGGCAACAACGGGCCCGCCCTTTGCTCGGGCTTCGCCCCGGGCTGCGACCCGCGCGCGTCCCGCGATGCGCGTTAATGCCCTTGGTTAAGTCCCTGTAGAGTGAGAGGGGGCGTGGCGCTGGGAGGGGGCGCGGCTCACGCGGGAAGAGGCAACAGCTGATGGAATTGAACGCTGAACCTCGCAGTCCCGGGGCCGCGCCTCTCGTCTCCTCTGCGGCCTCGCCGGTGGTTTTCCTCCTCTTCACCAAGGGCACAAGGGCTGGAACACTGGAGAAATGACAAGCTACTCCTGTAGCGGCAGGCAAGAGTTTACACTGAGAACCTCAGAGCGAGCGGCTCCCGCGAAGCGGGGGCCGCGAGAGGTTATGAGCAGTTTGGTGGGGGCGTGGCACTGGGAGGGGGCGCGGCTCACGCGGGAAGAGGCAACAGCTGATGGAATTGAACGCTGAACCTCGCAGTCCCGGGGCCGCGCCTCTCGTCTCCTCTGCGGCCTCGCCGGTGGTTTTCCTCCTCTTCACCAAGGGCACAAGGGCTGGAACACTGGAGAAATGACAAGCTACTCCTTTAGCGGCAGGCAAGAGTTTACACTGAGAACCTCAGAGCGAGCGGCCCCCGCGAAGCGGGGGCCGCGAGAGGTTATGAGCAGTTTGGTGGGGGCGTGGCACTGGGAGGGGGCGCGGCTCACGAGGGAAGAGGCAACAGCGGATGGAATTGAACGCTGAACCTCGCAGTCCCGGGGCCGCGCCTCTCGTCTCCTCTGCGGCCTCGCCGGTGGTTTTCCTCCTCTTCACCAAGGGCACAAGGGCTGGAACACTGGAGAAATGACAAGCTACTCCTGTAGCGGCAGGCAAGAGTTTACACTGAGAACCTCAGAGCGAGCGGCACCTCTTTTAGTAAAGTTTATTTTAATATTCTCTGTTTGCAAATACCACTTTTAGAATGTAGGTATTTGCTTGCCTAACCTTTCCAGCCCGCCTCTGCTAGGATGTGTATCTGCTGTCTGGTTTCTGTGAGTGACAGAGCTGGGGAATTCCAAAGGGCAGGGCTAGGTAGCCCGGTGGTGAATAGAGAGATTTACATCCAGATGCGCGGGAGGAGCGCACCTGGGCTCTGAAAAGGACTGTGCCCTTCCACCACAATGCTGGCTCCACCTCCTGTGGAGTGTCTGATGTCTCTAGCCTGCTCCCTGAATTGAAAGTCAGAGTCATGTCAACAGAGTGCTCCAGAACTGGTTTAGGCAGGGCAAAGGCCCCTCAACCCCAGAGGAACAAAGAATTTAGGGGTATAAGTATTGAGACCCTGCTCCCAAGAAATTAGATCGTATTAGACAAGAAGAAACCTCTGCCTGAGGAGAAGGAACTGGGAAAGCTGAAAGAGGAATACTGTCCCTGGCCTGGGGGATTGGCCTGGAGTGGTTGCCTTGCTGCTGAAGGAGAGGAGAAAGACTTAAAAGACTTTATTTTTACTTGTGCAAAGATCTCCAAGGGCTTGTAAGAGAGCTTACCCCCTGAACGAAGTCCCTGAACCAGTGGACTTCACCCGCCTTGTAGAGAGCTGTGGGAAACGCTGTTTTCCGTGGCTGCCGAGGCAGGGAGCTGTGTACGCGTCGTACGATCGACTCGTGTCCTGAAAAGCACCGTACCAAGCACCATCCACCTCAATCAACGCGACTCTGCGCCCAACGATTTGTACCAACGACGTCAATGAGCCGTAGCTCGCACCGTGACCGGATGACAATGCGACGTACATCGCTTTGCTTCATCGAGCCGCACTGGTCTGAATGACACGTACACTGCCGCTGAGTTCCAGTCTATGATCGCACCTGGAGAAGGGTACGCTTCGCACATCCGCGTCTCACTGCCACCGTGCACCTTATCCAAAGACTGGACAACGCAGCTCCCGCAGTACGGCTCGTACGCCGCAACGTAAGATGAACGCACCGTACCAAGCACCGTCCGCCTCAATCAACGTGCTCTGCACCCAACGACTCGTACAGAAGACATCAACGAGATGAAGCTCGCACCGTGACTGGAAGACAACGCACCGTGCAACCCTTTCTTTTTGCATCGCCCGTCCGTGCCGGACGCATCACTAAAAGCTACTGTGTACGACTTGCACAACATCCTGAACGCATCGGACCGAAGCGTCCGCTGCGCTTGTTAGACTCTTTGTATTCTTTTTCATCACCGTGAGAGACGGACAAAGGTTACGAATCGCACAGAACACTAAAACTAAGCATTTTAACAAGAACTCTTTACTGCTGATAGTATTGTGGATTATTTTTGTCGTTATTTGGTCTTGTGCTAAGTCTTTATATAAAAGCTAACTATTTTTGATATACTACCAATGTAGTGTCCATTTGTAGTGTTGTCACTTGATTACTATATGTGTCCACAAATGCTTTACACACTGCCTCTGAGATAACCTTTACTGCTCATGCCAAGCTACCAAGGGGGTGAGCAGGGGTTATCTTGGGAGTGTACCCCCTTACCCTGACTAGAGGAGAGGGTCCCTATTTGCTACAAGTACCTACCTGTGCCAACTAGAGACCCCCAATTCTAACAACTATTCAATTCAATTCAATAAAGCCACATTGATCGGGATGTATTAGGATGTATTAGAGTGGTGAACACAGGTTTAAAACGGGTAGCTAGGATGGTGGCATAGATTTTAACCTCAGAGTTAATGAGTGAAATTGGTCGGAATTCCGAGCAGGAGGATGATGGAAGGTTCGCCTTAGGGGTGACCACAATCGTGGCAATGTCAATGTCCGCTGGAAAGACTCCCTTCTCCACTTCTTCGTTGTATAGAGTATAACGGCACGATGTCAAAATATCTTTCAGCGCTGTATAGTACTCTGCCAATTACCTGTCCGCGCCCGGTGTCTTTCCGGCTACTACTGTCGAGACGACAGCACCGATCTCTTCCAGTGAAATGGGTTGGTCTAACAGGCGAGCACCAGTGTCCGAGATCCGTCGGAGAAGTACATCTCATAAGGAATGATGGTTAGGTTCTGGACCCAATGACTAGGCCGCTGCATATAGGCGCTTATAATAATCAGTGAAGGGCTGCGCAATGGCAGCAGGAGCATGCTGTGTGCGTCCCTCCTCATCCTAAATCTCTGGGATTATCCAGTTGGCCAGGGGGCGAGACGCAAGCCAGTAAATAAGCTTGCCATTTGTTTTCCCCCCAGCCATAACCTCTGGCTGTAGAAGACCTCCATACCTGCCAAGCCGACTCTAGGGAAACTTGGCGTATTTTTTCATGCAGGTGTTCAAGCAGCCGGGACATAGTGTCGCGGTCAGTTGCATTAGATGGAGGGCTCGAGCTTCAAGCCGGGATAGTTCCTCTTGGGCCAAGTGTTTCTTCCTGAGATACCCTTTAGCAAAGCCTCTGACTGTGGCCTTGCCAGCCGTCCACAGCGCACCCGGAGAGCAGACCGCTCGCTTATTATATTGAAAGTATTGTTTAGATCCCCACCCCCTGCCTAGTATAGACCCTATCTTGAAGAAACCAGGCATTAAGCCGCCAGATGGGATGCAGGGCATCTGTAGGTCCTCCCAGGCGAAGGCGGAGGGACGAGTGGTCAGAGATTCTTGGGGCAAAATTAGGATATTGGCTACCGCACAACATGCAGGGGTGGGCATAAATATCAGGTCAGTGTTATGGGCAGCGGAGGTGTGGGTGTATTGACACAATCAGAAATTCCATGTTCACCAAACATCACACAGGCAGAGTCTGGACTCCCACTCCTTGAGGAGTTTAGCAGCCAATCGCCGGTGAGGGGAAAGGCTCCCAGTAGCGTCGCAAATAGGGGGTAGGACCGCATTAAAGTCTCCTCCACTCACAGTCAATCCCGGGGGGTGGGAGGACAGTAAGTATGCAAGGTCTCGGAGAGAGGGTTCAAGGTCCACCAGAGATTAAGAGTAGTCACTCCCATTCTGCCTGTGAGGGCCACAAAGCACCACTGGGTGCACCTGACGTCGCCTTCCTCATGGAAACCTGGATGAACGTCACATCAGCCCCCGACATCGCCATCGCCATCCCATCGCCATCCCGGACGGGTACAAGATCATCAGGAGGGACCGCGTCAACCAGACCGGAGGAGGCATCGCCATCATCCACAAGAACACCATCCGCATCACGACCGACTCCAACGACACCCTCGCCACCGCCAAGCAACTCCACTTCCAGATCCACACCGACCCAAAGACGACCCTCAGAGACACCCTCATCTACAGACCCCCGGGACCACGCACACAATTCAGCGAAGACATCACGGACTTCATCAGCCCGCACGCCCTCCGCTCCGCTGACTACATCCTCATAGGGGACCTCAACTTCCACCTGGAGAACAACAAGGATCGCAACACCGTCGCCCTGCTGGACAACCTCGCCAACCTCGGACTCAAGCAACTGGTCAACACCCCCACCCACTACGCTGGCCACACGCTTTCTCTTCCAGCAAGCACATCACCTTCAGCCACTCCACCGGACCACACTGGACCGACCACAGCTGTGTCCACTTCAGCTTCAGAAAAACCACAACCAACCACCACCCGCAACAGGTTCCTCACAGGAGCTGGAGCAAGATCACCACCGACCAGCTCACCACCTCCCTCAGCCAGAAACCACCTGCCAGCACAACGGACCCCAACAAAGCAGCCCGCAACCTCACGCAGTGGCTGACCGCTGCGCCGACGACCTCGCACCACTAAAGAACCCTCCCAGCAGACCCAGAAGCAAGAAGGTCCCCTGGTTCACCGACGAACTCAAGGACTCCAAGAAGACCTGCCGCACCCTCGAGAAAGCCTGGCGCCTCGACCAGACCACTGACAACATGACCGCCCTCAAACACGCCACCCGCAAGCACCACCAGCTCATCCGCACCACCAAGAAGAAATCACTGAAGGAGCGACTGGACAACAACGCCCACGACAGCCAGGAACTCTTCAGCATCGTCAAGGAGTTCTCCAACACCGGCAACAACGGCATCACTCCTTCACAAGATCTCTGCGACTCCCTCGCCTCGTTCTTCCACCGTAAGATTGCCGATATCCACAACAGTTTCGGCACACCATCCACGCACCCAACCGTCGAACCAATGCACTCCACCGCCACCCTTCGCACCTGGACCACGGTGACCACCGAAGACACAGCCCACACGATGAACACCATCCACTCCGGATCTCCAACCGACCCCTGCCCCCACTACGTCTTCAACAAGGCCGACTCCACCATCGCACCCCAACTCCGGAACATCATCAACAGCTCCTTCAACACCGCCCCCTTCCCGGAGAGCTGGGAGCATGCCGAGCTCAGCGCCCTACTGAAGAAACCAACAGCGGATCCCACCGACCTCAAGAACTCCCGCCCCATCTCGCTCCTCCCTTTTCCTGCCAAAGTCATCGAGAAGATCGTCAACAGACAGCTTGCCGCCTTCCTCGAGACGAACGGATCCCTCGACCCCTCGCAGCCCGGGTTCAGAGCCAACCACAGCACCGAGACCGCCCTCATCGCAGCCACCGAAGACATCCGAGCCCTGCTCGACAATGGGGAAACAGCTGCGGCAGCGTTCGACACTGTCTGCCACCGCACCCTAGTCCAACGCCTCAGCAACACCGGCATCCAAGACAAGGCACTGGAGTGGATCATCTCGTTCCTCACCGGAAGAACACAGAGAGTCCACCTACCCCCGTTTCGCTCCAAGGCCACCGAAGTCATCTGCGGCATCCCGCAGGGATCTTCACTCAGCCCCACCCTCTTCAACGTCTACATGAGACCCCTTGCGGCCATCGCACACCAACACAACCTCAACATCATCTCCTACGCCGACGACACCCAGCTAATCCTCTCCCTCACCAGAGACCCCGACACCGCCAGAAGCAGCCTACACGAAGGGATGAAAGACGTCGCCGAGTGGATGAAGAACAGCCGCCTGAAGCTGAACTCAGACAAGACGGAAGTCCTCATCCTGGGACCATCACCCTCCGCCTGGGACGACTCCTGGTGGCCCCCAGCCCTGGGCACCGCTCCCAAGCCAACAGACCACGCACGCAACCTGGGCTACATCCTGCACTCCTCCCTCTCGATGACCAGACAAGTCAACACCGTCTCCTCAACATGCTTTCACACCCTCCGCATGCTTCGCAAGATCTTCAGATGGATCCCGACCGCAACCAGGAAGACAGTCACCCAGGCCCTCATCACCAGCCGACTGGACTACGGAAACACCCTCTACGCCGGAACCACAGCCAAGCTACAGAAAAGACTCCAACGCATCCAGAACGCCTCCACCCGACTCATCCTGGACAGCCCCCGACGCAGCCACATCTCCGGCCACCTGAGGGACCTGCACTGGCTCCCCGTCAACAAGAGGATCACGTTCAGGCTCCTCACCCACGCACACAAGTCTCTCCACGACCTGGGCCCCAAGTACCTCAATGACCGCCTGACCTTCTACACGCCCACCCGCCAGCTACGGTCCACCAGCCTCGCACTCGCCGCCGTACCACGCATCCGAAGAGCCACCGCCGGAGGCAGATCCTTCTCCTACCTGGCGGCCAAGACATGGAACTCCCTCCCCATCCACCTTCGGCTGACCCAGGACCACCTCGCCTTCAGGAGACAACTCAAGACCTGGCTGTTCGAGCAGTAGCAGACACCCTCCCCCAAGCGCCTCGAGACCCTTCCGGGTGAGTAGTGCGCTATACAAATATTATGAATGATTGATTGATTGATTGACTGGGGGTCCTTGATATCCTGGGTGACTGTGAAAGGAAAGGAGCGGCGTAGGAGAATCACCACACCCCAAGAACCTTGAGTGAAGTGTGCGAGGAATGGACAGTGATTTTCATGAGATGTGTTTCTTGCAGCTTTAGGGTGCTAGGGAGGGAACTCCGTGAATACTTTAGGACCGCAGTGCGCTTCACACGGTCTAGGAGCCCGTTAACATTCCATGAAAGAATCGTGAGGGGTTCCCAATTAAAAGCCATATTTGTTACTTATTAAAAGAGTAAGTCCACCCATCAGGGGAGCATGCGAGCGCTTGTCTGTCAAGTCGCAAGGATTGGGACTGTTGACAAGTGCTGAAGACAAAGAGAAGAGATACTACAACAACAAGTGAACAAATTCCCAACTACCCCCCCAACCATCTCCTATACTTCTCTGCCAGAAGCATCTGTTGCCCAACAAAAGAAAAAACTCAAAAACAACCAGAGTGTTTTGGGAGCGGAGTGTTGTACCCCTCCATAATGTAGGATTTTGAAAGTTTCAGGAGTCCTGGACAGTCACAACATTTTGCCCTTTGTCAGATCCCTGGGCTCGGGAAAGGTCCGTGTCTTCCAAGCAAGCGTGGGGGGGGGGGGGGTAGGTGATTGTCTGTGGGGTACTGCAGAGTCCAACTCTGGATCCTGCGAGAGTCTGAGTAGTCTGGCAGGTTCCAGGGGCAGTCATGCCCCTCGTGGCCACACAGGGGATGTCTTCGAGCTTTGCACCTTCCGCAGGAGCGGTGTGTCTCCTCTGAGGCTTTACATCCCCGCCTGCTGTAGATCTGGTGTGAGCTTGTAATGGGGGAGAGGGAGCGGCACTTCGTAGATTGAGTGGGCGCTCCTCAGATGCCCGGGTCCACGCCACCTCTGGAGTGTCTAAGAAATGGCTTTTGTTTTTAAAGGCCTAAGGCGGGCTGAGAACAGGAGCATGTACTGGAGGTTGACGGCCCGTAGCTTTTGTTTGACTGCAGTATAAGACCGACGCTGTGCTTGCACCTCCCTGGTGTAGTCAGGGAAGATCATCACCTTACTTACTTGGTTTGACAGGTTAGGATGAGAGTGGACCTCTTGCAAGATGGCATCCCTGTCCTTGAATTTGAGGATCCAGGCAATGATTGATCTGTGTGGGTCTCCCGGCAGTGACTTAGTTGTAAGGGCTTGATGGGCCCGCTCCATGACAAACCATGTCGAGAGACGGACCGAATGCATCCAGGACCTGATCTGTGTGTGGTTCCACTTTCTCGGGGATGCCCACAAAGCAAAGATTGTTCCAACGGGAGTGATTTTCAGCGTCTTTTGTGTGCTGATGGAGTTCAGTTGTATGGGACTGCAGCCGCAAGACCTGTGCCTTCAGAGTCACAACATCATCCCTACGGTGGACAGGCGGGATTCGGCCTCTGAAATTCTAGCTGTAGCGTTAAAGAGATGTTGCCATATGAGGGCCGTGTCAACGCACACCTTACCTCATGCGCAGTCTTGCGAGGTGCCTATGGCTTGAAGGATGGTGGCGAGATCACCCTCTGCGAGAGGGGTCTTGTAGTACTTAAAGTTCTGGACTCGTGTTACAAACTTCGTCGTAACATGACGAATTTGGTATCAAAAGACCTAAAATGACAAGTACACTTTGCACAAGCATTTTCGTCATATTCGAGTGACGATTTCACTCCGAAATCGTCATTGTCGTTCCGAACCCTTGGCTTCCATTTTGTGCACGGCAGCCATTTTGTGAGTTGCCCTCACATAGGCAGATGAATTAAGCAAAATCCGATTCCAAAGGACACGTACACCTTAATTGATTTCTCTGCGACCTGGGCAAGCTGGACCCATTGCCCCAGGCCGAACCTGCCCGGCCAGTTCCTTTCCCAGTGGCCGAGCAAGATAGCATCAAGGCACAGCCTGCCATAAACCTTTTCATCACACACACACCCTGCCTAATCTTGCTCACACCTGTCCCTGCTCTTTTCTCTCTTACTTGCTTTACGATGAGGAGGTGCCCGTTTTTATTGGGGGTCCGTCGATATCTGATGAAAATACTGGGCTTTGCCGGATAATTTATTGTGGGCTGAACAGACTGAAACATGGGCTTGTCATCATGACTCTGCTTTTCCTTTGTAGTGCAAACATGTGAATGGTATACTAAAATGTAAAGAATGTTTGCCTAAAGCATAATATTTTGTATTAAAAGAGAAGCCTGGCTTTGTAAGATTGAGCAGTCTCCTGAATATACACACCGTGTTGTTGTACTTCTAGGACGCCTGTTATTTATTTATTTATTTGTTTACATTTGTAATGCGCACAGCTACCCAACAAAGGGTTTCCCGGCGCGGCAGATCCCAATAGCAATGCGGTTACAGAAACTAGATGTTAAAGAGCCATGTTTTTAAGGCTTTTCTGAATGTGATGTAATTCGACTCAGACCGCAATGTATGTGGCATTGAATTCCAGAGCGAAGGTCCTAGGAATGAGAAGGACTTGCCACCCATGCGTGACAGCCTGGTCCTTGGAATTTCAAAATGATTTGCCGTGGAAGACCGAAGAGATCTGGAAGGACGGTAGGGGCGCACCAGGTTTTGCAGATATTTAGGAGCGGTGTTGGTGGAAATCCTGTGCATAAAACATAGAGATTTGAATTTAACTCGGTTTTCAATTTTTAGCCAGTGTAACTTCCTGATGTATTTAGTGGTTGGAGTAGAGATGGGAATTTTACAGAGAAGTCTGGCTGCTGCATTTTGCACTGATTGCAACCTGCGGACAGTAGCTTTGTTCGCCCCCAGGTACAAAACGTTGCCATAATCTAGCCTAGATGTTATTAGGGCATTGACAACTGTTTTCTTGGTGTTTTCAGGCAGCATCCAACAGATCTTTTTTAGCCATTTTAATATGGCAAAGCAGGTGGCTGAAGTCTTTACCGCTTGCTGATGTAAACTGAGTGAGTCGTCAATAATGACGCCCAGGTTGCGAGCATGAGTAACCGGGGTAGGGGGGGTGCCCATTTCAGTTGGCCAATGTTGGGGTCCCCAAAGTTCTTTATTTTTGCCCAACACGATTAACTCGGTTTTTTCGCCGTTAAGTTTTAGGAAGTTACTTGGTTGCAGCCAATAAATTCGATCTTTGACTTCACCTAGAAGACTCCGAGTTTCTGTGTCTGAATCAGGTAGAACTCATGAAGTCTTAGGGTGTACCCTGACACCGCTGGGTTCCGAAAAACCCGGTACTTCAGTTGGCGCCCAACGTGGGGCGATACCAGCGGTACCGGTCCAAGCCAGAGGTTCGTGAGGAGCTTCGTGTGAAAATTCTGGAGGAAGGTCGCCACTTCATCGACCCCTGCAGGTCGACGTGGTCCGAAAGTCTTTGCTGCGAGGTTCCCCGCTTCCCGACGGCTACGAAGGACTGCTGCCCTGGCTATCGCCCTGATTTGGACCCTAGACGATTGGTAGAGCGAAACGATAGACGAGTCTTCTGGTGACGTCATCGATACCTCAGTTAAGTATAAGTGGAGCGTCTCCCAGTCCTTAGTTTGGTTCTTAGTTTGGGTATCCCTTCGGGATCTTTGATTTGGAACTTGCAAGTACCAAAGCCGAAGGACTCGTGTATTCACGAGAATATCGTATTCGGTAATCCTTTGAAGTTTGAAGCTAGACTAGAGAGCGAAGATGCCAGGTCTTAGCAGACTTGGAAATTTGTTTTGTGTTGGTTGTAATAAAAGGGATTCCCGATTGGAGGACTAGTGTCCGGTTCCTCCGATTGGAACTCCAAAATATGAACTGTATGTGAAACATGGAGTAGGCCCCATCACATACAATGAAGTGTGGATCAAATGCACCAGAAACGATGGTGTTTTAAAATGGCCCCAATACGGTAGCTTTGACACGGAAATCCTAGATAACCTTGAAGTTAAACTTTTCAAGAAGAAAGCCCGGCCGGCAATGTTTGACTCTTTCCGCCTATGGCGTAAGGAAGCCAAACGGAAGGAAATTAAATTAGCGAAGAAAAATAAGAGAGAAAGGGGTATCTCGATAATGCAAGCTGCCATGCAGTTTAAAGACAACGAAGAAGAACGGATGAGTGAGCAGTTGCACAGGCAGCGTAAAATGGTCATCGATAAATGTTATCCTGTTTTGCCGCCTCTTCAGCAAGATGCAGCAAAAGACCTAGGAAAAGATCCCCTAATGTCACATTTGTTAAGTTCGCCACCCCTTTATGCGCAGAATGCTACAGCACCTCCGCAACCTTTAGCTGCGCAACCTGTGGTTGTATTGCCTCCTGCTCCTCCACAGCCACCAGCTGCCTTTCAGCTTGCTCCAGCTCCTCCGGTGCAGCCTCCTCAAGGGCCACCGGCTTTTACATCTGCTCTTCCTATACTTCCTACAACTTTAACTACTATATCGACTACCACTCCTGGTATTTCTCCTGACACTGCCTCTGCATCTGCCTTGACTCATCCTGCTTTTCCGCTTGTCTTTTCATCGACTTCTCCTTCTGTTCGTCAGAGAGTGGCTAGTACTGTTACTAGTCTTCTATATCCTTTCTTTGGGGCGACGAGTCCAACTCCTGTCTCTGAGCGTAAACAGTTGCGTAACCAACTGCCTGATTCTAGGGAGAAAGAAACGTTGAATTATTTGGCACATAGATGGGTGACTGACCCGACAAAATATGATCTAGAGTCTGTTATGGATGTCTTCCATCAATGGGATGCACCAAAGCAGAGATATGTTTTTGAGAAAATGTGTGCTTTTCTTTGTGAAGATTTAGAGGAGAATGATTTAGAGCCCAATCCGCCTGAGTTGTGTTGTGTACGGTTCGAGTTTGGGAAAGGCGCAATTGTGGGTTCAGATGTTGAGAAAGCAGTTGCGACGTTGTTGTCACTTAGGACTGAAGGTGTTTCCAAGTCGCTGTTTGAGTCTGATTCGTCTGTTAAAAAGAAGGTGAGACAATATCCCATGAGAGAAGTTCCCCCGGTTTGGAGAGATGGGGACCCAAATGCTAATCCAGCTATTCCGCCACACTTTCAGCGTGTGTGGGTACATGTTCCATGGAAGCGAGTTGAAGTTTTAGCCCTTAAGCAGACATTGCCTGATCCTCGTAAAAATCCTGCAGGGTATTACAAGGAGTTATCACAGACTGCAGGTTCATGTATCATGAATCTAGCGGATATAGACATGTTCTTTGGGAACGTTGTTCCACAGCCTTTATGGGGAAAAATTCGTCATGCAGATCATGATCAGGAGTTAGGTGACTCATGGCCTAATATTACGGCTGCAGATGGCCGACAAGTTGGTGGTGCTAAACCTGAACCTTTAGTAGCAGAACTCCCTGGTAAGATAATTGATT
Source organism: Lissotriton helveticus (assembly GCF_964261635.1). NCBI lineage: Eukaryota > Metazoa > Chordata > Amphibia > Caudata > Salamandridae > Lissotriton > Lissotriton helveticus. Next base: position 500,507,323 of record NC_136062.1, read on the forward strand.
ACATGAAAACTATAATGCCTGCGATGCGTGTGAATTGGGATAAATTGTCTGCATGTAAGCAGAAGAAAGATGAAACGGTGTCCGATTTCTTCACCAGGTTTGAAGAGACGTTTGTCGACCACAGTGGTCAAGATATGAGCACAGAAGGTGGTCAGCGATTGTTCGTCGATACATTTGTACACAATCTGCTTCCAGAGTTGTGTAAGAAGTTGAAGGATTCAGAGAGTTCTTGGGCAGTTTCCTCTTCAGCACAAATATTGGCTACTGCCCAATATTATGAAAATCGAGATAAAGATGAGAAAGATAGAGCAGAGAAGAAAACCAAAGAGTTAAAAATGAAGGTTCTGTTACAGCAAGCGTATCCGCCACGTGGTGGTGGTGGTCAAAATAATGGTGGTCAGAATAATTATCAGCAACCTCAACAGTTTCAAAGGCAAAGAGTCGAGAATACTCAACCACGTGTTCCTGTAGGCCCCAATCAGTGTTCGTACTGTAAGGAAGAGGGTCATTTCAAGTATAGTTGCCCTGTTTTGTTACAGCGCGCAAATGGTGTCTCAGGTGCACGAGGTCGAGGTGTTCAGCAAGCGCCTAGAGGTAGAGGACGTGGAAACGTCCCTCAGAACGCACGTTCCCTTCCGCCTCAAAATTCTATTAATAGTTTTTATCAGCAGAATAACGCGTCTGGTAGGACGGCTCAGTACTATGCTGATGATTACTATGCAGAAGATGAGAATATGGAAGGTAATGGTTGCTAGGACAGCCATAGACAAAGAGAGGAAGTTGTTTCAGTTCCAGTAGATCAGAGTGGACCCTACGTTGAGGTGATTACATCAGGTGTGTCAGAGCCTTTTCTGTTGGATACTGGTGCTACAGAGAGTTCTATTATGCACTCAAAACTCCCTGGCGCACCTTTGTCTGGCGAAATGAATGTTTCTGTAGGTTTTTCTGGCGCCCCGGTTAGGAACCCGATTTCTAGCTCTATGTCCCTTTCTGTTGGTCCTTGTGAATTAGAAGCACCCCTTATTCTGACGACAGGTTGTGGTGAAAACTTGTTGGGATTGGACCTGTTGAAAAGATTGTATGTGACTTTGTATTGTTCTCCTTCGGGAGTACAACTTACTTTAGGTAAGAGAGTGGTTTCCTCAATGTATTTGTCGAAGGATAAACTCCCGACAGAATTGTCATTTCTTCCTGAAACTCTTTGGGCTACTGGTCCTAATGATGTGGGTCTTTTGGAAATACCGCCATATGTTGTGACATTGAAAGCCAATGTTAGAATGCCACGCATTCCCCAATACAAGATTTCTAGTGAAGGTGAGAAAGCGTTGCTAGCGATCGTTTACGATCTGATTGAAAAGGATGTGATTGAAGAGACAAGAGACAACGTTTGCAATAGTCCTGTTCTGCCTGTTTTGAAACGTACTGATCCTTCTCAGCCACCTGTTTACAGATTTGTGATCGATCTGAGAGAGGTCAATAAAATAGTTGTGCCACAATTTCCAGTTGTCCCTGATATCACTGCCCTATTGACTATGATTCCAGCTTCCGTGACTTGGTTTTCGGTGATTGACTTGAAGAATGCTTTCTTCAGCATCCCGATAGCCGAGGAGAGCAGAGATATTTTTGGCTTCAGTTTAGGAGGTCGAAGCTTCCGCTTCAAACGCGCTCCCCAGGGCTACTGTGAAAGTCCATCAATATATAGTCAAGCTCTAAAAGCACAGCTTGATACGATTGTTTTACCTGATGGTGCTACCCTTGTGCAGTACGTCGATGATTTGCTAGTCGCTGCAGATACTGAGAGAATATGTAAAGAAGCCACGTTGTCGTTGTTGCGCCATCTGTGTGATTTGCATCACAAAGTGTTCCTTTCAAAATTGCAATATTGTCGACAAGAAGTGACCTACCTAGGTCATCTCTTATCGAAGGAGGGAAGGAAACTGACCCCAGAAAGAATTCAGGCAATAGCGACATTGAGTGTGCCAAGAACACAGAGAGAAGTGTGTGCTTTCTTGGGTATTACATCATATTGCAGACAATGGATACCGAATTTTTCGTTGATGGCCAAACCTTTGGTGGCATTGACATGTAAAGATACACCGACTCCCGTTCCTTGGTCTGAAGATTGCCAGAAAAGTTTTTCTGAATTACGTGATGCATTATGTTCGGCTCCTGTGTTGGGTACCCCCGACTACAGTAAGCCTTTTACATTGTATGTCCATGAGAAAGAGGGTTGTGCATTGTCAGTGTTGACACAGTTGTTTGGAGACAAGCAGCGTCCATGCGCGTATTTTTCGTCGACTTTGGATCCGGTAGCTAAAGCATTGCCGAGTTGTTTAAGAGCAACACCGGCAGCAGCTGTTTCTATTCGGCAGTCTGCTGGTTTAGTGATGAATAACACTTTAATTGTGATGGTTCCACATGCAGTAGACACGTTGTTAAACAGAACCAAGACACAGCACTTAACTAGTGCTCGGTTGTCAGGTTATGAGTTAACCTTGTTAGCGAGTCATGAGCACATAAAAAGATGCAACACACTTAACCCAGCTACGTTGTTGCCAATTGTAGAGGAATTAGATGCCTCTGAACAGCATGATTGTTTTCTCAGAACAGAAGAAGAAACGAAAGGGAGAATAGACCTCCAAGATACTCCTCTTGCTGAATGTGATGGTACATTATGGGTGGATGGTTCATGCTTCAAGCTTCCGAATGGTGACACAACTGCAGCATATGCTGTCACGACTTTGCGTACGATTGTTGAAACTGCACGTATCCCACATAATTCAGCTCAAGCAGCAGAGTTGATTGCACTTACACGAGCATGTGTGTTATCGAAAGGGATGAAAGTGACAATACATACCGACAGCCAATACGCATTTGGTGTGGCTCACAGTTTTGGACGATTGTGGAAAGAATGTGGGTTCCTGACTTCGCATGGAGCTAAGGTACAGCATGGTTGGTTGGTGAATGAGCTTCTTGAGTCACTGACCTTGCCGCTACAAGTTGCGATTGTGAAATGTAGTGCTCACAAGAAGGTGACTGATGATGTTGGTCGTGGAAATGCATTTGCTGACGAAGTCGCAAAAGAAACAGCAAGGAATGTGATGAGTCGAATGTATGTTGCAGGCCCTGCAAGATGGGTTGGTGATGTTGGAATGTGTGAAGATACGATAGAGAGTGTGAAGTCTATTCAAGCTGAAGCTACAGAGAAAGAGTTGAACATGTGGAGAGAAAGTACGGGTAGAATGGATGCAAATGGTTGTTGGGTTGAATTGTCAGAGCATCAGAGATGGTTGTTGCCCGATGCGTACGTGCTTGCAGTGGTTACAATGGCACATGGAATGGCTCATATCAGAGTAAAAGGGATTTGCAAGTTGTTGGCTCAGTATGGCAAAATGCTGGAATTCCTAAATGTGCAGAGAATGTCGTCAAGAATTGCATGGTGTGTCTGAAATGCAATCCTGGTAGGGGAACCCCAACTCCAGCTGGTCATTTTGCGCCTCCTACGTATCCGTTCGAGGTTTTGCAGCTAGATTTCATCCACATGGAGAGGTGCAACAACTTAAAATACGTACTCATTGTTGTTTGTTCCTTTTCAAGATGGGTAGAAGCATATCCCCTAAAGGACAATACTGCCTTGTCCACAGCTAAAGCCCTTGTGAAGGAATTTTTCCCTAGGTTTGGAATGCCGAGAATGGTCTGCAGCGACAATGGGAGTGAATTTGTGGGTCAAGTGATGAAGAAAGTATGTGAAGGGCTAGGCATCCAACAGAAGTTTCACGCTGCAAATCACCCCCAATCAGCTGGACTAGTAGAATGCTATAATGGCACGCTAAAGTTAACACTGGCCAAAATTCAAGCGAGCACTGGTCTTAAATGGCCTGATGCTCTGCCTTTAGCACTCCTATCAACCAGAATGACTGTGCATTCGCGAGTGGGACTTAGTCCCTATGAGATAGTGTTCGGCCGCCCGGCCAACATATGGGGAGTGCCAAGGCCTACGAAATTCAGTGAAATAGAACACCCTGTTTTGCTTGACTATCTGTATGAATTGACGGCTAAATTGCGTGTTTTACACCAACAGGCGCACAATACTTTGCAACCAGCTGTATCACAGTCAGTTCGATTGGACACTACAGAACCTGAACTCTTGTTCCGAGACCAGACAATACCGGGAAAACAACTATATAATCTGAGGCCGAGAACTATGAACTAATAAAAGTGTCTTTTCTACTTTGCTATTTTTGAAAGCGCAGCTCTCCCATCTGAGAAACTTTTTTATTTTTGTTTTTCGAACCACCATCCGGGTTCCGCTGTAGGGTCGCGGTTGCCCAAAGTCTTTGGGGTGCTGCTGAAGACGTTAGGTCGACAGTTCTGGTTGGTCTAAGGGAGTTGCCCTGGACTGACAGAAGCATTCCTTAGCATAAAACACCCAACTATCGCGAGCAGCATTGTATAGAGGATGGAGTTTCTCGAGATGGAGAGACCTGCCAAAACAATGACTTTTAAAGCCAGGATATGTAAATTGATGACCAAGAAATGTTTTTTATTATCATGTATTTTCATGTTATTCAGCGTAATGATGTTTTTAATAGGATATGTTTTATTCTCTTTTCAAGTGACATTTGCACCCACTACATCGCCAGTACCTCCTCCTACTGTTTCCTCACATTCTTTTCAACCCCTTCCTGAACATGAGTCCGCTAGGAGATTAGAGTTTATTAATAACTCCTTTGTTCAGCTTTTGCACCAACACCAACTAGTAATGAACACGACTAACTGTTGCGTGTGTGGTCTTATGCCCCATACTACGGACAAAGGTATCCCTTACCTGGTCCTGCCTTTCAGCCATAATGGTTCTGTGTGGGCATACAGAACAATGTTCATCTACGCACATGAAGTCTACCCCCTACGTTCTATAACAGACAACCCTAAGAATAGCGCTCTAGTTAAGGGTATAGTAGACATGATTAAAGAAGATATTTCCTACGAAACTATCCCGAGAGATGAGACGCTAGTATATATAGGATGGAACGTAACCGGATATGGAGCCACTCTGAGTGAGAAACAGCAAGCTAAGAGATCTTCCCCGATTTGGATTGTACCCCATCAGGGTCACTTATGTCTGCAAGGTAATGACAAGAATCCCAGAGCTCAGTTAGGGAAAAGTATCTGTACTGAAACGTATGTTTTTGCGTCTCAGACTTCCCCCTTCGTTTTTAGCAGCTAGGGGTACCTATTTCATCTGCCATGACAGAGCCTATACATGGTTGCCCCCTGACTTCTCGGGCACATGTTTTGTTTCGTTACTGTTGCCTCCCACCTACACAGTTGCGGCAGATTACCATAAGACAAGGGTAGTTAGAGGTGTCTTGAGTAAAGAAGACACTGCAGGACAAGAATTTGGGGACTTCGCAAAGGGTTTTCTGCTGTTCTGGGGACCAATGGTTAACAGCAGGAACATAAGGCAATTGACAAGGGTGGTTGAGTCCACCGTGGTTGAAACTGCTGGTGCCCTTAGTAACTTGACTGCTGAGCTCCAGTCGGATCGTCTTATGACCCTTCAGAACAGGGTCGCATTAGACGTCATACTTGCAGACCAAGGTGGGGTATGTAAATTGATCCAATCAAGTTGCTGTGTTTTCATTCCGGATAACGCTCCAACAGTGTACCAGGCCATCTCCAAACTGCATAAGATTTCCGAATCTATTCATGTGGATAAAGGAGATTGGTCGTTGATGGGATGGTTCTGGGAACTGATATCCGCCTGGGGATGGAAAATTCTGATGGTCGTTGGGGTGATCTTAGCTATCCTTTTCCTGTTTTGTCTGTGCGTACAGTGCGCTCCTGCAATATGTTGCCTCTGTGCTACATCATGTGTAAGAAAACCTGTATCAAGAGACGAGCTAAGCAATAGGATGATGCTACAGCAACATCTCAATGACTTTAGGAATATAGACCTGGACTCAGATTAGCATGAGGATAGGTTAAATTGCCTGTGTAAGGGCAAAAGGAGGGACTGTAGTACTTAAAATTCTGGACTTTTGTTACAAACTTCGTCGTAACATGACGAATTCGGAATCAAAAGACCGAAAATGACAAGTGCACTATGCACAAGCATTTTCGTCATATTCGAGTGACGATTTCACTCCGAAATCGTCATTGTCGTTCCGAACCCTTGGGTTCCATTTTGTGCACGGCAGCCATTTTGTGAGTTGCCCTCACATAGGCAGATGAATTAAGCCAAATTCGATTCCAAAGGACACGCACACCTTAATTGACTTCTCTGCGACCTGGGCAAGCTGGACCCATTGCCCCAGGCCGAGCCTGCCCGGCCAGTTCCTTTCCCAGTGGCCGAGCAAGATAGCATCAAGGCACAGCCTGCCATAAACCTTTTCATCACACCCACACCCTGCCTAATCTTGCTCACACCTGTCCCTGCTAAGCATGGGCGGATTTTGCGGATCCACGATTCGCGGATTTGCGTATTCACGGATCGTGGATCCGCAAAATCCGCGGATCGGCGGATTTGGGGGCGGGGCTTCCATGCCAGGACCATCGTGCCAGATTGAACCCTGCCCTTCATATTTATTCAAGAAGACGCCACCGTTTTGTGCCATACCTCTACTCAACTGGAGTACTTTCTACTGGATAATCAGTAAGTGCTACCTCGTTGGGTAAATGTATAGTGCTTTTACTACACTACAGCTACCTAAAGTGCCAGAGAGTTGTCAACAGCGACCAGGTGTGTGTTACTATGCAATCGCGCCGAAGGGCGCAGGGGTCCCTTGAGTGAGCTATCATAGTGGGTAAATGGCGGGAAGACGGTGCACACCTCGAGTGTGTGGGCGGGGCCAAACGGACGGGGCTTCCATGCCTCTTGTGTGTATAAAAGGTCAGAGACCGATCAGAGCAGCAGATACAGATACAGATACAGAAGCTCCTGGCCACAGGAACAGCACGAGGATTGCGCTCGTGAAAGTCAAGGATGCAAAGGCCTATGTCCAGCATCACAGCTGATTTTCGATGGTATATCTGGGAAGAAGGCACATCTGCCCAGCCTTGACAACGCTCACGATTGTTTTTGGGGCCGATGAATGAGTCACTGAATTTAAGCTCCAACTAGGGCACATGCTTAACTGATATCTGTAAGTGCTTGCGGATGAGGTTTAATTTTTGTGCCAGGACCGTCGTGCCAGAATGAACCCTGCCCTTCATATTTATTCAAGAAGACACCACCGTTTTGTGCCTGTTGTAACTAATTTACGATGGCGCCGGCAAGCTGCCAGCGCCATCCTAAAATAGTTACTAAATTAGCTTCAACAGGAAGCTCTAATTGGTAAAATAAAGCAGGCGCTCGAGCCCCTGCTTTATCTTATCTATTAGAGCTTCCTGTTGAAGCTAATTAAGTAACTTTAGGATGGCGCTGGCAGCTTGCCGGCGCCATCGTAAATTAGTTACAGACCAGCAAGGCTTGAACTTTTGACCGAGGAATCCGCCGCTCGCGAATTGCGAATTTTCGGTAAATTCGCGAGAGTTCGCGGATCGCGGATTTACCGAAAATCCGCAAAATCCGCGAGCGGAGCGGATTTTGCGCTCATGCTTAGTCCCTGCTCTTTTCTCTCTTACTTGCTTTACGATGAGGAGGTGCCCGTTTTTATTGGGGTCCGTCGATATCTGATGAAAATACTGGGCCTTGCCGGATAATTTATTGTGGGCTGAACAAACTGAAACATGGGCTTGTCATCATGACTCTGCTTTTCCTTTGTAGTGAAAACATGTTTATGGTATACTAAAATGTAAAGAATGTTTGCCTAAAGCATAATATTTTGTATAAAAAGAGAAGTCTGGCTTTGTAAGATTGAGCAGTCTCCTGAGAATATACACACCGTGTTGTTGTACTTCTAGGACGCTTGTTACTTGGTTGCAGCCAATAAATTCGATCTTTGACTTCACCTAGAAGACTCCGAGTTTCTGTGTCTGAATCAGGTGGAACTCATGAAGTCTTAGGGTGTACCCTGACACCGCTGGGTTCCGAAAAACCCAGTACTTCAGTCTTAGCCAGAGCGACTGCGCTAGTGTCGGCACCGTCCGTGGTGTAATGGTCTTTGTGGGTTTGAAATGTAGGTGGTTTTGCTACCTTGTCTTTGCCCATGTCGAGTTCATGGAGGGAGGGGAGCAAATCAGGCCATACAGCTCACCTCTGAGAGGGGGGGGGGGGCAGCAGAGCCAGGACCACGATAAACCTGGGACTTCAGGATTCCATAGGATTCCCCCCTCCCCTCCCAGTCTTGCCTCACGGTTCTCCTCCCTCAAGACGAGATCAGGGGGGCGCCCACCTGACTGACTAATGATGTGGCCTAAGCCTAAGGGCCAGAGCTGCCTTGCCGTCCAGACAGTCTGCACTGATGAGTAGAGAGTAAGACACAGGGATGGTAGGGTTAGCTGCAGACCGCTACAGCTGATATAACTTTTTAAACAAAGAATGGACTGTAGGAATGGTGGATGGCACAGATTTGTAGCCACATACCCCTGGGCGCAGAAGAAAGGTGAAAAAACAAGAGCGCTGTGCAAGGAATTGTTTTATGAGAAATCTGCAATGGCAATCCAGTTGAACCAGTCTCACAGATGCTACAAGAGAAAGCAACAAAGGTGCTCTTCAAAAGCCTCATTCAAATCGTTCTGCGGATAATAATATGTTGAGGTGAAATGTAGTGTTCCCAACTTATTCAGCGAAAGTAAAAAAAAAAAAAGAGCTATGAATTGGGACCCACGATCAGTAATTAGAATCTCAGGGAGATCATATCGTGGAACTACGTCTTTAAGAGCTTTAGGTATGAGGTGGTCCCTTTTTGTAAAATAATCGATACTGACCAAAAGGGTTGTATGATATCATGATTTGGGGAATTCAGGAATAAAATCCATGCAGATCTAGTACCCAGTTTGGGACGGCATATCTATAGGTTGAGGTATCCCGCAAGTTTACATTTGTTGGGTTCTTCCTGAGGACGTATTTTACAAGTCTGCACATATCGCTGCAAATCTTTTCACATTAGCGGCGACCAGAATTGTCTTTTCACTAGTATCAACTGTTCTTTATGCCACAATGCCCTGCAACCGGACAGTTGTGACACTTTACACTTTTTGTCTTTTAATTCTAGAATATCTGTATACTTTGTTTTGTAATGGACTAAAAGGTTGTTTTGGTATTTGCAAACATTGGGACCCAGGAACTAGTATTCGACTGATGAAGTCTTTCCATTAATTCACTCCGAATTATTGTTGATTTATCTGACTTCTTTGCCTGCCTGGGTAAATTGGGAACAACTGCTGCAATGGTATTGATTCTTCTCCATTTCAAGTTAATGCATCAGGCCACAGGAAGTTTGGTAATTGAAACGAATGAATAGGGAGACCTGCTAGGTAGGCAGTGAGGCATGTATCAAGGTCTGTATGATGCACGAGCCGTGTTTGAGGCATTGGAGGTCTGAAGCGGAGGAAACTTTCAAGTAGAGTTGTGTATCATTGGCATATTGGCGAATCTTGATGCGGTTATCTTTGAGTTGAGCGCCAAGTGGCACCATATGTTGGTTGAAGATGACAGGAGATAGTATTGAGCCCTGGGGACTCCTCAGGTGACCAGGACCCGCCCATGTGGAAAACTGATGCGGGTTGGAAAGGTAGGCGGAGAACCCGTGAAGGACATTCTCAGTGAATCCCATTCAAGACTTCACGATGCATTTGATGGTCAATCAATCAACATAAATTTTGAAGCACCTGCAAGGGTATTCAGGCACCGAGGTCTGCTGCTGGTTTGGAAGCGGTCTCACCGCCTGCCTCCAAATCCGGCAGTTGAACCGCCAGAAAGGGGCAATGCTGTTCAAACCGCCAAACACATATTCAGCCCCCAAGTTTCTTGTCATGGAGATTTGTTGATGCTTGTACTTGGATTTTCTCATCCAGAGTACAGAAGGGAGTGGTTTTTGGAAATGTAAACACTTTCTTGTTTGATTCAAAATACATTAAATATTTAAAAAACCAGTTAAAATTGTGTTTGAGAGATCTTAAATGTATTGCAATATAAATTTAAAAAAAAGTTTATATAAAACATTTTATAAAGATTTTGTTGAAATGGTATTTTTACTCCACACACCTACGCTTGAGTGATTTCAGTTTTCTTTTATCCAACAGGGAGTGGACTTATGAACAGAAAAAAAGGTGCTAAACAATGAACAAAATACAAAAATGCTAGCAAATATTTAAAAGAAAACATGAAGATAAAGACCCAAGTGTTCGCGACTTTCAAAGCCAGTAAGAGCAGAGATCTCACACATCAGCAGATAAAACTCAATAAGAAACAAGCAAGACCAACCCACGGGATGAAGAGTCTGATCAAAGAGACATCAATTGATGGAACGACACTGGTCCCTTCATCCTTCCTGTGGACAAAGTGACTAAATGCTTATTCAACCCTATATATTTGCTTCAGGAGGATCCTCTCCTTCCTACTGTGCCTTCCAAAATTCACCCTGGTACTTGCAACAGAGTCATCACACCTGGATTGCTGCATCGCCATTCTAAAGTGGCTTCCCAAGAACATTGTGGACAACGTGGAAAGTATCCCAAACCACAGTTGATTGGCTGTGCTTAACTTAAGATACAATAGCCACTTTACTGTTGCCCTTGGCTGCTACACCAGCTCATGATCGAAGAGAGATTTCCATTCAAGACCCACCGTACCACCCACAAGTCTCTCCGTGGACGGGTCCAGGCTGCCTAACTGAGACTCTGCTCAAAAATGAATCTTGTACCCGTTTATTCACTGAGGATCAACAATTTGGTGGCAGAGGACTCTATCAAAAGGGATCCTGCCTCTGGAGCACCCTTCCTCTTGCTCTGAGACTTGCAGGTGACTTACTGAAATTATAAAGAGAAGAGGTCTTAAGAGGCACCCGATCCGCTCAACACAAGTACTGGATTCTTCGGCTACTCAGATCTGAGCCCCAGATATACCCACCCACTGACTGGCCTACATTTATTTATATCATTATCCTCTGGTGTGGTGTTGATAGATGCAAGCCCCAGCTATGCACAAACCACAGAGAGTAGAGAAGTTGTTCCATGGCATAACCAGAAGTAAATTGTGAGCCAAAGAACTGATGATTGAAAGGAAGCGGTGGTGTCCTAATATGTTCTGATTTATTAATGTAGTTATTTCTTACCCTAACAGCTCTCTGCTGGCTCATGCTAGGTTTGTGCTCTACAAATGCCACATACTTAAAATAATACTGCAGAAAAGTAAAGATGACCAGGAGTGAAGAGGCAGTGCGCACAGTATTAGTGTTGCAAACAATTTAGTGACATCTCAACCCTACTGTTATTTTATTTAGCATGTTTAAGAATCCATGACTCTGGGATTAGCTTTACGTTTCATCAGCCACGATGACCAGTCATCAGTAAGAGGCCTCGCACACGTTCAAAAACCATACTCAACTTAGATGTGTGAACACCAAGAGGAAAAATGTATATGTGCCTAACGCATCAGCAGCCACACCCGTGCAGTGAATGTGGAAAGTATGTCAGTAACTCATCTACCGTAATGATTCATCGGGGAATGCACACAGGAGAAAACCCATACGTGTGCAGCGAATGTGGGAGGAGCTTCAACCATGTATCAATCCTACAGTACCATCAGCGAATACAAACAGGAGAAAAGCCGTACAGCTGCAGTGAATGAGGGAAGACCTTTAAACATTCATCAACACTAGAGAACCATCAGTGAACAGAGACCTCCATTGACAAGAGAAGTGAAGAAAGAAGCAACAGAGGTACAGAAAGAGGCAAGAGTAGTACAGAAAGAGGGAAGAGAGGTGTAGAAAGAGGCATGAGAGTGGCACAAATGGGCAAGAGGGGTGCAGAAAGGGGCAGGAGGGGGGCAGAAAGAAGCAACAAAGGTGCAGAAAGAAGCAAGAGAAGTGCAGAAAGAGGCAAGAGAATTGCTCAAAGAAGCCATAGAGTTACTCACACACCTAGTCAATCATGCAAAGAATCATTCACACACCCATTTACTCACCTATACAGTTATACACACACCACCTCACTTATTCATACAGATACTAATACATTCTTGCTCTCTTTTACAATCACTTATACAAGCACACACTCTTCCCTACAGCCACTTTCACAATCACTCACTTTCACATATAGTAATTTATATACTCCAACACTCACATTTACTGCCTTTTACATATGTAGTTATTCACACATGTACCACAGAGACATCCATTCAGTCACCAACACACACATACACACACTCACTCACCCATACAGTCCCTCACAGACACACTCTTGAACACATACGCCCAGTGACCACTCACACATCCATGCAGTGAGTAAAACACCCCCACCCACCCACACAGACACTCAGGCACCCATACAGATACTCAGACAAGCAATCAATAACCCATATTGACCCTCATGTAGCTACTTACCTTTGTGTACCTTCATCCCTCTTACCTTTTTCTGCACCCTTCTTCCCTCTTTCTGCGCCTCTCTTGCTTGTCTGCTCTTCATAGCCGTGCATATTCCTGCAAGCCAGAGTCATGCTCCTACCTATCCGTGCATATGTACGAATTCATACTGCAAATACTCCTGAGTTTGCAAAGAGGAATAAAAAATGAACGTGACATCTGTAGACGTCGAGGATGTGGCCCATTGTATCCACCGAAGATGCAAAGCTTTTGAAAAAGGTACACTGACTTTCGTTACTGCCTCCAAGGCAGGATACGGTGTAACAACCAACATGCGTTTCCCCTGCGACAGCGCACGTTCTTTCAGAATTGCCATCTGCACTGCTGTCCAAATGTAGCACTCAACCAGTAACCACTGGTAAAAGGTAGGAACACGCTATGCAATCCTAAACACCTTAGGCAAATATCACACAGGGAATCATGAACTCACTAGCATAACCTATACTAGGAAAAACAACCTCCTAAGCATACAAATACATTCAAAGGTATAGGCAAAACGCATTGCATTAATCACATTAGGCAGGTAATCACATTTGCGCCAAAATATCACAGGACTGACCCCAGGCCAACCTGGCCTCTCAGGGGCTCACAGGCCCAATGTCCAGAATGTCTGGGCTGGCTGCACAGGCAGCCAAAGAAGACTGCGCAAAGGTTCAGGGCCTGAACGTAGCAGCTGCCCACTAAGTGTTGGGCAGCTGGGGAACTGAGCCTGGGCTCCAGCGTGCACCCTGGCTCTCCTCTTGGCTCTCAAATAAACAATAGTGCCCTAAAATCACGTGAAAGCCTGGCGGGCTCAAAATCAGAAAATGCCCCACACGTTGGAGCCCTGTGGGCTCAGAACAGAAATGCTGCCAACACTGGGAGAGTCTCTCAGACTCGAAATCAAGGGTTGCCCAACAACGCTGGAGCCTCGTGGGCTCCAGATAACAAAATGCCCCCTGGAGCCCCGTGGGCTCGGCTAAAATGCTGCCATCGGTTGGAGCCACGGGGCTCTGAATGCGGAATGCCCCATGTTGGAGTCCCGCTCGGGGGACTCGTGAGCCCTAAAACCAAATGTGCCCCTTGACGTCGGAGCGGCCCGCTATCAAGTGAGGCCACTCAAGGAACCAGCCAGAACAACCCCGAGACCCCTCCTTACCGGTCTGCTCTCTGGAGGTGGCGGGGGATGCTGGCTATCTCTTTGGTCTGCCGGAGCTCTTGACTGCTTGCGGGAGCCTCGGCAGCTTCACGGGTGAAGCGGGCGTGGCTCTCCCTCACCGGAGCCTCGCTCGCGGCTGCACCTCTCCTTCGGCACCAGGACGTCCTGGGAGGCGGGGAAGGCTCCGTACTCCATCTCACCGGCCACTTCCTCCCTCGTGGCGATGGCCACCTTGGAGGGTAAGTAGCTCCGCCCCCAGGCAGGGTCACTTCCGGGTCGCCGCGGGCAGGGTGGCGGCCCTTCTCCGGGACTCGGCTTCAATGCAGGGTGGGCTCCTGCTATTTTCTCAGTTCACAGGGGGATCCCCACCTCGGGGGGGTCCCCTCGAAGGTCACAACAGCGGGGTGGGCACCCGCAATATAATAAAATAAGCGGGGTGGGCACAAGATTGGAATTAAGCAAGAATGCAGCAGGAATGCAGGGTGGGCTCCTGCCCATGATTTAGAAAGTACGGCAAATAAGCTGGGTGGGCACCTGTGCCAAAAATTGAGAAAAAGGGGGGATCCCTCTCTCTCCCCAGCAGTGCGACGCTGCAGAGAGCCACCTAGAGTAAATCAAGCAATCCCAGGCGCTGCAGGGAAAAATAAAGCGTTCCCAGGTGCTATAGGGCAAAGTTCAGGAACAAAGTCCCTAGGAAGGCAGGGGGGCAAAGGCTGGGCCCAGGGGCCAACTCATAGGGCCCTCCAGGCAGGGAGGCAGTCCCCAGTGGCAGTCCTCCTGGCGCCCAACAGCAGCAGCAGGCCCCCCTCAAGTTGGGATCAGGAAAGAACATTTTACATGGGGTCACAGCCCCTTTTTATACGCATAAATCCTTTGCCTGAGGCTGCAGGGTGAAGGGAAAACCAGACACAGCTGGTTTTGGAGCATTCTGTTGTGCTCAGCCCCTCTCCCCATTCAGAGGACAGGCTAGGGACATCAGACACACCGCAGGGGGCGGAGCCAGCATTGTGTAGGGAAAGCCCAGCCCTATTCAGGTCCCAGGTGCACTCCTCCCACCCATCTGGCTGTCAATCTCTCTATTCACCACCGGGGCAGACCCATCCTGACTCCTGGAGCCAGGCACACCAGCCAGCTCCAGCAAATCACAAACCAGACAGCCATTTCACCTTTATTACACAGACATGCCAACTTCTAGAAGTGGCACTTCCACGCTAGACACATTAACGCCGCACACATCATCGCGCAGCATTTAATCACACGAGTCCGCACATACCAAACTCGACCCTGCACTCCACACGCATCAGGAACTAACATGGACACACACATTCCCCATGCATTCCTTTGGGAGGGCAGGCCAAACTCACAACATGCACTCAGAGAGCGCACACACTTTACACTGGGACACAGGTTTAAAGTGTGCAGAAGCCAAAAACAACCAACACCAAGTCACATATCAAAGCAAAAAGTTTAGGGGTGAACCTGCCAGAAGGGCCAAGTCCAACACAACCCCCTTCCAGCCAAAAGAACGCAGGGTAGACAAATCACCACCGTGATGGGCTTCCCTGCTTTGGGCGATAAAACACGGACGCGGGCCCGCAACTGCAGGGACACCCACCTGTTCTACGCCACGGTGAACCCATGTGGTTCATTCTAAAAATGCTGTCTGGAACAACTGGGCTACCCCACTGGTACTCCCAAGCTGTCCGCGGCCTGGACCAGGCCCTAGGCCCCCTAGGTGCCACTGGTCCTTGCCTATTCACAGAGTGGGGTGTAGTAACTCCTGGTACATAGTAGTCATTCTCCACTCTTCATCTCTTTAGGACAGGGCTAGACTGCCACTGGTTCTCCAGCCTAGGGTCTGTACCCCTAGGCGGACCAGGAGTCACGCGGGAGGCTCTCCTCCCCCTACCTCTTCTTCTAGGGTTCCGCCCTCTCCTCCTTCGAGGGGTACCCATAGAACACCACTCTCCCAACCTAGGGTTTAACCCCTCAGGTTGCACCGGGGTCAGAGGCGGGGACTCCCACCCTCTGCACCCCCTTCCAGAGTTCTGCACCCTCCCAGCTGGAGTGGTACCCCTGGAAGATGAACCGGTCAGGACGCTGGTTACAGACGTCCTACCTTTCAGGTCAGGCAGATCCTGAACTTGGCCTCCCAACCTCTGGTCTAAAACCTTTGGCGGGATATTTGCCTGGCTCTCCAGGACTTTTGAGGACTTCCACACCATCCCCCTGAGGCTAACACATGACTCATATGTTGTGTAACCGTCTGTCTGGCGCAGATCTCCCGTCCCCTGTCCATCTGACAGTGCGCGAAGATCCCCCAGAACAGAAGTGGTGTCACCCGGGTTCCCCCAAGGGAACATAGCCCAACTGGCTAGTCCCTGGCCCACTGGTTCTTCCACTGGGGAACTCATTCCCATTAACTCCTCACTTCGGACTCCTGTTCCCTCCCAACTGGAGTGGTACAAAAGGGGGTGGTGATGGACGGAGCATCTGAACCAATCAAACACTCACACCCAGTCAAAAGATCTGGGTTTGATCCATCACCGTTCTTTAGCCCACTCTGCCACCCCAGTTCAGACATGGCTATATTCAAATCAGTCTGACCCTGTTCCTCATGGGGAACAGTTCAGCCCGAACTGCCAAGCCATGCCTTCTGGAGTGGCACTGCTGGACACTAGAACCACTGGAGCTCTATTTACAGACGCTCCAGGTCCTCTATACACTAGGTGATCTTCCTCAAATGGACTAACAGGACAGCCTAGGTCCCCAACCTGGTGTTCCCTAAAGAAACCACCCAGGCTCTGAGACAGGGCTTCGGGCGTCTGGGGATTCTCGGTCACACACTCACACCCGCTGCACTGAGGCAGGTCGTAAGCCCCTACACCCCTCTCGCTACACTGGGACCTAGCTGGGCTACTCTGAACATCTTCTACCACACTGGCTGGAAGATACCTGAACCACTACTTTTGGAATCACTCACCAATGACTTTTCAGAACCTCTAGCACTTTCCAAGTGGTCTGATTCTCTGGCAAGCGGCTCTGAATCAGTAGACCCATATTCCAACAGGTGTTGGCGCAACCCTGGCGAACAACAACTGAGCGGGTGCTCTCTGAGAACCATATTGAACAGTACGTCAAAATCAGATTCCCTGCGAATCTCTACCTAAGCCCACAGGGCTCCAAGACATTCCTCCTCAACCTTCACCCAAGACTGGTGAGACAGTTTCCTACTGCCCCTGAACTTCAACCTATACTCCTCTTCTTGGGAAACAGGTACCATACTCTGGGAACTGGGAATGGGACTTTCTGCACTGAAGTCTATATCGCTGCCACCACTGGACTTAACCCTCCCTGGGGAATCCAGAAAACTATAACTGCGCTCAGGGGATAATCTACCCTCCAATGCTAATTTCTCTCTGGTGAAGGCCCTCTCAGCCTCCTCCATCCTCTCCAGCGCTAAGAGCCTCTCAGTCTCTAGCTTTTGTTGTTCAAGGACCAACGCCTTAAGACTCCATTCTTGAGCCCATAATGCCTTTTTCTCCTCTAAGGCTAACTTCCTGTTCTCCATATGCTCATAGCTCTCCTTCTGGATTTTCTCTAAAGCCAGCTGATGCTCCCTTTCTTCCCTCCTATCTACCCACTCCTCTGGGGACAGGGAAAGGGATGAGACACTGCCTCCGCTACTGGACCCAGGAAGAGACTCCCTATCAATGGGGTCTTCACTATCTACTGGCATCCATGCACTGTCATCTTCTTTCTCCTCTTCAGACTCCTCATGGCTCCCCACAGACCCACCACCCTCCTGGTGTGAGGCCCGGGCCCTTTCCTCCTCACTGCGCTCAAGATCCCATTGATCCTTTTGCCATAGGATCAGGTTGTCCCTCAGTTTGGACTGGATGTCTGACTCACCCACCCCTATGTCTCTCTCTTCACAGAACCTTACCAACTCTAACATACTGTATCTAAACAGACCTCAGAAATCAAAAGCAGGCTCCATTTCGGCAGACGTTCTCGAGAAAAGGTTATCACAAGGAACCTAGGTGTCTGAGCTAAAACAGGAGTACAAAATTCACAAAGCACACTTTTAGGAGAAGAAATATTGCAACTTCTAAAAACAATAATCCCCAAAATGTGATTATCTAAAATGCAGAGTTTTGTGGTGCAGCCAGCTGCTGCTGTGGTACAGCGCAAACGCAAGTCCTTTTCCCACTGCTGATCAGCAATGTTAGAAATGGGATTTCTGGTTGGCTAAGTGTGGAAAAGTAAATTTTGCCATGTTCTGTGTCCCTACGTGTCATCCATCATATGTTATGTGTGCATGATTAAATATGCATATGCATTCCCCATGTTCGATTCAAGACGCAATTATAGTTGTGTCCACCTCTAGTATGTCAGTTTCCAGTTCTCGTGAATACTACGTATATCAGGCCTATGTAAAGCTACGTTGCCACGTTTCTCAGTGTGCACGTTATTCCATTGTAAAGTCCCCGTTTCTAGGCCTCAAAAGGGCCCGGACATCAGATTCAGCTCCTGTCTCCTGAAACTTCGCTGAGGAGCGATACAGCCCCCACCTGTATCCTCGACCCTTCACTTACTTCCTGCCTCGCAGTGCCCGGCTCACCCTGGCTCAGCCTCTGAGTCTGCCAAGAATATGTTATGATTCCAGTTATCAGTTCAGTCCTCCTTCTCTGCATTCCTAAAGCTACTGAATCGCATCGATAGTTTCCGTCATTGTCTAGCCTTCACGTCTCCACGTTAGAGAAATACTGCATTTAATGGTCATTTAATATTCTTCATCACGCACTACATGTAGAATAATGCATGGTCCAGTCTTAGAATCAAGTTAGCCTTTCCCCTCCTAACTTCTAGTTTATATCAACATGTTCTCTAAACATCAGATACTAGATACTGCTTAGGTACATGTCGCCCTGACTCTCCAGACTTCAGTCTCTGCTCCTAGCACAGAGTTCATAGCCCCCAGCTTCTCCTAGTGATACGTCATTGCTAGTTTGCGCGCACCATCAGGTTAGAGGTCCCGGCTCCTTAGGTAGCCCCCTCCATGGTTTCCGCCCCATTCATGACATATTCTGTTACGTTTGCATCACATGTCTATGTATACGCCCTGTTACACCTCTTTTCACCCTTATCTTTCGCGACTGCTACGCGTCACACCTTCTGCTCCACCCACTGCTACGCCTATTGCAATGTAATGATATGTGTTTGCGTTATGTATATATGCTCATGCACTGTTATTAAAAAAGTCATCCTTTTCCTTGTCCCGATCCTGACACCAGCAGCGCTGCTGGGCCCTGCCATCCTATTCCTATGCAGGTTGTCCTGTTCCTGTCCTTAATGCTGTAATAAACCTGCAAAACTCCTACTACCTCGAATTTTGACTCTTATTTATTGAGCTATCTGTTATTCATTTATGCATTCAAAAATAGGGTATTATTTATTTATTTACGACATAATGGCGCCCGAATAGGGACTTGCCCTTTCCCCACGCGTCGGTGAAGCCACGCCGACCCCCTGACCCTCTGCAGTCGTGACGGAACTCTTCTGCGCACCGGCAGATATTTCTGCTTCAAGTATCCCTCAGGCCCACGGAGGAGACGGAGGAGGCGGTCCAGCATCCAAACGAGACGGTGGAGGAACGCGGCGAGTCCCGACCAGAGCCCAAGCCAAGAGTCCAAGGTCCGAGGTATCCGGAGGCCCACCCGTAACTGAAGTCCGAAGTTCGTCGTCCGTCGTCGTAGCAGTCCAGTCCAGTCCGAGGCCTTCCGTTCTTGCTGCCCGGTGAGTACCGTTACTGGGGTGGTATCTAGACAAGGTCAATCTAATTGACTCTGGTCCGTGGGTTGGTGGTACACAGACCCACAAACGAAGTGTCCACTTCGGTGGATGCGGGTCCTGACGTGTCTCTTTATGAGACCGGTAAGTTTCGTACTGTTTCAGCAGTGCATCTAGTTCCTGTTCTAGTCAGTTCTGTTCTCGAGAAAATTCATGTATTCTGTGTTCCGTATTCCAGGTAGTATTCTGTTCGAACTGTTATTTTTAAATGTTCTTCATGTATTTTAATGTCGTGGTATGAATGGGGAATAAGTATCGTGTTTATTGTGTATTGTATTGTGTCTAGATTATAGTTCAGTCATGCCGCTCTTTTCGAAATTACGTCAGTTAAAAACCAGAAAGGGTCTGCTGGAAGCAGCAGTTCCAGTTCCGCCTAGGGACAGTCCAGGTCATTTTATGTATCAGAAGCATGGCATAAGCGCCATATTGTATCTAGATTTATGGGTAGAGTATACCAAACAGTTAGAAGAAAAGTATAGATGGCCCGTATCGGGTACATGGGATGCCGAATGCATCATGCGAGTAGAAGAAGCATTATGGAAAAAGAAAGCCAGACAGTCACAGAAAGATGCCATCGAGTTATGGCGCAAAGAAGCTCATAAAAGAACTGAAAAGGAAATCAGAAAGTCAGAATTAAGTAGAGAATCCTTAGAACGAGCACAAGAAAAAGAAGTAATCCAGATAGGTGAACAAGTCAAAGCCGAACAGTCAGACAGACAGAGGCATGCCCTTATTAGGGGTATGTATCCTCTCCTTGCCGAGGGCTTGCCAAAAGCGACCCCAGAGGCATCCAGTAATTTCCCGCCACCATTAGTTCCGACCAAGCTACGTCACAAACAGACCGCAGCTGATATTTTTATTTCGTCCTATTTGGACGACACAGTCCCAGAATATGCAAATCCTGTTCGCGCTCCGCCAGTCCCTGTAAATCAGGCACTTCCCGCTCCTCCAGACACCGGAGTACCTGTTACGGTACCCCCGGTCCAGCCCGCCATACAAGTCCAGCCTACATTTCCATTTCCCACTCTGCCAGGACGAAGAGCCTCAGTAGACGACTCTAGTTTAGGGGCCGCAGGGGGAGGTACTCCTCAAACCCCGCCGCCACACAAGCGTTTAACGACAGCCGAATTACATGCACAAGCGTCCCAGCGTACGCCCAGACATCAGACTGTAGCAGAAATAAGAAAATCCCTTGCCGAATGCGGCTATGATCCAGTCCCAGGCGAGGATAATATGGTTTTATATTCATTCCGCGTAAGAAAGGTGGCCGAGTATCTAGTCACCTTACCGAATATGAAAGAAGATCTAGACAGAATATATCGTTTCATCCGTACAGGGGATGATCCAGAAAGTATTAGCGAGGCCATGTCTCAAAGGAAAGCCGAGATCCAGCTCATGATATTAAAGTTTCTGATCAATTGTCTAATAAGAGAACAAGATTACCCGTCTAAAGATCCGGCTGAAATGAGAACCCTGACAAGGTGGAGTGATAATATAGCCGAGGGTAAGCACAAGACCGTCGGTGCTATGGAGAGTATGTACAAGAAAATCCGTAAAGAAATAATAAAATTACACGAACAGCGTAAAGCAGCACAAGGTAAGCGAGAAAGAAAGTAACTCTGATACTGAAGAGGTAGAGGACGAGAATCCCGCCAGAATAGCGTATGTAGGAAAATCTAGATTTCCAGATCGCCATTTACGCCTAGAACACAAGTCTATTTTTCATTCTCCAGCACCAGAACAAGGTTCTCTAGAACAAGTATTCCAAGCTACCGATCACATTCTGAAATCACGAATCGGTTACAGTGAGTTAAGTACCATGCATGAACAAGAACTAGCCCGATCAGCAGTCCGATGGATTACTGATTCTACCACTTTTCCAGACGAAATAGTGGCACAGATGTTTCTGAAAATGCCCCCAGCCGAACAACGACTGGCGGGTATGTATATGATTCAGCACCTCATTACATTGTATGAGGGTCAGCACTCTGATCCAGGCCCGTTACATGATGTCCTGAACGAGTTACTCCAGTATAGATGGAAAGGTCTAGGTACCGATTTAATTAGTGTCATTCTAGAACAGCGTCACAAATATAGAACGTTTTTGAATCCGCATTTTGTTCCTGCCTCACCCCCAGAAGGTAAACCATTTTACATGGAGAGACAGAATCCGTTACGAGAAGTCCACCCAGTCAGAGGAACGGGTGGCGAACTAGAACGAGTGTTTGTTTACACTCCGATTACAAAGATGGAACTCCTCGAGATGAAGAAATTAATTCCCTGTCATGACAAAGATCCAGCAGGGTTCCATAGAGAATTAAAAGACATGCTCCGTATGGGAGAATACACGTATCCAGATATAATTAAAATGTTAAAGGTTCTGCTGCCCGCAGGGGTGTATGAAAAGCTCAAGGAAAAAGAATGGGAGGTGGGGGAGAAAAAGATCGATTGGGCAGTTCTAGAAGCTGAAGATAAGGCACGAGTACCAGGTACCGGTCTTGGAGATAAATGTAAAGAATTACCGGAATTATTAATACAAGTTTTACCCAGATTATTGACAACTAGAAAAGAAGACTGGGATGCAATCTCAGCCTGTAAACAGAAACAAGACGAAGATATTAGTGATTTTTATTCTAGATTTGAAAAATGTTTTAGCATCAACAGTGGCCTCAAGACAAGTAGTGAGTCATACCCTCACCTTTTTGTTACTAAATTAGTCGAGAATTCAAGCCCACAAATTAAAAATCGAGTTTTGAAAGTCGAAAGTACCTGGCAAGCTAATACCCCGTCCCAGATGTTGCAGATGCTTCAATACCACCAGAATAGAATCAGGGAAGAACAAGAACACGAGAGAAAACGTATGAAAGACACGAAAATGAAAGTACTAGTTGCACAATCTGTTCCTCAAGACAGTCAGAAGAGGGGTCCGAATCAAGCCAGTCATCCTGCAGCTCCCGTTAAAGGGAATTGCAATTATTGTAAACAGCCAGGTCATTTTATAAATGAGTGTGCAGTTCTGAAACACAACATAGCTACTGGTAAGACTAAAGAAAGACCACGTCCGCCTAGACAAGAACAAGTTTCACAGATTCCTCAGCCACAGAATGCACCACAGACAGTTACCGCACCGCAGCCTATTGCTGCAACACAGCACGTTACACAGCAGATGTACCAGTATGCACAGTCTGAGTATCCAGAGTACCAGCAGTATTCATGAAACAGCCTAGAGAGGGAGGTAGGCTTGCCTCTCATCGAGATACCTGTAGATCAAGAAGGTCCCTATGTTCACAGTCAAGTATTAGGGAAAGACAGAAAGTTTTTGATTGATACAGGGGCAAGTAGGACCACAATTAGTCACGCCGAAGTTCCAGGGGCTCCGCTCTCAGGCTCAAGAAATGTTTCCCTTGGATTTTCAGGAAAACCCATTGTAAATGAAATATCAAAGCCAGTTACTCTAGAAGTAGGTCCATTGTCCCGCACTACTGATCTGTTACTTACTAAGTCATGTCCAGAAAATCTATTAGGCATTAAAACACTGAAAGAGTTAGGTGCAGTTATATGCTGTTCCCCAGAGGGAATACGATTGTTCCTACGTGACTTTAAGGGTCACTATGTATTACGAGATTTTGATTCAAGACTGTCTAATGTTCCACAGCATCTATGGGCGCAAGGTCCAACTGATGTAGGTTACATGCAAATCACACCCTATCGTGTGACTCTCAAGCCAGGTGTAGTGTTACCACGAATCAGACAGTACAGATTGCCACCTGAGGCTGTAGCAGCCTTATCCAAAATTATTGACGAGCTCATGGCTCAAGGAGTGGTTGTAGAAACTGACTCCAATGTATGTAATTCTCCGATCATTCCAGTCATGAAACGTACTGATCCAAATGCACCCCCAGTATATCGATTAGTGATTGACCTACGAGAGCTTAATAAATGTATTATTCCGCAGTACCCAGTTGTCCCAGACATCTCTTCCCTATTAACGGCCATTGATTCCGAAGCCACGTTCTTCACTGTCATAGACCTCAAGAACGCATTTTTCAGTGTTCCTATTCATCCAGACAGCCAGTTCCTTTTCGGATTTTGTTTAAATGGAAGGAGCTATATGTTCACACGCGCTCCTCAAGGTTTCACAGAAAGTCCTAGTATTTACAGTCAAGCACTCAAGAGACAACTAGACAACATTCACATGCCAACTGACACCGCCCTGCTCCAGTATGTCGATGATCTACTGATCACAGCCCGTTCTGAACGTGCTTGCGAGCAAGCATCCCTTACAGTCTTGTATTTCCTAGCCGAGATGGGGCACAAGGTGTCCCCTTCTAAGCTTCAATTCTGTGTCCAGCAAGTGGTCTACTTAGGACACTTGCTGTCCAAGAGGGGTAGGCAGTTGACACCAGACCGTATCCAGTTAATAGCGAGTCTTCCTCAGCCCAAGACCCAGAAGGAGGTACGTGCTTTTATCGGCCTCACTTCTTACTGCAGACAATGGATTCCTCAGTATGCATTTCTAGCCAAACCACTGATACAGTTAACGACACAGGAGGCAGCCGTATCGACTGTCCTCCCTTGGACATCTGAACATACACTTAGTTTCAATGAGTTAAAGAAAGCCCTATGCCAAGCTCCAGTTCTAGCGACACCGAACTACAGTAAGCCTTTTACACTTTTCGTCACTGAACGTGAAGGTACAGCATTATCTGTTCTCACACAAGATCAAGCAGGACAATACAAGCCCTGTGCTTATTTTTCGAGCACATTAGATCCTGTAGCCCAGGCTCTGCCTGCGTGCCTCAAGTCAGTTGCAGCCACAGCACTAGCTATCAGACAAAGTGATTCCATAGTCTTAGGACATACCTTGACAGTACAAGTTCCACACTCTGTGGAAGTTCTTTTAAACCGAACACAAACTCAGCACTTGACAATTGCACGTTTAACAGGTTATGAATTGACACTGTTCCAGCCACACATAGAAATCAGACGCTGCAACATCCTTAATCCTGCTACACTGTTACCATCAGTTACTTCGAATCCTGACCCACATGACTGTGTGGAAGTAGTTAACATTACGACAAAGCCAAGACAAGATCTGACAGATACTCCGTTACCAGACCCCGACCTGACACTTTATGTGGATGGTTCATGTATGAGAACTAGTACAGGAGAACTAGTCGCCGCGTATGCAGTGACTACTGACACCGAAGTTATTGAAACACACCGTATTGACACCCTGTCTGCTCAAGCAGCAGAGCTAGTTGCTCTGACACAAGCCTGCATACACGCCAAGAACTTGAAAGTTAATGTTTACACAGATTCACGCTACGCATTTGGAGTCGTCCACGACTTCGGAGTGCTCTGGCAGGAGAGAGGTTTCATGACTTCTCATGGAACCAAGATTCAGCATGGTCTCCTTATTCAAGCTCTGTTAGACGCAATACATTTACCGACATCCATTGCTATCATGAAATGCAAAGCACATACGAAAGTTACTGACATTATTTCCCAAGGTAATGATCTAGCAGATCGCACAGCCAAGCTTACAGCACAGACTCCAGACATTCAAGTTAATCCGACACAGACACATACTCCAGATCCGACTACATGTATGACAGTTAAGGACCCTACACAAGATGTCATAGATATCCAGTTACATGCTACTCCCGAAGAAATCAAGAAATGGTCCGAACAAGGAGGGGTCCAGACAGATCAAGGATGGTTAACAAAGGGTAGAGCCACATGGTTTCTCCCCGACTCTATGGTTCAAGTCATTATTAATACCGCACATAGTCCAGCACATTTAGGAGAAAAAGCTATGTTAGACAGTATCCAGAACATTTGGTTCAACAAGCATTTACGAGCTGCAGCCAAGCAGAAAGTCCGTACCTGTATGATATGTTGTCAGTTTAATCCAGGTAAAAGTGTTCCGGTGGAACAAGGTGGATTCCAGCCCCCTGACCACCCTTTTGAAGTCCTCCAGATGGATTATATTCAGATGGAGCGATGTCGAGGTTTCAAGTATGTCCTTGTAGTTGTATGCGCTTTGTCCAGGTGGACAGAAGCATATCCAGTCCCAGATTACACAGCCGCGACCACTGCCAAGCAGTTGGTTCGTGAGTTCTTCCCCCGTTATGGACTCCCTAGAGTCGTATATTCTGACAACGGCCAGCCATTCTCATCTGAGTTGATGAAACATGTTTCCCTTTTGTTGGGGTACCAGTGGAAGTTCCATTGTGTACGCCATCCTGAAGCAGCCGGTCTCGTAGAGAGACATAACCAGACCCTGAAAATCCGAATTGCCAAAGTGTGTAAAGAGAAAGGTGTGGACTGGCTAGTAGCTCTGCCAGTCGCTTTATTTTATATGCGCATGGTCGCACATTCCAGATCAGGTCTGTCCCCGTATGAGGTCGTATTCGGCCGCCCCCCAAATATGTGGGGTACTCCTAGACCCCGAAGTATTACCGATGTTTCAAGTAATATGCTGACAGATTACCTAGCTTCCTTGATGTCTGCCCTCAACTCATGTCGTTCACAGGTTGCCGCCGCATTTCCAGATAATACCGAGGTGGCACCGCATGAAATCGTTCCAGGATCCATGGTGTTGGTGAGGAATTTTGACAGATCAAGTCCGCTGGAGCCTCGCTGGAAAGAGACCCGACAGGTCCTCCTCACCACCCGTACAGCCGTGAAGTTGGAAGGTCGCAAAGGCTGGGTGCACCTTTCTCATGTAAAACAATTTAATGGACTGAAACCCGTCTTAAAGAACATTTCCCAGGATTTGAAGGATTGCCAAAGCATTGTTCTCAAGGACTGTCCCGCAAAAGACATTGCTACAAACCCTCCCCTGTTAGAGAAAACTCCGCAACAGGAGTATAAATTCAAGTTAAGGTCTAGTAAAATAAGTCAGTCAGTTTGATTGTCTAAGTCCTCCCCTAGGTGAAACGGTTAGACTGTTTCTGACATGTATAAAATAGACCCCCATAGTGAGAGAGTTAGTCAAAACTCAATCCGATGTATCGTTTTTCTATGTTTCATATTGTTTCTCAGCATTATGATTTCCTGCACCAGTTATGCATTTTTCTTGTATCTCCCAGTTCTTCATGTAAATAAGTCTGCTAATGCTACAGTAGAGCACACGTTTAGTGATCTGCCTCCTCATGAACTCTCTTACCGCCTCGCTATGCGAAATAACTCATTCATCCGCATGTTACATTACTCACACCAGTCCAGCAATGCCACTAATTGTTGGGTGTGTGGTCGACTCCCCCCTTTCCAGACACCGAAGGGAGTTCTGCCACTTTTTCCTTATCCATTCTCACATAATGGTTCGTGTGGAGCATGGTCCACGTTAACGTCATCCTCAACAGATATGTCTTTTCTTAACAGTACATGTTTTCCAGACAAGCAAGGTCTCCCCCACAGAACCGGGTTAGATCTAGAAAATGAAGTGTATAATTTAGGTAACTATTCTTCGAATTTCATGGTCCTGAATGTTCAGTCTGATACTACTCCAGACTTACCTGCTATTTCAGTACTGCCAGTCAAAGGTGAATTATGTGTCCGAAATAATGGTTCCGTACATGTAGGACATAGTGATTGTACTACTATTGTCAAGTATAGTGACAGTGGGAAATCTATTTTCAAAGCTTCACGTCATTCTTATTTTATTTGTGGTCAAACTGCATATGTTCGTCTGCCCCTCGGTTGGGAGGGAACCTGTTACATTGCCTTCCTACTGCCACCTGTTTTCCTAGCCCCACCTGATTATCATAGAAACACACATCTAGTACACGTTAGACATAGAAGGGAGTCCCCAATTGTCGATTATACTGAAACTGCTCTAGAACAGTATACAGATTTCAACAGAGGTTTCTTCTTCTTTATAGGACCTATCCAGAATAGTAAGCTAATCCGTAGGTTAACCAGAACCCTTGAAGCTGTAGTAAATGAGACTGCCTCTGCTCTAGGTAATTTAACTGAAGAGCAATCTGCTATGAGATTTGTCGTTTTACAGAATCGTCTCGTCCTTGACGTCATACTGGCCGATAGGGGCGGGGCCTGTAGAGTCATCGGATCTAGTTGCTGCATTTTCATTCCAAATAACGCGCCGTCTGTTTATTCAGCTATAACCAGACTCCATAAAATTGCCCATCTGATACACCAAGATCCAGGCACCTGGACATGGTCCGGTTGGTTCTGGAATATAATTTCCGCCTGGGGATGGAAAGTCTTGTCCTTTCTAGGTATTACAGTAGCGATCATATTCAGCTGCTGCCTCTGTATACAATGTGGCCCTGCGATTTGCGGCATCTGTGCTACCTCTTGTATTCCTAGTCCCAAGCCCCGTTCTAAATCCCGTTCCAGGATAATTCGAGACGAGCAAATGATACTGTATGAAATGATAGATGGTATCATGAATATTGATGTTTCCTGATGGAAACGTAGTGACAAGGAGGGAATGTGGAAAAGTAAATTTTGCCATGTTCTGTGTCCCTACGTGTCATCCATCATATGTTATGTGTGCATGATTAAATATGCATATGCATTCCCCATGTTCGATTCAAGACGCAATTATAGTTGTGTCCACCTCTAGTATGTCAGTTTCCAGTTCTCGTGAATACTACGTATATCAGGCCTATGTAAAGCTACGTTGCCACGTTTCTCAGTGTGCACGTTATTCCATTGTAAAGTCCCCGTTTCTAGGCCTCAAAAGGGCCCGGACATCAGATTCAGCTCCTGTCTCCTGAAACTTCGCTGAGGAGCGATACAGCCCCCACCTGTATCCTCGACCCTTCACTTACTTCCTGCCTCGCAGTGCCCGGCTCACCCTGGCTCAGCCTCTGAGTCTGCCAAGAATATGTTATGATTCCAGTTATCAGTTCAGTCCTCCTTCTCTGCATTCCTAAAGCTACTGAATCGCATCGATAGTTTCCGTCATTGTCTAGCCTTCACGTCTCCACGTTAGAGAAATACTGCATTTAATGGTCATTTAATATTCTTCATCACGCACTACATGTAGAATAATGCATGGTCCAGTCTTAGAATCAAGTTAGCCTTTCCCCTCCTAACTTCTAGTTTATATCAACATGTTCTCTAAACATCAGATACTAGATACTGCTTAGGTACATGTCGCCCTGACTCTCCAGACTTCAGTCTCTGCTCCTAGCACAGAGTTCATAGCCCCCAGCTTCTCCTAGTGATACGTCATTGCTAGTTTGCGCGCACCATCAGGTTAGAGGTCCCGGCTCCTTAGGTAGCCCCCTCCATGGTTTCCGCCCCATTCATGACATATTCTGTTACGTTTGCATCACATGTCTATGTATACGCCCTGTTACACCTCTTTTCACCCTTATCTTTCGCGACTGCTACGCGTCACACCTTCTGCTCCACCCACTGCTACGCCTATTGCAATGTAATGATATGTGTTTGCGTTATGTATATATGCTCATGCACTGTTATTAAAAAAGTCATCCTTTTCCTTGTCCCGATCCTGACACCAGCAGCGCTGCTGGGCCCTGCCATCCTATTCCTATGCAGGTTGTCCTGTTCCTGTCCTTTATGCTGTAATAAACCTGCAAAACTCCTACTACCTCGAATTTTGACTCTTATTTATTGAGCTATCTGTTATTCATTTATGCATTCAAAAATAGGGTATTATTTATTTATTTACGACATAAGGCTTGCGTCAAAGCCATGCAGAAACCACCACTCTAGTCAGGGCAAGGAAGTCAGCCGCCAAGATAACCCCTGCTCACCCCCTTGGTAGCTTGGCACGAGCAGACAGGCTTATCCCGGAGGCGATGTGTAAAGCGTTTGCGCGCGCACACCCAGCAACAACACCCAAGGCCCACTACAAAGGAAACTCCACACAAGGTTATATATAAAAATAGCCTTTGTATTATACCAAACACACTAGATAATAAACACACAATTTACACCGTGCCACTGGCATGGGCAGAATTTACAGGGGATTATATACACAGTACAGGGCCACAGGGACCACTGTCAGGAATAAGCACTTGGTAGAACTAGCACTTTGTAGAAATAGCACTTTGTAGGAATAGCATTTAGAACATAGAATAATTGTAGCACCAAATAGCAAATGTATCACACAACCAGTAACCACTGGTAAAAGGTAGGAACACGCTGCATAATCCTAAACAGCTTAGGAAAATATCACGCAGGGAATCATGAACTCACTAGCATAACCTATACTAGGAAAACAACCTCCTAAGCATACAAATACATTCAGAGGTATAGGCAAAACGCATTGCATTAATCACATTAGGCAGGTAATCACATTATCGCCAAAATATCACAGAACTGACCCCAGGCCAACCTGACCTCTCAGGGGCTCACATTCCCAATGTCCAGAATGTCTGGGCTGGCTGCGCAGGCAGCCAAAGAAGATTGCGCAAAGGTTCAGGGCCTAAACGTAGCAGCTGCCCACTAAGTGCTGGGCAGCTGGGGAACTGAGCCTGGGCACCAGCGTGCACCCTGGCTCTCCTCTGGGCTCTCAAATAAACAATAGTGCCCCAAAACCACGTGAAAGTCTGGCGGGCTCTAAATCAGAAAATGCCCCAAACGTTGGAACCTCGTGGGCTCGGAACAGAAATGCTGCCCACACTGGGAGAGCCTCTCGGACTCGAAATCAAGGGTTGCCCAACAACGCTGGAGACCCGTGGGCTCCAGATAACAAAATGCCCCCTGGAGCCTCATGGACTCGGCTAAAATTCTACTGTACGTTGGAGCCACGGGGCTCTGAATGCGAAATGCCCCACGTTGGAGTCCCGCTCGGGGGACTCGTGAGCCCTAAAACCAAATGTACCCCTTGACGTTGGAGCGGCCCGCTATCAAGTGGGGCCACTCAAGGAACCAGCAAGAACAACCCCGAGACCCCTCCTTACTGGTCTGCTCTCTGGAGGCGGCGGGAGACGCTAGCTATCTCTTCGGTCTGCCGTAGCTCTCGACTGCTTGTGGGAGCCTCGGCAGCTTCACGGGTGCAGCGGGCGGGGCTCTCCCTCACCGGAGCCTCGCTGGCGGCTACACCTCTCCTTCGGCAACGGGACGTCCTGGGAGGCGGGGTAGGCTCCGTACTCCCTCTCACCGAACACTTCCTCCCTAGCGGCGACGGCCGGCTTGGAGGGTGCGTAGCTCCGCCCCCAGGCAGGGTCACTTCCGGGTCGCCGCGGGCAGCGTGGCAGCCCTTCTCTGGGACTCGGCTACAATGCAGGGTGGGCTCCTGCTTTCTTCCCGGGTCACAGGGGGGATTTCCATGGCGGGGGAGGCCCCTCAAAGGTCACAACAGCGGGCACAGGCAACAGGCACCCGCAATATAATAAAATAGGCGGGGTGGACACAAGATCGTATTTAAGCAAGGATGCAGCAGGAATGCAGGGTTTAGAAAGTACGGCAAATAAGCGGGGTGGGCACCCGTGCCGAAAATGGAGAAAAAAGGGGGAACCCTCTCTCTCCCCAGCAGCGCGATGCTGTAGAGAGCCTCATAGAGTAAATAAGTGCTCCCAAGCACTCCCAGGCGCTATAGGGCAAAGTTCAGGAACAAAGTCCCTTGGAAGGCAGGGGGGCAAAGAATGGGCCCAGGGGCCAGCTCACAGGGCCCTCCAGGCAGGGAGGCAGTCCCCAGTGGCGGTCCTCCTGGCGCCCTGCAGCAGCAGCAGCAGGCCCACCTCAAGTTAGGATCAGGAAAGAACATTTTACATGGGGTCATAGCCCCTTTTTATACATAAATTCTTTGCCTGTGGCTGCAGGGTGAAAGGAAAACCAGACACAGCTGGTTTTGGAGCATTCTGTTGTGCTCAGTCCCTCTCCCCATTCACAGAACAGGCTAGGGACATCAGACACACCACAGGGGGTGGAGCCAGCATTGTGTAGGGAAAGCCCAGCCCTATTCAGGTCCCAGGTGCACTCCTCCCACCCATCTGGCTGTCAATCTCTCTATTCACCACCGGGGCAGACCCATCCTGACTCCTGGAGCCCGGCACACGGCACACCAGCCAGCTCCAGCCAATCACAAGCCAGTCATTTCACTTTTATTACCCAGACATGCCAACTTCTAGAGGTGGCACTTCCACACTAGACACATTTACGCCCCATACATCATCGCGCAGCATTTAATCACACGAGTCCGCACATACCAAACTCGACCCTGCACTCCACACGCATCAGGAACTAACATGGACACACACATTCACTCCTATGGGAGGGCCGGCCAAACTCACAACATGCACTCAGAGAGCGCACGCACTTTACACTGGGCCACAGTGTTAAAGTGTTCAGAAGCCAAAAACAACCAACACCAAGTCACATATCAAAGCAAAAAGTTTAGGGGTGAATCTGCCAGAAGGGCTAAGTCCAACAACAATACACAACTCATGCATAGCACGTCACTTCTCACAGACCTTTCAAAACTCAGCCACAAGCCTCATCCTCAACCTACCAGCTTGCATGCATAGCATGTCACACCTCACAGACCTTTCAACACTCAACCACCGGCCTCATCCTCAACACATCAGCCTGCATGCGTAGCACGTTACACCTCACAGACCTTACAAAACTCAGCCACCAGCCATATCCTCAGCCTACCAACCTGCATACGTAGCATGTTCCACCTCACAGACCTTATAAAACCCATCCACCCACCTCTCCCTCAACCCACCAGCCTGCATGCCCAGCATGTAACACCTCACACACCTAACAAAACTCAGCCACCCACCTCTTTCTCAACCTACCAGCGTGCATGCATAGCACGTTACACCTCACAGACCTTACAAAACTCAACACCCTGCCTCATCCTCAACCTACCAGCCTGCATGCATAGCACATTACACCTCACAGACCTTACAAAACTCAGCCACCAGCCTTATCCTCAACCTCCTAGCTTGCATGCATAGCACGCTGCACCTCACAGACCTTACAAAACTCAGCCCCCAGTCTCATCCTCAACCCACCAGCCTGCTTGCCTAGCACGTTACACCTCACAGACCTTACAAAACCCATCCACCCACCTCTTCCTCAACCCACCAGCCTGCATGCCCAGCATGTTACACCTCACACACCTTATAAAACTCAGCCACCAGCCTCATCCTCAACCCATCAACCTGCATGTATAGCACGTTACACCTCACAGACCTTACAAAACTCAGCCACCCACCTCTTTCTAAACCTACCAGCCTGCATGCATAGCACGTTACACCTCACAGACCTTACAAAACTCAGCCCCCAGCCTCATCCTCAACCTACCAGCCTGCATGCATAGCACGTTACCCCTCACAGAGCTTACAAAACTCAGCCACCAGCCTTATCCTCAACCTCCTAGCCTGCATGCATAGCACGTTACACCTCACAGACCTTTCAAAACTCAGCCACCAGTCTCATCCTCAACCCACCAGCCTGCATGCATAGCACATTACACCTAACAGACCTTACAAATCTCAGCGGCCAGCCTCATCCACAACCTCGTAGCCTGCATGCATAGCACGTTACACCTCACAGACCTTTCAAAACTCAGCCACCAGTCTCATCCTCAACCCACCAGCCTGCATGCATAGCACATTACACCTAACAGACCTTACAAATCTCAGCGGCCAGCCTCATCCACAAACCACCAGCCTGCATGCATAGCACGTCACACCTCACAGACCTTTCAAACCTAGCCACCAGCCTCATCCTCAACCCACAAGCCTGCATGCCTAGCACGTTACACCTCACAGACCTTAAAAAACTCAGCCACCAGCCTTATCCTCAACCTCCTAGCCTGCATGCATAGCACGTTACACCTCACAGACCTTTCAAACCTAGCCACCAGCCTCATCCTCAACCCACCAGCCTGCAAGCATAGCACGTAACACCTTACAGACCTTACAAAACTCAGCCACGTCTCATCCTCAACCCACCAGCCTGCATGCCTAGCACGTTACACCTCACAGACCTTACAAAACTCAGCCACGTCTCATCCTCAACCCACCAGCCTGCATGCAGAGCACGTTACACCTAACAGACCTTTCAAAACTCAGCCACCAGCCCCATCCTCAACCTATTAGCCTGCATGCATACCACATTACACCTCACAGACCTTACAAAACTCAGCCACCAGCCACATCCTCAATTTACCAGCCTGCAATCATAGTACGTTACACCTCACCGACCTTCCAAAACTCAGCCACCAGCCTCGTCCGAAACCCACCAGCCTGCATGCACAGCACGTTACACCTCACAGACCTTACAAAACTCAGCTACCCACCTCTTCCTCAACCTACCAGCCTGCTTACCCAGCATGTTACACCTCACAGACCTTACAAAACTCAGCCACCTGCCACTTCCTCAACTTACCAGCCTGCAATCATAGCACGTTACACCTCACCGACCTTACAAAACTCAGCAACCAGCCTTATCCTCAACCCACCAGCCTGCATGCACAGCACGTTACACCTCACAGACCTTACAAAACTCAGCCACCAGCCTCGCCCTCAACCTACCAGCCTGCATGCGTAGCACGTTACACCTCACAGACCTTACAAAACTCAGCCACCCACCTCTTCCTCAACCTACCAGCCTGCATGCCCAGCATGTTACACCTCACAGACCTTTCAAAACTCAGCCATCAGCCACATCCTCAACTTACCAGCCTGCAATCATAGCACGTTACACCTCACAAACCTTACAAAACTCAGCCACCATCCTCACCCTCAACCCACCAGCCTGCATGCACACCACATTACACCTCACAAACCTTACAAAACTCAGCCACCAGCCTCATCCTCAACCCACCAGCCTGCATGCATAGCACGTTACACCTCACAGACCTTACAAAACTCAGCCACCATCCTCACCCTCAACCTACCAGCTTGCATGCATAGCACGTTATACCTCACAGACCCTACAAAACTCAGCAACCAGCCTCGCCCTCAACTTACCAGCCTACATGCCCAGCATGTTACACCTCACAGACCTTACAAAACTCAGCCAGCAGCCTCGCCCTCAACCTACCAGTCTGCATGCATAGCACGTTAGACCTCACAGACCTTACAAAACCCAGCCAGCCTCATCCTCAACCCACCAGCCTGCATGCCTAGCATGTTACACCTCACAGACCTTACAAAACTCAGCCACCAGCCTTATCCTCAACCTCCTAGCTTGCATGCATAGCACGTTACACCTCACAGACCTTTCAAAACTCAGCCACCAGCCTCATCCTCAACCTACCAGCCTGCATGCATAGCACGTTACACCTCACAGACCTTACAAAATTCAGCCACCAGCCTCGCCCTCAACCTACCAGCCTGCATGCATAGCACATTACACCTCACAGACCTTACAAATCTCAGCGGCCAGCCTCATCCACAAACCACCAGCCTGCATGCATAGCATGTTACACCTCACAGACCTTTCAAAACTCAGCCACCAGCCTCATCCTCAACTTACCAGCCTGCATACCCAGCATGTTACACCTCACAGACCTTACAAAACTCAGCCACCAGCCACATCCTCAACTTACCAGCCTGCATACATAGCACGTTACACCTCACCGACCTTACAAAACTCAGCAACCAGCCTCGTCCTCAACCTACCAGCCTGCATACCCAGCATGTTACACCTCACAGACCTTACAAAACTCAGCCACCAGCCACATCCTCAACTTACCAGCCTGCATACATAGCACGTTACACCTCACCGACCTTACAAAACTCAGCAACCAGCCTCATCCTCAACCCACCAGCCTGCAATCATAGCACGTTACACCTCACCGACCTTCCAAAACTAAGCCACCAGCCTCGTCCTCAACCTACCAGCCTGCATACCCCGCATGTTACACCTCACAGACCTTACAAAACTCAGCCACCAGCCACATCCTCAACTTACCAGCCTGCATACATAGCACGTTACACCTCACCGACCTTACAAAACTCAGCAACCAGCCTCATCCTCAACCCACCAGCCTGCAATCATAGCACGTTACACCTCACAGACCTTACAAAACTCAGCCACCAGTCTCGCCCTCAACCTACCAACCTACCAGTCTGCATGTATAGCACATTACACCTCACAGACCTTACAAAATTCAGCCACCAGCCTCATCCTCAGCCTACCAGCCTGCATGCATAGCACGTTAGACCTCCCAGACCATACAAAACTCAGCCACCAGCCTCATCCTCAACCCACCAGCCTACATGCATAGCACATTACACCTCACAGACCGTACAAATCTCAGCGGCAGCCTCATCCTCAACCCACCAGCCTGCATGCATAGCACGTTACACCTCAGAGACCTTTCAAAACTGAGCCACCAGTCTCATCCTCAACCCACCAGCCTGAATGCATAGCACGTTACACCTTACAGACCTTACACAACTCAGCCACCAGCCTCATCCACAAACCACCAGCCTGAATGCATAGCACGTTACACCTTACAGACCTTACACAACTCAGCCACCAGCCTCATCCACAAACCACCAACCTGCATGCATAGCACGTTACACCTTACAGACCTTACACAACTCAGCCACCAGCCACCAGCCTCATCCACAAACCACCAACCTGCATGCATAACACGTTACACCTCACAGACCTTACAAAATTCAGCCACCAGCCTCATCCTCAGCCTACCAGCCTGCATGCATAGCACGTTACACCTCACAGACCTTACAAAACTCAGCCACCAGTCTCGCCCTCAACCTACCAACCTACCAGTCTGCATGTATAGCACATTACACCTCACAGACCTTACAAAATTCAGCCACCAGCCTCATCCTCAGCCTACCAGCCTGCATGCATAGCACGTTAGACCTCCCAGACCGTACAAAACTCAGCCACCAGCCTCATCCTCAACCCACCAGCCTACATGCATAGCACATTACACCTCACAGACCGTACAAATCTCAGCGGCAGCCTCATCCTCAACCCACCAGCCTGAATGCATAGCACGTTACACCTTACAGACCTTACACAACTCAGCCACCAGCCTCATCCACAAACCACCAGCCTGAATGCATAGCACGTTACACCTTACAGACCTTACACAACTCAGCCACCAGCCTCATCCACAAACCACCAACCTGCATGCATAGCACGTTACACCTTAGAGACCTTACACAACTCAGCCACCAGCCACCAGCCTCATCCACAAACCACCAACCTGCATGCATAGCACGTTACACCTCACATACCTTACAAAATTCAGCCACCAGCCTCATCCTCAGCCTACCAGCCTGCATGTATAGCACGTTACACCTCACAGACCTTACAAAATTCAGCCACCAGCCTCATCCTCAGCCTACCAGCCTGCATGCATAGCACGTTAGACCTCCCAGACCGTACAAAACTCAGCCAGCCTCGTCCTCAACCCACCAGCCTGCATGCATAGCACGTTACACCTCACAGACTTTACAAAACTCAGCCACCAGCCTCATCCTCAACCCACCAGCCTACATGCATAGCACATTACACCTCACAGACCGTACAAATCTCAGCGGCAGCCTCATTCTCAACCCACCAGCCTGCATGCATAGCACGTTACACCTCAGAGACCTTTCAAAACTGAGCCACCAGCCTCATCCTCAAGCTACCAGCCTGCATGCATAGCACGTTACACCTTACAGACCTTACACAACTCAGCCACCAGCCTCATCCTCAACCCACCAGCCTGCAGCCATACCACATTACACCTCACAGACCTTACAAAACTCAGCCACCAGCCTCATCCTCAGCCTACCAGCCTGCATGCATAGCACGTTACACCTCACAGACCTTACAAAACTTAGCCACCAGCCTTATCCTCAACCTCCTAGCTTGCATGCATAGCACGTTACACCTCAAAGACCTTGCAAAACTCAGCCACCTGCCTGATCCTCAAGCTACCAGCCTGCATGCCTAGCACGTTACACCTCACAGACCTTTCAAAACTCAGCCACCAGCCTCATCCTCAATTTACCAGACTGCATGCCTAGCACGTTACACCTCACAGACCTTACAAAACTCAGCCACCAGTCTCATTCTCAACCTACCAGCCTGCATGCATAGCACGTTACACCTCACAGACCTTTCAAAACTCAGCCACCAGCCTCATCCTCAATTTACCAGACTGCATGCCTAGCACGTTACACCTCACAGACCTTACAAAACTCAGCCACCAGCCTCATCCTCAACCTACCAACCTGCATGCCTAGCACGTTACACCTCACAGACCTTACAAAACTCAGCCACCAGTCTCATTCTCAACCAACCATCCGGAATGCATAGCACATTACACCTCACAGACCGTACAAATCTCAGCGGCAGCCTCATCCTCAACCTCCTAGCTTGCATGCATAGCACGTTACACCTCAAAGACCTTGCAAAACTCAGCCACCTGCCTGATCCTCAAGCTACCAGCCTGCATGCCTAGCACGTTACACCTCACAGACCTTTCAAAACTCAGCCACCAGCCTCATCCTCAGCCTACCAGCCTGCATGCATAGCACGTTACACCTCAGAGACCTTTCAAAACTCAGCCTCATCCTCAACCTACCAGCCTGCATGCCTAGCACGTTACACCTCACAGACCTTACAAAACTCAGCCACCAGCCTCATCCTCAGCCTACCAGCCTGCATGCATAGCACGTTAGACCTCCCAGACCGTACAAAACTCAGCCACCAGCCTCATCTTCAACCCACCAGCCTGCATGCATAGCACATTACACCTCACAGACCTTACAAAACTCAGCCAGCCTCGTCCTCAACCCACCAGCCTGCATGCATACCACATTACACCTCACCAACCTTACAAAACTCAGCCACCAGCCTCATCCTCAACCCTCAAGCCTGAATGCATAGCACGTTACACCTCACAGACCTTACAAAACTCAGCCACCAGCCTCATCCTCAACTTACCAGCCTGCATGCATAGCACGTTACACCTCACAGACCCTACAAAACTCAGCCACCAGCCTCATCCTCAACTTACCAGCCTGCATGCATAGCACGTTACACCTCACAGACCCTACAAAACTCAGCCACCAGCCTCACCCTCAACCTACCAGCCTGCATGCGTAGCACGTTACACCTCACAGACCTTACAAAACTCAGCCACCAGCCACATCCTCAACCCACCAGCCTGCATGCATAGCACGTTACACCTCACAGACCTTACAAAACTCAGCCACCAGCCTCATCCGAAACCCACCAGCCTGCATGCATAGCACGTTACACCTCACAGACCTTACAAAACTCAGCCACCAGCCTCATCCGAAACCCACCAGCCTGCATGCTTAGCATGTTACACCTCACAGACCTTACAAACTCAGCCACCAGCCTCGCCCTCAACCTACCAGCCTGCATGCGTAGCACGTTACACCTCACAGATCTTACAAAACTCAGCCACCAGCCATATCCTCAGCCTACCAACCTGCATGCCTAGCACGTTACACCTCACAGACCTTATAAAACCCATCCACCCACGTCTTCCTCAACCCACCAGCCTGCATGCCTAGCATGTTACACCTCACACACCTTACAAAACTCAGCCACACACCTCTTCCTCAACCTCCCAGCCTCCATTTATAGCACATTACACCTCACAGACCTTAAAAAACTCAGCCACCAGCCTCGACCTCAACCTACCAACCTACCAGCCTGCATGCATAGCACGTTACACCTCACAGACCGTACAAAACTCAGCCACCAGCCTCATCCTTAACCTACCAGCCTGCATGCATAGCGCGTTACACCTCACAGACCGTACAAAACTCAGCCACCAGCCTCATCCTCAACCTACCAGCCTGCATGCATAGCACGTTATACCTCACAGAACTTACAAAACTCAGCCACCAGCCTCATCCTCAACCCACCAGCCTGCATGCATAGCACGTTACACCTCACAGACCTTACAAAACTCAGCCACCAGGCTCATCCTCAACATACCAGCCTGCATGCATAGCACGTTACACCTCAGAGACCTTACAAAACTCAGCCACCAGCCTTATCCTCAACCTCCTAGCTTGCATGCATAGCATGTTACACCTCACAGACCTTTCAAAACTCAGCCACCAGTCTCATCCTCAACCCACCAGCCTGCATGCCTAGCACGTTACACCTTACAAAACTCAGCCACCAGTCTTATTATCAACCTCCTAGCGTGCATGCCTTGCACGTCACACCTCACAGACCTTACAAAACTCAGCCACCAGGCTCATTCTCAACCAACCATCCGGAATGCATAGCACATTACACCTCACAGACCGTACAAATCTCAGCGGCAGCCTCATCCTCAACCCACCAGTCTGCATTCATAGCACGTTACACCTCAGAGACCTTTCAAAGCTCAGCCACCAGCTTTATCTTCAACCCACCAGCCTGCATGCCTAGCATGTTACACCTCAAAGAGCTCCACTGACTCCTGATCTGCAAATAAGCTCTCACCTTATGTTCATGAACAACCGCATAAACTTCCACAAACATACCAGACATCTCTGTTAACCCAGACTCCTGCTTGTACCCCTTCTCCTTCATCCACAGAACCAGATCCAGAGTTTGCGCCTCATCCCATCGTGCTGATAAAGCCTGGGACGATCCGCCCTGGTACATCAGAGCCTCCTCCGCAGCTCTTGAGTTCCCAAGAAGTTGAAGCCCCGCCTCTTCCCTTAGCCCTGAGCCTGGCTCGGCCCGAATAACTCCAGCTTCAATGGCAGGAAACCCTCCACGGTAACTTGTGTGCTGTACAAATGCAAATAACAAAACTAACAGAGCAGGCATTAAGACAATACAACCTAACACAATACACCACAACACAACATAACACAATACTACACAACATATCATAACAACATAACATAACATTCTGGTATGCATGGCACAGCATAGTATAACATAGCACAGCACAATATTACATAACATAACATTCTGTTATGCATGGCACAGCATAGTATAACATAGCACAGCACAATATTACATAACATAACATTCTCTTATGCATGGCACAGCATAGTATAACATAGCACAGCACAATATTACATAACATAACATTCTCTTATGCATGGCACAGCATAGTATAACATAGCCCAGCACAATATACCATGACAAAGCACAGCATAACAACATGACATAACACAACTTAACTAACATAACTTTACACGTGCAGGAATATGAATTTGATAATGTCCATGAGGCGAACAAGAGCAGTTCCTGTGGCAGGGAAGTGGCAGCTGCCTCTAATTCTAGTCTAATTGACCATGGCAAACCCATGCAGTCATGTGGGAATCAGGGTGGTTACGAGTCATTATTTATTCCCCCGAGAGGATAATGATGAAGACTGTCTGCAGCTCCCAGCCAGCTACTGGCAAGCCCATGCTCCTGCACCACGGTTGAGGCGGGGAGGGTGCCCACGCAGAATTTCCAAGGTTTTACACCCTCTCTGGAAGAGAAGCTAGGGCGCCAGCTTCTAATTTTATTTTTTACCCGGTCTACCAGCAAGTATCCTGTATTTGCAGACATTAAGGTCTTCAGCAGTAGTCACAACATCTCTGCACCGCCCCACAAGATAGTGGTTCAGCACTGTTAGACCTGCCAGCCCTAGGGTGGTCTTTCCCTATTTTTTTTGCCCTTGCCTCATTTTTCCCACCTTCTTTTTGTTGGCCCTTAGGCCTCCGGGCACCTTTTTATGGCTAATCCATGTTAGGGTGCAGGTGCTCTCTACTCCAAACATGGCTGCCACTGGCCCCTGCTACTGCAGCGTGGTCTTTTAATGTAGCACCCTAATTGCCAGGAGCTGGCTGGGACCCCATACATTGTTGCAATGCCAGCCTGCCATCGCCTGCCCATAGGTAGAGTGGGAAAGCTCCTGGAACCTTCCAGAAGAAAGGCGGAGCTTATTTTTGCCGCCTTGGAGAGTGGTCACCTGACCTGGGCATATATAAGCAAGGGAGCATCACTGACCTGGGGGACCCACGCAGGATATTTAGGCGGTAGGGCCTAGTCAGGGACTTATGCCACTGGGAGTGACAGGACTTAGGTGCTGCCTCTTAAGTTGAGTGAGGTATCCTAGACTAGCCCACTGATCTGGCCCGGCGGTAGGGGAACCCAGGGACCATCTTCAGTGACCTGAGGAAACTTGCCAATTCTCCAACTCAACCCCCCCCCTCTTCAAGAAACCACCTCATAAGGGCGCAGAACCAATTAAGCGCAGATAAGACTACTTGCCCTTCATACAGAGACATTTGGGGGATCGACCAGGTACTGGACTGTGCTGCCCCTGCGCACTCCCTACCTCCCCCTGACTGAACTGATCAAATACTTGTCCTGCCTCACCCCTTGCCTGAATCGATTTAACCTGCTGACCTGTAATGCGCTCTAAATTCCTAGTGCCACGGACTGCTATCCTGCCCTGGACTGCCTGCCAAGCGCTCATGTCCTAGGGCCTGCCGAGCTGCTGGGAGTGCCCCACATCGAGTGTCCTCAAGCGCTTCCCTGAGCTGATTGAACTGTCACCCAAAACGCTTGGCTGCTGTGCCCCCCTGTAAAGCGCCGCACTGTCTGGGCCTGCTGTGGTACCTCGACCTGTGGTGCATGAGCTAGCGCTGCATTTGGGCCCCGGAACGCCGCTTCCACGAGGCGCTAGCATTCCCCCACTCACCGCCCAGCCCGCCGTGACGCGCTGGGTCTCAAGCGCCGTGGTCCCCCTCGGCGGCCCCCGGTGCCAGGAGAGGGCCGCTGCCGTGTTGCCAGGCCCAACCCAACTGAGAGGAGGTCCCGCGGCGGCCCCCGGAGCGTGAGGAAGGCCGCCGCATATTCCAGTCAGGCCTCGCTAGGCCTGAAGCCACCGCCACCTCCACCACGTGACGGGGCGCCCGGCCTCGTCACTGGCCGCGCCCCCGCCCCTCCTGTGCCGCTATTGGTCCCGCGGCCCGGCCTTGTCACTGGCCGCGCCGCGATTGGCGGTTGACTCCCCCGCCCCCTGAGGACGCGACCGGATTGGTCCCGGGCCCTCGCAAGGGCCGAGAAGGAAGCCGGAGCTGCCCTGGGGCCGAAGGGAGACCCAGGAAGAGCGCGAGTGTAGGGCGGGTCTCCCCCGATGGCCTACCACCCCCTGGGGCCTAAGAACACCGCCAGAGGGCCCTGCGCAGTGAGAGGAGCCCTCACATCTGACAGAGAACCACCGCAAGGGCTCCCGAAGGAGCCGAAAAAAAAGGTAACTCCCCGGGGAGGAGGGC
The DNA here is from genome assembly GCF_964261635.1 of Lissotriton helveticus. Taxonomy (NCBI): domain Eukaryota; kingdom Metazoa; phylum Chordata; class Amphibia; order Caudata; family Salamandridae; genus Lissotriton; species Lissotriton helveticus. Next base: position 500,550,042 of record NC_136062.1, read on the forward strand.
GGAGGCAAGGAGGAAGAGCGGGCCCCTCCCCCGAGGAGCAAAGTGGGAGCCCCGTGGCCACCCCTCCCCGGGGGAGAGACTGTAGTTGGGCCCCGTTGGCCCCCTAAAGTGTTGCAAAAGGTCACCTGAACTGGGCCCGAACTTAAGGGAGTTAACCCCTGACTAGGGGTCTGGTTCCACATAAGGAAGTACTGTTCATGTTGCCTGGTGCCTGAGTTAATTGCTGAGTTAAAAAGTACCCTTGACCTAGGGGCATTACTAATTCTTGATGAGGAGCACATCGTCCCTGAAGGCCTACAGTGATATGGGAAAAATGTTTTAGGCCTGCTAACTGAACTGGTAGATGAATGCCCGGTATGAAATCCATTGCAGGGGCGGGCTACATGGGATAATTATAGGAGATGTGCTGGATTGCTTATTGACTTACCCCCTTACTACTTCACTGAAATGGTTATTCTGGAGGAAGGAATGTAATGTAACAATTACCTTTAATTAACTGTTTATTCTTATAGGATGAAATACCCATTCTTACTGCCTGAAATGCTGGTTCATGGTTGATGAATTGATTGCCCTGATCTTAATCCTATATAAAAGATATTGATTTTTAATCAAAAGTACTGGTGTGGTCTCCATTATTGCGCCCACTTATTGTCTCAGTGGATGAGTGTGTTGTGTAGCTACTTTACACGTAAGCCCCTGGTTGCCTTCCTGCTCGAGCCAAGCTACCCCCCGGAGAACTGGTGATCCCAGTTCTTATAAGCACTCAATTCCAAAGTTGTTAAATGTATATAGTGAAACTTGAATCTATTGTACATAATGTTTAATTTCAAGCAATGTCATCATCTAGTCTCAAAAAACAGATGTCTTTTTTCTTAAAATCACCTTAATCGAACAGTAGCCAACGTGTTTCGTCCGCCAAGAACTTCATCAGGGCTCAGTACACATGTTGTCATCATTTATACTTCTTAGTTCGATGAGTATTGAAGTTGTTTGTTGTATATAAAAGTTCAGAATGCAACTGCTCCAGCTGTTTGCCAGTGTGGCGTCCGGGTTAAGTAAAAGACCAGGGAAATGAGGCAACCTTTTGGCATTGCATCCACGCTGTATTACAGATGCAGTAAAAGAGGCAAATACATAGTAATTGTGCACTGCGAGAAATCAGTACCTGTTTGCAGTGCCCCCCCCTTTTAGCCCCCACTTTGCCTACTAGGTGCTGGTTTTGTGACTCTGACTGCTCCATGGGCTCTGCTAACCAGACCCAGGGACTCTGCTCTGACTAAAAGTATATTGTAATTCCGTATAATTAGAATTGGCAATGAGAGACCCCTGTACGTCCCTAGGATATAATAAGGTAAGGGGGATTCAAACTACCTATAAGTCCCTAGTCACTTGTATATAATGGAGCAGTGAGTTTAGATGCCCAGTAGATTTCCTGCACCGGAGTGTGATTTCCTAATTGTGACAAATAGCACCTCGCAATTAGGAAATCGCTATTTAGAATGCACAGTAGTAGTTGCATCAACAATTTGAGAATCAGTATTTGTTTGGTGTGCTACTTAGGTAATCGCATTCGGCAACTTCATAAATTGTGACTTCTGTTGTATTTTGTCATAGCCTGATGACCTCACAACTGAAAAGTGCTGCTCAATTGGAAACAGCAGAGTGTGCATGCTGGAGATTGTGGACAGTATCCAAACAACATCGACCTGCGTGTGGCATCCACCCATAAAGACATCGAATGTCAAGAAAGGACACAGAGAAGGAGGCTGGGGCCTGGAAACACAAAATAAAATATTCAAGACAAGAACTGGAAATATTGACAGAGCAGTGTGCTGGGCACCCTGGCAAACCTTTTGGGAATTCATCCCTCACAGTGCCTTTATCACAAAAGAATGAAATATGGAAAGCAATACAGAAAAATCAGCTCTGTTGGTGCGATGCAGAGATCCACTGAGGGAAATCAGAAAACGATGGCAAGATCTCAGATCACGGACAAATGAGAAGGTTGCAAACTGTCTAATCGAGGCTAGAGCTACTGGAGGAAGTCCGCCTCTGCCCAAAGCAACTGTGATAGACGAACTTGTAAAAACTACTCTGAAATGAGAATCAGCCAATGGATTCAGTAAAACTGATGCACCTGACATTCCAGGAGCCTCTCTAGGGAAGTATAAGATAGCATTGTTGCATACAAACATATATGTGATTAGGCAGCGTCAAAACACTTATAAATTATACAACCCTTTTAATTCTTGTGTATATATAAATAAGGAATGGAATCCACATAATAGTGTACATTAAAAAAGCAGTGATTGTTCATAGGGTATCATGGTAGATGTAGTGAAAACACATTAACACATTAGCTTGAGTACAACAAATTTATGAATCATGATTCCATTTTCTAACAGATATCCAGGCTCATGGAAGTGATGTCTCGGAAGCCAAGGGACTTGTGAAATCTCGCGGACCAATTAATCTTCATAGCGAGGGCACAACACTCTGAGCGGAATATATAAATGACAGAGTCACAGAGCATACACATTTAGTGCAAGAAGTGTGTGGAAGAGACACACAGCGTGTCACCCAGGAAACTGTAGGGAGGCTAAGACAAATCCGGTCGATGTGGAGCTCGCAGTCGCCATGTTGCCAACACACAATCCCAACAAATTCTGGGAACTGCTCATAGTGATGAAAATGTGCAACTCGTTGGAGGTTTGAAGGCGTCGATGCTTAAGGTTCAGTACCTGGAATGAAAAGACAAAGATGAAGAAAACCATTACATTTGGTTTTCAAAAAATTCAACGTCCTCATGCTTGAACCCAGATTTGCATTAAGAAAAAGCTAGACATTTTATTTGTCATTTGTTAATTTTGGTGTGTTTAGGGTAACAACACACATGGTATACCTTTCATTTTATATTATTATAAGGCACACATATACCTTTTGTACCTTATCATTTACATTTTGTGTCATAGAGTAATGTTACATTACTTTGCTTCCATACGTTACCATATCTGAAAGTAAAGCGAGACTATGATTTACCAACTACGAAGCATTTGTATTATTATGCTAAAATGATTTGGTTCATTTATAACTTACCTTTCGTGAGGCGTCCGCGGCATTGGGCTGTCCTTGAGTCATCATCTTGTTGACGTGTTGATGGCTCTTTGCCGTCTTCATCAGACTCTGACTCAGACATCCAAACTTCCAATTCTTTCTGAGTCACTTTATTGTGAAGAATTGCACATGTTGACACCATTTTACGACTGATTTCAGGAGAATATTGTAAGACATCACCACAACAATGGAGACATCAGACTTTACTTCTTAAAAGGCCAAAGCTCCTCTTGTACTTCTACGTGCAACATTGTGCCGACGCTCAGTCCGTGTAGAAGAGTTCAGATATCAGTCGTTATCCATGGGCGTAAGGCATAACCGCTATTGTATTGTCATTCTAATAGAATAACAAAACTCCCAAGCTCTGGGTTACAGCTGCTGGACTTGCTGAAAGGTTGTTGGTTTTTCTTCCATTTTACCTCTTGGCTTCTGCTGGGCGTGAGTGTTCACACAGATTGTTTCCCTGACTTGTGCTGTCGGTGGGCTAATCTTGCCGGTGGTTTGGGATACTCCTTCTCTCAAAGAGCTTGGAGACTTGTACAAGTTAGGGCTATCGATGTGTGGGGGATGAAGAGAGGGCTCTTCTCCAGATGTAGCTAGCGTTATTTGATGTCCTTGTGAGGATTGAGGACAGTGCTGGCATAGCTTGACGAAGGTTTCTCACTCTAATTTATTTAGGTTTTTTTGTGCTTTATGATGGGGATTCCCTGCAGATCCTCCCAGTTTGCGATGAACATAGTTACAGAAGGCCCACTTGGCTCTTTTTTTTTTAAGTTGAGCTTTCTCTTCCTTCCTATTTGGGGGTCTTGTTGCTTGTGTTCAGGTGGAAAGTTTTTTTTAATGTCAATACTTTTTTACTTTTTTTAAATCATCCTGTAGTTACTGTTGGAGCTTTAACCACATCAATGCTGATGGTATTCCCCTCCTGTGCTGAGATTTGTTGATTCCCATTGTTCATGACGAGCTGGGCTCGTCATGAGCGTGCGAGGAGGCTACCTCATGACGAGCCCAGCTCGTCATGAGCGTCGAAGGGGTTAATGAGAATGTGTCCGTTCAATATCATGCTCTTCTGAAGTTGTTAGATCACAGCTTTCAATGTGATTAGTATATGAAGGGGGTTGTGGCTCAGATACTAATGTTTTCATTCCTATGAAAGGGAGGGAATAACATTTTGTTTTTTGGTTAAAGTTGGGTGCAGTTTGATTTCATATCAATCTTGTATTTCATTTGTCTCTTATGCTGTTCCTTTTTTAAATACAAGGCTTAAGTTCTTCTTTTAATATATCATTGTGCGGCAGGTTTCCTTGATTTTGCGCTGCAGCTATATCCTCGTATTCTTGTGTCTGTGTATATTTGCTTTTTTGTTGTTGTGTTTGCAGATTCATTTGCCAAAGGCAATAAGTCCATTGTTGAAGTGGGGTGATGGATCTTCCCCTAAAAGCCAGAGATGTTCATAGAGTTCCGATCATTTTTGGGGGTTACACTGTAGGCATATTGTTAGAGAGTGACCAGGCTCCAGGTGTGAAATTAGAACTTGGCAAATGTTGGTTTTTGTACCTTAATGAAGTCAAACACATTCTTGTATTTTTTTACCATTGTTATGGTTTTTCTTCTTTCTCCTTTCAATGCAGAAAGAAATGCAATTTTTTTATTGGTTCTTCAGAAAAAAAATTGGGACATTCTGGAGATGCGTCAGGAGTTTGAAAATGTTGCCTTGTTCAAGTAATCATGTCCCCTCTAAAGTTGTATTGCGGTTCTAATGGAATAAAAAAAGACTCAATGTCTGGGTTACAGCTGGTGGACTTGCTGGAAGGGTGTTGACCTTTCTCCTGTTTCACCTACTGGGTGTTCCTTGGCCTGAGTGCTGGCACAGATACCTTCTCTGTCATGTGCTGTCAGTGGGATAATCCTGCTGGTGGTTTGGGATACTCCCTACCTCAAAGAGCTCGGAGACATGTACAAGTCAGGCGCATTCATGTGCGGGGGATGGAGAGAGGGCTCTCCCCCAGATTTAGCTAGCGTTATATTTTGGACTGGTGAGGACTGAGGACAGTGCTGGCATAGTTTGTTGAGGTTTTATCATTATGTTAAATGACCCTGAACACGATGTGGACTATCAGTTAGATATCTGCATCTGCTGCACTGGGCGAAATGATGGAGGGACAAATGGTGGCTGCAGGGAATGGGGGAGCGAGGACAAAGCTGAGAAGGTTCCAGTAGAGCTTCCAAGGTCAGAGAGGACACAGGCGAGTTGGGGAGGCCAAGCAGTTTTAAACCCAGACAGCAAGGTAGCAGGGAGGGACAAGGAGATGGAGGGGTTCAGAGGGGAGTTATTCACACAGCTGCTGCCATTGGTCTCAGCGGACAGCGTCCACTCCAGAGTCTCAGAGACTCCCGGGGACATGGGAAGCCAGACAACTGGGCAAATCAAGAGGAAAGCAAAGCGTCTCACTATGTATCTACACAAAGCATGCAGCGGAGGGGACAAATTAACAGCTTTGTCCTGGAATATAACTGGACTTGGGAACAAAACAAAGAGATGCAAAGAGGTTCAGTATTGACATGAAGGGGCAATGTTACAAGAAACACACCAGAAGGGAAACAACTGTGAGGCACTGAAAAGTGGATATAAAGTGCTGGCACGTTTGGCACACACATCTGACTCAAAGGGAGTAGGACTGCTAATTAAGAAGTCAACGCTCATCATACGCGTGTCGACGTGCAAGGGTGATAAGTTGGAGAGTCGGGCTGCTAGGACAGCATGCAAATCAACCTTTGATCCCTATACGTCCCACCTAAACTCCTTGCATAGACCTTGAAGACGCAGGGAACACTCCTATTGCACCTACCTGACTGGATACTAAATTTAGGCAACTTCAATCTGGTAGTGAGAGATGGGGAGGATAGATACCCACAATGGCAGGGACGGGCAAGGGAGATTCCTTTGGTGGGGTTCCTTTGGGCCAAAGGTCTATCTAACATCTAGAAAACCAGCACGCCAGGGCGTGACAAAAGACTTTCCACTCCAGAGCAGGCAACAGTTTATCAAATATCAATCATTATAGTGGGAGAGTCACTACACTAGACTGATTGAAAACGGGATCTCAAATCACTCACAGATCTGGGTCAAGCTGCAGGACCCATATGTGGATAGAGACAGGGCCTGGACTCGATAACTATGGTACCTCAAAGATAGAAGCATCACTCAGGAGTTGAGAAAAGGCACTGTCCACTACTTTGAAAAAAATGGGGGTACAGGAACCTCAGAGCTCATTACATGGGAAGCCTACATGGTATTCCTGAGGGGCTTCAAAAGTATGTAAATAAGAAAGTAAGCCATTACTGAGGGTACTAGAGCAAGATTAAGGGGGCCCAGCTGATAATAAAGAGAGAACCACCACCTTGACCTCGCAGTACTGAATAAACAAGGTAGGCAATAGACCAGGGAGGTTCCTGTATGGCTGAGCAAGAAAGGAATAGAAATTTGGTATAGGAAATACGGCGGAAGAAGGAGCCGCTCGTCAAGAGGCAAACAGAAAAAGTTGAAGAAATCGCAAGTTACTATATCGGTCAATCATGAGCAAGTATCAAAGTGACACAGGAGGCTTCCGCAAACATATACGCCTCCTGGTCCCGATGCCAGAGGAAACAAATTAACTAGATGAAGACATAGTATAAAGTGAGACAGTTAGGACCATCAAAGACATTCATCTGGGAAAGCTCCAGGGTGAAGAAATTTCCAATAGAACTAATAAAAGTATGGCTTAGCGCCGCACAAGAGTCAGATGTTCCTTGAAGCCAATGAAATAAGCCAGATACCCTGTGACCAGCAGTTATCAATGGTAGTGGCAGTCCTGAAAGACAGGAAACCATCAGATAGTTGTGTCTTTCTATAGGACTATATCACTGCTTAATACTAGCGAAAGTACTGGGCTCTCGACATCTTGAAACTGGTGCACCTGGACCATTTGGGCTTCATGCCTTACTAGGCTTAACCTCAAACACCTATATGGCAACCTTACTAGATTTAGAGATCACCGAGAAGATTTAGCCATGCTATATCTTTATACCTACCGGAAAGTGTTGGAAAGAGTGGGTCAGAGGTCAAGGTTTTCAACACTCCGGCGAGGACATACCTACCGGAAGCGTTGGAAAGAGTGGGTGAGCGGTCATGGTCTTCAACATTCCGGCGATGACATCCCTACCGGCATTGTTTGAAAGAGTGGGTCAGAGGTCAAGGTCTTCGACACTCCGGCGAGGACATACCTACCTGACATGTCCGAAAGAGTGGGTCATAGGTCAAGGTCTTTGACACTCTGGCAAGGACACACCTACCTGAAGCGTGGGAAAGAGTGTGTCAAAGGTCAAGGTCTATAACACTCCGTGGAGGACATATCTACCTGACGCGTGGGAAAGAGTTGGTCAAAGGTCAAGGTCTTCGACACTCTGGCGAGGACATACCTGCCTGACGCGTGGGAAAGAGTGGGTTAATGGTCAAGGTCGTTGACACTCCGGCGAGGACATACCTAGATGACGGGTGGGAAAGAGTGGGTCAAAGGTCAAGGTCTTTGACACTCTATCGAGGACACACCTACCTGAAGTGTAGACACTCCGCGGCGGACATATCTACCTGACATGTGGGAAAGAGTGGGTCAAAGGTCAAGGTCTTCGACACTCCGGCGAGGACATACCTACCTGACGCGTGGGAATGAGTGGGTCAAAGGTTAAGGTCTTCGACACTCCTGCGAGGACATACCTACCGGAAGAGTGGGAAAGAGTGGGTTAGAGGTCAAGGTCCTCAACACTCCGACGAGGACATACCTACCTGACGCGTGGGAATGAGTGGGTCAAAGGTTAAGGTCTTCGACACTCCTGCGAGGACATACCTACCGGAAGAGTGGGAAAGAGTGCGTTAGAGGTCAAGGTCTTCAACACTAGGGGAGGACATACCTACCTGACGCGTGGGAAAGAGGGGATCAAAGATCAAGGTCTTCAACACTCGGGAGAGGACATACCTACCTGACATGTGGGAAAGAGGGGGTAAAAGGTCAAGGTCTTCGACAATCCGGCAAGGACATACCTCCCTGACGTGTGGGAAAGAGGGGGTCAAAGGTCAAGGTTTTCGACACTCCAGCTAGTACATATCTACCTGATGCGTGGGAAAGAGGGGGTCAACGGTCAAGGTCTTCGTCACTCCAGCGAGGACATTCCTAACTGACGCATGAGAAAGAGAGGGGTCAAAGGTCAAGGTCTTCGACACTCCGACAAGGACATACCTACCTGACGAGTGGGAAAGAGGGGATCAAAGATCAAGGTCTTCAACACTCGGGAGAGGACATACCTACCTGACATGTGGGAAAGAGGGGGTAAAAGGTCAAGGTCTTCGACAATCCGGCAAGGACATACCTCCCTGACGTGTGGGAAAGAGGGGGTCAAAGGTCAAGGTTTTCGACACTCCACCTAGTACATATCTACCTGATGCGTGGGAAAGAGGGGGTCAACGGTCAAGGTCTTCGACACTCCAGCGAGGACATTCCTAACTGACGCATGAGAAAGAGAGGGGTCAAAGGTCAAGGTCTTCGACACTCCGACAAGGACATACCTACCTGACGAGTGGGAAAGAGGGGGTCAAAGGTTAAGGTCTTCCACACTCCGGCGAGGACATACCTACCTGACGCATGGGAAAGAGAGGGTCAACGGTCAAGGTCTTCAACACTCCGGCATGGACATACAAACCTTACGTATGGGAAAGAGGGGCTCAACGGTCAAGATCTGCAATACTCCGGCGAGGACATATCTACCGGATGCATTGGAATGAGGGGGTCAAAGGTCAAGATGTTCAACACTCCAGCGAGTACATATCTACCTGACACGTGGGAAAGAGTGGGTCAAAGTCTTCGACACTCGGGTGAGGATATACCTACCTGACGCGTGGGAAAGTGTGGGTCAAAGGTCAAGGTTTTCAACCCTCTGGGAGGACATACCTACCTGACGTGTGGGAAAGAGAGGGTCAAAGGTCAAGGTCTTTGACCTTTATCCAAGGACATAGCTACCTGACGCATGGGAAAGAGTGGGTCAAAGGCTTCGACACTCCGGCGAGGACATACCTACCTGATGCGTGGAAAAGAAGGGGTCAAAGGTTAAGGTCTTTGACACTCCGGCGAATACATACCTATCTGAAGCGTGGGAAAGAGAGGGTCAAAGGTCAAGGTGTTCGACACTCCGGAGAGGAAATTCCTACCTGACACGGGGAAAGAGGGGTCAAAGGTCAAGGTCTTTGACACTCTGGCAAGGACATACCTACCTGACGCGTGGGGTAGAGGGGGTCAAAGGTCAAGGTCTTCAACACTGTGGAGAGGACATACCTACGTGACGCATGGGAAAGAGGGGGGGTCAAAGGTCAAGATCTGCAATACTCCAGCGAGGACATACCTACCGGATGCATGGGAATGAGGGGTTCAAAGGTCAAGGTTATCAACACTGGCGACTACATACCTACCTGACGTGTGGGAAAAAGGGGTCAAAGGTCAAGGTCTTCAACACTCCGGTGAGGACATACCTACCTGAAGCATGGGAATGAGGGGGTCAAAGGCCAAGGTCTTCAACACCCTGGGAAGGACATACCTACCGGAAAGTGTTGGAAAGAGGGGGTCAAAGGTCAAGGTCTTAGACACTCCGGCGAGGACATTCCTACCTGACGTGTGGGAAAGAGTGGGTCAAAGGTCAAGGTCTTCGACACTCCAGCTAGTACATACCTACCTGACGCGTGGGAAAGAGGGGGTCAAAGGTCAAGGTCTTCGACACTCCAGCGAGGACATTCCTAACTGACACATGAGAAAGAGGGGGGTCAAAGGCTTCGACACTCCGGTGAGGACATACCTAACTGACGCGTGGGAAAGAGGCGGTCAAAGGGTTCGACACTCTGGCGAGGACATACCTAACTGAAGTGTGGGAAAGAGGGGGTCAACGGTCAAGGTCTTTGACACTCCGGCGAGGACATACCTACCTGATGCGTGGGAAAGAGGGGGTCAAAGGTCAAGGTCTTTAACACTCCGGAGAGGATATACCTACCTGACGCTTGGGAAAGAGCGGGTCATGGTCTTCAACACTCCGGAGAGGATATACCTACCTGACGCATGGGAAAGAGTCGGTCAAAGGCTTCGACACTCTGGAGAGGACATATCTACCTGATGCGTGGGAAAGAGTGGGTCAAAGGCTTCGACACTCTGGAGAGGACATATCTACCTGACACTTGAGAAAGAGGCGGTAAAATTTCAAGGTCTTCAACACTCCGGCGAGGATATATCTACCTGCAGGATGGGCAAGAGGGGGGTCAAAGGTCAAGATCTGCAATACTCCGGCGAGGACATACCTACCGGATGCATTGGAATGATGGGGGTCAAAGGTCAAGGTGTTCAACACTTCAGCAAGTACATATCTACCTGACACGTGGGAAAGAGTGGGTCAAAGGTCAAGGTCTTTGACACTCTGACAAGGACATACCTACCTGACGAGTGGGAAAGAGAGGGTCAAAGGACAAGGTATTCGACACTCCGGCGAGGACATACCTACCTGATGCGTGGGAAAGAGGGGGGTCAAAGGGTTCGACACTCCGGCGAGGACATACCTACCTGACGTGTGGGAAAGAGGGGGTCAATGGTCAAGATCTGCAATACTCTGGCGAGGACATACCTGCCGGATGCATTGGAATGAGGGGGTCAAAGGTCAAGGTGTTCAACACTCCAGCGAGTACATATCTACCTGACACGTGGGAAAGAGTGGGTCAAAGGTCAAAGTCTTCGACACTTGGGTGAGGATATACCTACCTGACGCGTGGGAAAGTGTGGCTCAAAGGTCAAGGTCTTCAACCCTCTGGGAGGACATACCTACCTGACGTGTGGGAAAGAGAGGGTCAAAGGCTTCGACACTCCGGCGAGGACATACCTACCTGATGCGTGGAAAAGAAGGGGTCAAAGGTTAAGGTCTTTGACACTCCGGCGAATACATACCTACCTGAAGCGTGGGAAAGAGAGGGTCAAAGGTCAAGGTGTTCGACACTCCTGCGAGGACATACCTACTTGACACATGGGAAAGAGTGGGTCCAAGTCTTCGACACTCCGGGGAGGAAATACCTACCTGACACGTGGGAAAGAGTGGGTCAAAGTCTTCGACACTCCTGGGAGGAAATACCTACCTGACACGTGAGAAAGAGGGGTCAAAGGTCAAGGTCTTTTTACACTCTGGCATGGACATACCTACCTGACGCGTGGGGTAGAGGGGGTCAAAGGTCAAGGTCTTCAACACTGTAGAGAGGACATACCTACCTGACGCATGGGAAAGAGGGGGGTCAAAGGTCAAGATCTGCAATACTCCGGCGAGGACATACCTACCGGATGCATGGGAATGAGGGGGTCAAAGGTCAAGGTTATCAACACTGGCAAGTACATACCTACCTGACGCGTGGGAAAAAGGGGCCAAAGGTCAAGGTCTTCAACACTCCGGTGAGGCCATACCTACCTGAAGCATGGAAATGAGGGGGTCAAAGGCCAAGGTCTTCAACACTCTGGGAAGGACATACCTACCTGACGTGTGGGAAAGAGTGGGTCAAAGGTCAAGGTCTTCGACACTCCAGCTAGTACATACCTACCTGACACGTGGGAAAGAGGGGGTCAAAGGTCAAGGTCTTCGACACTCCAGCGAGGACATTCCTAACTGACGCATGAGAAAGAGGGGGTCAAAGGGTTCGACACTCTGGCGAGGACATTCCTAACTGACACGTGGGAAAGAGGGGGTCAAAGGGTTCGAGACTCCGGCGAGGACATTCCTAACTGACACGTGGGAAAGAGGGGGTCAAAGGGTTCGAGACTCCGGCGAGGACATACCTAACTGACGTGTGGGAAAGAGGGGGTCAACGGTCAAGGTCTTCGACACTCCGGCAAGGACATACCTACCTGATGCGTGGGAAAGAGGGGGTCATGGTCTTCAACACTCCGGAGAGGATATACCTACCTGACGCATGGGAAAGAGTGGGTCAAAGGCTTCGACACTCTGGAGAGGACATATCTACCTGACGCTTGGGAAAGAGGCGGTAAAATTTCAAGGTCTGCAACACTCCGGCGAGGATATACCTACCTGCAGCATGGGCAAGAGGGGGGTCAAAGGTCAAGATCTGCAATACTCCGGCAAGGACATACCTACCAGATGCATTGGAATGATAGGGGTCAAAGGTCAAGGTGTTCAACACTTCAGCAAGTACATATCTACCTGATTGATTGATTGATTGATTGACACGTGGGAAAGAGTGGGTCAAAGGTCAAGGTCTTCGACACTCCCACAAGGACATACCTACCTGACGAGTGGGAAAGAGAGGGTCAAAGGACAAGGTATTCAACACTCCGGCAAGGACATACCTACCTGATGCGTGGGAAAGAGGGGGGTCAAAGGGTTGGACACTCCGGCGAGGACATACCTACCTGACGTGTAGGAAAGAGGGGGTCAATGGTCAAGATCTGCAATACTCTGGCGAGGACATACCTGCCGGATGCATTGGAATGAGGGGGTCAAAGGTCAAGGTGTTCAACACTCCAGCGAGTACATATCTACCTCACACGTGGGAAAGAGTGGGTCAAAGGCCAAAGTCTTCGACACTCGGGTGAGGATATACCTACCTGACGCGTGGGAAAGTGTGGGTCAAAGGTCAAGGTCTTCAACCCTCTGGGAGGACATACCTACCTGACGTGTGGGAAAGAGAGGGTCAAAGGTCAAGGTCTTCGACCTTTCTCCAAGGACATAGCTACCTGACGCATGGGAAAGACTGGGTCAAAGGTTTCGACACTCCGGCGAGGACATACCTACCTGATGCGTGGGAAAGAAGGGGTCAAAGGTTAATGTCTTCGACACTCCGGTGAATACATACCTACCTGAAGCATGGGAAAGAGAGGGTCAAAGGTCAAGGTGTTCGACACTCCTGCGAGGACATACCTCCCTGACGCGAGGGAAAGAGCGGGTAAAAGGTCAAGGTCCTTAACATTCCGGCGAGGTTATACATACCTGACGCGTGGGAAAGAGGGGGTCAAAGGTCAAGGTCTTCAACACTCCGGTGAGGACATACCTACCGGAAAGTGTTGGAAAAAGTAGGTAAAAGGTCAAGGTCGTCGACACTCCTGCTAGGACATACATACCTTACGAGTGGGAAAGAGGGGGTCAAAGGTCAAGGTCTTCAACACTCTGGGGAGGACATACCTACCTGACATGTGGGAAAGAGCGGGTCAAGGTCTTCAACGCTCCGGAGAGGAGATATCTATCTAACGCGTGGGAAAGATGAGGTAAAAGGTCAAGGTCTTAAACACAGTGGAGAGGACATACCTACCTGACGCGTGGGAAAGAGAGGTCAAAGGTCAAGGTCTTCAACACTCCGGTGAGGACATACTTACCGGAAAGTGTTGGAAAAATTGTGTAAAAGGTCAACGTCGTCAACACTCCGGCTAGGACATACCTACCTGTTGCAAGGGAAAGAGGTGGTCAAAGGTCAAGGTCTTCGACACTCCAGCCAGGATATACATCCGTGACGCGTGGGAAAGAGGGAGTCAAAGGTCAAGGTCTTCAACACTCCGGTGAGGACATACCTACCGGAGAGTGTTGGAAAAAGAGGGTCAAAAGTCAAGGTCGTCGACACTCCTGCTAGGACATACCTACCTGATGAGTGAGAAAGAGGGGGTCAAAGGTCAAGGTGTTTGACACTCCGGCGAGGACATACCTACCTGAAGCGTGGAAAAGAGCGGGTCAAGGTCTTCAACGCTCCGGAGAGGACATATCTACCTGACGCGTGGGAAAGAGGGGTCAAAGGTCATGGTCTTAAACACTACGGAGAGACATACCTACCTGATGCATGGGAAAGAGGGGTCAAAGGTCAAGGTCTTCAACACTCCGGCGAGGACATACCTACCTGACGCGTAGGAAAGAGGGGGTTCAAAGGTTAAGGTCTTGAACACTCCGGCGAGGACATACCTACCTGATGCGTGGGAAAGAGTGGGTCAAAGGTCAAGGTCTTCAACACACCGCCAAGGACATACCTACTGGAAATTGTTGGAAAAAGTGGGTCAAAGGTCAAGGTCTTCGACACTCCTGCGAGGACATACCTACCTGACGTGTGGGAAAGAGAGAGTCAAAGGTCAAGGTCTATGACACTCCGGTGAGGACATACCTACCTGACGCGTGGGAAAGAGCGGGTCATGGTCTTCATCACTCCGGAGAGCATATACCTATCTGATGCGTGGGAAAGAGGGGGTCAAAGGTCAAGGTCTTCAACACTCCGGCGAAGATATACATACCTGATGCGTGGGAAAGAGGGGGTCAAAGGTCAAGGTCTTCAACACTCCGGTGAGGACATACCTACCTGTTGCAAGGGAAAGAGGGGGTCAAAGGTCAAGGTCTTCAACACTCCGGTGAGGATATACATACGTGACGTGTGGGAAAGAGGGGGTCAAAGGTCAAGGTCTTCAACACTCCGGTGAGGACATACCTACCGGAAAGTGTTGGAAAAAGAGGGTCAAAAGTCAAGGTCGTCGACACTCCTGATAGGACATACCTACCTGACGAGTGAGAAAGAGGGGGTCAAAGGTCAAGGTGTTTGACACTCCGGCGAGGACATACCTACCTGACACGTTGGAAAGAGGAGGTCAAAGGTCAAGGTCTTGAACACTCCGGCGAGGACATACCTACCTGATGCGTGGGAAAGAGGGGGTCAAAGGTCAAGGTCTTGAACACTCCGGCGAGGACATACCTACCTGATGCGTGGGAAAGAGTGGGTCACAGGTCAAGGTCTTCAACACTCCGCCAAGGACATACCTACTGGAAATTGTTGGGAAAAGTGGGTCAAAGGTCAAGGTCTTCGACACTCCTGCGAGGACATACCTCCTTGACGCGTGGGAAAGAGTGGGTCAAAGGCTTCGACACTCTGGCAAAGACATACCTACCTGGCGCGTGCGAAAGAGAGAGTCAAAGGTCAAGGTCTTCGACACTCCGGTGAGGACATACCTACCTGATGCGTGGGAAAGAGCGGGTCATGGTATACATCACTCCGGAGAGCATATACCTATCTGACGAGTGGGAAAGAGGGGGTCAAAGGTCAAGGTCTTCAACACTCCGGCGAAGATATACATACCTGATGCGTGGAAAACAGGGGGTCAAAGGTCAAGGTCTTCAACACTCCGGTGAGGACATACCTACTGGAAATTGTTGGTAAAAGTGGGTAAAAGCTCAAGGTCATCGACACTCCTGCTAGGACATACCTACCTGACGAGTGGGAAGGAGGGGGTCAAAGGTCAAGGTCTTCGACACTCCGGCAAGCACATACCTACCTGGCCTGTGGGAAAGAGCGGGTCAAGGTCTTCAACGCTCTGGAGAGGACATATCGACCTGACGCGTGGGAAAGAGTGGGTAAAAGGTCAAGGTCTTAAACACGCCAGCGAGGACATACCTACCTGAAGAGTTGGAAAAAGTGGGTCAAAGTTCAAAGGGTTCGACATTAAGGCGAGGACATACATACCGGAAAGTGTTGGAAAGAGTGGTTCAAAGGTGAAGGTCTTCGGCACTCCTGCGAGGACATACCTACCTGAGGTGTGGGAAAGAGGGAGTCAAAGGTCAAGGTCTTCAACACTCCGGCGAGGACATACCCACCTGACGTGTGGGAAAGAGGGGGTCAAAGGTCAAGTTAGTCAACATGCCGGCAAGGACACACCTACCTGAAGTGTTGGAAAAAGTGGGTCAAAGGTCAAGGTCTTCGACCCATCGGCAAGCACATACATACCTCACCCGTGGGAAAGAGAGGGTCATAGGTCAAGGTCTTCGACACTCCAGAGAGGACATACCTACCTGACACGGGGGAAAGAGGGGGTCAAAGGTCAAGGTCTTCAACACTCCAGCGATGACATACCTGCCTGACGCGTGAGAAAGAGTGGATCAAAGGCCAAGGTCTTCGATACTCCGGCGAGGACATACCAACCTGACGAGTGAGAAAGAGGGGGTCAAAGGTCAAGGTCTTCAAAACTCCGGAGAGGACATATCTACCTGACGCGTGGGAAGGAGGGGGTAAAAGGTCAAGGTCTTTAACACTCCGGAGAGGACATACCTACCTGGCGAGTGAGAAAGAGGGGGTCAAAGGTCAAGGTTCGACACTCCGGCGAGGACATACCTACCTGACGTGTGGGAAAGTGCGGGTCAATGTCTTCAATGCTCCGGAGAGGACATATCTACCTGACGCTGGGGAAAAAGGGGGTAAAAGGTAAATGTCTTAAATACTACGGAGAGGACATACCGACCTGATGCATGGGAAAGAGAGGTCAAAGGTCAAGGTCTTCAACACTCCCGCGAAGACATACCTGCCTGACGCGTAGAAAAGAGGGGGTCAAAGGTCAAGGTCTTGAACACTCCGGCGAGGACATACCTACCTGATGCGTGGGACAAAAAAAAGGTCAAGGTCTTCAACACTCCGGCGAGGAAATACCTACCTGATGCGTGTGGAAAGAGCGGGTCAAAGGTCAAGGTCTTCAACACTCCGGCGAGGTTATACATACCTGACGCGTGGGAAAGGGGGGGTCAAAGGTCAAGGTCTTCGACACTCTGGCGAGGACATACCTATCGGAAATTGTTGGAAAAAGTGGGTCAAAGGTCAAGGTCTTCGACACTCCTGCGAGGACATACCTACCTGATGCTTGGGAAAGAGAGGTCAAAGGTCAAGATCTTCAACACTCCGGCGAGGACATACCTCCCTGACGCGTAGGAAAGAGGGGGTCAAAGGTCACGGTCTTGAACACTCTGGCGAGGACATACCTACCTGATGCGTGGGAAAGAGGGCGTCAAAGGTCAAGGTCTTCAACACTCTGGTGAGGAAATACCTATCGGAAATTGTTGAAAAAAGTGGGTCAAAGGTCAAGGTCTTCAACATCTACCTGACGCGTGGGAAGGAGGGGGTAAAAGGTCAAGGTCTTAAACACTACGGAGAAGACATACCTACCTGATGCATGGGAAAGAGAGTTCAACGGTCAAGGGCTTCAACACTCCGGCGAGGACATACCTACCTGATGCGTGGGACAAAAAAAAAAGGTCACGGTCTTCAACACTCCGGCGAGGAAATACCTATCGGGAATTGTTGGAAAAGTGGGTCAAAGGTCAAGGTCTTTCACACTCCTGCGAGGACATACCTACCTGACGCGTGGGAAAGACTGGGTCAAAGGTCGAGGTCTTCAAAAGTCCGGCGAGGACATACCTACCTGACCCGTGGGAAGGCGTGGGTCAAAGGCTTCAACACAATGGCGAGGATATACCTGACACGTGGGAAAGAGCGAGTCAAAGGTCAAGGTCTTCGACACTCCGGCGAGGACATACCTACCTGATGCGTGGGACAAAAAAAAGGTCAAGGTCTTCAACACTCCGGCGAGGAAATACCTGCCTGACGCGTGTGGAAAGAGCGGGTCATGATCTTGAACACTCTGGAGAGGATATCCCCACCTGACGCGTGGGAAAGAGGGGGTCAAAGGTCAAGGTCTTCAACACTCCGGCGAGGTTATACATACCTGACGCATGGGAAAGGGGGGGTCAAAGGTCAAGGTCTTCAACTCTCCGGTGAGGACATACCTACCGGAAAGTGTTTGAAAAAGTGGGTAAAACGTCAAGGTCGTCGACACTCCTGGTAGGACATAACTACCTGACAAGTGGGAAAGAGGGGGTCAAAGGTCAAGGTCTTCGACACTCTGGCGAGGACATACCTACCTGGCACATGGGAAAGAGTGGGTCAAGGTCTTAAACGCTCCGGAGAGGGCATATCTACCTGACGCGTGGGAAAGAGGGGGTAAAAGGTCAAGGTCTTAAACACTACGGAGAGGACATGCCTACCTGAAGCATGGGAAAGAGAGGTCAAAGGTCAAGGTCTTCAACACTCCGGCGAGGACATACCTACCTGATGCGTGGGAAAGAGGGAGTCAAAGGTCAAGGTCTTCAACACTCCGGTGAGGAAATACCTATCGGAAAAAGTGGGTCAAAGGTCAAGGTCTTCGACACTCCTGCGAGGACATACCTACCTGATGCATGGGAAAGAGAGGTCAAAGGTCAAGATCTTCAACACTCCGGTGAGGACATACCTACCTGACGCGTAGGAAAGAGGGGGTCAAAGGTCAAGGTCTTGAACACTCTGGCGAGGACATACCTACCTGATGCGTGGGAAAGAGGGCGTCAAAAGTCAAGGTCTTCAACACTCTGGTGAGGAAATACCTATCGGAAATTGTTGAAAAAAGTGGGTCAAAGGTCAAGTTCTTCAACATCTACCTGACGCGTGGGAAGGAGGGGGTAAAAGGTCAAGGTCTTAAACACTACGGAGAGGACATACCTACCTGATGCATGGGAAAGAGAGTTCAACGGTCAAGGGCTTCAACACTCCGGCGAGGACATACCTACCTGATGCGTGGGACAAAAAAAAAAAGGTCAAGGTCTTCAACACTACGGCGAGGAAATACCTATCGGGAATTGTTGAAAAAGTGGGTCAAAGGTCAAGGTCTTTCACACTCTGCGAGGACATACCTACCTGACGCGTGGGAAAAACTGGGTCAAAGGTCAAGGTCTTCAAAAGTCCGGCGAGGACATACCTACCTGACCCGTGGGAAGGCGTGGGTCAAAGGCTTCGACACAATGGCGAGGATATACCTACCTGACACGTGGGAAAGAGCGAGTCAAAGGTCAAGGTCTTCGACACTCCGGCGAGGACATACCTACCTGACGCGTGTGGAAAGAGCGGGTCATGATCTTCAACACTCTGGAGAGGTTATACATACCCGACGCGTGGGAAAGAGGGGGTCAAAGGTCAAGGTCTTCAACACTCCGGTGAGGACATACCTACCGGAAAGTGTTTGGAAAAGTGGGTAAAACGTCAAGGTCTCGACACTCCTGCTAGGACATTTATTTATTTTTATTTATTTTAAGGTTTTATAGAGCGCGTAGTAACCCTAGAGCATCCCAGCGCTAGAACCAGAACTCAGGAGAGGTCAGAATCGAAGGGGGGGGATTTAAGGAAAGAGAAAGGTTTTCAAGGCCTTCCTGAATTGGAGAAGATTAGGTTCAGTTCTCAGTCTCCGAGGAAGGTTGTTCCAGTGTTTGGCCGTGTGGACCGAGAAGCGGCGTCCTCCGGACCGGGCCTTTTTGACTCTGGGAACAGTGATGAAGTTCTCTCTGCCTGAGCGGAGGACCCTACTCGCATTGTAAGGGATGATGAAATCCTTGAGGATGGGTGGGCCTTTGTCATGGAGGGTCTTATGGGCCAGACAGAGGGCCTTGAAAGCCACCCTTTCTCTGACTGGGAGCCAATGCAGGAGCTTCAAGGCTGGCTTTGCCGAGGATCTGGCGGGGGTGTCGGTAAGTAGGCGGGCCGCGGCGTTTTGGACTTTCTGCAGGGTATTGAGGGTGGCTTCGGGGGCACCCAGGTAGATTGCGTTGCAGTAGTCCAGCCTCGCCATAATGAGGCCCTGAATCAGGAGTTTCTTGGAGGTAGCGGGGAGCAGGGGGAAGACCTTTCTGCAGGCCCTAAGGAGTCCAAAGCAGATTCCTGCCGTTTTTTTGGCCTGTGATCTGAAGCTCAGGTCCTTTTCGAGCCATACGCCCAGGCTCTTGACCTCCTCCTTCGGTGTAGGGGGGTCACCTAGACAGACGGGCCAGATGTCAGGCGGCAGGGAGGGCTCTTTATGTCCGAGCAGCAGTATCTCGGTCTTGGACCCGTTCAGTTTCAGTGCCGAGGAGTTCATCCAGTTATGAATTTCCGAGAGACAGCTGTGAAGGTCGGGTGGGGATTGGTGCGGGTGTGAGAGGGTTACCACCAGCTGGGTGATGAGTGGGAAAGAGGGGGTCAAAGGTCAAGGTCTTCGACACTCTGGCAAGGACATACCTACCTGACACGTGGGAAAGAGTGGGTCAATTTCTTAAACACTCCGGAGAGGGCATATCTACCTGACGCGTGGGAAAGAGGGGGTAAAAGGTCACGGTCTTAAACACTAAGGAGAGGACATACCTACCTGAAGCATGGGAAAGAGAGGTCAACGGTCAAGGTCTTCAACACTCCGGCAAGGACATACCTACCTGATGCGTGGGAAAGAGGGGGTCAAAGGTCAAGGTCTTCAACACTCCGGTGAGGAAATACCTATCGGAAATTGTTGGAAAAAGTGGGTCAAAGGTCAAGGTCTTCAACACTCCGGCGAGGACATACCTACCTGACGCGTGGGAAAGTGTGGGGCAAACGTCAAGGTCTTCGAGCCTTCAGCGAGGACATACATACCTCACGCGTGGGAAAGAGGGGTCAAAGGTCAAGGTCTTCGACACTCCAGCGATGACATAGCTACCTGACGTGTGGGAAAGAGTGGATCAAAGGCCAAGGTCTGTGATACTCTGGCGAGGACATACCTACCTGACGCGTGGGAAAGTGTGGGGCAAACGTCAAGGTCTTCGAGCCTTCAGCGAGGACATACATACCTCACGCGTGGGAAAGAGGGGTCAAAGGTCAAGGTCTTCGACACTCCAGCGATGACATAGCTACCTGACGTGTGGGAAAGAGTGGATCAAAGGCCAAGGTCTGTGATACTCTGGCGAGGACATACCAACCTGACTCATGTGAAAGTGTGTGTCAAAGGCCAAGGTATTCGAAAGTCCAGCAAGGACATACCTACCTGACGCTTGGGAGAGAGAGAGTCAAAGGTCAAGCTCTTGTACACTCCTGAGAGGACATACCTACCTGAAGCATGAGAAAGAGGGGTCAAAGGTCAAGGTCTTCAACAGTCCGGCGAGGACATACCTACCTGACGCGTGGGAAAGAGGGGGTCAAAGGTCAATGTTTTCAATACTCCGGCGAGGACATACCTACCTGACGTGTCGGAAAGAGGGGTCAAAGGTCAAGGTCTTCAACACTTCGGTGAGGAAATACCTATCGGAAATTGTTGGAAAAAGTGGGTCAAAGGTCAAGGTCTTCGACACTCCTGCGAGGACATACCTACCTGATGCATGGGAAAGAGAGGTCAAAGGTCAAGGTCTTCAACACTCTGGCGAGGACATACCTACCTGACACGTGGGAAAGAGCGAGTCAAAGGTCAAGGTCTTCGACACTCCGGCGAGGACATACCTACCTGACGCGTGTGGAAAGAGCGGGTCATGATGTTCAAAACTCTGGAGAGGATATCCCTACCTGAGGCATGGGAAAGAGGGGGTCAAAGGTCAAGGTCTTCAACACTCCGGCGAGGTTATACATACCTGACGCGTGGGAAAGAGGGGGTCAAAGGTCAAGGTCTTCAACACTCCGGTGAGGACATACCTACCGGAAAGTGTTTGAAAAAGTGGGTAAAACGTCAAGGTCGTCGACACTCCTGCTAGGACATAACTACCTGACGAGTGGGAAAGAGGGGGTCAAAGGTCAAGGTCTTCGACACTCTGGCGAGGACATACCTACCTGACAAGTGGGAAAGAGTGGGTCAAGTTCTTAAACGCTCCGGAGAGGGCATATCTACCTGACGCGTGGGAAAGAGGGGGTAAAAGGTCAAGGTCTTAAACACTACGGAGAGGACATACCTACCTGAAGCATGGGAAAGAGAGGTCAAAGGTCAAGGTCTTCAACACTCCGGCGAGGACATACCTACCTGAGGCGTGGGAAAGAGGGGGTCAAAGGTCAAGTTTTTCAACACTCCGGTGAGGACATACCTACCTGATGCATGGGAAAGAGAGGTCAAAGGTCAAGGTTTTCAACACTCCGGCGAGGACATACCTACCTGACGCGTGGGAAAGAGTGGGTCAAAGGTCAAGGTCTTCGAGCCTTCAGCGAGGACATACATACCTCACGCGTGGGAAAGGGGGGTCAAAGGTCAAGGTCTTCGACACTCCAGTGATGACATAGCTACCTGACGTGTGGGAAAGAGTGGATCAAAGGCCAAGGTCTTTGATACTCCGGCGAGGACATACCAACCTGACGCATGTGAAAGTGTGTGTCAAAGGCCAAGGTATTCGAAAGTCCGGCAAGGACATACCTACCTGACGCTTGGGAGAGAGCGAGTCAAAGGTCAAGACCTTGCACACTCCTGAGAGGACATACCTACCTGAAGCATGGGAAAGAGGGGTCAAAGGTCAAGGTCTTCAACAGTCCGGCGAGGACATACCTACCTGACGCTTGGGAAAGAGGGGGTCAAAGGTCAATGTTTTCAACACTCCGGTGAGGACATACCTACCTGACGTGTGGGAAAGAGGGGGTCAAAGGTCAAGGTCTTCAACACTCCGGTGAGGATACACTACCTGTTGCATGGGAAAGAGGTGGTCAAAGGTCAAGGTCTTTGACACTACGGCGAGGATATACATACATGACGCGTGGGAAAGAGGGGTTTAAAGGTCAAGGTCTTCAACACCCGGTGAGGACATACCTACTGGAAAGTGATGGAAAAAGTGGGTAAAAAGTCAAGGTCGTCGACACTCCGGCTAGGACATACCTACCTGACGAGTGAGAAAGATGGGGTCAAAGGTCAAGGTGTTCGACACTCCGGCGAGGACATACCTACCTGACGCGTGGGAAAGAGGGGGTAAAAGGTCAAGGTCTTAAACGCTACGGAGAGGACATACCTACCTGACGCGTGGGAAAGAGAGGTCAAAGGGCATGGTCTTCAACACTCTGGTGAGGGCATACCTACCGGACGTGCGGGAAAGAGGGGCTCAAAGTTCAATGTCTTCAACACTCCGTGAGGGCATACCCATCGGAAAGTGTTGTAAAAAGTGGGTCAAAGGTCAAGGTCTTCGACACTAAGGCGAGAACATACCTACCGGAAAGTGTTGGAAAGAGTGGTTCAAAGGTCATGGTCTTCGACACTCCTGCGAGGACATACCTACCTGACCCGTGGGAAAGAGTGGGTCAAGGGTCAAGGTCTTTGACACTCCAGCTAGGACATAGCTACCTGACACGTGGGAAAGAGGGGGTCAAGGTAGTCAACTCGCCGGCGAGGACATACAAGGGTTCGACACTAAGGCGAGGACATACCTACCTGATGTGTTGGAAAAAGTGGGTCAAAGTTCAAGGTCTTCAACACTAAGGCGAGGACATACCTACCGGAAAGTGTTGGAAAGAGTGGGTCAAAGGTCAAGGTCAATGACACTCCGGAGAGGACATACCTACCTGAGGAGTTGTAAAGAGGGGGTCAAAGGCCAAGATCTTTGACACTCCGGCGAGGACATACCTACCTGGCGCGTAAGAAAGAGGGGGTTCAAAGGTCAAGGTCTTCAACAATCTGGCGAAGACATATCTACCTGACGCGTGGGAAAGAGGGGTCAAAGGTAAAGGTCTTCAACACTCCGGCGAGGACGTATCCACCTGACAAGTGGAAAAGAGGGGTCAAAGGTCAAGGTCTTCAACACTCCAGCGAGGACATACCTACCAGAAAGTGTTGTAAAAAGTGGGTCAAAGGTCAAGGTCTTCGACACTCCGGCGAGGACGTATCCACCTAACATGTGGGAAAGAGTGGATCAAAGGCCAAGGTCTACGATACTCCAGCGAGGACATACCTAACTGACGTGTGGGAAAGAGGGGTTCAAAGGTCAAGGTCTTCCACACTCCGGCGAGGACATACCTACCAGAAAGTGTTGTAAAAAGTGGGTCAAAGTTCAAGGTCTTCGACACTAAGGGGAGGACATACCTACCGGAAAGTGTTGGAAAGAGTGGTTCAAAGGTCAAGGTCTTCGACACTCCTGCGAGGACATACCTACCTGACGTATGGGAAAGAGAGGGTCAAGGGTCAAGGACTTTGACACTCCAGCTAAGACACAGCTACCTGACGCGTAGGAAAAAGTGGGTCAAAGTTCAAGGTCTTCGACACTAAGGCGAGGACATACCTACCGGAAAGTGTTGGAAAGAGTGGCTCAAAGGTCAAGGTCTTCGACACTCCTGCGAGGACATACCTACTTGACGCTTGGGTGAGAGGGGGTCAAAGGTCAAGGTCTTCAACACTCCGACGAGGATATACATACCGGACGTATGGGAAAGAGGGGGTCAAAGGTCAAGGTCTTCAACACTCCGGTGAGGACATTGCTACCTGACGCGTGGGAAAGAGGGGTCAAAGGTCAAGGTCTTCAACAGTCTGGCATGGACATACCTACCGGAAAGTGTTGGAAAGAGGGGGTCAGAGGTCAAGGTCTTTAACATTCCGGCGAGGACATATCTACCAGGAAGTGTTGGAAAGAGGGAGTCAAAGGTCAAGGTCTTCAGTACTCCAGAGAGGACATACCTACCGTACACGTGGGGAAGAGGGTGTTAAAGGTCAAGGTATTCAACATTCCGGAGAGGACATTCCTACCTGACGCTTGGGAAAGAGGGGGTCAAAGGTCAAGGTCTTCAACACTCCGGAGAGGACTAACCTACCTGACGTGTGGGAAAGAGGGGGGTCAAAGGTCAAGGTCTTTAACATTCCGGAGAGGACATACCTACCTGACGCTTGGGAAAGAGGGGGTCAAAGTTCAAGGCCTTCAACACTCCGGTGAGGACATAGTTACTTGACGTGTTGGAAAGAGGGGGGGGGGTCAAAGGTCAAGGTCTTTAACATTCCGAAGAGGACATACCTATCTGACGGGTGGGAAAGAGAGGGGGTCAAAGGTCAAGGTCTTCAAGACTCCGGCGAGGACATACCTACTTGACGTGTTGGAAAGAGTGGGTATAATGTCAAGGTCGTGAGTGACTAATGAAATAGAGGCAGGGGTGACCTAGTGGCAAACAACGAAGATGACATACTTGCCATGAGCAAAGAGGTCAAGAACATTATGGGTTCCCTATCTAATAAGGTTGAAGAAATCAAGGCGCTCTAGGAAAGTTGAAAGATTCGGAAAACGGATCACAGTGAGATAATGTGCTGATCCGGAATGTTTCTGAACAGAGGAATGTGATGACATCATCCTGTACTATAAGTCTCTTTTCCAAATTGTACTCAAAGAGGGCCCACCGCATGAGATTCCCATAATCCATGCACATCGAGTAAGAGCACCACGGGAAGCACCTGGCGTCTGTCCCTGCAACATTATACTTAAACGGGGGTCCTCCCACCTAAAGGACATTGTAAATGTGAGAAGTAAAAAAATTAGATCTGCTCATTTTTCGAGAATATACTCTTGAGCTTTTCTAGGATGTTTCACATGTGGCCATGAACAAATGACGCTTGCTATTCTTAGTGACTCCTGAGTTTTATAGCAGAGTGAGTCATATCCATGCAGTTCTCCTGAGTGGGAACGGGAGGCTCGAAGAGTGGGGGAGGGTCAAGGGAGTGTGGACAGAAATTGATGTTGGAAGTGTTTTGTATTCACTTTGACACATGGTCCACACTGTTTTATCCTATTCTATGAAAACAAAGAGATAAAAGAAAGCTGGAGGCAGAAATCCCAACGCTCCTGTGTGATGGGGGAGACGTGCAGACAGCCTTGCTGAACTCACGAGGGGAGTCGATGACAGGGGGATTGTGCTACTGGAGAGCTTGGAATACTATTCTGCATTGCAATGAGCCAATCCTAGAAGTAGATACAGTGATTCTGGGAATTAGGGGCTAACCAACAGCTTTGTATGGACCCGAGACAATGGCAGAACTAAAGGTACATACCAAGTCCATGATTCGATCACGGAAGGAGACCACTGGATGAGTGTTTGGGTGAAGGAATTAGTGAATCAAACCCTGGTATGGGATAGTGTGGCACAGGCTGAAGTGCAGAAACCGCAGAGATCTGAGGGATGGGACTAGACATGAATCCGAAAATTGGGAGCTTGTGCCAAGATGGGAGGCTGATGAACTGGAGATGTCCTTTGGGAGGACTGCCAGGTGGCTGAGACGGAGGTCTTTTTCTAGTTCCGAACACACCATGCTATGTCGACTCACATAGTGGGGGTACCATAGGTTGCAAAGGCGCCCCCCCCCGCTGAAAGACCACCCTGCTGTCAGAACCCCTTACCAAGAAACCATCTAACTTGCTTATAGCTGCTCAACAATTACTGAAATGCCGCAGAGAAGCTAAAGAGGGGGGTAGGAGTAGGCACTTAACACCCTCGAGAAAGAGTGAACTGGGCTAGCTTTTGCCTGGTCCAGCTGCTCTTTCTACATTCATCCTACTAAACAAAATCTAGGCTGTGTAAGATGGGAAAAATAGGGTCAGATCTCTGTGCCAGAAGATGCAGCTGATTGGAAACCTTTCTTCACGCCCAATGCTAACTGGCTACTGAAGGCTGCATGGGCGTGCCAGAGCGATGTCACTGGATCCCAGGCAAAACTGTCTCCCAGGCTAGAGGTCCTCAACATTTGGAGAGATTGAACACACCCCACACACACAGAACTCTCACCACCCTGGGGCCGATAACAGCAAAAAGGAATGTGGGCAGGAAGTAAGGATCTGATATGCCTCAAAACTTGACCGTGTAAACAGACATGGATGGGTGCATGGTGGCGGAACAGCAGGTCTATGAGTGGAGGGGCCGCCCCTATAAGAGGGAAAACATATGGCAGCAATGAAGAATGCACTCGGGACAATAGTGGCCTGGCCCTTGTGTGAGGCAAAAAAGAAAACCACTGGCAGGATAGTGGAGAACTGAAAGGATAAATTGGAGCTGCCAGAGCAACGAGGTTTGGTGGCCTAATCTTGCTGGGTGCTTGAGGTACTCCTGCCCTCAAGAAGCTTGAGGACATGCACAAGCGAGGCCTATCCATGTGCAGGGGATGAGGAGAGGCCTATCCATGTGCAGGGGATGAGGAGAGGGCTATACATGTACAGGGGATGAGGAGAGGGCTATCCATGTGCAGGGGATGAGGAGAGGGCTATCCATGTGCAGGGGATGAGGAGAGGCCTATCCATGTGCAGGGGATGAGGAGAGGGCTATCCATGTGCAGGGGATGAGGAGAGGCCTATCCATGTGCAGGGGATGAGGAGAGGGCTATCCATGTGCAGGGGATGAGGAGAGGCCTATCCATGTGCAGGGGATGAGGAGAGGCCTATCCATGTGCAGGGGATGAGGAGAGGGCTATCCATGTGCAGGGGATGAGGAGAGGGCTCTTCTATAGATTTAGGAGCGCAATTTGATGGACTGATGGAGCGGGAGTAGAGCTGGGGTGTTTTGATGGAGATTCTTCGCACTATTTTTGTAGTTTTCTTGTATTTTATAAAAAAGGATGCATTGCAGTACCTGACGGATTGGAATGGATTTAGCCACAGGAGGTCCCTGTCACTTTTCTGTTGCTTTGACTCTTACTGCCCATTATGGGGTCTTGTTGGTTGTGTTCATGATATAAGTTAATGCTTTTTCCATCTCAACCAGTAGATCTTGATGGAGGTGGGTGGGGCTTGGGGTGATCCAATCTCACGCTCCTCTGAAGATGTTGGATCACAGATTTCAACATGATTGGCATATGAATGTGATTGTTTCTTTAAATATATGACTTAAATGTTTTTTTCAATTAATCATTGTACGCCTAGTGTCCTTGATTTTCTGCTGCAGTCCCCTCTTTTTAGTTTGTTGCTTGTTGCCATTTTATTTTGCAGATTTGTTTGCCAAAGTCAATATATTCTTTGTTGAGGTGGGCGGTGAATCTACCACTACAAGCTCAGGCTTTTTCACAGGGTTTGATTGTTTTTTTTTTCTTCATCTCATGCTGTAGGCAATATAGGACACTGAGTCATCGCAAAACTTGTGAACATTGATCTGCGGAGGGTTATGTTATGTGAACCATAGCTTGGTATCTCTATCCGCTTTGTTGCTTGTTCAAATTGTGTTACACCAATGTCTCTCAAATCTTGCCTTTGTGTAAGATGGCAGTGGTCTCAGAGAGTCTTCAAATTCCTTAATTTGCTCTGATTTTGTCAATTTTGAATCGGCGCAATGCTGCAGTTTTACCAATTTAGAGTCAATTTCTGGAGTTGAATTTGGCTGGCTGAGTGGGAGATTCAGTTTAAATGCGCCCAACACTGATTGGAATATTGATGGAACATTCCCAATGTGTTCAGTATTGGGGGGGCAGGGATATGCCCATGGCACTGGTTGATCTTATCTGGCGGCCAAATTATTAAGGAGTCTAGATTTTGCAGAATGTTCTGCCCTTAATGCAGTGGTTAGCTGCCTTTCAAACAATTAGATGTCCTCTGGAAGAACTCTAGAGAACTATAATGACAGAAGAAAGGTAAATACTGTAAGTTAATTTCAGTTAGTCACATTAACAAGAGTAAATTCAACATTTAACAAGAGTAAATACAACAGCTGCCCTGATTTAGCTGTATGAGTTTCTCATGGTGTGGACTGACAGGTTCAGTTTCTTCGCTCACAATCATTCAGGCTCTCAGCCGAAGAAGAACACTGGTCCAGTTATGGACCCTGCAATGTGCTGGCCTTTGACTGGCCAATAGTAGCTGCTTCCATCCCAGAAATGATATGCCGGAGGTGCCCACTTTCCCCAGGAAGGCAAATGCAGTCTCATTGTTTGTGTACGGCAGCAGCCAGTGTAGGACAGGTCTGGCCATGTCGGTTTCATATCAGTCTGTCACATACGATCTTATATTCTTTTCAAGTTAACCGTGTTTATGACAATGAACCTTTAAACAGAGGAGCTACTTGTTTAACCACTGAGGGCCAGATGTACAAAGCTTTTGTGAGATCGCAAACGTCCCAAATCGCAGAATACGATTGCAGCCTCCAAATAACAATTTTTAATGTACAAAGGCCCAATTTGAAATTCAGTATTCGATTACTGAATTGCAAATTGGGTTTGCGACTCGGTATTAGTAAGGGGCGTGTTTAGTGTGTACATTCCTAATACCGAATCGCAGTGGTACGGTGAATGTTTTGCAACCGACGTAAGGTTGCAAAACATTCAAATTTTTCCACCTACTTCAAGTAGGTGGTAACCCATTTACAAATGGAAAGGGGCCCCCTCGGGACCCATTCCCCTGTGAGAATATTTGCAAAAATATTTTTTACGAGCAGGCAGAGGTCCCACGCACCACTGCCTACTCTTAAAAAATGAAAAGAAAGCTTTTTTTCTTTTTGAAACAAATCCCATTTTCATAGCTGTAATGGACACATGTAGCTGCATCAACTACATGAAAAGTCCCCAGTCTCACTAAAATAAAATCGCATATCTCACATACAGAGCAATCTGACAACAGACAAATTGCATCACCTCTCTCACATCATTCAACAAATACAGTGGACTCTCACAAGTAAGAGTTTACTTTCCAACATCGAATAGCATTACAACTCGCTGCACATTTACTCACAAGTTAACTTTATAACTATTTGATAAAGTTCTAACAAGTAGTGTAACATTAAAAAATCATCTTATATTAGGGCTAATTAAAATCTCCTATAACACCATATTGTTATTTAATGTAAACATAACAGCCATTAAACATCTATCTTATCTTATGCTGGGACAAAATCCTGATCAATAAAATCAACAAAAACGCTACAGATGAAATTGGTAAATTGAATCAGAAGAAACCAGCAACCTGCAATCTTGCGCTATGGAAAGCAGCAAGATACTGGTATCTTAAATCACGTCCACAAATGTTGTTAATGCTTATGCTGAATAGGTCACTGTCACTGTGAGAAATGCGTCATTCGCACTATGACATCACCAAACATCTCTCAAGCTTCAGACTAGCAGTGCATGTGCGCTAATCTCATGACAACGAGGGAAGACTGGTGCAAGAAAGTGCATCTATTTCTAATCAATAATTAGACAGATTTTCTCTTCATATCTGTTGTCAATTTATAAATCACTGTGCAGTACTCAAGTTAATTTAGGACAAACCTTTAATACATGTATCATAACCCATTAGGAACCTTCCACCCTCCAGACTTTATACAGCCGTCAGTATCTTCTGCAGCATGATGGGGTGAATAACAATTTCTGCTTGCCTCCCTCCGCCCATGGTGGGGTTATGTTATCCCTAAAATCGTCTTGGTGCTCCTGGTGTAGTGTTATCATGTGGGCATATAATGTTTGGTTTAAACACTGGAATGCTGTGTTATTGAAGCATTCCCCATAATGAGTTCTCCGTTGGCTGTACACAGGGATCGAACCACCATTCTTGGTTGCACCCCTTTCAGTATCAGCAAGAGGACACTCCCCCCTCCACATAAGTCCCAGCCCAGGTATGTTTCCCAAGGTAGACCATTTCTCTAAATTCTGGAAACAGGAAATCAATTGGACAAGTGCGGAGGTACTGGGAGAGATATTGTATCATTGTTAAGCTACATTTAACGGTGTAGAGACAGAATATTGAGTACAAAATGTCTAGGTGCACAAATATCGAGTTGGAAATATCGTGGGTCAGAAATATTGACAGCAAGAATATAGAGGTTAAGAATATCGAATTCAGGTAAGTAATATTGATTTTAAAAAATACCAAAGTCTTCAATATCGTTGCAAAAATATAGTTGTTAAAAATATTTATTATTGTTATGTATTTTAGTGTATATTATATATGCATGTGATGTATGTTGTGTATAAGAATTGTTTGTATTTTTTTATATTTTTACTAGTTATAAAAAAATGATTTATATTTTGCACTTTTAGTTCTGTAGCGAGTTGTAGGTTTATAGGGGAATAGGGTGGGAGGTAACTTAATTATAATAAATGTATTATTATTTTTTTTATATGAATTTTGTGCTTATAGTTCCATAGCTGCTTGTGGTTTTATAGCGGAATAGGGTGGGAAGAAATGTAATTATATTAAATGTATTCATTTGTTTAATATGAATTTTGCGCTTTTAGTTCTGTAGATGGGTTGTGGGTTTATGGGGGAATAGGGTGGGAAGTAGTTTAATTATTTTAAATGTATTGATTAATTTGTATTTATTAATATTTGTTTTAATGATAGTTTTTAGTGATAATAAATGTGTACATTCATTTATTGTTAAATAATTAACATTTTATTGTTAATACAATTTGTTATGTTTTTCATACAGTGTTGTAGCCTGTTCCCTCATCTTAGTACAACCTCCCACCCCTAACTCCTCGTTATCCTCCTATTAGCTTTATATCACTCCACCCTACCTCCTTTCTCCCTCATCTCCTCCAACCTTTTGACCATCATGCTTCACCTTAGTCCCAATCCCATGTCCCACTCCATTCCCGCTCTCTCCTCCCTCTACCCCTCCCTCCCCAAACATGGCCACAACTCGTGGTCCATTCTCTACCCTCCCAATCTTTCTAAAAACGCTAAGAATAATTTCAAACATAAATTACTAATCCGGCATCCCGAAACCCGAATTATGGATAACTACCACAGCTTTACGTCCCCTATAAGAACCAACTACATTTTCTATTCTAAGCGCCCCTACAATTGGACGAGCACCTTCTTACGCCACCTCCCAGTCACTAATTCTAATAATAATAATAACGGTTTCAAAATATCTACTACTCCCTTCCCTATTTTCCCCGGTAAAATTGACATCTCCATCTTCAAAACTGGAAATAGCCTCATACAAGCCTCTGAACACCAACTCAACATCTTCAAGCATCATTTCAGCACTCTGTCCCACCAGTTGTCCTTACCTACTCCTCTCCCTTCTACTCACCAATCCCCAGACACATCGCTGTGCTCCCCTGCCTCCGCGATGAATACCCTTCTTCCCCTAGACATCTCTAACCTCAAGGATATATCCTATTCTATGACATCCTATCCACCAACAAACACCAAACCTCCCCAAAACATCTCAAACTCACTCACCATCCCCCAAACTCCCATGGTCTCCAATGACTGTTACCTTCTGACCCCGAGCACCACTGCTAACCCCTCTCCTTCCCCCCATGCTCCCCTCCTAGCCCGCACCACCATTCCCCTCCTGCCCCTACTCCCCCATTCCAAACTTTTCCCCACCCCCAACTCTGATGTTGCCTCTCCGCTCACTCTTACACCCTCTCTTCTCCTACTATCCAGTCCCCGAACCCCTACAACTATCCCATCCCTCTCCATGCCTGTCCCTCCCGCACACTGCCAGATCACCCTTCTCTCCCCAAGACGTCCGCCACTCCCACACATTCAGCACCCCTTACCACCCCCCAGGCCTCTCACCCTCTCCCCACACCAGACATCCACCCTGACCAACTACAAACACACCTCCTCCACTCCTCCTGCCCCAACTACCTCTTTAACTATCCCGTCCTTCCCCACATAACTCCCCCCTGACTTCCGGAACTCCCCTCCCCCACAGACCTCCCCACTCCCACAACGTCAGCACCATTCTCGCCCCCCCCAGACCTCCAACCCTCTGCAAAATGCCAGAACACCTCCCCCGACCAACTCAGAAAACACCTCCCCCTCCTGCCTCAACTACGTCCCACCTCACTCTTTTAACTCAGACACTTTGCAACATTGACTGCAATATTGCTTACTTAGTATCGGAAGTCGCCCGGCTTACAGAGGATTTCAAAGACTTCAAATCCCTTAACCCTAGTACAGAATTGGTCCCATTGGTAAATTACCAAATTTTATATACACGTATCAATGATTTAAAGGCAGAATCAGTGATCTTGTGGAAGTTCTTTCTTTATTAAATCTTCATTTAAAAATCTGTAGCTAAAGCCAACGCGTTTCGTCCTTCACAGACTTCTTCAGGGCGAATTAGCTCTGTATCGTGGAGTGTCATGCACCGGTTTCAATGTGTCCTCTATCAAGGACAAGTATAGTTCATAGAATCTCAATGTAAGGGGTGTTAGGGTCCTTCTTATAACTAGGTAGTGTCTTGCTTTCACGATGACAGAAAATCTCAAAAGTGATGATCCTTTCAGTAGGCAATTTAAATTCAGCTGTCGACCGGGTCCATGGCGTGGCGTCATCCGTAATCGTCACTTTCTAGCTCTAAAAATCTCTTCCTAGGAGACTTAAACCTTCACTGGAACGTCCACGAGGACCCTACTATTAAACTTCTCAATAACCTTCTTGAGATTAATGACCTCAAACAACTCTGCCATTCCCCAACCCACTCTAAAGGGGCGACTCTTGACGCCATCATTGCAAACAATGATTTGGCATCCCTATCCAACGTCATCCCTGTCGATTGGTCTGACCACCACCTCATACTGTACATGATCTCCCCCTTAGCCTCGCCCCCCACCTAAAAACAACAAAACCAACATTTCTACCAGAAACCTTAATCTTATCCCCCCCTGGTGTACTGGGGGCCAAACGCCAAGCTCAACTTAGTTGCACCCCTCTCTCTCTTAATGCAAATGAGCTCACTGAGCACTATAATAAAATGGTCTCCGAGGTTTTAGATCAACTGGCACCATCCAAACTAAAAACTCAAAAAAATATCCCTTCCATATCATGGTTTAACTCAGCCCTCACCAATGAAAGAAGTGCTCTCAGACTGGATGAATGAACTTGGAGACAACACCCTTCCCCCTCCAATCTCGTCTACCTTCGAACCGCTAGATCTACTTGCAAGAAACACATTTTCATTAAAAAGGCATCCTTCTTTCGTTCACAGCTCGCCCATGCCAAAAATAGACCCAGAGAACTGTTCAACATTGTTAGAAACCAAACCTCCCCCGTCCCCCTCCACTTGACGGCCTCCTCCAACAAATGTGAAGAAATTGCTAACTTTTTCTCTGAAAAAATCACCAAAATTGACCAATCTTTCATTTTAACTCAGATCCCTCCCAACCCCCAATATACCCATGTTACTACTCCAATACCCTCCCCCCTGATCCTGCCCCCTGCCTCCCCAGCATCAACTTTCAATAACTCCCCCTGAAACCTACCCTGACAAAATACAGCTAAAAAATAATGCCTCCAGAAGAATTTCCACTCTGTTTCCGAACTAGAAGTCTTTAACATCCTGTTCAAATTAAAACCGTCCTCTCACACAAAAGACCCCCTCCAGTCTACCTCGTCCACGACCTTAAGCACGTCATTGTACCTTATTGGACCAAAATCATCAACTCCTCCTTTCCTCTGGTTCCATCCCTGTCTCCCTCCAACTCGGACAGGTCACGCCCATTCCTAAAAACCCTAAGGCCGACCCCAAAGACCCTAATTACCTCCGCCCCACCTCAAACCTCCATATTCTTTCAAAAGCCCTTGAAAAATGTGCCCTTCTTGAATTGGATAAACACATTGACACTTACAACCTACTTGACCCTCTAAAATCCGGCTCCGTACAGGCTGCAGCCCTGAAACTGCATTGCTAAATATAGTTGATGACATCCACCACACCCTGGATAATGGTGAGACCTGCCTACTCATTCTCCTAGACCTCTCTGCGGCATTCGATACCGTTAACCATTTAACCTTACTCAATACACGTATACTTCGTCTCGGTCTTAATGGCACTGTCCTGAACTGGTTCACCTCCTATTTCCAACACAGAACCCAGCAAATCAAAATCCAAAACTGTCTCTCTAGCCCCACTCCTGTCTCCCTTGGTGTCCCCCAAGGATCTATCCTCTCTCCTGCTCTATTCAACTTATTTATGGAACCCCTTACCCTCATACTTAAAAAAGCCGATATTAACTATCACCTGTATGCCAACGATACCCAACTGTACCATAAAATAAAATCCCACTCAGATGTCCTAGACCTTAACACTGACCTGGCTAATATACAAACCTAGTTCTACTAAAGTCATCTCAAACTCAAACCAAACAAACTGAAATAATTATTTTCGCTCCTAAAAACAACCCACTCCCCATCCAAACATGGATCTCTGACCTTAATGCCCTAAACTGTTCGCTCTCCTTATCCGAATCAGTAAAATCCCTTAGCATCACCATTGACAGTAAGTTAACGCTCAATTCCCATATAAAACATTCGGGAAACGGAGCAATTTTTATGCTCCACATCTCAAAAAAATCAAACCTTTCATTCCACCGGAAGATTTCAAGTCTGTTGTCCAATCTCTAGTCCTCTCGAAAATTGACTATGGCAACGCCCTACTCTCTGGATCTCCCAAAGTCCACCTTGCCCCCCTCAAATCTGTTCTCAACCTAGCGGCCAGGCTTACACTGACTGCAAACGCTCTGACCACATCTCGCCAGCTCTTAAGACCCTTAAATGGCTTCCTATCGAAAGCAGATCCTCCAATAAAATAGCCTGCATTACGTACTAAGCCCTTCATCAAAAGACCCCGCTTTACCTCTCAAACAAACTCAATAAAGCGGGCAGTGCCCGACCGATGAGAAGCACCAACTATCTCCTCCTCGTCCCCCCTGTGTTAAAAAAGAAAGCTGTGCAATCTCGCTCCTTCTCTGGTAACGCTCCCAGCATCTGGGCTGCCCTTCCTAAAGAGCTACGACTCAACCCTTCATACGCCAGTTTAAAAAAAGACCTTAAAATGAACCTGCTCAACAAGTATTGGGGTCCTTAATCCTTCCTTTACCATACCTGTTATACTCACCCCCTCTTGAAACCCCGTCTTCCCCCTCTCTTCATTCCTCCTCTGTCAACCCTACCTATTCACCCCCTTCCCTGCCCATCTTCAGCTTTTCTTCCACCCTACCACCCCTTTCCGAACACTTCCCTCTCCCTTTCTCTCACTCGCACAACCCTTCCTTATTCACAAAAAATGAGTCCGCCTCCTTTATACTGGGTAGTAATCAGTAATTACTCTATTCACATGTTGTTTTGTAAATTGCTACTTCTTTGTACTTTTTTAAGTCAAGCTATGTTACTCAGTGTGGTTCTCAAAGTCCGTCATGTCTGAATGCTTCTTTTGGACACCACTGTTTTGTATTCCATGAGCTATTGTCATTCCAATGTAAAGCGCTCTGATACCCCCTGCTGGAGCCAGCGCTATATAAAACCTTTTAAATAAATAAATAAAATAAATATTACAATTCAATTTATTAATTATTAAATAATTATGGTAATTATGTCTTTTATTTTAGGTGTGTGTTGTGGTGTTGGCAGATATAAATGGTGGGAAGTAATTTAATTTAAATTTATGAATTAATAATTGGTTGTTAATTATATTTATTTAATTTGTAAATTAATTATGGTAATTGTCTAATTAATTTTAAGTGGGTGTTGTGGTGTTTGTAGGCGTAATGGTAGGAAGTAATTTGTGTTTAATTAATATATAAATGTTAATTAATGTTAATAGATTCATATTTTGGGTAATTTTTGAATATTTGTTGTTATATTTATTTTTAAAAGGGGTAAAGGGCGGGTAAGATAATTTCTAAATGTGTTTTATTATTTGATAGTTTAGTTTAGTTTGTGTTGTGCAAATTATAGTGTTAAAGTGTGTGTAGTAGATTAATTTTTATAATTTATTTATTGGTAAGAATGTTTTAATTGTTTATTAATTATGTAAAATATGTAAATACATTTAATTAAGAAATGTGAAGAGTTTTATTATTAGTATGGTGTTATAGGTTAGCAAATTATATAAATACATTTACTTTGTCATTAGTTGATTTTTTTGTAAGTATTTTAAAATAAATATGTGTTGGTATATGTATTTGTTATTTTTTTATATATAGTATTTGTTATATGTAATTACCATTGTTATATGTGTTCTTTTTATATGTTTTAAACATTAATTTACAATATTGATGACAAATTTTTATTATATTTTAGATTTTTTAATATATATGTATATTTTTTTAAGTGTTTCAGTGTGAATAGAATTTTTTTCACCATTGTATCCAGCAGTTTCCCTACTGTTGCACTCACTAGAGTGGGAATAGTAATTTTTACCCCTCCGCTATCCAGTACTTTCCCTACTGTTGCACTCTCTGAAGTGGGAATAGTAATTTTTACCCCTCTGCTATCTAACACTTTCCCTACTGTTGCACTCACTGGAGTGGGAATAGTCATTTTTACCCCTACGCTATCCAGCGCTTTTCCCTACTGTTGCACTCACTGGAGTGGGAATTGTAATTTTTACCCCTACGCTATCCAGCGCTTTCCCTACTGTTGCACTCTCTGGAGTGGGAATAGTACATTTTAACCCTCTGCTATCAAATACTTTCCCTACTGTTGCACTCACTGGAGTGGAAATAGTAATTTTTACCCCTACGCTATCCAGCACTTTTTCTACTGTTGCATTCACTGAAGTTGAACATGTTATTTTAAAGACTTTAAAATAATTTAATCTTTTAATTTATAATATAATGTTTTTTTATTAGATTTTATGTTATTGGTGTTTTTGTATATATATATATTTATTTATACATTTTTATAATAATAAAATAAAGTTTTCAAATTGTTTTAAAATAAATATATATATATATTACATTTTATATTGTATGTTTAAATTAAATGTATTTGTTATATTTATTCAAATGTATAGTAATTCCAATTAATTTTTTAAGTTACTTTTTAAAAATATATGTATTTAATATTATTTTTATATATATTAAAATCGATATTCTGTACAACTATATTTTTCTAATCTATATATTTTTTTAATTTGCACTTACAATAATAAATATAGGATGTCAATATTTTTAACATCGATATTAAAAACTCAATATTTGTGTATGGGGATATTTTGGGGGTTGATATACTGTCAGTGAACCCTATTTAACTCCCTCCTAAGACTCCGAAGCCAGGTCCACATGGATTTAAGGACTTTGTATGGTCTGAGATTGCTGTCCATCATATGTAAACTTTAAATGCTTCTGAGATTGTCTGATAAGAGGCAAATGACCCTACATTCTGTTCAAAATACTAATCTAAGGCCCGTCCCCTTTGCTCTAAATACTGCGTCCCCTAATGCTGATGATGGAAACACCCAAGGTTCATGTCTTTATAGTGAGTCGGGTAACATAATGGCAAGTACAACGGATGAGTGGTTGGAGAACTTGCAGGGTTAGTACTCTAGGGAGTGGACCCAGGGGACCTCCTTGGGGGATTGAAGCAAGAAATCAGTCCTCAAATATGTGTTGTGGGCAGCGGAGCACTGTGAGTAGAGGCCTGTGCTCCCCCTCGCAGCTTACACCATACATCCACTAAACCATCATGCTCAAGGATTTATTGTAAGGCGTACGCTGCACTGGGGACGCTAGTCATGTCTCTGTGTCTGTTATCGAGTTCTGAATTAAGAACTAGGTTAAAGTTTTAACCCCCAAATAACACTCATGTCACCATGTCTACGATAATGCTGCATAATGTCCTCGATAAACGTTAGAAGTCAAAGTTAGGTGTGTAGGAGTTTTTGACTGTGATGGCAAAGTCACAAGGTAAGTGAGCTCGATAAATGAATCTGCCCAAGGAGTCTCAAAGAATATAAGTAAATGAGAAAGGCAATGTTTGATGGATTAAGATTACAACTCTAGCCACGTATGAGCTATAGGAAGCAAAGTAAATTGTGGTTCCCCACTGATGCACAAAGTTAGCCCTGTCCTAAAGTACTAGGGGCATTGCTTGAAGAAAAGTCACTTCTGCCCCGTGTCTTTCTAAATATGCGAGTATCAATCTGCATTCTTAGGGATACCAATTTCTTGTACATTACATTTCATACACCAAATTATATTTGCCGCCCTTGAAATAGAAAAACATAGCACACATTAAACAACCTGAAGCAAATATCCATCAACAGTGGTGTAATGAAGGTCAAGTAGTTCCAGACAGCTCGCTCCTCAGTGAATGCCGCAAACCAAAATTGCGAATGAAACCAAACTCCTTCCCCCCACCCTCCTGTACTGACAACCCAACCATCAGTGACAACTGAACAACTCAGCAACTCAGTTCAGAACAGCAAACTTGTGCTTAGCACAGGAGACTAGAACGTTAGAGCCAGCGACCGACACACAGCTCAGCGCAGCACAACTGCGATTTGAGATTAAATACTTGGGGCATATTTACAAGCCCCTTGCGCCACTGGAGTATCACTTTTTTAATGCTCCGGTCCCGCACAGTGCAGGCCAATATCTATTCGTCCTGTAAAGCCGCTCGGCGTGGCTTTTCTTGGCTTTGTAGATGAGGTGAAAGACCATGCAGCACAAGTCTCTGCGTTGCCATATAACCCCGAAGGAAGGCGTTCCCACGCAACACCCTTGGATGTTGACACAGCCCCAGATTTACAACACAGCGTGATTCTGGGGCAGTGCCAAAAAACATATTCCTCCCCAGAGCAGACAGAGCGAGAAGAAATGTTTACATTTCTCCTAGTTTTTTCCTCTTTCCATGTGTGCTGCATTCTGTAGCACACATGGAAAGAAGATAACACCTCTTGTGATTGTTTTACGCAGGAAGGTGTCCCTTGCAGCACACACAGAAAGAGGATAACACCTCGTGTGATTGTGTTTACGCAGGAAGGTGTCCTTTGCTGCACAAATATAATCATGCCAACAACACAGACACCTTGCACCATGGTGCAACGGTGCCTGCGTTGGCGCACATCTGCAGTTTATGATTTGGCACTGGCTGAAAGAATTCGAATGCACTGTATCTTGTAAATGCAGTGCATTTCTGTCCTTTCAAATTGGCATAGGGCAGCGCATCAATTCTTTGTAAATATGGCTGTTAAATTTTGCAACAAATGACTAAGGCAGGGTGGAACGTCAGGTTTTCGTAACTGTTATTGTGCGGACCTCCTACAGGTGTATAGCTGAGACACGCTGCCCTCTATCACTGTCAGCACATCAGAGCTAAGTGTCCACTCCAAGGGACGTCGTTTGTGAAGGAATAGTTAAGGTTAGGCGTGACCGGCGGCCATTCCTGGTAGGAATGCAATCGGTGATCGGCCACCAGCAATAAAACAACCAAAACAAATAACTTGACCTTGCAGTGGATTCTGGTGAAAGCAATCAACCTCAGCAAAGGTGGTCAAACCCGAGAGACAGCATTCCACACATGCAATGCACATATGTAACTTCAATAACTATGAAAAGACCCCCATCTCATAAAATGACATCTCATATCCCACATACCGTGGAATCTGCCAACATAGGAATGTGCCAGACATTGCATCATCTCTCTCAAATCAGACAATTTAACAAGTAAGAAATTACTTTCCGGCAACGATTAGCACTAAAACACGCAGCATGTTTTCACAAACATAAACCTTCTAGCTGTTTAAAAAAGTTTAGGCAAGAAGTGTCACATCAGAAAGTCATTTTATATCAGCCCTGATTAAAATCTTCTAAAATCTGCAATTTTCATTCAGGTAAACATAACAGCCCACTGAACTTCTATGTCATCTTGTGCTGGGACATAATCCTGATCAATAAAATTGATGTAAAACTTACCAATGAAATTTGTCAAGTGAATTCACAGGAAGCAGCTGCCTGCAACCGTGCTCCATGAAAATCAGCGAAACACTGGGGTCTGGAGTCACATCCACAGGTCTTGATACTGCTTATGCTGAACAGGTCACAATGCGGAACGCATCATTCACACTATGACATCGACATGCGTCACAGAGCTTCAGGCTAGCAGGGCAGGGTCCCTAACGACATGGCAACGAGGGAGTACTGGTATAGGACAGTTCACCTATTTCTTATGAATTATTAGACAGATTTTGTTTTCATATCTGTTGTCAATTTATAAATCACTGTCCACTACTACATTCAGTTTAGAATGTGCCTCATATAAATGCCTCTGGCACTTGTTAATATCAAATTCAAAATGATTTAGTAAAAGGAAGACCAGTTGATAACAAGCATTGGCATAGCCAATAGGTCTCGCTTTTGGGACCTTATAAGTGTTTAGCCATGCAACAGTTGATGTTGTTGCACCAAGGATATTGTGCTGCATAGCTAAGTACTTAGAAGGTCCCAAAGGCGAGACCTATTGGCTATGCCAATGCTTGTTTCTATTGCAACTCAACGATTGTGACACGTTATTCAGTTGCTTGCTTTTTGAAAAGCATTTTAGCCAGAAAGACGGAGTAAGCAGTTTTAATAATAGTGTATATATATTAATATGTATCATGGATTGTTGGCCACTTACCATGATGTTAAATTTTGACCTATGCACTTTAAATCCCTTAAAGCTGCTGCTGGGGACGTGAGTTTATTCGTATAATATGCTACCATTAGCATCTTGAGGTATTGAACCAAGATCTAAACACGTTTATTCCCATGAATGTAAGTTATCAAATTTTTTATTGTAGATGTTTTTATTGTATGATCTCTTTTGTGTATATTTTATGATCTTCCTCTGGAAGATCGAATTAAGACAAAGAAAGAAAACAAGTGTAGCACTTGCTGGTGAGCTGGTGGGCTAATGATCTGAGGTAAGCTCACACATTCTTGAACATTGCGGTTGCTCGGAGCCGGACACTGCAGACGGCATTTGCTGAGCAGTGAGAACTAGATGTTCTGTTATCGGCTGCAGTGCTGGTTAAAGAATTACAAAAAACACAGTTGATGGACAGAATGTAGAACAATGTCATACATTCACCCCAGTACAAGGATCTGGGCCTAAATCCATCGTTTTTTTGCACTCCACACCACCCTGGGTTAGACACTGGCTATATGCAAATCAGCTCTGACCCTGTGCCTCATGGGAACAGTCCAGTCCGAACTACCAAGCCATGTCCTTCCCAGACCGGAATCAAGCATCCAAGGACCGGTTTCTGGCCATCAGCCCTCATCAGCCTGGATAGCTTGACTCCCCGAGAGGGCTGGGTATGCTCAGACGTGAGTCCCAGGCTCTCCACACCACTGGAGTCAAGCTATCCAGGCTGATGAAGGCTGATAGCCAGAAACCGGTCCTTGGATGCTTGATTCCGGTCTGGGAAAGACATGGCTTGGTAGTTCGGACTGGACTGTTCCCATGAGGG
This sequence comes from Lissotriton helveticus, assembly GCF_964261635.1. Lineage (NCBI taxonomy): Eukaryota > Metazoa > Chordata > Amphibia > Caudata > Salamandridae > Lissotriton > Lissotriton helveticus. The sequence goes on from NC_136062.1 coordinate 500,591,914, forward strand.
ACAGGGTCAGAGCTGATTTGCATATAGCCAGTGTCTAACCCAGGGTGGTGTGGAGTGCAAAAAAACGATGGATTTAGGCCCAGATCCTTGTACTGGGGTGAATGTATGACATTGTTCTACATTCTGTCCATCAACTGTGTTTTTTGCAATTTTCACCCCGAGAGGGCTGGGTATGCTCAGACGTGAGTCTCAGGCTCTCCACACCACTGGAGTCAAGCTATCCAGGCTGATGAAGGCTGATAGCCAGAAACCGGTCCTTGGATGCTTGATTCCGGTCTGGGAAAGACATGGCTTGGTAGTTCGGACTGGACTGTTCCCATGAGGCACAGGGTCAGAGCTGATTTGCATATAGCCAGTGTCTAACCCAGGGTGGTGTGGAGTGCAAAAAAACGATGGATTTAGGCCCAGATCCTTGTACTGGGATGAATGTATGACATTGTTCTACATTCTGTCCATCAACTGTGTTTTTTGCAGGTTAAAGAATTACAGCATTCTAGCAGTTTGTATCTATGTGATTGTACAAATTAAAATGCTCCCGAACTGGAATAACACTTGTTATGGAGCCTGAAAAGAGCAATAATTTAAAATGAAAGTGACAATCTCAAACTGTTGCTAACTAGGAAAACTAACAAGCAACAAAAACGACGCGCAGCTCTGAGACGCGCTCTGAGTTGGGGGAGGGGGAGGAGCATTAAGCCAAGATTGTAAAAGTGAGAAAAGACGAACGAGGGAAAGCCGGCTATTTAAACAAGCAACGACAAAGCGAATGGGTTTGACTTTTGTAAAGTGAATACACACAGACAGACCTGCAAGCCTTTACAAAGCACGTTACAAAGCTGGAAAAAAACAAACAAGCAAAAGCAAATGGTGGGGGCCTGAAGGAGGAGGGGGTGCGAGGGATGAGTGAGGATGGGGTAGCAGGGGAGGGAACACGGCCTGGGGGAAGCTGGCTGGGGAGGGGGAGGAGAAATCCAAGGAAGGCTGTGTGCCGGCCGGCCATCCAAGAGTAATTAGGGGAGGAGAAGCCGAGAAGCCGCAGAGCGCACGCTGGGCGAAGCCCTTTGATGTGCTGTGCGGCGGCCGTTAAAAAAATGCAATTAGGATGGAGGGAGGCTGATGCGCGTTCGTGTTTGATCACGTGATTCACGTGAACGTAAACAAAACGCCAGCGGAAAGCCCTTAGTTTGACGAGGATTTTGGCTACTTGAATTCTCGCTCCGCTCGATGCGCTTGCGCGCATCGATAGGTCGCGAGACCTAAAAACAAAGAGATTTTAAAGGCCCCATTTACAAACTTTTGATTCACGGCAGCGCTGTAGGCCTTTCTGCTGAACTGCCGTGCGCCAAAAGAAAATGGCAGGAATGTGCTGTATCTATGAGATACAGCGCAGTCCTGTCCTTCTCCCCTGCGCCGCCGCACAAGCAGCAGCCGTGCGCCAACACTGACACCCTTGCGTCATGTTGCCAGGGTGCCTGCATTGAGGGGATGACTGTTTTTAGGTCGAGTGTACAGCGCTTGTGCTGTCGCTTAGCGACCTATTGTTTATACTTTAGGAGTTGAACTCCACCCATTCTTGCTGACAGCTTTTTATTTGTTTAAGTTGGTGTCCTTTACAAAAACTGGCTTGCTAATGGACAATCTGCTGTCTTTGTCCCTCCTTCTAGTTTCCAGTTTTTGCCATGCAGCACCGACCAAGTACTATATTGCGACGCTCTACGTGCTTTTGTCTTCCTTTGCTGACTTCTTTTCTTCATCTTGTGTTGCCCTGCCTCCGCGCCACACATGGTGTATGTCCGCCTCGCTTTGCATTTGTAGAAACGGTATCTCTTCCTCGTTATTTTATGGACCTCGGCCGCGCTGTGTAACATGAGTAGCAGCGCCCTACGGAAAACACTTCAGATGAACATGCTTGGTGGCAGGGTCATTTCAACGGGTTTGAGGGCAAAACATACTTTCAGCGGCCACTGAACGGAACAAATGTACCTTTTGTTACCAATTTCAAAAAGTACCAAAACCAATACAAACATACAATTGGTGCTCATAAGGTTACACATAACAAACATACAATAATATAGGTCACAGTGTACACACGGATCAGACACAGTGGCAGAGGAGACAAATACATTTGTCTGATATGTAGCAGGATCAATATATTAAATGCTTCCTCTTAATTTGCCAGAGGGAATGTCGATGGCGTTTCGAGATATCAGTTTGTTAGGTCACTTGGATGTGGCTTGTAGCATCAGCCTCATTGCACCACCGGTCAGTACCTGCCGGAGTTCTGTGAGCGGGTCCTTCCCGAAGGTGCCAGAGTTTTCACTAAGAGGTGCGCCAGAAGGTAACAGTGATGTCCGGGTGCACACCTGGGATCTACCATACAGGAAGTATTCCTCTCTGCCGGACCCGAGCGGGACGGGTGCATAGTACGCGAGACAAAGAGGAGGGGACCCCAGGGGAGACACCTTATATAACCGATACACTTAGGTTTCGGTTTCCAGACTTGGCTCCTACGTCATCCTCAGAAAAAGGTCGGTGGTCGCAACCAGCCCTTCGACTAAGCTTGGTTTCCTGGCGCAACTAAGGGCGCCCCTCCTCTAGGTGAGGGGAGCACCTGATCATTCCGTGACTATGATGACGAGTTTATGTGACGTCCCTGGAGGGAGTATTTACACCCTAAAGAGTGTGAACGGGTCTTGGTCGCCGGATATGTGATCGTCTTCATCGTGGCTTTGATATGAAACATATTGGGTGAGTAGAACATAGTGTAATATGCTATTTTAGGTGACTTGTGACATCGCAGATGCGAGACCAATAAAAGTATCAGGTCTTAAAAACAATACGTTGATGAGGAAAGCGCCCGGTCAGATCTTTGCGGATTCCTGACTTTCTTTTTCCACGCAGAAAAACGCATTCCTTTTGTAACATGCACACGCCACTTTTCTCTGGTAACTCACGGTTTGCTCCTCTCACATTTTGTTTGCTTTCGATACCTGCACAAGTGCCACCATTGCCTACGTAACGTTTGTTCTTGTGTTTTGAGTGTCTGGCATTTATTGCAGTTTTTTATCTCTATTTGTACTTTCTTTTCCCTTGTAACCTGCACACTTGTCACTTTCTCCTCTTGCAATGCACCGTTTACTACGTCATGTATTTTGTTTGCTCACAATTGTCAGTTTTACGTCATGTAATTTAATGTTTGTTTCTGTAATTTGTTCACTTGTAATTTTCTCCTCATGTCTCATTACTTCCTATTGTGAAGCGCTCTGACACCTTCGGGTAAAATCCGCGTGAGAGAAAAACACATAAATAAATAAATAATTAATATAAAAGGCACTTGGAGAGCGGAGAGCGTAAAGCGCACTCCATGGACACTGGACGTCCTGTGCGGGGGTCGCTGAAGGGGCACAGCTCAGGCTGAGGTGCCAGCTCATTGTGTGTTCCAGAAGGTTCCTAGATAGCACAGGGTGCCGAAGCCTCCCTGCCTCTTGCTTTGGTATGCAGGGGCCATGCTTGGAAGCATGGCTTCATTTGTTTTCAACAGGTGTGTGACGCGCAGCGCACTTTTACTTTAAGCATGGTAGCTGCTCTTGCACTGTGGCTTGCTTGTGTTTACACGCGCACGCGGGGGCATGGCTTCACTACTTTGTAACTATTGTGTGGCACAGATCACTTTAAAAAAAAATTTAAAAACATTACTTGGGGTGTGGCATAGCGCACTCTTAAAAAACATTACTTGGGGTGTGGCACAGCGCACTTTTAAAAACATTACTTGGGGTGTGGCGCAGCGCATTTTTAAAAAAACATTACTTGGGGTGTGGCACAGCGCACTTTAAAAAAAAACATTACTAGGGGTGTGGCACAGCACACTTTAAAAAAAAACATTACTAGGGGTGTGGCACAGCGCACTTTTAAAAACATTACTTGGGGTGTGGCACAGCGCATTTTTTAAAAACATTACTTGGGGTGTGGCACAGCGCACTTTTAAAAAAACATTACTAGGGGTGTGGCACACGCACTTTTAAAAACATTACTTGGGGTGTGGCACAGCGCACTTTTAAAAAAACATTACTAGGGGTGTGGCACAGCGCACTTTTAAAAACATTACTTGGGGTGTGGCACAGCGCACTTTTAAAAAAAACATTACTTGGGGTGTGGCACAGCACACTTTAAAAAAAACATTACTTGGCGTGTGGCACAGCACACTTTAAAAAAAACATTACTTGGGGTGTGGCACAGCGCACTCTTAAAAAAACATTACTTGGGGTATGACACAGCACACTTTAAAAAAAACATTACTTGGGGTGTGGCACAGCACACTTTAAAAAAAACATTACTTGGGGTGTGGCACACCCCAAGCTAATATCCCCCCTCCCTCCCCTGCCTTTCTTGACCACCGACGTCCACCAGCCGAGACGCGCCTTGACTCGCTCCCCCTTCTGACTGAAGAGGCCTTCCTCTCCCTCCTTCCCTCGGTCAAATCAGGGTCTCCTCTGGACCCTTGTCCTGCTCATATCCTCAAGCACATCTACGCGACCTGTGTGCAACCCCCTCTTACCTTTCTTAACAGCTCTCTGTCTCAGGGCATCGTTACCCCATCTCTAAAAACAGCCATCATCGTCCCTATCCTAAAAAAACCTGGCGCTGACCCCTCCGCTCTGGTCAACTATCGGCCCATCTCTCTACTACCCTTCTTAGGCAAAGTACTGGAGCGACATGTGACCAGAACGCTCACCTCCTACGTGGAGGAAAATGGAGCATTAGCCCCCCGCCAGGCCGGCTTCCGCCCCGCTCACTCCACCGAGGCGGTGGTGTTATCGGTCCTCGACAACCTTAGAGAAGGCATGGACACCAACCTTCCCCAGGCCCTTTTCCTCCTCGACCTCTCCGCCGCCTTTGACACGGTTGATCATTCCATCTTACTCTCCCGTGTCAGGGCGGCCGGGGTCGGGTGGTCGGCCCTGCTCTGGCTGTCCTCCTTCCTCATGGACCGCACCCAAGCAGTGCGCCTGGGTGACTTCTCGGCGAACCCACTAAAGGTACCTCCCTTTCCCCACTTCTGTTCAATCTGTATATAGCCCCCTGTTAGACCTAGGAAACCTAGTCTACATAGGGTAGCCTGGCACAGTGGACAAAGCTAAACTCCGAGGCTTTTGTGTAGTGCTTACAATCCCACTCACCATAACTCAGCGACTTACCATTAAAAATAAAGGACGCCACACCAGTTTAGAAAAATACCAGTACCTTTTATAAAAGTTCTCTTTGTTCCTTTTCAGTCAAATTAGTGCATACATTTAGTTCAAAAGAAGTTTCCACATTCAATTAGCAATATTCATCAACTTTCTCATTTCAGTGAAGATTAATTCTGGTTACATTTCATTTGAGATTAACCACCATCAATATCAACAGTATTGCTTGACAACTTAAATAGTGCAGAATGGGTAGGTCACTGTACAAGATTAATACACCACATTATATAACCTGACATGTACGTTACCCATCCGAACTCAGGATCTAAATTAGCTCGAGCTCACGGCTCCACAGAGTTCTACCCCCAGCAGCATTCCTGGCAATGGTCACAGCCAGCTATACGGCCAAAAGAAGACAGGCAAATTAATTACACTTTCTTATTACTACTTTTATGCTCTACTTCTATTGGGGACGTTCTGGCTCTTAAAGGTCATTTACTGCCCTGAGGAGTTAATAGTACAATGATCTCTGGCTGTTACTTTCACCCTGTAGTCCGGTTCTTAGCACTCGTGCCCAGGGTTCGTTTACTCGGGGCACCGTTTCCCTTCTCACACCCTTAATACCTCAGTGGTTTCTGAAGTGGGTTAAATCAGGACTCTAAAGGTTAATGTCCCGAAGCCGGGATGTCTATTTGCATTTATTCTTTAGTCCGGCGAGTCAGTGTTCACGGTTCACTCGCTGTGCCGCCTCCCGCTTTCCCACAGATTTCCCAGCTTACTTCAAACTGAAGGGACAACTCGGCTGGAGTTGCCTACGCGCTCCGGTTACTCGTTCAAGCGCCGACGATGAGAGGACTCAGCTGGAGTTCGCATCGGTTGGTTCTGTCAGTTCGTGTTGCTCCTCCGGCGGGACCGTAGCGGCGCTTGTTCCTCCTTCCGCGATCCCTCCGACACAGGCTCCGCCTCTTGAGACCAGCCTCCTTCGCTTCGGGCGCACCTCCTCCGACGCCGCAGGAGTCTTCCTGGTTCCGGACGCCGCCTCTCTCGCAGCGTCACCGCGGATCTCCTCCTCCTGTCAGCCGGCCTCTGCTGAGCCCCGCCTCCACCACAGCGGTCGGGTTCGGACCCAGGGCTGACAGATGATGTCTCGCACACAACGTCACTCCCGCAGAGGGGATACTCACTCCCACAGCAAAGCGGTGAGAGGTTCCAGTTCTCTTAAGTTGGCAACCACCTTTTGAAGCATAACTCTCACTTTCTGGCAGTCTCTAGGGCAGTTTCACGCTCCAGCACCTTGGTGAGGTAGAGTTATTGGACCTGCTTAAAAGTTAGTTATGGGTCCCTCAGGTCAGGGTTCAGTCAAACCAAGAGGGTCAGCATCAGTATAGGGCGATAGCCGGCCCACAGGACGATCTTTCCCTATTGAAGCGCTGTCCTCCTCATTTAGTTGCCTCCCTCCTGTCCTTGACCACTACACTCTCCTATGGTCAGTGTGTACTACTACTACAAAATGGCCGCCCTGGACTTGGCTTTTTATAGGCTAGCCCCTGACTACTAGAACATGCCAGAGGGTTCCAGAACTTTCCTCACTTGGTCCAATGGGTCAGTCTCCCTAAGTAAACCGTCATGGCAGTTGCTGGCCACCATTTTAGGTCCTTTGGTTTCTCTCAATTTCCAGGAGGTAGGTTAGGCCTCAAAAAGAGAAAATGGAGGAATAGCGTCAAGGAACACCTAGCCCCCAGACAACACTAGCAAAATCCAGGTGGACATTACAGAAAAAAAAACTGATAACACTAGGGGCTAAGGGAGACAAAATAAATAATAATGGTAAGGGAACTCACAGGGGCAGACAGGTCTAACACGCGTCCCCCCCAGCTGAAAGTGGGGAGAGCTACCCAACCCCTTGGGAGTTCTCATCACTAAGGCGGAAATACCTAAGAGACCGTCTGCATTGGCGTGGTCCACTCCAGGCCGATGTTCCACCCGAAAGTCCATTCCCTGTAGGGAGATGGACCATCTCAACAACTTGGGATTCTCCCCCTTCATTTGCATCAGCCAACGAAGGGGCCGGTGGTCGGTCTGAACCAGGAAGTGTGAACCAAACAAGTATGGGCGCAGCTTCTTCAGAGCCCAGACCACTGCAAAGGCTTCCCTTTCAATTGCACTCCACTTCTGTTCCCTGGGGAGCAGGCTCCTAGACAGGAAGACCACAGGTTGATCCAAGCCCTCGTCATTGAGTTGCGATAACACTGCCCCAATGCCATGTTCCGATGCGTCCGTCTGGACAATGAATTCTCTTGAGAAATCAGGGGTTCTGAGGATTGGAGCGGTACACATTGCTTGTTTCAAGGTGACGAAGGCTTGCTGACAAGCCTCTGTCCAAACTACCCGTCGGGGTTGTTTCTTGGATGTAAGTTCAGTGAGGGGTGCCACAATGGTGCCATACCCCTTCACAAAACGACGGTAGTATCCAGTGAGGCCCAGGAAGGCTCGGACCTCGGTTTGGGTCTTGGGGGGCTCCCTGGCCATGATAGCCTCGATCTTCGCCTGTAGGGGCTGCACCGTTCCCCTGCCCACCAAGTGGCCTAGGTACACCACCGACCCCTGCCCAATCTGACATTTGCTGGCCTTGATGGTCAAGCCAGCCTGTTTCAGGGCCTGGAGAACAGCTTGCAAATGCTGCAAATGATCCTCCCAACTGCTGCTGAAGACAGCAATGTCATCCAGATAAGCAGCCGCGAAAGTCTCCATTCCAGAGAGGACCTCGTTCACCAGCCTCTGAAAAGTGGCAGGAGCGTTCTTGAGCCCAAAGGGCATCACACAGAACTGGTAGTGACCCTCAGGCGTGGAAAAGGCTGACCTTTCCTTTGCTCCATCTGTAAGGGAGATCTGCCAGTACCCTGAAGTAAGGTCAAAGGTACTCAAGTATTGGGCAGCTCCCAGCCGGTCAATGAGTTCATCCGCCCTCGGGATCGGATGAGCATCAGTCTTTGTTACTGAATTTAGTCCCCGGTAATCTACACAGAACCTCAGTTCTGGAGTGGTGCCTGGCGGGGCAGCTTTAGGTACCAGAACCACCGGACTGGACCAGGGGCTACTAGAAGGTTCAATCACTCCTAGCTCCAGCATCTTAGCGACCTCACTATGGATGCTGGCCTTCACCTTGTCTGACAGCCGGTAGATTTTAGACTTCACAGGTGGGCTGTCTCCTGTGTCCACATCATGGGTACACAGATGGGTTCTTCCCGGGACAAGGGAGAACAGCGAGGGAAATTGCTCCAGGACCTGGCGGCAATCCCTCTGCTGTTCAGGAGTTAGGAATGGGGAGAGAATCACTCCCTCCACCGACCCATCCTTTTCCTGAGATGAAAAAAGATCAGGGAGAGGCTCGCTTTCCTCTTCCTCTGCTCCATCAGTCACCATCATTAAGGTAACCTCGGGCCTCTCGTGGTGTGGTTTGAGGCGATTGGCATGCAGCACCCGTAGGGGCTGTCGGGGGGTCTTAAGATCCACTAAGTAAGTGGACTTACCCTTTCTCTCCATCACCTCAAAGGGGCCTGTCCAGCGATCCTGGAGGGCACTTAGCTCCCCAGGTTCCATCACCCACACTTTCTGACCCGGCTCCAACTCCACCGGGTGAGCGTTGTGGTCATACCACTCCCTCCACATTGCCCGCATATATGCTGACAGGAAGTTGGTCCCCCTGTCGGACACAACCTCCTTGGGGAAACCCACTCGGGTAAAGATTCCCATCAGGGCCCTAGCAACTACCGGTGCAGTAATGGTCCTCAGAGGAATTGCCTCTGGGTACCGTGTGGCATGATCCACCAGAACCAGGATAACCCTGTGACCAGCTGAAGTTGGTGGATCCAATGGCCCTACAATGTCGATGCCCACCCTTTCAAAGGAGGTGCTAACGACTGGAAGTGGTTCCAGGGGAGCCTTTAGCTTCACCCCTGTTTTTCCACTGGCTTGGCAAGACACACACGTCCGACAATAGGTATCGGACGCCACCCTCATCTGAGGCCAATAAAAGTGGGGGACAAGCCGGGCAAAGGTCTTGTCCTGACCCAAGTGTCCTGCCAGTGGTATCTCATGAGCCAGTTCTAAAAGAAAGGCTCGCTAACGTTTAGGGACCACCAAGGCCCGTGATGAACCGTGCACGGGTGCCTTGGGTTCACTGTAGAGGAGTCCATCCTCCCAGTAAATATGGTAGTGCCCTGTAACGTTTCCTGCTGCGTGGGCTTCGGCCTGTCGCCTCAGTCCCTCAAGAAGAGGACACTCCTTCTGACCCTTGCAGAATTCCTCCCTGGTAGGACCTCCCTCCACATGCCAACTAGCAGGGATGGGTTGGTTCTCCAAGGGGGAAACATCCTCCTCCGTGGACTCCAGATCCACCTTCGCAGGTGGCCTATCTATCTCACGAGGTAGAGATGTGGAGGCGGGTTCCTCCTGCCTACCGTCCTCCTCTTTCCTGGCAGCTGGCTGGGCCATTGTTCCAGGCTCCAGCGTAAGCGAACTCCCCCTCCGGGTAGTCGCGGACCTTGTGCTAACACAGGCCCAGTCAGGTGTACCCAGCATCTTAGAATGAGTCCGGTATTCCACCTCCCTCCAAGCATTGTGCTCCATGTCATTCCCCAGCAGACAATCGACAGGCACAGCAGGGCTTACGGCAACTCGAAGTGAACCTGCAACCCCTTCCCACTCAAATGGAACCTTGGCCACTGGATAGTGACCCATTCTGCCGTCAGCCATCGCGGCGGGGTGGAGTACATTTGGAAGTATCTGCTCTGGAAACACCAGATGACTCCTTACCATAGTCATACTGGCTCCTGTGTCTCTCAGAGCCTCCCCTCTCTGGCCATTGATGGTGACCCATTGCTCATACTTCACAGTATTTGCGGGCAACTGGATCTTTGGAACCATCTCCCGTTCTCCCAGGGACACTAAGGTGACACCCGCCCACTCCCCTACCTTATTTAAGGGCAATTCCTCCCCGAGCACTACACTAGTTACTCCCGGGGCCTTTCCTCCAGTGGGAGGGGGTGGTCTTTTTGGGCATCTCACGTCTCCTTTATAGTGTCCAACACCACCACACTCAAAGCAATGGACAACCCTTGGCTGCTGGCTTTGGCCAGGATTAGGGTTTCGGGGTGGGTTAGCCCTAGGGGTGAATCCTTTTCCCTTAAAGTTATTTTGGGGACCTTTAGAGAACTCCCTCTTGTTATCTCCCCCCTCTTTCTTCTGTGGAGCGTCCTGTCCAGACTTCTGGGAATCCCCTCCAGTCCCCCTTGGGGACACCCGGGTACTAGCCCAGATGTCCGCCTCCTCAGCAAGCTTCCTGGGGCTGGTCAGCTTGCTGTCCACCAGGTGTTGACGCAGCTCGGGAAAACATTTCTCGAGTAGGTGTTCCTTGAGGATGAGGTCAAATAAATCCCTCATAATCCCCTACCTCACTGCCTTTCACCCAACCCTCCAAGGCCTTTTTTGCGTAATCAAGGAAATCCACCCAATTCTGTGTGCCTTGTTTGTGGCTACTCCTAAATTTCTGCCTATACTTCTCGGGAGTTAGTCCAAACTTTCTTATCAGCGCCACTTTCATGGTAGGGTAGTGGGTTTGCTTTTCCTGCTCTAGGGCCAACAATGTATCCCTTCCAGCAGGAGGCATGTACTTATACAGCCCACCCCCCCAGTGAGTTTCCAGTATCCCATGGGCTCTTAAGGAGACTCCATAGGCAGCTAGCCACTTAGCAATATCATCACCTGCGCTGTAGCTAGCGACAACATCCTTTGGTAAATAGGGTCTGGGTTCCCTGGTTATCTCCTTGGTTTCTTTAGTTTCGCTGCCACCATTGTTGGGTGTGGGAGTCCCTATTTGCAGGGCCTTGAGATCCAGCTCCTTGAGTACTAATTCGTGAGCTAACCTCTTTTCCTCCTTCTCCATCTCCAACCTAGCTAACTCCCATTTTAACTGCCTCTCCTCCCTCCGGTCAGCTAGTTCAGTTTCAGTTAACCCTCGTGAAGAAACACTGCTACCCTCCCGGGAGGTTACTTTGGGGCTAATTGACATATCCCCCACCCCCAGTGGGCACACCCCATCTACCTCGATGACAGTGTTCTTCTCTGACTCGTCCTCCTCAACCGTTCCCTCCGGGTGCGCTTCCACCCATGCCCTCAGACTAGTTTGGAGCTCCTCTTTCTTGGCCCCTCGCCTGTAGAACACCCCCCTTTCCTGACAGAAGTCCTTGAGTTGCGCCACAGTATAGGTCTCCAACCCTTCAAAATTGAACTCCATCTTAACAGTGGGGTTGTGGATAGCCACTCCGAGGTAGGTAAGGACAGTACACAAGGATCACCTCCACCCACCGCCAGAAGTAAATTTGGAAAAGCAAAAAATGTAATTAGGGAGACCGCTTGGAGAAAACTCCAGGTGTAGGCCCGTGGTAAGCACTGCGTTACTACTAAGTGGGTGTAAGCACAAACCCGTATCCCGCCGCTGAACACCAATTATGTTAGACCTAGGGAACCTAGTCTACATAGGGTAGCCTGGCACAGGGGACAAAGCTAAACTCCGAGGCTTTTGTGTAGTGCTTACAATCCCACTCACCATAACTCAGCGACTTACCATTAAAAATAAAGGACGCCACACCAGTTTAGAAAAATACCAGTACCTTTTATAAAAGTTCTCTTTGTTCCTTTTCAGTCAAATTAGTGCATACATTTAGTTCAAAAGAAGTTTCCACATTCAATTAGCAATATTCATCAACTTTCTCATTTCAGTGAAGATTAATTCTGGTTACATTTCATTTGAGATTAACCACCATCAATATCAACAGTATTGCTTGACAACTTAAATAGTGCAGAATGGGTAGGTCACTGTACAAGATTAATACACCACATTATATAACCTGACATGTACGTTACCCATCCGAACTCAGGATCTAAATTAGCTCGAGCTCACGGCTCCACAGAGTTCTACCGCCAGCAGTGTTCCTGGCAATGGTCACAGCCAGCTATACGGCCAAAACATGACAGGCAAATTAATTACACTTTCTTATTACTACTTTTATGCTCTACTTCTATTGGGGACGTTCTGGCTCTTAAAGGTCATTTACTGCCCTGAGTAGTTAATAGTACAATGATCTCTGGCTGTTACTTTCACCCTGTAGTCCGGTTCTTAGCACTCGTGCCCAGGGTTCGTTTACTCGGGGCACCGTTTCCCTTCTCACACCCTTAATACCTCAGTGGTTTCTCAAGTGGGTTAAATCAGGACTCTAAAGGTTAATGTCCCGAAGCTGGGATGTCTATTTGCAGTTATTCTTTAGTCCGGCGAGTCAGTGTTCACGGTTCACTCGCTGTGCCGCCTCCCGCTTTCCCGCAGATTTCCCAGCTTACTTCAAACTGAAGGGACAACTCGGCTGGAGTTGCCTACGCGCTCCAGTTACTCGTTCAACTGCCGACGATGAGAGGACTCAGCTGGAGTTCGCATCGGTTGGTTCTGTCAGTTCGTGTTGCTCCTCCGGCGGGACCGTAGCGGCGCTTGTTCCTCCTTCTGCGATCCCTCTGACACAGGCTCCGCCTCTTGAGACCAGCCTCCTTCGCTTCGGGCGCACCTCCTCCGACGCCGCAGGAGTCTTCCTGGTTCCGGACGCCGCCTCTCTCGCAGCGTCACCGCGGATCTCCTCCTCCTGTCAGCCGGCCTCTGCTGAGCCCCGCCTCCACCACAGCGGTCGGGTTCGGACCCAGGGCTGACAGATGATGTCTCGCACACAACGTCACTCCCGCAGAGGGGATACTCACTCCCACAGCAAAGCGGTGAGAGGTTCCAGTTCTCTTAAGTTTGCAACCACCTTTTGAAGCGTAACTCTCACTTTCTGGCAGTCTCTAGGGCAGTTTCACGCTCCAGCACCTTGGTGAGGTAGAGTTATTGGACCTGCTTAAAAGTTAGTTATGGGTCCCTCAGGTCAGGGTTCAGTCAAACCAAGAGGGTCAGCATCAGTATAGGGCGATAGCCGGCCCACAGGATGATCTTTCCCTATTGAAGCGCTGTCCTCCTCATTTAGTTGCCTCCCTCCTGTCCTTGACCACTACACTCTCCTCTGGTCAGTGTGTACTACTACTACAAAATGGCCGCCCTGGACTTGGCTTTTTATAGGCTAGCCCCTGACTACTAGAACATGCCAGAGGGTTCCAGAACTTTCCTCACTTGGTCCAATGGGTCAGCCTCCCTAAGTAAACCGTTATGGCAGTTGCTGGCCACCATTTTAGGTCCTTTGGTTTCTCTCAATTTCCAGGAGGTAGGCTAGGCCTCAAAAAGAGAAAATGGAGGAATAGCGTCAAGGAACACCTAGCCCCCAGAAAACACTAGCAAAATCCAGGTGGACATTACAGAAAAAAAAACTGATAACACTAGGGGCTAAGGGAGACAAAATAAATAATAATGGTAAGGGAACTCACAGGGGCAGACAGGTCTAACACCCCCCTCATCTTTGCCCTTCAGCAAATGGAGGTCTCCGTATATAACTATGCGGACGACCTCCAGCTTATTTTCTCCCTGTCACCATCCCCTGACGCCATGACAAACTTCCAATCCACTATGATCTTCATCCGGGACTGGATGAACACCAACCATCTGAAACTAAATCCTGACAAAACCGAGCTGGTCTTGGAAGGTGGTTCCTCCAGTCCCTGGACCCCCCTCTTTTGGCCTCCCTCCCTAGGTCCCCCTCCCTCTCCTTCTTCCTCTGTCAAAACACTCGGGATCAAGCTAAACGACCAACTTACACTGCACTCCCAGGTGAGCCCAGTGGTGTCCTCTTCTTTTCTTTCACTCAGCACTATCCGTAAGGTCTCCCGCTTCTTTTCTTTCACTGCTCTAAAACTCATCGTCCTAGCTATGGTCATCTCCCGTTTAGACTACGGCAACGCTTTATACTGCGGCATGCCCGCATACAATATACGGCGATTACAGCTGGTCCAAAACCAGGCCGCCCGCCTAGTCTATAACTTGGCCAAATTCCATCACGTCACCCGCTCCTTAAATCCCTCCACTGGCTCCCCATTCGAGAACGTTCCCAGTTCAAGATGGGCTGTATCACCTTCCAGGCTTGGCTCGGTTCCTCCCCTGCCTTTATCTCCTCGGAAATTAAAGACTATGCCCCCGCCCGGGAACTGCGCTCGTCTTCCCAACATCTGCTGACAGTTCCCTGCTTTAGGCGCAAAAAGTGGGGGGGCTCAAAATTCTCCACACTCGCCCCTATTTTCTGGAATTCCCTACCGGTTCACCTCAGATCCTCTACGCAATACTCTCACTTCCGAAAGGCGCTAAAAACCTTTCTCTTTCTACAAGCCTTCCCACTATAATTCCTCCTTATTCCCCCCGATCTTCTCACTCTCTGAGGTTCAGTAAACCATAGCGCCATGAAACCGCCAGGTGAACGTGCGCTCTACAAATGATTTAAACTCAAACTCAAACTCACAGCGGACTCTTAAAAAAAAACATTACTTGGGGTGTGGCACAGCACACTTAAAAAAACATATCACTTGGGGTGTGGCACAGCGCACTTTCAAAAACATTACTTGGGGTGTGGCACAGCACACTTTAAAAAAACATTACTTGGGGTGTGGCATAGCACACTTTAAAAAAAACATTACTTGGGGTGTGGCACAGCACACTTTAAAGAAACATTACTTGGGGTGTGGCACAGCGCACTTTTAAAAACATTACTTGGGGTGTGGCACAGCACACTTTTAAAAAACATTACTTGGGGTGTGGCACAGCACACTCTTAAAAAACATTACTTGGGGTGTGGCACAGTGCACTTTTAAAAAAACATTACTTGGGGTGTGGCACAGCACACTTTAAAAAACATTACTTGGGGTGTGGCGCAGCACACTTTAAAAAAAACATTACTTGGGGTGTGGCACAGCGCACTTTTAAAAACATTACTTGGGGTGTGGCACAGCACACTTTAAAAAACATTACTTGGGGTGTGGCACAGCACACTTTAAAAAAAACATTACTTGGGGTGTGGCACAGCACACTTTAAAGAAACATTACTTGGGGTGTGGCACAGCACACTTTAAAAAAAACATTACTTGGGGTGTGGCGCAGCACACTTTAAAAAAAACATTACTTGGGGTGTGGCACAGCACACTTTAAAAAAACATTACTTGGGGTGTGGCACAGCGCACTTTTAAAAACATTACTTGGGGTGTGGCACAGCGCACTTTTAAAAAACATTACATGGGGTGTGGCACAGCACACTAAAAAAACATTACTTGGGGTGTGGCACAGCGCACTTTTAAAAAAACATTACTTGGGGTGTGGCACAGCACACTTAAAAAAAACATTACTTGGGGTGTGGCACAGCACACTTTTAAAAACATTACTTAGGGTGTGGCACAGCGCACTCTTAAAAAACATTACTTGGGGTGTGGCACAGCACACTTTAAAAAAAACATTACTTGGGGTGTGGCACAGCACACTTTTCAAAAACATTACTTGGGGTGTGGCACAGCACACTTTTAAAAAACATTACTTGGGGTGTGGCACAGCGCACTTTTAAAAACATTACTTGGGGTGTGGCACAGCACACTTTAAAAAACATTACTTGGGGTGTGGCACAGCACACTTTAAAAAAAACATTACTTGGGGTGTGGCACAGCACACTTTAAAGAAACATTACTTGGGGTGTGGCACAGCACACTTTAAAAAAACATTACTTGGGGTGTGGCGCAGCACACTTTAAAAAAAACATTACTTGGGGTGTGGCACAGCACACTTTAAAAAAACATTACTTGGGGTGTGGCACAGCGCACTTTTAAAAACATTACTTGGGGTGTGGCACAGCGCACTTTTAAAAAACATTACATGGGGTGTGGCACAGCACACTAAAAAAACATTACTTGGGGTGTGGCACAGCGCACTTTTAAAAAAACATTACTTGGGGTGTGGCACAGCACACTTAAAAAAAACATTACTTGGGGTGTGGCACAGCACACTTTTAAAAACATTACTTAGGGTGTGGCACAGCGCACTCTTAAAAAACATTACTTGGGGTGTGGCACAGCACACTTTAAAAAAAACATTACTTGGGGTGTGGCACAGCACACTTTTAAAAAACATTACTTGGGGTGTGGCACAGCACACTTTTAAAAAACATTACTTGGGGTGTGGCACAGCGCACTCTTAAAAAACATTACTTGGGGTTTGGCACAGCACACTTTAAAAAAAACATTACTTGGGGTGTGGCACAGCACACTTTTAAAAACATTACTTGGGGTGTGGCACAGCGCACTTTTTAAAAACATTACTTGGGGTGTGGCACAGCACACTTTTAAAAAAAATACTTGGGGTGTGGCACAGTGCACTCTTAAAAAACATTACTTGGGGTGTGGCACAGCACACTCTTAAAAAAACATTACTTGGGGTGTGGCACAGCACACTTTAAAAAAACATTACTTGGGGTGTGGCACAGCACACTTTAAAAAAACATTACTTGGGGTGTGGCACCGCGCACTTTTAAAACCATTACTTGGGGTGTGGCACAGCGCACTTTTAAAAAACATTACTTGGGGTGTGGCACAGCACACTCTTAAAAAAACATTACTTGGGGTTTGGCACAGCGCACTCTTAAAAAACATTACTTGGGGTGTGGCACAGCACACTTTTAAAAACATTACTTGGGGTGCGGCACAGCACACTTTTTAAAAACATTACTTGGGGTGTGGCACAGCGCACTTTTAAAAAACATTACTTGGGGTGTGGCACAGCACACTTTTAAAAAAACATTACTTGGGGTGTGGCACAGCCCACTTCTAAAAAACATTACTTGGGGTGTGGCACAGCACACTTTAAAAAAAACATTACTTGGGGTGTGGCACAGCACACTTTTAAAAACATTACTTGGGGTTTGGCACAGCACACTTAAAAAAAACATTACTTGGGGTGTGGCACAGCACACTTAAAAACATTACTTGGGGTGTGGCACAGCGCACTTTTAAAAACATTACTTGGGGTGTGGCACAGCACACTTTTAAAAAACATTACTTGGGGTGTGGCACAGCACACTCTTAAAAAAATTACAGACCAAATTCCTGAACCTAACTCCCTGATTCAAAAGACTAACACCATAGAAACCTCTAAAGCGTGCATCCACCAGATGTTGTGGACCTAGCTACAACAAATAGGATTCCCCACAACTCATGGAAGGAAAATGCTACTTACCAGTACACATCTGTTCTTGGCATGTAGAGCTGCAGATACACACACTTGCATAGATCGCCATCTGGTGTTGGGTCCGGATGTTTGCAGTTTGTTGTTGTCCTGAAAAGTCTTTGGAAGTCACGAGATAGGTGACTCCTCCCTGGGACGATAGTGTGCATGGGCATCGGCTCCATCTTCAGATTGTTTTTTTTGCCAGTGAGGGAAATGATGGAGTTTTGTGAGAAACAGAAAAGATGCCCATGTATGCTGTATCTAAATAAGATAATACTGGAACAGATAAAGGTAGCCGGGGAGGGGGGTGGGCGTGTATGAATCGGCAGCTCTACATGCCAAGAACAGATGCATACCGACTCTGCGGAAGGGTGCAGGTCCGAGCGTTTTGTTCCTTGGATGTGCCGTGGTTTAGTTCGTTGAGACTGCTCACTTAAGGAGTTGTTTGAAATATATTCCTACCCGGTGTGAATTGGCATACGCTATTTTTTGGACATTGGAGTGGACGCCCTCTTCATTAATTGTTTAGGACGTGTACCCAAGGGATTGATGTTGTTATTGTTGCAATATATAACAAATCTTTTCCACTTGGCTCCAGAGCAAGCTCTAGTGGTGGGGCGTCAAGCTTCTCTGATAAAATTAATGTAATCAGTGGAAGGTTCAGGTACCCAAACTCTAGGACTTCAGGAGCCAGATCGCTAGGTTGAGCTGTGCCGGATCTGGGTGTCTGATCTCTCTATAGTTCTGGGTTAGGAGGCGTGGGGAGAGGTGTCGTTTTTGGTGCAGGACTACAGATAGTTCCAGTTGTGTGGTGTACCACGGTTGTCTGGCCCATGTTGAAGCAACTAGGATGAGAGTCAGCTAGTCTTGCTGCAGTTTGAGCACCACCAGTGGAATGAGTGGGAGAGGCAGAAAAGCATACGCAAATCTGCCTGACCAATTCATCCATATCGCATTGCCTTTGGACAATGGGTGTGGATATCTGGCGGCCGAAGCTTGGGCATTTTGCGTTTTTGTGTGCAGCGAAGAGGTCTATCTCTGGGTGCCCCCAACACTGGAAAAATGGTTGAAGAACTTGTGGATGAAGTTCCCACTCATGAGTCTGTTGCGTTTGATGGCTTAACAGATCTGCTATGCTGTTCTGGACTCCTGGAACGTGTTGGGCTAGGAGAAAAATGTTCTGAGGAATAGCCCATCTCCATATGCTTTGTGCTAGCTGGGAGAGTGGCAGAGAGTGTGTCCCGCCTTGTTTCTGTATGTAGTACATTGTTGTCATATTGTCCGTGCGGACTAGGACAGCTTTGCCTAGAATGTGTTTCTGGAAGGACTTTAATGCTAGGAATATGGCTAGTGACTCTAGATGATTGATGTGGAGCAACCTTTGTTGGGGTGTCCACGTGTCCAGTATGGTATGATGTAACAGATGAGCTCCCCATCTGGAGAGTGATGGGTCTGCTGTTAGCACTATCTGTGGAACTGGCTCCATGAACGGTTGCACGGTTGAACGGTTGCCCTTTGGAAAGGTTTTTGGTGTTGCACCACCACAGAGAGCGATGTGTGCGACCGTCTACCAACACCGGATCTGTCAGCTGACCATGAGCCTGGTTCCACTGACGTGCTAAGCCCTCTTGGAGAGGCCACATCTGTAGTCTTGCATGAGGCACTATGAAGATGCAAGAGGCCTTCTTCCCTATGAGCTGCATGAACACTCGAGCTGGAAGAGAGTGTTGCGGCTGAAACTTTGTGAGAAGGCTGTGTATGCTTGCTATCCTGGCTGGGCTCGGATTTGCAAGTGCTTTTGAGGTATTTATTGTTTCCCCTAGGTATTGCTGTATGTGGGATGGTTGTAGGTGAGACTTTGGGTGGTTTATGGTAAACCCCACGTCGTAAAGCTGTTGGATTGTGGCGTGAGTGTGGTGTACACACTGGTTGTATGACTTGGCTTTTATGAGCCAGTCGTCTAGGTAGGGGTAGACATGAATATGCTGCCTCCTTAGGTGAGGTGCAACTACTGCTAGACACTTGGTCAAAACTCTGGGTGCTGTGGTGACTCCAAATGGGAGTACCTAGAATTGATAATGCTGTCCGTCCACTACAAACCTGAGATATTTCCTGTGAGAAGTGTGAATGGGAATATAAAAGTAGGCGTCCTTGAGATCTAGAGTGGCAAGGAAGTCGCCTTGTGCGAGTAAAGGAAGGACCTATATTAGTCATTTCAAATGGCAAAGTTCAGCCTATCAGTACCTGTTTATACATATTATATTATGGTATTACAATACATTATATCCCTCATACATCAGGATAATCAATTAGGCTTAAATGTTCAGCATGGTTCATCCTGTATAAACAGGTACTGATAGACTGAACTTTGCCATTTGAAATGACTAATATAGGACCCTCGTTTGAGGACTGTGTACATTTATATGAACTGTACAAAAACTCAAAAGACTATCGTTGTGTATGTAGTCCTGTTTTATGTTTAAAGAAAATGTAGGGAGATTGCAGTATTGTTATTGCAATGTGTAAACGACTGTTGTATTGAAACTGAGAGCAATAGCCGTGTAACAGTAATTCTGTCATTTCAGTTAGTTCTATGTAGAGGATACGTTTGAATCATGTTATAGCATAGATATTAAGATTTATTTTATCTAATTTCAGATATCTTGGGATTACAGACAATATTTCCTGATGAAGGCGGCCATATACTAGTTGCCCGTCGAAACGCGTTGAAACTAAGGGAATAGTACAATACATATTGATTTAGGAGTATTCTGATTGTCGCTGAACATACCTTCTATGTACTTCCCTTCACAGATTTAGGAAATGGATTTGATGTTTTTATGTATTTAATGTGTTCCTTTTGATGTATTTTCTGTGCTCCCAAGTTTTATTAATTATCTTTTTTAATTCTTTTTAATGTATAAATAAACTGTGCATATTGACTTGATTGGTTTTACATTATTCTGTTGCTCATGCATTGCTCTTAATTTCTGTGTCTAAATATTAGGTTTCATATTTGAATATATGTTGGTTATTGTGTCTTAAAATTGGTTGATGTCCTTAAAAACTAATGTGCCCAAAGGGAAGTTCTATTTGACATAAAGTCTATTGTTGGTACCCTATCCCTTTGGTTTTGGGTCCCTCTCTCTTTTATTAGAGTCCTCTTTGGTAACCTCTGGTGAATGTAGACTGGGTGGGAGCCTTGTAAGAGGTGGTAGGGTTGTCAGCAGAGTAGCCTCTGGAGGTGCCTTTGTAGAAGGAGCGACAAAAAGAACGTCTGGGAGCTTGTGATTGCAAGGTTCCCATAGATTTAGCTGTATCTGCGTCTTTTTTTCATCTTTTCGAGTGATGAGTCTACATTAGGTCTGAATAAGTGTTCCTGATCAAATGGCTGGTTTAAAATGGAACTTTGTACTTCAGGTTTAAACCCTGAGATGCGTAGCCAAGCATCTCTATGCAGAAGGACACTTGTGTTGACAGCTCAGGAGGCCGTATCTGCAACATCTAGAGCACAACGAATGGAGCGGTTAGTGGGGTTTTTTCCCTCCTCTATAAGGTCATTGGCTCTGTTTTTATATTTTTCTGGTAGGTGCTGTAATAGGGTCTCTAGTTCATCGTAATGTGCCCTATCGTACCTAGCTAACAGAGCTTGAGTGTTGGCGATACGCCATATGTTAGCTGCTTGTGACGCTGTTCTTTTGCCAGAGGCGTCTAAGAGTTTGGACTCCTTATCTGGGGGTGAAGCGTCCCCTGATGTCTGAGAGTTGGCCCTTTTCCTAGCATTGGAGACAACTAGTGAATCTAAATGTATGGCCCTTAATGTAGGCTGGGTCCGCAGGGGCAGCCTTGTACTTTTTCTCGATCCTGGGGTTAATAACTCTAGCTCTCACAGGATCTTTAAACACTTCTGGTGCATGCTTGATGACCCCTTTTAGCATGGGCAAAGTAGAAGTGGACCTTTGTGAGGTATCAAAAGAGTCTATTAGGAAATCCTCTTCCACTTTTTGAATGGAGTCCTTTCCATGAGCCAGATGCCAAGGCCGAAGGCCCAAGTAGGCCCGAAGGCTCTCGTCGACGATCGGAATCGAGGACTTCGACGTTGAAGGGATGCGCGATGACTGGGAATCGCGTTCGAAAACAATACCGTAGAAAGGGTGAAGGATTGCGCGTCAAAAGTAGAATCAGTAACGATACCGAGCTGGAGCGCGACAAAGACATCCGAGCCTGATGGCGGAAAAAAACAATCTTAGGATGGAGCTGATGCCCATGCACACTATCATCCAATGGAGGAGTCACCTATCTTGTGACTTCCAAAGACTTTTCAGGACATCAACAAAGTGCAAACATCCGGGCCCAACACTAGATGGCGATCTATGCACAGTGTGTGATCTGCAGCTCATATGCCTTGAACAAATAGTTATAAAGACCAGGTTAACCTAGTCCTGAACACTTCGGCGTGGGGTCCTAGAAGTTGGTCAAATAATCCGCTAGCCAACAGGAACGGGACCACTAAGCACCAAAAGACAAATACTGTGGAATTCGTCCAAGCAAGTGTCCTACACAACGTCACTGGCCCAGTCACGATGAGTCAAAAGGAGCCCCACACATCCCCTCAGCCGCCCCCAGAATGGCTAGCTCGAGCTTGGACTCCAACCTTGATGAAGGGGGCCTACTTTCATCTTTCAACAACCAGCCCATCAACAAGAGGGGACGACAGTTACTTCTCATGTTCTTAGAGGAGCAGCCCCTGATTGCTTCACTCCACCTGTCTCTATTGAATCAATTCCTGTACCCGTTGAACTTTTGACCAGGGTCATAAAAATTCCTGCTAGAGCACAAGATGGCTGTCCAGACGCTATGCAACCTCAAACTGCAATTGCCTATACGTTACTTTATCCGGAACATAAGTCTAAAGGTCCATTTGATATTTTAAATCATGGGACCATTCTCAAAGAAATCCAAGCCACGGGCATGCTTGGAGAAGTCACATCGCAAGAGATCGTATCTAATGAATTAATGGTGCCTGGGCCTGGCCAGAACAACGAATCAACCAAGGTAACCTGGGGAACGACGGAGCTAGCCTTGAAAGTCCTTGGTTACAATCATACCTTCAAACAGAGGGAGATCTTCACCACCTCCTCGAAGGAACCCGGATACCCATACATTTTCGAAAGTCTGACGAAAGAGTTCACACCAGCAGCTCAGCTCAGACCAGTCTTCTCGGTCCTCAGAGGCGCACGAGGCAAAACTCCGACACCTCTAACAGATTAAATGAAGGGTGGACAAGAAAAACATATTGCCGGCCCTGACGGGGAGGAAAATTGGGCATGGCTGTCCAGAACTCTTAATTCAACCCGACTGCGACGCTGAAATAGCAGCCATTTAACTGAACCCTCAGAACAGCCACTTAAGATATGCTCTTGGAACCACAACGGATTGGCTAATAAACTGGGTGACCGGGATATTCTTTCATAACTACACTCCTTTGAAATTGTCTTATTACAAGAGACTTGGACACAGAAGGCTCACCGTCTGGAGGGCTGTATAAATGACTTCATTTCTGCTGCTAAACAACAGAAGTATGGCTGCAGCAGTGGTGGCCTTGCAATATCCATATCCACGAGTTGTGCTATTCATTCCTGGGAACAAGAGGACGGCACGGCAGGGCTACACGCAGTGGGATATCTCTCAAACCAACCAATGGCCAGCCAAAGAGAATACCCTCGATACATGTTTACATCTGCCCAAATCTAAGTTCAAGGGCAGCTCTCTACGAAGCGGATCGGTGTGATCCTAAACCTCATATAAGGGAATGCCAGTCTGGAGATCAAAATATCAGGGGGTTTCAAAATGTGGCTCACGAGCGAACTACCCTCAATTCAGATAACGGAGGCGCAGATGATGATTGGGTAATTCCATCTCGGGATCCCCCGGGTGGTACAAAGAGGACAACAGAGGACGGGCCCTTCAAGGAAACCTGGAACATCTTGGCCTACGAGCCCTAAATAAGCGAATACTCCCTGATAAATCACCCAGTGTCTCATACTTAACAAGCATTGGGGCTTCCTTAATTAACTACACCTTTGTCAGTCTTCCCTTAATGAATAACATCACTTCGTTTGGCTTTGGCAAAAAAATGTACAGTGATCACCGCCCTCGAGAGCTTACCCTCAACATCGGGTTAGACATGTATGATGGTGCAGTGGATCAACGATCTAAAGGTTACACAATCACCCTCAAACGTATCACTAACTCCCTCTCAAGCCAGGTATCTGAAGCCAAACTACGATTAGCTAACACTTACAAGCTAGAGGGAGACTTAGTCTCCAGCTGGGCAAGGTTCACTGAAAAATTGGCAAGACTGGTACCAGAAAAGACAACGACTTTTAAAACACAAACGTTGCATCCCACACAAGGTAGAGGAACCAACCGCCTAATAAGGAGTGCCAAAAACAGGACCAACCAGCTGTGGAGAAGCCTCAAAAGGCCTCAAATGGATCCAAAAATAATACGTAATCTAAGGGAGGCTAGAAGACACCTGAAGGCGGTGAAAAGGAAACATCAAAGGGAGATATGGAACTCGTTCTGGAAAAAACCTTTGTATGACACCAGGTCAAACAACTCTGCACATTTCTGGCCTACTGTAAAGGGACTGGGTGGCACGCTTCCAAATGTTGCTTCCGCCAACATCTTGGAGCCACCATGGTATCATTTCTTGTATGACCACTTTAACAAGAAGCTGCAATTTGATCAACTCCTTATTCAGGGGAAAGGTTTGGGGGCTAGCAATCTCCCAGCACATCGTTCAAAGTGCTGTCATCAGGCTACTCCCTGGTGTCTGATCACGGACGCTCTAGTCCAGAAACAAATTGCCAAAGGCCGCAGAGACGGGGTCAGCTGGCCCAGGAAGTCACCAGGCCCAGGCAGTATACCACCAGATATTTACAAGGAGGATCCTGTATTCTGGGCCATCCAATTATCCCCGCTCTTTTCAAACATATTGCAGAAGAACTGTATCTCCCCTCGTGGCGTGGCTCGATCTTCAAGGGGGGTGACAAGATGATCCCCGGGAACTATCGCCTGGTAGCTTTAATTGACAATGAAGCTAAAGACTTTGCTGGTGTTCCGTTGGACGCTCTACAATAATGGGCCGAGACAAACAAAATCATCCGCCAAACCAAACTGGGTTCATGAAGCAACCTTACAGCACTCTCCCTCTGACTGATCAGCCGGAATCCAACAACCATCCTGTCTACCCGGGCTTCGTTGACGATAAATCTGCATTCAACAGGGTTGACAAAAGGAAAATCTCTATGTGATTGTCACCTTACTTGTGCCATATTTGAACCCTGCTCAGGGCCCTGCAACTGCTGCACCATGACACATGGGTCAGAATAAAAATTGGAGACGTCTAGGCCTATAACCACCTCGCAAGGCCTCAAGCAAGGGTACGTTCTAGCACCTGTCCTATTCAACCTGTTTTTATCTGACCTGACCCCGGCCCTGAACACGGTCGACTCCCAACAGCCAAACTGGGGGCTTTCATCTTTCAAACCTACTGTATGCAGATGATCTGGTTCTTATCAGACAAACCTAGGTCGGCCTCCAACGCCTCTTGACGCCAGACGGTGAGCCTTCTGTGTCCGAGTCTCCTGCAATAAGACCATTTCAAACGAGTGTAGATATGAAAGAATATCCCGGTTTGGCCTAGGAGCCCTAAATGGGTGATTATTCCCTGATAGACCACCTCGCCTCTCATACTTAACAAGCATTTGGGCTTCCTTAATTAACTACTCCTCTTGGAAACCACCTCTGCTGTTTCAATTAGGAGACGGCCCGCTGATCAACAAGAACAACAACAGGATCCTTGTGGCCGAGGGGCCGGAATACAAAATCTGATGTGGACTCTGGAGCGGGAGAAACTAGGGCAAACGAATGCTACAAGTACCTGGGAGTCAACTTCAACGACAACGGTACATACAGGAGCCCGATGAATGAAATAAAGAAGGAAGGCATCGTTTGCTCTCAGATCTGCGTACACACTCACGCCTGTCCTTCAGGTGGCCCAAGCAAAGATCCGCCTGACCTTAGCCTATGGGAGTGAAGCGCTTAAAGAGCGGGGCAGCGAGACTCGCGACAGAACGCTCGTGAAGATATAGGGAACTATTTTTCAGCTGCCCTCTCATACAGCACCAGCTCAAATAATACTGGAATTTGTCATATGCAGGCAGGGTTAGGTATGGAAAGCGGCCTTGCGATAAGCTGTCACAAGCTCAGGGCCTCAGAAGAAGGCACTCTGGGCCACCACCTATGGACTGAATTGGAAACAAAGCGAAGGTCGGCGGGAAAATGCTACCTGGCTCAAGCTTGGAGCACGCTTGGTTTAAGAACTACTTGGGACAGCACAAAACAGCTCTCACTCGTAGAGGACAAGGCCAGCCTCACCACACGTAAACACAGCTGGATGACACTGCACACCTACAAACCTCTGAAACCACAGGAGGAACAGGCAATGTGTCAGCTCTGCAAACAGCAACAAGCATTTGCAATGCAATAGGTCTCGTATTAGGAAAGTTTGAGCTATTGGTATTGTAAATGACACATTTTTTATTTAGGTTTTGTTTTTGAAAATAGCGAAATTAATAGCTTTGTCATTTACCATGCCAATAGTTATAACTTTCGGAAATGTGACACCTATAGCATTTGTAATGCAATATGTGTTGTATTTACGTGACTTACATGTATTGATATTACAAATAACAATGGTTTTTATTTTTTTAAATAATTAATACTTAAATAAAAGTCTGAGGCCTGATGCTTCTGGATGTCTGACGCTTGTGGATCTCTGATGTCTGATGCCTGATGCTTCTGGATGCCTGATGCTTGTGGATGTCTGATGCTTGTGGATGCCTGGTGCTTGTGGATGCCTGGTGCTTGTGGATGTCTGATGTTTGTGGATGTCTGACGCTTGTGGATGTCTGATGCCTGATGCTTCTGGATGCCTGATGCTTGTGGATGCCTGACGCTTGTGGATGTCTGACGCTTGTGGATGTCTGACGCTTGTGGATGCCTGACGCTTGTGGATGTCTGACGCTTGTGGATGTCTGACGCTTGTGGATGTCTGACGCTTGTGGATGTCTGATGCTTGTGGATGTCTGATGCTTGTGGACGTCTGATGCTCCTGGTTGTCTGATGCTCCTGGTTGTCTGATGCTTCTGGATGTCTGATGCAATGTGCCGCATTACGCCACATAATGTGCCTTTTCTTGCGGCATAATTTACTCAACTTTGTCGCATAATTAGGCCTTCCCGTACAGCATAATTCCAGTGTTCCCTGGTCATTGTTACTTGGAGTGAAAGCAAGGAACATGGTGTATAACAATATTTGACTTAAAATAGAACTATTGCCTTCACTAGGGCTGGGCTCAATGCAGTACCTTTGAAGCTGGTAGTGCCTTTTGCACAAAAGCAGATTTAAAGACAATGGCTGAGCAGAGATTCTCAAACTAGTCGTTACTATGCTTTTTTTCATTCTGTGCTATTCAAACAATGCCATATGACATTACCTTCGCCCTACACAAAAGCAAAATTCTTACTTGCGATATTTTTTAATAAATGATTGCACACCATTGTACTCCGCCTCCTATTCACATGTGCCTGTCTGTCAGTTCGCCACTCCGACACGCCTTGCATTTCCAGCTACGTTGGACTCCGGAAGCCGAAGTGTTAAGGGAAGAGTCAAGGCCGAGTTTGAGATGTTCGGAGTCTTCACAACACAAGACAACAACGTGTGCCCTTGTTTTCCTTTGTGTAGAAGTGACATGTGATGAGGAGAGTGAAGGAGGTAACAGGAGTCCTGCTTGGTCATGTTTACATTATTTAGTCCTGCTAGGGTACAACTATATCTTCCTTATTGCACAGACAAAAATTGTAGGTTATAATCTACAGTAGGACTGGCCTATAGGGTGACTTGGCAGTGCCTGAAGGGCTAGTCTCACGTTTCGGTGTGTGGGCTGTTTTTTGTCTTTTTGCGATCCTGTTTTATGTTTTTTACTGTTGATTTCCCTGATATTACACAAACATTGTCAACAGCAAGCATACATCCACGCAGTCTCCCACACCATGCAAAACACTCGTTCAGCGTCTTCACAACTTCGAAACGACCCCGATTTGCAAATTAAGTGACACTTGGCAGTGCGTATACAGCGTGACTAAATCATTTGTCCCGCTTAGCCAATGAACGGAACAAGGGGTGAGGAAGACAGGCATGCGGATAAATGTCTGTCAATAGTTCTTCTGGCCAACGTTTTACGTTCGTGCACTATGCACGTACACAACGCGGGCCTTTTATTGCAAAGAGGCATGTGGTGTCAACGGACTCTTAAATATACAGTGTTAAAAAAATAAAATCTAAGTCTGGCTGGGTGGGAGTTGAGGCGCCACGCGCACACCGTTGTAGATGGAAACTGGGACATTTTCAGAAAACCCTGTGGCTCCGAGAACTTTGGAGAGCGAAGGCCTACTTTATGGCACTGAGAAAATAGTACTACAGAGCAGTGCTGTATATTGCGCATCTGCAGGAACTGTTGGCAACTTGTTGGGCACAGAGTCGCATCCTGGTGCGGCCGACTCAAGCTATCTCCTTCAGAGGTCAATAAAATGAGTACCATCGGGTCGGGTAATAGTAACGTCTGTTATTAACGTCCCCTGACTCGCCGAGGCTGGGAGGCCATTCATTAGTTAGCGTCAGGGGCGTAGCTAGAGCTTGTGGCGCCCGGGGCTACCCCTCAGATTGCCGCCCCTTGGGCTATGTCGCCAATTAAACCGTCATCAGATTATGCCGGACTCAGATTAACCGGCTGGAAAAGTACTTCCGGAAGGGGCTGCATTGTTTCCGGGGACCATTCAGCAGCACCCATCTGGCCCTCAGCCAAAGAATGGTGGAACATGTAATCACCAGGAGATAGAATGCTCTTTAACAGCGTATCTCATACAAGTTACAAGTTAGAGATTAAAACAATTACATAATTTATCAAAACACCTCATCTGACACTTTTCTTGCATGTTGGGTGCATTAGCCTCTCACTTGTGCTCATTAGTTATACACGAGTTAGCACCTTTAGAGGAAGGGTACCGAAAAAGAAAATACACATTACTCATTAGTTCCCATTAGGTGCCTGAAAGTCTATTACAAACAAATACCGGCTCACAGTGGTTGGTACTTACTGTCTTGGGCCACGTAGGGAATGGTGGCACTTGTGCAAGTACCTAAAGCAAACAAAATGTGAGAGGTAGCAAACAGTGTGTTACAAGAGAAAAGTGACGTGTGCATGACCATTGTCCAGGTAGTTCGGTGGAGCTGTCTCTTGGCAATAACACCTTCCTGCGTGAAGCTGAAATTCCTGAAAAGATCCTCAAGTTAACCTACTGACTCAGTGGTGGCTGGTGAAGTTTTATAGTGGTAGGGCTCCAGATGAACCCATGCATTATTATTATCTGAAAAGAGATTGTGTGTTGCATAAAATATTATTTTTCCTAAATTTAAGTCATCAGCCACCAAAGAACCCTGTGACAACAACCTGTACATGGGAGGGGAAGACTAAACACACATGTAGAGGCGGAAGCCTTTATAGACAGAGAGGTGTTGCCTGGAGGAACGTGCTATTTGTTTGACTAGACAAGTAGCAAAAGTTAATAATGGCACAGATTGCAAACACTAATTTTAATAAATGGACAAGTGTTAATTTTACTCAAGTATTAAAATGTAACTGATTGCAAGGCTTCACATTTGTAAGATAATTATTATAAAACTGTGCACTGTTTAAACAAAAAAGGGATTCCAAATAAGGAGGTGCACTAACAGATGGTTCCTACCACAAACGAGGCAGCCCACATTCCTTTAACCATCACAAAGTCTGAAGAGCAGTTATGATTTAAGCTGAAGAGGGGCAAGTTTTTGGGAGAAATGTTGCCACTTAGTTTTTCCTACTCTTTATTTTGGACAGCATTCACACCTTTAAACTGAGTTTACTTTAGTTTTGTTTCTTTTAAATTGAATGCTTTATGGGTGTCAGCACATTCCAAAGTGAGGAACAAGATAAAAACAATCTTATGAGAAGCCCCCATATAAAATTCATGCTAAACCGAACATCCGCAAGCAAATTCTTTATCCTTTTTCCTCCACTTGTTTCTGCAGAGTAACTTTCTGGAAGGCACATAAAACATGTCAATCACCACACGCCCACAACTCGTAGCATTTAAACATATTTATGTTCTATCAATCTTACACAAGAAAGGCTGACCCCGGGCCTCCAGTTCAATCACTGCCTGTGCCGTGGCGAAGTGCGATTTGTTGACCTCCGTTTAAGGTAAGTGAATAAAACTACCCTCAGTGCTGTGCTCTGCCTTGTACTCCTGTTCTCCAGTGCGCGCTAGTCTCTTGTCTGGACCGAAGCAGTGACCCAGTGTTGAATGCTGTTGCAATTTATTTGAAGTACGTCACAGAATCATACCATTGGAGCCTGCAGCATTTTATGAACACCGACGGCCCGGGGCAAAAACTGTTGCGCAGCCTTCGATGTAGCGTGTTTAGGCTCAGTCTCCATCTACGCTTGCGCATATTGTCATGGCAGAAAGGTGGGACCAGAGAGGCTAGCTAACCCAACCACAATCCGTGACAGTGCTGTGGAAGCTGAGGTGTCACAGCGCCAGCGTTTGATTGACACTTAGCCCCTGGTTCTGCAGGGCTTCAGACTGAAGCGCCCAGGGCGAAGTTAGTTTACCGGTGTTAGCGTGGGCTGACTAACTAGTCTAATCAATGGTCAACAGGGGAGAGGCAAATACTGTACCTGTGTGCAGGGGAAAAAGTCGAGGTCCTGCAGCGACATGTTCAAGATCACACAGTGTGCCTCCTGTAGCATCGTGCTACTAGTAAATACAGACACTGGTGAGGTTACAACTGGAGCTTTATTCAGTACTTCCAGTGCCTTCCCTGTCCCTACACTAACTGCCCCTTTCCTGTCCTGTCCCCTCCTCTTCCCCTCTGCCCACCTAACTCCGCCCACCCCAACTACTAGACTGCTAACTCTATTACATCTCCCCCTTTCTTAATAAAGCAACAAGTGAAAAACTAGAGATTAGTCCATCTCTGCAATCAGCCTCTTGGGAGGCCGCACGTGACGGCGGGGTCTCGCTGGTGTGGACACGCCAGCTTCAGGTGAGGGCTCTTCGGCAGATGAGGGTCCGGTGTCAGGTGCGACAGTCTCAGGATTGTCTCTGTTTTCAAGTGTGGGGACCACAGGTATATTTTCATGGGTTTCAGGAGAACACTTCTTGAAATGAGAAGCGTTGCGGGTGACTCTTCGTGTTTCGGATTCTGCCGTCACCATGGTGCCCTTTTGTTGGGTAATCGTTAGTGGCTCATCTTTGAAGCGACAATCAGTCTTTTGACGTTGCTCCTGCTTGACAACAACTCTGTCACCTTCGTTCAGGGAGGGGGACCGGGCCCTTCGCTTGCGGTCCGCATACTCCTTCATCTTGTCCTTGCGGTGTCGATCCGTTATGGCCATGTCTCGGCGTTGTTGATCTGACAGGGGTTTTCTCAAGGCTCCGTCCCATGTGGGGATCCGATTTCTCATTGTCCTCCCAAGCATGAGAGTCGCAGGGCATTGGCCCGTTGTAGAGTGGGGGGTGGTCCGATAGGCACTAAGGACCTCGTTCAAGGCTGACTGAAGATCTTTCCTTTCAGCGGTGGCTTGTTGGAATGTCCTCTTGATGGTGGACATGAATCTTTCCACAGTGCCGTTGGCCTGAGGCCAGAGTGGCGTGACTTTGCGATGTTGAAAGTCCATGTGTTTCGCAAAGTCGCTGAACTCATTACTGTTGAATGGGGGCCCATTGTCCGTCTTGATGATCCTGGGGACACCCCAAGTCGCGAAGACCTCTTCAAGTACCTTGAGGGTGCATGTGGCATTGGTTGATGATATGAACTGGGCCACTGGGAATCTGGAGTATTCATCCAGGATGACAACGACATACTTCCCAGATTGCAGGGGGCCATAAAAGTCCATGGCAACTTCTTGCCATACCCCATCAGGCAACGGGGTCATCTGTAGAGGAGCAGGTGGATTGCTGTGGCTGGTCAGTTGACATGGGTGGCAGTCTTTCAAGGTGTCCTCGACCATCTGGTCGAGAGCTGGGAACCAGACACGTTCTCTCAGTGCTCTTTTGGTGGAGACGACTCCTCGATGGCCTTCGTGGGCCAAATCGATTACTCCTTGTCTCAGGGTCGTTGGTATGACTAGTCTGTGATCTCTGAGGAGGAGGTCGTCACTGGTTACAGATAGTTCGTCGGAGACATGCCGGAAGGCTTGTAGTTCTTTCCTGACAGCAGGACTTTCCTCTTCCTCCTGCGGGTGATATCTCCACCTGTTGGTTCGGGTGCGCTCAATCACTGTTTGTAAGGTGCTGTCGTGGCTGGTCGCTTCCCGAATGGCGTGCATGGGGATGGCTGGTGGACGAGCATGGTTGGTCACAAAATGAATGTATTCCTCCGCAATGGAAGGCACAGTCTCTGATGAGTCTCGGGGGTGGCGAGACATATAATCGGCCGGATTCTCATCCTTCCCCGGTTTGTGAATGATTGAGAATGTGTACTCTTGCAGCCGCAAGCCCCATCTCTCAATCCTGGGAGGCATTTTGCACTTGGGATTGCCATAAATCGTGACGAGTGCTTGATGGTCAGTTATGAGCGTGAAATGTTTCCCATAAATGAAAATGTGAAAATGTTCTCACGCCCACACAACGGCCAGGCTCTCCTTTTCCGGTTGGGAGTACCGTTTCTCGGGGTCTGTTAAGCTCCTGCTGGCATAGGCAATGATTCGTCTCTGATCCGACTCATGGTCGTACTGTGCCAGGATGGCCCCTAAACCCACCGGGCTTGCGTCCACAGTGATCTCTGTCTTTCTCCCCGGATTGAAGTAGGAGAGGCACTTGGCTGATTCCACAGCGTGTTTGATGTCCTTGAAGGCACGCTCGCACTCCGGAGTCCACACAAATTGTGCACCAGCTTTCGTGAGAAGCCTCAGAGGGTGACTCACCGTGGCGTAGTCACGAATGTAGCGGGCGCAGTAGCTGGCCATCCCAAGAAATGAACGCAAGTCGTTGACATCTGCCGGACTCTTGGTGTTGTTGAGCGTGGCGATTTTGTCTGGGTCCGGTTTCATGCCACTCGCAGAGAAGATGTGTCCGAAAAACTTCAGGGTTGACTGATGAAACTCACACTTCTCTTTGTTGAGAGTCAACCCAGCCTCCATCAGAGCGAGGCAGACACGATCGAGGGCGGTGTCATGTTCCTGCGTGTTTGAGCCGTAGACCAGGATGTCGTCGCTGTAGTTAAGCGCGTTGGGGATGTGGTGGATGACAAGACGTATGGCCTCCTGGAAGATCTCGGCGGCCGAGGAGACGCCAAAGCTGAGGCGTTTGTAGCGGAAGAGACCAAGGTGAGTGGCAAAGGTCGTGATGGGGCGGGACCTGTCGTCAAGCTCGAGCTGATGGTAGCCCTTGTTCAGGTCCAGTTTCGAGAACACGGTTGCCCCGTTAAGGGCTGCGATCATGTCGCTCAGGAGCGGGCCTGGGTGCCGCTCCCGCTCAATTGCTTGGTTTGGCAGGCGCATGTCCACGCAGAGACGGACATTGTTCTGTGAGCCTTTCTTGGGGACAATCACCACCGGTGACACCCATGGGGTGGGGCCCGCCGTGCGCTCAATGATATCTGCGTCTAAGAGCTCCTGCAGTTCACGCTCGACAGCGGATTGCAAGTGGAACGGCACTCTTCTCGGGTGTTGGGCCACTGGTTTGATTTTCTCGTTGATATGCAGGTGGATCTGACGGCCCTTCAGCTTCCCCAGGCCTCGGAAGAGGGAAGGGAACTTTCCGGCGCAGTCCGAGATGTCATGGACGTTGAAAAGGATGTGCACCAGTTGAAGACGTTCCGCCGTGGGGAGGCTCAGCAGACAGTCAGCTTCAGGACCCTTGATCACGTGGATAACTGCTGGGATGGAGAGGTCGCCATATGTTAGGGTGGTGTCAAATTTGCCCAAACATTGGAGAGGTTTCTTTGCCATCCAGGTGTAGACGCGGACAGGTGCGAAGTGCAAACGTGGTTTGGGGTCCATACGGTCATGTTCAGCAACAGATATGTAGTTAAGTGATGCCCCGCTGTCCATCATGAACTTAGCTGCATGATTTCCCACTTTGATGTTAAGGCGTGGATAACGTTTGAACTGATCGTGGTCAGCAAAGTTGACATACTCGGTGGTGTAGGATGAGTGCCTAGAGGAGGACGATCTTGAGTCTCTTGAGGGGGAACGACGGTCCCATCGGGAGCGCCGAGAGTCATGACTCGAATGTGAGGACGTGGGAGATCCAGGAGGTTCTTCCTGAACTGCTCTGATGTGATGACGTTTGGCCTCCGAACGTGAGGGCCGCTGCGATCCTTCCCGTCTGCCGCCATCATTGCGTTTTTCTTTGTGGTAATCCCCACACATGGCCTCAAAGTGGTCGGACCGTCCACATTTCCGGCACCGCTGGCCCATGGCAGGGCAGGAGTCAATGTGAGGATAGTCGTACCCGCACCTGAAACATCGCCTCGTGCGTTCAGGTCGGCGATCTCTCCTGTCAGATTCCTTTCTTCTGTAGTCCGGGCGTCGCCTGGGTGAGTACTTGGAGCGCCTCGATCTGTCTCGCGGGTGACGCCGTCCGCTGTCGCGCCGATCCTGACGTCCCTGCCGTCTCTCAGTGATGCGGTTGGCGTGCTCACGGCTGGTACTCGGCCCTGTTTCAATTTCCGCCGCATTCTCTTCGGCCTGGTCGTACAGTCGGGAGTTTTCTTCGATTTCTGCAAGTTCTTGAGGCTTTCTCAGCAGTCGCCGTCTCAGGGACTCTGAGTGGCACCCCGTGATTATCTGAGATTTGATGGCTGCATCCGGCGAGAAGTTGGTAAAATCACAATGTAGGGACTGCCTCCGCAGCCGATGTATGAAGGAGCTCAGTGGTTCTTCTTTGCCTTGGCGCTGCTGGTGGAATTTATGCCTCTCATAGTCGACGTTTCTTTTATGCAGAAAACGATTGTTCAGAACAGTTCTCACTTTATCATATGTGTCACCATCTGTGGCTGGAATCTCTCGTACAATCTTGCTTATTTCACGCCCCCCTAGATTGCGAAGGGCTATGATCTTGTCCTTGTCTGGTTCAATTTTGGACCCCTCGATGTAGTCCTCGAAGTCCTCGAGCCATTCTTGCCATTTTAGTCCCATGCTGCTTCCTGTTGTGACTGACAATGGCTCCGGGGCGCGCAGGTGGGTGCCTCCCGTGACATCCTTCTGCGCGCGAGGGTTAGACATCGTGGCACTGAGCTTTGACGCTTGCGTCTGCCTCTCGCGTCAGCGACTGACGTGCGTTTCCAAGTTTTGTCACTTGCAGCTAGCAATGCTTGTTTGTTCCTTGCGACTGTCAATGCTTGTTTTCTCTCTCTTCTTCTTTTCACTGCTTCCAATGCTTGTTTTCCTTTGTTCTATATATTTTGTTTGCTGCCTGACTTCAAAATGGCCGCCTCCACTTTGCACAGGGAGGCTGTCCCAATGGTCGCCTGACTCCAAGATGGCCGCCGTGGTTGTCTGCAGGCACTACTTTCTCTCTCTGCACTCAACTCCTCTTCTACACACAGGACTCACCGGCGATGATTTTCAGGGGCAGCACCCTCCTGATTCAGCTCCCTCTGGTCACTGCTGCAGGCAGGTGAGGTTGGGGTGGGCTCCCTCCTTACTTTGCAGGGTCTTCAGCGTCAGCATGCCAAACCTCACGCATCCGGCGTGAGATTTTCAACGTCGGGACTCCCGCGGTCGTTCAGCTCACCGCGCTCAGCAGCGCTTGATGGCAGACTCTCGTGGGGGTGATCCAGGCTGGAATTCACCACTCTCCGGCCACAGCAGGTGTCAGGTGAGGTTGGGGTAGGCTCCCAACTCACTTCCTCGGTTCCCGCTCTTCAGCGCCGATCGCGTGCTAAACCTCACGCATCGGGCGGGACTTGCGCTTTCGGCGCGAAAGGCTTCTTCCTCCCGAGCGCTGCAGCGCTCGCGGTAGCGGCTCCCTCTGGGCTCCCACACTCACGGGGGGGGGCAGGGTCACCTGCTGCTGGTCTCCTCTTTCACCTAGCAGCACCACACAGCAGCGGATTCTTCTTTCCGACGCTGCAGGGGACAGGGTGCTCTGATGGGGTTCTGCAGGCTTCAGTTATGCAGATCCCACCTTCGTCGCCAGCTGTAGCATCGTGCTACTTGTAAATACAGACACTGGTGAGGTTACAACTGGAGCTTTATTCAGTACTTCCAGTGCCTTCCCTGTCCCTACACTAACTGCCCCTTTCCTGTCCTGTCCCCTCCTCTTCCCCTCTGCCCACCTAACTCCGCCCACCCCAACTACTAGACTGCTAACTCTATTACACCTCCCTGATAGCAGCCAAAGCATTTCCAAAACGGCAGTGACAAAAGTGATGAAAACAGAGGGGGAGAAGTGAGGGGGGAGTGCGAGCAAACCAGCATGAGTCACAGCAATCTAAATAAACAAGGAAATATAACTGCATTAAAAACAAGCATATGGTGATGGGGTGTGAGGCCGGCCGAGCGCACGCTGGGGAAGCCTGTGGGAGGCTGATGCAAGGGGGATTAGAAATGCGAGTCAAAGTGAAGTGAATAACACATTGCAAGGGTTTCTATTAGTCAAGCAATAGTCTTTTTTTCAGATTGGTGTCATGAGGAGAAATACTTTTATTTTTATTTTTCCTTGTTTTTGCTTTTTTTTATGTGCGCTGCATCCTGCAGCGCACATAGACAGAGCAAAGCGCCATAAATGATTTTTTATGTGCAGGAAGGTGTCTGTCTATTCCAGCACAATAGCAATCATGAATTAATGGCAATTTGCGACTTCTAAGTGTGCTGCAAAATGCAGCAGACATAGAAGTAGCACATTGCCATCATGGATTGTTTATGTGCAGGAAGTCAGACCTTCCTGCACATAAACAATAATTTCCACAACGCAGGCACCCTTGCAGGCAGGCGCAAGGGTGCCTGCGTTGGCGCTAGACAGCTAATTTTTGCACCAGCGAAACCACAGGGGTGAGCCGTATTCTTGTGAATATGGCACATCCCTGCGTTTTGGAAATGTTCAAGTGCGCCGCTGCCAAATTTGGCGCAGCTCCGCGTTCCATTTCCCTGTACACGAGCCCCCGAGATTTTACCAAGCTACACGCATCTTACCCCATTCTCCCCTAAGGGCAAACGGACTCGAGCGGCAATAAATGATCATGGTCTAGTGACTAAGGGCCAGATGTACGACGTATTTTTGCATGCGCAAACGGGTTTGCGCAAAAATACCTAAGGGCCATGTACAAACCCTAATTAGCGAGTCATAATTTATTTGCAACTTGCTCATTAGGATTTGCGACCAGCTATCAGGAAGGGGCGTTTCAATGGTGTCCCTTCCTAATAGCGAGGCTGAGCCCTATGTATGACCGTTTTGCGACCACATTACGGTTGCAAAACAGTCACAGTTTACCACCTACTTCAAGTAGCTGGTAAAGCATTCGCAAGCGGGAAGGGGTCTCCAGTGGACCCCTTCCCCTACAAGAATGCATGGGAAAGGAAAATGCTACTTTCAAGTATGCTTCTGTTCTTAGCATGTAGAGCTGTAGATTTGTAAACTGAAGCATAGATCGCCATCTTGTGTTGGGCTCGGATGTTTGCACTTTGTTATTGTAGAAGTTTTGTAGTCATGAGATAGGTGACTCCTCCTTTGGTTAGTAGTGCGCATGGGCATCGGCTCCATCTCCACATTGTTTTCGGCATAAAGGGTGATGATGGAGTTAGTTAGAAATAGAAGGCTGTCCATGTGTAATGTATCTAAGTAAGATATCACTGCAACAGACAGGTTTACGGGGAGGCGGGTGGTGGTATACAAATCCACAGCTCAACATGCCAAGAACAGGTGCAGACTGGTAAGTAGCATTTTACGTTCGAGGCATATGAGCAGTAGATCGTATATTGTAGCATAGACTATACAGCAGTGTTGCCTTCGCGGTGGCCACCTGTATCGGTTGCAGTAGTTTGAAACAGTGTTCTTAGTACAGCTTGGCCCACACTTGCTTGTTGTTTTGCTGCACATCCACACAGTAATGTTTAGTGAATGTGTGTGGTGTAGACCATGGTGCTGCTTTACAAATGTCATCCATAGGGATATTCCCCAAGAATGCCATAGATGCCCCTATTTTCGTGTGGAATGTGCTTTAGGTGGAATTGATAATGTACGCTTTGCTTTCTGATAGCATACTTGAATGGTTTTAACAATCTACCTGGCAATTCCGGATTTTGATATTGGATTGACTTATGTGGTGGTGAGAAAGCTACGAAAAGTTGTTTCGTTTTTCTGAAACCTTTTGTTCTTTCAATGTAGTAAAGAATAGCTCTTTTAACGTCACGCCTATGAAAAGAGTCTGTTCTGCTACTGAGTCTGGTTGAGGAAAAAAGACTGGGAGCTGAACTGACTGGTTAAGGTGAAAAGGAGAGACTACTTTAGGTAGGAATTTAGGGTTTGTCCTAAGAACCACTGTGTTGTGATGTATTTGCAAAAGTCATACAGGAAAGGAAACACATGAATGTTTTGTCTTCTTAAGTGGGCTGCTACCACTGCGAGGCCTTTTGTGAAAACTCTGGGCGCTGTTGTCATTCCGAATGGAAGGACTTTGAACCAGTAGTGTTGACCGTAGATATTTCCTGTGAGCAGGGTGAATTGGAATGTGAAAGTAGACGTCCTTGAGATCTAAAGTGGCAAGGAAATCGCCTTGTTGGAGCAGTGGAAGTACCTGTTGCAGAGTGACCATGTGGAAGTGGTCGGATTGTATGTACAGGTTTAAGGACCCTGAGGTCTAGTATTGGCCAGAGAACCGTCCTTCCTTGGAATGAGAAAGTAAAGGGAATAAACCCCTGTACCTTGATGACGTAGAGGCACTGGTTCTATCGCGTCTGCAAGAGAGAGAACCTCCTGCTTTAGAAGCGTAAGATGTTATGTGGACATTGGCCATTGTCTGGGTGGTATGTGAGGAGGGGTAGAGGTGAGTTCCAGGCAGTAACCATACTGGATAATCTTTCTCACCCACCTGTCTGTGGTGATGTTGTTCCAGACAGGTAGGAACTGTGATAGTTTTCCTCTGACTGGAGTGGAATAGTCTGGAGGGAGTGGAAGGAAGTCATTGCTTGGTAGTAGGGGAGGTTCGATTGTAGTTACCTCGTGCTCTCCCATGTTATTATTTCCTCTGTACCCACCCCTACAATATCCCCTGTTGTGGGATGTTTGTGCAGGAGTTTTATAGGAGGATGTTGTAGCCTCTGTGGTAATGTTTTTGGATCTGCCCCTATAGAAGGAGTGACAAAAGGACCCCTGTGTTGTTTGAAATTGTAATGCTCCCATAGGTTTAGCAGTGTCAGTGTCTTTTTACATTTTTTCTAGAGCTGTGTCTACAGCTGGCACAAAGAGTTGTTCCTGATCAAATGCTTGATTTAAAATAGCTATTTGCACTTCCTGTTTAAAACCTGAAATGCGTAACCATGCATGTCTACAGAGTAAGGCACTAGTGTTAACAGATCTAGCTGCAGTGTCAGCTGCATCAAGGGCACATTTGATGGAGGCATTTGTAATTAACTTGCCAACCTGGACCAGATCATTGGCCTTGGCTTCGTATTGGTCGGGTAAGTGTTGTATAAGGGGTTCTCTAGCTCATCGCAGTGAGCCCTGTCATATCTGGCAAGAAGTGCTATTCTCCAGTAATTGGCGGCTTGGAAAGCAACACGGTTACCTGATGCATCCAGCAGTTTAGAGTCTTTATCTGGGGGAGGTGCATCCCCAGAGGTTTGCGAATTAACCCGTTTTCTTGCATTGGAGACTACCAAGGAGTCTAATGGGAGCTGTACCCTGATGTACATGGGATCTTTAGGGTAGGCCTGGGCGGCAAATTCCATTCCGCTCACGGAATTTGGGTAATTTTGCGTTCCGCAGAGAATGCGAAATTGGCCAAAATTCTGCGTTCCAAAATGTTTTGCTTGTTCGTGTTCACAAAATGCGTGTTCGCAAGATATTTCCCCCCAAGCATGCAAACATCGATTGCGAACAGTAAAATAGCCTCGCGAACAAGCAATCCAGCGTGTTCGCGGAATTTCGCCGTGTTCACGGAGATTGTT
Organism: Lissotriton helveticus; assembly: GCF_964261635.1. Classification (NCBI taxonomy): domain Eukaryota; kingdom Metazoa; phylum Chordata; class Amphibia; order Caudata; family Salamandridae; genus Lissotriton; species Lissotriton helveticus. The sequence continues at coordinate 500,631,605 of NC_136062.1, forward strand.
TACCGTTTCCCGGAGATTAGCGTAACGTGATTACGCAAATTCCACCCACCCCTACTTTAGGGGCAGGTCTGTATTTTTTCTCAATACGTGGATTGAGAATCCTGGCCCTGACAGGGTCTTTACATATGTCAGCTGCATGTTTAATTACCCCTTTAAGCATGGGCAATGTATGTATGATCTTATGGGACTGAGCAAAAGTGTCCATTAAGAAATCTTCTTCCATGGGGTCTGAATGTAGTGACACGCCATGGTATAGCGCAGCCCTATTAATAAGTTGGCAAATCCTATATTGTCGTCTGGGGTGATGGCTTCGATGGGTATGGGTCTGGAGCAGGGATGTCTGGAGGATCTGCAGGATCGTCATAATCTTTCCATGTATCGTGTGGAGGGGTAGTGTTATTATCATTAGGGTCATCTAAGGGAAAATTACCCTGTCCCTCCCCACCCCCTAAATCATCATCATCCTGTGGTACTCGGGGTGAGCTTGGAGATAAACTAGGCGATTGTATAGGAGAGTTTATAGGAGATAAAGGTTTAGCAGGAAGAATAGGAGAAGAGAGTGTTATGGGTGATGTTGGAAAGTCTCTCTTCTTAGCAGGTGTGTGTGAGGCATCACATTTCCTCTTTTTTACTGCAATAGTGACAATATGGCCTGTTTTAAGGTCAACCTGTAATGTTTTTTGCCTTGGGTCGACAGGATCTGGTCAAAACAGTTCATCCTGGTCATCTGTTCTCGGTTCTGACTTTTTCGGTTCCGAGCGTGGCTTGAATTGGGTATCTGGAGCCTTAGGAGTTTTATGCTCCATCGGCTTCGAAGGTGGCATTGAGTCTGAACTTTTCTTTTGAGTCGAGTCGGAACTTTTCTTCGGAATCGAAGATTTCCGGTTCCGAGGCCTTATGGTGTTTTGGTGCCGAAGGGCTCGGTACCGAGGTGACTGGAATGGGGTGTATCTCAGATTTCGTCACCGAAGGTGGTGTAAGGATAGTGATGTGCGGCTTGCTCGGTCACAAGCTGCCGGAAGGCTTTTTTTTTTTCCTCAGAGCCGGGCCTGGAGTCGGGGCTTCTGAAGTTTTTTTCTGGTCTCCACTAGGGCCTGCAGGCGAAGTCTTGACTAGAGTCTTCTGCTTTTCTGGTGGAGCAGGTGTAGGGACTTTTGTAGTCACTTGTTGACCTCGAGTGATGTCATCAGACCCGGAGTCATCCTCTTCGGTGACGATCTCGAGGTCCTCAAAATCCTCTGCCTCTGGAACATTGGGGCCTTCATCGAAGAGGTCTTCTGGCACCGGTGCAGCTTGTTGAGCCATGACATGTCGTCGAGCCTGGCAATCACGGATGGTCTTATTCGACCAAAAAGAAGCACAGGCTTGGCAATCCTTCTCCTCGTGTCCTGGCGATAGGCAAAGGTTGCAGACATGGTGATGATCACTGTGTGCAAATTTAGCTCCACACTGGGGGCATTTCTTAAATGGAGTTCTTTCCATTAGCCGTAGGCCCAAATGGTGTTGATAGTCCCAACGGCCCGCGTCAACAACTAGAGTCAAGAAATATAAGTTAGCGTGTCGAAGGCACGCAAAGGAGACAATACCGTTGAAGATGATAGATTGTGCGTCGAAAAAGTTTCAAAAACACGCAGCAAGTCCCATCCGAACCCAATGGCGGAAAAGAAAAAATCTGGAGATGGAGTCGATGTCCATGCGCACTACTAACCAAAAGAGGAGTCACCTATCCTGTGACTACAAAACTTCTACAATAACAAAGTGCAAACATCCGAGCCCAACACCAGATGGCAATCTATGTTACAGTATACAATCTACAGCTCATATGCCTCGAACATATTTTTTAAGGGCAGGCAGTGGTCCCAAGGACCACTGCCTGCCCTTTAAAAAATGAAATGAAAACGTTTAATTATTATTTTTTTATCCATCACGTTTTCCTTTAAGGAAAATGGGCTACATTTAAAAAAAACTGCTTTATTTAAAAGCAGTCCCAGACATGGAGGTCTGCTGACCCCAGCAGGCCACCATTTCTGAGAGGGCAGCCATTTCCAATGGGGTCGCAAATTGCGAGTGGCTCATTAATACGCATGAGCCTCGCATTTTGCAACCCCATTGGGGATCGCTAACAGTGTCTCTTACATTTGCTTTTGCGACCCGCAAATTGCGACTCACAATTTTTTGCAATTTGCGAGTCGCAAAAGCAAATGGTTGTAGATCTAGCCCCAAGCTGCTGATCTGGCGCTTGACTTAAAATAGTGTGATTCAGAGAAAATCCCTTACTCTCCCTGTGTTTAAAATTGTTACTATAGAAGTAATGTCACAAACTGAAATGAAAAGTCACAAACTGAAATGAAAAGTCACTGTGAAACTGAAGTGTGTAAATCACCAACTGGAGTACAGTCTTGTATCATCTCGCAGCATCTCCACCAGTGTTCGGCGGTTCGCTGCTGCCCAGCAAGGTTTTCACTATAGAGAGCAATACACGCAGAGGTAAGCCCACAGAGGTAAGACATGCAGAAGTAAGACACACATACATTTCCAGTTACCCAGTCACTATGTCCAAATCATTTATTTCAGTTTTCTTCTAGAGTTCATTATCCATAATACTCCTATTGTGTAGTAATACTGGAGAACATTTTGAGACTCAGCCACTGTCATTTATTCCGATTATTCTTTCTGGGAAAACCCAAATACTGTAGGAATTGGCAACGTGAATTATTGAAAAACATGCTCAGGAATAAGCAATTATTTCATGAAGGAAGTGCAATTGACCGTACAACTGTAATGCAGAGCAATGCCCTGGTCAACTTGAGTTTGGGTACACACTAGTAAATTTAACCTGTTCTGCTGTAGAATGCCTTGGGAGATGCAGATGTGATTGATGTCTGGGTGAGAGTTTATAGAAGTTTAAATCAAGGTTGCGTTGCCAACAATTAAGACTAGACGTGTCCCACGCCAACGGAGGCGAGGTCATCCAGCAGATCAATGGCCTCCAACTGCTGAACCAAAGGAGTGCCAAAGATCAGTTATGTGCAGCAGGTCAACTCTGACTGCACAAAGCATAAAGGCCATTTTAAGCTTGCTTTGTATCCACCATTGATAGTGGACACTTACACCAAACTTATGAAAGTTATTCATTTGTCAAAAACCTACTCCTAAAGAGAGTTTGTTTCAGAAAAATGTTAAACTAATGGCACCCACACTATGGAAATTGTCACCCACGATGTGAGGTAATTAATTTGTTTTTCCCTGGCAGCGATGGACAGAAAAATAATTAAAAATCTACCCGACCACCCATTCTAAATTGGGCAGGAGGTCGGATGGCTTAGCTCTCGTGGCCAAACTCAGTGAGGGCGTCTGAGGAGAATGTCGGTGGCTGAGCTGGAGTAGGCTCTATCAGACAAACTGTCGATCTTCCCAGCCATAAATTGGCAGAGAGGGTACTGCATCACTGTTACGACGGAGTACCCTCTCCACCAAACTCTAAATCGGGTCCTAAATATGTAAAGACCATTCCAGCGAGTTAAATGAAACACATTTTTATAAATATAAAGCATAACTATTGTAAACAGATGGGTACAAATTAAATAAGTGTGCCTAGGTCTCCTTTTCCCACAATGCCACAGGTGTATGTCGGCCATCAGCTCAAGCATGTTTCATGAACTAGAATAACCTCAGCCTTCAAGTGTCGCAAGCCCTCATTTCCCTCCACTGACTGCATAGTATAGATTGTATACATTAGGCCGAGATGCATCTTTTCTCTCATAGAAAATGTCGACATGTTTTCTGATGCGTATTAAGATTATGCTTTAGACTAAAGCTTTTGCCGCATCCAGTACACTGATATGGCCGCTCGCCCGTATGTATTCTTTGGTGGGCAATGAGCGTTCTCTTTCGAATGAAACTTTTCCCACAGTCGGTGCACTGATAAGGCCTTTGCCCTGTGTGTGTTCGCTGATGCTCAATAAAATTTTCCTTGTGCTTAAAGGTTTTCTCACATTCAGTACATTGATACGGTCTTTCCACCACGAGGGTTGTCTTGTGTTCAAAAAGGGCCCCCTTCCTCGTGAAGCATTTTTCACAGTCAGCACCACTAAACGTGGCAGTATGTGAGCACCGATGTCCAGGAGGGCGCTTCATAGGGAATGTCCTCTCTACCTCATAATGGTTTTGTGATCTCCAGTATTTCTGTGTCTTTGATTGGTATCCAAGAATATTTTCAGTATTCACGTCACTCTTTTGTGCACAATGAAAATTGGAAGCCACGTCTTGAAGATGCCCCTTGTATACTTGATGACTGGAGCCACTCTCATGCTGGGTGTTTTTCTCCACTTCGAAATCCAGATTTATTTCTGGCCAAATGTAACTTTTAGACTGTGCTCCCACCGTGCCTTCTTGTGCGCATAATGCTTTGAATTCTCCAGTTTTTTCAGCAGATACCACCGAGCGTCTCACTTTCATTTCTGTGTTTACGCTTCCATCACCTGTAGGATTTAAACATTCAAAATCAGTATGAATTCAGATATTTAAATGTGTACAAAACAGAAATATTAGCATCTATGACATGTTTAAATTGAGCATACGTTGCCCAATATTAACAACATTGCTCTGGGGTAAACTATGTTTTAATAGGGCTGTCGGGAAACAATGTAAGGTCTGGGCTAGAATCGCTGCTGTGGCCTCAATATTATGGCTTGAATTTCAGGACCAGGGGCCACTGAAAAGAAGACCCCGACAAGCTGTGAATTACCCATTGAGCCAGAAAACAGTGTGCATCTGTGAGAAAAGTAAATAGTCAGCTTCAAATATCCTTCCCATTGAGTGTCACCACTGTGACGGCCGTACAAGCCATTCTTTTCACTCTACCTTTTCTTACAGCATTGGGACAGTCGGGCCCAGCACAAGTACCGGAGAAACACGTGTATGACAGTTTTTCAGGACAACTATTTAAATGCAGTTCATTGTACAGAAAATTCGTCTTGTCAAGATCCTGAAAACCTAAGCTTGAACCAGTCTTTCTGGAACTACGTTGGACACAGGAGGAAGTGGGTTTCAGACCACCGGCTGTGGACACCGGAGGTAGCATCAGACACAGTGACCAGATTTAAAAAACAGGGACAGACCTCAGACAAGGAAGTAGGGCTATAGAGATGTCCACTTAACAAGTAACATGTATTATACATGCGTTTTTGTGCCAATAACAGAGGCATGTTGGCGATCCACTCATCAATCATGTTTCAACACACAGTCAGGGTTGGGGACGTGCACCAGTGCGAGTCCATCTGACCTGCTCTTCCATTGCCATTTATTCAATCATATCACAGTTGGTCTACAAGTAAAAACAATTGATTTGAAATGTTAAATGAAATGACTCGGGACGCAAAGGTTTGGCATGCTGTGTCATATGATACCACTTCTTACCAGTAAGGGCGAGCGGATGCACCACCTGTGCAGGAGATAGCAGCCCCTGTCTTTCCGCCGGCACGCTCACGGAAGCGTGATTACTTGCAGGGCTCATCCTTAAGGGACCATGACTTTCACAAAAGGAACCTAATCTGGAAAAACTTTCCTCACAGATCCAGGCTATCATTATCACATCCATTCCACGCAGGACAATGTAGAGTTGCCACTGAGAGGGCTTGTGGGGGAGGGGGGGGTCTGGTACCAAAAGGAGCCAGGTTTACCTACAGGATACGTACAAACTGTTTGACCAGTTTCCATAAACTCATCCATCAGTGGGGTGACAGCAGGGAGTAGGGAACCCTAACATGGACAATATTTGAGAAACAGCTGCCATCTGAGTGATGTTTATTGAACTGAAGAGAGCAGAGGCTACTCGGGGGAGCAGGACTGCCCAAGAATGATCAGTTGGTCAGGTCCTAGGATGCTTTTTTTACACAGTGCACCTTCTGCACGAAGCAAAGGCATCTGAATGTTGATTAGGACTTCCTAGAAAAGTCACTGAAGCAGCCATAAACTGAGCTATGTCTTCGCACTTCCTGGCTCTTGCTAATTTGCTTGGTGTAGCTGGTGTGTCTTTGCAGAACATCCAGGTATGTGACAAGTGTGCAGAGACCGGGAGAGCCTCGAAAGGGCTGGATGCGCGACTGACACCGAGTAGTGAAGAACCGATTCTTAACATCTGAGAGGGGTTTTATGGCTTCTGCTCACTGCATCATGAAGACGTCACAGCAAAGTCTTTCTTCTGACCATATTGCTAAGTAGGATGAAGCGTATCGAAGGCTGATGAAAGGTCAAGTAGAAGGAGAACTGCTAATGAACTGAAGTCAAGAGCAGTTTTTAGGTCATCCCATTGGGGCCATCAAAGAAGCTTCAATGTCACAACAAGAACGGAACCCAGTTTCCATTCTCTAGCAGCGCCGGTCGCGGACTCTGGGACAGAGGGTGCGAGTCATCAGAACCCATCTGCATTACTATGAATCTGCTGAAGCAAACTAAGGATAACTGAAGGTGTTCGATGGCATTCACCCAAAAGTGGAGATGTCAAGATCCAGGATGACTACAGTCGAAGGTCTAGGGGGGGGGGCCCCTAGGGTGGATATTCCATGACCAGCAATAAGCACAAAAACCCACAGTATTAGGTATGTGAGGGCCACCCAGAAGTAGCAGGGTCACGACCCACCATAGGAGGTGCTGTTCTGAGGCAGCGCCTTTAGACTTCAGTAAGTCGTCTTTAGGGAGAAATAAAGGGGGAGGGCTCCGAAGGCAAAGGAGCGGTGACACCAGCCTGGCTCTAGCCCCTTCCCATGCCAGAACAGGCTCAAATACGGAAGACGCCTCCATAATCTCCTCTCTCTCTACCTGGACTCCCTATGAGGGGGGTGTAAGTAGGTGGTGATGTTGGGCAGGTTGAAGTACCAAGGAAAAATCTAAGAGGTGGTGCAGAGATTCAAAGACAACGCACTCTCAGGCTCTGCAACCGAGGAGGAGGAAGGGTAGAGGAGCAGGAGGAGAAGGAGCAGGAGGAGGAGAGGGGGACGTGGAGAAGGGAAGCACAGGCATAATGCATCATTCTGTGTCCATCATGGACTCTTTTCCAAGCGATTCTAGGTGCACGGAATAAATGATGTGAACAGACTGCTGTATCCGAGAATATTGTTATCAAGTGGTAGGACGAAGTGAAGTGCCTCATCTCAGATGTCGGATGCAGCACTTCCAGGAGAGAGAGAGAGAGAGATGTGCACTATCATTTACTCACGTGGATGTCTGACGTGGTCATTTGCTTTCTTCGAGAGCTGGGGGTCCATGCTATTGGCATCATCCTCTTGTTTAACCAGGAATGATGTCACTAGAACAAAAACACAGGGTGTCTCATGAGTAGATATAAAGTGTTCCACTCCTGCACAAACCTACACACCTTAAGGCATTCGATCACCCCAGCCCTGATCCCTCATCCTGGTTGAAGGAAGCATGGTTTCATGACATAATTCACTTCTTCCACTGCCTGATTGTGTAATTGACTGGAGCTGTGAAGGACGCGCACTGTCTGCTCTGGGTCACGTGTAATTGACTGGAGCTGTGAAGGACGCGCACGGTCTGCTCTGGATCACGTGTAATTGACTGGAGCTGTGAAGGACGTGCACTGTCCGCTCTGGGTCACGTGTAATTTACCTGGAGTTGTGAAGGACGCGCACAGTCTGCTCTTGGTCAGGTGTAATTGACTGGAGCTGTGAAGGACGCGCACTGTCTGCTCTGGGTCACGTGTAATTTACAGGAGATGTGAAGGACGTGCACTGTCTGCTCTGGATCACGTGTAATTGACTGGAGCTGTGAAGGACGTGCACGGTCTGCTCTGGGTCACGTATAATTTACTGGAGCTGTGAAGAACGTGCTACGGTCTGCTCTGGGTCACGTGTAATTGATTGGAGCTGTGAAGGACGTGCACTGTCTGCTCTGGGTCAGGTGTAATTTACAGGAGCTGTGAAGGACGCGCATTGTCTGCTCTGGGTCACGTGTAATTTACAGGAGATGTGAAGGATGTGCACGGTCTGCTTTGGATCACGTGTAATTGACAGGAGCTGTGAAGGACGTGCACTGTCTGCTCTGGGTCACGTGTAATTTACAGGAGCTGTGAAGAACGCGCACTGTCTGCTCTGGGTCACGTGTAATTTACAGGAGCTGTGAAGGACGCGCACTCTCTGCTCTGGGTCACGTGTAATTTACAGGAGCTGTGAAGGATGTACACTGTCCGCTCTGGGTCACAGGTAATTCACAGGAGCTATGAAGGACGTGCACTGTCTGCTCTGGGTCACATGCACTGTCTGCTCTGGGTCACGTGCACTGTCTGCTCTGGGTCACATGCACTGTCTGCTCTGGGCCACGTGTAATTTATAGGAGCTGTGAAGTTGAAACAGCCACAGCTTGTGTGTTGACAGTTCATTTGTGGTTTACCTGAGCTGGCAGCAGTGTTTCTTTTATGTGATTCTGCACCAGTGTAATCCAGCACAATGGTGCTTTGCTGTTCTTCCTTCCTCGAATAGTCCCCTGAACGGAAAGATGCGAGTTCTGTAAAATGGAGTAAAAATGATTACAGAAGTAATAAAAGAAAATGATATGGTTTACCGGTTTCATTTCAAATGTAAACCAATTGTCACGAGCAAAAATATTTTAATCTCTGTGATGCAGATAAAAATGAGATTTTAAAGCATCAACATTTAATACCCTCATTCTCAGCTGCTTGGATGGATTATTTTATCTGCAGAGGACAAAGCTTTAACCAGTTCAGGATTAGTTTTGAAAATACATTCATAGCTCTAGACACTGGGCAAACAATGAAAACACAATATACATAAGCATACTAATGCAACTCTCTCTGCATACCTTCAGATGCAACGACAGAACTACTGGTAAAACCAATAATACCCAAAGGCGAGACCTATTGGCCTTGCCAGTCCTTGTTTAAAGCAGTCACTTAAAATGACAGGGAGTACTTTTAAAGAACAAGTTACTTACCTTCGGTAACAATATATTTGTAAGAGACATTAGTAGTGATAGATTCCTTAACTTAGAATTACCCCCAGGCCTCAGACTGGATCCGGAAAGTTTTCGTCAGTAGTACCCCTGCGCGTTGGTAGATGGCATTGCGTGGCTCCGCGTCGTGGTCGCCGTGATGACGTCGCGGGTGCTACTTAGACGCCGCCCACACGCGCTGACATCAGTTCTGTACACGACTTTGCACGCCAGGAACGCAGAGCCATGCAAGAAACGGACCACTGGTGCATTGAAACTAGGACTTGGCCATAGCCCGTGAGTCCTTAAACGCTCCAACGCGTGGTCTTCTTTGTCGCCGAAGAAGCGACGGCCATCAAAGGGCATGTCCATAAGTGTGTTTTGGGCATCCCCGAGAATCCAGTTGTCCTCAACCAGGCATGGCATCGAACCGCCACCGTCGTTGCCATCGATCTGCCCAGTGAGTCGGCAGTGTCTAGGCCACAATGAATCATGAACTTTGCTGCATCTCTCTCCGCTGCATAAGCAGCTGTACAGGCCTCCTCCGGACACTGAGGCAGCACTTGTGCCACTGTATCCCACAGAGAGTGGGAATAACGGCCCAAGAGGCATGCGGTGTTCACGGACTGCAGCACAGAACTGGCGGAAGACATTTTTTTCTTTCCAAAATTATCCAGGTTCTTGGATTCCCTATCCGGAGGTGCGGAAGGGAAGGCAGTTGGGGAAGCAGAGGCTTGGATAACCAAGCTCTCATATGGGGTGTTGGGAGAGGAAAATGGGGTCACCCGGAGGTGGGCGATGGCGTTGAGCCACTTTCCTATCTACAGGAGCCCCTGTGGTGGACCTGGACCAAGTGCCCAAAAGAACAGAACGTCAGAAAGTGCCTCGTTGAAGGGAAGCAGCGGTTTCGCAGACGTAGCTGCTGACTGAAGCACTTCTGTCAAGAGGTTAGTCCTGACGGCCACAGTAGGAGTAGGAAGCACGAGGTGTAGGGCCTCTGCCTCCCTATGCAACACCACAGCATAACTAGCGCCCTCCTCCGTAGCCATGGTAGGAGGAGACAGCATGCCAAGGTCTGGGGAGACCACTGGCATCCCCAAACTCCTCTGCCCAGTCCTGTTCAGACTCGCAAGCAGCTGCGAGAGGGTCCTCAGACCCCTCCAAGTCCTACCCTTCCTCCTCAGGCTGGTGACCAGGCCGAAAATAAGGAGTAGGGACATGGTGATAGAAATCCCAGAGCAGCGTCAAAAACGGCATAGAGCGACGCCGGGCCGACACCGTGTCCACTTCGGGACTGAAACAGGGGTTGACATCGTCCCGAGAAGCGGGCAACATCGGAAGTGGTGCCAGCGGGGTCGTCGTCGGTGGAGGTGTAATAAGGTCGACTGGGAAACTGGCCTTGATCCAGGGGGGTCCCAATGCGCCCGGGCCGATGGCAACGCCGGGGCCGGAGCCACCGGCGGTGAAAGGCGAGGACCGCGGGGCCCAAAGGCGCACCGGAGGGACCTGATGTCCCAAAGAAGCGAGCCATGGCCGTCAGGAATTCCTGTATCTGGGCCGGAGTCACCGACAAACCTGGAAAGAGCGGGTAGGTCGGCAGCGACTGCATAGGCACCACCAGAGCCGCAGGGGAGGTACGTACCACCCACACCCTCGGCCGCGGCGCATGACCGGTGAGGGGAAGTCATAGAACGATGTCTTTTCTTTGATTTCTTGTGCTTCGTCTTACCTGACCCCGAGTGCGAAGACTTTGATCCCGAAGACCAATGGTGATGGCTCTGCGCACGGTCCCTCGACCTCCTACGGGAACGGGACCTCGAACGGTGCGGAGGCAACTGCCGGGTTTCCAGCAACTTTCAGGACCATTTCCGCAAAGTTATCGGTGCCGTGGCCCAGCAGTCAGGGCACGACTTGGGGTCGTGGTCGCGCCCCAGGCAGAAAAGACACACTTGGTGCGGGTCGGTCACCGACATCATACTGTGACAGTCCTCGCAGGACTTAAAACCAGGCATACTTAACTGCACCTTAGGAGTCGAAGACTAGATGAAAAAATGGAGACAAAAAGCCTCAAAAAGTCAGTAAAAAATTGACAGGTGGTTCCTGCTGTTCCCGGATCTGCGCCTGCTGGCGCGGAAAAGGAAAGAACTGACATCAGCGAGCGTGGGTGGCGTCTAAGTAGCGCCCACGAGGTCATCTCAGCGACCACAACGCCAATGACGGACGCGGAGCCGCATCCCGCCACCTACCGACGTGCAGGGGTACTGCTGACGAAAACTGTCCAGATCCAGTCTGACGCCTGGGGGTAATTCTAAGGTAAGGAATCTATCACTAGGTGTTTCTTTCAGATACAAATGTTGATGTTCAGTGAATGATACCGGGGAGCCTGCCGCGGTCCAAGGGCTACTGACTGGCATCCAGAAAGTGTAGGCTGACTGGCTGGCATGGAGAGCCAACAGCTGCCTTTGACAAGTCAGTATCTTACCAATGATGTGGACTGGCGGTCGCAAACCTGTGACACGTCATTGCGAATTATATAGGAGGGGGTGCACCTTTAATCCCCCCCGCTTCTACCCAATTACAACGGGTTGCAAGGTACACTTTGCATATCGCAACTCATTGTTTTGCAGGTGCAAAGTCTGAGATTTTAATAATCACATGTATTTCAACCACAGAACAGTTTAGTATTTAAGACCCATAGTTTTAATGCTAAATGGTGGAAAAAAAGCAGGCAAGGGTTAAGATAAACAGTAAGATTACAGATGGGAAATAAACAACAAAAGAGGAATGTGGGTAGGGAGAGTGTTCCAGGTCTTGGCGGCGAGGTAGGAGAAGGATCTGCCCCCGGAGGTCGTTCGTTGGATGCTGGGGACAGCGGCGAGGGCGAGGCTGGCAGAGCTGCGGGTGGGGGGGGTGTAGAAGCTGCTGTTAAGGCAGGCTGGTCTGGCGTTGTGGAGTGCTTTGTGTGCCTGGTTGAGGAGCTTGAAGGTGATCCTCTTGTCGACGGGGAGCCAGTGTAGATCTCTCAGGTGGGGGGTGATGTGGCTGCGGCGGGGGACGTTGACGTTGACGGAGGCGTTTTGTATGCGTTGTAGTCGTCGTAGGTGTTTGGTTGGGATTCCTGCATAGCGTGTGTTGCCGTAGTCCAGTCTGCTGCTGACGAGGGCCTGTGTCACCGTTCTTCTTGTTTCGGTCGGGATCCACTTGTAGATCCTGCGGAGGGTGTTGTAGCACGAGGAGGAGACGGCGTTGACCTGCTTAGACATGGAGAGGGAGGAGTCTAGGATGAATCCTAGGTTGCGTGCATGGTCGGTGGGTGTTGGTGCTGTTCCCAGTGTGGTCGGCCACCAGGAGTCGTCCCAGGCTGAGGGGGTGGGTCAGAGGATGAGTACCTCCGTCCTGTCCGAGTTCAGCTTCAGACGGTTGCTCCTCATCCAGTCTGCGACGGCCTTCATTCCCTCATGGAGGTTGGTTTTGGCAGTGTAAGAGTCCTTGGTGAGGGAGAGGATGAGCTGGGTGTCGTCGGCGTAGGAGAGGATGTTGAGGTCGTGATGGCGGGCCACTTGTGCGAGGGGGGCCATGGTGATGTTGAACAGCGTCGGGCTGAGGGATGAGCCCTAGGGGACGCTGCAGATGATGTCGGTGGCTTCGGATCGGAAGGGTGGGAGGCGGACACTCTGTGTTCTGCCGGAGAGAAAGGACGTGGTCCATTCAAGGGCCTTCCCTTGGATTCCGGCTTCTAGGAGGAGTGTCTTTAGAGTGCGATGGCAGACCGTGTCGGAGGCGGCCGACAGGTCCAGGAGGATGAGGGCTGATGTTTCGCCGTTGTCTAGTTGGCACCTGATGTCGTCTGTGGCGGCAATGAGGACTGTCTCGGTGCTGTGGTTTCGTCTGAATCCGTACTGGGACAGGTCCAAGATGTTGGTGTCTTCTAGGTGGCGGGCCAATTGCCTGTTGACGATTTTCCCGATGACCTTTGCCGGGAACGGGAGCAGGGAGATGGGCCGAAAGCTCTTGAGGTCCTTGGGGTCCGCCTTGGGCTTCTTGAGGAGGGCATTTATTTCGGCGTGCTTCCAGCTTTCCGGGAATGTCGCTGTTTCGAAGGAGATGTTGATGGCCTTCCGTAGTTGGGGTACGATGGCTGCGTCTGCTTTGTTGAATACGTGGTGTGGGCACGGTCTGACGGAGATCCTGAGTGGATGGAGTTCATGACCTTGCGTGTCTCGTCGTCGTTGAACCAGGAGGTCAGGCGGATGGCGCTGGTGGTGTTCACATTGGGGGTTGGGGGGAGTCTGGCGTGGTTGGGGCGGTTGTGGTGTTGAAGCTGTCGTGGATGTCAGCGATCTTGCGGTGGAAGAAGGTGGCTAGTGAGTCGCACAGTTCTTGTGAGGGCGGGATGTCGTTGAGGTTGGCGCTGGGGTTGGAGAGTTCCTTATGATGTTCAGATTCCACAAGAAGGCGATTGAACACCTCATTCTATGAACTGGTTTCCATGACTTGGTAAATGAGATTCTCATGGAAATGTCTATGGACAGTTTAGCAGAGTGGTATGAATGCGTCTTCATGAAATGAACACCAGCGCTGTGAGTTAGGTGGAAGATCTGTACTTACCCGAGTTGACGGCAGTGCTCCCCTCGCCTCCGCCATCGTTGTGACTCATAACACGCACTTCAGGTTCGGACAGACGGAAAGGTAATCCTGGTGAAGAATCACAATGGGTCACAGTTAAATAAAAGCGTGTTTACATGACCGGAAGATCTGGCTTTACGTGGATTTACTCATTTCCTTGGAATAGGCGCTTACATTAGTCTTATTTAGCACACAATTCACACCAAGGGCCTGACGTATACTTTGAGAGGTGGCCCACTGTTCATCAGTGACAGAGGTGTGCCCTCTGCCGCCCTGGCTGGGCTCACAGTGATAGAGGTGTGCCCTCTGCCACCCTGGCTGGGCTCACAGTGACAGAGGTGTGCCCGCTGCCACCCTGGCTGGGCTCACAGTGACAAAGGTGTGCCCGCTGCCACCTTGGCTGGGCTCACAGTGACAGAGGTGTGCCCGCTGCCACCCTGGCTGGGCTCACAGTGACAGAGGTGTGCCCTCTCCCGCCCTGGCTGGTCTCACAGTGACAGAGGTGTGCCCGCTGCCACTCTGGCTGGGCTCACAGTGACAGAGGTGTGCCCTCTGCCGCCCTGGCTGGGTTCACAGTGACAGGTGTGCCCTCTGCCGCCGTGGCAGGGCTCACAGTGACAGAGGTGTGCCCTCTGCAGCCCTGGCTGGGCTCACAGTGACAGAGGTGTGCCCGCTGCCACCCTGGCTGAGTACCCTGGCTCCCACCCACCACTAAGAGGCCTCCGCGGGCCCTGCAGAGATCCCTGCGCGTTCACAGCAGCCACGGGGCGCTTCTGAAGGCACTAAAGTTTGGGCAACAGCCCCCATGTTTCTGGTAGCCGCTTATCAAACCTTTTTGTTTTTTCAAAAAACAAACTTCCAAAGTGGGAGTTTGTTTTTCAAAAACAAAACATTTGACCCAGACACAACAGAAGTTTTCTCCCAGAATGTGGGGATCATTTTGCTGAGGGCCCCCAGCTGTGTTGGCTGTTGGTGTCAGACTGCTGATGGCAGAGCCAACGGGGGCAGTTCTGCTGGGAACATGACGGGCGCCAGACTCACAACAGAGTGGACGGACCCTCAGTTGGGCGCTCAGGGTGGGTGCCTGCCACGTTTGCAACTGAGTCCGATGTCCGCAAACTATAAATCCCGTCCTAAGACTCGTTCTTAGATCAGCCCATTAAAGAAAAACACAAAAGCTTCAATCTAAATGTTCATGTAGAATTCAGGAGCAAACATCGGATTATGTTGTTCAGTGAATTCAAGGGTGCTCGGGGGAAACTGACAATTTATCGGCTGTAGTTCTGGAATTCTTTTGTGATTTCCATGACAGTCACGTGTACAAACATGAGTAAATGTAGAATGCGTACCTTTATTTGTTATATATTAATGTTTTTCTCCAATGGATACTCCAGTGACAACACCCATTCCCACACGGCCTTGCCAGGGTTCTGGCTGTGCCCTCCCAATCCCCACCCTACTTCTAGACTGTGCCCTCCCAATCCCCACCCTACTTCTAGACTGTGCCCTCCCAATCCCCACCCTACTTCTAGACTGTGCCCTCCCAATCCCCACCCTACTTCTAGACTGTGCCCTCCCAATCTCCACCCTACTTCCAGACTGTGCCCTCCCAATCCCCACCCTACTTCCAGACTGTGCCCTCCCAATCCCCACCCTACTTCCAGACTGTGCACATGCACCGTATCCACAGTGGGGATGGGCCATGGTAGGTGAACACCTACAATCCTGCACGTTTGCCACCTCAGGCACACAGTCCTGTGCTACAACTTCTTCAACACAACAATGGATGCAAACTTGCTCCATCATACTATGACAGCAAGTCAAGGAACAGATGGATACTCACTGTTCTGTTAACACAAAGTGGATTTACACTCATGAACTTGAGTGTCTGCACAGTGGAGTCCAAGCGATACGTGAATCGGACTCAAAAAGCCTCATGTAGATGCGACGGATACCAGACGATCTGCGATTTGTGCAGAAGAGGCACTTACTCTCTGGAGGACTCTCTGCTGCTGAGGAAGACCCTGGTGGAACTACCACGTCACGTTATCCGTCTGGCAGATTTACAGCTGCACGATGAGGCGGTACCAGTGGATACCTGTGACGCCGAGGATCCCGCAGCCTCACACAAACTGGAGGATCCATTGGTGCCAACTGCGATGCCAGCCCCAACATGGTGGAGCCAGGCCAGGGACCAGACTGCAGGGAGGGAGGAGGACCAGGGAAGGGAGAAGAATGGCTGGTAGGAGAGGGAAGAGAGATCACATCATTCAAAAGTAACATGCCATCTTACCTGTGGAGCAGCCCGAGCCCTGAGTGTCCAGACAGCTCGTATGGTGAGCCTCGGCCTCATCTTTAATGCTGGTTGGTGACGTCACTTCTCCAGCGTTCTTGTGACCTGCATGAACAGAAATGCCACTGTGTGATCCCTGTGTACACAGGCCACTATCTATAATGGATTACCCTGTGTTCCTAAGAACCTGGGCTCAAAAGGTCATCTCATATGAAGTGCTTCTGTAGGATATTAGTTTATGAACACTTTGCATCAATAAATTATACAATGGTTTCTGCTGAGGTGCTCCGTGATAAGTGCAGAAAGTTCTTCTGCAAGGCAAAGGTTGGTGTAAAAACATTCAAACAAAAAGGGGCATAAAAACATTTCATGTTCATTCAATATGTGAGCCAGTTCCAAACACATAATTCATGATGTCTCTAAAGTTGGAACATTTCCAATTAATTTGCAAGTGTTATATTGGCCCAAATAAAGTCCTATAGATACAGGCAAGAGGCGTGGACTCATCGACGTTTCGACATCCTGAGAAGTTGTGTTAGTTGATCATCATACCGGGTCTTCTTCAGGACAACTCAAAAGGAACACCCAAGTAGTCTGACAATTGGGCTTCGTGATATCCAAATATGAGTTAAGGAAAGTCAGTGAATTGAACGTACATGAATTACCCAATATACCCTGTGCCTTTAGAGGGGCCCAACCACTCAGACTTCTGCAAACAAGTTAAACGATTGATGTGACATTTCTACATGTATTTGAAATTATTTTGCGCATCTTCTGGATCTTGCCCGGATGAGCCTGCACTGGGTAATTTATGTACCTTCAAATTTTTGGCTTTCGTTAACACATATTTGGATCTCACAAAGCTTGGGTGTTCCTTTTGAATTGTCCTGAAGACCCCGCTATGATTTTCAACTAACACAACTTCTCAGGGGGTCGAAACGTCGACAAGTCCATGCCTCTTGCTTATTGGTTAACTTGTATGCAGAAGTCTGAGTGGTTGGGCTCTTCTAAAGGTACAAGGTTTATTGGGTCATTTATGTACCTTCAAACACTGGCTTTCCTTAACTCATATTTGAATCTAATTGAAGAAGGCCTGTGCAAACGTCTTAATTCTTTTGCAGAGTATGTACTCTGTCTCTAGGATCCAACAAGTAGGTAATGCAAAAATATATAATTAGGAAACAATGAACATAGCAAAGTTGTTTTGTGTTCTTCTTTAATCTTGACAGGTTGCTCTGCCAACACATGCTTTGTCTGGGAAAGTAATCCAAGACTTCATCAGGAACTGAGGCAATATGAAGGAGATCATGAATCTATCCGCCTGTTGTACTTCTGTCCCGGCTGGTCTGGGGCGTAGCGCAACTCTGTGTTCCAGGATGAAGAACACAATGAGGGAAATCTACGAACCGGTTGTAATTCCGAACAGGTTCAAAGGTCTGGCGATCTGGAGGCGGAGCAGACACAAATATGGTCCGTCACGAATGTTGGACCCTTCTTTGTTCTAGAAAAGCTCCGATGGTGGACCCTTCCTGGTTCTAGAAAATGTCGGATGGCGGACCCTTCCTGGTTCTAGAAAAGCTCAGATGGTGGACCCTTCCTGGTTCTAGAAAAGCTCTGATGGTGGACCCTTCCTGGTTCTAGAAAAGCTCTGATGGTGGACCCTTCCTGGTTCTAGAAAGCTCCGATGGTGGACCCTTCCTGGTTCTAGAAAAGCTCAGATGGTGGACCCTTCCAGGTTCTAGAAAAGCTCAGATGGTGGACCCTTCCAGGTTCTAGGAAAGCTCTGATGGTGGACCCTTCCAGGCTCTAGAAAAAGCTCAGATGGTGGACCCTTCTTCATTCTGGAAAAGCTCTGATGGTGGACCTTTCCTTGTTCTAGAAAGGCTACGATGGTGGACCCTTCCTGGTTCTAGAAAAGCTCTGATGGTGGACCCTTCCAGGTTCTAGAAAAAGCTCAGATGGTGGACCCTTCTTCATTCTGGAAAAGGTCTGATGGTGGACCTTTCCTTGTTCTAGAAAGGCTACGATGGTGGACCCTTCCAGGTTCTAAAAAAGCTCAGATGGTGGACCCTTCCTGGTTCAAGAAAAGCTCCGATGGTGGACCCTTCCTGGTTCAAGAAAAGCTCCGATGGTGGACCCTTCTTCGTTCTAGAAAAGCTCCGATGGTGGACCCTTCCTGGTTCTTGAAAAGCTCTAATGGTGGACCCTTCCTGGTTCTAGAAAAGGTTCGATGGTGGACCCTTCTTTGTTCTGGCTATGAACGGGATCAAGAACCTAATGGATTCAGTTTTTTCACTGCCAACTACAATGGGTCTCTCCTTGAACTCATGGGTAAAAACTGATGAGAGCTCTCTGCATGACCGATCATTCCCTCCGGAAATCACTGGATGTTCACTGCCCGAGCCGAAGGGAGAGGAGGATGCTCGCAAACCAGACTAACGGATAACAACCACCACAGACGTTGTCAGCAGAAGTCCTTTCATAAAGGGAGGGAGCTTTGAAGTCCTCCAATGCAGACCTCAAATGCAGCAGAAAACTCTTGCCCATTGCATGTTCTGCAACATACTGTCAACCCTTACCATCTAGGAGCAACACCATCCAGCATTAAGCAAAAGAAAAACCACAAAATCAACGTTGCAGCCAACTGATTTGTCAAAGCACTAGATGGTCTATTTCGAATCCGTTGTTGGTACCCATAGACTGTTCACCTATGGTTGCCCGCAGAAGGGCTCATTATCCTCATTTGCAGACACCTATTTCACCTATTGTGTTATATTTGTTGTATCATATTTTTGGTTATCATTTTGTGTGTTATTGTGCAAAATATTAATTTATGGATTGTGATTTACTGCCCATGGTTTTAGGAAGTAAAAACTCTGAAGAAGGTCATCTTGAAGTTTTAAACCCTCTTTATACAGCAGAGCAATTCCTTAACAAATGTCATTAAGTTAATGTCTTATGTCCTTCTCAAAAATAATTAAAATAATTACAGCAGGCGAGTTAGTCTGCCAGAGACCACAAATAAAAAGTGGGTCTCTAGTATTGTTCTTTATATCTTTCCCGCTAGACCTATTTTTCTATTTTATATAATCTTGAAAAAGGCATACATCGTTTGTATCTACAATAATACTCTGGCTCAGGCAGCCATGTGCAGACAAGTTTAAGGCACCACGAAAACACAGGCAGTCTGCGGATGTGAAACAGACAAGCTGGTCAGGACAGAAAATGCACACAAAGGTAAGGACAACAATTCCTCCAGTACCAATCACTAAGCGGCCTGCACCTGGAGGAACTCAGTGGCCGTCACCCAGTCCTTCATCAAGAGGAGCAACGCTTGCGACCCGAGCTCTATGCAAGAGCTGGAGGCAAAAAGACCATCTCCAAACTGGACTAAAACCCAACACTGAGGTACAGCTCAGCTGAAGGTGAAAGACGGTTGATGAGAAAGCAATGAAACTGAACTCTTTGCCAGATATCCTGAAAATCCCAGTCCTGAACCAGAAGAGCGTCCAAATACGGACAATCATTCCCTCTTTGTGGAAAACTACCAGGACGGGGCTGGAGTTTGGCAAACATATGGGGATGGATGGTAGTTTGAAGGACAAGCCCGAGAACTGCCAGTCCTCAGTGCTGTCACTGCGATGCTCACTGCATCAGTAAAGTCATGAGTAATATCATCAGTGATGTCATTCAACAGGTTATGAGTGATGTCATATGTGAGGTCATCATTACTGTTAGATGGGAACATGACTTATGGTCAGTTTACAAAAATGGTGAATTTCAGTGGTTTTGAGGTTTTGTTTTCGTAGGCAAAAGGCAGAGGAGAGCTGCACGTCTTCAAAGACGAGCGTAAAGTCAATAAGTGAAAAGAAGAAGCGGGTTTGAGGATGGTTAATGCGTTCTGAAGTAGAGCTCTTTAAAGAGTGCGCCCTCGACTCTTTTCTACATTAGAGCAGGATCGGGCGGTCCTGATGGTTACGGGGATGTTCTTACCGATCCTAGGTGCGTAGATAGAGCAGACTGACAGCCTTGCTTAGTCTGCAGTCAGATGGAGTCCAAGCTTCAGGTGTGTTGAGAACCACCAGAGATGGGGAGCTTGTCTGTAAGATAAGCGGGGTGCAGTGAACCGCAGAGGATGGGGAGCTTGACTGTAAGATAAGCGGGGGTGCGAAGAACCACCAGAGATGGGGAGCTTGTCTGTAAGATAAGCGGGGTGCAGTGAACCGCCAGAGATGGGGAGCTTGTCTGTAAGATAAGCGGGGTGCTGAGAACCACCAGAGATGGGGAGCTTGTCTGTAAGATAAGCGGGGTGCTGAGAACCACAACAGATGGGGAGCTTGTCGGTAAGATAAGGGGGGTGCTGAGAACCGCCAGAGATGGGGAGCCTGTCTGTAAGATAAGCGGGGGTGCAGTGAACGGCCAGAGATGGGGAGCCCGTCTGTAAGATAAGCGGGGTGCAGTGAACCGCAGAGGATGGGGAGCTTGACTGTAAGATAAGCGGGGGTGCGAAGAACCACCAGAGATGGGGAGCTTGTCTGTAAGATAAGCGGGGTGCAGTGAACCGCCAGAGATGGGGAGCTTGTCTGTAAGATAAGCGCGGTGCTGAGAACCACCAGAGATGGGGAGCTTGTCTGTAAGATAAGCGGGGTGCTGAGAACCACAACAGATGGGGAGCTTGTCGGTAAGATAAGGGGGGTGCTGAGAACCACCAGAGATGGGGAGCTTATCTGTAAGATAAGCAGGGTGCCGAAAAACCACCACAGATGGGGAGCTTGTCTGTAAGATAAGCGGGGTGCTGAGAACCACCAGAGATGGGGAGCTTGTCTGTAAGATAAGCGGGGTCGAAGAACCACCAGAGATGGAGAGCTTGTCTGTAAGATAAGTGGGGTGCTGAGAACCACCAGAGATGGGGAGCTTGTCTGTAAGATAAGCGGGAGTGCGAAGAACCACCAGAGATGGGGAGCTAATCTGTAAGATAAGCGGGGTGCAGTGAACCGCCGAGGACGGGGAGCTTGTCTGTAAGATAAGTGGGGTGCTGAGAACCACCAGAGATGGGGAGCTTGTCTGTAAGATAAGCGGGGTGCTGAGAACCGCCAGAGATGGGGAGCTTGTCTGTAAGATAGGCAGGGTGCTGAGAACCACCAGAGATGGGGAGCTTGTCTGTAAGATAAGTGGGGTGCTGAGAACCACCAGAGATGGGGAGCTTGTCTGTAAGATAAGTGGGGTGCTGAGAACCACCAGAGATGGGGAGCTTGTCTGTAAGATAAGCGGGGTGCTGAGAACCGCCAGAGATGGGGAGCTTGTCTGTAAGATAGGCAGGGTGCTGAGAACCACCAGAGATGGGGAGCTTGTCTGTAAGATAAGTGGGGTGCTGAGAACCACCAGGGATGGGGAGCTTGTCCGTAAGATAAGCAGGGGTGCTGAGAACCACCAGAGATGGGGAGCTTGTCTGTAAGATAAGTGGGGTGCTGAGAACCACCAGAGACGGGGAGCCCGTCTGTAACATAAGCGGGTTGCCGAGAACCACCAGAGATGGGGAGCTTGTCTGTAAGATAAGTGGGGTGCTGAGAACCACCAGAGATGGGGAGCTTGTCTGTAAGATAAGCGGGGGTGCTGAGAACCACCAGAGATGGGGAGCTTGTCTGTAACATAAGCAGGGTGCTGAGAACCACCAGAGATGGGGAGCTTGTCTGTAAGATAAGCGGGGTGCAGTGAACCGCAGAGGATGGGGAGCTTGACTGTAAGATAAGCGGGGTGCAGTGAACCGCCAGAGATGGGGAGCTTGTCTGTAAGATAAGCGGGGTGCAGTGAACCACCAGAGATGGGGAGCTTGTCTGTAAGATAAGCGGGGGTGCTGAGAACCACCAGAGATGGGGAGCTTGTCTGTAACATAAGCGGATTGCCGAGAACCACCAGAGATGGGGAGCTTGTCTGTAAGATAAGTGGGGGTGCAGTGAACCACCAGAGATGGGGAGCTTGTCTGTAAGATAAGCGGGGTGCAGTGAACCGCCAGAGATGGGGAGCTTGTCTGTAAGATAGGCAGGGTGCTGAGAACCACCAGAGATGGGGAGCTTGTCTGTAAGATAAGCGGGGTGCGAAGAACCACCAGAGATGGGGAGCTTGTCTGTAAGATAAGCGGGGTGCAGTGAACCGCCAGAGATGGGGAGCTTGTCTGTAAGATAAGCGGGGTGCAGTGAACCACCAGAGATGGGGAGCTTGTCTGTAAGATAAGCGGGGGTGCTGAGAACCACCAGAGATGGGGAGCTTGTCTGTAACATAAGCGGATTGCAGAGAACCACCAGAGATGGGGAGCTTGTCTGTGAGATAAGGGGGGGTGCTGAGAACAACCACAGATGGGGAGCTTGTCTGTAAGATAAGCGGGGTGCTGAGAACCACCAGAGATGGGGAGCTTGTCTGTAAGATAAGCGGGGTGCAGTGAACCACCAGAGATGGGGAGCTTGTCTGTAAGATAAGCGGGGGTGCTGAGAACCACCAGAGATGGGGAGCTTGTCTGTAACATAAGCGGATTGCAGAGAACCGCCAGAGATGGGGAGCTTGTCTGTGAGATAAGGGGGGGTGCTGAGAACAACCACAGATGGGGAGCTTGTCTGTAAGATAAGCGGGGTGCTGAGAACCACCAGAGATGGGGAGCTTGTCTGTAAGATAAGCGGGGTGCTGAGAACCACCAGAGATGGGGAGCTTGTCTGTAAGATAAGCGGGGTGCGAAGAACCACCACAGATGGGGAGCTTGTCTGTAAGATAAGCGGGGTGCAGTGTACCGCCAGAGATGGGGAGCTTGTCTGTAAGATAAGCGGGGTGCTAAAACTACCAGAGATGGGGAGCTTGTCTGTAACATAAGCGGGGTGCGAAGAACCACCAGAGATGGGGAGCTTGTCGGTAAGATAAGCGGGGTGCAGTGAACCGCCAGAGATGGGGAGCTTGTCTGTAAGATAAGTGGGGTGCTGAGAACCACCAGAGATGGGGACCTTGTCTGTAAGATTAGCGGGGTGCAGTGAACCGCCAGAGATGGGAAGCTTGTCTGTAAGATAAGCGGGGTGCAGTGAACCGCCAGAGATGGGGAGCTTGTCTGTAAGATAAGCGGGGTGCTGAGAGCCACCAGAGGTGGGGAGCTTGTCTGTAAGATAAGCGGGGTGCTGAGAACCACAACAGATGGGGAGCTTGTCGGTAAGATAAGGGGGGGTGCTGAGAACCACCAGAGATGGGGAGCTTGTCTGCAAGATAAGCGGGGTGCCGAAAAACCACCACAGATGGGGAGCTTGCCTGTAAGATAAGCGGGGTGCTGAGAACCACCAGAGATGGGCAGCTTGTCTGTAAGATAAGCGGGGTGCGAAGAACCACCAGAGATGGAGAGCTTGTCTGTAAGATAAGTGGGGGTGCGAAGAACCACCAGAGAAGGGGAGCTTGTCTGTAAGATATGCGGGGTGCTGAGAACCACCAGAGATGCGGAGCTTGTCTGTAAGATAAGCGGGTGCTGAGAACCACCAGAGATGGGTAACTTGTCTGTAAGATAAGGGGGGGGGGGGTCAAAAAAGCACCATAGATGGGGAGCTTGTCTGTAAGATAAGCGGGGTGCTGAGAACCACAACAGATGGGGAGCTTGTCGGTAAGATAAGGGGGGGTGCTGAGAACCACCAGAGATGGGGAGCTTGTCTGTAAGATAAGCGGGGTGCTGAGAACCACCAGAGATGGGGAGCTTGTCTGTAAGATAAGCGGGGTGCGAAGAACCACCAGAGATGGAGAGCTTGTCTGTAAGATAAGTGGGGTGCTGAGAACCACCAGAGATGGGGAGCTTGTCTGTAAGATGAGGGGGGTGCTGGAACCACCAGAGATGCGGAGCTTGTCTGTAAGATAAGCGGGTGCTGAGAACCACCAGAGATGGGTAGCCTGTCTGAGAGATAAGGGGGGGGGGGGTGCTGAGAAACACCACAGATGGGGAGCTTGTCTGTAAGATAAGCGTGGTGCCGAAAAACCACCAGAGAAGGTGGGCTTGTCTGTGAGATAAGGGGGGGGGGTCAAAAAAGCACCAGAGATGGGGAGCTTGTCTGTAAGATTAGCGGGGTGCTGAGAACCACAACAGATGGGGAGCTTGTCGGTAAGATAAGGGGGGGTGCTGAGAACCACCAGAGATGGGGAGCTTGTCTGTAAGATGAGTGGGGTGCCGAAAAACCACCAGAGATGGGGAGCTTGTCTGTAAGATAAGCGGGGTGCGAAGAACCACCAGAGATGGAGAGCTTGTCTGTAAGATAAGTGGGGTGCTGAGAACCACCAGAGTTGGGGAGCTCTTCTGTAAGATAAGCGGGGTGCTGAGAACCACCAGAGATGCTGAGCTTGTCTGTAAGATAAGCGGGTGCTGAGAACCACCAGAGATGGGGAGCCTGTCTGTGAGATAAGGGGGGGGGTGCTGAGAACCCCCACAGATGGGGAGCTTGTCTGTAAGATAAGTGGGGGCCGAAAAACCACCAGAGAAGGTGGGCTTGTCTGTGAGATAAGGGGGGGGGGTGCTGAGAACCACCAGAGATGGGGAGCTTGTCTGTAAGATAAGCGGGGTGCTGAGAACCACCAGAGATGGGGAGCTTGTCTGTAAGATAAGCAGGGTGCTGAGAACCACCAGAGATGGGGAGCTTGTCTGTAAGATAAGCGGGTGCTGAGAACCACCAGAGATGGGGAGCCTGTCTGTGAGATAAGGGGGGGGGTGCTGAGAACCCCCACAGATGGGGAGCTTGTCTGTAAGATAAGTGGGGGCCGAAAAACCACCAGAGAAGGTGGGCTTGTCTGTGAGATAAGGGGGGGGTGCTGAGAACCACCAGAGATGGGGAGCTTGTCTGTAAGATAAGCGGGGTGCTGAGAACCACCAGAGATGGGGAGCTTGTCTGTAAGATAAGCAGGGTGCTGAGAACCACAACAGATGGGGAGCTTGTCGGTAAGATAAGGGGGGGTGCTGAGAACCACCAGAGATGGGGAGCTTGTCTGTAAGATAAGCGGGGGTGCAAAGAATCACTAGAGATGGGGAGCTTGTCTGTAAGATAAGCGGGGGTGCGAAGAACCACCAGAGATGGGGAGCTTGTCTGTAAGATAAGCGGGGGTGCGAAGAACCACCAGAGATGGGGAGCTTGTCTGGAACATAAGCGGGTGCCGAGAACCACCAGAGATGGGGAGCTTGTCTGTAAGATAAGCGGGGGTGTTGAGAACCACCAGAGATGGGGAGCTTGTCTGTAAGATAAGCAGGGGTGCGAAGAACCACCAGAGATGGGGAGCTTGTCTGTAAGATAAGCGGGGTGCTGAGAACCACCAGAGATCGTGAGCTTGTCTGTAAGATAAGCGGGGGTGCGAAGAACCACCAGAGATGGGGAGCTTGTCTGCGAGATAAGCGGTGTGCGAAGAACCACCAGAGACGGTAAGGATGTCTGTAAGATAAGCTGGGGTACTGAGAACCACCAGAGATGGGGAGCTTGTCTGTAAGATAAGCGAGGTGCTGAGAACCACCAGAGATGGGGAGCTTGTCTGGAACATAAGCGGGTGCTGAGAACCACCAGAGATGGGGAGCTTGTCTGCGAGATAAGCGGGGTGCTGAGAACCACCAGGGATGGGGAGCTTGTCCGTAAGATAAGCAGGGGTGCTGAGAACCACCAGGCATGGAGAGCTTGTCTGTAAGATAAGCAGGGGTGCTGAGAACCACCAGAGATGGGGAGCTTGTCTGTAAGATAAGCGGGGTGCTGAGAACCACCAGAGATGGGGACCTTGTCTGTAAGATAAGCGGGGGTGCGAAGAACCACCAGAGATGGGGAGCTTGTCTGTAAGAGAAGCGAGGTGCCGAGAACCACCAGAGATGGGGAGCTTGTCTGTAAGAGAAGCGAGGTGCTAGTCGTGACAGCTTTGTAAACGATGCAGCAGGTCTTGAAGTGTGGGCCAGCAAGGGGAGCCAATAGCATTTTATCAGAATGGGGTTGATGTGATTATATTTCTTCAAGCTCTGGATGAGATGATATGTGCGGCGGCATGTAGAATGCGCTAAAGAGTGGCGGTGTGGAGCCTGGCAGGCCATGGAATAAGGCATTTCTACCATCAAGATACCAGAGTACGTGGGCTTAAACAGCAGTTCTGAACTCTTTCTGGAAGAAATGATTGGACTTGCTTTAAAATAGAAACCGACTTTGTTTTTTGGCGATGTGTTCCTTGAGAGTGAGGTTGGTGTCCTGTGTTGAAGCATAACTTCACTTTAACTGTATACTTTTCAGTGAATTTCTAAGGCTTTTCAAACACCTGTGAAGGTCTTGAAACCAAAGGAAATCACTATGCCAGAAAAGAACGTGTGACGTGGTCTGAAGCTGCTGTACAGTGAAAAGATTGTGACGCAAACTGAGCCACTTTCAACAGAGAGTAAGGCCTTTACTAACTCGTGCCATATTCCTGAAATCGGCCTGGGTGTGGCTGCACCAACCTGCACCGATCAGTCATTGTGGGGCGGAATCGAGCACCTGCTTATCCAGCCCATGTCTAATCCAAAGTCCCCATCTGAAAGGAGCTGCCCACTCACCGCAAGATACGGATTAGTCACCTTCATCAGAAAGGTACCAATGGTAACTGTCAAACTGCGTGCTCCCAGAAGTGGGACAGTGGGCGAGTGGAGAAGGAGCCAGTTGGCGGCTCTTGTGCATCCAACTCTAATGGATTGACAGACCTTAGCTTGAGAGAGAAAGTGAACTGTAAGAAAGACCGTGCATACAGAGAGTAAAAGGAGTCAGCTGCACCTGAGCCTCATCATGCGGACATCGACCCTAGGAGGGAACCACTTTGGCCATAAAGAGAGAACTGATACAGGTAATCCCCCCACAAGGACACTGAGCTGCACCTTGAGCAAGCTTTGTACCATTTAGTTCTAGAGGAC
The DNA here is from genome assembly GCF_964261635.1 of Lissotriton helveticus. Classification (NCBI taxonomy): domain Eukaryota; kingdom Metazoa; phylum Chordata; class Amphibia; order Caudata; family Salamandridae; genus Lissotriton; species Lissotriton helveticus. The sequence continues at coordinate 500,658,397 of NC_136062.1, forward strand.
ATTAAAGTACTTTTCTTGAAAGTCAAGCTCTGGGGTGCATATTCAATTCTAACACTAATGTTTGTTTGTCGAGTCCTGAGCCTGAAGCACCCCCACACTACCTCCCTGAGAAGCCTGCGACTAATCAGCATCACTATCTCTGAATCAAGTGCTGAAGGGGATGTACTTGTCCAGTTTGCAGAGCATAGTAGGGTGGGCCAAGGGGCAGTGGAGACAAACAACCTCAACCCAGACAGATGAGGCCCAGCTGCCCCTGCTTGCCCCGTGGGTCCACAAAAGGGAGTACTCAACTGTAGCAGTTACGGTCAGAATGTCATCAGGTATGTCAGCATGTCCGATTCATCTAGCCCTTCAGGCACTCCCGTAAGGCACACATTATCTCACCGACTTCTGTACTCCAAATCTAGTTGCTTCCCTTGAACATTTCACAGCTCTTGCCCTCAGTCAGGGACTTTGGTAATATGTTCTCGAGCCTGAAGTCTTAGGCCTGGTCTGCTGGTCTCAACTAGAACAAGCCAATATTCCCCCCCCCAATCATTTTCACCTCAGCAGTCCCTCCTACAGCACTGTCCTTTTCTGATCAAATAGCTGCTTCTATGAAGGTGATTTTGATAACGGGTTAGGCCTCTTCTGGGACCCTGAAACAGCTTCCAAAGTCTTACTAAGAATCGGGGTTTGCCCTGTTAATCCTACCGCATCCGGGGACAGAAACCATTATTAATGCAAACAGCAAGGCGGAGGAATAAATAAACACTATTTTCTGAAGGAAAAACAAATTGATACCTCACGTTGAGCGATAATTCTGTACACTTATTTGATTTGACTTGAATACCAACACCAGAAAGTGTGGTCAAAAGGTAGATTTGTCTTTTAAATAAGACAACACACAAATCAATACATATATAGATACATACACACACCCACAATTCCTTCCTACCTGTTCTCGTGTTGCAGATGCTAAACAATAAACAAACAATACCATTCAAAAAGTAATCTGAAAGGATGGAAAATAGTCCAATACACACTCAAGGGGGATACTTCAACCCTCTACTTAAAAAAGAGCGTGTAACAATTTTGTATGCATATCATTTGTAATCTATTGGCCTCCTCCAAATTGTGGGGTCGACGCGTTTCAGCCCATTCATTTGGGCCCCATCAGGACAAGGGCAAAATTAATTTTACACCTTTAACTAAACACATGGCTGCCTGTCTTAAAAGAAAATGTGGGTGCCTTGAAAACGTTGTTCCAAGTATGAGGAATCGAAATTCAAAGTACAAGTAAATGCGGTGGGTTATGATTGATCCTCCATCGCAATTTAGAAAGGCTTCACAGAGTGGTAAAAGAACTAGTCTCCACAGTGTACGGAAATCAAGTTCTTGTGTTTTACTGGAAATCAAGTATACGCTCGGACACCCTCCGGTGCGGCGTCTTCAGACCAGGCTTGCAGTGGGACGGCAGCGTTCTCTGTGTCTGAAAGGATCCCTTGACCAAAGTCAACAACTGTCTATGGGACTTCAAGCATCAGGAAAGCAGTGCCGGATGGTTGTAGAACCACCAGAGTCAATGACAAAATAGTAATACTTGTAATATAGCAAAATAAGGGACAGTTATAAAATTAAAAGGACCTCAGGCCAAAAACAATGGCAGGCAGTCCACCAAACACAAGTCTAAAGCAATAACAGAACTGCATCTTAGCCAAGTCTTGGTGGACAGACAGATGGACTGCACGGAAGGTCCACCACCCTCCACTTGGTACAGACAAGGGTTGCAGGGGCCCTATGAGCACAGCCCCATCTTCTGGTATTTGATCTCTTACCTCAAAGGTAGCTGCGATCTGGGAATGTGTTAGTAGCCTGTCACTCCAGGGTAATGTTCACTGATTTTGGAGTAAAGTGGTAACAAGTGAAAAGACAATGATAAGCACTTTGCCTGTGCAACGGTAAGGGGTTGTATGATTGAACAACTACCTCTGGAATCACAAGTGCCTAAACCACGAAGGCTAAACGATGACCAAATCCTAACCACTATTTTTTGAACCATGAGTTACTGAACCACGTAAAAAAATTCTATTGACAGCGAATCTAGAAGCAGGAATATGGTTATTGTTTAGTATGCCCTTTATGAACGGTCGCTTTCAGTAAACAATTATTTATATTTTTTTAATTAAAAACCTAATATCTTTGAGTATGCCACTCTTAGTGTTTTTGTTTTTTAACAATACTGATATTTACACGTAGACGCTCATCTCTTTTTAATGACATTTTCTACAATGCTACTAACCGTTAATCTCAGACTTGAATTAAAGAAAAATGTTGCTGGTGTTGAGGTTTTATTTTGGAAAATATATTTTCACTTTGTGAACTTGGCCAAGCTGTTTTAGGATGGTTTCTTCAAACATGAAAATACTCACAGCAGAGGCATTCCTAGAGCTGCAGAAACAATGGCAGAAAAGAGAAAAGAATGGAGGAAAAGAAATTAAGGAATCCCGCAAAAAGGGCGATTGTAGTGATGAAAAAGAACCTGCTAGTATCAGATATAGAAATAGGAAGTCCTAAAATGATAACATATATTCCAGTAGCTGCTCGATGCAGGATGCCACATCAATTTACTTTTATTTCTGATCACAGAGTTATATAATCTGAACAACATGTGCTAAATGACAGAGATCATACAGAATGACACTTTGAAGCTGGGGTGTGGAAATGGTCATAACTAGAATGCTTACTAAGTTGGCGGCATATCAAATGGAAATTTAAAACCAAATGCACTATTTAAAGCCATTACAAAAAACGTCAGCATAAAACAGTTGAAAACATTCCTACAGTGCCATCTACATCGTTGTTCAGTCCGTTTCCCACGGTAAGTATGTCTTCATATCTTCAACAAATAGTATTTTAACCTACCAAAAATTCAAAGGGCGCCCATCTTGACACTGCAACCGCATCCTTCATAATAAGAAAGGTTTAATCCACTGCTTTGTCCCGAATACTTCGATAGAATCGTCCATCCTGCTGCACCCCCATCAAGCCTTCAACGTACAGATGCAGTCTTTTCTCTAACCAGATACGTCGCATGGTAGCCTATCTCCAGTTACCCTTGTGACACCTTCCCTCACTGCACTCGCTCTCAGAGGGCGGGCCCTGAACCTTTGTTGTTCTCGGTCTTACATTTTAGGAGTTTCCCTGTAACAATGTGCTCAGCCCACTTCTCTTAAGGCAGGGGACTCCTTTGCTCGAACCTTCTGATCTTGTGTATCTAGTTGATCTTAACAGTCAGTTCACCTCCTCTGGTTTCTTCCTTTTTATGGAAATATCTGGGGTGTGAGGATGGCTCGCTTCTTCATGAACACATACACCCTTGGGAAGCTGCAGCCTCCATCCAATATCTGCTACACAGAGAACATCAGTGGCCGCCAGCGGATGGAAGGACAGGATGCAGCTACCAGCCAGGGAGTACGCAGGGAGTACGTGGGTACAGCAGGGTGCAGCTAGGGAGCACGCAGGGAGTACGCGGGTACAGCAGGGGGCAGAAACTCAGCTCAAAGTGAGGGGCTAGCACAGAGAAAGAGACAGAGTAGTGGCGTGGCCAGGATGTAAGGCCTCATAGCCATGATGTTGATAGGCTGATGTGAAGGCTGTTTGTGTCAGGGCTTGCGTCTGTAGGCTCAGTATTTGGGAATGAAGGTAAATAAATGTGTCTGAGAGGAGAACATGTCCTTCCTTGTGAGATCACTGCGCCTTTCACCCACCTGGGGAATCCATTTCACTGCATCTTCTCTCGGAGCCTGCATCACCCACTGGGTACCGAGCTTCATTTTCTGTGGCTCTTAATGAAAAGACAGAGGTGGCAATCGCAGGACCTGTTAAAAGGAAGCAAAAAAGATGTAAGTAACCTGCAGCTCTAAAGTGTAGGCGAAGTATACCAAGAACAGCAGCATGGCACTAAGGAGGCATTAGAAAGGAAAATGCTACTTACCAGTATGCATCTGTTCTTAGCATGTAGAGCTGCAGAGTTAGATCGCCACCTGGTGTTGGGCTCAGATGACTGCAGGTTGTTGTCTTCTTGGAAGAAGTCTTTGTAGTCACGAGATAGGTGACTCCTCCCTTGGACAATACTGTGCATGGGCATCGGCTCCATCCTTAGATTGTTTTTCGCCATGATGGGAAATAATGGAGTTAGTATAAGTAAAGAAAAAAGGATGTCCATGCGTGTGCATCTAAGTAAGATGAAAACTGGAACGAATACAAGTCCCGGGGAGGTGGGAGGGCGTGTACAACTCTGCAGCTCTACATGCCAAGAACAGATGCATACTGGTAAGTAGCATTTTCCGTTCGAGGCATATGAGCTGCAGATTGTACACTTAGCATTGATTGTGGAGCAGTGTCTCCCCTAGCAGTGGTCGCTTGTATCCGTTGCAGTGGTTTGAAAGAGAGTTTTAAGGACAGCCTGGCCTACTGCAGCTTGCTGCTTGGCTTGCACATCAACACAATAGTGTTTAGTGAAGGTGTGTATTGTAGACCATGTTGCTGCCTTGCATATGTCCTCTAGGGGGATGTTTCCTAAGAAAGCTATAGAGGCTCCTAGTTTGCGAGTGGAGTGCGCTCTAGGAGGAACTGTTAATGTACGTTTAACTTTTATATAGCATATTTGTATACACTTTACAATCCACCTTGCAATCCCCCCTTTAGAGATGGGGTTGCCTTTGTGTGTAGGAGAGAAAGATACAAACAGTTGTTTTGTTTTTCGAAAGGATTTAGTTCTATCTATATAGTATAGAAGAGCTCTTTTAACGTCTAGTGTGTGTAAAGCTCTTTCTGCTACAGAGTCTGGGTTTTGGAAAAACACAGGTAACTCTTCAGATTGATTTAAGTGAAAAGGAGTGATGACCTTTGGAAGAAATTTTGGATTAGATCTAAGAACCACTTTGTTAGGATGTATTTAAAAAAATGGTTCTTGTATAGTGAAAGCTTGTATCTCACTTACTCTTCTAAGAGAGGTAATAGCAACAAGGAAATCTGTTTTCCATGTTAAGAATTGCAGTTCACATTTATGTAGAGGCTCGAAAGGGGGTCCCATGAGTCTTGTAAGGACAATGTTCAGGTTCCATACTGGAGAAGGCGGCAAACTGGGTGGGAATATTCTTTTTAATCCATCCTTGAATGCTTTGATTGCAGGTACTCTGAAGAGAGACAGATGTTGTCTGTTTTGTAAATAGGCTGCAAGGTGCAGGCGTATGGAAGAATATGCCAAATTAGACGTTTGTAGATGTAAAAGGTAACAAATGATATTTTGGATGGAAGCATCCAGGGGATCAATTTGATTATTTTTGCAATATATTGCGAATCTTTTCCATTTAGCGGCGTAACACGCTCTGGTAGTGGGTTTCCTATCCTCTTTAATAATGTTCATACAGTCTGGTGGTAGGTTTAGATAACCAAACTAAGACTTCAGGAGCCAGATCGCCAAATTCAGTTGGTTTGGGTCTGGGTGTCTGATTTCTCCATGGTTCTGTGTGAGCAGAGATGGTGTGAGGCGTAGCTTTTGATGTGGAACTAGAGAGAGTTCTAGTAGTGTGGTGAACCACGGTTGGCGTGCCCATGTGGGAGCTACCAGGATCAGTTTGGGAGACTGTTGTCTGAGCTTGCGCACCACCAATGGAATCAGTGGGAGAGGCGGAAAAGCGTACGCAAATCTGCCTGACCAATTCATCCATATCGCATTGCCCTTGGACAATGGGTGTGGAAACCGGGCGGCAAAGGCTGGGCATTTTGCATTTTCGTGGTAGCAAACAGATCTATGTGTGGATGACCCCACCTTTGGAAGAATGGCTGAAGAACTTGTGGATGTAGTTCCCATTCGTAAATCTGCTGTGACTGCCGACTTAACAGATCTGCTATCTGATTGTGAACTCCGGGAAGGTGTTCTGCCAAGAGATGTATATTTTGAGGAATGGCCCATCTCCAAATGTTCTGTGCGAGCTGGGACAGTTGCAGAGAGTGTGCCCCCACCCCCCTGTTTTTGTATATAGTACATGGCTGTCATATTGTCCATCCGGATTAAGACAGCCTTGTTTTGTACTTGTAGTTGAAAAGTTTTGAGTGCTAAGAATATTGCTAGCAGCTCTAGATGGTTGATATGGAACCTCTTTTGTTGATTGTTCCATTGACCTTGAGTTGTATGATGTAAGAGATGGGCTCCCCATCCTGTGAGAGATGCGTCTGATGTGAGCACTACTTGTGGAACAGGTTCGAGGAACGGCCGCCCCTTTGTCAAGTTTTTGGTGTTCCACCACTGCAGAGAGCGATGCGTGCGGCTGTCCACCAACACCAGGTCTGTTAGTTGACCTTGAGCCTGGTTCCACTGTTGTGCTAGGCCCTCTTGTAATGGACGCATTTGCAATCTTGCGTGTGGTACTATGAAGATGCAAGATGCCATCATGCCTATTAGTCTCATGAAAACCCTGGCTTGCAGAGATTGTTGGTGTTGAAAAGTTGCGACTAAGGCTTGAATGCTCAGTATCCTGGCTGGACTGGGATACGCTAGGGCTGTAGATGTGTTTATTGTAGCCCCAAGATACTGGTGTACATGAGAAGGCTGCAGGTACGACTTGGTGTAGTTGATCGTGAACCCCAAGTTGTGCAACGTTTGAATTGTTTGATGTGTGTTGGACACATTGACTGAATGTCTTGGCTTTTATGAGCCAATCGTCTAGGTAAGGGAAGACATGTATCTGCTGTCTTCTGAGATGTGCTGCTACCACTGCTAAGCACTTTGTGAACACGCGTGGTGCTGTTGTTACGCCAAACGGAAGGACTTTGAACTGATAGTGTTGTCCTTCTATTACAAAGCGATACAAAAGGGGATGATGGACGGAGCGTTTGAGCAAATCAAACACTCACCCCCAGTCAACTGATCTGGGTTTAATCCATCACCGTTCTTTAGCCCACTCAGCCACCCCATTTCAGACATGGCCATATGCAAATCAGTCTGACCCTGTGCCTCATTGGAACAGTCCAGCCCGAACTGCCAAGTCATGTCTTCCATGGACCGGAAACAAGCATCCTGGGACCGGTTTCGGATTCATAATCCTCATCAGCCAGGCTATCTTGAATAGTATAGTGCTAGAACTTCTTGTTGAAGCAGAGTCGGGTGGTCTGTAGACATTGGACGCTGCCTGGGAGGTATGTGTGGAGGGGTTGCTGTAAGTTAAGTTAAGTTCTTAGGTATGTGTGGGGGGGGTTGCTGTGAGTTCTAGGAAGTAGCCATGCTGGATAATCTGTCTCACCCACTTGTCTGTTGAAATGGAATTCCAGACAGGCAGGAACTGTGTTAGTCTGCCCCCTACAGGAGTGGAATGCTGTGGGGGGAGCGGAGGGGAGTCATTGTTTAGTGGTGGAAGAGGATCGGTTGCTGTTGATACCGCGACCTCTTCCTTTGTTATTGTTGCCTCTGTATCCTCCTCTAAAATATCCCTTGTTAGAGGACGTTTGTGTGTGAGATTTGAAAGATGTAGTAGTGTCTGCTCCAGTTTGTTTGGAGCCTCCTCTGTAGAAGGAGCGACGAAAGGAACCTCTAGCTGGTGTGGACTATAAAGCCCCCATAGACGGGGCGGTGTCCGTGTCTTTCTTCATCTTTTCGAGTGCAGTGTCTACTTCTGGGCCAAATAATTGGTTCTGATTAAATGGTTGGTTCAAAATGGTAGTTTGCACTTCCTGTTTAAACCCGGAAATGCGTAACCACGCATGTGTTCTGAGTATGACACTGGTATTTACAGCTCTAGATGCTGTGTCTGCTACATCTAGTGCACATTTTATTGAGGCATTTGAAATTAACTTGCCTTCCTGTATGAGGTCAGTTGCCTGAGCTTTATACTGATCTGGGAGGTGGTCAAGTAGTTTCTCTAATTGATCATAATGAGCCCTATTGTAACGAGAGAGGAGGGTTTGTGTATTAGCTATACGCCATATGTTAGTGGCTTGTGCAGCTATTCTTTTACCTGACCCATCAATTACTTTGGATTCTTTGGCAGGTGGGGGTGCTTTACCCGAAGTTTGAGAATTTGCCCTTTTCCTAGCATTGGACACAACTAATGAATCTAATGGTAGGTGACCTTTAATGTAGACTGGGTCTGTGGGTGCAGGCCTATATTTTTTCTCACTTCTAGGGTTTAAAATTCAAGTGCGTACAGGGTCTTTAAATACCTCTGGAGTATGTTTGATTACCCCTTTAATCATGGGAAGAATTTGAACAGACCGCTGTGACTTTTCAAAAGTATCTAAGAGAAAATCCTCCTCAATCTCATCAGAATGCATGGGGACCCCATGGTAAACAGCAGCTCTGTTTAACAGATGACTAAAACCAATGTTATCCTCTGGAGGGGAAGGTTTTGATGGGTATAACTGCGGGTCAGTAATATCAGGCGCATTTTGTAGGTTTGGAAAATCCCATATAACGTCATCGACGGGCTATGAGAAAGGCTCATCTATATTGTCCCCTCCACCCAAACTGTATTCATCATCATTCTGCTGAGATGCATGTGATGATAAAAAGTGGAGAATGTGCAGGAGAGATTTGAGGTGATATGTGAAGAGGAACAGGGGAAGGAGGAGGAGGTATAGGAGAGGGAGGGTGCATAGGGGATGTTGCACAGTCCTTTTTCTTGGCAGGAACCACAGGTGTGGGTGGTGCATATGCTGGTCTCTTTTTATGAGGTGTAGTAATTACATGACCTGTTTTTGGGTCGATGTAGATCTTCTTTTGTCGAGGATCTGGCAGGAAAAGTTCCTCCTCATCTACAACCTTCTTGGGCGTCGATTTTTTTCGATTCCAGCCGAGGTTGTTTTGGTTCTTTAGCCTTGGGAGGTGTTATAATGTCCTCTGGCGTAAGTTTTGGTGCCGAAGGTGTTGGTTTCGGCTTGGTAGGCAGGTTCGAGGGCTTGGTCACATTGGAATCAAGCCTTGCGGGCTTCGGCATTGAAGAAGGTGTTTTCGGAGTGGAAGCTGGTCTCGTCGGCTTCGAGGCTTCGGACGCTGGCTTCGCACTTTTATGTTTAGAAGTGGACGGCTCCGGAGCCGGTACTTCTTTCGGTTTCGGAGCTGGTACTTACTTCTTGTGGTTTCAGTGCCGATACTTCTTTAGGCTTTGGTGCCGAGAGGTCTTTTGGTTTCGGTGTCGAACCATCATGTGGTTTCGGTGCTGAGCTATCTTTGGGTTTCGGTGCCGATGGGAGAGGTGGCATTGGCACGAGCAGCTTGCTCGGTGTCGAGGCACTAGAAGGCTTAGTTATTTTCTTTGGAACGGGCTCGAAGGCGGGGCTTTAGAAGCGGGTATTCGGTCTCGAGTGCTGACCTTTGTCTTCGGTTTGGGAACTGTACAGGGTGCAGGGGCAATAGTACTCACGAGCTGACCCGATGGAATGGAGTCGTCTGCCTCTGATACGATCTGGAGATCAGGCGAATCTTTTTCGGGAACGAGCGGAACCTCGTCTTCGAAGATATCTTCTGGTTCCGGAGCTGCTCTCTTCATTTCGTCGACGGGCCCTCCGATCCCGGATGGTTTTCTTCGATCGGAAGGATGCACAAGCTGTGCAGGTCGACTCGTCGTGTTCCGGCGATAGACAGAGGTTGCAGACCTCGTGGTGATCGCTATGTAGGAACTTTACTTGACATACCGGGCATCTTTTGAACGGAGTCCTGTCCATGAGGTGTAGGCCGCACGGCGTCGATAGGCCCAGCGGCCCGCGTCGATGACCGGAATCGAACTGATGGCATCGAAACTATTGTAGTCGATGTCGAAGGTAGTTTTTAGAAGTTTGAGGAAGTTTTGCGCTTCGAGGTGCTTGAAAAGTGTTTTTCTAGCCGGAGCGTAGAAACTTTCATCCGAACCCAGTGGCAGAAAAAAACAATCCAAGGATGGAGCTGATGCCCATACGCAGTATTGTCCAAGGGAGGAGTCACCTATCTCGTGACTACAAAGACTTCTTCCAAGAAGACAACAACCTGCAATCATCCGAGCCCAACACCAGGTGGCTAAGTACAATGCTAAGTGTACAATCTGCAGCTCATATGACTCGAACAATAAGGATACACCAGCACTTTCTGTGCAGTGATAGCAATCTCCATGAGCCTCCTTCGAGAGACAGACTATAAGATATAACAAGACTTCTAAGAAGGGTTTATTAAGACAATCTGAAACCCAGAGGCAGTCGGACCCGAGCCCACTGCATCAAGAGGAGGAAGAGATGGGCTACACACTATGGAAGGGCTGGCACTTGGAACACTTCACTGGCAGGACGGAGAGAAACGCTGAATGTCTACTGAGGGACACACTATGGAAGTGCTGGCACGTGGAACACTGCACTGGCAGGACGGAGAGAGATGCTGAATGTCTATCGAGGGATGTTCCCTGACAAAAATGTTAACAAGTTACAATTGTGAGAAAGTGCTCTTTCTTGCATGGTATGCCCCCACTTTTTGCTGAATTGCTGATGTGCTTTGACAAAGTGTGCCCTGGGCTCCTGCCAACCAGGTACCCAGGGCCTGTGTTCCTTCCCTAAAACTGTGTTGAAGCCTAAATACAATTGGCATCTCTGGCCACGTGTCAGCCCCTGGTAAATGGTACCACAGGTAACCAGGGCACTGTGACCAGAGAAGGCCCCTAAGGGTTGCAGCACTTATTGTGCCACCCTTAGAGGCCCTGTACCCTGACATTCACACACTGCCTTTGCAGGCGGAGTGTCTTGGTGCAGAACAAAGTGAAGAGCAGACATGGCACACATCCCAGTGTGCCATGCCCACAAACACACTGCCCTGGCATACTTCAGTCACCCCTCTAGCTGGGTGCCCTATGCCAGTGGTGTGGGCACAGGTGCATGAGCCCGGTGCACCTACAGTACCCAGGGTCATTCCTGGGCCCTGTAAGTGCAGTGATGCCATTAAGAGTATATGGTGCTGGGAGTTTGCCATCACGAACTCCACAGCACCATAATGGCTGCACTGAAGACTGGGAAGTTTGGAATCAAACTCCTCAGCACATTAAACCCGCACTGATGCCAGTGTGGGATTTAATGTAAAATGCACAACAGAGGGCGTCTTAGAGATGCCCCCTGAAACTCGACCAACTTCTGTTAGCAGTTGCCCCTTCCTCCAGCTCCAGGTCAGGGGGTACACCCTGAACCTGGCCCTCCAACCCAGGGTCTGTACCCTTAGGCTGGGCCTGTGCCTGGCCACCCAGGACTTCTGGGGGAGTACATCAACCCCCCCAAGGGAAACACACTCCTCATGAGTGGTACGAGAGTCTGCCTGGCGCAGGTCTCCAGCCTCCTGTCCACCTGACAGAGCATGAAGACCCCCCAAGACCAGAAGTGGCCTCACCAGGGTCAGTCCTGCGGTGCTCCGACTACAGAGCTGGCAACCCCTGACCCACTGGTCCTTCCACTGGGGACTGCGTCCCCCTCTCACCCCTCTCTCTGTACTCATGCCCTCTCCTTACTGGAGAGATGCTGCCAGACACCAGAGCTGGTGGAACGCTGGTTACAGCAGTCTCCCCCAGCTCAACTGACATCTTGGGATCCCCCTCAGGGGACAGCCTCCCGGTACAGACCAGGCCCCCCTCCTAGTGTCCCCTCATGGCACCAACTACGCCTTGAGACTGGGTTTCGGGCACCTCTGGACACAGCCCACTGCCACTCCTTCTCCTCTGAAACAGGGCGTGGGACCCTACACCCCTCCCACAACTCTGGGACCTATCTGGGTTACCACAAACCTCCCCCACCACACTGGGTTGGGGAAAACCTGATCCATCTCCTTCAGGATCACCCGCAGATGCTTCTCCAGACACTCTGGGAGCCACCAAAAGACCTGCCTCCAGTGCAAGCTCCCTGGGGTCAGAGAACTTACACTCCACCGGGTGTTGGCATAGCTCTGGAAAACAGGGACTTAAAATATGCTCCCCAACAATTGGATCACACAGCCCCCCACAGAGTTGTTAACCAAACTACCCTTCACCTCACCATCCAGTGCCTCGGAAAAGTGCCCCTCATCCTTCTCACGAGACTGGTGAGACCGTGTCTGACTGTTGCTGTCTCAGCCCACACTCTTCTGGCTGGTCTCCATCCTCACTTACCAGGGCTTCTATCATGGGGGAACCCCTCTCCCTGCACCGCTCATCTTGAGTCAGTAGAGCGTCCCTCCCACTACCAGGAATATGATCCCCTGTGCCAGTTCTGCAATCCACCCAAGGGACACTGCGCACCACTGGAGTAACCTCGGAATCCTAAACCCCCTGGTGTACGTCCACCCCCTCCTTAAAGCAGGGCCCCACATCTGTGAGTGCGTGTACCTCGTCCTCAGTACTGGACACTACATTTTTGCTGCCACCATTGGAGCTGGATTCCAGCTCAAACCCAGCCGAGCTCACTTCCTGAGCTGCACACTTTTTCTCTTCAGCTAAGACTTGTACCATCTCCGCGCACTCCCGGTCTAGCTGCCTCAGCCTCCGGTCACGAGCACAAATCCGATTCCTTTCCTCACGAGCCCCTCTTTCCCAGAATGTTTCCACCTCAGGGCCACTGCCCTCTTGGTATTCTGGATCCTCCCCCTCAGATTCCTCCTCAGAGCCATCTGTTAGTGTTGCTTCCCAGCGTAGCACCTCATAGCTGTGCAGGGCTGCCTCAAGATCCTGCCTTGTGGATCTCCTCTTCACAGGCAGCCCCCTCTCTTTGCAAATTACGTTTAGTTCCCTCATCTTGTAGATGGACAGATGCCAAAAGTTGATTTCTATTTTGCTAAGGCCCCACAGGTGCAAGAACTAACCAGAGTTCTACAACCAAATTCCGAAGGGAAACAGGGAAAAACAGTATGTGCTACATAATGGTCTGCAATATGGTAGTAGTGCACACCAATCACTGTAGGTCAAGTGCAAACACAAGTCCTATCCTCACCGCTGACAACCAATGTTAGAAATGAGATTTTTGTAGGCTAGCGCATGTGCCAAAGCCAGGCAGAAACCACCACTCTAGTCAGGATAAGTGAGTTACACTCCAAAAATAACCCCTTCTCACCCCCTTGATAGCTTGGCACAAGCAGTCAGGCTGATCTTAGAAGCAGTGTGTAAAGCATTTTCACATAATCAACAGTAATAGTGTGAGCACTACAAAAGGACACCACACCAGTATAGAAAAATATCCAGTATTTTGATATACTTAAGACAAGACCAAAAACAATAAAAAATCCACAATACAGTACTTAAAAATCTTCAGTTATCAAAATATGCTTGAAAAACGGTTCCTTGATGTTGATAGCTCCATCCGGGGCTATCGCGGCGTTGTAAACAAACAAATCCAAACAGTTCTGGCTGACCGCAGCGTGCGGGCCAGCTGTGGTGTCGGGAAGACCTGCAAACAGTACCGTATAGAAATGCAGGTAGTCGGCGACCTCACGTTGAGCTTCCGAAAGCACAGCATACACATGCGTCATTTCCAGAGGTCGGTGCAGGAGTCGTCGGGCCCTTGAAGTCACACGCATTGCAGATCGAACTCCTCTCTGATGAAGTTAGGAGCACTACCATCGGCAGGCGTCGAGTGCTGCGGTGCGAAGTGCAGCCGTGCAGTGCCCTCAGGTCCCGGTGCAAGTAGCGGCTCAGTGGTGGTGTCAGATGGTGCCCTCGGTGACACCAGGGTCGCGGTGCAAAGTGAATGCTGTGCTCGTCGCAGTGCTGGCAGGTCGCGGTGCAAGCAGCAGCGTAGTTGCTGAAGCGCTGTCGTTGGCTGACAAACTGGAGTCGATGGCGCCGGCAGGCCAAGGTTGCGGTGCGGGAGGAGGGTGGTGCGTCGTGTAACTTTACGAGCAGTGCCCTCGAACCACGGTGCAAGCAGCAGCACAGATTTTGGTGTGGAGTGGCGTTATCGGAGATACCAAGGCGTCGTCGTGAAACAAGGCGGTTCGGGGTGCGTTGCCCACAGGTCGCTGTGTGAGCAGCGGCTCAGTGGCGGCATCAGCAGGCGTCGTCGGTGAGACCAGGGTCGCGGTGCTGTGTTGCAGCGGTGCCCTCTGCGGTGCCTTCAGGACACTGAGTCGGCAGCGGCGTCGTAGATGGCTTCGGGTTGCTCTTTCCACTGTTGCAGCACAAAACACACAGTCCCTAGTGCTGAGGGCAGAAGAGCTTGAAGTCTTTGCTGTTCCTGAGACTTCTTGAACAGGGGGTAATCTCTACCTCAAGCCCTTGGAGAAACTCACAAAAGTTGATTGCAGAAAGTTCAGTCCAGGCCTTTCACTGCCCACGACAGAAGCAGCCACTGCAGGTCAGCCCAGCAAAGCACACAGCAAAGTGGTAGTTCATCCTCACAGCTTCTCCAGCTTTTCTTCTTAGCAGCCTTCTTGATCCAAAAGAGTTCTAATGTTCAGGAGCCTGGGCCCCAATATTTATATCCCAAAATCCTTTGCTCTGTTAGGCAGGGTGTCAGTGCCCAGCCAGAACCAGTTCTGCCTTCTTTGGTGCGACTTCCTGGCAGGAGGTGGAGACGGCATGGTCAGATGCAGACCAGCCCCTTTGAGGTGCAAGGAAATCTTCTCTCCCTTCCTCAATTGCTGCCCAGGTCTATTCAGCCCTTTCCTGACCCACCTAGACTATCTGGAGCCTCTCCGGCCCCCCAGCCTTCTGTCATCCAAAACCCAGACAGGCAATCCACATTCCAGCAGAGGCACACAGGATGACAGAGCAAGAAAATACCTACTTTCTAAAAGTGGTATATTCAAACAAAGAATGTAAAAATTAGGAAATGGGCTGCAATTCACTATCAGGACATGCGACTCATTAGCTAAGGTAGCTGAAGGTCGACATGTTTCAAGCCTAATTCAGTCGTGTGAACGATCTAGTGGCTTTTCTTCAGGGCCATAAAAACCTAATCTACACAGTGACTGGGGTTTTGATAGAGGAGTTCATTTGTGTTACTCGCAGCCACCTATACTTATCTATGGATCAATGTAAGTACATCAATTTTTGAGACGACCCACTGAGGGTAAAAATGTTGTTGAAAGTTGGGCTGAAACCGTCAACATTATCGGCGCCCTCTTGCTCTCCTTAAACCTTTTGTGCGCGTAAAACAGCCGCCATTTTGGGCACCATGGCTTCCCTGCTCTCGCCGAGAGCCAGCGCGCCTCTCTCTCCCTCCTAGCTTCGCTGACAACCCCCCTGCCTGCACCTGCCGCGAATCATAAAACCCCTCTTCGGCGCTGCTCTGCCCCAGGCCCTCGTCCTGTTCCCAGCGCAACACCTCCCTTCTTCCCATTTATGATCCCCGGCCCTTTGATGCAAACCCCTTTTCCCCGTGTGCCCGTTTGTCTTCCCCGTTCCCAGGCCGACACCCAGCTCTGCCGATACCAATCCTTGCCCCTCCCCGTACAATAGAAAGTTTCCCCCCAGCAAGGGATCCCCGGGTTGATCAAAGCCCCCCGCCCTACGAGATCCGATCGAACCCCACACACTCCGTGAATCGGCGGAATATCCAGCTGCGCGATGATCATCACCTGTTGTGAACGGGGCAGGGACTTCCACTGTAACCTTGCGTGGGAACGGGCTGGGAAGGGGGATTCTGAGGATGTCTTTCCATACATCAAAGTATCGACGAGAATGTGTTACATGCAATAAAGAGATAAACTTGTGTATAAGAGGCCAGGCCTCAGGGATGCAGTTAGAGCACCTCAGAACGATACCTTCTGTCCGTTTCGTTGTGTTCTCCTCCGGAGAGAATAAAAACCTTGTTTCCTGCCTTCCAGTCTCCAGCGCCTGCCTCTTCAATAGTTTAACTTCTTTGTGGGTTCAAGAGGCGACACCGCCGGGCAATACTTAAGGATCTTATATTCTGGTTGGTAGTGCCCCCCTTATTTTCAACAATTGGCGACCCAAGCGTGGGGCCCATCAGCGACCCATGGATCCAGTGGGAGAGGTCCTGACGACAAAGTGAACGACTGCAACGATCGGGAACGCGTCTGTCCGATAGACCCTCGTCTGACAGCCGATCATCCGAACTTCACTGGTTCCGAACAGACCTCTCTCGAGTGATCTACGGTCCTGACGGAACCATCAGGAGTGCCGCGAGGATAACGGAGAAGAGAGGACGATCGGGCGCTGGATTCGGAAGACAAGAAACCGTCCATGCGGTCCGGGTAAGGTCGTGTAATCACGACAAGTTGCGAAATGATTGCTTGATTGCTTGTTTGTTTAAAAATACTAGTATTGCTCTCTTTTATTTATTTGGAGATTCACTGTCTGCAAACGGAGAAACAACGGGCTCTCTCTTTTGCAAGCAGTGGAGGATAGGTAGGGCAGCAGCCGTGCTTATTTTTTCTCCCCCACTCAATAATCACTTGAAACTGAACTATTGTTCGCAAAACTATTGTTTCCTGGAGATTCCCTGTCTGCAAACAGGGAAGAGACCGCCCTTTTTGCAGATAGTGAAAAGGGTAGGTAACGCAGATCTTTGCGGACCTACTCATTCTCCCCATTGTTATTTATTGGTCTTTTGTTATTTTGATCCATGAGGTATTCACTGCCTGCAAACAACGTAGAATAGAAATATTCTGTCCAGTCTTTGCACCTAGTGATAAGATAGGCAGTGCTGACTTTTTAGTCCCTCGTTACGAGCCGTCATGTCTGTCTTCTCCCCACTGATTAGTAGCCTGTTTAGCCCGGACCGCCTATTAGAGATGGACCATCCAGCCCCACTGGAAGGCACCCCTAATAAGGACATGTTCATGAAGCATGGATTGACCGCTATAGCCTATATTATTATTATTATTATTATTATTGCAGGTTTATATAGCGCTAGGAATCGACTCCCGGAGGAGTATCTCCACGCTTCGACCGCTGGGGAACCCGTCCTGGCTCACCCTGAGAGATGGTCCCTGATGGGTATCTCTAAGGTGCGACCAAGCATCCCCGGCGGTCTGAGGGGGCCTTTGTGAAGATGAGGCAAGCTGATGCCCAGAGTTGCCGAGTGTGGTTTCTGACTAGAGTAGGCACCGAGGCGAGAATTATCGAGTCCGCTGACCCTGGTCCACGACCCTGCCGCGTCGGGAATCGAACCCTGGTCCCGGGCCGTTCTCTGCTTACGGGTCTGCCGCCTCTAACCAGTGAGCCACACTTCTCCACAATAGTAAACTATGGCATAAATATACAAAAAAGGGTCAAGAAAGTCAATGGCCCCTGATAGGATCCTTCGATGATGATAAAATAAAAACGCTAGAAACTGCCCTGGGTAAAAACAAGACAACACCTACTATGCTTGACAGCTTCGGCATGTGGCGAAAAGAAACTGAACAACGTAAAAAGAAAACTGAGAGTAGGTTGGAAAAAGAGCTGCGAAAAGCAGCCCACCTAGCTGCTCAGAAACTAGAAAAAGAGATAAAGGAAAGAGAGAAAGCTAAACAGAAACTAGAAATGGAAACGCCAAGCCAGTGTCCGGTTAGAACCCCCTCCATGCTCTACCCTGATTTACCCTCGAAACAACGAGCCAATGAGGACCTGCTGTTAGGTCCTCCTATCATCTACATGCCCCCTCCATATGCCCCTTCTCAACCCTTGGCGCAGCACGCGCCACCCCCAGGTACAAACGAAGGTACCGCCACAGCGTCTGCCCCAATGGCCTCTGTGCCAGCCGAACCCCTTGTATTAAAACCCGCATCAACAACAACGTTAGACGACCATGAGACTCGAGGGGCTGGCCCTGCAAGAACAAACAGACTAGACAAAGATGAGCGAGCGGGGATCGACAAAATAGCAAGGACACTGGTAGAAAGAAAGGATGATGAAGAGTACATCACAGATATGTTCAGCTCGTATACAGGGAGTCACAGACGACATTTTACCGTACGACTGTGTTATCATGTCTTGAATGCATACGAGGACCGATATCGAGACAAAGGTCCCGAGAGCCTAAGGACTCTGTACCGGAAGGTCGATATCGGGGATGAGGGCGAGTGTGATGTGTCGGACCTCCTTACGCGTACGCTTGAGGTTTTCCGCCACCTCACTGAACGAAAGCCGGGAGCTAAATCCACAGCCTCCGTAGTGACCGAACCACCAACCGAGCAATCTAACACCATGATGCCGATACGTGAGGCTGCCCCTTACTGGGTTCCTCCTCGGGGTACAGGGACTCACGATGATGCAAACAACCAAGATGCGAAGGGAAGGGTAGTGTACAACTGGGTCTACCAGCCATGGGACCGGCAAGAGATACTGACATTCCGGAAATCTCTACCCGACCTACGTAAAAACCCCACTGCCTTCTATACTGAAATTGGGTACAGCCCTGGGCTCAACGATTATGACCCTGGCTGACATCGACTTGTTCTTCGGGTTATGTCTACCAGCTGATGTGTGGAAGCAAATCCGGAAAGTCGACCACCTTGAGCTGTTTGGACATACCTGGTCACAACTCGATGACCTGGACAAACAACGGGGACCAGGACAAAAGCCGTTGAAATCCATTCTAGACCTCCCAGATAAAATCGTAGAGAAATTAAAAACCCTAATCCCAGAAAAGAAAGTGGACTGGTCGATAGTAACAGCCTGTCGCCAAAAACCCCAGGAGGATGTATCGGAATACTTCTCCCGGTTTGAAACGGTGTTCTCCGATTACAGCGGCCAGGACATGACCACTGCAACCGGACACCATCTGTTTGTCCAGAATTATGTTAAGGGCCTATCATCGGAAATCTCCCAGAAACTACAGGCCAGCGAGAGTAGTTGGGCAGCCTCCAAACCTACAGCGATTCTCCAAATGGCCCAATATTATGAGCATCAGAAAAATGAAAACGATAGGGCGACAGAGAAAAAGAAGAAGGACTTAAAAGAGAGGGTGATGATTGCCAAACTGCAAGGGGTGACTATAGGACGAGACCAATACCGGGGAAACTACCAGACAAACGTCCCTAAGACTACATTTCCCCAGGACCGCACTCTGACTTCCTACAGTGGACGCACAGACCTTAGAGAAGACCAGTGCGCTTTCTGCAAAGGGACTGGCCATTGGAAATCCCAGTGCCCAGTTCTTCTGGAAATGATCAGAAACAAAGACCCCAGGGATGTAGCAAACGGACCGAGACCTAAGGGACAACAACGAGGGCCCCCAAATGACGCGACTAATGACAGATCAAGCAGACCAAATACGTTCGATCGACCCAGGCAGAACCAATATCAACAATCTGACTATGACGACACTCACACCTTCGCATAGGACAGCCAAGGGCGAGGGAGGGATCCAGTCGAGCTCTATGTTGACCAGCATGGCCCTTATGTCACTGCTAAGGTCCTGGGTACCAAGTCTCCATTTCTGGTAGACACTGGCGCAACACGTAGTGCGTTATCTAAACGACTGATTCCAAGGGCACCCTTGTCTGGCTCACTCATAACATCGACAGGTTTCGATGGAACGCCCTCCACCAACCCTTTGTCTGCCCCGATTCTCTTTGACGTAGAAAACAACACCACCGACACCACGTTCTTGCTTTCCTCCAATAGCCCTGACGCCATTATGGGACTTGACTTACTGAAACACTTCCGAGCGACGATCAGGTGTTCTCAAGATGGAGTTCGAGTGTTTCTTTACGACAACCCCGTTCTGCTTAGACATTGCTCCCCCCGACACATGTTTTCCATCACCGACGTTGACGCGTCCCTGCTTGACACTCTACCTCCGTATCTGTGGGCCAAAGCGGATTCGGACGTAGGGCGTATGTTAATTTACCCAGTGCACATTACTGTCCGACCAGACGCAACACTCCCAAAACTCCCACAATATCGGATATCGCCAGAGGGCGAGAAGGCATTGGTAATGATTATCCAGTCACTGATAGACGCAGGAGTGGTAGAGGAAGTGGTTAGCAACGTTTGCAACAGCCCTATCTTGCCCATTATCAAGAAGCAGGGAGAGGGAGATGAGAAAGCATACCGTTTCATCATCGACCTCCGAGAGATCAACAAAGTGGTGGTACCCCAGTACCCTGTGGTCTCAGACATCACCACCATCCTGACCTTGATTCCATCCACTGCCACCACCTTTTCCGTCATCGACCTCAAGAACGCATTCTTCTCCATCCCCATCCACCCAGACAGCCGATATCTCTTCGGCTTTACCCTAAAAGCCCGCTCATATAGGTTTTGCCGAGCGCCTCAAGGCTACACGGAAAGCCCTAGCATCTACAGCCAGGCCCTCAAAAGACAACTAGACCAAGTCCAGTTACCCGACGGAGTGGTGTTGGTACAATATGTCGATGACATCCTTTTGGCAGCCGACACCACCCCTCTAGCGGTTACCGCCACCATTCAACTCTTGCACTTCCTTGCGGAAAATGGCCACAAGGTCTCCAAGAAGAAGTTGCAATTCTGCCTACCCCAGGTCACTTACCTAGGCCACCTTTTGTCCAAAGATGGAAGAAAACTCACCCCTGATCGAATCCAAACCATT
The DNA here is from genome assembly GCF_964261635.1 of Lissotriton helveticus. Lineage (NCBI taxonomy): Eukaryota > Metazoa > Chordata > Amphibia > Caudata > Salamandridae > Lissotriton > Lissotriton helveticus. Next base: position 500,678,866 of record NC_136062.1, read on the forward strand.
CTAGATACCCCTGTCCCTAAGACCCAGAAGCAGGTTCGCTCCCTATTAGGTCTCACCTCCTTCTGCCGACAATGGTTACCAAACTTCAGCCTCGTTGTAAAACCACTGCTTTCTCTGCTAAACAAAGACGTCCCTTTCCCACTCCCTTGGACTCCTGAGTGTCAAACTTCCTTCACAGAACTGCGAGATGCCCTTTGCTCAGCCCCTGTCCTGGGTACCCCTGATTACAAAAAGCCCTTCTCCCTTTACACTCACGAAAGGGAGGGGTGCGCTTTATCTGTCCTGACCCAGGCCATCGGCCCTAAGCAACGACCGTGCGCTTACTTCTCTGCCACTCTTGACCCTGTCGCCAGAGCCTTGCCTGCCTGCCTTCGAGCTGTAGCTGCTGCTGCAGTCTCTATCCGACAGAGTGAGGGGATTGTACTCTCGAATTCCCTCACGGTACTGGTACCCCATGCAGTCGACACCCTCCTGAACCAAACCAAGACGCAACATCTGACGAGTGCACGACTGACTGGATACGAACTGACCTTGCTTGCCCCCCATATCACCCTGAAAAGATGCACCACACTGAACCCAGCAACTCTGTTACCCTTGCCAGAGAACGATCCCAATGTGCACCCCGTACATGACTGCGTGACTCTTACGGACGAACAGACCAGGAGTAGGGTCGATCTCAGGAACACAGCTTTCCCTGACCCCGACGGGGAGTTGTGGGTGGACGGTTCTTGCATCAAACTCTCCGATGGTACCACTTCCGCTGCCTATGCAGTCACCACGGCTCGAACTGTAGTAGAAATAGCCCGCATCACCCAGCGATCTGCCCAGGCAGCGGAACTGATTGCTTTGACGCGAGCCTGCATCCTGGCAACAGGAACCACAGCGAACATTTACACCGACAGCCAGTATGCCTTCGGGGTGGTTCACCATTTTGGGCTCCTCTGGAGGGAGAGAGGATACTTGACCTCACACGGCACACCCATTTTGCACGGGGATTTAGTCTCCGCCTTAATCGAAGCTGTCCTCCTCCCCAACAAACTTGCCGTTATCAAATGCCAGGCACACAAGAAAGTGACAGACATTATTGGACAGGGAAATGCACTAGCCGACATCACCGCCCGAACGACAGCTGAAAATAGAACGACAACACATATGTACGTGACCAGGTCACAAGTAGAAAACTGGACTGACGCCAAGGACACAATTAGAGACATACAAACGGCTAGCACACAACACGAATTGACTGAATGGACACGGGTGGGATTGAAAGACGATGAAGGCTGCTGGCGGACAAAAGACACGAACAGATGGTTGCTACCTGATTCGTACTTGATTCCCATATTAACCATGGCACACTCCCCTGCCCACATAGCATCAGCCCCCATGATCGAACTTGTCTCCAGGGTTTGGCACAATGACAAGATCCCAGATTCCGCCAAACGCCTGGTCCAACAATGCTTAATATGCCTGCAACACAACCCCGGGAAAGGAACTGTAGTACCCCGGGGGGGATTTGGGGTCCCAAACCACCCATTTGAAGTCCTGCAGATGGACTACATCCAGCTAGACAGATGCCAAGGCCTGAAATATGTACTCGTCGTGGTGTGCACATTTAGCAAGTGGGTGGAAGCATATCCAACCCGTGACAACACCGCTATGGCCACTGCAAAGGTTCTGTTAAAGGAGTTTTTCCCCCGTTATGGCCTCTGTCGTGTTTTATGGAGTGATAATGGCCCCCACTTTGTAGCCAAAGTTATCCAGCTCATCCTAAATGGGCTGGGTATTAAACAGAAATTCCACGCAGTCTTCCACCCTCAATCTGCTGGGCTTGTCGAACGACACAATGCCACACTAAAGCTTAAACTGGCCAAAATAGTGGCTACGACGGGCCTGAAATGGCCAGACGCCCTCCCATTGGCATTGCTATCGATGCGCTCTACCCCCACCCGACATCACTTAACCCCTTATGAAGTTGTCTTCGGTCGACCCATGAGCGTCTGGTCTGCCCCGAAACCAACTTCCATTCATGACGTTCCGGACGTCCTAATGTCTGATTATCTGTACAAATTGACTGAAACTTTGTCTGTCCTTCATCAGCAGGTGCAGCAGGCCATCCCCGATGCTTCCAGGGGTCCGGGTCACGCCATCCAGCCGGGGGACTTCGTGCTGATCCGAAATTTTCAGCGATCAAAGAGTTTGGAACCCCGGTGGACGGGCCCCTGGCAAGTGCTGATCACCACTCGGACCGCACTTCGAGTGGAGGGGAAGAAACACTGGCTGCACGCTCATCACTGCAAAAAGGTCTCTCCAGCCCTGGCCACGACAGACACCGTCAACACCCAAGAAGAGCTCCTGAACCAGGACCGACCATCGTTGAACTGCTACCCTGATACTGAGACACTTGAACTTTCAAAACATCCTGACCCCACTGTGCCATCTCGAGAAGGGTATTTCCTGCGTCGAAAGGAGGGAGCTTCGGCTAAGTAGGCCACGGACTAGGTTAAAGGATCTCAGAACGGTGACCCAAACTACCAAGGGTTACCTGGAGAGAAGCTAAAACTAAGTCTGTGGTCCTGCCCACTACCGAGCACCTTGAAGACGAAGATGATGGAAGCGCCAGATAAGAAGATGATGGAAGCGCCAAATAAGAAGCCGACGGAGACAGCAGGAAATACCCACTACAGAAATCCGAGAACAGACAGACTCCATAGCTCAAAGACAATTGCACTCTTCATCGTAATCCTCCTCTGTTTTCTCCTCATGACTACGCTCTGGATTATGGAAGAACACGCACCTGCTCACGAAACATTCCTAACCACTGCTCAGCCTACCACCATGAAGGAACATTATCTAATTTCGCTCTCTCCTCAACTAAGAGAGAGGCGAAAGGAGTTTTGGAACAACTCTTTCGTGCAGCTACTTCACCAGCACAATCTTGCCACCAACACCACCAACTGCTGGATCTGTGGGTTGCTACCCCATGCCACTGGACATTCAATACCATTCATCCCTTCACCCTTCTCTGTCCACGGCTCCTGCCTTGCCTGGCTGATCCTCCTGCAAGAGAGCTATACGGGCAATGCCACCTCCAGCAGAACTGCAGCACATTCTTCTCATGGGGCCGGGCGAAACAAGACAAAGACACACTTCTGCCCGCTGACCCCCAGCGACTCGATCCAAATGGACATCCCGGCTAAAGAACGAATCGAAATGCAGGTGTTCAACAATCCAACCAGACCCACCTTCTCCTATCTGCGGAAACGAACGGCTGCCACTCTGACTGTGGCCCTGTCGGTCATCAACGTCACAGGCCACATGTGTGTAGAAGGACTTGGGACACAGCTGGTGGGTCGCAGCGCTTGCCGCTTTACCAGCACTCTGGATTCCACGGATCCACCTTCCTTTGTGTCATCCCCAAACATGTATTTCATCTGCGGCACGAAGGCCTACACCTGGCTCCCCAAAGGCTGGGGGGGCACTTGCTACATCTCCTTCGTCCTTCCTCCAACTTATGTGGCCCCAGCGAATCACCACAGGCAAAAACGAGCCAAAGACGTTGAGCAAGCCGACTCAACAGGGGCGCAGTTCCTCGATGCTATGAAAGGACTCGTCCCCCTCTGGGGCCCGATGGCAAACAGCCGTGCCATCCGACATTTGACTCAGGCAGTCGAGACAACCATGAACATCACAGCGGGCATCTTTGCCAACAACACTGCCGAGCTCCAAGCGGTCCGTTTGGTGGCTCTTCAGAACCGCCTCGTTCTAGATGTGGTTCTGGCGGACCGTGGAGGAGCATGCCGCATTATTGGGTCCAGCTGTTGTACATACATACCGGACAACTCACCCTCAGTGTACAAAGCCATCGAACATCTTCACAGACTCTCTTCGGAAGTTCACCAAGAGCAAGAAGAATGGTCGCTTGGTGGTTGGTTCTGGGACACCGTCAAAAGCTGGGGCTGGAGACTGCTCACCATTATCCTGATTCCCGTAGTTGTAATATGTGGCCTATGCTTAGGAATTCAATGTCTGCCACCTATGTGTTCTTTATGTGCGAGTTGTATTTTTCCCAAAACTGTGGACATTGGAAGCGAACATATGAGAGCATTGTATGATACCGAAGTTAGGAATTTGATGAAAATTGACATTGAGTAAAGCAAGGTGGCTAGATATGTTGAAAAGGGGGGACTGTTGAAAGTTGGGCTGAAACCGTCAACATTATCGGCGCCCTCTTGCTCTCCTTAAACCTTTTGTGCGCGTAAAACAGCCGCCATTTTGGGCACCATGGCTTCCCTGCTCTCGCCGAGAGCCAGCGCGCCTCTCTCTCCCTCCTAGCTTCGCTGACAACCCCCCTGCCGCGAATCATAAAACCCCTCTTCGGCGCTGCTCTGCCCCAGGCCCTCGTCCTGTTCCCAGCGCAACACCTCCCTTCTTCCCATTTATGATCCCCGGCCCTTTGATGCAAACCCCTTTTCCCCGTGTGCCCGTTTGTCTTCCCCGTTCCCAGGCCGACACCCAGCTCTGCCGATACCAATCCTTGCCCCTCCCCGTACAATAGAAAGTTTCCCCCCAGCAAGGGATCCCCGGGTTGATCAAAGCCCCCCGCCCTACGAGATCCGATCGAACCCCACACACTCCGTGAATCGGCGGAATATCCAGCTGCGCGATGATCATCACCTGTTGTGAACGGGGCAGGGACTTCCACTGTAACCTTGCGTGGGAACGGGCTGGGAAGGGGGATTCTGAGGATGTCTTTCCATACATCAAAGTATCGACGAGAATGTGTTACATGCAATAAAGAGATAAACTTGTGTATAAGAGGCCAGGCCTCAGGGATGCAGTTAGAGCACCTCAGAACGATACCTTCTGTCCGTTTCGTTGTGTTCTCCTCCGGAGAGAATAAAAACCTTGTTTCCTGCCTTCCAGTCTCCAGCGCCTGCCTCTTCAATAGTTTAACTTCTTTGTGGGTTCAAGAGGCGACACCGCCGGGCAATACTTAAGGATCTTATATTCTGGTTGGTAGTGCCCCCCTTATTTTCAACAATGTGGTCTCTTCGAGTATTTTGCCTAGTGACAAGCTTATTAGCGTGGAACTCCTGTATATGAGCACACTGGAAGCCCTACTCACGCCGGCGGCCTCAGCATTTTACTATGCCAGTGATACCCAACCCTGACCACGGGAAGCCAGGCAGAATGTTTGGTCCCAGTGTATCCTTTACGTGATACCAGAGACTGGCTCCATACCGTCTTATCCGGGGAAAGCACTGGTCCATGCGCCAAAACAATGAGGCACTTTTAAAGGTTCTGGGCAGGATCATGATAAACCGAACAATGGAGAAGAACCTCGCTAGGTTAGAGGTTTTCCTGTAGTTGGTAATAAATTATGTGCTATTTGCTGTATACACATCTCGCCTAAACACATTAATTGTGGTTCGGCCAATAAGTTGTACTGTTCCAGAGAGAAGATGTCTGACTGTATCAGTAAAAGGCAATTCAGATTGGGTGCAAGTAGTAACACAAGAGTAAGATAGACAATTAAAGGCTGGCAGCAGGCTGGCTCAGCAAGGGTCTAACAGATGGCTTGAGGGCTGAATAAAGACCTTCCCTCCCTTTGGATGAGACAATCGTCTCCTCTATTCCTGAAGAAGACCCAGCTACAGGGCCATCTACCGAAACTCTTGGGTCTCCTGGAGAGGGCATGGCTATATTGTATGAGATAATCATCTCTTCTATTTACTAGTCCTGAAGAAGACCCAGCTACAGCGCCATCCACCGAAACTCTTGGGTCTCCTGGAGACAGCAAGGCTATATTGTATGAGATAATCATCTCTTCTATTTACTAGTCCTGAAGAAGACCCAGCTACAGCGCCATCCACCGAAACTCTTGGGTCTCCTGGAGACAGCAAGGCTATATTGTATAAGACAAACATCTCTTTTATTTACTAGTCCTGAAGAAGACCCAGCTACAGCGCCATCCACCGAAACTCTTGGGTCTCCCGGAGACGGCATGGCCTATATTGTATTCATTGCAGACTCCCAATCATGAACAACACGTTTTTACAATAACTCAACCATTTTGCTTTCCGGCTCCTCCTAACCAGGCTTTGAAACAGGCTTTTCACACAGTGGGTCTTCACTGCAGTGCAGAAAGAATGTGGGATGCCCCATAAATGCAACTGTGACTTTTCTAACATCTGTTTTTAAGGTAATGTGCTGTACATAATCAGGCACAGGTTTACGTTAAGCAGGATCACCATTATGGAAATATCAAGGTTAATAACTACTGGAATACCTAATAAAAGCGGAGTTGTAATACACCAGAACAACAGAATACTGCTACCGGAACAGAAAGACGCTGAAGCTTGGAAAAATGATGAACTGAACCCTATTCCTGTGCTGCTTCGTTTTGAATGTGAACATTTACTTTTCTTGCTGTATTCTGAATGTGCGTTAACTTTGCTAAAAGTAAATTTTTAACACAGTAAACAACAAAAGTGCAAATAAATGGCTGACCCACACTCAGCACCAGACCCCGTGCAGGCCCTTACAATGTACTGCTTATATATTAATCAATCAATCAATCAATCAGTATTTGTATAGCGCAGCACCGTCCCCCCTAGGGGTATCTGGGTGATGTGTCTCCGTCGAAGAGCCAGGTCTTGAGTTTCTTCCTGAAGTCCGCCAGGGAGGGTGCTGTACGGAGGCAGAGGGGCAGGGTGTTCCAGGTCTTGGCCACGAAGTAAGAGAAGGAGCCGCCCCCGCTGCAGCTGCAATGGATGCAAGGGGTGAGTGCGAGAGCGAGAGAGGCGGAGCACAGGTGTCTTGGAGGTAAGTGGAAGTTCAGTCGATGGTTGATGTAGGATGGTCCCTGGCTGTGCAGGGCCTTGTATGCCTGTGTGAGGTTCTTGAACCGCCATCTCTTCTGGATGGGTAGCCATTGGAGGTTTCAGAGGTGGGGGTGATAAGGGTCCGTCTGGGGAGCTCCAGGATACGTCTGGCTGCGGTGTTCTGTATGGTCTGGAGTCTTTGAGAGCTGGGTGGGAATTCTGGTGTAGACACTGCTGCCCTAGAGGCTGCTGGTGACAAGGGCCTGTGTGACGGTCTTTCCAGAGTTATTGAAATCCATCTGAAGAGTCTGCAAAGCATGCGATGAGTGTGGAAGCAAGAGGAGGCAGCTGCGGTGACTGGTTGTTTCATGCTCAGTTGGCTGTCGAGGATGATGCAGAGGTTGCGTGCATGGTCTGTCGGTCTGGGTGTTGGCCCGGGTTCCGCTGGCCACCAACTGTGGTCCCATGCGTAGGTGTTCTTCCCGAAGATTAGTACTTCTGCTTTGTAAGAGTTGAGGTAGCTGTCCCTCTCCAAGTGTATTCGTAATTCACAGAACGATGTAGATTGCCACACTGATAAACCCCGGTGCACTTTGTTTGCGGAACTCCAGCACATTCCCAGTTTACAAATTCCATGTCATTGAAGACTGCAGAATCTCCGGACACTCTCTGTTTACGGACACCAATGCATTTCGTGTTTGCAGAATCTCTGTACACTTGGTACACACCGCAATGTTTGTCTGCAGAACACCTGTTGATTTTGGTTTCAGATTAGCTGCAGGGTCCTAGCTTGATGAAGTACATTCCCGTTCCCCGTTACAGCATTCATACATGAGAGGCGATGCCTATACACTCTCCGTTTGCAGATCCCCAGTACAGTTCAGGTTCCAAGCACTGACAGTTTACAAATCTCATTATACTCTAAGTTTACAGAATCCTGCGCTGGGAAATTCCTGTGCATTTACTTCCCTCCTTCACCTGAAGCAGGTATATCTTGGAAAGAGACAGCTTTTATTGCTACATCTAAAGCCAGTTCTGCCATCCCAGCTCACTAATTATGCAGTAGTAACGAAGGTGTTGTGGAAAAGTAAATTTTGCCATGTTCTGTGTCCCTACGCGTTCCCCATCTTATGCTATGTGTGCATGATTAATATGCATATGTATCCCCCATGTTTGATTAAAGACGCAATTACAGTTGTGTCCATCCCTAGTATGCTAGTTTCCAGTTCTCGTGAATACTACGAATATTAGGCCTATGTAAAGATACGTTGCCACGTTTCTCAGTGTGCACGTTATTTCATTGTAAAGTCCCCGTTTCTAGGCCTCAAAAGGGCCCGGACACCAGATTCAGCTCCTGTCTCCTGAACCCTCGCTGAGGAGCGATACAGCCCCCACCTGTATCCTCGACCCTTCACTTACTTCCTGCCTCGCAGTGCCCGGCTCGGCCTGGCTCTGCCTATGAGTCTGCCAAGAGTATGTTATGATTCTAGTTATCAGTCCAGCCCTCCTTCTCTGCATTCCTAAGCTACTGAATCGCATCAATAGTTTCAGTCATCGTCTAGCCTTTACGTCTCCATGTAAGAGAAATACTGTATTAATGGTCATTTAATATTCTTCATCACGCACTACATGTAGAATAATGCATGCTCCAGTCTTAGAGTCTGTTAGCCTCTCCCCTCCTGACTCTTAGTTTATATCAACATGTCCTCTAAACATTAGATACTAGATAGGATTTAGGTACATGTCGCCCTGACTCTCCAGACTTCAGTCTTTACTCCTAGCGCAGAGTTCATAGCCCCCAGCTTCTCCTAGTAACACGTCATTGTCAGTTTGCGCGCACCATTAGGTTAGAGGTCCCGGCTCCTTAGGTAGCCCCCTCCATGTTTCCGCCCCATTTATGACATATTCTGTTACGTTTACATCACATGTCCATGTATACGCCTCCTGTTACACCCACTTTCACCCTTATCTTTCGCGACTGCTATTGACCACACCCACTGCTCCGCCTACTGTATTCACTATAATGCAATTGTTTTAGTATATATATGTTGTACATTGTTATTAAAGTTAGCGCGCTCATTCCCTGTCCCCCCCTGCAGGGCCCTGCCATCCTGTTCCCGTGCAGGTTGTCCTGTTCCTGTCCTTTATGCTGTATTAAACCTGCAAACTCCTACTACCTCGAATCTTGACTCTTATTTATTGAGCTATCTGTTATTGCTATGTCCAGTCAAACCTAGATCCGGTATTATTTATTTATATACCACATAATGGCGCCCGAACAGGGACTTGCCCTTTCCCCACGCGCCGGTGAAGCCACGCCGGCCCCCTGACCCTCTGCAGCCGTGACGGAACCATACCGTGCACGTGCAGATATTTCTGCTTCAAGTATCCCTCAGGCCCACGGAGGAGACGGAGGTGGCGGTCCAGCATCCAGACGAGGCGGTGGAGGAACGCGGCGAGTCCCGACCAGAGCCCAAGCCGAGAGTCCAAGGTCCGAGGTATCCGGAGGCCCACCCGTAACTGAAGTCCGAAGTTCGTCCGTCCGGCGTCGAAGCAGTCCAGTCCAGTCCGAGGCCTTCCGTTCTTGCTGCCCGGTGAGTACCGTTGCTGGGGTAGTATCTAGACAGGGTCAATCTAATTGACTCTGGTCCGTGGGTTTTGGTGGTACACAGACCCAAAACGAAGTGTCCACTTCGGTGGATGCGGGTCCTGACGTGTCTCTTTATGAGACCGGTAAGTTTCGTACTGTTTTAGCAGTGCATCTAGTTTCTGTTCTAGTCAGTTCTGTTCTCGAGAAGATTCATGTATTCTGTTTTCAGTATTCCAGGTAGTATTCTGTTCGAACTGTTATTTTAAATGTTCTTCATGTATTTTTAATGTCGTGGTACGAAAGTGGTGTAATTATCGTGTTCATTGTGTATTGTATTGTGTCTAGATTACAGTTCAGTCATGCCGCTATTTTCCAAACTACGTCAGTTGAAAACTAGAAAAGGTCTGTTAGAAGCAGCAGTTCCTGTCCCGCCTAGGGACAGTCCAGGTCATTTTATGTATCAGAAGCATGGCATAAGTGCCATATTATATCTAGATTTATGGGTAGAGTATACCAAACAGTTAGAAGAAAAGTATAGATGGCCCGTATCAGGTACATGGGATGCCGAGTGCATCATGCGAGTAGAAGAAGCATTATGGAAAAAGAAAGCCAGACAGTCACAGAAAGATGCCATCGAGTTATGGCGCAACGAATCTCATAAAAGAACCGAAAAAGAAATCAGAAAGTCAGAATTAAGTAGAGAATCCTCAGAACGAGCTCAAGAAAGGGAATTAATCGAGATAGGTGAACGAGTTAAAACCGAACAGTCAGACAGACAGAGGCATGCCCTCATTAAGGGTATGTATCCTCTTCTTGCCGAGGGCTTGCCAAAAGCGACCCCGGAGGCATCCAGTAATTTTCCGCCACCATTAGTTCCGACCAAGCTACGTCACAAACCGACCGCAGCTGATATTTTTATTTCGTCCTATTTGGACGACACAGTCCCAGAATATACAAATCCTGTTCCGCCAGCTCCTGTAAATAATGTAAATCCTGCTCCTCCAGTCACCGGAGTACCTGTTACGGTACCCCCGGTCCAGCCCACATTACAATTTCCCGCCGCGCCAATACGAAGAGTATCAGTCGACGATTCTAGTTTAGGGGCCGCAGGAGGAGGTCCTCCTGGTACCCCGCCACCACACCAACGAGTAACGTTAGTCGAGTTACATGAAAGTGCGTTACAGCGTACGCCCAAATATAAGTCCGTTGCAGATATCCGACGAGCTCTTACTGAATGCCGCTATGATCCAGTTGCAGGTGATGATAGTACGGTTATATATTCCATCCGTGTAAGACGGGTGACCGGGTATTTGGACACCCTACCGAATATGAAAGAAGATCTAGACAGGATATATCGTTTCATCCGTACAGGGGATGATCCAGAAAGTATTGGCGAAGCCATGTCTCAAAGGAAAGCTGAGATCCAGCTCATGCTATTAAAGTTTCTGATTAATTGTTTAATAAGAGAACAAGATTATCCGACCAAAGATCCGGCCGAAATGAGAATCCTGACAAGGTGGAGTGATAATATAGCCGAGGGTAAGCACAGAACCATCAGTAGTATAGAGAGTATGTACAAGAAAATTCGTAAGGAAATAATAAAGTTACACGAACAACGTAAAGCAGCACAAGTAAGCGAGAAAGAAAATGACTCTTCTACAGAAGAGGTAGACGACGAGAATCCCGCCTGTTGGACCTGGGCCTCTTGGCAGGGTCATCCCTAAACTTTTTGCCTTCCTCCAATACTCTCTCTGACCTGTTTTTGTTGGTTTAATGACTCTGGGCACTTTTACCACTGCTGACCAGTGCTAAAGTGCATATGCTCTCCCTGTGAAAAGTATACATGTGATTGATGTCCATGATTGGTTCATTGGATTTACTGTCAGTCCCTAGTAAAGTGCACCAGGAGTGCCAGGGCTTGTGAATGCCAATACTGCTAGTGGGCCTGCAGCGCTGGTTGCGCCACCCACAGAAGCAGCCTTAAAATGTGTCTAGGGTCTGCCATTGCAGAACCTGCGTGCAGTCTGGTACTGTCATGCTGGCTGGGCAAGTGCACACACTTGCCAGCCCCTAAACCTTCCCTTAACTTCATATTAGTCACCCCTATGGTAGGCCTAAGGGCAGGGTGCATTGTAAGTGTAAGGTAGAACATGCCCTGATGTGGGTGGCATGTTCTAATAGTGAATTACTGCCAAATTCGTTTTTCACTATTGTAAGGCTACCAGTTCCCTTCTAGGCCAGATGGGCTGCTGGAATTATTACACTCTATAATCCCAGCAGGCTCAGGGAACATGGTAGAAATTAATGTTTAGTATGCCTGAACTCAGAATAATAAAATACTTCTTTTAGTAAAGTTTATTTTAATATCCTGTGTTTGCAAATGCTACTTTTAGAAAGCTAGCATTTGCTTGTCTAACTATTTCAGCCCGCCTCTGCTTTTGTGTGTATCTGACTGTCTGAGTTGTGTGAGTGACAGGGCTGGGAGTTGACAGGTTGTGAATAGCAGGATGACCCCTTAGTGGGTGGTGGGAGTTTCCCCTGAATGATGCATCAGGCTGTGCTCTGCCACCACAATGCTGGCTCCGCCCTCCTGGGGAGCGACTGATGACTCAGCCTGCACCTGGCCCAGGAAGGACCGAAGCTTGTCAACAGAGTGCTCAGGCTGCCCCTGTCTTCACAATGCCGGCTCCGCCCCCCTGGGGAGCGGCTGATGTGCCTGCCCTCACACTGAATGCAGAAGCAGAAGTACCCACCACAAGTGCTCAGGAGCTGAGAGCAGTTATGCAGAGGCCCCCCTGGCCAGTGAGAACAAAAGAAACTGTGTATAAAAGTAGGAGCCCTGCTCCTTGTAAATTAGAATCCTGTTTTACCACGAAGGACCTCTGCCCGCCTAGAAGGAGAAGAGACGCTGGGAGAACTGGCCTGCTGCTTGCCTTGCTGAGAAAGGAGAGGAAAAGACTTGATAAGAAAAGACTTTGCTGCTTTGTGCTTAAACATTCTCCAAGGGCTTGACTGAGCTTGCCCCCTGACCTGAGCCACAGGACCATCTGGCTCAACCTGCCTCTGCTCGTCTGCCGGTAATTAACCGGGATATCTACTACTGCCGGAGCTGTGACCTTGGTGCCCCCCAGCCCCTCCCTGAGGCCGTGACCGACTGTGTCTCCTCGTCCCCGCCGAGGAAGAGCTCCGCTCCGTTGAGCCGCTCTCCCCCCGCTGAGGAGATCGCTGTGTTGACCGCCTGGAAGGCTCGCTGCTGTGGTGCCCCCCAGCCCTTCCCTCAGGCCGTGACCGACTGTGTCCTCTCGTCCCCGCCGAGGAAGAGCTCCGCTCCGTTGAGCCGCTCTTCCCCCGCTGAGGGGATCGCTGTGTCGACCGCCTAAGAGGGCTCGCTGCGGTGCCTCACCCTCCCGCCAGAAATCCTGTGCCGGACTACAACAGACCCAGGGGACAGACCTCCGCTGGACGGACGCCTCGGGTGCCAGCCTCGCTCTGCCTGAGCCGCTGGGCACCTCGCCTCTGTCACCGGAGAAAAGCCGCCACTGAGACTGCCATCGGGCTCGTGGCCCGCAACGTTCCTTGACCCCCTTTGTTGCCTACCCTGTTCCCAAGTGCCCCCCCGGCCTGAAGATCCGCTGCGGTGCGAGCCGCCCTTTCCCGCTGACTCGCACCGCTCTCTCTGCCTGCCTTCAGCTCGGCGCTGCGAGAGCGCTCCAGCCCCTCCCGCTGGAATCCTCTAGCTGTCGGGTCCCGCAGGCTGCAATCTCAGCCCCGGCACGAGTGACTGGGGCTGCACTGGGTTCCTGGGCCTTCCCTCCCCCTGGATAGCCCTGAGGTCGGTGTCTCCCCCCCGTGTGGGTCCCGTAGACCAGGGGGGCCATCCGCTGTCAGAGACCCGGCCGGGCCGATCGCGCCTCACGCGGGAAGCGTGAGACTTGGCAGGGCGTCGGGATTTCACCCGTCTGAGGCGCCGCGAAGCGCGGCAGAGTGCATAACCGAACCCCACAGGACCTAGAGGGGAGGAAAAGTGCACAATCTGGGCAGAAACGAACAAAGACTCACGGGAACACTGTGGAATACAACTTGAGATAAGAACAGTGCATTTTTGAACTACAACTAAAAGAGAGCTTGCCTATTTACAACCTGTGGGCATCCAGAACCGTTATTTGATCTTGTGATAAGTCTGTTCTAAAGAGTATATTTAATTTTTACATAAAGAAGCGTATTTTTATATACTCACAGCCTGGTGTCCATTTGTGGGGGGATTGGTATATTTTACTGTGTGTGTGTCTACAAATGCTTAACTGACTAACGCCTGGAGAATCGCCTTGGCTGCTCACGCCACGCACCTAGAGGGTGAGCAAGGGTAATTCTGAAGGGTCATCCTTTGCCCTGACTTAGAGGAGAGGGTCCCTGCTTGTCACAAGTACTTACTTGCGCCAACCAGAGACCCCCAATTCTAACACCGCCAGAATAGCGTATGTAGGAAAATCGAGATTTCCAGACCGCCATTTACGCCTAGAACACAAGAAAATCTTTCATCATCCAGCACCAGAACAAGGTTCTCTGGAACAAGTATTTCAAGCTACCGATCACATTCTGAAATCACGAATCGGTTACAGTGAATTAAGTACTATGCATGAACAAGAACTAGCCCGATCAGCAGTCCGATGGACTACTGATTCTACCACTTTTCCAGACGAAATAGTGGCACAAATGTTTCTGAAACTGCCCCCAGCCGAGCAACGACTGATGGGTATGTATATGATCCAGCACCTCATTACTCTGTATGAGGGTCAGCACTCTGATCCAGGTCCGTTACACGATGTCCTGAACGAGTTACTCCAGTATAGATGGAAAGGTCTAGGTACCGATTTAATTAGTGTCATTCTAGAACAGCGCCATAAATATAGTATGTTCTTGAACCCGCATTTTGTTCATGTCTCACCCCCAGAAAGTAAACCCTTTTACATAGATAGACAGAATCCGTTACGAGAAGTACACCCAGTCAGGACAGCAGATGGTGAAATGCAACGAGTATTTGTTTACACTCCGATTACAAAGATGGAACTCTTAGAGATGAAGAAATTAATTCCCTGTCATGACAAAGATCCAGCAGGGTTCCACCGAGAATTAAAAGACATGCTCCGTATGGGAGAATATACGTATCCAGATATTATTAAAATGCTAAAGGTCCTGTTGCCCGCAGGGGTATATGAAAAACTCAAGGAAAAAGAATGGGAGGTGGGAGAGAAAAAGATCGATTGGGCAGTTCTAGAAGCTGAAGATAAGATACGAGTACCAGGTACCGGTCTTGGAGAGAAATGTAAAGAATTACCAGAACTGTTAATACAAGTTTTGCCAAGATTATTAGCAACTAAAAAGGAAGACTGGGATGCAATCTCAGCCTGTAAACAGAAACAAGACGAAGATACTAGTGATTTTTATTCTAGATTTGAGAAATGCTTTATTATTAACAGTGGCCTCAAGACAAGTAGTGAGTCATACCCTCATCTTTTTGTTACTAAACTAGTCGAGAATTCAAGTCCACAAGTTAAGAACCGAGTTTTGAAAGTCGAAAGTACCTGGCAAGCTAGTACCCCGTCCCAAATGTTACAGATGCTTCAGTATCACCAGAATAGAATCAGAGAAGAGCAAGATCATGAAAGGAAACGTATGAAAGACACGAAAATGAAAGTACTAGTTGCACAATCTGTTCCTCAAGACAGTCAGAAGAGGGGTCCGAATCAAGCCAGTCATCCTGCAGCTCCCGTTAAAGGGACCTGCAATTATTGTAAACAGCCAGGTCATTATATAAACGAGTGTGCAGTTCTGAAACACAATATAGCTACTGGTAAGACTAAAGAAAGACCACGTCCGCCTAGACAAGAACAAGTTTCACAGACTTCTCAGCCACAGAATGCACAACAGACAGTTTCAGCACCGCAGCCTATTGCTGCAACACAGCACGTTACACAGCAGATGTACCAGTATGCTCAGACAGAGTATCCAGAGTATCAGCCATATTCATGAAACAGCCTAGAGAGGGAGGTAGGCTTGCCTCTCATCGAGATACCTGTAGATCAAGAGGGTCCCTATGTTCATAGTCAAGTATTAGGGAAAGACAGAAAGTTTCTGATTGATACAGGGGCAAGTAGGACCACCATTAGTCACGCCGAAGTTCCAGGGGCTCCGCTCTCAGGCTCTAGAAATGTTTCCCTTGGATTTTCAGGAAAGCCTATTGTAAACGAGATATCTAAGCCAGTTACTCTAGAAGTAGGTCCATTGTCCCGCACTACCGATCTGTTACTTACGAAGTCATGTCCAGAAAATCTGTTAGGTATTAAAACACTGAAAGAATTAGGTGCAGTTATTTGCTGCTCCCCAGAAGGAATACGCCTGTTTCTACGTGACTTCAAGGGTCACTATGTATTACGAGATTTTGATCCGAGATTGTCCAATGTTCCGCAGCATTTATGGGCGCAAGGTCCAACTGATGTTGGTTATATGCAAATCACACCCCATCGTGTGACTCTCAAACCAGGTGTAGTGTTACCACGAATCAGACAGTACAGATTGCCACCTGAGGCTGTAACAGCCTTATCCAAAATTATTGACGAGCTCATCGTTCAAGGAGTAGTTGTAGAAACTGACTCCAATGTATGTAATTCTCCGATCATTCCAGTCATGAAACGTACTGATCCAAATGCACCCCCAGTATATCGATTAGTGATTGACCTTCGAGAACTCAATAAATGTATTATTCCTCAGTACCCAGTTGTCCCAGATATCTCTTCCCTATTGACAGCCATTGATTCCGAAGCTTCATTTTTTACAGTCATAGACCTCAAGAACGCGTTTTTCAGTGTCCCCATTCATCCAGACAGCCAGTTTCTTTTCGGATTTTGTTTAAATGGAAGGAGCTATATGTTCACACGAGCTCCTCAAGGAAAGTCCTAGTATTTACAGTCAAGCACTTAAGAGACAACTAGACAACATTCACATGCCAACTGACACTGCCCTGCTCCAGTATGTCGATGATCTACTGATCACAGCCCGTTCTGAACGTACTTGTGAGCGAGCATCACTTACAGTCTTGTATTTTTTAGCAGAGATGGGGCACAAGGTGTCCCCTTCGAAGCTTCAATTCTGTGTCCAGCAAGTGATCTACTTAGGCCACTTACTGTCCAAGAGGGGTAGGCAGTTGACACCTGACCGTATCCAGTTAATAGCGAGTCTTCCTCAGCCCAAGACCCAGAAGGAGGTACGTGCTTTTATCGGCCTTACTTCTTACTGCAGACAATGGATTCCTCAGTATGCATTCCTAGCCAAACCACTGATACAGTTAACGACACAGGAGGCAGCCGTATCGACTGTCCTCCCTTGGACATCTGAACATACACTTAGTTTCAATGAGTTAAAGAAAGCTTTATGCCAAGCTCCTGTTCTAGCTACACCGAACTACAGTAAGCCTTTTACACTTTTCGTCACAGAACGGGAAGGTACAGCATTATCTGTTCTCACACAAGATCAAGCAGGACAATACAAGCCCTGTGCTTATTTTTCGAGCACACTAGATCCTGTAGCCCAGGCTCTGCCTGCGTGCCTCAAGTCAGTTGCAGCCACAGCACTAGCTATCAGACAAAGTGATTCCATAGTATTAGGACATTCCTTGACAGTACAAGTTCCACACTCCGTGGAAGTTCTTTTAAACCGAACATAGACTCAGCACTTGACAATTGCACGTTTAACAGGTTATGAACTGACACTGTTCCAGCCACACATAGAAATCAGACGCTGCAACGTTCTAAATCCTGCTACACTGTTACCGTCAGTTAATTCGAATCCTGCCACACACGACTGTGTGGAAGTAGTTAACACTATGACTAAGCCAAGACAAGATCTGACAGATATTCCATTACCAGATCCCGACCTGACACTTTATGTGGATGGTTCATGTATGAGAACAAGTGCAGGAGAACTAGTAGCCGCGTATGCAGTGACTACTGACACTGAAGTTATAGAAACACACCGTATTGACACTCTGTCCGCTCAAGCAGCAGAGCTAGTTGCTCTGACACAAGCCTGCATACACGCCAAGAACCTGAAAGTCAATGTTTACACAGATTCACGTTACGCATTTGGAGTCGTACACGACTTTGGAGTGCTCTGGCAGGAGAGAGGTTTCATGACTTCTCATGGAACCAAGATTCAGCATGGTCTCCTTATTCAAGCTCTGTTAGATGCCATACACTTACCGACATCTATTGCTATCATGAAGTGCAAAGCACATACGAAAGTTACTGACACTATTTCTCAAGGTAACGATCTAGCAGATCGCACAGCCAAGCTTACAGCACAGACTCCAGACATTCCAGTTAATCCGACACAGACACATACTCCAGATCCGACTACTTGTATGACAGTTAAGGACCCCACTCAAGATGTCATAGATATCCAGTTACATGCTACTCCCAATGAAATCAAGAAATGGTCCGAACAAGGAGGGGTCCAGACAGATCAGGGATGGGTAACGAAGGGTAAAGCCACATGGTT
The DNA here is from genome assembly GCF_964261635.1 of Lissotriton helveticus. Lineage (NCBI taxonomy): Eukaryota > Metazoa > Chordata > Amphibia > Caudata > Salamandridae > Lissotriton > Lissotriton helveticus. The sequence continues at coordinate 500,696,833 of NC_136062.1, forward strand.
TCTCCCCGACTCTATGGTTCAAGTCATTATCAATACCGCACATAGTCCAGCACATTTAGGAGAAAAAGCTATGTTAGACAGTATCCAGAACATTTGGTTTAACAAGCATTTACGAGCTGCAGCCAAGCAGAAGGTCCGTACCTGTATGATATGTTGCCAGTTTAATCCAGGTAAAAGTGTCCCGGTGGAACAAGGTGGATTCCAGCCCCCTGACCACCCTTTTGAAGTCCTCCAAATGGATTATATTCAGATGGAGCGATGTCGAGGTTTCAAGTATGTCCTTGTAGTTGTATGCGCTTTGTCCAGGTGGACAGAAGCATATCCAGTCCCAGATTACACAGCCGCGACCACTGCCAAGCAGTTGGTTCGTGAATTCTTCCCCCGCTACGGACTCCCTAGGGTCGTATATTCTGACAACGGCCAGCCATTCTCATCTGAGCTCATGAAACATGTTTCCCTTTTGTTAGGGTACCAGTGGAAGTTCCATTGTGTACGCCATCCTGAAGCAGCCGGTCTCGTAGAGAGACATAATCAGACCCTGAAAATCCGCATCGCCAAAGTATGTAAAGAGAAAGGTGTAGACTGGTTGGTAGCTCTGCCAGTCGCTTTGTTTTATATGCGCATGGTCGCACATTCCAGATCAGGTCTGTCCCCGTATGAGGTCGTATTCGGCCGCCCCCCTAACATGTGGGGTACACCTAGACCTCGAAGTATTACAGATGTTTCAAGTAATATGCTGACAGATTACCTAGCTTCCTTGATGTCTGCCCTACACTCTTGTCGTTCACAGGTTGCCGCCGCATTTCCAGACAATACCGAGGTGGCACCGCATGAAATCGTTCCTGGAAGTTTGGTCCTTGTGAGGAACTTTGATCGTTCAAGTCCGCTGGAGCCCCGCTGGAAGGAGCCAAAGCAGGTCCTCCTGGCCACCCGTACTGCCGTCAAGCTGGAAGGCAGGAAGGGCTGGGTCCACCTGTCTCATGTGAAAAGATTTTACGGACTAAAGACTGTTTCAAAGAACATTTCCGAGGATTTTAAGGATTGCCAAAGTACTATTCTTAAGGACTGTCCCGCAAAAGACAATGATACAGATTCCTCCCTGTTAGAGAAAACTCCGCAGCAGGAGTATAAGAAAAAATTAAGGTCTAGTAAAATAAGTCAGCCAGTTTGATTGTCTAAGTCCTCCCCTAGGTGAAACGGTTAGACCGGTTTCTGACATGTATAAAATAGACCCCCATAGTGAGAGAGTTAGTCAAAACTCAATCCGATGTATCGTTTTTCTAAGCTTCATATTGTTTTTCAGCCTTATGTTTACCTGCACATGTTATGCATTTTTTTTGTGTTTTCCAGTTTCTCATGTAAATAAGTCTGCTAATGCTACAGTAGAGCACACGTTTAGTGAACTGCCTCCTCATGAACTATCTTATCGTCTCGCCATGCGAAATAATTCCTTTATCCGCATGTTACATTATTCACACCAGACCAGCAATGCCACTAATTGTTGGGTGTGTGGTCGACTCCCCCCTTTCCAGACACCGAAGGTAGTTCTGCCACTCTTTCCTTATCCATTTTCACATAATGGTTCGTGTGGAGCATGGTCCACGTTAACGTCATCCTCAACAGATATGTCTTTTCTTAACAGTACATGTTTTCCAGACAAGCAAGGTCTTCCCCACAGAACAGGGTTAGATCTAGAAAATGAAGTTTACAATTTGGGTAATTATTCTTCGAATTTTATGGTCCTGAATGTTCAATCTATTACTACTCCAGACTTACCTGCTATATCAGTACTACCAGTCAAAGGCGAATTATGTGTCCGAAAGAATGGTTCCGTACATGTAGGACATAGTGATTGTACTACTATTGTCAAGTATAGTGACAGTAGGAAATCTATTTTCAAAGCTTCACGTCATTCTTATTTTGTTTGTGGTCAGACCGCATATGTTCGTCTGCCCCTCGATTGGGAGGGAACCTGTTATATTGCCTTCCTACTGCCACCAGTTTTTCTAGCCCCACCTGACTATCATAGGAATTCCCACCTAGTACATACTAGACACAAGAGAGACCTCCCGATTGTCGATTATACTGAAACTGCTCTAGAACAATACATAGATATCAATAAAGGTGTCTTCCCCTATTTAGGTACTGTCGTGAATAGTAAACTGATACGTAGATTAACGAGAACCCTTGAAGCAGTAGTGATTGAGACTACCTCTGCTCTAGGTAACTTAACCGAAGAGCAATCCTTTATGAGAATTGTCGTGCTCCAGAATCGTCTCGTCCTTGACGTCATACTGGCCGATAGGGGCGGGGCATGTAGAGTCATCGGATCTAGTTGCTGCATTTTCATTCCTAATAACGCACCGTCTGTTTATTCAGCTATTACCAGACTCCATAATATTGCCCATATGTTACACCAAAATCCAGGCACCTGGACATGGTCCGGTTGGTTCTGGAATATAATTTCCACCTGGGGATGGAAAGTATTGTCATTTCTGGGTATTGCAGTAGCGATCATATTCAGTTGCTGCCTCTGTTTACAATGTGGCCCTGCGATTTGCGGCATTTGTGCTACCTCTTGTATTCCTAGCCCCAAGTCCCGTTCTAAATCCAGTTCCAAGAAAATTCGAGACGAGCAAATGATACTGTATGAAATAATAGATGGTATCATGAATATTGATGTTTCCTGATGGAAACGTAGTGACAAGGAGGGAATGTGGAAAAGTAAATTTTGCCATGTTCTGTGTCCCTACGCGTTCCCCATCTTATGCTATGTGTGCATGATTAATATGCATATGTATCCCCCATGTTTGATTAAAGACGCAATTACAGTTGTGTCCATCCCTAGTATGCTAGTTTCCAGTTCTCGTGAATACTACGAATATTAGGCCTATGTAAAGATACGTTGCCACGTTTCTCAGTGTGCACGTTATTTCATTGTAAAGTCCCCGTTTCTAGGCCTCAAAAGGGCCCGGACACCAGATTCAGCTCCTGTCTCCTGAACCCTCGCTGAGGAGCGATACAGCCCCCACCTGTATCCTCGACCCTTCACTTACTTCCTGCCTCGCAGTGCCCGGCTCGGCCTGGCTCTGCCTATGAGTCTGCCAAGAGTATGTTATGATTCTAGTTATCAGTCCAGCCCTCCTTCTCTGCATTCCTAAGCTACTGAATCGCATCAATAGTTTCAGTCATCGTCTAGCCTTTACGTCTCCATGTAAGAGAAATACTGTATTAATGGTCATTTAATATTCTTCATCACGCACTACATGTAGAATAATGCATGCTCCAGTCTTAGAGTCTGTTAGCCTCTCCCCTCCTGACTCTTAGTTTATATCAACATGTCCTCTAAACATTAGATACTAGATAGGATTTAGGTACATGTCGCCCTGACTCTCCAGACTTCAGTCTTTACTCCTAGCGCAGAGTTCATAGCCCCCAGCTTCTCCTAGTAACACGTCATTGTCAGTTTGCGCGCACCATTAGGTTAGAGGTCCCGGCTCCTTAGGTAGCCCCCTCCATGTTTCCGCCCCATTTATGACATATTCTGTTACGTTTACATCACATGTCCATGTATACGCCTCCTGTTACACCCACTTTCACCCTTATCTTTCGCGACTGCTATTGACCACACCCACTGCTCCGCCTACTGTATTCACTATAATGCAATTGTTTTAGTATATATATGTTGCACATTGTTATTAAAGTTAGCGCGCTCATTCCCTGTCCCCCCCTGCAGGGCCCTGCCATCCTGTTCCCGTGCAGGTTGTCCTGTTCCTGTCCTTTATGCTGTATTAAACCTGCAAACTCCTACTACCTCGAATCTTGACTCTTATTTATTGAGCTATCTGTTATTGCTATGTCCAGTCAAACCTAGATCCGGTATTATTTATTTATATACCACAGTGTACACGTTCAAAGCTGATAATGACTAAGAGATGCATAAAAAGAGGATGTTGTAGAAATATCCTGCAGAATGATCTGTGTAAGACCATATGTACGGTTTCCAAAATGAATAGGGAAATACTGCTATGTAGCAGACAGATGAACAGACCTCAAGCCAAGAATCATTCTTTCTGTGATGAACATTGGTCACCCAACACAGTGACAGACGTTACTCAGTTTCAATGGGTGGCGTCCTTCTTGAAATGGCTAAATCTTTCATTTGATATCAAAACTCACATCACAAACCTGATTTGAGGTGCCTGCCGTCTCCTGGTCTATCAGCTGGAATGAATGTCTCACCGTACCCGCTGCCGTGCCTTACCCACTGCCATGTCTTACCCATTACCATGCCTTACTCACTGCTGTGCCTTACCCACAGCCGTGCCTTACCCACAGCCGTACCTTACCCACAGCCGTGCCCTACCCACAACCGTGCCCTACCCACAGCCGAGCCCTACCCACAGCCGAGCCTTACCCACAGCCGAGCCCTACCCACAGCCGTGCATTACCCACAGCCGTGCCTTACCCACAGCCGAGCCTTACCCACAGCCGAGCCCTACCCACAGCCGAGCCTTACCCACAGCCGTGCCTTACCCACAGCCGTACCTTACCCACAGCCGTGCCCTACCCACAACCGTGCCCTACCCACAGCCGAGCCCTACCCACAGCCGAGCCTTACCCACAGCCGAGCCTTACCCACAACCGTGCCCTACCCACAGCCGAGCCCTACCCACAGCCGAGCCCTACCCACAGCCGAGCCCTACCCACAGCCGTGCATTACCCACAGCCGTGCCTTACCCACAGCCGAGCCTTACCCACAGCCGAGCCCTACCCACAGCCGAGCCCTACCCACAGCCGAGCCCTACCCACAGCCGAGCCCTACCCACAGCCGTGCATTACCCACTGCTGTGCCTTACCCACTGCTGTGCCCTACCCACTGCTGTGCCCTACCCACTGCCGTGCCCTACCCACAGCCGAGCCCTACCCACAGCCGTGCATTACCCACAGCCGAGCCCTACCCACAGCCGAGCCCTACCCACAGCCGAGCCCTACCCACAGCCGAGCCCTACCGTCTGCCGAGCCCTACCGTCTGCCGAGCCCTACCGTCTGCCGAGCCCTACCCACAGCCGTACCTTACCCACTGCCGTGCCTTACCCACAGCTGTGCCTTACCCACAGCCGTGCCTTACCCACAGCCGTGCATTAGCCACAGCCGAGCCCTACCCTCTGCCGAGCTCTACCCTCTGCCGAGCTCTACCCTCTGCCGAGCCCTACCCTCTGCCGAGCCCGACCCACTGCCGAGCCCGACCCACTGCCGAGCCCGACCCACTGCCGAGCCCGACCCACTGCCGAGCCCGACCCTCTGCCGAGCCCGACCCACAGCCGGCCCTTACCCACAGCCGGCCCTTACCCACAGCCGGCCCTTACCCACAGCCGGCCCTTACCCACAGCCGGCCCTTACCCACAGCCGGCCCTTACCCAAAGCCGTGCCTTACCCACTGCCGAGCCCTACCCACTGCCGAGCCCTACCCACTGCCGTGCCCTACCCACTGCCGTGCCCTACCCACTGCCGTGCCTTGCCCACTGCTGTGCCTTACCCTCTGCCGTGCCTTACCCATTACCGTGCCTTACCCATTACCGTGCCTTACCCACCGACATGCCTTACCCACCGACATGCCACTGCCATACCTTACCCACTGCCATGCTCTACCCACTAACATGCCCTAACCTCTGCCGTGCCCCATCCACTGCTATGCCTTACATACTTGCATGGTCACCTTCAGCTGCACCAAATTGTTGCCTGATAACCTACGTTTATTGTTCTATTGCATTGCATCTGCCTGAGCGCAGTTGCATAACAAAACTCCTACATGCATTGACAAATATATATATAAAAACGTATTTTCATTTTTAGGCTAGATCAAGGCAAAGTTCCACATTTTGAACAAATCCTAAAATAGAACTGCACAGCAGAAGAAAAACATGCAGAATCATCACAAGGATTGGAAAGGAAAGTTTAAAGGATAAATGTGAAGTGGCTGGTTTACTTTATAAATGTTATAAGCTGCGCTTAATGTAACTTTACCCAGCGAGTCCAGCACGTGGTAAATCTCTCTCATCACAGCCTCATACAGACTCTTCTGCCACTTGTGCAGGAGTTCCCATTCCTCCACGGAGAAGCCAGCTGCAACATCGTGGAACGAAACGCACACCTGTAGGAAATGAGGCACACTTACGTCAAATCGAGAGACATTATATACTGCAAGTACGTATGCAGGTTGTCATGTGAAAGAGGACATTCTCTACTCTTGGGCCCCACAAGGTTTACACTGCAAACCAACAATTCAGTGAAGCCAGAGAAGGCACAACTTGTTACCCATCGCAGGTGAAGCGCTGCGCGATTTCTCTGCACCATCGAGGTTTGGTAAGGAGACAACCTCATGAGCCAAAACGGAGTGGGCACACCACTCCGAGCGGACGAGGATCCAAAACCTAGCAATCCATTTTAGTTTGTTGTTCATCTTAATAGTTAGGTCAACAGTAAATTACCCAACAAAGAACTACAGCTTTGTAAAACAGCATTACGTACTATCAGGATGAGGTGCCCATCTTTTATTTTTATAAAGAAGGGCAATCTCCAATCTCCAAATTGGTGCTGGATAAAGACCTTCCCTCCTTTTGGATGAGGCGATCGTCTCCTCTAGTCCTGAAGAAGATCCAGCGACAGCGCCATCCGCCGAAACACTTGGGTCTCCTGATGGCGGCATAAGACTCTGTCTTCCAACCAGGAACAAGTAGGGGGGAGGGGAAAGGTCAAGTGAAGGGAGGTGGGGTACTCAACAGAAGAGACCTTGACGAACGCAGCATGACAACACACTTTCGTTAGCTAAGAAAGACTTAAAGAGCTCCTGTACAAGAACATGAGATCACAATTCGAGTAGATTCCCTCCCTCCATGGATCCAGGTCCGCTGGACAAGGAACATTGGGAAGGATTGTTGCTGAGAATTCTTCTAACCATACACTGGTGTGAATCTGTTCCTGACGAAGCACCTTGTGGGTATTTAACAGCCTACAAAAGCAGCAAATAACACGGAATGGCGCCTACGCCAAATGCTGGTATAACATAAAGAGTGCTAAATCGGGTTCATTAAACTCCTACCTGTTGAAAGAGATGACAAGGAAAAATGACTGCTCCGCTATGGTTTATCTTCAGTCAGGAATAAGGCTGCTCGCTTTACAGGATTTGTGGAAATCTAGTCTTCCTTATAACAGTTTTAAGGCCTTGGTAAACAAATCTGTAAGAATTGTTTCCAACAAAGAAGATAAAACAGACCTGAATAAGAGGGCTCACAGCTGGTTTGCGATTCAGAGCTACTCGAGATGCGCACCACAGCCATATTTAGGTACAAGCTTCGAGAAGTATGAAGGAAAGCCTTTTGGTGATGAGGCTGGGAATATTACCGGTAAAACCGCACTTACCACCGTGGAAATGCACACATCCAACTAACCACTGCAGATTATGCGGCAACCCCAAAGAGGACATTTTACATCTACTGTGCATTGTAAGAGTTTAGATCTTGAACGAAGACAGCTTCTAAAGCCGTGCTTGAATGAAAATCAGATACAAACATGCAGACAGGCGGTGAAGGCTTGCTTCGGGAGGAGAGGGGGGGGGGGGGAGGATGTCCGGTTAGCCTGCAGCTTTGTTTGCTTCATGAACGTAGTAAAAACAAAATTAAGCTTGGCAGCCTTTCAACATACTGGCTAGCAATCCAGGCAGCTGTTCATTTACTGGTATTTATTGGCTGGGAATGATACATTTTAGACTTACTACTAATCTTTGTAAGGATTTTACACTTAATCACAGACATCTGTACTGAGGCGAACTCCAAGCAGGATGGTCTCCCAGCAGACATTGTGCGCCTAACATAATACACATAATAAGAATTTAATCTTTTGTACTATATACTTCTATATTTTATTAAATCACTAACTTTTATAGGAAAATCAGTGTTGTTTTACTTTACATAGTGCTTTATTATGCAGCTGCTTGCTAAGGTTTTTATCAACCAGGCAATAAAGATTTATTTATTTACTTAAAATCTGGATAGAGCCCTCGGGTGAAAAGTAAGTATAATCCCTTGGAATCTGGATAGAGCCCTCGGCTGAAAAGTGAAATGTAATCCCTTGGAATCTGGATGGAGCCCTCAGATGAAAGTAAGTATAATCCCTTGTAATCTGGATAGAGCCCTCAGATGAAAAGTGAAGTGTAATCCCTTGTAATCTGGATAGAGCCCTCAGATGAAAAGTGAAGTGTAATCCCTTGGAATCTGGATAGAGCCCTCAGATGAAAAGTAAGTATAATCCCTTGTAATCTGGATAGAGCCCTCAGATGAAAAGTGAAGTGTAATCCCTTGTAATCTGGATAGAGCCCTCAGATGAAAAGTAAGTATAATCCCTTGTAATCTGGATAAAGCCCTCAGATGAAAAGTGAAGTGTAATCCCTTGTAATCTGGATAGAGCCCTCAGATGAAAAGTGAAGTGTAATCCCTTGGAATCTGGATAGAGCCCGCAGATGAAAAGCGAGTATAATCCCTTGGAATCTGGATAGAGCCCTCGGCTGAAAAGTGAAGTGTAATCCCTTGGAATCTGGATGGAGCCCTCAGATGAAAAGTAAGTATAATCCCTTGTAATCTGGATAGAGCCCTCAGATGAAAAGTAAGTATAATCCCTTGTAATCTGGATAGAGCCCTCAGATGAAAAGTGAAGTGTAATCCCTTGTAATCTGGATAGAGCCCTCAGATGAAAAGTGAAGTGTAATCCCTTGGAATCTGGATAGAGCCCTCAGATGAAAAGTGAAGTGTAATCCCTTGGAATCTGGATAGAGCCCTCAGATGAAAAGTGAGTATAACCCCTTGGAATCTGGATAGAGCCCTCAGATAAAAAGTGAAGTGTAATCCCTTGGAAGCTGGATAGAGCCCTCAGATGAAAAGTGAGTATAATCCCTTGGAATCTGGATAGAGCCCTCAGATGAAAAGTGAGTATAACCCCTTGGAATCTGGATAGAGCCCTCAGATGAAAAGTGGAGTGTAATCCCTTGGAATCTGGATAGAGCCCTTAGATGAAAAGTGAGTATAATCCCTTGGAATCTGGATAGAGCCCTCAGATGAAAAGTGAAGTGTAATCCCTTGGAATCTGGATAGAGCCCTCAGATGAAAAGTGAGTATAATCCCTTGGAATCTGGATAGAGCCCTCAGATGAAAAGCGAGTATAATCCCTTGGAATCTGGATAGAGCCCTCGGCTGAAAAGTGAAATGTAATCCCTTGGAATCTGGATGGAGCCCTCAGATGAAAAGTAAGTATAATCCCTTGTAATCTGGATAGAGCCCTCAGATGAAAAGTAAGTATAATCCCTTGTAATCTGGATAGAGCCCTCAGATGAAAAGTGAAGTGTAATCCCTTGTAATCTGGATAGAGCCCTCAGATGAAAAGTGAAGTGTAATCCCTTGGAATCTGGATAGAGCCCTCAGATGAAAAGTGAGTATAATCCCTTGGAATCTGGATAGAGCCCTCAGATGAAACACGAGTATAATCCCTTGGAATCTGGATAGAGCCCTCAAATGAAAAGTGAAGTGTAATCCCTTGCAATCTGGATAGAGCCCTCAGATGAAAAGTGAAGTGTAATCCCTTGGAATCTGGATAGAGCCCTCAGATGAAAAGTGAAGTGTAATCCCTTGGAATCTGGATGGAACCCTCAGATGAAAAGTAAGTATAATCCCTTGGAATCTGGATAGAGCCCTCAGATGAAAAGTAAGTATAATCCCTTGGAATCTGGATAGAGCCCTCAGATGAAAAGTGAGTATAATCCCTTGGAATCTGGATAGAGCCTTCAGATGAAAAGTGAAGTGTAATACCTTGGAATCTGGATAGAGCCCTGTTAGAAATGGGATCCCTGGTTGGCCAAGGCCAGGCAGAAATCAAAATTCCTAGTTAGGGTAAGGAAGTCACCCGCCAAGATAACCCCTGCTCACCCCCTTGGTAGCTTGGCACGAGCAGTCAGGCCTATCTCGGAGGCGATGTGTAAAGCATTTGCGCACGCACCCACCCACCAGCAACAACATCCAGGGCCCCCCACAAAAGGAACTCCACACAAGGTATATATGAAAATAGCCTTTGTATTGAAAAACACACTTAGATATGAACACGCAATTTACAAGGTGCCAGGGGTACGGGGAGAATTTACAAGGGACTATGTACAGGACAGGGCCATGGGACCACTGCCAGGAATATGCACATGATGGAACTGGCATTAGAACACATAACAATCAGGAGCTTCATAGAACTAGCACTAGGACTCACTATAACCATAAGCAACATACATTAGGCCTAGGATATTCAGGAAGGAAGGAATGACAAAGCACATAACGTAACAGAAGCACCTTCAGAAGGGCAACACGTAATAACTCTCAGAATCACATAAGAATGAGCTCACGACTTCAACAGGCCATCGGGCCTCTGTGGGCTAGGACGCCCAAAGTCACAATGTCAGGACAGACTAACAAGTAGCCAGGAACGAACCTACACGTGGCAGCTGCCCACAAAGTGCTGGGCAGCTGAGGGGCATCGTGGGAGCCTCGCAGGCTCTGAGGAATAACCGTAGAGAGGATGGAGCCCTCTGGCTCGAGAACGAAAGATGCTGGGGCCGAGCCTCGCAGGCTCGACAGGACAATGGACACAAGGGGAGCCTCTCGGGGCTCGAGAAACAACTGGGACATGTTGGAGCCTCTCGGGCTCATAAATAACTGGGGGGGCTGGTGGAGTCCCTCTCGGGGACTCGCGACTCAAGACTGTCCCCCTGAGCCCCTCGGGCTCTGCTGCGTATCGGTGGAGCATCTCTCGGGGGGACTCGTCATCAGGGGAGCCCCCACGGGCCTCTGGACACCCGGGCGCTCGCGCTGGAGGGGAGGGGCGGGCACCGGCAATGTGCCCCGACGCCCCGCCTCTCCCTCCTGCAGCACTCACCAGGTTGTGGTCGCGCCGGTCTCTCCTCGCTCTCCGGGGCTTCCTTTCGCTCCTGGGGGCCCCGGGGGGGAAGCGGATATCTCTCAGGGGGAAGCAGGGGCGCAGAGTAGGCTCCCGCCGCTCCCTGCCTTCTCGCTCTCCTCAGCCCGTCCCTCGAGCTCCTCGGGCTGACAGCCAATCACGGCGCGGCCCGGGGACACGTCAGCAGGAAATCCCGGGCCGGCCACCAATCCCAGCGCGGCCCGGGAAAGACATCACGAAGGGTCCCGGGCCAGCGGCGGTGAACTCGGGGGGATAGCGAGGGGTAGGCTCCCTCATAAATAGGGCGAACAAAGGGATAAGCGAGGTAGGCACTCGCTGGGGGCTCGGGGCCCTTCACACGAACGGGGCAAATGCCGGGTGGGCACCGGCTTGTTGAATACAGCGCTCCCAGCGCTAGTAACAGGGATGAAGCGCTCCCAAGCGCTAGGTAGGAGGAACAGCGCTCCCAAGCACTGGGGGTCAAAGGAAAGCGCTCCCAAGCGCTAGATGAAAATAGCAAAGTCCATAAAGAGTCCAGGACCTCAGGTGGAGCACAGCAGCTCCTAGAAGGGAAAGGCCATCAGATGTCCAGGAGCTGGGCAGGGCCCAGGGAGGCAAGCCATACCCTGAGCCCAAGCAGCAGCACGCCCCTGGTAGATTCAAGTTGGGAACAAGAAGGTTTTAGAAGAGGTCACAGCCTCTTTTTATACATGAAATTCCTTTGTCTAAAGGTGCTGGGTGGGGGAGAAACCAGTCGCAGCTGGTTTTGGGAGTATCTTGTTTTCCCCAGCCACCCTTTCCATTCATCAGGCAGGCTAGGGTCATCAGACGCACCCCAGGGGGGTGGAGCCAGCATTGTGGGGAAAGCCCAGCCCCATACAGGATACAGGCGCAGCCCATCCCTCACATCAGCATGTTAATCTCTCCATTCACCACCGGGGCAGACCCACACAGACTCCTGGAGCCAGGCTCCCCAGCCGGCTTCAGCCAATCACGCGCCAGCACACACACACCCATGTCTAGAAGTGGCACTTCCATTTTAGACACACACACGCCACATACACCATCTCGCAGCATTCAATCACACGAGTCCACACATACCAGACTCGAGCCTGTACCCCCCATGCACCAGGAACTATCGGGGACACACACATTCCCCATGCATTCCTATGGGAGGGCAGGCCTCTCTCATCTACACGCACTCAGAGTGGGAATCACCATCCCCAGGTCACATATGACAAGCAAAAACCTCAGGGGTGGACCGGCCAGAAGGGCCCAGTCCAACACTACCCCCTTCCAGCCAAAACGCAGGGTAGGCCAATCACCACCGTGATGGACTTCCCTGCTTTGGGCAAGAGAACATGGATGCGGGCCCGCACTGCAGGGACACCCTCCAGTTCTACGCCACGTTGATCTATAAGACAAGCACATACTTAAAAAAACACAGGCCCAACCAGGCTACCCCACTGGTACTCCTTAGTTGTCCACGACTAGGACCAGGCTCTAGGCCACCCAGATACCACTGGCCCATGCCAATCCGGAGTGGGGGGTGGTAACCTCCTGGCCTACAATAGCCATTCTCCACTCCCTTTCTCAGTGTGGCTCCAACTACCACTGCTCCTTCCACCTAGGGTCCGCACCCTCAGGCGGGCCAGAGGCCACGGGCAAGAATGCCCCACCCTACCTCTACTTCTGAGGTTCCGCGCTCTTCCAGGAGGAGCACCCTCAGAACACACTCTCCTACCAGTTTCGGAACTTCCTCCCTCCACTGGTCTACCACATGGGAACTAATTCACCGGATGCCCAGGGGTCAGACTCCCTCTGACCCCCTTCCAGTTCCGCACTCTCCCATGTAGAGCAGGGTCCTTCCACTTAAGGTGGGTCTCACCTGCTCTCAGGGCAGTACTAAGACACTCAGCCAAGAACCCTAAGGATCCCCGCTAGGCCCGTACCACCCCTTCTGGGAAACACAGGGTCTCTTCCTTCGGGATGAGCCCCACCTGCGTCCACAGGAGTACGCCTAAAAGACACACCGGCCAGGACACTGGCTACAGTCGCCCTGCCGTCCAGATCCGGAAACACCGACTACTGGCTCCCCAACCGCTGGCAGTATCCTTCGTCCAGATGCCTGGCGCACCAGGACTTCTACAAGATGAAAAATAAAATCTAAGACTTTCTCTCCTCCTTCAGCAGGCAGGCAACCACAGCAGGTCAATACCCCATACAGCTTACCCGGTTCCTCCTCTTCAGGCAGGAGTTCCCTCTTGTACTAGGATGAGCCGCGACAGCGTCAGCAGGGCTCAGAGTTCAGCTCTCCCCAAGGCAAGCGATCCAATCAGCAGGGCTTCCTTGTCCGGGATACAACTTAACATTCATTCATTCAGCAAGATGAGCCGCGGCAACGCCAGCAGGGCCCAGTGTTCAGCTCTCCCCAAGGCAAGCCGCGACCCAGTCAGCAGGGCTTCCTTGTCCGGGATACAACTTAACATTCATTCAGCAAGCTTCCCCATCTCAGAGACTAACACATGACGCATAAACCACATTCAGCGGTGTAAAGAAGACACATGGTGCATCAACACATTCAGCGGTGTAGTTAGGACACACTTATCGTTGATTCAGAGAACTTACACTCAAGCATTCAGCAAGCTCCCCCTCTCAGAGAACTTACACTCCATTTTTCAGCACAACTCAACATTCATCGCCACACCCTCCCCCGGACTGGTAAGACAGTTTCTACCGCCCCTGATTCCTCAACCTGTCCCATGTGGCACAGGTACCATTACTCTAGGGAAGGGACAAGGACCACACACATTGGACACAATTTCGCTGCCACCACTGGATCCCACCCTTCTGGTGAATCCAGAAACACATTGCACTTAGGGGGATGATCTACCCTCCCGAGCTAGGGACACCTAACTCACAGTGCACCAGAACCACATTTTCCACAGAAACAGATATTTTTAGCAAACTTAAACAATAATCCCTTTTCTTTGCGACCATCTAAAATGCAGAGTTTTGTAGTGAGGCCAGTTATCGCTGTGGTACTGCGCAAACACAAGTCCAAATCCCACCGCTAGCCAACAATGTTAGAAATGGGATCCCTGGTTGGCCAAGGCTTGCGCCAAGGCCAGGCAGAAATCACCATTCCTAGTTAGGGTAAGGAAGTCACCCGCCAAGATAACCCCTGCTCACCCCCTTGGTAGCTTGGCACGAGCAGTCAGGCCTATCTCGGAGGCGATGTGTAAAGCATTTGCACACGCACCCACCAGCAACAACCTCCAGGGCCCCCCACAAAAGGAACTCCACACAAGGTATATATGAAAATAGCCTTTGTATTGAAAAACACACTTAGATATGAACACGCAATTTACAAGGTGCCAGGGGCACGGGGAGAATTTACAAGGGACTATGTACAGGACAGGGCCATGGGACCACTGCCAGGAATATGCACATGATGTAACTGGCATTAGAACACATAACAATCAGGAGCTTCATAGAACTAGCACTAGGACTCACTATAACCAGAGCAACATACATGAGACCTAGGATATTCAGGAGGGAATAAGGACAAAGCACATAACGTAACAGAAGCACCTTCAGAGGTGCAACACGTAATAACTCTCAGAATCACATAAGAATGAGCTCACGACTTCAACAGGCCATCGGGCCTCTGTGGGCTAGGACGCCCAAAGTCACAATGTCAGGACAGACTAACAAGTAGCCAGGAACTAACCTACACGTGGCAGCTGCCCACGAAGTGCTGGACAGCCGAGGGGCATCGTGGGAGCCTCGCAGGCTCTGAGGAATAAACGTAGAGTGGATGGAGCCCTCTGCCTCGAGAACGAAAGATGCTGGGGCCGAGCCTCGCAGGCTCGACAGGACAATGGACACAAGGGGGAGCCTCTCGGGGCTCGAGAAACAACTGGGACACGTTGGAGCCTCTCGGGCTCATAAATAACTGGGGGGGGGTGGTGGAGTCCCTCTCGGGGGACTCGCGACTCAAGACTGTCCCCCTGAGCCCCCCGGGCTCTGCTGTGTATCGGTGGAGCCTCTCTCGGGGGGACTCGTCATCAGGGGAGGCCCCACGGGCCTCTGGACACCCGGGCGCTCGCGCTGGAGGGGAGGGGCGGGCACCGGCAATGTGCCCCGGCGCCCCGCCTCTCCCTCCTGCAGCACTCACCGGGATGTGGTCGCGCCGGTCTCTCCTCGCTCTCCGGGGCTCCCTTTCGCTCCTGGGGGCCCCGAGGGGGGAAGCGGCAATCTCTCAGGGGAAAGCAGGGGCGCGGAGTAGGCTCCGCCACTCCCTGCCTTCTCGCTCTCCTCAGCCCGTCCCTCGAGCTCCTCAGGCTGACAGGCAATCACGGCGCGGCCCGGGGACACGTCAGCAGGAAATCCCGGGCCGGCCACCAATCCCAGCGCAGCCCGGGAAAGACATCACGAAGGGTCCCGGGCCAGCGGCGGTGAACTCGGGGGGAGAGCGAGGGGTAGGCTCCCTCGTAAATAGGGCGCACAAAGGGATAAGCGAGGTAGGCTGGGGGCTCGGGGCCCTTCACACGAACGGGGCAAATGCCGGGTGAGCACCGGCTTGTTGAATACAGCGCTCCCAGCGCTAGTAACAGGGATGAAGCGCTCCCAAGCGCTAGGTAGGAGGAACAGCGCTCCCAAGCGCTGGGGGTCAAAGGAAAGCGCTCCCAAGCGCTAGATGAAAATAGCAAAGTCCATAAAGAGTCCAGGACCTCAGGTGGAGCACAGCAGCTCCTAGAAGGGAAAGGCCATCAGATGTCCAGGAGCTGGGCAGGGCCCAGGGAGGCAAGCCATACCCTGAGCCCAAGCAGCAGCACGCCCCTGGTAGATTCAAGTTGGGAACAAGAAGGTTTTAGAAGAGGTCACAGCCTCTTTTTATACATGCAATTCCTTTGTCTAAAGGTGCTGGGTGGGGGAGAAACAGAGTCGCAGCTGGTTTTGGGAGTATCTTGTTTTCCCCAGCCACCCTTTCCATTCATCAGGCAGGCTAGGGTCATCAGACGCACCCCAGGGGGGTGGAGCCAGCATTGTGGGGGAAAGCCCAGCCCCATACAGGATACAGGCGCAGCCCATCCCTCACATCAGCATGTTAATCTCTCCATTGACCACCGGGGCAGACCCACACAGACTCCTGGAGCCAGGCTCCCCAGCCGGCTTCAGCCAATCACGCGCCAGCACACTTACTGCACACACACACCCATGTCTAGAAGTGGCACTTCCATTTTAGACACACACACGCCGCATACACCATCTCGCAGCATTCAATCACACGAGTCCACACATACCAGACTCGAGCCTGTACCCCCCATGCACCAGGAACTATCGGGGACACACACATTCCCCATGCATTCCTATGGGAGGGCAGGCCTCTCTCATCTACACGCGCTCAGAGTGGGAATCACCATCCCCAGGTCACATAACAAGCAAAAACCTCAGGGGTGGACCGGCCAGAAGGGCCCAGTCCAACAAGCCCTCAAATGAAAAGTGAGTATAATCCCTTGGAATCTGGATAGAGCCCTCAAATGAAAAGTGAGTATAATCCCTTGGAATCTGGATAGAGCCCTCGGATGAAAAGGGAGTATAATCCCTTGGAATCTGGATAGAGCCCTCAGATGAAAAGGGAGTATAATCCCTTGGAATCTGGATAGAGCCCTCAGATGAAAAGTGAAGTGTAATCCCTTGGAATCTGGATGGAGCCCTCAGATGAAAAGTGAAGTGTAATCCCTTGGAATCTGGATAGAGCCCTCAGATGAAAAGTGAAGTGTAATCCTTTGGAATCTGGATAGAGCCCTCAGATGAAAAGGGAGTATAATCCCTTGGAATCTGGATAGAGCCCTCAGATGAAAAGGGAGTATAATCCCTTGGAATCTGGATAGAGCCCTCAGATGAAAAGTGAAGTGTAATCCCTTGGAATCTGGATAGAGCCCTCAGATGCAAAGTGAAGTGTAATCCCTTGGAATCTGGATAGAGCCCTCAGATGAAAAGGGAGTATAATCCCTTGGAATCTGGATAGAGCCCTCAGATGAAAAGTGAAGTGTAATCCCTTGGAATCTGGATAGAGCCCTCAGATGAAAAGTGAAGTGTAATCCCTTGGAATCTGGATAGAGCCCTCAGATGAAAAGGGAGTATAATCCCTTGGAATCTGGATAGAGCCCTCAGATGAAAAGTGAAGTGTAATCCCTTGGAATCTGGATAGAGCCCTCAGATGCAAAGTGAAGTGTAATCCCTTGGAATCTGGATAGAGCCCTCAGATGAAAAGGGAGTATAATCCCTTGGAGTCTGGATAGAGCCCTCAGATGAAAAGTGAAGTGTAATCCCTTGGAATCTGGATAGAGCCCTCAGATGAAAAGTGAAGTGTAATCCCTTGGAATCTGGATAGAGCCCTCAGATGAAAAGGGAGTATAATCCCTTGGAACCTGGATAGAGCCCTCAGATGAAAAGTGAAGTATAATCCCTTGGAATCTGGATAGAGCCCTCAGATGAAAAGTGAGTATAATCCCTTGGAATCTGGATAGAGCCCTCAGATGAAAAGTGAAGTATAATCCCTTGGAATCTGGATAGAGCCCTCAGATGAAAAGTGAGTATAATCCCTTGGAATCTGGATAGAGCCCTCAGATGAAAAGTGAGTATAATCCCTTGGAATCTGGATAGAGCCCTCAGATGAAAAGGGAGTATAATCCCTTGGAATCTGGATAGAGCCCTCAGATGAAAAGTGAGTATAATCCCTTGGAATCTGGATAGAGCCCTCAGATGAAAAGGGAGTATAATCCCTTGGAATCTGGATAGAGCCCTCAGATGAAAAGTGAAGTGTAATCCCTTGGAATCTGGATAGAGCCCTCAGATGAAAAGTGAAGTGTAATCCCTTGGAATCTGGATAGAGCCCTCAGATGAAAAGGGAGTATAATCCCTTGGAATCTGGATAGAGCCCTCAGATGAAAAGTGAAGTGTAATCCCTTGGAATCTGGATAGAGCCCTCAGATGAAAAGTGAAGTGTAATCCCTTGGAATCTGGATAGAGCCCTCAGATGAAAAGTGAAGTGTAATCCCTTGGAATCTGGATAGAGCCCTCAGATGAAAAGTGAGTATAACCCCTTGGAATCTGGATAGAGCCCTCAGATGAAAAGTGAAGTGTAATCCCTTGGAATCTGGATAGAGCCCTCAGATGAAAAGTGAGTATAATCCCTTGGAATCTGGATAGAGCCCTCAGATGAAAAGTGAAGTGTAATCCCTTGGAATCTGGATAGAGCCCTTAGATGAAAAGTGAGTATAATCCCTTGGAATCTGGATAGAGCCCTCAGATGAAAAGGGAGTATAATCCCTTGGAATCTGGATAGAGCCCTCAGATGAAAAGGGAGTATAATCCCTTGGAATCTGGATAGAGCCCTCAGATGAAAAGTGAAGTGTAATCCCTTGGAATCTGGATAGAGCCCTCAGATGAAAAGTGAAGTGTAATCCCTTGGAATCTGGATAGAGACCTCAGATGAAAAGTGAAGTGTAATCCCTTGGAATCTGGATAGAGCCCTCAGATGAAAAGTGAGTATAACCCCTTGGAATCTGGATAGAGCCCTCAGATGAAAAGTGAAGTGTAATCCCTTGGAATCTGGATAGAGCCCTCAGATGAAAAGTGAAGTGTAATCCCTTGGAATCTGGATAGAGCCCTCAGATGAAAGGTGAGTATAATCCCTTGGAATCTGGATAGAGCCCTCAGATGAAAAGTGAAGTATAATCCCTTGGAATCTGGATAGAGCCCTCAGATGAAAGGTGAGTATAATCCCTTGGAATCTGGATAGAGCCCTCAGATGAAAAGTGAAGTGTAATCCCTTGGAATCTGGATAGAGCCCTCAGATGAAAAGTGAGTATAATCCATTGGAATCTGGATAGAGCCCTCAGATGAAAAGGGAGTATAATCCCTTGGAATCTGGATAGAGCCCTCAGATGAAAAGTGAAGTGTAATCCCTTGGAATCTGGATAGAGCCCTCAGATGAAAAGTGAAGTGTAATCCCTTGGAATCTGGATAGAGCCCTCAGATGAAAAGTGAAGTGTAATCCCTTGGAATCTGGATAAAGCCCTCAGATGAAAAGTGAAGTGTAATCCCTTGGAATCTGGATAGAGCCCTCAGATGAAAAGTGAAGTGTAATCCCTTGGAATCTGGATAGAGCCCTCAGATGAAAAGTGAAGTGTAATCCCTTGGAATCTGGATAGCTTACTCTCTACATCCTCACATGTCCACCACACTGTCCAATGAGCTAGGCAACACTACTCTCCCTAACAACACTCACACCCTGACTCTAGACTAGCTGTACAAGCACTAGTTATCTTTTGATTAAACTAGGGAACCACCACCCAGCTAGGAACCCCCTAATCTACACTCTCCTCTCTCACAACTACATTCAGGACCTCGACTCATAACTGGAAGTAGAAAAAGTGACCATATCGCTCTCGTACTAAAACAGCTACATTGACTTCCACTAGAGGCTATGATCCAATGCAAGGGGCCTGTAAAACGTACAAAACCATTCGGAACATGGAGCCAGGGTACTTATGACCCACCTTAAAAATCTCTGGAGGAAACAATCAATTCAGAAGCAAAGACATCCTCCGACTTGAAACGCATTTGGACAGCTTTCCATCCTACTCTCTAGCAGCCATTGTTCTCCGGAACTCACTATTGGCTGAATTACGATGCCAAGACGACCTACTGACAATTTACAAGAAACCTAAAATGTTGGACCCAGACACCTGATCATCTTCTATTCTTCAGCTTCCCCACCTAAAATATATCTGATGCTCTTTGTTTCAATCTCTCATTTGCCGCTCCCTCAAATGTATCCTAGTTGCCCTTCCAGTCTCCTCCGCATCAGACCTCCTGCCTCCATATGCCTGCATCTTCCTTCACCTTACTACTCTACACCTTGTGTTGCTGGTCCTCTACAGCTCCTTCCCTGCCACTACCTCTTCTTCTCTTGGTCTACTGAAATATATTCCTATGGTCCCACCTTCAAACCTCTCCTCTCTACTATTTCACCCAACCTCTGCTGACTAATATGCCCAAAAGGTTATTGCCACTAGGCAGACGTTCGTTCATACCACTCCAAGGTAACAGGAGTCGTCCGTCCATAGAGCGGTCTATATGTACAGCACAACTCTGTAGGAACGTCGCACTGCTATAGAAAAGTAACCTCAGACATCCCGTCTCCACAGAAAGCAAGATGATAACAGTGAGCAAGCTAGGACTATTTTTATAACTACTTAATTCAATATGTGATGGAATTTTGTTAGGATGGTCATGTTGACTGGGTAAGGTAGCCAAGGGATGATTTTATATGCGTAGATATGAATGCACTGCTACCTTTTGGGTGTTTGAATCTCGACATTAATATTATTTTTTATTTTGAAGGACCTTCCAGATCAGAATATATTTTGTTGCATCCTTATTCAAAGTATATAACTAAAATAATTTCATTAATAATATTTTTGTATCAAAGAACATTACTAAAAGGATATAGATGGGATATGAACAATAAAGGAAACATTTTAGATAAAGATTGACCATTTTTCGATAAAAGCATGACCATCACAGAGGTGGTTTGGGGCAAAGATCATAGATGTGCGATACTTGTCTTTACAGGGATTGCAGAAGGCATTTCTTTAAAATTGTGGAAGAATTGTCCAATCCTGATCGAGCGACTCATACAAAGACTCCCACTCAGAACTGATGTGAGGCCCTTCACTCATTTGTCATCTATACGATTTCTAACATTAAAGCCAGCATCCTCTACAGTGCAGCTCATCTAGATACATACTTTAAACAAAAGCAACAGTGGAACCTTCCTGATCACAGCACCTAACCTGAATAACTCTTCATCATAACATTCCCTTTCTATTAACTTAGTTAGGGACTTGTGTGCACACTGATTGGCACTCACCATCACAATGCTAGTTCAAAAAGAACTTTAACAATATACAAAAAAGCACAGGTGCACAACACAAAATCAACCAATATACTAAATTCAAGCTATAATAATCACAGGAGTAGAGTTCCTCAATTTTGATTTCTTTTATTCCAAAATGTAGTAGAAAAGATTGTACAGCCGGCGCGTTTCGTCCCACTTGGGACTTCTTCAGGGCGGTTTCTGATTCAAGTTGTGCCGAACCAAAATCTTGGGTCTTGATAATGGATATGTGATATAAGTATCCAAGAGTCTCAAAAAGATGACCAGAAGATAACTGATGAGGGCAAAGGTCAGTCTGAGATTCAAAAATGTAAACTGCGCCAATCCTTCAATATAAAAGAGGGGGTATATACATCCCGAAATTCCAAGTCAGGATTTGTGGCACAAGGGCCAGCGTCGATTGCTGGATATTTAAAAAAGAGGGTTGTCACCGGCAGGTTAGAAAGCGCGCAGCCAAATTTGGTGACTCGAGTAACTAATTAGTTCATAAGATTCTATAGGCCATGCTCAAAGTTCATAAGAGATATCACAAATGGGCCCTATGAGAAGAAGGGTCACTGTTTGCCCGTTAATGGAAAGAAATGTCCCCCATCTGATATCAGCAGTAGTAACAGGTTACGTGCTGCACGGAACCTGTTGCTGCTGGTGTTCGTAGAGGGGCACGAGTCGGGCCGTGACTATTATATCACAAGCCGGTTGCTGATATCAGATGGGGGACAATTCTTTCCATTAACGGGCAAACAGAATCTTATGAACTAATTAGTTACTTGAGTCACCAAATTTGGCTGCGCGCTTTCTAACCTCCCTCTTTTTTACATATCCAGCAATCGACGCTGGCCTTTGTGCCACAACTTCGGACTTTGAATTTCGGGATGTATATACCCCCTTTTTTATATTGAAGGATTGGCGCAGTTTACATTTTTGAATCTCAGACTGACCTTTGCCCTCATCAGTTATTTTCTGGTCATCTTTTTGAGACTCTTGGATACTTATATCACATATCCATTATCAAGACCCAAGATTTTGGTTCGGCCCACAACCCGATTTTTTAGGACTTACCAACACGATTGCTTGAATCAGAAACCGCCCTGAAGAAGTCCCAAGTGGGACGAAACGCGTCGGCTGTACTATCTTTTCTACTACATTTTGGAATAAAAGAAATCAAAATTGAGGAACTCTACTCCTGTGATTATTATAGCTTGAATTTAGTATATTGGTTGATTTTGTGTTGTGCACCTGTGCTTTTTTGTAGATCTCATCTAGATACATCTTTGACAGACTGAACTCAGCCTTGATGTGTGCTCTGCCCACCATTAGCGAGGCGCGTCTTATGGACGGGACTTACTGATTAAAATGAAATCTGCGTTCCTCGCTGATACAGCCCCACTGAGCAGGGCTCCAAAGATCCACTCGCATTATCGAGTAAGATTTAATCAACACGAGCTACTTTTAGGGACTATTCGCCCCTTCTGGCGAGTTGAAAATACTCTTAATTTCAGTCACAGAATAAAAAGTAAATGTAGGAAGACAAACTATTGACCTCCGTCTCTGATAGTGGAGCAAATGTGACCAGATAACAGGACTTAAAGGCATCTTTATTGCTCACAAAGTGGAAGAGCAATAAAAATGCCTTTTAATCTTGTTATCTTGTCACATTTGCTCCGTTTTCAGAGACAGACAGAGGTCAAATGTCAGTTTGTCGTCCTATATTTCTTTTTCTTTCTGTGACTGAAGTTAGGGGATATTGTAACGTGAACTGTGTGACAATTAACCTGTGCAGAGCCAGTGAAATGAAAGGCTGTGAGATGTCAGGCTTTTTCTAACACAACACTGAAATAGCGAAATGAACTGTTCAAACCTTTCAAATATATTCCACTAGTTAGGAAGACAAATTTTTGTAATTCTGTGGTGGAAAAAACATGTTTATCGGATCAAAACAAATTAGAACCCTTTACTTGGTGATGTGCAAATGTTACATATTTTTGCTGAAACCCAATTTCCAAACATTCTTTATGCACTATTATCAGTAAAACTACATTTTAGTGGAAACGTTTTGTGACCATTTCAATGGAAAATATGCTATCTGTAAATGACAATGCACTACCACATCAGGCTTTGGTAATAGATTATGAAAAGTGAGTTTTTAAACCTGAAATGGCAATTATTACTGCTCCTGCCCAGATGACAATGCTATTAAAGAACTAAGAGGCAAGCCAGGAATTGTGTGTACCCTATATATGGGCTCGATTCCCGTTATACATGGAGCAAACATTTAGTCTAGTAAATAAAAAGAGTTTTATACAGCAGAAATAGTGAACTTGCATATTTGCACGTGCTCTCTTAGGTGATAATAACGAAAAAGGCGGCTATTTGTCTAGGATCACATAATTTGAGACCAGTTCACGGGTCAAGTACATTACAGTTAGGTCGAGTAGATTATTAAAGTTACTAGACCTACACGTCTAGTAAACTTTTTATGATTTTTCGAGCCCTGCTGAGGTCCTAAAAATGGTCTTTTCTTGCTTCCCTGATCCAGCCCTATCTCTCCTTAACAAGTCCTCGAGCTGTGGCTAGGTTCCCTGTTCTCTTAAGGAAGCGACTATGGTCCCTCCACTGAAGAAAGCTGGCGATGATCCATCTATTTAAAAAAACTACCGCCCTATTTCTTTACTTCTGTACCTGGCACAGGTACTCGAGGCTCGAGTAGCTAAATGCATCTGCTCTTTTGTGGAGCAAAACCAATTATCTTGATCCTCACCAAGAGGGCTACCAACCCCTCCCCCCCAACCATCGAGACGGTCATTCTCTCAGCCGCAGACTACCTCTGTGAGGCAGCTGACAGGGATACCATCCAGGCGTTTGTGCTTCTCGATCTCTCTGCGGCTTTTGACATGGTCGACCAGGATATTCTGGTGGATCGTGTCGAGGCCATAGGCTTCCAGAGACCTGCACAGGACTGTTGTACTTCACTTCTTAAGGGCCGCGCCCCGGGGGTCTGGCTCTCCGCCTTCTGCTCCTCTATGGTCAGGCTGATTTGAAGTGTTCCTCAAGGATCTTCCTTGTCACCCTACCTCTTCAATCTACGCATTCGTCCACTGGTGCATGCCTCGAACCAAATGAAGGTCAAAGTTTATAACTACGCAGATGATCTGCAACTGATCTTCGCTATGGACAACTCCGGGGAATGCAAAACTTCTTTCCAAAACACAATGTTATTTATCTGTGACTGGATGGATAAAGGCCAATCAACTTAAACTGAATTCCGATAAGACAGAGGTTGTCATTCCCAGAACAAAACATGTCACACGGAGGTTCATATTTTGACCACGATGGGCTCTCCGCCTCTGCCCAAGGAATCAGTTAAGAGCCTCGGAATACTGGTCGATGCGAATCGGTCTATGAAATCTCAATTAGGGGCTGTAAGTTCTTCCTGTATTTTACAACTCCGAACAGCTTGAAAGTTCAGTAAACTCCTTTCCTTCGAGACTCTCACTCAAGTTATTATTGCATTGGTCATCTCAAGGATAGATTATGCTATCTGTCTCTACTTGGGCCTTCCGAAGGGTCTGAACCGCAGAACCCAACAGGTCCAAAATCAGGCAGCCGTGCTCCTGTACCAACAACCTTGGGGACTGTCCTATCACCCCCCTGCTGAGGAAACTGCACTCATTTATTATCATCGAATGCTTTTGAGTAACAGCTCTGATGACTGAACATAAAACATTTAAAAACAAAGACTAGAACTAGGGTTCCTTATATCTACTTGGGGGAAAAGGTGATTACAGCATTATAAATATTTTGCAGATTTCAACTTTACTCAAAATAGTCAAGGACTAAAGTTAGAGCAGCAGATAAGTTGCTTTAACGTCCACAAAACCCACTCTTGTGATGAGGAATCACCGACTTTGATCAGCTGCAAGTCCCATGTGTTACCCAATAATAAATGATGGAAGCCTGAAATCCCTTTAGACAAACATGTCCCTAATCCTCCTGTTCCAGTCGAGCTGTGACGTCACAAGCAGCCTGCAATAACAAATGGCAAGGCTGCTCAACAACTTTCACAGCTGAGCTGCAATGCCAATGCAGACAGCATGAAAGACAGATCACGAAGCAGAACTGCGTCTGTCGTTTAAATAGTAAAGATCAAAAATAGCTTTCAAGCGCCTCTGAACTGTGTGCCTGAAAAAACAGGCACGTGCAGAAAGAAGCCATTGCAGGAAAACAGCAAAGCTCGCTGCACACATTAAAAACCTAAATTAATTTTTGAAAGTGCTGCACGAAATATGTTTGGCAACAAATTTCTAGTTATCTATTTATGTGTTTAATTTCAAACTCCAGATTCCACATTTATTTTAGATATATGCACAATTTCTTGTTCATATGAAGGCGCAAAAGACCAAGAAAGCTTTATCGGAAATAGTAATGGTGTGATCATGTATTATAAGGTATAAAATACCCCCTGTCGAATCTCAAAATAATACAGTAAGCCTTGGAGTTCAGTGAATTATGAAGGAACTCTGCCTTCGGCCTCAATCCTCGGTGTGGCCTCTCTGCTCCTTGGTGACTTGTGGCATCCTTACAATGTATAGCAGAATGTACTTTATCCCATACATACTCTACGGTTTTAATACATGGTACAGTCGCCACCATGCAAACAGACATCATGACTTACCTTGTTGGACTCCAGGCGGTACATCTCGATTCCACTGTTTTAAAGTTTTTCAGGTGAAATCTTTGGTTTTCAGGTCTGAGCTGCACCTGCAATGAGACCGAGGGGAATCAGAGCCCTTCGAAGGAAACGACTCTGCAAATGTCAGCGCTGTGAGGCGGGCACAGCTCCTTCCTCCAACTAAAACAATGAAAAAAAAGTTCTGTTCACTTAACTCCAAGACGCTGTAAGCAGTCCTTCTTTTGAAGAACCCTGCTCCTGTGCTCTCACAGTGCCTAGAAGCACACACCCCTCAATAAGAGCCCTGCTGCTCTCTGTCCTAGAAGCACACACCCCTCAATAAGAGCCCTGCTGCTCTCACAGCTCCTAGAAGCACATACCCCTCAATAAGAGTCCTGCTGCTGCCCTCGCTGCTCCAAGAAGCACACACCCCTAAATAGGAGCCCTACACACCCCTCAATAAGAGCCCTGCTGCTGCTCTCACAGCGCCTAGAAGCACACACCCCTCAATAAGAGCCCTGCTGCTCTCACAGCTCCTAGAACACACCCCTCAATAAGAGCCCTGCTGCTCTCACTGCTCCTAGAAGCACACACCTCTCAATAAGAGCCCTGCTGCTCTCACAGCTCCTAGAAGCACACACCCCTCAATAAGAGCCCTGCTGCTCTCACAGCGCCTAGAAGCACACACCCCTCAATAAGAGCCCTGCTGCTCTCACAGTCCTGGAAACAAACACCCCTCAATAAGAGCCCTGCTGCTCTCACAGCTCCAAGAAGCACACACCCCTCAATAAGAGCCCTGCTGCTCTCACAGTCCTGGAAACAAACACCCCTCAATAAGAGCCCTGCTGCTCTCACAGCTCCAAGAAGCACACACCCCTCAATAAGAGCCCTGCTGCTGCTCTCACAGTCCTAGAAGCACACACCCCTCAATAAGAGCCCTGCTGCTGCTCTCACAGTCCTAGAAGCACACACCCCTCAATAAGAGCCCTGCTGCTGCTCTCACAGCTCCTAGAAGCACACACCCCTCAATAAGAGCCCTGCTGCTGCTCTCACAGCTCCTAGAAGCACACACCCCTCAATAAGAGCCCTGCTGCTCTCACAGTCCTGGAAACAAACACCCCTCAATTAGAGCCCTGCTGCTCTCACAGCTCCAAGAAGCACACACCCCTCAATAAGAGCCCTGCTGATGCTCTCAGAGCTCCTAGAAGCACACACCCCTCAATGATAGCCCTGCTGCTCTCACAGCTCCTAGAAGCACACATCCCTCAATAAGAGCCCTGCTGCTCTCACAGCTCCTAGAAGCACACACCCCTCTATAAGAGCCCTGCTGCTCTCACAGCTCCTAGGAGCACACATCCCTCAATAAGAGCCCTGCTGCTCTCACAGCTCCTAGAAGCACACACCCCTCAATAAGAGCCCTGCTGCTGCTCTCACAGTCCTAGAAGCACACACCCCTCAATAAGAGCCCTGCTGCTCTCACAGCGCCTAGAAGCACACACCCCTCAATAAGAGCCCTGCTGCTCTCACTACTCCTAGAAGCACACACCCCTCAATGAGAGCCTTGCTGCTCTCACAGCTCCTAGAAGCACATACCCCTCAATAAAGCTGCTGCTTTCACAGTCCTGGAAGCACACACCCCTCAATGAGAGCCTTGCTGCTCTCACGGCTCCTAGAAGCACACACCCCTCAATAAGAGCCCTGCTGCTGCTCTCACAGCTCCTAGAAGCACACCCCCCTCAATAAGAGCCCTGCTGCTGCTCTCACAGCTCCTAGAAGCACACACCCCTCAATAAGAGCCCTGCTGCTCTCACAGTCCTAGAAGCACACACCCCTCAATAAGAGCCTTGCTGCTCTCACAGCTCCTAGAAGCACACACCTCTCAATAAAAGCCCTGCTGCTCTCACAGCTCCTAGAAGCACACACCCCTCAATAAGAGCCCTGCTGCTGCTCTCACGGCTCCTAGAAGCACACACCCCTCAATAAGAGCCCTGCTGCTCTCACAGCTCCTAGAAGCACACACCCCTCAATAAGAGCCCTGCTGCTCTCACAGCTCCTAGAAGCACACACCCCTCAATAAGAGCCCTGCTGATGCTCTCACAGCTCCCAGAAGCACACACCCCTCAATAAGAGCCCTGCTGATGCTCTCAGAGCTCCTAGAAGCACACACCCCTCAATGATAGCCCTGCTGCTCTCACAGCTCCTAGAAGCACACATCCCTCAATAAGAGCCCTGCTGCTGCCCTCACAGCTCCTAGAAGCACACACCCCTCAATAAGAGCCCTGCTGCTCTCACAGCTCATAGAAGCACACACCCCTGAATAAGAGCCCTGCTGCTCTCACAGCTCCTAGAAGCACACACCCCTCAATAAGAGCCCTGCTGCTGCTCTCACAGTCCTAGAAGCACACACCCCTCAATAAGAGCCCTGCTGCTCTCACAGTCCTAGAAGAACACACCCCTCAATAAGAGCCCTACACACCCCTCAATAAGAGCCCTGCTGCTGCTCTCACAGTCCTAGAAGCACACATCCCTCAATAAGAGCCCTGCTGCTGCTTTCACAGCGCCTAGAAGCACACACCCCTCAATAAGAGCCCTGCTGCTCTCACAGCTCCTAGAAGCACACACCCCTCAATAAGAGCCCTGCTGCTGCTCTCACGGCTCCTAGAAGCACACACCCCTCAATAAGAGCCCTGCTGCTCTCACAGCTCCTAGAAGCACACACCCCTCAATAAGAGCCCTGCTGCTCTCACAGCTCCTAGAAGCACACACCCCTCAATAAGAGCCCTGCTGATGCTCTCACAGCTCCCAGAAGCACACACCCCTCAATAAGAGCCCTGCTGATGCTCTCAGAGCTCCTAGAAGCACACACCCCTCAATGATAGCCCTGCTGCTCTCACAGCTCCTAGAAGCACACATCCCTCAATAAGAGCCCTGCTGCTGCTCTCACAGCTCCTAGAAGCACACACCCCTCAATAAGAGCCCTGCTGCTCTCACAGCTCCTAGAAGCACACATCCCTCAATAAGAGCCCTGCTGCTCTCACAGCTCATAGAAGCACACACCCCTGAATAAGAGCCCTGCTGCTCTCACAGCTCCTAGAAGCACACACCCCTCAATAAGAGCCCTGCTGCTGCTCTCACAGTCCTAGAAGCACACACCCCTCAATAAGAGCCCTGCTGCTCTCACAGCTCCTAGAAGCACACACCCCTCAATAAGAGCCCTGCTGATGCTCTCACAGCTCCCAGAAGCACACACCCCTCAATAAGAGCCCTGCTGATGCTCTCAGAGCTCCTAGAAGCACACACCCCTCAATGATAGCCCTGCTGCTCTCACAGCTCCTAGAAGCACACATCCCTCAATAAGAGCCCTGCTGCTGCTCTCACAGCTCCTAGAAGCACACACCCCTCAATAAGAGCCCTGCTGCTCTCACAGCTCCTAGAAGCACACATCCCTCAATAAGAGCCCTGCTGCTCTCACAGCTCATAGAAGCACACACCCCTGAATAAGAGCCCTGCTGCTCTCACAGCTCCTAGAAGCACACACCCCTCAATAAGAGCCCTGCTGCTGCTCTCACAGTCCTAGAAGCACACACCCCTCAATAAGAGCCCTGCTGCTCTCACAGTCCTAGAAGCACACACCCCTCAATAAGAGCCCTACACACCCCTCAATAAGAGCCCTGCTGCTGCTCTCACAGTCCTAGAAGCACACATCCCTCAATAAGAGCCCTGCTGCTGCTTTCACAGCGCCTAGAAGCACACACCCCTCAATAAGAGCCCTGCTGCTCTCACAGCTCCTAGAAGCACACACCCCTCAATAAGAGCCCTGCTGCTGCTCTCACGGCTCCTAGAAGCACACACCCCTCAATAAGAGCCCTGCTGCTCTCACAGCTCCTAGAAGCACACACCCCTCAATAAGAGCCCTGCTGCTCTCACAGCTCCTAGAAGCACACACCCCTCAATAAGAGCCCTGCTGATGCTCTCACAGCTCCCAGAAGCACACACCCCTCAATAAGAGCCCTGCTGATGCTCTCAGAGCTCCTAGAAGCACACACCCCTCAATGATAGCCCTGCTGCTCTCACAGCTCCTAGAAGCACACATCCCTCAATAAGAGCCCTGCTGCTGCTCTCACAGCTCCTAGAAGCACACCCCCCTCAATAAGAGCCCTGCTGCTGCTCTCACAGCTCCTAGAAGCACACATCCCTCAATAAGAGCCCTGCTGCTCTCACAGCTCATAGAAGCACACACCCCTGAATAAGAGCCCTGCTGCTCTCACAGCTCCTAGAAGCACACACCCCTCAATAAGAGCCCTGCTGCTGCTCTCACAGTCCTAGAAGCACACACCCCTCAATAAGAGCCCTGCTGCTCTCACAGTCCTAGAAGCACACACCCCTCAATAAGAGCCCTACACACCCCTCAATAAGAGCCCTGCTGCTGCTCTCACAGTCCTAGAAGCACACATCCCTCAATAAGAGCCCTGCTGCTGCTTTCACAGCGCCTAGAAGCACACACCCCTCAATAAGAGCCCTGCTGCTCTCACAGCTCCTAGAAGCACACATCCCTCAATAAGAGCCCTGCTGCTGCTCTCACAGCTCCTAGAAGCACACACCCCTCAATAAGAGCCCTGCTGCTCTCACAGCTCCTAGAAGCACACATCCCTCAATAAGAGCCCTGCTGCTCTCACAGCTCATAGAAGCACACACCCCTGAATAAGAGCCCTGCTGCTCTCACAGCTCCTAGGAGCACACACCCCTCAATAAGAGCCCTGCTGCTGCTCTCACAGTCCAAGAAGCACACACCCCTCAATAAGAGCCCTACACACCCCTCAATAAGAGCCCTGCTGCTCTCACAGTCCTAGAAGCACACACCCCTCAATAAGAGCCCTACACACCCCTCAATAAGAGCCCTGCTGCTGCTCTCACAGCTCCTAGAAGCACACACCCCTCAATAAGAGCCCTGCTGCTCTCACAGTCCTAGAAGCACACACCCCTCAATAAGAGCCCTGCTGCTCTCACAGTCCTAGAAGCACACATCCCTCAATAAGAGCCCTGCTGCTGCTTTCACAGCGCCTAGAAGCACACACCCCTCAATAAGAGCCCTGCTGCTCTCACAGCTCCTAGAAGCACACATCCCTCAATAAGAGCCCTGCTGCTGCTCTCACAGCTCCTAGAAGCACACACCCCTCAATAAGAGCCCTGCTGCTCTCACAGTCCTAGAAGCACACACCCCTCAATGAGAGCCTTGCTGCTCTCACAGCTCCTAGAAGCACACACCCCTCGATAAGAGCCCTGCTGCTCTCACAGCTCCTAGAAGCACACACCCCTCAATAAGAGCCCTGCTGCTGCTCTCACAGCTCCTAGAAGCACACACCCCTCAATAAGAGCCCTGCTGATGCTCTCACAGCTCCTAGAAGCACACACCCCTCAATAAGAGCCCTGCTGATGCTCTCACAGCTCCCAGAAGCACACACCCCTCAATAAGAGACCTGCTGATGCTCTCAGAGCTCCTAGAAGCACACACCCCTCAATGATAGCCCTGCTGCTCTCACAGCTCCTAGAAGCACACATCCCTCAATAAGAGCCCTGCTGCTGCTCTCACAGCTCCTAGAAGCACACACCCCTCAATAAGAGCCCTGCTGCTCTCACAGCTCCTAGTAGCACACATCCCTCAATAAGAGCCCTGCTGCTGCTCTCACAGCTCCTAGAAGCACACACCCCTCAATAAGAGCCCTGCTGCTCTCACAGCTCCTAGTAGCACACATCCCTCAATAAGAGCCCTGCTGCTGCTCTCACAGTCCTAGAAGCACACATCCCTCAATAAGAGCCCTGCTGCTGCTTTCACAGCGCCTAGAAGCACACACCCCTCAATAAGAGCCCTGCTGCTCTCACAGCTCCTAGAAGCACACACCCCTCAATAAGAGCCCTGCTGCTGCTCTCACGGCTCCTAGAAGCACACACCCCTCAATAAGAGCCCTGCTGCTCTCACAGCTCCTAGAAGCACACACCCCTCAATAAGAGCCCTGCTGCTCTCACAGCTCCTAGAAGCACACACCCCTCAATAAGAGCCCTGCTGATGCTCTCACAGCTCCCAGAAGCACACACCCCTCAATAAGAGCCCTGCTGATGCTCTCAGAGCTCCTAGAAGCACACACCCCTCAATGATAGCCCTGCTGCTCTCACAGCTCCTAGAAGCACACATCCCTCAATAAGAGCCCTGCTGCTGCTCTCACAGCTCCTAGAAGCACACCCCCCTCAATAAGAGCCCTGCTGCTGCTCTCACAGCTCCTAGAAGCACACATCCCTCAATAAGAGCCCTGCTGCTCTCACAGCTCATAGAAGCACACACCCCTGAATAAGAGCCCTGCTGCTCTCACAGCTCCTAGAAGCACACACCCCTCAATAAGAGCCCTGCTGCTGCTCTCACAGTCCTAGAAGCACACACCCCTCAATAAGAGCCCTGCTGCTCTCACAGTCCTAGAAGCACACACCCCTCAATAAGAGCCCTACACACCCCTCAATAAGAGCCCTGCTGCTGCTCTCACAGTCCTAGAAGCACACATCCCTCAATAAGAGCCCTGCTGCTGCTTTCACAGCGCCTAGAAGCACACACCCCTCAATAAGAGCCCTGCTGCTCTCACAGCTCCTAGAAGCACACATCCCTCAATAAGAGCCCTGCTGCTGCTCTCACAGCTCCTAGAAGCACACACCCCTCAATAAGAGCCCTGCTGCTCTCACAGCTCCTAGAAGCACACATCCCTCAATAAGAGCCCTGCTGCTCTCACAGCTCATAGAAGCACACACCCCTGAATAAGAGCCCTGCTGCTCTCACAGCTCCTAGGAGCACACATCCCTCAATAAGAGCCCTGCTGCTCTCACAGCTCCTAGAAGCACACACCCCTCAATAAGAGCCCTGCTGCTGCTCTCACAGTCCTAGAAGCACACACCCCTCAATAAGAGCCCTGCTGCTCTCACAGTCCTAGAAGCACACACCCCTCAATAAGAGCCCTACACACCCCTCAATAAGAGCCCTGCTGCTGCTCTCACAGCTCCTAGAAGCACACACCCCTCAATAAGAGCCCTGCTGCTCTCACAGTCCTAGAAGCACACACCCCTCAATAAGAGCCCTGCTGCTCTCACAGTCCTAGAAGCACACATCCCTCAATAAGAGCCCTGCTGCTGCTTTCACAGCGCCTAGAAGCACACACCCCTCAATAAGAGCCCTGCTGCTCTCACAGCTCCTAGAAGCACACATCCCTCAATAAGAGCCCTGCTGCTGCTCTCACAGCTCCTAGAAGCACACACCCCTCAATAAGAGCCCTGCTGCTCTCACAGTCCTAGAAGCACACACCCCTCAATGAGAGCCTTGCTGCTCTCACAGCTCCTAGAAGCACACACCCCTCGATAAGAGCCCTGCTGCTCTCACAGCTCCTAGAAGCACACACCCCTCAATAAGAGCCCTGCTGCTGCTCTCACAGCTCCTAGAAGCACACACCCCTCAATAAGAGCCCTGCTGATGCTCTCACAGCTCCTAGAAGCACACACCCCTCAATAAGAGCCCTGCTGATGCTCTCACAGCTCCCAGAAGCACACACCCCTCAATAAGAGACCTGCTGATGCTCTCAGAGCTCCTAGAAGCACACACCCCTCAATGATAGCCCTGCTGCTCTCACAGCTCCTAGAAGCACACATCCCTCAATAAGAGCCCTGCTGCTGCTCTCACAGTCCTAGAAGCACACACCCCTCAATAAGAGCCCTGCTGCTCTCACAGTCCTAGAAGCACACACCCCTCAATAAGAGCCCTGCTGCTGCTCTCACAGTCCTAGAAGCACACATCCCTCAATAAGAGCCCTGCTGCTGCTTTCACAGCGCCTAGAAGCACACGCCCCTCAATAAGAGCCCTGCTGCTCTCACAGTCCTAGAAGCACACACCCCTCAATAAGAGCCCTGCTGCTGCTCTCACAGTCCTAGAAGCACACATCCCTCAATAAGAGCCCTGCTGCTGCTCTCACAGTCCTAGAAGCACACACCCCTCAATAAGAGCCCTGCTGCTGCTCTCACAGCTCATAGAAGCACACACCCCTGAATAAGAGCCCTGCTGCTCTCACAGCTCCTAGAAGCACACACCCCTCAATAAGAGCCCTGCTGCTGCTCTCACAGTCCTAGAAGCACACACCCCTCAATAAGAGCCCTGCTGCTGCTCTCACAGCTCCTAGAAGCACACACCCCTCAATAAGAGCCCTGCTGCTCTCACAGTCCTAGAAGCACACACCCCTCTATAAGAGCCCTGCTGCTCTCACAGCTCCTAGAAGCACACATCCCTCAATAAGAGCCCTGCTGCTGCTCTCACAGTCCTAGAAGCACACATCCCTCAATAAGAGCCCTGCTGCTGCTTTCACAGCGCCTAGAAGCACACGCCCCTCAATAAGAGCCCTGCTGCTGCTCTCACAGTCCTTGAAGCACACACCCCTCAATAAGAGCCCTGCTGCTCTCACAGCTCCTAGAAGCACACACCCCTCAATAAGAGCCCTGCTGCTCTCACAGCGCCTAGAAGCACACACCCCTCAATAAGAGCCCTGCTGCTCTCACTACTCCTAGAAGCACACACCCCTCAATGAGAGCCTTGCTGCTCTCACAGCTCCTAGAAGCACATACCCCTCAATGAGAGCCTTGCTGCTCTCACAGCTCCTAGAAGCACATACCCCTCAATAAAGCTGCTGCTTTCACAGTCCTGGAAGCACACACCCCTCAATGAGAGCCTTGCTGCTCTCACAGCTCCTAGAAGCACACACCCCTCAATAAGAGCCCTGCTGCTGCTCTCACAGCTCCTAGAAGCACCCCCCCCTCAATAGGAGCCCTGCTGCTGCTCTCACAGCTCCTAGAAGCACACACCCCTCAATAAGAGCCCTGCTGCTCTCACAGTCCTAGAAGCACACACCCCTCAATGAGAGCCTTGCTGCTCTCACAGCTCCTAGAAGCACACACCTCTCAATAAGAGCCCTGCTGCTCTCACAGCTCCTAGAAGCACACACCCCTCAATAAGAGCCCTGCTGCTGCTCTCACAGCTCCTAGAAGCACACACCCCTCAATAAAAGCCCTGCTGCTCTCACCCTCCCCCTGCTACTCTCACCCCTCTCCCCCCTACCCCCTACCTGCTCTCCCCCCTCTGCTCTCACCCCCCTACTGCAAGTGGTTGATGATACGCTGAGGATTCTCGACTCAGGGGGGTCCTGTCTGCTAATTCTCCTTGACCTTTCTGCAGCCTTCGACACTGTCAATCACAATACCCTCCTCAATATTCTTCAACAGAGAATGGGCATGGAGGGCACTGTGCTTAAATGGTTTGCATCCTTCCTCTCTGACAGATCTCAAATGATCAAAATAGCGAACAGTCTTTCATCTCCTGTGGCTGTAGGTCAAGGTGTTCCCCAAGGCTCTATACTTGCACCCACATTGTTCAATCTCTACTTAGAACCACTGGGAAACCTCCTAAGCAAATCCGGGATTCACTATCATCTCTATGCAGACAACACTCAACTCTACCTCAAGGTTGCCTCCACTCATGATCTCTCCATCCTAAGATCTACTCTTGACTCCATTCAAAACTGGATGTCAACTCATCAATTGATTCTGAATCCCTCCAAAACTGAATTCCTCCTCTTCTCCTCCTCACTCTCTCCTCCCCCGGTTCAATCATGGATGGATCAGATGAATCTACTAAACAATAAACCCATCATTGTCGACAGCGCAAAATCCCTTGGTGTCATTCTTGACAAAAAACTCAATCTAACTCCCCACATCAATTCTATTGCAAAATCTGCTCGTTACCAACTGTGCCTTCTTTGGGGAATCGGTCGCTTCTTCCCGGAGCAGGACCTTATAACCCTGGTGCAATCGCTGGTCCTCTCCAGACTAGACTACAGCAATTCTCTTCTTACTGGCCTCCCCAAATCTCACCTGTCCCCACTTAAGTCTGTCTTCCATTCAGCAGCTCGTTTCATTTATGGGGCCAAAAGAAGCGATCACATCACACCGATGTTATCCACCCTCCGCTGGCTTCCCTTCGAGGCTAGAGCTATTTACAAGACCGCTTTTATCACCCACAAAGCCTTGCACTCCTCCTCTCCCCGCTACCTGGCGAATAAACTGAAACTCTCTGGAGGCTCTATACCATCACGTAATGCGGAGAATCTACTGCTTGAACCTCCCACTTTCAAGAAGGAAAGAACAATGGCCCAATCCTTTTCAGGCAGCGCAGTGAGAATCTGAAACTCCTTTCCGCCTCAGCTCCGGACCACCGCCTCCTCCCAGGCCTTCAAAAGGGACCTCAAAGTTCTCCTCCTCCAGAGACACCTCCAAAAGTAATTCACGTCCTCTTGTTATTTGGAGGAAGACTTCCCACTACTGATAATTTCTACTTTCCATGACCATGGAAGTGCCTTCCCAGTGTATTCCTGTGGTTGGAGTGTCTGCCTTTTTGCAGTATTTTCCATGTACTTGTGTTTGGTGCCCTTGTGTAACATGCACACACCACTTTGCCCTTGTAACACACGGTTTGCTACCTCTCACATGTTTTTACCTTTGATACTTGCACAAGTGCCACCTTTGCCTACGTAACGCTTGTTCTTGTGCCTGAGTGTCTAGCACCTATTGCAGTATTATACCTCAAATTATACTCTGTTTTCTCTTGTAACTGCACACTTGTCACTTTTTCCTCTTGTGCACTTTTTACTACCTCATGTATTTTTGGTTGCTCATAATTTTTACTACCTCATGTATTTTGTTTGCTCACAATTGTCACTATTACCTTTACTACCTCGTGTATTTTTGGTTGCTCATAATTTTTACTACCTCATGTATTTTGTTTGCTCACAATTGTCACTTTTACCTTATGTAACGTAACGTATGCTTTTGTAATCTGTTCTTTTGTAATGTTTCTCATTATGTTTCATTTCTGTTCCTATTGTGAAGCGCTCTGACGCCTTCGGGTAAAGTCCGCGCTATATAAAACTGCATAAATAAATAAATAAATAAAAAAAACTCCCTGCTCTCCCCCCTCCCTGCTCTCACCCCCTGCTGCTCTCACCCCTCCCCCCTCCATGCTCCCCACCTGCTCTCACCCCCCTCCCCCCTGCTGCTCTCCCCCCCTCCCCCCTGCTGCTCTCCCCCCCTCCCCCCTGCTGCTCTCACCTCCCCTCCCCCCTGCTGCTCTCACCCCTCCCCCTGCTGCTCTCACCCCTCCCCCCTGCTCTCACCCCCCTCCCCCTCCCTGCTCTCACCCCCCTCCCTGCTGCTCTCACCCCTCCCCCTCAATGCTCCACCCCCTCTCTCCCCTCCCTCTCACCTCTGCCCCCCCTGATCTTACCTCTGTCCCCCCCCTGCTCTCACCTCTGCCCCCTCCTCTCTCCCCCCCTGCTGCTCTCACCCCTCCCCCTGCTGCTCTCACCTCTGCCCCCCCTGCTCTCACCTCTGCCCCCCCTGCTCTCACCTCTGCCCCCCCCTGCTGCTCTCACCCCTACCCCCTGCTGCTCTCACTCCTCCCCCCTCCTCTCTCCCCCCCTGCTGCTCTCACCCCTCCCCCCTGCTGCTCTCACCTCTGCCCCCCCTGCTCTCACCTCTGCCCCCCCTGCTCTCACCTCTGCCCCCTCCCCCCTTGCTGCTCTCACCCCTACCCCCTGCTGATCTCACTCCTCCCCCCCTCAATGTCCCCCCTCCTCTCTCCCCCCCTGCTGCTCTCACCCCTCCCCCCTGCTGCTCTCACCTCTGCCCCCCCTGCTCTCACCTCTGCCCCCCCTGCTCTCACCTCTGCCCCCTCCCCCCTTGCTGCTCTCACCCCTACCCCCTGCTGCTCTCACTCCTCCCCCCCTCAATGCTCCCCCCTCCTCTCTCCCCCCCTGCTGCTCTCACCTCTGCCCCCCCCTGCTCTCACCTCTGCCCCCCCTGCTCTCACCTCTGCCCCCTCCCCCCTGCTGCTCTCACTCCTCCCCCCTCAATGCTCCCCCCCTCCTCTCTCCCCCCTGCTGCTCTCACCTCTCCCCCCTGCTGCTCTCACCTCTCCCCCCTGCTGCTCTCACCTCTGCCCCCCCTCCTCTCACCTCTGCCCCCTCCCCCTTGCTGCTCTCACCCCTGCTGCTCTCACTCCCCCCCTCAATGCGCCCCCCTCCTCTCTCCCCCCTGCTGCTCTAACCCCTCCCCCTGCTGCTCTCACCTCTGCCCCCCCTGCTCTCACCTCTATCCCCCCTGCTCTCACCTCTGCCCCCTCCCCCCCTGCTGCTCTCACCCCTGCCCCCTGCTGCTCTCACTCCTCCCCCCTCCTCTCTCCCCCCTGCTGCTCTCACTCCTCCCCCCTGCTGCTCTCACCTCTGCCCCCCCTGCTCTCACCTCTGCCCCCCCCCCTGCTCTCACCTCTGCCCCCCCCCTGCTCTCACCTCTGCCCCCTCCCTCCTGCTGCTCTCACCCCTGCTGCTCTCACTCCTCCCCCCCTCAATGCTCCCCCCTCCTCTCTTCCCCCCTGCTGCTCTCCCCCCTCCCCCCCTGCTGCTCTCCCCCCTCCCCCCTGCTGCTCTCACCTCTGCCCCCCCTGCTCTCACCTCTGCCCCCCCTGCTCTCACCTCTGCCCCCCCTGCTCTCACCTCTGCCCCCTCCCCCCTGCTGCGCTCACCCCTGCTGTTCTCACTCCTCCCCCTCAATGCTCCTCCCCTCCTCTCCCCCTGCTTCTCTCACCCCTCCCCCCTGCTGCTCTCACCCCTCCCCCCCTGCTCTCACCTCTGCCCCCTCCCCCCCTGCTGCTCTCACCCCTCCCCCCCTGCTGCTCTCACCCCTCCCCCTGCTGCTCTCACCCCTCCCCCCCTGCTCTCACCTCTGCCCCCTCCCCCCCTGCTGCTCTCACCCCTCCCCCCCTGCTGCTCTCACCCCTCCCCCCTGCTGCTCTCACCCCTCCCCCCCTGCTCTCACCTCTGCCCCCTCCCCCCCTGCTGCTCTCCCCCCTCCCCCCTGCTGCTCTCACCTCTGCCCCCCTGCTCTCACCTCTGCCCCCCCTGCTCTCACCTCTGCCCCCCCCTGCTCTCACCTCTGCCCCCTCCCCCCTGCTGCGCTCACCCCTGCTGTTCTCACTCCTCCCCCTCAATGCTCCTCCCCTCCTCTCCCCCTGCTTCTCTCACCCCTCCCCCCTGCTGCTCTCACCCCTCCCCCCCTGCTCTCACCTCTGCCCCCTCCCCCCCTGCTGCTCTCACCCCTCCCCCCCTGCTGCTCTCACCCCTCCCCCCTGCTGCTCTCACCCCTCCCCCCCTGCTGTTCTCACTCCTCCCCCTCAATGCTCCTCCCCTCCTCTCCCCCTGCTTCTCTCACCCCTCCCCCCTGCTGCTCTCACCCCTCCCCCCTGCTCTCACCTCTGCCCCCTCCCCCCCTGCTGCTCTCACCCCTCCCCCCTGCTGCTCTCACCCCTCCCCCCCCTGCTTCTCTCACCCCTCCCCCCTGCTGCTCTCACCCCTCCCCCCCTGCTCTCACCTCTGCCCCCTCCCCCCCTGCTGCTCTCACCCCTCCCCCCCTGCTGCTCTCACCCCTCCCCCCTGCTGCTCTCACCCCTCCCCCCCTGCTCTCACCTCTGCCCCCTCCCCCCTGCTGCTCTCACCCCTCCCCCCCTGCTGCTCTCACCCCTCCCCCCTGCTGCTCTCACCCCTCCCCCCCTGCTCTCACCTCTGCCCCCTCCCCCCCTGCTGCTCTCCCCCTTCCCCCCTGCTGCTCTCACCTCTGCCCCCCCTGCTCTCACCTCTGCCCCCCCTGCTCTCACCTCTGCCCCCCCCTGCTCTCACCTCTGCCCCCTCCCCCCTGCTGCGCTCACCCCTGCTGTTCTCACTCCTCCCCCTCAATGCTCCTCCCCTCCTCTCCCCCTGCTTCTCTCACCCCTCCCCCCTGCTGCTCTCACCCCTCCCCCCCTGCTCTCACCTCTGCCCCCTCCCCCCCTGCTGCTCTCACCCCTCCCCCCTGCTGCTCTCACCCCTCCCCCCCTGCTGCTCTCACCCCTCCCCCCCTGCTGCTCTCACCCCTCCCCCCCTGCTGCTCTCACCCCTCCCCCCCTGCTGCTCTCACCCCTCCCCCCTGCTGCTCTCACCCCTCCCCCCCTGCTGCTCTCACCCCTCCCCCCCTGCTGCTCTCACCCCTCCCCCCTGCTGCTCTCACCCCTCCCCCCCTGCTCTCACCTCTGCCCCCTCCCCCCCTGCTGCTCTCACCCCTCCCCCCCTGCTTCTCTCACCCCTCCCCCCTGCTGCTCTCACCCCTCCCCCCCTGCTCTCACCTCTGCCCCCTCCCCCCCTGCTGCTCTCACCCCTCCCCCCTGCTGCTCTCACCCCTCCCCCCCTGCTCTCACCTCTGCCCCCTCCCCCCCTGCTGCTCTCACCCCTCCCCCCTGCTGCTCTCACCTCTGCCCCCCCTGCTCTCACCTCTGCCCCCTCCCCCCCTGCTGCTCTCACCCCTCCCCCCCTGCTCTCACCTCTGCCCCCTCCCCCCCTGCTGCTCTCACCCCTCCCCCCTGCTGCTCTCACCCCTCCCCCCCTGCTCTCACCTCTGCCCCCTCCCCCCCTGCTGCTCTCACCCCTCCCCCCCTGCTGCTCTCACCCCTCCCCCCTGCTGCTCTCACCCCTCCCCCCCTGCTGCTCTCACCTCTGCCCCCTCCCCCCCTGCTGCTCTCACCTCTTCCCCCTCCCCCTGCTGCTCTCACCTCTGCCTGGA
Source organism: Lissotriton helveticus (assembly GCF_964261635.1). Lineage (NCBI taxonomy): Eukaryota > Metazoa > Chordata > Amphibia > Caudata > Salamandridae > Lissotriton > Lissotriton helveticus. Next base: position 500,737,179 of record NC_136062.1, read on the forward strand.
CTCAGGGTCTCTCCAGTGCCCCCTGCAGTGCTCACAGCTGGGATGCAGTATCCGGGCGCTGCGCATGCGCCTGCCCTGATCCAAAGTGTACCCAGATGCGCATGCGCATTTTCTCGCAGCCGTGATCTGCCACATCTAGTCCATGCGTGCGGCGCATGCGTACTCGGGTCCTACGGCTTCTTGAGGGGGCTACTTCTCTGTGGCGCATGCGCAGACGCGCCTTGCAGCACCTTGAGAGACACCGCTCTCTGGCGCATGCGCATCGAGGAGCAGCTCCACTGCTGGGCTCGACATTCAGCATCATCATGCAAACATGCTTAGGCACGGAGGCGACTCAGGCGCACAGCATTTCAGAACCGGACATGAATGAATGAAGGGCCCACAGTATCCGAGGTGCGGCGTGCAGTGCGGGAGAGCTGCGCGCGGCGCGGGGACACGTTTCCGCTTCCGGGTCAGTGACGTCAGAGTCAGCAGTAACAGAGAATGCAGACAAGGCCACGCCCAGCACTTCCGGTGACGGCGGCCTGGAGGAGGGGCCCTGTCTGAGCGAGCAGCCATCTTCAGACCCCCACAGCTCCCCTCAGACCCCAGACCTGCCCCCAGCCCCAGGAGGAGGAGGTGCCTGCTCAGGTAGGAGAGTGTCAGCCTCTTCGGTTGTGTGTGTAGAGAGCTCACATACAGGTCTGGAGGAATCAATATCTGAATTTTATTTTATCCTAGGGAACATTTAATTATCCTATCTTTGGATTTCAATCCCATCCAAATGTATTATGTATTATGAATTATACTGTATGTGTATGAATCCTGTATGTATTATGTATCCTATATGTATATGTATCCTATATGTATTATGTATTATGCTGTATGTATATGTATCCTGTATGTATCATGTATGTATGTATGTATCCTATATGTATTATGTATTATACTGTATGTATATGTATCCTGTATGTATTATGTATGTATGTATCCTATATGTATATGTATCCTGTATGTATGTATCCTATATGTATTATGTATTATGCTGTATGTATATGTATCCTGTATGTATCCTGTATGTATTATGTATGTATGTATCCTATATGTATTATGTATTATACTGTATGTATATGTATCCTGTATGTATCCTGTATGTATTATGTATGTATCCTGTATGTATCCTATATGTATTATGTATGTATGTATCCTATATGTATTATGTATTATGCTGTATGTATATATATCCTGTATGTATCATGTATGTATGTATGTATCCTATATGTATTATGTATTATGCTGTATGTATATGTATCCTGTATGTATCCTGTATGTATTATGTATGTATGTATCCTATATGTATTATGTATTATACTGTATGTATATGTATCCTGTATGTATCCTGTATGTATTATGTATGTATCCTGTATGTATCCTATATGTATTATGTATGTATGTATCCTATATGTATTATGTATTATGCTATATGTATCCTGTATGTATCATGTATGTATGTATGTATCCTATATGTATTATGTATTATACTGTATGTATATGTATCCTGTATGTATTATGTATGTATGTATCCTATATGTATATGTATCCTGTATGTATTATGTATGTATGTATCCTATATGTATTATGCTGTATGTATATGTATCCTGTATGTATCCTGTATGTATTATGTATGTATGTATCCTATATGTATTATGTATTATACTGTATGTATATGTATCCTGTATGTATCCTGTATGTATTATGTATGTATCCTGTATGTATTATGTATGTATGTATCCTATATGTATATGTATCCTGTATGTATTATGTATGTATGTATCCTATATGTATTATGTATTATGCTGTATGTATATGTATCCTGTATGTATTATGTATGTATGTATCCTATATGTATTATGTATTATACTGTATGTATATGTATCCTGTATGTATCCTGTATGTATTATGTATGTATCCTGTATGTATCCTATATGTATTATGTATGTATGTATCCTATATGTATTATGTATTATGCTGTATGTATATGTATCCTGTATGTATCATGTATGTATGTATGTATCCTATATGTATTATGTATTATGCTGTATGTATATGTATCCTGTATGTATCCTGTATGTATTATGTATGTATGTATCCTATATGTATTATGTATTATGCTGTATGTATATGTATCCTGTATGTATCATGTATGTATGTATCCTATATGTATTATGTATTATACTGTATGTATATGTATCCTGTATGTATTATGTATGTATGTATCCTATATGTATCCTGTATGTATTATGTATGTATGTATCCTATATGTATTATGTATTATGCTGTATGTATATGTATCCTGTATGTATCCTGTATGTATTATGTATGTATGTATCCTATATGTATTATGTATTATACTGTATGTATATGTATCCTGTATGTATCCTGTATGTATTATGTATGTATCCTGTATGTAGTATGCATGTATCCTATATGTATTATGTATTATACTGTGTGTATATGAATCCTGTATGCTGTATGTCTATGTATCTGTATGTATTATGTATGTATCCTGTATGCATGTATCCTATATGTATTATACTGTATGTATATGTATCCTGTATGTATATGTATCTGTATGTATATGTATTATACATTCATTGTATCCTATACACATGTATTATACATTCCTTCTTCAGTCTCTCCCTGCTGTACAAATGTATTGTAGACAATTGTATACAATTATATACAATTGTATCCTATACAAATGTATTATACATGTACAAATGTATTATGTATTAACCCTCCTATACAAATATAATATACATTCCTGTATGTATTATGAATTATACTGTGTATGTATGTATCCTTTATGTATATGTATTATACATTCATTGTATCCTATACACATGTATTATACATTCCTCCTTTGGTCTCTCCCTCCTATACAAATGTATTATAGACAATTGTATACAATTATATACAATTATATCCTATACAAATGTATTATACGTGTACATGTACAAATGTATTATCTCTCCTATACAAATGTATTATCCAAATTATTACAAAGCACACATATGCTATGGGAGCGATCTTTGTAAACAAAAATCATATATAACATCCCTCCGTCGGTCTCTTTCCCTCCTTTCTCTCTCTCTCTTTCCCTCCTTCGGTCTCTCAATCTCTACCTCCCTCCTTCAGTCTCTCCCTCCCTCCTTCAGTCTCTCCCTCCCTCCTTTTGTCTCTCTCTCTCTCCCTCCTTTTGTCTCTCTCTCCCTCCTTTTGTCTCTCTCTCCCTCCTTCGCTCTCTCTCTTTCCCTCCTTCAGTCTCTCTCTCACTTTCCCTTCTTCAGCCTCTCTCACTCCCTCCTTTCTCTCTCACTTTCCCTCAGGCCTCTCTCACTCCCTCCTTTCTCTCTCACTTTCCCTCAGGCCTCTCTCACTCCCTCCTTTCTCTCTCACTTTCCCTCCTTCGGTCTCTCTCTCTCTTTTTCTCCTTCGGTCTCTCTCTCTCTTTCCCTCCTTCGGTCTCTCTCTCTCTTTCCCTCCTTCGGTCTCTCTCTCTTTCCCTCCTTCAGTCCCTCTTTCACTTTCCCTCCTTCAGCCTCTCTCACTCCCTCCTTTCTATCTCACTCCCTCCTTTCTCTCCCACTTTCCCTCCTTCAGTGTCTCTCTCTCTTCATCCTTCGGTCTCTCTCTCTCTCTTCCTCCTTTCTTTCTCTCTCCCTCCTTCGGTCTCTCTCTTTCCCTCCTTCGGTCTCTCTCACTCCCTCCCTCCTTTCTCTCTCACTCCCTCCTTTCTATCTCACTCCCTCCTTTCTATCTCACTCCCTCCTTTCTCTCCCACTTTCCCTCCTTCAGTGTCTCTCTTCATCCTTCGGTCTCTCTCTCTCTTTCCCTCCTTCGGGGTCTCTCTCTTTCTCTCCTTCGGTCTCTCTCTCTCTCCCTCCTTCGGCCTCTCTCTCTCCCTCCTTCAGTCTCTCTCACCCCCTCCTTTCTCTCTCTCTTCCTCCTTTATATACAATTATATCCTATACAAATGTATTATACGTGTACATGTACAAATGTATTATCTCTCCTATACAAATGTATTATCCAAATTATTACAAAGCACACATATGCTATGGGAGCGATCTTTGTAAACAAAAATCATATATAACATCCCTCCGTCGGTCTCTTTCCCTCCTATCTCTCTCTCTCTTTCCCTCCTTCGGTCTCTCAATCTCTACCTCCCTCCTTCAGTCTCTCCCTCCCTCCTTCAGTCTCTCCCTCCCTCCTTTTGTCTCTCTCTCTCTCCCTCCTTTTGTCTCTCTCTCCCTCCTTTGGTCTCTCTCTCCCTCCTTCGCTCTCTCTCTTTCCCTCCTTCAGTCTCTCTCTCACTTTCCCTTCTTCAGCCTCTCTCACTCCCTCCTTTCTCTCTCACTTTCCCTCAGGCCTCTCTCACTCCCTCCTTTCTCTCTCACTTTCCCTCAGGCCTCTCTCACTCCCTCCTTTCTCTCTCACTTTCCCTCCTTCGGTCTCTCTCTCTCTTTTTCTCCTTCGGTCTCTCTCTCTCTTTACCTCCTTCGGTCTCTCTCTCTCTTTCCCTCCTTCGGTCTCTCTCTCTTTCCCTCCTTCAGTCCCTCTTTCACTTTCCCTCCTTCAGCCTCTCTCACTCCCTCCTTTCTATCTCACTCCCTCCTTTCTCTCCCACTTTCCCTCCTTCAGTGTCTCTCTCTCTTCATCCTTCGGTCTCTCTCTCTCTCTTCCTCCTTTCTTTCTATCTCCCTCCTTCGGTCTCTCTCTTTCCCTCCTTCGGTCTCTCTCACTCCCTCCTTTCTCTCTCACTCCCTCCTTTCTCTCTCACTCCCTCCTTTCTATCTCACTCCCTCCTTTCTATCTCACTCCCTCCTTTCTCTCCCACTTTCCCTCCTTCAGTGTCTCTCTTCATCCTTCAGTCTCTCTCTCTCTCTCCCTCCTTCGGTCTCTCTCTTTCCCTCCTTCGGTCTCTCTCTCTTTCTCTCCTTCGGTCTCTCTCTCTTTCCCTCCTTCGGCCTCTCTCTCTCCCTCCTTCAGTCTCTCTCACCCCCTCCTTTCTCTCTCTCTTCCTCCTTTCTCTCTCTCTTCCTCCTTTGGTCTCTCTCTTTCCCTCCTTCGGTCTCTCTCTCACTCCCTCCTTTCTCTCTCACTCCCTCCTTTCTTTCTCTCTCCCTCCTTCGGTCTCTCTCTTTCCCTCCTTCGGTCTCTCTCTTTCCCTCCTTCGGTCTCTCTCTCTCCCTCCTTCGGTCTCTCTCTCTCCCTCCTTCGGTCTCTCTCTTTCTTTCCTTCGGTGTCTCTCTCTTTCCCTCCTTCGGTCTCTCTCTCTCTCCCTCCTTCGGTCTCTCTCTCTTTCTCTCCTTCGGTCTCTCTCTCTTTCTCTCCTTCGGTCTCTCTCTCTTTCTCTCCTTCGGTCTCTCTCTCTTTCCCTCCTTCGGTCTCTCTCTCTTTCCCTCCTTCGGTCTCTCTCTTTCCCTCCTTCGGTCTCTCTCTCTTTCCCTCCTTCGGTCTCTCTCTCTTTCTCTCCTTCGGTCTCTCTCTCTTTCTCTCCTTCGGTCTCTCTCTCTTTCTCTCCTTCGGTCTCTCTCTCTTTCTCTCCTTCGGTCTCTCTCTCTTTCCCTCCTTCGGTCTCTCTCTCTTTCCCTCCTTCGGTCTCTCTCTTTCCCTCCTTCGGTCTCTCTCTTTCCCTCCTTCGGTCTCTCTCTTTCCCTCCTTCGGTCTCTCTCTCTCCCTCCTTCGGTCTCTCTCTTTCCCTCCTTCGGTCTCTCTCTCTCCCTCCTTCGGTCTCTCTCTTTCTCTCCTTCGGTCTCTCGCTCTCCCTCCTTCGGTCTCTCTCTGTCTCTCCTTCGGTCTCTCTCTCTCCCTCCTTTCTCTCTCTCTCCCTCCTTCAGTCTCTCTCACCCCCTCCTTTCTCTCTCACTCCCTCCTTCCTCTCTCTCTCCCTCCTTTCTTTCTCTTTCCCTCCTTCGGTCTCTCTCTTTCCCTCCTTCGGTCACTCTCTTCCTCCTTCGGTCTCTCTCTTTCCCTCCTTCGATGTTAGACCTGGCACCATTGGCGTGGGTCTCCCTTCCATTTTTGCTGTTGCCTCATGTGTTTTTGCTGGTGTTAGATGCTTTGGGCACTGTGCCACTGCTATCCAGTGCCACAGTGCAAGTGCTCCCTACTGTAAATTAATGAATTAATTAGTGATTCCATGATTGACTATTTGGTTTACTTATCAGACCCTAGTATAGTCCACTGAGTGTGCCCAGGGCATGTAAATCCAAATGCTGCTAGTGGGCTTGCAGCACTGGTTGTGCCACCCACAGAAGCGGCCTGGTAAAATGTGTCTAGGGTCTGCCATTGCAGAGCCTGCGTGCAGTCTGGCACAGTCATGCTGACTGGGCAAGTCCACCCTACTTGCCAGTCCCTAAACCTTCCCTTTTATTTATGGTCCTAGAAGAAAGAATGAGCCTGCTGCTCCCTCCTGACACTGACCACCTCTCATCCAACGATATCACCTCTCTCTACAACACTAATTTGACGCTTACCCGTGACCAAATTGCTCCCATTAAACTAAAGAAAGCTAGGAATATTCCCTCTAGATCATGGTTCACCTCCGACATCAACGATGAAAGAAGACTCCTAAGAGCTGCTGAAAGAACATGGAGGAGTGATCCCTCAACCCTCGACCGTGAGCAACTCCGAGCAGCCCGCAGGATGTACAAAAATCATATCAAGAATAATAAGTCAGCTTTCTTCTGTTCTGCACTAGATAACGCAAAAAACCGGCCCAAAGAGCTTTTCAACATCATCAAGAATCAGACCTCCAAACCTACTCCCCCTTTAACTCAAGCATCCAAAGCTCGATGCGACAGCTTCGCAACCTTCTTTAACGACAAAATCGTCAAGATAGACCTAGCATTGGGCCCAACCCCCACCTCTCTCATTGACATCAATACGCCCAAAAACATTGTCAACGCTTCCACAAAATCTCCACAACAGTGGTCATCATTCACTCCCATCCAGGAAGCAGAGATAGTCAATCTTATCTCCAAAGCAAAGCCCTCAGCACACTCCCTGGACCAGCTACCGCCTCTTTTGACCAAAGACCTAAAACTAGTCCTAGCTCCAATATGGTGCAAAATTATCAATAGCTCTTTGAGCTCCGGATCCGTTCCAGACTGCCTCAAGGTAGGACAAGTCACTCCACTACTAAAGAAGCCAGGTCTAGACACAGAAGACTTAAACAACTACAGACCGGTCTCGAACCTTCCTTTTTTGGCCAAAATAATGGAAAGATGTGTCCTCCCTCAGCTAACCCTTCACCTTGATAACATCAAGCTTCTTGATCCCCTCCAATCAGGATTCAGAAAAGGATGCAGCACTGAATCGGCAATCCTCAACGTCATTGACGACCTACGCAAATCACTCGACGCGGATCAATGCTGTCTTCTCATCCTCCTTGACCTATCGGCTGCATTCGATACAGTCAACCACAATTTACTGCTAAGGGTCCTTCAAGAAAGAGCTGGTCTACAAGAGACAGTCCTCCAATGGTTCTCCTCCTTTCTTCACAACCGATCACAGAGAATAAAAATCAAAAACTTCGAATCCGACCTACATCCAGTCATCAGAGGTATTCCTCAAGGGTCTGTTCTCTCCCCACAGCTCTTCAACATCTATATCGAACCCCTCACCTCTCTACTCAGAAAATCCAACATCCCCTTTCACCTATATGCGGATGACACACAGCTCTATCTGGAAACAACCTCTATTGAGGACATCCAGAGACTAAACAACACCCTCAGGGAGATACAAGACTGGCTGTCAACCAATCACTTGAAACTGAACCAAGACAAAACAGAAATACTACTCATCTCCAACAAAGATGATAACCCTCAAATCAAAGAATGGCTTAAAGCCATCGATGCCCTCAATGATAACCTTTCCCTAGCAGACTCAGTGAAATCTCTAGGGATCACCCTTGATCCAAAACTCGACATGAAGAAACACATCGCAAAATCTGCCAAAGGTGCTTTTCTCAACCGTAAACTACTATACAAAATAAAACCCTTCCTTCCACCCAAAGACCTTCAACAGGCCACCCAGGCCCTAGTCCTCTCCAGAATAGACTATGGAATTGCGACCCTGACAGGGACAGCAAAATCCCATCTTGCCCCCCTGAAGACGACACTCAACGCAGCAGCAAGAATGGTCTCCGGAATTAAGAAATTTGAGCACATCTCTCCAGCCCTCAAAGAACTCAGATGGCTCCCAGTGGAGTTACGAGCCAGTTTCAGAACAGCCTGCATCACGCACAAAGCCCTGCATACAGGTAAACCAGAATACCTGGCCGCCAAACTCAATAGAGCAGGCCAGTCTAGAAACCTAAGGAGTTCCAGCTCTCTACTGCTCATCCCTCCCAAACTGCGCAAGCTCAAAACTACAGCCAACTCTTTTGCTGGCAACGCTCCCAAAATCTGGAACTCCATTCCTCCCCACATCAGAACAATCTCCTCATTTCCAAAATTCAAGAGGCTCCTCAAAGACTTCTTCCTCGACCGTACTCGAGGTACCTGAGAGACCTCTGTCACTCCAGCTTTAACAAAATTCCAAGTCTGACATCAAGGCTGCAGATCAAAATAGCTTTAGGATACAAACATTCTTTCAACAGATTATGTATGATTCAATTTTATTTATTATGTTTTGGCTCTCAAAAGAGGGCCACATAAAAGTGTACAAACTTCAACACACAGCAAATACATTTACACAAAGGAAGAAAAAAGCAAGCACAAAACATATACCGTTTGAAAACCCTAGGATAAATACAATACAGACATGTGAACAAAAACTACACAAAGTCGGCAAGTCAAAACATCTCCCGGAACATATTAATAAATAACTAGGAAGCCTTTAAAAAAATTAAAAATATGAAAGCAGAACATTTCATTGGGAGGACAATAAAGTGCAGAGAGGAAGCCATTCAATGTGACAATGCCCAGACGAAGACAGATGGTTTTTAACCATCTGAAGCGCAATTTACGAAGCGCAGGGCAGATCAGTAACACATGCATACAGTCCTGAATATTCACTTTACATAAATTGCACAGAGGAGATGAACCATTCCATTTAGATAACAATCGATTAACAGGTATTAAATCGTAGCGTAGAAGAAACCAAAATCTACGTATACCATGCGGTAGGGACCATAAAACATAGGGTTGAGGTTGTTTCAACTGATAAGAATCAAGGAGAAGAGCTACATTCCTTTTTTCACAAATTAATTTTTTATCAGATAGAAAACATAAGTCCCATGAGGCTGCTTTCAACACCGACTTTAACTGTAATGGAGAGTACAGAAAAAGAGTAGTTTCATCTAGATTTAACAGTTTTACAGCTTTTCTAAAATTACAAACAAGTTGAGAAAACTCATTGAAATTACCCAACAATTCCTTTCTGAGGAGAGCTCTCATTGTCCCCACTTCAGCTCTAGCAAGGCAAGCCACCCATCTTACAAGGGCACATAATCCCTGGACCCAACTACTCCTAAGCCCAAAGTCGAGCCTACAGGCTGCCAGCGAGCACGCAGTATTTAAGGAAGTAAGAGATCTTAGGAGCTTCCCCTCAATCCTATGGCAAAAGTCCAATTTTTTCACCTCAATAAGTTCAATACCATACAGTATTGTAGCGGGGATTTTGGATCTATATACTTCCAATAAATTCGGAAAGTGCCGTTTCCCCGTTGCATGGTATAGGGAATTTAAACCTTTGCCATGGGCAATAGCTTTGCGTGTACAATGCTCTATATGGAGCTTCTCACTCAAATTAGCTGTAACAATTTTCCCTAAAAAAGTATAGGACTTTACCACCTCCAGTTTTTGATCCCCAATAAACCAACCATAATCTACAGATCGGCACCTCTTCCTGCCAGCTATACACATGACTTTACTTTTGGTAATGTTGATCTTCATGACATGGGCTGCCGCAAAAGAATGCAAAGCATGAAGCCGATTGGCTAATCCCTTAGGAGTTAAGTCAAGTATGAGGACATCATCGGCATACATCATGCAGGAGATCGGTGCCCACCCCCACCACCGGGGCAATGCCCTCCCCGGCTGCCAAGGCGGCAGGTAAGTCTGCCGTATATAAGGAGAACAAAAGGGGAGCCAATAAACAGCCTTGTTTAAGGCCATTCGAAGTTAAAATTGTATCAGATAACCCCCTTTCGCCCCCCAACAAGACCCTGCACCAGGTCTCTGTGTGTAAAGCCTTCACCAACTCCAACAAATAGAGTGGGAGCCCAAGCACTGCCAATTTTCTCCACAGCGTTCCACGATCAACTTTGTCGAACGCTGTGGAAAAATCAATAAAGGCGGCATACACAACCCCTCCTCTGACCTGAACATACTTATCTATAACCACATGAAGGGCTGTAAGATTATCTAACGTACCGTGGTTCCTACGGAAACCAGTCTGTTCTATTGGCAGAATATTGTTCTCCTCAACCCACTCGGAGAGGGATGTTAAAATACATTTCGCAAATACCTTTCCGATAGAGTCGAGGAGCGCAATCAGACGGTAGTTACTAGGACTATCCCTAGTACCCTTCTTAAAAATAGGGACCAAGATACTTCCCCTCCAAGAGGCAGGTACCATCTTAGACAAGAAACAGGCTCTAAAAAGCGGATACAAGATTTTACTCCACCTTACAGGATCAGATTTCAAAACCGTCATTGGGAGTTCATCTGGGCCCATTGCTCCTGAGACGCGCATGGTTTTTATAGCCATCTCGATTTCTTTTTCAGCGGGATAATTACTTAGACCCACAGAAGTAGCACCGCTGTCAGAATCATTACCAATGGTAGCACCGTTGGTAATATCATCAATTAAACTCCCATTCCCTGAGTAGAGATCCCGAATATAGGTAGTCCATACCTCTTCCGCTATAGCGATAGGAGATGGGCTTACTCTAGAGCCACACCCCCTGCCGATTATTGCCCAAAATTCTCTGATCCTGCCATGCACAACTGCTTCCCTCAGGCTAATCCATACCTTATCCTCCCCTTCCTTTTTTATTTTTTGCCGGAGTCTACTTCTCTTTCTTTTTAACCTGGAAATTTCTTTTCCACGATCCATGACTCTGTCGAGATATTGTTCACGGACTAATTTGTTTATTTCCCCATTCAGGCTACGCAAAATACTGAAGACCACCACTCCGTTTTTGGGTCGGGGCATTTTTTTTGCATACGAAGTAATTTTTCGCATGAATTCTGCAAAGTAAACCATTTCATTCCCACGCCACTCATTTAAAACTAATAGGGTATCGGATAAAAAATCCTGCACCCCATTAATGGCTGAAGGATTCCAAAAGCACCTTCCAGAAGAAACATGGAAGGCCGCATCACTGCCGTGCATAGACCAAGGTGCGATTGTCAAAGGATTTAAAGAAATGGTTACAAACAGTATGCTATGATCACTCAGAGAGGTAGCTATGACCTTAAGGTCCAGAATAGAAGGAAACAAACCATAGTCTGTGATTACATAATCTAGGATAGAAGACCCAAAGGGAGACCTGTGAGTAAATTTAGCAGGCACATCCGACGGTAATCTCCCATTTAATATGAGTCCGTCGACGACCGCTAGTTCATTTAGCAAAATCTTCCCACGTTTATTTGTCACTAATTTATCGGGGAAGAGTGATTGAGGAATAAAGTAAGCCTCTTCCTTAGGTTTATTCCTAAAGTGCTCCAAACTAACATTGGAGATTTTGCAATTCAAGTCTCCCGCCAGCATAATTTCCGGAGGAGATGGGACATTCTTGATTAAAACAATATATTGGAATACCTGCTTTAATATCACATTAAAACACTCCTCAGGAGGAATATAAACATTCAAAATCACAATAGGGGACTTTATGCCATTGTTAAACAAATTATCAATGGTTATAGCATGGAACAATTTGCTTGGAACAATATAATGGGAAAATCTCCATTGCATTTTGTTGGATAGTAAACAAGCAATACCCCCCCTAGCATGCCCTTTCTTAGAAGGGACAGCAGGCACTTCCAGGGCATAATAGTCCTTAGAAACCTTCAACGTATTAATACACCACGTTTCCTGTAAACAGATCACATCAGCTCCCAGGGAATATAAAAAATCAAATTTCTCTGGGCTACTGTGAATCCCTGCCGCGTTCCAGGAAATTATATTTAATGAGGTGTTAAAGATGTTGAAACAGTCTGGGATTATCTTTAGTTCTTGTAGATAAGGCACTTTGCAGCCAGTTCCACCGATTCTTGTCCTCTGAAATAGAGGAATTCTGAGTCAGCGGAAGTGGCTTTACTTGGGAGACCGAGCGTTTTCCCTTGGATACCCAAATCCTCAGGTCTCTAAGGGGAGAGGCTACACCATTTTGCCCCTCTCCTCTGAATACCTCCCCAGAAAACAAATTTGTATTCCCAAGCTTGAAAATCGGAAGAATATCAATACCTGTACGTTGAAAGTGCTCAGCTTGCTGTAATATCAAGTTTACAATGATAGGTGAATAGAATTTAACCCTTATACTCGTTACCTTAACTTCACCAAATAGGGAAACTAACTCAATGTCCCTAGTTTGGATATGACGGAGACTTTCTATCTCATTAAAACGTTTAAGGAGCCAAGCTCTATTTAAGGGCAAGTCCCCGTCCAAAAGAGGTAAGAAGTCTAACTCAAGAGTTTCCACTGGAGCTTTTAAAGCTGTTACGGGGCGATCCGGAACCTGGCGATCTCCCCTCTCAGCAACTACTAAGAAAGGAGAGGCCAAAGGATTAAGAGACCCCGATTGATATTGAATGGAACCTCCAGTCGCTGTCGGTAGAAAGAGACTAGGGAGGGGGCCCCCCCTTTGTGGAATACCATCCAAAGATGTTGACGGACACGATTCACTTTCTACCTTAAAAAAAGTAGAAATGGGGGGGTTCACTTCCATATCAATATCCGCATTTGTGGGTATAGAAGAAGGATCTGAAACTATCACTTCATTCTCCAGTGTGGTCAGAGAATTTTGAAAAATTATCCGACGCTGCCTTTTCTTCTTGTATTTTCTTAATGGTTTCTTTTTATTCCCCTTATTCTTTCTGAGTTTACCATTTTTAACCTTTATCTCCTGTTTATCATTAATAGGTTCTTTGTTATTTTCAGACATGAAGATGGGAAAAAGATCTTGAGCTACTTTAAGGCCCGATGTGGATTTATCTTCCTCCACAATCTCAAGAACTGAGTTGTTAATACAGTTGGGCACTGCAGTTTGAGGCATAACTACAGTATGTGATATCAAGACCGATGTCCCCACTTTCTTGTCAAGATCCACTGGAGCCACATTTATTTCCCTCAATGACAAAGTCAAGTCAAGTCAAGTCAAAGAATTTATATAGCGCACTACATACCCAGAGGGTCTCAAGGCGCTTAGGGAGGGGAGGGGGATTACTTGTCAAATATCCACGTTTTAAGTTGCTTTCTGAATGCTAGGTGGTTCTGGGTAAGGCGAAGGTAAGTGGGGAGTGAGTTCCATGTTTTAGCAGCCAGGTATGAGAAGGATCTGCCTCCCATTGTGGTCTTGTTGATGCGAGGTACAGTGGCGAGGGCTTGGCTGGAAGAACGTAGTTGGCGGGAGGGGGTGTAGAAGGACAGTCGTGAGTTGAGGCATTCTGGTCCGATGTCGTAGAGTGATTTGTGTGCGTGGGTTAGCATTCGGAAAGTGATCCTCTTATTGACGGGTAGCCAGTGGAGGTCTTTCAGGTGACCAGAGATGTGTTCGTTGCGCGGGATGTCTAATATGATCCTGGCTGAGGCGTTTTGGATTCGTTGGAGTTTCTTCTGGAGTTTAGCGGTAGTGCCTGCGTAGAGGGTGTTTCCGTAGTCCAGTCGGCTCGTGACCAGAGCATGGGTGACTGTTTTTCTGGTTTCGGTGGGGATCCAGCGAAATGTTTTTTTGAGCATGCGGAGAATGTTGAAGCAGGATGAGGATACGGCGCTGACTTGTCTGTTCATTGAGAGTGAAGAATCCAGGATAACGCCTAGGTTCCGTGCGTGGTCTGTCGGGATGGGTGCTTTTCCAACAAACCATGTTCACTCATAGTGGGGGGGACACTTCTTGTTTCAGATGACTTTTGTAGCAAGGACTTCAGTATTTGGGTGACAGACTCCAAAATACAATCCGAGTTACCAACAAATTTCCCTAAAAGAGATAAAATATAGGCTAGTAATTGTTCCAAAGCAATCATCGATTCAGAAATTGGTTTTTCACATGCTACCCCTGGCTGACAAATACCTGATAAGTCAAGACCCGGGGGCCCAGAAGCAATTAACAAATCAGACATATCCTGACCATTCAACGAGGGGGTACTACTATACAACAATAGTCCAGATGGAGTAGCACCCCCCGAGGATTTGATAGGGGCTAGAGACTCCACTTTCCCTGTACTTACATAACGGCCGCAGAGATCAAAGTCAATGGATAGTGGTGACGAATCTCCGCCCAACTGATCCTTCGGCGGGGTTTGGGACGCAGATGGTAAATTAGATGGTAAATGAGTGAGTTCCCTATCAAGTACTGGGAAGACGAACTCACTCTCATCATTCCCTTCCGAGAGGACACGGGGAGGAGACACCACTGGCACAGAATGTTGTAGTACAGGCTGCACGAGAGAGGCAGCGGGGATGTAGTGGCTTGACTATGGACCCCTAAACCCATGGCACAGGCACCTTTTTTTGTAGATAAATTAGTGGACTTGGGGGAGGGCAAATCCCAAAACTCGAAGAGTTGACATTGGCCCTTCAAAGGGGGGTTTTTACAGATTTATTTCTGGTGCGATTAATATCTTTGTTCACAACAGATATACCACCCACTTCCCTACCAGACCGCAATTTCTTAGACATATTCTAAACAAATGTATCCACAAAATAATCTTATAAGAATAAAATTACTCCTGAAGGGTAAAACACAGAATGATATGGCCCTCCTAAAATAAAAAATATAGTCCAGGCGATGCAAAAATGACTGCCCGACAATGAGGGCAGAGAAAGTGACAAAACAGTCTCAATAAAAAGTTACTTTCTCCAACAGACAGAGGTATTTCCCATAGGCGAATGAACACAGGATATAAATCACTGTCGATGAAAATAACTGGGCCCAGCCCGGCCTACCTCGGCCACTGAGGGCCACAGAGGGCCCGCCCTTGTCCCGAGCTTCTCCCGGCGCCCTCCCGCGCGCTCCCGCGCAGCGGTGCCCTTCAACTTCTAATAAGCTATTGGAGCTAAGGGGGGAGGAGCCGGCAGGGAGAGCGCCCCAGCTGATGTCGATTTGGGGAAGTTGCTGGCGCTCCTGGGACAGGTAGTCCTACGCCAGCAACAGCTCGCAGCCCTGCTTCCCTCGTTCAAGCTGAAGTCCGCCTTCCTCGCAGCGGGACCCGCGGAGCGGGTTCCGCAAGCAGTGGGTTGAAGGCAGGTAAAAGGAAAGGCTCTGCAGAATGTAACAACAGCGTCAGGGCACAAAGGATAAATCCGCCGGTATGTAGAGAGGAGCAGGCTTTTCAATGCGGCAAATGCGAGGGAGGAGCCGGCAGGGAGAGCGCCCCAGCTGATGTCGATTTGGGGAAGTTGCTGGCGCTCCTGGGACAGGTAGTCCTACGCCAGCAACAGCTCGCAGCCCTGCTTCCCTCTCTCACCCTCGTTCAAGCTGAAGTCCGCCTTCCTCGTAGCGGGACCCGCGGAGCGGGTTCCGCAAGCAGTGGGTTGAAGGCAGGTAAAAGGAAAGGCTCTGCAGAATGTAACAACAGCGTCAGGGCACAAAGGATAAATCCGCCGGTATGTAGAGAGGAGCAGGCTTTTCAATGCGGCAAATGCGAGGGAGGAGCCCGCAGGGAGAGCGCCCCAGCTGATGTCGATTTGGGGAAGTTGCTGGCGCTCCTGGGACAGGTAGTCCTACGCCAGCAACAGCTCGCAGCCCTGCTTCCCTCTCTCACCCTCGTTCAAGCTGAAGTCCGCCTTCCTCGCAGCGGGACCCGCGGAGCGGGTTCCGCAAGCAGTGGGTTGAAGGCAGGTAAAAGGAAAGGCTCTGCAGAATGTAACAACAGCGTCAGGGCACAAAGGATAAATCCGCCGGTATGTAGAGAGGAGCAGGCTTTTCAATGCGGCAAATGCGAGGGAGGAGCCGGCAGGGAGAGCGCCCCAGCTGATGTCGATTTGGGGAAGTTGCTGGCGCTCCTGGGACAGGTAGTCCTACGCCAGCAACAGCTCGCAGCCCTGCTTCCCTCTCTCACCCTCGTTCAAGCTGAAGTCCGCCTTCCTCGCAGCGGGACCCGCGGAGCGGGTTCCGCAAGCAGTGGGTTGAAGGCAGGTAAAAGGAAAGGCTCTGCAGAATGTAACAACAGCGTCAGGGCACAAAGGATAAATGTATATTATGTATATCTAAGTTTCAGTCTGCTCATTATGTCATTTACTGTATTTGTTGTGAAGCGCTCTGATACCCTTGGGTCCAGTCAGCGCTATACAAAACTACTAAAATAAAATAAAATAAAAAATAAAAATAAATATTTTATTTATTTTGAAGGTTTTATATAGCGCAAACAAGTCTCTTGCGAGTAGCAGAGCGCTTTACAAGTCAAATGTAAGAGAGAAATCAAAAGTAACAAAAACAAGAGATGTGCGAAGTAGAGTTACATAACGTATACAAGTACAGTCAACTGTCTTGGGGGATCAAAAGCCTGATATTGAGCACAGAAACCACGATAGGTGTAAAATACAGGAGGTTAGCAGAATTGCCAAAGTTTACGTGAATTGCGCCATGAGGATCTGTTGGACTTGGCCCTTCTGGCAGGTTCACCCTTAAACTTTTTGCTTGTACTTGTGAATTGGTGGTAGTGATTTTTGGGTCTCTGCGCACTTTTCCCTGTGTCCCAGAGTAAAGGTGCGTGCGTGTAGTATGGCTGGCCTGCCCTCACAAAGGAATGCATGGGGAATGTGTGTGTCCATGTTAGTTCCTGATGTGTGGGGAGTGCAGGCTCGAGTTTGGTATGTGTGAACTCGTGAGAGTGAATGCTGCGCGATGATGTATGCGGCATGTATGTGTCTAGTGTGGAAGTGCCACTTCTAGACATGGCTGTACGTGTGCTGTGAGGATGCTGTAGTGTGATTAGCTGGAGCTGGCTGGGATGCCAGGCTCCAGGAAGTCTGGATGGGTCTGCCCAGTGGTGAGTGCTGAGATCAGCATGCTGATGTGAGGGGAGGGCTGCACCTGGTTCCTGATGGGGCTGGGCTTTCCCCACACAATGCTGGCTCTGCCCCCCGTGGTGCGTCTAACGACCCTAGCCCTGCCAGTGAATAGAGTGAGGTGATGAGCACATCCATGGTGCTCCAAAACCAGCTGCGACTGGTTTCTCCCCCACCCTGCACCTGCAGACAAAGGAATGTGGTGTATAAAAATGGGGCTGTGTCCCCACACAAACTGTTCTTTTCCTGATCCTACTTGAGGGGGGCTGCTGCTGCTGGTGCCAGGAGGAACCGCCACTTGGACTGCCTCCCTGCCTGGAGGGCCAGTGAGCTGGCCCTTGGCCCAGCCTTGCCCCCCCCCCCCTGCCTGGCTACATCCCTGGAGGACTTTTGCTGGGCTTGTTGGTTCTAGCGCCTGGGAGCGCTTTATTTGGGCCTCTAGCGCTTGAGAGCGCTTTATTTCGTCCTAGCGCTGGAAGCGCTGTATTTTGTGCCCACAAGCGCCTGTGAGCGCTTTAATTGTGCCCTAGCGCAGGGAGCGCTTTATTTGGCACCGATAGCGCTTAGGAGCGCTTTATTGCCCACCTGCGCTGGGGAGCGCTTGCCCTCCTAAGCGAGTGCCACCTCGCAGATTTGCGTTTATTTATCTAACTCGAGGGAGCCCACCCCTCGGTTTATTGCTCCCCCAGCCTACGAGTGCCTGAAACGGGCCCCCGCGCTGCCCGCGACGACCCGGAAGTGGTTGGCCGACCGGCCAATCCGAGCGCGGCTGACCGGAAGTCCCACCCCGCAGCCGGCGTCCCTCCCCCAGGGCTCCCGAGAGATAGGGAGAGCCCCGGAGCACAGCGCAGGAGCCGGGAAACCCGACCGGACGCCCCGTGAAGAGAGAGGCCGCCGCTGCAAGGAGACCTGGTGAGTGGGGCCCGGTGTAGAGGATCGGAGAGGAGGGCGCCGGGACACATTGTCGGTGTCCGCCCCCCCCAGTAGCGCGACCCCGTGCCAGTTGTTGTGGTGAAGCCACGAGGGCTTCAGGGGCATTTCTTCGAGCCCGAGTGGCTCTGGGCATTTCTGTTTCCGAGTCCCCCAGGGAGGGACTCCAACAACGCCCCAATTTGTTCTTGAGCCCTGAGAGAAGGCTCGAGGCGCCATACTTGTTGTGCGAGGCCCGCGGGGACCCGGGGGCACATTGTTGTTGAGCCCTGAGAGGCTCCAGGCTGCATTTCTCTGTTTGACGAGCCCCGAGAGGGGCTCAGGGGGCATTATGTATTTAGAGCCCTGAGAGAGGCTCGAGGTGCCAGATTTGTTTTAAGAGTCCAGAGAGGCTCTTGGGTGACATTGCATTTGTTTAGGGCCACGAGGCCCCCAGCCCACAGTTCGCCAGAGCCTGAGAGGCTCCAACGTTGTCCCCACCAGCATTGCTTCACAGCTGCCCAGCACTTCGTGGGCAGCTGCCACGTTTAGGCCCCTGACTTTGGGACACAGGGCGTCCTATCCCTAGGGAGGCCAGTTGGCCTAGGGACTGCCACAGGTTGTGGCTAATGTGAGTTTTGAGCAAATGTGTCTTTTGATACACCTCTGAATGTTTTTAGGCATCATGTGTTTTTCTTCCCTGCCCCTCTGAATGTGTTTTTATGCGTCATGTGCCTTGTTCCTTACACCTCTGAATGTATGTTATGCATCATGTGTTATGTGCTTACACCCCTACAGGTATTGTGATACTTAGGTGGTTGTTTTTCTCCTAGTGCAGGTGGTGCTAGTGAGGTCCAGGTTACCAGTGATTACTGGTTGTGTACTTTATGTTCTAATTTGTGCTCTGACTGACTTTGGCGCAAGCCCTGGCCAGCCAGGGATCCCATTTCTAACAGGATTGCTTTCACTTCTTTTTTGAAGGAGGTAGATGACGGGTTCGTTCTTGTTTCAGTGAGCAAAGCGTTCCAGATCCTAGGAGCCATACCAGAGAAAGAACGGATATAGTTTTTTTTTTGGGCAAATCGTTGGGGTTTTAGAAGAAGTGTCTTGGCACTCCTAGATGCTCAGCTGCCAGCAGAGAGCTCCAGTTTCTGAGCAAGGTAGTATGGGGAGTTGTGGTGAAGGGCCTTATGAGTCATACAGGTGATTTTAAGATAAATTCTAGCTTCAAACGGTAGCCAGTTGAGGGATCTGAGGTCGGGGGATATGTGAGAATTTCTCTTTGAGCCTATGATGAGTCTCGCAGCTGAGTTGATAGTGGCTCTTAGTGGGGCTGTCGATGCCCTTGGGAGGCCGCATAAGGTTACCGCCCCATATTCCACTCTAGGTAATACTAGGACTTGAACTGCTTGTTTTAAATCGATGGCTGCCAGAAAGGGTTTCAGTTTTCGCAAGGTTTTCAAGTGGGAGTTGGCTCCTTTTGTGGAAGTGCTGATATGATTCTGCATCTTTAGGTTGCAGTCAAGAATAATCCCAAGTGATTTCGCTGAATCGACGATGTGCGGCTGAGCTTTGAGAGCTGTTAAAAGCTTCAACCAATCTAGGATCGTGGGTGATTTGTTGGGGGGGGGGGGGGCGAAAAAGAGGAATTCCGGTTTGAGGGAGTTTAGTTTCAGATGATTTTTGGCCAGCCAAGTTTGGGTTTTTAATAAGGTGAAGTTGAGAGATTTGATGTCATCCAGTGAGTGGATCTTGATGTAGATCTGGGTGTCCTCTGCATACATATGGAAATGGATTTTAGTGAGGCTGAAAAGGTCGGTAAGAGGTTCCATAAAAAGGTTGAAAACTGTCAGTGAGAAGGAGGAGCCTTGTGGGACTCCAAGTGTTACAGGCATAGGATTGGACAAGGATTGGTTGACCTTGAATCTTTGTGATCTGTTTTGCAGGAAGGAGGTAAACCAGTTAAGAACAGTATCAGACAAACACATTCTGTGTTTCAGGAGTTCAAGCAGGTTGTCGTGTTTGATGGTGTCAAATGCTGACGATAGGTCTAGAAGGATAAGTAAGCAGGCTTCATTTTTAGAGCGTCATCAATTACATGAGTCATGGCCATTTCGGTGCTATGACCTGCTCTGAAACCTGATTGAAATTGGTTAAGCAAGTTGAATCGATCAATGTGATTATTCAGCTGCATGTTAACACATTTTTCAAGGAGTTTGGCTAAACTAGGTATGTTCGAGATCGGCAGATAGTTATTTAGGTCTGAGGTGGTTAGCTTTTCTTTTCTTTAGGATCGGCGTTACCTGACCTGTTATCAGGCTGTCAGGAATAATTCCTTGAAGGAGGGACGTATTTATGATATTGGTCCATAGAGGTAGTAGTAGGGGAATGAAGTCCTTTAAGTAGTTAGCCGGGTGCGGGTCTATGAAATGGTTGGAGGGATTCAGAGAGGTTAGTGTCTTTAGAATAAAGCATTCCCTGTAAGTATTGAAGTGTGACCAAGTTGCGTTGTTTTTGAATTTGGGGGGGGGGGGGGGGTGGGGGGTTGTTAGATTGGGCACCAACCAGGACCGCAGAAGGGTTCTTATCCATGTTTGAGATGGATAGGAGGTCATTGAGTAGATCAGACTTTATGGATTCTGTTTTTGCAGCAAAGAAGGAGGCACATTATTCACAATTGGGTAAATTGAGATGGATGGCGTTCGGGAGTCTAGGTATGCTCTTGGTTTGTGTTTTGATACGCTCGAAAAGCTTTTTGGGTCGGTTCATGGCTTGGTCGAGTTGTATCCTGAAGAAGTCGATTTTAGACTTTCTGATTTTTGTCTGTCTTCATTTACCCTACCGTCATACCAGGGTTTTGAATCTTTTGTGGAGGCTCTTTTCAGTTGGAGCGGGCCATGTTATCAAGAATATTAGTCATGGAGTGGAAGTAGTGATTGGTTAGTGCTTGGACATCATTTAGACCTTCCGGGGGGTATAGAAGGTTAGAGTTAGTTAATACTGTCGGTATTGAGCCAGCGTTACTCCAGTTTCTCTTCCAGATCTTCGGTCTCAGGGGTTGTGATAGGAGACGTTTAACCGCTTCTAGGACTTGGAAAGTGATAATGTGATGATCAGACCAGTCGCAAGGTAGGATCGAGTCAAGCAGTGTTGAGTCCACATTAGAAATTACTAGGTCGAGAATTGCACCTTTGTCGTGTGTAGGGCTGTTGCATATTCGGTTGAGATTAAGGTTGGTGATGAAGGCTTTGAGGCTATTTACCCCAGGGTCGTTCTGGTCGTCCCAATGGAGGTTGAAATCCCCCAGGAATATTTGCTTATTTTGATGGCTGCTGTTTGACGCTAGAATATCCATGAGTTGCTCAATGAATGTGAGGTTGTCTCTAGGAGGGTGATACAAAGTGTGAAAGGAGCAGATTTGTTTGTTATTACTGGTGATGTTTAAGCAGAGGTATTCGCAGGAAGAGAGGGCTGGGGCATTGACGTTAGACACCGTTAGGGTGCACTGATGTATGCAGGCTAACCCCCCACCTGGCCTGTCCGTTCTATCGAGTCTGGTGATGTCATAGTTGGGGGGTAACAAAATGTCCAAGATGGGAGTGGAAGTGTCATTTAACCAAGTTTCAGTCAATAACAGAATGTCAGGTTCATTGGTTAGTAATGAGTCAGCTATCTCGGCTGCATGTCTGGATGCAGATCTGCAGTTAAGGAGAATACAATTTAGCTGCGTTGTGTTGGGTACTTTGTGAGGTTCTGTTATGAGGGGGATTCTAGCGTGGTTGTTCTCAACTATGCCTCTGGAGTTGTGTCTAGTGACTGTGAGTGTTGACAGGGATAGATTGAATTTGGGTGTTAGATTCCACTTCAGAATGCCCACCACACTGCAGGAACGACGTATGGCCCAATCCGCTTCCCCTGCCCATATGCCACTCACCGGATAAAACACGATGAGTAAGCAGATGAACACCGGGAGAGGGTGGGAAAGGGAAAATAAACGAAAGACAAGGATGAGAGACAAGGGAACCACTTCTACTTCTGTTAGACCCTCCACATGCCTGCACCTATAAAACAAGGCACAACATTACTAATCAATACTGGTATACATCAGCAGACCCCTCCCACTGTCTACCATGACCATGCCATACCCATCACAACCTCAACTGACTTACCAAGGGTTCGTGCACAGGAAGTCCAGTGGGGGCAGTGGTCCTCTTTAGATTAGCTCTCTGTTTCTGTAATGGGGTCCAATCCAGGAAGTCAATTCAAAAAATAATATTCCCAACCCTTCTCCTTATCAACAATAGGGGGGGAAAGTCTAATATGACAGAAACCCCCCCACTGTAGGTAAAAGGGATCGAGGCTTTCCAAAAACTGCGGGTACTAGAACAAACTCCACGAACAGTGGAAACGGAGCACTCTCTCTTTGCTCTCTTGCTCCGTTCGGAATCCTTGGACGCCGAAAGCGCCCGAATCTGTACAAAGATGTCGAGTGGAGGAAAAAGATGCGGAAGTCGGAACCGCTAGGACAACGCACCGCCGTGCGTAACCACAGAAAGTCACAAGCAGCTCCTCAGCACCAGCCGGTCACTAACCGCTAAGTTTCATCCAAGGGTACTGGAGCCCCAGAACCCTAAAGCACTAGGGCCCCGATGTAGGTAAAATAGATTTACCGATTTTAAATTACCGAATCATACCGATTCGGTAATTAAAAATCGGTAAATCTAAGGGGTTGAGATGTAGGAACATCCAGATGTTCCTGCTACCGAATCGGTAAAAATCGGTATTTACCGATTCTGTAAATACCGACCGGTAATGTCCCATTCATTCCTATGGGCTTTGAAGCCCATAGGAATGAATGGGGCATTACCGGTCGGTATTTACAGAATCGGTAAATACCGATTTTGACAAGGGTGCAGGGGGTGTCACTTTGACACCCTCTAGCACCCCCAAAAAAGATTCGGGGGCCATGTGGCAGGCATACCTGCCCTAAGGGCAGGTCTGCCTGTCATATGGCACATGTGTGCATGCACACATGTGCATGCACACCGGAATCGTTTTTTTACCATGAAGTTGGATTTCATGGTAAAATACCGATTCTGTAAGGCTTGTGGGACTCAGAAGAGTCCCACCTACATCTCATTGTTACCGAATCGGTAAAAAATACCGATTCGGTATTTTACAGATTCGGTAAATTTACCGATCGGTAAATTTTCCGAATCTGTAAAATACCTGGACCTACATACCATTTTGTGAATCTCGGTCGGTAACGGCCGAAAATACCGATTTTCGGCCGTTACCGACCGACCTACATCCGGCCCCTAGTTCTGACATAAAAAACGGGATATGCCAAAAGAGAGACCTTCGGTGAACAGTACGTAATCCACAACCGGGTCCACGGGAAAAGGGACGATGGAAGGGAGGGTAATCCAAACGAACAATGTACCAAACAGGGAACAGGGGGGGGGGGGGGGGGGGAGAGTATCAAGAGGTGCCTATGAGCCCACAAGCACCGGAGTCTTCAAGACGGGACAGGAAAACACACCCAGGACCTGGAACCAAACCTGGAATAGATACCAAGCAAAAGGAAAGGGGCGTGCACAGCTTAAATCCCCCATTCAGGTAAGACATGTGATGGATAGTGCATGGCCACAGAAAGGGGACTGGACATGAAACCTAACATTGGGATTCTGTAGGAGTGAGAGCTAAATGCCCACTGTTCAATGGAGGGGGAGGAACCTTGTATGAACGAAGGAGGGCCCCTACTTCTGTGGTGGAAAGCGTGTTTATCATCCTACTGGGACAGGATGGGGCATTAGGATGCGGTATTGTGCTCCAGCGAGGGGATCCCTGAACCTGGGTGTTTGCAGGAAGATATTGGTTGTGACTGGAGTTCTTGGAATGAGGGAAGGATCTATATTCCTGTTTGCTGCGAAGGAGCTTGGGTTGTTGTAAGATCAGATCATAAAGGGACTGGATGGCAGATTTGACCTGCTGGAGTGTTGATATTATCTGGTCGAGTTTTGGGACAGGCGTGATAGTGTCCATAATGAAAGGTAGTGCTGATGAAATGGACTTAGTAGCAGCATCTGTGGGGTTGTTTGATGGGAGATGGTGGTCGGGGATAGAACAAAGTGCTCGGGGATAGAACAAAGTGCTCTATCTGTGGGTGTGTCAATGGAGGGGGGAGTGGGAAGGTCAGGGTGGGAGGGAGCTGAGTGCTGAATCAGGATCAGTGGTGGTAGGGGTGGATTTGATGAGCTTATGGGGGGAGCTAAGGGTAGTTATGAGGGGTTGCGGGGGATGGAGAAGGTGTAGGGTAAAGTGATAGGGAGACGGTTAGGTCAAAATCAGTAGGGGTAGCAGTGGGGATGGCGGGGAGGAGGGGGGGCACAGAGAAGGTTAAGTCGGGATCCGTGGGGGTAGAGGTGGGATTGGTGGGCTGGAGTGAAGTGCTATGAGGAAGGGTGCGGTGGGAGGGTGGGGGGTGGTGCGAGTGGTGGGGGAGCGGGAGGGGTTAGCAAAGCTAGGATCTGTGGTGGTGAAGGTGAGGGTTTGAAAAGTGGTGTTTGGATTAGTGGAGGTGGGCGGGGGAGGGGGTGGGAGGGTAGGGAGATTGAGAGATGGCTGATTAGAGGTGGTATAGGTGGGGAATATGGGCTGAGGCGAGGTGCTTGGAAGGCTGGTGAGGGGCAGGGAGGGGGAGGTGATGCAGGGAGAGGAGGGCGAGATAGTTTGTTGGAGGGGTTTGGGATGGAGGTGGATGTAAGGTGGGATGAGTTCTTCGATTGGGAGTTGTTGATGTCTAGAGTTTGTAATAGAGCAGATGGGGATAGTTGGGAATCTTGAATTGTGACTGAATGAAGATGGGAGTTGAAGCTTTTGCAGATGAAGAGGAGGGGTGCATTAGCGAGACTCTCTACCTGATGAGTGGAAATATGTGGTCTAACTTATTAAGGTTGTAGTCAGAGGATTGAATGAGGATGATTCTGTGCGGTAGATCTTAATAGTGGCTGCAACATTGAAGAATGTGGAAGGTAGGATAGTTAGGGTGAATCCGTACGCTGTTTTCTTCATGGAAGAGATCTTGAAGAGAGCGATAAATGGCTTTTCTCCATTGCGCTCTTCTTTTGGTGAAGAGGATGATGTCGTTCTTGATGAGCCCTTTGTGCATAGAGAAGTAAGGTTCAGAGACGGGGTTGGCGGATGAGATTTTACTAGGTTGTGTTTGTAGCATTTTGCTGCTTGTTTTGTGAGGTTTGGAGGGTAGGTGATGGAATAATTGACATTCCCGGTGAGCTCCATAGCGTGTGTGAAGATTAGAATTATGGAGTGTGAACAAAAGGAACTGTCTTTGTAGTGGGCTGCTCAATTAGGGGGGGAGAGGTAGCATGAGGACAGTCCAAGATGGCTGCTCAGCTTGCTAACCAGTGCTGGCCTTGAAGTCTCTGTCTATTTCAGTTAGAGGTTATCAAGGTGGGTAGTCCTTTTTCCGTGTTGATCTTATTGTGGCCATTTTGTGAGTTATTGGTGGATTTCTTCTCAGGGAAATGCAGGGCTATTAATGGATGCCTAGAGATCAGAATCTTTTCTTCATATCAGTCACCCCTATGGTAGGCCCAAGGGCAGGGTGCTTTGTAAGTATAAGGTACTTACAATGTCCACCCTGCGTGCAGTCTGGTACTGTCATGCTGACTGGGCAAGTCCACCCACTTGCCAGTCCCTAAACCTTCCCTTTTCTTCATATTAGTCACCTCTATGGTAGGCCCAAGGGCAGGGTGCATTGTAAGTATAAGGTAGGACAGGCCCTGGTGTGTGTGGCATGTCCTAATAGTGAATTACAGCCATTTTCGTTTTTAGGTCGAGCAGACGTACTCTCAATGCGTGAGCATTGAGGTGTCTGCTTCAGACCTAATGCTGCCCGTATTTAGGAATGTGGACACCAATCTGACACGCGCTTTTCCTTTCCAGTTTTGACCGCGTGAGCGCGCGTCTGAGCCGCACATGCGCAGAGTAACTTGCTCACACACAGACACAGGCAGCCCCCACCCCTCTGCATGCATGCACGCACACACACACACACACACACACAGGCGAGCGCATGCACACGCAGGCACACACATACAGGCACACGGCACACAGCACACATACAGGCACACGGCACACAGCCCCTCCCTCCCTCCCCTCCCTTTAACTCACCGGAGACGGACTCGTCGCACCATCTGTTCAGGGAGCCCCGCAGAGCACTCGAGGTCCTCTGGCACTCTCCCAAAAAGCGGAGCTCTCCCCATAGGCATGGGGGCCCCGCAGTCTCCACGCTGGTCTTCACCTGGGCCCCCTCCTGGGACCCGGGACTTCATGCGGCACTTCTCTTCTCCGGGATCGCGCTCCGACCTGAAAACGAAACTGAGGCGTGGCGCGCATGCGCAGGCAGCCCCCGCCCGCCCACTCCTCCACGGCCGGCGAAAAGCTGATTCTAAATGTGCTTTGGCGCATTGACTTCCAAACTTGTAATGCATGCCCGGAAATCAAAAGAGTTTGTTTAGGACTTGAGCCCTGGTAAGTACTCTTTTCTTTATTGGGTTTCTTACTTGCAGGCACGTCGTGTTTTGTTAAGTTAAGCACGCCATGCTTGATTTCTGCCGTGTTGTCCCGCCCCATTCTGAGATTGCAGCTTTTCATTATTTTTTCGCTCACGGCCGACGCCATTTCCTTTTGTTTTCATTACTTTTGTTACTATCCCGGCATCAGCGCGGGTGCCACAATTGCATCAAAAGTATTTCTATTTCTTTTTTTTATATGCAATATTGGCACCTGCGCCGGTGCAGCAATAGTAACAAATGTAATTTGGCAAGACGTCACGACAGCCAGACAGCCAGGCTGAGCGTGTTTCCGTGATATGAGGGCTAGGGGGCATCAGAGTGCGCAAGGTTCCCATTTACGCACTGGCAGCCTTGTCTATGCTTTTCATTTTTGCTTTTGATACTCGTTAAACATCTTCTGATCTCCGAGGAGAGCTCTGACAGGGCCCTCATCAAGTACCACTTAACCGGCAAACAGGGAGTGAGACTTAAAAGCTAATCGGACGGGAGTTTGTAGGGGGTGGGGAGAGGAGGAAGTTTGGTGCAGATGCTGCAGAACTGACAGAATTCTTCCTCCATGGCAATCCCTTTCAACAGCAGATCTCGAACTAACAATGTGGGGGTTACAAATGGATTTCAACTTCGCCATGCTAACGGTTATTAAGAAAAGCAGATGATGAGCAGGCAAAGCTGCAGAGAGATAAGAGGCGCTAAGGCAAACATCCACTGTCCA
The DNA here is from genome assembly GCF_964261635.1 of Lissotriton helveticus. Taxonomy (NCBI): domain Eukaryota; kingdom Metazoa; phylum Chordata; class Amphibia; order Caudata; family Salamandridae; genus Lissotriton; species Lissotriton helveticus. The sequence goes on from NC_136062.1 coordinate 500,764,623, forward strand.
GGACACATTATGGAATGTGTGAAGGGGTGGGAACCACGTGTGTGCTACATTTCATTGCGCCTTCACATTAATAAATATCATCGTTAAAATAAATATGCATGAATGTAACCACGCCCCACACAAACTGCAAACCTTCCCTTGAACAGCACAAGCTTCACTCCCCCAGGCAGAGAAACGCTGATAACTCTCTAAACAAGCACAAGTAAAGCAGATAAGTCACCTATTTCTTGGCTGCCTATTTATTGTCTTCTACTGGCAAAAGACGGGGCATTCAACAGTCCACTGCGTGGTACATGTACGTGTTCATCTTCCAAGTGCCAAACTGCATGTGAATCTAGAATCCTCGCTTATTTTGGTCCTGGTGTCATACTAAACTAGCATGTGCACAGAGGCCAAGGCCGGACCCTGACACTAAGAAGCGGAAGTTCCTTACTCCCCTTATTGCTTGGTTTATATAGATCCAGGCATTTGCGCATGGAAGGGGTAGGATGTGCTGCCGGAGCAGCGTGAAGCTGCGCATGCAGGTGCTATGGCGCTCTGGTGAGGTGCGGTTTGCTTGGTTCATACTCCTGCTCTGCGACTGCTTCAAATGCTCATCTCCTCTGTAGGGGTGAAGTTTTCCAACTGTAGTTGCTCCCGACTCCCTATGATCCCTAAATATTGCTCTCTGCTTGTCGTGTTCCTGAAAGTAAAATGTAACAAGCATTTGCAAAGCAATACGTCTCGCATTTGCGATAGTTTGAGCTATTGGCATTGTAAATGACAATGCCTTTTATTTACGTGTTTTGAAAACCAGCAAGATGGGCATAAACACGCACTTTGTACTTATAATCGTTGCTTACAAGAAGCAAGGCTGGCAGTGACTGTGTCTCTTTCACTGCCAGCCTTGCTTCTCATAAGCAACGACTATAAGTACAAAGCACATGTTTATGCACCGCTTGCAGTTTTTCAAAACACAAACAAAAGGCATTGTCATTTACAATGCCAATAGCTCAAACTCTCCCAAATGCGAGACCTATTGCATTGCAAATACTTGTTTACTATTGCAAGGCTACCTGTTCTCCATAGGCCAGAATTATTAGATTTTATAATCCTAACTGACTCCGAGAACAAGGTAGAAATTTGAGTTTAGTATGCCTGGACTCAGAATGATAAAATACATCTTTTAGTAAAGTGGGTTTTAACATTCTGTGTTTGCAAATACCACTTTTAGAAAGTAGGTATTTGCTTGCCTAACCTTTCAAGCACGCCTCTGCGAGCTTGTGTATTCCTATGTCTGTGATTTGTGTGTGACAGGGCTGGGGCTTCCATGAGACAGGATGAGTCACCCAGTGGTGAATAGAGGGATCTGCATCTAGATGGGAGAGAGGAGTTACACCTGAACCTTGAACCTTGAATAGGGCTATGCCTGCATTCCACATTGCTGGCTCCACTTCGTGGGGTGCGGCTGCTGTCTCTGCCCTGCACACTGAAAGAAGAGAAGGAAGACTGTCAACAAAGTGCTCCAGGCTTGTACTTGCCTTCCACAATGCTGGCTCTACCTCCTGTGGGGCGTCTGATGTTCCTGTCCTGCACGGTGAAAGGAAAGGGAAGTCTAGTAAACTGAGTGCTTCAGAACTGGTTTGGACTGGGCACAGGCCCCTCTCCCCTCACAGAACAAGTACCTACCTGTGGCAACTAGAGACCCCCAATTCTAACACTCGGTCTCTCTCTTTCCCTCCTTCGGCCTCTCTCTCTCGTCCTCCTTCTGTCTCTCTCTATTCCTCCTTGTTAGAATTGGGGGTCTCTGGTTGGCGCAGGTTTGTACTTGCGACAAGCAGGGACCCTCTCCTCTAAGTCAGGGCAAAGGATTACTCCCAGAAATAACCCCTACTCGCCCTTTAGGTAGTGTGGCGCAAGCAGTCTAGGCTAAACTCTGGAGTACATAGGGTTAAACATTTGCAACATCACACACAATGACCATCAACCCACCACACAATGACACTAGACTGTATTTCTGTAAAAATATCTTCTTTATATATATCTTTAGATCAGGCTTGTAAATACAGTCTTTGCGTAGTTTAAGAAAATGGTTCCAGTTACTCTCTGATTAGGCCACAGGTCTTTGTATCAGCGTTAAAAGAATTGTTCTGGTGCTTAAAAAGGGTTGCGGACTCTTCCCTAGTCCTGGTACGTTCCTCCAGCAAGAAGTTCAATCAGCCAGGGCCTCTCTGCGCCAACGATCGGACCCGGTCTGCCCAATCTCACGCCTCTAGCGGGATCGGCGGCCGGGGAGTCACTGGCAGCCTGACGAGCGCGCTGCACGGCTGTCAGGGGAGAGAGCGGGGGCCCGGGGAGTGCTCACTGCGCGGCTCCGGGGACCCGGCTGAGGCAGATGGCGGTGCGAGCGAAGTGGGACAGCGGCTCGCACCGCGGGACGGGAAACAGTACCTTTGTCTTTTTGAAGGGGTCGGGTGCAGGCCGGCTCGGTGGTCCACGTCGCGGTGTCTTCCTCCCGAGGTTGGAGCGAGCGGCGGCTCGGCTCTGGCTCGGAGGTTGGCGTTGCGGCGCGGGTCGGGTAGACGGCGACACACCTCAGGTCCTGGAAAAGGGGGCAGAGCCCCGGGTAGCAGCGTGAGGCGCACACAAGCCTCTCAGGTCACAGCAGATACTTGGCCAAGTCCGTTCTTGCGGTGCTTCGCAGTTAGGCAGGCGGTAGGGACGGTGATTAGGCCAGCGGGGCTGGGCCTTTCGGTGTCACCTGGTGCCGGCCAGTTAGCAGATGCGGTGCTCGGCGGGACGGGGTGCCAAGGGCCTCGTAGGAGGGGCGCAGGGATTCTTTCACGGCGCGCTCCTCTTTCCTTCAGCAGCTGTGTCGATCAGGTTGCTGGCTCACAGCAGCTCCTTCTTCCAGGGGGACAGGGTAGCGCCCACTGTTCCTGGGGCGCTGGTCAGGGGGCAAGTTCACAGCAAGCCCTTGGAGATCTTGGTAAAAGTTTTAGCACAAGGTGGATAAAAGCAAAGTCTTTCAGTCTTTCTTCTCCTGCTCTCCTTCAGCAGCAAGGCACCCACTACAGGCCAGTCTCTTGGGGTCAGAGTCAGTACTTCTCCTTGCAGCTTCCAGGGTCCTTCTCTTCAGGCAGAGCTTCTTCTTTGCGCAAACTGGATCTAATTTACAAGGAGCAGGGCTCCTACTTTTATACACAGTTTCTTTTGTTCTCACTGGCCAGGGGGGCCTCTGCATAACTGCTCTCAGCTCCTGAGCACTTGCGGTGGGTACTTCTGCTTCTGCATTCAGTGTGAGGGCAGGCACATCAGCCGCTCCCCAGGGGGGCGGAGCCGGCATTGAGAGGGCAGGAGTGGCCTGAGTACTTTGTTGACAAGCTTCGGTCCTTCCTGGGCCAGGTGCAGGCTGAGTCATCAGTCGCTCCCCAGGAGGGCGGAGCCAGCATTGTGGAGGCAGAGCACAGCCTGATGCATCATTCAGGGGAAACTCCCACCACCCATTAAGGGGTCCTCCTGCTAATCACTACCTGTCAACTCCCAGCCCTGTCACTCACACACACCAGACAGTCAGATCCACATCCAAGCAGAGGCGGGCTGAAATGGTTAGGCAAGCAAATGCTAACTTTCTAAAAGTAGCATTTGCAAACACAGGATATTAAAATAAACTTTACTAAAAGAAGTATTTTATTATTCTGAGTTCAGGCATACTAAACATGAATTTCTACATGTTCCCTGAGCCTGCTGGGATTATAGAGTGTAATAATTCCAGCAGCCCATCTGGCCTAGAAGGGAACAGGTAGCCTTACAATAGTGAAAAACGAATTTGGCAGTAATTCACTATTAGAACATGCCACACACATCAGGGCATGTTCTACCTTATCCTTACAATGCACCCTGCCCTCAGGCCTACCATAGGGGTGGCTAATATGAAGTTTAAGGGAAGGTTTAGGGGCTGGCAAGTGTGTGCACTTGCCCAGCCAGGGTGACAGTACCAGACTGCACGCAGGTTCTGCAATGGCAGACCCTAGACACATTTTAAGGCTGCTTTTGTGGGTGGCGCAACCAGCGCTGCAGGCCCACTAGCAGTATTGGCATTCACAAGCCCTGGCACTCCTGGTGCACTTTACTAGGGACTAACAGTAAATCCAATGAACCAATCATGGACATCAATCATATGTACACTTTACAGTAGGGAGCACTTGCACTGCGGCACGGGTTGGCCGTGGCGCAGTGCCCTGAGTAGCAGACACCATCAAAACATTTGAGGCACAACAGCAAAAAGTGGAAGGGAAACCCACGCCAAGGTGCCAGGTCTAACACTCCTTCATTCTCCCCCTCTCCCTCTCCCTCTCCCTCCCTCCTTTGGTCTCTCTCTTTCCCTCCTTCGGTCTCTCTTTCCCTCCTTCGATCTCTCTCTTTCCCTCCTTCGGTCTCTCTCTCTTTCCCCTCTCTTTCCCTTCTCTTTCCCTCCTTCGGTCTCTCTCTCTCCCTCCTCCTTTCTCTCTCTTTCCCTCCTTCGGTGTTAGACCTGGCACCATTGGCGTGGGTCTCCCTTCCATTTTTGTTGTTGCCCCATGTGTTTTTGCTGGTGTTAGATGCTTTGGGCACTGTGCCACTGCCATCCAGTGCCACAGTGCAAATGCTCCCTACTGTAAATGAATGTATTAATCAGTGGTTCCATGTTTGGCTATTTGGTTTACTTGTCAGACCCTAGTCTAGTGCACTGAGTGTGCCCAGGGCGTGTAATTCAAATGCTGCTTGTGGGCCTGCAGCACTGGTTGTGCCACCCACAGAAGCGGCCTGGTAAAATGTGTCTAAGGTCTGCCAATGCAGAGCCTGCGTGCAGTCTGGTACTGTCATGCTGACTGGGCAAGTCCACCCACTTGCCAGTCCCTAAACCTTCCCTTTTCTTCTTATCAGTCAACCCTATGGTAGGCCCAAGGGCAGGGTGCATTGTAAGTATAAGGTAGGACAAGCCCTGATGTATGTGGCATGTCCTAATAGTGAACTACAGCCATTTTCGTTTTTCACTATTGCAAGGCTACCTGTTCTCCATAGGCCAGAATGGGCTCTTAGAATTATTACATTTTATAATCCTAACTGACTCAGAGAACAAGGTAGAAATTCAAGTTAAGTATGCCTGGACTCAGAATGATACATCTTTTAGTAAAGTGGGTTTTAACATTCTGTGTTTGCAAATACCACTTTTAGATAGTAGGTATTAGCTTGCCTAACCTTTCAAGCCTGCCTCTGCAAGGTTGTGTATTCCTTTGTCTGGGATTTGTGAGTGACAGGGCTGTGGCTTCCAAGAGACAGGATGAGTCAGCTCAGTGGTGAATAGAGGGATCTGCATTTAGATGGGAGGGAGGAGTTGCACCTGAACCTTGAATAGGGCTATGCCTGCCTTCCACATTGCTGACTACACTTTCTGGGGTGCGGCTGATGTCTCTGCCCTCCACACTGAAAGAAGAGAAGGAAGACTGTCAACAAAGGTCTCCAGGGCTGTACTTGCCTTCCACAATGCTGGCTCCACCTCCTGTGGGGCGTCTGATGTTCCTGCCCTGCACTGTGAAAGGAAAGGGAGAAGTCTGGTAAACAGAGTGCTTCAGAACTGGTTTGGACTGGGCACAGGCCCCTCTCCACTCAGAGAACAAAGGATTTTGGGGTGTACATATTAGGACCCTTATCCCAAGAAATTAGATCACCTGTGGACTTACAAGACGAAACCTCTGCTGAGGAGAGGAACCTGAAGAAACTGAAGAGAGACTATTTCCAAGCTGAAGTGCTGCTTGGGGGATTGGCCTGCAGTGGTTGCCTGACTGCCAAAGAGAGAAGAAAGAACTTTGTGAACTTTACTTTCAACTTGTGAAAAGATCTCCAAGGGCTAGGAAGAGAGCTTGCCCCCTGACCGAAGTCTTAGGACCAGTAGACTTCACCAGCCTTTGTGGATTGCTGCTGGAAACGCTGTTTCAGTGGCTCCAGAGGCAGGGAGCTGTGACCGACTCTCCCGACCGGCCCGGTGTCCTGTAAGCACCGCATTGAGCAACATCCGCCTCAAACAACGCAAGCTCTGAGCTCACTGACTCCGTCCTGACGCCGTCACCGAGCCATTGCCTGCACCGCGACTGGTGGACACCGCGACGGGCAAAGCCTCGCTACACCGACTCATACTGGTTTGACCTATGCGGTAACTGCTGCTTCGCGACGCACTACCCGACTCGCACCGCTGTCCGGACTGATCGACGCCAGCTCCCGAACTCCGGCTTTGCAGCCGCACCGCAAGCTGGGAGCACCGCAACGAAGCACCATCTCGCCCTGCAACGCACGCCTTCGATCCACCGACTCCGCCAACGGGCAGCTGCCTGCACCGCATCGAGGGACAACGTGTCCTGCAACGCTTTCTTTTCTGCACCGCGACGAACCCCGGAACCGGCTCGCATGTCGGTGCCTGCCGCATCAAGTAAATGGTACTGTGACTGAGTCTGTCGACATTTGAGTGGGCCCGGACTGACGCGGTCCGCTGGATTTCTTAGACTCTGTGTTATTTCAACAACGCTGTAGCGGAGCAGGGCTACAGACTCGCATAGACCTTGATTTAAGCCTTTTAACCAAAACCTTGAATTCTAATAGTACCGTGGATTATTTTTGTCGTTTATTAGTCTTGTGGGAACTCTATGTAAAAGAATACTTATTTTTTATATAAAACCTTGTGTGGTGTCCATTTGTAGTGTTGTCACTGGGTTACTGTATGTGGTCACAAATGCTTAACTTACAACGCCTCTGAGATAAAGCCTTGCTGCTCGTGCCAAGCTACCAAGGGGGTGAGCAGGGGTTATTTTAGGTGTGTAATCCCCTTATCCTGACTAGAGGCGAGGGTTCCTATTTGTCACAAGTACCTACCTGTGCCAAGTAGAGACCCTTCGGTCTCTCTCTCTCCCTCCTTCGGTCCTTTCTCTCTTGCCCTCCTTTGGTCTCTTTCTCTCTCCCTCCTTCGGTCTCTCTCTTTCCCTCCTTCGGTCTCTCTCTTTCCCTCCTTCGGTCTCTCTCTCTCCCTCCTTCGGTCTCTCTCTTTCCCTCCTTCGGTCTCTCTCTTTCCCTCCTTCGGTCTCTCTCTTTCCCTCCTTCGGTCTCTCTCTTTCCCTCCTTCGGTCTCTCTCTCTTTCCCTCCTTTGGTCTCTTTCTCTTTCCCTCCTTCGGTCTCTCTCTTTCCCTCCTTCGGTCTCTCTCTCTCCCTCCTTCGGTCTCTCTCTTTCCCTCCTTT